>NC_139406.1:85796416-88513916 GCF_905368555.1 Meleagris gallopavo
TCATCCTGTCACTATGTGCCCTTCTAAGAAGTCCCTCCTCAACTTTCCTAGGCCTCCTTCAGGTACTGAAAGGCTGCTATGAGGTCCCACTGGAGCATTCTCTTCTCTAGGCTGAAGAGCTCCAGCTCTCTCAGTCTGTCTTCATAGGTGCTCCAGCCATTTGTTCATCTTTGTGGCCCTCCTCTGGATTCACCCATACAGCTCCTTGTCTTTGTGTTGGGAGCCCCAGAACTGGAAGCAGTACTCTATGTGGAGTTTACCCAAAAGCAGAGTAGAGGGGCATCATCACCTCCCTTTGCCTGCTGGTCACGTTTCTCTTGATGGAATCCAAGATATGGTTGGCTTCTGGGCTGCAAGAACACATTACTGGCTCGAGTTGAAACTTTCACCAATCAACACCCCCAAATCCTTCTCCTCAGGGCTGTTCTCAAGACATTCTCCACCCAACCTATATCTATGCTTGGGATTGCCCCAATCCAGGTGCAGAACCTTGCATTTGGTCTTATTGAACTTCATGAGGTTGGCAGAAGCCCCTGGAAAGCATCCATGCCCTGTGCCAACTGCACCACTCAGCTTGGTGTTTTTTGCAAACTTGCTGAAAGTATATTTGATCCCAATGTCCATGTAACCTACAAAGATGTTAAATAACATCAGTCCTGGCACTAATTCCTGAGGAACGACACTCGTTTCTGGTCTACACTTGGACACTGAGCCATTGACTGCAACCCTCTGAGTGCAACCATCCAGCCAATTTCTTATCCAGCATGTGATCCTCCATTAAATCCAAACTTTTCTCCAATTTTGTGACCAGGATATTGTGCGGGACAGCGCCAAATGCTTTGCACAAGTCCAGGTAGATGACTTCAATTGCTCCTCCTTTATCCACTGATGCTGTCACTCCAATGTAAAAGGCCATCAACTTTGCCAGGCATGACTCGTCCTTGGTGAAATTATGTTGATTAACACCAATTACCAGTGGAGAGGGCTGACATCTTCCCTGGCCTGGTTTTCTTTTTATCACTGATACACCTGAAGAATTTCTTGTTCCCTTGTCCCTGGCTAGATTTAATTCCATCTGGGTTTTACCTTTCCTAACCTGATTCCTGGCTGCAAATAATCTTCTGCTTTCTAATGTGTTAATAGGAGATATGACACTCCCTTTCCAGATGCTGCTGTTGAAATGAGTAATTTGTAATCAGAATGGCAACTTCCCTCCAGTCTAATTAATACTAACTTCTATTTACCCGTTCCATTGAAAAAAAGATACCTTTGAAATTTGTTGCATGAGTTGCAATGCAGACTCAAAGTGCCAGTTCTCAGACATTCCTTTGAGCTACACTGACTCAAAATGGTGAAAATGTTAAACTGGAAACTTACTGATACTGTGGGAACTGATCAAAAGTTGAGATTGTGAAGATGCACATGGGCAGCAACACCAGCTGTAGCTTATTCCCTGCTGTTTTTCAGAGACTAAGAAAAACAAAAGTAGCTTGATGGGGAAAATAACTAAAAGTGATAAATGTCAGCAGATTCAGCTTGTATTATAATCCAGGGAGGCCAAGTGAGAGGGAGTCTGAAGGCTGGTTAACACCTGGCACAACCACGTGGTCCTGTGGGATGTCACTAAAATTTAATGTTAGAATTCATCAATATTTGTGTCTCTTTAAAATGTTTTCCTAGTAGAAAATCTCCAGACAAAGCTTGTTTAAACTATTCTTTTCTAGAAGTTAATAGAGAGTAGCCTTGCTAAGAAGGACTTAGGGGTCCTGGTAGATGAAAAATTTAACACGAACAAGTAGTGTGTGCTTGCAGCCCATGAAGCCAAAAGTATCCTGGGCTGCATCAGAAGAAAGATGGCCAGCAGGGCAAGGGAGGTGGGTGTCCCCCTCTGCTCTCAACCTGTGAGGATCCATCTGAAGTACTGGGTCCAAATTTGGGGACCCCAACACAGGAAAGACGTTGAGCTGTTGGAGAAGGTCCAGAGGAAGGCCACAAAGGTAAGCAGAGGACTGGAGCACCTCTCTTATGAAGACAGGCTGAGGGAGCTCGGCTTGTTCATTCTGGAGAAGAGAAAGAAGTGAAGAGAACTCATTACAGCCTTCAAATATTTAAAGGGAGACTATAAAGAGGAGGGGAATCAACTCTTACATGGGTAGATTGTGATATAACAAGTGAGAATGGTTTTAAACTAAAGGAAGGAAGATTTAGATTGGATAACAGGAGAAGTTTTTCACTAAGACAGTGGTGAGGTGCTTGAGCAGGTTGTCAGGAGAGGCTGAGGAGTTGTTCAAGTCTAAATTAGACATGGCTCTACAATCTTATTTAGTACTTAATCTAGTGTTGACAACCCTACCTGTAGCAGGGGGCTTGGAACTTGATGATCCTTGAAGTCCCTTCCAACCCAAGCTATTCTATGATTCTATGATAATATTCTGAAATTTGGACCTACAAGAACATACCAACTCTTCCATTTATCCTGTCCTTATGTGTCTTAACTCTCATTCAGTGTTAAAGTACAAGTTCAGTTTGCTTGAAGATTATCTGTCATTTTAAAGCTGTGTAAATCTGTAGCAAAAAGTAAATAAAATAATAAATAAAGAATAACAAAATAAACAAGGAGGAACAGTCAGGGAAACTGAAAATGTGAGGTGGGAGTCAACTTCTTTTTCCAGGTTACTAGTGATGGAATGAGAGGTACTGGCCTAAGTTGTGTTCACATTGGATATCAGGAAAAACTTCTCAGAAAGAGTGGTGAGGCATTGGCACAGGCTGTCCAGGGAGGTGGTATTGTCATAATCCTTGAAGGTGTAGATCTGGCACTGAAGGTTGTGGTTTAGAGGGCGTGGTAGTGATGGGTTGATGGTTCAATTAAATGATCCTAGTGGTCTTTTCCTACCTTAATGATTCTACAATTCTATGAAAAATTATTTATAAACAGATTAGAATATTTGTATTTAGATAACCTGGAAAAGAGAACTGAGAGGAGATGCTGGATTTGGATGATTCGTAAAAAGTAGTACAGAGAACTATGAATTGGAAATAAATCTTTCCAAACTGAAAATTAGAAGGATTCTAACAGCAAGGGATGTTCTGGAAAGAGATTTCAGATAGCCATGGAGATGAGAAACTTGAATTATTTCAGTGGAAGAGATTAAATGGTGGAAACTTGGAGTGTAATATTTTTCAAGGGAAGATTTTAGGATAGGAAAAGGATGAGATAAGAGCATGAAACTGAACTGCGCGATATCAAGATATGATTTATGGTTTGTTTGGATCCCCAAAAGGGGATGAAAGGAAACTGATCGTGGTGTGTTTGCTATGCTTTGCTCATAACAGTATTTAATTAGTTCATGGCATACATCCTGCAGTCTACTGTAGGTAGTAGGAAGAAATATTATATTCTTGCTTGATGTGAAAGTGTTTTTGGGAGACAGTGAAAATTATTTTTCTTCAGAAATATCAGAGAGGAGCTACAGCTGGAAGAGGTCTGAGCAGAGTACTTTGGTGCATCAGTGACACTCAGAAGTTCTTCAGAGCCCTGTTTGTTGTCTCTCACTCCCATGTTCTTGGTTAAACTGATATCTCAGCCTGAAGCTGGAGAAATCTCTCTTCTAATACGCGAATGACAAAGACCCACTTTTTGTTTTTGCTTTCCCCTGTGCTCACAGCGTGATCTGTTTTCTGAGACTTCGCCATTTACAGCTATCAGGCAACTGCAGAGACCTGGGATGTCAGTGATTACTCTGCTCTTTCCTTGGGGCATAGTGTAGTAGGCTTTGCATCTCAGGCTTCTTGTGGAGATGGAGAAATGTTTTGTGCTTTATGGTAGACAGAAGCTGGGAAGAGTTCGTATGGACTGCTTGAAAATTACTGGCTTTTTGCAGTCACCTGCAGCTGAATGGATGGATCTCAGGGTTCCTCAGTTATGCAGTCCAAAATTGTTCTCCTCTACTGGTTCACTCAGGATGAAAATTCAGGACCAGAACTTACTGAAGTAATGCATGAATGATGAATAAATCAACCTATAATATAAAGATCCTACAAAATCATTTATACATATTTTTTTACAGAAAAAGGGCAGATCTACATTTTCCATTTTAGCAAATTGGGACCTTGATTTGATCTGAGAGACAAAGTTAGGAGGTTTCTTCATTTCTTAAGGAGGAAAAATTGGGGGTTGGTTTGGATTGGTTTGGTTAGATTTATTTTTTTTTCTTTCTTACGCTCTTCTTTCAAAGTTTCAACTAGAAATCACAGTTAAGATATTTTTCCTTATCATTAAAAAATCATTATCCTCTCTTTGATGGTTTTAATTAAAATAAGCGAGTAATTAGGAAGTGGATATCTTTCTCCTTTTCCAGTTGATTTGCAATACCAAATATAAATTTTCTTGTACAAAAATGATGTGGATTCATCTTTCTTCTCCACTGACCATGGCATTAAATATGCAGGCAGCAGGTATTCTTTTGAATCCTTCAAATAGGAGATAGAACTATTGAAAAACAAAATATATGACTAATTTTATGATTGAAAGCCCTCTCTCTACTAAAAGCACGCCACCCATAGAAAGGAAACAAAAAGCTTTTGACATGTTTTAAGCTTAAGATAAGCCCACTCAGACTTATATTTTAGAAACACTGAATTGCCATCCTCTCTTTGTTAACTGCAGAGAGAATGGAAGGTGACTATTCCTCAAGAGCGAAATTCCTCACTGGGTGCCCAGTGTTTGGTCTGTCTTCATCATTTCCCTGCAACTTCTAGCTAAACAGAACATCAGCTTTTGAGAGGAAAAAATATCACTTTTGAGTGTTCTCTGGGTCAGATGTGATCAGGAGTGAGCTCAGAAGATGTCTTCCATTATCATAATTTGATCCTTACTTTTGGGTTAGAGCACAAACCTTCTTTCTGAAATTCAAAGCAGTAATTGGCAGTGGCACACATCTTTTCTCCCTGCACTAATAAGAAGATAGGTCTGTGTGTAGCCATTGGTCTAATAGACCTTGACACTTTGAGAAAAATATCAGGATATTTTCAAGCAGCCTGTAGCTCAGATAACTCAGAGTGATCTAACACAATAACTAAAAAAAAGAAACAAAAAAAAAACAACCCAAAAATAAACAAACCCCCCCACACACATACACACATTAAAAAAAACAAACAAACAAAAAAAAACTAGCAGTTATAATTAACACTTAGTTTAAATGTAACCAGCATGACATTTGCACTTAAATAAATCTCATGAGACAGAATGTGTCATTTTGAATTAACACCTTTACAGGCTATGGGCTTTTTAAAGCAAGTACATAAATTAACAATATTCCAAAGAACCAAATCCTGCCTTTTCTGCAAGCACAGTCTTTACAAATTTTCCATCATGTTGATGCTTTTATTTTATTTATCATTTTGTTGTTTGTTTGTTTTCAGTCTGAGATGGTGTGAATTTCGCATCCCTTGACAATGAAGAGCTGAGCCCTCCATCACTTCAGTAGGTTAACAATTTTCTGTGGGTGCCTTAGCACTTTTGCTGATGCTCATTCCTTCTGTTTTAAGCATCCTTGAAGGGTCATGTTTGGTGACTGTCAGGCTGCAAGGCCATTGCTAGCTTGAAAGCTTGCCTTAAAAAAGATGAGAATAATGTCAGTTTATCTGATTGCCATATCTATGATACTAGATCCTGGGGTAGTGTATCCTAGCACCTGGGCAGGGCATATGCAGGTGGATATGATAGACAGACTCATAAGACAAGGGAGGCCTGGCTTAAGAATCAGATAAAGCATTAGTGGTTACTATGGAAACACATTGCTCTCTCAAGCTCTCAAGCCTTCCACATACCAGCACAATGTTTCTTTCTGAGCCCTTTTATAGATCTGATCTGCTGTTCCTACTAGTGTAAAGTACACTCATTTCATTCACAGTAAATAACAGCTTAACTGACACCAAGAAACATCTTTTACAGTCCATCTTCTATTGATGTCATTAATCCATGCTACCTGATGTTGATTTTAACAATGTGTAGGTACATTTTAGGAAGTGCAGCCATTCAGACCAAAAAAAAATTATGGTTGATATGGCATATCAAGTACGTGAAATAGTCTGTTCATGGCAATCAATGGATTATCCTGTTTTCTTTGCAAGACACCATGTAATTTTATGGGTTAAATACAACCAGAAAAAAAAAAAAAAAATCAACTAGCCATTGTTTTGTTACTTTATCCATTACCAAAGAAACTGAAACTAGCACTTTGCTATGAGATTTCTGTTATACTTGCTTAGCCATTCTCTGTCATCTTTTCTTCTTTTGATGTTAATCACAAGCAACCAAATCAGAAGATAATGAAGAATTAAAAGATTATAGATATGGAAAGTCTGCACATTAATAGCAAAGTCAAAAAGCAAAGAAACCACAATGACTGAGATAATGAGAATGAAGAATACAATTTGTCTTTAAATAGAGTGATAGAAAAATATCCCTACGGCAATTCCTCAGAGGAGGAGACAGTGCTGCTTACCTCTGGAGGGACAAAAATAACAGCTAATCTGTGTTGCAGACTTAAGGAATGAAGCCAAAATGATTTTCAGCCTCCTACAAGGTGAGTGTTTACTAGGAATAAAAAGAAACTTGAAAGTCCCCAGACAAGTGGCAGACAGGCAAGTCATCCAAAGGTCTTGAGTACTATTGCTCCTATTGTTAAAATCTGGGGTGCTAGTGGTCGTCAGTTGCATTAAAGTACACCTAAACCATGAGTAAGGAGGAATTCAGGGTGATTAGTTCAGGTGTAGGTAATCAGAGGTGCTTAAACATTAGTTTCTTATTCTGTTCCAGAAGATTTACAGTGTCTTATGTGGCTTTCTACTGTATGTCCAGAAGGGTAATGGTCTACTATGCATTTGGTACAAAAGCTTCTAACCCTGTCTGTGTCTCATATCTCGGAGTGTCAAAGGCCTAAAACATTAGATGAGGTGAATCCCACTATGTAACACAGCAAAATGGTCTCTTGTCATTGGGAGAAATGCACTTTCCCAGCACTTTGCTTATAGGATGTCAATACTTGGATTCTTAGTCAGGAGCATTCTGCACAGCATTAGTGAGGGGAGAAGTAATAAAACTGCACCTCATTTATTTGAGGACAAAAAATAGTGAAGGTGAGGATACTTGCCTGTGTGTCAGATATCAGTGTAAAATTTTGTCCGACACACACTCTGGTTCCCTTTCTGAGGACTTTTTAGCTCCTGTAAAACCAATAGAAGGCCAAAAGCGTGGGGAAAGAGTATCCATTCTCTGATAGAAGTTTTAAAAATATTTTTTGTTTAAGGTCCAGATTGATCACTGAAATAAACATTTTGAGAAAAAAAAAAAAAGTCTATTTTTTAAATCTCTTATTATGTAATCTGTTGTATTTCCCTTTTTTACCATGCACTTAGCTCTGTAAACAAACAGAAACAATCATGCAGAACTTTGGTTTCAGACTTTGTCATGTGATGGCTCTATCGCTTTGTGGTTGCCATAAATCAACTTTGTAAGTGTGGTCTCTTTCTCTCCACTCTTATCTCTAGGAAAAACAAAGACAAACAAAAAGATCTGTACTGTCTTGTTTCTTCTGATGGAAATGCCAACTCAGAAGGTGGCATTTGTGTTGTTGAGTCATGAAGCTGCCAGAGTCAATGACTGAACATACCTGTTCCCCCACTGCTTAGCAGAATAGCATGTTCTATAGGAAAGGCAATTCTGTTTCTCTTCTGTACAAGGGGATACTTCCAAGTCAAAGTTCTGGATAAAAGTGTGGAATGAGAACTTCAAAACACATCAACCTGCTGTTAGTGTTATTACTACTTTTCCATTTCGTAAATAGACAATTTTTCCAGAAGAATAGTTATTGAATAATAAGAACACTTGTTCACTTCTAGCATATATAATCTTATATAATGCAGTGATCGTACTGTGAAAGTTCATCCACTGTTTGCTGTGCCATTATCACCTGCATCATTCAGACTATGGAATAATTTTTTTTTTTTTTTTTTTTTTTGGCTGCTGCTGCTGTTGAGTGACACTTTTAATCTCTATTTCAAGACAAAAATAACATTCTGGGAATCTCGAGTATACAAAGGATTGCTGTTACAAGCGTTAGAGAAAATGGATTTAATTGACAGAAATTATTTGCAGAGTTCTCTCAGTCTACAGAATAATGGAAATTTTATGGCAGTCATCATTTAAACTTCAGAAGTGCAGTGCTGTCCTGCCAGTAATCAAAATTTGATGCTCCTATAAAGATTAGGACATTTCACCAAAACTGAACAGATTTCATTAACCTTCCATGTTTTTTATTTTTGTAAACTGTACTCTTGCCACAGTTTTAATAAACATGTACTTTGAAGTATCACTGACTAAACAGGATCAGAATCCAATTATAGCCAGATTCTTTTAAGAATTGCCAAATACTTCCAAATATTTCTCAGGAAGATGCGCTGTGACCATTTTTATTCAGACCTACACCTAGCAGACAAAAAATTATAAACTTGAAATTAACATCACTGATCTTCCAGAAGAAAAACAAAAAACTCACTGAGGTATAATCTCAGAAAATCCAGGGGATCAGTGTATGCTTGATATACTGTCCAAATGCAGTGATGTGCACAACAGTGCATATTCATTGACTTATCTCCAGGTGTTTTCAAAGGCAAGTCAGTAAATGTTAAAAGTATCATATAATAATGCTTATCAATAGATGAATGTCATTTCTAAACTAGTATAGACTGGAGACATCAAATCTCTCTTTTTTTTTTTTTATTGGACAGAGATAACATCAACATAGTATGGTTACTGTGGTATTTTTTGTAAATGAAAGGAGAATATGCTATTATTTCTTATGCTGAAATTATTTTCTTCTTTTGGCTGATATAAGCAGCTATTTGCTATTTGAGATCTGATTCAGAGACAGATGCAAGCAGTAGGTGTTCTAGCACAGAGATTCTAGTTAGGGCCCTAATTAAGCTATGCACTTTGAAAAAAAATTTGTCTGTTCTCCAGAATCCACTGAAATTTCCATTAGCAGCTCTGCTAACCACAGGATGGAGGCTGCATGCGTCAAATGACTTTCAAACAACCTTTATTTAGGAGAATTTGTTTCACTTTTGTTATTATTTTTTAATCTTATGGCAGGAAGATACATGTGATTTGAAAAACAGTTTATTACACTTTACTGAAAGGTCTTTTACTATTCTAACCCATCATATGAGATCAGAAGTACCTAAGTAGGTTCACACTTATGAAAATCAAGCTGGGTTCCCATTTTCCAATTTCTAGTGTGTTTAGATGACCAGTCCATAAAAGTTCAAACTCTCTGGAGCTTTAATCAAAAATCTTTATTTAGCAAAGCTGTTCAGGGATCTCATTTTTAAATCTTCAAAGGAATGAATGCAGATAAGGCTTCTGAATCCAATCTGGATCAATCTGGATTCCAAGATTCTTACTTTTTTTGTTTGTCCATTTGTTTTCATTGATAGAAAGATTCATACAGAAAGATTGATCAAAGAAGTGTAATGTGTACAGTTAACAATTGGACAGTGAATTTTTCTCACCATTCTTAGGGACTCCAAAGTTCATCAGTGCTTCCAAACACTTAGCTGCCTCCTGGAATGAAATGGGCCTCTGAACTACAGAAAATAATTACTTCTTTGTCTTTAACACAGTAGATAATCTTTCAGAGGAAAACCAGATTTTGTTGAAAGAAATTAATAACTGGGGTGGAAGGAGTACTGAAAATGCAGAAAAATTGTTTCAATAAGAGACATAGCAGATACACATATGAAGAACAGTCATGACATCACTGTGTAAAGACAAAAATGGAAGAGGTATAATGACTTCTTGGGTTATTCAGTGGCAGTTCCTAAAAATACTATAGAAAAAATAAACACAACCCACAAACATTATTCATCTTTCTGACAATTTGCAACCCCCCAAGGGATTTCTGATGATGTTATGCCCCAAGGTAGTGATCATCATCCTGTTATGAATCAGATTAGCTCATTAAAAAAAAGTCCATTATCCAGGGGTCAATAAAAATGCAGAATTTGATCATTAATTTAAATGTAATATGGAGCTTATTGTCAAGATTATTTCAGCAAAAGTTCCTTCTATGTAAAGTAGGGAACAAAACGGGAAAACTGTGTGATTATTTTTTTATTTGTCAAGAAATCCAGATTTGCTGGAAAATGCAGTTTGAGAACCACAAAAAATAAAAGGAATTCAAATCAAGAATTCTGAGAACTCTGACACACACAAAAAAAATCCATATTTGTTTCAAAAAACTTTTTCTTTGAGCATGTTTTGATGGAAACAGTTTGACATTTCATTTGATAGAAGAATATATTTTTAAATAAAGATTGGACTTACTTTTTTAAACACATAAAACAGCTGAAAAGCTATCCACTCATAGTTTGTCCACAACTAATTTTGTGGGAAGATATTTTGTTTAAAAAAGGAAAAGCAAAAAAATTTCATCTTGAAGCAAAAATAATTTTTCTTTTCATCTTCTTCAGTTCACCTGAAAAGTCATTATGTTAGTTTTACTCCTGAATATTGTGTTCTATCCTGGGAAACACTGTATGCTTCCCCCTTGATTACCTATTCTGAGGAGGCTTGTATAAATCTGAGCTTAATCAGATGAAGGTAATTCTGGTACTTCTGGCAGTTTACTCCAGAATTTACATTAGTTAATAGTCAAGAATTTGCAATAAGAACAGTCATATTTACAATAAGAACAGAATTTACTATAGAACAGTCATATTCATTTGTTTTGTTTTATTTAATGCAATTCATTTAGATAAGTTTCACAATTGCTATCATGGCTAAAAAGGAGGGGAAAAAAACACCTCTAAACATCACTGGAGATGCATGTATTATCCTGAATCTTGAGCTAAGTTTCTCATCGGATTATGAATGATTATAATTTATAGAAATGAATGAAATTTAGGTGCCACTCAGCTATTGTTTCCTAGCTCATGGTGTAACTCAATACTATTTTTCTCTCAGAGCAGAGAAAGGAACTGATAATATGTAACTGATTAATGAAAAGGTCTTGATAATGAATAATTTACTATTCTTGGAGACATTTATGATAATTAAGTCTCACCAAAGACATAATTCTACAGGAGCTCAAATGAATCAGAAAATATAGCGCTTTAAGTAGTCTCAAAATTTGGTTCAGAGAAATGAGAACTTTCTTTCTGGATGATAGTCTGTTTTAACATAGCTAAATGCTCCAGTCCTCTGATCATCTTCATGGCTCTCCTCTGGACCCTCTCCAACAGTTCCCTGTCTTTCCTGTACTGGGGGTTCCAGACCTGGACGCAGTACTGCAGATGGGGCCTCACAAGAGCAGAGTAGAGAGGGACAATCACCTCAATGTCCCTGCTGGCCACCCCTCTTCTGATGGAGCCCAGGATACCATTTGCCTTCCAAGCCGCAAGGGCACATTGCTGGTTCATGTTAAGTTTTTCATCTATCAAAACCCCCAGGTCCTTCTCCATAGGGCTGCTCTCAAGAACCACTCCTTCCTGTCTGTATGGATACCTGGGATTCCTCCAGCCCAAGCGCAAAACCTTGCATTTTGCCATGTTGAACCTCATCAGGTTCACCCAGGCCCACCTTTCCAGCCTGTCGAGGTCCCTCTGAATGGCATCCCTTCCTTCTACCGTGTCAACCGCACCACTCAGCTTGGTGTTGTCAGCAAACTTGCTGAGGGTGCACTCGATTCCATCATCAATGTCATTGATAAAGGTGTTAAAGAGCACCGGTCCTAAGACAGACCCCTGGGGGACACCGCTCATTACTGGCGTCCACCTGGACATAGAGCCATTGATGACCACCCTCTGTCTGTGGCCTTTCAACCAGTTTCTTATCCATAGAATGATCCACAATCAAATCCACATCCTTCCAATTTAGAGATAAGGATGTGGTGGGAGACCATGTCAAAGGCCTTGCTCAAGTCCAGGTAAATGACATCGGTCGCCTTTCCCTTGTCCACTGATGCCATCACTCCATCATAGAAGGCCACCAGATTGGTCAAGCATGACCTTCCCCTGGTGAAGTCGTGCTGGCTGTCTCGGATCACACACTCATTCCTCATGTGATCAAGCATGTCGTGCAGGATGATCTATTCCATGATCTTCCCAGGCACAGAGGTGAGACTCATTGGCCTGTAGTTCCCAGGGTCCTCCTTGCTCCCTTTCTTGTAAATGGGAGTGACATGATCCTTCCTCCAGTCATCCGGAATCTTACCTGACATCCACGACTTTTCAAATGTGATGGAGAGCGGTTCATCAACCACCTCAGCCAGCTCCTTCAGAACCCTGGGATGCACGCCATCTGGCCCCATAGACTTGTAAACATTCATTCTCATGAGGCAGTCTCGAACCTGCTCTGTCCTCACAGTGCAGGGAGATTATCACCCCAGTCCCCACCTAGAGGTTTAGGGATTCAGGGCTCGGGGATGTAAGAAGTACTGGAATCCTGGCCGCCAGAGAAGACCGAGGAAAAGAACTCATTCAGTACCTCAGCCTTCTCTTCGTCTGTTGAAGCAAGTTCTCCTTTTACATTTACCAAAGGAGGTACACTCACTTTGACCTGTCTCTTCTGGGCAATGTACCTGTAGAATGTCTTCCTATTGTTTTTCACATCTTTCGCCAAGTTCAGTTCCGCCTGCGCCTTGGCTTTCCTGATCCCACGTCTGTAAGTCTGGACGACTTCCTTATATTCTTCCTAGATGACACACCCTTGTTTCCAGAGCTTGTACACATATTTCTTCATCCTCAACATGCCCAGCAGGTCCTTACCAAGCCACATCGGCTTCCTACCTCCTCTGCCCACTTTCTTATTCAGAGGGACAGAGAGTTCTAGTGCTCTCAGGATGGCATCCTTGAAGAGTAGCCAGCTCTCCTCAACATCTTTGTTTTTAAAGACAGCATCCCAGGGGGTTTTGGCCAACAGTCCATTGAACAGCTTAAAGTTTGCTCTTCCAAAGTTCAGGGTCTTGACGCCACTCTTTGCCATGCCCACATCCCTCGAGACCATGAACTTGACCAGGGCATGGTCACTGTAGCCCAGGCTGCCTCCAACCTTAACACCTTTAATGATTTCCTCTGGATTGGTGAGCAGCAGATCCAGCAACACTTCACCTCTAGTCAGTCTGTCCAATACCTGGACCAGAAAGTTATCCTCAATGCATTCCAGGAGCCTCCTAGACCTCTTGCAGCTTGCCATGTGGTCTTTCCAAAAGATATTTGGGTGGTTGAAGTCCCCCATCAGGACAAGAGCCCTTGAGCAGAAAGCCTCCCGCATCTGAAGCAAGAAAGCTTCGTCAACAGTTTCCCCTTGATCAGGTGGCCTGTAGTATACTCCTATCACCAGCTGGCCTTTGTTAGACCAATCCCTAATTCTAACCCACAGGTTCTCAACCTGTTCTTGACTGTTTCTCAAAAGGAGCTTCTCACAGTCTATCCATTCTTTGACATAGAGGGCAACTCCCCCACCCTTCCTACCTAGCCTATCTCTTCTAAAGAGCTGGTAGCCCTCAGTGGTGATATTCCAGTTATGGGAGTCATCCCACCATGTGATAACAACGTCATAACTTTCCAAGTGCATTGTGGTTTCCAACTCATCCTGCTTATTTCCCAGGCTGCGTGCATTGGTATAAAGGCAATTCAGCTGTGTTCAGGTGTTGAAAACTGTCTCAGTTTGATGTCCAATGCAATGGAGTCATCCAAGACTCAGAGCAATAACACAAATCATTTATTGAGAGTTTTCTAATAATAACTAATACTCCTCTTGGAGACTGGCTCTTGGAGACTGGCTCAGTTGCTAATAATGATTAATAAGTGTTACACCAGCTTATATCTTTCCTTCACAGGATACAATTGTATCATTTCATAACTTCCTGTATCAAGCTGAAAATACTTGCTCCCAGGCCAAAACTTCAGCCAGAAAACGTTCCTGGGCCTTCCCATTCAAAAGCACACAGCTTCTGGCTCTGTCCAAAGGAATGCTTTTGAATGTAAAACTTGTCCACACAGTGTTGCTGATTGTCTCACATCGATTTGAGACAATACATTCATTACCAGTCTCAGATGCTTGGACAGAGGTGAATCAAATGGAAAGCAAACCCATTCACCTATTTGGCAGAGATTGGTCAGATGAGTCCTGGTACTGCTGTTTTTGTTTGTTTGTTTGTTTGTTTGGCTGGTTGTTTTTGTTGTTGTTGATGTTTTTGCATGTTTGTTTCCTGCTGAAACAACAATTCTGGTCTCTTGGACTATAAATCTCTATTAATCATGAAACTTTTTTTTTTCTAAGATCATTTCCTATGCATGATTTTTGAAAGTTGGGGCGAAATAAGGGTACTGTGAAAATTGGAAGCTTTAAGAATTTTCTGTTGTTGTGTATCTGTACCTGCCATCTAAATCATGAAATATAAGAACAGTTGCTTAAATGGTTGGCTTAATAACTCACTATAATGTAGAAGTACTCCCATTCATGATTCTTAATCCACATATACACACACTCAGCAATTTACATTCTTTTTTTTATTTCTCTAGAACACACTGCTGTACTATAATCCTGAATTACTTACAAGTATTGTTTCCTGAAAAAAAAAAGCAAAAAGCAAACAAAAAGAAACTTCAGAGAGATTTATCATAAATACTCTCAGATTCAGTGCATTTCCTTACTGTTCCTGAATTGTAACTATTTAGAAATGCTTTACCTTCAACCTTTAAATTGTATTTTCTTCCAGTTGTAGTGTAATTAGACTAGGAGTTATCAAATCTGCTTCATTTTCCTCTTGTAGGAATTGAAATTCAAAGCATAACTGTAAAGGGTTCTGAAAATTGCTGACTAGTTTCATCTTTAACTCAGCTTTCTGTTTTTTGAATCTTTGACAATGGTTTATGAGATGATTTGTCTGGGATTTGGGCAATACTTAGAGTAATGTGACTGTTGAAGCATATGAATAGTAAAGGTGTCACTTCCACATTCTTTGTCTGGGAAAAGGGAAAAGTTTTGCTCTTTAACACAGAAGAGTCCAATCTGTTGCAACTATTAATAGTTGCAAGAAGCAAGGGGAAAATCTTGGCTGTTGTATAAGTAAAAGAGTCTTATCTTCTGTCTCACACAGCAGTTAACACTATTGTCTAGACACTGAGCAGGTCTTCAGTAAAGAAAGAGCAGATGCTAGGTCTGAAATTAAGAGAAATGTTCAATCCCAGATGAACACATGACATCTGCCCTAAGTGTAAAAGCATGAAAGATCAGTAAAAACAACATTAAAAAAGGCAAACATCTCCATCATCTTTTTCCCCTTTTTTCTCTCACACGTGCTGACATAAGCTGTGAACAATCTCAAACAACTGATTACAAGTTTTGAAAAGCTGGATGTAATGTGAATGCTGAACTAGCTCTAGTGAAAAATCTTATTGTCAAATATTTATGGGCTGGTTCTGCCCATTCCGTGACTAGCAGTGCGGAGGGATTTCACAAAATCCACACCTACAGAAAAGGGAAACAGGGGATCCAAAAATAATTAAAAACAGTGGGAATGATCTGAGGAGAAACAAACTATTTTACTAAATATAGTATCAGAATGCAAGATAACTCACTATAATACATTATAATTAGAATTGAAGCTAATCAATCAAATATAATGAGAGAGAGTGTGTCCGAAAGGTGGATAGGCCTCACCATAACACTGAGTTAGGATGTGCAGTTCAGTTGAGCAGCAGAGAGACAAAGAAGAGCCGACGAAGAGATCGCATCAGGTGACCTTGCCAGGGGTTATATCTCTTCTCTGACTGCAAAGCCCCCTGTGGAATGTAGTTCTTCTTCTCTTCCGGACAGGTGCCCAGAACTGGAGCATTAACAGTTTTACTCCCAGTGCACTACATGATGTTATGATGTGGAATACTGATAACCAAAAATCACGAAACCATGACACTTAGGGTTAGGGGCTACAAATTGTGACTAATGTCCCTGGTAGGAACCATGGCAGCACTTGCGAATATCAGCTCTCCATATAGACCCAATAATGACCTGGGTTTCTCAGGAGAACAAGATAATTCAAGTCTAGAACTGCTGACATTGTGTTGGACCTTGAGGCCTCTTCCAATCTAAGCCATTCTGTGAGTCTGTGATTTTATGAGATGACCAGTCAGGAGATATTAAGCCACTGTACTAAACCTGTGCTGTAATTATTTCTGAAAACACAACTAGTATGGATGTTTTCTTCATTTTTTATTTTTGCATGTTTATTCTTCCAACAGATCTTTGATGTAAAATAACCACCAAGTTCTCATAAGAGATAAGACTCTAATCCTTTCCCATTTTGATACCCTAATCACTAGGAATTTTAGCCAAAAATATAAAACCTGCCTCCTCCAAAAGCCACCAGGAGCCCCATGGTCTCAACATTCATCTGAGCTCCAGCGAATATATCTTGCAGAGAGATGAAGGACCTGTACTAAGTCAAGTGTTCCACTTTTCTGACTGTTGCATTGTGCTCATGGATGTCTTATAAAAGGAGAGTGATCCAGCCATCTATCATCCTTTTGGGCTAGCAAAGAGAACAGTTGTACACACACACACATACACACACACACACACACACAAAAGGGTGGGGGAGGGAAGAGGGGGAAAGAAGGGGAAAGAGAAAAGAGAAAAAAAAGAACCTAAACACCATTTATACATCATATCGGATAGTCATGTAAATAAGAATACAGAGTGAGGCTTACACAGCAAGTAAATAAAGCCAGAGCTATGCGAGAACAGAAGCTCTTTTGGTTTAATGTATGAGCTGGTCTATTTCAGCCAATCTAATTAGAGAGGCTTTTGAACAAATGAAACTGATAAAAATACCATTCAGGACACTGATGGACCACATCAACTGTCTCTAGGAAAACTTAACAGCAATTATAATCACACAACACGTGTTTTTTAAGTGTATAAAAACCTTTTCTTCAAAACATTCACTACTTTACGGAATGGTGAACAGGATCAGCTGTGTAAGGCTAGGAAGCAACTTGTTCACTCAGTATGGAAGGCATAGGTAGTATCTCAGAGGAAGACTGTTCATTTCAAAGCATGTAGGTGGTCTGTTATGGACTGTCACATACTGCAAAGTAGAATTCCTTAATGCAAAGGTCAGGTATGAAGCATAATAAGAGGTGGTTATGGTTGAATTAAGAACTCTTAAAATGTTTTCAAGTAATAGTATTAAGAATTGTGGAAAATGTAGAAATATGACTAGGTGACTAAGAATGAACATAATGAATGTTTGTGAGAGCAAAAAAAAAATAAAAAATACAAACATATAGGCTGAGAAACAAAGTTATTGCTAGCACAGGAAACAAAATCTGCAAAAGCAATCTTGAAGTACGCCAAAATGAAAACAAACAAAACCAACCAAACAAAAAAAGCAACAAGGTAAATAGAAGTTCATTACAAAACAGTAAAGGAAACATGGCAAATAGCTACCATCACACAAAAGGCTAGAGAGGTTCTTGCCTCTTCTATAGTCCTCAGCATAAAGGTTACATGTGACTTGAGAGTTTGACAGAGGCAGACGAATTCCACATAGAGACAAAGAAAAAACATTTAATTAGTATTTAAGGAAGACAGCTTAACAGTCCAGCTGAAATTCACTCTGCAGCACATAAGGTGGTGGTTGGATAGTCACCAAAGTATTTCTTGATATCTTTGGCACCACAGGAGGGATGGGTGGTAGTGAGAACAGTAGACAGACTAACATCCGATGGATCTTTACAAAGAGATAAGGAGCTCACTGAGAAGTTCAGGCAACTCAGACTTACTGTCGCTGTTGGAATGAAACTTAACAAATCACTATTACATAAGCATTAATAATAATAACGTTATAAGAACAATCCAGAATGGATTTTTCAAAACAAATCAAATCAAACCATTCTAATTTGTTTCCTTGTGGGAGGAAGGCGAAAGAAGTGCAGATAGTCTGCAATTTGCATTGCAGATAACTTTTTAACTAGAATTTTTAAGGGTTTGACACTGTCTCCTTTTGTACACTTGTGAATAAGCCAGGGAAAAAAAATTCTAAGTAAAAACATTATAGGGTGAATGAATACACTGTTGATTATAAACACTTCTAGTACATTTTATTGGAAGATTACATTAAAATGAATGACTGTTTCACTCAATTTCATACTGTATGTTGCATTTTTATTTATGAAAGCTGTAATTGAGTGCATAGTGATAAAATACTGGGATGACTCTGTGAAATGAAGGTTAATTTGTGCCCACTACAGGGTTTACATGAGCCCCTTTACACTCCCTTCTGTACCACCACACATGTAGAAGAGGAATAGTTCTCTGTGTCATGAACAACAATGTTGCAAACAAAAAAATAAAAAGCATAAATATTGTCCTTGAATCGATGACATTGAGGCCCCAACTATAGTTCTGGACAAACTAAGTGCAGAAAAGGAAACGTAGGAAACATGATATGCAAGAAAGTTTAAGGAAAGGGAAAACAGAGGAATACACGGCACTACTGAGCAGGATGAGTCTTCAAAGTGAACCTATCCTCCTTGCTCTGTCTAAGGCATACTATAACTACATAGCTAAACAATTGTTTTTTAAATGTTTACATTGATATCAATGCTTTCCCAGGACATCAATTCCAGTTGTCCATTATTTTTAACACTGTATTTTCTCTTACCCTCTTTACCTTTTCACTAAACTCATTTCCCCCCCTTTTCTCCCATGGACTTTTTATAGTTCTCTCCTCATTTCTTTTGCCTTTTTTTAAGTTCTGTTTTACTACCCTACATTTCTCCCTAAGTGCCCAGCTCTGCTTATATTTTTTAATATAACTTTTTAAAGGAGTTATATTGAATTACATTAGCTCTCTCCCACGAGACCTAATCTGTCGATTCTCTGAATGTTTTCAGTCCATTCTCTTGTATAGACTTATTTCTGTCTGTTGTCCCTTCTTTATATTCTGAAAACTCTCATTTTACTGACACTTTGTGTCTCCAGTCTTAAATCATTATTTCCTCTTTATTAGAAATGGATGTGGCAATAACTCTTGCTATTTACTATTTGCAGTTTTCCTACCAAAAAAAAAAAAAAACCAACACCACAAACAAACAAACAAACATCCCACTATATTCCAAGGACTGGATGGACTTGTTTCCTTTTCCAGAAAGAGCAACCGGCTCAAGTTGCACCAGAGGAGTTTTAGGTTAGATATCAGGAAAAACATCTTTACAGAAAAGGTTGTTAAGCACTGGAATAGGTTCCCCAAGGAGGTGATTGAGTCACCATCCCTGTCTGTGTTTAAAAGCTGTTTGGATATGGTGCTCAGGAACATGATTTAGCGGAGGGTTATTAGAGTTAGGGTAAGTTAGGTTAGGTTGCATTTGGACTTGATGATCTTGAGAGTCTTTTCCAACTTGAGCAATTCTATGATCCTATGATTCTAAGTCCTCTAGATTGTGCAGTTGTTTGTTTGTTTGTTTGCTTGTTTTTAAATCAGACTTTTTTTCTGGAAAGATTTATCAGGTTTTCTCAAGGCCTGTGATCCATGTGGGTTTCACATTTTGATGTACAAGATTGCCTCTCTTGAAAGCTGCTCTCTCTCTTTATTACTCAAAAAAATTCAGCAAGTCTAGCCTCCTATATTTCTATTCTGTTCTGTATACGTACATACCCAGGAGATGAGAAAATATGATTTTTTGAACAAGGAAAGATGTGGAAATCTGTGCAACACCTTAAGCCTGCATGAAAGTGAGTGTGAAGAATGTGAATGTTTCAATTTTTACAAGGCCCTCATTTGTGTTCTTATATTTACCCTCTGAGCTTCTCAAGTCTATGCTGTCTAACCCTATTTTGAAACTCTTCCCCAAGTTTTAGGAAGCCAGACAGACCAGAGGTTTACTTCCACTCTTTCTCATTACTTATATACAATTATAACTAAAAGGTTAACAAGTAATCATCAGCTGCTCAAAGAAGCAGTTATCAACCAGTGTAAGGATAAATGTATTCAATACAGAAAGCCAAGAACATTTGGATGACTTTTTCATCAAGAGAAAGAATGCATGTTAAAAATGAGTTGTACTGTTGGCAGTCATCTAGCTCTTTAGAAAGATTAATATTGTTGAGATATGTAAATGCAGAGCTATATAAACTTCCTGGACACCGTTCCAAAGTGCTTTAAACATAGGCATAATTAATAGTTCCATGACAGAATATCTTTCAAAGTAAGTATTTTGCCTAAAACCATAATACATTGCCTCTTTAGTATAAAAATACTGAAAGAAAAAAGAACCTTCTAACATTCAAAAGGGATTTCATTGTTTTCATAAATGATCTGGACTCTCTAGTTCAAAAAAGACAGGGATCTCCTGTAAGGAGTCCAGCAGAAAGCCACAAAGATGATAAAGGGCCTGAAGCATCTCCCATGTGAGGAAAAACTGAGTAACCTTGATTTGTTCAGCCAAGGGAGAAGAAGACTGAGAAAGGATCTAATTAATGTTTATAAATATCTATAAGGGAGGTGGGAGGCAAATAGATGAGGCCAGGCTCTATTTGGTGGTACACAGCGATAGGACAAGGAGCAATGGCTTAAAATTCAAACATAGGAAGTTCTGCAACAACATGCAGAAGACTTTCTTTACAGTAAGGGTGATGGAACACTGGAACAGGCTGTCCAGAGAGATTGTGAAGTCTCGTTCTCTAGATATTCAAGACCCATCTGGATGCCTATCTGTGTGATCTACTGTAGGGACCTGCTTTAGCAAGCAGGTTGAACTTCTTTCCAGTCCCTGCGATTCTGTGATTCTGTGATTTCAGAGAGGGAAATAAAGAAAATGTGACATGTCAATACGCCAAATAAAACATTTCTTAGACTTTTCACAAGAACCTGGTTGAATTTAAGCTCATTTTATGATCAGTACCTTCCGCAGAAGTCTGCATAGTAAAAGAACATTCTGCTGCTATTAATAATTCTAGAGGGAAAGATTGGAATTGTATTTGATTACAGAATTCAAACTCTCTGATTTTGGTTAATAAAAGGTTTAATTTTTATTTATTTTTTATTATTAAATATATATAATTTTAGAGAATTTAGATTTCAATATATTGTGTAAAGTTCTAAGTAAGACCTAAAAAGAGGTGCTGAAAGACTCTTGTGGCATGATAGCAAAACTGGAGAATGATCCTCTTTTCTCTCATTTTCCCTGTCAACAGAGGTACCATGTATATATCAGTGTACTGTCACTTCATTGACAAATGGCATCTCTGCCCTTTTTCCCCACAATTTTGCATAGTGAGAACAGGGCAATACTCACATAAATATTTGAAAATAGGCAAAAAATCAAAAGGTTATATCAAATAATAGCTAATCAGTAGTGGGGCTCCTCAGGGCTCCATGTTAGTTTTCTTCTTTTTTCCAGTTTTCTTCTTTGTTTTCATACTTGATCTGTACTCATGTATATGCATGTACTCACGTACTTGAATGCATACTAAGTAAAATTGTGAACAATGCATTGGGAAGAACTATTGATTTGCTTGAGAGCAGAGAAGCTTTGCAGAGAAATCTTGACAAATTAAATGGCTGGGCAATCACCAACTGCATGAAGTTCAATAAACACAAGTGCTGGATTTTGTAGCTGGAACACAGCAGCCCTGGATCTACATACAGACTGGAGATGAGAAGCTTATGAGCAGCCATGGAAAGGGATCTGGGAGTTCTATTTGATGGCTAGTTGAATGTGAATCAGCACTTTGCTCTGGCTGCCAAAAAGGCCAACCGTACTCTGGGGTGCATCAGGCCCAGTGGGCGAGGGAAGGGATTGTCCCTTCTGCTTTGCACTATGTGGCTTCACCTCAAACACGGGGTTCAGTTTTAGGTGCCATAATATATGAAGGACGTAAAACTATTAGAGACTGCCCAAAGGAGAGTTACAGAGATAGTGAAAGGTCTGGAGGGCAAGATGTCTGAGGAGTGGCTGATGCCCCTTGGTTTGTTCTATGCAGAGCAGAGGAGGTGAGCAGAGGCCTCATGTTTGCCTACAGCTCCTCACAGGGAGCAGTGAGGCTGCACTGAGGTGGCTGCTTACTAGACAGAAACTATATCTTCAGCTAGCATTTGTTCTCTGAGTTCTACTGAAGCTACACAAATTTTCCTGTATAGCATGGTCCTTTACGACTGATTACTTCAACCCTTTTGTTTCTTTCACTTTGCCCTTCTCCTTTTTATAATATACTAATATATATTCATATAACACAGGCATACAAGTATATAGGCAGAAGGTAATATATAATATCTAGTGATGTAGTAATGTACAGTGACATTCTATATAAACAATTTGGTTATTGAATATCAACATTGACTTCAGCAGCATTAATCTGTTTTTACTGCAATGTCTAAACACACACATCCATAGGAAAGAATCCTATGAGTCATCAGAAAGACAGTCATTAATAGGACTCTCAGTGACAGATAATATTAAATAAATTCTTTCTAAATGCATGAAAATAGCTTATACTGCTATTACTTAGATAGGGACTCTTTGGGGAACGTTGAACGGGGGAAAATTAGTCTCATTTCCTAAGAATTTCAAGGTATTTAAAAGGGCTAAGCACATGGGGTTCTCAATGTACTTTTTTCAGTTGTCTGCTTTGCTTTGTTTTGTTATTTTTTTATTAAGAAAAGAGCAAGCATGTCATTTTAAATTGGCTTCTCTTTCTAAGAAAGTGAATATCAACAATTAAAGACAAAATGTGACCGCTCTACATAAAAAAGAAGTGCTAATCCTCAAACATTGGAAATTGCTACAGACTGTTACTTTGCATGGTAGAATTCTTGGAAAATCTAAGGTTATATGTAGGTTCCTGCCAGATACAAATGAATCACTTAATACTTGTGTTTGCATATATACGTATACCATGCTGACCTATACTAAATCAATCTGTACGACGAAAAACTGAATACTGATGGTACTTATTACCTGTTTTTGCTAATACTGCACATCTCATCACTGTCAGTTTGAAGTGATCCAATACGGTGCAATAGAAAATGAGCATTTCAAAGGGATGCTCAAGAATATCTTCAAAAATTGAAATGCAAATGTATAAGAGACATGAACCTTCCAATGTGGAATATTAATTAATATAGTCATTTAAGGTATCACAGAAGATAGTACTGCACACATTACTGAGTATTTGTTTGGATAAGAGAGAGATTATATGGAAAAGCAGAAGGACACTAAATTGCATTTTGTAGGTTCTGCCAAACTGTAAGATCTTGCAGGCATAAATGACAAGAAATTCCTGAAAGATTGATGATGTAAACTAAAATCAATAACAATAGTCTCAAAGCAAGAAAAATTAGAAAGAAGTCAGCGTTAGGAAGTCTCAGTACAACAGGCTGTGGGAAGCATGATGTGCAGTAAAGGGCCATGGTGATTATGCAGGCTAATTATTGGGCTAAAAGGATAACTTTGCAGTTTGTTTTGAAATCTGATGTGAAAGGATAGCTGTAGGAGAGACCTCAGAGTATCCCATATAGTCTTGGGAAACTTGAACCCAAACAGCTTAGTAAATAAAGAAAAAAAAAATGTTTCCCTTTTGTGCACCAGCACTGAGGCTGTGCTTTGATTTCAGCCCACAGTGGATGTGGGCCTCTCTGCCAAAGATAAAGGATTTCAGAGGTGATGCAAGAAAAGACACAGCTAGAGAAGAAAAAAGGGCAGAAAGAGTTTTCAGAAACAGCTGGCTGAGTTTAGTTAAAAGCACACAGACCATTTAGTGTTACATAGTCTCGGAAATAGTTGCGGTTGTAAATCACTGCCTGCAGTCACGTACAATTGCTAGGAGCTTATTTTGTGTGAAAAAGAATATTTTGAGCCACAAGTGAAGTTTAGTATCCATGTGGGAATTAAGCAAAGAAGACAGAGGTACAAAATGTTCCTGGTGGTTTTACTGCAAACTCGCATTTCCTTTCTCACAAAACAGAAGTGCATGCTAAAAAGTACATACTTAGAACAATTGATGACCTTTATCATCATTCCTCCTCTCATTAAGAAATTATTTGGTGGTTTGTTTGTTTGTTTGTTTGTTTGTTTTTGTTAAGTCTGGGAAATAATTAAACATAAGCATTAAACATGGCATTAATTACTTCATGAAAGAGTAATTTGGCTGCAGTCTCAGATGGAGACTGCATTCACTCCCTGTCCAGCATTTCCTTTCTCCGAGACAACAAAGCACAGACATATGGGTTCTTTTGAGAACTGTTCTGCAGGCAGTACTATGTCTACAAGAAGGGTAGGAAGAACGATCCAAGGAACTGACCTTGCTACTTGGGAAGGTCATGGAGCTGATTATCTTGATTGCTGTTATGCAGTAAGTGAGGAACAACCTGGGGATCAGGCCCTGTCAGCATAGGTTCATGAAAGGCTGATCCTCCCTGACCATCCTGATCTCCTTCTATGGCTGGATGATGTACCTGGTAGATGAGAAAAAGGTTGTGGATGTAGTACCTAGATTTTAGTGAAGCCTTTGACTCTGTTTCCCACAGCATTCTCCTGGAAAAGCAGGCATGGTTTGGAGAAGTACACTTCTTGCTGGGTTAAAAACTGTCTGGAAGGCCAGGTCCAGAAAGTGATGGTGAATGGAGTTAAATCCAACTGGCTACTTATCATGATTGATGCACCTCAGGGTCAGTATTGGGGCCAGCCCTGTTCAAATATCTTCATTGACCATCTGGACAAGATGATTGAGTGCACCCTCAGTAAGGCGGCACCTCAGGGAATTGGTGGCACCTCAGAAAAAACAGATTCCAGCAAGAGCACAGTGAACACAAACGATGAGGAGGGCAGGAGGGGCTCCAGACCCATAACAGGATTCCCCTGCAGAGCCCACCTAGAGCAGATCTCCACATAGCAGCCAATCTCTCCGTATTTTTCATGAACTGCTAACTTTTTCATATTATTTTTCCCCATCTCCTGTTAAGGAGGGAGAGACAGTTAGTGTCTGGCAGCTGGCTGAGGTCACCTTACCACAACAATTAATGGAAAAGAAATCTAGGAAATAGTAGCAGCTGCAACACATGTAGATACATTGCTCATATTTGCCAATTTAGTAGTTATCTTAGAAACATTAGTCATTTAAAAACCAAGAATTTTGTTACTTTGAATGCTATTGCCACGCACATTTTCACTTTGTTTTTTTTTTGTTTGTTTTGTTTTTGTTTTTTGTTTTTTTTCACAAGTGACAAACCACAGTTTTGTGTTCTTTGTTTTAAAGTTAGCAGTGGACTGAAGAAATCAAGCCAAAATGACATTGAAAGTAGGCAAATACATTTAGATGCATTTGCTTCATTTTAGGTATTCCTCCATTGATTTTCCTCCTGATTTTATTCTCTTTCAGAAATGGAAGCCAACTTTGAAGTGTGGCATTTCTATGAAGTGTTGATGACTAATACATTTCACAGTGGAAAAAAAGAAGAAGAAAAAGAAGAAGAAAAGAAAAGAAGAAGAAAAAGAAAAAGAAAAAGAAAAGAAAAAGAAAAGAAAAAGAAAAAGAAAAAGAAAAAGAAAAGAAAAGAAAAAGAAAAAAAAAAGAAAAAAAAAGAAAAAGAAAAAGAAAAAGAAAAAGAAAAAGAAAAAGAAAAAAAAAAGAAAAAGAAAAAGAAAAAGAAAAAGAAAAAGAAAAGAAAGAAAAAAAAAAAGAAAAAGAAAAGAAAAAGAAAAAGAAAAAGAAAAAGAAAAAAAGAAAAAGAAAAAGAAAAAGAAAAGAAAAAAAGGAAAAAAAGGAAAAGAAAAAGCAGTCACTCCAGGGTAAGTTTTCAATGAACTGCTTCGTGCCTGAACAGTTTCCCTCAAATTGTTTAAAGATGGATAAAATAAATAAATAAATAAATAAAAATAAATAAAGCAAGAAACAAATGACATCAAAAAACAACAACTCCCTCTCCCATACCCCTCTCCCTCTCCCCCCCTTCAGTAAAAAATAAAATAAAACAAATGAGGAACTGTCAACATCTGTTTTTTATTGATTGGATCTAGATTCTGTCATTTTCACCATTCTAACATTCATCATGTCATTTTTAATCTCAAGAGCATGTTTAAACCTTTCTTAAACTGAGATTTTTCAGTAAGGTTAAATCCATTTTAGTAACTTGTGTATCCCTTTTCTATGTTCTCACTTATAGCCATTAGAGCAAACTTTTTTCAGCACTCCAATTTAGCTTTTAAATATTAAAAACTGAACTCCCTTCTCTTAACTCAGTAAAAAGTTATTTTAAAGAAGACAAAGTATTATGTGAGTGTTATCAAAACTGTATTCTTCAGGTATTCATAATTTATATCTTGATGGAAAATGCACAAATGCAGCTGACTAGAATTCAAAAAGATACTGTGGGCTTAGTAACACTTCTGCAATGAGTATCAGTGCTTAATTCTAAACTGTCAGCACTTTAGTATACAGAGTCAATAAATAATGATGTATTAAAGTGAAAATATAGTTCTTTATAGATTTACACTAAGCAGTAAATTTGTTCACAAATACATAACATGTGGTCTGGACAATGTGCAAGGAAAATGGAATACAAGGAAGAGTTTCTGTAGCACGAATGGAAACGTCAAAATGAATCAACAGAAAATATACATAGAAATGAAGGAGATTTACTTAAGGCAGAGAATACAGTCTCCATGCAGTGTTTGCACAGTATTGAAGAAAACAGGACTCAAACATAGCAAAAGGTAGCAAAGCAGTCTGAAAATGCAGGTCACAAATGCATTTTTTGTGTATATTCAAGGTCACATCATCGTACTTTTTTAGAACAAGTGGTTTTAAATAGTCTCCAATTTGGTACTGCTTCAGCTCTAAGGGAAGGAGTTAGAGCCTTGTCTGGCTCCGTTGCCATGGAAACAATTATTTACTTCCATCTGAGTAATCTTTGTCATTATGGACTTGAAGTTAGAAGGGAAAAAAAAAAAACATAAATGAACTACTGTGATTTCTGTAATTACAGAGAAGAAAAGAGAGAAAAGAAAGATCTTATTGGATCTTATGCTTAAATTTATAGCGCAATCTTGTGTAACTCAAACAAACAAAAAAAAACCTATTAAATTGGCCTTTTATTTTCTCAGTATCTTTTCAGATGTGGATTCTACTGTTATTAATCTAATTTACAATTTCTTTGACTTGTTGAAAAGAATTACTGTAACAGTAGCATTGTATTAGAATCAGAAGTCATCCTTTTGGGTAATGTAGATCAAGTTTTTGCACTAAAAATAGAGGGACTGGATGGGAAAATTTATACCTAGGCCCCATAGAGATAGTCTTTAGCAGGAGTCAGTCAGAAGGAAAGTTAGTATTTATGCTTTTTGTCTCTAAAGAGAAACCTTCTTTTATGAAAAACCTCTCATGTCTACCTGACCATCTCCAGCAGCAGAAAGGCATTATACACCATTGTGTCAATGATAATGCATCATGTTTGTACTAACTAGATAGTAGTACAGTGAGCACAACTTGGAACTCTCTGAGTCGCTAAAATCTACGTTGTCACTTTTGCAAGCTGAGTTGTCAGAAAAGAACTCCACTTCAAAAGCACAGCATTTTAAATCACAAATAAATTACACTTATCTCTATGTAAGAGATTTCAAGGGTGTTCTATTACGAGTTGACATGAAGGGGATTAAGGAAAAGTGAATGTTGTGATTATGTCACTGCAGAATGATATTGCAAGACTCACTTATTGACTGAGCAGTCTTATCAAGAAATAATTTGATTCAGGGAAATGTTCCTATTCATTTCCATTGTAAGTCAACTGTCTGGATCAATAACTGTCTAATTCAACTCCACTCAAATTGAAGTAAGGCTACTTAATCCCTGAGCTTGTGAGTAAATGAGTGAGCCTGTGGGTAAATAAGGATTTGTATTTTTCAAAACATAAAGCAAACACAATTTTCATTAATTTAAAAGGAAACAAACAAGCAAATTGGAAGGCTGGTAACAATGACAATAATATTTATTTCTTTAATTATCTCACAAGCAAATGAGCAGTTGCCTGAAAGTGATGAATACAGTTATTTCAAGTCCAGGCCCTTGCAATGCACAGGCTTGGAGCATCTTCTATCCATCTATAGATTTGGATCTGTGAATCAGAATATAGGAGAAACTTGTGTTTGACTACCAGTTGAGATATGGCTTTTTATGTTTTCACTTTATAGTCTGTTCAGCAGATGTCTGGACACAAAATCTCAGTGAGGTACCATTCAGGTCCGAAAGGCTGAAAAGAGAACTGCAAAAGCTTCTGAGTTGAAGTGTTCTCTGAAATGAGACATTGGCATATAACATAGATCTAGTTGCTGGAAAGGTCTTGATATATAGTCAACTGGCATCTTTTACAACCCCAAATGCCAAGTGACAGTCTCATTTATACACCAGAGGCAATCAGAGTCATGGTATACTAAGTCTGTTCCTGGAGCAGATATACATTTTTTGTTTGGCACTTTCTGTAAGGTGTCACACTGAATACCCCATATATGAGGTGGATATTTGATTGATCATCTCCCCAGCCATGGGAAGTCCAACTAGTTTAACACAGCCAGAATTTCATGATGTGTTTGGTTGTACTATTTCTCGGACATCTACATTTAACTCACAACTTGCATCAAACAAGGAGGAAAGAGTCTGAGACTGAAATGATGGATTGTTGGCCATCTATTACAAGACAAGGCATTTTAGAGAGAAAAGCTGAAAACAAAGACATTGCAGCATCTTTTGTTCCCGAATGGTTGCATGATGTTATAAGTAAAAGGTCTGACTGACTTATAGTACAAAGTGGAATAACAAAACTTGTTCAAAAATGAAAAAGGACACAGCCTCTTGTTTTCTGTTAATATTGCTAAGAAAATGATAACTTCAGCATTCTATAAGGAAAAAAGAACGTGTCCCTGACAGTAACTATCTAACTCTGGATGTAGGAATTCAACATTCTATAAAACTCACAAAAAGCATCAGATCATTAAATATTAACATTTTTAGTCTGGTTTTACCCTGCTAATTTGCAAATGCCAAGCTCACCTGCTCCAGGTGCCAAGTTTTTGTATGTGGTATAACTTCTTGTGTATTACTCCCCCACTCCACCAGGAAATGGGCACTCCAAAAGATATAATATATTTATGAGAATTTCTCATAAGATTAGTAACTCGATAAATTAAAAATCTAATTTCCAACACTTCCAGGGTAGTTCTCCCCTATCTATATTTGTTCTAGCACCGTGAACCTGTTCTCCCTTTCATCCCCATCATCTTCTGTGACATCAACACAGTGGCCAAATAACTTCTGTTATGATTCACCATAGTTACAGGACTCCTATGAAGATGACACTACTAAATCATCTAGGGTCCAGGATCATCTGAATGCAAGTCCATCCTGCTTCTCAGCAGCATCCAGGAACCACAAAGAGGTGTTGTTATCACTTTGTCAGATGTTATTCCCAGAATGAGAGTAACAAAATGGGCAAGGTTGAAGAACAAATTGTATTCCTCAATGGTGTAGACATATTTAGACAAACGTTATCATGTTGCTAAAATGTGGCATGTTCCTTAGAATGCTGGCAAAGTCAAAAATCTAAGAATCTATGTAGGGACACAGGGTTACTATTTTATCAAATGGTTATAAACTTAGTGTAAAAAAATTTGCTTTGCTGAGAATAGTAATGCAAAAATACATGTGTTTCCTTTATTCAGTTTTCAGTGTTCCCAGACATTAATGGAATTATAAGTTCCAGAAATACTGTATTGAATTACATGTTAAGCACATTGTTCTGATATCTTGTTTCCAGCTGCACAAGTTTGGAGAAGGTTATAAGAAACTTAAAGTAGCTGCATGTATGTCACAGTAACCTGAGATATCAGAAACTCATTCAGACAAAGATTAGCTCAGGGTTGGAAGCAAGAGATTTACATCCCTCCCAATCTTTGTTGTAATTGTAATGAATGGTGATTGTTGCAGCCAGAGCTGATACCAATCCATTTTTAAACCCTCTTCACTTCCAACTTGCAATTATTTCCTGACGCAAAGGGTTCTAATAGATAATTACAGTAGGAAAGTGCACTTATTCTCTCTTTGCAATTTTCAGTTTGCCACATTTCAGCTTCAGTTAACATTCTCACACATTTGCTATGAAATAGTGGGAATAGAATTTCTGGCCTGACGCTCTCTGATTGTTCAATATGTGAACACATTTTCCTTATGACTTTATTTACTTATTTCTATTCCATGCTAAGCAATCTTGTGGTTTTCACTTCCTCATTAATTTGATATTTATTTCAGGTTCTTGGAGCTTTGTTGGTACATCTCAGATTGTTTGGCAGTGTTACAGTACCCTCTTTAAGATAAAATGTGGAAGAACACATTCCAATAACGTTTTTCACTGTGTAGAGAAGTTATGATATCCTCTGTTTTCATTTGTATTTGTCATTTTGTTTGCTTTTTTCTTGACCAGAGATTGAAATTAAAAGATGCATCTCTATTGAATTGCTAATATTAATTTAGTAAAATACAGAACTAGCTTAAAATTACTCCTAGCATTTCACATACCATTTTATCTAGGATGCTTTTAGTCCAAATCTAATGTTGCATATGTTTATTCAAAACCAACCAACCAACCAACCAAACAAACAAAAAACTAAGATTCTGCTGACTTGGATCCTGACTCAGGATGCCATTTGAAGTAAATGGCCTCAGAAGATTTTCAAATGTGTTGTTGAACAAAGATTAAAAGATAATTTCTTTGTTTCTTCCTCCTTGCAGTGCTCTTCTGGTTCCAAACGTGTTACTGAAGTGTTACTACAGGGATGGACAGTTACAATTGGTAAAACCGGAAAATAAAGACAACCACAACTTTTCCTTCATTTTTTCAAATCACAACCAAAACAAATACAAGAATGCTAATAATGCTAACAAAAATCATAAGCTTCTGTCTTCCACTGAGATCACTGACAGAATTAGTCCAAGATGTTTTGATCCACATTTAAATTTTTGATGAGTCCTGTGTGTTACTTTTTTTGTGTTGATGTACAGTTCTTAAATGAATGAGAAAAATTGAGTAGAATTCTTTTCTTTTATTATTGTTATTATTATTTTAATTAGTAACTTGTTGCCTTGGGATTGGAAAAGATTTGGTGATAATTTACTGCAAATCAGCCTCACAACATAGAAAGCCCACCATTCAACATAACTGAGTTGGGTGGATGATTTTTGCATAGTTTTTGTATCTTACAATGCAAACTATAGAAAAGAATTATTCAGGTAGATCAGTTTTAACACTAAACAATTTTCAGCCTCCAAGAGCTATAAATGCTAGTATATTCTTGCAATATTACCAGTCGGATTTATTCATCTAACCCATGTACACCATCCAAAATACCTACCACCAACGCTGCTAAGAGTTCAGTTTTCCTCCTCTCAATCCATCCCATATTGAAAAATAAAATGTTGCAATCTAGTACTCCCACAGTCTAAAACACAAGTCATTGAAGGAGAAAAAAAAAAAAAAAGAGGTAAAAACTACATTGCCTTTTAAAGAAGTGGTCAGTGTAAGTACACAGCTTGTGGGCTAGTGGGATGTGGGCCAGTAACATTTAAACATAGATTACTTTTTAAATATGAAAAGCTAAATAAATCTTAACATCTGCTCTTCAGGAAGCTATGATGAGAGTCATCAATTTAAATTTGAATCTCTAACAGTAGGTGTATAAATCAGCATAGGCTCCCTTGACAGAAGCAGAGATCTTCTTGGCTAGTCCTGAAATAGGAGTTAGTCATTTGATTCACTGCCAATCTATGCCAATCTATAGGGAGATCCCAGCATCTTAATGTAGAGATGAAGAAAGTCCCATTTTGGTATAGCTACACTTGTAACCAAACAGATTCTTCCAGGCAACAAACAGGACCCGGGGAAATGGCTGCAAGTTGTACCAGAGGAGGTTTAGGTTAGACACGAGGAAAAACTTTTTCTCTCAGAGAGTGATCAGGCACTGGAATGGCTGCCCAGGGAGGTGGTGGAGTTGCCGTCCCTGGCAGTGTTCAAGGGGCGTCTGGATGAGGAGCTGTGAGACATGGTTTAGTGCTTGTGGTAGCAGTGGTAATGAGAAGATGGTTGGACTAGATGATCTTACCGGTCATTTCCAACCTTGTGATTCTATGATTCTATAATTCATTTCAAAATTTCTGGAAAACTCAAATGTTCATAGAAGTGTATATGTTATCAAGAGCAGCTCCTTCTGTAAATAAGAAACACAAGTAATATCAGAAGGAGAAATAAGCTTGAAAAGAGGATTTAAATGTTAAGTCTGTCAAGTATGATAGTTACAAATACAATATAGGGTAATTGAAAACTTAAATTTTCAGCTATGAGCTAAATAAGTTTATTTGAAAATTGTGAAGAAGACAAAAAATAAATATTTTTTTTCTAGAAGGGGACTTAGCATGATAATTTGATATTTCATCTAATATCTAGATCTCTGATATCTTTGTTTCATTATATGTCACAAATTTTATATCATAGAATACTGCAAAATCAACAAAGCATACAAGTCTTTTTCTTAGAGTGAGAGCAGATCATTTAGGTCATATTTAGAAAGGTCTCAAAAAGGCAAAGACAGGACATGCTTTATGCTGGACCTTTGTGAAAAACATATGGCTTTCAGTAAGATTCTTCAAAGCTGTTTATGAAGCCTATTTTAAATATATTCAGAACTGGATCTGACATCTACAGGTTGATTTTACTTCCACATGGCAGCTGATTTGCTCATCATTTTTATTCCCTTATGCAGAACAAGGAAGTCTGTACTGCTGCATAGAAAGGTTTTTAATCAAGATTTGCTATCATCCATCTTAATTTTTAATATTTTTTATTGGCTCTTGACTTAGGAACTATACTTGAAAAAAAGTGATTTCTTCAGAATAGAGGACAATATATTTTCAATCAAATTGTCTACAAGAAGAAATTCACCTCCAAGCATGACAGGAAACTTCTCATATTCAGAAATAAGTGGCTGGGTTTTTTTGTTTGTTTCTTTTTTTTTCCCCCCCCTCAAATATCAGCTTTCAAACACACATCAGAAAGTCTTTGTGCTTCGCTTCCAAGAACAAAAATCAAGTTGATTGCCAGAGATGCTCTAAATAATGCAGTGTTGAGCCAGTATCTGTGGGCCCTTCAATTCCACTTCTTACTGAGATGAAGGGCATGGAGGAATGGGGGGAGGCAGCTAGAAAATAAGCTAGGAAGTGCTGGGCTGATGGACATCGTCAGTTGAAACAGAGTGTTCTTCACAAATACAATCCAGTTGCTAGCTGAAAGAAAAATAACTGACAGAATGTCTCAGTTTGAAGTTTAGAATATTGCAATATTTTCTCAAGTTCCGGGAGCCTTTTGTGAAACAGTCTGTTCAAACAGGATTAAAAAGTTTCCATGAGCATTTTCAAATGTCCAGTGTGTGAACGACCTTAGGGTCATATGACACAGCTGGAAAAACATTCTGAATACATTAATCATTAAATGTGAAGAAAAATCTGTTACCATGAAGGTTTAAAAATTGATTTTAAACTTAACCAAAACTTTATAAAATTCATAAAATAAAATGAAGACATTTCTTCTGTGATGCATATGCTTTTTCATATCTGGTAGAGCAGCTGTAGTTTTGTTCTTGACTAAGCAAGAGCTAGAGAGCTTGTGGGAGGTCCCAGTGGAGGAAGGCTTTTCTATCTAGAATTCCCATCAGCAGAGAAGAGTGGGCAGAGCAAACGAGGCATTTTTGGATTAGGCTTCATAAAGCCAATCTGCCACCACTGGAAACTGGTAGAGACCAAGATGTGTTAACATTTTTTTTTTACAGAGTAATGGAGAGAAATCTGCAAGTAACTTCTGTCTAGGTATGCTTCTGAATTCATGAAATATTACTGGTGGAAAGGTAACTTCTCTATAATCTTCAGGGACTGGTTTTCTAAATCACAGCCAGTTAAGCACACTATTTCAGAAGAAATCATCCTTGTATGGCTGTGTTACCTACAGAGCAGTCACTATAATTGAACAGGTTAAAGTACAGAACAGAAAATTCCAACTCTTTCTGTTTATTCCTGCTATTTTCAGTGCACTGTCCCCATTTGCCTGGAAACCCCAAAATACTTCCATTATGTCCACAAATGACAAGGAAAAAAATATATACTTTTTTTTATATGCGCCTCCAGAGGCTGATGTTCTCCATCGTCTCTAGAGAGCACTGTTCCAGTGTTTGAGCAATCTGTTTTTTGAAGCCTTTTTCATTTTACCTAAAAAAATGTTCAATTTCTTTCCATTGTCTTTCAAGTCTGTCACTGTGGACATCCAAGAATATGGCTCCATCTTCACTATAACAAGCCGTAAGGTGGCTATTGAAGTAAATAGTTTATTAATAAAAGTAAAGATAATGTATTTATCAAATCAAATCCAGGAATAATAATGATATCATCTGAGATATCTAAACACTACTATAATAATAAAATTTATTTACTTTATTTATACATGCTTTATTTACTCATTTATTGTATCCTTAGTCATTATGACATAATAGTAATTGTAGGCAATATACCAACAAAGCCAATTCTACTGCTTATTCCTACCTTTTGCCCCATGTTCCATGCAGTGCATTCCTTCAGATCTTCATATTTTGTGAAAGAATTGTGACATCTGAAGGAGATATTTGAGGCAATATCTCCTAAAAATAGCTGATTTGCCGTAGTGAATTAAGGCTATATGTATTTTTCTCAGTTATAATTTTATTAAGTAAAACATTCATTTCTTACATCCTGAAACTACTTCTCCCTAAACAATTATTCCTTTATAGAATATCTTTCAGTTCAGCAGACTCCTGCCTTTCAATATCTCATTTCCTCATTGCTGAGATGTAAATATCCTAGAATATAACCAGTATGTCTGACTTTCATGTCTTCAGAAATGATTGCATTTTTTCAATGCTTCAGGCTGCCACTAAAAATTATCTTCTTTCGTAACATTTAAAGAAAACATGCCCTTTGTCTTTTATGGAATTATTGCTCAATCATTAATTCAACACTGTAGAATCTCTCAGGGGTTGGCTGCAGGAAAGAGAAAAGGCTAACTTACTTAAAAATTACTCAGAGCCTGAACCTAGATATCTGTTAAGTAGATAGATATACACAGATACAGACATAAAAAACTCTCTAGTTCTCTATCAGATGGAGTAGTTCAACAAAGCAGCTAATTGATAACATGCAGTATTCATGCTCTCATCTAATCAGCCAAATGTGCCTTGTATTAATTCTGTTATTAGAGCTTTCTTATTCTCAAGGGGAAAAAAACTGCTCACATTCAAAATAATATTGGATCTGAATATTCTCAAATCCCAGATGCAGCCCTCCATCAAAGGAGGCCAAATCTTATTAACAGACAGGATTTGGGAGCAGGAAAGGAGAAGGTGGCAATATGAATAGCGTCATATGTATTTTATCTAATAGCTTTTCACAATTATTTTTCCATATCTTTAGAATGATTAAATTCAATAAAGAGATCCAAATTCTATACTTGGAAATAAATAAAAATATTACCATTATTGGCTATGCCAATCAACTGCTTTCTCCTGAAGATGTTTGATTTTTTGGGGCAGAGCTTCAGTAATGTATTCACTGGAATTGATGTAAGGAAATTGAGAGAAAGAGGAATGAAGCTGATTACCAGTAAACTCTCCCCATCAGGGAAAGTAAGTAGGGAGCTATGAAGAAACAATAAAAGAATAGGAGTTTCATCACAAAAAACTGGTAAAATCACAAAATGTAGAAAACCACTACGCATTTCAAAAGTAAGGTACCACTTCGCTCTTTTGTTTTCTACATGCTAAACTCTGATATCTCTGTTAGAGCAAATGCCATGCTATTTTCTGTGGGAGCTTCATTTGTTTGAGGGCATTTGAATTTTACCTTACAATTCTACAGACCCATTTCAGCCTGGGCATGAATGAGCATAATTGCTGTTGACATCAATGAGGTGAGACCTAACATAACACATGGTTTAACTGGATGATGGGATTTGCATTTCCTGTGTGTGCAAACACTCCTCAGTGGCACACAAGTGTGCTTAGTATCTTATCAAGTACTAACCTTAGGTTTAAGTATCGAGTGCTTAGAGTGTCTGGAATGAATGGTTATATATTCAAAACTAAAGCTAGAGCCAGCTTGGATATCAATGGTTTTTGTTCAGGTTCCTGCAAGGAAGAATGTTTAGATATTAGTAGTACTGTACTATTGATATAGGGAAAGAGTTCCCTAGTCTTGAAATATCCAAAGAAATCTAGGAATATCTTAAAACCTCACAATCCCTTTCGGTTCTGCCCTGGATATCTCTGATTTCTTGAATCCCCTCAAATCCCGGCAGGAACCATGGAAAGAAACAAGAAATTTGCATTGCTCAACAGCAAGAGTGCAGCTTAATTGTACAGAAAGAAAAATTTGTAAGTCACTGTTGCCAGCTTCACTGGAAGGCATAACTGTCTGCTTAACCCATCATTGCGGAGACTGCCAGACTGTCTATATAAAAAGTGTTTAAAATAGCCGTGTGTCTTCTAGCAAACAAATCATCGTGGCAGAAAGAGCACAGCACAGACATGTAATTGGTCAGGTCACTGCTTTTCTGCTCATTATAAATCAAAACCCGAATGGCCCTCTCTGGCCATTCTGTGCAGTCTGTGGCTACGTTTACCAGGCTTTGTTTCTCCTTTGTGTCATCTCTATTCCTTTGCATATAGTTTATGTTATAACACAGCACCAGTCAGAAAATACAAGGATAGCAGCAGCAGAAGAGCTATATGCTCTATGCTCTCAGTTAGGATGAAATAATACAGCATTTCTTTTCAGCTCTTACTCTGTCTGCCAGCCATTGTAAAGATTTACCTTGTAAGCCACTTTTCACAGCTTAGTCAAAGCTGTGCACACGGCAATTATGATGTTATATTTTGCCACATGAATTGGTATTTAAAGAAAGACTAATAGCTGTACAGATACGAAAACGATCAAGAGGGAAAGACTCACAGTTTAAGCTCTTATTAGCCATGATATACTTGCAGTCTCTAAAAGGACATCTCTGAGAATTATCTAGAACTTCTCAGATGCCTCTGAGAAATATGCACACATGGTGGTCTTACCCTTGGAAACCAGGGAGCAAGAGGAGAAATGCAGATATTCTCTTTCTGGTCACTGCGTTCCTCCATCATTATTTCACCTGCTTCCTGGATTTGGTGCTGGGAATCAGTGCTGGGAGGTTGTGGCAAAACTATTCTGACTTGAGTCTACTATGAGCTCTTGGTGAAGAGCCCAGGTCAGCAAATGAACAGTCACGACATAAGGCAATGAAAAGAAGGTTCGGAGTACATAAGCATCCCAGAGGTAAATGATTCATCCAAGCTCAGACGAAAAGTTGGGGCAGAGCTGGATGGGATCAAGGATTGCTCCATTCTGGTTTGGTGTCTCCCACTGGGCCTTGTCCTTTGCTCTGTAGAATGCACAGAGTTGGGATAAATTGTCATGATTTCTGAGTCTGTCTGTGCTGGATAGCAACAGAAATAATCCATAGTTAAATGCCATCACCTGGGACACATGCTTTTCTTGTCCTTGCAGGGGCTGGTCTTTGAAGCATAGGTATAGCATTCTGGAAAGAGAAGCCTACTACCTGCTTGTCCTTTTCATAGAATCATGGAATGGTTCAGAGTGGAAGGGATCATCAAGACCCAATCCCCTGACATGGGCAGGGTTGCAACCCACCAGATCAGGCTGCCCAGGGCCCCATTCAAACTGGCATTTCCCCCTGCACAAGCTGTGAGGCAGGAAAAGTGTGGAGATGCTGGGGATTGAACCCAGGACCTCTTACATGCGAAGCAAGCGCTCTCCCACTGAGCTACATCCCCTGCCCTGGAAAAACAAAATATTGAGCACCTTACCAATTTGCATATCATCTTTGCTCAGGATCCATGCTAATCTTGTTTGCAACATTCCGATTGTAGTATATGTGCTGCTGAAATGAGCACGTTTGGCTACTAATCATGAAGAGACAAATAAAGGATTTATCTCCTGGTAATGCAGTCATCCCAAACTTAAAACTCACAAAAATGCTAAGCTGTTCCAGATTAAATAAATATTCTGAATGATTTGGTTTCTCAATGATGCCTAGAAGTGCTCAGGTATCACTGTGGTCCCTAAGCAGACACTATTACAAGTTCTGTTGACAGACCTACAGACATTCAGCACTTATTGATTCCAGTGGTGATTTAGCAACTCAGAGATGGGTCCGTGGGTCCTGGTTGAGGACTTCCAGCTCTCACGCTGCTAAAAACAGGTACTTCAACTCAAATTCAGCCATCTAAATCTGAGGCAGAAGCAAGCAAATGTCAATGACAAAAATCGATTATTGAAATAATAATAATAAGTTTTAAAAAGATTAAAAAGATATTAATAGAGAAACACGGGAACAGGTTGCCCAGAGAAGTGGTGGATGTCCCATCCCTGGAGACACCCAAGGTGAGGCTGGGCAAGGCTCTGAGGAACCTGATACAGCTGTAGGTGTCCCTGTTCATTGTAGAGAAGTTGAATTGGGTGGTCTTTAAAGGTCCCTTCCTACTCAAACAATTCGATGGTTCTGCTAAAGTTCTTTTTTTTTTTTTTGTTCCTCTATGTGCATTTCTCACAATGTATACTTTTATTTCATAAGGACATATTCATGCTCCCATAACTTAAATTACAGCAGTGCCATTAAAACATTTTTCCCTTTCTCTAGCATTAATGTTTGTTACAACAGTTTACCTCCTCAAGGACTACTGTTGGACATTTTGATATCCTGTTGATGCTGATTTCTTACCAAGATTACCAACAGAATTCATAAGGATTAATTTTCTTCTGTCCTTTCCTCAAAGCCAAGAGTTCTCTCAAAAACAAATTTCTGCTGGATCGTATAAATCCAGCAGCTCCATAATTCCTTTTGAATTTTTGAGAGATCAATTCTCTAACAATTTCTGTGTAGTAGACTTGGTTTCAGCTCCTGCTCAGCGTTGAAATCATTGTAGTATAAACTGAGAAATGACTGTAATCAAAGTTTCAGTGTTTTCACCAGAACGCAGCTAGTTTCTGTGTGGGTGGCAGCAGGGCAAAGGGAGGCTGTGGGAATGCTTTTCTAGGAGACTTCTGCTGTCATAAAAAATTTAGCCTGGAGACTGTGTGGACAAAAAAAAAAAAAAAAAAAAAAAAAAAAAGAAGAAGCTGGACACAATAGACACAATATAATGTATTTTCACAAGGTGCTCTCTGTTGGTCACAAAGAGTTTCACGCTAAATATCTGCTACTAACAGGTCACTGCGCTCAACAGCATCTGTTATTGTTTCCTTTAATGTCCTATTTATTTGCACTGAATGAAGAGATGGTGGGATCTGCAGATGCCATTTAACCTTTCTGCAAGAGGACTCCTCTCAATTTAAAATACACTGTACCTACAGCAGTGACATTGAGTTACATGCCTTACTGCTTTGGATGTCATTTTAACTCCCACAGACTTGGATGATTATTTTATTTTTTTAACTCAGAATCACATAGTTTGGGATTCACAAGTCACAGAAGTTACAGTACTTTGAAGAGTCACTGGCAAAATAACACCCAGGCACTTCATTTGTTTAATAGCATGTGCAACTTCCCAAACTTATTTCTCCACAGGTAATCATCTAGAGTTCTTACTGCTAGTTTGAATCTGCTTTTAAATAGATGTGCAGTAGCATGACAGCCATTTACCTTTTAAGTGATCCATGATGCTGACAGAAAACTCCCTATTCCTGCATAATGCCAAGAGTCTGCCGCAGATAACAAATGACAGTGCATTTACTTTGCTCAGTATCAAGGATAAAGTTTTTGCTCACTATTTCCAATTTATGAGAGTGATGCCTATATGTCAAACCCACACCTGAGTTCCAGCATGTTCAGTGGTCACATTGAAACTCTCAGACTGTGGCTTTCATGAATCTATCTCCACAGATGCATTGGCATAAGTATGTGCCAAGAATCAAAGCTCAGAATGCTTTGTTCTGCAGGAAGCCGACTTTACTGCATGAATTGTATAGGCAGTGATTATGCCACTAAAATAGGTAGGGCTGGGGAATGTTCTTGGTGATGGAAATATAGTAGACTACTTTGAAACTGTCTGAATATCCCTGGTGGAATTTGAGCCTGTACCTATTAACAGTCTCCCTACAGCTCCAGAGCACTGCCCACAACTTAGGATAGTTTAGAGACAATTCCCAATAAGCACTACACATGGATAAATTGCTGAGAGACTATTTTGCAAAGACACCTACTGGCTTCTGTGTCTGGAAATAATCCTAGGCATATTTAGCCCTAACTGCTAATGCTGCTGTAGATTCTACTCATCAGACACAGATTAGCTATGAAGAATTTTTACCCAGATCTGTCTTCTGTGCAATGCTTCTTACTGGTCACCTTGGCAAGAGCTCAAAGCTCTGGGCATTCTCTCTTTGTTTTCTCTCATGAGGCAGGTCATGCTCAACTCCAAGTTCCCTACCTGGCTTTGTCATACTATTTTATGGTCATGAAAGTCATCCCAAAAGGGCTTTGTTATTTACAGAGATTGTGTACTAACAAAGAGGATCAGCAAGCACTCATAATTATTAAAATTCAACAAGAGGTAACATGACACGTAGAAATAAGCCAGAAATCAGACTGGATTTAAGGCTTCATAGCCTAGCACTTTTGTATCAAAATGGGTGAAGCATCAGTGCTTGCAATGCTGGAGCACAGTGCCGTGTGGTGATCAGCACTGTCTTGCTGTGAGTTGGTCAGTGTAAGGCATCCATCCATGTGATGGCAGAAAGAAGGGGGAACATCTTTATTTCTCAAGGAAGCCAAAAGCAGAAATTTCTGACTCATTCTTGCACTCAAGTCTGACTGGTGAATTGGTGCTGTTCTCAACTCCTTTTAGAAGCCAGTAGATTTCTCTGCCTTACTTATTTTCTCACTAAATATTTCTAAACAAATAAATTTAACACAGATACAAAAATAAAATGTAACTGTGCATGCAAATGACCATCTCTGGCCTGAGACTAATGTAGCAAGGCAAAGGTGAAAAAAAGTGAATTTGTTTTTTACGATTTTAAGTGATCATAGAATCATAGAATGAACTTAGGATGGAGGGAATGTTAAAGATCATCTAGATCCCCCCTCCCTGCCATGGGCTAGTTGCCACCCACCAGATCAGGCTGCTCAGAGCCCCATCCCACCTGGCCTTGAAAGGGACATCCATAACTTCTCTGGGCAACTTCTTCCAGCTCCTATGAGAAAAAAAAATAAAATATTGCTAACATCTAACCTAAATCTCCCTTCTTTTAATTTGAAATCATTCCCTCTTGTCCTATCATTAGCAGTGTGAAAAATCAGTCTCCTTCCTTCCTGCAAGCTCTCTTTAAATACAGGAAAGCAGCAAAGTTTCCTCCAAGCCTTTTCGTCTCCAGAATAGTGATGAAAGGGGAAAAGCATTTGGCTTAATCCAACCTGGAGTTAAACTAATAAAACAATAATAAGAAACTAGGAGATAAAATGTATGAAAGAAGCATTGGGAAACCCAGGGAATGAAAGATGTCAAAGCTTCTGAGAGTGCTGCTTTACTAGTAGCTGTTTGCAAAAGTCAAGATGACCTAAGAGAACTAAATCTGTGAAAAGAGCACTAAGTCAGCAAAACTGGGCCTATTGCAAAAATAAATAGACAAACAAATAAATAAATACATGCATACAGACATACAAACAGGTGTGAGTTATTCATTTGAGATCAGAAAAAGTAGGGAAAAACAGAACATAAGGTAGAGCAAGCAATGTGGTCATGACTGTTTGAGGAGTCCTTTTTGAGCAGAGCAGCATTTGATCCATGAAGGACAGAAGGGAAATAAAGCTTATTTCTGTTCATACCACTTGTGTCTGCCTCATTTCCACAGTCAGGGACATGTGGGATGCTTGTGCTAACATGGGCTGAGGAGAGGATCCATGAAGAGGATGGAGGACAGATGAAACTTCCCAATATACAATATCTGAGCAATCTATCAGGTACAAAAATTGGTGCAAGTAACTCATAAATATTGGGCAGAATTCAGTGTAGTGAGAAGAACTTAATTGTTGTGACTCTTTATTAAGATTTTCATGGCTAAATTTTGCTTAATTTCAGCACGTTATTATTTTTTAAATAGATTTTGTTTTCTGTAGGAACAGAAATACTGATGAAGAAATATAGGAGATGATAGTATTTCTATGTCCAGTAAAGGTAAAATGAAGCCTAAATGATATAGTCTCCCTTCTGTTAAATAAGATTTTAGTTAGAGTACACACTTCTTGACACATCAAAAGCTGTTCAAGAATAGAAAGTACATAAGTGCACTGAAGTAAAAACTCCGATTGTTTTTCTGCTGCAGGCTATGAGATTTGGAGACATGACATATAATTCAGTGTATAAATACTAAACCTGAGACATCAGCTAACAGAAACAGAAGCTGAGAAAGACTCAGAATCTGTAGACTCACCTCAGAACAATCTATTACACATGTGATTCTAGGAAGATAACCCCACTCCACAAATCAAACAAGGTACCGAGGAGCTCTATCATCCAAAACATATGCATATATTGAGGAAATTCTTTGCAGCCTTGTTTTTTTTTTCTTTCAGCAAGATTAATATTGGGCCTTTGTCAATTCAGCGGTGCAACTAAGCTGAAGTGATGGTTTTCTACTTTGCCTGCAGCTAACACTCCAAAGGGTTGGATTGGTCTGAGATTAACTTAACAGACTTTACACGCCAACTTGGAGATATTTACCTTGGTTCTACTCAAGTGTGGTCAGTAAAGATGAAAGATTCAGTGAAGATGAAAGATTCAATGAAGATGCCAGAGCATACATTTTCAACGTCCCTGGAGTCACTTGAGCCTGTTCTGGCTGGCCTCTCATTGTCTCTTTAGAAGAGTAAGCACCTCCCATAGATCTAGTCTCACAGACACCATCAGTGGATGTGCCTGGCACCCTTAAGCATCCCATCTATCAGAAGACACATGCCAGGGCAGCTAGGCTCTGCGCTAAGCGTCTACCTGAAGGTGACCTTCACCATCTGTAGGCACTGATCTCCACTGGAGGCCATACTCCAGGTAACAGGCAGGCATATATGTCTCAATTTATTTGCCAAAAAATAAACAATAAGTAACAACTAAGATGCTCTCAGATAGAAGAGAATCACAGAATCACAGAATGGCCAGGGCTGGAAGGGATCTCAAGGATCACGAAGTTCCAACCCCCCCGCCACAGGCAGGGCCACCAACTCCCCATTTAATACTAGACCAGGTTGCACAGGGCCCCATCCTATCTGACTGGATTAGATCTCTCCTAAGACTTGCGGATAACTTACTCTTTTTTGGAGTTGAGACAGCCTATAAAATCACAAATGACACAAGGAGCCATATTTAGTCAAGATTTTTAGAGTTCAACCTCTGTGTATGATCATCTACACTGAAATGTTTTAATGTGGAACAAGAGAAGATCTACATTGTTCCCAGTGTTTTACATATCTCCTGTAAGACTTAATCTCTAACTCTTCATGTTCCCAATTGAGCAGTAATCCTTCAGAGGCCTGCATGATGATAAGGAAAAGTTAAATCATTAATGCTAAGAAAGCTTTGAGGCATTTGCATATGTGCCATAACCAAAGAGGAAACTGTTAGCATTCAGACTTTTTAGCCCTACTATATCCAGTTTGGAAACTGGTATCAATTCAAACAATTGTCCTGCATTGTCCTGACTTACAGCAATGAAATGTTCCAGGTCTACTTTGAAAAAAAGAGGCAAAAAAGAAAAATAAAAATTGAAATGAATGTTAACAGCCTGTCATTTATCCCCTGGACAGTTTTTTTGTTTATTTTGTCTTTTATTTCAGAGTGGTATTTACATTATTTTCTGCTACTGTTTCACAGAATCACAGAACTGTAGAGGTTGGAAGGGACCTCTAGAGATCATCGAGACCAACCCCCCTGCCAAAGCAGGTTCCCTACACCAGATACATAATCACAGAATTGTAGGGGTTGGAAGGGACCTTTAGAGATCATCAGTTTCGCTGCTTTCTTTCACATTGTGTACGTGAGGAGCCAGGTCAGGTGATTAGATGTTGCATAACACTTCCAAACAAGCTCTGTGTTTCTTGTAAAAGCATCTGTGATTTGGAGGTGGAAGCAGAGTTCAAGGCAGCCATAAAAATTATTTTTAGTAACTGTTAAAGTGGATGATTCAGTAACTTTGAATAGATATTGGCTTTGATTGACTTTTTTTTTTTTTTAAATGTGCACTATATAGATCTGAGCCAGCAAATCAGGCAAAAAAAAAAGAACACCAAGAACTTGAGCTGCTGTCTGTGGGTTGGCTGCTGTTAGTACCCAACAAAGCACTGCATATGTGAAGGGCAAGTCACATGTTTATATTCACAGCCTCGTTATGCAGTTTTATGTCTATTTCGAAGGCATCCGTCACAAGAAAAATATGCTTCATTGCCATTTGCATCTTCAGCATCTCTAACTGAAATACCTATGCATACCACAAAGCTCTGACAGAGTTTCTAGGCCATTCGGGGTCAGACTCGAGCAATCAGCCACTGTTCAGATGCAACCTGTCTTGTATAACAATTCAAGTTTCATAAGATCTATCAGCTGCCCAAAAATCTACCCAAAAACAAAACAGCAGCTCCAACACATGACCTGACATCACAGATCAGGCATTTTCTCCTAGCATCTTTATGACCATGTGAAGAAAACAGTAATTAACAGTGAAGAAGTGTATTTTTAATTCAGCATCACATAAACAAAGGAAAAATATAGCTTAGATCTACCAATATAAATAATTAAATAGAAATCAAGCATTGTGATGTGAAGATAAGTATGAACAATTTAGTAGAGTGAAATGATAAAACAAGAAAATGTTTGCAAGAGCTGAGATGCTTGACTTTACTTTTTGAGCACTAATATTTAATAAAGGCATACACACAATTTGATATCAAGCTCAATAGAAGGGTTTGAAGGAAAGCTGAAGAAGTGCTGACAACTGCATCCAATTAAGGGGTCTAGACCTGCCTGCAAGAACAGGGAAAGTGTTTGTAGAGTGAGGCGAGGGGTGCAATGAATGTGACATCAAAAACAACATGAGACAAAAATAATGGCATGCTAATAGGAAATATTCTGTAAGTTTGATTGAGATTAATTACTGCAGCATTTTAATAGGAACTTTAGGAAATCACTGCACTGCAGTGAAGCCACCCTGTCAGAAAGGAGTCTCCTCTCCATTCATGTCAGTTTGGTGCGTGCATATTTGTGTGTATATGCTAAATCCTCTCTTCTCACTTGAGAATGCTCAAAGTTGGTGCCTCTCAGGATCAAGTCCAGTGTGAATCCTCACTGTAAGTTACTGCAGCTGCAGGGAGGCAGGAGCTATTTGATAGCTATTTGTTATAGCTCAACGTAAGTCAGATATTACGTTTGTCATCACTGTAGCAGCTAATGAGAGACACTATCCCAGAAGAGTAAGGCAAATAAACGCCGTACATGAAGCACTGGCTCAGGTCTAAGAGCAGGTCAGTGCAATGTGGTGATATACACAAAGAAGCAGGTGCTGCTGTTCATCAGAACTAATTTTCAGACACAGAGGTAAGCTGATTAGTTCATCAATCTTCCTGTTCTTAAGGTAGTGTTGGCATGTGTGCATTGTTTTCCACTGCATGGAGAATACACTGCCCCTAGAGAATCTACTCAAGGTAAACTGTATCAGAAAAGGCCATTCACACTAGGAAATAACAGGGTCTCAAATTGGGGTAAGATTTACAGAGAGAACTGAATGGATGAAATCAACATCTGTATTAGTGGTACTGTGAGCATCCCATGACACATCAACTGGCATTATTTGAGCTTCAATTCATTGTGTACTGTGTACAGCCCTGTTTAACATCTTCATTAATGATCTTTAATGGTGGAGCAGAGTGTAAATCCCCATATGACACAACACAGGGGGAGTGGCTGACTCACCAGAGAGCCATGACAACATCCACATGGACCTCAACAGGCTGGAAAGATGGGCTAATGGGAACCTCATGGAGGTCAACAAGGAGATTGCAGTGGGCTGCACATGGAGAAGGATGACCCCAGGCACCACATGTGCTGTGGACCACCCAGCTGGAAATCAGCTCTGTAGAAAAGCACTTGGGCGTGTTGGAGAACATCAAGTTGAACACGAGCCAATATTGTGCCATTGCTGCTATGAAGTCTGATGGTAGCTTGGGCTGCATTAAGTAAAATGTCACCAGTAAGTCAAGATAAGTAATCTTTCCTCTCTACTCAGCTCTGGTAAGGCCACACCTGGAGATCCAGGTGTCCACTGCTGGGCTCCCCAGTATGAGAGACACTTAGATGTACTAGAGACAGTACAACACTGGGCTACTGAGATGTTGAAGCAACTGGAGCACTTCTGTGAGGAGAGTCTGAGAGAGGTGGGACTCTTATTCATGGAGAAGAGGAGGCTCAAGGTGATCTAATCAGTATCTATAAATATCTGAAGGGAGGATACAAAGAGGACAGAGCTAAGCTCTTCTGAGTGGTACCCAGTGCCAGAACAAGAGGCAATGAGAACAAATGGGTACACAAGAGGTACTGTGTTGTGTGAATGGCTGAGCACTGACACAAGTTGCCATGAAGACAGACTGCAACAGTGGGGATTTTCCAAATTCTTAGGTAACTTTTCAGTTTTCAAATATATCCAAGCTTCTACAAGGTGGTACCTGAAGTCTCTATCCAAGGACCTCTGTACATACTTCTGAGAATTGTTTCTTACAGGACTTGGATCAAAACCTGAAATATATTCCAAGTTAAAAATACTGCAAAGGCAAATGCCTTCTTGGGATTAGCATCTTTCGAGACAGATCTGAAATGCTAATTTTCATGGACGTTAATAAAACATTTTCTTATACTATAGTAAGTCAGACAAAATTCCCTGAAAAAAAAATCATTGCCCATCTGTCTTTAACTGTTAGCTGATTTAATGGATCTGACAGTGAATGGAACTTGTGCCTAGAAGTTCTGACCCTTTCCTGAGAAATGAATAAATTTTCATTTACCAAGCAGACTTTATATATAAATAGAATGGCAGTCATTTAGAAAGTAAATAGTCTCCTGTGAAGATAAATAGTTGGTTGTGTTCCTGACAGTAGGAGTAAGGTTCAGAGGACAGTACTTTGATTTATTTTACCTATAACAGTGGGGAAGTATTATCACGGAAAGTAGTTTTCTAAAGTAATGTCTGTCTACTTCAACCTAGTCCACTTGAAAATAAAATTCTATGGTGGGAAGTGGCTCAAATGATGTTCATTTGCATTGTAAAATTTGCCCTGATACAGCATCAGAACAAGCTGAATCTGATTCATTTATTGTGATGCCATGCACCTATTTGCTTTGATTTCCATAGGCTTTCTATTTATTATCACCAGTTCTAATGGCTCTTAGCCATGTATCAGTAGAGCTGACAAAGGCTCAGTACTGAGTATGAAATAGTCCAGGTATTAAATAATTCTAGTCTGGATTGGTTCCTCTTTCTCTGTTCTGTCTACTGTTTTCAAGATTGATCCAAATTGTCTATAAATATATGGATGTTCTCAGTCTCTTAGATACTGAATTGAAAGCAGCTGGGGTCATACTAATGGCTTACTTAGTTGAAAGAAGTGCTGGATAAACTCAAGGATTTGTCCAGGATCTCTCAAATTTAGTTCAGACTTGACTGAATAATGTTGCACTTCAATCAACCTATTGATAATAATTCCTTTGGTGAAAAAAAAAAAAAAAAAAAAAGGATGCTGATCCAAGGGATAGTTATAAGCTCTTCACACGTATCAGATGGATTCTCACTTAATTGTATCAGCACCATTCCTGGTTAACAAGTTCTTCACTTCGTTGCCTGCATCCCAGTCCCATAATGTCAGAGTACATTTGCTCTGAGACTCACTCTGTGGAAATCCATGAAGTGAGAGAAAGAATAAATTTGGGCTTCTGTACATATATATATTGCTCAATATTCAGATTTGTATTACAATCCTATCTAGCTCAGGGGAATTTCAGAAACTTCCAGTAAATACAAATGTGGAGAAATTACTGAACTAAAACAGTAAATTAAATCTACTTTACAGAAAGAGATTGCAAGAGTAATCTCATCTATTGGAATGGTATTCAATAAGATTTTAGGTGAAATTTCTATTACTTCAGTTGCATGCTTTTCTGGATCATCATTTTAAGAATAAGATTTTTCACTGACTGATAATAACTAAGCAATGCTAAGCGTTTTTTTAATATGCCATGTGTAATATGATTGAGAACAAAAGATGTGTTCTTTATTTACAATAGGTAAATTGAGAACTCTATAACAATAAGATATTAAAACTTTTGATATTTAATCAGCAGTTTTAAGCCCTTCCATATTTTTTCATATTTCAGTCTTATCCTTTCTTTAATTTAGACTTTGGTCAACAGAAACTCTTACCAGTATCAATAGCAGTATATCACTGAGGGTGATAATTTTAGGACTGAACCACTTTGTGTTAGGTACAACACACTAAAACCAAATGCTATCCCAACTTGTTGAAGAATTCAACCCATATCTTAAAATCTCCTTAATTTGCATTTACATTCCCAATCCATGCTAAGTGTAAGACTCCAAAACCTACAGAGAATTCCCATCTGTGGTAATACTCATCTTAGCTCTGGACAGTGCTCTGAGTAGAACTTGCTTTTTCTGGACTTCTTTTAGCCAGAGAAAATTTTTCTCTGAATTCACAATTGGTAATGATCTTTACCAATACAGCTGATTGTCAGAATACTCTGGCTTCATTTCTTGATTTGGGAGAAAGGGTGTGTAGACATAAATATCTTGCTGTAGTCTAAAAATGAGGATCAGATGGTAGAGTTGCATTAAATTCATTACCCTGAGTGAAGCCTACAGTCTGAAATTTAGGATTGTGTTTTTTTATCTCCATTTAATTAAAACTGATCCCCATCTAATGCCACATGGCAGTCTATTATATATTATATAAGGTATATATATATTATATAAGGTAAAACTGGCTTGATTCCATCACTGTGTTACAAGTGAAACTGAAAATACTTTACAGTGGGATTTACTGTAGAAGCACTTCTTCAGAAATTATCCCAACTGTTCATACGAGAGAAAGAGAGCAGCAGAACTGCTATCTGTTTCTGTGCCTTAGGGCATCCTCTGACATAGCTGCCTCCATCAGACAGAAGTCTGGAGTGCCAAATGGGGAGGCTGCTCTGTCAGCATTTTGTTTCCCTTTTTTTGACATTGCAAAACAAAACGCTGGTGAGATAGGATAGGAAAATACAGGACTAACAGGAAACTAAATGAGGCATGACAGATAGGGTGTGCTAGATGTAAATGCATGAAACTTATTCCCACTTGGTTCCCTTCAAAAGTCCTTTGTCTGAATTGTTTTAGAAACTGGCATTTCCTAGAGTTGCTGTATTGTGTTAGCCTTAGGAATGTCTACACAGTGCAAAAGCTAGAGATAGGTAAAACTTTGTTGTCTGCATTTTAAGTTTGCATTGCCTGATGAAATACTGACAAAAGCTTCTTTAAATATCTGAGTTTCCATGCAACGGTGAAGAGTCTTAACTGAATGGACAAAGCCATTTACACCACCTCCTATAAAAGAGTTGTTAGAAAACAGATGGAGAATGTTGGTCTCAAAGATCAATGTTATATGTAAGTCTTGTCTGAGGGACTTACTCAGATTTTTCTGCTGCAGCTTTGTCAATTAGGAATGTCTTCTGTAACACCAGGAGTGCTGAGGTTTGTAGCAGGTAAAGATGAATGGATGAATGCTGTTGCCTAGAGAATTTCACCTTCTTTTTTCCCTTCAGACAGGAACTTCTGTGACACTGAATTATTAAAATATATTCTCCTGTTGACTACTATGTAGTTATATCAAGGAACAGCTTACACTCAGTGCCCTAAACTGTCTAACAACTTATGCAGGCTTCTTGATTAGATAACAGCTGAACGCTTACTTGAGGTTCCCTTGGTATAGGAAGGGATAGTCATGCTACATTTTTATCAAATCTTGATTATTTTCCAAAGGTTTTTTGGTTTTGTTTGTTTGTTTGTTTGTTTGTTTGTTGGTAACTCTTAACATTGTAATTTTTCATCTTTTTCTGCAGAGAAAGTCTCTTGCAATGCAAACCCTTATCCTATTTATGTAAGATTTCCCTTCATGCTCATTTAACAGACTCTTTATCGGGGTCTGTGCTGATAGAAAAAAGGAGAGATGGTTTCAAAATGAAAGAGGGTAGATTTAAGGATAGATATAAGGAAAAATTCTTCAACAGTGAGTGTGGTGAGGCACTGGAACAGGTTGCCCAGAGATGTGATTGATGCCCGATCCTTGAGACTTTCAAGATGAAGCTGGATCAGGCCCTGGACAACCTGATTTAGCTGTGCATGTCCCTCTTCATTGCAGGGGAGTTGAACTGGATGACTTTAAATGTCCCTTCCAACTCTAAGGATTCTATGATTTTACGAAACCTGGCAAAAAAAGATGTGGATTAAACACCTGTAGGCAAGGCATCCTCTTCTCCCTTGCCACAGATTCCTTTGCATCACCTATGCTCTGGAGTTGAGTGCTCTGGAGTTGTAAACTCAGTCTTCCGGTACAGGCGAATAGTTGAAAGATGTAGATGTTCAGCAGAGTTGCTAAGAAACATAAATAATTTTAAAGTATGCAAGGTTACAAGGCTAATCTAAAGTTAGACTAACACTGTGTAGCATCTCCATGGCAACCAGGAGTGAATGGCGTGTGAGGCGAAAGCAGAGGGGAAGGCAGAATAACAATCAACAATGAATAAATTGTGACAAGACTCAGTGTGATTATGCTGTCAATGAGTTAAAGGACACTGCTGCCCTGCTGGAATTCAGCTGAGCTTCTGGAGGAGAAATGTTCTCTTTGCAGGTCCAGAGGAAATGTCAGATGACATTTTTAAAGCAATTCTATAATTACAAGTTCCATGTCTGCTAACTACTCTTCCAGTAGTTAGCAAATGAAGAAGAGAAATTGACCTGCACTTACACCATATAACAAAGCATCTTATTTAAGCATCTACTTAATATCTAGAAACAAATTTCCATAGCAGTTTTAGTACCTAGGGTATACTTCAGAGATTTTACAGTACAGATCTGTTTCCTTTGTTATTGCCTCTAAGGTAGGATGTGCATAACTTTGACAGTACTGATACTATTTTTCATATCTAAAACACCTAAAAAATATAACCCGGGTACAGATGTCAGTTAAAAAAAAAAAAAAGTTTTACCAATTACTGTCCCAATTACACTGGGATTTTGTCTGATAATATTTATCCCTCCTCATAACCAAGGGATGAGGCCCCATTGCGAAGAGCTGCTTTCTAAATATCCTATGGCCTGGAGAGTCAGTGACTTCAAGTTTCATGGGCAGCACCATGGTCCAGCAGCAGAGTTAACATATACCATCATCAAGCTTTTGCCATACATGAGTTAATACATCGTTATCTAATGTGTTGAATGGCATGAAAGTCTCTCGTGAGTAAGTGGTTTCTGTGTGGTCATTAAAAAAATCCAATGGAGCTCCATGCAGGTTCTGATCTTATGCTCTCAGAACTCAAGAAAATTTCATGAATTAGTTCTGTTGTACTGAATAAAATAAAAATGCATGTTTCCAGAGCAGGCAAGTGCACCTGACTAAGTCACTTCAAATTCATGTTCAAAGCCATTAAATTCTAGGGTAATTCTACCACATCTACACAGGTACATGCTGTCCTGGACTTCAGTTCTGATTAATCTCCACTAAGTGTAATAAGAAGCTACCAAATAGTCCCCCCACAGATTTAGAGTGAATTCTCATAATTCCCCCTAGAAAACTATTAAGATACTATTTTATCTAGAAATTGGTATCAGTCACTTTTTTGCACAAGTAACATTCTTAAGTGCAAAACTCCAGAAATGTGGGTAATCTTGGACATTTTTGGCAACCTGGCTACTAAAAGGTTTTGGTAAGGTCTTTTCTTCTGTAACAGTAGAAGGTTAAGAGATGTAAAAAGTGATCTACTTACGTTGCAATAAATTATTTGCCTAAGGTAATCCAGTAAGGCTGAGGCAGAGCAGATTTGAAATCAGTCCCTCAGAGCCTATAAGATGTCCTATAATCACTCTTCCTCTCCCCTGTTGTGTTTTTCTCTGTTCAATGCAGTGATAACCATATCACTTCTATCTACTGGGAAAGGTGTTCTTCCTGACAGAAGAACATTTCATTGACTCCTACTGACCTTGAGTCTCATTAAGGAGAGGAAAAAAAAAACAAATTGTCAAAATATGAAGTTGAACTCGAAGCTCACATAAGACAATAAATGTCTTCCAGTGTATTTCAGTGAGCTATGTGTCAAGCCCACACTGTTCAAGCAATAAAACACTACAACATTCACATTAGACAGTCAATGGTCCATGATGCCAAATGTGGAAGTTCTCTTAACACTATAGAATTAATCTATTCCATGATGACAGTCAATATTTGTTATGCCCAGAGAACCAAGGATGCATGTCTATGTAATTAATCAATGTAAAGTGCTTTCCCTGGAATGATTTGTATTTTCTATATTATAATTTAACACATTTTTATATACCCGTATGATGGCTGGTAAATAGACTTAAGAAAATAAATCACTGATGAACTCATTTATGGAAGTAAAAAGAATTTTTACAAGTTTGAAACAAGTTATTCAAAAAGCATTCATTATAATGTGATTAAGCAATTATGCTGTGCTAAGTAAATAACAACTGACTTAGAAAAGTATCTAATTATGTTGGCTGGTTATGAACTTAAATGCAGATAAGTTATTCTAGCATTTCTACATATTTTCATTATTATTCCAAGACTTTAGAAAACAAAAAGAGAGAGAGCTTGTTTTCGAGTCTGAGGAAATAATCCATTGACCTTGATGAGATTTTAGGCGTACTCTTTTGCTGCAGGTTGCAAGGTAAGATCACAGTAGGGAGAGTCCTCTGGGATTCAGTCCTAGAGAAAGGGGACCAAGACAGCTGGTCACTCTTCAAGAAGGAAGTCTTAAAGGCGCAGAAGCTGGCTGTCCCCCTGAGCAGCAAAATGAGCCGCTGGGGAAGAAGACCTGCGTGGATGAACAGAGAGCTATTCTTGAGGCTCCGGGAGAAAAAGAGAATTTATCTCCTGTGGAAGAAGGGACAGGCGACTCAGAAAGAATACAAAGAAGTTAATATGTGTAGAGAGAAAATCAAAAAGGCAAAAGCCAAGCTTGAACTCAATCTGGCTGCTGGGGTAAAAAGAAAGAAAGTCTTTTACAAATATATCAACAGTAAGAGGAGGACCAAGGAGAATCTTCATTCTTTACTGGATGAGGCTGGGAATATGACCACTGAGGATAAGGAAAAGGCAGAGGTTCTGAATGCCTTCTTTACGTCTGTCTTTAAAAGTCAGACAGGTTATCCTCAGGTACTCCATTCTCTGACCTGGGGAGCAGACAAAACCCCCCATGATTCAGGAGGACACAGTCAGAGACCTACTACTCCAGCTGGACTGCCACAAGTCCATGGGGCCAGATGAGATTCACCCGAGAGCGCTGAAGGATCTGGCAGAGGTGATCTGGCCGAGCTGCCTTCCATTATCAATCAGCACTCTTTGTTGACTGGTAAGGTCCCAGAAGACTGGAGACTTGCCAGTGTGACTCCCATCTACAAGAAGGGTTGTAAGGAGGATCCGGGGAACTACAGGCTTGTTAGCCTGACCTAGGTGCCAGGGAAGGTTATGGAGCAGCTTGTCTTGAGGGAGATCACATGGCATGTGTGGGACAACTGGGGGATCAGGCTTAGCCAGCATGGGTTCACAAAGGGCAGGTCCTGCTTGACCAATCTGATCTCCTTCTATGATCTAGTGACCATCTGGTAGATGAGGGAAAGGCTGTTGATGTAGTCTACCTAGACTTCAGCAAAGTCTTTGACATTGTTTCCCACAGCATTCTCCTGCAGAAGCTGGCGGCCTGTGGCTTGGACAGGTACACTCTTGGCTGGATAAGGAATAGGCTGGAGGGCTGGGCCCAGAGGATGGTGGTGAATGGAGCTAAATCCAGCTGGTGACCTGTCACGAGTGATGTTCCCCAGGGTTTGGTGCTGGGGCCTGTCCTCTTCAATATCTTTATTGATGACCCGGATGAGGGCATTGAGTGCACCCTCAGTAAGTTTGCGGATGACACCAAGTTGGTTGGAAGTGTCGATCTGCCTGGGGGTAGCGAGTCTGTACAGAGGGATCTAGATCTGGACAGGCTGGATAGCTGGGCTGAAGCCTATGGGATGAGGTTCAACAAGGCCAAATGCCAGGTCCTGCACTTTGGCTGCAACAACCCAGACAACACTACAGGCTTGGCAAAGTGGCTGGATGACTGTGTACCTAGGGGTACTGACTGATGCTTGGCTGAACATGAGCCAGCAGTGTGCCTGGGTGGCCAAGAAGGCCAATGACATACTGGCTTGCATCAGGAACGGTGTTGCCAGCAGGAACATGGAAGTGATTGTCCCCCTGTACTCAGCTCTGGTGAGGCCACACCTCGAGTACTGTGTCCAGTTTGGGCCTCTCACTGCAAGAAAGACATTGAGGACCTGGAGTGGGTTCAAAGGAGGGCAACAAAGCTGGTGAGGTGTCTGGAGCACAGGCCTTATGAGGAGCGGCTGAAGGAGCTGGGAATGTTCAGTCTGGAGAAGATGAGGCTCAGGGAAGACCTTATTGCTCTCTATAACTACCTGAAGAGAGGTTGTAGAGAGCTGGAGGTTGGCCTCTTCTCACATGTAACTAGTGGTAGAACTAGATGGAATGGCTTCAAGCTGCACCAGAGGAGATTTAGGCTGGACGTTAGGAAATACTACTTTTCTGAGAGAGTGGTCAGGCAGTGGTCAGCCAGGGCTGCCCAGGGAGGTGGTGGAGTCACTGACCCTGGAGGTGTTCAAGGAATGTTTGGATGTTGTGTTGAGGGACATGATTTAATGAGTATTATTGGTGATGAGTGGATGGTTGGACTAGGTGATCTTATGGGTCTTTTCAACCTCGGTTATTCTATGATTCTATGATACGATTCTATGATCATCTGTGACTGGTAGTACAGGATAAAAATAGATAATTTATTACCCTTAAAAAAAAATCTGATTAAGAAATTTTATGGAAGATCAGAATTTTTAAGAAGTGATTACTTTAAAGTATTTCTAGCATGCAATTTTTACTGCCTGAAAATCCCATATGTGAAATACAAAGCTGGATTATTAGGGGAATAAACAACTTGTTATTTTAAGCCCGTGAAGACTGTTATCAAAATATTTCCACCCCTTTAATTGTATCTCAGAATTTTAACCTTGCAATGAATTTCTATCTAAAAAACAAGCTTAATTTTTAAAAGTTTATTTGAATGCATGTCTATGGGTGTTTTTTTAAATGTTTTCTTTCCATGTAAAAATTTCTCCAAAGTAACCTCAAGCCATTATCAGAAAAGATTACATTCACTGGATTAGCAATGCTATCTTTATTTCCCTTAGCAAGAGACTTCTGGATTAATTATCTGCCCGTCACTGAATCCTGTGAACTTTACTGAATCTGACTATAAGGATTATCTTTCTCTTCTTTTTATTTTTTTATTTTTTGCATTCCTATTTTCATCTTCTTTCATATTAAGAGGTTCTTTTGCAATTTGAAAGCTGCTGCTGCCAGAAGCTATTCTTTCACTCAGTCACGTTCCTAAGGTTGAAAATTCATCCTGGCATCTGGTCCCTGAAACCTGAGCAGATAGAACAGCCCAGGAGGGAGAAACTGTGTCACCATCAGGTGTCTTTATCTTCCTGTGGTTCTCCATCAGTAAAATTCAACCCTAGACAGGTTTAACAAAAAAACCTGTAGGAATTAAGGGTTTCTTAAGTATATGTAATAGACAATTCTTATTGGAGAAAATAAATTCATATTAGCTAAACTGCACAAGAAAACTATGTTTTATAATGCATTTATGGCAGTATTGACTTCTAATTGACCTATTGACCTCTATTTTATTTCTATTGACCTCTAATAATATTGTAATTGACAAATTGTTAACCTAAAGTTTACTGAAGGTGGCCCTTAAACAGTTCTTGAATAAGAGGAGAGTGGCTTTCCTGCACACATTTTCAGGAAAATCCAAGTAAAATTGGATGTAGTCCTGAGGATTTAAGAGTAAAAGTATATCTCAGTGCCAAATTATCTAAGGATATGGATACATGTACACCCTATAAAGTGGAGAGAAGGGAAATTCTTCATGCTATCTGCTTCCTTGTGTTCTCTTGTAAAGCAAATCAGTGACCATGAGAAAACTCAGAGAAGCATGCATCTCCTCTGCACCAGATCTACAAGTGGTTAATGTGTCTTCTGTCTTTTAAGGAACAATATCTTCTGAAGAGGACCTTTTGGGATGAGGTAACCCCATATCACTAAAACTAAAAGTTCTGTGGTTTTTATTTGGTTAAATAAATATGATTTTATATTGTTTAAGACCCCAAACAAGGTTAATAACTCAGGATAAGAAGTCCTGATGACGAGTGCTGAGATAAGCAGAATAATGGACATCCATTTTCCACAGAAGAAATCGTAGAGCAATATTAGCTTTAGCAGTATATTTATATTTCAACTACCTCAGTATCCTGTTCCTTTTGGATGGAGTACAGCTCTAGCTTTCTTCTAGAGACCACTGCTGAATCCTGAGAGTGAAAGCCTCAATGAGAAGTATCTATGCAGGTGATGAAGTAGTTCCTACTTCAAAATCTCAAGAGTATATTTCTTTTCACTGTTATTGTTCCAATTGTGAAAACAGGAAAATGATATTCATTTTACTTCATGTACAACACAGCGCAAGAAAATGTCAATAACCACGTCCTCCAAATATATCCCCAATTCATTATTGATCTACAAACAAAAGCATTCATCAGGAACGGACTCCTTCCGTTTTGTATTCATTAGATTTCTTCACTTCTTAATACCTTGTCTTTATTGGTGTAGTCTGTCCTTGTTGCATAGTGAAATAAACATACATATCAATTTATTTTTTTTTTTAACTTGATATTTATCATGCAGAATCTGTAGGTGGAAGCATTTGCAAACCACAAAAACAACCAGAGTTTTCAGCACTGCTTATAGATGCAATACAAAAACATTTCTAAGGAACTGCATACCTAATATCTGCAAACCTAACAACTATCTGCCTCATAATACACCACACCTTAGCTGAAAAAGATATTGGATAGATTGAGAAATCCGTAATGGATTTTTGCCAGACTGTGCACTCCATAAAACTCAGTGACTGTTTATCTGAGTTATTTATTTTATTAGAAATAAGGACTCCAATAAAATTTCAATAAAAAAAGAAGGATTAAAACATGGCCCAATAAAAAGAGGAGGATCAATTTCCGCTAATCACACTACCTACTGTCAAATGGGCTTTATATTGCTGCTAATAATAGAATACAAGGGAGATAATGGAGAATCAAATGATATAGCAAAAAAAAAAAAAAAAAAAAAAAAAAAGTCAGTTTCCCACCTGATTTTAATATAAGCAAGAATCCTGTCTCTATGAGGAACATCTGAGTGATTCCTAGCAGATGTAAGCATGGACAGGCCGGGAATTCAGCCTATGCTTTATGTTACAGACGACTCCTGCAGTTTTGACCTGTTGGAATGTCATATCATCTCTGAATCTCCAGGGTCTCTGTTCTGCAGTTCTTTTTGTTTTGCTGTGTTTTGTTTTGGCTTGGTGAATGTTTTAATTTGTTTCATCAGACATTTTCCCCTCCATTTAACCAGTATAAGAAGGCCTTATACCAGGAGTGCTGTGCAGCTGAATCAGTTTGTGCCTGTAGAGAACTCTGAAGCACTCTGGGGAGACGTAACTTAAAGCTGCAAAGTATTTTTGCTGTTACAGTCAAACTCAAACTCTCAGTGGAGCAATATGAAAAGAATTTTAGCTGTGAAATGCACAGTCTGTGAGTGATGCAGACATTTACCGAGAGTGGTGAGGAAGTGCTGGGGTCTGCCTCGTCCACCGCCATGGAAACAGTTTTTCGGCACTGTGTGCAGCTTTTCTCCTCTGGAAATTGTGTTGCACCCTTCTTAAAAATTGGGAAAGACAGTGGTAGTTTGTTGCTCTGGTGCTGACATGTTGCTCTCTTGGATTTCACAATGTAATGACATACTGTGAAATGATTAAGAGGGAATTAGTGTGTTTTCCTCTCCTATTTTTGTGTTCTCTTTTGTGTTCTGATAAAAGCAGCTTCCTAATTTTGCCCATCTCTCTGTGTGACCTTCTGCACATGGCCTGAAGCAAATTGCTGCAATATTTCAATGGCCGTAGTGGCCTTTGGCCCAGCTTATTAACACTGGGCCAGGTAAGGCATTGGCTCAAGTGTCCCATGTCTGCTTCCAGATCCAGGTCAAGATTTATGCCCTGGAAATGCTTGGCTTTTCTCTGAAGACAACAACAACAAAAACAACTAAACAAAACAAAAGAGAAGATGCTGAAAGAGAAAAATCCAATATAGAAACTGGTCCATTGTGAGCAAGACTAAAGAACTAAAGAGACCAGCATGCCACCTACAAACAGCAATTCTTGAGCCACTGGAGATGTAGAAGGCTCTTAGAGTACCCAGAATGTTTTCACTTATAATGAGCCTGGTATTAAGCATTCAGTGAGGTAGAACTGCCTGATAACTGCTATGCAGATGTAAAGTCTGTAGGAACTAGGGAAACTCAGTATATAATCATACTGAGGATCATTTCAGTTTGACCAGCAGGTGGGTGGTGAGTGTGCAGGAATCCCCCAAGTTCATAGCTTTTTGTATGCTTGAGAAAAGACTGTCTTCTTCTCTAATCATGTTTGGCAGCAGAGACTACAATTGAGAGGTCCTCAAATCCTCAGTATATTGGAGAGGGGAAAGCCCATGACACTCTATATAGAAAAACTCAGAAAAAGCAAGATTATTATCAATAGGATTAAATTCCCTATGTAGGTGTCTGCACTGAAATGCTTTTAGGATTATAAAAATCAAAAATAAGTAATAAGGCACTGGAATAGGTTGCCTAGAGATGTGGTTGATGCCCCATTCCTGAGACTTCAAAGACGAGTCTGGATCAGGCCCTGTGCAACCTAATCTTTCTGTACATGTCCAGGTTCCTTGCAGGGGAGTTCAACTGGATGACCTTTAAAGGTCCCTTCAAACTCTAAGGTTTCTGTGATTCTATGATTCTATGATTCTGTACCTTGACCCCTAAGCACTCCCATCTTTACTCACAGCACAAACGAGGCAAAGTTTACTGAAACTTATATTGCTTATTTTTATGGAGGCCTATCTGTGGCTGGACATGTTCCTGAAACACAATAAGGTGGCAAATGTAAGGTTAGTGTTCACAGATTTTGTAAGTGGGCTGGAAGCTGCTGCTGAACTAATGACTCATTTTCTCTAGCTGGAGAACATAGACAGGAACAGCAGGTGTTTATTTTTTTTCCTCCTGCTGGTGTACCATTTAGGAAGAAATATGTGTCAGAAGAATGAGAAAATAATGAAAAGATAAATTCTTTGGACATGACACAGCTAACTTGTGATAAGCTGATGAAGAGCAATGGATGCATAAAAACTCTAAGAGCAAACAAACTTTATAAAGTTTATAGAAAAGTTAAAAAGAGTGAGAGCTTTCTTCCACACTTTTCAACTATAGTAAATATTCCACCCACCACCCACTGTCCTCCAGAACTGTTTTTGCTCTTCTGCTAACAACCAAGGAAGAGCCACAGAAGTCCTAGATGAGATAGGCAAAAAAAGCAAAGCTCAAAAGATTAAGTGACTCACACAAGATCACTCAGGAAATCTGACAATGCTGCAGTGTTCCCAGATTCTGTCCTGTTCACATCAGTGCAGAAGTGTTATGCATCCAAGCAGGGTACATCGTTTGGAATGTTTAGGGAAATATTATTTTTGTTGGAAAATTACCATTCATTGCCAGTTTTCCCATGAAGAGATACTTTGAACCTAAAATGGAAATTCTAGTCAAAACCTAGGAGGCTGAAACAGCAGCAAGCCAGTGTCCCAGAGTTTGGTATTGTCTTAAGATACAGGAAAATCAGGTCAAATTTCTAATTTAATTAATATTCCACAATTTATGAAGGACAAGACAGCTGTAAGAGAAGAGCACAAGACAGTCTGTAGGCGAAGATATTAAGTGTGAGTGCTGATAACCCAGATTTTCTTATCACAGGATGTTGCACTCAGCCACTGGCTGATGACTGCCCTGAAGGGCTCTCTGTAGGTTTCTGTAGCTGATCTGTTATTTGGACTTTTTATGTTTTGGGTTTAATTTTCTTTTTTTAAATTGAAAAAACATTGTCATCGTGAAAGACCATCTGATATTTTAACTTCAAAAATCACTCCTCAAGTAAAAAAAAAATCCTTTATTCCTTCACTAGGTTTAGTATCAACAATATGCTTATAGAATCATATATGAAATATGGTACAGTGGACACAAAACATGTGTTTGCTTTTACAAATTCAGCCTCCTGCATCTTACATGCATGTCCTGACAGCATAAAATGTCTTCGCTTTTCAGTTTGGCAGCCTGTTCTGCAGATGCACCTGATGTATCAGATCCTGACTGCTCAGTTCTCAGAAAACAGGGCCTGTTCTTCTCCTCTGCTTCAGTACAAAGCTCAGAAGAGTCCTAAGCTTGGTTGAAATTCATTTCCTCTTAAGTGTGCTTCTGGGTCATGGTGGCTTATGCTGTTTCTAATTTCTAGACAATAATTTCTTTTCCTAGCTTGAAAAACTTCAGGTCTGAAATCAAGGTGTGTTGTTTGCTGCTGCTGTTGCTGGTACCTTTTGTTTATGAGCTGGGATGCCAATGTTCCAACCCCATTTCTCTCATGCATTTTCCACATCATTAACTGTTTAAATTTCTGTGCTTGGACGGCTGTTATTTCTCACTATCAATTCCCTCCAACACGGCTGTATTAAAATGCAGAAACTGTTATACAATCAGAATAGGAAGACCAGATGGCATCAATAACTGCTAATATACCCCCTTGTTTATGCTCCAGCATGTGTCTGATAGATGGGATATGTGCGAGCCACTGATACTCTGTTTATGTCATCATTTGTTGAGTTTGTTTCTTACTTAACCATATGTTCCCAAGGAAACCTTGAAAGCATAAGGACATTTCACATGCCTCCTCACCTCAAATTCATCTGAAATGCACCTACAAAATGGACAGATTTTTAAAAGATGAACTTGTTTTCTTAATAGACAGGAAATACATCCCGAAGAAATAAACTTGTTTTTCTCCAAAGCTTCTATCCCTGCTTCTTCACCAACTGCTTTCTAACCAAGAGCAACCAGCCCACCTCTTTACTGGGCTCTAAGCTGTGCAGTCTCTAAAGCTGTGTTTTGGTATATATTTATTTATCCAGACACAGAAGGATTACCAGAATTTGCAGACAGTACTTGGAGTCACTTTCATTTTCCAAGGACCTAAGACGTACAAAATCAAAGAATCATAGAATGGCTTAGGTTGAGGGGATCTTAAAGATCATCCAGTTCCAAGCCCCCTAAGTTCTAGTTTCAATCCAACTAAATTCTTAGATCTTTTTGAAAGAAATCCAGAATACAGACTGACACTCACTGACTGACTTTGCAGCCAATGAAAAGAAGCAGTCACATCTCTGAAATCTTAGATCTGGAGTAAATGGGTAAATATGCCATCTTAGTAATGTCTCTGCACCATTCATGCAGTCAGCTTCCATCTGGAAGACTTGGGTATCAGGTTGGCCCCCCTGCTCTTTCTGCTGAGTATTCCTGAGTGAGTTGAGGATTAAATGTGCCATGTTCTCAAAGCAGAGAGGTCACAGTCACAGTAGAGGGATTATCTTCATGGTTTGTGACATCAAATCTGGAGAGTAGGGACATCTTGGGAAAGTGGAAAGGAATGTAATTTTATCAAGGTTCTAATGATACTACTTTGAATTTAAAAAAGATGGGGAGGAGGGGGATTGGGGCAGCCTGATTATGGTGGGTTTACTTGGAATCTGAAGGAATATATTATTTGCATCCCACTGTGAATTTTAGGACAAGGTTTTTATTTCCTAGGTTCCCAAAATTTCCCAGACTAAATTTGGTAGCTGGCAATAAAATCACAGACTTCTGAGCATGCCCCTTGTGTTCCTATTATAGTTAATAGAAAACAAGTTTACTGAGTCAAAGAAGTTTAGGGTGAGTCATTTAACCAAACATATGTGTCTACTGTGGGATGACATGAATCACAGCCCATGCTCCATTGATTATCTAGGAACCCAAAGACAACTTCTAAAATTGCTGATACCACATTATGTTGTCTCAAATGGTAGCTTAATTATTGTGCTTTGCCTCCCACCTTAGTTTCTTGACTTATGACAGAGAGATCATACCATCAGCTTCTCAGTGTGCAAGAGATAAAGATAATGAGCTCATGTTTGTAGAGTGCTAAGAAAATATTAAATCCAACAAGCTGTGCCTTAACGATATATCCTCGACTCATACCGATGAAGACATGCTGTTTACATATAGACAGCAAGAGAGCCATAAGCTCTGATTATACTATCAGCTCTTCAGGGTCTTCACGTTGCTTTCAACATTAGGTATTTTTTAAGCAGGATTGTTGGAAAATTTGCCTAGAGTAAAGCAGAAGGTTAGCAGCTGAGCTATGGGTAATGAATTTTTGCACATAGTTCCTGTGGATTGCTAATTGGCAGCTATAACGTAATTCTGCCTTGAGCAACCTGCAATTCCCTCATCTACTCCTGAGGGAATATAGATGAATTTTATGTTTAATTTTCTGTGTTAGCTGCTGAATGACTGAGAAAAGCCTTGGAATCTTTCGGGCTGGAAAGAGCCAGATAAATATTATTAATTATAATTGCAGGTCAGGTAATTTGTTCCAAAATTTCTACAGTATTCATGTATCTAGTGAGTCAGGGTGTTTTATACCTCATCAGTTTTCAGTTGACATTTTATGGCTTTCTTGTATCTGAAGGAAACAATTACTGTGGTTGTTAAAAGCATGGCTTAGTACAGAATTATTGCTATCATCTATATATTATAAAAATGTCTTAAGACAAATCTTGGCTACAGTATTTCATCAAGGCAACAACAATAAATCAGTGTCAGCGGTAGCAGTTGAAATTTGTGGTACCAAGCTACTAAAACTGTTCACTCATTCTTCCTGACAAAATTTTCAACAGAAGATAAATTGCAGTGTCCTTAAATGGGGGTAAGATACTGTAGACATGAGATAATCTTTGAAGTGATAAAGTCAAACGATAAAATTTTCATTATAGCCATTCATATAAAAGATGACTGGATGGGATAATCATTTTAGGAGCATAACACTATCCACATATATTTAGTCTATTCAGTAACAGTTTGATTTGTCCTTCTACTCCCCAAAGTAATCATGAAAATTACAGTCAGAAAGACTAAACTGCACGAACACATACAAGTTATAAAACTGTCATGAAATAAAGAAAGGCAATCAGAACAAATAGTGAAAACACATCAAGAGTATTTCATTTGAGCTATATTAGTGCAGTTGCAGGAAATTTATCTAAATGGAAATAGTTTGCAAGTACTAAGACCAGGCTTGGCCATGATTATTGCAACAGGATCATGATCAGCTTGTCATTGAAAGGCCTGTGACTATATATATCTATTTGCAAGCCAAAGATGGGATAGTTTCCCCCAGGGCATCTTGCTGTGACCCAGTGATAGATGAGTTATAAATGTGATCTGAGACTGGCAAGACAAGCTTAAAAAGACAGGAACTTTCATAATGTACTTCTAGCAATGGGAAATGAGTGTACAATAAAAAAAATGAGGAATTAATAGCTGCACTGCAGAAAAGGACCTGGAAATCATTATGGATGACAACTCTGACACGGATTTCTGCTGCCAAAAGAACATTTCATTTTGGAAGAATCTTCTTTGTATAAGATATGTATGTAAAATATTGGTGATAATTTTTCCACTTTTATCAGAGGGAAAGACTGATTGAGAACTCAGTGACAAGCTCTGGGCTTCAGATGTTCCAAATGATTTTGAAATGTGCAGGAAGGAAAAAAAAAAAAAAATAAGGACAGCAAGCATTGTTGTAAGCATGGCTGAGAAAGGAAGTCAGCAAGAACTGAGATTAGAGGAAACGTGCTGAAAGTTTTCAAATATACTAAAACAATTGAGTTTCATGTTCTCTGCAAAAACAAGAAGAAGAAATAGGGAACAATTTGTAGCTCCCTGAGCTACAGAATACCATGCATGAGGATGGTGACATTGATTGACAAGGTTTGTAGCAGGCTCTCATTCACTGGATAGCTCTAAAAAGGGATCAGACAAGGTCAGCATATCCGAACACGGAAAATGCCTGTACAATCACTGGAGGTCCCAGATGCTTATGGTTCTGTTCTCCAAACTTATTCTTACTATTTTGTATAGAGAGAGGAGAGAGGGCTAAGTAACAGAATATCTTCATAATGCGCTATAACTAGATCCAGTACAGATTATGAGAGTTATACAAAAGAATCATCTTTAGAGCACACATATTGACCTGTGTACAGGGGAGCTAATGAAGAAGATGCTACAGATTATGTTGCCATGTTACAAAGGCTGGCTTAGCCTGGGTTTGATGTATCCCTTCAACTACCATCCAGAGGCTTTCCCTGAAGCAGAGAGGACAAGAAAGTATAACAAGTGCAGTCTGCATAATTTTGGGATTTCTTTGACCTGCCTTGTAGGAAAAGTCTACAATGGAAACACCGCAGAGGGAATCAGCTGAAGAAGTGTGCTTATTCTGACATTTATGTACAGGCAGGTTTTCAGAAGCATTAACTGGGTGTACATCTGACACCCAGTTCACTTCTGTTTCTAGTGTCATGGAAACAAATTTATCTTGAATTTAAGCAAAGAACACTGAAAATACATATCCTAAACTATTATTTCAGGAACAGGTTCCCTTCCAAGTACTCTGTTCTTCTTCAGAGCTCATATTGCCTTCTTGCATCTCCCAGAGAACTTCAGCAAATGGTCACCTTTACAGCCTTCTCTGTCGCTCCTCTTCAAGGACACTTCACCACCTTTAATACCAAACCAACATCAAACATGGCAATCCTTCTCATGCTGTCTTCCAGCTTCCAGAAACCAAGGGTGTGAAAGTGGCTAATTGTACATGTTGTCTTCCTGGGCTTGAATTGCACACATGAAAAGCAAGTGTGATCCAGCTAAGAGCAATTTGTATCTGTTAGCAGTTACGAAAATCTTGTTTGGACAGCACAAGAAGAAGTGTGAACTGATGTTTCTTTTGAAAAAGTGCGAGTGATTTGTTTTGCTACATGTTCATTAACTGCAGCATTGCTCAAAAGTTCTTTTGCTTTCAAGTCTCTTCTCAGAAAAGGGTCAGTCTTGCTTCCCTGCTAAAGAATTTGTTAATCATGTAAAATTTATAATAAGTTTTATTGGTGTTGTTTTTCAGGGGGATAGATTCTTTTGTGGCATAATGTTATGCTTTGAATGATGTAGATACATCAGGACAAAACAATTGCCAACCTGGCTACTTGAACAAGAAAACAGAGGAGGTTGATTACAGTATTTGTTCCTCCCTTCTCTTTTCAGTATGATGCTCCCAGTGTTCCACCCATACTTCTGTTTAAAACCATTAGAAACATCTATTCACATGTATTGGCAGATCATATATATATTTAAACAACTTGTGCTAAACCTCTTACATCGTGTAAAAAAAAGGCAAGCCCAGTCTTTTTTCTAGCGTGGTTTCATTGGATACAGAGCCCTTACACTGAAAAAAATAAATAAAAATGTTGCTTTCAAAAAGATCTATAAATGAATTTGAATAAGTAAAAACCAGTTTGGATGAAGTAAAATTGTGCCACATTTCTTAGAAAAGCATAGAAAAATAAAAATTCCTGTGCTCAGTGGCAGCTCCTCGAGAAAGCTAGAGATATTCTTTGGAAGAACATATGGAAATAGAAAATATAGCAGCCTATAAAATACAGGGTTTATGAATAACAAGATATATCAAAGCCCATTATGAATTCTATCTTCCAAAGTGAAATAATTTTGTGGTCTCAAATAGCCGAAATAGACTGTCACAATGACAGGTCTCAAATGGTCTACTTGACAAATTCCTTCGAATCTGCTTATCTACCACATGTAAGTCATACCAGATCCCTCTCATTTCATAGAGTATTTATTGCTTTCCTGTTGACAACTGGTGTGGCAGCTATGTAATTTTAGTTTTTATTCCCAGCTGAGGAAATAAGTGCTTCATTCTCTAACTAATTAAATTTCCATTTTGCCTAAAGCAACTAATATAATTTAAATAGACTGGGCAAGAGATTTCCTTAAAGTTATGTGCTGATTTTGTGACTTAAAATTACAATTTTCAATGGCTGGACGAGGTTAAATCACCAAGAGAAATCTTGTTCTGTGAACTCACTGCTGTGACAGTTGGAGATCTCAGACAGAAACTTTGTAACACTGCTTTGATTAAGATGGAAGAATGATTGCCCTAATCATGAGAGACGGTGAGAATTTTTCCTAACACAATCAGCAGCTGATCAGGATGCACATTCTGCACCAGCATTTCCTGTTGTATGTGTTGGTATGTTAAGATCTTATGAGGAGAAAACAACATCTGAGGAGTATCTCCACATTGACTAACTACATATTCTGCAATGTACAAACATGGTCTACTCTTCTGGTTGGAGATACACAAAAGTAAAGTGAACAAGAGCCTCTGTTTGAGCAGGAATTGAGAAGACAAATTCAGATCAGACTCTATGATTTAAACTCACAGGCCTTAAGAAAATGAGGAGTAACAACCACACCATTATCCATACCATGTTGAAGAAAACAATAAATTTCCTGTGGATTTCACTTCCGCAGTGAAGTGTGGATATCCACTTCCTGTGGATAGGTTGTGATTAAAGTGAGAACACAAGTCATATTAGGTAGATAGCAGGTGTTGAATAGGAAGACAGCCCCTAGCAGTGGCAACCAGGTGTTCTGGTATGTGGCAGCTGAAGGCACTAATGGCTGCTGGGCATAGCTGTTCAAAGCATGTCCACTAAACTGTATGGAAGGGACATGACAAAATAAACATTCTGAGGAAGGAAAGGAAAATAAAGGAGAGTGTCTCTGATTGACTTCCATTGTCCACAAATAAAACAGCTGGGTATCTGCTGAAAGATGTCACCTTGAGAAAATTATCTGCTCACACAGAATCACAGAATCACAGAATGGCCAGGGTTGGAAGGGAACTTGAGGATCATGAATCTCCAACCTCAGGCAGGCCACAGGCAGGGCCACCAACTTCCACATTGAATACTAGACCAGGCTGCCCAGGGCCCCATCCAACCTGGCCTTGAACACCTCTAGGGACGGGGCATCCATAGCCTCTCTGGGCAGCCTGTTGCAGCACCTCACCACTATCTTGGTAAAGAACTTCCCCCTGACATCCAACCTAAATCTCCCTCAACTTAAAACCATTTCCCTTGTCCTGCTGTTATCTATCCTTTCAAAGAGTTGATTTCCCTCCTGTTTGTAGGCTCCCTGTAGGTATTGAAATGCTGCAATGAGGTCACCCCACAGCCTTCTCTTCTCCAGGCTGAACAAGCCCAGCTCCCTCAGCCTGTCTTCGTAGGGGAGGTGCTCCAGTCCCCTGATCATCTTCGTGGCTCTCCTCTGGACCCTCTCCAACAACTCTCTGTCTTTCTTGTACTAGGGGCTCCAGACCTGGATGGAGTACTGCAGATGGGGCCTCACAAGAGCAGAGTAGAGGGGGACAATCACCTCCCTGTCCCTGCTGCCCATCCCTCCCTCCATATGTGCCACAGTCTTCACTTGCACTGAAATATAACCAGAGTTATACAACACAGTCTCCTGCTATCCTTTCTTAAGCATTTTGTCTTGTGCCTGTTGTGTTTCCATGACTTGGACAAAAACCTGTTTGCCAAGAAATGTCTCTTACCATGCTAATATAGGGCAAAGCCAGTTTATGGAGAAAAGTGCTCTCTCTGCACCAAGCCTCGTCCAGGACCTCTTGAATTGTCTGGCAATAAATTGTGCCATAGTTACATTCCCTCTCTCATCTCGAGTTGCTTGTCTAGTGAGCAACTGACTGGAGCCTGCTTTCATTGGCTCCTGTGATGTGACAAATGGCAGCAGGTATAGCAGTCTGCACTGGGACAGCAACGAATAACGTAAAGTTAATGTGATAGAGCTGATCACAGAGCACACAGAGCACTCATTATCTCACAAACTCAAGGCGTGTCAGACACCATTCCTCTTATCCAGGCTAACTGGAGAATGTGGTAACTCAGGCAGTAAGTAGTCAAACACACATGGGGAAAACTGCTAGAAAAAAAAGCAACTACTTTACTAAGAAATCAGAGTGAATTGGCATTTTGCAGTTTGTGCATCCAAACCAAACAATATAATTGTTTCTGGTTTAATTTGGGAAAGAGAATAAGCCAAGAATCTTATTTTTCTAAATTTACCTTTATCTGATTACCTTGTCATCCCCATCCATTTCACTGTTTTTCTGCCTTTCTCGAAACAGCCCCATCAGACCTGTTCTTCATTTGTCTACAGGATACAGAGCACTCTACAGCCTAGTTGTTTCTAAAACAGAGCAATAACTTAACACACATTATTACTTTACCATTCCCATGAATAATAAATTTACAATTTTTAAGTTTATATTTAAAAAACAAGAACAAATCCAAAACCTTTTCATCACTCATAGCTGAAAAAATGATTGCTCCTGGGGGTAGCACTGCTGAGGAGGTTGAGAATTAGGGAAAAGCCAGGGGAGAAAGAAGTTTGAGTTACCTGAATCAACAGCACAGCTCAGACTTTGAATATATCAAATTAGCCTGTAGATCTAAATATTATGAGAAGCAGACATTAATTAAATTCTCATAGCAAGTCTATATGAGAAAGTGAGAATTTAGTTTTCAGTATTCTAGAAGAAAAGGTAGCCAAATTAGCTTATTATTCAAGTGCACTTATTTAATTGCTGGTCTATTTACATGTCTTAAAAGTAGAAGAGTCTAATGACTATGAATAAATAATATGCTAATGGAGAATGAATACATGGCTTCAGCTTCCACTTGCTTGAATATAGAGAGAGGTAACAAATTAAACTTTCTGGGCTGTTGTTACTCCACTCTGTTCAGGACAACACTTTAATGACATTTTCCCATACACCAGTATCAGTAGCACGGAGAGTCTGGGAGAGAAACTTGCTTCCAGATAAGATTTCATGTAAAGTGCAGTGGCATTTCTGAGAGTGCTAAGTCAGTTCACATCCAATATCACCCTGTCTTTGCTGTCAGGAGAGAGGGGTACACTGCTTTTGACAAGGGCTATGCTGGAGTTACATGCAAGTTACACATGAGACATTTCAACACGTCTCCTCATCTGTTCTTCTCACTTGTTTTCAGCAAGTTATATGGCCTGACACTTTTCTCTGAAGTTCAGCTGACTTGCTGAATACTGAATTTCCTGGATAAACAGTAGTTTATCACATAAACTTTAATAAATAAATAAATAAATAAATCTGGAATACTATTGCTAAGGGGATTGCAGTGATCTTAGAGATCCCTTCCAACCAAAACCATTCTACAGTTCTATGATTAAATGACTTACTTTGTCATTAAGAAAGTAGTGACCTACACAACTTATACTCAGCAGTGTAACTGGTATTGTAGTTGGCCTATCTCCAATTAGATCCAAGCATCGGGGCTTGGAAAGCTTTTAACTGGTGCATTAGTATGTGTTAGATTCAGACAGACATGTAGAATTATTAGCAGTGATTAATATAATTAATTATCGACTATTAGTTGTAACCATATTTTCATAGGACTCTTACAGAGAGTGATATAATTAGATATATTAGCTGATAGACATCCAGACAGACAGATTATATCTAAAATGATTAGATGATAATAAGACACATTTTTTGCCTTCACAAATAATTCTGTATGTGAGATCGTAGAAAAAAAACAATAAAGTCTACAAGTAATAAATCAGGGCAATGTTAAAGCTGATGATAATTGCACTACAAATAGAACTTGGAAAAATGTTCTGGCACAGAATTTGTTTTCTCTGAGCAGTACAGCTGTGAGGGCTGACTAGTCATAAACTCAGGGGCAATTTGATCCAAGGAAGAGGTGATACTTGGGTGGAGATGACACAAGATAATACACATGCTTTCATTTCTTAAGATGCCCTCTTGTTTCAAAATTGAATAAGAAACTTGAAAAGAGTAATTAAACCCAAAGCAAAATGATATTTTTTATTTGTGATTACTCTCTTCACTTTTGGGCACAAAAATGAAACAAAAAGTACTTTTGTTGCAATAAAACACTGACTGTCAACTCCCAAACCAGACATTGTTCAAGAAAAATAAATCATTTTTTATCTAACCTAAAATGATTTTTCCCCTTATTCTCTGGTTTTCGGTGGTTTTATTTCATATGTTCAGTTGAACAACAAAAAGCCTTTGCCTTAGGCATGACCCCAATAGAAATTTTTCACTCTAACACAATGTTAGCTGCATTTTATATTCCAATAAGAAGCTTTCCAGATAGAACAATGATTTCTCTGGCTTATTAAAAATTTCACCTCTCTCTGCTGTGCTGCTCTGAAAAGACACATTAAAACCCATCTACGAAAGACATGAGACAAGATAAGAAGGGATTACTAGATAAATACAAGAAAGAGGGGTACAAAAGTTGTGTCGCCCTTACGAGAAATGTAGTAATAGTCATACTCTTCTATAAATAATTATGCAATGACAGAATTAGTTCAAAACAAATAACATTTTCACTGTCATATTTATGTCATGAAAGTACGAAGCTTTACCCAACCAGTGCTGTCCTAGCAAACGTGTCCACACTCTACAGTTCTACAGGGCAAGGCACTGGGTCAGCCCTGAAACCTGTTTAGCAACATCCATATGACCACTGATAACTCATGCATAACAGCTGGTGAGAATCGCAATAGAAAATAATGCTGTGGACAAGGGCACAAATACTTGTTTATGACACAGCTTGGGTGAGTGTGTGGGGGCTTTTGAGAACAGTACTGCACAAAGAACAGTATAGGTTTGTAGCATCTTTAACAAGATTATACTATCAAAACAAGAAAATGTATTTCTTATAGAGTGGAAAAACAGAAAAGATGTCCATTATCTGTGTAAAAGACCTTATAACTTTCTTTCACAAACCCATTTTGTGCCCAATCCAAGCTGATGCCCATCCTAACACACTTGCGGATGGCTGTAAGATCTGTAATTCTTATTTTGCTGGCACAGAACTCTGTGATATGTTAAAGCATTAATCAAATTTATGTGTGCAGGTTTATCAAACTTTATCACGTTTTAATAAGTTGTTGCGTGTCTTCACTTGTTACAGATTGGAGATTTTGCTGACTCTTTCCAACCTTACGTGAGTGTGAAGAAGAAAACTGTAAAGGAAGGTAAGGGATATTTTTTTTCCCCCAACACATAGGAGCTAAATAATTTCATTTTGATAATGAACAGTATCTACTGCTGCAGTTTGTACAAAACTGATACCTAAACCTCGGTGGTTTTATCACTGTTTGCTGTTGTAAAAGCAAACATGAAAGAAAGATTTTATTGAAGTTTATAAAGTTCTGGTGGGAATGGACCCTGCTATCACCAAGTTGAAAGCTGTCTCTGCACGTGATAACATGCGCAGGCTAATAATTCTGGCTTGTGGTGGCTTACTGAGTGAGAAGGATGTCACGTCACAGCACAACTGGGATCATCACTCAAAGTATGAGACAGATGGCTGCTCATGTTAGACCAGGTAATTTGGGGATGGATTATCTAGCACAAAAACCCTGTTTCCAACGAGGACCAGCAAGCGGATACAAAGGAAGAAGTACAAGAAAATGGCAGGCATGTAGAGATTCCTCTCCGGGGTGCTCCACCAGCCTCAAATCACTCATGACTCAGACTTTTTGGAGAGCTGTCTTTGCTTTTAACAACTTCCAGTAGAGATGCACTCTGTAAATTTGGCTGGTCTTTGCAAGTAAACTTTTAGTACCTGTAACATCCTGAGACAGGTAATTCTACAGTTGCACCACAAGCTGATGGACCCTTTTTCACAAAGGGCTTGCTGTCACAGTGCAAGCAGCTCTTTTCATAGAATGAAACAATCATGAAGGATGGAAAAGACCACTAGGATCATACAGTTCAATCATCAAACCATCCCCACCATGCCCACTCAATCATGTCCTGCAGTACTTCTATCCTTTTCTTGAACATCTCCAGGGACACTATCATCTTCTTGGGCAGCCTGTTTTTCTTGTTCCCTTCCCTTCGTGGCTAGCTAGCACCTCTGGTAAACTGCAACTCTACAAAAAGGAAAGCAAATTCCAGAAGACCAATAACCTATATTTCGAAAATCAGCATGCACAGCATTTTCTTCTGTCAACATTCAATCCACATCATCCACCAGTTCACCCATGTGTCTCTACTGACTATAGAACAATTGATTTTTTGTTTTCCAAGGATAATAGTCCTATTTCCTAGAGAAGGCTGCCAAAATCTGTCTGTTCATTTGTCATTCTCTCAACTCTGGCAAGCAAAACTCTCCTTGTTTCACCATAACAAAGCAATCTCATCCTTCCTGCACTCTTCCATTCTAAACAGGTGCAGAGATGAAGAGTCATGGCACCAAGCAGAATAGTTTCACCCAAAATTGGGGCCACACTTACAGACTAGTGAAATTGGCTGCTCCCATCAGACTCCTGATGCTTGAAGTCAGATCATTTTTTTTGAAATCAGATTATTTTTTCCAGAATAGACACAATCTCCTTCAAAGATAAAATGCCAGCAGAAAGTCTGATTTTAGAGATGTTTTCCCACCATTTTATGCTTACAAATTTGTAGCATGACAAATTTTTAAGACCAGATTATTTTTTTCTTCCTTTAGGAAAAGATAAATTGCAAACATCCTGAAGATGAAAAACAATGCAGTGATTAAAAATAATTATGACAGTTGACTCATGTGTCTACACTGGTTTTCACATCAGCAAATAAAATTGGTTAGGATAAATGGAAAAAAAGTTTAATTACCAAACGCATCTTCCACATGCTCATTATGGATCATTTTTCAAATGAAGTCCTTTTTATCCAAGATCACCCAGCTATATTCTGCATTTGCAATGTTTTTTAATTAAAAAGTAAAAGAGTAAAAATGGACTGAATATTTAAAATGACACCTTTCCAAAACAAAGGGATATCAAAATGCAAACAATTAGAGAGGTCTTCTAAGCTATGCATTTGCTCACAAGAAAAAACACAGTGAAAGAGGAATTACCATGCAAGTGAAAACTTTGCTAGATTTCAGTTATTTGCTGTTTTTCCTTTTGAATCCCCTGATAAAGCTCATATAATTAATCAGAATTTTATCTCTTTGTCTCTTTTTCCCATAGGATCACAAACTTTGCCAGTCTGGGCCAAAATGGCCCATTAATATGTCAAGCTATTCCCTATGTTCTTCCATAAACAGTGGCCAGTGACAACAATTTGAGGAGAATATTGTTGGGTAGAGATAAATAAAATGTTAGCTAGCATACTGGAGTATTATCTATTTTCTTTTTCATATAATTTTCTCCCAGTTTCAAATAATTGGGAACTGCAAGAAAGATTTGTTCCCATGAAACAGATATCTTCTTCATTTTAATCTTTCATGGATCTTTTTTCTTTTCTTACCTACTTTTCTGTTTTCCATTGAAATAAATTCTGCATTCTAGTCAGCTCAAAGAGAAGTATTCCTCCCACTCTTAACAAGTTTCTAAGAAGAAAGTCAAAGAACAAGTGAGAAGTGCAAACAAAACAATGTTAAATGCTCAGCTCAGGATCACATCAGAAACAGATTCAAGAACATTTTCTAAGGACCAAATCTTGAACTGCCTGTGTGGGGGGGAAACCACTTGAGCTGACGTGGTATCTAAAGAGTAGCTGCTTTATCTCAACAAAACAAAGCAGCATGTTGGAGGTAGAATCATAGAATCACGGAATCATAGAATGGCTTGGGTTGGAAGGGACCTCAAAGATCAAGCTCCAATTTCCATGCCACAGCAGGGCCACCAACCTCCATATCTGGTACTATACCAGGTTGTCCAGGGCTCCATCCAGACTGGTCTCAAACACTTGCAGAGACAGAGCATGCCAATCTCTCTGGGCAGCCCGTTAGACGCTTTATATAGCTAATACTGACCCAAAATAATGATTTAGGCTGGTGATTGAGGAGCCACTCTGAACTTGTCTGAAATAGACAAAGTGGAAACATGGTTTATTACGGGGCAACACTGACCAGGAAAATCTGAACTCACAGTTTCATGGAGCTTCCATGTTTACTCCTCTACTGTGCACAGATTACTGAACAGGGCTCACATTGCTGTTGCCATCCATCACCCACATGAATATAGCTCAGTGCTTACAGCATTCCCCCCATCACCTTCCTGGCCTGAGGTGCCTCCTTAATGAAGAAGATTCATGGCCACATTTCCCACTTATTTAATCACCAGTATATATCAAGTGTATAACAACACTGACATGCTTCAGTTGAAGCTGAGTCACTGTGGCCAGACCACAAGAGGTGGATTACTCGACTGAGTGGGTGTTAGGGTCATGTACATGCTCTGCGGACTATTAATGCTCTTCATTTTGGATAGATGTTGGCTGTCTCCCTGTCAGCACCATTCCACAGCTTCCTGCTCAAACCATTTGCTCAGGGTCTGAATCCCTCAGCACTTCATGCTAGGAACTTTCCAGTAAGACCAGTCCAGTGTTAAGAGAAAAAGAAAACACCCAATAAAACCAGCCCAGCCTTCAGAGAAAAGTTTTTCCTTGGGAGTTGATGAGTATCATGTAACTTCTGTATTGCATGCAATGAACACCATACCTCTGCATATGGAGATCTGCTCTCTGGACTGCAGAAGAGCAGTCTGCTCCACCATGAGCTTCTCCTGAGTCGTAAAGGAATACATTCAGCCTTTTATGATTCATCCTTCCCTCTCCCTATCATACCTTAATGTTCTAGCACAATTACCAATGAGAACATTCTAGACAGCAGTTTTTCTCCTTGTTTATGATCTGTCTCTAATTGTAAGTAGAAAAGTCAGATCTAAAAGAGGGAACTGTAAAATTGTTATTGGCAAACAGCCTTTGATCAGCACCTATAGAACCTCTGATGCTCCCAGATGTGACAGAAAAAAACAGGCCTGAAAAGTGAGAAAATGAAGCCAGACTCAGACTTGGGAGTTCAGCAAAACTTTCAAAAGGGTCAAAACCAATGGACTTGAGGGGATGAGGCTGGGAGATTTACAGTCAGGACAGTTGCTTGTTCTGGGCGTTGGGCCATCATTATCTTAGACACAACCTAAGAAGATGAACTCACAGCATACAAATCTCGCACTGCAAAACACTTATACAGCTCAGCTGTACTAATTATATTAGTACTGATTTTCTGTTTTCCTCCAGACCTCTTCCATTCTTTTCTTCTGTTTCACATGTCACCTGGAATTTGTACTCCTCCTCTCCTCCCAGCATATGTCCTACCATTTAACCGCCTCTTTACTATTAACAGCCTCTGTGCTCATGTTAGCAAGGTATTCAGTTTGGTAGAAGATGAAGTTATTTCCTGTGCACAGTTTGTAAAAGTCTGTGGAAGGAAATACAAGATACTTTATCATCAGTTATTGACACTCATTTCTGAATTTTTTGAGGTTCTATAAATACCTCCTCTCATAAATGGCCTAAAAACCATAATCAGATTAATAAATGGACTCTATTAATGGACTTAATAAAAAAGTCCAGATTGAGAAATCTGCAAAAGTTCAGACCATTCCTGCTAACAATGCTCTAGATCAGTGCAAGGGAACAGCCTCAGAAAGATTTTCTCCCACCAGCCGCTGTCTTGGTTTAAGAGAAGAATCTTTTTTCAATTCCTGATCCCCTTTCTCCCTTCCCTGAATTGTCTTGTTCAAATTTCAAGTGACAACATGAACTAACAAAAAAAATGCTTTCTTTGCATTGTTCATGACCTCAGGAGTAGGGCCCACATAGGCAATGCATGAGCACACATCTTTTAACACATAGGTACATATAACTTTTTATGCAAAGGCTCATCAAAAGTATACACAAGGTTAATTTTTGTTTTAAATGGACACAGTTCCATAAAGATTAACTCATATGTTAGGATTTAGAAATCATCAGTTTTTTTGTGTGCTTTTATTTCAATTACTGGTACATGCAACTGAAATAGTTCGATTTGTCAGAGCTCCAGAAGGCCATTATAAGAATGGTGTCTGAGCAAATAAAATACAGAGCTTTCCTGAGAAAAACAAAGAGTAGTGTTTTCATCAGAGTCATTCTCTGCCGGAGCGGGATTGTTGGATCTTAGAGACGACTCGATACAAGTTAGCAGCTAAGTCCAACGTTTAATGGTAGAACATCAGAACATACAACCTTGTCGCCTTCTCATGGGACATTACTCATGCCTGTCAACCTGTAACCGTGACAACGTGAAGTTCCCCGCTATGCCTACCTCCCCTAGTGGCTTCCTCTTACAGCAAAACTTGCAACAAGTTGTTTACTCAAATTCCCTTACAAAGTTATCATGTCCTTGATACTCTGAACATGGCCTTGTTTTTCAAGCCAGTCCTCAACAATTCTCCTCCTTAATTATATCCCATTCCTGTCTCTTAGGGTGCCAAAGATTCTCTGGTACCCAAATTCTCATGTTCACTTTGCATAAGATCATATAGCTTCAAATCTCTGCCATGTGGACAGTGCAATATCTGTGCATAGCTGCCATTGGCTCAAGACAGTGCAGTGTGATCAGTCTTTTAAATGCTTTTACATAAGGATCAGGACTAAGTTAGAAGATGGCAGCTGTTTTGTAATAAAAGTACACTGTTGTCCCTCAATAAGATAGAACTTTACACTGCCTATTTATTCATTGCAAATAAATGACGCCATTGAAAATGATTTAAGGTAGTGAGTTTAACTTTTCTGGACCTTAAAATTGACATTCAGGATTTTTTATAGTCTAAGGAAAGAAAATCTTGATTGGCGTCCTTAGGAGATAAAGGATTTCTGCCACCATCCCAAGGGCACACAAGCACCAACGCAGACTACCAATAAATAATTCCAGTTCTGTTTTGTAATAAATAAATACATTTGCAATTAATAGCCATTTTTATTCTATATCAGAGCCATTCACTGAGGAACATTGATTGAGATCCTTAGCTAATCAATATTCTTGTATGTGCCTACATGTGATCCTTCTAACTTCAGTTTCATTTCATCAATTAAAATAACAGTTGTTAAACTTGGATTTATTTTTGTAAGCAATCTGATCCAAGAAAAAAAGGTTTTACTGCCTATTAAAAAGGCAATAAAGTCACCATTCATACACTACAATTCATATTGACTTCTGATAGCTGCATCTCATTTTGATGGCTTAATAAGACAACATATTTGCAATACAGATCCTTAAAGGAAATGGAGGTGTGATACAGATAACACATTAATTGCTTAAAAAACTGATAGCGTATTCACGCAGATTTTTCAAAACTGCAAAATCTGCAGTGCTGGGCAGAAGGATGCAATGTTTTTTTGAGTTTTCACTACAGACTGCCTGATAAGGAACACAGAGGAGACCTTTAAACAACAGAAAGAAGCCAAGCATTCACAGGCCTTAGCATTCATGGGGAACTTCAACCACCTATATCTGATAGAAAGGCAATGAAGCAGGGCACAAGCAGTCCAGAAGGTTTTTGATTAGCTTTGATGGCAACATCTCAACACAGATGGTGAAGGACCTGATGAAGGGAGATGCTTTGCTGGACCTGACATTCACAAATAAGGTAGAGCTGGTTAGGGACATGAGGGCTGATGGCTGCAGCAACCAGGAGATAGTGGAGTTCAGGATTACAAGCAAAGGGAATAAGACAAAAAGAATAAATAAATCCACATTCCCAGCAATCAGGAGAGCAGATGTTAGGTGTTTCAGAGATCTGCTAGGAAGATTTCCATGGGATACAGCCTTGAAGAAAAGAGTAGTAAATCATAATGTTTAGAGTTTAGAGTTGGGGTTAGAAAAGTCAAAGTTTATCTGGATTTGAAACTGGCAAGGGTTATGAGGGCCTTCAGCAAGTATGTCAGCAGAGAAAGGAGGACTAGGGAAAGCATAGGAGTGCTGTTGAGTGAGGTAGGGGCCTTGATGCCAAAGGATATGAAAATGTTGAGGTACTTCACATCTTCTTCACCTCTACCTTTACTGGAAATACTGCACTTCATGAATACCTGGTCTTGACACTAGAGAGAAGGTCAGGAGCAAGGAAAAATTACTCCCAATGGAGGAAGGTCAAGTTAGGGCACATTTAAGCAAACTAGACATACATGAGTCCATATAGCCTAGTGGGAAGTACCCATAAGAATTGGCAGACTTAGCTGATGTCATTGCGAGGCCATCCTTATCTTGGAAGGGTCATGTTGATCATGGGAGGTTCCTCAAGGCTGGAAGATAGCCAGTGTCACTCCTATTTTTAAGAAGTATGAGAAAAAAGATCAAAGGAATCACAGGCTGACCAGTCTTCCCCTCTCAGTTCCTGGGAAGGTAATGAAGGAAATATTCTCAGATACCAATTCTAAACATAAGGACAAGTTACTTACAGCAGTTGACATTAATGTATGAAGAAGAAATTGTACTTGACCAACTTGATAACTTTCTATGATGAGATGACTGATGACTGGCTCAGTGGATGAACGGACTGCAGCAACTGTTGTCTATCTTGACTAATAATATTTTTGACACTGTCCCTTGTAACATCCTCATAGACAAATGGAAGTGGTACAGGCTAGACAAATGGACCACCAAGTTGATTTAAACTTGTTTGATCTGCTCAAAAGGCCGTGATCAGTGACACAGTGTCCAGTGCAGACAAGTAATCAGAGGTTATTGAGGCCAAAACTGTTAAACCTCTTCATTAACCTCAGTTGCTTGGGTGATAGAACAAAGTGCACAGCAGGTAAACGGAGGTTAAACACTCCTGCTAAGCACTGGAGAAACTACACCTGGAGAATTGTGTCCACTGCTATGCTACCCAGTAATGAGAAGATATGAACTTACTGGAAATCCAGCGAAGGGCCTCAAAAATGTCTGAGGGACTGGAGAACTTCTCCCATGAGGAAGGCTGAGAGAACTGGAACTGTTCAGCCTAGAGAAGAGGGGGCTCAAGGGTAAACTTACAAATATAGATACATGCCAGATGGAATGAAGATAGAGGATCTAGACCTCTGTAATGTCTGCAGATGGGACAAGAAGCAATGGATACATTCATTGAAATACAGGAGATGCCATCTGAACATCAGAAAGAATGGATGCTGTACCTGTAATATTTTTTTAATGACGGAAGACTTGCTACTTGGCAATGATGCCAAATCAGCTAACCTAGTAGCAGCTTTCTTTCTGTAACACTCAATAACTGTAAATGTGCAGTTCTGGGTCAGCTGCCAAAAGCTGGTGTTGAGGACGATTCACTGTCACAATTCAGCCTATTAGGACAAAAGTAAAGACCCTGTATTTTCATAGAATCATAGAACCATTAAGGTTAAAGAAGAAGACTTCTAAGATGATCCAGTCCAACCATCCACCTACCACCATATTTTCCAGTAAGCCATGCTCCTTAGTACCACACCTACATGTTTCTTCAACACTTCCAGGGACAGTGACTCAACCACCTCCCTGGGCAGCATGTTCCAGTGTCTCTTTTAGACAAGAAAATTTTCCTAATATTCAACCTCAACCTCTCCAGGTGCAACTTGAGGCCACTCCCTCTTATCCTCTTACCAGTTACCTGGGAGAAGAGGCTGACCCCCACCTCACCACAACCTCTTTGAAAGTTGTAGAACTCCTCTTGGGTGTTACTCCACCTTGGGAACAGAGCAATAAGTTTTGCCCTGAACCTCCTCTTCTCCAATCAAACAATCTCAGTTCTCTCTGCCCCTTCCTGTAACTTGTACTTCAGATCTCTCAGCAGCTTTGTTGCCCTTCTCTGCACACACTCCAGGTACTCAAAGTCTTTCTTGTAGTGAGTGGCCCAAACACAGCTATCAATATGTGGCCTCACCAGAGCTGAATACAGGGGATGATCACCCTCCTGCTCCTGATAGCTACGCTATTTCAGATACAAGCCAGGATGCCACTGGCCTTGTTGACCACCTGGGCACACTGCTGGCTCATGTTCAGCTGAGTATCAGTCAGCATCCCCAGATCCTTGTCCTTCATGCATCTTCTAAGCTACTCTGCCCCAGGCCTGCAGATTTAGGCTTTTGTGACCAAACACCCAGCACTTGGTCATGTGAACCTCATCTCATTGGCCTCAGCCCAGCAATCCAGCCTGTTCAGATTCCTTTGTAGGACTTTGCTACCCCCAGGCAGATCGACATTTCCTTCTAAACTTGGTGTCATCTGAAAATGTACTGAGAGAGTACTCAATCCTTTCATTCAGATAATCAGTAAAGATATAAAACAAGATGGGTCCCAATACTGATAAGGGATCTCTGAATTTTGTATTTAGCTAACACGAAGATGTCCTACAGAAAAGAACTTACCCCATATTTCCAATCTTTATGTCTCCCCTAAAAAAATAGTTGCATTTTTTACCTCTTAGTATTTGATATGGAAATTACTCTAGCATGCTGTGCTATGTTGCTTTTGCTATTTCCCAGTGCTCAGATACCTGTTCTTGTCCATGACAGCTGTAAAGCATGTCAGATCAGCAGTGGAAATGCAAACAATGAGAGGATGGAGGTAGGTTGGGATCAGGAGGAGGAGGGTGTGTGTAGAAAACTGTACTCAAAGCTGGTGAATTCACAGCAACACACTTCCAAACACAGTAAAGTTGAGCACAAAGATTTCTGTTATTTTCCAAAGATACTGTTGAATTTGGAGCCTGTAAATTATCCAGTTTTTGAGGAATTGACTAATTGAAGTTCACATTAGGATATTACTTATTTAACTTGCCATGGACAGTAATTAGATATAGTCTTCTTTTTGTAAATGTCATCCTGAGACCAATTTCTGTTAATGGCTATATCACTGCTAACATGAACTGAAAAAGGATTTTGTCTCTTAAATAAAGGTTTTTAAATAAAGAAGTTTTAAATAAAGATCATTTTCTACTATCTGTCTTTTCTAGGTAGAAGCTGACATAGAATTGCAGTCATGCTACTTTCTTATCATTTTAATGTATCTCATTTTTTTACTCATTTCAAATGCTCAGCAATATGAGTAGAATTCTGATGATGTAACTATCACATATTCATCTTATTCATGTTCTTAATATGTGCTAGTAGTTTAATATTCATGCATTTTCATATATATCTGATGTATGCTGATACTCGGTTTCAGGTAAACTTAGATTAATAAATATGGGTTTAAAAAAATTACTAGTATTTCTGAAAGAGAAGTCGTAGGCTTCGATTTATATTGTTATTATTAAAAAAATTCATCCTCATTTGAGTAGGAAGAAACCAATATTAAAATTTTATGACCTAACTCTCTAAAGAGAACTTCAATATTCTGAGTACTTAAATACTTCAAATATGTGTACCTTTGCTCTACTGTTTTATGTTTTTCAAGGTATAGAGAGCACTCATCATCCCTGCATCTCACTGTAAGTCTCTCCACAAGCTATATTTGAGTGATACTCCTATAAAATCTGTAATTTACTTTCAAAAAAAAAAATAATTGAAAGTAATAGAAAAAAAGGAAACAAAATTAAAATGATGCATTTGTAGACCGAACATGGAGACAATTATCATCATCTAGACCACATTGGACATTTGTGAGTGAGAAAACGCACTTTGAATTTCAGAGTACGTGGCCCAGGTAAATTACTTTAGTATCTAACACAGTATCAGCACTATTTACACATAATACACATATATATGTATATACATATATATATAAAACAACATGATGTTGTTGAGACTTATTAATGCTATCTGTTTTATTTGTAAACCTCTGAAGTTGTTATTCAAAGGAGGATATATGCTTCAAAATGTTAAGGGTATACACCACAAGATCTGATGTGATACAACATCTGAAATTGAATCTCTCTTTCTATAGCTTTCTCATTCACCCAAAAGCATTAGCATTTGAAAAACCCTCACTCCTTCCCTAAAACATCAAAATGTTAAAATTTCAGAATAATTAAAGCCATTGCCATCTATTGCCATCTAGATAGTATCATCTATTCACCTGTCTGGAGCTATGCTGAGGTTATTGCAGACTCATATCTGCCTTCTCAGCTTCAATGGGTATGACATGGGAGATGTCCTACATGAGCAGCTATTTTAAGGAGAGAAGTTCTTACAAGAATCCATAAGTAACCTTGTTTTCAATGGAAAAGCAAGGAAATCTAACAGAGAGCAAAAAATTTAACTTCTCAGCTCAAGGAGATATTTTATCTGCCTGGATTTCCCTTCCTACCTTTGCCTGTCTTTTTAGAACAAGCTGTTAACTAATGGGTGGGTTACAGGTGTTGAATTCACCAACACACTGACAGTCACCCAACAGCTGCCTGGTAAAACCCTGCCTGGCATATAAGCAATTTTTAAATCTTTGCATTTCTTGAGGTGGGAGTACAGTTAAAAAAATCATTAATTTTGAATCCCCCACCCCACCACTTCCCTGGAAAAAATGAGTGTGTTAGGGACTTCTTGTTCCTCTGTTATTCCTGAAGGTTTGCCTAGTCTGGCCATGTTTTGATGTTATATGGTTAATTTCATTCAGATGTAAATATCAATAGAAAAGCATGACTTCTAAATGAGCAAGGTTGCCTTTCTCCCCTCGGTGTGTATGGCCCTTGTCTCACCAGGGGACAGCATCACCATCTGCTCAGCACTGCCAGGTCTCTCCTTCACTGAAGTCTATTACTCATTCATACACAAACACAACATTAAGGTTACTGACCCCTATGTGTAAAATGCTGGGGGAAAAAAAAAAAAACACAGAAGGGAAGCTGCTCTGTGCAACAGTAAATCAATCCCCATCCTGCTGGTACATGCCTTATAATAAACTCTACTGCAGGGATCACCCCTGAATGAGACCCAAGTGTAGTATACATAGTGCACTGGTGTGATCTGTGGTTATGCACTGAAGGAGCATGCTGCCAGCATCCTCTCCATTGATGGATGGAAGAGTAAAGAAATGTGAGTGCAGGCTGGTACATAAGAGAATGGTGGTGAGGAAGCTGAAAACTGCCCTAGAGGACTGTATTTGACTTCTGAGTCTTTACAGTGGCATAGGAGGGGCTGAGTATTTCTCTTAGATTGTGCTCTGGGAGGTGGTGAGTGATTTGTAGCTTTCCTGAAAACTTAGAGCTGCATTTTGTGTCAGTGGTCAGAGGGAGAGGCAAAGACACAAACTCTGAAACCATATGATCTTGAAGGTCCCTTCCAATCCAAACCATTTTCTGATTCTATAATTCTGTAATGGGTAGAGACACATTCAACAGGGTCCCATTCAACCTGTCTTGGATTCCTCCAGGGTCTGGACATTCACAGCTTCTCTGTTCCAGTGCCTCACTACCTTCAGAGTAAAGAATTTCCTCCTAATATTTAATATAAATTTTTCCTATTTTGTTTAAAATAATCACCTCCTATCTTATCACCCTGTATAAAAAGTCACAATCCATCTCTTTTAGAAGCTCTCTTCAAGTTCTGGAAGGCTGCTGCGATGTGTCCTCAAAGCCTTTTCTTCTCTAGAGCAAATGAGACCAATTTCCTCAACCTTTCTTCATAGGAGAGGTTCTCCAGCTCTCTGATCATCTTAGTGGCCCTCCTCTGGACCTGTTTCAAGATCTCCACCTTCCTTCTGTTCTGGGGACCCCAGGCCTGGACGCAGTACTCCAGATGGGGCCTCACAAGGGCAGAGTAGAGGGAGACATTCATCTCCCTCTCCCTTATGACCACCCCTCTTTTGGTGCAGCTCAGGATACTGCTGGCTTTCCGGGCTGCAAGCACACACCGCAGTCTCATGTCCAGCTGTTTGTCCATCAGGACCCCAGAGTCCTTCTCCGCAAGACAGTGACTCAGCAAGTACATCATCCATTTCCTTCAGGTCCCTGAGATGCATATTACTGGACCCTACAGACTTGTACACATTCAATCTCATTAGACAGTCTCAAATTTACAGTGGAAGAGATTTTTGCTTCCCTACCCTTCTCCTAGAGGTTCAGAGATGTGACAGGTGTGGGAAGCCTAACTGACAGTGAAGACTGAGGCAAAGAATTTTTTAGTACCTCAGCGTTCTCCATGTCTGTTGTTGCCATTTCTCTCTTCTTGTTTATCAGAGGGAGTGCACTCTCCTTGCCCTGTCTGTTCTGCCCAATGTATCTATGGAATCCCTTCTTGCTATTTTTCACATTCCTCACAAAGTTCACTCCCAGCTATGCCTTGGATTTCTTAATTCCACCTCTACACATCCCTGTACTCTTCCCAGGGACTGTATCACTACTTCCACTGCCAGTACATTTCTTTCTTTATAAGATAGGTAACCAGGTCTCTCACTTTTTTGTAGAGAAGACCTATATTTTCCCTACTCTTCATTTTATCACTGATGTACATATAGAAGCTTTTCTCATTGTCTTCAACAATCCCTGACTAGACTTAATTCTGTCAGGTCTCTAGCTTTCCAAACATGATCCTGACTGCACATACAAGTTCTCTGTATTCTTTCCATTTTACCTGTCCTTCCTTCCATCCTCCGTAGTCTTTCTTTTAGTGTTTGAGTTTGTCCCAAGTGCTTGAGTTTGTTAATATCTCAGAAAGGTTCAGGATAATTAGGTTATTTGTACTCATTATAAGCTCATAGAATCTATCATAAGGACAACAGAAATATGCAACAAAAAACCAATAGAACAACTTTTAACTCAGATTCATTCCACAGGGTTGACACCAAACATCTAATAACATGATGGAAACCTACTCACAGGAGCAGCACAGGGCAAAGGTGTAAGAGCACAGAATCATAGAATTGTAGATTCATAGAATCCCAGAATGTCTTGGGTTGGTAGGAACCTCAAAGATTATTCAGTTCCAAACCCCTACCTGTGGTAGGGTTGCTGACCACAAAACCAGGCACGAGATCAAACTGCTCATAACTCCATCTAACCTGTCCCTGAACACCTCCAGGGAAGCAGCATTCACAACTTCTATGAGCAGATCCTGAGCTCCCTGGTCATTATCCCACGGAGACATTCGCATTGACTCTGCAGGTAAGAATGTCAGTTTTGCATAGCAGCTGCAGGGAGAATCTTCAGCTTTGGAAATGTAGCAACCTAGTGTGTCAGAAATGAGATTTTCCTTGGAATTCTTGTTTACACGAAATAATGAATTTTCCCATTTACTTCTACCTTGTTCAGACTGAATGCATTTCTTCAGTAAAAATTTTCTCAAAACTGGGAACATTTTTTGTTCACAAGCTCTCCTGGAGAGCAGCAGGGGGTAAAAGCTTTAGAAGATCCTCTTTTGCAGCAGCACAGCAGGCATCCAACATAATCTCTTCACTTTCATTCTGCCTCATGAAAAAGGTCATCATAAGGGTTCAAAACATCAGTGGAAGACTGCAACAATTCCAGCACCCTTAATCCTCTTGAAAGAATAGAGAAATCTGGGAGATTGTGCGTCACAGAAGCCATAAGGCTGGAAGCAGGGAGGAGGCAAACACATATGTATCACCACTGGATAGAGACTTTGGGCAATGAGACATATGGGAAGCAGCAAGGTAAAGGCAAGACAGAATGTGTATGTCTTCCAGTCATCACAGGGGCAAAAGTGTCAAACTGATTAGACATAAAGTTCAAATGACATATTTGGTTTTCTTCTCCCTAAAATCAGATCTATGAATGTCACCCAGGTTGACGCACAATTTGCTTACCATTTCCTTGAACCATTTTCATTCCCAGCCACACAGGACATTTTACTGCACAATGCCCTGAGTTAGTAGCTGACAGAGCTGGAAAACGATGAAAAATCCATTAATTTCTCAGTTTTGCCTATGCCTATTAATTTTCATCATCTAGAAAGTAAATGCCTTGTTACTTTATCAAACTTCTATGGCTCCAGACAGCTGATATATATAAAATACATCCAAGTGATGAGACAGATATCATGCACAGAAATGCAAGTATAATCTACTAAACCAGTTGGAAGTAAATGTGTTGAAAAATGTGAAACCTGAGATAAACTGGTGGATATTTATTAGTTAATGTGAAATATGATTAGCAATTACACAGAATGCAGAATGTTTTTCTATTTTGCTTTTTAATTAGTACAGTAAAATATTAAGTATGAAATAAATTTTTCTTCTAGACTTATTACACTGGAATTTTCCACTGCTGTGTTGAACACTGAGAAAGAAAAAGCTAAGCTGTAATTCTGCAGTGATCTACATGTTAAATAATTCAAAAGGGAAGTTCACTGTAGGCCTGCAACTCTGATTACAGTGAGAGACAGTGACACTAGAATGCCTACTGATTTAACAGCATACACACAGCCACCTTATTTGTAATTAGGGACCTGGAAAAGGAAGAAAAAAACATTATAGTACAGGACAATCTGTAAGTCTTCATCAAATAGCATAAAAAATGCTGAGGTAATAAAGTGATAATCTTTCAGAGCTGTAATTCTACCTCAGCTTTCTAATGATCTCACCAATCAATCAGACTTCATGGCTGTAATTCATTGTATCATCTGATATCATTTGAAACCTCTATATTGAGTTACGGCTTTGTTTTAAATCCCCTCACTATCCATTCTCCTTGCACTGAATATACACTACCTTACTGCAACAGCACTCAGCAGCTCTGACAGAAGTGAGTTTTCTAAAGATTATGGATCAGGTAGACGAATTAACTGAGTTTACTTTCTCTGCATGATCTCAGGAAGAGGAGGTTGTTTTGACAAAGAGATTGTGCATCCCTGCTGCACACAGGTTACAGGCAGCATACACGTCACCTTCTAGACCACACAGCAGAGAGACAGTGGGATGAAATGCAATTGGTTTGATGAGGGAAGAGACGGTTCCAGTGTTCTCCAAACTGGCCTCAAATTGTGCATCCATTGGGCGATCCATAGGTGGAGGGATGGAGAGATGCCAGCTGATCCCAGCCAGGCACAGGGCTCCCAAAACCTACTATAGAGAACATGCTTTAGCAGAAGGGTTGGACTAGATGATCTCCAGAAGTCCCTTCCAATTCCTATGGTTTTGTGATTCTGTGAAATCTCACTGCTGCCTGCTTGCAGAAATGGAGCTGTGAACCAGCTCCACACAGCCTACTCTGAGATCAGCAGGTGAGTGAGTTGTTGACTCCTCAGGTACCACTGTCTTATTCCTTAACCTTATTAACTTCTAACAATTAGGCCTAGGACTATTGTCGCCTTTCCTTCTTGCCTGAGGGGAATTATTCTGCTCTAATTTTGGTCACACAGCTGAGCATCAGTATGCTTATGAACATGTTGGGAGAATGCTAGATCACTGACCCAATGCTCTAAATCAAGGAGATACTACATCAGCTGCTAGAGGATTTAAGTGAAACCCCAGAAGTGCAATCAAGCAGGCTGAGATTATGGGATGTATCAAAATGGCTTCTGCCATGCTTTCCAAAAAACAGGAGCTGAAAAGTACTGGGCTTGCTCCTGTTTACCACACTATTTGCTGATGGTGCCTTTGCACAACCAAACCTCTGCTTCAACAGAAAAGAGCGTGTTACTTTATTTTCCAAAGCATAATCATTAATTAAACTTGTCTAAGTTAAATTCCTCTTTAAGCCTTTCCTCTATTTTTAGAGCATACAATTCTGGAACTGTGACATTTAAAGTTCAGTGACAGTTTTGGGGTAGTCTGCTCTGAAACATCAAGGTGAATTTTCAGTGAGCAATCCAATGACGCTTCAAAAAATTCTCAACAAGGTATTTAAAATCGCAACTGAAAATAAATTCCAAACTAGTGTCCCTTCTGCAGCCATGAAAGGATTAGCCTTCTGCACAGCATGGCTCAGATGTTAGATGTGGGATCAATAAATACAGACAAAATTCTTAGAAATCTGTTAATTGCTTTTTATAGAAAAATGTTTGGAGAATGACCATGTACAATGGCTATATAATTATTTTTTGCTTTACCCATTGCTGCAGTCATTCATTTCTTTAGTGTAAATTTAATAAAACAATAATCATTTGTTCCTAAAGAGAACTGATGATTGCTTATAATATTCAGCAACTTGCCCTAGATTTTGAGTCATCATAAATGTATCTACAACCACCTGGTCTAAGCAGACTGAGTGATGAGTGATCTACCTGTTTGCCTTTACTGATCAGCTGGGGAATTCTTCCCAGAGAGAGAAATGAGGCATCATTACTAAAATTATGTTCCAAGTTTGAGGTCAGACTGGATGACTTGACTGTTCCATTTCAGCCTAAATGTGCATTTTTACTTCCATCATATAAATCTACTTTTGGTAAAGGAAAAAAAAAAACAACATTGTGTACTCACTTGGATGCGCTATGGCTAGTAGGAAAATGTGATAAGATGGGAAGTACAATTCTTGGAGTTAGTTGATATCACCACTAATTAGAAGAGATATCACTGGTTCTTCCCTGTGACGTGCAATAAATAAATAAATAAATAAATAACTCAAAAACTTGCTTCCACAAATTACACTTTAAGGTATGACTTTTTTTTCTGGATATATTCCCCCAGCCATTAATGAATATGTACTGGCTTCAGCAAACTTTGGCACAGACTTGAGAATTTTCCCATTAGCTTCTACTGCACAGTGTGAGTTGTGGTCGTTAGTGGTTGAGGTAGATGGATCCAGTTGCAACATGCAAGCATATTAATTTAGGTGTCCATTGCCAGGATTCGATTTGTTGGCTTCAGCACAGGCTGCTGCCATTTGAAGTGCTACTGGAGATCCTATCTGGAATCCAGCTCCTGGTCCAGAAGGCACAGCTATGCCATAGATAATTCAGACAAATGTGGTAACCTTGCATTCAGTAGTTTATGTAGATGTATAAGGCCTTAGGTTCTCACTGACTGTAATGGGATCTACGGGACACTCATGGACATGTAAATTGAGGCATCTAAGCTCATCAGTCGTGAGCTGAAGCCCTCCCAACATTTCTAACTGGGTTGAGGAGCAACCAGCCCCTACACAGTGTACAGTTCTCCCCATTTAGTTACAGGAACACATGAAATTTTTCCTATTTTCAGTCCCACTGATGGAAGCAGAAAACAGTGGCTATCATGAGTAGCCTGGTATTACCTCCAGGGAGGCAAAAATGTTCCAGGATGTGTGCTTGGCAAGGGTTAGAGTCTAGATGGCATTTCTTCCCTACATACAACATTGTAGCTGGTTTGGTATAGTTGCAGGGAAAGAGAAATGGCTCTCAATACTTCTGATTACAGATTCTTATGAAAACACACATGATGAGGTGCGATGTCAGCGAGAAACAAGCTTTGCAGCTTCACGCGGGGCAGCAGTTATTTTCTGGACTTTCTAAACTTCATTTCCTTCCTGATAAAGCCATTATGAAGGAAAGCTTCTTAGTGATCTTTACAACACATGAATAAACTAAAATGTGTGTTTCACTAAAAAGGCCTAGTAGCACTTCAATTGAACTGCTTCTAAGGACAAAAAGAGATGCTATGCCTTTTCTGGACCTGCATAGTCACACCAACCAATGCAAATGCACCCTGACAGCCAGACATCCTTAATCACCATCACAAAAAGCTGTCACTGCCATGCATTTATCCCCTGCTGACAAGATGATTCAGGTCCTCTGGTTACGGAATCCATTACACAGTCTGCTTCAGCAAGATAACAAAATGCCACCAGGAACTTTAAGATGCACTGCCCCAGTTACCCATACACTGTCACACAGCAGATACTGTTACTCCTCAGAGACTCGAGTCTTTCTGGGAAGAGGACACTGGACAATCAGAGAGAAATCTCGTAGATCCGCGGTGAAACACAGGTTCTCCTAAATAAAAAAGAAAACAAAGCCAGGTATAATTTTTTGAGGGCTGCTCCTAATGTTTCCTATTTTATTATGTTGGCCCGCAGCATCAGAGATGTGTGGTGGTGTGACAGCAGGGTTGAATCTTCCCAATCAATATTCCATTACATATCATTGCTGTGTGACAGATGGCAGCAGAGGGGAAATCTGACAGAATGGCGTCTGACATGGAAGTGCCGATGAAGCAAAGATGTGTTACTGAACTCCTCCATGAGGAAAAAATGGCAGCTATTGTCACACATCAGGGCTTCCTGAACATTTATGGAGACAAAACAGTGGATGTGAGCACAGCGAGGAGATGGGTAGTGTGTCTCAGCTATAGCAACAGCGACAGTGGGTCACTTCCACAGGTGCATATTTGTCTGAGTACGATATGCAGGCTCTTGTTCATTGCTGGTGAAAATGTAGTCCTAATGGCGGTGACTGTACTGAAAAATAGTGTTCTGTAGCTGAGAATTTGCTCTATAAAGTAGTGCTATAGTGCTCTTTGCATTTGTTATCTTTTCCACGGAAATAAATAGGAGGCATTACTTTTGAAGCAATCTTGTATATTTAAAGCATCCAGTGTATCTGTTTAATTATTCCTGAATATAAATCAAAGAGTTTAAGTGGCCCTTCACATATAAATATTTCGGCAACTGCTTCTCATCATATTTGATTATGTAATTGACCAGTAAAAACTGACTGCAAAAATTATTGCTAGGGTGAAAGCATTCAGCAGCACCCCTGACATGTTTTTTCAATAGTGTACGTGCTCATCAAAGCTGCAAAAGCATGAATGCATCCCCACAGACAAATATTTTACATCCATTAGAAAGCATGCAAAGCAAAGATTCATGACTGGCAGCAGAAGCAGGCAGAAAATTCTGTCAGAAAACTGCATTTTCTGATAATAGCATCTTTCTTTTTGGGATTCCCAGTGATATAAATCATGGAGCTGTGTCTCAGTGTAGACCATATGAGTATAACTTGGGCTATACATCTAGCCTAGATGTATCCCACCTCACCTTAATCCTCTACAAGTTAAGCAACTCATATCGCTTCCTTATTTAGAGTCCCCTACACATTATGAGAGGGATAATTCATTCTTTCTGGTTTATGACGGATTATCCCATCTCAGTGCATCTTGGAGCCCTAACTGCAACTCCCTCCCAGTCAAATCAGTAATTTACCCTTCTTTTCACTGAAAGACATAAACTGACTTTGTTTGCCACTCTGAATATCAGTTGAGAAGATAAATGCAAATTTATGAATGGCTACAGTTGGTACATGATTTATTTCAGTGTGTTCACTGTTCTATGGGAAATAGGTATCCAAGGATAAGGACTGTGGTGGAATTTCAGAAACACCAAGATACTCCAGAGGGAACATTGGATATCTGAACATGCAACACAGCTGTTGGCATCTTTGATGTTCAATTATGTGTAAAAATCCTCCTCAGAGTACAATAAGCAAAAATAATGGCATGCCTGATTCTCTCTTTTTCACCCAGAGCTCAGTGATTGGGCATCTGTGAGTATACGGAGAATAGTTTGACCTACTTAGTTCCAGAGACCAAGTGAATCACAGACAAACAAAATAAAAGAGATACAATAGCTTCTGTAAGTGTTGGTTTGTAGCTTTGTGGCATCCATTGTTGCCATGGTGATTCTACAGACTGCAATAGCTATAGTTGAGTTTAGGTTACAAATTTCCTTCCATGCTTTCAGATTCTCAGATCTTAGCCCTACAGATACTTCCACCAAACTTAGACATATACCATTCATTGTGAAGCTGTTAATTTGAAGCTGTCCACATCTCTGTCACATTTGCACAGTACTTGAAAATAAAGCCAAGCTCATCTCCAAGATGAATGTTTTATGATTGATTACAGCCAACTGGTTATTTCATTATCTTTATTGAACAAAATTTTCTCAAGTAATATTTTATCTGGTTTAGGAAGCGGAAAAATATGAGTTTGCTTCATAAAAAAGTCAGATAAGCCTATAAACAACTTCAGCATCTGAGTTTTAAAGGTACAATTATAACATACATACAGGATTGAAATTTTAACTTGTGCATCTATTTGCTAAATTGGATGTCAGAGCCTGTAAATGTCACTTGCATATTCATTTATCTGATCTGAATACCCCTGCCTCATTGAATTCACAGCTGCACACCTTTGTCCTAATGCATATAAGAAGCATTCCCAAAGCCACAGATGCAGCTGTTACATGTACTCCTGAGCACAAAAAGCCCCATCTATTCCATTGTTCCTATTGTCACAGTACCCACAAGCTTGGTTATAGTTGAAATAAAAAATGATATCATCAAGAGCCTATAGGTGTATCATCAAACACGTGAGTCACTAAAAGAATTCCCCCACTCATTTTTTGACAGCCTCCTTATAACACATCTCTGTGCAGCCTCCCAGGAGGTGATACCTTGTATCCCATCCCAGAAAGTTTACAGGCAGCAGATGGGCTTCAAGGAACATGCCATCACATCGTCCATGTATTAGGAAACCCAGAAGCCTTCTGTCACCTGAATTGGGGAAGATGACTTTCATGGTCCTTAGGAAATAGACCCACTCATTACTGTGGTAACACAAACCATCTTAAGGAGAGGAGCTACCTGGCAGTGAGCTATTTTCTTTAGTTCTCTCAATGATATCAGAAAGAAAGTGAGAGGGAAAAAAATCAAGTGATAACATGCACGGTTAAAAAAGGGAAGATTCCTGTAGAATCTAATAAAAAATACTGCAGAAAATAAAGAGCATTAGGCACTAGAAATCCTTGGCTTGATGCTCTGATTTACTTTGAATCATTTTGAGATGGATTTCCTCAAGAACTGATCTACTGTCACAACACAGGCTCTTATGAAATGCCAGTTATCTATAAAATGGCTCAAACAGCTTGGCTCCTCCTATCCATTCACTAGAGATGTGAAACAATTGTGCTCTTGAGTCTGGGGACAGGCTATTGCAGAATCATTGAACCCAGAGTTTACCATTAAATAGACTGAGTACATGAGGCACTGCAGTGTTTGTTTCCTGATTCTGCTCCAGCACTGTTCTTATAGCACAGTAAAGACTATAGCAGATGATTCCACTCTGTGTTGTCTCACAGGTATGTCAGAAATATTTTCTCTTAATGAGATGCAGGTGCCAGGAATAAGCAGAGTTCTGAAGACAGCTGACTGTGAGAGAGTCGAGGGCATTGTGCATCAACTGTCAGACCTGAACGTGCCAGGAAATGGGAAGCTGGATCTTCTTCCTGATATAGCTGCTATACAAATACCTTTGACATTTGAGGATTATTTGGCATCTATTGGAAGATCTTCCCTGAACCTGAATTTTGCATCATCTTTTTTTTTTAATTCATGAAGAGGAAATATTTTTTATAAATTTACAAGTTCAGCAAAGGATTAGGTTGGGTACTAAGAAAGGGAAAAAAATTAAAGAACTCTTCATCACATTCTGCTAGCTTCATTTGCACCCTCAGTAAGTTTGCAGATGACAACAAGCTGGGAGGTGGTGTGGATCTGCCTGAGGGTAGGGAGGCCCTACAGAGGATCTAGATAAACTGGATCGCTGGGCTGAGATGAATGGGATGAGGTTCAACAAGGCCAAGTGTTGGGTCCTGCAATTTGGCCACAACAACCCCAAGCAGCGTTATAGGCTTGAGGATGAGTGGCTGGATGACTGTGAAGAGGAAAGGGACCTGGGGGTGTTGGTTGATGCTCGGCTGAACTTGAGCTAACAGTGTGACCAGGTGGCCAAGAGGGCCAACGGCATCCTGGCCTGCATTAGAAGTAGTGTGGCCAGCAGGAGCAGGGAGGTGATTGTCCCCCTCTACTCAGCACTGGTGAGGCCGCATCTCTAGTATTGTGTTCAGTTTTGGGCCCCTCACTACAGGAAAGATGTTGAGGCCCTGGAGCGTGTGTAGAGAAGGGCAACAAAACTGGTGAGGGGTCTGGAGCACAAGTCTTATGAGGAGCGGCTGAGGGAGCTGGGATTGTTTAGTCTGGAGAAGAGGGGGCTCAGAGGAGACCTCATTGCACTCTACAACTTTCTAAAGGGAGGTTGGGGTGAAGAGGGGTTTGGCTTCTCCCTGGCAACGAACAGGACATGGGGAAATGGCCGCAAGTTGTATCAGAGGAGGTTTTGGTTAGACATGAGGAAAAACTTTTTCTCTCAGAGAGTGGTCAGGCACTGGAATGGCTGCCCAGGGAGGTCGGGGAGTCACCGTCCCTGGAAGTATTCAAGAGGCATCTGGACGAAGAGCTGCGAGATATGGTTTAGTGCTTGTGTTAGCAGTGGTAGTAAGAAGACGGTTGGACTAGATGATCTTATAGGTCTTTTCCAACCTTGTGATTCTATGATTCTATGATCTACCATGTTACATTTCTGCAAAACATGAAAACAGAATGCTCAGGACATTGGAATGCACTGTACCACTGTGGTCTCCTACAGACTGATGCAGAGATACTTGAGGACAAAAATCTGATTGTGTGATCTATGCATGTAATTGGTAGTGTTATTGTGCTCTTTACATCTGTTGTAGTTTCCATGGAAATAAATAGGAGGCATTACAATCAGAATAATCTATATATGATGCTTGACAACATCTAATGGTTCTTTGCTGTTAGTTTCCAATCTCTTTCCCAAGTTTCTCACCTGAGCCCAGGCTCAGCTCTGGCCAGAACTAGCTTAAAATACATCCCCACACTTCTCAGCCTGACTGGCAGCCAGGTTCAACGTAAGTAAGGAGTGATGCTACTGTTGTTGCATGCAGTTCTTTCCAGAATGATGAGTCAGAGACTCCCTTGCTTGCGTTTCGGTTGTACATATTTTGCATAAAGGGAAATTTATCCTCATTACTTCTTCTGCAAAAGGATATCAAAGTGACTTTTATTTTTTCTTCAGCTGATTGACCTTAACTGCTCATGTCCCAGATGAAAGTTGGGAGTGCATACTACTTTCAATGGCTTCAGGCATCATGTTCCTTTTAGAATGCCAAGACACCATTAATTTTCTACAGATCTCACCCATCACAACAACTCTTTCCTCCACAATAACCCAGAGAACTGGAGCTGAGGGATTCCTGCAAAGCAGCCTGTGGCTGCAGAGTGTTAGTGAGGCATTAAGAAAGGTTATTCGTTCACACACACAAAGCAGTTGACTGCACAGTTGATAACTCCACTGATACCTCAAGTTCCATATAGTTGTGATTTCCTTATTAGCAGGCAGAAAGATCAGATTTACTCTTGATGTAATCTTTGTAGTCAAACACACTCAGACCAGGAAAGGTCTTAGCCCCGACCACGTGTTCATAGTTTAATGCTTTACACCAAAGACAATTATGATGTTTGCATCTTTAATAATCAAAGAGCATGATTAATCATGTATGCTGATGCCCAAATCTCTGGCTGGACTCTCTGGGCACTTTTCCACTTCAAATAAACACTGTTCAAAGAACAAAAAAATGGTTATTCATGTGGGACCTGGGTTTAGGATTTTCTCTAACACTAAGTATAGAAACCAGTTCTGTAAAATGGCCAGCAGTTCTCACAAGTAATGTCTTATTTATGATGGAGTGAATATGGCTATCTCTGTCCTTTTCTCAAATAACCATTATAGCTAACAATTCAATGTATACCTAATGTCCTTGCAGAGAATATTGGTTTCTCTGTTTCCACTCTTTTGAGATATTTTGGCCTTCACCTGCCTCATCCTCATCTTTCTGAACTTTACTTTTCTTTCATTGTAGAAGCTTACAAAGAATTGATTCTGCATTCAGCACAACTGAGAGCATGAAAATCTTAAGCAAAAAGGAGATTAAAATACCAGGAGGCTATTCTGTTGCCTGCTTCTTAATCTGAGATATGTAATATAATTGACATTAAAAAAAATCTCATATCCTATATATTTGTAATAAGGAAAGCTATGGAAACTCCTGGACAATACATCTCAGGCAGAAGGAACATTACTTGCAGGAGGTCAGGGAGAATTGGAAGCTCATGCCACTTTAATGTGCATGAGTAATAAAAGCATTTGTCCATGAATATATTGCTCAGGTTGGAGCATATTTGCTCCATACACCAGGATTTGGTGTGCCCTCTCTTGCCCCAGTGTTGGTTGTGTCTCTGAGTTTCTCTTGGAACAGCTGTTAACTTTGTCTCATTTTTAGGTTTTCTTGGCTAAGTCAAGACACCTACTGATTACAGGTTTTTGGACAATAGTGAAAAGTGGACCTAAATGAATCATGGAGCTGAAACTCCTTCATGAATCATAGTATTTTAACTCTGAATGAGTCACAGCAGGATGGAAACAGCTGCACTGAGTACCACCAATGTCTTTCTCAAAAGAGCTCACAGGATAAGCATGTCATCATGCTGGTATACTCTCAGCCCAAGACATGGGGCTGGGAGTTGAGGGTAGCAGAGCCATGACTGGTCCCCCCAGTGCCACACAGCAGGGACAACACTATGGGTATTTTCATCTCTGACACCAGTAAATATTTGAAAAATGCTATGTACAATACTTAGGGGAAAGACCACAGATCTCAGAAAGTCCTATGGGCTTTGCCAAAGTGTGGTAACAGAACCATCAACATTCTAGGAGTCGAGTAGTGGTCTCAAAACACATCTGCCATGATTCCTAATTCAAGATTTATTAAATGGCTTTGTAAATGAGTCATATGACTCTCATTAGAAATACTTAATTAGGTAATGATTTCCAGACATTATTTCAATTTTCTTTTTGTTGCTATAGGATGAGGCTAGAATATCTGGGGTGGTCTGATTGATGGACTTCAAGCATTCAGCCTGAGTGGCCTAGGGATCAGTTATGTTCAGAACTACATCTATAGACATATCTTTTGCTTAGACATTATGAATAAAAGTGCTTTTCATGTAAGTCCAGGAATAAGTTAGCTCACAACATGTGTCCATTACATATTGTGAGAGATTCATTGCTTTATGGCAATAAATCAGTCGGAAGGTGATACATTCTCTGTATTGATAAAATTCTTTTTTTTTAGTTACAGGTTCATCAATGTTTTTATGTCAGTATCTTTTATTCTGTTATGAGATTTGCTTTCCTTCTCAAATATAACATTGTCATACTGCTACGAGTTGTCTCTATTTTTTGACTGAAGAAGCTCATTGCCTTGGTAACCATGCCGATCAAAAGAACCAGCCTTTCCACAAGGATTAGTTAACATTTCATACTTCTTCACAGACACATCAAGGAGAAACACTCAGAGAGCACCATATAATATACTCACTGCTCTCATTTTGTCCAATCTCACACTTGGTGAAGAACCACTAAAACTTCAGGTCTAGGCCATCCTGTAATGCATTTCTAAAGAATGTGCTTCTCTCAGCTTTACCTCTTGCATTCATCAGATCTATTTTCTGAGTCTGCTTGAGATAGATCCACAATTCCTTCCTTTTTCATCACTGCAGATTTTCTTTGCATTCACTGGCTTGAAATAAGCATCTCCGTCATTCTCTATTGATCTTGATCCAGAATGAGAATCTTCTGAAGATCCATTTTGTTAAGAAGCTTCTGAGACTTCTAAGACCAACATCTCTAAGCCATTTTTGCAGCTAATATACATTTTATGTGTTGGCCTTGAGTGCCTTAATTCAAAGCTTGCTTTAATCACATTACAAGCTGCTCTCTGACTTCCTGTTATTGATTCACTTGTCAGTGGCAATCATGTTCCTTCGATTTCTGTAAGCAGTAAGCCTTAAAACAAATATCTGAAGGAAGCCAGCACTGTATTTTAGTATCAGGAATGGTCAAAAAAATAAGTTTAAGAAGTTCTGCCTTTACTTCCACCATTTCATTTCAAGTCATTTTGCTTTCCATGCAGGTACACTTGCTACAATCCTTTTTTTGACATCAAATTATGGCTCTCTATTTTGTATAGACATAATTGCCCTTGATTCTTGTTTTGTTAAGTACCAAAGCTGTCAGTGCTCTAACTCCAGGATGAGGGCTGAATCAAGCTTGCCACCTTCTCTGAAAAATCACAGAATAAATAGAAGCAACAAAGAATCTGATCTCCTGCCATGTGCTTGGCAGTATCATAATGCACACATCATTTGTGACAGGTGGAAGAGTTTTGTTGTCTCTTCCTAAAACACTTTGGTGAGCTTAACTTCCTTACTGTTAACATTTCTCCTACAGACTAATCTAAACCTCCCTTGCTATATTTTAGCAAAATACTCCTTGCTTATTCCTATCCAATACAGCCTTTTTAGTACTCTTTGAAAAATCATATATTCATGGACAAGCATCCACAGTATATCCGTTCATCCCTGCTCTCCTGCAGCACCTTTTGAAATCCTATCAGACATATATATATATATATATTCACCCAGAAGAAAGAAGTGGCCAGTAAAATGCTGCTCTGGTGGTTCCATCATTCAGAAGAAGTGGTGTAACTTACTTGTGAACTTTCTCTCCCTCTAATCTAACCATGAACAAAGTAGATCTCAGTTTCTATGTATATAGTAGTAAATAAAACAGACCAAGGCTCATTCTTTGTCCCTGAGACCAAGCAGCACAGAGCTTTTTTCATCCACATGGATAAACTCCCTGTCACCACTTGAAGAAAAAGATGGTGGCTTCATGCAGACTGCTGAGTGATAAAGGATCCTGATGGATCCATGACTGACCCATGCCCATGAGAGGACTATAACATAACTGTCAATCCCAGTTACGGAGTAATGTATTACTTAGATGTGAACACAATATTGCAGGTTTAGCTTAGCCATCAAAGAGTGTCACGTTGTGTTTTACTGATGTGCAACATTTTTAGATCTGCTAAATGTTTTTTAGCACTTACTGAAAAATTTCCTTCTATTATCTGAAAGAGAGGAAAGAAGATAAAAGGCAAAACGTCTTTCAAAGCATGGCTGAGCTAGAAGGTCAAAACTGCTTGCTATTTGACTTAAAAGACTAACAACATACTTCAACAAAATCAATTTTCCGCGGCCACTCACTGTCCTCATCCCCTACAGAACTTTGCAGCTCAGTTAAATTTAGCTGCAATAAATTCTCTTGCAGGCTAGTCTTCATGATTATGAGAAGGCATTCTTTGATTAGGAGCACAGAAGAAAATTAGGATGAGTATCACCAAAGTAAAAATGGAAACGCAAGTCAGATTGCAAAATGAGTCATACCGGCAGAAGTATGTAAACTAAAAGCAACAAGAAACCCAGAACAGCTCTTTGTGAGAGAAAACATTGTAGTGGCTGAAATCGAAGCATGAAACTATCAGAGTAAACTACAGGAGATTTGACACTTTGGATCACATTTATAATAGGTTTTGTAAGCTTTAGAAACATTTCAGAAACATTAATGAAAAATTTCAGGTTTTGATATACCATTATAACACTTTCAGAGAATAGAAAACAACCAAATTAAACTTTCATTACTTATTTATAACAAATGTTTCAGATCAGACCTAAGGCAACTTTATGTTATGATTTAGCATAATGATTCCTGTTCAGACAAAAACAATGTGAAATAAAAACAGATGTGATTTTTACAGTAGATAAAAGCTTTTTAGCTATTCACCTTCGTGGAATGAGCTTCTTCACTGATTGCTTGACAGGTATGGGTAATTGATGTATCATTCAGGAAATTCCATATGGCCAGACACCATATGCCATGAGCCACAAAAATTCCTACCCTTACTGCATGGCTTATCTCCCCTGTCACATCCAAAATTTTGGCAATCCTCAATGGAAACTGTTGATCTTCAGAAGATTATATAACTTTCTATAAATTTAGCATTTGCAGCACAAAACAAGAAGCGTCCTAGCTAATGCATTGCTAATGTAATCCTGCCATATGTTTGCTTTTAAAGTCAAGCTGTATAATCATAAATGCCTGTGTAACACCAAGCATGTTATTCATGCTGCTTTGTCATGAAGTCTTTATTTCACATTATTGGATGGGCTCAGCTTCCATGTTACTAAAGAGCATTTTTTTGCCACTGCCATGGGTCACTCCTGACTTCTTAGATCTTTTAACAAATGCAAACAGATAGTATTAATATTAGGTGTCCCTTTTTCTAAGGAAAAAAAAAAAAAATAAAAATGAAACTCCCAATGATATGCTCCTAAACTTTCCTACCAAACAGGCTCCCAGCAATCACTTCTCACCATAAGGTAAGTAACTCCGCTTTCAAGTTGGAGACTCCGAGCTCAGATTTGTGAAAGGTTATTTTAGTCAAACCACTTCCAAGTACCCATTTTCTACAGCACAGGATTGCTTTGTGTTTTGCTTTGCATTACATAGTGTTAAACTCTCCATAAAAAAGAAGGACTTTCTTCAAACTGGCATTTATCAGATCTCAAAACAAAACAAACAAACAAAAAAAAGCCAACAATCGAGTAGTGCAGGGAATCAAAACTGCAATGATCAAATTCAGTTCTTGTCCTCATTAGAGATGGTTTTGTTTAGTTTTACCTTTATCTTATTTTTTTGTTTTCCCCCTGCAAGCTGGTAGATATCAGGGATGAATTAGTTCAACATAAACTCCACAAGTAGTGAAGAAACTTTGGGTTTTAGCTCCAATGCAGTATATATTATAGTTTTAAGTGCACAAAATAAAATCATTCTGATAGCCTGAGTGAGAAAAATTACCAAAGCGTAACCTCAATTCAATACAACCCCATGTACCTTGAAATAACTCCAAAGTCTTAGAGGGCAATTTATCAGCTTTACTTCTTTCATGTAACCGAAGCAGGAGCCTAACAGCAAATGCCTATCCCCTCTGTCTCGCAGCAGTGCTCGTCTGAGCCTATCTCATTGTCATCTGTGGTTTGCAGCATGTCTCTATGAATTAACTTGCACAGAAGGAAACAAAATCTTCAGAGCATCTGCAACTGAGTGCCTGAATGGGTCTAAAATACATCCAAGAAAGCAAATTCATCTCTGAGTCGCAGTTCATAACAGCAGATCTAGTTCAGATCCCTGTGCCTCCAGGTTAGTTTACCAAAGGTATTTCATTTTTGAGATTCATGGTTAATACACACCTCTGTGCACATGCATTTATGTGTGGGTGTGTGCATGCAAAATTATGGACTTCTTGGGAAAATTTGTCCCTCTGTATCTTTACTTAGGTCTGCAAGCAGTGGCAGTGTCATTAACCTTCAATGATGAGGAATATTTATCTTTTGTGAGTTCTATGATTTTCAAAATTTGGCTTCCCTTCTCATGAAATTTTCTGTGATTGAAATCTGTGGGGAGTGAAAGGGTTGTGAAAAGATGTTAGCATTCTAAACGCTTCCTTCAGAATGGATTTCATGGCTATTTTCCTTTACAAAATTGGTATCGCTGAGAGCACTTTAAAAACTTGCACAGGTTAAAGTTTCTGAGGATAACAAAGAATAATCTCAAATAACTGAAAAATAGAAAAATGTAGAAGTCTCTTTCATCTTCTAGCTCTACCAACTAGCAAAGATTGCAGAAAAACCTACTGGTGTTCATGCAAAGTGCCAAGAATGGATTAAAGCCTGCATATAAAACAACTCTTGATTTTGTTCCTCCTTGTTGAAATCATGCTGAATAAATAGGTTCTGCAGTTAGATCTCTTCTTCATACTTCTCAACAGGTTCAGTGGGGAGAGATGTTTGTCCAGGGAGAGAACTCAGCAACTACCTGTTGGGTTCAAAACATTACTCAGCTTTACGTGTCATATTTTTGTTGTGATACGTGAGGCGCAGGGCGTGCCTGCAGGTTCAGAGGCTTCAAGTCCAAGCTGGTCAAGGCCCCGGGCAACCTGATCTGGTGCCTGATCTAGTGACTGGCAACCCCATCCAGGAGGTTTGCAACTAGATAATCTTTGAAGTCCCTTCCAAGCCAAGCCATCCTATGAGCAGGTGGGTGACCAACATGATGATCAATATTACCTCTTTTTAAAATTATTACTTATGCATTCTTCAGAGTCCAGCCCAGTGCATCCACCCAGAGCCTGGTACAAGGCACATAGAGAGTAAACGTGACCTTTGATATCTAAAACTTTCTGTCAAACATCTATCTCACCTAAGCAACTATAATTAAAATATCTTGATATTAACTTCAATTACTAGGCTTAAATGCTGTAATGCCATAGTATCCATTAGAAAGTGCTTTCTTCTATCCTTATGCAACAACTGTCATCATTTCTACCTCAGCATCTTTGCTTCTCCACCCTTCTAGTTTAGCTATTGTCATATGCTGTTCTCGTAGCAATGGCAAGATGGTGCCTCATATTTGTATAGTGCAGGTTTTGAAGAAACGGTGCATTATGTGATGTGAATCATTTTCATGAAGCTTTTACACACAGGGAATTTTCTCACTACTTTCATGTGTTTTATGACAGTTCCTCAGACACCAACATTACCTGGGAGCTGGAGACTGGTGTACTGACCATGAATCTTGAAGAAAGGAGTAATACATGGCATGAATTTCTCTGAATCAGGAAGGCTGTCTACAACACTTAGATATTTACTACTGCTCAGCAGAAAAACAAGGAAGCTGAGGCAGTGATCGGAAGAGCCTCCTAGAAAGGAAGATATTCACTGCTGCTCCCTCTAAGAAAATTAGAAATTGTGGACTCTTGAAATATATTCAGTCTTACTCAATTCAGTATCAATCTGGCATTTCATGTCTATGAGGAGATTCTTAAGTACAAGATCGTACATTACCCAGTCCTAATTTGACAGAAGGATGTTGTTTCAGCCACTCCCCTTAACTACGCTTCTCATTTAAAAACATCTCTTAACATCTATGCTAAGCTTTTCTGTTACTAGTTCCAGGCCATTGCTTTTTGTCACAGCATCCTCTGAGAACTATCTTCTTTACATTTATTGTTACTCTGAAGTTATATATAAACCATGATCACGTCCTTTCTGAATCTTCCTCTAATAGACTACATAAATTCAGCTCCCTCCACATCTCCACTACACCTTTTTTCCTTAATATTTTTATCTTTCTTGTAATCCTTTGTATTTCTTTATGTTCTCTGCTGACTTCCTAAATGGTGCAATTCTTTTGATGAAAAAAACCTGCTTTTACCAATGACAGAAAAAAACGAGCAAAGAAAAGGCATTTATAATTTCTACCTACCCCCTTGCAAAGTCAGAAAGATTAAAGGTAAAATTCTCTAGCTTCTTTTTCCACCTGTGCCTTTTCCTATCATTTGACCACCAAGAAAGATCATAAATTGTCCAAGAGTTACAGAGCTTATAACGGTATTCATTGTCGATAGCAGCTGTTTCGTAGTCATTAAATCTTTTGCAGAATGTTTCTCCAATGTCTAATGTACAAAATTTAACAAGAATAAAAGCCAGACAGGAAAAAACGAACAGTTCCAGGACACACTTTCAGCTGACTAGAGTTATGTCCAGCAAAAGTCTGTAGTAGTCTAAAGTTGCTGTCATTAAAGATGAAAGTGTGTCTATACGTAAGAAATGAAGCATTCACAGCAAACCTGTTCTTTCACATGTGAAAATGTGTAAATTTGCGGATTGAATCACAGATGGAATAATGTTTTCCAGCAGGGCCCACTAGTTTAGTTCCTAATGACCAATCGCTGAGTTCACAAATATTGTATTTTTGTCTGGATTTTCATTTTCTACTCAGATTAAGCATTTTTGGTTCTTTACCACTTATGCTTTGCATTTTGATGTGAACCTGTGATGTGATTTAACTTTGGTAGGCAGCTAATTGCCACACAGCTCCCTGCCCCTGCTCCCTGCCAATGGGATGTTGGAGGCAATTGAAAGAGTAAAAGTAAGAAAATACAAGGGTCAAATTAAAGACAATTTAGCTAAAGCTGCCCATGCAAGCAAAGCAAAGCAATGCAAAGCAAAGCAAGTAATTCATTCACTGCTTCTCATCAACAGGCAAATGTCCAGACACTGCCAGGAAAGCTGGGATCCATCATGCATAATGGCTACTTGGGAAGACAAATGCCTCAAGTTCAAATGTCCTCCTTCTTTTTCTCAATTTTTATTGTTGATAACAACATCATATGATGTGGAATATTCCTCGGGAACAGATGTTCTGGTTGTGTCCCCTCCCATCATCTTATCATAGAATTATAGAACCTTTAAGGTTGAAGAAGATTTCTAAAATCATCTAGCCTGTCAGCCCATGACCACTATACCCACTAAACCATGTCCCTAAGTGCTACATAAAACACATTTCTTAAACACCTCCAGGTTTGGTGACTTCACCACCTCCCTGGGCAGTCTGTTCCAATGCTTGACTATTCTTGTGTATTTCCATCCTACTCACTGTCAGGGCAGTATGAAAAACAGAAAAGACCTTGAATCTGTGTAAGCTCTGTTCAGCAATAACTAAAGAATTTCTGTGTTATGTATTCTTGCTTAAATCACTTCTCTAAAATAAAGCACCACATGAGATACTATGAAGAAAATGAACTCTATCCCAACCAAAACTAGTACTACTTGGTCACTAGCTTTGCCAGTCTCTATATGTTCTGGTACTACTACAACTCCTCATACAAAAACACCTGTATTTGTCATCTGTGTTCTTACAAAACAGCATTTATTCACTAGAAATACGAAAAATACAAGAGGCATCTGATTTCCATTGTTTTTTCCTTTGCAGTCCAGATTACTACAGTGGGATACAAACATATTTTTATGTTTCTCACACATTAAAAATTCTTCTGGAGAACTTGTGGAACTTTGTTGTTCCTGTCAACCTGAGAGACCCCTCTGTCTGCTTGGGATGGGGAAGTGATATGTGGCAGGGATGTGTATATGTTGTTGTTTTTTTTTTCCTTTTTTGTTGTCAGGGGGAATATGTGAGTAGGAAGCATGAGGAAAACCAAGAAGGACTAGACCATTTACCTGTAATTCTTGTGCTGTTCTTAACTTCTGATTTCTCAAAATCCAATCTCTGAAATCATGTGCATGCTAAGCTCAAAAAGAAAGCCAGGGCTTCAAAAAACTTCTTTATTCCTTACACCCATAATCATCTCTCCCCTCAAGCACTGACTAGGCTCCACAATGTACAGCAGCTGACACTGTGTTGTTTATTTACTATATTCTGCAGCAAGTATCAATTACTCACAGAATTCACAAATGAGAGATGCATAGTACTTGTCAGTTTGACATATAAACACTAATTAATTATGAGATGGGTTGGAAATTTATATTTCCTTCCTAGGAAGCCTCTGTAAAATACTAAAGTTGAAGAAGGCTTTTAGGCTTTAGGAAAACTGATTTGGTTTTGCTGCATTATGGAATTCTTTGCCCCGTTTTCACAAGTATAAACCTCAAACCACCAAATCCACACAATGTTTGTGTGACGTAGCAAAATATTACAGAACTGTGTAGCAATGGATAGAGAAAATAAGTTAACACATCTGCAAGCACATCCTGGTTTTGCATTGTCAAAAGTAGTCCTGGTGGTACCAAGAGCTCTGCCTGGCCCAGTTAATGTTCACACCTATGTGGTGCCACCACAGGCAGCCTGCACCCAACCATGGGATTTTGTTGGGAAGTGTGCAGGAAGCAGCAGAGTAGACACCTTTATCTTAGGAGATCTAGAATTTTTTTTGTCCAAATATTTTCCTAGTGTCTAGGACTGTGCTTTAACTGCTGGATTGCTGATACTGATCCTGTATATATAGTTGACTGATTGCCTCTTAAACAAATATCTATAAGCAGTTTATTTGAAATAAATCAGATGAATTGGGCAGTTTTCCTCTGCAGCAGTCACTGTGATTCATTTTGCCTTTCCAGGAACAAATATTTGTTTTGAAGTTAGCTAATATAGTACTTTGGTCTGTAGTATGGTTTGTTCTGCCATGGTTAACTCCAGCAGAAGGTAGTGGCAGTTTTGTCTAGCAAGAAGGGAATTGAAGATCAGAGCTACTGTAATTGAGCAATCAGAAATATGCCAGACACGTGGAATACCTGCACACTTCACTCACCTGGATAAATTCAGTTATCCAGGTCTTTCTTCTATCCCCAAACTCCCGAGCCTTTCTATTTAAATACAACAACGATGAGACAAGGCACACTTCTATGTCCTGTACATATCCAACTCTGAGGGCCATGATGTTTTTGAGGCCATACAGTGAAACTGAAGCATAAACATTATAGCTGTACCTTTTACTCACTACAATGCATCTACCTGAAGTGCAGCAGTAAGTATAGCAGTATTACAGAGAGCAGAGGGCAGTTAATGATATCTTTTCTCTTGCTGACTGTGTCCTAACAAAGAATGTGCCTGTTTATACACATATATTCTCCAAGAAAATATAAATGTTCTCTTTAATCTTGGCACTACTGTTTTCCTGGGGTTCCTGGTTTGATATGAAATGTTTTGCAGAGTACCTCTTCCCAAAAGTACACAGCTTCCCAGAAGCAATTTTGTAGATTTGAAGAGATTTGTTAGGCATTTCAAGGCAAGTGAGAGTAAAACAAAATAACAAAGAACTACATTTGGTTTCAGGACATGGCTGTTGGAAAGTAACGAGTTCACTTCTTTTAATTTTGTTCACAGAAGGGTTTTTTTTTTAGATATTGCTATTGGTTGTCAAGAAGATACCATAGAAATGAGAATGGTTTTGTGGCCTCCAGAAAGTAAATGGCTTCATGCTTTGTTCTGAGAAATGTTTTGGGTTGCATTTGGGTTTAAACCAAATATCTCCACAAAGAAAGAACTGCTTTCTGCCAGAGAAGGCTGCAAACAAATACTGTGATTGAAATTCATCTGAGAATGGAGAAAGCTAATTTCTGTGACTGTGTTCTCCTGGAGCACTATAGACAATACAGTATCAAAATTGTATTCCTCTTTCCTTGTTTTGAATGTCTTTCTCAGTCCTTGGAAACAGTGATTATGAGGAAATAGTAATTATAATTGTGCCTCTAAGTGAATTTCAGATCCTTACTGTTGACTTCTGACTTTAAGATGAAGTGCATAAGGGCTGGAAGTCTTGGCACCACTGGTTGGAGACAGAGCTGTTCAGTTCTGTATCACTGGCCAATCCTAGCACAGAGCTAAAAATTCCTAAGTCTGAGAAAGCCCTTCTAGCTATACAGGTTTACAAAAGACAAGCATCCATCCATACATTTAAGACATGGAGTTCAGTCTCTGCACATGTATCAATTCTGGCATTAGATCAAATTTAAAAGAAACTACTGGGGTTACAAATAATCTAGATGTTGCCAGCTCTCTTGGTTAGGACTGAGGAGATGTCCATAAATGTACCTCAGTAGTCCAACAAGCTTCACCTCACAATGGAATGCAACCCTTGCTGCTTATGCAGCTGTAGCCACTATAAGCAAGATACAAGGAAAATGAACCTTGTCTTCAGTCTTCTTATGGCTCAGGAAGCCAGAGAGGCTAAAACGCTGGGTGATTAATCAGTGCTATGCATTATGCAAAGATAAAGGTTGGGAGAATGACCCCACATATCTCCATAATCACTTGACCTTGAGCAGGTGTCACTGTGCCACATTGTCTAAGTAGATGGAAAGGGCAGCTGGGTCCTGGTATATCACCTGAAAAATACTGAAGGGACCATAACATAGCTTTTCTGCATGAGTGATGGTAATAGAGATGCAGACTTGCTCTGTCATAAGGCAGTGGGGTGGCTTGTAGAGGAGTCTACAGCCAAGTAAGGTTATGGGCTGGCTTCCTTTCAGAAAGCCTCAAACACTATGCACAGTGATGATGTTGAGCTCAAGTAGCTAGTCTAAAATTAACTCACAGACATTCCTTTCATCTTCTTATAGCAGAGATAATAGATCAAAGACAAACCACTACAACTAAGTGATCCAATTCTATTGTGCCAAATTACTTGTATAGACAACTGTAACTCACTGTGCCTGTGAGCTGAGGACTTCTCAAAAAAAGAGAACAGAACTTCCAGTAAGTACGGTGGCCTATCAGCTTTGGGAGCCGAAGATGACTTCCACCTTTGCCCAGATCTGAATGATCATGAGAAGCAAGAACTCACAGATATTATTGTACTGTCTCAGTGCTCATCTTTGTGCTATTCCCCCTATTCCAAAGGCCTATGAATTTCAGCAGTTCCATGTCAATAGAAATTGTGATTTACATCAGTGTTTGAGACCTAAAAATCTAAACTTTACCACATGTCCTATTGACTGAGAAAATAAGCAAATTGACACCTTTTATTACTATATCCTCTGTGCCATGATGAATAAATCCAATAAATTTGTCATTTGTGAGATAGCATGATAGCAAAGCACAATGGAGTATCTCCATGATGATTCTTATTGAAAGAGAAAAGAGAGAAAAAGCAAGAAACTTCAATTTTGCAGAATGCCATTTTCAGTTCACTCCAGAATGTCATTACCACCATAACAAATGTGAGCTGGCAAGCATCTGCTTCTTAGCTGAAGGTGAAATTTTGTTGGTGCTTGGGATGCTATAATATCTGAGATAAGTCATCTGTAGAAGGTAGGGAAGAAGGACAAAATGGCCATAGAGACTTTGGTGAGAAATTGGTTGAGGTTGCTTGGAATTCAGAACAGAATTTCTGCTTTCATATTAATGCCAGCAGCTTAAAGATAGCACATCTCAGTAGCCAAATTCTGTTCCATGCAGAAATTTAGCCACATAAAAATTAAGCTAAACTTGTGAAACTTCAACCTTTATTCCTTGCCTTGCTTGCCTTGCCTTGCCTTGCCTTCCCCTTCCCCTTCCCCTTTCTCTTCTCCTTTCCCTTTCCCTTCCCACTTCCCCTTCCCACTTCCCTTTTCTCTTCCTTTCCCTTCCCTTCTCCCTTCTCTACAAAAGATTAGATTTTGACAGCCTAATTTGGAAAAAGGCAGCTTGTGCCAGCATAAAAGATATGCTTTGACATATTTTTAGATTACATAAGAAGAGAGAAACCAAACGTAACCACAAACACAGTATAAGATCAATTCCACACTTGAAAGATTCCACCCAAATGAACTTCACAAATTAAAAGCTCTTAAAGTCTATGCCTTGTGCTAACCTATAGCAAAAATAACAAGAAGCTGAATCTGACCTGAGAACAATGTGGTCCCATTTCATATCTGAAAATAAAGCAAATTGCTAGGGGTCTCTCTCATGGAATTCAAACCTACATTCCCTGGAGAAAATGTGAGTAAAATACCACATGAATAGGTTGCTGTTTGGACTTAGCTTACCATTCTGATTAAATCAACTCCTCAGCCATTGATGCCTGCAGGATTTGTGGAGGAAAAAAGTCCAAAGATAAACTTTAGTCAATAGGATAATGTCTAGACAATTTTGCTCTGATAAAGGAAATTCTGGGGCCACGCTCTCTGTGTGTAGGGGTAAGGTGTCTCTTTTTCCACCTTCTGCTTTTTTTTTTTTTTTTTTTTTTTGTTTTGTTTTGTTTTGTTTTGTTTTTTAATCCTGTTTCAATTAAATGTAAATTGCATATGCAGTTCCTGGTGGTTAGGACTTAATTCTAGCCTGACTTTCACTGCACACTTTTTAAAAATTTTATTTTTATTTTCAGTTTGCATAAGCTTAAAATACTCAAAGTCATTCTTGTTACCTGTCAGAGTGACACTGGGAACAAAAATGCAGATGTTCACAGTCCTACTGAATATCTATAGTCAATTTCTGACCTAAATAAGAGGCTGGTACCTAAGGGAGCATTTGGGACTGGGATTTGCTGTTTTTATCTTGTATCCAGAAACCTGTCTTTCTGCAATCACTTGAAAACTTCCTTTCTTTCTGGAAGAAAACTTTTTCAATAGAGAAAACATGCTAACAAGGCAGTCTGGGAAATTCACTGTTGTTAAGCCATTCCTCTATGGTTAGGATGCCATAAATCTCATGGGAGTGATCTTTTCACAAAAACGTTTGCTGATGGCCAGCTCTTTTCTCACAGTTTAACCTCAGGGGCGTCAGATTCTTCCACAGAGTCTTCCTTTCTGACAGAATGGATTAACTTTAAAGGAGGAAGAATGCAAAATGGGAATTTTCTGTTCACACAGAAAAGCAGGATTCTAGCTCTCTCTTTGCCTGTGAGCTATTTCAGTGAAAATAAGAGCTTTCTGGTTTTCTTCCGCAGCAAGAAGGTTAAGGTGGGCCCTCAGGCACCTGATTCCCATTGTATGTTCAAAGGGACTGAACATGAAGTCAGACTGTGAGAATGTGTATAAACTTCCCACCTTTTTAGGTGCTAAGTACTGGTACAGCTTTATTTAGGCATGTCCATCATCTGGATTGCCCTCATGAGGGTCCGAGGTCTGAAATCCATAGACTCTTCATTAGCTGTGGTCATCCAGGATGTCTTCTGAATGCTCTAGAGGCTGTGGAAAGGCTCGTGACATGCTGGAAATGGAATCCTCACAGCAATATGGATCTCAGTTCCCACAGTGCAGCCCCTGGATCACATCCAAACCTTGCTCTGGGTTTCCGTCAGCCTTTGTTTCTAGATTCCTTTTCCATAGAACTGGGGAAAGAGCACTGTGTATCCATGCCCAGTGCTTGACAGAGGCTGTAGGGTCTCCGTGGACAAAGGCCCCAACATCCCCAACGCAGGGTACAGCTGAGCCCCGCACTAAACTGGTGGCACCTTGGGGAGAACAGATTTCAGCACAGGCACAACGGGCACAGGCTGAGGAGGAGACCCTGAGCAAGGGAGAAGCAAAGGGGATCATGGCCGAAGGAGGAGAGAAGGAGGAAATCAAGGTCTGCAGCAGGTGTCAGGCATGAGGGGAGGACATTGGGCATGGGAAATGGCGAGAGGAGAGGTGTTGTTTTAATTTTTATCTTCCCAGCTTCCACTATCCAAATCGATAACTTCTTACCTCAATTAGTAAGACATCAATTTTTCTCAGACTGACTCTGTTTTCCTACAATGCTAATTGGCAAGTCATCTGCCTGTCTTCATCATAGTCTGTGAATTTTTTCATCCTAATTTCTTTCTCTATCAAGGTGAGTGGGGGAGTAAGCAAGCGCCTGGATGAATGCTTGGCTGTTGACCAAGAATAACATATCACAGCAATGCAAGGGACAGACCTGCTTTGCCCTTACACACAGCTAGGATGTGGGCAGGACATGAGCTGAAAAGACCAGAAACATGAGCTGCTTTCATGCATTTAAAATCTATCAGAAGGAGCCAGACTGCTCAAACTGGCTGTGGAAAACAGAAAAGCCTTTTAACAAATACACTTGAGTAAGTTACCAATGACAACCCTTCATACGGATACTCTTTCATTGGAGGAGATTTTCCTACAAATTCTCTCTTTTCTCATGCTGTTTCATTTTTTATACCACACCTTCATCCAGAAGATCTTCAATCAGATCAGTGATGTAAAGGCTGTGACAGGAATCTCACAGAGTTCTGTCTGCAACCTTCTGTGGTATTTCAGAACATGGAGGCACGCTGCTCCACATCTTCCAGACCTGAGCCATCAGATGCAGCAGTAGCTGTGCCGTGTTCTGCAAGTATGCCGGAAATTCTCTGAAGGACAGAGTACACAGAGACATTGCCCAGTTAGAGCTAACAAATAAGCTGGTAAATTTTACTGGTGCCTTTGGAAATGACTCCACAAGGGCCTTTCAAGCTTATGTCACATGTTTTATTAATAGATGTGCATTTCAGAAGCTTTTACGTCCCAGTAGTTTCCTGACGTACTCTCCAATGCACATCTCATTCTCAAATGCATTTCATGTTTTGGGCATTTTGGGCAGAAGAATATTCCATTAAGGGCTGGCAACTGGGAGCACTCCCAGGATGGCATCGCTCTTGCCTACGCCTGGCACATTGCTTAGCAACGCCAATGAACATTTATTGCACATCCTGCTATTTATGTTCCATGCTTCACATGTTGACTTTTTCTCCTGCCTCCAAATTCCTGTGATGGAGTTGCTCTATGTTAGAAGTTGCAATAGTGAAGGACAAACACAAGCCCCCATTCTGTCTCTACAAGCTGAGGAGGCAGATGACTTCACCTGCTGTAACATACCTGTCAGCTTTCTCTGCTCATTGTTATGGAAAGTCGCAGCACCTGATTAATATCAAGTATATGTTCATTCTTAAAGAGTAACTATAGTCATAGGCGGAGGAACTACAATAAAGTTGTTAATGATTCACTTGGAGTGCTTTTTACTGTAGTAATGTGTCCCATTCTGTATAAGGTGCTGCTTTCTTTGCTTTCACTGTTAGTACACTCCTTGCCTTGTGATGTTCCTCCATGCTACTGGTGCAACTGCACCTCCACACTGGTGTTCCCCACATTCACTTCTCCAGAGGAGCAAAGCTAACTGGAAAAGACTGGGCAGCAGGAGGCTGAAGGTGACCAATCTCACCCAGCAGCTGCAGGTTAGAACTCTAATATTTTTTCTCTTCCCACTCTTCTAAAATCTAATCAGGAATGCACAAAAATAGAAAGCCTGGATTGGCACTGCTACATGCTACGCTATGGTGTAGCAGCTGCAGCACACACAAAAATAATAAGCTGTAGGACTTTGTGTCTGAGGGGCTTCTCGTTTTAAATATGTGATCCTGTTTACAATTGTTTAGAGTTCAAAATCAAAATTTAACCAGCTACCTCCAACTAAATGTTTCTTAGGGAAGAAGAAGAGAAGGAATTCTCTTTAATATCCAGCTGAATTCCTTCACAGTGAGTTCAGATGTCTAGTAGAGAGCAAAAACTGTATGTACTGAATATAAATATGAAATGGAAAGATAGGGGAAAATAACAATGATAATTCTCTGAGATGTGATGGGCTAGACTTACAGAGCTGTGTGAAAACTTGCCCTCAGATATCCTCAGTTAGCATCTCTCAGATTTCACTTTGGGATTTGGGGTTTGACTTTAAATAATTATTTCTGGAAGCAGCTGAGCTCTGTTCTGGGAACCAATCCCAATAACTGAATGTGAAAAATAAACTATGACCATATACCTGACATACTATTTCCATTTTACTTATGCATTTGACTGGAAAGAAGATGAGAAGAAGCATCTGATGACATATCTTACATTAATTTAAAATAGCATTCTGTAGAATAATAAATGTACAATATTGAAAATTGACTTTAAGAATCAATTAGAACTTTGATCTACAGAAATTATTTCTGTATGTTGTCAAATATCACATTTCTGGAGGAGAATTGAATAGTTTTTGAGATACAAAACAGGCTTTTTTTTAAAGAAGAAAGATATTAACTACAGTTGGGGATAGAGAAAAAATCAAATTAAAATAATATAAATTATAGTACATATAAGTGGGTCAGCTACTGCCATTACAAAATTAATGAAAATGCAACAGTGACAAAAAATATTACACAATTCAAGAAGCTCAATTTATCAGTGTTAAGTGCTATGAGTTAAACTCCATGCATGCAAAGTATTTAAGGTTTTCTACAGAAATTGCAGTGAAAATAGACATTTTATCAATGCTTTACTCAAAGTTTTCAAGGCACGTATCATTCAGATGAAATAAATTTAGGATTCAGTCTTGACTTCAGGCTGATATCTTGAAAGAATTGATGCAGATTTGAAAGCTAAAAATGGATCACAAGAAGAAAAATACAAGCAAGGGAGAAATTGCTATGTGTATCTAATTGTACAATAATAAATACTGTAAGCTATTCAGTAAGCATCCTGAACAAAAATATAAACACTAACATTCTGTTCAGGGTGTGAAATAAATGTGGGGAATAGAATGTGGACATATGCACCAATTAACACTTATTTTGTTTTGTCACTGTGAGTAGGTAGGAATGAATGGGCCAAAGAAGATGAAAGTGTCCCAAGCACATTCAGCTGGGGAAAGTGGCAGCTCACTCACTCCCATGGAAGGCAGAGATGTCAGGATTGCAGCAAGTCCTGCAGCATGGGCCTGGGAGAAAGGAAGGGATGTCTGCAGTTGAGAAAAGTTTCAAGTCATTGGCTTTGCCAGGAGCTTGGTGGCACATGCAGGGGTACTAAAGGACATATCCATCCATGTTCAGGTGTAGAAGCACTGGAAAAGAGACCATCTCTATTGAGATGAGAGTCCCCATAGCAACATCCCCATGAGAGAAGGTGGCTCTCTATTTTGTTGATGTGCTGCTTACTGACAGGAATGGGACATCCAAGCAAATGTTTCAGCAAGACTATCTCTACTGAGAGGTTTTTCTTCCTAAGAGAGTGTGTCCAGCAGCTTCTCTCTGAGATACAGCTACCTTTGTGCAAGACTCCTTCCACAATCTTAATGTAATGTCAGAACTAGGAATTCATATGTGAAAATATAGGCAGTGTAATTTCTTGCCCAGTTACAAGAGAAACTATCTGAATATCTAACTACTCAGACTTTCAAAACTAAAGCCTTTGCTCTCAGTTGTACTTTGATGCAGGACTATCAGTCTTGAAATTGCAGTTGTCATTCCCAACGCATGGAATGGTTCCAAGTGAACAAGAGCTTTTAGGCTTTTAATTTTATCAGCTGAACCAGAAACCCCACAGTAGCCAACAATTACATAAACACTACATACCTATCAGGAAGCTACAGCCATACACAAGCTATAACAAGAAACTTTTCTCTGACATCAACAAAAGCTGGTGAGAACAGGTCAGAGAAAGGTGAGGTGGTATTACAAGAACACAAATGGAAATATTTTTCAAGTCACTTTGTTCCTAAATAATCTGAGCTTACATCTGTCCCCAGAAGATGTTTGTATGCAAATTTCAAATTCCTGGTGGGAGATCAGTGCTCCTGGAAAGCTCAGCCCACAGCATCACATCATCATTCAGGACAGAAGATTTCCCAGGACAAAGATATTCAAAGACATGTAACTCACAGAGCTCAAAGTTCAAACATTGCTTGGAACCTGGGCTGCTGAGGGACTACCACAGATACCAAAAAACAAGTGCAAGCAATCAATAAATTTAGTGTGCAAGGATTTTATGTCAAGTGACTACTGGTAGTCACAAAATGTGGATTAAAGTGTTATAAATCATCAAGAAATCTTATATTCCTCCAGGTCTCATTGCCAAATATTTCAGAGAAACTGATAAACACTTCTGGTGAAGAAATGTTCCTTCTCTCAGAAGACTGCAGAAAGTGCAGATTCATTTTTAGAGAGACTCACCACTCTTATTTTTACTTTTTTTTTTTCCTGGAGAATTCCAAATATCTGCTGACACCCTCAGGCAGAAAGGCAAATTTTCTGCTAGTTTTTAAAAAAGTGTGCTTCTTTCTCTGTAAAAAAAGAATGTCAACCAATGTAACTGAGGAGGGGAGCCTGCTTGCTTTACTCGACTGAGTTGCAAAAATACCCAAAAATAGCCCATCTGTGGTATCCAATGTTCAGAGCTACAGTAACAGACCCAAACACTTCTCTTAGAGGACTTTCCCCATTGCCAATGAAGCATTCAAAGTCAATCATGATGGTAAGGACGATTGCATACGTGCAGCTATGATTGATGTGAGTGATTCAACTAGACAGCAAGAACTTTATTGAAGCAAGCAGATAGAGCTGATGTTAACTACTGAAGGAGGAAACAGGATAGAGAAATTAGGTCCAAGCTATAATTAGAGGCATCATTTTTGTATCGATCTAAAGAATCCTGCAGTGGTATCAGAATGAAGCTATTCTTCAACAGTCAATAGACAAATGTGAGATCAGTGGGAAAAAGAAGACATGGAAGCATTTTAAGGGGAAGCCTTCTTGGGAAGTGCAACAGTGCAAAGAATTGCATTACGACACCCAAGAAGTAGATGAACTCCAAAACACTGGCATTTATCTGTAGGACTCATTTTCACAGATAATTACTTTTTAAAATTTGTGCTCCTTTTAGTTAATGTGTGTCTCCAGTTCAGGAAGAAGGAAGTGGTGAGGGGAAGAACTTAGCAGACCAAAAAAAAAAAAAAAGTGAAGCTGAAACATCAGACCAAAAACCAAAATGCAAGTTGAAAGGTTAATGAATGCAAATAGCTCAAGTGGGATGCTGCATACTGAAAACTGGCAATCATTCTGAATGAGGGAATAATCAAGAAAGGACAAAAGAGAAAAATAATGGGCTGTGGTAAAGGCGCAATTAAGCTCATTGATATAAATCCAATTTTTTCTTTCTGTTTTTTTTTTTTTTTTTTAAAGGAGATAAATACAGTGTGAATATGCCCAAATTTGATCACCTTCTTTCTTTTATAGAAATAATGAAAGCATTTCTGCTGTTCTCATTTTTATGTAAACAGATGTTTATACAAATATTGCTTGTTTCATACAGCTAGTTTTAATCCAAGAGCTTCCCTCCAAGTATTTCCAAAGCTAAAGGTGAACACTGTAGTTGTTAAGCTCAGGCAGTGCCCTACTCTTCTATACTAATGGAGTTCAGGGAGTAAGGGTGCAAATGCATTGTTCACAGGCTGATTAATGACGACACCACCAGAAGTGAGAGCCCATTAAAAAAAAAAAAATACCTTGTAAGGGAGCACAGAAGAAAAGAGTGAGAAGTTGGTTGTACTGAACAGTTTGGTTACCAGGTCTCTGCACAACTGTGCTCTGCACTGCAGAAACTTTGCAGCAGCAGTAGAACTGAATTTATGCTAGACATGCCAGCCAACTGTGTTGTATGTGAATGGAGGCATCTGGCAGGGGTTTCGCGTGACATACACAAGCTGTATTCAGTTTCTAAGTAAAGTTTCACTTGTTCTAATCTACGAAACCAGAAACAGAACAGTCTGACAGAAGCATGTAAGGAAAATGTAGCATCATCAGCATCACCTTTATCACATGTTCCGCACCATTTTAGGTAGGAGGACACAGTGCTGAGCCTTCTACCTTCATAGAACCTGGTTAAAATGCTTTGGACTCACGTGGCATGAGAAATTACCAATGTGCTTCCTTAGACACTGCAATATGAGATTCAAAGAATGGAAAACTAAATTCATTTAGCTTAGCAATTATGAAAAATCTTTTAAGCATAGGGCAGGATAAGGCAAACCATGCAACTCTATCACTGAATGGTTCTATTAAATGAGAATAATATTCTCAGTGAAAGCTATACAGCATCCCAAAAATCTTTCTTTCCTTTTATAGCTTCTTTCATTCAATTTTTTACTAGATCAGTCAATCTTTAACAGTGGATTATGTTCTGTCATAAGAGAAGCAGCTTTTATCAGTTTTTAAACTAAACAAAACAGCTTAATATAAAATTCCATATTTCAGTGAATAGCAAATCCCAGGGAAAAAAAAACAAGCAAACAAATAAAACAAAGAATCAAACAAAAAATCACATTTGATTCCTTCGGAGCTCAGTAGTGTTTGTTTTTAAAACCTACCTTATGTTGACATCCATATATGACCTTGGATATTTGGTTAGGTCTCAGTACGATCAGATTTCTGATACATGACGATATCTGAGGATATCACACAGTGATAAAAAGAGGGGGGAAAAAAGAAAAGAAACATCTTATTTCCAGGAAAACTTTTAATAAATAAAAGGAACAAGAGAAGTGTCTAGTGACTCTGCAAGGGCTTAAAATTCTATCGTCAAGCAGAAAGTCAAAGTTCAGCCTCATTGCTCAGGGTGTGCTTTATAGCAAGGGTTTTGTCCTGTGTTTTTATTTCTAAAGAAAAGAAAAGCAAGCTTCTATCTGAAAACTGGCAAAAAGACCCATGAATGTGCACAGAACTTCCAAAGTTTAGGTAAAAAATATTGGGATCATTGCAAAATTGCCCTTGGGGAAATGAAGTACAAGGGCTGCACAAGCCTCAATGGGATGAGGGACCTTAATCCTAGAATAACCATACCATTTCCTCATAACACGCCATTAAGCTACACTGCTGAAATGGTGTTGTTTCAAGTGTGGAAAAGACTATTAGTCTTTTTTCAGTAAACCTAGTAGTAAATAACAGCTAACCTTCAACTCAAAGACACCTACCAAAATGCTACTCAACATGCTACACAAAGCACGTTTGAAGAGTTTACCCTTTCATAGAGAGAGATGATAGCATGACAGTCTGTGTAAAAGACTGTCAGAAAAGAAAAACAGCACAATGTGCAAAGTCTCAAAAGTAAACAGCAAAACAAGCACTTTTTTTTTCTTTTATTCTTTCTTTTGGAACTCCCACACTAGTCAAACAACCATGAAAATGAATCAGTAGTATTACCTCTCAACATCAGCTGGTGAGGAATTGTGTGTGGGGGGGAGGGAGGGAGAAGGGGATTCTACGTTCTGTATGTTTGAGTGCATCTTTTCATTTCATAGAATCATAAAATTCTTAGGGTTGGAGGGGACATTTAAAGGCCATCTAGTCCAACTTCCCTGCAATTAACAAAGACATCCACAGCTGGAACAGGTTGTCCAGGGCCTGATCAAGCCTAACCTTGAAAGACCTCAGGGACAGGGCATCAACCACATCTCTAGGCAACCCGCTCCTGTGCTCACCATCCTCACTGTAAAAGACCTTTTCGTTATATCTAACCTAAATCTACCCTCTTTAAGATTGAAACTATTTCCCCTTGTTCTACCACAACAGACTCTGCTAAAGAGTCCGTTTCATTCTTCCCTGTATCTCTCCTTTAGATCTTGAAAGGCTGCTCTCAGATCACATCACAGCCTTCTCTTCTCTTCTCTTCTCTGAACAGCCTCACCTCTCTCAGCCTGTCCTCACAGGAGAGGTGTTCCATTCAATGGACCATTTTTGTGGCCTTCTCTGGATGCACTCCAACAGCTCCATGTCTTTCCTGTACTGAGGACTCCACATCCAGACACAGTACTCCAGGTGAGGCCTCGCCAGCACAGAGCAGAAGGGCAGCATCACAGCCCAGGATAGAACTGGCTTTCTGGGCTGCAAGGGTATATTGCCGGCTCATGTCCAGCTTCCCATCTGTCATTTCTTTAACTCAGAACACCCCTCTATCTGTCCTCATTGGGAGAGAGAAAAACAAAAAGAAACAAACAACAAAAACAAACAAGAAGCAAGTTAACAAAACAAACCAAAATCGAATGAGTTTTCTAATAATAAATGAGGATACTGGAGACTAGAAAGAGAAGAGGCTGTGAGAAGTCTCTTAAGTGTTTGACTATTGATCCCATAGTGTCGTATTTTTGCAAGTCCTAGCAAGAAAGTTCATTAAATAACTTACTTTGGACACTGCACTCACCTTAGCAGAACCTACTCTGAAGCTGCCTGCATTCTGTTTCTAACAGCACAGCCCTGTGTCAAACCAGAAGCATAAAAGGAAGAGCTGATTATGCCCAGAGAATCAATTCTAGAGCTGTGCATTGCTGACAATTTGCTGTGGAGTTGCTGATTTTTTGCCCAGATCTTCTGATATCTCCAGCATATCTTACATATAATTCCTGTTGAAATTACCTTCCTGCTCTTCTACTCTGGGTCTGCCAATATTTTTCATATCCTTCCTCTCTTTAGCAAATCCACGTTTGTCCACCTAATCTTCATTTCTGCCCCATCTAGCCTGTCAATGACTAGATTACCATCTCTTTTTGCTTTTTAGGCAATATTGTTGATTTAATTTCCCCTCCCTGGCCCAAGTCACTTACTGCTATCTTTGTTGTGTGAGATAAATATCATTTTAGAAGTCCTAAGCCCAACACTATGTCTGCTCCCCAAAACTCACTCTGTCTCAAAGCAGAAGCTGCCATGAGAAACCAACAGAACTGTTGGTGCACTGACATCAAATCTGTTGTCTGGAAACCATGAGCACAGTCAGCTGGTGTTGTTTTCCATCATTCTCTTACCATTCATGCTCATGGTTTCCCCTCATTCTTGCTTATTCGTTTCCTTTTCCTATTAAATCTTTTCTGAACACTGAGGCTAGTTCTTGGTGCCTGAAGCTAATATCCCCCAGTGCAGTAGGATGAGAGCTGGCTAAAACTTGGTCTTGTCTAGCATACAAAGAAGGAAAGGGAATTTTATCATTAGGGCAGTTTACATTAATGAAAAGTTGCAAACTCAGCTCTGAAAAAACTTCTCAGCTGTCATACCTTAGCAATCTACAGGTGATAGAATGATAGCCTCTATCATATTGGATAACACAGTCTTTTGAAGAGATACCAGCGCACTAGTCTGTTTGCAGCACAGACATGCAGGGGTGGTGTTTGTTTGTCAGACAGCATGATCCTCTACAGCCTCTCTACTGAAGAGCTCACCTGAAAACAAAAGACAGCTTATTCAGCTTTGCTGCTATAAGAATCTCTTCTTTGAAGAGAAGCAAAGAGGCTTTCAGTGCTGTTAAAGAAGCAACGCTGGGACACTTAATATACCTTCCTTCTAAATTATCTCTTGGTTGCAGAAGGGCTAGAGTATTTGTACAAGATTATGGTGTGTTGCATCTTCAGGGAAAACTACAATTGTGTAAGTTCCTTTTGAACTGTACTTTAAAATATCAAAGACCTCACATTTGCCTCTGTTACTGTTCTTTCTGCTCCAGCTTGCTATTTCTTAATCTTCTCCTTAGCTACCATCCACCTCTCTGCCTGCTGCTCTCAAACTGGGCTTTTTTTAATAGGGACAGAGGATGAGTGGAGCCTGCTTTGGCTTGTGCTGGGTGATATCATTCCTGTGGCAACAGCCATTTTGTTGCTGTTTTTCCCTGAGGCTGATGGGAAGAGCTCTGCAGATTGTCTGCAGGTACCTCACCCCTTCATACACAAGGCATCCAGATTTGCATAGGCACAGATGAAACCCCATGTGCCAATTTGATGCAGGAGAATCCTTTTCCATTCTAACACCATCCAGAGTGTTCAACCAAGTCGTGTCTACCAGTGCAGGTACCTGTAGTAGTCAGATGGGAAGGGGAGGAGCCCCTTATTGCCAGACAATGCAGCTTCCTCAGCTCTGTACAACAGCTTGGCCCTGAACTACTGTGGTTTTTATTCCCTGCCTTTCTGTACATTTCCAGTGCCATCTTTCCATACTTCCATATTCCATACATACAGAAATAATTATTCCTTCTTTTCTACCTTTCTTATGAAGATCATTTCGTTAAACTCTTAGTTGTTCAGGTCTACAGCACTGCAGATAAAGATATTAAAAAATAGACACAAATCCGTCATATCATTTGGGATAATGTAGATTTTATTTTGTCTTTCAGGTGTCTGTTATTCCACTGACTAGAGGTGCATTACAAATCTTAAGAAAATCTCATTAGTCTCTGCAGTATTTTGTTCCATTCTGAAAACTCGTCTCAGAGGCTGATTGTTGGCAAAAGACAGAAAGGTAAAAAGGAGCAGGATTTTACTGAAGAACCACATTTAGAGAGCCTTTAGAAAGAGGATAGCACCTACTATAGCCAGAAAGGTCCATCTGTCCTGCTCAGTACTAACTGCTATATACCTCTCCCTCAGTAACAGCTACTCAGTCTCGTTTCTCAGAGTGTAGAGCAGGCACTAGGTTACAACAGGCTTCCTACCTTTCTTCCTGATGCTAGTGTTTCAAATATTTGTGCTCTTCTTCAGGTAGAGTTAATATCACTTATTGTAGTAATATTGCTGCTAATGAAATAAAAAGCTGTATGACTCAGGCACCTCCTCTGCAAGGACACTGAATAATTGTATAAAGATGCAGTTTACGCGCATGAAAGAGACACAATTTTGCTTTCTAACAAAGGGTGAAAACTGAGGTATCTTCTTCATGCAAGTAACTTGACTCATGAGAACCATCTTGCTAACGTGAAGGATACAGCTCATGCTGGTACACTTGTTCATACATTAGTTGTTCCTTTTCAATGCTGTTTGGGAGTTGTTATATTTGCTCAAAACCGCATTGTAAGATGAAGGTCCAGCACAGTTTTTAACTGACAGATGACAGCTCATTAGCTACCGCTCACCAAATCCATTGGCATGGGTATGCTCTATCCCTCCACCCACTCACCCTTCACTCTCCCACCTATTCCATACTTCAGTTTTGACTTCAGTTTTTTTCTGGAAAATTTTGGTCCAGATATTCAGCAATTGCTGCCAAGAAGCAACCACCATGTAATCATTTCAACATCTGCAGAACTGGGCAATTACATGTTTAATTTGTAATCGGTGTTGATGGCTATGAAGGGCTAATGAAAGGTGTTCACAACAGAATGACTGCAATGTGAAAACTGAAAAACATGTCGATTTTTTCTCGTATGTATTTGAAAATACAATTCAGCATGTGTTAAATTAATGATCATAGGCACGGATCAGATGGTTGGTACAGGAAAATGAATCCATGTGCCATGTGCCTGTTTCTGCTGTGATGTGTTGGTAATTAGTTTAAATATATCTGATACATCTGTTGATTTTTGGTTCTGCTGTTGAGATATAATCCAATCTGCAGCATTATTTAGAAAATAATTTTGTTCTGTAATGCAGCAAAATTTATTATACTGTAAATACAGCAAAATGAAGACTGCCTGAGTCCCAGGACTGTAACAACCTGAATGGGGAAGGGGAACTCATTTTAGCGCACACATGGAACATTATTTAAGGTGGCAACCCGCTGGGTTTCTTCATTATATCATAAGCAACTTTTAAGATTATGTAACAGCTGTAAATATAGCACTGAAGCAATGCACAGTGTCTTTCTTAATTCCTCAGCTCTCAGACCAAGGGAGGCTTCGTTGATGCAGCAGCAGCAGAATTCTGCCCTCCAGTGTGAGCCCTGCTTGTGCTGAGCACCCTGCAAAACTAAAGCGCAAGCTGAAGAACTGTGAGTTTATCACCCTGCTCATAATAAACATAATTTGATGCTCTTTGCCACGTCTGATTGCCTTTTTTGTTTCATAAATACTGGGCTAAGCATTGTCTCAGAACCGGGATACCTATAGAGACCCTGGATCTGCACTGTTGGCACTGTTTAGGGCAGCTCTGAAGCACCTGGCACTGTGTAACTACACACAGGTGTTTCCCTGAGCCATAAACAGGAGTCAAAGAGGACACTGCCCTCCTTTGGGGGACTGGCTGGCAGCAGGATCTGCACTGCAGGTACATCTAAAATAATCCAAATATTTGGCCTTTTAACAGCAAATGATGCCTTACTTTTTTGTTAGATAGGCAAAATTTTGGGTGAATTCATAACTAAGATTTTTTTTTAAGTGGAATGAAGCTGGATCTCAAGCTTAACTCTTTGAATGGAGCTAGACCATAAATTATAAATCTGCCACTATGTTATTGAGCTATAGGATGTACATTGGAAGTATATCAGAATTCTGGCTGACCTCAGAAGCTCAGTATTTAAGCTGTAAAATCCAAATAGATTCATATTGTTTTCATTCCATGAATATTTTAGAAATTGAAAAACTGTCTCAATCTATATCATAATAAAGCAAACATTTCTCTAAGGAATTAAGAAAGAGAGAAACAGGAAAATGTAAAATAAAAAATGTATTCAAAGCACAGGGAAGTATCCTGCATTGGATAAGTTTAAGAATAATCTGTAGGCTGTCTTATCCCTGAGGACAGCTGCAGAACTGGTCTCACAGAACTGAATGGAAATGCCATCTTTCTTGAAATAGATACAATCTTAAAAAAAAAAAAAAAATTGTTTTGAAAAGTCATTTTCTTAGAGCAGGGGAAGGGATTGGAGAGGAAGTTCAGTTTCACCTTAAACCTTTGTAAATAGGTGTACTTAGAGTCTAAATATAAAAATAAGTCTGCAGCATGTGTTTCGGTGAATAAAATACCCTTTTACTTCACAACAATAACAGATTTTCAGTAAACATACTCAGAAGTTTTACTTCTAAAACTATTGAAAATTTTATATAATACCAGAGGGATTCATATTTCTATTAACATTTCAGGAGCCAGAACTACTTATTATTCGAATAGATAATATATATTCCTGTCTTGGCTGGCTGAAATTAAAGTCTTTTTCTGCAATGTTTAAGAATGTGGATGGATGGAAGGATATATTTTGTTGTTTTTTTTTTTCATTTGTTTGTTTTGGCAGGTTTGTTTTCCGTGTGTGTAGACTGAGAAGGGCTTACATTTGACTTTAATAAATCTTAGACAAAGCCAACAAGTAACTGAGCCTACTGCAGTCTCAGTAGCGCAGTGTTTAGATTGTCACACAGAAGAATAAATGATACTCTGGCTGCTGGATTTATATTTCCTACTGATTTTAATAATTTAAAAAGAATTATCAGGATGAAGTTTTCTTGTACGAATTTCAAGTAACTTTCAAAATTTTATGGTGTGAAAATACCTGATGTAATGGGAAGATGGATCACTAGCTCATTAGATAGGAATGGGTCGAGAATATTCTGACCCTTGGTAAAATTACCTTGTCACTTCTGGGTGTATCAAAGATGGATCTAACAGTGTTATGCTCTCCGTTATGGCATCACTGCTTCCCACTGCTTAATGAAAACAGAAACAATCTACCTAAAATATCATTCTCTGTCAAAACTTTTAATCTTATTTCTGTGTAAATAATACATGTGCGCAGCCGTGAGTGCTACTGCCATTAACTAGGAATAAACCTGGAGCTTTCAGCTCTGAAAGTACAGATCTGCACAATTTGAGCGAAAGCAGCGATTCTGTCACATGCTGTTAAATAACAGGCTGGTACAGTCAGTAACCTTAGAGGGGGGCAAATCTGCATGTATTAAATGTCTTTTTTATAATTTTGAATATGGAGATGCTTTAGCCCGCATTTGATCGGCATCAAAGGGTAAGAATCTAGCATGGCATGCAGAGAGGTTTGCACATACCTTTGCTTGCAAGCACGTCTATCTCACTGCTGATTTCTCTGGTTGTGCTGCAGTCATTAACTACTGTGGCTGTGTTATTCAAAATAAACAGACTAGAACTAGCAATTGCAAATGAAATAATTAAAGTCATCGCTGCTACGGGGCTAATTGTTCTATGTGCACTTAATGAAAGCTTGTATCTTTTTTCTGTGAAGCAGTGAAAGCTTACTTAAACACTGAAAATGTGCCCCAGGTGATCCAGCTAGAGACCCTGCATACTGCAGGAGGGAAAGCGAAAACTGCTTTTCTCAGTCTCAGAATGATGAAATCTTGATTTCAGGGGAAGGCTGTCTGGAAATGCCTGAGAATTAACCCATTGCATTAATATTCTGTCAGAGCATTCTGCTGCTGAGAGACAGAGGTAAAACAAATAAATCCCTTCACTACAGAGCAAGCTGATACCACAACAGTAGCTGTGTTTGCAAGGTCAACTCCATGTTCTCTGCAGACAGGTCTGTTTATAACTGCTGTGTTTAGAAGCAAAGCACACTGTCAATTTGCATGTGCTAACAGAAGATACTGTCATACCAAAACTAAAATAATAAATTGCAGAAGCCATCCTTCAGAAGGAAAGCTTCATTCTGTGCGGTTAATTACAGAGAAGAGAAGAGCAGTGCCAGCATGGAGGCAAGCTCTAAAAGAGACATGGGAAAAGCTTTGAGGAACACTTATAATCTGGAAGGGGAGAAGTCCCAAAGTCAGATCACTTTTTCCATCACCCTTCACTTTCTAAACAATAGCCATTTCTCTTATCCATTTTGGTTTTCTGCAACATCTGTTATATTTTTCAGAGCCTAAAGTAGAAGAATCTCTCATTATAACATTCAGGATCTCTGCAGTTTCAAGGTATTTAAATTCTGACTGTCTTCTAGCAGAACTGAAGCAACATGCCCCATCCCTGGAGGCGTTCAAGGGCTGGCTAGATGGGGCCCTGGGCAGCCTGATCTGGTGAGTGGCAGCCCTGCCCTTGCAGGGGGTTTGAACTGGATGATCTTTAAGATCTCTTCCAACCCAATCCATTCTATTCATGATTCTATGATATGCTGCCTGAACATGACTGGATCTTATATCACGTTCTGGACATCTCTATCTTACCCATACAGATGCATTCCCTCAGTGAATACACAGATTAAAACTTGTTTGCAGCTCTGCTTGTCTAACCAAACATTCACTCATTACCCTCCCTGACATCCGGGGAGAGGCTGAATGATGTTCCCAAAATTAGAAGCATCCATTCAAATGGAAGAGGGCACAGCAACAAGATCTGGCCCTGCAACGACTCAAGAAGGCAGCTGATCCTCCTCATAAAGCACCAGAAAGCAGGTTATAGGAGTCAGCCTTAAGTCTCGGCTTCTTTGTTTGAAAATAAGATCCTTTCATCTGTTGCTCTTGATAAGGCTGAGTTGTTTCACTCTTTTATTAAAGAAGGGGAAAAACATCCTTGATTATGGTGGCACCCATTGGTCTGCTCAGAGGTAGGCACAAGAGCCAACAGCAACAAATTAACTGGAGAGGGCAAAATGGGCAAAACTATCAACTTGTGCTGTATGGAGGAGCTCAGCGTACACGTTCGCAGTCTTTTTGTCTCATTAAATTAAAGCAAATTAAATGAACTCTGAGGTCTAGATGTTAGGAATGTGGACGATAGAGATTCGTCTATGCTTTAAATTCTGCCTGAAGTGTGGATAAGAGGAGTGTGCCTTTGCAGCTCAGTTTCACTGATGTGAGAGCTGGTATTCATGTCAGGTTTTCTTTTAAGGGTACTTGAATGGCTCTATTTTTAGATTTTACTGTGATCTTACTTCATCAGATATTACATGCATTATGCATCATCAACAAGAAAAAAATTTAATCATAGCATAAATCAGCCAAAAGATGCTACAAGAAATCGAAGTTCAAATTGCTTTGCTTGGGAGGACTTGAGTAAATGGATTTGGCTTTTTAATTCCTAAATTCAGAGAGACTTTGCGGGAGCTGCTCCCCAGATGTGGGGCTGACTGGGGAATGTGCATTTCAAGATCTCTCGGGTTCAGTCCCATGAAACATCCATTCCAATCTGAAAGCAGCATCCACCATTTTAGCTTTTGCTTATGTGAAAACTAGAGGAGAATTTGGGTATCTTATCTGAATAATTCAGTTAAAGCACAGCTCCTGACTGATGGCAGAAAAACACTTGCTGATTATCCACATATTCCAAACCAATGAATAAACGCTAGGAATGCAATTTCTGTGCAGTCCCCCATGACCCAGCAAGTAAACCCTTCACAGGCACAGGAGGCTCAAATGCTTCCAGCTTTACTGCCAGCAGCAGAGTAGGGCTAGGGCTGTGTCCTTTTATTAAATTGTTAAGGAAATAGAATTAAAATCAGACATTTTACTGAACAGCAGAGCATTGAAAGGGAATTACCAGAGCTGCTCTTTTTGGCTGGGAAGACTTTTTACTCATTGCTGTTTTCGTTATGGATAATTCATTTAATTTAGCTCTACAGCTTGAAAAAGTAGGTCAAATATTTTATTTTGGAGGGCAGATTCTGGGGGGGAGGGTGTACTTTTTTTTTCCCTGTCAGGATGTGACAGCACCAGCCAATGCAAACAGACATGGCTCCAGTGTGCAGCAGACAGCTGTTCCTTGTTCCCCCCTCTCTGGGCAGCAGAGGCAGGAGCAGCTTGTGACATGCTCTGTGCAGGGACACCCCCAGGCATGACAGAATGCACTCGGGGGTTAGGGCTCTTGCTGCCTAAATAGCCAGGCTGGGTCAGATGGGTGAGCGAGATCAGAACAGCAGGTCAGCAGCTGGGTTCCTCCATCTTCACATGGCAACCATCAGGTAAAGGTATTTCATCTGAGTGCAGTAACTAAGACAGGAGGAATACTTCTCCTAACCTCAGTGACTTTTCTTCACACAGCATTTTATTTTTCAGAGGGAGAAGCTTTCTCCTCTACAACTTCTGCAATCTGGAAAAGCCTTTTGTACTTCTCTGGTTCGTGGATCCATCACATTTTATTTTCCACTTCTCTCTTTCATTAGACTTTTTATTTCTTGTTCTCCTGAGTTATTCATCTCTGTTTTCACAGCATATAACTGAGCAGCTGAAAACTCACTATTAGTCTCTAGAGTCACATAAAGATCTCCAGAGCATGATAAAAGCCTCCTAGGGTGTATTTTGGTTAGATTAGAGGCAAAGAACTAAATGGCACTGGGAGATGCATTACCTCCCTTTAGTTTAAAAGGAATTGGAGGGGTAACATTTAGTTCTTCGTAAGGGAAAGGAGGAAAAGAAAGAGAGTTGAAGAATGAGACAAGAGGAGGAGGAGGAAGAGGGAGGAACAGCCGGCAGCCATGGTGATGTGAAATCCTAAAAACATGATGTGTTCTGAAAGTACTGCATCACTGCTTGGTGATGATGTTGTAACACAGAGTTTTTCTAAGCAGCAGGTAAAGAATTCAAACAACTCATTTCTTAGTCAGCCAATATCTGTCAGGAGCAAGATTCTCTCTGTGAGCAAAGAAGCAACAGTGCTAGCAGTGCTTCAGACTGCCCAGATGTTAAAGACAGAGATTATGTGTGCCTAAGCAAAGCAACTTGTGTTTCCCTGGTTAGAGGTGTGGTGTAGGTCCCTGGGGATCCCAGTCCCACAGCATACAAACTGCAGCCTATGGAAGGCAGTGTGCATTATTACACCCTCCCTGCTTGAACTCTGTATTGAGTTGATCTCCCAGGTTGATCTGCCTGGGCTCAGCACAGACACATTCCCAGAGGGCTCTTCAGAGCACCTGGAGGTCCCCATCACTGACTATTGGATTCACCCTTGATTCATTTTCCATCCGATACTGCAGTTTATTAGCTGAATAAACAGTCTAGGAAAACAAGTCGATTTGGATTTACCAAAATCATGTCTTTTTCCTTTATAAAATAATCTGCATGATAGAGGGATTTAAACAGTTTTGGATTTGTCAGCCAAACACACTGGCTGTACTAATTACTCAGTATTCTCATTTAGCAGGATATCTGTTGGACTTCTCTGCGCTTTGCAGTACATAAAATACAACTCATGACTGGTCAGGACACTAACTTAGATTTATGCCTATCAATGTAATTAATGATTATTGAAAAGCATTACCAGGAGAGAAAGAAAGGCTCCATCTTTCTTAGGATGGTGGAGGGGCTTTTGCTGAGTGGGATACAGCTGGACTGAAGTTCCCTGAGGTGCTGAGTAAAAACAAACACAATATTCCTCTCCACTGTGTATTGCTACTGCTTACACCATGACACCCTTCTGATTCCTTTGCCCAGGCTCTTCCCCTCAGCATAGGCCAACTACTGCATATAGTGCTGAAGGATGATCCCAGCAAGGATCTGTGCAGTCTGACACTCTCTTACACATGTTACTGCTACGCTAAAATCAACATGAGGGTTTGCAAACAGCTTCTTCCATTTGTGTACACAAAGTCTCACTGCGAACTTCAACACTTAGGTGTATAGACATGCAGAATTTACATTCTGAGAGGCAATGACAGGATGTATCCCCTTGACCATTCCACTTTGTACATACCCAGAGTGATTTCCAACATTTCAAATCTGTCTGTAATACTCTAAAAAATAAAGTTCAGGGCACACTGTCAAGAAAAAAAATAAAGCTGTGTTATAGAAGTCATATTAATTGCAAAGCAGTGCCTTACTGATGATGATGTGCTTGTATGACATTTCTTTCACAGCCTTAGGGAGTTTTCAGAAACAATATTTTTTAATGAGTCACTGTAATGACTTATAATCAAGTCAGAAAAAGACACTTTCTGTTAAAGGCTGCATTTAATTCTGAACTTCAGATATGTTACAGGAAATATCATAAACTGTTGCTCACGCAAGTAATGTTTTATAAACCCAGTACAAAACTTTTCCTTGATAACTGCTGTATTAACGTAAAATAAAAACCTGGCCCTGGAAACTTATAGTTGTTCTTGTATTTTGAATGACAGAGCAAAGTAATTTCATTTCAGATTCTTTATCATGTCTCTTTAGAATCTTTATTTCAAAACAAACAAAATTACAAGTTGTAAATGCTCAGAACCAGTCTAACAGTGCCCATGGGCTAAGGCTGCTTGGCTTAAGCACCTTTTCTTCATTTTGTCCTTGGTTATGGTGTGTCTGATCTAAATATCAACCTCCTCACATAATGAACATTGAGAATTTAATGAGGTTATTACAAAATAATGTTTTTGAGTTATGTGATTTCTTCAAGGTGAGCACACACACTGATGAGCCTTGAAATGGTTTTAACATCCAAGCAGGCAGGAAAAGATGTGCAGGAAAGCAACATTATGGCAACGTTAAGAAGGACTGAGGAGGAAAAGCACAATCTACAACTACCAGGAAATACCACAGTAATTACTTATGGCAGGGGATTTCTCCAGGCCATTCTCTGGGAAGAATACAGGGATGCTGTCTGGATTTGCAGAGATAGTATTAGGAAAGCCAAGGCACAGATAGAACTGAATTTGGCGAGGGATGTCAAAAACAACAAGAAGGGATTATACAGGTACAGAGATCAGAAGAGACAGGCCAAAGAGAGCATACCTCCTCTGCTAATTGAGAAAGGAGAACTGGCTACAACAGATACGGAGAAGGCTGAGGTGCTAAGACGATGGGCCCTTTTAAACCTAATGAGATTTTGCACTTGGGTCAAGGTAATCCCAGATACATATACAAACTGGGAGAACTCCTAGAGAGTAGCCCTGCTGAGAAAGACCTAGGGATCCTGGTTAATGAAAAACTTAACATGAACCAGCAGTGTGTGTTTGTAGCCGAGAAAGCCAGTGGTATCTTGGGTTGCATTAGAAGAGGGGTGGTCAGCAGAGCGAAGGAGGTGATTGTCCCCCTCTATTCTGTCCTCGTGAGACCTCACCTGGAGTACTGCGTCCAAGTCTGGGGCTCCAACACAGAAAAGGTGTTGAGCTTTTGGAGAGGTTCCAGAGGAGGGCTACAAATCCAGATCCAAGGGCTGGAGAGCCTTTCCTAGGAAGACAGGAACTGGGCTTGATCAGCCTGGAAAAGAGAAGGCTGTGAGGAGACCACGTTGTGGCTTTCCAATATTTAAAGGGAGTTTATAAACTGAGGGAAATCAACTTTTTACAAGGGTAAAAAACTCAAGCCTGTCAATGATTCTATGATTCTTTGGATGAACCATGTGTTTCCATATCCTCTGTAGGAACTCTAATGGAACAAGCCGATAACTCATACAGAAACTCATCATGACCAACCTGCCATTTGTTTGTTCATTCATTTGTAATTTTGCTAGCCAAAACTGGAGATGCCCAGAGCAAGATATCTAACCACTCTGTAAGGAAAAAAAGAACCCACAGAATTTCATATTGTGGCAGTTTAATTTTTTTCTGTACTGGAAGTGGTGTCATTATTTAGTGAAATGAGAAGAAATTTGTAGAAGTTCCCTTTTTTTCAGTCTTCATTATAAATATTTTGCACTGATCAAGTAAGACATGACACACATTACAGGAAGAAGCAAGGGAAGCACTACATTTAACTGCGTACAAAGTGGCTGGGAAGAGGAACAGAAGGATTCTTTCCAAACCTTTCATGAAGCACTATGAAGTATTTACCAGCATTTCTGAATTGACTTCAGAGAACAAGTTTTCACAAAAAACTGTAGCAGCTTGGTATCAGGATCTTGATTTTGCATCATTCTATGAGATGCAGGAAATGTAGCATTTGGTGCACATGGTTCAGAAGGTGGCACTGTGGTACTGATTCAGTCCCTCCCTGGGAGGCTCAGGAGAAAGAGCAACCTGCAATGCATTCAAGATTTATCAATTTCCTGAACCATAAACCACTGTGTGTCATTTCTGCTGTGACTAAGTTCAGTGAGGTATGGAAAATTTCAGAAAAGGCATGAAAACTCAGGCTCCAGTGACTTCTGATTGTTAAAAGCTATGCAATCACAGATCTATTATCTGATGGTAGAAGTGCAAGTTTCAACATCTCAGGCATATTAGTTTGGATAATTAAAATCTGCATAACCAATTCCCCTCTCTTGCTTAAATGGACATCATTTATTTGCCACTCTTTTCCTGGATCCTTTAACACACTTGCTTTCCAGGTTTCTAGTTCTGTTTGCACCTCTTTGTTTTGAATTTCTTTACCGAACCATGTGTTAGCTTGAATCTTTTTCCATGCTGAGTTACATTTTGTTATTTTCAGCTTCTATTTGAATGAGTTAGATTATGTTCATGCTGCTGAGCATTGCCAATCTTGTCAAACCATCTGTTTCAAAAATGAGAAAAGAAGTTGAATCTCTTAATGGGATGGAATAACTGTACTTTGCTCTGGGATTTTCTTTATAGGTTATGTTTTTTGTTCACTTGTTGATAGTTCCATGCTTTATGGCCCAGTAATTTAAAAACCATTATGTTCTCTGCTACTGTGCCTCCCTGAAAGTTTCATTTTGCCTGACTGCTGACACACTATACAATTCAATTTATTCTGCATTTCCAAACACAGTGTTCTTTACGGGATTTCTGAAAACTTAAGCAAAAACTGAGAGCAGCATGTTTCATGAGACAATAACTACGTGGCTTTTCTACTGATATTTAAGGCCATTTAAATTTTTATATGAAACCAATAAACCAATAAATGGAAATTATTTCAGTATTCCTCTTTAAAGATGCCCATGATTTTTTTTCTGAAACTGAAATTTACTCATATTCTTTTGTACATACAATTGTTCCTGCCTTTGGTAAATTAGATCTGGGGATTTCTGAACAGTCAGTGAGCATGTGTTCATCTGCCCCCAGGACAAACAAACAGAAAGCACACTGAAACGGGTCCAAGAGGAAAACAAGGGGTACAGGAGCCTGATTAAACTGTGGGAGTGAGTAAGAATGGTTTCTCCCATGTGCACATCTGGGGATGAACTTGTTGCACATTAATTACACTCCATCTTCTGTCTCATCTTATCAAATGGTCAGTAAAGGTGAGCATGGAGCTCTGCAACAACTAGCCAGAATCAGATATGTATTTGCCTAAGCAACAAGTGTGCGTAGCACAATAAAAAGCAGTAACAATATCAAATCCAGCTAATGACAAGTCATGAGTGGTGTTCCCTAGGGGTCGGTATTGGAGCGGATCTGAGGATGCTGGTCAGTGCTTGGCTGAACATGAGCTAGCATTATGCCAAGGTAGTCAAGAAGGCTAATGGCATCCTGGCTTGTATCTGAAATAGTGCAACCAGCAGAAGCAGGAAGTTGATTGTCCCCCTGTACTCAGCTCCGGTAAGGCTGCACTTCAAGTACCATGATCAGTTTTGGTTCCCTGAGTTCAAGAAAGATGTCAAGAACCTAATGTGTATCCAGAGAAGGGCAACAGAGCTGTGACAAGTTTGGAGCACAAGTTTTATGGTAAGCAGCTGAGGGAACTGGGTTTGTTCATTCTGGAGAAAAAGAGGCTCAGGAGAGACTATATCACTCTCTATAATTCCCTGAAAGCAGGTTGTGGTGAGGTGAGAGTCGGCCTCTTCTCACAGGTAACAGAAGTAATACTAGAGGGAATACCTTCAGGTTGTGCTGAGGAGGTTCAGATTGGATATGAGGAAAAATTTCTTCTCAGAAAGAGTGTTGGGGCACTGGAACAGGCTGATCAGGGAGATGGTTGAGTTACCATCCTTGGAGGTGTTTAAGGAAACACCTTTAAGGAAAAGCTAGATGTAATACTTTTTGACGTGGCTTGGTGGGCAACATTGGTGGTAGGTGGATGTTGTACCAGATGATCTTAGAGGTCTTTTCCAACCTCAACGATTCTAGGATACGATGATAATTTCTTCTAATACAGTCCTATGTATGCTTGAGAGTGATTTTATTTAATGAATTCATACATTCATTGTAGGATTTACTAGTGAATGATTTGTTCCAGGATATGGCTTCTCCGAAGGATGACAAGCAGTAGCAAGGGATTCAAGTACAGCTGAAGACTTTAGCAGTTGTGTGAATGTCACATAACAGTTGTTGATATAGATTTCTCTGTTTCAAGCCCAGTTGCAGGCTGCTATGGGTAGGAAGCACTGTAAATCTTACAGTCCTCAGTTACTGCTAATTTCAGTACTTGAGGCTTTCTTCCTTTCACTGACTTTTTCCTTCTGGTAGGCTTGCTGGTGCTATTCTGGGAAAATGGGGAATGGCTATAATTTAAGTGTGCACTAGAGCATGGACCAGAGCAGAAAGGAAGAATAGCTAGGGGTGGATGCATAGTAGGAGTCTTTATTTTCTCTCAAGCACATACGCTGTCTGCAGTTAACTGCCCAGCAAAGCATTCACGAGGAGCACTGCTTTAGCACCTCTCCTTTGAACAGTGGTGCATTTCTCTATTCCCTTCAGCTGGGCAGCAAAAGAAAAGTCACTAAGCAGTTCTTGCTTCTAGCCAATGTCTTTGCTTTATGCAAACAAAGTAAAGATTATAGTTAGAGTTATAGGCATGGATCCATTTTAAAAGAATCAAGCCAACACACAGAAGTAAAAATAGCAAGCTCATATGCTGTCATCTTCCTTTGGAAATCTCTGTTCTTATATTTGCTTCACAGGATAATGTGGAAAAAAAAAACAGAATAGGAAAATAATCACATCTATTAGGAAGGATTAAACTACTGCTTCAATTCAAGAAACGGTTTTTCAGATCAGATCATTTTTAATAAAACAAACATTTTTGCTTCAGCTGATCCCATCTTCTAAGCCTTGAGGTCTTCTTCCATGGGAAAGCTTCATGTTTCTGTGGGAGTTTTGCTTGCACATGTTCAACGGATTCAAGTTACTTTTAATTTTTTGTATCCTCTTTGAGATTCATTATATATATGCACTTTTTGTAAACTTTCAAGCGTGAGGTTACCAATTTAATGTGTCTTTTCATTTCTGGATCCTGTTGATAAAGCGTTGTTATGCATTTCAGTACTACTCATAATGAAGCTACTTTTTTGGTGTTGTTCTAATTAGCCATCATATTTTTTAATAGTCTGCAAAATAAAAATGATAAACTGATTTACTTTTCTCAGACAATGACCAAAGATTTAGTACATATATTCCAAATTTGGAATATACGTACCAAATCACTGCTATCCTTTAGTTTTATTCTTTAGTCTTTCTTGCTCTCTTTTTTTATGTTTTAATAAAAATATTTTAGCATATATATTTTTTAACTTATATAAATTAACTATATTATATATTTTATATGAAGCCCAAGACAATTCATCTTCACTCAATGTGGCCCAGGCAAGCCAAAATGTTGGACACTCAGGCCATTCAAAGCGTTAATCAGCCTCTGGCATTTTATAATATTATTTGCACAAGACTTTAATGTAATGGATAACATGCAAAGAACTTTGAACTCCTGCAGTGTCATACATTTTGGTAACAGAATAAAATTCTGATTATACCATAAATTTCATGCTGACTGAAAGCATGCATTTACATCTTCCTCATGGCAGCCTCCGTACTGAAGGAGCATACTCTTTCACTCTGTTCCTTAAATGAAAGTCACCATAGAATTCAGTACTCTAAAAGTGTTCACAGTACTGCTGGGACTTTTCAGAACAATAATGTTACTATGAGGAACTAGTCAGCCTGCAAGTTGATTAGCATAACCATCAGTCCACATTAATTCTGAACTCATATTTCTTTATGAAAAAAAGTAAAAAACGTAAATCAATCTGAAAAATTCTGATCACTTGTAGATACTTGTTATTATTTGTTTTCCTTTAAAAACAATATCCCACATTGGAAGGGACCCATCAGGATCAGCAAGTCCAACTCCTGGCTTCACACAGGACCACCCAATAATCAGACCCTATTTCTGAGAGCATTGTCCAGACAATCCTTGAATTCCAGCAGCGTGGGGCCATGCTCACTGCCCTGGGGAGCCTTTTCCATATTCACCACCCTCTAGCGAAGGAAGTTTTCCTTATATCCAACCTGACCCTCCCAAATTTGAAAGTGTGTGAGAGCAGTACAAAGCCTGAAAGTATGCCAGTCAGTCTGCGATGATACCTATTAACCTTTCCTGCTAAAAGAGACCTGGCCGTTGGCAAAATTTCATATAAAACAGACAATGCTTATAAGAGATTTTCTCACGGGGGTCTGATCTCCCAGCACCGAGTAAACTCTGCAGCCAGCCCTGTGCAGAAAGCTGTCCCATCGAGAGGTGGTGCTCTATGTTAAGACTTGAGGTTTGCTTTGCCTGATGCTCAGTGCTGGTTAGAAAGGGAGTGAGAAGCAACTGCTATCCATGCTCAACGCAATTGTTAGCATTAACAAACTGATTTCTTTAAAAGAGCATTACGGTACTGTGTTTCTATGTTAATCCGTGTATTAACTGTGACAACTCACATTGGATTAACATAGAGAAACAACTCAATTTCCCAGAAACAGCACATATTTTGAGTCCAAGCACGTTACAAAGTACAGAAAACATATTTCATAGCACAGATTACACCCTGCAATGCATTCTGTTTCACTTTACCTTTAATGGAATACTTTCATAAACTAGTTAAAATACTTTTTGAAATAGTATACTGATGAAATCATAATCTCATCTATAAATGTCCCAAGCAGACACTAACCTTAAAGGAGGCACAAAAGAAAAATGTTGTATGCACATACTTTAGGAGACCAATCTGATCTGAAAATAATTGTTATGAAACCAAATCAGGCATGTGTCAAGTCAGCAGTCCATCTGGAGTCTAGTCTGTTTAACTTCATACATTGTTGTGAAATTCATCTTCATTCTCAATATCAGATTAAGAAATGGGGTGAAGAAACCATCTTGTTCATTAATTTCCTTTTGGCAAGTTCCATATCTAGAAATGCCTCCTGCCATGAGCAGTCAGTAACTAGGTCTCTAACTGGCTATCGTGAATAAAAACTTGACATAAGACACATGAGACACATCCAAATGGAAAGAAGAAAAATTCTATGCCAGTTAGTACTGCTTAAATCTTTAAAAAATTAAGCTACTCTCTCAGTCTGGGAGAAGCAGGAAGAGAAATGGGGCAGACTACTGCATTCTGAGTTTGTAAGAACACCTTGCTTCAGTACAAGTGCTTTTCACCAATGGAAGTAAATGTTCTTTATGGAGGATGTAACATTTATTGATGCTATTTCAGAGATGAGAAATAGGAGAACAGAAGATGAAGTGTCTTACTCCTAAGCAAATGCACATGGAAGTGCAAAGGCAGAGGCAGACTCCCTACTCCCTGCTCATGGAGAAGGCTTTTGTGATGAGTAATTAACAGAAATCATATTTTCAGTCAGCCAAAAAGTTGAAAAGAAAGGTAAATTTGCAAGAAACCGATCTGGTCTGAACTTTATTTTTTGCTGATATATTTATTAATCAGAACTGCGGAATATATAAATACATTTTTGCAATCTGTGTAAGACATGTTTGTAACGTATAGTAGCAATTAGGTATCAGTGTCTCAGTATATCCCTAGAGATTTTGAAATTAATAGCAATATTTATAACTGAATTGTATTTTGAATTTTAGTAATGACAAGGGACATTGTTATTCTAGTGAGACACTGTCTCACTAAAGGAAGAACAGAATGAGTCAGTCCTATCAAAAGAAAAATCTGTGTCAGGGAAGGGGCTAATGTTGCCCCTTAATAATTTTTCTAACTTTAGTCTTCTTCCCAGTGGATAAAACACAGGGGATTTCAGTCTGTGAAACACAAATATTCACAGACTGGTGATTCTTTCTTGCATTTTTGTCTCCCAGTTCTAAATATGCCTCACAGCTTGCAGACATGGTCCCCAGTCCATCCCTTCCTATACTTCTCTTACTCCCATAAAATAGGAGTTTCTGAGAGGTAGAAGAAGTACTGTGACCCTGGAGACTGAAGCATGCTCATGGAGATAAAGGTGCTTCTCACCTCAGCTTTATTTTACTTAACTACTTTCTTCAGGCTGAGGAATATGGGGATCTCCTTAAAGTATCAGAAAACTTCATATAACATTGAAATGCATGTTAGAATCTCACAAATGATGAATTGTGAACAGCTTATCATTCATATTCAAATGCTTTATTCACTTGAGCAGATAATAGTTTTATAGCAATTTATTTTATAAGCATACAATTCTGTAATATAGTTATGGCATTTTGCAGTTCAGGGAGAGTACAGAGAAGTTGCTAGCAACTTGCTGTAGCAAGGTGAGGGTCATCCTCTTCTCCCAGGAAACTAGTGACAAGGAGAATGGCCTCAAGCTGCACCAGGGGAGGTTCAGGTTGGATGTTAGGAAAAATTTCTTCTCAGAGAATGGTAATGCATTGGAACAGGCTGCCCAGGGAAGTGGTGGAGTCATCATCCCTGGACATGTTTAAGGAAAGGCTAGATGTAGTACTCAGGGACATGGCTTAGTGGGTAATATTGGTGATAGGTGGATGACTGGACCAGATGACGTCAGTAGTCTTTTCCAAATTTAATGGTTCTGTGATTCTATGGTTTGTCAGTCATCCTTCCAGCATGAGCCTTAAGCAGACTTCATAGTTAGGGTTTTTTTTTTTTTTTGAGCTGTACAAATCAATATAGTAGACTCAGCTCCTGGACTCAATTCTTTCCTTACCAGACTGATTGCCACAAAAGAAATCAACTATCACATCAACCAAACAGTGTGACTCTTCAGGTGTTGGGTGTCCTCCCTCAGCAAAGCATGGGACAGCAATGTAAGTAGGTTAACTTCCCAGGGAGCCATCCCAACCAGGAACATACCTGGGAGGAAGTACAGAAGCTGCAATGAAAACGAGAAAGAGAAACAGAAAGAAAATACAAGCTCTGAAGTTCTCTTCCAACTCTTATGCCATCCCCTTTCCCTTCTCTGTGCCACAACATCATACAGCTGCAACCCCCATCTATTCTTAGTGGCTCACTTCTTCCATATGATCAATTTGGAAAAAGGTAGACAAATAACGTACTTTATAAAAATCCCTGAGTTTGTTTTGTTTGTTTACTTCAACATCCAATCACAAAAACCCATTCCTAATGAATGCTATGGGAGAATAAAAGCAATCTCATATGAAGGAAGCATGAAAACCAATCATTTCCACCTGCTTTGGGGAGCTATTTTGAAGTCTCAGACATAAGACTGAGAGGCTAAAGATAAGCTACAGATGGAGTACTTCAGTTGCTCAGCCTCCTTTGGAAAAATTATGGATGAAGTCCATCAAACTGTTTTTTTTTTTCTCAATTTTAACTTTCTTCAAATTTAGGTTATTGCCTATTTTTACTCTGTCTTGTAAGCAAAGTTGTTTCATGTCACTACATAGAGTTCCTGGGGAAAACAACAACAAAAACTATTAAAAAAAGAACCCTGTTACTTCAATTACTTTCATTCTTCTTTTTTTGCTTAAAAAGAGGAAGAGAGGAAAAAGATAATCTGTTGCAAGTCAAGTTTGGATGAGGTGCTCAGGAACATGATTCAGCGGGTGGTTATTAGGGTAGTATGGTTAGGTTGTGGTTGGATGATTTTAAGGTCTTTTCCAACCTGAGCAAACCTGTGATTCTGTGATTCTGGAATGGGACTGTTGAAGCAGGAAGCATTATATCCTGGTACATTACTGTAGCTGGGAGGGAAAAGAGTACAAACTTGTTCCTCCAAAAAGGTCAAACAAGGGGACAAAGTCTTTCCTTTAGGAAGGCTTTGATTATGTGAAAGAAATGATTTCTACCTACACTTTGAGAGAATGTACAGAGCACACAGAAAATACTGAAATATCTTCTGAACCACCAACAAATAGATGTAATGTGCAAGTTACTGAGTCATCACATCAACAACAAGAATTTGTCTAAACGTAGTAGGAATAAATGCAGGATGAGTTTATATTTTGTATTTTATACTGGAAAATATTTTACATAATTTGCTTTGAATCTTTCAATTAAACATTTTATTTTTAAAATTTAAAAAAATAATAATAAAAGTTGGCCTAAATCATAAATGCTTTTATTGTAAATCTGGACAGTTATCTAGATCAACTATGGGGAGTGCCAATCACTTGATCCTGCTCTTGTAGAGGCTAAACCTTGGCTGATTTATTTGCAACTGTATGCGTAAATGAAAGACTTCTGAATATGATTATAAAACAACCAAAACAGATCTGCATTATATCATGACAAAGTATTTTTTATTCAAGCCTTGAGTTTCTCTCCAGTACACATGTAGTTTGTTTTAAATGACTGATTTCTTCTTTCTTTTTCCGTGTCTCTTTTTTTTTTTCCTTACCATAAGCAATGCAAATTTTAGTATTAGCAATTTCCTCCTTTTAAGCTAGAATACAGACAACAAAATCTGTTGAGCATAACATGAAAGGCCAGATGAGTACAAGATAGAACTTCTGTTCTGCTAAGCCTTATTCCTTGTGAAATCAGATTTTCTTTTTTGAAAAACTATCAGGAGACACTCTGTCAGCTCTGATTAATCACATTGATGCAAAATATCATGGTATTATTTTCCAACTGTAGAATGGATGTCATCACATATTCTGGAGAAGCTATCCTGATAAACAGGAAAGAGAAGGAGGGAAGGAGGAAGGGAAAAAGGAGAATCTGAAAGTTCTCTTTACAGCCAAGATATGATTAATATTTACAAAAGGAAAATAAATGAAAAATCACAGAATCACAGAATCATAGAATGGCTTGAGTTGGAAAGGACCATTATCTAGTTCCAACCTCTTGCTATAGGCAGGGAGACCTCCCACTAGACCAAGTTGCTCAAAGCCCATCCAGCCTGGCCTTGAATGCTTCCAGGGTAGGGGCATCCACAACCTCCCTGGCAATCTGTTCCAGTGTCTCATCACCCTCAAAGCAAAGAATTTCTTCCTAATATCTACCCTCTTCCATTTAAAACTGCTTCCCCTACCTATCGCTACATGCCTTTATAAAAAATCCCTCCCCAGCTTTCCTGTAGGCTCCCTTCATATACTGGAAGGCTACTATAAGGTTCCCATGGAGCCTTCTCCAGGCTCTCAGCCTGTTCTCATAGGGGAGGTGCTGCAGCTCTCTGATCATCTTCATGGCCCTCCTCTACACACACTCCAACACTTTGATGTCCTTCTTCTGTTGAGATTCCCAGAATTTGACACAGTACTCTAGGTAGGGTCTACCCAAAAGCAGAGTAGTGGGCAGAATCATCTCCCTCAACCTTCTGGTCATGCTTCTTTTGATTGCAACCCACGATACAATTGGCATTCTGGGCTGCAAGCACACACTGCTGGCTTATACTGAGTCTTTCATCAACCAACACCCCTAAATCCTTCTTCTCAGAGACATTTTTTGTCCAACTTGTACCTATGTTTGGGATTGCCCCTACCCAAGTACAGACCATGCACTTGGCCTTACTGAAGTTTGCGAGCCTTCCTACATCCTTCTGAATAGCATCCCTTCCCTCTAGCATGTCAGCTGCGTCACTAAGCTTGGTGTCTGTAAACTTGCCGTGGGTGCACTCAATCCCACTGTCCACGTCACCTACAAAGACGTTAAATGACACCAGTCCCAGCACCGATCCCTAAGGAACGCCACTTATCCTGTGGATGAATGGATGTAAATTCATCCCACTTTGACTTTATTATAGACAGTCACCAAGGGAATGAATATATGGCAGATTAGAATCCAACTCTGTACCCTGATGCCACCAAAGTATTTTAAACAAGCCTTCTCATGATGTTACAAAGATTTAAATAATGTCCTAATGAAGAAGCTTTGGCTGCAGATGATCTGCATTTTTCTTCATAGAGACTTTTGCCACACTGTATGTTTGTTATTGAAGTCCTTTTTGTTTTGGAACACATTTTAATAATACATAAAAGAACCTGCACATCTGCAGTATAAATACAGTACATTGTAAATTTGCTCACTGCTTATCATTTTTGTCAGCCAATTGTATCCAATTACCTAAACAATAAGAGCATTTTAGTGAAAGGAAATAGATGACTGCTATTAGAATAACCCAGTTATCTTCCATAAATTAAATGTAAGAAAACTACATAGTACTGCAATAGTTACAGCAGCATACACTGCTTCTAGGACTTGTTTGAGAAAAGAGATTTTCACTTGGTTCCTTTACTCTGAAGATTCAAGGTATTACATATAGATCTAAGTCTGTATTTGAATACATATATGTATATATCTTCATTCCTCCTTCGGAAATCATCTCAAATATTATAAAATTAAAGTTTTATTTCTCAGAAACAGTAAGTTATTACTTCAATGAAAATGATTTTTTTTTTTTTTGCAGGCTATTTAAAAAAATAGAAGTAAAGCAAATCTACCTTTCACACTTTCTGTAGAACAATCAGAAAGCCAACAGAAACTAGAAGCAACTGAAATATATAAGCAATTTAGAAATGCTTGCTTATATTCAAAAATCACCTATTCAGAAAAGACAGCATGGGTTAAAGAGGGTTATAAATTCTGTTGCATTTGAAACTGTAAAGACTTTTCTTAGGCATACTAAACAGTCCTAAATGCTGTATTTGTTTGTCTGCCAAAATTATTCCAAGAAAAAGGACAGAATGTGGTCAAGAAACTGATAATTTTCCTACAGCAGCTAATGTGGATGAAACACACTGAGCTAAATGTTACTCATTCACATGAATGCAATCTCACTTATTTCAACTGAAAAGGCAAGGTGATGTCAGAAATTGACCCTGTCAGTGATTCTCTGAATTTCACTTCTTAGAGTGACTTCAAAAGCCAGCAATGTCAAAAAGCTGCATTTTTACACTCTGTGTGCTTTGCATTTTCTGGCCTTTTTTTTTTCTTTTTTTTTTTTTTTTTTAAGTCAGCTTGTGTACTTAAATATATTGTTAATCCTTCAGTCTCTCATTGAGCATCCAGATTAGCTTGGAAAATTCAGAAGAATTTTAGATTCCACCAGTTCACGTTGAGTAGGCCCAGGGTTCATGGGATTACAAATCGTGTGGCAGGACATGGCACTTGGTCGTACATTTTCTGGATTAGTTTGGGCCAAAAAGCAAACTCCAGTGCCTAAAGAAAAATGTTAGGAATGACAGATAGCATCAGGCTAGTTCACTAACAGCAGTCACCTAGCCTTGGAAATGCTGACCTTACTGGCTACCACCTCTTTGATCAGTTTTGGCTCTAAGGAATGTTATGTCTTCAGCGTGATACTTCATGTGAATTCCTTTCCATGAAGGATATACCGTTTACAGAATTGAGTTGTAAGCACGCAAGACCAGCTGACACACTTTAGAGAAAATCTGAAACTTGTCTCAGATTTTCATAGTCACAGATGTCACACTGAGGGTATGATCCCTTCCCAGGCTGCTGCTTTCAACATAAACTCAGTAAAGAAACAGCTTTATCATAGTACTGTATTTGTGAACTTGGAATACTGGCACAATTAAGTGGGAAACTCCCCAAAAAATTGATGAGGGAGAAGGAAAGGAAGGGGAAGGGGTAGGGAAAGGGGAGAGGAGGAGAGAGGAGAGGAGAGGAGAGGAGAGGAGAGGAGAGGAGAGGAGAGGAGAGGAGAGGAGAGGAGAGGAGAGGAGAGGAGAGGAGAGGAGAGGAGAGGAGAGGAGAGGAGAGGAGAGGAGAGGAGAGAGAGAGAAGAGAAGAGAAGAGAAGAGAAGAGAAGAGAAGAGAAGAGAAGAGAAGAGAAGAGAAGAGAAGAGAAGAGAAGAGAAGAGAAGAGAAGGAAGAGAAGAGAGGAGAGGAGAGGAGAGGAGAGGAGAGGAGAGGAGAGGAGAGGAGAGGAGAGGAGAGGAGAGGAGAGGAGAGGAGAGGAGAGGAAAAAAAGGAGAAAGAAAAAGAGGAAAAAAAAAAGGTGCGAGTATACTCATTAGCATTCTGTTTGAATATAGTGGCTTTTATTCAACTGTTCAGACACAGGCCAAAATTCAGTCTAAATGTAAATGGCAGCTGGGTAAGAGGAAAGCAGGTGGGAAATGACTGGAGAAAAACATGGGAAAATGCAGGCAATGAGCTGGGAAGATCCCATGGCTGAGGCAAACAAGTAAATTTGGGGAGAATTTTGGTGAGAGATGAGGGATACCGAGTGATGACTGCAGAACTTTTGATAAGGGATACTAAGTGCTGTCAGCACAATTCTGGAGGAATCTCAGATAAAGAAGGACATGGGGTCTTGGTCTCCAGCTTCTACTCTTCTCTCCCACAATCTCCTATGATTCTCTTAGCTTATGTTTATTCACATTTTTTTTTCAGTAAAGAAGTAGCAGCATTCATTCCTTTTCACACACACTGCTATGGTGGGAGTAAGAGAGGAAAATACAAACTTTATTCCTAGGACACAGGAGAGGAGATGTTAGAATGAGTGGATAGGCAGTGGCAGCAACCATTCTGAATAGCAGTAGCAACTGACCACCTACATAAATTCACCAGAAAAGTCAAGATTTCTGCATCTCAAATTCCATACCCCAAACCTTAATGATGCATCTATTCAAATGAGATAGTGTAACCCCTATTCATCTCAAAAAGGTGCCATGTAAAACAAATTAATACATTCCATTTTGTGAACACAGACAAGTACCAGCAAGATCTTTGGCAAGAGTCCACATAAAAATGAAGTTTTAAAAGCAAAATCTAAGTAGTTGTAAACACTTAATTGATACACATCTTGAACAGCGATGATCAAACAAATTAGCGAATAGTTTCTCATAGTAGCTATGTACATAAAATGGGGCAGAGGTGCAAGTGGAAGCAATAGTACCTGATCATACGCAGTGCAAAACTGAGCACCTGAGTCTGAAGGAGTAAAATAAGTAGGCTCATGCCACCTCCTGGCATTTCTTAAATAGAGCTCAGCAATTTGTTTATTATTTTCTACATTACAGATCTGAAGAAAAATGCAAATCTGACATATATGTCAAGTAGTTATGAGTGGAAAAAAATAAAAAAATGCTATGTCTATACAGATACTTTCTAAATGAAATATATTGATGATTTTGTGTTGTACAGTATGACTTCAGAATTGACCTAAAAAGAAAGGAAGGGGTAAAATGTTATAAACCAGCTGAGCACAATTTTTGGATTTAACTGAAATGAGAAGGGCAGGAAATTATTTTTTAAAAGAAATGAAAGTATTTGAGTTGATCCAAGTCATTTCTTAGATAGCTCTACTTCCAGTATTTCCAGTATTTAAAAAAATCAGCTAACAACAGAAGGTTGATGGGATTCCTGGGTCTTAGTGTCTATTCCTGGCAGAGGAGGATACGTTACTGGGAACTGATAAGACAGGCGATTGCATAAGCCTTAAAATCCAAAGAAAAATAAACAAAAATAAATTGCATGGAACTTAATGTGCATTATTTGTTATCAGTAAGTAAGTAAGTATTAGTTGCAAAAAAACTGAAGCAAATTCATGTTTTTATATAGGGTTTTACTCGATTCTGAAAAATTCAGTTGGGCCTGGAAATGGAAAAGAATAATTAGATTCTATTTTTGGATGTGATGGTAATGAAAAATTTTGACATTAGTCTCTTATTACACAGTAGAGGGAAAAGAAGGCCTCAGTTGAAGATATACAGAATATACCAAGATAAATCAGCCCTGAGAAATGGATTATGAACTTGACTAATATAAAATGGCACTGATTTGGAGTGGGAAAAAATGTAATGTATAACAACTGGGAATCTTACATCTAGTCAGCTATCTTTACAGAAACTCTGAGTTTCACGTAGAATATTCAGTACATCACATTGCCCCCTATTCAGTATTGGAGAAGGTTTTGTACTCCATTGCCCTCCTGCTCTCAGTCAGACAAGCAAATTAAATTTTAACAACATCTCATTTAAATATAGTAATATAAAACTGTTTACATGTTTACACCACCAGCCCTAAAAATAAATTCTATCAGAATTGCTCTAATCTATAAAAATGTTATTATGGCAAACACTCCTAATGCATTAAGGGCCATTATGAGTGGCCAAGAGGAGAACCACTAAGTTGATCAGAGGGCTGGAGCACCTCTCCTATGAGGAAAGGTTGAGAGAACTGGGCTTGTTTAGCTTGGAGAAAAGAAGGCTCCGGGGAGACCTCATTGTGGCCTTCCAGTACTTGAAGGGAGCGTATAAACAGGAGCAGGAACAGCTGCTTATGAGGGTGGATAGTAATAGGACAAGGGGGAATGAGACGGGAGTTTAGGTTAGCTATTAGGAGGAGGGTGGTGACACACTGGAACAGGTTGCCCAAAGAGGTTGTGGATGACCCCTCCCTGGAGGCATTGAAGGCCAGGTTGGATGTGGCTCTGGGCAGCCTGGTCTGGTGGTTGGCAACCCTGCACATAGCAGGGGTTGAAACTAGATGTTCATTGTGTCCTTTTCAACCCAGGCCATTCTATGATTCTGTGATTAAAAACACGTAATCTTTTGTAGTCTGGACATCTCTTTTAATGTCTGAATAAACTTCTTGTAAACTCTCTTCGGTTTCAGGACTTAAATAACTTTAAAAAAAAAAAAACAAAGAATCTGTATCATTTATATTATAAACTATTACTGGTCATCAAATACATATGTTATATATATGATACAAAAACATCTCTGTAATTTCATCACCTTTAATTCTTACGTAGAATTTCTTTTCAGGTACATATGAATATAATTTTAAAAGAATTTGGGGATTTTGGAGGTGATCTGAATATTCTTGCTCTAAGACATCTGCAAGACACCAACTTTTCCAACACTGCTGCTCAGCACTTTCTGAGAATCTTGAAAAAAACATAATCATTCCAATCTATTTTTACTGTCCTTCTGACAGCTGTCTTCCTAGTGAGCAGAGCTGTCACTGAGAAGCCTTGCTCAAGAAGAGACTGGGAAAAAAAAATCTAACATGAGCTACTGGGTGGTTTGCAGGGCTGAATTGGCATGAACTCTCTGCTTTCCGGGCTGGTTAATATCGTCAGTTTGCATCCACTCTGCCTTCTGCCAAAATGAGCTATGACAAGAGCAAATTTCTTAACACAGAGCCTGAGGATCTGACCTCTGCAATAGAACTACTCTTGCTAGAAATCTCTCTTATCATCAACTACATTTGGCTGCTCATAAAATATTGTATTTGCCACCATTTATAGAATGAACCATATTTATATATGTGGTTGAAAAAATATACTGCAAAATAAAAATTCAACTGGCAACTAATTATAAAAATAAAAAAATAGTCAAATGAAATGCCTGTGAATGATTTTCTTTATGGGTAGTTGAGCAAGCCAAGCAGTCATCTCAATAAAACTACTGCTTCTTACTACTGAAATCCAAAATGAATTACCATAAAGCTTTTATACAATGTAGTGGTGAGCAGCAATATACATCATTCACCAACTCAGCATTTATTTGCTTATTTTTGATGTATATTGCATATGTTCTTATCTCTTATTTTTCTGTTTACATAAAACTATGTGAAACTAAATATTTTAAATGTAAATATTTTTTTATACAGGTAGAAAAGCAATGTAACATTTTGCAATCCCTACCTTAGACTGCTCCTGGTGCATTAAGTCAGTTGATATTTTTTATTTTTTCCTTTAAAAAACCTTGAAAAGAGCTCATACTCCCAGACTGTCTAACACTAACTAATCATTCCTTTTACCCTTTTGTACCTCCATTTGCTAAATAATAAGGTACTTTTTGCTGCTTGTTCCAGACACTGGACACTTTTATTGTACTTTTATGTGTATAAGAAATCTAATTAGCAAATGTGGAACTGCTAATGCCAAATTACTAGCACAAATCACATCTCCATGTTGTTGGACATGGAACTGAATGTTTCTGTCTAATACTTTACGTATTTTAAGAGGAAAAGATCTAAGACTTGTGTGTGTGTTATCATAACCACTTTAAAAAAAAAAAAATTGGCAGGTCACTTGGGACACAGAATTTTGTGAATCTGTGGATCAACACATATATGAACTGTAGCTCCAGAAGATTTAGGAGATGTTGGGAGTAATATCGACCAGTACACTTAAATGGGTTTGGGATGAATAAAAGTAATACTGAATGGCTTGACTAAAATAAACTGCATGGAAATTTCACATGCACTTAATTAAACTCCCTATTGAGCAGTTTGTCGCCCTAGGTGTAATCAAAGGAAGAGGTCTGTCTTTTATTGACAGTGAATGGAAAACTTGCTGGAGATAAAGGTGGCGGGATACTCTTCTGATGCCTTCAATGAAATGATAAATTCATGTACTACACAATTAAATTTGCTATTCACAACATAATACATAAGGAAACTCACAGAGATTGGCACATACATATTCATAGACCACAGCTGTTTCCTCTATTTTGAAATTGAATTAGGAAAACAGTTGTTTTAAACAGCAGCACTACAATTAGGCTAAGGGCTTTAATGACTTTTATTGAGCATTATTTTATAAACCATGTAGTAACTAATGTCATAAAAGAGGACTGCTTTAAAATATACTGTATCTGTTCAAACAAACTACAATCCCAACACTGAATCTATTTTCTGTTTTGGGCTTTATAAGTCTATTTGATATTCATAAGATGTTTGTAATGCAAGGAAATTAGAAGAAAACATTTTAAAAACCCTCAAAGAAAAAAAGATATTTATCACAGGCATGGAAGTTGTACTGTCTGACAATTGAAACTGTGGTTTTAAATTGCGTTAGTGTTTTTTAAAACAAAAGAAAAATAGAGTAATAAGGACATGTCACTCAAAGCATTACTTAAAATTATGTGTAGTGGCTGAATGGGCATCAGCCAGGCTTGATGCCTTTCTTATTCAGACAGCTACCAATGACTAGGAGGTGCACTATTTGCCAGCATTTTCCTGATAACATATGGCATGACAAGTATGTTGGAACGTTTACTCCCTTATGCACAATTAATAGAAAAATGAGACAGAAATATCCTGAACAAAACATTCCAATAAAGAGAGCAGGCTGCTTGTAGCTGATTGCTGGAAGAATTATTTCTGAACTTGGAGGCACATCTGATAAATCTGTGGGATATCTCTTCCACATTTCAGAGAAGACTAGGAAAGTTCTTATCATTAGCAAAACAAATGGACAAAGGACAAATGCTGCTGTATGGAGTAACTTAACGTTCTCCATCGTTGGCTGAAAAAATCATAAACCATAAATCTAAGACCAAAGGCTATCTTTTATAGGCAGCAACTCCACATACAATCCTTAGCAAACAGACCCTTCATTTTTTCTCATGATATTTATCATATTCAGGTCAGAACCACAACCTGTATTTCAGAAATCATGCAAAAAAAAAAAAAAAAAAAAAAAAAAAAAGGATTCTTCTACCAATTCCCTTGGTTTCCCCCGCATATTGTGATAGTTTTTGTCATTTTTCCCAAATCTGCATATGGCTTGGCTACTGCTAAAAACCATGAGGCGTGGGAACATCTCATTTCCCTGTCTGGCATTTTTAGTGGTTATTTTCAATTAGCACGAGTCAGAAACATTGATACTGCTTCTGTAATTGGGGAAATGAAGGAAAAAAGATTCAAGCAGATTAAATGTTAGTTCTTCACCAGCTGTACCATGATGCGATCATAGTACACAGAGAAATCAGTGAAAATCAGAAATCACACACAGAAACCAGTGAAACATGTCATTTTTACTAATAGTTTAGCTACCAGCTTAGAGTACCTTAGGCTCACCAACCCAATTCAATAGACTGGCACTTCCCTCATAAGCAACAGAAAGCAAGTATTTAATACTTCTCCCTGCCCGTCTAGAAAACCAGGCATCGAATACGTCCGACTTTGAAGCTGGTTTCAAGGAGAACGCATTAAGAACTAACGCTGCCCGGGATCCACGGCAGCTTTACGTTCATTTCCGTTCCAGTTATTCAGTACGGCCGTGACGCAGCGTGGCCCCATTAGAACTACAGGTCCCGGCGTGCGCTGCGGGCAGGCAGCAGGACGAGAGGGGGTGGGGAGAAAATGGCGGCCGCTGAACTGAGTCGGAGCGGTGGCTGAGGTGAGTGTGGGGCAGCCGGGAAGCAGTTCTGTTCTTTGTTTCTGTCTTCGCGACCGTCTTTTTCTTTTCTTTTTTCTCCTGTTGTCCCGTTTGAGAGTGAGGAGGTGGCGTGAGGTGGGCGGGCAGGCGCTGAGTGGCTGCGGCGGGGTGAGGGATTGGGGAAAAGGGAAGAGAAAGGGAAGGTGAGCGAAGAGCCGCGGGACGTCCTCTGAGCGAGTCGTGCTGCTGTCCCTGGAGGGCCCCAGGAGGGCCCTGGAGGGCTCTGCCTGAGTGATGCCTGCATGGCACTGGAGGGCAGGAGGCCTTCCGTGAGACTTTCCGCAGCCAGAGCCTTGCTAGGTCCCCGCTATCAGTTTGCAAACACTGGAGGAAGACTGGGTTGGAGTTGTTTCCTAGGTGGCTTTCTCCATAGATACTGGGTGCCTCTCTCCATGGTGGTCCTGGCTAACATGTAAAGCTTTCTTTGTAGAGATCCCTTTCCTTCACACCTGACAGGAGTTGCATCCAGGCAGGGAGAGAATTTATTTTTTGCAGTCGCTTTGTCAATCACCCCTTCCTTAGTGAGGGATCCCAGCTGCCTGCCTTCCTAATCTGGATGGCATTCCCTCCTGGTGAGCAGTTCAGGCAGGTTGGTAACAACAGATGTGTTATCCTCTGCACAGGAGAGACACGGATCTGTTGGGAACCACCTCCCCTATGAGGTCAGGCTGAGAGCTGGGGCTGTTCACACTGGGGAAGAGAACACTGTGGGGATACCAGTTAGCAGTCTTTCAGTATCCAGAGGGGGATTGTAATAAGGAAGAGTGCAGACTCTTTGTTAGGGTCTGCTGTAGAACAGGTTGCCCAGAGATGTGGTGAATATCTTGTCCCTGCAGATATTCCAGGTTAGGCTGAATGAGACTGAGCAACCTGGTCTAGCTGTAGCTGTCCCTGTTCATCGCAGGAAAGTTGGACTAGATGACCTTTAAAGGTCTCTTCCAACTCAGACAATTGTATGAATCTATGAAATGGCCTTTAATACAGCAGTATCTCACTATGGATGCCCCATCCTTGGAGGCACTCAGTGCCACATTGGATGGGCCCTGGGCAGCCTGATCTGATGGGTGGCAACCCTTCCCACAGCAGGGGTGAAACTGGGTGAGCTTGAAGGTCTGTTCCAACCCAGACTTTTCTATGATAAACATTAATTGAACAATGAGACTGTCCAATTGGACTATACAGTGAGCATTCTTAAATAGCTTCACGCTTTACTTTAAAGTTCTTACATGCTTTGGTGTTGCTGTGCATTTTTCTGCCAGCACTGTCTGGCAGTGCCAGTAAGTACACTGCATGGAGCCATGCTTAAGGTAATTGAGGTGTAGGTTCACAAATTCTGTTACTGAGAACTAATTATATTACCATTTCTTCCTTTAAGCTTAATGTGGTTAGAGAGGTATCCCATAGTACTTTGAGCTGAGATATTAGGAATAAAAAAGCCTGGGTTGGATTATGGTATCTCCATGCTCTGTTGGAGAATTTGTAGAAAAGTCCCATATCAAAATGAGTTTTAACTCCTATATCTAAATCAAGTTAGCCAGTTTGTGTTTGTAAAGCTACATCAGATGTTTCAGTTTAATATTAGTTTGAAGATGATTGCTTTAAGTCTGGCATCATCTTAAGGAAACATGGGCAGTTAGTGAGGAACATTATCTTCTCTCTACTTCTGAAGCAAACTTATGCAGGAGAAAAGAATTAACAGTTTTTGTATGAAATATACGTGGAAGGAGGCATTGGCATATTCAGACTCATCAATTTAACTTCAGCTATTATGAAAGTGAACTGCATTTTTAATTATCTAAGCTGTAAAAAGTATGGGTAAAGACAGCGTCTGTTGAAATCAGTGGTTTTTAATTGTCTAGCCTAATTCTGTAACGAAGGAATACTTGTAAAATCACTCTAATTTTTAAACAACTTTGAAGGTGTTTTTTTTTTTTTTCTTTTTATGTAAAAGCATATTGTGTTCTTTACGTGGAATAGAGGAGAAGTATTTATTTGATGGATTTTTAACTCACTGCTGGCAGTGTATGTACAGAGGTATAGGAGTGGTGCTTTCAGTTTTGACACTGAAATGGATATTGGGTTACACTGGCCTTTGAGAAAGGGGGGAAGGATCCATTTTAAGCTACATTTTTTTTGAAAACTGCATTTTGGAGCCAAACTGTTGATATTTAAGAGTAAGCATGGGACTTGTTAATCTTACATCTCTTTAGCTAATTACCTATTGACAAAACTAGCTGTTTCGATCAATTTTTCAGTAGAAAATGTGAGTGGGGAAACAAGCAATGTCAGAACTTAATACGTAGTGCATTATAGCATTTTCAACTCATGCCTGCTCACCAGCCTAGACCATCTGACTGCGAGAGAAGCCTGAACCTGTGCTTTCCTTTGTCTTAATTTGCAGGAATGGATGGGTGCCCAGTTTACAATCTCATTTTGAATACTCAAATTAAGTTAATTATTTATAGTGTTACATAATGGAGTTACATAATGGTGTAGTTACAGAAAGAAAATACAACACCGTAATATACAAATTTCTTCAGCTGAAGCTCAGGGGTATATACATTTTTGGAAATACAGATTTAATTCTATTGGACCGAGATAATAATTCCGCTGTTAATACAATTTTTTCCCCATCATCCAGCACTTGTGCATATAATCTTATTTTTTTTTTAAAGACAATCCTTATGAAATCAGATTTGGTCCAAAGCTCTGAATACTTTTTTTCCCTCACTGAATAGAGTCATGTACTCTTAAATTACTGTGATAATCTGACATAATGGAATATGGGCCATGAGATCTTTCCATTTTAGATGTCTACAGTGGTTGCTTTTATTCTTTTAAAGCTGAACAAGAAAAATACGTCTGTTCTTCTGTTTGGCTTTTAGTGCCGTCTGTGGAATCTTGGGATAATAAAGAAATAGTTTCAACTTCTAAACTATCCTTTAATTTTGGATCCTGGGTTATTTGAAGTAAAGACAGAAGATGCACACTTGAGGGAGAGAGTGATCAGGATCAGAAACAGTAAGCACAACAAAGCATGTTTTTATTCCTATGTTAGTGCTTCTGGAATCTGATGAATCAGTGGCTTTCTTCATCCTTGCCAAGTTGTTTTAAAAAGGTTATAAATGAAACTGAAAGTTTTTGTTAAGAAAAGTGACCCTCACCTGTCACACAAATGTTGATCTGCTTTTTAAGTGTAGATTCAGAAAGGTTGTACTTTAGTTATAATTGTGTTTAGATTTACTATTATCATTAGGAAAACAGCCTCTAGTCTTCTTTTTCACATGTCATTCCTAAACTAAATTATGACTGCCTTATCATAGTTGGCATTACCTTTTTTTCAGTTGTTGAGTTGTTGTTCGTCAAATACTGGACTTCTTTTTCCTTCTTTTAATGCTTAGAATTTATTCCAGTGGCAAACAGCAAAGCAGGGTCATCGTGAGAAGCTTCTTATTTTAGTTAGTGCTGTTCTATTGCATTTGTTTCAGGAGATAGCAGCATCTGTGGTCAAAAATTTGCCCTAGGCCTAATCTGCCTGTGATTCAACCCTGTATTTTGGAAGCTGTGGGCTGTGTTTTGCGCGTAGAAGTTGTAGCTTCGTTTTGAATTTGTGGACTTGTTACAAATCATAATGTAATTAAAAATCCAGTTAACTATTTTAAAATGAAACCAAAAATGTTCTGTTTGAGCAACTCACTTAAAAAGAAATTTCCTCATATCAAATTATGCTACTTCTGACTCTTGCTTTGGTGTCATTTAAACATACTTCTGACCAAATTAAATGTTCATTCTCACATCGTTAGTACCTGGAAAAATAATCTGTGTTTTATATATACATATACAACAATTATTAGTTGAATATTGTTTTTTCATTTCTTATTTTTGAAAGGAGCAATACACTGTTTATCTGAGATTTTTTCTATTTGTGAAGAGGTGTATTTGCAAGGCTCTTTGCATTTAGTTGTTACTAAAATTCACGTGTGCTGGTTTAATATAGAAAAATGCCAAATAATTTGCACTTCAATATCTAAACAGTAGGTTAGGCTATATTTATTCCTAAAATGGTTTGTTTCAAGTTTGATTTAGTGGCAGGAAAATACCTAATTGCATCAAAAGTATGTTAAGCATCTTCTGTTTATAATTGTTTGCTCTCTCATCTAGAATCTATTTTCTTAATACTGAGAGAAAAATGTTACAGAAAATGCACATGAATGTTTAGCATCATTTTCTTTGCGTAGAGTAGAAACCTTTCACATCCCCTGTGCTGTGACTTGCATTTGAAGTGAAAGTACCTTGTATGGATATTCACCATTCAGCACCATAAACAGTGAGGAAGATCATCTCAATAAATGCAAAGAAGGCATTTAATCAGACATCAAATGTAAGAACAGGGTGATGGAATTTCAAGAATAGGAAAAATGTGCATATTATTCTGGTCAGATAGAGTGAACATCTGGGTTTCTGTGGTAACAGTCTGTGGTGTTGGAGCTAAAGAATGTTACTTGTCTCATTCTTGATAACTTTCTACATATATTTGGATGTAAATTGTCCAAAATTATTGTTTTGAATTACATTTTTGTTTTCCTTATAGCTTATACCTCGCAAAATAGAAGACAGATTACTGATTAACAATGCCTGCTAGTAAGTATTGTTACCTTAAATACTTAAAGATAATGTTTAGAGGTTTTTATGGATATGTGTATTTTCTCTGGGAACTAAAAATTGTAACAAAATTTAAAGGGGGGGAAGGTCGATAAATGATACTTGCTGTTATTTTTAAGGTACTTAAGATCTTGATATTTTGCAGTCTCTGTAGATCTCAGCATATATTTTCAGGAGATGCTCACAGCTTAACATTGAGTTTAATGATTTAAAATATATTGAGTGCACTTTAATTACATGCTTATAATGAGTTTAGCAAGTGTTTCATTTCATGGGGAATCATTTGAGGACTATTTTTTGGAGTGACCTTATATTTTTATAAGCTGTGATTAGTGATTGTTTAAAAATACTTTTAAGTAATTGTAGTGATCCATCGTTACATCTATGAATGTCTGATCTGAAAGTATCTGTAAGTAATGGTAATGTTTTGATATGTAGTACTGATAGAATCACTGTCGTGTAAAATACTTCACTGTAAGTATTTTGAGTTATTTTGATTTTGTGGTAAGTACTTGAAATTCCGCCTTTACATATTTGTGAGCTGATGTAACAAAATAGTGGCAAATATGTATATTCAGACTGTGCTGTGGTCTAACTTTTGCAATATCATGAACTGCTGCTGCCTTTTAATTGTAGTTTTGATACTATTAAGGCCTCCGCCATGATATTAATTTTTGCTGGGAGAGTGTTTTGCTGTGTTTGTTTTGTCTAACAACTATTTAACAATTAAGCTGGTAAATTAAAAGGTTGCTTTTTTTTTTTTTTTTTTTTTGATGAATGAATTAGTAAGGACAAGTTACTCCTTACTAACATTCGTGTGAATTATGAAATGACAGTACTTTATTAATATTTTCCTTGCAAAATTGTGGCAATAAAGAGAGATTGGATTCTAATGGAAGCAAGCATTATTTTGTTGATAGAGGTACCTTTCACCATTGTGCAGCCTCCAAGACTTCAGCGTTCTGAATGTGTAAGGGACGACTTTGTCCACTGATTTAGGCTTCTAAATAGATTCCTCTAATTTCTTTCCAGAGCATACTGAGGTAAAATAGGTTTCTACTGCAGAGAGTTAACTTTGAAGGTTTGTTTTCAGATCATCATGACATCTTTTTCAGTATTGTCCTGCTTGTTTGCGTGAGTCTGTATCGGTGCCTTGTAATATTTTTTCTACCCTTTTACTCAGTGTAGTTAAGGAATGTGTAGATGTGGAAGTGGTGGTATGGAAAGTCAGGAAAAGCCACGGTTTTGGTCTCTGGGCAATATTAAATCTTTTGGGGGACTTTAACTTTTGCTAGAGATACTTGAAAAAGTCATTCTGCAGTCATTGTAAATTCTATTTCCCCCATTATTAACTGTTATTAGATGTAGAATTGCTGGCTGTGACTAGCAATGGCATGGCCTTTATATATGAAATTGTTGCAACAGTGATAAAAAAAAATTGCTAAAATGTTTCTTTTCTCTCTTTTTTTTTTTTTTTTTTTTTTGTAGCTATAACTTTATATCCTCTTGTGCAAATAGCGTGGACATTAATGCTACAAACTTATTGCCTTCATCCCAAGTTGAAATGAAAGTTAGGAAATGTGAGAAAGTAAATAAGATTTCTCACTGGTATTATAGTACAGTGAGAGCAAGTTGATTTGAACAATTTTGTTAACTGATTTACCTTAGATTAAAATGTCACTTAGTTCTTTTGTTTAAAAAATAGAATATAAATAGTTTACTGCCTTCTCCCACCAAGACAATCTGAATAAAATAAGTTTTTAGTCATCAAATGTGCGGCCTCAGTTTCCTTGCTCAATAACTTATGCAGATAATTTCATTTAATTGGTATGGAGCAAAGCTGTTTTTGGTGTTTTTGACTGTATTTGAAATGAAAGGATGTGAGTCCTTCTGTTAAGGAAGAAAGCGTAGCTAAATCTTCTGAGAAAACATTTAATTAAGACTTGTGGTTTTGGGCATTATGTTCCAAATATTCACACTTAATCAGATGCTTCAAACAACAGTTTGCTAGCTAACGAGGTTTCTTTTAGGTAACTTAGTCTTGTTTTCTTTAACGTACTTAAATTATATCCTTAATTCTCAAGATTTTGTTAATAGTACATGTTATGTTATACTGATTCTGGCTTATGCTTAGCAGGTCATTTTATGACTGCTTTACTGACATGCAAATTCAGAGAGCAAAAAGAAAAAATAACTATGTGATTTCCTTGTATTTTGCCGTTGTATTAATAATACTGAAAAGTTTATTAATGCAAACATCCCCTACACTATTTGCCATCAACAGAGATTAGTTGATTTTAGAGTTGCATGTATTAGTTATGGAGAAAACAGTCTATACTTTGGCCTGTTCCCGGTTATGGTGAAGTCATCATTTTGGTAACTTCAGAACACTTCTAGGAATATACTGAGTAACAGTGTTGCTTCACCTTCAACTGTGTAAAATTTTGTTTCCTCAAAACTTAGAATACCCTATGGGTTTTAACTGTCATCTTTGTAGAGATAACTAGTGCGAAGTTGAGGTGCACTGCAGAGACTAAGGAAGTCACCAATACAGACGTATAAGATAGAGCAATTTAATGGTCTGATTGTCTTTTTCCTTTTTTTTTTTTTTTTTTCTTCTTGCTCTCTTGGTGAAAGTTGCTTTGTAACCTTTATTAAAAAAAAAAAAAGGAAATTCTCTTTTTAAATACACTTGAATACTTAAAATACGAGTAAATTCTTGACTCGTATTAATCTTCTGAACTTATTTTAAGAGGCATTAACTGTTTTCATTTTGAGTTTCTTTCCTCCACAACTTAGGAGAATTTAGTTCTCTGACAGTTCTAGGTTTATTCTGTATTAATGACATGATTAATGAGAAGGAAAAGTTTATTTCTCTGTGAAGTAAAGTTCTAAAATACCCTTATGGTGGTTGAAGATGTATTCCTACTTCTGTCAGTATAAATATTTCAAAGGATAATGCATTTTTGGTTTGCTTTTTTTTTCTTTTTTTCTTTTTTTCTTTTTTTTTTTTTTTTGCTTTTATGGCAAAAAATTACATCGTAGTTCTAAGTTATAACATTCCTCAATGTTTACATGTTTCTTGTGTACCCTTGACACTTCAAAATCCCAAATGGGACCTTCCACTTAATGAAATTGTTTTTTTTTGTATTGTTTTAATTAATTTTGTATGCAGTAGAGTTTCTATTTGTTTTCCATTGTTGACTACATAGAATAGTGTAAAAATAGTTACATTATGACTCTCAAAAACAAGGGTGTCCAACCTTTTGGCTTGCCTTGGTTGTTTGTTTAGTGAATAGAAATTGTCTTGGACCTTATGTGCATGTGCAGTTCCAAAAGTGATGCATCCAGTTTCCATAGAAATGACAACAGATGGAAAGAGCACAATAACACTATTTGATAAAGCAAATTCTCAACTACAAAACACTATTTTTCAATATAGTCACCACCATTAGCTGTGCATTTTCACCAGCACTGAACCGGAGCCTGCATGCTGCACTCAGAACCTATATCTGCACCAGCGAAGGTGACCCACTGTCACCACAGCTAAAAAGCACCACCCACCACCTCCCTGTGCACATGTTCACTGTTTGGTCTTCCGGTAACATTCAGCAGGCATTGATGAATGTCAGTGGCTGCAGTCTTTTCTGCATGGAATTCAGTGACACACCTTTGTTTCATGTGTACTTCCATGTCAGATGCTCAGACTGCCCCTCTGCTGCCGTCTGTAACATGGCAAAAAAATGTAATGGAATACTGGTGAGAAGGCTTAACCTCTACTGCTATACTGCCAACATCCACCTCTGGTGTTATGGCCAAGCATAATAAAACAGAAGGCATTACTTTTGGAGCAGCCCTCACAAAAAATACAGTATTGTTTCTTTGTAAGTAACAAAATATTTAATCTTAAATATTTTTCTTAAAACACACAGACAAGAAAAGAAAGAGGAACAAAAGCATAGAAGTAGTGGGATGTTTGACCTTGTTTTTGTGAGACTAACATACCAGTCTGGTTCGATGGCAGTGGCTGCAATTCCTAGTGAGCTCTCAGGCTGTTCATCAGAGGTATCTGATGACATTTTACTCTTCCTGTACTTCAGCTTTGTAAACAATTGTTCAAAATGTGTGTGCTCCCAAAACACGATGACATGAGTAAGGTGTGATTGTGAAGCAGAGGATATTTTTCTAAAATACAGATTATGAAAGTCCAGTTAAGAGACACAAACAGATTTTTGAGTTGAATGTCTGATTGCAACTCTGTGCAATCCATGTGAAAATTTTCAAGTCATTTATTTGTATCAACCAAGAATGGTCTCACAAATAATCACATAAATCAGTGATTATTTATTTATTTATTCATTTGTTTATTTTTGTAGTCTTGGAGCCCCAAGCTATGGGTTTAGATTGGATATAAGGAAAAAGTATTTTACAGTAAGGGTGGTGAGGCACTGGAACAGGTTGCCCAAGCAGATTATGGATGCCCCATCCGTGGAGTCGTTCAGGCTGGATGGGGCTCTGTGCAATCTGATCTGGCTGTACGTATCCCTGTTCATTGCAGGGGAGTTGGACCAGATGGCTTTTAAGGATCCCTTCCAACTGTGAGGATTCTGTTATTCTGTGGTTCTGTGACTTGATCTTTTGAGGTCCCTTCAAATTCTCTGATTCTGTTTTCAAATTCCTTTATCAAAACAGAAAGCACAGCTATGTATTCTTTGCTGTTCAGAGCCCTGCGTTTAGCCAGTGTATTGACATGCATGCAATGTTAGCCATCACTTGAGCCGGCACTGCACAGCACTGCTGTCCCCGTGCCCTGCTGTCAGTCAGCACAGTGTTAATAGCACACCGATGGCTTGGCTTGAATTTTAGATCGTTGTCTTTCCTACACTGAAAATAAAACTAATCTCAATCTTTTCATTAAGAAAGGAAAATCTGGTAACTTACAACAAGGAAAAATGTACTTTGTAGCTCTGTTTTTATTCACCTGTGGTATCATATGTGATTTCGGTGCTATTAGGGTGGCTGCATTCGTATTTATTAACGAATCTACGTGAGTTTCTTTAAGATCTCTTAATTTTGAGTAAATATTCATTTTGTTGGTTTCTGTTGGCTGTTAATTCTCTCAGTATATGTGTCATCCTTTGCCCACTTGGGATAGGAGAATGTATGCTCCATAGAAAGAGAAAACCATTTGTGCCAACACCTTGCAGATAATATCTAGTGACATCATTTCTCCCTTTATGGCCTTCCATTTGTTTTAGAACATTCTTCAGTATAGCCAAGAAATGAATACATTTTGTCCAACACACTGCTTGTCAAAAGCTAGAAAGTATATTTCCTCAGTTGTCAGTTTTGTGCATGCTGTCCGGGCTTATTATTGTTAAACAATCAAAGGGTTTGGAGCAGAACTTGATTCTGTGCAGATTAAAGTCTTTATGTGTTTTTAAACTATGCATATCAAATGTTAAAATGTAGCCTAATAGGGTTTTTTTTTTTTCAGGTTTTATTAAAATATTGCTGTCATTATTATTTACAGAAATTGCTTTGCAAGTGGTTTTTCAATGAGTCGATTAACCTTCATATGCAGCATTATTTGCTATTGATTTCTCAATCATGGGACGAAAGGGTAAGAAGTCTCATGCTGTTTATGCATGCAAGTGTCCTATTTTTTTATGCATGACAAAGAAAAATTGATTTGGGGAGGGGTTAAGCTTATCAGTATGTGATTAAATGCATGCATCTGTGGAAAGACTGGAGTAAACTGCTTCTAAAAATGTTTTGGCCTGTCCTTTATATGGCATATGAGCTATTTTTCCTGTCTCTGCTATGCCACAAGGATCCCCAGTGGTTTTGAGAAAATCAGATAACTAATGAATTCCTGAAGACAGAAGTTAACTGTGTACATTAATCTTGGCTTTCAAGGAATGCTGTTTCATTTCTAGAAAATGACATCATTCAAGATTAATTCATACAGCAGTTAGACAGGAGTGAGTAGAAAGCTGGGGGTAAGTAGGTGACTGAGACTTTACCTCATCTAGTAAGTTGTAGCTTTTGGCTGATGATTGTGTCCAAAGGAGAACAGCTCTGAATTCTGGTATTTGAAGATGCTTAGCTGAACAATCAAAGTTCAGCTTAATTCCATAATGTGAAATATCTTAGCAAATTCTGATTTTTCATAGCTGATGTATTCAAGGAAACAACCTATGACAATTAATAGTGCTGACTGAAAGTTTACAAACCTTTTGATACCAGTGCAGAGGTTGGTATGTGATTTTTCCAACAGGTGTATGTCGCAATTTTTTACATTTCAAAATCTTAAACAGTTACAGAACTGTTGTCTTACAAAAATGTATTTAAGAGTCTTCAGACTCCCAAGACATCTTGAAATCAGGGAATTCTCAGATGTTCTACAAATAAAATATAAAAAGCAATTTAGTTAAATCTATTATTGAAATACTTGCCTTTTTTTTCTTTAAATATGTATTTGTGTAGAATGAATATTGGGGTATTCTGATGTGCCTGTTCTTAGTTCTCAAGAAGAATGTTTCATGGATGTTGAACTGCTGACCCTTTGGTGATTTGCATGTGCCATGTGAAACGAGCATTACTGAATGCTCCTGTTTTGCATTTAAGAACTTTGGCTTTTTTTAAAGTATTGAATTCTTCTTCTAAACTACATTAATGACGGTAAAAGTTTAATAAGTAAAAGTTAATCTTTCCCAATTATTGGTGATTTTATATATCTTTATAAAAGATAAAGATTTGATTTCAAATACATTTTTTGTCTCTTTTTAAATTCAATGACTTAAACAAATCAGCATTATAAAGAAGAAAAAATAGGAGAAACGTTGTGTCTGAACACAGTGGAAAGCTTCCTCTATCAGTTATTTTAAATGTAGTAAGTACTGTAAGTATTTGAGTTGTGAAAAGTGTAGTGAATTTTTTCCTCACAATTAGGTTTAATTTAGCACTAGAGCACTTTCATCTCCATGCTTGCAGGGTAAGAGATCCCGGCAGTTTCAATTCTGAGCATTTTGCAAAAATGACAAAGCAGGTGGGACTGTGTCAGCATGGATCAGATCAATTCCAGACCATTTTTCTTCTTGTCTTGTCCTAACTATAAAAAGAACAGAAATAGCTTACCCAAATAATCGAAAAAAAAGATATGAGAAAGTCTTAAGATTTGGACTGCAGTTTTTGTTAGTTTATCAAATTCTTTATTTAAAAAAAAAAAATCTTTATAAAAAATCTGTATCAAAAGCACAATAGTCTAATTCATGTTCATGCAGTTTAATTATTTGCAGAGTTGTGTAGAGTTGTTTCAAATTCAAGAGGAAAACATTTTCTTTTGTTTGTTTTGTTTGGCAGAAGTCTGGTTTTTACATCTAACTAAGGCATTTGAGACTAGATGGTTAACAACATGTGTACATGTACATATATGTACTTCTTTCTATATAACTATAAAGCTATTTTCTAGAGTGAGCAGGTTAGTGGGATCAGAGCGGTGATGGCAAAGAGACATAGCCTTTAGCTACTGAAGATTTGCAGATGAGTTGTCATTTACTTTACATTCCTTAAATACCCCATTGCTGAGTAGAAATTACAGAAGGGGTGGGCTCCTTTTCAGTTAGCTGGGATACATAGTTCTGGACAGAGTCTTCAAGATGTGTGTTCTACCATTGCATTTGCTGTTCTGAGGAAGAGATAATCATTCAGACTCTGGTAGCAGCTGCACTACTTATTGTGGTTACTCTGGAACATATGGATTGAAGCTGGTGCACTTTGTGGCACTAATGGAGAAGACAAAATATCCTTATGATTGTTAATAATTTAAATTAAACCAGAAGGTTTTCTTTGATGTAATTTCTATCCTTCACGTGTGAATTAACAACTGTTAATATTGAAAAGTTGTTACACGAGCTTCTATTTGCTTGGTTTAGCACTAAGCTGATCTTTAGCGGGGGTAGAATGAACTATAATCAGACTGTCTTCAGGGAAGAAGTTGTGTACAGTGTAATGTACAGGCAGGTCTGGAGATCTATTCATAATAATTTATGAAGAGACTTAAAATTTTCTAGCCCCAAATAATTTAGTATTCTGTAAATACACTCATGTATCCAAATCGGAGTATCACGTTTTGTTAATGCTTCCTGAGAACATCAAATAAGCTAGAGGTAGACTCAATCAGGGTACTTAATTGGCTCAACTCAGCCAAGAGGTTATACTTAATCTTGTGTGTCTTCTGTGACTGTCTTTCAAGTAACATTGCAGTATTTTGTTGAGCATTTGATTTTTCAGTAAACTCCATGCAATTTAAATGTTATGCTGCTTAACAGGAGGAGATGTCTTAGCACGTTTTGGACCCTATCTGTGTGCCTCAGAACAATTGCTGCGTTGAGTTTTCTCATTGTGAGTGCCATGGTATATTCTTATGGTGCTTTCTATGTACAATGAGAGAAAATATATAATTCCTGTTATCTGTTACTTAAATACTGGTACAAAGAAAGTTCTATTTTAGTAAGGAAGCGTTTGTCAAATTTCTGTATGTGTACTGAAGTTTACAGCTGAGTGTACTTAAATGAGAGTAAATCTATGAGGACGTGCAATGGGAAGAGAAGCAGGAAAAGTCTAGAACTTGAAAGTAGAAGTGGGAGTGGGGAAAGGACTGGGGAAGGTGACATGGGGAACATTCCTGTTGGCTCTCTGCTTGGCTACCTGGAGCTGGGAGTAGGAAGAAAAAGTGTGACCAGCTTGAGCATCTTGGCAAAGCTTTTTAGTCTCGACTTAGGTATCAGGCATGAATGCTTGTTGAGGTGTTTAGCAGATATATAGATAAATATTTTTACCTGTAGTTTACCAATCGTGACTATCTTGAGGTATCGCTAGAAGTTTACCAGAGGGAAGCAGTAACCTTCTTGGAATAGTTTTGCCTCTTGCACATCTCAGGGACTTCTTGTTGCCAGCTTTTGGTCATGTTGCTGCTTGTCTTGCTATCCTTCAGCCTTTTAACCAAAGCTGCTATAGTGTCCTTCTGTTTCAGGCACAGTCCCATTGCCTGCAAAATGCTCTTCCAGGTTAGTGTTACTCCCCACTCCCAGCAATGTGGGAACTGAGTGGTGTTAGTAGGGTGCAAATGTGTGCATTATCAGTGCATCCTGTAGAGGAGTGTAATATAAGGATGTAGTTCTTTGTACTTTGCTCAGGAAAGTTAGAGTGAGGGTGAAGCCAGGCTGAACAAGTCAGTCCATCTGACACTGGGAAATCCTCTGCCAGGATCAGCACTGTGATGGGAGATACGGTTCTGCTACAGCTGCAAATCTCTGGAAGAACCAGACAGTCAGAGAGGGGGAGAAAGATAGGATTGGTGAGAGTTGGTGAGAGCAGGAAGAGGCTGCTATGATTACGTCAATCCTTCTTTATTTATTCTGAATTAAATAGTAGGTATACTACCATCACATTTAAATTTTAAAAGGATATCCTGCTGGCTCAGTGTGCTAATGGATGTGGCCCTTAAGTGCAGCAGGTATTTTGTCAATGTTTGTGATGACTCTGCTCTATGCTGTATTTCTACTTGTCTGGAGGGAGAAATAATGCATATTTGTGTGCTTGCTTCAGAGGCTGCACAAGGTATTGTGAGCTCTCTTTTCCTAACCCCACACCTTTACTACAGTATTTTGCCCGTGTTCCCTTTTTGTCCTGATTTATGAAACGCTGCTATAAAATCAGTATTTCTTTTTTTATAAATAGGAGTATCATGACAAACTCATAAAGGAGGAAAAAGAAAGAGGTATTATCAACCAAAACTCGTTTCCTGATTGCAAACTCTGAAAGCAGGAATGAAAATTGTACTTGTCCACAATATTATCAAACATATTATCAGTATTAGCTATAATGGGAAAGAATCAAGGAGATTTATGCAGATGTGTATTTCCAGATGTCTTTCCTGGAGTGGGAGTAATAAAATTTGTTTTTTTTTTTAATTGTTTTAGTAATAAGAAATAAATGACCTTGTTATTGCCAATAGAAGTACAAGTAAGGACAAGAAGCAAAATGCATAATAAGTCATAGAGCTTCTCTCACTGGAACTAGAGTAATTTTAGATGATAATAATGTTTTAAAAATAGAGAACTCTCGTGGTATCTCAGAGTAGGAAAAGAGGAGGTGGTATTGAAGAGAACGGAAATGAGCAAGTAAAACAAAGTTCCCATATGAAAACAACAAAGGTAGGAGAAAGAAGAGACGGTATGGAAACACTGTAGGCAGTGGAACTTATGAGAAAGAATGTAACCAGAGAACTTGCTGTAATGGAAAACTTTGTTTTAATGGATTAGAAGTCTTTAAAAGGCACCATCCCAAAGATAATATCTTCTCTGGGGATTTCTTTTAATTGCTAATGGTTCTGAAAAGAGTGCTTTGTTGAAGAAGCTTAGTGGTAAGCTTTATTTAACTAGATTTTTTTTCTTTTTTTTTAATCTGTTTCTTGCAAGGTGCTTGATGTGCATTGTCATCTCTTGTTTTTATGGGATGGTAATAGATTAATTTTTGCATGCTTTTACTTATTTTTGCATCTTTCCATCCAAGTATAAAAGCACTGGTCTTGAAGTCATATAAAACCAGAATTACCTGTACAAATTTACTGTAAGGGAGAAAATGAGTTGTTTGGTTTGTTTGTTTGTTTCAATTTAATTAAACACCAAAATATTAAATGTACAGTGGTCAAATGTAAGTATTGGATGGAATTTTTCACATTTGCTGTTGTCTTGAGATTTTGCTGTCATGGGGGTGAGAAGCTGGTATCAAGATGACTACTGCATTATTGAGGGGGAAATTGGATCTGTATGCTCGATGTTCTATTTGCAGCTTCTCAGTGGGGAGAGGATGGGGACCAGCTGAGTAGAAGGCAAATGGTGCTGGAGTAAGAAATAGCAAATAAGAGGTGATTTACATGATGAGTCCTCTGTTCTCCCCTGGAGCACGAGAGGGACACTGCGCTGGCTGATAAGCACCTCCTTAGAGCTTTTGTTCTTTTTATAGCAGGTTGAAGAATATTTCTAATTAACTTCCTTATAGGGCCAGAATAATTTCGCTTTTCCAAAGTATTTGATCTGTTTTTAGTACCAGAAGGGGAATGCCCTTGAAAATAGTTTCAGCTCTGAATTAGATCAACTGATGCTAACAGTTCACACCCAGCCAGGTAGGGCCAGTGTAGTGGTCAGCGTTAGTTTATGCACTTTCCTCTGGATTCCCCTGAAGCAAATTTATTTTTGTGTACATTTATCATCTCAAATATAAGAAAATAAAAAAAGAAGTTATTTGTGTTATGCAAGTGATTGCAAAGTAGAAAATAAAACAAATGAGACAATTGAAAATAAGGGGAAGCTGGAAAGTAACTTCAAAACTGCTTACCTGAGAATGGAATTTCTCCCTGATGTACCATACCCTTTCTGATCAAGGATGTTAAGGATTAAAGTTCTGTGATCCTTGCTTATATTTTCAAGTATTATCAGAGAGAATGTTAATTTTTACCAACCTATTTAAAATTAAAGAGCCACTTTACATTTAAATCTTTCTGCTTAAAATTCCTTTATAGTTAACAGTCTGTCTTATTTATTATTTTTTGGCCATTATTCAGCAAAATAAGCGAGGTGTTTTGCCAAAATACACATCAGTCTTCAGTGATAAATTTGGTTGTGGCAACCAAATGACTAGAAGTTTTTTTTTTTAAATATGCTGATGTTTTTCTCTGTTGCCATGTAAGTGAGAAACCCACATGTTCGGAGAGGCTGAGGTAGTGAAACTGGCTTTGTTCAGTTTGTCTTGGTGAGATGTGAATCCAAAACATTGACAGTATAGTTTTTTTCTTTCTGTTTTTTCTTACGCTCGGCTTTGTTAACGGAATTTGATACTGAAGTTTTTCACGTGTTTGTTGGCTTTATGTAGATGTCACAGAACTAATCAGATAAGCTTACAGTATCACAGAGCCCTCTCGTGAAGTAACTGCTTCTATGCTAGTGTAACAGAGCAACTTTCTGAGGGACAGAGTACCGGGGAGTGAAATCATATCCAGAATGAGGCAGTATGTTCAAGTTCCAACTATTGAGCAAGAAAAAGCCTATGATTATAATTCTGCTTTTGAACCAAGACCATGTATGTGTTTGGGTAGGTGTAACGATCGTTTTATGATTAAGTGGACTATTTCTTGCTACTGATGTTGTGTAGAATAAATGCTCGTAAAAAGCAGTATCCTCGCAGTTGGTAAATATGTGCAGCTGCAGCTTTAACATATGAAATGTGGGTTATGGGATTCTTTGAGCAGTAGATAACGTGCATTTTTTAATTTGGAAAATCCCATCATTGTTGAGATTTAAATGTGCGTGTCTGTGTGTTTGTGTGCTGTTTAAAACTTTCACATTGGCTATCTTACAATAGTGTAAGCTTCTCTGTAGCTTTGATTTTAACTTTCATATTTATTTGTATTAAATGGCATAAAGATGGGAGACAAATTATGCCTGGTACCAGAAGGAAATCATCAGTGGAGTTTGGGTGACAAACCAGCTCAAATTGGAACATATTCCTTTTACCCAACTTAGTGACTGCATCCTGCAGAGCTGCAGAACAGCTTACTTGTCTGAAGTGAATCTGTTTTACTTGGATCGGGTTTATCTTGGTTGAATTGGTACTGAAGAAATAAATAATCATTTTTCAGTGGCTTCACTCCATTTAGTAGTGTTCTTCTTTCCTGGGTGAGGTAGTGAAATGTTTCGGGATTTTGTTTATTTGTTTAAATTCAGTTTGCTATTAACATGTATTATTAAGACATGATTATTCTGTGGTATTTTTTATTCCTTTCATTTTCCTGTGATTTTTTTAAAATGTATTCCATATGTTTCCTGTGATTTTTTTCAGCAAAGCCTGTCTCATGACTGTTAACTGTCTTATTTGTTTCATGTTTTCTTTTTGTTTCTTTTCCTGCCTTCTTTTGAGAGCTTTATTTTTTTAGTAATGTTCTGTTCAAGTTTCTTCACTCAAAAAACCCTCTAAAGCTGAAAACTTTGGTAGACTTAGCTCTAGCTTTCTAATGCTTGAATGTTCTGTTTAATTTAGAAAATTATGTTAATGTGATTTAAAATAAAGAAATAAAAATGTATGAATTTTAATGATGATAGTGAACGTTTTGAAGTGTTTTTTTTTCCTGCAAACTGTTCTGTAATTAAATAGATAACAATGTAAAGATACTACTGAAATCCAAGAAGGGTAGGTTTTTCAAATCTGATGCTACACGCTTATTTGTAGGCCTTTTCTGATCTCAAAATTGACTGTATACCTTTCATTAGAAGATCAGTAATAGAACACTATTGGGTTTCATTTAACTGAAACCATCTGGTTAGGCTGTGAGAATGAGCTTGTATGGTGTTATCTGATATCTCACACTTTCAGTTGAGAGTCTGTATCCAGGTTTTATGCTCAATTTATGTGGCTACCGTTTAGCTCTAAAATATTGTTTTCAGACTTAGTTCATTGCAAGAATTTTCTTATCTGGCCATATGAAGAGGAGAAACAAATTCTAAAAGTATTTATTGACCTCTATCTTAAGTTTAATATTGTATGATATCTTCTGTTAATACTGTACTTGAGATAGCTGTAGAAAAATACTACTGTTGTTGTATTAATATTTTTTAACAAATAATGATCAAACTCATTTTTTACCTGGGGAATTTACCTTCTGTGAAGCAGAACACCAAGCAAGAAAGCAATAGTCAGAAGAGTGTCGAGTCAGGGGCTGAGCTGCATATCTAATTAATGAAATATTCATCTAAGTTAAGTCTTATTTTGGTGGATTTTGATTGTTTACTTGAATTTCACAATACTGTGTAACATACTAGACACTTAATAGGTACTCCTACCTTATTATGGTTTTACTTGATTTTAGAATGTTGCAAAACACTGGTCTTGATGGGATAAAATTGTACAGCTTTGTTGTAACATAAGTAGGTTTTTAACCTCTTAATTCACAGTTATCTATGTACGTTTTCCAGGGACATATGCAATAGCTTTGATTTTAGTTACTGAATACGTACATCTTTTGAATAAACGTGAGTTTTACATTGATTAGTCCTCTAAGAGGAGGATGTCAGCAGAAATAGTCGCTCAAAGAACTTGGCAGTAGTAACAAAACAGTGCTTCGCAGATAAATCCTCAGTGTTACAGATCTTTACTGCTTGAGTATGCTTTGTTTTTATAGCTTTTTGAGGTCCTCATTTGCATTCATCTTACTGATCATACACTCATTCATGACTTGAGTGAAAAGACTAGCAAAGAGAACTTAGAGTCAAAGTCTGGTTTCAAAAGCAAAGATCTATCTATTGTAATTGTTTCTGAATAAATAAATTGCAAGAATGAAGTTGTCAGACTCTTAGTAGAATTCGACTTCTGTCCAGAAAATGGTAACATCATAAAGCAGTTTGAATAGAGGGTAATTGGTCTACTCATACAGAGCCTTGTAATAAAAGAGTACAGCAGAGAAAGACTTATCCTTAGCTTCCCAGAGGTTTTAGTAAGTATGGTACAAAACAGCTGTGATTTCTTAAGTAAAGAAATGCAGATCCTGGTAGGTTTGTGTAACAGTTCTTAGCAGTCTAATAATTTTGGAGATAAATTGTAAACAACAACGTTATCCCAAAGGTAACCTTTATTCAATTTCTGTTTTGAGTTGAATGTGATTAATTTTTTATAGATTTTACTATTTTTAGCAAATAATTTTTGGGTACAAGGTGGCTAGCTTTTTGTGAGATGTTTTTAAGGTACCTAGCTTCACTAAATGCTGTAGACAGCACGGTATGAAAGACTAGGTGTGATCTTCATGCAAACTTGGATGTAATTAATCAGTATATTATTGGACTTGTTTCAGCTCAGTGTTTTTCTTCATCAGAGCTGCTTTAATGTTGGTCTGAGACCTGACCAGTGAATTAGTCTGATGTCTGATGTTTCTACTGAAACATTTTAAATCTAATTTGCTGAAATGCTTACATTACTTGGGAATAAATCCTCATTGGAAAATGAATGGGACAAATATCTAGAAGCTTTTTCTCTGTGTGTGTGTGTGTGTTGAATTTTTTTAACTTTAGATGCTATTTTTAATAGAAACTGGAATTATTCGAAGGTACTAGTAGTCCTGAATCTTAGGGGGGAAAAAAAAAAGAGAAATGCTTACTTCATAAGTCTCTGTTGTACTAGAGTATCTTTTTAAACTAGTAGAATTACTATTAATTAAACTACTAGAATTACAAGCTACATAGCTATGATTGTTGATGTATGAATACGGTATCAGTAGGAGAATAGAAATAAGGTCCAAAGAATACTTTCTGCCACTCCAGGTGACTGTCTTTTTTTCTGATGCAAAGGAAAACAGTGAAATAATGGAAGTAAAGCATCTTTTGTTGATTGTGCTTATATCAATTGATATGATTCCTTCTAAAATACAGTGAAGATTTCATTGACTTCTTAGAGGAGTAAAGAGAATGTGTGTTTAGTTAGGTTTTGAAATGATCATTTGGAATGAACGTAAAGGAGCAAGTGAAAGTAGTCTTGGTTTTTGTACTGCTAAATTTTGAAATTCCTTGATCTTTCCACGTATTTTTAGGAATGGCTTGATGGCAGGTGCATTTCCAATATTCAGAATGTTTGCATATTTTTGCACTTACTGCTTTATAACAGTTTTGCTTATATGACTTATCAGTCTTTCTCAATTACTTCTTTTTACTTAAATGCTGGAAGTAGCAAGCAACTGAATTCACTATTTTTTTTTATTATTATTTTTTTTTTCTTCTGCTCACTTAAGGTGAAATTACCAGAGTTCCTAAAATTCTGTTCTAAATTCTGTTGGCTACATCTCTCTGCAGGAGTGTGCTGTTGCTGTGCTGCTTTACGACCTCGTTACAAGCGTCTGGTAGATAACATATTTCCTGAAGATCCAAAAGTGAGTGATGACTTAAAATTGTAAGGGTTATTGAGAAGTTTATTTTTTTTGTAGCTAACACTTTAGCATTTATATTTATTTTCACATTTCACAGTAAATTCTGCTGTAATGCTTCATATCTTTGACATAGATTAGTAGAAAATTCATTTGGAGGGGAACCTCTTTAAATAGTTGACTAACTCCCATATCAGAGCAGGGCAGTGCGTACTGAAAAGAAAAGACATAAGTATGTTTTCCTCAACTAAATGGAGATTTAATTAAACTTGGTATTCTGCCACAAAGGTAGCGTTTGACTTCATAACAACTTAGAACCATGAATGCTTGTTTTGTTTGTGGATGTAAACACTTCATTTGAATAATCTCGGAGTTGTGTTAAAGCTCAATGATTATTCTCTGTTGAAATGATTTCTGTAATAACAGTTAATAATGCTTTTATCTGTACATAATCATGATTGTGCAGTGTAATGGAGAGTTTATTTATGGTGCTACTTTTTTTTAATGTTTTATATCTTTTATCATAGAAAAAATGAGCAGAGCAGTCAGGATTTGTGTAATGTTTGGTTTATTATCTGCAGAGTACATGGGCTTTTCATTAAAAGGTATTGGTAATGACTGCTAGTTACTGCATTTATGTACGTTAATGGCTTTAAAGAAAATTAAATAAAATGATGTATGTGTATAGTAAGCACTGAAAACATGGAATCATATGGTTTTATAGCTTTATTGCAATCTCCTGACTTGATGCAAATATAGAGACACCTCAAGTACCTACGGTTGTAGTTTTACAGCTGTCTGTGAATGTCTCCAAGCTGGTCCATAGTGTTTCACTGAATTACAGGGCTTTTCTTACATATTAGAAGATTTGATTAGTAAAATGTACTTAACTGCTACTGATTATGTTTATCACTTCAGTCATTTATTTGAAAAAGATAATGTTTGGAGAACTTACAGAAAAGTAAAAATGAGGATGTCCATATCACAATTCACGTTGGACCTAATATATTAATCTCTGCCTGATCTTGTTTTAACGATTAGCTTTCAGGTACCCTGTATTTCAGCCTTGTCCAAGACATGACACTGAAGAAGTGAAAGGTTTAAAATAAAATCTTGTTTTTACATAACATAATTTTTCAAGTTACTGGTTTTTGGAGTTAAAGTTTTTGGCTGTTTTGCTTGAAAGTTACGTATTTTGTAATCTGAGTCAGATCTTTTACTCTGAGTTGCCAAAATTAAAGCACTTTAAAAGCTTCATAGTTTCTGTAGATTTAATTATTTTTATTTTTTATTTTGTGTATCTATTTCTAGGATGGACTTGTTAAAGCTGATATGGAGAAGCTGACTTTCTATGCCGTTTCTGCACCAGAAAAGCTGGATCGAATTGGTGCTTACCTGGCAGAGAGACTGAGCCGAGATGTTGTCAGACATCGCTATGGGTAAGGAAGTAAGTCACAACAGAATAAATAGGTGCTAACAGGTAGCTGCACATAGGATCAAAACAAAGATGGTGAGTTTAGAAGGTAAGATGTAGTCAACGGAGAAAATTAGTAATATGGAAATGATGTACAAAAATATTAAATGCAAGAATTGGAAGAGAAGAGCAGTATCCATCAGAAGCCATTGTCTTTGGTGTAAGTGATGTCAAAAGATATTTTTATAACTTCGTAGAATGGAAAAATGGCAACTTGTTAGGATAATTAGTTTTACTCATTTTCTTTTTCATTTAATTAAAATGTACTCTCACTGCAGAATTGTGGATAATTTGACTGGCTTTCCTTTAGTGGGATTTGTATTGGGAAAATGTGGAGTAGAAAGCTGGGGTCTATAATTGAAAACAAAATGTTCTAAATAGAACTGTTATTACTGTATTTATTCCTTTGAAAAATCCTGTTTGACATAATATAGAAATTACCAATTTCTTCTTCTTTAGATCCTATGAAAGATGTATCTTCACACTTTCTTTTCTAATTTTTTTTATAGTGAAGACTTAATGATAAATGTTGCACATGCGTTTATGTTAGTTTCTCTACAATTCATTTTCAGATATGTTTTAATTGCCATGGAGGCATTGGACCAACTTCTAATGGCTTGCCATTCTCAAAGCATAAAGCCATTTGTGGAAAGCTTTCTTCATATGGTGGCCAAGCTGCTGGAATCAGGAGAACCAAAGCTGCAAGTTCTTGGAACTAATTCTGTGAGTGAACTTGATGCTAATTTAAATCAAACTAAGTTTTTGTTTATTTGTTAAGGCAAAATAGTTTCAGAATTCACAAAATATCTGTCAGCTAACGTGAGCTGAGGAGGTTCTGTGTGTGGCAAGATATGCTGTTTGGGCATAGAATATTTACCAGCTGGAGGCAGAAAAACCTGTTTCCTTTAGTCTCAAACTCTTTTGATGGTTGGGCTCATCCTCTGCAGAAATAACTTCTTCTGGAAGGAATAGGAAAGCTGTTTTGTGGATTCTTATTTTGAATCTTTGACAGACCTCCTAAAGACATTTTGTAGATAAGGCAATATTTTATTTCTTTCAGCAATAAGAGAAGTGATGTGAGAAAGGAAAATAAGTTCCTTTTTCATGTAATGTAATGTAACTTAGTTTTAAATATAATGCAACTTGATTCGTCTTGAACTGCTGCAGAAAAAACAGATCTTGCATTTAATGTAGGCTGTTGTTGTTAGCTGCGAGGAATGTTCTTTGTGGATTCTGTAAAACTGTTGGACTTTCCTGTGGGCATGATTCCTTGCTCATGAAATTAAATGAAGTTGTACTTCAGGGAGGCGAGAAGGTCTATTAGAGTTATATGACTCTGGTGTAGAATTTCCTCTTAGATTTGAACACAAAAGATTCTTGCTGTGACAAAGGGGAGGAGTTTATCCTTGTACCTCAGACTGCCAGAACAGTCTTATTGATGGGAAATGTGTTTAAATATATACACTTATATATGAGTGTGTATGTATACATACATAATATACATACATGATAAAAGAGTCCATCTCCAGTGACAGAGTTTATCAGGGGTTTTAGAGACAGGACAAGAACTAACAGTTTTAAACTTAAAGAAGGTAGAATTAGATCAAGTATAAGCAAGAAAGTCTTTACTTATAGGAACCTGTTGCCCGGAGAAGCTGTGGATGCCCCATCCCTGGAATTGTTCAAGGCTAGGTTGGAGGGGATCTTGAGCCTGACAAACTTGATCTGATGGGAAGGTGTCTCTGCGATAAGGTCTCTTTTAACAAAACTATTCTGTGTTTCTCTATATGTATTTTCTTTAATATTTTTGAGCTCTACTACCCTGATTTTTTTCAATCATAAAAACAGTGCCTTGGCATGATCCCTTATGGAATTAGAAAATAGCTTTGGAACTTATTTTCACAGTTGCCAAATGGAAGATGTATGTCACTTTCAGTTGTTTAAAACCTCGGTGATAAACAGTTACTGTAAACCTCCACTTTGGTATACAAGGCACACACCACTTCCAAATGAATATTGTACAGAAGTTCACATTACGGTCATCTGTTTGATATTGCTCTCTATTCCTGATGAGGCATTTTATGAGCAAAATGGATCAATAGATTTCCTAAATTAGGAAATATTTCTTGTTTTTCTGTCTTGAAACTTGGTAACCAAAAATGAGATGTTAAATTCTGTTAGGAGAGTGAATATATGGATCTTCAACAGTATTCCAAAGGCTAGTTTTAGTCTATTATGCTAATTTCTCTAGATGCCCAATATAGTCAATAGAGAGAAAAGTCAATTTGTGTTAACTCTAGACGAGAAAACTGTATATTGGCAATGAAATTGTCTTTTACTGAGGACATTGGCCTACTGTGATCTTAAACAAATTTGATGTCAGGCATGGAGAAGGTTTATCATCCCATTTATCCTTTTACAGCTTTTTTTTCCCTCCCAAATAAAATATAGATGGTGAAGTATAACTGAATTATCTTTTATGTGCTTCAATTATTCTATTGTACCACTTCGAAGAGGAAACTGGCAGTGTCTGGAATAGCTATGAGTAAAACATAAATTGGGGAAAAGGCAGTATTTGGGAAAACTTCTGGTTTTTTTTGTTGTTGTTGTTGTTGCTGTTGAAAATGATTTTCATACTAGCTTCTGCTTATAATCACAATCATATTCTCTATCTTTGTAAGAATATGATGATTATTTTCCATTCTGACTTCCAAAGATTCACAGAAATACAAAGGCAGTTAGGACTTTCGAGTAAGATTCAGCTGTCTTAATTGTTAGATGTTTTTTCTCAGCCTCCCAAACAGACTTTGCTTCAAATTAAAAACAAAAAACAAAAAAAAAAAGACTTATTTACTGAATGACTTCTTGAAGTTTGAAGTCTTGGAAAGACCTGAAAGCTGCTGATGGTGCCTTCAAGGTTTTTCCTTAACTTGTAAATCGTAGGCTGTTGGAGGCAGAAATTTTTCTATTTGGTGCTCCATGGAGGGATCCTTAGCTGTCTTTCCCAGTCCCACGTGTGAAACACTGCTCATCACACCAGGACTCCGTATGTACTTCCCTGATGAGTTATGGGGACGTGGTTTAGGGGCATGATGGTGATGGATTGATGGTTGGACTAGATGATCTTAGAGATCCCTTCCAACTTCAGGGATTCTATGTCTTACCAAAAAACCGCACAGAGTTTATATTCAGCTCTTTGACTTTTAAAACTATTTTTTTTTTTAATTGTTATTATTCATTTACATTTAAAAATCAAAGCTGAAGATTACTGTTCTGGAAAAACAATTGTTTTGATTTTTTTATTTCCATATTTCTTGTGCCTGCTCTTCAAGTTAGTGAATTATTTTCTAATTTTTTACATTGCATTTGTAAACTATGTTTAGTTCTTACTAGAAAATTTTTAATAACATAGTTGTAAACCTCCTTACACAGATATTTGACAACAGGTGGAATTGAATAGTGAACTGTAGTGTTGAACTGTATTATTTTTTCATTTTTCAAGTAGAAGAAGTTTCAAATCAGCAGTATCTGTAAACTACAGAAAGTCTGTTTCTATCATGGTAGATATTTTTATTAACCATGTGCTAAGACAGCATATGCTGGTATGGAAACTGAAAAAAATGTGATAAGCAAAGGAAGTCTCAGTTTTTCTTAAGTAATATAGAATCTGAAAGCTGATTGCTGTAAGTTTATTATTTGGAAATTTACTGAAGTGCTTAATTTCTCTCTTGTTACCGAAATTCTGTAAATTGGTTTAAAAAATTATGTAGAATATCTGTATCTCCCTTTGTACAAATAATTAAACGTGTTGTTAGATCCATAGTTGTTATACTATTAGAGTTAATTCATTTTACCTGCTCTTCTTAACCAGGAAAAAGCATCTCCAAACTCCCTGGAAGAAGGCTGTGGCAAGGTGGGAGTTGGCCTCTTCTCCCATGTAACTATCGATAGGACTAAAGGGAGCAACCCCAAGTTGCACCAGGGGAGGTTCAGGTTGGATATTGGGAAAAAATTCTTCTCAGAAAGGGTGTTCAGATGCTGGACTGGGCTGCCCAGGACGATGGTTGAGTCACCTGGAGGTGTTCAAGAAACATTTAGATGTTGTATGAAGGGACACGATTTAGGGGGGAAATATTTGGTGATAGGTGGACAGTCAGACTGGATGATCTTGGAGGTCTTTTCCAACTTTCATTCTGTGATTTTGTGTAAAGAGGGTTGAAGAAATTTTTTACTTAGAATGGTGAGACTCTGGCACAAGATGCCCAGAGGAGCTGTGGATACCCAATCCCTGGAGACATTTAAGGCCAGGTTGCATGGGGACCTGAGCAACCTGATCTAGTGGGTGACAACCTGCTAATTTCTAAATCACTAATTTCTGTTACTGAGAAAACTTTTCCTTGTCATTGTTAATTGTCATTTTAGTACTGCATTTATGAAGTTAATGGTACCCAGTGCTGCACACAAACTGGAGCACAGGAGGTTCCTTCTGAACACCAAGAAACATTTCTGTGTTGTGCAGGTAGCTGAACACTGGCACAGTTTTCCCAGAGAGGCTGTGGAGTCTCCTTCTCATCCTCCTTGGAGTTGTCCAAAAGGCAGCTGGACATGGCCTTGGGCCCTGTGCTCTGGGTGTCTCTGCTTCAAGAGGGACTAGATGGACTCAGAGGTCTCTGCTGTTCTCAACCATTCTGGAATTCTGTGGCTGTATGAATCTGGTGTTTGAACCTTAAAATATTTGTTCTTTTTGTAGTTGCTTACTGAAGTGCCCATATATGTTCACATACTTCCTGTTATTCCTATGTGATAGTTTCCTCATAGTATAGTAGCTTTTTCTATAATTATCTGTATCATCATCCCCCCCTTCAAATGAAATGTGAGAAAAATTCAGGCTATCAAAGATAGAAGTTGGAAGCTCAAATATCAGAAAATACTGCTCAGATCCAGCCTACACATTTTACAGATAGTCACTTTAATGTAACTCAGATTTAAATATAATACATGTTGATTTTTCTTGAACTGCTGCAAAAAAAAACAGACCTTCTTTAAAGACATCCAGAGGGTATCAAAACTTCTGCCCCTACGTCTAATTTTTCTACAGATACAAAGTATTGGCTATCTCAGAGTGATAAGATAGCATAATTATACATAAGTAATTATGTCTTTGGGAGTTTAATTTCAGAAGTTGCATGATTTACTCATAGGACTTGCACAATCTGTTTCTCCCTGGTAATATGATTCAACTTTCTTGACTTAATCCTGGTTAAGCATTTTCTGAAAAACATGGTCCTGCCTTAGTAGTAGATTTATAAGGTTTTATGCTGCTTCGATTTTATTGATTTCAAAATTAATGTAAATAGATACTAGCAAGGTAAGTATGCCTCTTTGTACCTTCTGTATTGTGTAATGTTTGTACTGGCAAAGCTTCCATAAAATATCAGTATATTATTGCAGGCATTTACTATGATTGACAGACATGTTTACATCTATATATATTAAAACAAAATAAAAAAAACTACTTTAAATATATCCTAGGCAACTGCTTGAAATTTCATTTAAACAATTGCCTTTTTAAAGTTAAACAGTTTTTGTGTTTGTGTTATGCTTGAAAATATCTCAGATGCTTAGGAGTCAGATGTTTATAAGTTTAACAGCTATAACATCGTAAGAACATCACTTCCAATCAAGTAGGAAGTATAGACTGATGTGTACTGTGGAAACTTGTTCATGACAGTGCAACTCAGAACAGTCACGTGACAGTTAGATTTCCTGTGACCTAAACATTTAGTCATCTGAATACTAAGCCTCAATATCACTTGGAAGTGCTTTATGTTTGGTGGAAGAAATTATTATATATTGAAGGGAATCATTCTCTCTTTCTGGATATTTAACTGTGAGCATCATTTTGAGAGGCCAGGTACTTGCATCCCTGCTGCAAAACTACATTGTGGTTTAGGAGAAATGTGCAGAGAGTTGCTGACGTTGGTCTCAATTCTTCATTTATTCTGATAAAAGAATTTCTTAGTACAAGAGGAGATCTTCCTCCTAGCAAATTTTGTTATAGTATTTGAAATCTTCATGTTGCAAGATTCTGTTAATCAAAGAAGTCCTCACATATTTTAGATGGTTGCTGCTGATGGTTGCTAGAAAAGTTAAAAAGTTAATAATCTCATGACCACATCTGTAGTATATTATTATATATTATATATATTATTATATATATATTATAATATTATTGTATTATATATTTATGGAAGTTTGCTGTGTGAATCATTTGTAAACCTAAATGCTTGAATGTTTGAAAAACACTTAAGATTGTATTACTCTTTTTTTTTTTTCCCCACTGAACTTGAAGATTAATTAGTTTTTTTCTTTAAAAACAAAAAAACCTTCAGAATGTGTACTTGTTTTGTAATTAAAATCTGTGAAACAAACTCGTGAGAAATAAATAAGACAGTAAAGCATTTTCCAGTGTCCATTGGGAGGGAAAAGATGGTTTTTATACCTCACCATATTGAAAACAGTATGGTTGCTGTTCAAGGACTGAATTCTCAACTGTAGATGCACAATAAATGTCTCGACTTTTGTTTAGCAGTTGGTAAGAATGCATTGCAGAGGAAAAAGTGAAGTTATCTTAATATGACATCACTCTGCTTCATGAGGCAGCATGAGCACTGTGTTAGACCTGACAACTTTTCCTTGCCCTTTTTTTCATCTCTGTGTAGTCCAGTCTAAAATTTTCAGTGGTAAAGAATTCACAGTGCCTTCAGGCAGTCTGTTCACTTAGGTGGTTTATTTAATGTTTAGCTCAAGCAGCTTTTGCTGCACTGTAAGCTCGCTATTGCTTTTCTTACTACCACTGAACAAATAAAACCTACTATTGCTTTTCTTTTCACAGCTGTCTCTTCTGTATACTGGAAGACTAGTATCTTTTTTGGCAGCTCTAGAATAGATAATTTAATATCTTTCAGTCTTTTTAACTTGTTTTTTTTTTTTTTTTTTTTACATACAACTTGTTCATCTGTAGAATAATTGAAGGACAGTATCACTTAATCAGTATCTTCAGCAGTGATGCTTAAATGGATGCGTTACTTCATCTGTGGGTTTATTAATGCCAATTGAATGGCAAAACTTTCTTCATAGATCTCACAAATAATACATATCATAATACATTGTTTTCTTTATCATGACAGTATAAAAGCATCAAATTTTGTTGAATGCAACCCTCAGTTTCTTATCTGCATTCAGCTGTGTCTGACGTGTATTTGCACAGCTGCCTTAAAATGGTATTTTGCCTTTCTCATTCCTAAATTGTGTCTTTTGTTCAGGTTCCAGTTCCAGTTTGGCCATAACATAGCACTCTATTATCTAAGCCTGTAGTAAAACTGAAATACTGCCTAATTCTAGAAAGGCCCCTTCAGAAACTCACTCAGTACCATATTGCAGTTTGATGATTTACAAGTGTTGGTATTTTTTAAACCTCTTTGCATCTGTCATATGGAAAGTGTTCTTTCGACATCTTTTTTCTAGCTTCTCTGAGATTGATGGTGGTTTTCTTTGTCAACATCACTGAAGTTAAGATCTGACAATGTTGCTTCATCTGGATTCACAAAATCTGTTTCCTTGTCATAGGAATAATTTAGGCTGAGTTGATCTGATTTCTAGTTGACTAATCTGCGTTGATTTTTACTTTGTTACTTTGATCCCTTTGTTACTTTGTAGATTTTGCAAATCTGAGTATTTTTTGTGTCCTTTGTGTGAGTGAAGCTTTAGATGAATGGTGCTTAGGTTGACTGGGTTACAGTTCCATGACTGCTCCGCTCCTTCTTTTTCTTTTTTTTTACCTTTTGTAAAAATAAGCAGAATTGACAGAATTCCTTCAGATTTGTTTCCTTTAAATTCAGTTGCTGCTTTGCCAGTCAGTGGCAGTCTACCATGGGATTTCTTGGATTGCATGACTTAAAGACATTTGCTATTGAGATGTTTCCATGTTGCGTAATATGTAATTTGATTCAGTTTCATCATTTAGTAATGATCTAAATAGTCTAAATGAAGTTCTGGTGGAAACTCTTTAAAAAGAAAACCTCTCAGTTTGCTTTTCTTCTACGAAGTTAGATGTTTAAACATTTTGATAGTATTTAAAAATTGGATTCTACTTTAATGCACTGTTTCATATTTTTCTTAAATGAAGCTTAGTATTGCTTGGTATCAAAAACTACTTTTAATATATTTCATTTTCCAGTTTGTCAAATTTGCCAACATTGAGGAAGACACACCTTCGTATCACAGACGCTATGACTTCTTTGTGTCTCGGTTCAGTGCCATGTGTCATTCATGTGACCATGATCCAGAAACACAAACGGAGTAAGTGCCATTCCTTATGTATTGTAAAGAATTGTCTGTAAAGTTTTTATTATTGTATTTAGTGGAATCATTCATTCCATTGGTAAAAAAAAAAAAAAATGAAATTGACTTCTTAAGTGGTACCAGATATTGAAAATCTTAATTGAATTCATAGAATATTCGGGAAAATTTTAACTTATTGATGACTGCTGAATTGCATGGATTGTCTCCAGAAGGTCAGCACTTACTACTTTAAATGTGTGCAAGTTGCATAACTCGTTTGAGAAATCAGTGGGGCTACTTACATGAACAGAAAAGCATATTTTGAGTCTTTTATTTGAGAATTATTCTTTAAAATTGAATTTTATTAGATGTATGTCATATGATACTGTGTGAAACTGAAATGCCTTTGTGAATTCGTATGAAATTTTTCAACATTATGTAAGTATCACAATGTTTTTAACTTTAGCTCCCCCTAGTGGTTTTTTTCTTTAAGTGAATCGTTCGTCAGTATTTAACTGTATAATTTTCATCACTGTTGTACTCATTTATTTCCATGCATTAAATTATTCAGCGAACTATGATAAATCCATATGCTTAATCAGGGAGTTTGTAGTGACAGGACAAAGGACAAGAGTTTCAAACTAGAAAAGTGCAGGTTTAGGTTAGGTATAAACAAGCAGATCTTTCAATGAGGATGATGAAGTAGTGAACAGATTGCCCAGAACATCTGTGTGTGCTCCTTGCCTGCCCATTCAAGGCCAGGCTGGATGTGACTTTGAGCAACCTGACCGAGTGGGTGCCATCCCTGCACATGGCAGGGGGTGTTGGAGCTAGACAATCTCTAAGGTCCCTTCCAACACAAACCATTCTGTGATTCTTAAGCAGGTGTTGCTGGTGAAGCTGGTGTACCATGCAACTACTTTATAAGAATATATTTCTTTCAGTGTGCTTATTTACCTGAAGCTGATGGTTACAAAGTACTATATTCATAAACGCTTTAATGAGTTCTTTGTGATTTTTTTTTTTAAGGTTTAGTATAATGAAAAGAAGTATTAAAGTACTTAACATAAAACATTCTGTAACAAGTTAACATATGGAGCACAGTTTGAGATTTTAAAAAATTTTTTTTTTTAGTATTTCTTCTATCTTCATTTCCCCTCTTAAAAAAGGTAATTTCAATAATGATCCAGAGCATAGGATGCATTGAGAGTGTAATTCTGATTTATTTGTCAGGTGTTACCTGCTGCTCAGAAGGATACCCCAGAGTAACATATGTCAAAGGAGTGCTTATTATTGGAATAAAAGAACCGTGTTAAGTGTTCAGATTTGCACATTATCAGTCTACATTGTTACCTATGCTTCAGTTTGCAATGTTATTGTACCCTTTAGGGGGGAATTCCATCCTAGTTACATAAAACTGCACACACCCTTGATTTAAATGCTTTAATGCCTTATTAAGCCTTTCCTTTATGGGTTAAATTTGATGCTGCAAGCCATCAAGTCTTACGTCTTCTTTTTCTAGACCTCCTATACAATAGAGGGAACATGAAATTAGTGCTAATAATGCTCTAATATACAGAAGTATATATAACTGTGAGAGTGTTTTTACTTATATTGCTACAGATTTGGTTACTCTGACTTCTTCACATCTTTGTGGACAGTTTGAATGCATTTCTTTTGAAATAGAAATTTAAAACAAGTCCTCTTATTTTGAGAAAAAAAATCATTCTTGGAGCTGTCATATCAAATTTGCTGTAAGTACAGCGATAACAGATGACCCTTGATTCCAGATAACAATTCTAAATGCAGATATCACAAGTAGCTAGTGCATTTGATAGAGCCTAGAGCATAATTCAGCTTATCCTAAAATGGACATGTGTAGCTGCAGTTTGCCTGTGTAGCTTGAGGTTCCGCTGAACTTACTGACTTGAATGTGAATGGGAGTTTGAATTAAATCTACATTTATGGTCAAATAATGCAGATTTCTGAGCTTGAGAGCAAATCTCAACTCATAACTGACATTTCCCTTTCAGCAGGAACTCTACAGAAAAGCCAATCAGCAAATTTTTTCATGAAGAACTAATAGTTAAAAATCAGAAATTCTGAGAAAAAGTGTTGCTTCATTTTAAACACTAAATTCATATCGAAGTTATTTGTAGGTGACAGCAGTTACCTGTGAAAAATCTTTCAGTGATGGGATTTTGGAAATTCTCTGTCTTAAATTGCAATCTTAGATTCTTAATATTGAAAACTTAATATCTGAAAACTGCACTGTAGTTGTACTAGAGGATCAGGAAATGCTTTGATTGTTGTTTGTGTATCCCTCTCCTTCTCAGATTTATATACAAACGTTACTAAAGTTGTATTTACAAGTCTAGAATGACTAGATAACTGCTGTTGGATCCTGTTTGAATGCATGTAGCTTTGTTCAGAAATAGTTTTAAAAGAGAGGCTTGCATCGTTAAGTATTTATAACTTGGTATCTGGAAAATAAAACAGCACTGAGTTGCTGTACATTTCATTGCATATGTTCTTCTTTTTGTTAAAAATAAGAAAGTATCTAACAGCTTGACTAAGTCTTTTCTAAAACTGGTATTAAATTTTCTTTTGTTGTTTATCAGCCACAATTAATTTAGCTAAAAGAGTTTTAGAACAAAAGCAGTGGCTCCTTTGGTGTGTCAGGCTTAATTTGATGGAAGTATCTTTTGTGTGCTTTCCATGTTGTACATCTTCCACAAATCTTGAAAGACTTACTGTTAATCCACAGCCTTAACTACAGTTTTTAAAGACTTAATTGTGTTATTGTGGTAGCTGTTGCACCAGCTGAGCTGTGTAGTTTCACATGTTTTTTTCTACAGTGGAGTAGGTTAAGTTTGCAACTGATGGATACTAAACTCCGCAGAGTTTATCAAGGTTTTACCAAGTAATTTCCAAATTACTGTTTTTGAGAACCCAATGAAATTCCACACTACACAGTTGCTGCTGCATAATACATAGACAGCCATGCTGCAAGTGCTGTGTTTTTCCTGTTTCACAATTCTATTTCTTCTTTCCTTAGGATCCGAATTGCTGGAATTAGAGGTATTCAGGGAGTGGTTCGTAAAGCAGTTAATGATGAACTTCGAGCAACTATATGGGAACCTCAGCACATGGATAAGATAGTACCATCATTACTGTTTAATATGCAGAAGATAGAGGATGTTGACAGGTATTTTTATTCCTGATCACTAGTAAGTTTTAGTTTTTTATGATACTGATCTTTTTCTTGCTGGTGAAAATCAGTAGTTTATTAGCTAAGTGTTCTTGAAACAGAACACTTTACCTACCTTCTGCTAATATTTTTGTCTTTTCAACCACCTGCATTTCACTTGTTCACTGTTCAAGAAGTTGTATATCCATGTTTACTCCTTAATTCTAATTCTGTTTTTGTAATATGTCAGATGCAGTGATTACTAAGCACAAGTAAGGTAGGTAACTCAGATTTCACTAGTTATATTTGTTAAAAGTTGAGGGTTCAATTCCTGCTTAGTCATCGGAGCAATTCCCTGTCCTGTCTGCTGCAGTTCTTAAAGAAAAGAGGGAAGATTTCTACTCTTTTTGCCCTTAATAGCTACTGGGTGTATTTACCTGCCAATTTGGCATTCAGAAAAGATCTATGCTATTACTAATGTTGAGATATGCCATTTACCTTATAATAGAAATGTCATTTTTTTTTGGTCCATGTATATATTCATGTCTTAACACTATGCAGGTGTAGAAAATGGTTATTGATAGCACTGTGAAACTTACGTTTATGAAAACCTACTTCAGCTATGTGAAAAAGCTTAAATGTTTGCATCACATGCAGCCCTAGCTGCTTCGAAACTTGCCTGGTAGGCTCAGCAGGCATCCAATGACAACATGCTTTTTTTGTTTTTGTGTGACACTCAGCTTTCACAATTGTTCAGTTTTTTCTTTTTTTCTTTTCATACCTCAACTTTACTTCTTTTAATCCTAACTATTAGTATCTGGCTCTTCTATTAAGTAAATTTTCAAACTAAATGGCTGAAATTATTTGTTGTCTGTCTATGCATGCTTTATGTATTTACTGCATATCACTAGCAGCTCACCAAGTACACACAGAAATATCCAGTTGGATTTTAAATCTGAGGAGACATCTGAATGAGAGCCAAAGGTTTCTGAACCTGCTTTTGAGAACGTTTCAGCCTTTGCTTGCTCTCACAGGGTTTCTAAATGTTCTTTCCTTAACTACCCCTTACAGTGCCCCCAAGCATATATTTACCTTTATGCAGCCAAGTTAACTACTGACTGAAGTAGGATTTGGATCAGCCGCATAAAGCAGATCAGTTTATATGTGCTACAGGACTCATTTTTTATCATTTGTTGAGCAATGCAGCGTTGGTGGAAGAAAAACAAATCTGTCATGAAGCAACTGTTAATTAAATATCTGAACTGGCATCTTCGAACCTTTTCCTATAATGCATATTCAGTAGAAGAAAAGACTCATGAATTTCCATGTGGCAAATAGGGGCCTTATGATGCACGTATGACAGGAAAGCTGAAAACAATATTTATAAATTGTTGATCTTCTGGCCTTAAATGATGTTAGAGAATGTCCTATTTTGTTTTATATGTAACTTCGTATTTTGTGGAGAACAAATAGAAGCTGCTTGAAGAGTAGGAGTCAGAAACATACTGTTTTGGCAGATGGAATGAAAGCATTGTAAGAAAGCAGAAATTCTAGAAAATACCTCTATCTGAAGTCCATAGAAAATAATTGTGGCAAACTTGAGGCAAACATATGTAAGCTTTACCTTAGAGTAGCATAACTTTTGTTTGTTATTTTGTTTGCTTAACTCCTGAATAGAAATCAGAAGATATAGTTTTTGGAGTTGAGGATTGAAAATATACACAATTTTTTTTTTTTTTTTTTTTTTTAAATAATTGTAATTGTGGCTGATTTCTTCCATGTGTCTGAGTAGGTGACTCAAATAAATGTGCCTGCATAACGTATAAAAACTAATGTTTTTTTTTAAAGTTATACTACTCTACAATTACTGTGCATACTTTCAGTATATTATAAACCCAAGAGATTCTTCCCTCCCTTTAAAGATTTTCTAGAAGATTCAGAACGAGTGGGGAAGGTATGTATCAAATAGAAAATTTAAAGGTTATTTTCAGTTGTTTTGTAAATTATCATTCAAGATAATTGTAAAATTGGAAGTGTCAAAGGCAAATAGGTACTAATACTTCTTGGAGACTTAAGTTTGAATATATCCATAATGTTCGTATGATTTCTGCAGTTTCTTCCTGTAATCTCTTCTAAGCAAGAATCCAAGCAGTGCTTCTCAGTTTATAACTTATTTTTATTGTGTTTTGAGTAGAATTCTTCCGGGTACATCAAGAGTGTGTGTTCTTCACCTTGTTCTCTTACCCCATCCCACTCTCTGTAATACTATTTTCTAGTAAGTCTGTGTCAAAATATTAATAGGAATGATTCTCCTACTTACTCATTTGTATCTTTGCTCTGAGGAGGATGACTGTATGACTAAACCAGAGTAGAAAATTAAAAAAGAAAAAAAAAAAAGAGGAAATCAAGATGCTCAGCAGCTGGATAAAGCTGCAGGTTGCTGGTATTCAAGTCGTTGTGCTTTTATAAAACTACTTCTCATTAGTTATCTAACAGGGTGCATGGGACTTCGTTACTATTAAAATCCAACAAGCTAGCAACACTTACGGCTTTTTGAAAATCTGATGTTAACAGAAGCTAATATCATGTCTTTTAAATCTCAGTAATATTGAAATACTAAAAAAAAATTCCCATTAGAGTATCTGTAGAGTACACAGATACTATGAGCTCATTTGACTTGTGGCATCTCTGTTTTCAACCTCTTTCAGTGCTGTAAAGCTGTGATGATTTTACGATACTGAAGATTTAACACTACATACGTTGATACCTAATGCTTAATGAATGTTGTTTTAAACATTTAATATACAAGCTTGCACTGCAAGGCAGAACTATAAAGAATTTAGCATATTAATTTCTGCACTCTTAAATCTCCTACTGCATAGATGCATAATTTTTAATGTGGGTGAATAAATTCTCACTTCTGTTTTTAACGTGTTTTGTGGAGAATGCAAAAAACGAACAAACACTTTCTACCTATAGTTACAGTATTTCTTGAGAAGTAATACTGCACCTTAGTGGGAATTGTTTTCTTTTTTTCTAAATCTCTTTTCTCAACTGCTTAATTTGAATGAAATGTCATTAACTTCTTAATGGTGTGATGTGTGAAGTGCTTGAACTCAGAATAGCTTTCAATTGCCTTTAATTTGTTGAAGTAGTTCAAGTTCTGTGTTTTGAAAAGGGCAGTTAGGTGGGCAAAGAGACAAGAAACAAAAATAAAAATAATTAAAAGCATGCATCAAAAATGGAATGTGGCAGATGAGATGCTCTTCCGAAAAGGTTCAACCGTTCACTGCTTGTGGTGCCAGTGTTCAGTTTTTGTATGGTGCCAGGACTTCAGCTTTTGCAGCGTGAGGATAGGCTTCAGAGAAGAATTTGGGCCCTGACTGCTTTTAGTTTGTCCAAAATAGGGCATGGTTTCCCTGGTTTTGCTTCTTGTGTATGTAATTCTCTCTTCAATTTAGTATTTTTACTGTCCCTGTACCACATTGATATAAACAGTCAACCTGATTCCCAGTCACAAAGAGAAAAGAAGTAATTGCAAATGACAGTATTTGAACTTCAAAAAACCTGTTAATAATACAAAACATTCACACTTTTGCACTGCAGTATTCATTGAATCATAACTTAAAATTAACATGTAAAATACTGTTGATATTTGCTGATTTTAATTTATCGGGAGATACTGCAGTGACTGAAGAAATGGCAGATGTGGTTTGGGGAGCTCTTCCCACTCATAGCTTTTCTTTCTCTCCCATAATGTCAGGATTTTTTTTATCATTCTTTGCTATCAATAATACATTACTGTAATCGAAATAAACATAGCATTAATAATATTAGTATATTATAATGCTGGAACGAGCTGTGTCTGGCATGGGGCAGCCCTGGCCTCTGCCCACAGGGGCCCTGCAGCCCTCAGCCAGCACTGGGGAATGGAGATCCAGCACTGTTCACTGTGGTCATTAATCACCTTCTAATTGATTGTCCCCTTACTTCTACATTATCTGGTTAGAGATAACTGTGTGGGTGACAATTTTCTAATTAGTTTGAAATGTATTTTTTTTTTTTTTAATAACTTGCTAGCCATCTGTTTCTGCAGAAATATTAGAGTTTTATTAACACCCACAGTATGGATTCAGTAGTGGCTAGGTGAATGAGATCATTAGTCTGAACAAAATAACTAAGGTTCTGCACAACTCCTTATGATTTCATGACCTCTGTTCCAGTTTTGGTAGGAGGCAATAGTTGATCAAATTCAGTGGGGAACAAGTCATATCAGTATTCCTAGACATTTATTTTTATCTTCATATGTATTTACTATTACAATGCACAGTGCTGAGTAAATATATGAATGATCTATGTAGTTCTCATATTAGATAAAATATTTGATTCTTTAGAGTTCTGTTTTGATGTATATTTGATATACAATTCTTACCTGGATCAGCAGACTGACAGTGAACAAGTGTTGTAATAATATTGTAACACCAATTGCATACACACTATAGAAGGTAAATGTTATTCAGTAGTAACTTGAATGTTATTTTGTCTTATTTCAACAGAACTGGCCCTCCATCCTCTCCTACAGGAGGAGAGAAAGAGGAAAATCCTGCTTTGCTGGCTGAGAACTGTTTCAGAGAACTGTTAGGAAGAGCAACTTACGGAAATATGAATAATGCTGTCAGACCTGTTTTTGCGTAAGTTGGAAACTTGTGGAAGATCTTACCTTAAGAGATTTTTTTATTTCATCTTTACATTCAATTCTTTCCTTCTTTTCAGCATTTAGGATTTGGCTCAGTTATTAAAACTTCTTCAGAACATTTCTCTTTTTTTTTTTTTTTTTTTTTTTTTTAAATTCACCTCTATCTTGGCTCTCCTTTTACTTAAAACTAATTATATAAGGAGAAATGAGAGTCCTATTTTGTTGATTTTAGAAGCATAGCATAATGGTTAGGATGGGTTGTTGCTACAGCTGGCCTTTCTTTTGAATGGGAGCCTGTTCAAGGTACTGATAATAGCTGCAGTCAGCGAAGAGATGAGCCAAGTTATACAAAAGAGTACTGTGTTCAGACTTCTACTTTCTTGCAGTTTTCTTCCAAGACCCATTCTGATATTCTGTGAAGAATATTTTTAACAGCTTAGATACCAGACAATGGCAGGTGTATGCATATTATTGACAAATGTGTCTAAACATTGTTGCTGATATTAACTGTTAAGCATTTTTCAGTTTTGTTCTTGGAATTGTTCCAGGTGTAGCCTTTGCGTTTTCTTTTTTTCATAATAATAATAATAAAAAAAAAGTAAGGAAACAGAAAACACAAATGTTGATATAACTTAAAACTGCATCTCTGTTAGTGTCTTTAAATTAGACAGGAAATCAGGAAAATCTTCGCAAATACAGTAGTACATCTTGGTGATGAGGAGAGCTGCCTGCTCTTTGTAGATTTTCAAGATACCCACCTGTTAAGGAAATATCTACTTTTAGATGCTCTAATTCTTGCTACAGATTCTAATTTGATTCATACACTGAAAGACTTTTAAGCTACTGAAAGCCTTTTTTGAGTTACTACTAGTAAGCACAAACAGGAATTCAAAAAGAAAATTGGGAAGATCATTTCCTTAATGAGGAAACTTTTGCAACCAGTTGTTATTTGCCCAAAGGGATTAAATGTGAAGCACCACGCTACTAACCTACTTTCTCTGTGCATCCACTGTGCAAATCTGATGCACAAATTGCCAGTTACCAGAATTTTAGCATGAATTTGCAATGTTGAATAGACACATCCAGACACATGCAGAAATCCACTAAAAACAAACATTTTCCCAAGTGTAACAAGTTCCAAGTGTAGCAAGCATTTTGAGTAATGTCAAAAGAATGATGTTTGGTATTCACTCAGCAAGCATGATGCATGAGATTTTGTTGTATATGCCTATACAAGCTTCAGATCTGCTTTCTGAACATCAGTATAATCTTTTTATTTTGTTCTATAAGGATTGCTTTCATTAGTTACTATTAATGTGGATGAGTTCAGGATCTGTCAGTGTCTCTTGATCCATAAATCAGTAATTTGCACCAGTGGTTCTGCTGTTGCTTTTAATTTGAGAAACCTAGTAGTGCGCATTTATTACATGCGTGTGATCTTAATTGAAGATGGTTTATGGCTTTTGTTACTCCAGTGTTAAAATGCTTTGAAATCTTACCTAGATGTTCTATATTCAAAGAACTGTGATAGATGGGGAAGGAAATGAAACAAGATTTGACATGATTTTAACAAAATGAAATGTACTGTGCTGAAAATGTAGTTTACTGTGTTTTACAAAATCATAAAACTACAATACACTGCCTGCATTATGGCAAGTAAAATATATCATCCATCTGAATATAATATTTGGTTTTTTTTTAGAAGGAAAATTCTTGCCCAACAAATATGTTGTCCATTCAGTTATTACATAAAACATTAACTTAGGCTGTCATCTTCCCGCTCACCAATAGACTGGAAGGTAACCTAGAGCACAAGAGCATTGATTTAAGCCAGCTGGTTCAGTGAACCTTGAAATAGACCTAGATTGGTAGAAAGTGGCTTATGAATTAATTGAAACTTCCAGATTCCGTATAAAATAAGTTGAAGCATCCTGTCAGTCCTCCTGTGTTCTGAGTGCAGACTACTTTCATCTGTATGCTTTCACGTTTGCTCTTCTGAGGCATCTTTAGGTATTACTATGTTCTTTGGGAAAGTTCAAACCGAAAGTGATGCTGTAACTAAGATACATGTTTAGAAACATTGCTTAAATTGAACTTTTCTAATAAAGATTTTGTTTGTTTGTTTAAGAACAATCTCTGTCCTTGTCTCAATTCACGAGCTTTCTATTTTCACCCCCTGTGCTTTTGAAGAAGGGGAGTGAGAGAGCCGAAATGTAATGTTTAGCTGCCTGTTTGCATTAAACCACTACAATCATGTGGAATATCATGATTTCAAATCCTTTATTTTTTTATTCACAGGCATTTAGACCATCATAAGCTATGGGATCCCAATGAATTTGCTGTTTCTTGCTTCAAAATCATCATGTATTCAATACAGGTAGGTATCTTCAGGATTTGTTTTTCTCACATACGCATGCTGAGCACACGAAACAGTTAAGTGCTTAGTTCACCACGATAATACTAGACAGTAGATTATGTCAGTAAATCCAGAAAGTCCATTTCTGTTCCTTAATCTTAAGCTTTTCAAGTAATGACCTAATTGTTCTTAATGATAAGAGGTTATTTGAGATATATTTTCAATAAATGAAGAAGGTTTTTATGGAGTTCTCAAATGGTTGTTTGCTCAGCAAGCTACAGATCAAAGAACAGGATAACCGTACTGCTCTGATGTTGTGCTTGATAAAGAAATCTCTCGTTAGTTAGATCTCCATGCAAATGCGGCTGTACTGATTTTACAACCTAAGAAACAAACTTCTTATGAAGTAGTGTTGCATTTATTTATTTTCCAATGGGCAACTTCTCTCTGTTTGTTGCCAAATGACCAAAGTCTGTTTCTTGGATTTTGTCAAGCACTGACAACCAAAAGTTAAAGTTAGAAAATTCCGACTTTGTAGAATAATGCTGAGTATTGTCAATGTTTGTATCAGTTATGCTTTTCTGTAAGAGCAGCTGAAATCCTTGAACTGCAATTAGCTGGATTAAGTACCATATCATACATACTATCATAGAATTACCAAGGTTGGAAAAGACCCTATAAGATCATCCAGTCCAACTGTCCAGCAATCACCAATAGCTCTCACTAAACCATGTCCCTCAACACAATGTCTAAACATTTATTGAACATCTCCAGGTTTGGTGACTCCACCACCTCCCTGGGCAGCCCATTCCAGTGCCTGACCACTTTTTCAGAGCAGTAGTATTTCCTGACGTCCAGCCTGAATCTCCCCTGGCATGACTTGAGGCCATTTCATAGAATTATAGAATCACCAAGGTTGGAAAAGACCCACAGGATCACCCAGTCCAACCATCCACCTATTGTCAATAGCTCTCACTAAACCATGTCCGTCAACACAGCATGCAAACGTTCCTTGAATACCTCTAGGGTCGGTGACTCCACCACCTCCGTGGGCAGCTCCTTTTCTCTAGTCCTGTTCTTGTAGATGTTCCCAAGTATTTTGAAACTCTAAACATCTGTACACTGAGCTGGGTGGACCTGTTGGTTTTATTAGTCATAGTTATTTAAAATCCATATTTAGTCATGAATTGATTGTAATTAAAAAATGAAAAAGTAAGAATGTTGTAAAATAGGAACTTAATTGTGACTATAGCTGAGTGGTATATAAATATATTCTTACTAAAGTCACAGGTGAAGCTGATATTTCCTTTTTTTACTAGGCACAATATTCTCATCATGTAATACAAGAAATTCTTGGACACCTTGATGCCTGCAAAAAAGATTCACCACGAGTTCGCGCTGGCATTATTCAGGTTCTTTTGGAAGCAGTTGCAATAGCAGCTAAAGGATCAATAGGTAAGTTTTACTAAATTAATGGCATCAGGTCAGAGGATAGATATGAGAGATGGTATTTTGTTTTTCCTTCATTTTCAGACTGAAGGAAAGAATTTATTTTAAGGCAGCTTTTGTGTGTGTGTGTGTGTGTGTGTGTGTGTGTGTGTGTGTGTATACATTTTAAGTCCTACTCCTTAACAACTAGTCAAATATACTTACTTTGTCATTTGACTACTTACAGATGTGTGATCTTTTGCTTATAAAAACTTACGTTCATTTTTATGGCCTTGTGAAAGGTAGGAATTTCTTCTTGATTAGAAATCGTGAAGTCTGGGAGAACTATGTGAGTACAAAAAGTCAAGAGAACTGTTGCTTTGTAATACAGCTGCTGTGAAAGGACTAGTAAGTAATACAGGAGTCGAGAGTAGAGAGTAGTTCGGAAATTTTACCTTAGTAACTATGAAGCAGCTGAAGTAAAGTGGATTATGTAATTTAAGGTAGTGTATTTACCTGAAATAAGAGTTGTTTTTAAGTTGTGCAGGCATACATACACGCACATGCTTAATCTACTGTTCTTTTTATTGGCATTGATGTTTCTGTTGAAACATTACTGCTTTGCATCGTGAGTTTGTGTCTGAGCCTATCTGTTTATGTAAGACTGTTGTTTATATAAAACTGACTTAGCTGCAAAAGTAGACCGTGAAACCTTTTATCATATTGTGAAAATACCTCATTATTTGATCCAATGCATGGAACTGGATTTTAATAGCAGGATTTGGAAAAACTGAAATTCAGGGACAAGTGCTTGCAGTTTAACCCGTTACTGACTGGATTTCAGCAACCACTCACATTTTTTTGTATAAAACTTGCGTGGAAGGTAGACTGTCCAACAGTTAAACATCTCCTCAGCCACTTGTTCACTTTTCTCCGAGGACAGGGAGAAAATAGAAGGCAGGTGAGAAGTCCAATGATTCAAGATAAAAACAATTTCTTAAGTAAAGAAAAAACTACAAGCACAAAGAAAATGAATTTATTAATTTCTTTCCATCTGCAAGGATGTGTTTACCCACATCCTGTGTTATCAACAGTTTGAGTTAAAAGTCCAAAGCACAGCATCCCACAGACTGCTGTGCAGGAAAGTTTACTCCATCCCAGTTGGACCCAGTACAGCTTGCTAGTACATATTCATATCTGATTGCATTTCCTGATTCTAAAATAATTTCCACAATACCAGGGTATAGGCATGCTGTGTAAGTTTATTTCTACTTAGGCTGTCTCCTTCAAACACTGAATTTTACTTATTCTTTTCACCTTAACGTGATTTCTTCTTAAAATGATTTGAAAGGGCTAATTTTCCTTTTCTTAAGATATCTTTCCCTTGACAAGTACAGTCATTTCTGTGCTGTTTCCAGGTCCAACGGTTCTGGAGGTTTTTAACACCTTATTGAAGCACTTGCGTATCAGTGTTGACTTTGAGTTGGGTGATAGGCGCAGCTCAGCAGGAAGTGCCACGTTCAGCACAAGTTCTAAAGAGAGTGATGAGAGAATTGTCCAGAATGCTATCATTCAAACAATTGGTGAGTAATGACAGTAGCAAAGGCTCACTTAAAATCACTCTCCCAACCCTTATCTCAATGAGATGGTACAAAAACAGAGCTTGAATTGAAAAAGAATAATGGTGAGTAGTATTTCAGACAATACTCCTGTCTAAATCACAGGCTTAGTTTGCAGAACTGGCTTCTGAAAGACTGTTTCGATTGTTGACTGAGCAGATATCCAATAAGCTCAATGAAAATTAAAATGCTTGTGGACTTGCAATAAGTTTATTGGTTTTGTATATTCCTTGAAACATACACATCATTCCATACCTTTGATACAGCACTACTGTTATTAGTTTCATGAAAATAACCTAGGAAGCTGTATACAATAATGTGTTTTCAAAGGTATCGCTTGAAAGCTCATAGAAACCAGTATCTAAAAGTAGTAGTAACAGTGACACCCAGTGGCCAGTTGTAGTACCATGATTTAACTCTGTAGCACCTTTATGAGAGACTCCGAATCGTAGAACAGCTTAGACTGGAAGCGACCTTAAAGATCCTCCAGTTTGTACTCCCTTTCCCAGTCACTGTATCATGCTGCCCAGGATCCCATCCAGCCTGACCTTGAATGTCTCCAGTGATGGGGCATCCACAACCTCCCCGGGTAACCTGTTCCAACATTTCCACCTAGACATAGAGCCATTGACAGCAACCCTCTGACTACAACCATCCAATCTAACCAATTCTTCATCTATCTAATAATAGAACTTCCAAATCTGTATATCTCCAATGTTTAGATAAGAATGTGGTGCAGGACCATGTCAAATGCCTAAAATAGTTTAGGTTGGAAAATATCCTTTTATATGCAATGCTTAAAATCATGGCAACTATTTCTGTAAATTATTTTATTAAAGTAGCCAAACTCTCTCCCCCATTTTATTTTTTTGATATCTTTTGCTGTATTGTAGTGATAGGCATATACATATAAATTTACTGTATTATACACACACACACATATATATATATATATAATCTATATACACATACATAAATATATATTGTGAATTTATGATGCTCCTTTGCATTCACCTCTTTAAGTAACTTTAATTCTCCTTACTAGTCTGTATTTTTGCTTATTCTGTGAAGCTTTCTGGAGCAATAGTAGATATGTAGTAGACTATTTCTGACCATTACAGTAAAATTTTAAGTTAGCGTTTAAAATATATATATATTTATATTATATATATTTTTAATATATAAATATTTTTATATATGCATATATATATATCAAAAAGTCTTTTTAATTCTATGAAAGTTGCTTTTACATTACTGCACAGCAGTAGTCTCTAAGCAAAGGAATAGTCATAAAATAGTTGTATACCTCTAAGATTTGTTAGTAAATTTTAAGTAGTGACATATGAAGAGACAAAAGCAGTGACACTGTTCCACAAGAAACACAGTTCCTCAGTAATTATAAGAGAGATTTCACATATTTAACTTTCAATTTTGTGTTTAAGAAGGTGAAATTATAAAGTATTGGGGTTCAAAAAAAAAATTTGTGTCATGAAGAGAGTCACTGTGCCATTAAGCAGAAATGAACTCATGAATGTCATGCCCTAAAACAAATCAGTTTATTTAAAAAGATATGCCCAAATAGAATAAACATTTTGTTTGTCTATTTTGACCTTGCAAATGTATTCCTTAGGTTAATAAGGCTGTATTTCTCCTTCCTTTTGTGCTTTCATTGTGTTTTTATTTAGGATTTTTTGGAAGCAATCTACCAGATTACCAGAGATCAGAAATTATGATGTTCATTATGGGAAAAGTACCTGTTTTTGGAGCAACTTCACAGTCACTGGATACAAGTCACCTTGGGTTAGTATGAATTCCTACCCAAAGTCTCAGTAGGAGCTGTATTAAATGCTATGCAGAAAAAAGGCATAGCATCAGCAGCATGAACTCAGTTTTCAGGTATATCACTAGTAGAAAATACTTGATTGGATTGCTCCATGTTTCGCAATAAAACATTTCTGCTCTCCATATCTCTACAGATATTTCTGAAATTAACTTCTTACTTGACTGTTCATCACATAACTTCTAAAATGTTTTTCTCTGAGTGAAGGAAATTGAACTATGACTGTTACTTAAAGTAGCAGTGTAATTTGCACAGTTCTTGCTTTTTTGCATTCTGTATAAGCTGTTTTCAAATTAATAAATTGCAGAAACTAGTGAATTTATTTCATTTTAGATTTTGCCTTTTTTTTTAATTAAAAAATAGGAGAAAGCTATAAGTGGGCAGGCTCCTGTTATAAACTTATAATTAAAAGGTTGCCATGCTATTAATACTTTTTTTTTTTTTCCCTTGTAACTGTAGTTGTAATGTTTAAAGGCTACTTTTGCTCAGTATGAGGAAGGTAACTGAAATGGTTGCTCCTATTCTTTCAAAGCATGCAAGAATACTTTCTACCACTTACTCCTTGCTAGTTTTCTGCTCCTCTACAGTTTGCATAGGAATTTGCAGTTATTCTTCTGGCTTCTTGGTAGATTTTTGTACTGTGTCCGCACGGCACTGGCTGTAGTGTCCCATAAAAGATAGAAATCTGAAATCTGTCTGTTCCAGGCAACTTACACTTATTAAGAAGGTATTTGAAATGTGGATCCATTTAGAGATTTGTATTGCATTGTTAGTTGCAGGAGGAGAGATGTTTGGTTTTAAACTTCACAGTTTTCTTTGATGGGATTCTTTATAAACATGGGACTGAGTAGTATGTTATTATGTGTATATGTCTGCTGCAGAAAGGTTTGTGACTGCTGTTACAATCTTGCAGTACTTTACTGAAAATTTGGTCTCTACTATACAAGACATTCCAATAACTGCAATATATAACTAATGTTATAGCCAGTGAAGGTGAAATTTTCCACTGTTAGGTAGAGGCCAACTTTTTACTTGTAAAGAGACTTGCTCTTTCCATTGGTGGACAAGGCGTTTTGCACATCAAGAAAGTGGATCTTCACTGGATGAGTGCCTTTGAATAAAGCAACATACTCCAACTACATTTTCATTTTGTAAGATCTTGCAAGCAAAGCACAATGTGGCAATGTACTGATAGGTATTTAACTTCTTTTAGCACCGACAGGTGGAAAAGCAGAAGAGATGAAGAACAGGCTAAGTGATGTTATTTGTGGCTTGCTGTGATCTGAAAAATATGTGAATTCTTTTCTCTTGAGGATTTTGCAGATTACTTTTTTCAGTGTCTAAGTTTTAGAGAAAAATTGTTCTGGTTTGGTAATGGCTTCAATTGCACTTCAATTCAGAAGTCATTCAGAGCATCGATTCCTATGAAAATAAAGTCAAGCATACACGAGTTGAACACTTCATGTACAAGGAGATTTTAAAATGGAATGTGAAGATTTGCATCTGGTTCTCATTTATCATTTACTGCTTTTTCATTTGTATGTGCTTATTTCTTTAAACTTTGCTATACATGTCCTTTTCAACAACACTTATTATCTCCAAATAAGGTGCAGTTGCTCCTTACTTGTGGTCGTCCCGCAGCCCTTCCAAGACTTCAATATTTGGTTACTAAAAACGATGTTGCAGATGATGTGTAATATTTGGAAGATATGCTAAGAAATTAATTTTCCACTTTTTTCCAATTGTAGGGATTTGGGAACTAGAAGAATTCAAATCATGTTATTGAGGTCTTTACTTATGGTAAGCCTTCTTTATTTGGTATATTATAAGCATGCAATATCTTGTTTTATGTGTGCGTTTATACATCAAAATACTTCAGTCGGTTTTATGGAATTTAATGTATGTTTGTATTAAATAGAGCCGTGGATCTAGTAAAATTGAGACATTTTCCCAACTTAGGTTGCAAGTAGATAAGTAAATATGCCTCCATCTTATAGAGCACATTAATGAATATCAGTTACAATTAGATCTGCAGATCCAAAAGGAAATCAGAGAGAGAGTAGGTTGAGTTCATTGGTTTAGATATCAGTGGTAGCAACATCAAAGTGAAATCACTTTCATCCATTGCATTAGGCTATAATTTGTAGAATGACTAATAATATTTGAAGCGTGAGAATGGATGCATATTTCCAAAGTGCTAGAGTCACAGGCACTGTTGTTTTTTCTTTCCTGGTGTATTCCAAGTTACCTGTATGTAATTATTTGATCACAGTTATGTTTTTCAAATGTAAAGCTTCTATGAATTTTTCTGAAAATTGTCAATGTCACCTTTGAAGTACTTTATGAAGTACTAAGATAGTATAAAACACTTCCTAGCTTAATGAGACAACTTACTTGTAGTTGCAAAGCACATTTCTGCAGCTATTATTGATGCAATTACAGGATTTCAGCCGCTGGTTCTTTTTACATCATCAGTGATGAACAGCATACATCAGTGTTTTTATTTAATTCATGTAGAGCTAAGCAGTGCTAAATTCTGACCCTGGTGTTAGGCAGAATTATCTTAGAGATTTAATTCTTTTAACTTATTTTTCAAAAAGTCAATCTGAGGAACTACATTTAGAATGTAATTATCAGGACCTTCCCAAATGCTGGTTTTAACTGTAATATTGGCACTCTGTGTCTTGGAAATGATATTAATATGTATTATGCTGCTTGCAAAAAGACTCATAAAAACCAGTAGTATAACAAAATAATTTGCTTACATAGCCTTATTTTGTCTTTGCAATATAAATGCCACAGTTATCATGGTTTATTCAGTAAAAACAAGGTACGTCCTGCTAGTAAGATTCAGAAGTAGGTAGTGTAAGAGGCTTTTGCTTATAGAATCCTGGCTTCTGCAGAAGCTGAAAACTGTTTAATGACTAAAACAGTTGAAATAGTTTGAAGAACAATTTCATCACTAAAGCAGAAGAATGCCTTCCTGGAAAAGGAGTTTCTATGCCCGCATTGCCATGAAATGTTGTTAGGCAAATCACGTAAAATGCTGTTTGCAGATCAGAATGGGAAATCCTCGATTCTGGCTTGCATAAGAGCTGAACAGTCACTGTTACAATTTAATTACAAATAAGAAAATATTAGAAAGGACCTCAAGGGGTCATCTTGCATTCCTTTATTTAAGATAGAATATGCTCTGCCTAAGCTATTCCTGACAATATTTATCTCCCTTGTCTTTAACAATTTCCATTCACGTTGGTGTGGAACTTAGACAGTTGTTTGGGTTGTTACATAGCCTGTAGGTAGGCTATGGGAGTTCCAGATTTTGCATATAGAAGATACTGAATACTTTCCATGTTGAACTTTGTTTTAAATATTCTTTTAGGATACAAAAATTAAATCCTATCACTGCACAGAGATATGGAAGTGAATGTTTTGATACTTAATGAAATACTCAGACATTAATAAATATTGTCAAAAAAATGTAGGAAGGAATTTGTGTTCAGAGCAAAGCTTTTATTTAGGTATATATATGTTGTGAACTGCACACGTTTTAAGTAACTAGAAATTACTGAAATCCTGCCTGTGATGTGTTCTGAACTGAGCACAGTGTAATCACACGTTCAATACAAAAGAATACTTTATAATTTACATGCATAAACACAGGCAGAAAAAGTTGTGTAGGCAATTCTAAACTGTCACTACATTATATTCACTTTTATTTACAGTATTGCTGTCTGTAAAATTGGTAATTTCCCATTTTAAAAAAGATTGATTAGATTCTTTCCTGTGGCATTGACAATGCCTTCATGCTCCTTTGCAAACCAAATTCCTACCTACTTACTATGCTATAGGAATAGAGCTTGCCTATGAATAAAAGCTGTGCTGCTATAGAATAAAAATAATGAAGATAAAATTATTATATTATTACCATATAGATATGATTGCTTTTAATATGATAAGGCTTTTGATTAGTTTGTACCCCTCATTCTCTCAACAGCTTATGCTTTGCAGTTTCTGAATCTTGTTTTAGTTTAAGATGTACGTGCATCTTTCACATGTGCCTTCACTCTTTTATTTTTCCCTTCACATGAGTATACCAGCTACCATATGTGAGCATCTCACAGCTTGAAATGGATAAGTCTCTGCTAAAATTCTTACCTTCTTCATTTTGTCCAATGCAACTTCTCCCAGGATGGTTAACTTTTTATAAATTTAATAATAGTACCTGTATTTTTCCTTTTGTAAGTGTTGGTTGAGTTGGGAAATACTACTTTAAAACAGATTAGTGTTCATTTGCACATAACTTAAAATCCTTTGAAATATATAGTGATGTTAGGAAATTTCAAAACTGATACCATGCTTCCAACTGAATCCACTTTTCAGAGGTCAGGCAAACCCTGCTGAAACATTAGTGACAGCTGCTAGTTATTCTCACAGTGCACATTAATGTTCAACTGTGAACAGGTGACTTCAGGATACAAAGCAATGACGATAACTAATGCACTTCCTGCCCCATTTCTGGACCCATTACTGTCTCCTTCACTTATGGAGGACTCTGAGCTAAGGCAGCTGGTCTTGGAAATACTGCATAATCTCATTGATCGGCATGACAACAGAGCAAAACTCAGAGGGATACGGTAATTCCTTTATGTTTTCCTTAGCCTAATTTCAATTCTAGTTTAGTATCTGAATGATGAGCAACGCTTGTTTTAAATATTCTTCCAAATATTAAATGCTAATGTATTGTTTTGATAAGTGTCCACTGTTCTGTATCGTTTATTGATGGAAAGAGTTTAACAGGTGAAACTCGGTGCATGATAAATTAAATGATCTTTCCAGTATCTTTAGTTTTAAACTGATTTTGTAGCTGTTTACCTCCTTTTGGGGGACAGAATTTGCTATTTCATATAGAGGTAACTAAATCTATGATATTCGTAATTGTGTTTGTAGTTCAGCTTCTTCAACTGAAATTTGAACTTTTTGTTGGCCTAAAATGGAAATTGCTTCCAAATTTGTTTGAATAGTTCATATGTTTTGCTGTGTTCCCTTTTCAACTTTTTTGTGAAGCGTTATCTTGGTTTCCTTTGCAGAATAATACCAGATGTTTCTGATTTAAAGATAAAACGAGACAAAATTTCAAGGCAAGACGTGAGCTTCATGAAAAAGGTAATAGAAGTTAACTTTTTCATCTCTAGTTTTGGTACTTCCTTCGTGTATAACTTTGTCTTCTCCATGTTTCTTCTGTAACATAATAGCTGTAAGTATGTTCTTATTTTCATTTCTCCTTGAAATATTTCTGCAATCAAATTGTAGATCCACTAGCCCCATTTATAGTTTAATAAATCTTCCTATGCACATACAGAAGCCACTGCAGCTCCATCCTCCAAGCCCTCTTTTCTTAAAATCTAACTGTGAATGGTTGAGAAAACTTAGAAGAGAATCACAGACTGAAAATGTCTTGTATGTGTTCTCAATTACTGTTTTCTTGAGTTTTAATAAAATATATGTAATGTTTACTCTCTGAACCAGTATCTATCAGTGATTTTAATTTACATGACAGTGTCTTCAATGTTCAGTGTTGTAGGTACTTGAGAGATGGTTCCACGGAATAAAATTTTCATTTAACTCTTAGGTGAAGATCCTTGCTTATGTGAAATACAAGTGTACATCTAAACCATGATTCTGAAATCATTTCAACTCTTTGAAAGGGCAGGGCAAGGTAAAATGGTTTTCAGTTGAAGGAAGGAAGATTTAGGTTGGATATCACAGGGAAGTTGTTCATTGTGAGAGTGGTGAGGTGCTGGAACAGGCTGCCCAGAGAGGTTGTGGATGTCCTATCCCTGGGGCCTGGTCTAGTATTAAATGTGGAGGTTGGTGGCCCTGCCTCCTGGGGGGGCTGGAGCTTGATAATCCTTAGGGTTGCTTCCAACCCAAACCATTCTATGATTCTGTGATTTCTCTATAGTTAAAAAGATCCCTTGTGCAGCACTTCATTTATCGTCAGTATGATTATTTTGTACTGATTCTAAATTTTTTAGTAAAAAGCTAAATATTGAGATATGTGTGTTGAGATATAAACTCAACAATTGTAGTTTTTCCTTTATATGATTTCATTATGTTTTCAGATTTCTTTAATTAAAAAAATTATGTAGAAGCCTTGGTACAATGTCTTATGTCTAAAGTTAACTTTGAAGAAATATTGAACCTTCTTACAAGATACATTTTTACAGCACATTTACTTCTGAGTGATCTGGGTTCTGAAGAAAGACATATTTGCTTTTAGATGATGCTTATGTGGGTTGAATTTACCTCTTTAATCTCCCTACTTTCCACATGGAAAGAATGTGTGTAGTTATTAGTGTGCTCTGTTATTACACACTATAGCTTACCTGTGTGAGTTTACTTATAAATTCAGCAACAGAACAAAGGGCAGTGGACAGAAACTGAAACGCAGAAAGTTCCATACTAACACAAGGAAGAACTGTTAGAGTGACAGAGCACTAGGAAAGACTTCCCAGAGAGTTTGTGGTGTCTCCTTTTCTGGAGATATTCAAGACCCATCTGGATGCCTACCTCTGCAACTTACTGTACAGAATGTATACTTCATACTTTAGCAGAGGACTTGATAATCTCTAGAGGTCCCTTCCAACCCCTACAGTTGTGTGATTTTTGCAAACAAAAACACAACTTCCTGAAGTGAGTGGAAATGTGTAGAAATGTTTATGACTGTCTAAGCTAATACATTCTAAGATAGGCTAAAATAATAAATTCATGTTTCACAGCTAACCTATGTTGCTTTGCTTTTGATTCCTTTTAACTATGAATTAGAAGATGCTGATTTTACTAGAAAGAAATCTTTTATTATCAAATGAAGCTTCTGATGTTGAGCGCTAGTTAACATTCTCTAAAAGTCTGTTACCTTCTGAATGACCATATGGAGATCCTAAGGGAATTGTGTATAAAACTTAGGAATTTCAGTACTTAAAATTAAGTGGAATTAATCTAGACACGGACACCAAGTTATTTTCATCTCTGTCCACCTTCTCAAAGCCAGGGGACTCTTTTCCCCTGCCATTTAAGGATGCTGGTGATAGCCGTTGTCAGGGAACAGGGAACTGTTGAACTTAAGGCATTTTAGTAGTCTTTTAGAAATACTCTGTATGTACTATAAGGTCCACAAACTGCATTTAGTTTCATATAACGCCTTTCTTTACCAGTGAAGTGAATTATTTCATTAGTTCTATTTTCCAAATATACCGTATCTATTATAGAACCAACTTTTGTTGTGCTTATTTCATAATAGCTCTTATGTTCTGATAATAGCTCCGTTTTCCTCCTTTTTGAATTGAACACATACCACTATTAGACCCCTAAGTATATTTGAGAACCTATAAATCTGATTTTAGCAGTATAAAAAGGACTTTGAAAATCTTATGTATTCAAGTGAATGCATTCTTCTTGAAGAGCATATATTAAAAGTCAATTGCCCTCCTCCTTCTGAAGATGAACTAGTACTTTCAGAGATGGGGAAAATTATCTATGTCACTTGTTATAAACCTGTATCCTCTACAGATTAAGAATACTGGAGTGTTACTAAGTGGTGTCTTGTATATAAAACCTGCTTCTTTACCTTTGTGTCTGTATTTGTGTGTGTGTGTGTGTGTGTGTGTGTATTTGTGTTGAAATAATCATTTTATTACCAAAATTTGATTAAGTACAGCATTAGGAGGACATAAAAATTGCTTTTGAATTTGAGGGTCTTTCATTAGATAAACCTATGTTCTCCACTAGTCCACTAGACTATGTGCATCTTCTAACTGCCTCCTAGAAGGTGTTATTTCTTTGCTATTCAAGAAGACTTTCTTAATGCGCAAATTTGGTATCTACAGAAGAGAACACAGATAATCCTTGAAACTTCTCAATTACATGACTGTTTCAAGATCTATTTTTTATTTTCTCCTTTTCATAAATGAGCAATATCTTACTGAATACTTCAGTATGAAATTTATGTCACTGTCCGACAGTGCAATATTCATGTGCAATTTAGAATGAAGCCATTCTCTTTATAGTAGACTAGTTGTCTTCTTAGCGGTTGTATAATCAATGGATATACAGATAGTATAGTGTATCCAGGAACTTGGCTGATGTAATTGTTATATTGGAGTAAAAAAAAGAACGACACTCACCCTACCCTGGGCTCGCAAAATAGACTCTGGTGGAGTGGATCTCCAGAAAGATCCACTCTCCAGTCAGCTCTTAAATGGGTCTAGGACAGGTGGAGCCAGACTCCACCCCTTCATAGCACAGGTGAATTGCCTTCATCTGTGCTCCTGTGGCTGACCCATTGCTTGCCTCAGGTGATTAATCAGAGGTTCAGGCCATGATTCAGCAGCCCCATACAGTGGTCTTCACGTACTTGTGTATGTGCGTGTATCTTTGGATATTCTTTTTCTAATTTTTTATTTTTTGCTAAATACCCATCCAAATTGATCTAAAATCAGAGTTAAACTTTGAGTCAGGAGTTGGGATACAGTACCTGTACCTTTTCTAACCTAAATTATTCTTGCATTTTAATACTCTTTTTTTTGTTTGTTTGTTTATTCTCTTTTGTAGCATGGTCAGCAGTTATACAGACACATCTACTTAGGCTGTAAAGAAGAAGACAATGTCCAAAAGAACTTTGAGCTGCTGTATACATCTCTAACTCTTATTACAATTGAATTAGCTAATGAAGAAGTGGTTATTGATCTTATTCGATTAGCTATTGCTCTTCAGGTATGAGTTTGAATCAGTGTTGAGTTCATTGGTTAATAGTTCATATTTGTGAAGTCAGATGTGAGTACTTTTGTTTGTATATTGATATTTAAATTGGAAATCAAGTAACTCAGTCCTAATATGATCAGTCCTTCAAGCAAATATACTCAATGTATAAAATGTTGAAACTTCAGCTGATCAGATTTGTTTACAAACTTCTACAACATGTTCTCCTTATCCAATTGAGCAGATGCAGACATCTGTTGAAACATTCCCTAGAATGACGAATAGTTTCATTAACTAATAACTTTTTTTACAAACTCTGATCTTGCTTAGTGTTCCATGTTAAATTTTTTGAGTGTCCTTGCTCTGGAAGAAAGCCTTTGCTTGACTGCTTGATCTTTTGTCAAAACAGGTTATTTAATCTTACTATGCTAAAATTATATCAGTCTTGAGAGGCTTTGTTCTTTAACATTTCTCTTATGTTATTCAGACTTCAGTGAAACTTTGAATCTTAGTGTCTTAATCTGTGCTATAATTAAAGCATTCAAAAAAAAAAATTGCTAGTATGTGTCAAGAAAATTTTTACAAGATTGTGTACTGTGTTCTCAGTTCACTGTCTGTAACTAGCCTTGTTCTCTTATGTGTGTCCACATTATGAAACTTCTGAAATGCAGAGTGCATCCTTAATTTTAAAATTTATCACCGAACCATATCCTCACTTGATGAAAATGTTAGGAGTTTTACTAGAGAAGAAATAATACAATCTAATAAATAATAGCAATGCTAATGAGCATTAGGTAACTCCCTTTATTATATTGTATCTGTGACTCAGAGGTAATTTTTGAAGTACCGTTCATGACTTTCCTGATCCACAAGTGGAAATTGTGAAGGCAGAAAGGCTACTAGTTACTACCCTATACACTCTTTTTGAGAAAGTTGAGTAGATTTAATTATTTTCAGAGGAGTTACATCCTACGAACCCTTCCATTTCAGAATATTTCCCTAACTCAGAGTGAGCTAAAAGATTAGGATAAGGGGAAAGATATTAAATTCCATGTCATCAGATAGTAATGTTAGTATGATAACTACTACTACTGCTGACTTCCGGATGTTTGAGACAACATGTCAACTTTGGAGAATATAATTGCTGTCCTTTATGTTTCAGGACGTTGCCATCATCAATGAGGATAATTTACCAATGTTTAATCGTTGTGGTGTCATGGCATTGGTTGCAGCGTATCTAAACTTTCTGAGTCAGATGATTGCAGTCCCGGCCTTCTGTCAGCATGTCAGCAAGGTAAAATATGAGTAATCAGTCACTTGGTATGGCATACATAATGAGTAAATAAATTATTTTAAGTAATTGCTTGCATTCTTGACCTCTTGTATTTATGTCTGCTATTGTTGTTTCTTGTCTTCTATCTCCTTGTTATCATCTGCTTTGTTTGCAGACTCTTAAACTTATGCGAAGAATTATTCTCTCCTATAATAGTTATATTTTGTTCATGTTACCATAGATAAAGGTCTAAAGGTCTAAATCGCTATCTGGTGTAAGACTTTATAGCCTTACTGGCTTTGATAAACAGTTTTGACATAGGCAAGACCATGAGAATCAGAATTTTTATTTAAAAGGGTGGGTGCCACAGTATCTTTCTCTGGCTAAAAGAAACTGTGAAGGGCTTGTTTTTTATGAGATACATATTAATGAAGGACTGATAATCTGCTAGAGTATATTTCTTTAAGGCATTTTAGTTATTGAGTGCAATAAATATTGAAAATACTCCATACTGTTTGCCTTGTCTTTTTTCAGGTCATTGAAACTAGAAGTCTGGAAGCATCATATTTTCTGCCAGAAACAATTTTCAAGGACAAATGCAAGTAAGTAGACATAGAATATTAATTGATGTACAGTATAATTTCTCCTTTACTGTTGCACATCATTGAAGTGTCTTGTGAATGTGAACAGAAGGAGTTTAAGTAGCGTACTGGGTAGACAGAAGAAAACCAAGTATTAGAGGACTATATAATATAAGGAAATTGGATTTTTTGACACTTTTTAAATTGTAGTCAGATATACTTTTGTCTGCATAATATGGTGTAAGGATCAACACAGCAAAATGCATTTCCAGAATCACAGAATGGGTAAAGTTGGAAGGGATCTCTGCAGGTCATCTAGTCCAATTCAGGCAACTACTGCACTTTGCCGAAGATCACCTCCAAGTTTTTATCCTTCCTTGGAGATACTCAGCCTCTCTGGATAGCCTGTGTCCATGCTTGGTCACCCTCATGGTAAATAAATGTTCCCTCAGATTCAGATGGAACCTTCTGTGTTTCAGTTTGTGCCCATTGCCTCTTTTCCTGGCACTGGGTACCACTGAAAAGAGTATGGCTCTGCTGTCTTTGCACCCTCCCTTCAGTTATTCATACACATTTTCCTCCCTGTGTCTTTTCCAGGCTGAAGAGTTTCGGCTCTCTCCACTGTTTCTCATAGGAGGGGAGCTCTAGTCAGTGGAATAATTATCTTAAACTAAAAGAGGGGAGATTTAGACTAGATATTAGGTGGAAATGTTTTACTGGAAGGCTGGTGAGACACTGGAACAGGTTGCTGCCCAAAGAAGTCATGAATTCTTCATCCCTGCAAATTCACGGGCAAGTTGGATGGGGCCCTGGGCAACCTGATCTAAGGGGGCTAGAATTGGATGGTCTTTGAAGTCCCTTCTAACCCAAGCTATTTGATGATTTTGTGTTTGTTCATGCTGTTGATTTTCCTTCAAAGCTCTCCAGTCTCTTTTTTACTGGGGAACCCAGCACTGGACATGGTACTCCAGATGTGGCCTTTAGTCAAGGGGAAGTATCACTTCCTGCAACCTTTTGGCATTGCCATAGCCTCTTATTGCAACCCAGGATACCATTTGCCTTCTTTGTGGCAAGGGCATGTTGCTGACAAATGATAAATAATCGCCATTTATTTACTGAGATTTCTATATTTAACAGAGGCCATATTCTTTTGAGATGTTGAGGAGTAATTGAGAAATGTTTTTCAGATAACCCAGAAGTGTTAAGTAATTTAAAATATTGCAGAGTTGTATTTTTTCTTATTCCAGAGATTATGTCAATTCATATATAACTGATCACGTTTTCTTTATATCAAGTCATCACCATCAGCCCTTTTTTGGTTGCTTGCATACAATGTAATATTTTGCTCGATTACCCAATCTTTATTAGATAATGGAGATAATAACTAGATGTATAGCTAGATAATAACTTCAAATGTATATCTTAACAGCCTTCCAAAATCATTAGAGAAGCACGAAAAAAATTTATTTTTCTTGACAAACAAGATTGCAGAATCATTAGGCGGCAGTGGATACAGTGTGGAAAGATTGTCCATTCCATACGTACCCCAGGTAACAGGTAAGTTGTAAAACTGCTAAGTACTGGTTATTGATAATGCTTTCTTAAGGTGTTGTCTGTCAGCACATCCAATGAAATGTAGTGTGACTGTTTGACAATTAAGTTTAATCATAGTACAATTTTATTTTCTGAAGATTCATTTTTTTCTGATGAGCAACTTTGTTATTGCTATGATGTTTTCACTTTTTGTCCTTTTTATGATTTTTTTTTTCCTTAAAATCAGGAGGTGAGGCACAAAGTTCATGAGCCTGCTTCACATCTTTATAAAGAATGAGCAGTTGTTAATTTAATAAACAATGTTATGTTTGCCTCCATTACTAACATAGTGTCAGGAAATATGATTAAAATAAAGTATGCCCAAGGAAAATTGGTGGAAGTTCATACTACCTACCTATTAGATATAAATATTGTGCTAATGACTGCATTGTACGTGACATTCTTGACTTTCTGTTCTTGGTATTTTTTCAACATACTGTTAAGAACTGTACAGAAAAATTGTTTTAAGAGGGTTTTTTTAAATTATTTTTTACTAACAATACATGTTTTTTTTGGCTTTATATAACTGCTTGTTACTGTAATGGGACTATGGGACTTATCAGTCTGAAGCATAAATTTATTGGAAAATCAAAGTACCTAGCAAGAAATTCCTCTATAGTGTACCTTACACATGGAAAGTAAACAGTACATATGGATAGTGAATATCCCATCTGGCACGCCTGCAGAATGGTTCAATTGTGTTCTAAGACAATGATGTACTTGATTAAACTTTTTGGATAGCTAGGGAGAGAATGAGAACGACTGTGGTTTTGCTGTGAGCAAACGAATGATATATTCTGAGACTCATCTGAAATAGCTGTGCATTCTCTTGCTGGATTATTTATTTATTTATTTATTTATTTCCCCCCCCTAAAAAAGGGAAATGTTGCTTTATTTGATAGATCATTTCTTCTGGCATCCCAACGACAGTTAACATTATATTTTATTATCTGCAGAAATGTTTGTAACAAATAATGAAATGTTATATTTTCAAATTTTTACTGTCTTTTGAGTGAGAATGGAATGAGAAAGATAGATGGCCTGATTGGCAAATTGTGTTAAGCCTCTTACATAACATGAGATGCATTTGTGTCTAAATGACCTTTCTAGAGTTTTTTTCATGCCTTCCTAAAATACATTCTTACACAGGAACACCAACCTTGATGGTTCTAACGCCAACAAGGTTAAGTGAGCTGAGGTGGAAGAAACAGCTTAACAGCTTTTTGAGCAATGAGAAAAAGGTCATACTTAGTGGTAAATTTTAATGATGTTATATTTAATAACATACAGAGATGAAGTCCTCTCGCTGCTTTTCTGTTGTTTTTTCTTATCAGTTCGAAAGACATACTTTTGGTACCTTGTTCTCTTCTTTGTTTAGTGGGAGGGAAAGCCAATGTTTAAATACACACTTAACTATTTTTCTCTGTATACGTATATACATTAATTGAGCTCTATTTTCATTAGGCAGAAAATATCATAAATGCAGACACAAGTCAAAAGGTAAAAATGAGTAGTAGGTCATCCTGCTCTCCTGCTAGCTGTGGTGTGCACTGATAGGATGTGCCCTGTCAAAAGAGAAAAAATGCTTCTAGAAGGCTTTTAGACTAATAGGCCAGAAATTGCCTAGCATTTAGTGTGCCCTGTTTTTTTTTTGCTTATCTCCTTCCTAGTATGCCTGTGTGAATCTGCAAGGTTTGCCTTTTGTGTTTATTCTCAATTTAGAACTCCAAATTATGGTAGCTTCCTATTTTCTTTCCCTTAACAGGTGCTAGGCCATAGGTGTCATTTTTGTGATAGTGCCAATTACCTCTTTGAGTGAAATTACAAGAACTTAGTTGAAAGTTGAAAGAAGGTGTCAACAGCTCACAGAATTATGAGGATTCTTTCTGTGATAGATTATTATAAAGCTGAGAGTATTTTCTGATGAAATATGGGGGTGAGTGAATACATTGCTAACTTAACCACTTCCATTCAGTTATTTCAATTTGTAATAAGTTCTTTTTAATTCAATTTAATTTCTACTTGAACAATATCAAGTTAAATGAAGATTTTACCACATATTTTTATGCTTCAATATTTTTAGTCTTTCCGAGTAATATGTTGAATTGTAATCACAGCAGTTGAGCATAGGGTAGATTCTGTTTTGTAAATGAGAAATAAAAAGTAAATTCTGTCTCTAGCTGCACAGTTTGTTTATATTCCTCATGCAGGCATTCTACTCCACTTCTGCTGGGCACATGGAAAGGGACTTAACTCGGAAGATTTGTTTCATTCCTAGCATAATACTGTCATTTTAGAGAGCAGTCTGTGAGGAAATGATATGCATTAATCAGTTTGGTGAAAAGGATGATGGATAGGGATTTTAGCACTTTGTTTACCTTGGAAACTTGATTCCTGTAAACATTTTGTCCTTTTGTGTTCCTCAGCAAACGAAAATGAATCTCCAGGTGAAGTCGTTTATTTTTTTTCTCAAATTCTTACCAAATTAGTATCTATAAAGTTGAAATGTAGTGTATGTCTTGAACGTCATACAACTGTAAATCATGTCAAGTTGCATCTTGAGGCAAACTTATTTTTTAGGCCAATTGCTTAGGGTGTAACAGCACTTGCCCAGGGAGGTGGTAGAGTCAATAAATGCTTAGATGTGGCCCTGAGGTACATGGTTTAGTGAGCAAGGCGGGGGTGAGTTGGTGGTTTGGACTACATGATCTTAGAGGTCTTTTCTAAAGTTTGGTTCTGTGATTCTGTGTGGATCTCTCCAGTAACTGGGCTTAGACACTGTCTAGCCAACACTGGATCCCACTTCCCAGTCTCCCCAGTAACTGGCATCTGGATGTGTGCCCCAGTGCCTAAAGGCCCAGTCCAGTTGCTTGTGCAGATCTCCTTTGTGCCCAACAACAGACATACTGATTTCCACTAACCCCTAGGCTCCATAGTGTGTATAGCAGTTGGCCTGGACCTCTCGGTCCCTGTGGTAACCAGTTCCTCCAGATGCCTGCCCCTCAGGACAAACAGACATACTTGCATTTGCTTACAGAGGTCAATATTGGGCTGCCCAACTTGATATTCACTTGTGGTCACACACAGATGCTGTGTGCCCTCATTCCACTTGCTGTACTCAGACCTCGAAGTACACACCTATACAAAGAGAAGAGTATTCTTCAACCAAGAGGAGTTAGCAATGGAGTGGGAAGACAGAACAGATTGCACTGATAAGGCTCAGTATGGCCAGGTGTGCATACAGACCAACATTCTGTTTACATGAGATTGATGACCTTATCCCCTTTTCCCTCTGTTTTCCCATGCTTGTTCCTCCCCACACTATCTCAGTCCTTTCTCCCTGCCCTTGGTTCTTGCCATAGAAATCCCACAAAGTTTTGTGCAATCCCAAGATCCTCTTCTCCAGCATCTCACATTGTGCTTCATGTGCCAAGCAATGACTTCCGACTTTTTCAACGACGTGACCTCAGAGGCCTTCCTTCACCCCTCTGGGTGTCACCCCTAGCCCGAGGGGTTCTTGGTGTCTCCCCCACTGCTATTTTGTCCCCAGGATCTTTTACGTGTGTGTGTGAAGATTAATTTTACATCATTAAAACCTAACGGAAACATTGCAAATTATAGAATTTTTTGCCCACATATTACCTTCATGTTAGAATAGAATGAATACTTGCCAGACGAGCAGTTAGGCATCCATAGAAGATAAATTCTATCCAAAATCATCACAAAAAGGTGCATTCTGGTGTTTGCATGTCAACTACAAGAGAGGGCAACAAGCCAAATGTACTTCAGTTTTGCATTTAACCATCATGGTTTGAGATGCTCTCCTCTCTGTGTATGCAGATGTGTACCAGTTTAGCCATCAGGGATTAAAAATTAAGTCCTTCAGAATGCTGCTTCACATACTCAGGGCCTCTTAGAACCTGGCAAAGATAGCTAGAACTCAATTGTTTTTCATTAAGCTTGTTCATTCACTGCCATTTCATTTATGTAACTTTTCAGAAACTTGATTTATAAAAGCCAAGTATGTTCAGCTCTGCTGCAATGAACTCTGATCATACTCAATATTTGCATTGCAGAAGTGTTTTGCACAGTGATTTAAACAAAGAACCAAAATAAGTTGCCATCTGGAGGGAGCATATTACTGCTATTCTCCTTATCCTCATCTTAGTATCAAGCACATTTAGGCACTTCTGACTCTACAATGAAAATAAAAAGGGCCACTTGCCGATGTCATCATCTCAGCTGAAATCTAAAATGTGACATAGCAATTTGTGGTTTTGTAGATGACGTGCATGAAAGTCAGGTTATTCATGTCTCCATTAGTCAGAGGTTCCTCGTGGCATGTCTTTAAATCTATTTTTGGTTTTTCTTGTCTTACGTTAATGTGTCAAAAGTGAGAAATGATTACTTGGTGTCAGGCTTCAGGAATGAAGTCACAAAAGGAAAATCTATCTAATGATGGATCACTTGATCATAATCTTACACGTTAATGAAATTATGTTCCTTTTAATATCTGCATAATTGATCTGCAGTTGCTTTAAAAAATTATCAGAGTGACTTACAGAATGTTTCTAGAAATTAAAAAGCAGAGAGAATTTTTTTTTTCACCAAATGAATTTTAGACTTGCTGAATATGATATTTGTAGCAACAAAAATAAGGAAGGTTTGTTTTTCATTTCCATTGAGAAATGTTTATTGTCTCTGTTAGTGAGCCATCTGCCAATAAACCCTTTTCCATTTCAGAATACCTTCAAACCTTACTTAATATTTAGATTTCACAGCCAAGAAAAAAATTCAGGCTTTTATAAATGACTCTGAAGCAGTATAGTATATCATCATGTGTTATGCTATTTATTATGCAGTTTAATAAGATCTTTTTTACTTTATTTGGTTTGTATTTGTTTTTAAGTTACGGATTTTCAAGAGAAAATTTGCAGGATTTAGACTGGGAGGGAAAAGACGCAATTAAGAGTTATTCTTCTTTCTGCTCTGACTGAATAATTAAACAGGAAACTGATCTTTTTTCACAGTAATACAAATGATAAAGTAGATGGTCTAGGGTTATGGATAGCATGTAGAAACAAAACTGCATTCGATGTGTAGAAATTTGATTATTTATCTTTCAGCTGTTATGCATAAAGTGAACTCTGTTGATTTAGTGTGTGTTTGTTTTTGTTTTTTTCTAGATGAAGACAGACTCTCCAGGAGGAAAAGCATTGTGGACACAGTATCTATTCAGGTGGATATTCTACCTGGCAACAGCACAGAGGATAAGGTATGATAATGACAAGATATCTTAAGGCACCGTATTTGATGCTGGAGGGAGAAACAACCTCCGAATTATATTTTATTAGAAATTCTAGAGTTTGATAATTTTAGATTTTTTTTTATATCTTTTTTTTTTTTTCACTGCACGTATGGAAGTATGTTGTCAAACATGCTGATGCTGTTCTGTGAAAATAGCTCAGAGTCATAAAGTCTTTTGAATTTTTGAAGGCACCTGTAGAGGTCATGTTGTCCAATTCCTCCGCAATGAATAGGGACAGTTTCTTTTAGGATTGCCTGACAAACAATTTCTGTTTTTCATTATTGTTATTATTCCTAACTGCTTTGGGCTAATGATGTTTCATTGTATTCTTTTCTTGATATACTGCTTTAACAAAGATATAGAAAAAAGATATATAAGTTTATGAGAAACAAGCAAAACATTTTGCAATTTAAGCAAGATTACTGCAGTTGTTAGAGCTGAGCGAAGTAACTTTTTGATATCATACAGATCGTTCATCTTAAATTATATTAAAATGTTTATAAGAAAGGAGTGCTGCCTACTTACACATAGTTTTGAATGGTTGAAGTAATGTAGTCTGAGCCGAGAAACTGTCATATTCAACTGTGCACTGGTCTCTTGTCTAAGCATTCTCTCCTGATACTGTCAGGATATCTACACTACTACAGTATTTTCAATGCAAGAAAGATTTTCTCATACAGAAGCACTGTGTAAAGAAGCAAAACACAAAGATACATAGGCTGGAACACTCTGGAGAAATGTTTGTGCATCTTTGGTAATATTTTGGTCCCAAGCAATTCCTAATGAAGTAGAAAACAAATGGATATTCATGTTGGTAAATGAACAAATCAACTACCAACTCTTATTTTAGCATCACGTTGTTCAACTAATTTTAGGAAGCAGTTTTTGTTATTCTCAGGAGCTGCCTAAGAGTCATCTCTGAGATATCAGTATAGAAACATCACAGGCTATTCCTTACCCAAAGAAGAGTTCTGCCAGAATTCAAGTCCTTTTCCAAAGCTTTTGTTATTCACTAAAATTTTTCTCAGTCGTTCTTGGGAAAGATTCTTGAAAACTTCGGCCTGAGTGATTATTTTGATCTGTTGTTTGTGAATAAAAATAGATTAGTAATGAGAGCAAAACTGGTCAGCTTTTGTTTTTCCGATATTTGTTGGCTAAGCTGGCAAGCATGAGTTCTGAATGTATAAAAATAACAGTTTTCTATGAAATACCAGCCATTCCAGTGACTAGCAATACAGAATTAGAGGTCTATTTGCTATAGAAACTCCAGATAAAACCATTAGTAACTTTATATGGTGAAAAAAAAATCTGGATCTCTTGTCTTTCAGTGCTTATCCTGTTCCATAGCTTTTAGAAGCTTGTGGTGCATGAGGTTTAAGCGTTTTGTTGTTTGTTTGTTTGTTTGTTTGTTTTACCTTTGTCTTTAGATTGATAATACAGAAGAAATCACCTTTGAAGCTCTGAAGAAAGCAATTGGTAAGATTTATTACAATTATATTTAATAGTGTAGTTCTGGGTTACTGTGGAATTACTAGAGAAAACTTGTTGTCTGAATAACAATTAAAATATTACATTTGTTTTTATCAGCAAGTCAGCTGATTTAAAGTTTCAGCCATTTATTTCTAAGTTTCTGAAATAAGATTTTGATAATTTTTGAATTCATTTTCTGACACTCGTGACTGAGTGAAACCATATGGAAATGCTTTCCCGTGGAATTTGCCCTTTCAGGCCTAGCTAGAAATAATGAGATATTTCAATTGTGAGATTTTCAAAGTCTTCAGTGCATTCAGGAAATAGACTGTAAGATACAATTGCAGATGTCAAGAACACTCAGCTGGTAGAGTTAAGAAATAAGAGAACTGTTTGAGTAGTTACTAATACAGTCCAGCCTACCAAACTTCTGTCAAAAATGTGGATTGAACATTGACATTTTAAACAATAGATAAAGTAACATTTTAAACAATAATTCAGTCTGACAGATTTCCCAACTAACCAATTGCTGAAGTACATAAATTCGTTAGATGCTGAAAAGTTCCAGCTGCTTGTAGATTCACTTGGTCTGTATTCCAAATTCTGTTTAAAAATAAATCCTCCCCAGCTGTCTGCATGATGCTGGGAGGGCGGATATTGCCCTCTTCTCTTGAAGGAAGAGACTTGGGTGCAGTGCGTCAGAAGTGGAGTCTTGAGACCAGATGATGAAAGAACAGGAAGCCTTGACTGGTGGTTAAAGCACACAGTAAGAAAGGATAAAACTGGCATCCTCAAATGAGCTCCCTGAAATTGTACCAGCATTTCCTTTAGAAGCAGTGACAGTGTGCTTGGATGTGGCTGCTTGTTTGCTTTTCCAGTGCATGTTTGAAAGTTAGAAATACAGCGTAAAAGAACGAAACGCTTAAAGGTTCAAATTGCTCATACTTCATGGACAAAATTGCACTTGTCTTTATTTTTTTCACTTTTTTTTTAAAGATAACAACGGGCTTGAAGAACAGGAAAAAGAAAAAAGGCGTCTTGTGATTGAGAAGTTCCAAAAAGCACCATTTGAAGAAATCGCAGCGCAGTGTGAAACCAAAGTAAGTTTCTGAAATATGTTATGTGCTATTGAAGATGGTAGGACAAGCATTAATAGAGATATGCTAAGGGTGCTCTGTGTTTCTATGTATGTCACTGCTGCTGTTGCTTCTGAAGTATAGTATTCAGCTGTTTGTCTTCAGCTATTGTCTCTGTAATATTAATTATCTGTATTGGAAAGTTCCAGTTATTTAAAATGTGTTTTTTGTTGCTTCTACATCATTTTAAAAGGAATGGAAATTTTATTCACTCTTGACCTTAATGTTATCTTTACTATCTTTGAAATCTGGATTCTTTATCCATTCTTATTTCCTTCTGGGATTAACAAAATAGTGTTTACCTCATGATATTTTTTTTTTTTTTAATAATTAAATGTGTAACTTCTACCTTCAACGACAAAGTTCGTCTTGTGCTTTAAGGTAGGCTCACTTAATTTCACATGCCTCTTCAAGGCTAAGAATCCCTACAGCAGTGGGAAATTAAACAGGTAGTGCTTTTTAGATTTGCTGGGTAGAATTTGTGCAATACAATGTGTAGCCTGACATGTTCATTTTCACTCTGCTCAAGATTCAGCAATTGATTTTTTATTTTTTTTCCAGGCAAACTTGCTTCATGATAGACTCGCCCAGATACTGGAACTCACTATTCGGTAAGACTTTATGCAAGAATAATATTGTGAATAAAAACTGAGTTATAAAGCAATTTTGACTACTTTCAGGCAGTAATGTCATCGTGTTCTAAACATGCGTAATAGGCAGAAAATAACTGAAAGCAGTTGTATAAAACAGTTATTTTGATATTCTTATTTTTGAGTCCTTTATATAGTGAAGAACATCAAGAAACTCTTCTAACTCTTCCAATTTTTAATTGTTCAATTGAATTTTTCAAGAGTTTTATCAAAAAGAGTGTAACTGGCCCAAGTGGAGATGTTAAGAGCATTTATGTTATTATGTTACATTTTAAAAGTTAAAAACATATTTGTGTTTTTATTATTTATACGTATATCAGTAATATCAAAAGGAATGTGGTTGTCTTCCCAGTGCTTGCTTCCCAGTCTGTTTGAGAAATTTAGAAATTGAACAACCAAAATAGTACAAAAATCATACAGAACAGTGTTATTGGGAGTTCTTGCACATCTGTTGTGCAGTGTAAATAATATAAGTAATAAAATGCATTTTCATAGAATCATAGAATCGCTCAGGTTGGAAAAGACCTCAAAGATCATCGAGTCCAACTATGACCTAACCGTACTACCCTAACTAACAACCCTCTACTAAATCATGTCCCTAAGCAGTATATCCAAATGGTTTTTAAACACATTCTGGGATGCTGACTCAACCCCTCCCTGGGGAGCCTATTCCAGTGCTTAACAACCCTTTCTGTAAAGAAGTTTTTCCTGATATCCAACCTAAACTTAATCTGGTGCAACCTGAGCCCGTTTTCCCTCGTCTTGTCAGCTGTTACCAGTGAGAAGAGACCAACCCCGCTCTCACTGTAAGCATCTTTCAGATACTGGAAGAGAGCAATAAGGTCTCCTCTCAGCCTCCTTTTCCCCAGACTGAACAGCCCCAGTTCCTTCAGTGTCTTCTCGTAGGGCATATTCTCCAAGCCCTTCACAAGCCTTGTTGCCCTTCTCTGGACCTGCTCCAGCACCTCCATGTCCTTTCTGTACTGAGGTGCCCAAAACTGAATACAGTGCTCAAGGTGAGGCCTCACCACTGCCAAGTACAGAGGCAGGATGACTTTCCTAGTCCTGCTCACCACACCATTCCTGATACAAGCCAGGATGCCATTGGCCTTCTTGGCCACCTGGGCACACTGCTGGCTCATATTCAGCTGACTGTTCATCAGTACACCAAGGTGTACTTTTCATAATGCTATAACATCAGTGATTTGTTGAGTTAGAAAAGAACCTTGATAAAAAATTGAGACATGATAATGGATCAGGATCAGGATAAAACACTGGCTGTGAAGGAAAACAAAACAGTAGTTGACTTTTCTCTCAACTATTAGGTTAAAAAAAAAAACAAAAACCTGCTATCTGTATTATTATAAGTGATAATGATCATTCTTCTTACACAGACCTCCACCCAGCCCCTCAGGAACGATGACGATTACTGCTGGACATGCTCATTACCAATCTGTTCCAGTCTATGAGATGAAGTTTCCAGATCTTTGTGTGTATTAAGTGTCTTCTGAAGTCTGCTGGACATTATTTAGAGTAGAGTACAATAGAAAAGAACAAGATGAGTTCTCAAATTTTATTGTTTTTCTTTTTAGCTAATTTTAAAATAGTGATGAACACAAACCAAAACTAGATTACTTTAATAACCAAACTCTTGAATCTGTTCAGTTTCTGTAAGTCTGGTTTTCCTTTTGAAGTTAGGTTTTCATTTATCACACTTTTTCATTTTCATGTATGAGTACACGTAAATGTCATATATAAAACTTGTTTTTTCACATATATTCAATTATTCTATCAGTCTCTCTGAAAATTCCTTTTATTTTTAAGTTGCTTTAATATGGTAATTCTTTGTAATTGAGGGACCTGTTAGATGCTTTTTTCTTCTTATTTTTTTCTTCTCCACCTGAGTCATATATTGAAAGAAAATCATAATATATGTAACAGTGGAGTGCTGGCCTAACTCCCTTTTGTTCCTGCTGTTGCAGTTGATTAATTTGTTCTTTTTGTAATACATGGAGGAAAAAAAACATAACAACAAAACACAATACCTTACATGTGTTCAAGTATAGTAAATGGGTGAATGGACACTTGTTAAGTATTTCTGATGCATCATACAATGTGCTTTTAGATATATACAACTAGTATATATTCTGTGTTTCTTGCTGTGAAAATTACTGCTTTGCATAAAGACAGGAGAAATCTCTTGAAACACTGAATTGTGCAATATTTTTCACATCTTAAAGTGTATAGTTTACAGACTGTACTTTTTAAAATGCAGTACTATTTTACTCTGTCTGCTTTAGTATAAATACATGAGAAGTATATTTAGTATAGCAGAAAATAAACTGAGGGCATTCTAAGTCATAAATGCAGAGATTACAATTATATTCTATGAGGTATTTCTCTGTCGTTTATTACAGCTTTTTAGTGATGTTTTAGAAGTTGAAAGAAAACCGAGTGAAACCATTTAAAGACCAAGAGTTTATTAAATGTGTTTTCAAGCAAAAGCATTTTTTAGAGATGCATATGTTTGTTCATTTTTGTTTCATTTCGCAAATCTTTGTAGAAATAAGGAAAATGTGCTAACTTTCATAGGTTTATGTATCTGAATGTACTATTCAAGTGAAAATAAAATAAAACCAATCCAGTCGATCCCTCAGCTTTTTGTCAAGGCTGTTTTTGACTCACTAAATTCTGCAGGCAAAACAAAACAACTATAGTTGTTGCCATGAATTGTATAGTTGAAGTCCCTTGGTCTGTCTGAATCTGAACCAGCGCAAACTTGTCTGTGTTAAATGCAAGACACTTAAGGTAGCCTGCAGGGTATATAAACAGTGAACACAGGCCATGAATAAAGTGATTAACTTCAGTTAGCCCTGCTTTGATAGGGGCATGAGGAGATGACATTCAAAAGTCCCAATCAGAATTAATCTATGATTGCATAATTCTAAGAGCTGGATGGTTGCTCTCTGATGGGCAGGGCAGCTAAATTGCTGACTTTGGGACATTTATAAAAGCACTGTAAAACAGACTGTTAGATATTTGAACTGTACTACAGCATGTATTCCTCTAGGCTTCTTTTAAAAACCTGATGGCACACAATATGAGAGAAATTTCAGCTACTTAAACCTATGAGATAACATGCTGAGAACTTCAGAAAGCATTCACAAAACTCAAAAGGTAATTGAGACCTTCTTTTCAGTTTAACAGTGAAATCACAGCTGTTAGTGGATGACGAAACAGCCCCTTATCTACAGCATTCCGTTGTGATTTTTACTGCTGCAGCTTTTCAGCCTGATCAGACCACAGTCTACACATAATAGACTTCGTTACCACTGTAGCTTATAGTTTTCACTTTCTGGTTTTCATTGTTTGTTTTGTTGGTTTTTTTTAATGTAAGACAGTAGTTTTTTGGCTTATATAAAGAGTGTAATTTTTTAAAGAGTAAATCTAACCTATGGATAAAATGTAAAACACTTATCCACTCTGTCATTTTTTTAAGAATAACACTGTGCACTTTTGTACAAAAAGAAAATAAGGAGTCTAAAAAATAAGAATTAAAGAATGTACTTCTTTTTGCACTCTTGCAGTATGCAGACTGTGCTGTAAATACAGGATTGTTTCAGTGACTGAATTCTGTTGCATGAATGCTGCATGTGAAAAGTAAATTCAGCATTTCATTTTCTATTCTGTTGGTGATATTTTTCATTTATGCTGTAAGTTTCCATGTTTTTGAAGTTCCAACTAGCTTTATATGGGAAATGCAAGTGTTGTGCAGGTGTTGTGAAGGGTTTGAAGAGTTTTTAACACTGTGTTCACACGATATTCAGTTTCTTACTATCTGGAAATCCAGCAAGTCTCTGAGTTTGTAGTTGGTTCACATTGGCCATTTTTGACAGCTGGAATATGAGAGTCACTGTAAAATGTATTGTTTTGTAATTGTTGTAATATGAAGATAATGAATGAAACCAAATGAGTTAAGGATACTGTTTTACAGTTTAAAATTGCTTATTTCGTGTCTTTATGTTCTTAAGCTGCAGAACTTTAAAGCTCCATACGCGTAGAGGCTCTGTTATCTGCAGTACATCCAGTGCTGTCACAATGTTTATACACTTGTATCCAGCTGTTTAAATGTATTCCAGCTTTTGCTTTGTGTTTTCTTTCCCATTATGTCATTTTTAGGGTTTTTTGGTAGCAGGTCACTTTTAAAGTAAATACAATCCCTGTATGTTTCAAAAGACAGAAATAGCCTATTGTCCAAAATCAGAGTAGGGCTATTTTATCTTTTGTTCCGATGGTCATATATTCTGTACTGTATGTAATGAACCAGTTCAATAAATGTAAGAACACACTGTGCAATCTATATTTAAGCAATAAAATCAGAATTTAAAATAAATCTTCTCTAAAGTGTCATGTGATTTTTAGTGCTTTCAGTTAAAATGTCAGTGACTTTTTGACATTTAAGTTAAAGCTTATTTTATGCACCTTTTTCTTGCAAACATAAAGCATTGCAGCATTATTAAACCATTACTTTTAGTTACTGTTGAACAATTACTACATGAAGTCCACCAAAATTTGAGAAAGTAACAATACAAAAAAAAAAAAAAAAAAAACTTGAAAATAGAAATAAATAGGACAGTATCTAATGATGTAGGAAATACTCCTAGACTAGCAATTAGAAGGAAGGAAGAAAAAAAAAAAAAAAAAAAAAAAGCTGTGATAGATTTCTCCCTCATTTTGCTCTGTTAATCTTTTTTTATTATTTATTTTAGTGCTCATATCTGAGAATGAATGCAGCTTAGTGGGCAGGTTGAATGGGACCCTGAGCAGCCTGATCTAGTGGCTGGCAACCGTGCCCACAATAGGGGAATTGGAGCTCAATGGTCTTTAAGGTCCCTTCCTGCCAAAGCCATTCTTTGACTCAAATTATCCATTTTTTTAATCTGAAATTAGAGTATGTAAATGAATATACACGTTTCTGAGCAAATATATGCTTATGTTGTTGCATTAGCGTGATTGTAGTACTGTCTTCTAATAGAAGAAACAATTTGTGTTGTGCACTGCTTTCATTAATCAGAGAGATGAGTTGTGCTTTTATTAAGCAGTGATGCACTTCAGTTACTTGTTTAAAGGCCATATTTTCTTACTTCAACTAATTACCTATCTGATCTTTTCATTATCATTTTTATTTCTAACTGCTGTAAAGTACAGACTAGTTTCCTATCACTATAATAATAAGTTGATACCTGAACAGTTCCAGCTCTGGAATGAGTAACTGTATCAGCTTAATGCAGATTCCATTCTCAGCACTGGGCAATGGATGAGCACTGCTTTCATCCTTTGTACATTTTGCCCAGGAAAAGTCTTGAGGGGGGAATATCACAAACCACAGGTTTAATGTGCTGATTACTATTAATTGTGTTAATGTCCAAGAACATTCCTTTATGTTTTAATCTGCTGTTGCCATTGTGTCAGCTTGCATGGCATCCAAGTTGAACAATCCAGTTAAGTATTTCATGAAATGGAGTGACGTAAGTAGCACTTTTATATCCAGCATTAGGTTGCAGTCATGAAGTCATGAATCTGTAATGAATACTTTTATGACAAAGTTAAACTCTTTAAAGCAGGATTATAAACAAGAAACTTAGACTTCTAGGAACAGCCAAATCAGTAGGACAGTTTATAGCAATTATTTTTGTTCAAAGAAATGTTAGTGGACACTTTTTGTTCCAGGTTGTAAAGGGAGGAAATTTGGGAAGCTTTTAATCTCCATAAAAATGTTTTATAGAATTTTCATTTTGCTCTTGCATATATTTTCCATTAATAAAGTCTGCTTATGTTGAGAAGACTGAAGCATTAAGTGTAAGAATTTTTAGAAGCCTCCCTAATTCCAGGACAAAGTGACGCAGGTACAATTTGGTTCTCCAATACATAATTGATTTGTTTCTGAGTGTGTTGGACCAAACAATCAAACATGATTTCATAGAATCATAAAAATGACTTGGGTTGGAAGGGACCTCAGAGCCCACCCAGCCCCAACCCCCTGTCAGGGCTGCCTCCAATCAGATTGCACAGGGCCCCATCCACCCTGGTCTTGAATGCCTCCAGGGATGGGGCACCCGCAAGCTCTCAGCAGCCTTTGCCAGAGCTTCACTTCCCTCTGAGTGAAAAATCCTCCTCATATTTAATCTAAAACTCCCCTCGCTTAAATTTCTTAAGAACCTTATGTAAATTTTGTCAACTTAGACACTGGAGTTAATATTTTTTTTGTTCACTTTCATCTTAAGTGTATGTTGCAGACACAGAAATGTGCAACTCTCAGCACTGTCGTGTTACGCAGCTGAAATCCAATGGGAAAGCTTGATAATACCTTTGTGTACGTCTTTCACACTCAAGTAATAAGGCTGCTAGCGATTTTGAACCTGGTTGTTTTTATTCAGCTGTTTCCTAGCTTTGTTCATATAGTTAAATTTTAACTACTTTAGTCCTTGTGGAGATATGTTATGATCAAAGCAGTGTCTAAATTAACACTTTATCAAGTAAAAAAAAATTACATGCATCCCTTTATACTGCTGTTATCTGATAACTGGTGAATATTTTGAGTGGTGAATTTGACCAAGAAAGTCCTTGAAGCAAAACTGTAGTTAAAAGCAGGAAGAAGGGGAAGAAAAATATCCCAACGTTATTCTAGCTCTGTATTAGGTACTGTGCATTAGTTTTATTTGATCCCAAAGAGGTGGTGGGTGCCACATCCCTGGAGATTTTCAAGGTGAGGCTGGACAGGGCACTAAGCAATCTACTCTAGTTGTAGTTGTCCCTGTTCAGTGCAGGAGAGTTGGACCAGGTAACCTTTAAGGATCCCTTCCAGCTTTAAGGGTCCCTTCCAGCTCAAACTATTCTATGATTCTGTAATCCTTAAATCTCTGAGAACTGAGATAACTGCATAATACACAGCTTTGGGACACGAAATACTCTTTTTCTGTGCCCTGACCTGTCTGACCAGCAAAAATTGTGGATTGAAACTTTCAGTTAGGGAAGAAAGAACACATTTCCACATAACTACTGTAGCTTTTCATCTGGGTATTTCCTGCTTTGCTCTATAAAGGAAGAATGTACAAAAGGAGTTGGAGTAATTGCAGATTGATTTAATTAAAAAGCTGAAATATGCAGTCACCATTAGCAAGATCTGGTCTGAACCAATTACATGATTAACAAAAATCAATCTTTGATCAGAACAAAAATCAGAATTTTGATCAGAAATCAAATGAAGTTGTGCAGAATGCTGTCAGTTATTTCAGGTAATAGTTGGCCTAGTAGGCGGTCTGCAGTGACAACTTCTCTACGAAAGGAAGTTATGCATCTTAACATTCAATATCTAGTCTATCGCTGGGAGAAGTAAGGCAGTTGCAGAGTGACAAAAAGGGGTAAGGTACACGAGGCTGGCTGTGAAATTCCCGGTGCCATTTCTCACACAGATGGCCATGGCTAACTATCTGCCTCTGTGCTGCCCGCTCCTGGGCTTCCCAGGAGGACGGCGCGTCTCCCTCCGTGCTCTTCTCTGCAGGGAACCTTCCTCCTCGCTGCTCTCCTCAGAGCTGGAGGCCCCGGCCCCTGGTTCTGTGCTGACTGAAGGCCTTTCATAAGGGCCACCTCGACACGAGGCTTTCTCCTCTTGGCACGCTTGAGCATGTGGAAACTTAAGGCTTTCGTTGAAGAAAGCAGAGGCCATGCACTCGGCTGCTGTCTGGTCACAAGCACATATGAGTTTTTCACACAAGCTCCAACCAATACCTTTAAGAGAAATTTTAAAATGAATATTTAAAAGCAGTTACAGCTAGTCAATGCGTAATTTATCAGTGGTAGATGAGATCTTGACTAAAATTACCAATTTTTCCTTGAATTTTAACTTCCAAATTCGCCTCTAATCACTTAAATATACCTGCTGCCAAGGTGTTGAGTGCCTGGAGCTGTGGCTGGTGTTAGGTGGATTTGTGCAAATAAAAACAACAGCTGTTCTTTGTCTCCTGTCAAAAATGTCTGAATGCAATTCTTATCCTGACCTGATGACATCAACCACAGTGATGTAATAACCTTGATCTCAGTTAGGACAAAAACCCAGTTTTGGAATAGCCATTGATGACATTTTGTAATCAAATTCTGTCTCCATTCTGTAGCATGCTATAGGCATGGTCGTATTCAGGCTGTAATAATTTCATACGCTGTTGTCAAAAGATGAGTAATGTGTCTAACTCAAACCTACATTTTGGAGTATGATCAAAGCATACAACTTCAGATCGTGAACTTCTTTCTGCAGGACATCCAAGTTTCTTGACTTGTTCCACACAGCAGTGATGAGAGAAGCAGCACCTAAAATAAAGAGCAGGGGTAACTGAAAAGTGTTTCATTTTCCTACATCACACAATATTCACAATTTATTTTATCCTTTTTTTTTTTTTTTCAGTATCTATTACAACTGAAAATATTGTTTTTATTTCATGAAAAAATCTTTTCCATAAAGTTAAAAATAGCAAAAAACACCTGTATTTACTTTCGCAGTCCCCTTCCTAATTCCTTTGGTATCATCTGCTTAAAGATGCAGTCTTGTTTGTTTGTTTAAGACCCGTGAACAAACCCTCCTTTAGCAGTATCTTGAGGTGTTCAGATATTGTTGGCTGAGAATCTGAAAACCACACATCATTACCCAGTGCACTGACTAGCTTCAGTGTCTGTTTTTATCATGCACGGGCAGTCTTACTTGTGTAAAAGTGCAGGAAAATTCTGTGTGCCGTGCACCCAGAGTCATGCTTGGACTCGATATGGCTCCAGCTGTAATGATTTCCACTCAAGGAACGATTTTGTTTGAAAATGAAATGCTTTTAGGGAAGATTTCCTTGGTTTGGGTGAATTCTCTGCCTCACTCTGGGTAAGCATGCCCCACCACCTCTTTACCAGCCATGCCCTGATGGCCCACAGTTGCAGGTCTCTGGGCTCCAGGTTGGGTACACTGCACTCCATATGGACTCCTTCTGAATGACAGTCTGACACCAAAGTTAGTACTCTTCTTTTCATAAACCACCTTCCAAACCACCTCTTAGCCAAGATTCACTGCAACCCTTGTCCTCATCTCTTTCGATATGCAGTTTTTTCTACTCTACTGACTTCTTTCTTATTTTAAAAGTCCTCTCCAAAACACTGATGCAAGAACAGACTATGTCTAATGACATTTGAGTATTTCAGACTTTATATAATTAATTGGATTATATTAAGCATGTCATTAGGGTCTGACTATGAATACCATAGAATCATGAAATACTTTGGTTGGAAAAAACACCTAAGATCATTAAGTACAACCAAGAAGTAAACACCTATCTTGGCTGGTCCATAGGTACTCCTTACTACCTACAACTAATGGCAGATTACAGAAGTGCCCACACCTGTCCAGAGCATCAGTGGGATACCCTCTTCCTTCCTGGCCACAGTAGCAACCATAAGACTCAAAGTCCTCCGGACATCTCTCAGTTAAACAGAACAACATTTCTCCCAGCTGGGGCAGCTCTCTCTTCTCTCTTCCATTTCCTCTCTCTTGTAGAAACGTTAATCGTTCGCATACTATAAAGTAAAAAAAAAACAAAACCAACTGTTTGATATACCATGTTCTCAATGGTTGAAGATTCTCATTATTTCTAAGTCATTGCCCCAGTCACTAACCTGTGACTTTTATAATAGCACTAAGGAAGACAGCAAGAGAAGTGGGGGAAGATACTGAATAAAAAGAGAAATCCCTATGAAGATCTAAAATGCAAGTCAAATAGGATTGCAGGCAGTACTTTGCAACCCCCTGTAACCTTTCATATTTAATTTTTTTTTTTTTCAAGAATATTCAATCCTAGCTGAGATAAGAAATAGGAAGTCAGTAGCTTCTCTCTTAGCTAACTCCGAAAATACAGCCCTAACCTCTTGTTCTTACACACTGGACAATGATTAAGTGTGAAACAACAAAAAGTTTTTTACAAACTTTCAAATATTTAATTTGATATATCTTCCACCTAGCAGTAAAGTTGCACTCAGACTAAAGCATGTACATGATTTATTCATAGTTTATTCACAAAATAGTTCTAATAAAGCTTGGCTGCCATGACAGACCAATCAGTAACAGTTCTGCTTTCTTCAAAGGAAAGATTCTTGTTTCTGGAGCCCTGTCTGCCACTCTCTCAGACTGGAAAGTTGAAGTTTTCATGAAATCATAAAATCATGGAATGTTTGAGTTGGAAGAGACCTTCCTCTAGTCAACCCTCCTGCACTGAACAGGGATGCCTATAGCTAGAGCAGGTTGCTCAGAGCCCTTTCCACCCTGACCCTGAGTGTCTGCAGGGATGGGGATATCTACCACCACTCTGGGCAACCTGTTCCAGTACTTCAATAATTACATATCACTAGAAAATTAAAAAAAAAAAAAATTACCTTTTTCTGCAGGTCTATTGGGTCCCCTAACAGACAGTGACAGCTCCACAGTTGGTCTGGGGGAAGGTGTGCCCAGGCCACCTCTTGTAGGAATTGCCTCTGGAGATTACACATGCACAGATCAGACTTGTAAAGATTAGACTTGCAAACATAGGATAAACTCTGTCAGTAATGTGTCCCAAAGGGCATACTCTGAACCAAAACCAATCTTCTTGCAGTCTTCCAACATCTGTTTAAATAATGATTGGAAGACTGTTCATTAGTGGTAAATTAAACTTCCCTAGGCAATATTTGAAAATGAACTGCCACTGCTGGTACTGAACACTCTGCATCCTGCACAATCTAACCAGATTTAGGGAGGAAATGGTGCTGTTCTGCATATTGGTGAGAAGCATTAAGTCCCAACAGCCATGAACAGCAAGAGGGAGCACTACAAATTACAGTGGAGTTAGTGCAGGCTGTACTTGCCTTTCTCTTTTGTCCTTGCAGATGTGTCCTCAGGAATAAACTCAGTGGGGATAATTCTGACTTCTGCCGAGCTAATATCTGCCTGGAAGGAGCCTGGAGATGTGGTTATCTCTCTTGCTGGGACCTCAGCTCCTCTAAATCTGTCCTCCTCTGAATCAGCAGAAAGAGAAAGCAGAAGATATGGAGCAGTAAGCATCAAGATTTTCATTTCAGATAGTAGGTCAGAGTAATATCCGGGGGCAGAACTGCTGTGAATTGATGATCATAGAGAAAAGCCATTCAAGATGAGGATTAGGAAAGCAAAAAGCATCCGCACTGGTCATTTGTTCACATCGCTTGTCTTTTAGAAGAAAATGGAGCTAGTTAAATACAACCAATGTAACTGGTAGGTATTTTGCTCATTTCGTTTGTTTGTCCTTAAATTTATATGTCACATACCAAGGTACAAAGCTGTGCCAGGTATTAAAAATAAGGCTGGGTGCTGATTAGTTGGCCATACTGAGAGAGGAAGGATAAGAAGGATAAAATGAGATATCATCTGAGTAAACTGCTAAAAAACACAGTGTCAGTTTACAAAAGGGTACCAAAAATAACAGCAACAGTAGGGATATTTCTTGCATGATGCAACTACAGGATTTACTTCTTTACCACAAGGAAATATCAAGGGGAAACTGAATGGAAAAATGCACCATTTTAAAGAAGTTCTTTATTTTATAAACTTTTTTTTTTTTTTTTTTTTTTTTTTTTTTTGGTTATCTGAAACTTCATCATTGGCTGGGAATGTTTGATGAATTTGGATATTGCTTATCTTTTTTTTAATTTATTTATTTATTTACCTTTCTCTTTTCATATAGGCTAACTTGAAAATGAAAACAGTATTTTCAAATGGCTTCATTTTTTTCCTAAATATCAATGCAAAGGATATTGCATTTAAGGAATAAAATGCTTCATTTTCAAAGAGACTGTGTGCATAGTTTCCACGTTTTGAGAGCCCATCCTTTCAAATTTCTGGACTGAACTAATTAATTGGATTCCACTCAAATTCATTAAGTTCAACCCTCTGAAGTTCTGTTTTTGGCATACATTGGAAATAACCTGTCTTAGCATGAGAGAATGGATAAAAAGAATGAAAGCACTGCTAAAAACAGAAGGAAGACCATCAAAGGCTGCAGGAAGGGATGAATAGCAGCACGCTAGTCTCCCAGCTCAGCAAGGTGCATGTTTTATGTCACTTTGTTTGGCAGTGATGTATTGAAATGAAAGTGATTCCTGCCAGGTGCAGATAATTTAACTGGAGTTTGGAATATTCTGCAGTTTGCTAAGAACAGATATCACAGATAATCTTCTAGCAGCCATGCGGACTCCAACACAACACGCACATTTTCTGATACATTCAAGTTAGTGGAGGAGAAGATTTCTGAGGAGAGCTTATTATAGCAATACCTTATTTCTGGATTGAGGTGGGAGACATGGATGTTACCCAGACAGTGTGATCTGAGTAAAAAAATGGCTCCTTCCTTCTCTCCATATTCAGAGTCACTGGACATTTTTTGGTGCATTTAATTCTTCGTGAATGATCATTTTCACATAAAGGAGTCATTGGTAATTTCAAGTCTGCTATGGTACTCCACCTGCTTTTAGCTGTAGCTACTGATGTGAATGTTCTCATAGAAATGGTAATGGCAAAAATGTGAAATAACTTTTAGTCTGGGAAAGAGTTCCATGAAATTCTGTAAATTAAAGGAGGAAGTAAAATAAAAATGAACCCTTCTGGCAACAAATCCTATGAATGTAATTTAAAGGATCAACCATCGTATCAGAAAACCAGATGGGAAGAGGCGTGCAAAATGAGTGGCTGGAGGCAATGGATAGCAAATAATCCTCAAATAATATATGTGATCTGACTCCTATCTAGCTCCAATTCCACAGCAGCCCAGTCCTCACCATGCACAGATTCTTAACTGTGATGCTTTTAGATAAAGAATTGCTGTGCCAAAGGCAAGGAAAAGCCCAGAATCACTGACCTTTCACCGATGGAATGGGAGAAGACCAAGTGATACCTCAGTGGTCCCTTGTGACAGCTGGACAGAAAGCAGAGCATTGGGGTAGTGAAATATCTCCTGCATTTCCGCAGTGCATGTCTGGAGTGGCTTTTATGGAGTGCATTATAAAGCATAACCAAACATCACTATTAGCCTTGCTTTATAAAGAGGGTAGTTAGGAGAAACAAAGTGGTTGCTCAAGGATGTGCAGGTCAGCAGAACTACCCAGAATGGTATTACCCAGGTATTACCCAGAAATCCCAGCAATAAAGCCTAATAAACTAAAACCTGCTATCACCTGGAGTCAGGAAGGTCTGATTCACCAGCAAAAGTACATCTGGGCTCTTACCTCCAGCACTGGAAGTCCCCAGGACTATCTCACTGGGCTCAAAGGAAATCACTGTTGAAGATAGAAAATGTAAACTCAGACAAGTTGACAGCACAGATTCTTATAAGAACTTACAGACTCCAAGAATACCCCAAGTTGGAAGGGACCCATAAGGATCATCAAGATCAACTCCAAGTCTTCTCAGTCACTTAACTCAAAGTCAAGAGAATAGCTTCTTGAGCACAGGAGGAATGACCCATGTATGGAGATTTTCCTGATTTTCTACGCACAACATTAATAGTCATAGACAGTGATGCTCAAAAAATAACCTCAATACTACTTTCAGATGAGGTGCTATAAAGAAACAACATAAATAGAACTGAAGCAGAAAATTCCATATTGAATCCATTTGACAGACTACAGTGAAGAGAACTAGGTGTAAAATCTCACTATTGTGCACGGAACAGATGCCATACTCCTTGCAAACACATTGTGTTTGACTGTGTTGAAAGTAAAAAATGAACAGGCAGCCACCACCTGAATCCTTCCTTAATCTCTAATTTATTGCTTTACTTCATGCACTGTTGTTCATTTATCAGAAGCATTTTCATTAACAGAGTGATCAGATGATCCCAAAATTCATCTCTGCATCTTTTTGTGTATTGTTAGGATGGTGTGATATAAGAAAGATTTTTTCTGCTGTCAAATGAATTTCTGAGTAGTGTCATGTTTTGGCTTAATATGGTTCTCACAGCAGCCAGTGGTGAAGCTCTTGGGGTATAAATGGGGAGAAAATTAATTCAATTAAAGTGGTTTTCCAAATATTTCATGGAATCACAGTCATGGAATCATTAAGGTTGGAAAAGACCACTAGGATCATCTGTTCCAACCATCGACACATCACCACCATGCCCTCTAAACCACATCCCTCAGTGCCACATCTACACGTTTCTTGAACTTCTTCAGGGACAATAACTCCACCACCTTTACAGTTTATCTAGATATCTTATCTGTGTTGCAATCTCATCTTTCTAAAATTTCATATACTGACTTTTACCCACAGACAATATTTTGAGCATTATAATAAACAGTTCCTGTTCAGAGGGCACTAGTGATTGTTCTGGAGGATGTAAAAGATTAATACAGGTATGTAAATACTGCACATAACTACAGCTTCATCTCAAATAATTAAATGTCTCTTTGAAAACAACAAATGTCCAACCGGCTGCGGGTGTGCTCTCTGCCGGACTCCCCTGCCACGACTTCTCTTTCCCAAAAGGTCTGTTTTGGTGAAATTGTTCTATAGTTCTCAGTCTCAGCCCTTGGGAAATTTTGAGTAAACAGTGGTTAAGCACATGGAGCATGCAAGCTGAAGCACATTCTCATTTGGTCTTGAATTGGATCACCAAAACATATCTACTTTTATAGCAGTTTTCTTAGAAGGGCTGTAAGCAAACAGCTTGTTCTTGCAATTTATTCTTCCAGCTTTTAGGAGCTGAAAACAGCATTTCTTACACTGTAAGTTACAAACCTTCTTCCACAGATGCTGTCACAGCCTCTGTTTTCTCAATCCCATCATGAAAGAACTCTGCAAAAAGAAAAGCATTTTTGCTCCAAAGAGAATCGTGGCTTAGGATGCTCATAGATAGGAGCTCAGTGTAACATGGCCAGAGCAGCAGAACAAAACTTATCTCCCAATATTATCACTATTGAACTTTTCATTGGGTTTTTATATAAGTATAATAAAATGTAGTAAATATTAACCAAATTATAGGTAGTTAATTTAAATATTACAATACTTCCTTAGCGCTTATTGACCACAAATACCAAATCCTACTCAGCAATGTATACTGTATTTAATAAAAAGCCCTCGGTCTCTATCACTGTTTCAATCTAAACTAGAAAACTGATCAACAATAAGTGTCCTGTAAGAATCACTTAAGGATAAGAATTAATGTTTAGAGGTAAAACTCAAATGTTTCAGCCTAGGCACTTTGCTGAAGCTGAGCTCAAAATGTCCAAGCAAATAGCAAAGGACTGATCTGAAAATATTTTTTAAATGCTTTCAGTTTGTTTCTTCTTGCATTATTTCTAAATGAGATTCAGTTTCTCTTTTGAATTCCTTCTTTGAAAAATGAGTCATTTGGCTGAAATTATCCTGAGCTTCTCAGTAATGACTGGTCACAAAAGCAGTGCTTTGGTTTATTAGTTCTTTCTCTTCCTTTCATATTTTGATATCTTGCTAAAAATTGCCTTTGCTTCTAAAAAAAAAAAGGAATTCATATCTTCAAAAATGCTCATGTTATTTTTCTCAATGCAGACATTCTTCTTGATTCAATATATTTCAGTCAAAAAATCACAGAGGTAAGGACATACCCCCTGTGTGGAGTGTTGTCAGCTCTCTCTTGCTGGTTGTTTCTGAAAAGGAGAAAGCTCTCTTACACACTGAAGTCTGTAGACTAACGTCAACATTTAAACTCGATAGTACAGCAAATCAGGAGTTCATTGCATTTATTCCTATTAAGGCAAAGGTTTAGGAAAATATTCAAATTTTCTCTGTAAAAAAGCATCTGCCAAATTACTTTCCCTAGAAATTTATCTGACATCCTTGTTATGTTTTTTGCTTTTTTTCTAAAGCCTGAACTGGACAGAATAGCTACACAGAAAGGTAATTACCTGAGCAAATGACAAAATAAAATGATTCATTCAAAGGATTTAAATTTTCCTGTAATAAATATTACCAGGCACCTAGTTTGGTGGAGGTATTCAGTGAGCTATGGTGGAGTCTCTCTTTATCAATTGAGGTAAAAACAGCGTGATTTTCCTGTTAGCACATAACAATTTCCCTTTTATTTGTAACGTGTTGGAGCTGCCATACTCTGTATTACAGCCACCTGATCCCAGTGAAAGATTACTGGCTTACACAAAATATTTTGCTGGCACTGACACAAATTTTGCTGAGGCATTTTCTTCTCCTTTGGCCTGTTTATGAAGGAATATACACATGCAGAGCCCTGAATTCATGTATCTTTCTTAGCACTGAGGTGTGCCAATGTAAGTGAAAGGATCATAAAAATTAGCAGTGCTTTTTCACGTTTGACCCAGCTTTGGAGTTTGAGTCATAGAAACAGAGAGAATTGTAAGGGCTGGAAAGGACCTCTGAAAGTCATCGAGTTCAACCCCCTACTACAGCAGGTTCCCTAGGGCACACTGCACAGGAAAGTGTCCAGGTGGCTTCTGAATATCTCTACAAAAGGAGATTCAACCACCTCTCTGGGCAGCCTGTGCCAGTGCTCTGTGCCCATTGCCCCTTGTCCTGTCAATGGGCACCACTGAAAAGAGCCTGGCCTCATCCATTTGAAACCTATCTTTTAGATATGTACGAGTGTTGATAAGATCCCTTTCAGCCTCCTCTTCTCTAGGATGAACAGACCCAGGTCTCTCAGCCATACTCATAAGATAAATGCTCCAGACCTCTTATCACCTCTGTGGTCTTTCTCTGTTTTCTGCCTGTTTTAAACTGAGGAGCCCAGAAATGGACACAGTACACCAGATGTGGTCTCACCAGGGCAGAGTAAAGGGGGAGGATCACCCTGCTAGCCGTACACTTTTTAATACACTCCAAGACACTCAGTAGGTTGCTAATTACCCTAAGCAGCACTCAGTCATTCAGCTGCCTTCTGAAAAACAAACAAACAAACAAAAAAAACTAATAAATCCCTGTTGCAGCTACATCTCTTGCCCCTTGTCCTGTCCCCATGCCCCTCCAAAAGGAGTCTGGCTCCTTCATCTCTGCACAACTCCACAAAGAAGAGGAGAACAGTGACACACCTCTTTCAGCAGGTGCTCCAGCTCCTCACCAACTTGGTAACTTCTCCTGGCCATGCTCCAGGACAGCAATTAGCCTGCCTTCTTCTCTCTTGGTTTTCATTTGAGTAGGAGTAAGTGGAGAATAGGACAGACTGCCAGATTTAGTGCAGGAAATTACTCAGCTACTGCTCCATTTACCTTAGGTCAGACTCAATGCCAAAACAAAACCTGGCAGGAGGGGCAGTCAGTCTCATCTGAATTGTTACCTGTAACCAGAGATGGACAGGAGGAGACATCCAGGCCATTCAGGGAAGAGTTAATATGAGCATTCCCAAAACACTCAATGGCATCTTTGTCACAGGTGCAGAGGAACTGTTCACAGGGATCCCCATTTTCTGCAAATTAAACAAAAATCCAAACAAGGTGCTATTGAAATATCTTTTTTCCCCTGCTTCGCTTTTCCTCCCTGTAAGGTTTATGCCTTCATTAGAGCATGCATGCTTAAACCATAATTCTTCAAGTTAAATACATTCCAGTTTTGTAGTCCCAGAGAAGTTTGTAATCTGACAGAGCTGGTAATGGGCTGCTAGAGCAGAGCTTTGCTGCATCTGATTTTTCCATGGAAAACTTACGCCATCAGATATTGAGTGTAAAATATTCCACCTATCCCCTGGAAGTCACAGTCCACAAGCCAAGTCTTTCACAGAGGATATGTTCTGCATTTTATAAAAGCAATAAATTTCTCTACAAAAATACTGTTTTTCCACTTCAAATCCTGTTACCTTTCAGAGCTTTCAAAAATACTGATCTTTCAGAGCTCTTACACAGTTTTTCCATTTTCAACATTCAATATCTGTTCATTTTGTTTTCCTCTCTTATTTCAGTTTGAACAAGACATTTTCTGATTAAGTATGGAAAGAGCTAAAGAAACACTATTCGTGTTCAGATGTGCTTGAATCTTTATAGACTGACCCAGAAAGCAAAACTGGTTTCCATTTGAAACAAGAAGTGGAAATTGGGTCAGTCCTGTACTAAATCAAGCTATGAAGTTCTTGGTTTGGGGATGCTGCTCTTCTTTGCTGGCATCCTAAGTTATGTTCTCAAACATAATATTTCCTGGAAGCCAACACTGGGTGAAAAGTGACATTAAAATTGATTGGGGGCACTCCACACTCGCCAAGCTCCTGTTACAACAGCAAGGTCTCTGCCCACTAGTGATACAGCTCTATCTGAATGCATGGGACCCTGTGAACACAGAATTGAATCCCTCAAACTACGTGAAAATCAAGCCTTGAAGCTTCAGAAAGTACATTACTTTTCAAGTAACTCCCCAGCATCATCCCCATTCCCAATACATGGAGATATCTCAAGCAATACTCAGTGGTCCTGCAAAGTCACAGAAGTCTGGAAACCGCATCAGGAGGCTGCCTTACGAGAGGAGCCCTGACAAGTTTCTAACTATAGGACTTCCATTCTCCTGCCAAGCTGGACCTTAATATCTCTGTGCATTCTTATTCAGATTCATCCTTGAATGGAATACTTAATTCCTCAAGAATCCACGTGTGGAGGTGGTTTCTCCTTAACTTATATATGACATATAGTAGGTAGGCCACTAAGAACTCCAGAATTCTGTTCTTGTGACAGGTTAATCTTACCACAGGTCAGGTTTTCTGCAGAGCAGGTAACATCCGTAGAAATTTTTGATGGGTCCCACGTGCACTCCATCTCCATTGCTTCCTCGTAGCATTTACGGTGCTGAAAACAGCATCTTTAAAACATGAAATAGCACAAAGTTAAGACAATATGTCTTCCTTTCCGTTCAAGATTAGACTGCAATGCTCATTCCTATACAAGAATGCAAAAGGTGCCAAAGGAGAAGAAGGATCCTTGTGTAGTCCACGGACAAAAGAAAGGCTGAGTATGGCTTTTCTCTGAATCATTCTGGTGGAATAATTACACTTGGATGCAAAGCTATGTGGTGGGAGCAGGTCTTCAAGTCATGGGAGATCATGCTTGCATTGATTCCCTGCTGCGGAAGCTGAGGGACAAGGACCTCACAGGCAACTTCAATAAGAAATGCACTGCCAGTGCCTGAACATCACCCACAGATCGCTGCCAAACAAAGCCCCACAGATCAGTTCTTAGATTCGACCCTGATATAAACTGTCCCAATACAACTGTGTTGAACTGTGCTGCGCCCAGCACTTTTGGATGGTAAATGTTTCTGCAGTATCTTGTGAACCACTGTGTCTCATTGGGACTCTATAAATATATGTGGTGTTACCATAGAATCACAGAATCATAGTAAATGATACTTGCTCTTTCTCCTCAATGCAGCAATCAGAATGAAAAGGGGACATAACATGTTTCTCAAGCCTGATTAAAGCAGTTTTCTTGTACCACAATGCTACTCAGGCAGTTAGAAACCTTGCATTGTCCTGTTGTCATGCAAGCCCCAAACATCTGTATGGCTGCTTCAGATGTCAGCAGCAATGAAAATTTAAATGAAATAACATATTCATCAATTCTCTCTTCTTATGAGCAAGTTGTCTGTTTCTATATTGTAGCAGCATCTGTGTATATTGGCAGATGTAAATGAAACCCCAATAGGACATTCAATCACCATTTACCTTGTGTAAAACTGTCACATAGATTAAGCAAGAGTTTGCTATTAGATTTAGATTGAAACATTGTCATGTCGGTAAAATGGATTCACAGCATGGGTCTGTTATTGCACTGATAGCAGTCTTGTCTCTGTCAAATGCAAAGAAAACATTACCATCCAACAAACAATGTGCTGCCAGAATGGGTTAACTTGTGACTCATGATGTGAGGAGCTGGCTGGAGGACTTTTTGTTAAGGATGTAATAAATATGTTTTATACATCAGCCACAGTCCTGCATATGCACTGCAGGCTCACTCCTAGGCTATGCAGTCACTTTCTCACTTCCTAAATTTAGCAAGTATTTAATATTTAATCACTTAATACATTAATAGTTAATTGCTAAAATATTTAATTTTCCTAGCAATTAAGGAAGAAGTCCAGGGCCTAACCACAGATTGAACTTCTGACTCAACGAAAGACATCAGTGATGAGGTTTGCTCAGGCTGCAAGCAGCAGATAAGAACTCATAAATAGCATCATCCCCACAGGCAATGTTTAAGTGTGGGAAGATGCTACGTGAGGTGGACAGCTGATAGATGGACCTCCTTTTTAGACAGAGACAAAGGTGGCTTTCATTTTATGCTTCTCTTCATGTGTTTGATTTCCCAGGAAACATTAAAAAAAAAAATCCAAGAATTTCATATTCTGATGATATCTCAAAGCCCATTTTCTTGGATTTCAGTATCGGTTTGTGGTCTTGCTCCCTGTTGTAACTTGGTGGAGGTGACTGCGGAAAGGTACCAAACAAAGGTGGGAGCAAACAGCATCCAAGAGACAGGCCTTGATGGTTTCTCAGTGCCACCAATGCTTCTTCCAGAGGTGAGGCTGAAGTTTGTAACTATCAGAAAACAATTTTAAATGTGTTACTGATGAAAGATGTCAAGTCCCATCTCAATAATGCCTGAGGTTTATTTCACTGCGAGCACCTGGAAACTTCCTCCAGTTGGAAAATTAATCTAATACAAGTGATGGAAGGTTCCTTTTTTTATTAGAGCATCATTGTCACTCAACTCTTAAGGCAACTTAATCAGAAAATAATGCCCCCTTTGCAGTCAGGGCATTGTAAGACATGGATTGTCCACTAAATATGTTTCTCTCTCCCCATGGATCAAGAAGGCAGAACAGACTCTTAATGTGGATATACAAGTTAGATACTTAGGGAAATCAAGAAAGGTATGATTTGTGGGCAAAATCTAATGTCCTAAAGAAATACCTATAATGAGATGTTAATCCCTTTTCATTGAATGGCAAATTGCAGTGTCAAATCCAAGATTTGCAAACTAGTTTCTAAGAATGGAAATTAGTGGGGAAAAAATGCAACACTGTGGGAACCAACTCTCAGAAAGGCGTGTAGTAGCCTCCTTTTTGGATGATCTCTTGAACGAAGACGATATCTGTGTCGATGGCAAGGCAATCAGTCAACATTTACTGCAAACTCTGGTGGTGTTGCCATTCTCGTAGGGAAGCCTCACTATGGGACTGCTAACACCTGTGTGCTCTTTCTGTGTTTGCGCTGCCCTGCATTAAAATGAAGATGAGTGAAGCAAAAGCCCAGATGCTCAGCTCTTTGGGTATCAGTGCACTCAACTGCCTAGAGCTCTCATTTCAGAATGTCATCATGTTTATCCAGAAAACCACTCATGAGAATTCCCTTGGCTTTTTTTCCAGCTGTAGAGTTAGATCTTTATTTTCTTAGGAATCCTATATTGGAAAGTGGATGGATTAACTTCTGTCTAGATATAGGCATCAACCCTTTCTGAGCCATTTCTGCCTTCATTCAAAGAATTCTCTCATTGTGTTGTTGGAAAGTATTTATTCTTTTTTTTTTTTTTTTTTTCCTAATTTTGACATGCATGTGCCTTGATTGCTTTTGAATTTCTTTTCCCATCTCCTGCTGGCAAATATGAATAGCATGAATAGCCATTTGCTTGCCCTGTCTTGCTGCTAAATTTTTTTCACTAGCCCATTCAGAATCTGGACCGGAATCTCTCTGAAGCCCAGGTTAGATTTTGAATAGTTCTGTTCCCAGTGCACGGTAGTGAGAAGAGCCATTGAGCTATACTGCTCTCCTCTGTACCCAGATGCTCCAGTGTATCATCTCCAGCATGTATGTAGATATTCATGGTAAGATTTACTTAAGTCTATAACCACCACTAGAAGTCATACTTAGATGTAGCCTGATTTTTTTGATGCCTAAATCAGCTTAGATGCCAACATTTCCATTAGCATCCACTATGTGCCTATCTTGCTGGTGTATTACTCAGATTCCCTGTACTAGCATTTGATAAGGCTGTTAATCCATGGAGAAGCTCAGGTTGACATTCTCCTGTCTATCTTACTAACAGACCCTCAAACTTTTAGCACAGGAGTAAAATTTCGGGCTGAGATAGTTCCCCAGAACAAATAAAAATGGATTAGCTCAACACAGGGCAAGGCCAACAAACTATAGATGGAGATGTTTTTTGTAGGTCATGTCAGACATCTGGGTTGCAAGTGAGTGATGATTAGACAGAGCTGAGTCATAGGGACTTGCCCTCTAGATAAATCTTCTATAGTTGTAGAATTGCCCTTAAATCATAGAGGCAAGTGTTATGCTTCAGGTCATCAGAGCATTAAGGCACTGCCAGACAACTGAGGCAGACAGGAGATCATTGAGTACAATCATAAACGTTGGAAAAGATCACTAAGATCATCTAGTCCAACCATCAGTTCATCATCATCATGCCCACTAAACAATATCATGGATAATCTCACGGAAAAGACTTACTCATCAGCTTCATCCACAGGGAGCCCTTCCATTTCAAACCGACAAGAGCAGCCATAGTCTTCAAAATCTCTGGGACAAAAGCCACTGACACACTTCATTTTGTTCACAAAGTTGAGCAAGGCGGGGAAGTTTGTGAAGATGGACTGTAGCCAGGTGAAGTGAGAACCCAGACAATCTGCAAAGAGAACAGTGAGCAAAGGTTAGCCAAGCATGGGTCACACGTGGGTGATGTCAGTGTGAAAGCAAAGCCTAAACCAGGCAGTACAGTAACACAGGGGCACTGAACAGTGCTCAGCAGTAAGCAATGTTCAGGATTGTAGCAGTCTTTGAGAAACCAGCAGTCTCAACAATTCCTGTTCCATTTCAGTATGTATAAAAGCACATTCCTCAGCTGAAGTACAAGTGAAGCACATACTTACCAAAAAATAATGCAACGCTTTCCACATTTTGAAAGACTCCACTGAAGAACGTGGCATTGCCTAGATGAACAAAACAAAAATGTTTTTTAAAAAACTAGGTGACAAGAATGGCTCCCAGACTGTTGCTTGTCTTGCTTCTGTTGTCAAAACCCTTGGTGATGAGAATTACATGATATTTACTAACTGCATGCTTCCCTGCAGTGTTTCGAAGTATCAGTCATTCAACACTGCAATGCTATACCATAGAAAGTAAAGTTTAAAGCGTTCTTACTCAAGATTCTTTCAGGTGTGTTAAGAAGCTCTGGCAGAAATGCTGGTGGCTCCAATTCTTGGCCACCTAATTCAGCAAACAGATTTGAGAAGAAAAGAGATTTTAAAATTGAGAACAAAATAACATATACTTCGTTACTATCCATACACTGCATGCATACTGAATACCTTGGTACATTAGCAAGCTGATTTAGCAAAGCAGTGAAATAGTTATGTACTTCCATCCACACCCAGAAATTCACATCCAGAAATATTCTGATAAGTCTCATTGACTTCAACTTAATAATCAATTTCTGTTTAACTGCTGGTGAGGATATATTAATCCTCATATTCCTTTGCTCTTCTGAATAAAACCACACACTGGGATAAATTATTAGAATTGTGTAAAAATACTGTTATAAACAACTTGCACCACCCCAGATGTTTCTTTTCTACTCTGTAGTCCTTTGCTTTTCAGTTGCTAGAAGTCGAGACGTTTGTGCAAACTTCTCTGCAACTGCTTGCAGTCCCCCTGAAAGCTGACCTCTTCAGTTCCTCTGTCATTTTCTCTGTGCACACCCATACACAACTCCTTCCAGCTGTGACCCCAGCATTCACAGAATCACAGAATCACAGAATCACAGAATTGTAGGGGTTGGAAGGGACCTCTAGAGATCATCGAGACCAACCCCCCTGCCAAAGCAGGTTCCCTACACCAGGTCGCACAGGTAGGCGTCCAGGCGAGACTTGAATATCTCCAGAGAAGGAGACTCCGCAACCTCCCTGGGCAGCCTGTTCCGGTGCTCCGTCACCCTCACCGTCAAGAAGTTCTTACACACATTCGTGTGAAACTTCCTATGCTGCAGCTTATGTCCGTTTCCCCTCGTCCTGTCTCCACGTACCACTGAAAAGAGACTGGCCTCACCACTATGGCCGCCACTCCTCAGATATTTATAAACCTGGATCAGGTCCCCTCTCAGTCGTCTTTTCTCAAGGCTAAACAGTCCCAGTTCACTTAGCCTTTCTTCATAGGGGAGATGCTCCAGGCCCTTCACCATCTTTGTGGCCCTCCGCTGGACTCTTTCCAAGAGATCCCTGTCTTTTTTGTACTGGGGAGCCCAGAACTGGACACAGTACTCCAGATGAGGCCTTACCAGGGCAGAGTAGAGGGGGAGGATCACCTCCCTCGACCTGCTGGACACGCTCTTCTTAATGCACCCCAGAATGCCATTGGCCTTTTTGGCCACGAGGGCACACTGCTGGCTCATGGCCAACCTGTCGTCCACCAGGACGCCCAGGTCCCTCTCTGCAGAGCTCCTCTCCAGCAGCTCATCCCCCAGCCTGTATTGGTGCATGCAATTATTCCTCCCTAGGTGTAAGACCCTACACTTGCTTGTGTTGAACCGCATCCGGTTTCTTACTGCCCAGCATTCAAATTCAGGGGAAGCCCTCCAGGTTCAGTGAGTGGGGCTCAGTTTGATTCACATCTCCATTGTAGAGTGGTCAGCAGCTGATTTCACTTCTCTGTAGCATTAAATACATCTTCCAAAATGTTACTCTGTCTATAGACAGTGAGATAGCTTCTGTATTAGTTCCAACATGACACACCAGGATTTACAGCTTAGTTTCACCTCCACCTTTTTCAAACCTTTGCTGTTCAGTTAGTCAAAGGTTGGGCTGATAATCTATCCCCCCAAAATGATTTTTGCTAAACATAGAAAAGACAGCCATGTTCGTAAGACCTGAAATCTCGGATTTGTTTAGATGAGTCCTCATTGCCTATGCTCTCTTCCTATGGCTATTTTTTCCTGAAGTTATCAATCTTTTTTTTTTCCTTTCGGACATGCCACTTCACCATTTCCACACTTTTTTTTTCTGTTTGTCATATCCTGATTTAGTACTTGTTCTTGTCCATCCTGCATATTTTCCTTCTTCATATCTTCTACACATTTTTAGGAGAAAATGTGTTATTTTCAATTTATTTCAACTAGACTTTTCATTACAGATATTGTCAAGGGTTTTTGCTGTCTCAAGGATCTAAAGATTGAAGAAAACAAGTAAATTTGAAATCATGGCACAGTTTATCTCTCAGAATAACAGGCATTTTCTGCAAAAGACTCTGGGGAAGAGCTGACAGTTATCTTGCTAGTCTGTTGAATTTTCTGCAACAAACAGAGCTGTAGGAAGATGAGTACTGAATATTTTAGATGTAAGACTTAATGTGATGTTTAGCAAAGAATTTGGGAAGATTTTTCTAAGATTTTATTATAGGACCTTCTCAGGAGTTTATCACATCTATTTTGGAATGAACAAAGTATTTTTGGACATGGTCACTATGCCTCCAGCAATACATTTATCAAGTTTGGTGGCAGAATGTAAGTATGGGCTTGTAGGAGGTAGGAAAAGGTACTTCCCCTTACTGTTATGGTCTCCCTGAATGTCTTTGCCCCAATTAAAATCTTTCAGATGAAGAGCAAACCGACAAAAAATGTCCCTCGTTCCAACAAAATGGAAGAGACAGAGAGGAAGAGACTCTTTTTCCTCAGAATAGAAAAGGCCTCCTGGCGTCACAGAACTGGATCAAGTCTATTGAAAGCTTGACAGCCAGAAGGAATTCAAACTCAAGAAGAATAATGTGCTGAGCAAATGAATAGCATTTAATACTGTATATTTATATACGCATTAAGTCATGCTTACTAAAGAAAAGCTTCCCCTTGTTTTTTGACTTAAAACCTGTATTTCCTCTACAATGACAAACATCTTATCCTGAAGCCATGTTCCATTTAGTGTATGTAGAGCTGGATTTTGAAACACTGCACACTTCCATGCTTCAAACGGAGTGTTTGCTGATGTGTATCTCTTGATCATTAATCATTAGGCCCTTTAGCAATGTTTTGGAAAGCATGAAAATTCTATCAACTTGAATGAATCAGAGAAGAGAGTTTATAAAGTCATCTTGCAGAGATGCTGGGAGATGTAATTCTTCTAGTACCCTTCATTTGAATGTAATTCTCAGCAAACTTCATTTGCACACACCCAATTACACAGTTATCTAAAGCTCCCCTTGAGAAACATCTCTACCACAGGCCAACTGTTCAAAAAGTATTTGGTTTTTCTGACCCTTTCATTGCTAAAAGTGGTATTTCTAGTTGTCAGAGAGTCAATATCAACGAACCAATATTTACTAACAGATTGCTTAATTTATTTAAATTTTGATGTAAGGACAGTAAGAAAATATTTTCTGAATCAATCATTCTTTATTATTTTTCTATCACGTCTTCTGGGGCTAATGTTCCTGCCTCATTCCCTGCTTAGTTCAGTAAAAGAGTGTGCTACAAAAATCAACCTTTTAAATTGCAGAACACCCTGAGAGAGTCAGCTTCACTCTCCTTTCTCTACAACCTGCTAAATTCCTTGGCATGTGTCCTGAGGAGACTTGTGTGGTACATCAGCCCCGGGGATTTCCAGCTGTATGCCTTACTCACAGAATTTTTTCATGATTTAGATGCAAGGGTTGTGTCTGCGATGATTCTATGCTGAGAATGTTTTTCAGAAGTGTTATCCCAACAAAGTTCATAAAAAAGATCACCATGTCTCGGATTGTTTTTGCAGTCATGTCTAATTAAAATGCCATTATATAGGGCATGAATGCAGTCATTATAATATCTGGGGAGCACAAATGTGTCTTAGGAAATGTCAGAGTAAATCCAATCTATTTGATATCTTTAAGGGAAATCCCATTAAATCCTCATGTAGATAGTTGTTTGTGTGCTAATGTTTGTTTCAATCTCAAAGTAGAGATGAGCAAAGTGGATCCCACATAAGCCTAAATCAATAATGCTTCCTGAAGCCCCAGCTGGCCTAGGGCAGCATTTCAAATCTTCATGCTTTGACTGTGCTCAGATGGAGGAAAACACTAAAAAATGTGATATAGCCAAAAGGCCTTGGGAGAAAATGTCTTTGCTATGTCAAAAAAATCTCTGAGTGTACAGATATTTCTGAGTACACTGGTTATTATCAATATATATTGCTGCTTTGGTATTATCCATCAATGAAGTGGGAATATGCTGATATCCTTACTGATTTCTGTCCATATGTTAGGAGATTTAATGCTCAGTTTCATTAATATAATTTCCAAATGTATCTTGTATTAGACTGTTTACTGACTTGCAATGCATGTGATTCTTTATAAGAGATGAAATGGCGTGGAGTAGGTCAGCGCAGAATTTTGTTTATACCAAGGTGTTCAACTTTCTTTTCACTTCAAAAATAACCTCATGGAACAACCAGGAATGCTCTAAAAATACTTCTCTTCAATGGCACATCGTTACTCATTATGACTTCCACACAAAGTGTAGGCAAATCTGAAATGTTGCCTGTCCCTGTCACTGGATAATTGAAAGCTCATTCATCATAGGACAACTAAATGTAAATAGTTACATGCAGAAAAAAAGAAAATATACTAACTAAAAATTCAAAGAAAACTTCAGCTGAACACAAGGACATACTTAATGGTTTAAGGAATTTATATTACACACTTCTTTCATGAGTAGAATATATATTTTGGGGAATTTAAAGGGCTCAGGTGATGACCAAATGTGAACAGAAATTAAGATGCATTTTTTTGTTTATATTTATTAGCCCCACTAAATGTTTCTTCCTTCACTACATGTCCTCAGGAAAAAAAAAAAATGTTTTATAACTGCTCCATTGTTAATTATTTTGGTACATTTGAGTGCTGAACAACAAAGGTGGAAGGGGTAAGTGTGCATTTCTAGAGTTATATTTCCAAATGCATATACTTAAAACAGTATTTGTCATAAATACAAAATAATCATAAAAATGGTGACTTACCACTGTGCAACACCATGAGCATAGACATCAGAAGAATTCCAATCATTTTTTATTTGACCAAATGTAAGAAAAATTCACACAGCAGACTGGTGTGCCTGGTGAGTTAAGTAAAATATTAGGCGGAATGTTATGATTGTAAGATGCCATTAAGTTAGAAAATCCTTCTTTTCTAGCCTGACCATATATGTATTTAAGGCAACACAGGTTTTTCTCTTGTAAGTGCACATAATGCATCAAAAATTGGTCTTATATATGCTCCACACGTTATCTAACTCCTCTATGAAATTGATTAAAAATATTAAAAATATTTACTTTGATTTAGGTCAACAGGCTCCTCAAATTGCCATAGACAGGGCAAGTCCACTTAGCAATGAAAGTTTTTTTATTTTGCAATTCTCATGGCTTACTTGATCTAACAGTTCTCATAAACTAACTAACTTTCTGGAATTAATTCTACTGAACCCAGCTAGTCTACAGTCCTATGTCAGAGTTAACTTCACATCAGGTAAATCACTTTGTAGTCACACATTTACTCTGATCAGTCTTGATACTGATCTAAAGCATCATATATTTTCCCAATCAAATACTGTGCTGCATGGAAATCTTCAAATTTTGGATGCATTTGACATTATAAAAATGTGTGTAAGGAATTATTCTGAAGCCAAAGCTCTGCGCTAATATTCAGATAGATTTTGAACTGCCATTACAGTTTATCCTAATTTAAAACAATTTCCTAAATCAAGCACAGAGTTTTTTACAGCTGAAAAAATAAGCATTTATTTATCAATTTTCAAACATCATTTTCAATCAACCTACTGTTGATTATCTTCTTCCTCAAGTGTAAGGTCATTTAAAAATCTTGCAATATTTCACCAAAAAGTGAGGTTAGAAATATAACAGCCATAAATATTTATACTCTATTATCAGAAACTTCACACCTGTACTTCAGTCTATCACTCTGCAATCCTGAATAACTTTTCCCTATATTTTCTTCTTTATTCCTGTATTATAGAGTACATCTTGAAAAACTTACCTTGAGGGATATTATTCGAAAGCAGTTGGATGTAAAACAAATGGATTTCGGCAAAGTTAGTACTAAGTGATTTATACCCAGTGAGTATATACCTCACCCATGTGATCAGTCCCTTATCAAACCCACTTCAACATTTATTAATTAATCCTTCCATGAAGTTCTTGAGATTCATAATGCCAGCAGAGTAATATAGCTCCAGTCATGTAAAGGATCTATACTGAGAGGTCTTTTCTGCAGGTGCACTCACCGTATAGCAACTCGCCCTACTACTCTGCGGCTGTAATTAAATAACAATCATTTCACTGTTATTAATCACAAAATCTCTGGGGCTTGTGAATATGGCTTTAATAGCTTAGTAAGAAGTGGTGTTCAGTGATGAAAGATGAGTGAAAATTTATACAGCTCTAAACATTGACATTCCTTAGGGTTGAGAAGTCTGCTCTTGTCTATCCACAGTGGCTCCGATCCAAAGCTGAATGAAATCCAGGGTAAGGGTGAGTCCATGATCTTTGAAGCAGGCTTTCCTTCCTCAGGTAAATGTGCTTTCTGCCAAGTTCAGACACATACGCCTTTCAAAGATGCCATAAGTGAAGCTGAATTGTTTGTTTCAGATATGAGATTTTGGTGAAGGTCAGTTCATCCGTCCTGAATGTCAGCAGAAGGCTGAGGTTGAAACTGATGAAAAAACAGGTCCCAGTCAGTGTGGATGGTGATTTATCCATGTCACCATAATGCATAGATTTCTGTCAAAGCTATGCACTGAGGCTTTGTAGGACTGAAGGTCTGATTATATGGATTTTTTTTTATTATTTTTTTTTCCTGTGAAATGTGCTTCTCTTTTTCTTCTTTCTTTCTTTCTTTCTTTCTTTCTTTCTTTCTTTCTTTCTTTCTTTCTTTCTTCTTTTCTTTCTTTTCTTTTCTTTTCTTTTCTTTTCTTTTCTTTTCTTTCTTTTCTTTTCTTTTCTTTTCTTTTCTTTTCTTTTCTTTTCTTTTCTTTTCTTTTCTTTTCTTTTCTTTTCCTCATGAAGCCTTTGTTTTTATTCTTTGTTTTATTTAGTGTGGTTTTTTTTCTTTTCTTTTTTTTCAACCATTATTTTTTATTTTCCTTGGGGGCAAATCAAGCAGTAAGTCTTGAACAATTGTGACAAGAAAATTGTCCTTCAGGATATGTGATATTAGCTCTTTTCACAAGATAGTGGCAGACACTGCTACGTGGCACCTTCTAATTCTCTCTCCATGAACACCAAGCATTAGTTCTCAACCCTTTCCATGATCTTAAAGTGGAGATAGCTGTAACCTACACACATTGTCAGACATGATTCAGGCTTACCATACTACGGAGGTTAACACTGTCTCAAGACTCACATTTCTTTCAGGAGAAATACAGAAGCTAATCATTTCTTACAAATGCAAAAGCCTCCAATAGCATGGAGAACAACAATACAAGCCAAACATGTAAAAATAGAAAAAACTTTTCCAACTTTTTATGCAAATATTTTTCTTTTGATATTTTCTTTCAATTAAAGCCTGAAAACAGAAAATCAAAATCATTTTCTCCCTCCTCTCTTATGTTCATCTTTGCATGTCCTTCTTCCTCAGTTCCCAAAAATGTAATGCTAGGAATGAATGTAACAAATAACATACACATACGTTGAACACACAGATACCTTCATTGAAACACCAATGCATAACATCTGCACTGCAAACACTCTTCTTTTGTTGGAAGTTTTAATGGCTTGATCATTTACTTAGAGCTGACTGAGGAATCGTGTTGCTGCAGTGAAGCAGAATATAGGATTGTGTAATTTGTTTGATTGTTGTTTCATTTTTTAGGATTATCTTCTAGTTCAACAGAGGTACATACAAGCAAGATACATATAAGCTCACACAGATGTGTCGCAGAGTGAGATGTGAATATCTCCTTAGTAGAGCTCTGAACTAAATGAGTTACTAAAGTAATGGGAGACACTTGATTTGGAATCGGGACTTCCAGAAATATTTCATACTTCAGGTTGTTTTTCAATTTTCCGTATTTGTTCACTTTGATTACATTATGTTAATTATTCTAGCAAAAGATATTACATGCACCATATAAGAATCCTTATAAAATTCAATTTTACAAAGCCTTCCAATTTTATTTATTTTTTTATTTATTGCATGTACAACACCTGTAAAAAATGCACCTGTTTGTCCACACCATTTTCACATTGCTTTGGAGGAAGACAGATTTCTATGTTAATATCTGGTTAATAACTTGTCTTGTTACACATATTTGCAAATAACCTATGTCAATCTGATTTTTCTTGCACTGAAGTGAAAAAGACTACTAAAACTGCCACCGTTCCCCAAACTGCAGTAAAATTCCTCAGTGATCTAGATTGATTTACAGATGTTCTTAAGGCATTTCTGTTTTAATGCTGGAAGAAAAAAAGAATAACGCAGTCAGAACAGGTTTTACAAGGAGAATATCAAAAACATACATGGTTGTATAAGTCTGTTGTTTTTTTTATTTTAGTTATCTTAAAAATCTTCATCAGATAACAGTTTGAAGAGCAATCAAATACTCTGTGGGCGTCTAAGACTTTTTGTTATACTTACTGTGGGAGTAAGCAATTCTTTTCACTCTTTCACAGACATAACTTGCATTTTTCAAAAACCAGGAATAGTATTCAACACAGTACCTACAGTAATAAAATTAGAAGAGTGCTGTTTAGTTGTCTTTCATAAACATAGCTCTATGTACATCATGCTGGTAATATTGCTCTCTGAATATAGAAATAAAAGTCTATATTCTAACTTCTAACCTATGCCATTAGATACTTGGGAAGACTCAGTTAAGCTCTATTCACTGACTGGTGAACACCAGATCAGTGCCCTGAGGCTCCATGTAGGACTCAGCAAGTAGCCATGGAAAAAATTTCTCCTTGGAAGGAGTGGTGAGGCGTTGGAACAGGCTGCCCAGGGAGGTGGTGGAGTTACCATCCCTGGAGATGTTCAAGAAATGTGTAGATGTACCAAAGAGGGACGTGGTTTAGTGAGCATGGTGGGGATGGGTTGGTGGTCGCACTAGATGATCTTTGTGGTCTTTTCTAACCCTAAAGATTCTATGATTCTAGGGACTTATATCACTGATGACTGAAAACTGTCACTGGAAAATGTACAATGGAGTATTTTAAGAAGACAGAAGCAAGTGAAACTGCTGCTAGATTTTACCTCATGGCATCCTTTATGGAATGTCTTCTTTGGCCAACACAGAGGCACAACTGAAAAAATCTGCAGAGCTCCATCAGACAGGGATTGATCTTCTGCAGCATGATGGTGACAGGCGGTGAAGTCACGTATGGGTCTTTGAGTATTGCCTGTGGGCACCCTAGGAGAAAAAGAACCATTAACTAGTTCAAAAAACTGACCCATAAAATTTTGTGCAATGACTTTTCTGGGCAAATGGAAACACACAGATTAACAGATAAGTTAAAATTAAATCTGATTGAGGCAGATAACTGAAAAAGAATGAACACACAGACTGGCACTTGCTTGAGTGAAACTAAAATGCCATTATCAATTCATTATTATTTATCGCTTCTGGTAAGTTATTGAAATCATTGTTTCTTTTACTTATTAGAAATACAAGAGACAACTCTAAAGATGTAATTTATTTATTGTTACCTTTCTAGATGGAGGTTCATTTGCCACTGTAGCAACAGTTTTCCACAGCACAAAGCAGTGAGATGAAGAACAGCACAACACGCTTATAACATTTGAACTTTTCTATATACAAATGCTAATGCAATAGTCATTTCCAGTTCCAGAGTTTCCTACACCCACTCTCTATATCAGAATCTTGGACTTAAAACAACAGATCTAGTAAACAATCACACACACTGTTCTTTTAATCTCCTTTTTTTATCTCCATCAACAAAATGAACTCAATTTATGCAGGCTTTCTCACTGTCCATCTCTCTAGTTATTTTGCATTTTCCACTTTTGCTTCTACTGCCTTGAATAATCAGCTAATTTCAGCCATGATTTTAGAAAAAAAATCCTCTGGGTAAATACCTTCCTAGAGGTTATAAAACTGCCAAGAATCTGAAAGAAATAAAGGTCATTTTTTTGCCTGCACTGAGAGGAAGGTAGGAACAATTTCTACATTTTATTCTTATTTGTCAGCTGTCAGCTGATTAATCTTTTTTTTTTTATTATTTCAAGTGACAACCACTGTATTGCTTGAACTTAAAAAAATGCAGGAAAATAGTTTATTGAGTTATGGACTGTCTCTCCCTTCTTCGGCAACAACTGAGAGGAAAATATCTGGTTTGTTCTGTTCACCGAACCTTCTGCAGTCAGCAGTGACAGGTAAACATTTGCACACAAAACACTTTATCCCACCAGGGATGCAGCTATACCAGGCTGCAGATGGATTAATACAAGAGAGTAGGTGATGGCAGGTTGTAAGTATTGCTATGTGGTTTTTCAGTGTGAAATACAATCACCTTTCAGACTCTCTTTCTGTCACAGAAAAGAAAATATGAAAATGAGGGAAAATGAGAAAAGGTAAGGCAAAATTGATGCTTCTTTCAATTTTTTTCCAGTGTTTTTCTGCTTCATATGAAGAGAGAACCTTACATTAACCATAATCTTGTCTTCCTGAAACTGTACTCTGTTACACATAATCTTATGTCTTTTGCCTTTACTTAACAGCTGTGTTACAGTCAGTAAAAGTCAAAGGAGTTGACAGAAAAAGAAATGCAACATGTAAAATGTGCTAAAAGGCGGCTGGGCACAGCTACAATTGGTGTGTGATCACCTCTGCTTTGTGAATTGAATAACACTGCTCTGAAGAGGTGATGTTGGAGGAACACACTGCTTTTGTGCCTTTGCCTTTCACCCACTGGGGTAGGGGAGAGCGAATGAGGGGAGCTGGAGCAGCAGCAGTGGGGATGCTGGCTGGCTATTCCATTTGTGAAATCAGTAGCAGGCTTTGGCCACATGTTCAGATAAACTACCATGTGTGCAGAGTATAATCCCTTTAGACAGTGTAATTGCATTTCCAGGTTCACATGTATTCCATGCTTTATAGCTTTGGGCTATCTTATGTTATATGATAGGAGAGGCTGCCGGGGTCAAATTTAGACTAATGAAGTTCTGTTGAAATGAGACTCAGTTGTCTAGTGCTGACAAGAAGTTTAATATAAAATGGCATTCATGGGCAGGAAGAAAATAAAGGCACAGCCAAGCTCAGAGATCTGTTGTGAAATGATTTGCCTTTGACCAGAGTTTGCTCAAAGTAGCAGGAATCCTGAAGGAGAAATAGGTAGGCCTTGCAGCTACTGTAGTCTTGGTTGCCTCTGAAAAATGGCTATTGTCTCAATGTTACAGACTGCACAGTTCTCAACCAAAATTAGTCAGCGTTTGGCGAGAGAGAGCCCCATTTCTCTCCATCTTAGCATCTTACTTAAAATCATAGAACCATCAAGGTTGTAAAAGACCATTAAGATCATCTAGTCCAGCCATCAACTCATCACCATCGTGCCCGCTAATCCACATCCCTAAATTCCACATCTACACATTCCTTTAACACCTCCAGGGATGGTGACTCCACCACCACCCTGGGCAACCTGTTCCAATACCTCATCACTATTTATGAGAATATATTTTCCTAATATCCAACACCCCAGGGCCTCAGTGTCTTTCTTATAATGAGAGGCCCAAAGCTGAAAAGAGTACTCAAAATGCGGTCTCACCAGTGCTGAGTATGGGGGATGATCACCTACCTCCCTGCTCCTGCTGGCTACACTATTTTTGCATGAACATCACCAGCAATTGACACTCCTTGTTTTTCTTCCTCTTGATGGCAATTAAAAATGACTGATGTCTTGCTTTAATAAAGCACTCTTTGTGTTAATAACTGAACATCAGAGCATGTGGCAATGAGATTTCAGTATAGACTGTCCACTAAAAGGTACATTAGGTGTTGCTGGGAGTAATTAAAATTGCTAATAGTTACCCTCCAATGTGTTTTAATGTCTCCACCAAAGTGGGTGTTCACCATCCCACCTAACAGGTATTGTTGGTGCTGTACTCAAGCTGTGTGTTTTGCCAGCAGAAATTCTGTTCTATCTAAATATAAATCAGATGACAGCAATTTCAACAAGGATTCATTTATATAGGAAAGAGAAGTAAATAAAAAGTTGGATGTTAAACAAATTGCTCTGATTTTCATTTCTAACAATAATTTCATTGTAAATTAATGCTATATTTACATATAACTGTATTTAATGCTGAAATTCTCTTTCTGAGAACACTGATTTAATTTTATTTGGATTGGATAGTATATTTATGTTACATTTTTGAAATCAAAATTTTCAGTACTTCATAGTAATTTATTACCTCTCTTTGTAAAGAGATTTATTTAATTGATTCAATTCATAAATTCCTAAAAATTCAGATTGATACAAAAACATTTTCAACTAGAAATTTATTTTAATACATCCTTTTCTAAGATTTTTTGTTTTTAAGAAATTGACTCGCTCAAAACAAGCAATAGATAGGAGAAACCACAGCTGTCTGTGCAGAGCTTTGGTTTTGTCCTTCTGAAATTACTGCACTACTGTTACAGGCAGGTAAGTGACAAGCCTTTACAGTGAAAAGCCCTTTCCACTAGGAAGAGGATATCATCTTTCTCTGACTCTGAGGTTAAATTTTGCTGCCACTGAAAAGCAGTATTGTGGCTACTGTAACTCAGGCTTAAAATATCCCTCTCTTCATGCTATAACATGCTCTCAGATTTTATTAGTCAGCATGAAAATGAACAAATAAATATATAAATAAATCCACTTTTGTGATTTAAGAAATGGCTTCCTCAAGTAATGTCTTGATCTTCTGAGTATCGTGGATGTTATTCATTGTTTTGTGATCCCACTACCTGATTTTTTTCTCAAAGTGCCACAACTGCTATGTGTAGATGGACAGCATTCTGTCATGGTTTCTGATAGAGAGGCATTTCATCCTCTGCTGTCATTGAAATCTGTGTTTTCCAGGCTTTTCAAAAAGGATGGATTCCCAGTCATAGATTTGTCTGGGCTTATAGTGTTGTCCACTGGATAGCAAACAGCAGATGAACAAACTCTGAGTGGACTTGTGATGTGCACTGACCAGACTCCAGCAGCTTCCAGTTAGGTGGTCATTATTTAGTCCTCAAACCAAACTCGTTCATGGCAAACAAACAACACAGAGAAGTTTGTTTCTTGCTTTTGTAGAATTATTTCTTGATGGACAAGAACTATTATATCGTCTGATCCCCATCAAAATAGAAGACCTTATTTATCTTCATTCTTCCCCTCACACCATCAAGACTGAAAATAAATCAAATTGTATTAATATGATTCGATGCTGGTTCATTTTCTTCATGCAACCAATGCCACATGATTTGGTTTCCAGTGTGATCACTGGAAGGCAGGATGCCAGAGACCCTGGAAGTACTAAATGTGTCTGCAGGATGCAATGTGAAAGTGGGTAGGTTGGACTTAGACTCGCATGCTCAGCAACCAAAGTCAGGGAGGGCTCTCCCAGTGTGCAGACACCCTCTCTGACTTTGGATCAAGTCCAGTTTTGAAAGAATGTAACCTGTTTCTAAATGCTTACAGAAATATAATTTTTTACTGATCACATGACTGGATTATATTTATTAATGGAGTGGCACATCATCATATGTGTACTACTTTAAGCTCTCATATTCTCATTGATTAGGCATATAAATGGAAGAACTGAACTCTCCTGAAAATTGAGCTGATAATGATCCCTCTTTAGTCCAAGAGGGAGTTTTCAGCATTGAAAACTCAGGGAAATTCTGGATATTTCATATGATGAGGATTGACTTAATCATTTTATTAGTACCAACAAGAAATTTGAAGCTTGTCCATTTCTTTTGGAACAAATGAATTTTATGATTCTTCAGTAGCCCCTCCATGTTAAAATGGAGAACATACAGAGTATGCAAGTTAACTCTGTAGTCATAGCAGAATTTGTTCAGTGTGAAATTATGTATGATTCAGAAATATGGAAGCAACCTGTTTGGTCTTTGGGATGTTTTTCATGTATAAAATGTACTATAATATATATTAAAGACGCACATTTTTTCTGTATGAAAAAAATTGCATACTGCTGAACGCTCAGCCAGGCTACTATTTTTGCTGCATGATGTGCAGTCACTTACGAGCAGCCGAATGAAGCTTCAGTATCAGGCCAGGTCGGTAGGGTGGAGTAGACAGAACTGAAGAAGGCAAATCTATGAGATAGAGAAGAATATAAGAGGCTTTGATATATTAACAGAGAGGAAAAAAAAAAAAAAAAGCTGGATCAAGAGTAACTGGAAAAAAAAGCTGAATTCACAAACCAGTAATATACACTTCTGTAGAATTCACATTCTGCATTGACAGTCACCTATTGTAGTAGATGCTATTTTATATTTCAGAAACATGCCAACTTACACACCTTGTTATTATCCCAAATCAATCTCACCTTGCTCTGTTTGTATCTGACTGTTGGCATCTTGAGGAGGCACAGTCTGCACCCAAAGCATGTTCGCATCAGCTACAGGAAGAGAAATAAGTTCATTTCATTCAGAAACTTTGTTTTTTATCTGTTTACTGAGAAGACAGGTACAAGAATGCTGAACAGTCAGGTCCTTACCCCGTACTTCCAGAGACATATAAGGATTTCAAAATGAAAAAGGAAGGACAACGTATGTATTCACTAGATCTTGGAAAGTGTATTGGCCAAGAAAAGATAGGATTTAAAGATGATTAATGTACTGGAGACCCAGAAAAGCAGTTCTGTATTGCTTTTTTCATAGGTCTGTTCACTAGGTTTGGAGCAAAATGTGAGCAAAGAATTGGTTGGCAGGACTTGGTATTCCCCAAAAGGACTAAGAAACTACAGGACAGTCCCTCTAAGTTCTTTTAACACTTCTGTGATACAGGTATATATCTCCTCGCTAGTGACCCAGAGCCAATCACCCTGAAGGTCATCCCAACCTCCATCTCTGAAATGTGTTTTGGGATGGGCTTTTCAACAAAATCCAGAGCTAACGGAGTAAAGCGAGTGTTGATCCTCCATGCTGAACTCACCAGGGCTGGGTTGCAAGGCTGGTGATGTGACTAAGGTCCCCTCAGAAGCAGGAGGGACTCCAGCTGTGCCTCGTGGTCTTGAAGTGTCTACATGCAGTGGTGGAAACCCCGATGCCTTCGCACTAACCATCTTTGCCCATGGTGGGGGCCTCGTGTTGGGACTGTCCTCTTCTTTCAGGGCAAGGGGAGTGCTGGTACCTGAAAAAGCAGAAAGATGGAGGGTACCAGCAAGACTAACTTGCTGGGAGACAATAAACCCCAAAATACACACAGAAAATCCAATAACTCCTAAAATATACACAGAAAACCCTATCTACTCCTCGAGTTCTCCCACTAGCAAGTCAGATTTGATTTTTCACTTCATTTTAAAAATTATTTTCTTTTATAGTTTCTTTCCAGGAAAATATGTGGAGTGCTAATAAAGTTGGATATTTTAACTGAGAACATTTCAGTAATAAGTTTTCATAAACAAACAGGAAAAAAAGGGCTGGAGCACCTTCTTATGAAGGCTGAAGGAGAAGACCTGATAGCAGCCATTGAGTACTTAAAGGGAGCTTAATAAACAGGAGGAAATCAACTTTTTTTTTTTACATGGGTAGGTAGTGATAGGACAAGTGGGAATAATTTTAAACTAAAAAAGAGGAGGTTTAGATTATACTTCAGGGGGAAATTCTTTACTCAGAAGGTGGTGAGGCACAGGCTCTGGGCACAGGCTGCCCACAGAAGCTGAGGAGGTCGCACCCCTGGAGGCACTCAAGGTCAGGTGGGGTGGGACCCTGGGCAGCCTGAGCTGATGGGTGGTAGCCCTGCCTACAGCAGGGGCTTAGAACTAAATGATCTTTAATGTTCCCTCCAACCTGAGCCATTCTATGATTCTGTGATCAATGGTCTTTTTTACTGAGGGAATTACAGGCCTGATCTGCTTGTTAAGACAAACTTTTATCTATAGTTTAACATTGCAGTGGACTGCAGCAAAGATATGCTGTCACTTGTCAAGACATTAACAAAGGATAATATAAATTTAAGCCTGATAATATTTACTCACTTTTAAATGTCCATGGATGTTCTGCTGATGGATCCACAGTTTTGTTTGAGTCTTCCTGTGATATCATGAAACTTGAAAAAACAGAATCTAAATCATTGAGATGTGAGAAGATAGGGTTAGTACAGTCAGTATCAACAGCAAATTGCATGATAAAAAGGAAATAAATCAGGTTATAATATAAAAGAAACAACTGTTTTCATTTTTAAAAGAAGTTATTTTTTAGTAAGGTACCTTTGATCTTTTAGTTTTATGTATTTTTATAGCAGGTGAGAAACATTCTGCAGCTTTCAGCACAGGTAAACTTGCCACTGATTCCAAAGGCTTCCTGTCAGTGATAGGTGAAGTATCCATGCAGCACAATGGATGAGCATATTTGACTCCTTTCTGAAGGTTACTCACATAAAAGCAGATTTTTCACTCTGAGAGTGAAGGCAGATCATAGAATCATAGAATTGTTTGAGTTGGAAGGGACCTTTAAAAATCATCTAGTCCAACTCCCCTGCACTGAACTGGGACATCCACAGCTAGAGCGGGCAGCCCAGGGACTGGTCCAGCCTTGCCTTGAAATTCTCCAGGGACAGGGCACCCTGTACTGAACAGGTTGCTCAGAGCCCTGCCCAGCCTGACATTGAACGTCTCCAGGAACGGGCATCCAACTCCTCTCTGGGCAACCTGGATACTCATTCAGATCAAAAAAGTATCACATAGCTTCACCAGCCCAGCTTTTTTTTTTGTTTTGATTTGTTTTGGTTTTTTTTGTTCCTCGCATTGAATAGTTATATGTCTGTAGATTTTATTAAGTTTTGGAAGATGGAGAAGGAACATTCATTGCAAATGCTCCCTAGACATGGTTTTCATTGCAGTTGCTGTTTCTTTTTATTCTCCAGGATGTGCTTACCCAGGTCAGAAGATGTGTTACTGGAAAATGTGTAATTAATAACAGGAGATTTCTCTAGTATTTCCCAAAAGTCAGACAGATTTCTCCCTGCAAACATAAAGGATTAAAAATATGAAGATGGACTTGTTTCTCATATGTCATCACTGTAAGTAAATAAGGCAGTAATTGAATTGGAATGGTTTTTGAATTTACCTGTTTGACCTGTCATCACACAGATGTAGATACAGTCTGAATCATTGCTCTGATGCACTGAAAGACAAAGAAATGCAGAATAGATAATTGTTGCTAGCTTTCATTACATGATATCATCTTAAGTAGCTGAAAATGTAAAACTGAAATGCTATGAGGCTACTACAACTGAATGAAAATTTTCTTTCAGATTTCATTTTGACAAAGAAATCAAAATATCAGTATTTCCTGGATAAATGTTCCTACATAATTAAAATTCTAAATTACTCGTATGTTTACAAAGAAAATAAATCTCAGAAAATATTGTATATTATAATTTCTTGGGGGTCAAAATTTCCATAGATACCAGCACTCAATTATAACGTACTGAAAATTCAAAGAAAGAAAAGATACTCATAGAAAATCATATTGCTCCTATGTGTTTGTATATATAATGCAGACTACATGTATTTTTTTTTCTTCTAAGAAGGTGTGTTTTTTTTTGTTGTTGTTGGTTTTTTTTTTTAATCACAGGTCATGCTTTGCTAGATAAATGACGCTGAATTAGAGCAATAGAATTTTACATACATTTCTATGCTTGTTTCCATGCCAAGACTAAATCATGCAAATAAGGCAACAATAAATATTGAAGAAGAAATGCAAACCTGAGAGAATAGAAGTAGATTTGAAAATTTCTGTGAGATAACTGGTTGAGTTTCCAATAATATCAACAAGTAAAGCAGTGAAATCTAGACAACAAAACAGAAAAATTATAACTGAAACACATATTCCAAACTGAGGAGTAGACTTAGGAGCCATTGGTAAACTTATTTGATTGCCAGCCTCTCTCGCATACCAACCTGTCAAGTCATTTGTCACATTGTTTAAACAGTAGCAGTAATGCATAGGGAACTTGCCAGGGTCAACATTTTTCAGGCCAGAAACTGTGGAGAAACAGAGAAAATGGGCATCTGGGTGTGCAGCCACATGACAGGGACAGCTCCTGCACCAGGCAAATGCACTCACTGTTATAAATGGTGACTGACACTTTGTGGAAGGCAAACGAGCTGTAGGACGTGACACTCAGCAAGGAGAAGAGCTTTTTGGTACCTGCAGAAACACGTGCCCATGTGATTAGCAGTTGGAACTAATTATGCAAACAGAATGTTTTGCCTCTGCTCATTTGATTTCAAAAAGACTCCTAAGATACTGATATGATGCAGATGCCTGAGACTCAATTCCTTCTCATTACCACTGAGGGATGGTTCATCAGAACTACTTTCCTAAAATAAATAAATCAAGCAAGCAAGCAAACCTTCACTGGATTACATAGTGCCTTTTAAAGGCATCCCATAAGTAATTATGCTGTGCCTATCTATGAGCACACTAATTCATAAATTCTTTGGGGTAGGCAGATGCCTGCATTAAAATGTGCAAGTGTAACTTGCTCTGAGAATTAATTTTAGATGCAGGCAGTATGCATTTGTGGCTTCTCCTGCTACCACCACCAGCTCTTTATCTCCTTCACTGCCGCTGGCAGCCTGTCACCTCCCCGGCCACTGCAACGTCACCTCTGAGTGTCGTGCTCAGCATCCCATTCACCAGCTCGGTCAGGTTAACAGCAGCCAGATCCACGGACTTTGCAGGCAACTCTGGAAAACAAAGAGTGTCTGCAAATGGCTGCTAATCACTGCTTGTACGAGGCAAAAAGCTTCCACAGTGAGGAAAAAAAATTGAGCAGTTTATGTATTGAGGCAGTGAGGAAATGAATATGCCAGGAGAGCAGAGAGAAGTTTGGAAAAATCACAAGATAGAGTGAGCAGAGCAATGGTACAGAATTTAGGCAGCGCTCTGTGCCACCTTATGCCTCGGGAGGTGACAGAAGGGAGCAGCGTCCCGGTGCCCTCCGGTGCTGCTGATGCATGCCTCCTTCCAAGGGAAAAACAGAGCACACAAATGGAGGAGATAAGACCTGGGAAATCCTCCTCCCTTTCCACAGTGCTACATGAATTTTTTTGTTTGTTCTTTTGTTTTCAGTTACCTTGACTAATATACTAATACTGCAGGTTAAATTGAAGCTGCTGAATGATACTTTTAATTTAAAAGATGTCTCCTTTCCCCGATGTTGCTTGCCTACTTTTCCCAGGTCTGGACTTCCAGAGATGTTCTTTTCATTCCCTACCATGAAGTGATGAAGAAGCAGAGTGGCACGGTGCCTGTGTGTGTGCAAGGAGGTCTGTGAGTATATGACAGAGAGGAAAAACAGAGCAGGATGGAAGAAGAAGCACAGAAAGCCAGAATGAGAGCAAAATCAAATTTGGAAAGAAATACAATTTTCCAATGACATCAGTATTATTTTTAACCAGATCTAAACAAAGCTTGTGTGAAGCTGTGTCGGAACAAATGGAAGTGGCAATGACAGAGCAGAGCACTGTGAGACTCACAGCCCCTGAGATAACAGAGGAACACACCTTTGGTTGGGGGGCTCTAGAAGGAGAGTAACTAAAAAGAGGCACCACCTCTTTATATTCCCAGAAAGAGAGGTTAAGTTGGCCAAGGATCTGCATGTGCTGGGGCAAAGAGCCCTTATAGCAGAGGTGGCTTTGGTGTATGGACTCCACAGGGTAAATGCCAACCCATTTTAATGCACCCCTCTTCCATCAGTGCCCACACACAGGGTCAAAGGTTTCTGACGTGCTGATGTTACCTGCAGTAGCCAGCACTGCTTCTTGCTTCTCTCTCTTGTTTTCTCTTCTTATGCATGAAGCTGTGAGCAAAGAAAGAGACTGAGAAAAAAAAAATCCCTGTTGAGCTACCAAGTATTTCTCAGTGCAGCTCTCTGTTGCGGATACTTTGCTGCTCTTGTTCATTACAGAAACCAATGGACACAAGCACTGCAAAGCAGCACACCAAGTATCCATAACAGCAGGAGATCAAGTGCCTAGCAATATACGTTTCCCAAAAGACCTTCCTGGTCCATTAGCTGCCAGCTAAATGGGGAAAACGAATTAATTATCAGAGGTCACCCCCTTAACTCAAGTATCAAAAATTAGTAGAAAACTGTTTTCACAGATTGATGTGGGCTTATACTCAACACTGTCTGACAGGGATAAAGTAAAATGAGGCTAACTCAAAAGAGATCTACGTGTAAGTTTGTTATGAAGAGCAGATGTTCAGGGCTGTGTTTTGAGGAACAGTCTGGAGTGGGGCTCAGCAGTTAAGGCTCCTTTCTGGAATTCACTTGATAATGAACAAGGGCAAGATGCAAAGTAGTGATGCAGACATTGCAGACAGGTTGTAGTGCAGGACTTAGCTTAAGCTCCCTATCCCATCAGTGGAGAGCTGAGAGCCTCCAGAGAGAAGGCTACCCAAGAGAGCCAGCACTTGCTATGTTAAACTCCCGTGGAGCTGTGCTGAGCAGGGTTTACTTCAATGGTGGTGCTCCTATCATCCCTACAACTCAATGGACAGAGATCCCACCAGACAGTAGGAAGCCTGGGTCCAGTTTCCTCTTCAGCAAGAGGAAGGCTGGAGGACTAGAAAAAGCAGAAGGAAGAGGAGATGTGACTGCACAGTCTGGCTGATTTTACCTAAATAAGTAAAAATCTGGGTTCTTCTCCTTATTCTTACAAAAATCTAGGTCTTCTACAGAGAAGACAGTCTCAGGATATATTTCTCCTTCTCTCTTTATCTACATATGTATACAAGTGAAAAATAACCTGTAGATAATCCATGGTACAGGGTCTGTAAGTCATGGCTCCCCATGCAGTTCTAATCAGCTGCATTAACATCTCACTTAGTAAGCACTAAATTCAGACTGACAATCTAGCTGATAGGTCCAGCCCATCAGACCTGTCTGTGCAGCGTGAGAGAACAGAGTACCAGGCCTTCCCTGAATGCAAGAATGGAGAAATCTCTCAGGCTATGGGAGAAGTTGAAAAAAAACATACCTTTTTTGTTCCCCAGGGAGCACTAAATCATCATCCTTACCTATGTTCCAAACCAGAAAGAGACACAGAAATCCCAGACTCAACTTTGCTGGCACATGCCAATAGAGCCACCGCATCATGGATTCCAATTTCCGGTGGTTTTGGCTGCTCTAGGAGAAAGAAATACTGTTTTGGTATTGTTACTGCTTGTAGTGTGTGATTTGATCCAATCCTTGTTGGGCTTTACTGGGACTCAAAGAATCACAGAATCACTCAGGTTGGAAAAGACCACTAAGATCATTTGGTCCAAACATCAGCCCATCACCACCATTCCCATTAAACCACATCCCTCAGTACCACATCTCCATGTTTCTTAACAGCTCTAGATGGTCAACCACTTCCTTGGGCAGCCTGCTTCAATGACTCATCACTCTTTTAGAGAATAAAGTTTTTCTAATATCTAACCTGAACTGCCCTTGGAGCAACTTAAGGCCAATACTCAGTGAGGTTGCCTACACAGTCCTCTTCCTGGATAAACTGTACCCACAGCACACTGACACATCAGGTTCCCAAACCTTGTTTGGTGAAGCAAGATAAAATTTACTTAGGTTCAACTTTAGAGCAGACATAGGATGAACACTTTTTTTGCAGAACTGTTGCTTGCCCAGTCATCCTTAATCTTATCACAGAATGACCTGGGTTAAAAAGAACCTCAAAGATCATCTAGTTTCAGACCTCGTGCCATGGGCAGGTTTGCCATCCACTACATCAATTTGCCCAGAGACACATCAAGCCTGGCCTTGAATGCATTCAGAGATGGGGCATCCACAACCTCCCTGGGCAACCGGTTCCAATTTTCTATTTCTACATTTAATTACTCCCACCAAGATACATCCTGTGCTGCCTTAGAGGGGACTAGAAAATAAGGAGGAATGTGTTCAATATGGCCCTTACCTCCCCCCCTCCTTTTTTTTTTTTTTTTCCAATAATGAAAAATGCCAAACAGCTATGCATCTATCAGAAGAGTATGAAAGTTTGCAGAAAGAAGTCCAATTCTTTTTTCATATCAGCTATCTCTTCTTTTAGTAGTTAATCCTACAAGTATACAGTGAACCATTATCTTGAAGGTAACACTGTTTGATTAACAGACTGTTACCATTATGTTTAACATCTTACCAATATTTAATTCACTAGAGAATTAACGCATAGTGAAAATAGTTAAACTTGTACTTAGCATTTCTAAAAAGAAATCCTTCCATGGAATGATGAAACGATACCAAACTATTCTGTATTTGAAACATCTGTGTTTGCTTGCTTGTGTGTCAGAAGTGCATCTAGAAGATGCACTAGCATTGCAAATTTGAAAGCTCTGTGAAGTTTCCAGGTAGTACTTAGCTATCTAGTTTATTTGTCTAATCCTATCTGCTGGACTCCAAACCTATATTCATCCACAATTTCCGCATAGCATGTGTAGGCTATGGGCTGAGGCTGAGAGAAAGCCTTGTCCAAATCTCATTCCCAAGATTTCACAGCCAAGAATGTGGAATGGAGAGCAAGGCAGTCAACCTCAGGGGAGCTTTGTAACTACATCCATTTTGGAGCAGAAGGGCTATAGTGGCTGATACATTCAGACAGAGTAAGTGGGTTGAGAGGATTATTGGACTGTGTGACTGAGGTCACTTTAGCTCTGTGAGATCTGTTTTGCAACAAAGATTTTGTGTTTGAGGACCATGGACTTCAGCCTGCATGTTTCTTGTGACCTCTTCCTGCACACAGAGTATGACCGGGCAGCATTGCCCATGCTATTGCTGTGCGTGCTGACTCAAGGGACAAAAACACAGCTAACAACACTGATGCCACTGTATTGCCCCTGCAACATAAAGCTGGCCTTGGCTGGAGAGTCTTTGCTGCTCAGACTGGAGAAGAGCCCAAACTTCTGCCTTTCATGGAGATTTTGGCTGTGTGGAAAAAGAGAATCTCAAGTACAGGAGGTGGGAGAGGAGGACAGCCCCTGCCCCACTTACCTCCCCCTAGAGGTTTATGATGAAGTGGATTAGATTTCACTACTGATTTATTTATTATGTCCCATTGCTGTCTGTGGTGGCAGAAAAATTGTTTAGCAATAAATTTGGTGCAGTGTGCTAACACAGAGCTAGAGAGAGCATGTTTCCAAGGGACAGAGCAGGGAGGAGCAGTCTGACAAATGAAAAAACTGTCTTAACAAAACACACCGGGGAGAGGAAAAAAGGAACTGTTGAAAAAGAAAAAAAGAAAAGAAAAAGAATAGAGTTGTGCTCAGAAGCATCCGACAGACACTGAGAAATGCTTTTTTGCTTATCTGAGTTTGCAGCTCTCTGCTGCCCACCCCACTGAGCTGCTCCTCCACACTAACAGCACATAGAACCTTCTCCGCATACAGCACTGCTTTACAGCACAAATTCAGAGTAGGCATTAGCGTGACCATTTCATGCAAATTTAACTGGGATGTCATTACCTGCTACAGACTCCATCAAGAAAAAATACCTAGTGATTCGAATATCATTCAAACCTGGAAAGATGGATCATAAGCCAAATTCTGTTCTAGAATAGAAATATTAAGTAAAATTGCTATGGAATCAATGGAAAATTCTCCATTCATAGGAGAATGTTCTGACTGATTTCCAAGTTTATCTTTGTGGTATTCCCTGACCATCATAAGTGCTTAAGAAGAAATTGTAGAGAAACTTTATTACTAAGAACAGTGCATTGGGAGGACTGCCACTACTTCTCAACAGCTAAAGACTGGTTTAAATTTGAAGCATTAGGTTCTCACCAATTTCTAAGATCTTTTCAGGTATTAACACATTTGTGCTGCCCAATTAAATTTTAAAGGTGTCTGTGAGAAATACTCCTGGAACTTCTGCATGAGCCATCTTATCTCCCAGCACTGTGCTTAATAGTAATATTAGCTCTTGGATATATGCCATGTTTGTGTTACTGTGCTTATCTGATTTAGAAATTTTAATCTATTAGGACAGGACTTAGTTCCTTTGTAGCTGTATCTTTCTTTGTTTGCCAGTACAAGCAACACTACTGTGATGACTGAAATACATTCCAGATTATAAACAGGAAACTTTTCCTGTATTCCAGTTCAAAATCACTAACAAGTTCCACTTCAAATGATAGCAAAATTCACAGGCAGTGAAGGTGCAGGTGTCACACAACCATGAGTAAGCAGAAAAATCCCATAAACTGATTTTTAGTCAATGTTTGCCTTTCAAACATTTATCTGATACAGGCTGCAGGTCAAGCCGTTAGCTACAAATTGTCCTTAACCTGTAATGGATGCAGTAATCCACTTTTTGTGTTGATTTTAAGCTGAACAATACTACAATACATTTTACTCAGGATTGTTGATCCATAGTTCTCTGGATCGCTGAACTAGAAAGTTTAATCCAGTTCAGATTCCACCTATGTACTCATGAAGACCTTTTATTAAATACCTCTGTGCTATTCTAGATTAGCAGTAATTTTAAAACAACGAGGTTATGAGCTATGCTTCATTTGAACTCATTTTAATGCGGCAGGCAATCATGTTTTCCTTTTTTTTTTCTGTACAAATAGAACGCAAACAGATGTCAAGTAGTTTTCCCGTACCTTCACATTTTAAACAGAGCAAAATGGAATTTAAGAGACCAAAAAATTGTTTTTTTGTTGTTGTTTGTGGTGGTTTTTTTAAAAGGAAATTCCTTGATTATTATAATTTCCTTACCTTTGTTCAGTCTCACCATCTAAAGGTCTCTCATTTTAAGCACACCACGATACACCAGGTTTAAAGAAATATTCCACATTCCATTAATATGAAAATATGCCTCCGTTAGAATTATACACTTCATTAAATTGCTATAACCACTTTTTAAGCTCAGGTTTATTTGTATGAGAATTAGATGATTGTAATCAAAATACATTTCATTTTTTATGTTCTCACTGAACAATAGTACACAGGCAATATGATTCCTTCCAAATACATTTGAAACTACTGAGATTTGGAATAGCTGATATCAACTTACCCAACTTCTCTTGACAAAGATGATTATCTCCAGAGCCTATATAAAACAGGAGGCTATTGCCAGGTCTTAATAATCACTTAATGAAAGACTTGAAGTAGAGAGACTTGATAATCTTGCTTTAAAATCTTGTAAAAATTGTCATCCTAATCCCAGAAGGACCAACTGAAGGTAACACAATCATAAGCAAACAAAGTGCCTGTTGAATCCCTCATGGAATGATTCTGTGGCAAGCCAGGTCAGGGCTGGAAGATTCTTTTGGCAGTGATAACTTGAACTGCAAAGTAGAAGGATGGTTGTTTTTTTCCCCCTTTTAAAGGGACAGCTTGTGTTACTGAAATAGGCCAATGCCACCTGAGAAAGGGAGAGGTTGGCCAGGTGAAGACACTTTCAGAAAGCTTTATCATGCTTGGGGTAGCAATTTAACAAGAGCTGATGCTCAGAAAATTGTGAAGATACCTGATGAGTGTATTAACTGTAGAAAATAAAAAGGAAGAAAACAAGTGATTAACCAGAAAACTGCCTGGCACTGGGGTGAAGTGATGGGGAAGGAAGAAGGAGCTGGTTACAGTGATATAAGGCAATTTCAGTGGTGCTGAGTGATAATTATATAAGCAAAAAGATGATCATCATTGGAAGCTGTCACTGAAATTTTGCTCCCATTTACTCTGGTGGACTGGAAATAATTTCTCTGAAATCAGTGGATTTAAACCCAACTTGATTAAAAGTAGATAATCATCCATTCACTAGCCTTTCTGTAAGCTACAATCAACCGAAACATGTGAGTACTGCTGTCATTCAAACCCTTACAGCAATCAGAGGAAAGAGGGAAAAACAAAATGAATTGACAACCAGCTAGTCCATGGAATAAAAGCTGCCCTAATGACCAGCTTAAAACCTCAAAAGAAAAATATTCCTGACCCCTGTTATAAGGTAACAGGATAAAGAAGACCTGGCAGACATGATTCATGTAAACAGGAATGGTCCCTGGACTTTCCTCAGTTCCCAAACACACCTTGGGAAATGTTGGGGCTGCTGGTTGGCCCAGTTCAGGAGTGCTCTGGGACTGTACTCTCAGTGTCGTGGTCCTACAAGTAGTATTCACACTTGGGTTGAAGGGACGGACTATGCTCCTCAGCAGTACTTAATTGATTATTGTGGATGTTCCTTATTTTGTTTTCCTTTCGTTAACTTTCTTCATTTAATTGTATTTCCCCAGTCTTGCACTTCTACCAGCTGAAGCAAGAATGCTATTGTCCAGCAAAATCACTGTAACTTCCTGGTATGTTAGATATGACTTTTAGATTTCGATCTTATTTTGAGGGGTTCCTGTCTTCCCATAGAATATTAAATTATAGGTCACATTATGTGTGCTGTAGAGTGTTGTCTTCACCTGCACTTCATCAAGAACTTCAGAACCTGGAGGGCAATGTTTAACAGAATTATAGCCGGTAAGTATGAAGCTGACAGGTACACGCACACACATGCATAGTCTTACCTTTATCTTCTTGCACTTTGCCTTTCACCTTGACCTTATTTTGTGCCTGGGGGAGTTCAGGTTGGATATCAGGAAAAATTTCTTCTGAGAAAGAAGGGTGAAGTATTGGAACAGGCTGCTCAGGTTGACGATGGAGTCACCATCTCTGGAGGCATTCAAGAAAAGGGTAAATGTGGCACTGAGGGACATGGTTTAATTGGCTGGTGGTGATGGGTTGATGGTTGGACTTAGATGATCTTAGAGGTCTTTTCCAACCTTAATGAATCTATGATTCTATAATACAAGAAAACATGTACTGTACTGTAACCAGTGGGATGTTATTGTGTCTAGAATTATCTGATTCTTTTTTGTGCGAATCATGACTAAATGAGGAATTTGGAAACCTTTTTTCATTGACTAGACTCACCTTGCTTTTACTGACTTAATTACCAGTTGCTCAATATCTCATTAACAAAACTGGAATGAAAGTCCTCTCTGTAACAGCTGACAAAAACAGGTATAGCCAAGAAAATGTGTGCACTGGGATCTGTTCCAACCGTTTGATGTTTGGCTATGAGGATAATTTGACTTTCAACAGGTTGTACCTCATGCTGTGTTTTACCCTGGGACCCTGTAATTTTAACTTTGCTCAGCTGCAGAGCAATGCTCAGGTGTCTGGGCAGGGACATTGTTCAGCCCCAGCATGGACTCTTCAGGACAATGCCGTGTTCTCACTCGGAGCATCACTCGGAGCAAGCAGCTTTCTCAGGAGTATAGTCTTTACGTGTCTTCTTTCTCCAGTGTCTCTTTGTGTGGCAGAACTGTGTCCACAGCTAGTATCTCAAAATCCAGAATGAGAAAATAAGTCATTTTTAGTGTGTTCTTAGCAACACAGTATAGAGACATCATTCATGTCAGTTGCCATGTAAATCCATTCGTTTATTGAAGGCTATGCAGGAGTTAACACAAGTTAAATAAATGCTATGAATAAATCCTGTGATTTACCTGTAAGAGAGAAGACTGGGAAGGAGGGAGAAAGCTGAGTGTTGGTGCTTTATCTCCCCATGGGTTGAGAATACAGTGTGAAGGCGATGCACCACTACTTTCTTGCGATTTTTTTTTTTTTAAACAAAGCTCTACAGCATTTCTTTTCATCTGAAGCTACCACTTATTTATTCCTGTCACTAAAACATCTTTCCCATTTAATTTATTTAGAATTGCAAGTGAATTCTGTTCTTTGCAACAGCATTTCTTTAATGTTTTTCCTTGAGGTTTTGCTAAAATTGGTACTAGCACCTCAAAAACACCTGAAAAGAATGATAATCAAACTCTGCAGTCTTAAATTATTCCAGTAAGAATGTTTTATATATTTATGTTCAAAGTAGCTAACACTTTTCACTTGGTTAAGAAAGTCAAGGTTTGCCTGCACCAGGGACATCCAGAATTGCATCAGCTGCAGAGAGCTGTCACTTGTCCCATGGAAGAAGAATTAATAGGAACCTAGGAGCTGGGCACTGCTCCATTCTTCAGCAAAGTCATTGACTTGTTGTGACAAGAAAAGAACAAAGCAGAGGCAGATGAGCTGCCTGAGTGAATACAGCAAAACCTATTTACTGAGATACACTCATTGCATAGTCATGAAAAGAACAAAGATACTGCAGTCATTTTTCTGCAAAGCAAATGTTCCAGCATAAATGTTTCTCTAGAAAAGCAGTGAGCACAATCACTGTTGCACAAAATTCACTGCTCCAGTTCATAAAGAAAAATGGGAGCTACAGGGAATATACTGAATCTCAAAACAGTTCATTTTTGGTGGGCACTGATGGTTTTGCTTCTTTCTTTGCATGGTACATATATCCCATGAGATTGTTAACAACCCACACAGTACCTTGCACAGCTCCTCTGAGGCTTCCAAGGAACACAGTGAACACTTTATATTTGTAAACCTCTAGACTCCTAAGGCTTTGATTAGATACAGAGAATTTACAGCAGTCCAGGACTTAACTTAGAATAGATTTAATCATTTACCCTGTGTTGTAATACGTGTCAGACACGCAGCTGGTCCCTGCAAACCTGCCAAAACATTCACAGCACATCTTACTTGCTTTATTTTTTGTAAGCCTTGGTCTGTGTTCTGCTAATGATTGGTGTATGACGCAAGGAAGAGAAGCTGTGGAGCTGTCCTGATTCCAGTGGACTACCAGCTCCCAGGGCCATCTGCCTGAAAATCTTACTGGAGAGCAACTTCATCAGTCGCAGTCTCTCTCTCTTGTTGGCCAGTGCCATGAGACAAGTATGTGGAAAGAGTGCTGAAATATAAGCTCCCTGCTAAGTGTCTTGAGAAGAAAGGGAAGGATGCATTCAGAGCAGGATGCACTTGGAGAAGTGGAGAAACCACCTTTCCTGACACCATTACTTGGACTGTACTGGATTCATCAGTACTTACCCTTTCTAAATCATTAAGGAGTCTTGGCCTCACTATGTCCAGCCATAGGACAATTATACATAATCACAGCATTCCAATGTATATATAATCAGAGCCTGGATATAAACAGGGCTCTGTCAGAAGATGGATATCATATCTCGTTCCCATTTAAGAATTCATTTTTTAGAAAATCAGTACTAAGGTCTAAGCAAAATCCAGTGATTTGGCAAGCTTGTGCATTTGGGTGACTGCCAAGGCGAAATTTTATTGCAATGTGTTTGTTCAGGTGAATAAAAGATGAGTGGTGCTCCTTTTAAGCCTATGAAATACCCATTTAAATGTAATTATTGTTGCTGCTTTATTTTGCAGAAAGTTTCTCCTGCATTCAGTTCAAACTGAATCCTTCATTGCTAAGTAATGTTAATGCACGGCAATACTGGCTATAAAGGGACGTGAACACACTTGAAATACCTTTTTATTTGCCTTGAGAGAAATGCATAGAATAAAAAAAAGGCTAGTCTTGTACTTTTTCATTGTAGATAACTGAAGAGGTTCACAACACCTCTAGTAGGTTCATTTAAAAAAAAATTTGCTGTCAATCTTCAGAAAATTTGATAGAATTTGTCCATAAGAGACTGGCACTGACCCTATTTAAATTAAACTTTTTTAAGAGGAAACAAACCAAAAAAGCTGAACAAAATAAAACAGAAACAATTGGATGCTGCGGTATTTCAGGATTTTATGAGTTTTACCAGTTTTCAAGGATATAGAAGTCAGACAAGAAATGGAATTAAATGCTGAATATATTTTTACATGCCACAAAAATTAAGTAAATATTTTTAGGTTGCATTTCAAATTTAAGCAGAAAACCAGGATGCTGAAGAAACTTCAAGGGCTTCACCACTCTTATCATAAAAAAACAAACAAACAAACTAACTAACTTTTTTCTTATAGCCAACCTCAATCTCCCTTCATTTGCTTTGAAACCATTTCCTCTTTTCCCATCACAACAAACCCTGCTAAAATGTCTGTCCCCTTCTTTCTTATAGCCTCCTTTAGATACTGAAAGGTTGCTAGCTGGTCTCCCCGGAGCCTTCTCTTCTCCAACCTGAACAGCCCCAGCCTCTTTGTTGTTTCACATTGTTTCATGTTTCATGTGCTCTGTCTTGTTTAGGACATTCAGGACTTCAGCCCTCTCTCTAGCCTGATAGGATGGGATTAAGCTCACCTTTTTTAGCTATCTGAAAGGCATGTGTTTGTCTAGTTGGTCATTTTTAACTCTGTAGCTAAGAAAGATCACATCTGAGAGAGGAAGTCAGGATCATTTGTAACAGGATGGACTAAGCCATCCCCTGGAAAACACTGTTTTCCCTCCATTCATTGCAAAAGAAGTTTAACGAGAATAAAATCTTGCATCTTCAACTGCCTGTTGAACTGTAACATGAGAGTGAAGCCAAGACCACACAGAAATGCAGCAACAAGAACAGAGTTCTGTGGAGTGAACTGCTCACCCAATGCTGCAGCCAGCTGTTAAATTCACTGCCCAACATACAGAGAGCAGATCTGTATCATTACTATGTTCGCTACGTATTTTCTGTGCAACTTCATTGTGTTTTAGCACATTAATGCCTTTCATTTGGATGCATTTTCAATAGTTTTCATTTTCCCACATATCTATGAACATGTGCATACAAGTTGTACAGCCACTAAGCCAAAGAAGTCACACATAATGTGATCTACTGTGCAGTGTATTACAACAGGACTAAGCATAGAAACAAAATAAAACATATTTTTTGCTTTTCCATGCAGTTGTGCATGGAAGGTCTTATACCAGTGTCTTTATCTGAGTGAACATTTGGCACAGTGTTCACCTAATGGATGTTTTAAATGAAAGGAAAAAAAAAAACTCCGCATCATAATTGAAATTTCTATTTATTAATAAGTGGTGCAGTTTTAAAGACAGAACATAAAAAATCAGTTAAGAAGTATTGTTTGCATAATATATTGAAATAAACATATTAAAGTTGTTCAAATATTGGACAGTGCCAGAATATAAATTACACATACAGTTTAAAAATTACAATAAATAATATTATAAAGAGCACTAAAGGCCACTTGTATAAAAGTTGTGTTCCCTTGTCAGCCAGAATTTGAAAAGCATCTTTGTAGCATGGAGAAAAATTCAGTGAGCAAGGCACAAATACTAGTAATAATAAGATGCCATAACTAGAAAACAAAATGCAGTTGGCTATATAACCTTCAGTCTCAGCATATTCTCAGGATGGAGATAGGATCCCGCTTCCAGGATTTTGCTTCACTTCACTTCAGACAGAAGCTGCTAAAAGCTGAATTGGGAAGGATCAAATCTTACAGCCTAAATAATCATAATCAATAGTGATATCCAGGGTCTCAATTCTCATGGTGCCCAACTGCAGACACTTGAAAATGGCCCATTTCTCCTCCTGCACCCCTGAAAATGGTCTTCAAAAGGCAACACCCACGTTCAGTTGAGTATCTCAGAAAGTGATACCATTCCAAATTCGTGAGGCACTGCAGAAAATTGAGGTTTGCTCTTGGCACCTCAAGCTTAATGGAGGAGGCTGTGGGGTGCAAGGAATTAAGATCCAGCTCTTTCTTACATGTTTTGTTCTGAGTGGGACAAACCCAGCTCCTAAAATTTGTGGACCCACAGCAGGGCTGAATTTGCTCCCTAACCTGCATTTTCTGATCATTTTAGGCTCTGATCCTGCAAACTGATTGGGTTGTGATGCTTGCCTAAAGGCAATGAGTCAGCAGCCCTGTGATGTGTGGTTCAGTGATTATTTTGCAGCCTTGCTGGGCCACAATTTGAAGCAGAAAAATATAAAACTGTTTCCACTCTGAACTGTAACAACGCAGCAAAGTTAGAGATAAGAACAGAACAAATACATCCAAAGTCAGTTTAGGGACAGATCCTATCGATCTCTCCATGTGCTTAATTCCTATATATTTTGACAGATCCAAACCAATTAATCCAGTGCAGGGAAAAGCCAAGGACAGCAACCATTACCTGACCAGATTTTTTCTGAAAGTATTTACTTCCTAAATGGAGCATAACATACTTCTACAACTGTGTACTTAGACTAGGCATTCATTTCTGCAATAATTAAATGTTCTTGGTTTGAATCTAAACTGAGGAAGATTGATTGATGATAATGCAACAAAGAGAGGTACTCAATATAAACATACGTACTTCTTCAAAAACTTACAGATAAACTTTATAGTGACAGAAAAATCAGTGTAAAAAAAAAATAGGTAAAAAAAACTATTTCCCAATCAGTGTTTTCCCAAGGAAATTCATAAATAAAGGCAGATTAGGACCTCATGCTGACCCAGTGCATCAGTTTGAGCAGGTTTCTCAGTGACTTCAAGGAGAGCAGAGGAAAGTCCCACACTTCCTAATTAATAAAAACATTTCAAGGCCTGAAATGGATTGTTGATTACTTATAGGAAATAAGAGTCAGCAAAGAGCAGATTCCAGTAAATAGTCTTTAATGCTAACTATATGGAAAGACAATGGAAAGATATGAGTCTAAGAAAACTAACAGCTGTTAAATTGAAATGCCACATATTAATGAAAGATAATGGTAGCAATGGTAATGGGAGGACAATAGGACTGGATGATCTTGTAGGTCCTTTCCAATCTTGTGATTCTATGATTCTATGATAGAATAAATCTGTTATTTGTTCACATTCATTTTTAATACAAAAAGCAGCATAAACTCAGAGGCCACTCTTATCTGAAATTGTGAATGTTTCCTTTTTTCGTGGTAAACCTACTTCAAAATAGAGGCCTCAACTTTTTAAATGCGGGCAGGGTCAACAGCACAGATACTTTATTCTTCAGTGCCCAGTGTCTATGCCAGACACACAAATGGTGTGCCTTGGTTGATGCACTCTCTAGACTCAAACTGAAGTGCAGTCTGATGAAGCTCTTGTGCACATTTCAGATCTGAGATTATCACCAGGCTTCACCTTGTTGGTGACATCTGGACATATTTATGTTGCCAACACTGAGAGCAGAATGAATGCTCACCCTATTTTTAATCTGGATGATGCAGGACAGAGCTGCTGAGCAGAACACCCTTCTGAAGTGACCAGTGGCTGATTTCAATGGAAATTAATTCACTGGGTAAAAAATAATAAGTTTATCAGACCCTCCTTGGCTCTCCCTCCATATCTCTTCTAGAGAATTCAGAGATGTCTGCTGAACAGGGCATTGCTGATCTTGCCATTAGCACTTCTAAAAGGACTTAACTGGCAACTTAATATGTCATTAAATATTTCATGATGTAACTACAGTCACCTGACCCTGTGTTTTTAATCTACGTATGATAAACTGGTGCTTGCAACCCACAGTAAATGCTAACTTAGAGGTGTTCAGCTCCTATGCACACAGAATGTAGCGTAGCCAAAATCCTGCTTTCCTTGGCTGCACTTTAGTATGCAGATAAGACTGATCCAAGCATCTGTCACTCCTTGGATTCTCTCTTGGAATTAATATATCTTTACAATGAGTTGATTTATGGATTTTCAGCCAGACTTAATACTGAGAAAAGATTACCTTTGTATGACCTGGCATGAGAGAGATTAGAAACCTGAACTGAAGAATTGGGAGGCAAATTGGGCAGAGAAGTATGTAACAGCATATTTATGTATAACTGCATAACAAAGACATTCACAAAAAAAAAATTCTCAGATTGCCCTTGCTTGTGGACTGCCTTGATTTTTGATTGTTCAGATCTATAAAACATTTTAAGAAGTGCCAATCTTCACTAAATCAGTGGGAATGCCCAGCACTTGATGCACTAGGAAAATGAAGCAACATCAGAAGAAGTCTAGCAATATTAAGATAAGTTTTCATTCCTTTTCATTCATCTCAGGAGGTCACTGATAAATACTACTGTATTGAAAAGGTTGCAGTAGCTACAATATAGGTGCTTCCAAGAATCATTGATAGTCAAATAATTTTTCTCAACATGCCAAATTACAATGAATTACAATTTTGCAGCTAGTTTTATTCTCATTGATTTTAGCCATGAAACTGCAACAAACAGAGACTGTCTTTCAGATGTACAGCTACTTTGTCAAATAAGTAACTATTAAAATTGTACCTCATTATTGGCCTCAGATCAGCTTCATGGACTCAGCTCAGTCCTCGAAGGCTGTAATTGGCGTGATTTATTTACACAACTAATTAAAAGAATTTCTTCTCCCTGAAGATCTGGCCAAGAGGGCTGTATCATGATTTTAGCTGATGAAACAGATGAAACATTATAGTAAGAAGATCCTATTTTTTTTAGGTAGCTCTTAAGTAAACAGTGAAGATGAAGACAATGCCTGACAATATCTGGAACAGAACAGAAGTTTCCCAGATGGAATGATTATCATGAGATGTCAACAACTCTGAAGAATCAACAAACATAGAGTTGCTGACAAAGTGGGAAAACCCAACAAGGTATCCTCCACCAACAAGGTATGCTCTATCCAGGCCTGTGCAATTCCCAGTTACAGACCTACACAGGATTATCTGTAGGGTATCTCTTCTTGTCCTCTAATTGCATGTGTCAACAATGCTTAGCTGTACAGCCGTGACAGAAAATTCACTTTTTAACATCCTCCCTAGTCATATCCTTATGCCTTCATTGGTGGTAGAGACATTAGATGTCTGGAGAAGCAGAAGTCATTCTGAGCAGGAGGTGGAACAGGAGCTACGGCAGAAGCTGAGCCTTAGATGATGCGGTGGAGGTGAGATCTTCATCCACTGACTGTGGGTGTCTGTGACATGTTTCTTGTACCCTGTGCTCACTGACTGTGCAGATTAGTTTTCAACCTGCTGTAAAGAGTGCATAGCAATTGAAATTGACATCAAATGGATGCTATTTCATGGATACTTGGACTGAGATTCTGCATAGGATATTTGGATAGGCTGTGTTTCACTAGCTGTATAGAAACTGCATTCGCACTGTGGTGGTGAGATCTCAGATTCATTTCTGCCCTGTGCCCAGTGGATTGTATTGTTTTCCTGCTCTCTCTACACAGTTTCCAATTTGCACAGGAATTGTTTGGCTGAGGCCTAAGGAGTAAACTTCTACCTCTGTTGCTCAGGAACAGGACAAAATAATGGTATTTATTTATTTGTACATTGAAGTTAAATATGACTGCCATATATGGATTTGCAGCTGTCCCTTTCAAAAAGAAATTGTAAGCCAGACATGCATCTTCCTGTACTGTGGAGCTCCCAGGGAACAAAACAGTGTTACTCTGCATATCTGAGAAGCATAAAGCACTTCACAAATAATAGTGAATTGAGCCTTACAACCTGTATTTATGTAACTACAACTCCAAATAAACACACTGGCAAACTGAAGAACATTTGTATTATGGAACTTAACACTACATACACTACGCAACTCAGTAAAAGAGTGGAGAGTGGAAACCTGAGCTTCTCTGCAATGAACAACTTTTTTTTTCATTTTACTTTTTTTTTTTTTTTTTTTGGAACAGAGAGAAACCTTGGCACCGTAAGAAACAGATAGACTTAGCAAAAGTTTTTCTACAAAATAGGATTGTAATCATATTTCCAGCAATTTTATAATCACTAGTGGTAATTTTCAAAGTAGTTTGAGGAATTTATGCAGTAATTAAATATCCAAAACTGATCTCATTTGGTGGCTTTCATCACTTTTAATTCTACCCCTAACTTCAATTTAGCATTGTATTTCATAGGTAGTTATATAATAGATCACATGAGAAACATTTAGTTTACAAAACTATTTCAGTAAGGTCATTTACTTTGACAGCTTTTTCCCTGCTTTGAATATTATATGCTTTTGGCTAGATAGGATAGAGATTGAGTTATTTATATTGGATAATGGATTCAGATTTTTTATTTCCACAAAAGGATAGTGCTCCTGAAACTAATTTGACTTTGCTGCTCTGTTTACAAAGTGTAGCAAGGACCATATCTTGGCTGTTACCAATCCACCATTGTTGGTTGTATTGAAGAATATCAGATAGATATGTATCACAGAAGAAATCAGCTGTACCATTTATATAGGGTAAAGTCATGCAAACCATGCTCAAAACTAAGCTCCTTAGTTTTGGTAGCATGAAAAAAACTGCATTAGTAAATTGTATGAAATGGTGCAGAATGACTACCACTAATATCACATGCATCTTATGCAGCCATTGGTGTTTTGAACTAGTAAGCTTTGGGTGCAGAGTAAGTGAGATATACAAAGTATGCTTACATTACACGGAGAAGTCAGCCAGTGACTACCCCCCCACGCACTTCTAAACTGGCTTATTTGAAGGGGTCCATATTGAATCTGAAATTCCATCCCCTGTTGAAGACAAAGGCATGGAGCCACTTGGTGTAAAAGGGTCGGTGTCTGTGTCTGTTTCCCCCTCTGCTAGGTAGCGTTTCTCTCTCATCCACGCAGATCCCCCATTGGGGCCAAATGGGAAATCATCTCTGTCTTGGGAGATACTGAAGCCACTTGGGGAGCGCTCAAGTTCCTCATGGTTGACTGAGAGAAGGGACAATGGGGTATCGCTGTCTCTTGTCAAGCTCCTTCTCTGCCTTGGAGACACTTTATCTGAGTAAGGACTTCGCATGTCTCCTTGGGAATGGTAGCTAACTTGGGAGTCCATTAATGTAAATATAGGCAGAACAGTTGGCCTTTCTGCATATGATGTTGAGGAAGGTGTGGCTTGCAGTTTGCCAGAGTTTTGCCCACCTGTTGAAAGAGGCTGTGAATGAGTCATGTGACCATGTGCTGAGAAACCGTAAGGGCTGACTTTGTTGACTGGAACTTGCTGGAAGTTGTAAGGAGTTTCATGAGTACACTGATCAGTGTATTTGTAGATTACTGTTTTTAATTCAGAATACTTGTTTTCTTCTCTCTTTTCCTTTGCAGGAGAAGCAGTTTCTTTCAATGGACTTATCTCAGCAACTTGTATTTGCAACTGTTCCATATGATGCATATGCATATCAACAAGAAAATCCAATTTCTTCCCCATGTCATTCACCTGAAAAATACCAGTTTTACCATATCATTTCAAGTCAGTTCTTTCATGAAACAGCCAATGCTTCCATAGGTGCACTACCCCCATTGTGTTGTCACCTTTATTGGTCAAGAAGACAACTATAAGATAATCATGACTTTGCCTTGGACGCTGGACTGCAGTGGATGCCAAGTCATCCACTAATTGCCTCAAATTAAGATCAGTCATTATGAACTGTGTCAAATATTTCTTTTTAGCATTGCTGCATATTTGGCAATCCACTATTCAATGACACTTTACAGCATTATGTCCAAAGTCTTGATAGCATACAGTAAAAAGATATTACCAAAATGTGACAGATGAAGTTACCTTTGCATACAAATCTACTAACTCTTAACAGTCCCACAACATCAGGGTTATGTATCAGTACTACTTTCCTTTGTCTTTGATAGTATGTTGTGCCTGATTGTTTACATTCCATGATAGGAGTTGACATGAGTCAGTGCTATTTGGCTCTATCTTAGTTATTTTAAAAATAAGAGTATCGTTAAGCAAGAGGCTAGTATGCATAAAGAGGGCTCAAAATACCTGAGTAAGCAATCCTTTTAAGCATCAAACCCTCCAAAAGATGGGTGTACTCATGGCAAAATAGCCTGTATAGATTGGAGCTTAAAGGTATGAAAAAGTCTCACCTAAACCATATTGTTATGGTTTGCCACCATACATAATTATATTCATTAAACAGGTCTCAAAATGCATACTTCCCAATTAATTAAATTATTTAACAGAAAACTGATCACATAATTCTGTGATCATTAGTGCAAGACCTGTATGAGTCTTGATCTTCAACAGTACAAATCTGCGTAGGTCAGACAAAGAATCATATAGAATTCATATCAACTTATTCTCCATCTGGTTGTGAAATTACATACCTGTCGTTCAACTTTAACAAATTTGCCCATCATACTTTGGTCTTCAGTATCTACTGTAGATGCTTTGGCTACATATGGATCATTTCTATAAAGAATTAATATCTTTGTTAGCATTCTATTTTTCTTTGCATCACAATAAGTATTTTATATACGAAAACTTAAATGTCATCTTGCTGGTATATCAATATAGCTTCTTGAAGCCCCACTGAAGAAAAGATTGGACAAACAGGATAAAAAGATCACTGTATACAATTTCAATGAATTTCTAAAGAATGAACTCCTTATCTTGAGATTAAAATTATATTGTTTTCAATATAATTTTATAGAGATCAAGGCAAAACAAATGTAAACCAAAAAAGCTCAAAATGGAAATGAAATTAGTTTCAGACTTGGTGGAATAATTCTAGATTTGTGAAAAATGTTGAGGTAGGGGATAACAGGGCTACAGATGTCATACAGCACTATTTTGAAGTCTAATTATTTCCAATTGTTGTGTTTAAAGACTTTGAATATGAGTTTCATGGTTGTTTTTCATTCTCCATTCCATTAACGCAAATAGCAAATGTCAGAGAGTGGAAAAGCAGAGACAACATGGTCTGGAGATTTAACATAGATTTCTGAATAAATTTTCTGCTACGTAATAAACCCCTAGGCTTTACTCAGAGTGTATTAAGAGTCAGACCTTTGCAACCTACTGTAGGGAACCTGCTTTAGCAGGGAGGTTGGACTTGATCTCCAGAGGTCCCTTCCAATCTTACAATTCTGTGATTCTGTGTAATTTCCTACTGCTCACACATCACATAGAATAAAGTGGTAAGAAGATGATCACTGCTCAAATAAGGAACCCTAATTTACAACACTGAAAGATCTGAAACAGTGATTGTTGACATAAATCTTTACCTAAAGAGTTCCAAATAAACTTCAAAGAAACCCATGTCTTTCCATAATCTATGGCAAAATCTAAAGAACATAACTTGGAAAAGATATTCCCTGAAACTTTTGTTTTAACAAATTCAGCTCTTGTCCTCCCTTTCTGATGAAATTCACGGCTGTGAATAATATCTTAAAGCAGAAGCTATAACCAAAACATGTCAAATTTTGTAGGTTGGATTACTACGGACAGGGCTCATGCAAATTTTGCAATCTGCTTTGTTTCCCAAATGATCATTGCTTCTTTCATATGTGTAGGGCTCTGTCTTTGTATTTACATATTTTCAGATTTTTTACTGCGTGGGATAAACCAGATAAAGCCAAGTTAATTTATTTTCTGTAAGATTACTTTTGTCCTGAGAATCTGTAACAGCTTTGGGGACAGACTGTTGATAGTTTTTTGTGGTTCTTCATGGGCATTTAGTGACAGATTGATAGATGCAAATAACAGAAAAGTGTCATTTATTATAGAATTATTGCTACCAGGATCGCTGCAATACAATACAATACAATATGTAATTTTCACACCCAGAAACCTGTTCTTGCAATTCATTTTCAGTGACTCCTTCTAATCATTGATTTTAAAGCAGAATTGTTGAAATTCTGTGCTTGCATTTTGGTGGGGATTATAATAAAACTGTTTTTCACTTCTAGATGATAACTGGCTTACTTAAAACTGCTGGCAATTTCTTAGAAGTTTTTAAGAATTCATTGCATTCATTGAATGCTAAACATTCAGTACTTTAGCAATTGTATGTTCATGTTTCATATAAAATCATATTTACAAATCATAGAGAAGCTGAGCCAGGCAATTAAGAAGCCAGTAAGATTAGATTTCCATTATACATTGTACACATTATACACATGAAGTGCATGCTTTGTGGTATGAGTGAACAGTATATTCTTGTTTTGGTCTGTGCAAAATACTAAGAATAATTTCACCTGGGAGACTGTTGTGAAGGGTAAGAAAAAGCTCCTCCCTTTTGGGATTTCTTATGCTTGGGAGTAGATGGAGGTCCAGGTGTAAAAATCATATCTACTCTGAAAAAAAAAAGAAGAGTGCGACTGCATAAGACCACCTCTAAATGCTAACATAGATAAGATGTTAGAACATGAAAGAAACTACTATGCATCTCTGCAGCACACAGTAGCAAAGACTCAAAAAGTAGTTTTGAAATTAGAGCTTTAAAAAGTCAGTACTAAACTTGAAAAAGCAAACTAGATATTTCCTAGGCACTAAAGTACTGCTGGACTATCCATCAATGCCCCATCAAACTCCTTTGGCAGTTCTGAGACACCGTAAGCTGTACTCACACAGTTTTGTCTGGAAATAGCAAATGGAGATTTAGTCAACTCAGAGGTGAAAGTTTTGGAGAAAGTAAGGAATATTCATCTGACCGAATCTGGTTTAAGGAGGAATGAGCTGTGTCACAAACACCGTTGTTTACATTGACTAGCTCTCCATTAACTCTGAGAGGAATCTCACAAGACTTAACCTCCACAACTGGTGTCTCTTTACACTGCTGAGCTGAACATCACAGAGCTGAGGCTGTGCTGTGATTTTAGCCTAGGCTCACCGGGGATGAGTCTTCACCCCACAGAGCACTGCCATAAATACTATGTGAGACAGGCATAATCATATCAGCACCTCTGCAAATACCAGCAGTTAAGCATCTGGGAGAGATCCCCTGCTGCTGAAAATTCACGCAATAGCTCAGTTTAAGTTAGAGGAATGACCTCCAGCACAGGGTCTGTAGACCATGCTGCAGACACAGATTTCTGAGATCATGAGCTCTCCTCAACTTTCCAAGCTCAAAAAATATTTTCATTTATATCAATTTACACTTGAAAAGATTTAAAACCTTTTGCGCTAATGTGTTTTTGCACTTGTATTAGATATTTCACTGCACAGTTCAACAGATAAACAAGCCCAAAGGAAAACTCTGTGTAGTGCAACTACAGCTTTTATTGATCATCTGCAAAAAGGGGAGAAGGGGAAAATTTCACTATAATCAAGTGAGCCAGTAGCCAAGAAAATTTTTGATTACTGCATTCTACACGTGAGCAGTGCTCACTTCTGCTGCAGCTACCCCAGCTAGCTGCTCACTCACCTTTACTTTTTTGGGGAAGAGGCTTTCTGATAGAACACCTACGCTGATCAGAGAGCTTCTGGGTGGCCTTGTACACATATAGACCAACTAAACTTTTTCCAGCACAGTTCTACATTTTCCCCACTTCCCGGAGGATTCTTACCTTGCCTGAAGATACTTTATTCTGGAAAGCATATCAAGATGCCCTGCTGAGTATTGCTCTATCACATCCTTTACATCATAAGGCCTCAAAGTCTCCTTGAATTTTTTTTTATAGAGACGAAACTGTAGTATTCTGTGTAATAAAAGAAAACATTACTCAGCTTCTGTATAAATTCCAAAATGATCAATTGAATCTTCATTGAATATTTGGTAAAGACTCTGGATGTTGGGAAATCAATCATGTTATTTACATTCAAGGCAATAATAAGCAGAGAATGCCTAATGTCATACCATGCTTGAAAACAGCTGGCTTTTTATAACTGATAGAATAGATTTTCCATAAAATAGTTATATACACGTCTTTTTCAGTATTATCTTTGTAACTAGAAATGGTTCAAAGCAATACATTCAGATGGGGAACTCAAAGATCACAAATAACAGGAGATTTTGAAGCTGAAGGCATGGTTCAACTTAATATGAAACTAGTTTACAGTATATACAGTGCTGAATCATTATCAGCTTGGTTTTCATTTTGCACCTGGGAAAGTTTTGGAGAGGAAATGCTAATTCATTAGGAATGTGAAAGTTTAGTAGTCAGCAACTGAATTTGTAGATAAAAGGAGAAAGTGTTAGAAATACCTAAAGTGTCCTTGAAAAATTATCAGTGTAACATTATTGTTATAGCTGTGGCATTGTTATTATTATGTGGCATCATTATTATCATTACTATTAGTAGTGGTAGTATTAAATATCCTAGTAATAATAGAATCATAGAATCATGCTGACAAGAGAGCTTGAAAACTGCTTTACATCCTTTTTTAAAATACTTTCCTGCTTATTCATCTGTTCACACTTGTATCGTGGAAGGTTAAACAAATAAGTAATAAACATAAGAATGAAATATCGTTTAACTTCTAAAATCTTAACTTTTTAGACTTGAAATCTAACTATTTAACTCTGTTACTTGTAAATCTTTCAGTATTTGAGTTTTCAAAACTTGAAACTTGATTATTTAGCCAAAATATGTATGATAACACCCAAACTGTATTTAAAATAGGAAACCCACTGTTAGTGATTTCAGTTTAAATTCTTGATTATGACTCTGGAAACCCATTAAGAGGTTTTGGCTGAATGAATTGCCTTCTATTAGCCTTCAAGGTCTGGATAAACTGTATAAGGGGAAAAAAGGGGAGGAAAAAAATCTTGACTTATGATTGAGTTTAAAGGAAAATTAGATGAAATCAATTAGATTTGCACAGGATATGGGAGAGGAAGCTTTGTAAAAATAATGACAACATGCCTTACAGAAGTGTACAAAATAGGGCAGATGTAAAGCCTGCGTTTGAAACCAAGCAGGTATCAGGAGGAAAAAAAGGGGGAAATTATAGAGGGAGCAAGGATGGAGAAGCTTACAGCAGGATGGAAGCAGTATTAATTTTTATTTTATTTGTATATATTAGTCAAATAAATCAGTTTTGGGTTATTGATAAAAACGATAAAATGAAAACAGACATCATACTCATACAGAAGAAAATAAAGTATTGAGTTCAGAGCACTAAATTGTTATGGAAGTTCTGATGAGAGCAAACTGGACTTACAGACAATTGCATTTTGTGAAAGAAATAACATCTGTATACTATTTTCCTTTCTCAGCCATTGCCTGGTTATTAAAAATTAAGTTCATTGTGGAGGTGAAAAAGATGAATCCTGTATAGGTCTTTAGCTATAATCTACCAACACAAGTTGTTATAGCATCCATAAGTTAAAAAAAAAAAAAAAAAAAAAAAGCTTTTCTGAAGTCATTAATTAAGATACTGTAAATGTATGGTCTCTAATAATGCAGGTCTTACTCTGTGATACCATCAACTGAAAATGCAAAGTAAGACCTTTCATCACTTAGTAATTGACTAGAAGTTATTCTACACTGTAACGGGACGATTGTGGATTGACTGAGAGCTTTGGTATGAACTGGGAATACATACAATCATAATCAGTAACAATGGGACATCTACCCCATACACCTGAAATTGATTTATGAGCCCTTCTAGATTTAGAGTATATAATCATCTTCTTTGAATCTTTCTAAAGAACATAGTAATTGGGGCACTCCAGACATTTTTCAACTTTACATTTTTCAGCTAGATGTAGTAACTGCCTAGTCCAAGATTTAACAACTACTAGAATAAATAAATAAATAAATAAATAATGAAATGCAATGAAAGCAGAATATTTTCCTTGAGAAAATTATGGGGAAAGAGTAAAAAAAATTGAGTGTAGAGGTAACAGAGTACAATGAACTAATTTCATGTTTTTGACATGCTAAACACACTATCAATCCTTACTAGTATTTTTAGCCTCAGGGAATATTTCATGTGATGCAAAACTAGAAATGACACAAGCCATGGGCTGAAAGACTGATCAAATGGAGATCTCAGTGTCTACTAATCCATGACAGATAACAAAATATATTGCAGACTCATACAAATATAAATAAAGAATATTTGTGTCAGTTGAGGATTTGTTGCTAAACTAAAATTTCAGCTTTACATGAATGTTACATTAAGTTGAGCAGGATACTATAATTATAGTATATTTTAATGATAAGGTGTATAATATTTTGTTTCATAATAAATATGTTTGTGGATGGTCTTGAAAAAAATGGCCTGATAAATGTTACTATAAAACATTTTCCTTTCTGCGTATTTTAAAAGAGGACGTTGAAAAGGATTTGCCTGATGTTTTTCAGTTATCTGCAGTTTCCAGTCTATTGCATTCATAAAAATAAAAACAGCAACAAGAGATTTCTTGAAGCACAAACACTCAAAAATTGTGCAGAGGTTAAGGACATTTACCTGACAGCTCTGATGGCTGTCTTGAATGTGGGAATCATATCTTCCATGAGGAAGTCACTACTGTCGCCTCTCTCTTCTCCCCCAGGTTCCCCTGTTCCTGCATCTGCAAGGTAGGTCACAAAAAGTTGTGTGAACATCTGCCAACACAAGTGTAATTTAGTAAAAGAACATCTTTCGCAGGTTTCTCTTACTCTAGTCAGCTTTTGAAAGAGATTTCATAATCCTGCTGGGATAGAACTTCTATAGAAGATACAGGTCAAATATTCCCATTTCCACATCTCTGATCTCATGTAATTTCAGGGGAAGGATAATCAAGTACCCAGAGAGGACACCCAAACTATATCCATGGTAGTATGGATGTATGTTCTGAGGCCAGCTGGCACAAAAAAGGAAAAACTGCCATTGAGAAAACATGCCAACACAACAGACAACAACAGAAAAATGTGTGGAGGGAAGCAGAGGAAAAACATCCTGTCTTATTGCACAGACACCCATAAAAGGAAATGCTAGGGGGTAGCTTTCATAGGGAGAGTGGGAGGGAAACATCACTCTATAAAACAAGGTATAAAGGGTTTGCAGTGAGTAGATATTTATGGGATACCTGGTCACAGGTCTGGATGCAGTCCTGCTGGGAGCTGCCTTAGCATATAATCCCTGTTAATAAGCACAGCCATGATAGCATTGCTTTTGGGGGGATACAGATTCACTGCCCAATGTGCCCTATTGTCCCAGTTCAAGTAGGTTGATTACATCACTGGCCAAATCCAATATCAATTGCTGTTTTTTGGAGGACCATTGCCTTATTTCAAGCACTGTGTTGCCTGGACACCAGCATTTGTTTCCCGGAGCTTCCCCAAATGTGCCACATAAAACCAGGAGATGGCAATGCTTGTTCCAGAAAGTTGAAAACCTTGAACAGAAGATGCAGAGGAAGAAAGTAAAATGGGGAGAAAAGGGGATGGATAGAAAGAAATCCACACAGATGGGCTACCTTCTGAGCTTTGCCAAAAAGCGTACGCTTTCATTCGGAATGCAGTGCGAAAACGCTCCTTATTATTCAAGACAACATTCTTAGGCTCTTTTGAAGGACTTTCTTCAATGGCATCTACATTCAGAGGGGTAAATAGCTTTCCTTTAGTATTGGTACCACGAACCCGATCCAAGAGACCCAGCTTTTGGCTACAAAATAAGCAAAAGTAATCATTTTCCTCCATTGTACACTTTAAACTTGTTTTCATGATACTTTAAATATAGAAGAGGCTAAATAAATGTTTTGTACACAAGGACACTGCTGGGGCTACCATAATACATCAATGTCTTTGCAAACAACAGCAAAGCTCTACATATAATTAGCTGATTTTTATGAGAATTTTTTTATTGTATCAATGTTGAAAATGTTACCAGAGGGTCTTACTATCCTCTTTATGTAATACATCACAATGCTTCAGCTCCAGCACCACGTCTGAAGCATTAGATTTTTTATTAAGAAAAGAACATTATTACTTAGTCAGTTATATTATCTAAAGGCAAGGATGCTTGGCCTTCCCTCATCAGTGCTTTCTTGAACTACTGCACCTACAGCAGACTATTAAATGAATAAGTCATGCGCATAGTTGAAAGGAGAAGAAAGGTCAAATGTGCCGTGAATCAAATAAATTATCAGCAAGACACTGGAAAGGCATTGCCAAGCAATTACTTGCTACCTGGTAGGACAGGTCACCCAGTTCTCTCCATGATTCAATTTCAGTAATTTCTCATTATTCTAGAAATTTAAGTGTTCTATTCAAATTGTGGTAAAATGACTTATTTTGTTGCTCTGATGATACCTTGCATTGTCCTCTTTCAGAATAATGTACCAGATATTGTCACATCAATGACAACGTATAGCTAGAATTGCATCTACCTGCCATCTTACTGGCATCAGTAACGCTTCTCATAGCCTAATGACCATAACAGTCTTAAAAGTAATTAGCAATACCACTGAAAACAGCAGAATAAAAGAATTTGCTACTTAGTGTATCAACTTAAATATGCTCTGAACAATTTGAAGGTGTAAACGTTTGATTTTCTTGTTTGTTTTGCTGCTAAAAATATATTGTTTTGAATATTTGATAAAAAATGTTAATGTGGGGCTAAATCATGAGAAGAAAGCCTGCCCCTTACTCCAATCCAACAGTGAAATGGGGGACAGCTCTGGAAAGAGGTGAATTGTGTGCATGTGTTCAAGAGGAAAATCTGTATGGGAAAGGGCAAGAGGGTTCAGTGAAGTAGAGAAAAAAATACAGCAGCTGACAAGTTTATGAGAGCCACAGGCGGGAGCAAAGCTGAAGGAAAAACTGATGGCCAGGATAATGAGATGTTATTGGCATTCAGAGAGGTGTTTGTGCACATTGTTCAGCTGAAGCCACTGAACATGCTGGTGTGGAAGAGAAAGGATGGAGAGGGTCCACCAAGGACATAGTGGTCAGAGCTAGTTACTTCTCTGCAGATGTTGTGATTGGAGAATCTCACTCACAGGACTACTTATTCTCTGTTTAAGGAGTTATCATCTTGGTCAGATGGATTTTTTTATGTTTTCTAGCAATGTTTGTGGAAGCTGTGGATCTCTGGTATCAACAATACACCTCTTTGACAGAAGAAGCTATTTCCACCTCAGAGCTCTGCCTGTGGCAGTATTCCATCGCAGCAGAAGTTTTTGGAATAATGTTCTTAAAATAGCAATTTAATAGATTTAAAGAAACAGCAGTTTTCATAGGAGTGCTGACTCTAGTACGAATACTGCAACTTACAGCATACAAAGTTCCTAATTTATTTGAGCACTGCAGGTTACAGTTGTTCCAATTATGGTTTTTTTTTTTTTTTTTTTTTTGTTTGTTTGTTTGTTTGTTTTCCAATATGAATTACTGGAGCCCTCATCTTTACTATCAGATTTGTATTAATAATTCTTTTGACCCAAAAGGGAGAGCTGAACAAGATGATCTCCAGAGATCTCTTCTAACTCCTGTAATTCTTTGATTCTGTGAAACATCCCTGTCTCAAAAGACTGAAGTACAAACATTTTTGTAGAATGTTTTCTCAGACTTTCTGAATTTTGTTGTTGACAATATTGCAATACTTATGAATGCAATTTCTGCTGCCTATTAAATTCAGACGTGTACATCAAGTGTATAGGTGTGTGCAAGTGTGGAAGTGGCAACATTAAGAAGGACTTGCGTGAGTATGGAAATGCACAGCTAGTCCTGATGTATCAGCAGTGCCTGGCCTGAAGTCAATGATTTGAGGAGATAAAAGTACAGATCTGAGAGAAGAATTAGAATAGTCTTAGTGAATTGCATTAATTACCCAGATTTTGCCCTCACGTAGTTTCCTGAGGAATTAATAGCTTTGGGGAAAAATGCACAAAGTACAGACAAATATGCACAGAAAAAATCAAGGAATAGTTTTCTGTTTGTAACAAAATAATATTACTTTTTGACATCTGTGGCAAATTAACACAAAATATGTAGTGCAGTTTCATGTTCAGCCTTAGGAATTATTTTAAAAGTTAATTCCATAGTGTTTCCTTCTGGGCTGGGCTCTGGATCTGATTGATCTGACATAGTGCTCCAAAGGCTAAACTAATGGTGAGTAGAGGATCTGAGCAAGTGATTTGCTTTCTATTAAGACAAAGAAATCTGTGGTCTCTTTTCTGCATTACTGTCGCTCATCTGTGTTGTCAGAAGCCACGTCTGAGAGCAGCGGTGCTTAGCAAGACAGATGTCTTTATTCCAAGCCATCCCTGGGAACTTTATTCAAGCTCTTATACACTATATATGGAAAGAACGTATACAGGAGAGATTTATTTATTTTTTTTTCAGTTCAGGGACAGAAATTTCTTTTGTGGACTTACTTCAGAACAGCAGTGATCAAGACTTCATAACCTGCTCATAGATCAAAATAGTCCTTTGCATTCAGCACAAAAGGCTACTTATTTGCTATGATATTCTCCACTGCATATATAGTTACCCTCTTTTTTTTTTTTTCCTTTTAATGTAGCTAATATAAACATAAACTATTCCTAAATTGCCTTTCCAGAGTTAACTTTTCCCATCGATAAGTGCCAGTTCATGAAGAAATTATTGTCTCAAGACTGTTGCTTGGGAATCTTTGATTGATCTTTAGACTCCTTTTTATGCTCTGTGGGAAGTTAGCCACCTGCCGAGAGAACTGTTTCACTTTGGAATGACTTTCCAAATGGAGAAATCTGTCTGTTATTATTGATTACAGGCAGATCTAGGTGAGAATTAATTTAAAATGCAGATCTCTAGCCTAAGCTGAAGTTATGTGACCTGAAGCCTTTCTCATTAATTTAATGCTGATTATTAACCCTTAAAGTAACATTCACTTATAACAGGATTTTTACACAATAAATGTAGACGATTGTGCTCATATGTAGGCAGCCAGAGCAGTAGAATACTCAGAAAATCAATCTTTAGTTTCACATGAAAAATACAATATGTTGTATATGTAAAAAAAAAAAAAACAAAAAAACCTAACAAACTTCTTTCCAGACAAATGGCTATCTGTCATCATGGAAAAAGCGGATTGTGTTCTCATTTCCAGGGGATGAAATCTGGGTCTGCTGGGGTTTTTTCTTACATAGTGATTTTTAAAAACACTTAGGAAACATTTGTTCTCATGACACAATCCCCATCATTAAAACAGCATGCGCATGGCTCAGTCTCAGAGTATGAAGCATGCGCAAATCACATCATCCTTTATGAGAGTGGCTAGGACAGTGGTTCCCACCTACAAGTTCATGTACTGCTGCTTGTCTTTCAGAATCCACTTATTGATATTAGCTGCTTTTCCTCTCTTTGGGACAGTGGTTTCACATCATTTGGCTTTCCCACAGGAAAACAGGATTTCTGATTTCCAATACACTCCCAGAAATCGCAAGGGAGTAACATATCCCAAAAATACTGATAAAAATGCAGAGTGTTTTTTTCTGATTGATTTGGATGCATTGCCATTTCTTGTCTTGCATGCCATTGCATCCTCTCCCTTGTGATGGGATAAAAGTTTTCTCTAAACTTTTATCTTCAAAGTGGAGTCCTAGCATGAGAACTCCTTTATGCTAGGGCAAATAGAGACCACTACAAAGGGAGGAAGACAAACTATCTTTACAGCTAAAGGACAATTCATCTCTCAGATTCTTGCTCCCGTAGAGCAAAGGGAATTATTTTGGAACATCTGGGAGAAGAATTTGCTTGTGGGATATACAAGAGATGGCTGGCTTCTGCAGCAGATGTTCTACCCTTGCTAAGAATAAAGAGTGGGAACCACTGAACTAGAAATACCGATTCATAAATACCGAGTCATGCATGGAAATAACGCAGTTACATCCCATCATGCAAGCCAGATACTCTCCTCTCTGTGTTTTGCCTAACATTGGAGTTTCATAAGCAAATGGTACGTGTATGAGAAGAAAAATAATGAATTAATACTAAAAATGAATAAAACAGAGTCCTACTCCATGTATTTACCCTTTTCACCTCACACAGAGTAATAATATTCAGGAAATCTTTCCATATTTTTGCAGTTTATCTAATCACTAGGATAGCTGATCATTAGATTACGCTAGTCTCAAGTAACTGGAAGCAAAAGGAAGTCAGGCTTACTCCAGTATTTTACTACATTATCAGCTGTACTATCACTGTGCAGGTGAACTGAGCTTTGAGAAATCAAACATTCTAAATGAGATTTTCCGAAATATTCTCCTTTGTGCTTTTCCCAGTGGAAATTAGCATACAACTAATATGAAGACAGCACTGAGCCATGCAGAAAATCTTGCCCTCAGTGAATACTTTCAACTGATCTCTAAGAGTCCACATTTTCACAATATAAAACAAAGAAGACTTTTCTGTTCCAAAGTACTTACAAAATTTAGTCAATCAGCTTATCCTTCTAAGAAAATCAAATAACATTTGTTTCTATAGAGAGTAACACACAAAAGTGATCAACTTCAAAATAGTTGACCGTAACTTCTTGATAACTAATATTTTCTTTTAAAAAGCCACTGGGCACCTAGAAGTTCAAGGTCTAAATTTGCAAGTTTCTGATTTGGGAGGGAAAAATGTCCCATTTTAGTCAACACATTTCCTCATCCTTTGGTGGTCCTTATTGGTATTTAAGTGTAGATCTAACTTTAAACTCAAACTCACTTACCATCCAATTTGTCTGGTGAGAAATATGACCACAAGTTCTTCCTTAAACTCATCTTTGACACTCTTCAGAAAGAGAAAGAGTCCCTGTTCACACTAACAGTTTTTTCTCAGTCCCTTTCCTCATTCCTCCCTAAAGTGATTAGAAATGGGCAAAAATAAGCAATATCACCCCAATCCATGGGGAGAATAATCCAAGTTCAATTCCTTGTGAAAACAGGATGGATATTTTTCACCAAAGGATGCAGCCAGAAATGTAAATAGAAATCACATGGATGTTGACCCACTCTTTACTTTGCAGTGAACATTTCTCCATGTATCAATCACTAGAAAAATCAGTGTCCCTCAAATATTTTGCATGGGTCAATCATCCAATGAAAAATAGAGTGCTTCACTAGCAGCTCTCCAAAAGATGAAGGGCTTAGGCTAGGAAAGCTGAATTGTGTACAGAAGTTTGTAAAATGAAGTAGAAATGAGAAGAACAAGATAAAGTTGAATGATGGGAAGATGTTTGTTCAGGATAAAATAAAATATTTAACAATGTAGTCAAAATCTTAGTATTTCCAATGACGTGTCTTTCAGAATTTTGGATTGCTACTGATTATTTCTATGTTTCATTGCATGAAGATAAAGTTATTGCCCCAAGTCTTAAGTCACAGTTCAGCAAGATGTTTAAACATGTCACTAACTTCATTCAGATGATCAAAATCATCCACTTTCCATTTCCTGAATCAGAACCTATAAATACACATGCATGTATGTTGATCTGCTGAACTTAAATGCAAAGTTATTTGCATGCATTTGTACTGACAATGTTGGGGCTGCGCAAGAAATGGTTTTCAGCTCTTACAGAATATTTTTCACCCATAGACTTCTAGATGCTTAGCAGAGTAGGTTAGTATCATTTTCATTCTATGAAAACAGTGAAAAGCACTTGCTTCTAAGCAGATCATTGGCAGAGCTATGACTAGATCCCATATTTTCAGAACAGCAGAACAATGAACTATCTGCAAGGTCATGCAAGTTTATTTTTATATTTAAGTAATGTTTCTTTCTTATTTCCCTTACTTTTCATGGTGGTTTGATGAACTACTGTTGTCAAAACAGAAATTGCAGGCAGAGAATGGCATGCAAGAAATATGAAGGGTAAGGCTCAATTGTTACTTGAATGTATATACCTAAGTTTTCTTGTGAGGCTCGATCCAAAGAATGACTCCCTACTAAACATGACATTACTGTAAAGTGAAGAAAAGTTATTAAGATGAGACGTTAATGATTACTCATGAAAAGCTCTATGAAAAAGAATGGGAATAGCCTTTCATTTGTATTTAATGAAGTATGCAGTTCAGAGTGACTTTTTTCCCCTTCCTGTTTTGGGAAGTTGCATTAAGAAGAAATACTGATAGTGAGATTTTCCAGCCTTGCTAAAAATGCTTTTATTTTCATTAAGTTGTAACTACTGGCAATACTAAAATGCACCACATTAAATTCTCTTATACTCACACAGTAGGAAGGACTAGTACAATGTTCTGCCACTTAAAGATCTCAAAACATATTTCCAAAGGCAGAGGGATATTATTTATCTTGGAGACATAAGGAAACCGGGATAAACAATTTTTTTTCAGTGACAGGATAACTGACCTAGCAATGAATGTGTTTTCCTGATGTCTAGTTCTACAGTTGGGTAATGCTGTGTGCCAAAATTAAAAACCTGTCTAGGAGTAAAGCCCTAGGAGAAACTTTAAAATTCTTCACTAAAGTGCCTGTATACACATGATTCAAAATTAACACACTAATCAAAATAAGTGCTAATAGCTATTAAAAACTGTGCAGAAAAATCAAGCCACAATTAATTCCTCAAACACAAACACCTGTTTCAAAATAAACAATGTTCTGCAAAAGCCCAATCCAAAGGTTGAGACATGTAAGACACCCCAGTATTAGCTGAATGAGAGCACAACAAAAATGACATTAATGTCATTTTTTTCATAAAACTTCCTTTTCAGAAAGATGAAAATCCTTTGTAATACATACAGAAGTGCAACAGCATAGGAGTCTTCAGATCAGATGGAAACAGGAAATCATTCTTTCTCTACAGACACAACTGCTATCTGAGATTTCATAGAATTGCAGAATCCTTAGAGTTGAGAGGGACCTCTGAAGGTCATCTAGTCCAACTCCCTGCAATGAACAGGGACACCACAGCTAGAGCAGGCAGCCCAGGGCCTGATCCAGCCTCGCCTTGAAAGTCTCCAGGGACAGGGCACCCAATGCTTCCCTGGACAACCAGTTCCAGTGCCTTACCACCCTCAGTGTAAAATACTTCTTCCTTATATGTAACCTAAATCTACTTATCTTTAAGCTTAAAACTACTTCCCCTTGTTCTGTCATCACAGATCCTGCTAAAGAGTCTCTCCCCTTTTTTCCTGTAGTTCCCCTTTTGAGACTGAAAGGCTGCTATCAGGTCTCCCTGGAACCTTCTCTTCTCCGTGCTGAACAGCCCCAGCTCTTTCAGGCAGTCCTTGTAGGAGAAGTGTTCCACCCCTTTTGTCATTTCTGTGGCCCTTCTCTGGATGTGCTCCAACAGATCTACATCTTTCCTGTACTGAGGACTCCATGTCTGGATGTGGTACTCCAGGTGAGGTCTCACCAGTGCAGAGTAGAGGGCAGGATAACCTCATTCTGCTGGCCATGTTCTTTTGATGCAGCCCAGAATATGGTTGGCTTTCTGGGCTGTGAGGGCATATGGCTGGCTCATGTCCAGCTTCCCATCCACCCTCAGGTCCTTTTCAGTAGGTATGGCTGCTTAAAGCATGATTAAGGAGGAAACAGCTAGTGGCATCTGCAGCATGAAGTCACCATGCTCCCCACCAGTAAGCAATGAAGAGCACAGTATCAGTTACTCTTGGTTTTGGGCATGTACAGGGCTTGCAGGTTAAGTGCTATTCTTAACAGAGCAACACTGCAAACCTCTTCAGTACTTACAAGATCCAGCCCACTGCGTGGGTCAACATGTTCTTCAATGCATCATCTCACATCTTTAGTTCTAGCTTAAAGTAAGCTTCAGTAAAGCCTTGGCTGTTGTCAAATTTTAATTAGCTTTCTACTACCACAAATCCTTCCCTGCACACTTGCCTTGGCATTCAACTTCTGAAATGGGCTCTTTGCTCATTGCCTCATCCTGCGTTTTTCCTAAATGTTCTAAGAGCAAAGAGTTGCTCTTTTTTGTGTTACGCCGCCATCTCCTGTTTGGAGGAGAGGTTCTAGAAAGATCTGTCATAGAATTCAACTCTATGGAGTTCCTAAAGAGCTTTCATGTTGCAGAAAAGAAACTCTGACATTTTCACACAGCTGGGCTTCATTTTTTAATTTTCAAAGAATCACAGAATCACAGGGGTTGGAAGGGACCTCAAGAGATTATCGAGTCCAACCCTTCTGCTAAAGCAGGCATACTACTATAGGTCACACAAATAAGTGTCCAAAAGGGTCTTGAATATCTCCATAGAGGGAGACTCTACAACCTCTCTGAGATGCCTGTTGCAGTGCTCCATCACCCTTACTGTAAAGTTCTTCCATTTGTTAGTATAGAATTTCCTATGTTCAAGCTTTAGGCCTTTACTCCTTTTCCTACTGCAACACACCATCAAGAAGAGCCTGGCTTCATCCATTTGCTTCCCCCTGAAAGGGAGCTCAATTTATTGTAGTTGGTCTCACATAAGGAGCTCTACCATGCTGCCTCATCAGCCTTCCTTTACAAAAGAGGACATGGGCATCCATGACAGCATTCCAGTCATGTGAGCTGTCTTACCATGTCTCTGTGATCACGATGAGATCATGACTCTGTGATTGCATACAGATCTCTAGTTCTTCCTGTTTATTTCCCGTACTGTGCATTGGTATACAGGCACTTTAGGGAAGCAGAGGGTGCAGGTATCTCTAGAGGAATGCAAGAAGGTTTAAGCCAGACTATTGATAATGTTGTCTTCTTTGAAGAGTAATTACAAGATCCAATTAGACAATTGAGGCATTTCCAGAGTTTACTAAAAAGGCAGCATTACCAGGCCCCTCTCTGTCACAAGGAACTCTATCCCCTTCCCCCATCAAATCTAGTTTAAAGCTCTGCTAACCAGTCCAGCCAGATTGCTCCCCAGAACACTTTTGTCCCATTTTCTCAATTGCATTCTGTCTGAAGCCCACATGCCTGCTCTCTCAAAGGCCTGCCCAAAATCATAGCATCCAAAGTCTTGATCTTGACACCATATTCTCAGCCAGTAATTTACCCAATCTATTCTTGTTCTTCTTATTTTATTAACTGTTTATGTTTTCTGATTCTTCTGAGAAAGATTTGGACGAATTCTTCTTTCTCAACTGTCAACCACAGTTCAGAAAATGAACTTATTACTACAACTTGCCCATTAAGTACTCCACTATGCAAGACCTTGGAGACTGAATGCACTGACGGGCTGTTCTTTCCACTAGGACAACATTTCCTTATTGCTCATTCAATTCAATATAGCCTTCAACACAAACTGCAGTACAACTAATACTTCCCATACTAAATCAGCATAGGAAGATTCGATATTTTTTTTTTAATTTAAATTACGTGGTCTGTAAACAAGAGTTTTATGAGAGATGGGACATGGAACTGTAAAAACAAGCAGATTAGAGCTCAGTCTCATATCTATGGAAGTCCATGGATGCTTCCACAAGTACCACAATTTGTCTGTTTACCTGGAGGAGTTCCAATCTGTTTTTTTTAATAATGCTTATTTCTTTAAACATATTGTTGCTAAAATTCCCATACATAATTAATGATGATTTTGCTGAAGGTTGTTTCTTACCTAACAACATAAAAGCAACACATAGAAGGTCTAGAACAAGGTCCATGGGACTACGATTTTAAAGATTCTCGGCTGAGAGTCATAATTATCAGTTTTTAATCCAATTCATCCATGTTAAATGCCTTCTACTGGACTAAACGATAGAACAGCTCAGAAAATACTGCAGGAATTGTTCGGTCACTGCAGGTACAGGAACTTCTCTAGGAGGTTGTAATTCCCTGTCAGTTTACAATTTTTCCTACAATTCTTACTCATTTTCTCCATGTTTTAAATGGGAATGAAAATAGAGACAGCTTAATCATAAGTCTTTGTAGAACTATTTATCTTTTAATACCTATTGACTTTCATTGTGGATGATCCATTGATAGTAGTTTAGCATTTAAGTACTTTATGTGTCTGACCTAAGAGATTGAATTCTTTTATGTGCTTTCAAATCTGTAATTTGGCTGGAGGGGTTATGAATAATTCATTTCCAAATATGTCTGACACCTCATAGGTTCACTAACAGGGTCTGCTCTGCCATAGTCTTCAATGACTAACCAGTATTAGGATCAATTATTCTTTCATTCTCTTTGCTTATAAAGTGCAAAAGTTACTGGGAACTTTCCCATCTACTTCAGCAGAGGTAAGAACAAGCCCTTAACTTTAATATAGCCTTTGTAGCAAAGTGAGAGAGCTTGATTATCCTATTGATCCACCTTAGCCTTTCATCTTCATATTTATCATCAAGAAATCTGAGAATATGTTGAAATGACACAGACCTGATCTCTTCCATCAAAACATTGCTCTGTGCGGTACTGTTGAGCAGTAACATGAGACAGAACTTTACATTTACTGCAGAACAACTTGAATGCTTAACTCTGCCCCTATAGCATAGATTAGGAGAAATTTCTATAGACCGTGATTAATCATAATGAACAATAAAGCTGTTTACAGACAATCAGCAAGCAACACTTTCCAATTGTACGATTAGCATTTTAGCTGTGTTGTTAAGTTGGGAAAAAAGCAAGCAATTAAGAAATGGATTGGTTAAACATTTTTAATGACTACCTATGGTGTTAGTAGCATGTTTTGGTTAACAGCTCACAAATCCACAAAGAACCATTTAACCCACATTCTCCAATAATGTATTAAAAGGAGACTTTAATAATGATGGAGACATACCTGGCAGTACCATCCAATTGCTCTTTCCTTTTATAGAAGAGAGGAAGCATTATAAAAAAGCAAGGAAAGAAGAATTACACAATAAATCCAGCAGATTCTTTTAATGGAAATTGTAAATCTACTGTTAATTGTTTACACTTCTTTTTGTTCTGTGATCAGATCATTACTGACAACAGAATTAAAAGCTTTGACACTACATTTTCAGCTAGTTATAAAGTAAAGTAAATGAAACAGTTCATTGAAACCAATCTGTGTTGCTAAGAATGGTAATCCAGGCTTTGATGAGAAGTCAATCCCTTACCCTCTCTCCCAGGACCTTATTTGCAAAACACCTCTTAAATTTCAGGTTATGTTTAAATCACAGAAGAACCTTATACAAAGGACAACTTTGAAAACACAGTAGTGAGTCTAGACTTCAGGTGAACGTGAGAAGTGTTCTCTGAACAAAATGTGAGGTCAAGGAACCCTGTAGGAATCACAGTGTAATGGATAATGTGGGAATAGAGTGAGAAGGGATACAAAAAAGAAAGAAAGAGCCTTATTAAACACTTGTGCTTTTTCTTAGAGATTTTCTTTGGGACTGATGGGAGACTAGTTCTAAAAAAATACACTGAATAAAACAAAGAAAGAGTTAATATTTGATTATGGTTTTCCCTTTGAGAAGGCAGGATACTGAAAAGTTTCTTCAAGTCAGTTTTAAGAAACAGCTGGCACTGCCATACTAGCACAGTGAGTACAGTTCATCTATGCTGAGCAACAGGTTAAGAGCACTTGTTTTCAGAATGAAGCATAACAGTAAGCCCAGAACAAATGTTGAAATGATATGCTTTGTTAATTAATACCCATTATTAGCAACTGATAATCTATAGCTAAAGGAATAGGCATTTAATAGGCATTTTTGTGTTAATACCTCAAGTTGAAACAAGAAAATTTGAATATTAGACACTCATTAACTTACAAGCACAAATTAATTATAAATGTTTTATGCATGAAATGCTTTCCACTGAACTCTGGAGTGGTGATCATAATTGGGATTAAAAAAATAATGACCTCAACTCACCAACAGAGTTTTCTTTTGAACCTTCAGTGAACAGCATCAGGAGAGTTTGACATTCCTTGACTGTCCTCCCCTGAATTAAACCCATTAGCACACAGTATTGCCAAAAAATAAGCATCTAACAAGTATTAATTGTGTTCTTGTGTCATGGCCACCACTGTGATAACACATTTCTCAGACTGCTTGAACTGGAGAGGGAAAAGTAAGAATTTTCAGCACAGCCCATCTTCAAATATACAGTTGCATCCTAGAAGATGTGAATAGTGCAGGTGCCTGTGGCTCAGACTTTCTCAGACTTTCTCAGGATCAAAATTGCAGACAGAGAAATTGAGATTTCCAGATCAAAAAACTCCAAAGTCTTACAAAAGGAAGCTAATTGCAAGCCAACCTTCTCCTTTGTTCAAGCTTAACATGAGAGACACAAAGGGAGTTGTCCATGTGCCCATGGAGCCAGAAGACAAAAGCATTTTCTTCACTCTCAACTAGGAAAATGGTAACTGGCAACTCTCTGCTACGTATGAAAACTTCATTATATACAGAACTCCATACTTCCTGTCCTGACTTAAACTTCACAGAAAATGGTGATGGAAAGGTGTGAAATTCACTTACCTGAAAAATGGAAATGATACAATTGATTCGTAAAACCTCCAGGTAGCAACAAGATCAATTCTGTTGGGGTTAGTAGCATAGTATCTCCAGGCAGCCTGGAGATTTCAAGGGTGAGACAATAATCAGCATAAGGCAAGGCTATTCCTCGGTCTGAAAACAGCCAGATTATTTCAGATACCATACTGATTCACCTGAGTGACTATCTGGAAATGAATTACTAACGAGTCATACCAAATGAGTGGCAATATATGGCAAAATTATTAGTACTGACTTTTGATCTGGGGAGGTTATTAAAGGAGGAAGTACCACCAGTGCAAACAAGACATTACAGTTGACTAAACTGGTTTTATTCTCCTGTTGCATATTCCTGAAAGAGAACCAAGGACTGCTGAACTCGTGCAATATTTCTAGAAGTGATTAAATTGGTTACTATCTAATGTACCAGCAAAGGAAATTTTGCTGAGCTCAATCCAAAATTCTCAAAGCATACAGTTAAAAATATTATGACTAAATTTGCTGCCTCCTAAGTGGTATGCAGTAAATTTAAGCAGTAAATTCCATTCACTGCTCATTCCTGCAACTCCTTCTGTTTCTGAACAGCATTTGTAGTGAAAACCAACATTTCCAAGAGATATCATAGAAAGCTTCTACATCCCTCTGTGGAAATGCTATCACTTGCTTCACTGCACTCAAGATGCATTCCACAGCTATGATGAGTAATTAGTCAGTCCCAAGACAAGTAATTTTATGCTTAGATTTCTGAACCCATAACAAAGGTCAGAATAAAAGACTGAGTGAGTTAAGATGACTCTCCCCATTGAGTCCTCTGATAGTCCAATAACATAACAGAAGACTCAATGGCATGTTTCAGCTTTTACAAACCATACATACTACTTAGGCATTTTGACTAGATTGAGCTAGTCACTATCTATTGCATTACTGCTGTTGCTGTTTTCACACTAATAACAACATGACTTTGTTTCCACATAAAATTCTTCCTCAAAGAAACTAACAAAATCTGGATTTTGGAAAGAATATTTTCTCAACAGCATGTTTTCTGTGATTTTGTAAGGCTGACATAGAATTTTGTTGGTTTCCAGAAGCTAGAAGATGGGTGTCTTTCTTCTAATGACACCTTTCTTCTAAAATACATAATGGAAATTGAGAGATCCCTCAAGAACTGCAAAGACCATGGGCTTATATAGCTCAATGTGAAAAATTTTTCTTCTTTACAAATACAGCTTTTTACATCCTGTAAATGAGAATTGGGGATGAGGGAAGAGGAGGTCCTTGCTGCATCATGCAAAAATCTTCATAAATAACACTTTTCCAATGAGAGAAATGGCTGCAAACCTGAATGAGTTCAGCTGCTGGCTTTCTTCTTTTCTCAAAATGTTTCTGACGATGTTGCTCCTGGACCTTCAGTGCCAACCCTGAACCCAGAATGCCCTGAAAACATAGAGTGATGCAAGATTTTATCATAAAATCAAGGAATTACTTGGGCTGGGAGAGACCTTAAGGATTATCTAGTCCAAATCTGTGCTGTAGATAGAGACACCTCTTACCAGACCAAATTGCACAGGGTCCCATTCAAGATGGCCTTAAGACTTCTAGAGATGGGGTAAATTTAAGCATTTTTTATTCAGGAAAAGTGGAGAAATTCTGAGAGGAAATTGTTCTGCGGATGAGAATGAGGATGGCTACACAGGACCCTTCTGCAGTACATTATGCCTTTTCCACTGCTCCACTGATGAGGTTGCTTTGCTCCTCCCATGTGATGAAAGCCACGTCAAATCATCTTTAGATTCTCAGCAAGCTTCTTGAATGCCTAGCACCTTTCCAAGCTGGAAGTGTTCAGGTATTGTATTTCTTTTCAAGTTATAGAATGGCCAGTGCTCTGAGATGATCACTCAAATACAGATATTTGGCTTGCAAATATTTAGAGCTCAGTAAAATGGTCACAACCCTAGATCAACAGGCCCCAAATATTTTAAAAATATGTCTTGTGTGGCTATGTCAATACCAGTAAACTAATGCAGGCTAGAGTACAAGCTCAAGATCTGTCCTGTGATTGCCCAGATCATTCACCTGATGGACTTGTTCTGTCCTGAGCCAACTAACGGTCTCAGACAGTGTTGACACATGGTTCAGAAATTATCAGGGTGACATATTATATCCAGTAGTTTGCATGTAAAGTTGGGAATAAAAGATTTTGATAGCAGCATCCTACTTGTCTTCAGGAAGCAGAGCATAGACCAAAGTTATTTACTAATATAGACCAGCTCAAGTGTCTGAATTACTTCTATTAATAAGTTTTGATTCCATTGGAAGTTTTGATCACTTTATCCTCTTTTTGCAAGCACACAGCTCTGGGCTGTGGCTAAGGGAGGAGAAAGAAGTTACTTACTGCAGGAAGAGCAAAGAAGGACACTCCAATGAGTGAGAATGTAGCTGCAATCAGCCGTCCTTCCCACGTCTTGGGGGTCTTGTCACCATACCCAATTGTAGCAAGGGTGATCTGTGGGCAGAATGACCAGGTCTTCCCATAAGTGAAACAAAACCAACAACCCTGTTTTAAATATCACTATCAAACCTGTGTCACTCAATTAGCTCTATGGATGCTCGCACACAACTTCTTAAAACTTTTTAGAATCTTTATGATGAGCCAGTCAATCTTTTTCATAATATCATAGTCCAGAGGCACTGCATCTGGAAGAATGGATTTAGTCTTAAATCAGCTGCTTTTCTAGGATGCATCTACTGAATGGGAACAGATGTGGCACAAAGACCAAGCCTCATGCCTACTGTCAGTGCACAGTTAGGAATGCAACTTGCCTATTTCAGTTTGCAGAGCTTTAACAAGTCAGGGCTCCCTCTTCCTAAAGTCCCAGTCACTAAAAAGCAAAGATAATTTTGTGAAAACTTATTCCTTTCCTACGCAACTGCTAAACCTTGTTTTTCAAATATGACCCTTCAAATGAGACCCTACCTGAACTTCCTACTAAAGAAGGATATGAAAATATTCAACAGTTCTGTGTATCATCTTTTAGTTGGCAATAGAAAGGGTGAAGGAGGAATCATAGAATCATAGAATAGCTTGGGTTGGAAGGGACCTCAAAGATCATCTAGTTCTAATTCCCATGCCACATATCTTGCCATTTACAAGAACTGCACTGAATAAAAAAATATGCTGCTGAATTTTAGTCACACATTCTGTACAATACAGTCAGTTCCCAAAACTACTGGTAGTAAAGAAACATGAATTCTCTGTACAAGATGGCAAGGATTTTACATGATAAAATGAGCAGTGGTGCAAACCAATGTAAGACCAAGCATATTAAAAATCCCTCTTGATCAGTATCCTACCATCAATGGAATTTCTTGAGTGATTCCTGTCAAATCCATGTAAGACATAAGCAACACGTAGATTTCTTTCCAGAGACATCTATCTACCCTTCTATTTATGAATCCAGAGAGATTCTCAGGAGAATGGTCTCAGTGGCTTCTTGTAGATCTAACTTCCATCAGCATCTACCTATACTGCCCAGACCTATGCCACGTGTTGCTAGGTCTACAAAACAGACTTTGTACCAGCTATACTTCTGTCATTTGCTGAAGGATATAGCTCTCACTAGGTGGACACTGCTGCTGTAAGAACTTGGCTGCCCCTATGCATATGCTCTATCAGTGAAGTTATACTTAGAGACCCTCCTCCAAAACAGCCTTCCTAGAATTCAGGAGCACAGACTGGTATCTCTATAGGCTTTAAGTACCTAAGAGCCTCTGCCTGACTAGATATCTACAGAGATATAAATTCTGATAATTGATTTTAGTGGTGTTCTTACTATTGGTGATGTTATACCAGTAGCATCCCATCACTCAAAATTAGCAGCACTTATATTTAGACCCTAACACCAATATGTATTAGATACAACGTTTTTAAAAAGATCATAAAGAATTTTTGGATTCACTTACCAGCCCCCACCACAATGCATCTGCATAGGTCTCAAACTCTTCCTTCATCTCCACCCCATTAGCATCCTTTTCAGGCACATCTTTTTCAACCAGATAAACAAGAAACGAAGATAGGATGAGTGTCAGGAACCCAATGTACCAAGCAGTGATGAGTTCCTGCAAAAGAAACAAAAGGACAATGAAGGGGCTGAAAACAGACTCAAAATCCACAGTGACAGTGTAATTGTCAGGAGAGAAGCACTGACAATAGCTGAGCTGTCACTGGAAGCTTGGTCACAATTCCACGATGAGCCTAGCTCAGCGCTTACTGGCAAAGTTGCTGCCAGGTTGAAGTAAAGTTGATCTAAGAGCTTAGCTGCACCATGATGGGACTGTATCCCTGACCTTGAGTCTTAAGTCATTCTCAGTCCTTTTGCCCCAGGGCTGGAGTGGCTTTAGCAGGCAAATCAAAGGCTCTGCTCTCTTCACCTTGACAGAGTCAAGGCTGCAGAAAGCAGTTTCTTCTCTTTAGGCATATTAAAGCGGCTTTCAAGGTTTGCTTTCAGCATGGAATGATGCAACATGAACATATCTTTAAAAATATCTGTGTTGAAACAAAATCTAAGCTTGCTTGAGAGAGTACCTGCAGTGGAGTGTGTGCCAAATCCTATTCAGTTGGGAGATGCAATGACACAAATTACAATCTCAGCAATGTCTGAAACAGCAAAATGTGTTCACAAGCAGTAAAAAGTCGATATTTAAATTTCTTTCATTTTCTGATTGCTGTTTTTTACCAAAGAAAGGGTCGCAGCTGAGAATTTCATAACTGAGTTTTGAGATGTCACCTTTTTTTCGTAGAACCATACAATGACTTCAGTTGGAAGGGTCCTTAAAGATCACTGAGTTCCAACCCCCCTGCCATGGGCTGGTTGCTACTCACCAGTTCAGGCTATCCAGGGCCCATCCAATCTGGCCTTGGACACCTCCAGGGATGGGGCATCCACTTCTCAGGGCAGCCTGTGCCAGTGCCTCACTATCCTACAGTTTTCCTAACTTTTAATCTAAATTTCCTCTCTTTTAGTTTACGGCTGATTTCTGGTGGGCAAACGCAGATGGCAATTTGTAGGTGAATCTTGCTAATAAAATTGTTTCTTTACTGTCTTTCAGTGAAGCAAATTTCTCATAACCTCTTTTTGTCTTTCTCACTCACCTGAGATCCAAAAGATGGTGATGGCAAATCAATGTGGAATGATGGGGAAAAAAAACCACACTATGAAGCCTTAAACAATTTCTAAACAATGTCCTTAGCACATACACTTCTTTCATGATCTCAGTTTCCTGAGAAACATTTTAGACATAAGTGTTTATATGCCACCTGCCTTGTAGCAGGCTTTATGGGGAGGAAACAGAAGTTGGTATGAAATGAAGGAGGGTATCCCTATCAGCCACTACAAAGAATTAAAGTCTAATTATGCTGTGCCAGCTGGCATTTTAATTTTCAAAAAACCCGAAATGTCAGGAATGTCATTCCTGGATTAAAAAAAAAACCCAGTATGTAGCACAGTTTTTCTACACCCAGCACATATGAGAAATCTAATCTAAAGGCTTTTTATGGAAATAGTTTTTAACTTGTAATAATATTTGGTGAAAATGAAAAATCACAATGTATCTTTCTGGTGTGAGACAGAATGCCTGACTATAGCACACAGACTGAGAAAAGATGATTTTAGAAATTCTGTCCATCTGGATTCACACTGTGTGCATCACTGTATTGTCTGACCCATGCTTCCAAAGAGGAGTTCTACCAGCAGCTCCCTCTGAAATGACAAAATGACATTTCTACCAGCCAGTCTTTTGCCATCCCGCTGGAGTCCTGCTCCATCTGGTGATCACGCAACCTGTGAAGCCACTAAAGATAGGTTGCAACTACACAGGCATTTCAATCAAAGATTTCAGCGTACTTTACTATTAAAAGGATGTCCCTGCTCTCATTCTGTGTAACAACAAAATTGCAGTGTCTGTGAGAATAGATGCTCACTCTTGCCACTTCCAAGTATCACTAATGAGTAGGGGAGAGTAAAACAAGTGGTGCAAATGGTTCATAGTGTGAAGAAGGAAATGAAGTTGAAAAGAGGAAACCCAGGAAGTTGGTGAAGTCCACCATCCCTGGAGGTGATCAAGAGCCATGTAGATGTGGCACTGAGAAACATGGTTTGGTAGGCACGGTGGGGATGGGTTGATGGTTAGACTAGATGAACTTAGCGGACTTTCCATCTTTAATGATTCTATCATTCTGTGATTACTGTTGCTAGAAATAATCTTAAGGCACTCTTGCACTTATGTGTCCCCTCTCTTCCACATCAATATCAGGTTGCATCAGCCCCAGCTGAGTCTTGCAAACTCCTCACTTACTTTGCTATGTGCACAAATAGCTGATCCCAAAAGTTTCCATGTGCCACCTCGTCTGTCCATTCGGAGCATCCTCAGGATCTGAAGGAAGCGAAGGCTTCTGAGTGATGTGGCCAGAACATTGCCCTGGTTCCCAACAGCAACAACTGGCACTGAAGCAATCAGCACAAAGATATCTGCAAGGTGAAAAGAACAAAGCCTGCCAACAAAAGTGGCCCCATCACTCAGTTCTTAATCCCATATGGCTGTGCTGCAAATTTCCCTAGGCAAATTTTAAAGCTGCCTGAAAATGCCTCCTCATGCCAATTAATCAGGTACCTGCACCTGGAGCACGGAGTCATGCACAGAACTCAACAGAGAGCCCTGTAATCTATTTACAGATCAATACGCTATATATGAGACACTGGCTGAGCTAGCATAGGGATGCACAAAAAACAGTGTCCTAATGCTGACAGAAAAAAAACAAACAAACAAAAAAAAACCACCACAAAAACCTGAATTCTTATGTCCCTCAAGAAGGCCATAGAGAACCAGACTTACAGATCATCACATATATATGTACACACACACACACACATATATATAGTACATCTAGTTTTTTGATCTTTTGGCTGAGTTTTCCTATTAAAATCACTGGCACAATCATCACACTGCATCTTCTTGTTGGTTGCTCTGGTTTGCCTGTTTTTTTTTCTGTTTTTCTCCCCCTCCCCCAACCCCTTCCCCTTGATTCACCTCACTTGTCAATTCATACAACTGGTACCAAAGGAGTTAAAAAAAATTATCTGGGCTCTCATTTTTAAAATTGTCTTCATATTTTATTTCCAGCCAAAAACAGTGTTTCCAGATGAGTTTCAGAATTACTCATTTTCAATCATTCTCAAAACAAATTAGTGTCAATAACGAATCAAAAAATGAATGAATGTGAACATGAATCACCAGTGCTCAGGCAGAATGAGCTCCTGCATGTTGGCAAGTTGGTTTTGTGGATAAAGGAGTTCTTGGGGGGGATTCAAAGGTGGATAACGAGTAGCTTCAAGGCTAGTTGTAAGTAATGCCTAACAAACTTGAAGGATAAAATGGGAGAAATCACAAAGATACTTGTTTGTAAATACAGACCAGCATTATAAAAATAAGATACAGCACGTGATATGAAAAAGGGCTGGGAAAGATAGCACTAGGATCTGAAGGGCTTTGAAACTGAAGACAGATAGTGTACATTTTGTGATGAACTTGAGAAAAAACAGTTGGGCTCAGTACAAGAAAAATGTATTTGAACCATACAAGGATCAATTTTTTCTCATTGGCCAACCACCCAAGCACATCTTAAATGAATTCTTATTGCCAGGTATTACAAATAACCACTCCAAGCATGACACAGTTCCTAGCACAAGAGGCTGGGCTGACTTTGGTGCTCTTTGTACTGCCTTTCACTGGTTTTTGCATATCCTCCCAACGTGGCTCAGAAGGAAAAGGACCTAACAAGGAAAACAGAAGTACAACGTATGTGCCTACCCAGCATGCACAGAGGCTTTCTGGCAAACTTCAGTCTCCCTCTCCATCCTTTGTAGCGACAGCAACACCCAGCAGCCCAGATTCTTAAGGCAAACTCTGCTCCAAAGATGAAAATGGCAAAGGTTTCCTGTATTAAAGACACAAATGAGACTGTTAGATTTAAATTTTGCAGTAGGCCTGGATGCACAGCAATAGATGAAGCAAACAAAGTTGCAAACTGAGGTGCAAATGTTGGGGACAAGGATGAGAAAAGAGAGAGGAAGAAAACAGGGAAGAGAACACAGGTTCATGAGAGTCAAGGAAAAGAGGGACATCATAATTTTACAGCTTGCTAAGTAATCTGTGTATAGGATGTGTTCTTCCTACTGAGTGTATAGGAAGTGCTTACCTTGCCTTGAAATGCAATTATTTCAAAAAACAAAACCATTGCTGTTTTTTATTTTGAAATAAAAACACATATGTGGTGACTGCAAAGTGCCCAGTGCACAGTACAATGGGGTTATGTACCAGTTGTTCCTTCATGGAACCATGTCTGAAGAGACAAGGACTGGAGCAAGTGTATTCATATGGTAATATTTAAGGCATATGTATAAAGGCATATATATGACAAATTTAAAACATCACTCTCAGTTTCTCTGCAAAGAAAAATGGGATTTTCTATTGTGATTAATGACTGGGGAATTTTTTAGCCCATCTAGGCATGAGAAGAAAATAAGGAGGAGAGAAATTCTCCAAAGTGATTGAAGGAGATGGGACAAGAGCATCATGGGGCCTCTGGAAATATGAGATAAAGAGAAAAGGAGGATTTTCCCTAATACTCATACCTCCAGCTGCTGCCCATTTCTGAAAACTGCTGAAGCCATGTAAAAGCAGAGACAGGAGAAATTACCTCAGGCTTTCTCAAATGTGAATAGATGGCTCAGAGCAGAGTAACAGGGACAAAAGTGAGATTCAAATTCTCTAGCAGATGAAGGTGTTTTCTTACAGCTGCTTTTTAAGAAGAAACTTGCAAGGAGAAATCCCCTTCTAAGCCTCTTGGCATTTAATTCTTGTCCACATCTACTTGCCTCTGGTGTATAAAGGGAAATGGAAATTGAGATCCTGGAAGTACCATGCGGTTCTCCTAGAATTTCTATTCCACAAGACTAGGGTTAGTGAGACAGACCACTTTCTATTTCATGACAGTTATGGAAAAAGAGGAAGTTGGGATCATTTTCATAAAATGATTAATATGTCACGCTTGTACTTAGTGAGCTTTTCCTATTTTTTTTCTTCTTCTGCCAAATAGGAGTCCTGCACAAATAGTCTTGAGTATTGATAAATCCATTGACAAAATATACATCTGGGAAACTCAGAGAAAGGAATATATTTATTTTCTCCAAGTACATTTCTCTCCTTCATGAATAATAGTCAGAGACATTGCTTTGAACAGTTTCATTTATGCTACTATCAGACACAAGTTTAAGACCAATTCTAAGGACCTTCCTTAAATAAAAAAAAAAAAAAAAAAAAATGCTGGGAATGGAAAAATATGATGGAATAAATCTCAATATTATTGAGAGATCCTCAAAAATTGAGTTTTCAGAAGTATTGAGTTCTATTCTGATCAGTAGGTGATTTATTGATACTTTAGAAGGAGAACCGCTGGGAAATACTGAAAACTCACTATTTAAAAATCTCAGGCTAGTAGTCTTTCTTTCTTCCTTTATACTCAGTTGATGTTGACAATGGACTGGGAATTCTCCAATACGTAAGAGCTCAGTCACTGTCCCAGTACCCACAGAAGAAATCATACTGCATGCAGAGCAAGTTTCCATCACTGCTGATGGAGTTGATTTCTGTTCAGCAGGGTGACACCCTGGCCACAGACTACTTACCAGCAAAAGAAGCCAGTCACCTGAAACAGTTTCATACTCCTTGAAAGTTGTCAGGACAGCTAAGATCAAGCACCCCAAAACAATCAGAAACCTGGAGTGAAACAAAAAGGAGACATCAAGAGAATATTACTGCTCTGTATTTGCGTGGGAGATACTGCTTATTTAGATACAGGACGTAGGTACTTCTGATCGGTAAGCAGTGGAGTGGACTCTCAGGAAGACCAAGGGAGACTTGGAAGTTAACAAATCATGGCAATAAACTACGTCAAAATGACTCCAAGACAAACATATGGTAATTAACTTTGTTGCATTCTTCAGGAAGAAAATAGATAGAATTGCATGTCAGGAAGGGATTTATAAGATATATAATGCTCAGGGGGTCTATTTCAAGCTGATGTTCTGTGTGCTTCATAAAAAGACACTGTGGTTGCAGTGAAATTAATCTGCTTGGCACATACCGAGACTAGAGAAACAGTAAATGCTTCAATACAACACAGCACTGGGACAAACTCTCCCTTGAAAACCACACTGCTTTTCTTTTTTTTTTTTTTCACTTCTCTTTTTGCACTCATTTCTATGCAGATGAAGAGATGAAAAAGCTTGAAACAGAGACAATAGAGAGGGTAAAGTTTTACTCTCCAATAAACCCAGTATGTGATAAATCATTGCCTCTGTGCTATTGTCTGTGAAGACCCAGAACTCAGAGATTTGACAGAAAATTTAATTCCCACAGCTGGTAAATCCAATTCAGAATCTGAAGTCACGTTGATCTGCTTTATAAAACTATTCCCAGGTCCAAGTTATTAAAAATCTTCTACATATAAATAGGTAGGAAAAAATCAAGGGAGTCTTGTAAGTGATTGCTATGAAGCAGAGTGGGGTAAGCTCTTCTAGTACTTAATGTACCCAGTTCACGGGCATTTTGAATGTGCTCCCAAATTGGATCCACAGGAACAGAGGGCCAGTGGGCATGGAAATACTTCATAGCTTAGTGAATAAATGGGAAGGACATCTCCATAAAAGCTCTGGATCTTTTGCTAGAATGCATCAAAGAAATGATAGGCATTAGGCATTGAAATCATCCAGGGGGGGAAAAAAAAAAAAGAAAAAAAAAAAAAGTCTTGTTAAGACTTGAACTGTGTTCTGAATTCCTGTTCTGAACTTCAATCTGATACCTGACGTGCCGTTTCATGTCTTGCTACACTTTGTTTCACTGGGTGAAATGGACAGAGTCCAGTCTACATGTGGAGGCAGGGAGAATGATGACCACGGAGGCTCAGTTTAGATATGTTTCTTCTAACCTGTCCTGGACATTTCTTTTGTGTGTGGGGAAATATGGGGTTAAGAGAGCATACCCTGACAATACTTCCATGCAAGGAATGGACAACACTGAAACAGCTCCCAGCAAACCCTGAAGGGTTATGATGCTGTAGTTTTCCAGGCCCTGAGGGTTGTTCAGATTGAAGTTTCTATGCTGGTATAATCACTTGGAAAGTTTCAGATCAGCCCTTTTGAGAAAGGTTAGAACAGATACACATGGATTTGCTCATGCTGACTCACTCTGGATTTCATCGACAAGTTTCTCCTTCTCCCACTCACCAGCCATGCACTAGAGGAAGGGTTATGTGGCTGACAGGAAACAGCCTTTGGGTCCAGAACATATCTGTTGCCATCAACCTATAACCACATGAATGCTAAGTCAAGACAGTAAGCAGTTAACTTAGTACCTTTGTGAAGTTCTTGCCATGCCCTCAAGCTGGTTTTGTCACACCATAATTTGCTGTCCGCATCTTACAGTTGTAAAGCCAGTAGCCCGCTAGCTGACTCACAGTTCCTGCACCTCCACAAGCAAAATGATGTTAACTCAACCAAGACAACGTGATTCCTTCAACCAGCTATAAACTATGATTTACCAAATTACAGCCACTGCATGGCACCATCACTAATTCTCCAACTGAAAGCTTGAGCTTTAGCTACCTGATGATTTCCATTGCAGTTGTTTTTTTACACTGTGTGACCCAGTAGCTCACAGGTACCATTTAAATGATTTAATGAAAGGTGAATCACACTGAAAACAGTCCAAGGAAATTACATTATCGGCTGCTTAAACTTAAGGTGTGAATTCACATTATAATGTGTCAAGTCATATAAAGATAATGTACAGATTTTGATTCAAAATTCAGAAGCTCGGAAGCCTAAAAATGCTTGCAGTTTTACCGCTAGAGGGTACCAGCACTCCACAGACCAGAAGAATCCTGCTCAATCCTATTTTCCCTCCACGTGAAACAAACGAATTGCAGGTGGTGTTCAGGTGATCATATTCCTGTATTTGATATGCAAGAAAATGAGTCTCACTGCATTGAAAAATCTTTTCCTTGTTCACTAACAACTAAACAAATATTGGCACGAATGGACAAGGGGTGCTTCTTGTACAATTGCTCTGCAGCACAGCCCACACTCCTCCAAGCAGGAACCCACCTGCAAAAATAACAGATTGTGGAAGACAGAAAAGGAAAAAGAGGGTGGGAGGGTGAGACTGGAGATCATAAGTCACCAAGAATGATTTCAGTCCCAGCAGGGAACATGATCTGATAGCCTTCAGAATTATGTGAATGCAGTCCAGAAAATTGCCTTTTGAGGTTTGACTGCTGAGCAGAAACCACAATTTCCCCCAAAACCCACATCCCACAGAGTCAGGCTGCTCCTTCTACAGTAATCTGGGTGAAAAGCCTGTGCTGCGACAAGTAAATGCAATCCATCTTGGAAGCATCAGATTTCCTTCTACCACCCTGCTTCCAAAGGATAAACACCCGCTACAAGTTAATCAAATCACATCTCAGCAATCCTCATTTAGTATCTGAAACGATGACTGTGTTCAGAGCACTCTATGAATTTTAATCTCTGTTCATGCTATGCAGCCCACCAGTTTCCCTGCAGCCTATTTTGTTTCTTTTAGATCTGAGTGTTTACAAAACCCCGAAGTCGTCTTAAGTTCTCTTTCTATAGCAGATGCTAAAAAGGTATCACATTTTTTTCATCAGTCCCCTTTGCTCAGCAAAGACAACAATTATATCTTCATCAGGAGTGTTACCTATACCCATTTTTTTGCCCATATGGTGACTAAGCAATCAGAAAGACTTGAGCTTGTTTGACCATTGCTCTGTATTTTCCCATGGCAATACGACAGAACCTGAACCTATGTTCTCTAATCTCATCTTTTAAAGGCAGAAGTGTGGGTCTAGTGGTTGAGTCTGGCTGTAAAATCACAACAGGTGACTCAGAGTGCTGAAACCACAGGGGATGATGAGAGAAGAGGCAAACAGTGACCAGGGTAATCAGCAGAGGGAGCATCTGAAATTTACAGAAAGTTACAGTGATGCTATCAAGAGACACATAGCATTAAAAGTTAGAAGAAAGAAACAGCACAAAAATTAAGGTTTAATTTTAAAAAATGAGTCCTCTGAAGTCCAGACTTTTTGACAACAGTGTCTCAGCAGGTGGCAATCTGTACCTCTAGACTAATTCAGATATGACAAATAAGGATTTGAATTCTCCTCCTTGGTTTTTAAAAATTAACCTTGCTATCATTTCATGTAATGTTTCGTGGCCCAATAAGTTGTACCTATTTGCAGTATTATTCCTAAAAGCTTGGTTATTTTGATGGATGTGTAATTTATAGACCACCAAATGGCAGTACTCTTTTGTCACTGTCACAACTAATATGCTATTCAAAGTTCTTGCCATTGAGAATCACATTTAACATTCATATTTTCAAATCATACTATTTCGGAGTATTAAAAATAATCTTCCAAAAAGAATACATACTTCTTCCAGGAAAGAAAAAAATAATTTATGACCATGCTAGGTTATGAAACAGATTCTTCCTGGATGAACATCATGGATTGTTATGCTGATTTATTCTTATGTTTCAGATTCCTTAAGTGTTTCTTTTATATTTGCTTTCATATGAACCAGAATGATGCTGATATAGCTGAGATCTTTTACATTTTTCTATACATATGTGCTTGTCATGTATCCCATTCAGCACCTCTTCCATCGAATTTTAGGAGCAGATCACATAGTGATTTGCCTATAACTTATTCCAAAGCATAGCAGTACTTCTAAAGCTGTCATGAGGATCAGCAACATCATAGGCAGGTCAAACAATGTTTGTATCTGCTATCATTTTGGCAGTTTTTTGTCCTGTGTGAAGATCTTTGCCTTTACAGCACAATCTGTCTGCAAAACTTTTCTTGAGCATACATTTACATGCAGTATGTTTGATTTTTGTGCCACACAACTTAATTAAGCTAGCAGTTACATTGATGGAGTCTTGATCTTCTATTGTATTGTATTCTATAGAGAAATGTGTTTTAGGGCTCACTATGGACATCTGCAATCACATACCTCAAGTGGACTTAGAGTTAATAGAGAGGAACATACACTCCTAGTGTTATCTTGAAGTAGACAGCTCAAGGTGTTAAGAAGCACCTAAACAGACAACTGTATTCTCTGTATCTGAAAGAAAATCCTGTAATGACTATGTGAAGGTGGCAGTCAAACAGTAGAAAAAGCTTCCTAGAGAGTAGTTGATGCCCCATACCTATTACTTTAACTTTTAGTCAGCCCTGAAACAGTCAGGCAGTTGGACTTGATGAATTTCGAAAGTCCCCTCCATATCTTCTCCTCTCCTCTCCTCTCCTCTCCTCTCCTCTCCTCTCCTCTCCTCTCCTCTCCTCTCCTCTCCTCTCCTCTCCTCTCCTCTCCTCTCCTCTCCTCTCCTCTCCTCTCCTCTCCTCTCCTCTCTCTCCTCTCCTTACTTTTATTCAATTCTATTTCTATTCTATTCTATGAAACTGCTTACTGTATAAGTCAGCTGAATTCCACCCCTTATGTTCAGCCTGATTTTGGATTTAATTACAAATATTTATATGATTTTACTACTGAAAGAATTAGCCTACCAGCTTTACCAACCCACTTCTTACATGACCAGGTTTCTCTGAAATCCTTTGCTGGAACTTTGGCATCACATCTACATTTGGTCCAGAATCACACATACAAGATCACAATCCAAGGTCTGGGCAGGACAGATTCATACACACTTACTATTAAGATATTACCTCTTGTGCAACAGTGCATAGACTTTTATTGGCTCTCAAATCTGCAGTGCCATTTCTTGCAACTCCATTGGAATATCCTCTCTCTACAAATCTTTAATTGAATCTAAGATTTTTCTGTTTAACTTCATTTGGCCCTTTCTTGTTTTCCTTACAACCTGCATATAGGGAGCATATAAACATGAGAGGGAATGTTTGTTCACAAGTATGGATAGTGATAGGACAAGGGGGAATGGTTTTAAACTGAGACAGGGGAGGTTTAGGTTAGATATTAGGAGGAAGTTTTTCACACAGAGGATGTGACGCACTAGAACAGGTTGCCCAAGGAGGTTGTGGATGCCCCATCCCTGGAGGCATTCAAGGCCAGGCTGGATGTGACTCTGGGCAGCCTGGTCTGGTAGTTGGCGACCCTGCACATAGCAGGGGATTGAAACTAGATGATCATTGTGGTCCTTTTCAACCCAGGCCATTCTATGATTCTATGATTGCAATCTAGCTTAATTCTGTTCTACCACCTGATAAATCCTAATGGATTTATCTAAGATTAAGTATGAAAAATATGATGGAGTTTTGCTTAATTGTTTTGATGTTCAGTTCCCAATTAAATACGGTCTTAAAATCAGGGTGTCAGGTTTTCACAAGCATCCCCAAACTTCATATTGGAACAGTCTTTTTTCTTTCAATTATTGGCTTTGACCCATAAAGATTAAAATTGGATCTTTTCTCACACTTCTTTCAGTTGCTTCTTATTCCCACCCACCACCTTTTTCTCTGCATCCAAATTTCAGTTTTCACAGTACATCTGCAGTATCTTGCACTGATCGTTTTATGGTTGCTAATAAGAGGCTTGAGTTGGGATATTTAATATTAGGGAAAAAAAAAAAAAGAAGTAATTACCAAATATTTGAGAACAACTCTTTAGAGAGAAGGGAATGCATACCTCACTTTCTGAGGGCTCAAAACATACACTATTTAATATTTTACTTCTTGTACCTCTTGCACCTCTCTTTCTCTGTGTCCACGAATTCTGCTGAATACACACACGTGTTCACAGCTCTCTGCTTGAGTCCCTGGCCCAATGCCACCATACAGGAAGAATACAGTAAAAATACAGAACAAGCTGAACTGCACTATTGCTCCACTTCAATAGCAGAGAGAGAGGAAGAATCTCCACTTGAAGCTAGAAGAAACCCTGGAGGAAGTAAGGAGAAATCCCCAACGGGTTCTCAGACTTAGTGACAGGCTAGAAGATCCAGCAATGAAGTGGTAGCTCAGAATGACACCAATCCATTGGTAACAGAAGTGGGAACTATTTATTGGTAGGAGATTGAGTCAAACTCATACCAAAATACTCTTTTGTGACATGGGTTCTACATTGGCAGGAATTCCTCTGAATAGGCCTTACTGCAGTTTCCCTAAGTTTGGAAAGCTTTTAAAAAGGAAAATCTAGGAAAGGAAAGTTGTGCTTAGTAGCAATGCATTTAAGACTCCTAAGAACAGCTTTTAAATCAGATACTTCCTTCTTTCCTCCATGTACAAGCAAAAAGTCTGGTTAAGGCCCCATCCTCTTATTGCCTTTTCTTCCAGTACACTGATAAAACATTTTGCTATAATGCACCACTTTAATTCACCCTTTTTTAATCAGCTTTGACAGCTTCCTTAAAGAGTCTAGCATGCTGATACAAAATGCTCTGGGTCAGCAATGTCAGATACAATGAACACCACTGTTGTGGATCTTCTGCTCTATAAGATATTTCAGAACACTAGATTATCACATTGTGCACAAGTGCAAAATAGAAAGCCACAGAAAACTCTGTCAGATTATTCTCAGCTTGGAAAACAAGAGTCATCCACCAAAAACCCATTACTATCACAGAATCACAGAATTGTAGGGGTTGGAAGGGACCTCTAGAGATCATCGAGACCAACCCCCTTGCCAAAGCAGGTTCCCTACACCAGGTCGCACAGGTAGGCGTCCAGGCGAGACTTGAATATCTCCAGAGAAGGAGACTCCACAACCTCCCTGGGCAGCCTGTTCCAGTGCTCCGTCACCCTCACCGTGAAGAAGTTCTTACGCACATTCGTGCGAAACTTCCTATGCTGCAGCTTATGTCCGTTTCCCCTCGTCCTGTCTCCACGTACCACTGAAAAGAGACTGGCCTCACCACTATGGCCGCCACACCTCAGATATTTATAAACCTGGATCAGGTCCCCTCTCAGTCGTCTTTTCTCAAGGCTAAACAGACCCAGGTCACTTAGCCTTTCTTCACAGGGGAGATGCTCCAGGCCCTTCACCATCTTTGTGGCCCTCCACTGGACTCTTTTCAAGAGATCCCTGTCTTTTTTGTACTGGGGAGCCCAGAACTGGACACAGTACTCCAGATGAGGCCTTACCAGGGCAGAGTAGAGGGGGAGGATCACCTCCCTCGACCTGCTGGACGCACTCTTTTTAATGCACCCCAGAATGCCATTGGCCTTCTTGGCCACGAGGGCACACTGCTGGCTCATGGCCAACCTGTCGTCCACCAGGACGCCCAGGTCCCTCTCTGCAGAGCTCCTCTCCAGCAGCTCATCCCCCAGCCTGTATTGGCTATCATGTACTGTCTTTGAGACAAGTATTATAGATGTCAGAAAGCTCTAGCATACATAGGGTACAGGAAAAAGCCTAGGTATCTTAACACACGAGTGATGTGGGGTAGATAGCAGAAGAAGAGGGGAAGCAGGAGCAGCATTAGCTATCGAGGAGATAGACATTTCCTGCCTTCCTATGGATTGAATAAAGATGGAAAAGCCTCTGACTGTTGCAACTAAATTCTGAATTGCTCTGTTACTGACTTTACAATCTATTTTTATAATAAGCAATGACATTGAACTGAACTGGTGTTTGGGCCCTTTATCTGCTATGACTAGTATGCTTGTCCATGGGCTTATCTCTCTCTAGCAGCATGCTGCTAATTGAGTTGAGACACACAGAGCATGAAGCATGGCAGGCCATGCAGCACAGCAAAGCAGGAACACCACAGAGCCAAACTGCATTACCCAGCAGCCCCAGCTGCCATAACAGCAAATCAAATCGGTTTCAGAAATGGTTAAAACATTCTCCAAATGACACTAACAAATTTGTATGAAATTATTTGAAGGTAAACTTCAACATTTATATATTGGTTTTAACTAAATTTTGTGGAGTGTGACACATTTGAAAGTCAGACTAAAATTCAGCAATAGAATGCCCAGTCTTCAGTGACAAAGTAAAATGAATTTATAGTATATAAAGAATCTGAGGTAAGAACATTAATCACCCCTGTCACCAGTTACACATCTTGGGCTGGAATTTCCAGAAAGTGCCTTTCTAAACCTCATCAGTGCTGCTGTGTCCAGAGAGATGAAGATCAAGTAGACTGATTCCAAAGGCAACAAATTGTGATACCCAAGAGTTAGCATTTCTCACACAGACATGCGCCTGTACCTCACAAACCCTTCCAGTTTCTTTAGAAAGGAAGAAAGGAACATTATACACTACAGTGATTTTTTACTGAGCTTCAAATAACATGTTGGTGGAGAAACTTCTGAGCCCACTGTCCCGTCATTTGCATTGATTGTACACACTGCTGTGCTATTTTCTGCCGTCCCACTTGATATCACTGAAAATCAAAAGACTGTAGAGGGCAAAAGAAAGTGAATAGTAAAACAATCTGCCCATCCTTTCTTTCACTTGACCAAATTCCCTTTTCTGACAGGTGCTTATGATAAATATATTATATTTCTTCACAAGCAATATATCTGGGAGTGAATTTCTAACATCAAGAATATACCATTCTGCATGTCCTCTGTAATCTCTAATACAGCGTTGCTAGACAGGGGAGTACTGATTTGGCAGCTAGCCTTATTCCGAGAGTGAGGTGAAAAGAGAATCTTTACTCTTTACCCTCTACTTTGACTCATTTTGGAGCTCTGACAGTATATATTTTTTTTTCTGTTTTGGAAAATACATTGCAAAAGAGCATACTTTTATAGATAAAGCCAATACTTCCAACCTAATCTAACACTTTCAGTTATGTGAGGTCACCAAGTGAAAAAGCATTTCTAATTTGAACTCTTCTTTATGCCATCTCAACCTTCACCACACGCTCAGCTCAACGTGTGAACATGAGCACTTTATGCAGCGAGCTCAGTTTTCTCCTGGAGTAGGTCATTCAGAAAAAAAGTTACATCACATCATTCCCAATGGACAATCTCACATGGTTAAAGATTTGCAACTAAGTATGAAAAAGAAGCATGGCTACACATGACTTTCATCTCACAAAAACATTGCCAGTACACTCCAGGACCAGTTAAGATTTTAGTGCGTTTTCCAATACAAGCGATATTGTTGCTGTGCTGCGGTAGGTTTTTGTTTATTTGCTTGTTTGGTTGCTTTGTTTTTGTTTTTAATCTAGGATGACTTTTTGAGCTTTTTCTAATTTTTATATAAATGAAGAATGCAGAGTCATCTCTGCATCTTACTCTCTGTGACAGCACTGCACATCAGTTTTCCCCAACTGATCTGTAATCTATGTTCAATTCATAAATCTGTGGTACTGTGAAATAAGCCCATATCAATCAGTGGGGAAATAATTTATTAAAGTGTGGAACGCAAAGCAGATGAGCTAGCAGATGAGCTGTTCTCACTTTATTCACAGGGAGAAAAGAGACAAAGAAGAAAGGATCTGTTCTGAGATGCAAGGGCTAAACTCAAGTTATAGCAGCTACGGATCAACAAACGGTGGTGCTGTGGAGAAATGTTTACTTTGGATTCAAAAATTAACACAGAAGAAATAAGAACCATAACCAAACTTCACTACAAATCAAGCCCAATTTTGATTCCAGTCTGACTTGACGCTGCTGATATAAGCCTTTTCTTACATCAGAATTAACGCTCCTTAGATAAGCAGGCTTTATCACTGATGATCCATTGGGCAACAAGGCTTCACAGCTCTGGCCCTCTACCAGTCCCATAAATAGCATTAGCTGGAGGCAAAGGGAAGGCCGCAGAGTACTGAAAACAGAATATTCTTGAATATCTTTTTCTACAGAATAACTGAGGATGTCTCCATATTTTTCAGATATCGTATGATAATAGCCATTTGTAAATATTGCAGCGTAGGTGTCCTATTTCATTCAGAGTCCCACCCAAGACATGGACTTCTATCAGCTAACCATGGGCATCCTTGTGAGGTGCCTGATAGGTTCTGTTCCATATTTACCAACCCTGTGTGCACACCAAAGATCCCCTGCAGTGTCTCATAGTGCACTGGGTGCACAGGATTGAAGTCCTAGTGCTCTTCCTTTTGGGGGGACCCATTATATCCGCTTAGAGCATCAGGTCAGTGCTGAAGATTGGACTCTTGGAATTGAGCAATGCTGTGTGGATGTCGACATGAGCAGTATAGTCTCCTAATAACACCAACCCTAGCTGGCCATACTCTTTCTTACTGTGCAGAAATGAAACCATTCCTTGTCACTCAGCTGCATACTAGTCAAATTGCTGTGATAGGTTGTATGCCCTTCAATGCCTATCCACACTTCAAAATACATCCTCTCCCAGTTCTATATGAACATTGCAAAGAATTGTTTTAAAAAGTTTCTTGAGAAGAAGGGATATTAAATGGATTCAACTATAAATGTCTGCTGCTGTCTTGATGGTTTAATGCATGGGAAGATATGTGGTCCAGAGAGAAATGTGTGGGGTATGTTCAGTTGCTTAGGGGCAAATCCTTCATAATTGTGATTTTCCAATGTTTTATCTTTGAACTAATGAGAATATGTTGGTAATGTCTGTCAATAACTTTAAAATCATTCAGTAAAGGGGCCTACAGAGGCTGTGTCATGTGGTATTTCTACAGGATCTTCACCTCCAAAGGAACGATTATTAAAGTGTATGCAACTCCCAGTGGGCTGAAAACCTGTAGTGTTAACTCAACCACTAAGGTCAACATAGGAACATCTGAAGCACAGAGAGCTGATGAGATATATGTGCTTCGTTTTCACCTCTAGTTCAAGTTCATTAGTAAATTATAAGTTGGTTTTGCATGGCAAATGAATCATGTCCTTCCTGAAGGTGAACTCTGGATAAGCACCATAGAGGACATTTTATCATCATTACTGATATATAAAACCAAACAATTGCACATGGTATTTGTACCTATGTAAATTTGATGCTGTTTTAAACTATTTTTGCTGCTTGTAATTACCATAAGCAATTAATCAGCATTCAAAATTCAGAATGATCATCTGTAAGCATGTGATATTTCATTTGAAGTCTGAAGTTGAAGTCTTTGGAGGAGGTTATCAGCCTTTTCCAGACCTGCCCAATTTTATTCCTGAAGTGTTTCACCAGCATCTGTAACAATGCTGTTAAATATGATGGCTCTTTTGCTCAACTGACTTGTTAATGTCTCAGATTACATTACCCTGTTTAACCTGACAGTTTCAAATACAGACAACCCTATCAAACCTTCAGAATAATAATAATTAAAAAAAAAAAGCAATATGGAAGGGAACATTTTTATTTGTTTTTCTCTGAAAAAAAGAGCTCTATTTAGTGAAGCCATCTGAAACAGAACAGAATTCAGCATACGTAAGTACATTCAGAAAAATAAAACCCAATTTGCTGTAATGAGAAGTTCTGCATGCAGAATTCAATGTAGCAAAGCAGTTTTGTCTGCACCAAGCAGCTCTATTGAGACTCACATGTTTATATCCTCAAAGATGAATCTTCATTCAGTTCTCTCTTAAATGGAACAGCTGGTTTGACTGAAGGAAGGTTCTCTGTAAAGGGGAATGTTGGGCACAGTCTGTCACAGCCTTGACATAATTTTCCTATTCTTATTCAATATCCATGGGATTAGAAATTCCTGTTCCTGATGTGAGCTTTCCCACCTCCTTCTGTTGTGGGATCAATGTACAGAAGGCTGGAATGACAATGTTATAATGAATGTGTAAGACTGGAGAGTTAAATCCATTTTCTGGTAGAGAATGACAAATTTGACCACCACAAGCCAATAGAGCTCATTCAGTGAGCTGAACCACCCTCTGAGTTCCACTGACTCCACTAACTATTTATATTTACTAGGATGTAGAGATTTAACTCACATGTATGCACACAAATATTTGGATGCCTAAATTTAATATCTTAATCAGAAGCTGAATTTCATCTTGTGTGAACAAAAGTAGAAAGCCTGAAGCAGAAAGCAGGAATGCTGATGCTATGCTCACAGCTTACAAGGCCTCTGCTGGTTCCAAATACTGAGATGACAGAGGGAGTTTTCATCAAACATACATAGCTTTTCCCTTTTGCTGAGCCTAAACAGTTGTCACAGTAACACTAAGAATGATGCAGATGGATCAGTGTCAGGTCTGGGCTTTTTTATTGACCTTCCAGACAACAGTGGTGTCTGACAAAGACTTCTAAAGATTATGGGAAGCCAGATTTTCTTCCTTCCACCAGGGCATCTCCAGGGATGGGTCAACATTTGCCACATTACAAAGCAAATCATTAGTAAGTGAGCACTAGGAATAAATCTTTCCTGGGTGGAAGATGTAAAATGAATGAATCAAACAGTCCCTCCATTATCTCAGAGCTCTGATCACAGATGGATAAACTGCTTACCAGCAACACTGTCCTGCAGAGGCCCAGAAGTTTGCTCTTTACTTAGAACAGTCCATAGTTCAAACAAACAAAAAATGAATGTTTCAGAATAAACTAAAATTTAAAGAAAAAATGAAAGTTTATTCCTAAACTGGACAATATTTCTCTATTGGAGGTCAGTTCAAATTGCCTTTAAATCAGTGTGAGAATTATCATTGGCTTCAATGAATGCTAGAGCTCAGCTTTCCCTTTTGCCATTTAAGGTTTTTGCTTGCATTGTGATTCAATAAAAATCAGGCCAGATGCACTTGGAACATAGGCTGGGATTCATCTCAGCCTACAGCAGACATCACCACTGCAATCTCAGTGTGTCTGGCTCCATTTAAAGCAGTGGGGAAAACTGTAGACCCTAGAAGCATGACTCACCTAGCCTATTTTAGGTGTCTGCTTTAGGATGAGATGACGTGTTTGAGAAGTGTCTGTTTCTCCATCTGGGAAAAAAGTGCCCTAAATGACTAGGTCAGATAGGTCTCACTCACTATTTCTCATAACAAGCCATGAATCAAACCTAGCTTTCTATCACAATGTTGGGAATAATAAAAAAGGGGTAAAAGCGAAGAGGCAGCTTTCCATTGGGTTCTAAGGCACAAACATCTAAATACAACTTTTAATAGCAGGGGGAAAAAAGGGGCTATTTTCATACTCTACATTACCAACATAACCAGACATATAACGTTTGACACTCAAATATTTCCCCAAACTCAAGACTGAAAACTCATGAGATTAAATAAAAATTGATGAGAAATATTTTTCCTCTCTCTTACTCTTGTCCCTTAGGGAGCATGCATTCTAGTGTCATTCCATGGCCAAGACAACTCTTTAAGCTATTAAAGTAATTCTTTCTAAAGAATACAAGCTTAGTTTCTTCTATGAAGGTAATATTATAGTTAGAGAGAAGTACAAGAAATCAAGTATTGCAGTCCTCACCCAACTCAGTAAAATTGTAAGACCTGGTAACAACGAGCTTGCAAATTGTTTGCATTCAGAGAGTGCTGTGGAAATCTGACAATAAAGTTAATTACTCACAAGGACAAAATTTGAAAGGTTTTTGTTGTGTGCACTTCACATTAAATTACCAGCACCATTTCAGTCACTGTGACATTAACAAAATAAGCACGTTTACACACAGCTTGCTTGTAAGGTTATTAGATGTATCTCAAGGTTCCTACTTGAAGTGTACGGTAAACAGCTGTAATGTGGCTGTGGATATTGTTTATGTAACACAAATGATTCAACATGCCTATAATAGAAAGCACGTAATTAAGTTCTTCATGCATCATTATTGAAGCTATGGAGAGGCCTAAGAAACATTTCATGCTTTGGGCTCTTGAGGGAACTTGTGATCCTTCTTCCCCCTGCAAAGATCACTGTGTTCTTTTCTTCACGGAAGGTCAGAAGGATATAAGAGCATGTGAGTTATTATTCCGGGGGGGCCAAGAATTTCAGTTCATTTTGCTTGTAGTAGACATGGCTCATGCTCTGTTTGTGCCACACTGTGCATAAGAGGAGGAACAGCCTTTCCCTTGGATCTGGATAACCGAGACAGCTGAATTTAATAATGCAATCACCTTGTACATTTGGTTTTATTTTTCTAAGTTGTCTCAGTGCTTATGTCTCCATGTTTATGTTTTCTATCAGTTTTTAATACATAGAAGTTTTTATGCTGGAGGATATTGTCACACACTCATTTTTCCTCAGTTCCCAAAAGTACCTGTTTGGAATTTCTGGCACAGCTTTTATTAGTTCCCTAGTTAACAGAGCATATGTATGTTCATTCATCTTTTATTACTGCATTAGCCCTTCCATTACCCAAAACCATATCCCAAAAGTATGGTTTACATTACATGCTCCAGGTCCAGCAATGACTTCACAGGTTGATTTCATAGCAACTCCTGTCGGTCAGATGATGTCTCACTTTTGTGAGAGAATGATAATAACTTTGTGAGACAGATGATAAAAGAAAAAAAAACAAGAAGCAAAAATGAAAAACAGATTGAAATCAAGGGAGACTGATGCCTTCCACCAGTTTTCATGTTATAGCAAGCTAAATAGAATGGGCCCACACTAACAATTGCTTCAGATAATGTTTCTAATTGGTAAGATATCAGCACATTGTATCAAACATTTTCTGCCAATGTAGTAAGTTTACAGGACAAGGTTTTGGCATGGGGTGGGGGCTATGGAGTGCCCTTTTTGAGAAGAACCCAAAATCTGCTCCACATTAAATAACAGACAGTTCCATCTGGCTCCAAAATGGCTCATGAGTGGTGCTGGTTCTGCTTCTGTGAGGGCAGATTAATTTAAGAAAGGAAAAGAATGCTGTTCAGCAGCATCAGGGAGAGAGGAGTGAGAAATAAGAAAGAAACAGCCTGCAGGCACCAAGGCAAAAGGAAGGCAGGAGGTGCTCCATGTGCAGAGCAGAAGTTCCCTGAACCATATGGAATAGGTCTCCACACATAGCCATGGAGAACACCATGGTGCAGCCATGACCTGAAGGAGAGCCCACGCAGAGCCCCTGCAGGAGCTGAGTTAAACCAAGCACTAGATTTGGCATCAGGAAGGGATATCTCTTTCACATCACTCTGTCAGTGAGTGCTGGCTTAGACCTGAATATTTTCTTTATTTTTCTTCTGTAGCACACGGGTTTTTTTGTTTTGTCATGCTTATCTAGGAATTTTTTGCTATAGCAACAATTGATAGAGGTCTCATTGTTCCGCATATACATTATAGTTGAGACTCCTTGTCTGAAGTAAGGCAAAATAAAATAATATTTTTAAAATGCTTCAGGTTTATCACAGAATGCTTTTGTCACTGTGCTGTGCATAAGTAGATAGCCTCAAATACTGTCTGGAGAAAACATCTGATTTCTGTGATCGCCTGTGGCTGAAGTCCTTGTAGCCTTTTCTAAAGAAATGGAGAACTCTATAGGGAACCCCTCTCTAGTGGTTTAACTCCAGCATATGCAGTGGCCATGTCACTGAAATGAACACAAGACGATGCACATCTGCTTCCTTGCTCCATCTCCTTACATCTCCTACAGCTCCACTGCCCCAGCGTTTTTCCTTGGTTCCCAGGACATCGGTAAGAAACTGATGTGGGAACTCAACATGTCAAATATAAAGGACTAAACAGAGGAAGCAGACATGGGTAGCTCCATCCTATCCTCTCCTCATCCCCTTTATCAGGATTAAAATATCTTATGATGAATAGGGAGAATATTTTTTACGCGAACTAAAAATATTACAGGAAATTAAATAGGGCTATGAAGATGTTAAATTGAGAAAGAATATTCAATCATTATAACAACTTCTATGTCAGTTTTAGTTCTGATTTAAGCTCAAAACCTCAAAGCAAATGTAACTTTGGAGCCAGACTGTATGTTGGTTGCTATATTTATAGACGGTGTTACAGAAATGTTCTTCCCTCTTTACATGTAGATAGCATGCCAATGGGTAGTACTCCAGAATGTATCTGCTTCATAAATCAGCTTTATAACATCAGGAAGGTGTAATTTGCAGCTTTAACTGCATGAGTTGTTGACATGGTTGGATGTGAGCAACCAGAAAGGATTTAATCATTTTTAACATGAATACCCAATTACTTACTGGCAAGTTTATCTATGGGAATGTTCTTATGTGTGTGCATCTGAATTTATTTTCTGGTAACTAAATATCTTACCAACATTGATTTGTTAACTTTATGAGAGCTGGAACATTGAACTAACTTGATCACCACCTCTACCTTAAAGAGAATTTCCCCAAATGCTTGAAGACAAATCAAATTATTCACTGTTTTTCAGAAGTGTTTCTACTCTTTAGCCAGGAAATGAAAATGAAAAGAGAGAGAGAGACAGAAGTGACATCTGTTCATTGGGGAATGAAGCCTAGAAAGAAACATTTCGGAAACTCAAGAAATAGTATGAAAGGAAAGTAAGAGCTTGATCTTATGCTTACAGAAATTGCGGGCAAAGTTCTCAATGACTTTAATAGTGCAAGATCAGAGAAAGATCAAAGAATGAGCCCAAGAGAGGAAGAAATGAAAAGTTCTGGGATAAAAGACAGTGGGCACAAAGAAATGATGACAGTCACACAGAAAAGCCCGTAGACATTTCCATGTAAAAAGCTTCTTGCTTCAGTGACCTATGCACTTCTAATGTCTAGTGCATTCCCTCTTTGGGATAGATGGCCACAAATATACTGCTGCTATGCACGGCACTCCAGGCATTCAAAGCTGCTGCTTACTTTTCTTCCACATTTTCTCTTGTTAATTTTTCCCCATAATCTATCTGCTGTCAGCTCAAGAATTTTTACGCCACCAATTCTGAATACCTATTTCTCTGCTAAATGTGTTGAATGAAAGAAGTCTTAAAGAACAATTTAAAGAGAAATCTTACAACTGCAAAGAAAAACTTCATATTGTAATAGCTGGGAATACAGGTGGCAAATTGAGATGCCCTTCAGCTAATGCTAAACTTTTCATGTATAGAGTAGGAGAAACATGGTGGAACAATAAGATATGCTTGGAAGTAGACAGGATTTAACAAAGGTTGTATTAGAAAAAATAATTAGTTTTGAATTTTACTGTGGCAGTTGTGAAGACCCGGGGCTTTAATCCTACAAAGACTTTAACCATTCAACCTGTGCTATATATTACAACACCTTAAACTGTTTCCTGTTCACAACACAATTCTTTTCTGTTTGAGATTTTTCTTTAAAAAAAAAAAATAAAGCATATGATTCACCTCCCATTGATCAACTGAACTGCACTAGGCTGCAGATCTCATTAGGATGTAATCCTGTAAGGGGAGTTAGACTTTAATAGGTTATTTTTGGTTTGTCATGTGCAAACTGACTGCAATCTCATTGGTACTCACTGAAAAGGCAAGAAGGATGATGGTTGTGTATAGCTGGAGGTGAAAGGTTATTCTTAATTTTGATCTGGCAAATGAATTATCAGCCATCATGAATGACAAGATTCCTTCTCCCACTCAGTCACTGATGAGCAAATGTACTGTCTTAAGAAGGGAAAATTGCCAAACCATTTAAAGGTTGAAAACTTCACATACTTCATTGCCCCTTGGTAGGAGAAGGAATCGCACACCCCTCCTTCTACTCTGGCATGTCTAACTATTTCTTAAAAACAAAACAAAATGAAAACCACTGATACACTGCAGTTGTTCTAGGAAGCAATAGACATTTAGAGAATAGGGAGAATGTTTCACCTGAAACATAATGAAGGAAATGAGAGGCTTGTGAATGCTTTTGACTAAATGAAACTCTGGATAAAATTAATTGGCTACAAATGGAGGTCTTTGCCATGGCCTGAGAATAAATGAGACCACTGGCCACACACAATTGGAAAAGGCTTTATTTTCATTTATAATTCAGTGATTCAGTAAATAAGAAAAATGGGAATAATTTCATTGGGTTGTGGGATGGTACACCACAGCAGATTAATGGAGTAAATTTTTCTATCAATATCAACTCTGAATTGGAATTGCACTATTTTTAAAGCTGAACCATTTTGAGGAAAAATAAATTGCAAATGACTTCTGAAGTAAAACTTTCCATTCACCTTCAAGGAAATGTTAAAGAGAAACATGTAAGTGAATTGTTTGATCTCATTATACAATGAAAGCAAAACTCTGAATAATATTTGCAGTATGAAGGAGAACACTTTGTTGCATATGCAAAAACCAATTGCTAAAAAGACCCGAAAACTACTTAAAATCAGAATGTGGCAAGCATCTCTGTTACCACATCTCTCCGTGATCATATTAAATGGAGGGAGTGAAATGGACTTTGTGTACTTTGTGTACCTTGATTTTTAGCAATACATTTTAACACTGTCTCCCACAACATCCTTGCTGTGAAACTTAGAAAACTTGGGATAGATAGATGCACACTGAGGTTGATTAAGAACTAGCTGACTGGCAGAGTGTTGTGGTCAATGGCGTAGTCTGGTTGGAGGCCTGTAACTGGCAGTGTTCCCCAGGGGTCAGTGCTGGGTCCAGTCTTGTTCATCATCAATGACCCGGATGAAGGGATAGAGTCCACCTTCAGCAAGTTTCCTGATGATACAATGCTGGGAAGTTTGGCTGACACACTGGAAGGCTGTGCTACCATTCAACAAGTCCTGGACAGACTGGAGAGTTGGGTGGAGAGGAACCTGATGAGGTTCAAAAAAATCAGGTATGAAGTTCTACACAAGGGGAGGAATAAGCATGTGCACCAGTACAGGCTGGGGGATGACCTGTTGGAGAGAAGCTATGCAGAGAAGGACCTGGGTGTTCTGGTGGACAACAAGTTGGCCATGAACTAGCAGTGTACCCTTGTGGCCAAAAAAGCAAATGGTATCCTGGGATGCATGAAAATGAGTGTGGCCAGCAGGTTAAGGGAGGTGTTTCACTTCCTCTGGTGAGGCCACATCTGGGGTACTGTCCAGTTCTGGGCTCCTCAGTTCAAAAAAGTCAGACAAGTTCTAGATGATCTTATAGGTTGTTTCCAACCTTGTGATTCTACGAAAGGTTTCAGTGAAGGGATACAAAGATGATTAAGGGTCTGGAGTATCTCCCATATGAGGAAAGGCTGAGCTACCTGGATCTGTTCAGCCTGAAGAAGAGAAGTTCTAAGAGGAGATTTCATCCTGTTGATAAATATCTAACGTGCAGGAGTCAAGTTGACAGGAATGGACTCTTTTGGTGATGAGAAACAATAGAGCAAGGGGCAATGGGCAGAATCTGGAACACAGGAAGTTCCATACTAATGCAAGGAAGAACTTCATCACTGTCAGAGTGTTAGAGCACTAGGACAGTCCAGAATGATTGTGGAGTCTCCTTCTCTGGAGATATTCAACACCCATCCAGATGTCTACCTGTGTGACCTGTTGTAGGGACCTGCTTGATTGATGATCTCTAGAGGTCTGTGCCAACCTCTACAATTCTGTGATCCTGTGTAAATCTAATGCACAAATTCATGGTGAAAAGTATAACCTAAGTTGGTTATCATCTCCACAGCCTTGCATGTAATGACAGAAAAAACAAATAACAATACAGAAGAGTTAAAGATGGTCAGAAGTCAGGTGTACATGCAGAATGAATGTGATTTTTAGAATGACTGGTGCAAAAATGAAGCACTCTGTATGTCAACATAAAAAGAATTTTAAACTCTACTATTGACAAAGCTCTACCAAACCTCTGCACAGTCCTTCCACAGACTAACAAATGTGAGAGAGAAGGTTAGCTTGCCCGCCTTTATAAGGTTGTCACCAATGACAAAACTAAAGGAGGAACTGTAGTTGCAAGGAAAAATGCTAATAACACATGCTAAAATCCTGCAGTTACACTTTTCTGCTTTATGAACATCAGATTGGTGACGCAATTCAAGATAATTCAAAGAATCTGCTCGACTCACATCACTTAAAATGATGTTTATGTCTTTCTGCTATCAATCTGATGTCTGTCTGTATGCATTCCTAGAGGACTATGTCTCAGTAATTTAATTTTGCAGATGGAGAGCTGAGATGTAACCATGTGAATGGTTTCTCAACACAATCTCACACTGCACCTTTGATTCTTGTAATTCTGAGACTCTCTACAGAGGCAGAACCCAAAATCACATAAAAGAACAATATTTCTGATTGCCTTACTTGAATATTTCTCTCAGAAAGTTTCTATTGGACATGGATAAATAATAACACAAGAAATTCACTCTGATGACCTCACAATTCTCCTAGGTGATGTCAAAGCATTCCTAACGCTGCTGAGTTATACAAGTAACATCAGCACAAATTTGGACTACAGCTAAAAGACAGACTCCAGAAAGTTCAAATGTACACCAACTACATGGTCAGTATCTACTGGAAATTTCAAGGAGCCAGAATGCTAAAAAAACCTTTAATTAAAGGCAGTGTAATATCTCATCAGTACAGTCCCAAAATATGTGGCTGGTTCTCCAAACTAATACAAATAAATAAATAAATAAATAAATAATAAAAATAATAAACAAACAAACAAACAACAACAACAAAAAAACACAAAAACAACGTGCTCAGTGTTTTTAATATGTAGTAATTTCCTTTGCAGAATATATTAATTATATTAATCTGAAGCTAGGTTACAGTCTTGGAATATGAATTACTTTATACTAATCCTACCAATAACAAACACACACAGGTGCTCTTACATAGTAACTTGTCTCTTTATACAGACTAAATTAAAACCTTCCATAGCTTCTCAGTGCTTATCACCTCAGTATCTGAGGCAAAACCTCACAGCCAAAAGTAGGAATTGAATAGGAGTTGAATGCTACCTCAAAACCAACAACTATGCAGAATTTTCTAATGGTGCTGGTAATAAATCATTAATCACAAATTAAACCCTGCAATGGAAGAGACAGTGGTTCACAGTGTAGAGATTATGTATACCCATGGTGAGGGCATGGACTCCTCTCCCTTCCTGAGCATCATGTAGCCCAAATGCTGACTGCCACCACAGGGTCGTCTGATGTTCTGAGCTGCTGGCAGCACACCTGTCCCATTTCCAGGAGGGAACTGTTCTCTGGAATGGGGCAAAAAAAGCACATGCAGTGTGGCATTTCAGACCAGGCAGAGTTTCCTTCAACAGTGCTGATGTGGGAATGTAAAGAGAGATGCTGGCAGAAATCTACAGGTAATCTCATTGTGAGGACAAATACATGTTACTCTTAATTATCCAGGACAATATTAAAAAAAGCTACCTTTGGATGTCACCCCATTCTGTTTTGAGTTTTACTGCTCTCTGTCCCACTGAAGTGAGCCCATCACACTGAGGACGCTATGAATACACAGGTACAGCAACATCTGTATAGTAGCAGCCGTGACCTTGGTGAAAGAATGTCTCAAAACTGTGACTTGGTCCCTCTCTTATTCCCCATGACAGCCTGGCACTAAGTCAGTTTGGTCACTTAGTCTTCATCAGTCCCAGACCATAGCACTGCTTTTGAGACAAGGCAGGATTAATTTTGCAACTACAGTTTTAGCTGTAGTTTAATTGTTTCTATCCTCCTTGGCAATTCCTCATTATTTGCTGTGGGTTTTCTCCAGCAGTCTCCTAGCTTATGTTGGTCATCATCTCTAAATCCCTTTAGTGGTTGGCTTTGTCCAGAAGCTGCAGAGCACAAAACATCTCTGCATCACAACCACAACCCAGAACTGATGACAGCTCCGGAGAGCATCTCAGGCTATAAACCTATACCTGGTATTTAGGATTCATTTTATGTTATCTTTATACTGCAGGCCCAGAGTAATTTTAATACATGAGCAAACACACGGATTCAACACACTAAAGGAGAAAACATTCTCCTGGGATATACAGAAAAGGTAATTTAGTGTTTTTTGCCTCTAAGGCTTGCCAATGCCAAAAGATTTTGAAATTTATCTTGTAACTGCCCACTGTTTTTTTATCCATCTTGCTGCTTCCTCCTTCCTAGCCTTAGGACACACTGTACTTTACACTACAAAGAGATACAAAGTTTGTCCTAGTAAAAAATAAACATTTTTACTGTATATAAATATATATATATACAAAACCAAGACGTCTCTCACAGCAATTCTTTTCTTACCTTAGACAAACAATGCTACCACTTTCAAAGCACCAAGATGAAAAGATGAATCCTTCCCAGACTAATTCAAATATTTATTTACTTTTCATTTTAAAATACAGCTTTCTTGCTTTTAAACACTTAAAAAGATGAAGTCTGCCCTCACTTACCAGCTCTCTTAGGATAGTCATTGCTCTGATGCTATCAGGAAAGATACGCCATCTGCAGTCTTGAGTGGACTAAAATTAAGACTCTTTCCCTCTTTGGGTTACAGCATTTTATTGAATTTCAGCTACTAGACATACCAGCCCTATGTCCGTATATCTCATTTCAAGTTAAACTCAAGAATGTATAGTCAGTGAAGATCCAATTCATTAATAAATTATGGCTGTGTAGGGGAAGATAGGAACTCAACACATTTGGAAGTTATTCCAGGGTTATCAGAAGGCCTATTGGATAGCCCAGGACGAGTAGCTCCGTCTGTCAGACAGAAGGACTAAGGGCACATTGTAGGCTTGAGGAAGTAAATCATGTTCCTTTATGACAAAAATTCATTCCTTGTTAACAAAATTTTAGTGCTCAGACAGGTGACACAAATGCATTTTCAGTGCCCCGTGTTTCTCTGTGGGAAGCACCAGAAGTGCTTTCATGGTAAGACAGCAGAAGCCAAGTAAATGTTGAAGTGAAATCCTCTGAAATTGTCACTTGCCTTGATGGATTGGCTCCAGGAGGTGATACAGCTGAATCTGACTTGGCTCCTTCAGACAGAGCATGGTGATATATGAAACTTGGGGACTCTTGAAAGCCAAGAGTCCCCATATCGGTCAACCCAAAATACATTTGTGAATGTGCTCAAAACCCATCCTAAGCCATCTCCTTTCTAGAATTTTCTAGTAAGATAGATTTTCTAGGAAAACAGATGTCAGCACGGACACAGCAGGCATGGGCTGCGGGGGAGGCTCTGAGTGATGGAGAAGCAGCAGAGGGGCTCCAGATTGGAGGAGGAAGAAGGCAGGAGGGGCTCCAGGCCCACAGCAGGGATCCCCCTGCAGCCCCTCAGAGCCACCTGGAGCAGATCCCTACTTGCAGCCCAGAAGATATTATTGAGGCACTTATTCTAGATGAGCTTCACCTATTTAAGTGTCCAGAAGCTACTTTATCCTTGATGAACAATTAGTGTTGTTCATGCTCTACTGGACACTGTAATAAATGTTTCTGTGTTCTTTGCCTTGGGGAAAAAAAAAAAAAAAAAAAAAAAAAAAAAGATTATTTCATTATTTCAAAGTTGTACTGTAACCCAATTACATCCCATGTCAGAGCAGAACAAAAGCAAATGTGATTTTGGCTTCAAGCCTCCCAGCATCATTCAATGCTTCAGTGATTTTATTTCCCTTAAGTCAGCAGTATTTAAATTTCTCTGTAAATTATTCCTGGTAGTTTATTCATATCTTAGCAGCAGGGTTGTGGCACTGTACCTTACACTGTATCTGTGTAGGGTGAGCAACCTGAAGCCAAGATGTGTCACAGAAATCACCTACCAGTTTATGGCTGACTCAGGCAGAATTTATTTTGGGATGATACAGTGGAAAACCTACTTCCAATACATATTTGGCAGCAGGAGACTGACCACTGCCTGGTGTGTATATGGGACAAGCACAAACTCCACTTACAATGACAATGAAAGTGGTAAATGAAGGATATTTTAATACAGCCAAAATTTAGACCAGAATTCTGAGTAAGTCCTAAAGCAATCAACTCATCATTATAGGAAAAGGATGCTATCATCTGGTTATAGTACCAGGCCATACATACACCTGTAACCTACAGCTGGGAAATGAAACATGACAGCATGGAGCAGGAACTTATGAGTCATAGAACCATCAATGATTTCAGCTCATGCTTTGGCTTTAGTAATAGCCCTGGCTAAGCTGATAATTATGGCAATGATCCTCATTGTGCTGCTTTTTAGGCAGTGACTTCAGTGTCAGTCTCCAGGGTAATGTCTGAGCAGATTCATTTATAATTGCTAATAATGTAGGGAAGTGGCACGGTGGCAAACATTTTCTGGGTGGATGTGAAGAGTATCTTAATGTTTTATCATATGTATGTATAAAACTTTCCTGTCACCGCTAAAAGAAGGCTGTATAATATTAGTGAAGGATTTTCTGTACTTCTGCACTTCCTTACCTTTGGTGTACTCAGTTGTGAAATGGAAACCCCATGATTTATTTATATTTCATAGCACTGAAATGTTTGAATTTCAACAATGTAAGATGAAATCAAGAGCTGAACTACAAATATGCATAAATGTAGGTTCAGGTGCTGAGAACATCCCAGAAAAGTTCTGCAGGTATTGTTGGGAGGATTCCTCTGAGCTGAGATTATTATTTGGGTTGTTATCGTTTTGTTAATCATGCAAGGTATCACTGCAGAAATGTTATTATCTCTTCCTATCTGAAAGAACCACAACAAGGAAGCTCTCCTAAAGAAGTTTCTAAAAATGCAGTAAAAGGAGTTCACAGTGTCCATTCCTCTCTTACACTGAAATCACACACTGTTAAAAGCATTCTCTGCATTCATCAGCTCAGAGGAATCCTCCCAACAGTACCTGCAGAACTTTTCTGGGATGTTCTCAGCACCTGAACCTACATTTATGCACATTTGTAGTTCAGCTCTTGAGAGCACTGTGCACTGAGATAAGGGGCCATGAGATCAGCACCAGCAAATGTTATTCAGACAAATCCCCTCTGCTTGCTCTTGTGTGTATTCAGCAGCAGCAGCAGAAGGATAATTTGAGGGTATCACTTTCCATGTTCCATTCTGACACTGCATGACACTGAAGAACTCATGTAACCTACTTTTTCCATTTTATGCCTTTAAAAAGTACAGAGCATTTACCCTCTGCTTCTGTATGTAAAGCTTTGATAATTTATACTTCTCAACTGCTTTGGGACACTTAGATGAAAAGTGATAAAGGACCCTTATTAAAACTAATGTGAGAAAGTAAAATTTATAACATAACACTCAAAAGTTGAAAGCAGCCATGTGCCAGTGCAGAGCTTAACAGTCTTGAGTAACTGAGTTTATTTGTCATCTCTTTTGAGAAAAGCCTAATTGCAACAGAATCCTTGAATGGTTCGATCATTTAACAAGGACTCTAATTAACACTAGTTGCATGTTTCACAAAAATAATGATTTGATATCTACGGTACCCCAAATTTTGACCAAATTGATGCATGCAATGTCTTGCAGAGAAACATGGATTAAATCTTAAGCTCTCTACTATCAGAAGATATATATAAAAAAGTGGTATCTACTGTCAAGTGATAACATCTCAATAAAGTACATACAGTTTGGTCACGTATGGACATATGTGTATTCACGTGATAGGGCTTTTATCTTGTCCAGGAACCCAGTGTGAGCATTCTCTGACATACAATGAGCACACTTGGTTCTGTTACAAAGTATGAATTCAAAAGTCCTGCCATGTCTCCCAGTACATAAGGTTGCTCTTATCACTTGACAACACACTCAGTTGCACTTACGTGACAGAAGACCGGACCTGAGGTTGGCTGATTTCTTAGCTTCCCATCATGTATTATACCTGGCTTTTGGGGACAGCATCAGGGATTGCCTTGATAGGACATTTTCTGTATTTCACTTCTAGGTCAAAGATCTTGAAAGACACGACAGCAGATGATGGTTAATGTGATCTGTCCAGATATGTTTCAAAGATGCCCCTATTCCATACAATTCTTCAGTTTCTCTCTCATCCTCTGCAGTTACTCATTCTTCTTTGATCTGGAATACGATGAGTCTAATTTTTATCATTCTAACCACATCTTGTTTCCACAAGACTTTGTACAGAAGTCAGTTCTGCTTAGTAACTGACTGCATGGTCTGCAGTGAGTTAACTGGAGGGCTAATTGTTGTACATTACGATTCCAGCTTCTTAGGTAAGATTTCTTTATTACTACAAGAAATTCACAGCTCATTAAGAGCCTGATGTGATAACTGAAACCAGCTGAATCCTTAATGGTAGTTCTTCCAATGAATCAGCTAATAAAGAGAGACATCTATAAGTTAGAGTTGTTTGCCCAAGTCGAGGCAGAGAGGGAGGTGTTGTCCTGTTGAATTCAATGAGCATCAGATGGGAGTCACTCCACCCTCCGACATGGATTGCAGTGCTACAGCTATTAGATACATGGCCTGCCTACAAAGGCCAGGCTGTTTGCTTCTGTAGCTCTTTTCTATGTCTAGGCAACTTTCCTCAACTATGATAGGAGCAAAGAAGGCAGGAAACAGGCTTTTGTAACTAGGAAAAAAAAAAAAAACAGTGCGTGCACTGGGCTGAGAGATGACTCTCTGTGTTTTTTACAAGTCTGGGCACGTTCTGTAATTGCTCTGGTGATTTGTACTTAATCAAGGCCATTCTCTTTTACTGCCCATTTCCCTCCCCTGTCTGGCCCAGGGATGAAGTCACAGGCTAAATTTGTGATGATGACAGTTGATGACGTAGGCGGTGCTTCGGTGAAGATCAGATCCGTGTTTTTACTGAAGTGTCAAAAAGAAGAAACTGAGTGGAGGGAATGAGGTAACATTTTCACTGTTTTTAAGGAAACTAGCTGTTTCCCATCATGCTAGATGATAAAACTTGTACTAATTACCGCAAATTAGAGGGGATCATTAGAATGAGAGACATTTCTGACTGTACTGTGTAACGTGTTTGAAGGATTTATATGAACCTATTGTCCATATCTCCACTCCTCCTGATGCTGTCCTTCAAGCTAATTAAGTATAAAGAAAATTACATGCACCTTCAGGATGATGTAATGCATCTGCATAATTGAGTAGTGCACTGTCGAAAAGTATTCAGTATAGTGTTACGTATATTGGATGGAACAATTTCCACGATTAATATTCACTGAGGACTCCTAAAATTAACTGTAATTAACGAGGAAGAGGGCCTCGAGATGACTGCGCACAGCTCAAGGAAAACATCTGTTCAGTGCTCGGTTCTGGGCAAAACCACGAGGATAATGCTAGTCTGCATTAGGAAAGTGCAAGGTAACAAAATACGGAAGGGAGTAATTGAAAAAGAGTGATAAAGTAATGAATGGTTTCTAATTGGAACCTAGTTATAAATTCTACTCCTGACATTGAGAAATGAGAAAACTGCAAGGTATTCACCCACAGTTACCTGTCTCTAAGTATGAGACTAGAGAAATAGTAAAGCATGATGACATTTTCCTATATTTTTCTGATAAAAGTTGTCAGAAAAGTTTGAAAGGGTAATAAGTAGGAAATATATCTTACAGACAAAGTGATATACCACAATATAACTGTATTGCAAATCAGATCCTAAAAACAAACACTGAACACGAAGGAGGAATCTGAGAGACTTCTGTCTGTTCTTTCATTTACTGCATGTAGCCATAACAAAGTACTTTTTGATTCATTAACAGACTAGGTCAAAATCCACAACAGAAAATCTTCTCATTTGTCTCCTGCAAGCTTATAGAGCTCCTGCTTATTTTCACTGCTGTTTCAAAATTTGACAACCCTAAATAATTCATTTTTCAAGTGAATGTATATTAAAACAGTTCTAAAATGCATTTATTCAATGAAGTCATATTTTGTGTTACTGATACCATCGCCTTTCTAGAATTAATTGTCTTAAGTTGTCCTATTTCTGTAGCAAAATTCAGGTCTGGAGGGGGATTATCTTTTATACTATGATTGTGCTATACTCATGGTGGTAGTACCTTAATTCTGCCATTAACACAAAGAAATACAGAGAAGGAGGTTGATAAACTGGCTACCATCTAGTCTGCTCTTTGTTTTTCTACCAAACATACCTTCTTTCCTAGGTTGGGAGCCAAGTCCGGTAGAACTGGATGAATAACTACAACTTTTCAGATTTTGTTCAAAATAGCCAGATAGTGATAGGACAAGGGAAAATGGTTTTAAATTAAAAGAGGGAAGATTTAAATTAGATTTAAGGAGGACATTTTTCACTGAGAGAGTGGTGAGGCACAGAAACAGGTTGCCCAGAGATATTGTGGCTGCCCCATCCCTGGAGGTGATCAAGGCTAGGTTGGGCATCCTGATCCAGTGCCAGATGTGGTAGTTGGCAATCCTGCCCATGTCAGGGGGGTTGAAACTAGGTGATCTTTGAGGTCCCTTCCAGTCCAAGCGATTCTAAGATTTTATGATTTCTGAAGGTATGACAATACAACTGGTCTTGCAGGCTGTGGAGGTCTCAGCAACACAGCATGAGATATGTGTGAATTTTCAAAATATAGATTAGTTCATTCTTTCTTTTTCCGATCTGATTATGAAATAGCTTCCCAGCACTGCTTTGGGTTGCACAAGTTGCATTTTGGTAAGGAGTCTTCAGCAGCTGTGATCAGTTAGTGGTCAGGAAGGACATGGTTTGCTCATTCTGGTGTCTTATCATCAACTTTCTCATAGGTGACCTGATTTAACTTCTGTCTTCTCAAACCATGGTGTAATAATGACACATTTTATTCCCCACGTGCTTGCATTTTGATAGTGATAGATTGAATTCACATGTACAGATGGTGCCCACACAACCTTTTGTTGAGAACTAAATTCTGTCACATTTACTTCTCAATTGAATTCCTTTGGCTGAACCATGCCATGAAAGGTACAGCAAGCCAATATCATAACTACTAGTAACTCCAACTGCACTGGTTGAGCTTTATTCTCTCTTAGACCCCAGAGAGATGTAGTGTTCTATAGAGATGTAAAAGTAGCCTTTGAAGCTTTGTGCAAACATAAACTGTAAAGCCAATCACGCAGGCAACATTTTTTATCCTGTAGTAGCAAAAATCAGCCTTGACCTTGTTGGTAGTAGGATTTGTCAATCTGACAGGCTAAGAGATTAAGGGACCAGTGTGCAGCTAGGCAAATTACAGGAATATAAATCATCTGAAGGAAAATGACCCTTTGGGTCTTAACATCCCTGATATCATAGGACATCACAAAATCCTGTACAAAAACATGACAGATTCCATGTAGGTGGCTGTGTTCCTTTGGTTCTTCTAATGGGAGAGTACCACAGAATCTCACTCCATAACTAGCTATAGCCCTTCTTGTTCACATCTTAAAATATTCATGAACAATATATTCACATTTGGTTCTGCCAGCACTGTTCTGTTTGCACAGTAATTGTTTTTTTGCTTCCCCAGTGATCACACACTGATGTATTGACAGACAGCATTATGCAGCCTCCTCTTTGCTGCAGTTAAATAAGTTGATTCAATTTTTCTATCCTCATAATAAAATAATCTGTTTTCTTCACTGTTGCACAGCCCACCTTTGAAACTGACCTAGCCTGAACTTCTCCGCTTTGGATGACAACTGCAATGGTCTACAGTCATGGATCATGATTTTCTTCATCTTTGAACCTATGGAAATTTTTGAATGGAGTTCAGGATCCTTTGTAGCTGATCTTCTGAGCTGCCTTTTGTTCAGTCCCCACAAGTAGTCCATGGATCACAAATAAAAAAACTCACAGACCTACAGTATTTCTAATAAGGAATAGTTTGCTTCAAGTTTTCTCCTTTTCCAGTTGCAAAAACATGGCTGATGTGTTCTGTAAGTGCTATGAGGCCAGACTGATAAGTGAAATCTTCTTACTTCATCTTCTCAGCATATGACTACAGGTAAACTGCTGACTATTCCTCATGCACATGTTGTCACTCAGTTTGAAATATTTACTAAAAACACTCATGACAATCAATATGTCCAGTTTTCAGGATTCTCCTCCCAGTGACTTCTGTAATTATATCCTCTCTCTTCTCAAGGAAAGATCTCTTGAAGTCACAGCTCTTTAGGGACAGTTCGATTTTAATTTACTCTAAATTTAATCATCACAAGTTACTTGATTCAGCAGTGTTTTAAAAAGAAAAAAACAGCCTTCACTAATGACCTCAAAGTTTACAAAATGAAATCTGAAGTGGCATTACCACTGCTAGTTCGGTGACTATTTGATGAAAAGGTATATCAAGAGTGGCCTGAACTTTCTGTTTTAACTGCTGCACTTCTCAAAACTGCACTGAAGATATTAAAATCTTCTTTATTGTTCACCCTTAGGAGTTTTCACCTCTTTAATAACTTCACAGAGCTCTGTATATATAATTGCAAAGGATCTACCTAAGGGATCTCATGACACAGTCTCAGCACCACCAAAGAAGAATCTTACATAGAGTCATCCCCAGCATGATGTTACACAGAGGCAATTAGAATAGTTGTTTCTTCGTATTTGGAACAGTAGGAAGGACAGAGGAGTGTATGGAACAGAGTAGTTCAAGCAAGTGATTCTACTGAAAAGACATATTGCAGCATTAGTTGAAGGGTTACACTGGAGATTCTAGATGTACCAAAGTGTACACGGAGCCAAATGGTATACAAGGGACGGAGATGCAAAATACTAGTCAGAAGCATAAATCCCTGGTTTAGTGAGTCATCACTGTATAGAAATACTCACTACCTTTATTTTTATGCCTGTCATCTCTGAACAGGTGATTGACTTCAATGCCTGTATGTCAATCACTGCAGCAGCTCAAGTACATCTTTATTCCTATAATTGTTGATTTTCTGTTCCACATCAACGGCTCTTATGACTTTATCCTCCTGCTTGATTTAATGAACAAACATCTTAGCAGCTTCTCACTGTACTTAGATCAAGCTATCTATAACACTGTTTTGTCTAAACCATTTATAACCAATTTGATGTACCCATTTGTTGTCTGGTAAATAATCAATACTGAGCAGTTGCTTCTCGTTTCAGCAGAGCATGTATGCATGTGTGTATGACTGTGTTCCCCGATAAGCTACTCTGATTTCTTTGTCCAAGTAGGAGTACTGTTTTGGTTGCCTCCCTCCATAATTTCACGAGCTTCAAAAACTTCTGATCTCAGATGTCAAATGCCATTCAAACTAGTTCTCTCTCCTTACTTAATTTTTTTTTTCCTGTAGCTATGTTTTTAGAGCATGGATCATATTCAGTGGTTGAAAGGTACTAAAAGATTTTCCCTGATTGGGAAATTCTGCTTGCTTTTTCAAAGATTGACTTCTGTTCTGCTGACCTTTACATAATAGAGCGTTCTATCAGACCTACAGGATCTCTCTGTAAGAATTTGCTTCTCCTACCCTTTTCTCCTCACCAGGCTAACTTAGATCTTCAAAAACAGAGAAACCATACCCTCTATGAGTTCATCTTTTTGTATGATCTGTTTTGGTTTTACTTGCTCATGTGTTTAATTTCCACTGAGAGTGCAGACTTCTGTAACAACATTTCATGTGCTGCTTATTCCAACAGTGCACTAACTAGTAGGAAACTAACTATAGGAAGCTAGTTAAATTACCAAGTTTCAGAACTATATTTGATTCCTTTTAACTAGATCCTGTGCTATTCAAAAGTTGCTGTTAAAAAGTTTTCCATCTGTTTATCTATATATCCATGAAGTTTCAGTTTATTTTTTAACAATTCCACTTTTTCCTTCATAGTGTTCTCTTACTTCACTGCACTCTTGGTGCCACTTCATACTCAGGATCAACTCAGACCAATAGGTTTGCAGAGCTCTGAATCATTCAGAGTTCACTTTTTAAAGGACCTGATGGATTTGACTTAACCCTTCCAGATCCAAGAACGAACTCGAACGGTGAGCTTCTGAGTGAAAGGAGCTGCAGCCATGGGAAACCTCTTGTGTTGTGGAAAAAGCAAGACTAATTTTATGCAAGAAACTTGGCCCAGGCTTCATAGCTGAATTGCAAATGATGGGAGTATCTCTAGCCCACTATTAAAAAAATAGAATTAAAAGAATTTTAAAAAATAGCTCCCAAAATAAAAGGCTTTTACTGATTTACTCATAATTTTTTCTTGACTAATTCACACATTCATCTCCATGCAATACTAGACCTTGCCATTGGCATCTAACTCTCTTCGTATACCATACTGTGCATATGGGGCCTCACCTAAGCTGTGAATTCAGTTGGTCTGATAGGTGTTGAAGAACATATTCTAAGGATATGCTTATGTTTCTATGTTGCTCTCTCAATACCCTCACATTACTTAAGAAATTATGAAGTCCCAGAGTTACAACCACAGAATCACAGAATGGTTAAGAATCCAATTAGAATTTGGCCCAAAGGGGTATCTGCAGTGAAAGAGGACTAGATCTTGGGAGTCCCAGCCAGTAACAATATTTGTGAAGACAATTTTCTTGTAGCACCTTAAGACTAGCAAGTTGTTTCAAGACTTAGGAACTATAATTGTCGTTTTGTCTCTGTTCCAAATTGGAACAGATCATCGCTAACAACCCAGTAATGAAGACAGCCACAGGCTTGTGGCCTTAGAGTGCATTAGAAATTAATCTTAATTTAAGTCTTCCTCAGGGATAGTTCTGGTTCCCTTGGATTTAATATGGGTTGAGAGTCAGGACTTGTAGATTCTGTTCCAATTTCTGACAGTAAATCAAAAGTTGTTCTCTGACAAGTTGCTGAGGCCAAAGTACCAACTTAGAAGCAAAGAAATTATCTAAAGTTTTCAGATGATTAATTGCATTTGGATTACAAAGGACAGACTGCTTTATTTCCAACTCGTTTCTTTCACGCTGAGAGAACTATGCTGAGAGAACTATCCTCCCCAGAATTTTGTAAAAAATAGAATTGGATTTGTTTCTACAAGAAAGATGCTCTGCTTTGGAAAACAAACAAGCAACAATCACAAAACAATAAAATACCATAATTCATACAGTAATTTCATGGATATAGAATAACACTGTGAGCTTCCAATGCGATGCTACTCCATTTTGACATATTCTGTGAATCCTCCTTAACAATGTCCAAAAAGTGCAAAACATGCTAAATCTGAAAGTTGTTTTTTACACATCTTCCCTAGTACGTAAATGATATCAGCTCTGTTTTAATTTAAGAACAAAATGGCTTTGTGCCCAACCTAAGCACTTTATCCTTGCCAACACTTCTTTGAGTAGCAATGTGCAAACTTTCTACAGGTATGAGCTTTTCATCTGGACGTTCTTGAGCTGTTCTGCATCTGTCTTTTACATACCACAATCATCTTCGCACTATTCTTTAAGGGCAACAAATCTTTGTGCAGACCTGAGATTCAAGCCACAGCTCTGAACCTGCCCAGATTATTCTCAATGAGATAAATCTTCATCCAGTTGATAGAACCTATACTTTCTTGTTGGGAAGGAAAACTGAAAGGTGGTAGATTGCTCAGGAAAACCAAATTGTACATGCTATTGTGGGCCATTTTGACAAAAGAAGGATAGTTTGAGTTCATACAACATCTTACAGCATACCTGACAGGGTGATGATTTCCAGGTCAAGGTGGGAGGTGAGAATTCAGTTGAGGTGGGTGAAAAGCCAGAACCTGTTTCTTCGATATATGTATTTGGAAGGCATGTTGTTTAGAATTTGAAAAGCCCAAAATTTTCTCCCCAGTCATTTCCCAGGTGAGCTGCATGGCTTGCCTGCCATTCAATCAAGATTACCCTGCCAGGGTAATCTTGAAAGAAATATCAGAGAAATGCCCTCCTAGTTCAAGTAAATGGTCCATCTATGTTTTGTTTCTATAAATAGTACAAGATGCTATGTCGGAACTGTCAAAGTGAGACTGGAAAAAGTAATCATATAAATGATTGCTGAGAAAACAGCAAGGCCAAGAGATAGTAAGCAGGGTATAGAAATGTCAAGGGAGATGGTGCTTGACCTACAGTAAAGGCTGATGTTTTTGGTCATGGACCTGATAAGTCTAGTTGAAAAAGAGAAAGGAATTTGGGATCCCGGTGGCTACAGGTACAAAAGAGATGAGTCTGGACTTCATAAGTATAGCATAGTGTTTGCATGGCAGACAGTGTATTTTTTGCAAAAACAAGTTTATTCTGAAATAGGAAGAGATTGCAAATGAGAAATGGTAGTGGAAATGTCTGTACTCTGGATCTAGAGACAGGCTCATCTGTCTCTACGAGCATCAGGGCAAGGTTACTTCTGAGACTAAACACAGATAATAACTTCTATGTGTTCAGTCCACAGGTCTGCTAGATGTCTGAAGTTTTCATTATGATCAGTGGAGATCTATGGCTTTGTTTATTTGCACAGACATGGTCACTATTTGAGTTGTTATAGGGGATTGTTCCTGTATCCTGTCTATCATCCCATATTATTACTTTGGGGCATATTAAATGGCGCTAGATGCCTATACATAGACACCAAATCAGCAGCTCTCTTTTCCCTCTTTTGCACCTCCCCCCAGCTCCCCACTCCTCCCCTTCCCCCCAAAAAAATAAATAATGGAAAAAAATAAATCAGCAATCATATCTTCTAGCCATTTTTTAATGCCAAGTTCAGATATACTCAAGCTTCTAAAAATCCCCGAATGGTGAGTTCAGAATTGGCTCACACAGCCTTAAGTGAATGATGCCTTGATTGTGTAGACTGTCCAGCTCTCCTCATGTTGCCAGTGAGACATCTGCACAAACATGTTTGTATATGAATGCAGTTGTGTGCATGTTTATGTGCTGTTAGTGAATTTCTGGAGCTGAATCTTCTCTATCCTTACTTTCACATCCAGCATTTGAACTCTGATTTCTGGATATGAAGGCTATTCCATACTCTAATTCTTCTCAAGAAACCTTAAAAATATAATCTACCCAGAAGTGTCAGTCTTCTTTCAGTAAATAATAATTTAATTACACCATTTCTTGAGCTTGTCATAGCATGCCATTCTGCAAGCCCCCTCATATTATTGTCCTGATATAAATATATCCTTTACTCATTTGCTCAAATCTAACTGTTGGCAATCACAGCTGGAGCTGGAAAATAATGAATTTGATCACACGGCAAAGTACAGAGGCTATCCTAGCTTACCGAGTGGCTAACTACCGTGATTATCTCTCCAATGACATCTTCAAATGAAAATTTTTAACACAGATCATAAATGTAACAGCAGCATGTCTGTGCTCACTGGAAATAGGCTATGTTCACAGTATTCCCTTACCTTCCCCTGTTTTCTGCCCCTGGGCTTCCCAGACATGCTAACAGAGCAGTTAACACTTGCATAAAGTTCATCAAAATCAGCTCCTAATTCAGCAAAATGTCTCTGTTAGTTGGCTGATGTCCTCCTTGGAGAGAAACAGGTGCCTCCACAGGAAGTCAGTGGATCTTAGATATTCCTCACAGGGTGAAATGAATTGCTGTATTGCAGCAATTTTAATTTGGAAGTCTCAAATTAATTCAAATTCACAACAGCCCCCTGGTATGCTGCAGAGTGGTGGTTTCTTTGGAAATAGAAACAGAGGAGAAAAAAAGTTAAGCTGCTAGTCTTGGGCATCTAGTGAGTCATCAGCAGATGACAACTGAATAGACAAGTCCTGGATAAACTGCAGTCTCTGATCAGCTGATTTGAGATCTCCTCTCTGGATCCTAAATAGTGCCCCTTTGGGGCTCTGGCAGGGAATTAAATGTGTGTTTGTAGACTGACGAGGTTCCCCAGTTAGGCAGCAGAGACCCACTGGTTCCTCTCTGGATAGCCTTTGGGGATACGCGTGGGGAAAAGTGTGCAGAGCCTTCAGCTGTGCACCTGGGAACAGTTTTGGAAGTGCATGAAGAGAGGCTGATTCTCCATTTGACAAAGTGTCTTCAGCTGTTCTGGCAGAATAAAAGATCTTTAGCGTGGCGTGGAAATGGTCCTGCATCATGTCCCTTGGCAAGGGCTACTGCAGTGTTGGAGGTGTGGCTGCAATACACCCCCCTGCAACTGCTCGCCAGTTCCAAATTTAGCCTCTACCTAACACAGTTATTGAGGGTATAGAAAACAGCCCAAGGTGTTGATCACTCCGTACACCTACTGAGAATCTGCTCCAGAAAGTGCAGTACTTGTTTTATTGCTCACATTTCAATTGCAGCAGAAAACTGAGCATATGCAGGTCCTGGGAGCTGTGAAACCCAGTTCACCGATGGGGGAAATCCCTGTAAAGAAGTGAACCAGATTCCAGAAAGAGATGAGTGCTCTCTGCATAGGGGAGCAAGGGCAAAGAGAGGAAATTCCTACTTTAATAATCATGAAAATATTCTTTTGTATTCCCAATCTAAGGAAGAAAATTTATTCTGAATAATCTAAACTAAAGCCCCCTGTAGACCTCAATTGCTTGGAGAAGCAGTTCTTCTGAAAAACTGCAGTAATGTAACATAATATTCAGCATTTTCCTTAAGTATCACCTCTTGAGTTATATGATTACAAAAGAATCTCTGGTTTTGGCAAAATAAAGGGGAAAAAAAAACCGTTGATGCGACAACCATACAGAAAAGTCTGAGCACATCAGACATAAAAGCTCCAAATTCAAAAAGCTGATGGCTTTCTTTGGTTTTAAATTTTACAACTAAAAATCTTTTAGAATTTTGGTGACCTCATTCATCTCCCTGTTACATCCCTGAAGTAGTGGGCAAATTATGGCAGGAATCTAGTCACTGAAAGTGGTTCACATGATGAATTGTCTCCTCTTATTATCACTGTCGTTCAGGAGTGCTCCCTTCCCTACTGTCGTTATTTTTATTATTAATAATATTATTAATTAATTAAAAAAATAATAAAAATAATGACAGTAGGGAAGGGAGCACTCCTGAACTCCTGACAGTAGGGAAGGGACATATACATATATTCTACTAAATATCAGGAATAAAGCAAATCTTCATTCTGCATAACCGAAACTGAAGACCAGTTTATAAGCCATAAAATATGCTCTCCTAAGCAAACAAAATAAAAAACAAATCCAAAGTCATCTATAACTCTGTGATCGAGAGCAGTAATGTGTGCCTTCCATCCTGGAGCAGCTTCATGCTTGGCATTCTGCTCATGAGAACAATTAACTCCAAAATCTATGGCTTGTACCATGGCTATGCCATTCACAACCACTGAAATTGGCCCTTGGAGCACAGAGGACTCTTAACAGGTTTCAAAATGGGAAGAAATTGGAATAGCTTCCAGTGAACGGAAGAATGCAACTGTGCTCCCTGGCTATGCAGTCAGCATTCCTGCACAATCCCAACACCTCCTCTCTGCTGGATCAGCCCACTCCTGCTGTTCCCAGGCACTAGGAAAGCACTGCTCTACTTTTCCTCATCTTCCTACCACCCCTCCCAGTATTTAGCTGAACTTACTGAGATTCCAAGAGATACAATGACTATAAATTCCCTCTACTACTAAAAATTTGCCACAGAGTTGGCTAACTCAACCATGGTTAAAATTGTTCACAAGCTTGGTCGCTGTGTCCTTCATTCTAAGAACATGGATTTGAGCATAACCAAAAGTAGGAACACTGGTCACTGGGGTGGGAACAAGGTTAACTGACATGAAACTAAAAGAGTGGAGATTTAGATTAGATGTCAGGGGGACATTTTTCACTGAGAGGGTGGTGAGGCACTGGCACAGGCTGCCCAGAGAAGCTGTGGATGACTCACTCCTAGAGGTGTTCAAGACCAAGCTGGATGGGGTCCTGGGCAGCCTGATCTAGTACCTGATGTAGTGGTTAGCAATCCTGCCCACAGCAGTGGTTTTGGAATTAGATGATATTTGAGATTCCTTTCAGCCCAAGCCATTCTTTGATTCATTCTATGGTGATTCTATGAAATGTGATAATTCTATACAAAATTGATTCCTTAAATCAGTGCCAATCAATGACACCAAATTGTAATGGCAGACAAAATTTCCTTCTTACGTCCACAGCAAGGAGTGTGCCCTTGTTATGCTTGATTTGGAACTTATATTCCTAAAGTTAACCCACTGCTAAGGGTAAGGACCCAAAAAGCAGTAAACAGTGATTCTGCCATCACTTTGTTCAGACAAAATTTACATTAAAACAATCTGTTTGTTTTCTGTTGGTTTATTTGTTTGTTTGTTTTCTTTTTATAACACAGAAGAGAGGATTGAAAGAACCCATCTATGCAAAGAGTGTGAGACCTTTTCTCTAGAGGAGATGTTACCAAATAAAAGTGTCTTGCACAAATAATTCACTCATTTGTGGCTTGTCCCAAGAAGTGCTGGGCAGTTATGGAAGCACAAGCATATAAAGGTTCCCCTGAATTACACCTGTGTGCTTTAATTTTGTAATGCTTAAACGTCTGAATTACAGATAATTTTAAACTTTGTGCCTTTATCTATCTGCTGTAACACTGTTCACTCCCTACCACTGCACAGTTATACAGTGTTTCTGTGTTTTGTAAATGAATCTCTCACGCTTGTAAAACTCTTAAAAAATTCAATATAATATATTTAATGCATATTGTTTCTGCTAAGATATCTATTGCTGTACCAGATACAGCTGCATGAAGTGCAACTTCTAGCGTCCTATGAAATGCATGTCTATAAATCATTCTGAGTTCCATGAGAATGAAACTGTCCTACGTAACCAAAGATGTAATGGTTCAGATTGCTAATGTGCAAGTTAAGGGGAGGGATGCTATCCAGAAGGACCTGAGATGCTCATGACAACCTCATGAAGTTCAATAAGGCCAAGTGCAAGGTCCTGCACCTGGGATGGGGCAATCTCAAGCACAGATATAGGTTGGGTGGAGAATGGCCTTAGTGCAGTCCTGAGGAGAAGGATTTAGGGATGTCAACTGATGAAAGATTCAACATGAGCCAGCAATGTGTGCTTGCAACTGAGAAGACCAACTGTATCCTGGGTTGCATCAAGAGAAGTGTGACCAGCAGGTCAAGGGAGGTGACTCTGCCCTTCTGTTCTGCTCTTGTGAGACCCCACCTCGAGTACTGCGTCCAGTTCTGGAGCTCCCAACACAAGAAGGACATGGAGCTGTTGGAACAGGTCCAGAGAAGGGCCATGAAGATAATCAGAGCACTGGAGCACCTCCCCTAGGAGGACAGGCTGAGAGAGTTGGGGCTCTTCAGCCCAGATAAGGATCCAGGGGGACCTTTCAGTACTTAAAGGGGTCTACAGGAAAACTGGAGAGGGACTTTTTAGAAAGACATGTAGTGACAGGGTAAGGGGAAATGTTTTCAAACTGGAAGAGAGTAGATTTAGACTAGACGTTAGAATGAAATTCTTTACTGTGAGGGTGGTGAGACACTGGAACAGGTTGCCCAGCAAGAGTGTGGATGCCTTCTCCCTAGAAGCATTCAAGGCCAGGCTGGATGGGGCTGTGAGCAACCTGTCTAGTGTGAAGTGTCCTTCCCTAGAGCAGGGGGGTTGGAACTAGGTGATCTTAAAGGTTCCTTCCAACCCAAACCATTCTATGATTCTATGGCTCTATGATTCTATGAAGTTTATAAATGGACATAGGTCAGTTTGATCCAGCAAGGAATTTTCACTTTTTTTTTTTTTATATATATATATTTATAGAGTGGCACAAATATCTTAGATGTTCAAAATAACCATCTACAGCTCAGGTGTATTATTCCTTTCATCTGAAATCATTAACACTGAGAAGCTCACATCTGAAGTTTACCTCCCCCATAAATTTGCCTTATGCCAAATGGCCTTAAACATCTCCTGATTTTTGTTTTATAATTCCTTCTTTCTCAGTAGTTTCAAACCTTTTCGCTTTGTGAATGTCCATTTTATTTCTCAGAGACATAGCTGTCATGCAGGGATTTACTGTATCAATTTGTTTTCCCTAGTTACTTTTTACAGATCTCTTACTAGCTGACCTGAGGTCCTGCAGACCCCAGGTTAGAAACTACAGATGTATTCAATATGGGAGAAACTCTGGGAGGAAGAGAGAAAGAAAAGGAGAAAAGGAGAGAAGGGAGGAAGGGAGAAAAGTGTTGAGATTGAAGCAGCCCCCTTCTAAGACATTTTACATGCACTGGAAGAATATATTCTTAAATAATGTCATTTTAATTGGACTTTTAATAATGAAGCCTGAAATAATTTTATAGTAATTTCACTTCATGGTACTACTAAGGTTCATTTATTTAATTTGAGGTAGATGCTGAAGTCTGCTGCCTTTCACCCTGGATTAAATTGGATAGTGTCTTCTAAATCTCCACTTCATATCTTCGAGTTTGAGTCTGCTTTAAATCAATTAGGAATTGGCTTCACTCAAAATAAATAAATAAATAAATAAATAGGAAAACCAAAGTTGGAGGAGAACAAGGCTGCAGCACAGGTTTCTGAGAGGTGGACATCCTTCAGAAAAATCATTTTCAGAACCAAGAGAAAGAGCAGGAAAAGAGGTGACAGAAGTATAGTGAGATAGCTATGCTCAACTTGTGGGCTCAACTGCAGTTCAAGAAAAGAAACCCAAGTGTTTATCACTGGTGTACTACACTGTGTTACATGTGGACACAGATGCAAATGCATGGTGCCCTACTGTGTCACCATGAAAACCACATCCCATTGGACACCCCCTGACCATGAGGACAGAATAACATGGAAATCCAGAGGAGACATATTGGTAGCATGATACCAAAACAAGACTCTCAAGCTGACATAACCCAAGCCAGGAGCTACTGGCTTGAGCACTGGGGCTTAGAGCAGTCCTTTCATGTCTGACCACTGTCACACTCTGGGAAATTAGACTTTGCACATCTTGCAGTTAATAAGGAATGCACAAAATAAATTGATTACTTTTTCTGCAGACTGTCCTCCAGCACAGGTTCAGAAAAGGTCTTGTCATACAGAAGAAGTCATCAGGAAGAATCTAGCACACTTGTAGTCCTCCAAAAAACAGACCTATAAACACATTCCAGCCATGCCAGCTAATTAGGATCTATTTCAGATGTGAGAGAGTTCATGCTGCACAGATCTCCGGCGCATTGGTGCAGCGCTGTTTATTTTCCTAGCAGATTGTCTCATTTCATTAAGCATTATAATAACATGATTTGGGAAACATCTCCAGCTTTAAAACCTTGTTATTAAAAGAGCCCATCTTAGATGGCTCGGCTGGGTATTAATGCTCTAAGTGACAACTAGCATGATGCAATGACTTACCGCAAAGTAAGGCTTAGCCTGTACAATGTTCATGTTTTACCTGCTCAGTTTTCTGCCCATCTTTAAAAATCTGTACAGAATTCCCTTACACAACACATCACAGAGGACAATGACAGCAATGCTCAGAGTTATATAAAACAGGACACAGAAATGACGTCTCCACTCAGACATGCAGGTGATAGCTAGACTGAAAGAATCTAAGCATAAATGTTCAGATGGACTCCTGAAAATAACTATATGCCTTGTTGTTTGTAGGGGAATATCTATAGGTATTCCAGGAATGCAGGATGGGATAAGACCAGCTGGGCCACCACTTGGTCCTTGCAAATACAGGTAACTATGGAGACATTTTGTCTAGTGTCACCCACCAAGCCTCAGCTCCGTAAGCCCTCTTTGCACATGGTAACAATGCAAAAGTACAAAGGATCAAAAGTCACCAGAACAATACAGCAAAGAGGCTGAGGACTTAGTTCCTTCAGTTTCAAAAGCTTTTAGGTGAAAATATCTTATTCTTTATTGGTAGTGGATTATACCCCCCTCTTCTCCTCCCCCCCCCCCCCCAAAAAGAAAGAAAAAAGAAATAAACAGCTTTTGATCATCCAAAATAGTGAAAATTTCCTCCAATCTATGTATCTGATAGCTAGTTAAATCCAGATTAAATGAATAAAATCTTGCAACATGTCATAGAATCATAGAATCATGGAATCCTTGGAGTTGGAAGGCCATCTAGTCCAGCTCCCCTGCAACGAACAGGGACACCACAGCTAGATCAGGTTGCCTAGGCCGGATCCAGCCTTGCCTTGAAAGTCTCCAGGGATGGGGCATCAACCTCATCTCCGGGCAGCCTGTTCCAGTGCCTCACCACCCTCACTGTAAAAGACTTCTTTACATCTAACATAAATCTACCCTCTTTAAGTTTGAAACCATTTCCCCTTGTTCTGTCACAGACCCTGCTGAAGAGTCTGTCTCCTTCTTTCCTATAGCTCCCCTTTAGATACTGAAAGGCTGCTATCAGGTCACCTTCTCTTTTCTAGGCTGAATGGCCTCAGCTCTCTCAGTTTCTCCTCATAGGAGAGATGTTCCATTCTGCGGATCATTGTTGTGGCCCTTCTCTGGACATGCTCCAACAGGTCCATGTCTCTCCTGTACTGAGGACTCCACATCTGGATGCTTTACTCCAGGTGAGGCCTCACCAGTGCAGAGTAGAGGGGCGGGATCACCTCCCTTGTCTTGCTGGCCATGCTCCTTTTGATGCAGCTCATGATACGGTTGGCTTTCTGGGCTGTGAGGGCACATTGCTGGCTCATGTCCAGCTTCCCATCCACCAGTAGCCCCAGGTCTTTTTTTGGCAGGGCTGCACTCAATCCTTTCATCCCTCAGCTTGTTTTGGTAATGGGGATTGCCTTGATCCTGGTGCAAGATCTTGTGTTTGGATTTGTTGAACATCATGAGGTTCACCTGGGCCCACTTCTCAAGCCTGTCTAGGTCCCACCGGATGGTATCCTGTCCTCTGGTGTGTCCATTGCACCCCACAGCTTGGTGTCATCAGCAAACTTGCTGAGGGTGCACTCGACCCCACTGTCAATGTCAGTGATTAAGCTATTAAAGAGTGTCGGCCCCAGCACTGACCCCTGGGAGACACCACTCATCACTGATCTCCATCCAGACATTGAGCCACTGGCCACCACTCTCTGGACTCAATCCTGCAGTCAGTTCTTCGTCCATAGAACAGTCCACCCATCAAATCCATATCTTTCCAATTTGGAGAGAAGGATGTTGTGCGGTACCATGTCAAAGGCCTTACTGAAGTCGAGATAGATCAGTGGCTCTTCCCTTGTCCAGTGATGCAGTGACATCATCAGAGAAGGCCAATAGGTTGGTCAAGCAGGATTTGCCTTTGGTGAAGCCATGCTGGTTCTCCCATATCATCTCCCTGACTTCCAACTTGCACCTGTAGGAACCGATTCATTGGCCATCATCCCACCTGTTGCAGCCAACCTCTGCAGTTTCACTAAAAGGATACAGTCACTGTTTTCTATGTAACCAAGCAGTGTGCAAAGGGTGAAGGATATCCTCTCAAATTAAATATTGTAAATAAAGTAAAAGCTGATTGAGACTCAGCTGAAGACAGTTCATAATGCTAAACTGGATCCAGCTATGGTACCTATGTGTATCTTGATAACTGTGAGGGTAGAACTTCAGCCATAACAAGATCTAGACTGTGGCCCCTGCAGTGGGCACCATGAATGGAAAAGGAAGGGAGATTCATCAATTTTCCTGTATGCCTGTATGCTGTCAGTAAAGAGCAAAACCAGCAACAGTGCAGGACAACATTTTTTCTTATTCCCATATATTTATATGTATAAAAGCCTTGTTTATACTAACAGATCTGCTTAATGACAATTATTCTGACATGACCTTGGTATGAAAGCTGTTAGTTTCTATAAAACTCGTGCATTCAAATGTACAAAATACATTTTTAAAAACCTATTCAGCTGAAGTGTTTTGCTGTGCTGAAAGACACGGAGCAAGGATATTGCCATCCATCAGAACACCAGAAGCTATTGAACAATTTTCAGTATTAACAATTTGTATTCTCTCCTGTAGAAACTCAGAGGTGGAAAACACTCAATGACATCAACCCCCTCACACTTGAAAAGTGAACTCTAAAAGCCTGGGAAAAAGAGAGTTAGCCATTCTCAAGAGTGAAATGCAAGGCAGTCAAGTTCAAAAAAGTTCAATGAAGAGAAACAGATTCTCAAAGATATTTCAAGCTTCTCCATTTCAAAACATCCTTTCTCACGAAACCCCCAGTAATATGCAGAAAACAATGCTCCAGTATAAGGAGAAAAGTCACATTTACATGGTAGAAGAGGAAAGTGGCTGAAGCTTGCTTTGTTAGGAAAGGTAGTTATGTGATTACAGTATAATAAAGAAATTCTGCTGCTGTAGGTTCAGTTGTTGGTTTTTTTAGACTACTGTATGCATCTTTTGGCAAGTTACATAGCCTGCTATTGAAACGCATGCTTAACTTACATGCTTTCCACTAGGCATACTTACTAGTTTAATTGTGCACCTGGGTTAATTTAAGGATTTGCCCATTATTGTGGAAGAATTTAAGATCTCTTTTTTTTTTTTTTTTTTTTTTCCTTAGCACGAACAAATCACGTTGCTGGATAAGAACTTTAACAAAACTTTCCTCTGTGGTTGAAAAGACATATTTAGTGTGTGAGAGTTTGGAACACAAATATAATAGGTCATACAATAGGTTAAGTTGGCCCTATTTTCTTAAATTGCCTCCAAAATTACTATTTTTCTTAGGGTCTTCTAACAGTGAATGAAGAGAAAGGAGCATATTGTGAGTAAACCACTGCCCATTTTTTGAGAAACCTGCTTACTTCCTGCCCATTCCCAAAAACAGCTCGAGTTGCCTTCATCTCTACCACTTAATATGAGAACCCTAACACAGAAGTATTCTCATTATACACAACTTCTGTGCTGTAATCTAGACAGAATAAATTGTAGATGCAACAGCAAGGAGAAAAAAAAAATGAGTTATTTATTAGCTCACACTTTGTCAGATTTGATCTGTATGTGATTAGCAGACTTTCTATTCTTCTTTGGTTGAACTATTCCAGTGTAACCAACAGTCAGTTTAAATTCCTTATACCTCAGTGGAATCTGATTATTCCCTAATTGCATACCTCTTGTTCCTCTCAGACACTCAGTCATTACATACAGAAGTGTATTTCTATAATTTTCACTGCATTTACCCATAATTTCACATCTGAGTAAGATATGAATTCTTTGTCACACCAATTTCTGTAATAAGTCTATGTTTTCCAAAGCAAGCCCAACAAGAGTAATTTACTCAAAGACCCAACCTCCCTTAAGCAACCTGTTAGCAAAGAATATATCTGTAAGCCTGAGCATGGAATCCAGTAGAGACACATTATCTGTACAGACACTATCGAGAAATGTGACTGAGATGGGGAGACAAAAGTGGGACCAGAAAACTTCCACCTCAAAATCAATTTTTGTACCATCAGTATGGAATATTCAAGAAGAAAGAGAGTTGGCAGAAGGAAAAAACTCTCACTGTCAAAAGAACTTTTTCTTCCATCCCATCTGGTGATTCACAATCCAACAAAAACAGAAGTTCAAATTCTTCCTTAGGTTTACATTGCATGTTTTCTACTGTACAATGCATTCCAAAGATATGGTGCCTTAGAATTTTCTTTTTGAGTACTTGATAATAAATTCATCTTACAAAGCAGCTGCTAAAAAGTAGTTACTGTCTAATGGCCTGTAAGTAAGACTACTGCCACCCTCACCGGATCTAATCAGTGTTACTGCTAATAGTCACAGCATATAAGGCACTGACATAGTACTCAAACCTGCCTCCTCACTTCTTCCCTGCATAACACTAAAAGAGAAATGATTTTGGCAGGGGCCTGTGATTTTATGATAAAGAGAATGACAGGAAACAATATCTGCATATCACCAGGGATGTCCTAAAGCAGGGACATAAATGTTCTTTCTTTCAGAGACATGGACCATCTCCACCACTGGAAAATTGCATGGACAATATCAGAAGTACTCTCTGTGATGCTAAGCTTTCCTTAGGGCAAAAGACTGCCAAGACAACTGCTCCAGGTCTTTTTCAGACCTGTTTTGGTTATAGGAGGCTGCAAATTGGAGATCTGTCACACTTCTTTCCACAAGCCTAAGAATGCTCAGTAAAGTAACCAAAATGAGTTCAGTAGAGGAAACACTTTGAAATTCAAAAAACTAAATAAAAAGATAAAAATGAAAAATAAACAAACAAAAAAAACCCACCACTAAAATAGACAGTGCTGACATGCAAAGAACCAACATGAGACTGTCAGAAGCCCCCATACTAATTTTGTGATACCCCATTTTGATTTTGTTCACACAGGTGCTTGATCTTACTATCGGTGCATTTTAAGTGAATAAAACTCCAGAGGTCACAAGGAAAGAAAAAAAAAAACTGCAAATTTTCAGCTGGATGTTTAGAGGAAATATCTCTGCTTTGTTGCACCTTCTCAGCTGCCACCAAAGATAAAGATAATTCACCAGGAAAATGAAAAACATTCTGAGAACTTGGAGTGGGGAGAAGTGATGGAATCACTAGCATGATATCAACACTATTAAGAGATGGAATAGAGAAAACTCTGTGAAATAAGATTTCCTAGAAAGGGGCTATAAAAGACTAATGTGATAAAGAATGATTTGGCTATGTGATATCTTCCTTCCAGAATAAAATTTGATAACTGAACATCCCCTTCACAAATGTCACTGCACACAATAAGAAAAAAAAGTTGTACATTCCTCCGTGTACCACAGTTCTCCTAACATCTGAACAGTCACTTAGTAATGGTTTTGACTCCTTTGCTAAGGTAGGTAAAAAGGTATTGGTCGTATCTCGCAAAAGAGGAACCAAACCATAAAGTGGATTAAGTGCGCTACCCAGGAGTCCACAGAACTGCTGGCTGGCTCATCGCAAGCTTATTTGGGAGATATCCAGCAAAGGATCTGGAAACAGCTGAACTCAGAATTAATCCCAGATCCCCTGAATCCAATTTACCAGATTAAATTTTATCAAAACTGCTACTGGGGCTTCAGGACTAAGACATGTATCTGCACATTTCATTTGTTCTTATATAAAGGCAGATGCAAGCTCAGAGCTATGACTTGGCATTAGAAAAAATGAGTCCTGTCTTCAGAGATCTGACACAAGAGATTTGCCCACCTTGGCTCTGCTTTAAAATCTGTGCAAAAAACACTGTTAATCATCATAAGAATATTAACTATTATTTGTTGCATTTTTTTTAACCTCTGTATAAGCGAAAACTTCTTTAGATACGAATAGTAAAATTAGGTCCTTGGAAACACTCAAGGTCAGGTTGGGCAGGGGTCTGAGCAACCTGCTCTAACTGTAGGTATCCCTGCTAATTGCAGGGGAGTTGGACTAGAAAATCTCCAAAGGTACCTTATAACTCAAAGGTTCTATGATTTTATGAGAGAAGCAAACTCAGCCATAACCCCAGGAAAACACAGGCAGAGCCTGTCCAGGCTGGAGAGAGTACTCCATCCCTACATCTCCCAGTTTGCAGCAGGAAAGAGCTGATCACCTCCTAGCTCTGAGCCAAAGCAGCCTTAGAAACTGCAACACCAAGTAGGGAAGGGCAGGAGCTCCCAGTTATCTAGATGCTAATTGTAACATGTTTCAGTGCTTCACCACACTGACTGTAAAAATTTCAATGGGGAACAGCCACTCCCAAGACTGAGTTTTTAATTTACCTTTAGCATATACAGTCATGATTTGCATTTTTTTATCCCAATTATAGAAATGACTCACTGTTCTGGAACTCTAACAGTCCTTTCAAATTCCTCCATGGAACGTTGCACATGTGTAACATCCACCCTTGCAGTTTATGCCTTTCACAGCTGCTTTATTAACACAGCTACTGAAGAGAAATATTACTTGGGTAATATATTGGTGCCCATTAACTGAACATTATACATCATATTTTAATGTCTCTGATACCACAGCCAAAATGGTTACAGGATGAATAAGGCTATTAACTCTGAGGACTGTGAGCAATTTGTACTCAAATCCTGCTCCACCTTGAAAAATATCCTTTATGAATTTAGTGTAATGAAGCCCTTGAAAAGGGTGCCCAGAGAGATAGTGGATGCCCCATCCCTCGAGACATTCAAGGTCAGGCTGGATGGAGCTCTGAGAAATGTGATCTAGCTGTAGGTATCTCAGTTCACTGCAGGGGAGTTGGGCTAGATGGTCTTTAAATGTCCTTTTCAACTCAAACAATTCTGTGATTCTATGAGAAATGTACATTTTGGATATCCAGGCAGGAGGTCTTTTGGAATAATAGTAATATTCAAATTTTTCAAAAATTGAATATGATTACAAACAAATCTGTGAGGAAATAACAAAGAATAAATCTTTTACCTAATGCCTGTTTTGATTTTATAGTTTCAGAAACAAACTGGCAGGTGCCATTTCCAACAGTAATGTTACTTAAATACAGATACAGAACTGTAAGATTTAGACTGAAATTTACAACCTTCTGAAATATACTTGTGCAAACATATGCTTAAAAGGAAATACCTTTATTTTAAGTTACGTTAACCTAACTTATTCACAAATCAGTTCTTCTTCAACTGGTTCACTCCAGAAACACTTGACAGGAAGTCAGCATATGTCTTAGAAAGTGCTTCATGTGGGCAGCTGGGATTTTACAGCGTTTCACAGTAAAGAACTCCTGTGCTCACTCCAAGTGCCTTGGCTTCCATTTGGATTGTTGTTGGTGCAGGGGTCAATTTTTACCACTATGACTGTGTATTTTTTGTGTGTTTGTCTGTGTGTTCATTTGCAGCCTGCATCTCCCTCAAAGCCCATACAATGGCTTATTCAAATTGGCACTGTGCTTTAATTGCTTAGTGCTGCATAATAAAGCAACAAAAAATACTGAGAACATATCCTACATCCCTTATATAATCCACTGTAACTCACTGGTATTTCAGTTTGCCAATCTGACTCTCAGTGGAGATGTAGGATGTCAATACCCAAAGATCTGAACTTCATGAGCTTCATCAAAGATATGCCATTCAATCTCCATGGTGTATCCATCTAATAGAAGTAGTATCCAAGAAAGATAACCTTTATGTCATCAACTTTTGAATGAAAGTGACCAAACTTTATTACATTTTCCAGTTTAATTAACATTCCCAGATTCAATTGCTTTCTATGCAGGTAATTTCTTCCAAACTCCACCACATGCTAAGGAATGAGCATGGCACAAGCAAACTTTCACTGTAAATTCAAACTCAGGAGCAAACCTATTAAATGTTTATTTAATATAGCATTGACATGTACAATTTTTAGATCAGCCTCCTCCACCCTCATTCGTCCCATTTTTGGACCTAAAGTACTTTCTTGCTTGAAAGAGCATAGATCCTAATGCTTCTTATTGTTGATTCCCACAAGAACCTAGGTATTCCCACTCTGACAGAAAGAATGGTGCAGTATCCAGCTACTTAGATACTGTATAATTCCCTGAGTATGTCTTGAACAGAGCAAAACCATGTTTTAATGACTTCTGAGAACATAATGGGATTTCTCTGATCTCCAAGTATGTCCTTAAAAAATATCTCATTTTAAATACAAGTAATACAGATAACTGCTATGGGACCAGTTATTGGGTTGTTTTTCCTAACTGTTAGTATGCCATACAACTTCTCATAGAGTCCAATCTGGAAGAAATGTTGGGGAAGGATAATGTTTACATGGTATTGTGAATGTAAGAAGGGCTGAGGATGAAGTGAAGAGGAAGACAGTGTTTATCTGCAGTTCACGAGTGTCAGTTCTTCAGCCTCAGTCTTCCATTAACTGCTAAACCAAGCTGCTATTTCAGAATCACAGTTGCTTTCTTCATTTACCTTTAACATCTAGATCATAGATTATAATAACTCCTTGGGTTATTTTAAGACTTTGCTATGTGCACAGGCTGACTGTTGCCTTTTTTCACTCTTTCTTCTGGAAAGGAGATGTGTTATAGAGGAGCCTAAGACCCACAGATTTTCTTTGTGCTTTGTTAGTTCCAGCATAAAATAGGTCTTAAATGAAGGGAATAGCTAAAATAGCTGAAAAGAAAAGAATTACTAACTGCAGCATTCATTACAGAGAAGCAGAAAGATGACTAGCACAATCCTGTACGTGGGAAATCGGAGATTTTTGGATAAACATAAACTGAAAAGAGAGGATCATGATCAGAGCTCACTGACAAAGCACTTGCTTGAATTTCTTACTTCAGTACGGAAGAGACTTAGTGGGACAAAGCATTAAATCTCTGTAGGTCAGACACCTAGTCTTGGCTTACAGTGGCAAAAAGCATTGTAAGAGAGGATTTAAGTATAAAGCTGTATTTTGAAAAAACTTTTATGTATTCCTGTTGCTAGTGGAAAGAAACAGAATGGAAAATTAGTGAAATGCCAAAGAAAACAAAAACAAGAGAAAAAATTCTGAATAAAAGTCGGGAAAGCATCCTGAAAACAGACTTACATTTAACCACTGCATTCAGAACAGGTCCATGTAGTCTAGACCAGATAAAATACAGTAAGAAATAAATTTGCAAATGGCTTAGTAAGGGCTAAATAATACCCCATTTTGGCTTCAGCTAGCTTTTGATTTATGTCACCGTGACCTGGCATAGTTTTCAGACAGGCTGATTTCAGGTCTTGCTACTTCCAGAACTGCAGAGGCAACAGATGTCATCACAGGCTTCTACTGTGCATCATGGAGAGAAACTTTCCATTTTGTTATGCTATTTTTGAATATAAGTGCATTTTTGCAAAGCATAGTAACTATGATGACCTATAAGTTTTACAGGTGAAACCACAATCTTTCAGTTCTTCAGTCTAACTGCAGAATATAAAGCAATATAAACTGTGTATGATCAAAATATTAATGCTCTACTTTAAGGCATCTGTATGTCTCATGATATACTCTTTAATTTTAATTAATCCTAATATTTTCAAATTAAAAATTATTTTGCAACACTCAGAGAAATAGTTGAATTAATAATGACAGAAAATTCTGGAAAAAAATCAGTCCTTAGTAGTGAAACTAGCAAATAATTATCTGCAGATAGGCTCAAGACATCAGTTCAGACATTTTGATGCAGCAGCTGCCTCACAGTATGTAAAGAGCTATATTAAATCAGCGGACCAGACATACATTCCTGAATTGCCATGTCTTTGGATCTGTCATGGTGAGACTACAAAGATGGCAATCATTTCAATCATACTGCTTATTTTTATATATTTATATTTATATTTATATAAATATTATATATATATATAAATATATATTATGTATTGATTTATATTTATATAGTTTTAGCTACTTATGTTTATACGTACCTAGCTGACAATAGATGTTTTCATAACTACCTAATTCACTTGGAAAGCAGAAGTACCAGGATCCTCTCAGAAAAATTGTTTAGTAGATCCTTGTTGGATGCTTGTCTACTTTTAATAAATTCCTGTACCAAAATTACAACAAGGGTCAGCAACACCTGAAGAAGCAACTCTTCTGGTCAGTGACCCACACAGAAGCATCTTTGCTTCTTTGAAACAATGTTCTGTTCTTTAGATTGTTTTTCACAATGAAACCCCATAAAACTTTTAATGGAAATTTACAAAGGTACTGGTATAAATTAGTTCCTATTGCATTAATCCAAAACCCATTCAGGTAAATAAAGAGTCCTATTTGTTCTGGGCAGGTTTGAATCTGCCTTATGTCCATTGAAACATTAGCTTTTCTGCACATTTCCAACATGTTGATGGTTTTAGCCAACCTCAGGTTTAGGTGACAGCAGAGCATTCTGCCAACAAAGTGGTTGTCCTGATTTTTTTGATGGGCAGCAATAAAGTACAACAAAATATTGCTCCTGCTGCGGATGCCAAAAAGGACTTTCCTGCGCTCTATTTGCTGTGCTGTGAAGCAAAGTAGCCACGGCTTTATGGTTATGTTCTTTCAGTTTCAGTTGTATTACTTTTACTGTTTGTCTCACTGTGAGACTGAGTCAGAAATGAAGTCGTGTTCTGCTTTCTTTCAGGTTCAGGCCATGTATTGTCATGGCTAATGGTCACCTGTTTGGAATTTTGAAGCTGTCCATAGATACAGGCACTAAATCAAGTGTTGTATTTTATTCCCAGATCTTCTGCACTCAGCACCAAATAGCCAGTCAAAGCTTAGCATCCTATGACAATGAAAGACAATGCCACTAAGAGAAACAACATACTATCCAGTAGATGAAAGTGGTAAGAAGTCTTCTAACTTCACCCATAACTACATCAATGATCTACAAATCATTTATCTGGCTCATGCTGTCACTTCTGCATTGACACTCCAAAACCGGACTCACTTCTGTCAATAGTTACCCATCTGCTTAGATCTGTCAATGGCAAATACTGCAGGTTTGCTACTGAAACCCAATCCATCTCTTAGCTCTGCAGTGCAATGTTCAGAACAGTCAACTTCTGCCATCAGCCTGTGCAGCAGGGCAGCTTCCCAATGCCCTTCTTGGTGAAAGATTCTGACTTCAAACTGATTCCATTCTCTTTGGTGTAGCATTTAGTTTGGTAGATACTTTAAATCTTCCCTGTCCACTATAGAGATTTCTTAAAAGAATCGAGTAAATTTGGCTTTTTTGCATGTTTTTTTTGCCTGACCTACTTCTGATATTTTTATTGGCCGCTTTTAACCACTTCATCTTACCCCATTTAGCAACACTAAAAGCTAATAGTAGTTACTATTTCTTGTGCTCCCATTTCCTGGCATATCAAGTAAAAACCTTACCCTTTCTAGGTTGCAAAGGAATGCCTCAAGATACAATTGAGCACAAACATACCTACAAGTAGTGATGCTTAGGAAAACAATACTCAAAGGCAAAGCTTATATATCTATGCCCAAGTGTTTGTGTTCCATGTGGGATAACTGATGTTGTTGTAAAGCAGAAAGGGTCACAATTCTCAGGAAGTCTCAAAAAAAAAAAAAGATTATTTCCTACATGGGCTTGAAATCAACACATAGAATCCAGCATGAATATTTCAGGAGGGAAAATCATGCAGGTAGGTAATGTAATGTTTCCCAACAGAGGAAAGAAAATAAAAAATAACAGTGGTAACGCAAAGCCTATTTCAGCCATCAAAGAGAACAGCTTTTGTGGAGCACCTATGTGACACTGAAGAAACAAAGGTTTCCCTGTCTGTTGCCTACCTATCTACTTGATCTTGCAATATGTTGCAAACATACAAGAGGATTTAGGCATACTGAAGAAATAATGTTCAGTCATTTCAATGTCAAGGCTTAATTTTTATTTTATTTTTTGTTTTTAATTCTTGTTTTTGCTGTGATTCGATCAGGAACATCCAGATAATGTTTATCTACTGCAGATGGATTTCACTGAAAGAATATGAAAGCTTTAAACAGACATATTAATGAGAGGTCAGCCAAAGTAAATTGGCATTTCTCTCTCCATATATTTCCAAATATTTATTGTCATGTCCTTGTCTTGTCTGTTCTCACCATCCAGAATGGGTACAGAAAACTTTCTGGATGAAGGAGGAATATGTATGTGGAAAAAGAAATCTCTAGAGTTTGGGAAATCTTTGGGCAGTAAATGTGAGGAGGCCTCAGAGAGGTCAAGTTAGAATGTATTTATAAAGACAAAACAAGCTGAAATCAGCTCAGTTGGCTCCATTTCAAGCTCTTCAGGCAATTTTCTCGTAGCATGGAGGCCCTCAGAGAGCCCTGGAATTTGGCTGAGTAGTTTTTGTAACATCTCTATTTTCAGAATCTAAGTGCTGGGCCTCATCTACTTGATTAGGGCTGGTACACTTGGCCACCATTGCAGGGCCCTTCAGTGATTTCTGTTGTATTTCAAACGTGCTACTTACTGGAAATCAGTATGATCTCTTCTCTCCACCTGTTAAGGAGCAGGGTGCTGATACTTCAGGTAGCTGATTTAAAAGCAGTTGAGGTACACCCAGTGTAATGCTGTAGTCTTTTCTATCACTTAGTGTAGAATTTCTATCAGTGTTCCTGTGTTTAATATAGCCCATACTGGGGACCATAAAATAATAAGCAACCTCATGTCTCTAGAGACACTGGCACTGTGAAAATTCACTTCTGATGCTAGAATTCCTAGAGAGCTTTCAAAAGCTTGAAGAATGTTTCATTTTCGGGGACTCAACTTCTAAATCATGTCTGCTGCTATAAAAGTAATACACATTTAAGCTCCATACTGTTCATGCATTTTTTTAATGTTTCTATTTAATTATTTGCTTACTTGCCTGGGCCGATTTCTTTTCTCTTAATAAGAGCAAAATGAAGTTAAAGTGTATGCATTATTAAATTTAATGCGAAGTTACAATTGAATTACAAAGTAGTAGTCATTTCTTTTATTTATTATGATGTACTGGTCTCTCACTCATTCACAATGTCTCTCCTTTTTCTGCTTGGAAGATATGGAAGAAATGGCCTAATAAGCTTCCTTTTACAGCTGAGATTTTCAGAGCAACTTCAGATGTCTGGATGCCCTCATCCCATGTAATTTAATGAGGCCTGAGAATCAAATCCCTTAAGCAACCACAGAAACTTCTGAAGGGAGGGACATTCCAACCACCAAGACATCTGTGTACCACAGCTGCCTGGGCCATCAGGGGCTCCCTCTACAATTTTATGCTTAACTTTAATTTCCCATCTGCACAAATAGGGACACTTTGTTACCCAATATGGGACCTGTGGGTTGTGTACAGATGAAGACATCAAAGATGAGTTGAATTTTTAGACTGCACTGAGAAAGGAGTGGGTACATAATACTGAAGTGCATGGCATTTCAGAACCATTTCCTTGCACTGACACTACAGTCTTGGCATTTCCTACACACTTGTCTTATTGAAGAAAGCTGTATAAATCAACATGACAGAACCTGTGTTACTTGACAGAAGAAGCCACCAATCCCTTGAACAAGAGAGATGAAAACAATGATTCTGGTAGAAACACCGAAAAGAAATATCAGCTATTTATGTTAAGAGACCACCCTGCCAGAGGATTAAAACAGAAACAAACAAAACAAAACAAAACAAAACAAACAAACAAAAAAACAAAAACACCCAAACACAAGGCAAATGTTGGTCAGGAAAATTTTTAGCCACAAAATTGTTACCTATCAGACTGTGAGTGCAGTAGGAAGGAATTCAAGAGAAGACAAAATGTAGCATGATTTCAATATAGTGTCTATAAAGTGTAGCAGCACCTTATAAAAACAAGGTTTCTTTCAATCCCATTGTACTGAAAACCATGCAAAATATCCTTCTTTCACAGTGAAAGGCTTTATTGCTTAACTATACCTGCTTCTCTTAGGTAATTTCTACGTAGTTTCAATTGAGAGAAACAAAGAAGAGCAAATGCACATTGGTTTCTAAGGTATATTTTAATTGAGGGCCATAAGAAAAGTAGGAAAATGTTCATTTATTAGAAAAATGTAAAGCAAAATCAAAGACTGGTCGGATGACTAGAAATAATGTTCAAGTATCTTAGCATGAAGGAGAGAGACAGTTATCTATGATGGATGGACTGGATTCCCCATTGCAGAAAGATCTGTCTTTTTTCTTTCTCTCTGTCTCTCAGTAATAGGCTTTAGAGGATCCTTTCAGACCTTGAATTTCATGCCTATGAATGTGAGGAAAAATATATTAATGATAGAATTACTCAATTAATTTTCTGGTCTTCTCCAAGGAATACAAATAGTATGAGTGATTCCAGATTAATGGATATGGAATTAATTTAATCTCGCTTCATAAATTAAAGAAGAAAAAAGAGAGATCATGAAAATAGCTGCTGTGAATCTGGAATGAAATTATTGTGGCTCAGTTACCTGATCCATAACAGCAAATGGAACAAGTAGAAGATGTGACTGGAAACCAAAAGTAATTTGTGAATTAGGCCAGATATGACAGATTTCAGCTTTTGCCAAGATACAAATAGCAAAGATCAAACTGCAGTGCCTAGCCCTGAAAACCCTGAATCTGGATCATACTAAGTTCTACAATATTCCGCATTTACCTGAATGCATAAACCATTCTACCTAAATGACAGAATCTCTTCTTACAGAAAACTCATTGACTTCAGCGAGTACCAACCTAGTCATAAAACTCTGCTTTTCTGGATTTATTTGTGGGATTAAGGACTGTAAATCCATCTCAGTGGGGAATGTCTGGCTCAGATGCTCGGCAACAGATAGAGATGCTTTCCCATGTAGGTCACTGGACTGGGTCTCCTCCAGGTCAATAGCAGCCAAAGTGCTATCTTATTACAAATCCTTCAGTGAATCCCATGAAAAACTTTAAACTGTTAATTGCTATTTTACCTGATTTCTTAGGTTAGGTATAGAAATGGCATGACACAAAGGTTATTGTTTTAAAAGCCAGTTCTCAGTTATCCAGGATAATGGTGGGCTCAGATAACTGCGTTATCAGAAAGAATTGGTAATACACTTACAAGTTGCAAAGACGTTCATCTTGCTCAGTATGGATTCTGCCTGAGTCTCACAGTGCTCATTAGCTTTCAGCTCCAGTCCTGTAGGTTTGAATAAGATCCTCTACAGCCACTGCCTCCAGCCCCTAACCGTCCCAAAGGACTGTGCAAGGAGCACAGCACCACTTGGGTGGGGTGAATAATAGAGCTGGCAAGCAGGAACCGGCATTGCAATCTCTTTAGTCAACAGCCCGGTGTGCAAACCAAGGAAGGATGAGCTGTCTGCATTATGCCAGTTGAATGATTGCATCCAAACACATTTGCAATAGAGAAGCCACTGCCATACTTAGCAATACTTTTCCACCTGGCTGGCTTACTGAAGATACTGTTATGATGCAGAGCCCTCCAATTTGTACCAGTGGTTGCTGAGGATCATATTTTGAGAAGTTAACAATCCTCCCAGATTAAAAAAAGCAAAAGAGCACCAGACTGGAAGGAAGTATGCATGGTTCAGCACTCTTCTACTTTAATCCGCAGCGCCTGGCTGCTGACAAGATAGACTGTTACAGCTCCTTTAGGGCTCTTCTGCATGCTTGTGCCAGTTCTTAATCTATGGATCATTGACATGATGGAACATAACGGGAGCTTCAGAGCCCATTATATTTTCAGTTGTCAAATATAACACAGGGAGACTTTCATCATCTAACATTCAGTATAACGCTACATATGGACATGTTCATAAAGCCTTTAATCTTTCATACCACAAAGGTACAAAGCACCATTCCACGTTTTGTTGATTTTTTTTTTTTGTTTGGGTTTTTTTTTTCGCAAAGTCCAAGTTACCAACTATAATGAAGCAAAATGTTTTCATTAGAGTAATTTTTTCTCTCCAAGCTAAAACATTACAAGAACCACTACAGATTCTGAGTACCATTTTTGCTGCTTAGTTATGTGATTAGAAAATAGTTCTTTAAAAGCTGCTTAAAATTGCTAAGCACTGTTTACAAATTCCCTGATAGATCTCCCTTCCAAGCACATTACTGTTTACAGGTGAAAGGTTAAGAGCTGCAAAGTGGGAATCAGAATGGAAGCTCAACAGCATCCTGTTTAACATGCAGTTCTGAAGTGCAGTGGCCAAAGCAATCCATAAGGTGCCTACTCGCACCTTAAAAATTTCAGCTGTGAACTTAAGATTTTCTCTCCACTGCCCTTCCATGTGTTACAGCAGAGTGGGCAAAAACTGGCAGCTCTGTGACAAGATGATTGGCAAGCAGAGCTGATTTAGGACCCTGCAGGTGATAACAACAAGAAATGCTAGATGTGGTTTTATTGTCAAAGCATTGATGATCTTGATTCCTCACTAAAGGAAAAAGAAAAAGAAAAAAGAAAAAAAAAAAGACTTTCCAGCTTTCCATTTGCTTAAACAGGTTCAAAAGGAAAAAACAGAACTTGGAATGGAGAACCTGTACAAACGTTAGGATGAATATAAAAACTCAGCAAAATGAACTTCCACTGTTGGCAGATTCACTTTATCTTCTTTCTCCTGTGTCTCAACTTGTTCCTTAAGATGCCTCATCCCTGAAGGTGTACAAGATCAGGTTGGATGGTATTCTGAGCAGCTTGATCCAGTGCTTGATCTAGTGGTTGGCAATCCTGCCCACGTCTGCGTGTTGGGACGAGAGGATCTTTGAGGTCACTTCCAATTCAAGGAATTCTATGATTCTACAATTATTTGATTCTATGACAACATGGAGAGAAGCACCTTGAGAACCACTCCAAACTAATTTCAGCCAATAATTGCCATGAAGCAGAATAGCAGGTGTGTGAGATCTGGCCCATTTGGCAGGATGGTAGCCATTACTCCAGCTCATTTGCGAGCAAATAGTTTATTTACCCACTTGATCACAAAATTCACTGAGGCTCCAAAAGTTCTGGAGCCTGGATGTATATTCTGCCTTGTTCTCCTCTAAGGAATCAGCATTTCTGCAAGGACAAGTAGGCAGCAGTCAGTGCTACTGAGACAAACGCCAGTGAAAGGCACAGACTGAGAGCTCGCAGGGAATGCAGGGAGAAGCAGCAGAGCTTCCTTACCTAGGCATAATCCCCATAATAGGAGGATCAGCATTAGGGATATCTTGCTCAGTCCCTTTCTTACTGATGAGGGGTTTGACAAGTTGTGGAGAGCTTTCCTGGACATTTGCCATGTTCCAAGCCAAAATCCACATCCAAACATTCTCCCTTACTTGCACATGGAATTATAGCTAAGAATTGTCAACTGCCAACTATGCCATGTGCTTAACCTTAGCATTTTGAATCCAGCTCACCACATTTCACATAGGCCATCAGAAAACAATGAATTTTATCTGTCACTGTCCTCAGTTAATCTTCAGCTCCCAGTCAGAGCTGAGAGTTCCTCTTTGAAATCTTTCCTTTGTGTGAATGGAACAAGCACTGGATATCACAGATATATGTAATACTGGTAAGTGGCAATGACTTTTGTGGCCCCTATAAAATTCATACTGAAAATTATTATTACTAAAATTTATTTTCTACCTCAAAATCTCATCCCAAATACACTTGTCTACTGATAAACCTTCTCCCATGTGTGAACAATGCTCAGATAAGTGTTTTAACAAAAATTCAGGATTGATAGGTTAAGAGGTGACTGTATATTCATAAGTAAACAGATGGCTTTTCTGCTGAAGAATTCATATCCAGAGCTGCATAACTTAGGAAAAAAAGCAGCTTTAATGATCAAACAAAATACTAGACCTGGAAAACAAATTGCTGCAAAAGCCTATTGACTTGTTTAACATTTCAGAAAGCTCACAATATAAAACCTTGCTTTCACATCCTGCTTCTGCACTCTAATTAAGCTGATTTTCATGCTTTGCTAATGTTCATCTGTGATGTCTTTGCAATATGAAACTGAACACCTCCATGCCCAGGAAACCATCTATGCTGCGCTTGCTGAATCTGATTCCCTGTCCAGTCAACGGTCAAAACAACAGGAGTCCAAACACTGCCTCTGGCAAACAAAGCCACGCTGTTGGGATTGTCTTATATTTAAAGTAAACAACATAAAGCCTGACAACATGCCAGGTCCCAGCCTCTAAGTATTCTTACAAATCCCACCTCTTGAAAAGAACAAGAAAATAAAAAGAGGTATTTTTTGCACCTATCCTATTATTCTGATACACCAAAGTGCTGGCCAGGGCTTGGGTTCAGCCTCTGGGTGCACTCCAAGCCCAGAGCAGGCTCCCAACCATGGCACTGCTGTGGCTTTGAGGACTCTGTCTGAGATGTGCCTACATGGAGAGAGGGGATCATGCAAAAATTACAGTGCCTACAACATGGATTCCCAGCACTGACATGATAACCCAGTTTATACCTGTGCTTGTGATCTGAAGGAGATCCCCCTATTACTGTGCACCGATTGAGAAGACGTCAGGGTAGAATAACAGCAAAGTTCCTTGGTTCTCTTGAATGAACTATAATTACTGTGCAGTCTAGAAAAGTAGCTCAATTAACAGAGATATATACGTGGGGGATTACTGTGCTACAGAACACCCTCCTTCTAATGACTTTCTACAGGAATTTCTACGCAGAGGAGATTTGAAACATTAAATGCTGGGCAAAGGGAGCACTGCAGGTACAGCTCAGCTGCATTATTGAATTTTGAAAGAATGAGCAATTTATATTACTGGAACATTTAAAAAGAAGTCAGGCAGAGATACTAAATGATTAATGACAGTCAATAAATGGTTGGTCAGTGGTTATGACAGCTACGAGCCTACAAGGTCAACAAATCTGCTAATGTGATTGGATAGTACTGCACATTAAGTACATGCTATTACTGTTCCTTATATGCTTTTAACACCTCCTAATTTTTACTTAACCTTTTTATAACTATGTATAACAATGAACCAAATACAAATTTAAAAAACAAAAGCAAAAACAACAAAAACTGGTTTCCATTGGATCTAATGCAAAACAATTCAATGGTTTTGAATTTCTGCCATTCATTTTAGGCTGCAAAGTCCAGAGGCCAGGATTCAGCCCAGTATGTGATATGCCAGCAAGAACGGCAGTTACAGAAGGCACTTGCTATTTATGCTCTGAGGACCTTTTCAGCTTGCCTCTCCTCATCAGTTTAGTCCAAGACAGATTTCTGTCAGCCTCTGTGTTACAGACCCTTCTATAGTCTCCTTTCAGCCCCATGCATATCGTACCTTTCTTGCTTGTAACACAAATTTGCCCTCACTATTGCAGATTCCAGATCAATCCTACCAGAGCAACACATCTAGGACTTCACGGATGGGAAGCATCATTCTATGGACACTGTCAGCCTTTATTTGGCTATAAAAGTGATTCACTCTTCCTGCTACATCGCTGACCTTTTCACAATTGCACCCACAGCTCACTCTGAAGCCAATAAACTCTTAAAGCAAAGACATATAAGCCCGCCTAAGCCCATTTCAAGATTTTCTAATTATATGTGAAATGCCTTTGCACTTCCAGCAGATTTTGGGGGTCACTGTACAATGGAGTTGACACACACAAATGCTCCTCTGCGGTTCCAGGAGAGCTACAAACCATGAAAAACAGGCTGACAATGCCTCCGTTTATTTCTGAGTTCAGGCAGATGCAGATGCCATTTCTCAGTGAATTCAAAAGCAGATCAACGGTCAACTGGGGCCAAATGTAGAAGGCTTAGGATAAGGCAAGTTGTGCTAGTCTTACTGGTCAAATCTTTCCCTGAATATAATGGGGATATATGCCTAAAATACAGTGTGTGCTGTTCTCTCCCCATCTAGTCATTAACATAGGTGCATAAGCTTTACGGAGTGACTCCAAATTTACCTTTCTAAATGCACTGACAGACTGGGACAGAAATGAGTTTTATTTTGCTTCTGGCTGTATAATTAGCTATGCCAATTTTTAAACAAAACATTCTGTTTCTTTCTAACTTGGAGTACTGTGGAGAAAGTCTAAACAGATACTCAGATAGCACAAGAAGGATGCAGAGCTGTTGGAGTGAGTCCAGAGGGGGGCCATGAAGATTATCAGAGAGCTCTCCTTTAAAGAATGTTTGAAGGAGTTGGGCTTGTTCAGCCTGAAGAGGAGAATGCTTTGGGGAGACCTCATTGTGGCCTTCCAGTACTTGAATGGAACTTACAAGCAGGAGAAGGACTTACATGGTATACAGGAGAAGGGGGAAAGGTTTTAAAGAAAAAGAGGAGAAGCTAGAATGGTGAGGCACTGGCACAGGCTGCCTGGAGAAGCTGTGGATGCCCCATCCGTGGAGGCATTCAAGACCAGGTTGGATGAGGCTCTGGGCAACCTGAGATGGTAGGGGGCACCCTGCCCACTGCAGCTTGATGATTTTTAAGGTCCCGTCCAACTTAAGCCATTCTGTTATTCTGTGATTCAATGTACCTGACTTCATCTCCTTCCTATGGAGGAAATCTCTGTACCAGGGATTACATTCTGTTCTCAGTTCACTCTCAAGAACTGGATTTCCCTGAAGATCCCACCTAGGATGACTGGGGATTTCACTTGCTCTGTGCTGAGAGGCAAAAATCTTGAGTGGTATTCCCAACAGTGCTAGACAATGTAAACCTACAGGATTTCTATAGGACACACTTTGGGGAAAGAAAGGTTTGTGTCAGTCAGTACATTGTTGAGCAAACAAAGCTGAACCAAGATTCAACCCAGGTAGGTTCAAGTATTTATCTAAAGACCCTAAACTAAGCATATTGTCAGTTTCAACCCACGTATTTGCCAGTATCGGCAATTCCGTTTGGTTTTGATACCATAAACAGCCTATGTGCTCTGTGGAGGACAACAAAGGTAACATGGATAGACTCAAAGATACCTCCATTGTACTTCAGTTGGGGTGGTTTATGCTCGGAACACACGGTAGAAGCTCAGAGATATCTGCCCAAGTTCAATTCCCAATCTGTCACTATCTTTTTTCACTGCTTTTCAATCACAAAGAACTGAATATGGCCCACGGACAGATCCCTAAAAACCAAGCAAACAGCTAGAACAAACCAACCAGAGCTTTATTATTAAAAACCTCTATCTCTGTTCTGAGATCAAGATTAGATATGCATTGTCCTTGACAGTCAGGGTCTGTCTGCCCAACACAGTTCTAAATGAGGATATAGGTGATATGGGGAAATAATTCATGTTACTTCAGATTCAGATACCTATAATAAATTATTTGTTTTGACAGCCTTTGTGTCTTACCTCATTAGAAAGTGAATCAAAGGCAGATCCATGTCCATAGCTTCTCATGAAACTGCTGCAGTTTCAAGAGGTCACAAAATAATTAAATTCCACATCACAGTTGAGCTAAAACAGAAACTTTTTATGCCTCTGAGCTTATTAAACTGGACAGCACTCAAACACAGCAGTCTGTGGGTTTTAGGTAAGTTTTAAAGACCTCTTAGCAAATGTAAAAGGTACTTTTCCATGGCCCTTATTCTATCTTTATTTTCAAAGAGTGTACATAATTTTAGGACTACCCACACTGCATGAAGTCACTTTATAAAATCCTACTCATCTAGTAAGTGTTACACATTGATTTGCTAGGTCTTGTTTTCTGCTTAGACCTTTGTTTTGTTCTTCCAGTAGGCTGCTGTCTTTTATACTTCATCTGACACTGTATAGGTTTACACTAATTCAGTACTGAAAAGTAACTACATCCCATAAAATTAATATTAGCAAGATCAGAACACCAGAAAATGTCTATCAAGGAAGAGCTTCAGAAGTTGTTCTAGTGCATAATCAATTTTATACAGAAGTGCTTTCCTGTCCATAGCATCCTTCTCTCCATTTTGTTGTTCTTTTTGGTTTATTTTTTTGGTTTTGTTTTGTTTTGTTTTCCCTATCATTCTTCAATACTCTTTTGCACTTATTTAACCTTAACCTTAGGAGGAAGTTCTTCACACAGAGAGTGGTGAGGCACTGTAACAGGTTGCCCAAGGAGGTTGTGGATGCCCCATCCCTGGAGGCATTCAAGGCCAGGCTGGATGTAGCTCTGGGCAGCCTGGTCTGGTGGTTGGCGACCCTGCACATAGCAAGTCATTGTGGTCATTGTCCTTTGGTCCTTTTCAACCCAGACCATTCTATGATTCTATAATTCTATGATTAACTTAAATGTTTAACCCTACACTCGACTGTCCTGGTGTTACACTAGTTAAAAAAACAACTGAGTGAAAAATGGCATGGACTGGGGAGAATGAGATACAAAGTGACAACTAGAGAAAGCCATTAACCTGTCATTGAAAGAAATTTAAACAAGTACTTCTCAAAATATGAAGTTCTGTTTGTACTGGCCTTCTTTTCCTAATGTTTGGCGTAACAGCAGCACTATCACTCATTGTCACACTGGAATGGCTAACATTGCTCCTTAGGAAAGCATACTTTCATCATTCATCATTAGAGTTCACACACATACAGGCATAGAGATGTAAGCCAACTAAAAAACAAAGCCACAAAGGAATTCAAAACATATTCTTTTTAACTTTCAAAATTTTAAGCCAACTAACTTAAACCTGCGAATTTCAGGCTACCTTTAATCAAAAGGAAAGTTGCATCAGTGTGTGTTAAAGACTTATTTAGTACTCCAGAATGTCCTTATTCCTTGTTTTTACACTTCCAAATTATTTGCATTAAAGTCAAGAGAATCCAGCTCAGAATTTGTTGATTGGGGGATTTTTTGTTCTTTCTTTAATTTTTTTTTTATTACATGTAGAATACTACAGTATAAACACTTCTTATGCAGAGAAAGGTACCTTATTGGCATGGATTTAGTTTGACTTGGACATATCACTGAAATACTGCCTATGGTTTGAATGCAGCCTGATACCCTCTTCAAAAGCCAATATTGCCTTGGATGAAAATCAGTTCAAGAATAAGACATACACAGGTGTATGCTGGCATGCAAGGTATTTAAAGCTTTTAACAGAGCCAAGACATTTAGTCAATAGAACCAACATGGCCTGAACAGTGATTCAGTCAACCAGACACTAGCTGCCCACTCTAGGGTAAACTGAATTACTCTCTAGACTGCATCAGCAGCACTGGCTGCATATCCATGGACAACAATGGGCTCATGAAACACAATGGGCTCATTTTGATTGCCTATTTGCACCTTTAACCAGTGTCATTTGAGATGATTCAGGGTATCCTTCATTTACTTCTCCTTGGGGTGTCTCATTCCGCACTAACCGACTGCATCACAGTTCTATAGTCCTATAAAGATAGAACTTTTCTACTCTCCCTTTGGACAAAAGGCCCTAAGCTGAGTTAATTGAACCAGGAAAATAAAACTGTATTTTTGTAACCTTTCTCTAGGGTATATGTGACATTTATACATTGATTCAGGGATACAACACCAGGATGAGCTGATGTAGTGAAGAATGCAACAAACAGGTGTCTCACTTCTTTGATCTTTAAAAAAGGTAGTCTTTAAAAAATAGCTTCCAGAAGTGAATGTGCTTTTGGGATTTCTGATGAAGTCTCCCCCAGTAATGGCTTTTCATTTGTTACCTTGCCTGTCTTTGCACTTCTGTTCCTAAAATTTGAACCACATTTATGCCAAAAGCCAAGTTCTATGCATTAAATAGAATATTTATCAATGTTAGTTATGTACTCTTTTCACTGATATCAGCCCATTAATCCCATTAATTTATATATTATCTGTGTGAAAGAACGATCAGCTTTGACACACAGATGACTCAGTCTCTAAGGATTGTGTGTGCTAAATAAACTTCCTCAAACTTTCAAGATTTTTGGAATGAAGACCCAGACCAATAATGACATCTTCCTGCCTGGGTCCCAATGAAATTAATGGGAATCTAGAGCAAGAGTGTTTTTGTGGATCTTGTCCAATGTGCCTGAACTCCAGTCCATTGGCCAAGGATTGGAGTTCACACAAGGATCAGTGAAAAAGGCTTCAAGAAGTGGTTTGTTGTTAAAACCTAATATTCAAGCAGATACTCAGCTGAAGTAAAATGTCTCAGTCTTGTAGAAGTCAGCAAGTGGAACAATCAATATGAGCAGAGAATCATCCCATTTCTTTCATTGTTTGGTCAACTGACTCAGTTGTTGTCTAACAGGAGGCTGTGGTCTGTGGTCACACTGGGGGCCTGCTGGAGAAGTGAGACAGGCAGAATCAATGGAGCAGACCCTGCACACCTATCTCATCAGAGGGCATTTCCAAAGAAGTGGGAGGACAGAGGGACAGAGGGGTTTGAGATACCCTCAGGTTTGCTCCAAGGTATTGCTGAAATACTGCCACAGACAGTAGTAGAAGTGGATCAGTAAATGAGAAGCTATTAATCCAGCTAAAATAGAGTGCTGAGTTATAGCATGCCTCCCCATCAGCTTCCATGCAGAACATTAGGTAATCGGCTTTTGAATATTTTATTTTGCTGTGAATTTCAAACATTTTCCTGATGTGTGGAAATGTGCCAAGGACTGTGGCTTTTGATATGTAAGCCAAAACCTAATAATCTGTTGACCTGTCAAATAAGATATTCCTAGTGTTTAATAATAATTTTTAAAGTCCTGTAGAAGTAAATTCAGAAATTATTCCTGCTAAACAGACGGTAGTAGCTAACTTAAATCCCTCACTTAAGGCCTATGTGGAGGAGGGTAAGAGATAAGACCAAAGCCAACATATCCTTTGAGCAATGTGATCAAAGTACATGAGATACTTCAACAGAACTGCTGTTGCTGTCAAACTTCTGATGCTATCCTAATGCATTCATAGTGTACCACTGAAAGAAACTACTGAAGCATTTTCTCTCTTTAAAACACCAGCTTCTCATAAAATACACTTGTGAGACTCAAACTTCATAAATATCCATCGAAGTCTTACTGGTTGATTTTAAGGGACTTTGGATCAGATTGCTAATGGCATGACTGGCCCATTAGTTTTATATTTTTAGAAGGAGGGTATGTGTGTGTTACCAGTCCAGTTGATAACAATTTAATATTGTGTATTAAGTGCATGCAGACATGTTCAGAGCAGTCAGAACTTGTTGACAACAGTGACAAGCTGTACCAGCACTCCAGAGACTAATGGCATTTTTTCAGACATGAGCTGTAGGATAGATGAACTGGAAAAGTCTCTCAAACTGTCTATCCCATCACTTAATGTATTTACCTGTATGTAAATACATAAACAATGTGATGGTGACAATCCTCCTTGTCTCCCCCGAATAAATTCTTATTTTAAATATTTTTTTAATAAGATCTGAACTTGGTTCTGAAGTCTTTTGAAAGCCAATACTAATAAGTGGCAGAATAATAATGTGAGTTTTGTGAGTTCTTTGTAAAGGAGTATGGGCCTTAGATAACAGTCCCCGTCATTGCTGAAATCAAAAACACGAAAATATGGTCCTATTGAATAGGTAATAAGGAAGGGGAGTTTGTAATATACAATGTAAGTTTGATTACTAGAAAGAGAATGGTCATGTTTTACATTTCAAACTTGGTTAGCAAACAAATTAAAACAACCTTCCTAAACAGAAGAAAATCACATTATAAATTATGTGAATTTAAATTTAATTAATCAAAGTAGAATTATTAGTAAAACCCCATCCCTGTGCAACTAGCAGAGATTTAGATTGAGTTCTGTTTGTGCTGGGGAAGTGGTTGTGATTTGCATTTTCTGAGTAAATAGGAAAATAGGAGGTTCCTGAGGGATGCAATGGTGGCTAAGAATTAATGCCCCTGTACAAGAAATGCAAATCAAATCCTAAGCCAAGAGTTTGGACCAGTGCAATGCTGCCTCCTGTCAAATGCAATAAAGGCTAGAAAGAAAAAAATCCTGAAATTGCTCAAATTTGAAATATATTTAATTTTGAGATCTCTAGTGTGTCCATGAGTGCCTGAGAATAGCTTGATTTGAGGAAGAAAGACAACCTAAGCAAAAGGAAAGATATTTGAAGTTTGTTCTTTGTCTTGTTTGGTTTCCTTGGCTTTCAAATACACATATGATATGAAGACAGCACCTTTCCCTAAAATAAGCTGCTGAAAGCACAACCACATTGTTTCATTCAGCATATCAGAGCTGTTGCAGAATCACAGAATCATATGGATTGGAAAAGACTTCGAGATCACTGAGTCCAACCGCCCTGCTAATGTAGGTTCCACAGAAAAGTGTCCAGGCAGATTTTGAATATCTCCAGAGAAGGAAACACCCCACGCCCTGTTGGCAGCCTGTTTTAGTGCTCTGTCACCCTTACAGTAAAAATTCTTGCTCATGTTCATATGGAACTTCTTGTGTTTCAGTTTGTCCCCAGTGCTCCTTTTTCTGTCACTGGGCAACACTCAGAAGAGCCTGGCCCCATTATCTTGATTCCCAAGTAAACACTAGTAAGATCCAGAAAAACATGGGCAGACTGGGAAAAAGAGACTGCAGAGACACATCACAGGGAGAAGCAGATGGTTTTATCTGCTGCTAATTAATTATAATTTTTAAAATACATACTTTCTCTTACAACTACAGCTGCAAGCAAAATTAAACAGCTGGGGAATATAGACAGTACCAGAAGAGTAACATAGGAAATAGAGATCCAACCCAGTTAAAGATATCTAACCTGGTTAAGTTACAACTTAAAAAGATGACCTTAGAAGAACCATGGTGTAAGGGAACTACTCTAGTGGATGGCGACCTGAGGGGATGTCAAAATCAAGTTCCTGCTCAAAGCACTGAAATCAGAGTATGGACATTGTCTGGCTGGGTCTTTTGAGTCTTGGAAACCTTCAAGCAGAGATCACAGAAGCTCTCTGTGCAATCTGTTTCAGTGCTTAATACTTTTCATAAAATAAAACCAACCAACCAAATAAACAAAAAAAACCAAAAAACAATAGTGTGAATGGAATTTCAGTTGCTCCAATGTATAGCCACTGTCTGTTTTTCCTCCACTGTGCAGATCAATAAACAGCTTTGCCTTGTCTACTTGATAATTTCTTCTTAAGTACTGGAAGTGAGGGCTGGTAATAGTTCTTCTCAAATCCCTTCTTCTCAATAGTTCTTCTCCAATCCCATCCCTTCTCTGAGCTGAATAAGCTCTGTTCCGTCAGCTTCTCCTCACTGGGCAAGGGCCTGAAACCCCTGTCATCTCAGTGACTTTACACAGCGCTTACTTCAGCATCTTTCCTTGATCCCAGATGTGGACACAGCACATTAGACAGCATCCAATGATTTCCAGGCAAAGGGGAATAATCATGTCCCTCAATCTACCTGCTATATCCTGTATGCTGCAGACTTTCCTTCCTGCCATCTCTGACTCTTGCTCAGCCTACTGCCCAGCAAGACTTCCATGTCCAGATGTTTATTTTTTTTTAATTGTTGCACACATTCACTCTTACAGAAGCTATACTTGATCAGAAATGTATCCAGCATCTGATTTCATCACTCCAGGGAGCATGAGATAAGTGTAACAATTGCCACTAGGAACATAATACGCACTTCCAAAGCTTTGGCAAGGGAAGGAGAACAAAAGATATACAAAATCTATACCACAAACATTTCTCATTACTGTTACCTACCTGGCCCAGCAGAAGTCATTCTATCTGCAGAGAAATTCCTTGATTCTTTCTTCTGAACAATGTTAACCTCAACTCCAGTTTTTCAGGACCTGGGAGTCATCTGAGCACATTTTTTCTGCTACTTTACTACATCTTATTACTCAGCACCTGGCAATACCCTTAGGTTGCACCAGGTGAGGTTCAGGTCAGATACTAGGAAAAATTTCTTTTCAGAAAGAGTGGTGAGGTATTGGAATTGGCTGCCCAGGGAAGTGGTAGAGTCACCATCCTTGGAGGTGTTCAAGAAACATGGAGATGTGTCATGGAAGAACATGGTTTAGTGGGCATGGTGAGGATGGGTTGATGGTTGGACTGCATGATCATAGAGTTTATTACCAATCTTAATGGCTCTATGATTCTGCTAAGAGGTATCAGTCTAACGAGCGACAGGACCCAAAGGAATGGCATGGAGCTGCATCAGGGGATGGATAATTAGTGAGAGGGTGGCTAGCACAGGAGCAGCTTGTCTGGAAACAGCTTCTTCCTGAAAATTCTCTTTCCTGTAAATGCTGCTGATGTACTGAGTGCATCCAAAATAACAGCAATTTTCATGAAGGTCAATAGTCAAGCACACAAATGCAGACAGTTTCTGTGAGGCTGATGTTGCCAAGGAAGTTCTTCATTTAATTTGTAATAAGAGACCAGCTGTGCTGGCTCAGAGCACATGGGTAGATAGAGAACAAGAGGTTTATGTTGCACTTGCGTTTGGTAAGGACAGAGGGAACATGGTCATATGCAAGTAACGAGATGAGGGACTGCATTCATGATTTGAAAACAATAGAGAGTGAGAAGAACTGAGTCAATATGTTGGATTAAAGTCAATTTACTAAGGGCTTATTCATGTCACAAGACGAGGTTCCCATGACACAGTTGTGAAAAATGCTCAGGATAACCAAAATACACAACATATCATAAAGAGATGAGTTAAAGCAGTAGGAAAGAAGTTCCCTCTAGCTCAACCAGGGGAAATGCTTCAGCTGCAACTCTGGCATTTTAGATCAGCATTTTATTCCTGCTTTGAGTCAGAGAGCAAGCAGACAGGTGCATCTGGCCCACGCTGCTCCCAGAGAACCACCATGATTCACCACTTGGAAACAACCAGCACCTTGTGCCTCTCAGATATATGCAGTAGGTAAATCTAAATGTTAAAAGCCCCATAAAATCCACATATTTTTCGACATCTTTGTACTCATTCCTGGATTTATGTTTTATAGCTGTTCCTCCTGATCCTCCCCAGAAGGCATCAGCCAGATGGATGCTGTGGATATGGGTAATGTCAGAAACTATTTACATCTGACCTACAGAAGCCCTGATGCAAAGTGCAGGGAAGTCATTGACAGGCTTTTCCTTCCTTTCTGTAGTGTTAGACTGGGTTTGTGAAATTAAAACTTAGAATGGGAGCGAGTACAGGTGGTTTTCTTAGGATGCAAAATATGTTTCTTTAATCTTTCTATTTCTAGAGGTAGTTGAACCTGCTCTTTCAATCTCAAATAATGTTTTCATGCCAGAAATTGAGATCTACAGTCACTCTTGTACACATCCCAACTAAAACATACAAGCCCTGGGCAGTGAAATATTAGTCACAAACATTAACATCTCCATAATAATTGGCTACAGCAACAGCAGATTTTCTCTAGGGCTGAAGAAAGCACTTTGTTGCTCTGATTAGGAACCACATCAGTTTCTTTGGACAGAGTAACAGCAAGATACACACAGGGAAGAGAGAAGAATAGTAAAGATAATAACTCTAATTTCTAATTTTGATGTTAACTCTTGTAGATATGCTCACGGTAGGAGAAAGACACAACACACCTTCAGGCCACCTGGAGACTCAGCAAACTTATGTCAGTATGGTGCTCTTCACAGCTATTCAGCTGCCTTTTTAGTGCTCAGTTTGCATCCAAGTGTTCCATGAGCACAATCCTTTTATAAGCGCATGTTTAGAAGAAATAGGATAGAGAGAAAGTAATGGGAAAGGAAGCTAAAGAAAGAATATCCCTATTTCTAGATGCGTTCAAGCTTTAGAAGAAAACCAGACAAAGACCAATCTTGGATGATTCCCTCAGATCCATCCATTCCTGCATTTTTAAACATGCTGTTTATTATGAGAATGTCTGAATGAGATGGACAAGGAAATGTATGAGAGAAACAGACATAAGGAGATACGTCAATAAACATGTTCAATTTGCAAGTGAAATTATCCCCACATATAGGCACCAAGAGCCAACCTTGCAGATGTAATTGGAGATCTGAAAGTCAAATTGTAACCTTTCCGTCTCTTTCCCTTTCACCAAGAATAATGATATCTGTGATCAGAATTTAGCTGATTTGGCTTGGGTTTTTTTGTTGGTTGTGGGGATTTTTTTTGTTTGTTTGTTTTTTGGTAGTAATCCATGAGACAGAATATCATCACCTCCCTCATCTAGAGATGTGTTCACTCTGTAAAAGTCAGATTCTGTGTGTGGCAGACAAGAAATGTGCCTGGATCACATAGAAAAGCCAAATCAAATGACTCACTTCATGCTATTTTTACCTAGATCCCTGGGTTTTTCTTTTCTTTTTAGAGTCAACTTTTGTATGATTTATGTTCAGCTCCACTACAAGATAGTTCAGAAAGGCAACACAGCTCAAATTAGAGATTCAGCTGAATTTTTGCCCCATGACTGATTCAAGAATATGTCACTGTATGGGAACTGCTGAATCATGGCCTGAACCTCTGATTGATCACCTGAAGCGAGCAATAAGTCAGCCACAGGAGCACAGGTGAAGGCAATTCACTTGTGCTACCAGAAGGGGTGGAGCCTGGCTCCACCTCTCCTAGATCCCATTTAAGAGCTGACTACTAGCTGGGAAGGATCTCTTCTGGAGGTCCACTCTGCAGGAGTTTCATAAGTGAGCCTAGGATATGGGTAAGCATCCTATCTTTCCTGCTTTGGTGTAGTCACTGTGTAGCTAAGCTCTCTGGTACATTTTATAACATCTGTACATTCACTGATTGTACAGTCACCTAGCAAAGTGAGAAGATGGATAGTTGTCTGATTAACTTTGCTGTGTGATGTGAATTCACTGCTGAACACACTGACATACACTTGCTACAGAAACACCTTCCTATCTATTACCTAAGCAGAAGCTTTAGGAAAGACAAAAATTTCTCTAGGTGATCTAATAGGTATTCTTCAAATGCAGGCTCTATGAATCTAAGGTAAAACTACTAGTCAGAGAGAAAAAAAATTACTGAAATGAAAGGAGGGCAAAACAGGTCAAAAGAAAGAATAGAATTATCTCAGTACTGCCTATAATGTGTTCTAATAATAAATTAATCAACTGCATGATAAAAATCTACAGGGAAAGCTGTTAACACAAGTGAGGCAAAATCTGACTTTGAACATCTTTCACAAAGCAGTTTCCTAGGTTAGTATGTAGGTCAGCTGATACACTGAAGCTCATAAGATTCACAAGAAAGCAAAATGAATCATGTGCCAACTGTAGACTCTTTAGTCAATAATCCATGAGTATAGAGAAGCTATTCTTGATTTATGGCTACAGACATTTGGGGACATTATCTTTCTGTCATTGGAAGTGTGGTATATAACTCACAAGAAGTGAAAGGAAAAGTAAAAGGAAAGCCAAGACCTTTCTCTGAGACAATGTCTACAATGAGAGTGAAAGGCTGTAGAACTTCTTGCAATGCTTAACTGCACAACCAAAAAAGTTGTGTCTGAATTCTGAGAGCTGTCAAACATCTGGCTTCTCAGTTTGGTTTGAAGATTACTTAACACCCAGGAAAACCCATACGCTATTCTTCAAAAGCAGTAAATCAGAAGACTTGTTTGGGCGGTTGGTAAGGATAAACAGGTTGGTTGTATAGCTAGTAGGATAAAATAAAATGTATAAAGTAATCTTTAATTAAAATATTAAAAAATGTTTTCTTAAAAAAGTAAGAAAACTAATATAAAATAAAGCTAAATAAAGAATCCCAAGTTGAATTCTAGTAAATAATGGCATCCATTACTGATTTCCACTCTTCAGCCAATTGTAGGACATCTGTTTTTCAAATCTGAGAGGGGTAACTAAGCCACATGCTTGATAATTTAGGTGGCTTTCATCTGTGACTGAGTCGTTTTCTTCAGAGTATTGGGTACGATCCTATGTTTTGGTTCCAGGAGAAAAGCAATGTAGTTAACACACTGCTAAGCAGTGTTGTACAGAGCCAAGACTGTTCCAGCTTCTCAGCTCATACTAATGAAAGCCAGGGAGGAACAGGATTGAGACAGCTGACTTAAACTGGCCAAAGGGATATTCCATACCATATGATATCATGCAGAAGGAGAATTTTGAAGGGCATGGGAGTTCATTTTGTTCTCTTCTGCTCACTGGGGAATAGCTAGGCACTGGTTGTTGGTGATGAGCAATTGCTTGTGCATCACTTGTTATATACATTCATATATATATATATAGTGTGTGTGTGTATGTATGTTATATAGTCATAACTATTCTCCTTTTTCTTTCTCTATCTTAGAAAATAAAACTTGTGGGTTAACATAAAACTATTTTCTTTTATTTGATTCCCTCCCCTAACCCACTGGGAATGTGGGGAGTGAGCAAACAATTGTGCGGTCCTTAGCCACCTGTCAGGTTAAACCACAAGAGCAGCTAAAGTGTCCTATATATACCCATTTGAGTTCATTGCCAGCTTCAAGGGAATCTAGTTCTAGACTCAGTCCAAATTTACGTATCTACAGATACAGGAAAAAAATCAGCTTTCTGAAGTTTTTCCTAATTGTGAGTCTTCAGTCAAATTGCTTACATCCCTTCCAATTCATTCTATATGGAGAAGCATAAAAAGCTGAACTTGAAAGGTTTTTGAGGGATCATCTAGTGCACATTCATGCACAAAACTCACTCTTATCTAAACCTCTTCCAATTACAGCAATCACCACAAAAATACATTATTTGTATGTGTCAGCTTCTTGGCAAAATGTAAGCAAGTGACAAAAGAGCAATCTTTCCTCTGAGTTAGACTTTGGAACTGAACCCCTTAATATTCTGCTCACATTAGGCTATCTTATTTTTCTAATGTAATCTTCCTAAGGTCCTCACCTTCAGCTGAGTTTAAAATATGAAATCAACATATTTACTGAATTTAAAACTTCTTACTGAAATGTCTTTACATGTTCATTTTTCCTCACTTCATAACATAGGGTGTAGATATGATGCACTTCTAAACAGACTGCAAAGTTTCTAAACAATAGCAAACTTGGTGAAGACCTAATAAAATCAGTATGTGGCATTATTGATGCTGCTGACCATGAGAAATGGGGCAGAATAGGAAACAGTGCAGGTAGGCTTTGCACATTAATCCTTTCATTTCTATCTTTACTTTCCCACTGGAAGGCAAGACAGATTTCTGCAGTAGTTCTCAGTATGAACATACAGTCGAGACAAAAAAGTCTCCAGGCACTAAAGCAATGAGTATTCATTCACTAGATATGCAAGTAAATTGTATTTTTAACCTGAAACAAGCATCTATATGGACAAAGGAATTTTTGAGGATATCTTCTTCAAAAAAAAAAAAAAACAACAGAGCAAAAAGAAAAATGAAAGAAAAAAGAAAAAAAAAAACTTTTTGAAATGAATGTACTTGTTTTCAGTTCAGATTATCATAGTCTCCCTTGTCTGCATTGCTATTTCAATCAACATCAATGACTGTGTTTCCTTTCAAACAAAATGGCTGTTGGTAAGACATTAGATTCCCTGCAGTACAAATGCCCTAGTTTTTAACTAGAAAATCTGCTGTTTTCCACTTGTCCTAGGGCAGCTGAAAATCTACTTGCTAATAGTCTTAGTTCCTACTGTGTCTGCCCTACTTTGTGATACCTCGGTATGCAATTATCTATTATGATTTCAAAGGAGCAACATTACTAGCCATCCTGCATGTCTACACAGTATGCTAATATCATATCCTGAGAATGACTGAGATTCCCTTAAGAGTATTAAATTAATCTATACATTACAGCCAATTCTTGGAATCATATTTGAAATAATTTCTATTTCGAAGGTTTTCCTTTTGTCACACATCCTGATCCTACGTGATTAAAAAGGGTATTTTTTTCTGCATTTCCAAACCCCTGCATAAAAGCAAACTTCATAAGCAGATTTAGATAACCTGTAGTTTTACAATCAAGAAGGAATGAATATTAAAGAAATGTTTTTAGAAAAGACTGTGCAAAAAGGATACTACTTATACAGTGTGGTTCTACACTGGAAATATGAGATGTTTCCACAAAAAATGAGATAGAATCATAGAATCACTCAGGTTGGAAAAGACCTTAAAGTCATTGGGTCCAACCATGACCTAACCATACTGTCCTAACTAACAACCCTCTGCTAAATCGTGTCCCTGAGCACCACATCCAAAAGACTTTTAAACACATCCAGAGATGGTGACACTGGATGTGCCGTATTATTTTTCATAGCATTACTAACTTCTGTGAAAGTTTGGTGGTCACCCTATTTTTCAGAAATTAATTGAACTGAACAGCTTCCAATATCAACTGTATGTGGATGTGATGCCTGCCTGCTTAACAGAATGAGAGGTGCATGACTATCTAGGAAATCTGCAAATAGCCTCACTTGACATCTCTTTGCAGAAATACACTTCACACTCCTCGCTCCTTGCCCAGCACATATGCAGCACTCTCTTCGGGCTTCCTAATATTGCTGCCTGCTCTGGAAGCCTTGTCTGTCTGCTGCTCTACTCTGAATTTAAAATATGAGGCAACCATGACAAAGCATAACAAGTTCAGTCTTGCCAAAGTCAAATGTATACACCTGAGACTGTGTTACTATGAGATATGGTGTGACGTGTTAGGTTCAAAAAAGACTATACAATGGCATCTTGTTGCTTTATATAAAGCAGTATGAGGCTTTGTTTCAGCCTTCATCAGATTTAATTCTCAAATCCATACTCCAATATTCCTACTTTTCTTACCTGTAGGTCAAAGGCTAGATGTGGCACTGAGAGACACCGTTTAGTGGGCGCAGTAGTAATGGGTCGATGGTTGGACAAGAAGATCTTAGTTGTCTCTTCCAGCCTTAATGATTCTGTGATTTTATGATTCAATAAATATATGTATTGCCTCATACAGTATGTACACAGTAATTCTACCTAGCTATTTTTTTTTAATTCTTCACAAGAACTGGCCGAGATTCTTGCTTATGGAGATGAGATGGATGAAATAAACCCTGCTTAGCATGATGTTGGGAGGCACTGGGTATGGTTTCTTGACTCCCTAGCCCAAGATCCGATTAGAGCAACCAACAGACAGCACACCCACTGAGAACAGTCAGAGAATACAAGTGCACTATGGCTCCTGCTCCCTTCCACAGCCTGACTACGGAGACAAGAGCTCTAGCTAGCCTAGCATGACAGCTATTGGGAAGTTTGGCATGCTGCTCTGATGAGCAGACTGTGTAGGAGCATCTGCCCCTGAAAGCAGAAGAGAAGAAACAAGAGTTTGGACAGTCCAAAGAATCCTACTGATGTAAGCACAGGCATTAAAAAAGGGTCATTCTACTCCATCCCCTGTAATCCAATCAGCTAATATCCCTTTTTAATTAACTACAATCAAGTTAGCATAATGAGTGCCTTTGCTGTTTACCAGCTTCATCTGTCCTCTTCCATTCTTGTATTTAAATCTGTGCAGTCACGGCTGGTTTTTAATGATAAATGCAAAGTAGCTTGATTGAGGGTTGTCCCAACCTTCCCATTAACCTTTGGGGCACCAAGATGCACCCACAAACTGTTAGGGAGAATATCCTGCTACTCCTACTCCTGTCAACGTTGTGCCCTCTAGAAAACAACCTCTGTGGAGGAATATTCATGTACTGTCAATAGTGATCCAGCATGAGCCCTATACCTGTGCACAAGTGGAAATATGAAATATAGAGGATGTTGAAGGAGCATGCAGGCAGTAGGAGGGGATGTCCTTGGAATGTAGCATGTCAACTATGTTTATTTTTACAGGAAAGGCATTAAAATACACAAAATATTTCAAAGGCTTAAGGGGTATTCATAACAATACTCAAAGTCCATTTTTTAATAATTCACTGTGGATCTTCTCATTACTGCTACAAAATAATTCTTACATTACACAGCTACTGATTCTTTGTCAGATTAATGCACAGACTGCTTTTTTATTGTTTGGCTGCTGCTAATTGGTGTAGATTGTAGGAAAAGAAATATCAGCGCAATGCTGGCTTAGAAATGCAAAATAACTGGGTTATTATCCTATTTTACAGTGAGACTTCTTTTAATAGCCACTCATTTCTGCTGTTCAAGCAGCCCCTGTGAAAAGGGATTTTGTCCTTCAGCCAGAATAAAAGACATCTTGATGCTAAAAATAAAAGAAACGGGAATCACTCACTGGAGCTGGAATCCTCCCCTGCAAGAAGGCTGTGACAGCACTCAGGCTGGCAGAGGAGTGTCGTGATGAAACAAAGGCAGCAACAGCCCTGAGCCATCTCCCTGCAGAGCAGGAGGAAAATATTCATAAGGGTCTCAATTAGAAACCACTCAGTGATGCTGTCTCTAATGCCAGGCTCACTTATAATAAAGCAAACCTTCCCATCAGCTTGACCACACTTAGCCAAAGATTATCTAATTAACCCAATTAATCAGGATGGCCAAAATCAGGTTCTGTGGATTAAAATGGAAGTTAATCAAAGCAAAAAAAAACAAAAAACAAACAAACAAAAAAAAACCCTGCCAGTCTCCTTCCTTTATTCACTTCTATTCCTTGTTTTCTTTTTTTTTTTTTCCCTGAGCCTGCACATATCTGCTGCTGAGATCAATCAGAAGGACCCGTGGCTTCAGCTGAGTAATATTGGTGTTCAGTCTCTCCTGATCCAGCACATACGAAATTGAATGCCTACATTGTAAGAAATGTTTACCTAAAGACAGTTCTGTACCTCACTCAGACAAAGACGATGACTGAAATAGGAGATTTCTCCATGTAAAGCATTAGCATCCCAAAATCCAGCTAAGCAATCTGCTTTATGTCACCTACCAGCCAAGCCACCATTAAAATGCACAGTTCCTTAGATACAGGATGATAGGAAAATGTAACGTCAGACAGTTCTCTCTCTTCAGCCTTGTTCTTTTGCCCACACTCCCCAGGAGCCAACCTGCAAAGGGACAAAGTCTGAAGCTCCCCACTCTCTCTTCTCATCTTGCACACAGCCCTCCCATTCGTCAGCTTTTATCCTAACCAGCCAGCCCAGTGCATTTAAGTGCACATCAGTTTATATTAGGTCACATCTGAGAGACTCTATAAGCACAAGATAATGACACCAGATCCACTGGCGTTCTCAGAGGGCAGGGGGAAAGGGCATGGGTCAGGTACCCCAGGGCCAGGTACTTTATGTGCTGGCTGGCACTGCAGCATAAATAGCAGACACATCACTCAGAAGACTGCCTCCAGCATGTCAGTGACATGAGACTTTGAAAGGCCTAGATACCTCTAGCCAGGCTGCTCTAAAAGACAAAACGATGGCACATGCAACGAACCCAGCTGCCAGGTCTATCTGCAGCATTGAGAGCAAAGATGTTGCTTAGCTAGCTCTCACTCTCACCATGAGACTGGGGATAGGCAAAGCATCACCAATTTCAGAGAGACCTTCCATAAAGACACATCACTTGTAATTTCTTTGACCTTTATCATAGAATGGCCTGTGTTGGAAGGAACCTCAAAGCCCATCCAGTTCCAGCCCCTCTGTCACAGGCAGCTGCCAGCCACTGAATGAGGTACTCAATCAGGCTGCCTAGGGCCCTATCCAGCCTGGCCTTGAATATCTCCAGGAATGGAACATCCACAGCCCCTCTGGGCAGCACCCTCCCTCCCCCAATATTGAATCTAAATCTCTCCTCTTTTAGTTTAAAACCATTCCCATTCTTCTATCACTACTGTGATTTAAAAAGAGGTCTCAGCTGCTATTGTAGAGTTCGTGAAAGACTCTCACTGCCATAACTGCATAGTAATGACAATACATCCCTTCCTGTCTTTCAGGAGTAACTGTAAAACATGGGGAAGTTGTAACTCAACATTAATCCAGTGACACCTACAAGTATCTTACTGTTAGTCCTGAACAATGCAGTGCCGTGATGTTCTGGAATGTTTTTTTGCCTCTTAACAGTAACAGCAACCTACAGATTATGGGCCTGATTCTTTCCATCTCCATTTGATTCTAAAATCAGGTTTGACATGAGCACTGCTTTCTGTTTGTGGTGTTTTTTTTCTCGGCTACTACAGAGATAACAGCTCAGATAAAACACTGCTGAAGTAACTCTAAAAGCATGGAGAGGCCTGAATGGAAATACATTAGGGTTGATAAGAGTCACACTTAGGCAGAAAGGAGCACAGAGTAAGGAACAATCTGGATCCACAAGAAAAAACGTCTCCATTTTAGTAAGGTCCGCTTTTCTGGGTTCTTCTCTAAAGAACACTGAAGTTCCCTAATTCCTTTCTTGGCAATTCATCCATACACTGGTATGCTGCTAGAACACTGCAGGGACACAAATTTCCATGATGCAAGTTGCTTATTTTTCCTTAGTCCTTCTCTTTGTTTGTTTAACTTTGTCAATATGCTTCCCATGGCAATCTCAGCTTTGATGACAGAATTATTAACAGTGGTGAGGGCTGATGGGGAATCTCAAACAGAGTAAACACAAACACATACTGGTGTAATGCAGTGTTTATTATTGTATGTGTCATGGTAAAGCTTTATGAAAAGAAAAAGAAATGTTGCACTTCTTACAAAGTTAGTCTCATGGGAAGCAAACCATTCTATCAAGAAGCAATAAGAGAATATTCTAAATGAGCTTTTAAGCTCTAATGAATTGATTTTTATTACCACTCATGGGCAGAAAGGTATGTGATACAATAGCAAATTTTTGGGTCAAAGCAATCTAAAGTCAAGAAATTACCACAAATGGAATGGCCATTTTATCATCTGTTCCTTTATATTCTCCATCCCTTCTTCCTGGGTACTATGACAATCTTTAACTACATAATCACACACTACTTTTCCCACTGGGTCCCTACCTCATTCATTGCACATAAGACATGACGTGCACCAACCTGGCAGCTATTTAATACTCCAGATTAATGTCACTTTTTAATGGTAAGTCTGTATAATTTTTGTCATGACTCATTCAATCTCTGCGTAGTTTCAATTCATTATTCACTTTTTCCAGAGTGCATCATTATTATCCTTATCTGCTTCAAGAGGGACTTATGAAGATAAGTTTCAAGAGTATTATTGTCCCTATTTTAAATAGGAGGTGCTGGGACTGAGAGATATGCTGTTAGACACACTATTAGATTTGAGAGCCTCGTTTATTGTGCCAGCGCGTTGACCTTTCTGAATATTTGACATTTCTGTAACTTTTTTATTCACAATTTGTTTCATGGACACTCGTGGACAAAATATTTGTCAAAAAGAAAATGTGTGCATGTGAGGAATCAGATCTCTCAAACAGGGAGTTATTTGTCGTTTGGTGATGGACAACTCCATTGTGCATTGTGCCTTGCAAGAACATCTTTGGCTTGGATTGGTAAGGATTTTATGTTCAGCCCCTTTATTCTGTCTGGCCAGTTGTCCTATGACCACTCCAGCACACACATAATTAATCGCTATTGCTGTATCATAACTGCATATAAAACATTTATCATGTAAAACAACTACACTAAATAGACTGTTCCATACAACCAATTCTGCACCTGATAGAACAAGTTCCACAGACAATTTACAAATGTCTTATCTAAGCACAATTTTATCACTGTTGGGAATCTCCTACCTGGTCATTCCACCCACGATGTTAAGAAACACATTTAAGCATATAAGTTAAATCTAGTTAGAGCAGAAGCTACCAGGGGAGGTTTAACTAACACCCAGTTTCAAGTACATTCACTGTATAAAAATCATCCATTACCTTATTTTTACAAATGACTAGCCAAAATTCCTGAACTATTTGGAAAATAAATGACTTATGTACAGTGGGTGTGAACACACAGGCTACACCACAATTACAATTAAAGAACAACTCCATTCTCGCACATTTAACCCATCAGTAACTTCAGCTCCATAAATCTTGCCACCAGTTCTCAATGACTTCACTTAGAGCTATCACTCTTCCACCTTTCTTCAGATGAACCTCAAGTCTCATGTGTTGCACCTCCCAAGAAAGAAGATCAGTTTGGAAAAGGTGTGGTTTATCAGTTTTAAATCAAGGTATGTGTTAAGGCTGAATCAAAATGTGCTACAAGCATGAGCAGTTCTTTAGTTAACCATGTGATCTTGTCCCCTACCTTATCCATTGTACAACTAGAAGCCTTCAGATCTTCACAGTCTTAATATCCATCCTCTTCAAGGGTGAGACAGAGCTCTTTTCCCCTTTTCCTCCACACAATCTTGGTATCAAAATGAGAGACTCTGAGAACATTAGCCACCATCTTTATGTTCCTGAGTGCTTGCAAACAAATCCTAGTGTTAAGGATCAAAAACCCAAGGGACACATGTCTCCAGATCTGTGACTTGGTGCTTTTTCAGTAGCTTGGGGACAGGCTGAATGTAGAGCCTTACAACATAGCAGAAGAAGCAGAGAATAGAATAAGATTAGCATATTCAGAAATGTAGAATTCATGCTCACAGACTCCAGGAGGACCACAGAAAATAAGATCTCAGATCTTTGTCAGGTTCAGACAATTTTTCACAAAGATGAAACACCCAAACAAGAGATTAAAACCACAGCTGACATGTGAGTTTTAAGGTAAAAGATCCCTCTTCTCTGATGTACTTCTTTAGAAAGTTCTCAGGGTGCAATATATAAAAGCATCACCTCTTAATCCTCAGATTTGCAGCTGAGAAGGGCAAAACTCCACATAAGCTCACTCAGGAGAAAAGAAAATTTAGTACTTGAATGCCTTCTCACCTTTGCCTGTAGATAACTGGATGGAGTGAAAGCTGGGATTGTTACAAAGCATTTGTCTGAGCATGGAGAAATTTCAGCTCAAGTCCTGCTCACTCACAGCTTTCCCTTTAAGACTTTGAGAAATCCCATAGGCACAGGACTTCAAAGTTATTTAAGAATTTGCTTACAGTTTAAATGCCAACTTTCACCTGGATCCCATTTAACTGAGATATCTTTGAAGATCAAGGCATTACCCACACTGGTTCAGTTGCTCATCTGTAAGATAAAGGCAATATTCCCTGGCCTTATGTCAAAATAAGAAAGATAAATGAATGATGTTTGGTAATACACTTGGCTAATTAACGGTCAGACAGGTGACTGAAGAATTTCTGCATGTTTTTTTTTTTATCATTTCTACAAGCACTCTAACTTACTTGTATTTACACTGCCTTGGATGGTTGGGTATAGTAAAACAAAAATAAAGCAAATGCAATATGACAAAGTTAAATGAATAACCATTCATTCTTTGTGAAATAACAGGGTGGTGTGGTTCATGGAAAGCTGCTTGCTGCTGCCCACACAGTCTGCTTTTCCCACGCTTATAGCAAGGACAGAAGGGAACGCTTTACCACACCTGCACTGTAATAAAGGAGATGTTAGCACTGCGCGGGATCATAGAGCCCAGAGGACACATAGAAGAGGTAAACATGTTTCATGATGCCCTGTTCCAGCAGTGGAGCAGAGGTCACTTGGCTGTCTGGGATTTCTGAGAATGCAGTAGGAAATCTGGGGTTTGCATTAGCCAAATACCCATACCAGCCTCTCTGCTCCTTTCCCCATTATTCATTCTGCCATGCACCTTTGGATGAAAAGATATTTTGCTTTGAAGAAGCTGACAAAGAAAGAAGAGAGTATTTGGGCACCAAGTGACAAAAGACTGTGACTGAGAAGTGTATTTCTACAGAGACTGCCTCTGACAGGGAAAGATGCTGTGATGGAAACCCAGACCTGATTTTTGCAGACTGCATGAGCAGGAGTGAAGTGTGAGCTACAGTTATCCCTCTTAGCCAAAAGCAAGCCCCACACACCATGTAAAATTTAAATAAAAGTGCCTGAATGTGGCATTTGCTACGTGACCTCATCTTTTTCCATATCAAATTCTTTCTTCTGCCGGTCTGGGCTTTCCTTGTTGGACTCAATGATCCTTATGGATCTGTCCCAAATTAGGATATTCCATGATTCCTGATTATTATTTTGTGGTAACGGCTGTTCTGAATTGTGGGAATGTCTTGTTCCTGCAGCATGTGGTCCTGCTGTCTAGCATGGAGTCAGGTATTATTTTAATTAACAGTAATGATAGTTGTGACTACCAAAAGGAATGAAGGCCAGCTAAGGGTATCATTTAGCATTAAAATAAATTAGATGTCAAGAAATGGGACCACGAGTACATAATACTTTACAGACAGATGCTGCTATGCAGATAGCTCCCCTGACATAAAGAGATTAATTTAATGTATATATGATGCTCCCCTTTTAAAGTATCACTCATACTAGCACAGTCTTCTTCCCTATTCTTTTGACTTTGTGCCAGAGTGAGAGAGAGGACAGCCAAGTTGCCTGGTTTTAAGAAAAATAGACCTTAAACACTCTATCATCAGATTTCTGCAGTAACACACTTTGTAATAAGGCTAGTAAACCTGAAACCCACAGGCCAATTTGTGTTTTAATTCATGCAGCAAATGGGCTTGTGACAAACTCAGTATTAACTCATTTATCATCATCTCTTTTTTTTTTTTTTTTTTTTTTTGTGCTCCACTCACCAGCGACAGCTTTATTTGCAGCCTGAACACTGAACTATACTAGATAGATCGAGAGGCAGAATTAAAAAATGAAAAATGTATGCACCTTAAAAATGCAGCACCTTGTGTGGTGATCTTGTCAAGCTTTACAAACTAAGCAGAATTGGGTTAGGTCTCCTCTCAAGGGAGAGCTATTGGGAGATGAGACGAGCAGTTCTGGGGATTCAGAAGGTGACATTCAGCATTACTTTCACCTGGGCAGCAGAGAAATTCCCTGGAGTTGCACTGAGCAGATTATGAAGATAATCCATAGAGCATGTTAATGCTGTTAACATTGGTTCTCAAAGCATTAAAGGAGCATTTTGCACTGTAGCGTGCTACGGTTGCAGTTTTTTCACCACTCCACTCACATTGCATCCTCCTTTTGCAGGATTTGAAAGTCAGACTTCAAATTTCTGGCCACTGATGTAGCAATAATCATGTCTACATCAGTGTCCAGTGCTGTTGATCTAAGGCATCATGCATTTGCATGCCTGTTGTCTACTACAGTTACCAATGTAATTTTTGCAAAGCTTAATCTGCTTAAAAACAAAATGGAGTACAGGCAAGGAACAATATAAAGTAAAACTTTGGACAATTGCAAATATATACAAGACTGAAAAGAAATAAGAGGGCTTTTTTAATACCCACCCTGGTAGTAATGACTTTTTAAATCATATTTAAATTTTTTAATGGAGAAAACATCCTCTTTGAGATAATTAGTACATTCTCACTTAGCCAGGCTTCAAGTGGAACCAAAGATTACGTGATCTGCCAGACATCCCTCCACTCTTTACTCCCACTCAATCTTCTTCCAATTTCCAGAAGATTTAAAGATGAAAGAGAGAATCTTCAAGACAGTACTTCCTCCAATCTTCCTGAAAATCAGTTTCCAGGAAGAAGGAAATGTGAATGAGGACCTTCAGTGAGGAAAAAGCTGCATCTACAACTCACCTACTAAAGTCATGTTACATGAGCATGTACCCACAAGCATGAAGAATGAACTCGAGCTAACTAGTTTGTACAAGCACATTCCTGATTAGAGGATGCTCACTGTATTTGCTGCCCTATGCCCAGTCAGAATGAGAAAATGTGGGACATGAGTTGAAATATTCTATGTCTGGGATGAATATGCAGACACTGCTGGCTTCAGAGGGATAGAGGGCACATGTGGAGGAGGAGGGGGAAAGTACTTTGGAAATTTGAGTTTTTAGTTACTCTGAAATGATTTGGTTAGATAATTGTTCATAATCTGCCATCAGCACAAAATCCCCATAACACTATTGAAATCAAGATGCCAAAATGTTCAAGTCTGGTGATGCCCACCCATCCACTGATTGCAGGTGCCAAAATCTACATGTAAAATCAAGCTCCTTAAAGACAGAAGTGGAACAAGCCCCAGACCTTGACAGCATTGAATTTTGTCGTGACTATTTGGATTCTGATATTTTGCCTAGTTTCAGATCACGCTCTTCGTCTGCCGTTGAACATGTTACTTATAGGAAGTTAAACTACACTGCAGGGGGTTCTCCCTCAGTGATGGGATTGACCTTCATGCCTATTCATGTCACGGCATGAAAGTAGGCTTTCTGATCACTTCCTGGTACTCTTTATGATCAACTTCCATTGTTAGCAGTAAAACAACAAAACCCTCTTGAAAGTAGAAGAGGGTCATGAAGAGTGAAGATCTCTGAAATTCCTGTCTTTGAGTGGAAAATACAGACCTTCCCAGGTCTGTATTTTCCCCATGTCCATAAACGCCAAGAGGCATTTAAATCAGTCACTTCAGTTTCTAACAAGCCAGCGGCCTTGGCATGCACACTTTTCATGGAATAGCCTAACAACAAAAAGCTATTGCTTCATAAAATTAAAGAGGATGGATGGTCTCAGTAATAGATATGAATCCAATTCTTACCAGCTTCCTCAACAAATCAAGTTATGTCACCAATGCAACTTTTCAACATTTACCACTAATAGGAACAGCAAAGTCCTTAGGGAGTTGATTTAGCATTATAGCTGACAAGAAAAACATGAGGAAATTGATAATGATAAAAATGCACATAGGTAAACTGCTTTTTCAGACAATTTGAACATAACCCTTAGAACTGCACAGAGCTCAACACAACACAGACAAAATACTGAAAGCCAGTGTTTGAATTACTTCCTTTCCCAACTTGGCAAATATAATGGGGCATCAAAGTGAATTCCTCAGTGTTCCAGTGGAGACATCTACGAATGAAGCAAACACACTGGTTAACACTGAAGAATCTGTGCAAGACACGAGCCTAAGCCAAAAAATAAAAAATAAAAAGAAAGGAAAGGAAAAAATAATGTTATTTTGTGGATGCAGTAGTTAAGTAGGTCAGACAGAGATCTGAGAGGAAGGAGAGAAAGGTGTCTGGGTATGAAAGGAAGGTAGGAGGGGGGATGAGGTCAGGGAACAAAACCTCGCTCTTTTGGCAGCAGCAAGCCAAGTCCAGCTGTATGCTTGAGCTCTTTCCCTTGTGTCAGCAAATCCACCCTTTGTACTTCACAGCTGCTGCTGAAGCAGTGCATGGTTTGGAGAATCTGAGACAGTGCTGCCAAAGTATCATATATTTTATCTAAACAAAAAGCACCAGCCTATACAAGAGATGCTGACAACATCGAGAGAGGTACTGAAGGCTATCTGATGGCATAACAAGCCCAGAGAGACAGAGAGAGAAGAGTTGTCACTTTGTAAGCTTTTAAATACAACTTTGGCAGAGTCTAAGGAGGAATATATGACATTTTTTAAGTCTTTATGTTCCTGACTGTGTGTGGTTGGGGGGGGGGGGGGTGGAATGGTTTCAGAATTTTGACCTGACATACATGGCTTGCAATTAACACCATTTCTCACGTGTGTTGTGTCCATAACTTTACCTAGCAGACAACTAACATTTTAAGGATTTGGCAAATCCCTCTTGCCTATGTATTTGTATCTTCATAGTGAATTTCTAGAAGTCTGTCTGTACACATATTCATACTCACAGAGCCCTTCTTGGTCCTCACCTTAAACCCAAAGCGCAAGGCGAGTTGCCAAGGGACAGGGGTTGTAATGTCAGGCAAAGCAGATCACAGAATGGGTGACCCTGAGATAGTTCAACAACATCCCAATTCACATGCATCAAAATAAATTTCTCAAAAGTGACACTGAAAGCCTCTGCTTGGGGTGATCTCTCTAGTTGGATGCTGATTGCAAAGATGTACTGGTACATCTTTGCACAGGTAAGTACCTGTACTTCTCCAATGTCTCCTGGCTGTACGCTGAGGTGCAGCAGCAAAGTAGAGGCTAAAACGTCTGATTTCATTAAAAACTTCTGCCAATCACTGGTAATAAACCAAAGCTGAACAAAACAAAAAGCCCAATAGGTTAAGAAGTACAGTTCAAAACAACAGATGGACCTGGTATGGAAAAAAAAAAAAAAAAAAAGAACACTGTGAAAGTATGGTCTGAGCCAAGCATCCATTTGAATCAAGACATTTCTACTGCTGGTAAAGGCCATGACTGAAAGCAATTGCTAGCAAAAGGACAAGTTTTGCTAAGCAACAGTAATTTCTGCAAATACCAGGCATCTAATACATCTCAGTGAAGGATTGCAAAGCATTTTGCAAAACATGGACAAAGCCTCATCATGCTCAGAAAAGCAATCAGTGCAATTCACAGAGGAAAAAGCTGTTGAGAGATGAGGCACGACAGTGGTCATGCCATTTCCTCCAACTCCGCAGCCAGTAGTCCTCTACTGTATTTCGACTAATCTCCTGAACCTTCTGAAAGCAGAAACTGTGTGTGGAGTCATGCTCTTTACCTACCACATTTCCCCTCTTATAAAGCTTTTCAGTACAAATTTTGACTTTCAGGCAGTCATGGTGGGTCCTTCTAATTATTGCAAATCCACTACGGGACAAAGTCTGGTTATGAAGAGCAATGTGGATGTCCCCAGAAATTCCTGAAGAGGTCACACAGCCTTCAGTGCTCAGCTGGTCCCAGAAGAAAACGCTAATTTAACAGAAACTATTTAATTTACTTTCTTGTGCAATATATCAGGAACATGAAATATCATTTAACTAAGGAAAGATTTATAGCAGCACTAAGTACTAAAGAGAATAGTAAATAACCATGTTCTTCCTTGAACTAGAACTTAGGCTCTAGTCCTTCAAAGAACAAAATACATGGTTATCTGCCTCCTCACCTACCAGAACTGAAGTGTGTTATGAAGCAACTCATAAGTCAAGATAAATTTAAATATAATTCTGTCAGTTTCATTTTCAAACTAATGGATAACTATTGTGACAATATATTATAACCTATCCTGTCATATTACTCACAGCTGTTGTTTACTACAGCATCACAGGTGAGTGTGCAGTGGTGATCGTGCACAAAATCAGCTCTTTGCTTCTCCCAAGCACTTCCTTGGTGTTGATGCTGACACACCACACTTGATGGTAGGGATAACCGAAGTGCAAACAGGACCATGCACTAGCAGCCCATCGCAGCACTCACTAAGCTATACTAATTCACTCCCCACCTCTCCTGTGACCATGCCACAAGCCATGCTATGTGGTCAGCCCAAGGTCGCAGAGAAATATTGCAGCAGAAAAATGGATGGGCTGCAGGGTTTCCCTTGGCTGCTGAAAGCACTCCTGTTGCTGGATCGTCCTTCATTTATAATCGCTTCCAGGGAAACCTGGATAAATGCAACACTGAGAACTCCAGTGAGCAAATAAAATATTACAGAGAGGTTAAAAAGAGCTCAGTGTTTTATACCTCTACTCTGGCACTGCTAACTCTTCCCAGTAAACTTTCAGTTCAGTACCCAAATACCACCTTGACAGTCTGAATTCAGATGAGGAGCAATGCAGGTAAGCTGGAATAAGAGTCTCTAAGTATATTTGTCCAAACTAATTCATCCCTTTTGTTTTGTGTCCTTGACATTGAGACAGGATGAAAGAAAATGCGTAATTTGATGACACATTACTTTTTCCAATCTCAATCCATCTTCCCCAAAGCTTATTCAATAGTTACAAGGCTTGAATTCATCACGTCAAGTGTACACTAAAATCAAATTAAAAATTTTGAGTCAGAAAGCATGCAGATGCTCATATGTTTCCTATAGCTGAGAACATCCTGTTACAGCAGCACAGCTGCAAATTTTGAAACATTTAAAAAGAAAATTGCTTTGCATGGGGGAAGGGAAGGAGGTTAAAGATGCCTGAATTTAAGCAAATCATCCTCTGCTTTATGCTTGCTGGTGTATTTTGGAAGTTTTAGAAATGGGAATGCTGGGTAGAAAGGAGGAAAATTTCATTAGTGCCTCCATAAATTGCTTTAAAGATGCTCTATAAAGTGTTTCAGCACAGAAGAGCACTTTCTAGCCAAGTTCTGTACAGGTAAATTAGACACATTCTTCTATTGAGAATTGAAAATAGAATTGAAGAATGAATGTTTACAGCGGCTTTAAGAAAGGGACTCCTAATCAAATCTAGGTGACAAAAGAGTGACAGGCTGAGATTCTCAGCTGGTGCAAAGGACAGAGAGATGTTGCTGCAAATCTGACTGAGAGTCCATGAATTTCTGATAAATTTCTGCTGTTGCTTTTCATAGAGTCATAGAATCACAAGGTTGGAATAGACCTACAAGGTCATCTAGTCCAACTGTTCTCATATCGCTATTGCTACCTACTAAGCTACTAAACCATATCTCGTAGCACCTTGTCCAGATGCCTCTTGAACACCACAAGGGACGGCGCATGTATTTTGCTTGTATTTGCATGACAGTAGAGGGGAAGTTACTTGTTTTTACTGTTTATTTAACAGAGATGTTCTAAGGTAGAACCCAGAAGAATATGCTGAACAGAATTATATGAGGGAAAAGGAACTGAGAAGAAATAGTATTCACTATCCATTCCTCCCTCCACATTTCTATACTGCAGTACAACAGGTAGAGCATAGCAATCAAGATTCAGGATTTGCCTCCACTATTTTCCTCTGAACCTGCTCTCCCTATGATAAAATTAGGACCATGCTTCTTATATGTTCAAGCTTCTGCCTTTGCATTGCATCTGTGAGTAAGGGTACCGCTTACTTCTATCAGTTCTTGAGTACTGTTATGATAATCTAGATTGAGCTTCTTATTCATTCAGCCTTGCACTTGTAGAGATACATGGCATCAGGGCACTGTTCTTGCAGAATTTCTTGCTTGTGCTACACAGAATCACTGCTGGGATAATACACTGTGAAAATTTTAGCTTCATCAAAAACAATGGATTTTTATATTTCTTTACAGACGTAGCATAAGAGAAAAGGTGAAAAAAAAAAATGAGATCTTTGTAGGAAACCTGCTGTGAAGTTAGGCTGCCTTTTGTCATATTTGTCAGCGTGTTTCCTTTTCATAGGCTACAAATGAAGGGAGGGATTGAGGAAGGCAAATGTCTGGGAACCTATGGGACCCTTAGGGGCCCTTTCTCCTCCTTACTCTTGCAGGAGTAAATGGATGCTCAACCAGACGAGCGCTGTGTCCAACCTTGGTTCATTCTGGCTAAACAGCAGCTGTGAAAACTGTTCATAAGGTTCACTCATTCATGGCTACAGAAGAATAAAAGTCTGCAACTCACTGCTGTGAGCATCTGATATTTCCTATGACCACAAAAAGAGGAAAAGAGCACTTTCTCTAAGAGAAAGGTGTTGCAGGTTTGCTGTTTAAAAACACCATTCTTAAAGATTCTTATGTAGGGAATTGGATGTAACTCCCAGTATTCTATCTGGAGCTCCCATCTAGATCTGGTGGTTGTGTGGCTATTTTAGCTACAAGAATTCCCATTCCCATTTTAACCTGGAGGACTTCGTCTTGGAAGCGAAGAATGAGGGCATTCCCTACTGACACTGCTGATTGTAACTCTGTAGGTTACAAAGCCTTTGCAAATGGACTGCTCCATCAGGATTGAAACATCCTCTTCTGGAAAATGCATCACAGGTCCTTCAGTGATTGTTTATCTCCAGGACAAAAATTTTCTGCACCTTCTGACAAGAACAAATGAAACACTCTGTGGTCTTGTACAGGTTACACATACTAAATCACCAACGAGACCTGTAAATACACCCAGGATTGATCCCTAAAGGCATTTTTATCTGAGTTCAAACTTGGCTTGATATCAAATAATTAGGTATAGCAAGGTCACAGCAGGAGATGAAATGGCTGTGTCTTCACATGCCCCAATTCTTAACAGTTGGATTTTCTAATTAAAAAATGCATAAATAAAGAAGACACCCAAGAGCTTCTAAGTTCCTTTACGGAGCACATACAAATCAGCCCACACAAGAATATCCAGAGAAATGAGAGTAATGCTAACAAAATGTGGATTCATTAAACAGTTGCTTACAGCATAGCTAGAACTTCTTTTATCCATATAGATTAGAATAGAAATGATTATTTGTTTAAGTGAAAATCATGGTTACAACCTCCTTAAACTGAAGTACCTGAAAGCCACCACCTAACTAATTCCTTATTTGAGTATCTTCACAAAGAAATGCTAACTTTCAGAACTGCAGAATGTTTGTGGATCAAATGATTTCACAAATTCACAAAAAGTTCTAAATAGCTAGAATATCTTTGTTTTTGGCTTTTATCAAGGCCAATTATTAAATCCTATAGTATGCCTTTCTCATTATTACTTTAAAACATATTAGCTCTTGAACAAAATGGAATTAAATAGTATATTGCTACCTCCATTCATTTGATGAGCAGGTCTTCTTAAATGTTTCAAGATGATGATCTGCAAGTGTGACACAGTTGCCTTTTATTATGTCATGGTACTGCTTTGGCCATTCTTAGTTTCCCAGTTGCTCTCTAGAAATCATAATCTTGAAGTGGACAAGACAGGTAAGAGTACACCAACTTGATGTTAGGTTCAGTTTCATGTTCATCAAGAGTCATAAAGAGGTGAAGTCTACCTCAAAGCTAATTCATGTCACTCAGTAGAAATGTTGAACTCCATATGACAACAGCTAGTTGCTCTTTCATATTCCTTCATACCTTACAGAAGAAAAATCACATGCCTAAATGGAGGCATCTCTGGTTTCTGATCTGTCCTTGAGGAACTATATCAGAAAGCTTTGGTTCCCTTTAGATGTCATCTCTTTTCTGCTATCCTGTGTAGTTATCTCAGATAACCTAAACAACTGAATCATTTCCATCAAAGAGCACTGAATCTTCAGGAAGTTATGGTACTTCAAGACTTCTGGAAAGCCACTATTGGTTTTTGACCAAAGACAAACTTAGCCAAGCAAATTAAATTTTGTATGTATACTTCAACTACTGTCAGAAGAAATCTGTAACGTTCCCAACACAGTTCATTCCAGTATAAATTTATATCTCCAAAAGTATAGTTATAACCTGAAAAGCACCTTCCATTTGAGGAATCATTTCAATTCTCTGCCCAGAATAAAAGAAACTGATATAGATAAGGTTCCTGATATCGTAAGTAGCACAGAGATAGTGAAAAGCTAGGCAAATGCCATCTGCCTTTTCCGACAAAATAGAAGGAATAGCATAAAACCAGCAATTGCAAGTTGATAAGCAAAGGAAAAATGAGAAAATACTTTACATACCAATTTCATAGGAGTCTGCAGTACTAGAATCCATTTTATTTAAAAATCAGCTAGTCGTCAACAGAGAAAACAAAAGGCTACTACAAGAATCCAGAAGTATCCTTTGCCTTCAGAAATTTCTGAGCTAGAAGCCTCGGGAAACTGGGGGAGAATTCTGGGAAAATATCAGGAAATAGATGTCATATTTTCTTCCCTGCACTCAGTTCAGATGAACTGAGTACTATGAAGTATGATACTCAGTTCAGATGAACTGAGTATTATGAAGAGAATCCTGAGCTGGTCAGTCTTTCTGACAAGGAACAGTCAGAAAAGCGCATATAGAATAAATGCTTCAGGTGTACACTGGAAAGGAAGAAATAGTATTGACAAAAATAACCCAAATGTGTAATGATTTCATCTTCATTGTTTTAGATTATCCACATCATAGTGCGCTGATCAGAAACATTGTAGAAGACATAGTGCATTTTAATGAAAGGAAGTAGCATCCAAATCAAAATTTGTCTCCTTCATAGACATGTATCAATCTTAGACAAACTTGTTGGTATTTTTCTGACTCCAAAGATAAGACTTTATGTTTTGGATGCTTTCATGGGAGATAGCAGCAGGATTACAGCACAGGACTGTACCTGAGAATGAGCATTAAACAGTGGGACTACTCTAATGCCCAGTCAGACTGCTGCAGAGCTTTGAGTAGATGAGGGAGAACATGCCATCGTACTCCCAAAGCACTGGACAGAGGTGCAGTGCCAGACGCTGTGGGAAAATTGTGCATATGTCCTGCCCAGTGTCTGGGATTTGTCTGGTCTTGGTAGTGTACTTGGCTTGTTTTCATTTGAATAATCTTTTTACATTATTTTTTTCCCCAGGAAGCCAAACAAATCCTGTTCCTACAAATCACAAAATCACAGAATGGTTGAGGCTGGAAAAGACATCTGGCAACCATCTAGTTCAACTTCTCTGCTCAGGCAAGGACACTCACAGCACATTACCCAGGACTGTGTCCAGGCAGCTTTTGAATATTTGAAGGAGACTACACAACCTCCCTGAGCAACCTGCACCAGAACTCACTAACTCTCACAGTAAAAAAGTTTTTCTTCATGTTCAGACAGAACCTCCTTGTTCCTGTTGCCTCTTGTTCTGTTGCTGAGCATCACTTAGAAGAGCATCACTCCATCCTCCTCACATTCTCCCTTTCAAATACATAGGCACATTAATCACATCCTCCTGAGCCTTCTCTTCTCAAGGCAGAACAGGACCCAGTTCCCTCAGCCTTTCCTCATAAGAGAAGTGCTCCAGTCCCTTCGTCATTTCAGTAGCCCTTGATGGGCTTGGTCCAGGAGATCCATGTCTCTATTGTGGGGAGCTCAGTACCGGGGAATTTCACCTCCTTCTCCCTGCTTGCCAGGATACCATTGGCTTTCTTGCCCACAAGTGTATGCTGCTGGATCACGGTCAACTTGTTGTCCAGCAAGACCCTCAGGTCCTTATTTGCAGATGTACTTTCCAATGTGAGAAGCTAGGGAACCAGTTACAACATGCAGATATTATGCTCAGTATTTCATAGTCTCTGGAATAGAATCTGAGGAAGTTTGAATTTGTCAGTTTTCCTTTTTTCTTCTAAATAAGAAGTTTTTGCAATAATCCAACATCCTCATCCAGAGATTCTGGTTACTTCAGTTTATGTGCCTATACTACTATCCTGCTTTCCCAGTGCAACTTCCACTTCTACCTTTTCATAAACACCCCAATACTATATGGCCCCACTGCTAGCGATCAACACTGCAAGTCCTTAATGTACTTAACAGATTAATTTCCACAAGTTCAAGCAAAAAAAAAAAAAAAATCCACCTACTTTAACACCATCAGAAATGGACTCTAATCCCCATAGGAAATGGATAGAAAAAGTGGTGTTTAAACTGTGGGATTCAATCACCTAATTTGTGGTTTTGCAGCACCTAGCACAATAGGGGTTCCCATTTCACTTGATTCCTACATGCAGCACTGTAATAGAAATAAATAATAATATGATTGCAGCACTGATCTTGCTGTTCTCACTGCCACTAGTTAATGAACTCTCATTGTAATAATGAAATCCAAGTGTGTGTTCTGTAATTAGTCTTCTATCTGCCACATACCATAACTAGTCCTTACAACCTCCCTAATGACACAGATCCTAGCATGGGGGCTTATAAATGCATTTCCAAAGACAGACTCTGTATGTTTCACTTCTTTTAATTATCCTCAATTTAAAATATGTGAAACAACAGTTCTTTCACATCTGGTCTTCCTATAATTTTATCTAACAGCTCCCCATAACATCAGAAGGAAAATCCTTCATTTTAATTGCATATTAGGCTTTATTTGTATAGGGGTAGACATCTATTTATTAATTCAGCTAATTCCTCTAGGAAACAAAGCAGTCCAGTATTCACTGAGTTAAGTGCAAGGCATCTGCTGCCACTGTCAATAACATTTTTTAGATTGCTGAGAATATGAATTCTTCAAATTCCCCTGACTAATTCTAGAGATTCTCTACCAGCTTTACTGGAGAGATAGAGAATGGGATTGCTGATACCATTTTGTCTCATATTTCCACTGTTCTTGCTTCTGCAGCAAAGTTTAACATTGCTGATGGAACAGATGCCTATTTATCAGAAAATAAAAAAAGGAGAATCTGGAAATTTTGGAAAATCTTACGTGCAATAAATACCTGGGAATGCAAAGCACAAGTAGATGATTTTTTAAAATCCCAACTCAAACGACGCTATGATTCTATTACATATACAAGTGACTCCTAAAAACTATAGCTCTTAACTAAGTGTTCATTACCTTGATTGATGAAACAGGTTTTTCCCAAGACAAGCAATATGAACATTAAAGAAAAGAAACCAATTCTGGTTAGATTTGACTAAAGAGAAGAGAGGGAAGAGGAAAGTGAAGAGCAGGCAGGAACTCAGACACTAGATAAAAGGAATGTAGAAGTTCTTGGTGAGAAAATCTCATTAGGTGTCACAGATATATCGGTGACTGTATAATGCCAGTACAGATGGCATCAACCAACTCTGTCTCTTCCCATGAAGCCAGTCCGTCCAGATGTGTTTCTCACAGCTCCTTTCAGAGAAATGGAATTGTGCGTCAGTCAAAAGCTTCTGAGCTTGGAGAAGAAACAGCAGCAGTCCAAAGAATCACAAAGTTGATATGCTGTGGTCCAGAAGCATCGAAAATGCACATAACAAGAGAAAGAGAAACTGTACTTCATACTGTCATGAGGTTCTGAATCATTCCCTAGACAAAGACAGACATTCTTGCAGCCACAAACCAACTTCTTTGAATCTTCATCTTCCTCCTTGGTGTTTTTCCTAATGCTTTTGTACTTGCATCTAGGCAGGCTTTGCCAATACAATGTATTTCCCTTGAGGAATCAAGACCTGTTCTGTTAACAGAAATGTTAGCTGCTCTTCCAAAAGGAGGGACTGCCAGTGACCAAAAGGATTTTCTAGCGTTCCCACTAAATGACTTTTGGCAGGAAAATAAGACTCATTCACAATAAAGCCATTTTTTAGGGTTGCTTGTACCAATTTCAACAGGAACAAAACATCTGATTAAAATGAAAAGAGAGATGGCACAAAGATTGGTCAGTGAGCCCATCCATCAGCCAAACTCTCCCTGGTGTTTCCAGCTGCCTGTAGGAACTGTTCCATTTCACAAATATAATCGTATGCTAACACAGAGGGAGAGGTGCTGTCATTTACTACCTGGCCTCCTTTGTTGTTCCTGAACACCAGAAATGTGTCAGACCACTGCCACACATACCAGCCACACACGCAATGGTTCCCATGTTTAGTTTAGGGTTATTTCCATCTGGATTTTGTCCTTCCTTTGCCTTAGCTGAGAAACTGTAGCTCAGAGGTGAGGTTCATTCTACAATCTGAATCCCACAGATCAGGAAGCAGAATCTCATGTCCCATCTCTTATTAATACACCATCACCTAAGAGGAATCTGTCTCTGAAAGGATTTAGATAGTTCTGATGTCAGGCAGGGGAGTTTTGCTTCCCACAAACTTTTCCACATGGGAAATCACCATAAAAGTTTTAGTTTCTTCTAGAGATACGTTAGCAGCTAGATTCAAGTCTAGCCTGATTTCAGCTTCAGAATGTCTGTTTCAATATTTATAACTTTGTACAAGGACAAGCATTTGTTTTAATCTAATAGTCACTGAGATTCCTCTCTAGTTAAGTAATTTACAGGAAATTTATATGGTTTCTCTATTTGTTTTCTCCTTATGACAGAAAAATATCTAAGGGAATACAGATTTTATGGGAAAAAAAAATGTTAGTGTTGACCAATGATACTTCATTTTTTGTTCTGGGAAGGATTGCTAATGAAACTGCATTGGCATGAAAGAACTCTAAGCCATAGCTCCTTCTCTGACAGGTTACTTACATCTATGGTGTATGAACAGCACAGTGAAACTGTTTAGTAAATCCAAATTTTACTAGAAGACCTGAATTTAGAAGAGCTGACATCCAATTAACACTTATGTCTTGGACATACAATAGTAGTTCTGTACTGACCTTAACAGCAACAGCCAGCAGTCAGGCTTATTCTTCAGAGAATTTGGGAGCAAGGCAGAAAGGTGTAGTTGAAATGCACTGGTCCAGTGGTGGTAACAAATTCCTAACTCCTAGCTACCAGACACAAACCAACCACATGGCAGGAATAGGACTAAGAAAGAATGCTAGAAGTACAGTACACTGTAAATGTAATTCACCACCTTGTTTCTGCACAATTGTTTCCTACATGACACTAGTCCCAGCAGTCCAGGGGATTCCTTGCAGCTTCATCATTCCACTGCTCCCTGTCATTCCCCTGCAACCTTTCCACACTTTCATTTCAGTGCTTCTAACCTCCTATAGATAATTATAGCACCTTGTACCATCTCCTGTAATTCCCCCTCCTCCTTGCTGTTTACACTTTCCAGAGATATATTGCCCAAAGCAAGAACTTCACGTTGGCTCATTAACATTTAAAATCTCCAGCAAAATGTTTACAAGGTTACTTTTCTTTTAAGTTAACACAACATAAGAGTCTTTCTGTGTAGTTACATATTCAAAAATACAGATATAGGCAGGAAAATGGGAGACATAACAAAAGGAATAGAGTATCCAGCATTGCTAAAATGTAGCCTAGGTTTTCTGCATTTTCTCTATCCGTTAGCTGTCCTGATTGCTATCTTTAAAACCTTGTTTAGGATATTAGAGGACATTAGAACAAGTAAGAAGACATTCATGCAGTATTTTCTGTTGCAGACTTTCTGATGATCAATTTACCTCCTCTGTGGAGAATCAAATCTAAATCATGACATACACTGAACATCTTACAAAATGAAGTAAGAAATTCCAGCAGCTCATCCTCCTGCTCTGTACGTTTCCTAATCTGGTGCAGCTACTAACTCTTGCTGGTTTAGGTATGCAAATATTTGATTAGCCTTTTGTAACCAAAGAAAAGCCCCATAGGCGGAAAAAAAAAAAAAAAAAAAAAAAAAAGCTATATACATGACACCCAATTTCTCTGTTTCTACATTTTCCACCAAAAATTAAAGCTAACTTTAGAGAAGTTTGAAAGCAGAGACTTTTTTTTCTGCATACACATAGTTCTACTTTCCACCCTTGAATGACTTACACCACACAGGTGTTCAGTTGTTACATGCAACTGTAATGAAGACACCTGCTCAGCGAGATCCGTGCCAGCAGCTCTGGCTGGCAGCTGCACGCAGCTCATCATGCTGCTTGCTGGGGCAGCAGTAAAAAGGATGGAGAAAGTTTCTACAGTTTCCCAGGAAATCAAACTGTGGGAAGCAAATAAGCAGAATCAGCCAAGGAATGAAACAACCATGGGAAAGCCAGCTACGGTCCACAAGATGCTGAAAATTCTGAGATCTTGTACAACCAGAATTCAGGTATAATGTAAACAGACAAAAATCTTCTTGCTTCTGTGCCACTGGTCTGCAACTGGGTCACATGAATTACTGACCCACTTTGCCACTAAGAGAAAAACAAGCCTTTTCTTTTATGGATCACACTTAAGAAGGTCAACTTTGACTCTAATTTCCTGTATTTACAATAAGAAAAAAACTGTTAAAATATTTTGTAAAATAGGTTATTTTTCTCTTAAAATGTTGAGAAGAGGGATTGTTTTCCCTCTCTAATAGAAACCTTGAAAGGAATGGGGAGCAGTACAAACAAATGGCACAAGCATTCTATTTCCTTACCCACAGAATTATAGAGTTACAGACTCATTAAGGTTGGGAAAACCCTCTCAGATCAAGTCCAGTGGTCAACCCATATCCACCATTGCCACTAAACCATGTTCCTCAGTGCCACATCTCCACATTTCTTGAGCACCTCCAAGGATGGTGACCCCACCTCCTCCCTGAGCAGCATCTGCCAATGCCTCACCACTCTTTCAGAAAAAAAAAATAATTCCTACTGTCCAACCTGAAACTATATTCATGTAAGGGTGCCAGTGATGCCACCAGACATGTCCAGGACCCTCAGACATCTGCAGGATTGGCTGATGTGGCACCAGATCAGAACCTTCCTGATGGAGCAGCTGGGGTGCCCTAAGGCACCACACATGTTCTACATGTCTGAACCCAAGGCTAATGAATGAAATCACCCCACCTACCTATGGATGTCTGTACCTCAGCAGTTGCCTTTTTTTTTTTTTACAAAGAGTGAGGAGAAGAAGATGCAGTTAAATCACATACAGGTTCTCTGCCTTATTTTAGCAGGAGAAATCTTTCCCCAAAGATCTTTCTTTCCTCACTGATTAGACAAGAAGCTCAGGTGTGGGGGTGGTCCAATTCCAAGTGGAATATCTAAAATGGAGGCATGCAACACCTGAGCATTATTTGCCACTAGCTACAAAAGCTGAAAGCTCACATCTATGTTCCCCTTTTAGCTGAAGAAAGGATTGTCATACTGATGGGAAGTTTATTGCTATAGATCTTAAAGTAGACACTTGCCTTTGCTGAGATGAATCATGTGCCTTCACTCAGATGAACATTGCCTAAGGCTTGGTCTAAGCCTGGGGCAAGAAAAAAATGTTGAGAAGAGTAAATACTTGCAACTAAGGGAAAATGAAATGTGTTTTGGTGCTGTCTGAGGTCCAGCATTATAAATTAAAGGGGTGAGCATTCACCTTCTATAGCTTGAAGCCCCACTAAATGGTCCATAAGCTCTTTAGATTGTGATCTGCTGAGACAGCTTACGCTAAAGAAAAAGCGTAAAAGAAAAAGGGCCTGAACAAAAGAGAGGGAAGCTGATCTCTGCCTGGTGACTTTCCTGATAAGAAAAAAAACTCAAAATGAAGTTCTGTTACTCTTGCATCTGCATTCTCACCCTACCAAAAGTTTGGGTCAAAGTTCAGAGTAAATCAGCTTTTTTAATGAATCATTTAGTATTCACAAAATAGTAAAACATCCCACATTACTAAATTCACAGTGATTAATGTTCTGTAATAGATTCCTGCAGGTATGGATATCTCATGCAATATTTATCACAGTCCTGTAAGCGCTTGGGTCAGCACTTCTACTGTGAACCATAGATACCAGTGAGAACCTCTAACCTCACACAGGAACAGTTGGAGGGGAGACACATAATCTATTCCTCCCCTGTGTTGAAGGGTTACAAAGTTATAGAAACATTAGGTATGTAATATTTAACAGTTTGATAGAGAAAATTAGACTTGAGGTTGCATTTTACTGTTCCTCCTTGTGATTTTCATGGGGAATAGACATGGTTTCCACCATATTCTGTTCATTCACTAAAGGAAATACATGAGTTTCTTTATTAGGGTTCCTAATCGTTTCTGTATTCTTACTAAAGTGGTTTACTCAGTTCAAACAAGATTCAGTAATTATCATCTGTGCACATTCTTGTAGTTCCTTTCAGGTTTTGCTAGAGCAGAGTGCCATAGCATACTTCTACATAAGCGTGACTCTGTATAAATGAGGGTTACAGACATAGGTGTGAGGCTCCCATACTCCTCTCTTGTCATGTCTGCAGTTAGACATGCGTATTTTCCTACTTGCTGGAAGAAAAAAACAGAAACTAGTTGTGATCTAGAGTCGGAGTACACAAATTCTCAAATTTTTTCTGCCCTGGATGATCCACGATTAATTTTTCTCCTTGTAAATATAGGAATAAGTTTTTCTTTCTAGGACAAATTCTTCTGAGATAAAGTTCTTCTCCTGTCCCTGTTTTGCCTAGCCTTGATGCAGTTCAGGGAATCAGGCAATGTTTACAAGCAGATGATTGCTCAGCAAATCTTTCCTTCCTTCCATGCAGTTCAGAAAGCGATGCAGATTTACCCACTCACCATTCCAAAAAGTAGACTGGGAACAGCTGCCAGTGTTGCCCTGGTCTCCTAGATAGATGCCAGGTTGTACAATCCATTTTTTATAAGATGGATTTCTTGTGACTTCTTCCTCTGTAAATCAGTTTTATGAATAGTTTGTCAGCCAAGCAGCAGGGTTAAAAGGTGGTCAGAGCTAGTGGCAGTCACCTCACTGTGACTGTCAACAGCCTTCACATTCAAAGGAATAGTGATTGTCCTTCCTGCAACAGTGAGACTATCACTGTGCTGTTCTGGCTCTCCTTCTTCATGACATACCAAAAACTGTTAAAATGAGAGGAAAAGGCTGTCATTAATTTGAGTTGCCCTTTCATGGCCAGGGTCTGTTTTGCAGTAGGTGCACCGTGCATACATTCTCCATCTAGTCCTGGCTATGGGAACATGGATGCAGGCTGGCAGAAAGCTACCTACAGACTAGGACTTCATTTCAGTGTCTACAGCAGAGGTGGAAGCAGTGTTTGGAAACCCACACAGACAAATAAGTTCACCCACAGATATATCTCAAATATGCTTGGGCATTTCAGATAATGTTAAATAGTTGCGTGGGTAGATTCAAATCTAGATCTCCATTCGTCATTACCAGTGGGATTGAGAGTACCCTCAATAAATTTTCTGACAACACAAAGCTGAGTGGTGCAGTTGACACAATAGAAGGGATGGACTCCATCCAGAGGGACTCGGACACGCTCAGAAAGTGGGCACACAAGAATCTAATGAGGTATAACAAGGCCAAGTGCAAGGCGTTGCACTTGGGTCAAAGCAATTCCAGATCAAAACAAGGGTGACCAGCAGGTCACCCCGCCTTTGTGAGGCGCCATCTGGAGTACTGTGTCCAGGCCTGGGGCCCCCAGTGCCAGAAAGACATGGAACTGTTGGAGTGGATCCTGAGGAGAGCTGCAAAAATAATGAAAGGCCTAGAGGACTCTCCTATGAAGAAAGGTTGAGAGAGTTGAAGGCTTGAGGAAGATCTCATTGTGACCTTCCAGTACTTGAGAGGAGGTTATAAGTTGGTGGGGAGAGTGACTTCTTCCACATTCTGATAGTGGTAGGACAAAGAGGAGTGGTTTTAAACTAAAAGAGGGGAAATTTAGTTTAGATGATAGGAGGAAATTCTTTAGACAAAAAGTGGTGAGACACTGGAACAGGTTACACAGAGAAACTGTGGATGCCCCATCACTGGAGGGTTCAGGACCAGGTTGAATGGGGCCCTAAACAGACTGATCTGTGGCTGGCAAGGAGGCTGGAGCGAGATGATCTTTAAGGTCCCTTCCAACCTAAACCATTATGAGAATGTACATACCTAGAACACATTGGAGACATTCAAATATCTGAAGCTAAAGCTGAATTATATAGCCCTGGGGCTCAGTTCATGCACCTAAACACAGGCTGCTAGTGCCATCTAGATGCTCTAGGACCTTTGAGACAGTTACATCCTCTTTGACAGGCAGCTGGAGGCTGGACTGGATGTGTTATGAAAGTAATGATGTGTCAGAGGACTGCAGAGTGTCCCTGGCATCTCTGGTCAGTGGAGTCAGCACCTTGGCAGAGCTATCCATAAGAATTTTGTTTGTGAGGTTTGGAACCTTCACTGTACTATATACTAAGGAGGTACATTAGATTCATTTCATTTATTTTCCATAGAAAAAGTTGAAAGCAGTAGTCTGTGCACTACAGATTGTTAAAAATGAAGTATTTCCTCTGAGTGTCAAAAAAACTTGCATTAAAAATGAAAAGGTTTCCAACAAAATGTTAAATTAATGACATCTCTTTTTCCTGTACAAGTTTTTTCTCTTTGTCTCACCCTTTTTTTTCTTTTTCTTTTCTTTTTTTTTCAGCAAGGAAATATAACCAAAAAGTAGAGAAAACAGAAGCTGGGATCACAGGAGAAAATATAAAGCCATGAACAAAATGAAGGAGAAAACATCAGAAGGTAAATGCTTTCCTAAACATTGCAGATCAATCACGCCAACAAAAGCTTCTTTATGGAGCTGGCTGAACAGTAGTGATTTAAACTGCTTGCTTTGTGAAAAGAATTTTTAAAGAAGTTTTCAGCTAGTTTTAGTCTCAACTAAAACCACTTTCAGACAAGCTGATCTGCACTGACCACTCAAATGTCAACAGCAGCTCTTCTTTTTATTTTAGAAGCCTTTCATGCTACTACAACTGTTTATGCACATGACCACAAACCAGACAGATCCTGGCCATTACATTAGGTAGTTCCTAATTAAGAAGCTTCACGATCATGGCAGTGAAGGTGCCATTTCTCAGTCCTCTGCCGCTGGTCCACAAAGCACACCTGACTTTGCAATTCAATGAGCTGTTTCATGTTGCTCACTCCTGCTATAATGATTTTTCTCCCTTTTTTTTGGTAACTACAGGGCAAAACATGACCTTGGATATATCACAGATCTAGCAATAAGCTGCACTTTTATCTAAAAGTACACTCTCTACAACACCCTGGAAGGAGGTTGTGGCAAAGTGGGGATCAGCTTCTTCTCCCAGCAACAGAAGAAGAGGTAATGGCCTTAAGTTGCACCAGAGGAGTTTCAGGCTGGATGTCTGAAAAAAATTGCCTCTCTGAAGGAGAGGTGAGGCATTGGAACAGGCTGCCAGGGAAGTGGTGGAGTCAGTGTCTTTGGAGGTGCTCAGGGAATGTGTAAATGTGGCACTGAGGGACATGGTTTAGTAGGCATAGTGGTGATGATGGGTTCATGGGTGGATTAGATAATCTTAATGGTCTTTTCCAACATGAATGATTCTATAATTCTATGATTCTACATTAATAACTGCAAGATATATTTTCAAACCATTGTTCAGGCTTTCTACAGTGTCCGCAAACGTTGACAAGTCTACTGTAACAAAGATATCTTTACCTTTCATATCTTTATTACAAGCTTGTTTTTGTCTCATTCGATTTGTGTAGAGTTCCACATTCAGGTGTCTTGATATTGCAAACACATATTGCACTGCACATTGCAAAATGTCTGCTCTGTGACCTAAAAGACCATGGATGTGACAGAGATTACAGGCCTCAGTGATACATCCTGCAGTTTCTCACCAACCTCTGACTTTGAACTTGGAGACTTAAACCCTGATCTCTGTATCAGCCTTTCTATAAATGTGGGAGTTCAGAGGCCCATTATACACCTCATTATTCACATAAATGAGAAAAATAATCTCAATATATACTGAAATATATGATCCAATATGCACAAGAACCCTAATGTGAAATGAATGTGGGAGACTATCTACTAGAAAATTGCAAAGCAGACTCTAGGGCTATGTCACATTACCAAATAGAGCAAGCCCAGGAAGATCAGACTTGCAGCCTGATGCCAAGAACCTGATATCTACACATTTTTAATGTCAGATCTATGATCACCAGAATTGTTTCATTTACATTTAGACAGAAAATCAAGCACGTGATTTGCAAAAGCATTTTTGTACTTAATATGTACTGAAGTTTCCAGAAGCTGCGTCCACTACTTTTAGTGAGCTCTAGAGCCTTGATCCCACCAACTGGAGTACTTCTGCAGGTTTTAGTGCATTTTAGGGTGATCCCTAAATGTTTAGTTCTGATGCAGTTTTACAGTTTTTTAACCAAGCCGAAGATGTATTTAATGTTCAGTTCTTTTAGAAATGGGTTAATGAACAGGCTTTAGTATCTACTATCTAGATTACAGTGCCATCCATATTTTGTCATTTGTCTCAAATGTAGGTAATTTCTCAGTATCACATTTAGGTGATCCTGGAGTTAAAAGAAATAATAATAAAGATGAAGAACAGCACTGCAGAGAAGTTATGTTCATATTATTCAAAAACACCATTTTCTCAAACAAAGGCAGCATCACAGAGAGGCAATGAATCTGAAGAAAAACACTGTATCTGGAGCTCAGCATATTGAATAATGGATTTGTTCCTTGTTCAAAAATTTTTGGTTTTGAAATGCATTTAATTCTATGTAAGAGAAGTGAGTTTATATTATACTAAATTTAAAAGCTATAAAACCAGATGTTCCCTGATGTAATTCTGTATTTTATCTCAAATCAGATTATAGTGGCACTGAATAAAGTTACGTGACAAAATCTGTACTATATTATGCCATACTAATACCTCTGTGAGAAAATAAATATTCTGCTCCCATTAAAAGGGATCTTATTCGTAGAAAAAAAAAAACAGTAAAGCATTCTCAGCCATGCACACAACCTAAGAACTCCCTGAATGCATTAATGAAATGCATTAAGGAAGCATAATATCACCATAACACAAATCATGTTTCGGTTTATCAGCTCTTTTTTCTTTTTCTTTTTTTTTTTTTTCTTTTTCTTTTTCTTTTTTCCAAAACTAAGAAGAAAGACATTTCAAAGGAATTTGCAGAAGTTTGCTACCTCGGAAGCCATTCATCTTTCTGGTCTCAGCATGCATATACATGCCTCAAGATCCTCCTGAAGTAGAGGGGAACACAGAGTTTGCAGGAATTCCTGGAGGCATCACAGCACATGAAATCCACAGATGATTATACCCTCACTTCTGTCTTCTGCTTCCACAACTATTTACAGGAACTATCTGTCTCTTTCAATAAGACTGAGGTACAGCTGGTGAAAAATTCTCCCTCAACATCTCTTTTGATGTCAAACTGGGTTTTCAACCAACTAAAAAGGGACGTTATAAATATCTGAACTATTTCCTCTGAAATCTCAAGCCTCCCAAGGTGCTCTTTCTTCTAACGCTCTAGTGCTGTGGGGCTGAATAATTTTCAGGTTTGGAGAAAAATCCTTCTTTTGGTTGGCTGAAGACAGCATCCTACCCATGTCCATACAATGCACAGTGCACTGAGCAGCCCACTTGGAAGGTTTTGGTGATGATGACATCTTGTTTGGGCCACCATTCTGCCATGACTCTCTACACATTGACTGGGGCTCAGTGAGTAAGTTCTAGTACTCAATAAATCAATGAAAGGCTCAATGACAGAAAACAGATTTCTTATTCCAGTTCAGTGCACCCCTTATTGGAGTGAGAATACACAATTAGTTATGTCCTAATAATCTGCTGGACAATACACTCACCAGTGCTGTGAATGTGTGGACATTTGAAGCTCCTGCTGCCTGAATGGTCATTTGTGATTGGAACATGAATGCTTTTAATCGGCTTTTAAAAAATTAGTCTTATCTGTAGCAAGCCTGTTTGCATGATTTGGGAACAAACTTTAATTAGTCCACCCTCCACAGACTATAAACTTGCTTTTGATATCGTATTTTCTCACAGTCCATAACCCTAATAATTCCAACAAGTACAATTTGTGCCCAGATCAGGAATTTGTTTTCTTGCAGTGTTCGTTCTTATTCTGCGCCGGGTCTGTTTACTGCATTGTAAACTGATCTCATTTGATGGAGTTAGTCAGGATCAAAGGCCCAACACAGACAAATAACATGCAAAGCAGTGTTCCTCTCTTATTAGATTTTGGACCTCTGGAACTCAAAAAATAGAATTATGCTGCTAATACATTTCTTGTCTTTCTAATGGTTTATTAAGACAAGTAAAGCAATACTTAGGAGCAAACTTAAGTCAGTACTTTGACATGCCCTGTGTCTTAGAAAAGACTTAGCATCTGACTGTAATATAAAGACTTTGCATAGCTCCTTAGGCTGGGATAGCAGTCAGAAAACTGTGATTAACTTCTTATATTCTCTTCACTTTCCAGTTACCTGTTTTGCTCATTAGTTGTGTTTAACCTCTGAGATCCCTAGCACAGGGACTGCATTAAATATTTTGTTTTGTTTGCATAGTGCCCATTAGATAAATTCTTTATCCTTGAGAGACATGACTAGGCTCTAAGTCAATGAATTTAAGCAGCACTGTCATGCATATAAATCTTATTTTCTTCTTCACCGTATGCTGCTCTTTCTGTCTCTAATTTGAAAACAGGAACAGAGGGTAATGTAACACAATTGCCTCTATGAAGGATCTTAATGTCTGATTAGAACATGGGAAAGATGATCCCAAATGTCCACATTCCTGTATAGACAACATGTGGACCTGGTGGCCATAGTGGGAACTGCAAACTGTCAGCATGATGCACCAGAATTTGCCCATATGACTATCCTAGAGCAATACAGAAAGGTTTGGATTGGAAGGGACCGTAAAGTCAATCCAATTTCAACTTTTCTGCCATGGGCAGGGCTGCCTCTCACTATCCTTTTCTAGTAGAGCTTTCTCATTCTGCTGGCAGCTGTTCTCAAAGAGAACCCAACAGGTGGCTGCTGGAGACTCAAAATGGTGTGGCAAGTTGTCCTTGCTGTAGCAAAGGCTGTGCATGGAAAGTGAAAGGCAGGTACAGCTTTTGCATTAACAGCAGCAATTTCAGAAGCCAAAGATAAAAACCTACAGGTGACACTGAAAATATCTGCACTAACATTCTCAGGAGAATGAATTGTAACAGACAAAGGCATTGTGTTTACAGCTAAGTGCTCTTTCCCACACTTTAGGCAAAATTCCAATTTCATTTAAAGCTGTGAAGAAATTCAATTTTCAGGGAGCTAAGATTTCCCCTCCTCTTCTTTCTTCCAATACTGTGTCCCATGGAGAAGTAGATATTAAACCCAAATGGTCTATATGTGATCTATAGACATATTTTCAGCTTGAGATTTTTCTATCAACTCAGTGTTAAACTGTGTACACACATCCTGAGGAAAGTGATGTTAAAAATTTCCACAGGAAAAGGTAACTCTATTTTTCATTTAAATGTGACCAAACTTATCATAATACACTTTAGTACAGCGCTTTTTAAAACACATGTGTTTATCAGTATGCAAAAACATACAATCACATTGAGATTTGAAGCATAGAATAGTACTTATATTTGACAAGGTAAGACCAAAAAGCCACGAAGAATGGCTTCTTGGTGTCAAATCATATAAAAATGCAGAGCAGCAAGTGGGCTTTACCCTGAAGAAAAGACTAGAATTATTTTCATATTTCTTTTCTTAAATCTAGATCAGATTAGATAAAATCTGAGAGCTGTAGTGAAAGACATACAGTCACAAAGTCAATGGAGGCATAAGAATATCTATAATGACATTTTCCCTCACTCACTAAATTAGCCTGGTCCTCTAGTTGTTTTATATAATTTGGATAGTTATTCATTAATTGCACACACACAAATCTTCATTTCCTCCACTTTGCTCATACATTGCAATGAAGCTTTAATTACAAATGAACACGTGTTACTTTTACAGTGTTCAAACTCAATGCATTGAGACAATGGGGCAGACAAAACTTTACAGCATTTGCTTCTATATGCACCATGCATAACCTTGCTGCAATCTTCAAAATCCTGCTAGGAAAGCAAGATTATTGGTTTCCTCACGCCCAGCACTGCATACCTCTGCAAGCTTCACAGGCACACACATTTCTCTTCATCAACCTGCTGTCACATAAGAGCGGTCCCAGATTTATTTAAGGGGAGAACTGATGCTCCAAGCTCTGGATCAAAAGAACAATTTAATTTTTGATGTTTCAGAATAAGCACAAAGAATTTCGTTTTTTCCTGAGTTTTTATCAGTCCTCAGCACATCTGTCATTGACTTTGGCTGCAGCAAGAAGTGATGCACACACACAGTTCTTCTCCTCTCCAGGGCACTAAGGAGGAAGTCATCCTGCTCTCCTCTCCTTCCTCCTGACACTCTTTGGGAAGAAATAATCTCCAGGGGAGTCCAGCTGGATCCATGCAGCTCCAGCAAAAGCAGAGCTCCCAGAATCTGGGAATAAGTTAGCTGCCCAATTTAAAGGAATTGTATTGGCTCCAAGGTAACCTGAGAGTGGTCCTTCAGTATCTAAAGGGGGGCTATAAGAAGGAAGCGGACACACACCTTAGCAGGGTCTGTGGTGATAGGACAGGGGGAAATGGTTTCAGACTAAAAGATGGGAGATTTAGATTGGATATAAGGGATAAGTTTTTTTTCTACAATAGGGGTAGTGAGGCACTGGAACAGGCTGCCCAAAGAGGAGGTGGATGACCCATCCCTGAAGACACTCAAGACCAGGCTGGATAGGACTCTGAGCAACCTGATATAGCTGTAGGTGTCCCTGGTCAGTGCAGAGGAGTTGGACTAAATGACTTCTAAAGATCCCTTCCAACTCTAAGGATTCTATGATTCCACAATTCTATTGTAAGAGACCAGCATTTTCCAAAACTCACTATTTCTCCTTGTAGGGACTATTCAAGGGGAATAGCAAACAGAAGATACGAGACCTAAAGGTGAAGTTTCTTACCAACACCGAACACAAATTTGTAGATGCTATAAATTCCCTGTAGCATCTGTATTTATATAGGAAGAAAGAATTCTAATTTAATTTTCTAAAATGGTTTGTTGTTTTTGCTGAAAATGTAAGAAATTCTCACAGCAGACTTCCAGCTGGAGAAATATGACCCATGCATCAACATTTTCATAGAATCATAGAATCATTAAGGTTGGAAAAGTTCAGTAAGATCATCTAGTGTGCCTATCAACCCACCCAACACGCTCACTACACCATGTCCCCCATTGCCACATCTACGCTGTTCTTGAAGATCTCCAAGGAAAGCGATTCCACCATGTCCCTGGGGAAAAAAAAAATATGGAACACTTCAAAAATCCATGTGCCCTTTTGGCAATATTAATTAGCATCAATGACCAACATCAGTACCAGTCTTGCCTATATCTGATACAAAACGAGCTCAGAACACTTGGATCTTAATGCTAGAGGATACAGAAATGCAGAAATTTGGGAGAAAAAAAACCATTGGATTCCTGCTCTAGCCATTAAGTCTCTTGTTTTAGCTAGTACCTACATTTTAAGGGGCAGGAAAAAGCTGAGGCTTTGAAGCTCTAAGACACAGGGGATTAAAGGGATTCTGCATCCTGATGGGAAGGGCTGGGTGAGCTCCACATTCCCACCACCTGCTCCTGACAACACCTACTGCTCCTGCTGATACAACCACTCCAAAATACAGTGTGTGACTTTTCCTTTGAGCTCAGATTCAGCTCATTAATTAACTTCCAGCTGAGGCTTCAGTCAAAGGCAATTCTCTTCTTGATTTTGCGAGGAAGTGAAGCGTCAGGAAGTGCATGCCTACAGTCACCTTTAAACCAGCAGATAAGGAGACTGCAAAATGCTGACAGTAACAGACATGGAAAATATTATCACGACAATGTATCTGCTTATAGGTCTGACTCACTCTGTACGGAAGTTTTCTGTTCGCAGCATGCATTTGGTGTTTTGCAGGATGTTGTGTCTTCATTATATGCTCGCCAAAGGCAACATGGAGAGGTCTGCAAACTGAAGTGTGTGTGGGTTTGCTAATAGCCTTTTCCAGTCAGGAAACATTGTTCTGCTCACCCTGAGGCAAGCCTCAGCCAGCTAGCAGTAGTTGGCATGGCACCAAGCCTGGGCTAACAAACCTGCTGAGATGGTGCACCAAGGGGCTAAGAAATGGAGGGCTACCTCCCTGCAGTGCACCCAGTATACATGTCCTCATACTGCACTTGTCATCAGCACATCTGAAGCATTCAGGAAAGGATGGCTCAGCATCTCACCTACACTGGGGAAGTCATGCCATGCTCTGGGCTAGCTGGCAGGGCAGGGTCAAAGATGAGCACTGTGTGAAGGGTTATTCTTACTTGGTCAAAATCACAGAATTGTTTGAGTTGGAAGGGATCTTTTAAAAGCCATCTAGTCCAACTTTACTGCAGTGAACAGGGATACCTACAGCTTAAGCAGGTTGCTCAGAACTCCATCCAGCCTGACTTTGAATGTTTCCAGGGATGGGGCATCCACCACCTCTCTAGGCAACCTGTTTCAGTGCCTCACCATCCTCACTGTAAAAAAACTTCTTCCTTACATCCAGTTCAAGTAAGAATAAATCAGTGACAATTCTGTGCAGTGCTGTCCAGTATCTTGCCTTCAACGTACATCATTCCCATTTCCTATGAATTAAAAGGTATTTCTATGAAGTACCTTTTAATTATATATATATATATATATACACATACCTTTTAATAATAACTATACTCCATGCCAGAGTATAGTTGCTGCCATGTTAATACTTTGAAAGTTTGCTTCACCATTTGGTGTGTTCACCTTGTACATGAGGAAGCAGGTGGCCAGAGGTAGGTCTTGGAAAGGATGGGATGAATGTTCAGAGAAATGACACTGTCTAGATATTCAGCAATAAATAATATGATGAAAAGAGGCTTATTTAAAATGGAGTTGTTTATATTTCTTTGATTTTGCTCTAGTCCCACTGTACTCTGGTTGATATCAAGAAGCTTCTGTTTACTCTTCTCATCTCTATTTGTATTGATTTTGGAATTTTCATGGGCAGTGAAAGGAGAAGATACCCAAACACAAAGGGAAAGAGTGCCTATGTAATATCCCAACTTCAGTCCTCCATTTTGTAACCTCTATAACCTCTAAGGTGTCAGATCTATGAATCAGTCACTGGGGAGAGGTAGAAAGAAAAGTCTAATCTGCTGAACTGATAAAATATGTTAATGCTTTATACAGTAAACCTTGAACAGGATGTGTGTAGGCAGCTGTCTGCATCTGCACAAAGTCCTATTCTGGCTGCACAGAGCAGGGAGGCAAACACTAGCAGGGAGGCGGGTATTATTTTCACCCAACTGATGTGCAAAAAGCAGCTGATGCTTGAAAAAAATTCTATGATGTTCTTGTTGTTCTGCCCCTTTTGGTACATTTGCACTGTCAGATAGCATAGCATCACAATTCATGCCCAGGTGACCTCTACCTGGAACAGCAGTGTAGATGTAGCCCTTAAGGCTGACTCAGCCGGGGTCTCTGGTGTGCATTGCTTCTCCAGGGCAGGACTTCTACATCCTGCTGTGGGCTCCTTCATCACTTTGCTTTCTCAGCTGCAGCTATCTGAAGATGCCAAAATGAGATATTAAATGCTGTATATTATGTTTGTTGACATCAGCAATCGATGTGACAGTGTGCATGAGTAAAACCCCACAGACATAAATACTGTCATTCCACCCTACACACAGGCTTTCTCCAGCCACACTGAAATAGTACATCCGTCAAATGGTTTACACTGGGAAGGCTTTGCTCCTGTCAACTAATCACAGAAAGTAGCTGAAATACTGATGTTTTTAGCTATTTACTGTGATATGCTTTTTGAGCCAAAGATTAGATTTTAGAGCTCTGAAATGAATCTTGAAATCCAATAACATTGGTGATGTAACAGGGGACACCTTTAGCTTCAGCTATGGCACAGTTAACTTTGGGACATCTCAGCTGGGTATTGGTGAGCCTCTGACTGATGTGTTTTGAAAGACTTAAGAGGAAGTTGAAGACACGAGCTTTGCTGTGATAGTACTGACATAAGAAAAACAACATTGATACGGAAGCAATTTATTCTTCAGTGATGAGTCAACAATCCTTTTCAACTTGGTCAAAGAACTTGATACCTCTTTATTTGATTTTTTTTCTATTGAAAATGTTCCCAGATACTTTCTAAAATAAAAAAATTCCAATTTTAAGTTCCAGTTAAAGATAAGTACTGAAAATACTGAAACTTGCCATAGTGAAGTTTTGTTTTTCTTTCAGCTCAGCTGCCGGTACCTTTCCTGGGCATCCTGATCTAATCGTTGGCAACCCTGCCCACGGCAAGAGGGTTGGAATTAGATGAATTTAAGGTCCCTCCAACTTAAGCTATTCTATGAGCCTATGATTCTATGATCTTCTAATGTAAAACCAGTGAGGATTACGTGGTTTTCTTGCTCAGGTTAATGAGTTTTTTTTATTGATTGAAGAATACTTAACAAGCTGAGAGAAAAAAAAAACAGAAATTAGGAGGGAAGAAGATGATGGAGAATTTAATAATCTCATCCAAAATCATTTGGAATTCCAATATTGGAGTTTTCGTCATAATGTTACCACTGACACTCACTTGTGATTGAGTTTATCCCCTTACCAAGCATGTGTTATGTTACCAAGAAAAGACTTGTCTTCCAGTCTCTGATGAGAAGCTTTCAAGCCGAGAAGGGGAAATGGGACCAATACTAGAGTAAAACTGTTTTATTCCTACATGGAACACTTTTGTGCTACCAAGCTGAAGGAGTTGCTGTTTTCACCTTCAGCTGGGAAAAGGTCAAAATAGGTCTGATCCCTAGAATGAATGATGACAGGTTTGAATATTGAGTTCTGGCCTCTTTGATAGGAAATGCTCTGTGAAACATTCCTTCTGCTGCATGAAATTGCTCATTTCAGAAATATCCTCACTAGGTCTATCAGCTTCACAAAACTTTAACAGAGAGTAGTCAAGGTCAACCTATACATGCGATACATGTCCAAAATGTAAAAACATCTCTGAGATTTAGAACTGCAATTGCAGAGCCTGATCCTGCAGCACAGACATTTTCTTGCCTGTGCTGAAGAGGTGACATTGGAACCTTCCGTCACATTTCTTATTGAAAGAAAAACATGTGGGGATAAACTTTATCCTGGCATTTATTTGCTCAGCCTAACATCTCAAAGAATGGCAGGCTCCAAACTTTTATAAGTACGGTGATGTTTGTGCACAAGTATCTTTTGCACATGTAGCTACCATATTCTTCATATTACTGAATAGGGAAAAAATTGCTTCATTAATTCAACAATATTTATCTTCCATATTTAACAAATTAAATTAAATGAGATGATATCACATAAAAAAAATTATTTTGCATCTCTTTTCTTCTCTCTGTGCTTTAAGCCCTCCAACACAAAATAGAAATGAGTCTGAAACAAACTAGCAGGTATTCAGGGCTGCGTTAATTGGGCTCCCTTCTCTCGCAGCCTCAGCAAACCATAACACTGTTTACAGCCAGATGCTAAGAATGAATTGTGCCTGTGGCTGAAGGGAAACCTGCAAGCAGTTTCAAATACAAACAGAACTGAGATACAGAGGTTATCCCTTTCATACGTCACATGAAAACAGCTTGGGAAATCTTCTCCATTTCCTACCAACAAGCTAATTAAAATAGAGGGGAAGAAAGAAGGACGTTTCTCAAAATAATGTAGTGGAATTATGTAAATAATCAGAGAAAACAACCTGCTGTTTTTCACTTGGAAAATAACAAAAAGCCACATATGTACTGTCCTAGATGCTCCATGTAAGGATTGCTGCAGGCCCATTTCATCTCACACTTTACACCCAATTTACTGCAGTTTAACATCACTGATCATAATGGTGTCACTCTAAGGCAAATTCTCCATGCCAGATTAACAACTATTTCCTCAGGTACCTGATCCACATGCAGGAAATGCTCATCATCAAGTGATCAGTGTTCCCTAGGGTACTACAGGATGGAGTTGCCCCCTGGCCCTTTACTACCCCCTCCACCATCGTCTGCTTTGGTCATCAGGACTTCTTGTTCCTGTCTGTGATGCAATGACAAGGCAACTCTCACAGCCCAGATAGCAGTCTGCAATAAAACAGCTTTTTGGTGAACTCTTAGAGAATTATTGACCGGGAAAATAGAAAAAAGAAGTCAGCTGTCTAAGTGATTGCGTAAAAGAATGATTAATGACAATATTTGAGCTATTTTCTTGCAAATGAGGTTATTTTGAAGGACACACTGAAATCAACTTTCTTCATTTAATCTTTAGGAATTAATTATGAATCTAGAAAGCAAGACATAATAGCCTCTGAAAACTACAGAAGACTTTAGCAAGAATGGCCACAGGTCCAAGTCACTATGACAAAAGCTGTCAAATTGCATGATAGGGTGAAGAAACAAGGTGAAAGAGTAGCTACAGAAATGGCAAAGCGAGAAAGATTGCTGGAGCATTCATTGCTAACATTGGTAACATCCTAGAGGATAGGGTGTTTAATAGAATCATGCAGGCTAATAAGAGCATTTGGGAACTGACACCGGCAGCAGGAGCTTAACCCAGCAAAGGGAGATGCAGTACAATTCTCAACTAACATCTTCATTTATGAGACCCAGGTGCTCAAACTGAGCACATAACACTGATGTGTTCACCAGCAGGGCTCTGCCATGCTGCAGCAGGTCTCGGTGCATCATCTGCTTTATGCCTCTGGTCTGAGGGGCCAAGCAGATAAAAAAATACTGATGTCCCACAGCACCTACAGAGTAATTACAGGTCACACACTGAGCATAGGCTCACATAACTGTTACTTCCTCTCCTGTCAATGCCCTGTATCTCACACACTTGCAGATGCACAGTTATAGCCTCTGTTTTGTCCCCAGATATCACAAAATGAACAAAACAGCTTTGTCAAGTTCATACCATCTGCCTTTAAAGTATAAGGGACAAGACCTCAAAAGTGCTCTTTGTGGTACGAGAAGAGCACAGCACATAGCAAGACCTCATGTTCAGAAGATCCTTTCTTGTGTTCCCTCTTCAGTGGGCCGTTTCCCCCACTTCAACATCACCTCACAGTGACAGCTCAGTGCTGTCACTATTCCCCATCATCTGGCTACAGATGGGTCCCTTACATGGGACCTTATAGTCCCGTCCCCTGAAGAAGAAAATCCTTCAAAGGTCAAACTCCAGAATGCAGAGGGAGAGGAAAATTTGGAAATACTGCGCAGTGTCTGAAAGGAAACAGAACACCAGCAGGAGGGAGATACAGGGGCTCTGGTTATGGTCATCAATGAGCACAGATATTATCAATGCACAGCAGGTCTGAGACTGATTGTATGCAGGAATGACTCAGCCAGTCCTGCTGCAGAGACTGTGAAGCCGATATATCCTTTACCCAAAAGATAAAAACTTAATGAAAAAATCTACAGACCCAACGACAAAGGCAAAATCCCACGTAGGCACTGACTGCAAGTGCAGAAATCATCTGGAGGAAATTTTGTGACCTGATGGAAGAAAACAAACAACAACAACAAAAAACAATGATTCACCCATTTCAAGCCATTTCAGGAGAGATTTAAAAGCTTTGGAAGAGAGGAGCAGACAAAATACAAATGCAGGACTGACAAACTGAAAAGACCAGTAAGCTGGATCTACACTTTGGAAAAGAGTCTGAAAGAAGAGGTTCTTCTGATGTGGACAGCCACGCTTCTTGCATGCCTAAGACAGGCTCAGCCCACCTGCATTTGCAGACACTGTAAAGTCAAGCTGAATCAAATCTCAGAATTATGAAACTACATCCTTCTATAGACAAAGGAGTGGGAGGGACTGTTAGGATGACAGCATTAAGGAGATGGACAGTTCTTAGTTTTATTGGCAAGTGAGCCTGAAAAATAAGAGGAACCAACAGAAGCACTCACAAGAGTTGTACCTACACAGCAGGTCACTGTTTGAAACAGCATCAGAACTTGAAATCTCCCATGGACTTCATTGCAATGCCTGCCCAAATGTCTTTGATCCTATCCCAGCTCAGGCAGGTGTATACATATACATATATAAAATAAAGCATTAAAGATCAGATGTCCAAAAGCATCTCTTTAATAAATTCATGTGAGACTGTGTCGTTGGAATACATTGTCCCTTTTAGACAATTTTAGGGAAGCCGCTCAAGGTCAGGTCTTAAAGAATCTTTGTAGGATGGATCTATGCACAACTTGCATGCATTTAAGAGTTTCGCTAATATAAAGCGTTAATCTCCTTGTAAATAACGTCTCATGTCAAGACTGGAGACAACGTTTTCATTCCTTCCATCATTTGTCTACCTTGTTAAATGCAGTTTCTTTGGCTGTAAAGTTTTTGGTTACGAGGATTGAAAATTCCCTTGAGAAGAAACTGTATCTTATTATCTCTTTTAATGAAGTATAACAAGGGATTGACAATACCCGAATACAAAAAGCAAGATCAAACAAACAAAAATATTATTTAATGAAATTAAAACCTTGTCAGATGTACATTCTCTGTTCCTTAAAAGATCAAAATCGTTTTTTTTAAGTAATATATTAAATCTTTCCAGAAAGTGTTTCATCTTTTGTTCTAAATGGCAAGAGCTGGCAGATACGTTTTGCTACTGAATGGGGAAAGAAATTCTAGCCATAAACACTATCTTCCCAGTAAGTAAAAATTCTCAAATTTATTCCTCTTCTTTTCCTCTGTGAACAGTCAGGAAATGTATCTTACTACAATGTGCTTCTTGAGGAAGAAGCAACAACTCTTACAAAACCAGAGATTTGCTCCATATGAATTCTGCAACATATATCTGCTAAGTAATGCTGACTCATAATGTATTTACAAGCCACGTTTGCAGCATTTAATATGCATCATTCAAAGCACCAACATGTGGATTGAATAAAAGGAAAAATAGTATATCTGACAGAAAGTTGAATTCAGATGTTCTTTTCAGAATGCACAAGGATCTTTCTCCTATCACTGTTGGGCCATGATGGATGAAAATCATCTCCACAGGTAAGACTGATAATTTCTCACTTTTCATGTTTAATGGGCAGCATATTGACAGTTCACAGTTTAGCACTCAAGTCCTCATGAGGTGGTATGTTGTAGAGAATTTTGCCATCTCACTTAGAGATGTAATGTCAAGGTTCCCAGTGACTTTGTGCCAAATCTCTTCCTGGTCCTCAAGGAAGGGTGGTCTCCTGTCTCAATCTGGGTTAAAGGTACTTTATTTCTGAGGTAAAACATATTCTTGTGATAAGGATTAGGCCCGATCCTGTCTCCAATATTTACTTATTCTGTAACTACTCCTGAAATGTATGGACTTATTTGATCCAAGATTACAGACAGAGCTGAGCCTTCTGCCTGTTTTTCACTGTTCTTGTACTGGTGGGGCATGGTCTTATAGTTAATCCTACTTAAGACTGACTTGACTGAGAATATATCATTTTCCAATGAAAATACATCATTTCTACACTCAGCATCAAACTGAATCAGGCACCAGATTCATTATTGCTCTACTTAATGCCTCCCACCTAGGATGCTAATGAGCCAAGCTATGGAAGTACCCATGCAAGAAGGAACTGTACTGGGGAACAGAAAGACTGAGATATGCAAAGAGACCTAAAGAAATTCTACTGCTCTGTTCCCAAAAACCGCATTTTGGATGCCTGAGATCCTTTTCCCCTTTCAATCTGCAGCTCTACTCAAACTGCCCAAACCCTCTGTACAAGGTCAGACACCTGGTCTCAATTCTAGGAGTTGACCTGCATTTGCTGGTGTCCCAAGAGGTGATGCCCGGCAGGGCACAGACCTGGAAAAATTTGCTTCCAATCCCACCTGCATCACTCCAGCTTTAAGGGAGACAGGGAAAATCATTTCCTTTTTCTGCTACACATTAACCTCCTTTGGAGAGAGCTTTGGGAAGCCTTGCAAAGGAGGGTTATATAAGAGCCAGAAAATATTGTCACTCCTAGAAATCCTCCAGTCTGTACCATACAGCACTGAGCAGTCAAAAAAAAGAGTTTTTACACCAATAAATTTCCCTCAAAACAAGTTTAGTGATGAAATAACTAACCATCACATTTTACTTTACCACTGTATGTAGCACATAAAAAAAATCAATTAATTCTCACACCAGAATGCGGGCAAGAAGTATCAGTTCAGATCAGCCCTTAGGTCTTACTGGCTAGAACACCTCACCTCCCTGAACAGGGAAGTTCAGAGGACAGGGCGAGAAGTCACACAGCTACCCAGAGCAGTGCAATCTAACCTCAAGGCAATTCTCTTTGTAACCTTATGTTATTTCAGAGCCATAGCCAAAATGCTGAGGCTCTGTTCCTCATGTGAGGTAGGCAGGTAACACCTTGTCAGTGTGACAGCTGAAAGAAATACTGATGCTAAATGATGAGATGAAGGCATCTGGACCATGTTTGTATTGTAGAAAATCCCTACATGTTACTGCAGCAGTGGAAATTCCATAACACAGTCATTTGCACTGGTGTACGGCTTAAATTGCTGCAAACGCTACTAGACTCTGTTTTCAGATTAAAAGTCACCACCTGTTCATACAAACTGCCCATGGGTGGTACAAGCACCAGCACTCAGGACCAACACCTTTAACTCAGACCTGCACCAGAAACAAAGGTCGGAAAAGTCCAAGTGTCAGCCCATCACCACTATGCACACTATAACATGTCCCTAAGCACCACATCTACACATTTCCTGAAACATGATGTATTCCTCACTGGGTTTTGTGTTTTCCAGCCCCAAAAAGCACCTAGTTATGGGCTCTGGGGACACAGCAACACCTGCTCCATGCCCTGCAAGGCAGGGTGGTAGAGAGCAAGGATCCTGCAATCGGGTTTTACTTCCAGCTTGCACTTCTGAAGCAAATCACCTGGTTCTTCCCCATTACCACACTGGTTTCACTCTTTGAGCAGAGTGCTCTCCCCCAGCAGCCACTGATTTGCACATGGCCATAAGGATCTATTAATTTGGTGGTTACTCTCTACCTCTTTTTTCAATCTTTTGCTAAGGAATGGATTCCTACTAAACCTCAGTCTCGCACTCGGTATGCTGGAATTTTAGCAAAATCCAGGTCTAGCTGTATGACACACTGATTTAGCTGAAGCTCAGGGTGTGATATATCCTGCCTGCAACAGAATGACCAAAAGCAAATCACTTGGAAAGGGAGAGCATTCCTTTTCTCACACTTCCACTGAGTCGCACCACACAGCATTGCAACAGCCAGCAACAAGCAAGGCTGTGTCACAGGGAAACCCCTCTGCTCTCGTCACAGATTTATGGCTGCCTAAGACAAGCAGATGTATCTTTAGCTTTGGCTAGGAGATGCTCGCGAGGCTGTCTAAATAATTCAACCCTAAGAGCTGATGTCAGCCTTTCTGAGGCCACGCTCCAGCGAGAGCTGCTTTCTGAAGCAAACAGCCCCGAGCCCCCGCGGTGCACAGAGTGCCTCCAGCTCCTATGGAAAACATGCACTGAGAGTAAGGCAGCTCATCATACTGCATTGCAAAAATCAGGCATCATGAATAAATACGCATGCCTGCAACCAACCATCATCTCATTTTGCTCCTACTGTCTGCAGTGCTGCTGCTGTTTTGCTGTATGCACAACAAACACAGCCCTGATCTGCTCGATACGCAGGAATCGATATGGCTGTTTGACAGGTTGCACAATTACACACAGCAACGAAAGCTATAAGAAGATAACTGGGGCTTCCCAGGAAAACAGAAAGCTATTTATCACCAGCAGGACCCCACTGGTAAAGGTTTGTTAACAACGTGATAGTAATTTCCTCATCTACTTCATACACAGAGCTACAGCACATCTTTCAAGAAGACACTAGACTGAATGTAAAGGTTTCAAATGACTGAAAATCTTCCTTGCTCTTCCAAAGCCCCAGGCGCTTCTAGCCAGACCAGCTGCATTGCGCCCATTTCACAAACCAGTTCATTCAGAGCCAAAGACAAATGGACTCCTGAAGGTCAGGCAGAGCGTGTGATGGCAGAAAGAAGATCTCCAACTCAGCCCTGCTTCTAACCACCCAGAGCTCTTCAGCGTGCTTTAGTGATGCAGCTGCAGCTCTTTCTGTGGTGTGCCCTGAAGCCATTACCAGCAGATCACAGAAACAAAGACAATTTATTGAATGGAGATAGATATTCAAAATGAACAAAATAAATGAATGTGTTGAATTAACACAGGAAGGCACTGCCCCCTGGCTAACTGAAACCTGGACTAGGTTCATAGCAGAAAAGTCCACACCAACAAACTCAACGGGTTGATTTTGTTGCTACAGCTATATTTTCCTTTGTGAAGGTTTTCCTCCCTCATCCCAGACTGTCCATTTTCATGCATATGGTGCCTGCACAGCTACATAGCAGGGAAACCCCCATCTGCTCCCCCTGGATTTTCACTAAGCTATGACAAATGACTTCAGCTTCGACTTTCTGCTAGGAGATGCATATAGAAAATGAGGTCAAAAAGGCTCACCACTTTGAATTATTCATTGTGAAAAAAAAAATTCTCTCTAGCTTTTCTAAGACTGCATAGCCAGAGAGGAACCACCAGCTCCCTGGAGCCAGCAGAGCTCATCTGAAGCATCTGCTTCATCGCCTATAGCTCTGCTGTATATGAGGGATGGCAAACACAGCATCACAGCCGGGGTGTGGGAGTTGGAGATCTGGATGACTTGTTCCAAGCACTGCCAACTGTCTCTGTGTCAGCCCAGAAGAGTCAGAGGCATCGATTTGGTGAGCAGAAGGGACTTGTCTGATGCTAGAAAATCTCTGCAGTGAAATCCCTGATCTGCACCAGGTGAGAGATCAGACTGATTGTAATGAAGGGAATGCAGGAAAATCTCTGAGGGAGTAAAAAGATCACCTGGCCAGAACGTGCAGAATAATGCAGGACAGGAATTAACACAAATTTATTCTGGAATTCAATTCAGATACTTTCAGTAAGGCAAAAAAGAAAGAGAGCTATCCTCAGAGAAAAAAGCTTATCATAGAACCATAGAATCACAAGAGTTGGAACGGACCCTCAAAGGTCATCTAATCCAACTCCCCTGCAATGAACAAGGATACCTGCAGCTAGATCAGACTGCTCAGAACCCGGCCTTGAATGTCTCCAGGGACTGAGCATCCACCACATCTCTGGGAGACTGTTCCTGTGCCTCACACATTTATCATAAAAAACATTTTCCTTGTATCCAATCTGAATCTTCCCTTCTTTAATTTGAAACCATTTCCCCTTGTCTTATCACCACAGACCCTGCTAAAGTGTCTGTCCCCTTGTTTCTCACAACCCCCCTTTAGATACATGAAAAGGCTGCATGAGGCCTCCATGGAGCCTTTTATTCTCCAAGCTGAACAGCCTCAGATCTTTCAACCTGTCCTAATACTAGAGGTGTTCCATCCTTAGCACTGATATCCCCTGCATTCTGTACCCCAGCTTGTACTGCTAGCGGGGGTTGCCATGACCAAGCTGCAAGACCTTGCACTTGGATTTGTTGAACCTCATGAACTTGCTAGCAGACAGTGTCTGCAGCTAATCACTCATACTTTCAATAAGTAGCTGTTTCTCTATTCATGCATAGACCTTTCTTCCTAAAAATTCCAATGGCACTGGCTTGACTTTGCCCATCATTATTTACAAGGACATCTCTCCCTACAGTTAGTCTATATTTACTCAGCACAGTACTTCACTTTCTAGTGGAGATGACATAGCAGCTATTGAAAGGCAGAAAAAATCTTGCAAATAAAATGCAGAAGAAAACAAAAAATTAAGCACTGACAGAAGCCAAAAAGTTTGAAGTCAGTCAGTGCAGCATTTTTGGTGCAGTGTGGTAAAAAGCAGAAGGAATCCTCATCACAGGATATGCTGTGTTGGGAAACTCAGGGGCCATAAAATCAAATGTATGTAACCTACAGCAGAGATGCTATTAGTGCTGTCACATATTTGTGTGGTTTGTTGCCTATTTATGTAGGCTTGCTCTCCTTCTAGCTGACTTCCTCTTTCCAGAGGGACTGACAGATTCTCTCGTGTTTCCTCAGGCTCAACCTACTCTTTCAGAAGCACCTTACGTGACACAACATCCCAATTTCAGTTTATTTTTCCAAGCAAAGCATGGCATGTCTGCAGTTTGGCGACTCTTAGTCAAGCAACTGCTTTGACATAAGCCACTGAGTTACTGATCCCCACTGGAAAACTGTAAAGGGTCATTTCCAAAATGTAAGCAACTTCCAAGGTCCCATCAGCTCTACAAGCTGTCCATGTCTCAGGGTCAGACTTTTTTAATTACTGTCTTTTGTGTCACTTCTAATCTTATTTTAATTAATTTTAGTACGTTTGTATGCTTTCATCTCCCTATATCATTTCATTTTTAGCATTAAGATAAACAAAATCCTAAATAATAAAAGCTTTTTTCTTAAAGTGACAGTACATTTTTCTCAGGAATCACCATTTAATCATCTTTTGCCTGGGACCACTTTTCAGAGACCAAAATCTAGAAGACACTGATTACAGAGATGTGCTTAATTTTAAGCCTACTCATACATTTTGATGAGGCTCACTCACATACCTCAAACTTTTAAGACTTTAAAATGTCAGCTTTAAGCTGGCCTCCAAACACTTGTACTACCAAATACATAGTCTTGTCCTATGGGTTAGAGCAGTGTTTAGCTGCCTTTTTCAATGATTTCCAAATAAGTGTTTCCTGCAGAAGGTTGTTTTGTAAATGATTTGCGTGGAAATTAAAAAAAAAAAAAGAAAGAAAGAAAAAAAACGGAATCATAAAATTTATTCCAAGCATAAAGGTTGGAAGGAAAAAAATATGAAATCCTGACTTTACTGTGCATACCAAAATGCTCCCCTACATGGCATGTATATTAATTTATGAATCAGATAATGAGTCTCATCAATAAAGTCCACAAAAGGGGCCGAACAGGCAAAGGCAGCATCAGTCCTGCACTGAACACCACCAGCCATGATGGGAATTAATATTAGAAACAGCCTCACAGCTCTGACTTTTACTCTGGGAACTGGAGCCCAGTCTTGGAGGGCAGAGAAGGTCCCCAGCGCCATTTATTTCAGTAGTAGCTGAAGAAATTTAATACCCTCTGGGAGGCACAGTGCTGTGCACGAGGTCTTTGCATCAAATTGAGAGCAAAGGAAGGAGGGAGAGAAAATAATGCTGTAATGACAGACACCGAACAGGCATTATTTACTCTCCTGGAACTACATAAATACCAGCCTGCAGTCAGCTAAATGCAGTGCCTGCTTAAACGTTTTTATAAGCATGAAATTTACTCAGCTGTACCCATAACTTAATAGGCCAGTTATTGATAAGAACACATCATCTACACCAGGATTAAGAACTAAACACAGGATTTCCTAAAAACGCATCAACAAATTAGAAAGCTACATAGCCCTTACTGTTAACAATAGCAGTACGAAGGCAATGCCTGAGGACATCGGTGGAGATCGAAACAAGAGCACCAGGAACTGTGTAACAATGTGGTAATGTACATCAAATATAGCGGAAGAGGCAGAGAAATGCTGGGGAGGGACAGCATACAGCAGCAAGTGTGATGCAAGTGTCATTAATTGTATAACCCTGGTTTTCTCTATGGGGTGGGTTAAACATGAAGAAATAAGGTGGCAATGCTGAGCGGGAAAAGGCCATGAGGAAAAAGGTGGGATTTCTGGCAAAGTGAAAAACTGATATGTTAGTCAGGCAGTCAGAAGCTGAGATAAGGATGGCCCACCTTCCAGGAGCACACAGGGATCAGGAGAGCAGCTAGCCACAGACTGAATGTTCTGGGAGCTTGAGGAGGTGTGCACAGATTCACTTCAGTTCCAATACCATGAGCACTTGCAGACTCCCAGCTGCTTTGTTCCCACTGCCTTTTTTAAGCTCTGCAAGTCTCCAAGCCTGGTAACACTCTGCTTACTTAGCAGTTGCTTCTCCTCCCTCAGCTGTCACACTCCTTTTGTGCCTTCCCAAGGGTGCTTTCCTCAGCTTTGCTCATGTCCTTGCTGCTCTGTTCAGTGAGCCCTTCATTTCACAGCACAGTTTCTCTTCTCCTCACCAAGAGGTGGGAAGTGCATCACAAGCTGCGCTCGCTGCCTTCTGCTCCCAGCAGCAGGAGGATGCATGAACTACATGATGAGCGCATATCTGCTCATGTTTGTGATACAAATTCCCCCCTACAACAGCAACTGATGGTCAAATGTTTGGCGGAAATTAAGGAACACACCTGAAATAGCCTGTGCATACAAGTGCCCTAAGCAGGACATCTAGATTTGCTGCCTATCCACACTTAGCATGCATCCCAGGGTGACCACCTGGTGTTTTGTGGGCATGCAAAAGAAGTGTATCCTCTACAGACAATCCACAGGAGCACAGTTCCATGTTTTGGGGCACAAGCTCAGTGCTCATCTCTTGCTCCAGCAGAACCACCAGTCCTATCTGCCTTCATAGAAAAGCACCTGACTGAATGTTTGGCAGAGACAAGGGCTCCCTAAAACTGCCTTGAGATTGTCTGCCACATGACATCAGGAAAAGATCCTTCACCAGAAAGTGGTTGGGCACAGAAAAAGGCTCCCAGGGGTCACAGCACTAAGCTGTCAGAGTTCAAGAAGACATCTCAACACTCTCAGATGTAAGGTTTGGATTTTGAGTGGTCTTGTGTAGAGCCAAGAGTTGGACTCAGTGATCCTTATGGGTTCCTTTCAACTCAGGATATTCTATGATTCTTTGATTGCTAGGATTTTGACACAGGCTAACATAAATATTAACTCAGGCTGCCTATAGAAATAGAAGCACAAGGTGTGAGTGATTGGATCTCAGGTGCTGCACACTGAGCTACTGCATCTCTAGTCAGCCACCAATAGAATAAAGCTGGACTTGTTTACTGATCTCTCTCTTTCTGTTGGTTGGGACTGTTGTTTGGCATAAGAGTAAATACAATTATGTGCAGCAGTAGGCTCAGTTTGCTCAGGGATATGATTTACTGGAAGATTGTTAGAGTTAGGGTAGTACAGTTAGATTGTGGTTGGACTCTATGATCTTTAAGGTCTTTTCCAACCTGAGCAATTCTATGATTCAAGGAATCATAGAATTGAGTTGGAAGGGACTCATAAAGGCCATCTAGTCCAAGTCCCATGCAACGAACAGAGACATGTACAACTAATTCAAGTTGCCCAGTGCCCCATTCAGCCTAACTTTGAATAAATTTGGACAGTCCAAGCCTGTACCTCTACAGCCTTACAGGATTCATCTCAGAACAAGATGAACTAGGGACCATCTCCCTAGAGGTTTTAGTTCACATCATCTTTCATCATCTCTTATTCAGGGATAAATACCAATCTCAAAAGTCTGTCATGGAACATGGGGGAAAACAATGGGCTCTCATTTTAAGGAAGTCCTAGGACATAAGGTGGGCATGTAATTACACATGCTGTTCACCAAGCATTGTATGATTGCAACTATTTTAGTTATTCATTTGCATATGTATTAATCCACATTATCTATGAACAAGTGGTACTTGCAGGAACAAATTAGGCATGCAATACAATGGCTAAATTGTTTAAATAACGTGAATGTTTATCATCCTGTTCCCTGTGTGCAAGACAGGGCTGTTAATAATTACTTTCCTACCTCCAAAAGAGCACGTGTGTTAATTAATTAATAGTTGCAAAGCACTTTGAAGTTGCAAAGCACCATAAGAAAGCTATCCACAATTAAGTACAGTAAATGTACCTCTATATGAAATAATTTGCTTGTAAAAAAAAAAAAACATTTCCCCTCCCAAAATCCCCTAGAATTCTTTATCCATAATATTAATCAGCATCTAACAACAACAACAACAAAAAGTGTTTAAACAGTTGGAGTTTCAGGAGCAGAACAGAACAAGGTTTCCATCCCTAAAGCGCACCAGGATAAGACAGAATACCATATTCAAGTACCTGTACAAAAACAGTTGTATGAGCCAGGTACAACATCCAGGGCAAAGAAAAAAGCATATGAGAAAAAAGGGACTCAGACTTACGTTAGTCTGCATTGAGAAACTTGGGCGTAAAGAGCAGCACCGTGATGACTTTCAGTACTATTTTCAAATTGGCTCATGACCTACAGGTTGGTATGCATCAGCCAGCTCATCAATCTACACTACTTAAAAGTGAAGGTGTTGCATGAGTAAACCACCCAGAATGCTTTGGTTTTCATAGCATAAACTCAGTATCTTGTGCACGTGATGAGTTGTTCCTCCAAGATGCAACCTCTCTTCTGGATGCTGCTCCTAATGCTGAAAATGTGAAGCCCATGAAGTTGGACCAGATGACCTCCAAAGGTCACACTGCATGAATCTGTGACACTCTGCCTCAAGTTCCATCTTTCCTGTTTTCCTCAGACATAGTCTCAAGACGTATCAGAAAACAGTTCTGGAGCTTCATCGTCAATCATGTTTCAGCTTCTATCAAGGATATACTGTCCCTCATTTTTGGATTCCAGACCTCAAAAACTCTTGGTGTGAAACTTTTGTAGAATCATAGAATGACAAAGGTTAGAAAAGATCTTAAAGCCCATCTAGTTCTAACCCCTGCCATGGGTTGGTTGTCACCCACCAGATCAGGCTACCCAGAGCCCCATCCAACCTGGCCCTGAATGCCTCCTCCAGCATCCACAGCTTCTCTGGGCAATCTGTATCACCATTCTCTGAATAAAGAATTTCTTCCTAATATCTAACCTCAATTTTCCCTTTGTCATTTTAAAAACATTCTTCTTTTTTATAGTGATAAGAAAGGCCAAGCAAAGAGTCAGTCCCCATCCTGCTTATAAGCTCCCTTTTCCTACTGGAAAGCCACAATGAGGTCTCCCCAGAGCCTTCTCTTCACAAAGCAAAACAAGCCCAACTCCCTCAACCTTTCTTCATAGCAGAGGTCCTTTAGCCCTTTTATCGTCTTCGTGGCCCTCTTCTGGATCCACCCCAACAGTTCCACATCCTTCTTTGGTGGCTTGCTGTTGCCTCACAAGGAAGAGTGTCTGCTCTTAACACACGTCCTAGGCAAATATTTAATGAGCACCTGAAAAACTGCATAAAATGTGAAGAGTAACCCACCCAGGCTAATAAGAATGAAGTATCTCAACAGGCCCTCAAGAGCTTGCAGGTGGCTCTAATTTGCTGTGGCAGAAGCACTCTGCAAGTAAAATAAGCACTGCTACAACAGTGGTGGTGGATGGTTAAAGGGTGGGAGGAAGCTCTGTTTCTGTGTTTGCCACTGTTAGTACACAAGCCTTCACCTCTGGTTTGTATGTTCCCATGAAGAAGGACAGGATACTAGTGTCTGTTATCAACTTCTTAATCTCACTGCAGAATTAAGTGACTTAATCCATAAGCATCAGCCTGTAAATTACAGAAAAACTCATTACAGGTGACTTCACTTGAGAGCAGTTTTTGATGAGTGCAATCAGTAATAAAACTTCCCCAGATATTCTAAAAATAGTAGGTAATTTCTTGAAAAAGGAAATCTTCCACCCAGCAACGTATAACTCAATAATGTAACTCATTTTGTTGGCAAAGAAAAGTCAACCAAAGACCTAAAAATGAGTGGTTGCTTAGATACTGATGATTATGATGATGATCTGATTACTTTTATTGTGTACAAATAGAACATGTCAGTGACCAACAGTATAGGAGTTTCTAAAACGGCTAAATTTTGCCAGTGTCAGCATGATTGTTAGGAGGTTCAAATTTAAGGCTAGAAATTCTAACTGAAGTCTGAATGGGAATTGTCCTCAAATTTCCTACTTAAGGCTCTAAAAGCCAGAATCCTCAGTCATGGCACTGCTCTCCTAAAAAAAAAAAAAAAAAAAGGAAAGAAAAGAAAAGAAAAAAAAATCTTAAATATTAAAAGAGAATATGGAAGTGGCTGTTAGCCATTAATTTTTTATATGACTTGTATTTATAGAATCTGCCAGAATACAGAAAGGAAGTGGCAATTAATATAAATTTAAAAACGCATGACTAATAATGGGGAAGTAAAGGGAGCAAAGAAAAAACTGATACAGCTGGAAATAATTACGGTACATTTTTCATTGTGGGTATTGCTAGAGGCACATAGCAAAAGTGCTCTTAGGCAAGTAGAAAGAGCAGGAATTTTACAAGGATAGATATTTCTGTCTGTATTTTAAACTGAGCAGGAATTTTATACCGAGGATGGAACAGAAAGTTTGCCATCTGTGATGAAAAGGATGTGAGGTATCATTTGCTAAAATTAAACGTTTTTAAAAACAACAGACACATATCTTTCACCATGGGACTGTAAGGGATGAAGGAACCTCAGTAAAGCCAATGCTAATTTCAACAAATCTTGAGAAACAAAGAAAATTCGACATGATGGCAGAATTGCCAACATTATTTGAATATTTAAAAGTACAAAAGTGGTGAACCTAAGTAATAACAGAACAACCAAGCTGATGTTGTTCCTGAGTAAATGATATCATGCTGAATTCTAGATTATGTTGACAAAAAAAAAAAAAAAAAGCAAAAAGTGTAACTAAACCCTTCAGCATGATCTCATGGCAAGTGGCTTTTGTCAAACCATTCCTTTTTTGGATTAAAGGAACAATCAATCGATAAAAAATAGTGCTTGGATTAAAATAATGTCACTCAGTAGTCCCACACAGGATTCTGTTTCATAAAACTCATGGTAACATATAACTACTGGCTTACTGGTAGATCTCAAAAAACAGATGTTAATGGAAGATATGTTTTAGCAGAAGTTTTCAAGAAGCAGTCTGAGGTCTAGCACAGTTTTCCTTTATATCTCGAAGATCATCGATAAAACACTCTTACCAGTAAAGTTTGCAGTCTGCAGTAGACGGTAAGAACAAGTCACTATTACAAAACATATCAACTTCTCCAGATAGAAAACCAACCATGAACCCAAATACGGTGATTCAGATGTAATTTCTTCATAGAATAATGGCCACAATATGAACTTGTGCTGCAGTAATAAAATGGAGCAAGGGAATCATAGAATCACACAATCATAGAATGGCCAGGGTTGGAAGGAACCTCAAGGATCATGAATCTCCAACCACCCCACCACAAGCAGGGCCACCAACCTTCACATTTAATACTAGACCAGGCTACCCAGGGCCCCATCCAACCTGGCCTTGAACACCTCGAAGGACAGGGCATCCACAACCTCTCTGGGCAGCCTGTTCCAGCACCTCACCAGTCTTATAGTAAAGAACTTCCTCCTGACATCCACCTAAATCCTAAATCTTCTCTCCTTCAACTTAAAAAGATTTCTCCCTGTCCTGCTGTTACCTACCCTTTCAAAGAGTTGACTCCCCTCCTGTCTTGTAGGCTCCCTTTAGGTACTGAAAGGCTGCAATGAGATCATCCTGCAGCCTTTTCTTCTCCAGGCTGAACAAGCCCAGCTCCCTCAGTCTGTCTTCATAGGGGAGGTGCTCCAGCCCCCTGATCATCTTTGTGGCTCTCCTCTGGACCCTCTCTAACAGCTCCCTGTCTTCATTGTATTGGAGGTCCCAGACCTGGATGCAGTACTCAGATGGGGCCTCACAAGGGCAGAGTAGAGAGAAAGTCTGATTTATAGCAATATCAAACAGAATTGAGTGTATATAGAGACAAACATAAGAAGAAATGAGTTTAAATGAAAATTCAAATAGATAAGGAGACAATTGTCCACAGGAGAGGTAGAGAAATGGATGTAGATTGTCTAAGGCATTATTTGCTCACCATTGTTTAAGAGTTTTAATAACATGTTTAGCAAACAGCTTTCAGAAATGATACAATTATGTTGAACTGTTTTCATTTTTGGTTTAAGGGTGGACTAGATGACCAGCCAAGGCCCTACACAATCTTATATTGAGGTTATACTGATGGTAGGTGAAACTCTGTATTCTCTAGAATAACTTGACTCCTGGTGTTTGGAAGAAAATAAAAAGACTTTGGGGAGTTCAAGGAAGCAGTATAAAAAGATAAAACATTCAGAGTTTTCGCACAGTCTTATTCTCAAACTTTGTTTCCCTACAAAGTGGAAAAAATACCCTCCAAGGTTTAATAAACCAGGACTCCAGAGGCAAGAAAAGGTTACTTCCCATATGTTTTTCTCAGCTCTACATCACTACAGTGATTTTTTAATGTTCTTAAACTTCACATGACGTCTAGTGAGGCTTGTTAATAACGCAGGATAATCATCCACTGGATTCTAATGAAATTTTAGAAGCTATTAAAAAATAGATTAAAATATCCTGGATGCCTATTAGTTACTTGGGATTTCTTCCTCCTCCTTCACCATCAAATCATTGGCCCCAAACTTAACGCAAAGAGACTAGTCAATCACAGTCATTTTTATCTGATCTCTTTGTCATCATTTATCTGCACAGCTTTGAAAACAAAAGCTGTACATGGCAGCATCTGATGCATTGATCTCATCACCTGTCCCACTTTTCTTGTTAAAACTCTCTGATGGGAGTCTTCAGCACTCCTGCAAAATAATTTATGCATTTTCCCCACCTCTGCAACTACCTTTTGACAAGAACAAGAAGAAATCAAGGAGGAGGCTGTAATTAATGCATTTCCACTGTCTGAAATTAATGCCACAAGATCAGTGCCCAGCCTTATCACAAACATCCAGCAACCTCGTCTCTACTGACAGAGCAGCACAGCTACAAACATGGATTGCTCAGGCTGTGAATCATCAGTGAATCCGAGTCACACCTCAGTCCATGTCTGGGATTAATTCTGCAGTTTCTGGTAAAGGAAGACTGTAAATCTGACATCTGTACAAAGATTGTCTGTTTGACTAATCCCTTCCCAGAGCTGGAGCTTAGCTTCATTGAACAACCCCACTTATTTAATCCTCAAGATGTGATATTAAATATCAGAATAAATAAGGGAAGGAAAAAAAAAAGGGGGGGGGGGGGAGAACAAAAAAAAAAAAAAAAAAGTAAATCTGTCCCATTAAAGTTCTTCAGGTTATCACTAAGAGAAGAGAAAATACTGATTTGTTTTCAGTAATATGGAGAAGTGGAAATTAGGAGTTAAGGGGTCCAAAGAAGAGATGAAAGAAGAAAGCAATCAAGCGAAGTGCAAAACATCAATAGAATCATACCCAGAACATCTTCAACCAGTTTGGAAGAGTTCATAAAGGAAATTAAAAGAATTCATAAGGCAACTCTATGGAAACTGCTAATTAGAGAGGCAAACTCTCCTCAGCACCATCTCAAGGGGCTTTTCAGTAAAAAAAGTTGTGTCCAGCTTTTATAAAGCAGGTAAACCAAACTTGTAGGCTGATTCAGAGACATAGGAGAATTGTCAGTGGCACACAGGCCAGTGGGCACCTCATTGGTGCCACTGTAACAGAACTGGAAGGATACGTCAAGAATTTCCAGTGATCAAGATCCAACACATGCCAGAATCTATTAGCTTTGACATTTCCAATATTTTAAGGTATAAAATAAGAAAGAAAAAAAAAAGCAATTTGAATATTTTTAGGCACTCTTCTTTCCTATATTACTTTTCCTATAATAAATCATAAGGGAACAAAAAAAGAAGCCAAGTTCAAATTTAACTAGCTATTTTCAAGCAACCTTTAGGATGAAGTACATCCATTAACAAGGTCTCTTATGCCCTGGAATCTCTTTCATTTGTTATAAGCTAGGCAGGTGAGAGGAGAATTCTTGTACTGTGTGTTTATGCAGTGCCTAGGAAAATTAAAAGCTTGATCTTGACTGAAGACTTACAAATATTAATGCAGATAAATCACAAGACAGTAAGAGTGTGTCTTAATTAACTCTTGGCTCACATATTATAGAAGAAAGCAGCAAAAATGTAAAGAGGTCCCCAGAAAAGTCACAAGGTTGTTTTTTTTAGTCTTTTCCTCTTTGATCTATAAATGTTATCTATACAGTAAGCTGTTAAGATATAAGATGACTGCTCCCTTTAACTATGCTGAGAAAGTAAGGAATGGGGAAGCAGAAGAGCTGTTTGAACGAAAACCAGTATTGGCAAAAGACAGAAATGAATATACACAGGCTGTGCATAAATATAGATATGGAATTGAAAGGTTTCGAGCCACAAAAATAGCAAAAGCCTTGAACAGCCTTCAAATAGCAGCCGTGGGAGCAAACCAGCAGGATTCATGTACCTGGCAGTGATGTGCGGATGAACCTGGGCTCCCTGTGCGCTCTTCACTCTTGGCAACTGCCTGGCTACAGGAGAAAGGACCTCAGTTCAGGCCAATTTGCCGAGTATTGCAGCCTTTTTGACTCCTTCTCAGCCTCCTTCAGAACCCCCGAAGAGAATCATTTTGTAGCTGCTACCGATACCTGAGCCAATCATTCACAGATAGTGCCAGTCCAGTACTGCACTGCAGTCCTGTTCGGAGTTCAGTACAGACAGCCTGTAATTAGCTTTCACAAAGACTTTATTCATTTAAGGAGAAGATCACATTATGTGCTTGACTCAGATGGAAGAGGACAGAACTCAGTCACTGCAAAAATTCCCTTCCTGTCCTGGATTCTTGCGTTGTTGGCTGCTTCTTTTCAGAGAAAAAAAAAGTAAAGTCTCCTTCATCCCAGTATTTCAGTTATGAGCTTGCCAAGGGAGTGTGACAGTTATAAAGTCATCCTGGTCCAAATGAAAGCAGAACTTTTGGGACATGTCAAGGAAGGAAGGATTGCCTTGTGGCTGACATCATGCAGCCCAATGTGGCTCTCAGTCAGCAGGACACTTCCCAGGTGCTCCTGTAATGTCACAGAATTAACTGGGATACTGTCTCACACAAGATCTACTGAAAAGACTTGTCGTTTTTCCCACTTAAAGACATCAGTTATTTCTCCACAAAACCTCACCCACACCATTTTCTTTAAACCTTGAACCTGTCATGTCTCAAAAAACAACGGTGTTTTTGCTGCTCTGGAAAGATGCAATAGCAGCAGCCCTTTGCAAGCAAAATCTGAACTGAATTCCTCGGAGAGATGAGAATATGATTACTTTTTTTAATTGAAGTTTTTTTTTTTTTAAAATGCATATTTGAGAGAGCTGGAAATATTCACTTTCCAGTTTTGTATCTTGGAAGGGTTATGCATATGTCTGCTTGTAAATGTAAACGTTCCAAAGGCAAAAAGAAGATTAACATATATGTAAAAAGCTGCTATAATTAGCACAAAAGGACTCTTGTGAGAGAGAGCTGCAGGAAACACTGCAAGTATCTCAGGGTCTGTACTGAAAGTGGGAGTCAGGACCACTTTTTGAAAGGACCGTCAGGTCACCTGCAATACAAAATTCAATAAAAGAATGTGTTCAGACTTCTTTTAAATTGTGTTTGCCTAACAGTGATACAATATAGACACTGCAGGTTTAAAAGGATGCTTTTGTTTCCTTTCCCTTTTTTTCTGTTTAGGAGCACACTCAAAAGAGGCATTTATTTGGGAATGGCTTTGCAACTTTTAAGTACCAAATAGGTGTTAGCATCAGCCGTTATGAAACTAGTTTTTGTAGAATTATGCCTGTGCTTCTTGCTAACACTAAGGTGCAGACAAAGCCAGCAAATTATCAACTGATGTTAAAAACAGTGCTTTTCTGCTAAAAAAAAAAAAAAAAAAAAAAAAAAAAAAAAAAAAGCTGTTATATAACCAAGAGGAAAATGAGAATAATTCAAGTAGGCTCCCTCACCCCCCACATGACCCAGCCACCTATGGGCAGTAAATAGCCCAAGTCTGCAGGGAGGCACTGATTACTTTTTCAGATCACAGAATCACAGATTCACAGGGGTTGGAAAGGACCTCTGGGGATCATAAAGTTCAACCCCTCTGCTAACACAGGTTCCCTACAGCAGGTTGCACAGGAAAGTGTCCAGGTGGGTCTTGAATATCTCCTTCCTGAGTTGGCTAAATCTCAAGAAAGGCATGGATGTGGGCATGGGCATGGACCAGGAGAAACCACAGAGGAGCTGTGTGCTCCAAAAGGCAGTTATCCCACAGGCACATAGCTGACCGATCCAGGTGTCCTCTGCTGTAGGATCTGGTCCCAGATGCAGAGCGCGCCACACCATCATATGCTGTGAAGAGATGTTCCACACAACCATAATGAACATTTTAAATAGCAGCTAGAGTTAAGTCCCTCCTTGCAAAAAATGCCCAAACCTGTTTTCAATAAAAGCATTTTAATTGCTTTAAAGGTTTTATTAAAATCCCAGCAGACCAATTATAGCCAATTGTTTCCAGCTTCTATCTACCTAGTAATCACAGTGAGAGATATGTGCTCCATTACATGCTCTACTCTCCCTCTCTCTAGTAACCACATTTTTTATCGACTACTGTTCCCTCGGTAGATTAGCAAATTTGGATTATCAGACTCTTCTGCAAGCAGTATTTTACGTTATGTTGAATTTAGGTGCTCAGATACTCTGATATCAAAGGATTTAGGGTGTCTAAAAACAACAAGGAAAGATCCTCCCAAACAAAAGACAAGAAAAGACCATACCAGATTAAAAAAAAAAAAAAAGGGAGGTGGGGGCGGGGGGGGGAAGAGGACTTATGGATAATATTATATTTGAAACTACAGTGACAAATATAAGGAGAAAACAGAAATTCTGAGTAAAATATTCTTTGCATTGGAAGCTTACATCACTGACGGTGAAAAAAAGCTAGCAAATCCTCACCATTCACATAATCACCCATTCAGCTCTCCATGCCATGGCAACAATGTCATTAAATTAAGCATCCTATCAGATAGAAGGTGGTAAGGAAGCACTGCCCTGGGTTGCATCAGAATCCCGGTGCCCCTACTGCAGCTCACCGCCCACACCTGCACAGCCAGAAAGGGGCCCGAGAGGTGAATGTAATACAGACGTATGAACAGACAGAGCTGATTAAAAAGTGTGGAAGAGGAGATGGTAATCTGGAAATACTTCTGCAGTTTCAGGTGGAAGAGACTGAGCCTGTGCCTTGCAGTTCTGTGAGCTGTTCCTATCAGTGACACTGCTTGCATAAGTACACCACATACCAGGAAATAAGACTGATAGATCCTATCTAATGTGAGATATTAGCATTGTGCTATAGACTTGGGAACTTCTGCTTACATCACATGTAGCAGTGGAGAATAACAACTGTTTTAATGACAGTAACGCACCCAAAAAAATGGAGGAAAAAAATCAGTGCACGATAACTTGTGGATGTTTCTCATTTACAGTATATGTGCTATCCTAGCCACATTGTTCAACACCAACAGAGTAATTTGTGAAATCAGTGGTGACATTTAAAATGGTTGCATTTCCAAGCTGAACCATATGCAGAACTAAGCAGGTTCTCCTGCTACCTTTTCAGTTTGCCAAGGCAGAAGTGTGGCATAAAAACTTGGAAGTCCTTGGTTTCCTTGGAGGAAGTTTTTATTTATTTATTTTTAATAAATGATTACTACAAGAACTCACGGAATTTTGAAAGATGTTTTATTCAGCTTACTTTTGATATTTTCTGTCATTGTCACCAGAATGAGTACGTTATTCAGTCCCACACAACCAGTATTTTTCTAGCCAGAGATGTCAACACAGCAGTGTGCAGTGATCTGCCATACTGGCATTTCTGAAATTAGTGGCAAACCAATTATTCTGATTTCCAACCTCTGCTCCTCACAGTCTCAGTCAGACCACAGAGCCAAGGGACAGGACACTGAGAGACACTGATGGGCAGAAGGTCTCATGGTTTTGCCAGAAGCATTTTTTGGCATTTTTGAATTACGGACTTCTGTGCAGTGAATTTATTTTTAAATTCACATCATCTTTACCAGAGCACCCAGCCAGCTGCCAGCTCAACTTACGTCATATAGAAATGACACTACTTCCACCAAGAAGAAACCCATTCAATATGCTACTCGGAGTTGCTAACTCGTTTTTCCTTCCATTCACGCTGTCAGTGATAACCTCCGATGTTAACAGGCTAGACAAGGATCACTCTGGAAAAACCATCTGCAGCTGAATCAAGAGAGGTGCTGGGGCTCATTGCTTTTTCCCTGAGACACAACAAACACCTTGCAGCACGAAGTGCTGATTTGTACATGACTGAAGGGAGCTCTTCAAGCCCTGCAGGGTTCATCTAGGATTTCCCAATATTTTCCAGCTGAGAGTGAGGAGCACACACTGAGCAGAGGTGCTCTGATAGGAACACCTCGTTATTTTTTGCCAAGCACAGCATGCTGTTGTTAGGAAAGCTCTGACACAAAGAGCTGGGCTGCAGCACAGTTCTGAAACCAGAGCACAGACATCTCTTGATTGAAGAAACCATCTTGATTGAGAAATGTACCTCTGAGTCATAGTTCCTCCTGTACTCTCTCTTGCTTCTAGCTAGCAACAGCAGCGTGTCCCAGATCTGTGGCAGCCCCTATGGATCACATGTCAGACCTTCATAGTGCATTAGATGCTCTGGCATAAGCTGCAAGATGCAAAGATGGATGAAGCTACCTCAGTGACTTTCTTCATATTTTCCTTTCCTCTACTATGTACAACATTAATAATAGTCTATATTGAGGGCAAACTGGGAGTACTGCCAATGGTACTTGTGTTTCACTTCTCTTTCTCTGGATCTACTCCATAGTTTATTTCCCTCTTACACTGAAATTGCAGGTCTTTGGGGCAAAGACCAGTTACTTATTCTGAGCTTCAATAGCCTTTAACCCAGTGAGATCACAGACTGAAACTGGATTCTTGCTGCTAATGTAACACAAACTTCCTCAACTGAAGTCTTACTTCTGATGAACTGACCTTTCATTTTCCATGCTTGCTCTTCCATTCCCTGATTATTCAAAAAATAGTTCACAAATTGCACCTCCATGTTCCAATTATCAGTGTCACAGAACCACAGAATGATAGATTCATAGAATCATTGAGGTTGGAAAAGACAAGTAAGATCATGAAGTTCTACCATCAGTTCATCCCCACCCTGCCCACTGAACTGTGTCTCTCAGTGCCACATCTCCACTTTCCTTGAACATCTCCAGGGACAGTGACTCCATCACCTCCATGGTCAGGCTAGTTGCAATACCTCACCACTCCTCCTGAGAATAATTTTTTTCTAATATCCAACCTGAATATCCTTTGGCACAACTTAAGACCATTACCTCTCATCCTAAAGTGTCATCCCACCATAGCAAGTTTTGGTCATAAAAACAACAAAACCATCCCACTGCCTTGCCTTACCAGCCTTTTTGGGCCACCTCTCCTGACCATAATGTTCTTACCCACTTAAAGTAGATGGTAAAGCCTTTTGTTGAGAACACATAGGTTGCTGTTTGTGGGGAAAGCATGGGGCACCCAGCACCTAACTACTTTCCACACTGCCTGTATGTGGTGGCACTGCATATGGGATGCAGATGTAAGCAGAACTGCTTTTGCTTTCCAGAGTTGCCAGAAATAAAGCCAACCACATCCTACCTATGTAGGTATCAAGATATCAAGAGCATAAACAACATCCATGAGCGGAGCACTTTCCAGCTGAAGGATCAGAACCAACTTGGATTTTGTGCATAGGATTCAGCCCTTACATCTCCTAAATGCTGCTACAGCAGCTATTTTTCACCAGGGGCCAGGTGGGCCAGGAGAGGAAGAAAATCTCAGTATTGCACAATTCTCTATTCCCAACCACCTCTCTAAATCCTTTATATTTCCATCAAAGATGGAGCACTGCTGTTCAGCAGTCCAAGAAGGGCAGAGATGAGACAGATCACAGAGAGGGGAAGCAACTGAGCGCAAAGGCTGTATTTCTTGCCTTTTTCAATCTCCATGTGAGGCCCAGGGAAAACTGAGGGAACAGCAGAATTTACACCAGTGAATTAAGCATGTAAAGCTAAGTGAGATGTGACTGAAAGCATGGTTTCGGAACACAGATGTATGGGCCCTCCAAACCAACCAGAAACACAGGGCAACCTGGCCCTAGCATACACCTCTATCAGATGCAAATACTCCAGCCCATCACATGCTATGCAGGAGTACTAGACAGTTATGACTGCATATGGGAAGTCAGCCATAAAACAGAATTTGCTCCCAGATAAATGTGGCCACTTTTTTGCTTCCACCTCTCTAGCACTGTGAGGGGAGCAGCACCCATGCCCCAGAGTCAGTTGCTCCTTTTGTTCCACTGTGAGTTGAATTAGAATAAAAGAAGCTGAAATACCAGCCTTAAGACATGGTGACCTTTACCTGCTTTGTCTTCTCTCTCAGAGCTAGACAAGCAACAACAGTTTGTCTCCACACATTTTGCCATCAGTAAGTCCCACCTGAAATTGGAATCCACTCTCTAAGGAGGAGCAACAAAGCAGAGGTACCCTATGAAAGTTCTTTAATCTGTGGCCTCTGAAGTCTCTGCCAGCAAGGTTGCCATAGGGACAGCATTTGAATGTTATTTCAAGGCTGGGCAGAGGGAACAAACTTCCCACTGGTACCTGATTTCATACCCAATATCTTCGCATGTCACACCCTAAATGGTTGAAACCTGACTTCTAATGGAACATTTACTAGTACTGAACCCACTGCTATCCCTGAGTGACACCACTACCTTTTCCACCAGTGATGCCAGCTTTCCCTACTTACTGTCCACTTTTTTCATTCTTCTTCTCTATCCAGAGCTGTCCATCCCCTATGCAAAGGAGTAGTAGTCTGTGAGAGTCAGCAAACCCAACACCACATTCCTTCCAGTCTTCCCTTGACTCTATGGCACACATACAGACCACTGATCATCCCAAGACTACTGCTTATTACTGTAATCACTATTTTCTTGTTAAATTATGCAAGCCCCAGCTGGCACTACCTCTAAGGAGGTCAAGCATGCCTGAATCTCACCAGGAGGAAGGTTGAATGTTTTATAGAAGCAACAAAAAGGAACTTACAAGGAGCCTGGAGTACTCTGAGGTACACCTCCTTTTGAAACTAGATGATCTTTGAAGTCCTTTTCAATTCAGACCATTCTATGATTCTGTGTCTCATGGTGGTTCCACATGGCCCAAAGAGCCTTCATCTCTGCTTGTCCCTAAAGGTACAGCATGTATAAACACATTATAAACAATATCTTCCTCATTAATAACAAGATACTTTATCCAAATAGACGTATTTGCTGCAGTGACTGTGTGATCCTCTGCTACTTTGCATATACATTCACAGGTATGTCAGATGTAACATTTGCCTTCTCATCCATTCCAGCTTATACCATGACTGCACACTGCTAATAATTTCTTTATCTAGACTAAAAATAATTTGGGCTGAAAAAGAATGTCATGACATGAAGATTAATCTCTAGCTAAAAGGCTGATTTTAAGCTAGATTTGCTGAATCAGAACAAGGACCGTGGCTTTCCTCTACCTAATCTATTAAAAAAAAAAAAATTAAAAAAAAAAAATTGAAAAACTAGAAAAATGCAGAAAGTGTCCTGTATATCGTATACAAACCAGAAAGTGAGAATTACAAAAGGTCTTGAGCTTTGATAGCATGTTTCAGGGTAGCTTACTACAGTCACAGAACTAAAGAGATGTATTGAAGAGAGGTACCATAGGCCATGGGAACAGTGAGAACAGATGTGCTCTTACTAAAACCATCATCCCTCTGATGTTCCTTTCCCAGTGCTGTAGGCAAACTGTTGTGCCTTAATTTCTCAGCTCATGGATATCTCATGGTAGTCACAGCTTTCAATAAAGAAAGAAAAACACAGAACTCTTGCTTTATTATCACAAAGAAATGCTAGAAAACCTGACCATGCAACACCAGCCTGAAGAGCCACAACACAACTGCTTAAGAAAATTCCCCCTAAAGCAGTTATTTTGAGGAATGATGTTTAAAGCAGGTGTGTCTTTAGGTTTGATTCCCCCTGAAGGGGTGCAGGAACTGTGGCAGTTGTTTCTCCAGGACTATGCCAACAGTGCCACCAAAGCTCTAGCAGCAGGCAGAAGGACTATTAAACTTTTCTAAGCCATCACACTGCTGTAGGGAGAGGGCTAAGCTCTACACCATTGTTGTCTTATTTGTGGGTCAAGTGGTCAAAGCTCTAACCTTCTTTTCTCTTTGTAAGTATGCTGGCATGGTTGTTATATGAAGCAACAGAAAGACTACTCCTGAGGACATTTAAGAACAAGTACAATCTTACTTCTGTCTCGTTAGCATCCGTTTTTATAGCTCAAGAGCAGATAAAGCTATTTCTCTCTTTTACCCTGAAGTTACATTCAATATTCCTTGAATATGTTATTCCTTTAGTGTACTTCTTTAGACTTTACTCAGGATTTGGAGCTAAACCAGAATCACATGGGGAAGAGAGGAAGGTTCACTGTCACCACAAAGTACATTGACTTCAGTTCAGTGGGCTGTGCATATTCTGCAATGTAGGCCAGCAGCACCAACAGGTTTTAAACTGAAGACACCTCACATGTACAGGAAAATGGGCAGCTCACCTGAAATGGGCACCAAAACACCTATAGGACACTGATGCAGCACCTCCATTAAACAGCTGCTAACAGGTTCACTACCTAGAGAAACCTTAATTCTTCTCTACTTTTTATTTCCCCTCTTACAGACCAGTTACTCTTCTTCCTCTTCCTTTTTGCAGCTTTATTTCCACCACTTCCTTGGTTCCTCCTCCAGCCTGGTTGCTGTTTTAACATTATCAGTGGAGCCACTTCTTCCTGCACTATTTCAGTTCTTACCTTACCCTAATGAAGCATTGGCTTTACTTTTTAGATAGGCTTTATTTTTCTATGTAATTATTATAGTTTTTAATCAAGTGGGCTGAAAACCATTCCTTTTTTTCCCTTCAGACAAGGCAGAATACAGACAGGTCCATCTGTTCTTCTTGCAGGATCAGTGGCAAAGAGACTGCATGGATATCCAAAAATTACATCCCACTCTTCAGCAGTGCTGACAGGTCTGAAGGACTGACCATATTGCAATTACAGGTACAGCTTCATATCTGTGCTCTGGGTAGGATAACATTGAGCTGGGACCCTTTCCAGACAGAAGAAATGAAAGTTATACATATATATTTAATTATTTTTTTAAAAATTATTATCTGTCAATCAGTAGGACCTCCAGCAACAATTTTTAACCACAGTCCTGCAAAGTTATGCTACGTGATCTTTGATTTCTGCGTGCACAAGGAGCTTGGGAGACATCAGCAGAGTTCCACTGGAACATGAGGTGAACCTAAGAGACACAAGTTGTTATTCCTGCAAGGCCTTCAACAATGTGTTTAGGATGAGGCTCATCTCACTTAAATTTAATGTTTATGATGTGGTTGTCTACTTCTACATCATGTATTGATGCTCCTATTACAGTCAAATTTATTTATTTGATATTGTCTCTACTTCTCAGGTTGTGATTTAACAATGTCATATACTTCAGAATTAGTTCAACAGTCACCAATACACCTATTTCTGTGGTCTATATCAGTAGCTAAGGACACTGAAATGACTTGACCTCATTTAGCTACCTCCATGGAAGAAGCCCACATTCACTGCCATGAACCCCAGCCTTAATACTGCTATTACTTATATGATGCTACATTGTGATGATAAGAATCCAGTTAGGAAACAAGTACATCTAATCTTCCTGAGTTACTTCATCACTCCTTTGTTTGTTTATCTGTTGCTAAATTAAAACATACACACATGCCTAGTTATAACTCAGTCATGCTTTATTAACAGCCAAGAATTCCCAGAATTCTTGATCTAAGCCTGTCTTTTGCAGCTATGCTACAGCCTACTACAGCCCACAGCTTCTGTTTGGGAAATTCTCCAAGCTTGCTTTAAAAATGATAAGCAAAAAATTGATACTTTTTTGTGCAAATTCTTCTAGTAGCTATCTGTTCTGCTGCTAGACCTTATCTCTGGCCTGAATTTAACTTACATCATCTTCCAACCATTACTAAATCATAATTTACACAATTAAAATGTCTTCTAATAACAAAAGCTGCCAGTCTTCATTGCCTGCAACAAATACTGATGCAGCACTCAGATTAATGTGTATAAGCACATTATCTATTTCAAGTTGCTTGGATATTAACTCAAGGTAGAATAGGTGAAAACAAGCACTGCCAGTGAGGATGAGCACTGACACATTTTCATCTGCCCCCAAACTCTTTTTGTCACTCATTCTAATAATGTTTTCTTTACAGTTACAGTTTCCAGAAAACTGTAAGTTATAACTCTAAAAGAAGAGTAATCTTAGAATCTTCAGTAAAATCCTGCTTTTCAGGTGATAATGCCCTGCCTTGGTCTTGGGAGCAGTGCTATATTCTCTTCTCATTTGCTGGAATGTCATAATTCAGGCAGCAAGACAGAGCATTCAGCCCTGGCTATATTCTCATTCACTAAAAAAGTCGTTGTCTGTGTCTTGTTGCGTCAGGAGCTGCCATCCTTTATTTTTTTTTTTGATGTCAACACTGGCAGCAAACGGCGCTGCAAACCAGGACTTGTATTATTATGTTGCTCTGGGAACAACAGCAGGCTCAAGATGGTTATTAAGCAGCATGCAGATCTCGGGTTAGTTTGTGAGAGGTGCTCCCAAAGCCCTCCGTGCTACCACTGGGACAAGGAATGTTTATCTATTTCTGGATGAACTCAAGGGACAGACATTAGTTCAGTCACCCTGGTCCAGAGGGAGCATCTTACCACTGAGTTCAGCATCAGGGAGCTGTGCAACAGAAAAAGAAGCACTAATGATAACAGGACATGAGGTCCTGTTCCAGATAGAATGCCAGTATCTAAACTACCTTGCACAATACAGACAAACTAATTCCTACTTAGTCCCAAATTTAATGCTGACAGAGGTCTCCTGGGTATGTTAGCACCACCTATGCAAGAAGCAAAACCAACTATTTGCTAGCTGAAGTGAATGTAAAGTCAGAGGCCAAACAGTTGTTTGGTTTTTTTTTTAAAGACCAAAAAGTAAATGTAGATGTTTATGAAAGTCTAGATAGGAGGCAAATTGTCATGTCAACCTGAAGTCAGTATTTAGGACACCTGAATTTTAGTCAGACAGTAATGACTGAACTCTATGGTCATGGTGACAAAGAGCATGAGACCGAAGTAGCACAGCTGGAGGAGTCCCACAAATACAAGTTAGACTTGATCCTTATAGCTCTCTTCCAATTTGGGATATTCTGAGATTATATGATAATGGCACAGCTGGAGGTTTCCCTTCAGTGATCATCTAGCTCCACTACAGCAACACACTGATAAATGCCACCAAAGGAAGATGGAAGGAAGTGAGGAAGGAACAGGGAGAAAAAGATGAGAAATTCAGGAAGAGTTGTAGATGAGAGATGTTACTGAAGACTGAATGATTCTTCTTCCTGTATTTGGAGAATCTGAAGAAAAAAATTGTGGAAATGTCAAATTACAACAGCATAGTCAGAAAATTCAGATGTCCTTGGGAAAAGTTTTATTTTTTCAATGAACTCTATTGATGATTACACTAAAGATTATTCCCAGCATTTCTCAGTTTCAATACTCCTAACAAAGACAACATTGGTACTAGTTAGCCTAGCAGGAAGCAACCCTGTTTGTGATTAATATGAGAGATGTCCCCCCATGCTGGGTTGCCCTGCTCAACAGCTCTTTCCAGATGCTACAGTTCATTGTTCCTTATGCATGTTCAGTACTGAATAGAGTGGAGAAGGAAGAAGACTCCCCCCATGACTCAGGCTTGGAAATCTTCTCATTATGAGAAACGCATAAAGCAGCATATCCTGTGAAATAATAAATAAATTAATAAATATCACTCCTAACAATCTAAAGTGTAAAGATGCACTTAACATGGCACAGCAAGCTGATTTGATTGAAATTAGCCCTGTCAGGCAGATTGGGCTGGATACCTCTAACATTCCCTTCTATACTAAATGGCTTTATGATTTAATTGTCAGCTTCAATGTCAGACAGGATCTACAGCAAAAAATGGGGAAAAAGTTGGGGTTCTTCTTGCCCATCTTCCCCAAGCTGTCTGCAGTGTATTCATTAACCAAATAGTAACATATATGAGTCAATTGCAGTGATGCACTGGAACAGGTTGCCCAGAGAGGTGGTGGATGCCCCATCCCTGAAGACACTCAAGGTCAGGCTGGATGGGGCTCTGAACAACCTGATCTCACTGTAGGTGTCCCTGTACATTGCAGGGGGGTTGGACCAGATGACTTTCAGTAGTAGTTTTTCCAACTCAAACAATTCTTGATTCTATGATTCCATGACTATGAAAAATACCTTCTCTCAACTTTGGAGAGCAGGGAAGGAAGTAAAGACTTCACGTCTCTTTAAGCTAGCTCCTGAAGCAAAGGAAAGAAGCCACAAACACTAATGTGTGAGTATGGCTGAATCCCCTGTGACTCTAGGACAAGTTGGTGCTCACTTACTGTCATGCCAGGACATCTCTTATTCTCCCATTCCTCAAGCTCTCTTACTTTGCTGTGAATTAGTTTGTTCTGGCAGAGAAGTACCTCCTTGAGGTGCCAGGCCTTGACGTTGGCCTCTGACACTAATAGAATAGCAGTAAAAAAATAAAAAGCTTTTGTATTACATTCAGAAAACACTCATGTTGCAGCAGCCAAATCCAATTGTTCTTCTAACTTTAATACATTTACTCTACATTTGTACTGACATGAATAAAGAGGTTGCTGGCTCAGTATTTCTGTGAAAACAAGCAAAATACAAACAAGCAGCTGCTAAAGGAATACACCAACACCTAAAAACACTTCTTTATGTCAAGGCGTTTTCACGCATTCAAATATTGAACTGATTATTTCAGTGTTAGGTTCAATTATCGGTACTGATTCTGATAATGTATCAAGGTGAGTATGCCCTTTAGAAAATACTACTCACATACCTACAGAGTGTGATAGAAAGCACTGCTGTCTGTTCACTGATCTAGGGGGCTGAGTGTTGAGGAAGAGCAATTTCAATGGACAAAAATTCAGGAACAGGAAGAAAGAGGACTGCTGCGGACTTCCACTCCGCTAACTGCTGTGCCCTGGGGAATCACAGATGGCCACAGAAGGTGAGAGGAAAGCCACGTTAATCACAGCCTTGGACTGGAAGATCAGCTCAAAAGGGAGCTAACTCTGGGTTTGAACATAACCTCAAGATCAACTGCACTTGTAATTATAAAATAAATCCAAGTAGCATCAAAAGCACATATATAGGAAGGCTGACGAAAACAGATCGACAGCAAAACAGATAACAAAAAGAAAGTAGAAAGGTAAACTCGAGATTCCCAACAAGGGGAAGATCTTAAAGCCACTGACATCAGCAGTATAATTAGGATTCTGAAAGTGAGGACATAAACTACACTATCACACTTTTCTTATCACACTTTTCTTATCACACTTTGGCATAATGTCAGGGATGACTGTAGGCCTGTCAGGTCTTGCAATAATAGGTGGCCACATAATATGCAGACCTTGCAGAAAGGCAATTAGTATTTTATGTAGAGCCTAAAATTAAATAAAAGCCCATCTAACAGTAAGACTAAAATTTCTATTGCCTTTAAAGGCTGGATACATCTATCTCAAACTGTAGAAATTTACCAGACAGGGATCAAGTCACCTTGACATTCACTATAGGCAATGGAGAGTTTCTGAATGGAATTGCAGCTGTGATTTATGCCCATGTACAGCAGACCCCTACAACTGGTTGGATGAATTGTAGTGTAAAATCTATAACTTGTATTCACTAGACCTCCACTGACTATAAAGAGAACTGAAATACCTATTGCACACAAAGAACTGTACATGTACATACCTAAATTCACTGAATTTAGTTAGTTTGGCTCTGAGTTTCAACCCTCAGGTTGGGTAAAAAGTTTAATATCTGTCAGATGTTTTTTGGTGTAGACAGCTAAATTCAGGTTCATTACCCAACACTTTCACAAGCCAGTGAAAACTTTCAGCTGCTACAAGAAATGATTAATCTCATCTATTTAGAACTATCTTCAGGATGAGATTAATTGCACTCCAGAAATTACAATTTCCTATTTTTCTTCCATGACTACAAAAGGAGTCCATAAAGCTCCTCAGATAAGGTACTAGATGAATTGATCCAGTTGTGAATGTTGAGAAATAGCCTCTCAAATCCTGAGGGAAAGCACGGAAACTCAGTTATTTCGAGAAATTCAGCACTGAAAGAGAGCATCCTTGAGAATATACATATTATATAATGATATCATATTCTGAGAACACAAAGTGCCATGAATATCAGCTGCTGGACCCTACCTCTGCACAGTGTCATTGCACACAGCACCTGATATGATAATGGAGCAACATCTAAAATGAGTAAGACAAAACTGGGAGAAATATCCAAATATTAACAACAAAGCAAGTAGTAATATTTTTTTTCTGTGTTTTACACAAACGGTAAGTTTGGTGACAAAATATCCGTTTGTCTCTTTCTCCCAGACTGATACCACAAAAAATTATTTGGCTTTGTTGATATGGGGCTGAGGAATTTAAACTTCTGTGGGAGTCCTATCTGCACAAGGAGTGTTGAAAATGAAAAGGCAAAAGCCTTGACAAAGTCCTGTGAACAGAAAGAGGAGAGGATATAGAAAATAAGATATGTTATTAGATATATAAGATAGACCAGAGGTAATGGCTTTATGTAGTGTCAGGGAAGATTCAGATTGGATATTGGAAAAAATTTCTTCTCAGAAGGAGTGGCTGGACATTGGAACAGGCTGCCCAGGGAGATGGTGAAGTCACCGTCCCTGGAGGTGTTCCAGAAACATGTAGATATGGCACTGAAGGACATGGTCTAGTGAGCATGGTTGTGATGAGTTGATGGTTCGACTAGATGATCTTATTTCCCAAACTTAATAATTCCTTGATCCTATGATACACACGGGGTAAAATCCAAATTATTTAATTGAGGTATGCTTTCCTGAATCTTATCCCAAAGAAAAGTGCATTTTTGCATAGACCCAGAAAGGTTTCCTCAAATTGGTGAGATCTTGCAAGTAATGATTATATCTCTTCTTGTAACACAAAGATACTCAGTGCTATTCTCTGCCCAGGATGGCCAGCCTATGTCCCAACCACTGATCTCACTTACTTTCCCAGCAGGGAGCCATCTGCGCTCCTACTGGAGAAGTCCAAGGTCTGTGGCATCCAGTTGTCTCAAACAAAAAGCACAGTATGGGTCATCTAAGAATGTTGTGTTATTGGCCACTGTGTGTGCCACTCCTCAGGAACATCCCCAGCATGGATTTGCCAGTTAGTATAGACTTAATGGCTGCTCTAGGCACAGAGTTAAATGCTGCTGTATGGCAAGGCTGGTCCTGAGCATTGGTCCAGCACTGGTGTTATGGTGCAGATGATATCTGATGTTGGATCAGGGAGACTTGGCCACCTGTGTGCATTGATATTCTCCTAGCAGCATCTTACAAGCAGCAGTATTAGCAAGGTAGAAGAGCAAATTCCAGTTCTTATAATTGCCTTCCTAAACTAATTCACCTGTAATTTCAATCAGCTGCTCTTGACATTCCCTCCTCAAGGTGTAATCCCTCCTCATAAACACTCAGAGCAGTGCACAGAGAAGCATGAGGGGAAAAAAGATAAGCAAAGCTGGTGTTCCACTGCTGAGATCCTGGTGGGCAGCTCCCCACCATGCACTTCGGGGATTTCACTGTCAGTCTCTCAACAGCTGTTCTTTGATTCTTCTCCATTCCCACTGAAACTTTCAGATTCTCTGCATTTACAGTCAGTGGGAAATGCTGTGCAAAGAGTCCTCTGTTTTAGGATGAACATCTCTGTCCTTCACATACAGTTGGGTATAGTCTAAATCTAATGGCTCCTATAAAATACATAAGAACTGGGACTTGCATGGACTGGGGCATTTAAGCTTTCAGCATTGCTTTAGTTCTGCTTTGGTAGTGGATGGCACTAGGAACACTGAATTGTTACATGAGTTACACAATTAATATGTCAAAAGTTAATTTGTCAAAAATATGAAAAATTTGAGATGGAAAGATAACCAAAAACATACCACTGAACTAAGCAGATAACGTAGTCCAACAACAAGGTTTGAACAAAATTAGGAAATATCCATTTTTTTTTGAACACAGTGCAGTATCTCATGAAGTCATTCTAGTATTAATTCAGGTGACAGGCAGAAACCAAATGCAATTAAAAACTGGTTTATGAGCTATAAATAAAACCATAACAAATGATATTGCATTAACTGGGAGGGGGAGAAGTTTTTGTTTTGAATGAATTTTTGTAATTCTGGTCTTACTAAATGCTTCCTTAATGATCTATAAAATTAATTAAATTTAATGTTAATAAAATTACTAGATACCAATCTGGAAGGTGATCAAAACACCAGTGAGGACAGAAGAAAGTAAATATGAAAAGCATCTGAGATTAGAAAACAATGCAAACTAATACAGCTTGGCAAGGGAATACATAACACATCTGCACAGTTGTCAGCAACAACCCTGAAAATGTGATGGACCAATGAAATGCAAGTATCTGGAAAAAAAAAATGTCTAGAAAGCAGAAAGAAACAAAAGACAACAGCTAACACAGACAGGATTAGGATTTCTCCACTCTCACTGAATATAATAGACTGCCATACACCAGCAATATAGAAGAAAGAAATTAGGAAAGACTGTGACAAGATCCGTGTTAGCAGAAGGGGCATAAAGAGACACACAATGATACTAGTGTCAGGGTCTCAGCATTTCTCCAAACTGAGATTTAGCAGTGTTGGAAATATGCAACTCAACTTCAAAGCGATTTATAAAACCTACCCACAAACCAGGAAAAGTCAGCACTTCTAAGGAGGTCAAGGTGCTGTCCTGGTGACTGTAACCAAAGGTGGTTCTTAAGGTATGGGATGAATCCTGTGGAGAAGTGTTGCTTAAGAGTATCTTACCACGCCCAAGCAAAGCAGTAGGTTGGTTATGCAGAAGATGATGATACCTAGCGCTGCCTTCCACCCATTCTCAGTTATACTCGTCAGTGTCACTGTAGGTAGGTTTCTCCTGACTTCTGTGGGACCTTTCATTTGCTCCAAGTTAAACACTCCCTTAAGTAGTTTACTCGCTTAAGGCTGGAAAAGGCAATTTATTCATTACCAGCCTGAAAGTTCTCCCAGAGTGCTTCTTTCCAAAGTAGGTTACCATGAACCTAAATATCCCTGGGTATATCCCTCCCTTCACAGAAAATGTTAAGTTTCCCAGTTATCACCCTAAGCCATGAGGAGGCATATACGAAACAGCTCTTGTGGACCATATTCCTTGTAAAGCTATTAATATTTAAGAAATCAATTTTAATAAAGTATCTGTCAGAAGCAATAGTGAGGCAATGTCTTCATGGCTCCATTCCTTCTGTAAAGTTACATAAGAAGGGAATATAGCATTATTAAATACAATAATAAACATAATTATTTTTCTATACCATAGAAGGCTGATCATAGCAGTGTCCAAGCACCCAGCTACCTTGCTATGCTTAAGGTCACTGATCAATTATACTTTAAACCAACACATAAATTATCTTAAAACTTATTTGACAGATTTTGCTTGGAAAGTTTCTTAGAGTTGTTAAATTAGATTCAAACTACTCACATCTAGACCTTGTCTTTGAATGTGCATTGTCATCACTTGACCCTGCACACACATCAGTGCACAATTTTGTACCTTGGCTTACTCTATGAATACCGAGTATTTAGTCAAATGATGTTTGAAGACGAAGAGCTCCAAAGAAAGAACAAGAAGATGCCAGGTGACTAACTAGCCTCTGATGTGTTGTGTGGGAAAAGCAGGTCCTGCTGGTACCCTGGACAGACTGATCTGGCAGGTGGCAACCCTGCCCATGGCAGGAGACTGGAACTGGATGGGCTTTAAGGTTCTTTCTAACTCAAGCCACTCTATGATTCTATGATTCTTTGCCGTATCACCTTTGGTCAAAATGAGCACATTTGGGACAGTTCTATAGAAAGTACAGCAAAGTCTCTGATTAATGAGGAGTTTGTTGCTGGCGGAGGTGATGGCAAGGGGCTTTGCTGTTGCTGGTGGTGCAGATGCTCACCAGTACATGACTGGACACATCTGACCTCACCACCTGCCCAAATAAGGCCACACTGACACTTCACTTCTTCCAAACAAGCCCCTATAGGCAGACACTGAGGTACCCTCATCTTTGGGGGTTAAGGGACACAGAGGAGCACATCTGCACTACACTCCCTCGAGCCTTTCCTAGCAGACCTCAGCAGTCCCAAAACTCAGCAAATTCATGGCGTAGCCATGGAAACACCAAGCAAACAGGCTGACTGACCCCTGGCAGCACTGCTTCACAGCAAGACTGTGCTGACATGAAGCCCTGATGAGAATTTACAAGGCTGCAGGTGACAGTGAGCTGAAAACACTCATTTCCCCCTCATTAAGCCAGGTCTGCAGTTTTGAGTGATTTGGGGTGCTTAAACCAGCACTGAGCACCCATAGCACCATTCAACATGCCGGACTGAATGAACTAACAGGCCTCAACACAGCCACACCAGGTGTTCAGAGAGGTCTACACTGAGACTTCATTATATTTTACAAAGTATACTGCAGAATATTTATCTGTGCATTGCAATGGATTAGCATAAATATTTAAAATGGAGTTCGCACTGGTGAATGGATAAGCAAAGGGCACTTACTAATGGACTAAGCTTGCTCTCCTGCTCCAGGGATTCACTTAGAGATAAGTCCTTGCCAAAGAGGCCAAGGAAGGGCTCACATTTATCATTCTCCTTACCCCAACCCTGTTCCAAATCACCCAGCCTTCTGGCACAGGCTGGTACCTCAGCACATCTCCAAAAGGGCAAAGAGGAAACTCTCAGACATCAACGTGTACCTCTGTATTCAGCACTGGTGAGGCCACACCCCGAGTACTGTGTTCAGTTTTCAGTCCCTCACTACAGGAAAGATGCTGAAGCACTGGAGCGTATCCAAAGAAGAGCAACAAAGCTGTGAAAGGTTTGGAGTACAAGTTTTATGGGAGCATCTGAGGGAACTGGGATTGTTTGGTCTGGAGAAGAGGAGGCACAGGAGAGACCTTATCGCTCTCTACAACTCCCTGAAAGGAGGTTGTGGCGATGTGGGGGTGGGTCTCACCTCGCAGCTAAGAGCAGCAGGATGAGAGGGAAAGGTTTTAAGTTGCACGAGGGGAGGTTCAGGTTAAGTATTTGGAAAAACTTCTCAGAAAGGATGATGAGGTATTGGCACAGGCTGCCCGGGGAGGTGGTGGAGTCACCATTCCTGGAGGTTTCCAAGAAATGTGTAGATGTGGCACTGGGGGACCTGGTTTAGTGGGCATAGTGGTGATGGTTGGACTAGGTGATCTTAATGTTCTTTCCAATTTTAATGATTCTATGATTCTTAAATCCCTCAGTGCCCTTTTCCATAAACAACCCACCCAAGCTCAGTCATGCAAAAGGTTCATTTTGGGCTTCCATGAAATACTGATGATCTGATATCCCATATCCCTCTGCCTCCTCTTCTTGTTCCACATGCTAAGTGCTATTGAAAGATAGCTGGATGGCAAATAAGTGCTCAAGCATTCCCTATCATTTTCTTCTCTTTTAGGAAAGAAGGAAAGAAGGAAAGAAGGAAAGAAAGAAAGAAAGGAAAGAAAGAAAGAAAGAAAGAAAGAAAGAAAGAAAGAAAGAAAGAAAGAAAGAAAGAAAGAAAGAAAGAAAGAAAGAAAGAAAGAAAGAAAGAAAGAAAGAAAGAAAATGAAGTCCCAAGCTTTTTCCTGGTCTTTCTATGAAAGTGAAGGCTGCAGATGTCTCAGGGGATGGTATGAAAATAAGAATATCTCCTAGCTACCTCTCCTTCAGACTTTTCATTAAGGCAGGTTGAAAATTTACCAGAAACTGCCATTGCAAAGTTGAACTGAGCTGCATTTTGTTTCTTTTCTGGAATGTCTCTGTTATCCAACACATTCTTTGCGCTTGCAATCAAAAACAATCTGGAAAATCAAAATCTTACTTGCTTTTATTCTTTCATTCAATTCATTTATGCTCCTTTATGTGCATAAAGAAAGCGTTTGGATGTTTTATGAGCAGCGCTCAGGTTGGTCTCCCTGGCCAAACCACTCATCCCATGAGGCCTAGCAGCAGGGGATTCCCACCACATATTGCATTGCTCAACACACACAGTGCATCAGGGGAGTTGTAGTTACACCTACAGGGAGAGTAGTTCATAAAAGAGCAGGGAGAGACTGTAGCCTGACCTGCAACCCTCAGGAACCATTTCCAAATAAAGATTAAAACATTTTTTTTTTGTTTATTTAATGTTTATTTTGTTTTTTTTAATGTATATGTACTTATCTGTTTATTTTTCACTGCAAATATTCAGGAGTTCCGCTCTACAGAGGTAATTTTTTTTCATAGGAAAGTTCATATTTTCTCTTACAAGCTACCCCATTGCCATATTACCATATTGCCATGAAGTGCAACAACACTGATGTCCTGGCAGAGAGGTTAGGTAAATTCTGCCTAGGGAATAGATGTTTAGATGTTTTCAAAAGGTGAAGGAAACTGAGTCAGCTTCTTTGGGAGCAAATCACATTTCTCTTTGCTATAAGCAGAACCTGGGACAAATGTGAAGAACAAGGAATGTGAAGATGTGAAGAACAAGGAATGAGGAAGAATCACAAGAAAATCATCTCCTATCATTTCTGTAAATCACTGCCAGTGAAAGCTGAACATTGAAATGCCATCAAGAATTACTCCCTTTGTCCCCTGTATCTTTGCCCCCAGGGCCTGGATGGCCTAATCGTGTGTTTGTATTCCGATTCAACACATTCAATTATTTCAGTAAATCCAACCACATCTAGAGCAAAGTGTTTACAACAGGGGCTGTGCCAAAACTTATGTGCACACTGGAACAATGAGACATGTGAAGGATCATGAGCCCCTTCCAGCCATGTACAGGTAAAACTGTACAATTCAATGGAATCCCATCTGCAGTACCTTTTAAAAGTTCTGGAATCCAAAACTTTTGCAGAAATGTTTGCAAGGCCCCTTCCTGCTCCCACACAAGTTCCTTGGTGTGTCCAGAAATACGTGACTCTCTCCATCAGCAGCTTCTCATCTCCTAAATCCTCAGATACAGAGCACTGAAGCATTTGCATTAGTTCTTCCCTAAATACGTTGGGTTTATAAAGAATCCACCGCACCTATAGATGCTGCAATCCCTTTTCATCTTCACTTTTACAGATATGAAAGCAATCACCTTATTCATGATTTGGTTGTATTGCAAAAATGTTGGTATTAATTAAAAAGTTACTCTGAATGAGATGGTATGTAGTGTTTTCTTAGGATAAGTGGAACTTTTATTCATAAGCAAAATGGCAGATTTGTAGATTTTGTGGAAAAGTCAGCAATCTCTCACCAACCCAAGAGAGAGTGTAAAATGTTCTCATGTGAAAAGCAACCGAGACTGCGGGACAGCACCACACAGTGTTAAAACAGCACCTCGAGGGTGAGAGGGACTCCATTTCAGAAGGAAAAAAAGGTTAAAAGACAACTCATCTGAAAAAAAGAACTAAGACTTCAAATGTCAGCATGGAGTATTGCTTCCCTGCTCTGCTCCTGCTCTCGAGCAGGTTATTGCTCTCCAGTCACAGGAAGGTTTCAACACACTCTTCCATCACTTTCAGCAGATTTGTTTAGTAGGATTTGATCCTACAGCAAAGTAGGAATCCACACCTTCTACTGAGTTTAAAAGATGATGAGACTGAGCACATCAGTCTCACATCTTGGTTTTGCATAGTTTGCAGCATGTATCACCAAGGAGCAGCTGGCCATGTAAAACATTGGGTCCATTCCTAAGAAGGAGCAAACCTTTCCAAACTATTAACATTTTGACCGTGCTACAGTCCACACTGCCTAAGGATCTTAAGGGTAATCTCACACCTAGAGAGCTGGCTAAAATACTGTAAATAAATAAATAAAATTGTTGTAGCTTGAGATTTTTTATACCGATATAAAAGCGAATCAGCTCACCTGAACCTCTCTAGACCCATCCACCATCCTATTGCTTGTACCCAGACAGGAGCCTGGGTGTGGATTTGACCCAGCTGTCACAGCTGTCCACAAAAAGAGATGCCAAGTGCTCACAAGGCTATGGTGTGTGCTAATGCCTTGTTTATGGGCTGACCATGCAGGATGAGCTGGGGTGAAAATCCATCTAGATACAGCTCACCCCCAAGCAGGAGCAGTGTTATGTAATGCTGAGCACAACCCTACAGCAAGCTCATTATCAAAGAGCCTCCCCCATCACAGCATCTTTCCCCAGCCTCAAACACTGCCTCATCCTGTCTGGTATTTCAGTTTTTCCTAAAGCAAAAAGGGGCTAAAGAACGGGGGAAAAATGTGACAGCAGTCCACATTTTCATAAATCCAGCTGGAAAGCAAAAACCTTTGTCCCAAGACATACTTTATGAAAACATTGAAAAGAAGGGGGCAGCAATAGGTGAGTGGTACATAGCAGCACATCAGTAGTGCTGCCTTTTGCTCCTTGCCCGGGGCTAAATCCCTGCAAACATCCACGAGAAATTTGCCTGAAGGTAAAATCCCAGCCCTGTACTCAAGGTGTTTATTTGCAAATGCGAGACAGCACCAGTGAGGAGGGCTTTTACAGATCTAGCTCCAGGCTCCCAGCCCATACAGCCTACAGCACTTTGTTTGTCTTTGGCAAACAAACCAATTTCAGAAATCACAGTTAAACCCTCTATTACATAGAACCCTGTGTATGTTACAGCCTTAAAGAACAGCAATACCACTCTGACCACTGATAGTCCCTTGGGTTTTCACACACGTTCACAACACTAAAGAACACTTTAATATGAATTGGACTGCCAAATACACCGCGTGCTGTAAGCAGACTTATTTTCCTATATTTTTATGAAAGCTTAAGGGACCCGATTTTTTAGGAAGGCAAAACAGCAGTGCCTGACTCATCCCCTTTGGGCCAGAAGATGAGTTTGCTCCATCCCTGTTTGCTGGCGGTCGGCTTAACTTCCTGGCGGACAGTGCTGCAATGCTCGGGTTTCGTGTACCATAGGGTGATGCTTACCGGACCAAAACTCCACGGATTTCATCTGACACTTTTTAAGAGCCGGTTCACCCGGGGTTTAGAAAACCGACTTCATCCACATGTAATGCTCTACGCTGAACTGAAGCCGGCAGTGTCCCCTTAAGCACTCTGCGCCTTAAAGCTGCTCACAGCTCGGTCCCTATAGCCGGGTGTAAGAGGCACACGTTTGAGCACAGCGACGCGGGGGACATGCCAGAGGGAGCCCGAGCCTTACGAGATGCTCATTTTGGAACACCCGATGATAGGAAAACATTAAAATAATAAAAGAAAAAATAAATAAATAAACATCAGCACATCCCATAATAAGCTCCTTGCCGTCCCCCCCGCTGCTGGGAGCGAGTCGGAATCACAAAAGTCCCCCGGTCGGGAATGATAAAGCAAAACGGCGGATCCCCCCGGGCAGCCCCGCTCCGCGTTACTCACACGAAGCCGTGGTAGAGCAGCGCCCAGCCTCGGGGTCGTTCCAGGGCGTCGTAGATCAAAGTTTGGATCCGCCGATACTTGGCGTGGTTCCTCTTCACCGGGCGGCTCAAGGGGGTCTTAGCCAACAGCCCCAACCCCGGAGGGCTCCGCTTGCCGCCCTCCTCCTTCCCACCGCCTTCCAGCAGCAGCGTCCCGTCGCGATCGGCTCCGGAGCCCAGGGCGAGCGAGCCCTGCTCGGGGTCCCCTCCGCCGCCGCTCGCAGCCCGCCGCCCCTCCGCCGCCCCTCCGGCCCCGCTACCGCCCGCCGCGCCGCGCCGCGCCTTCAGCCCCATGGTGGGCGCCGGGCCCCGGAGGCGAGCTGCAGATCGGCGGCGGCAGCCCCGGGAGCCCCAAGGCCATGATCTGAGCTCCCCGCCCCTCCCCCCCCGACAAGGATTTCTTTACGGATTTATATATATATATACATGGGAGTATATATATATATATATATATATACTTATAATACGGGGGGAAAGGGGGGTAGCAAATGGGGTGGGGGGAGGCAGTCACATCCCCCTCAGGTCATCCCCACCGGCGGGCAGCAGCACCTGGGCCGGCGCAAGGCAGGGAAATCATCGCGGAGTTTATTTACCAGCCCGATGCCCGAGCCCCTTCCTCCCCCCTCCACCCCCCCGCCTCCTCTTCCTCCTCCTCCTCCCAGCTCCTGCCTTCTCCCCCCCCACCCCCCCTCACCCCCCCTTTCCCCGAGCCCTCACGTTAGGGAGTGGCCCATTGTATGCAGGCAGCAAATAGCCCGGCGCCCGCCCCCCGCTCCCCCAGCCCCGGGTGTCTGTAGTCGGCTGCGTGGGGCCGCGGGGCTGTCCCTATCGTCCCCTCCCCCCCTCCCACCCCCGGCTGCCAGCCCCCTGCCGGGGCCGCCGAGCGGGGAGATCCCGGCAGCCGGCGGGAGGGGAGCCCCCTCCGAACACCCGGGGAACCCCCGCAGCATCACAGCCCACCCCGCCTCGCTGCGGCTGGAGGGGAGGGAGGGAAAGGGAAGGGCATCCCCGGCCCCCCGCGGGGGTTTGCTTTCGCCGCCGGAGCAGGAAGGAGGGAGGATGGGGATGAAGGATGCCGGGAGAGGAGGCTGCGGGCTCTGCCTCGCCGATGCGGCTCGCTCGGAGACGAGACGAGCTTCCACCCGGGGAAGGGTCTTGGGGGCAGCGCGGCCGTGCATCCTCCAGCCGCGCAAGGCTTCGGGTTTCGGCACGGCTCTCCTGCGGTGGATGCTGGTCCTACTACCGTAACACGGGCTGCCGTCCTCAAAGCAGCCAAAGTGAATGGCTCTGTGTGGGAGCAGAGCCGTGCACAGCTACAGCCCCTGCTCTGAGACATCAGTAGCAGGACCCAAATCCACAAGGGATGGGATCGTCAGCTCTTTCGGTTTCTTGGCTGCAAGGAAGCCAGTATCTGCTTTGTGCTCCCTGCAGCCCTGTTGCCCTGGGATTTCTGCCACAACACCGCAGCAGAATCCCCTTTTTCTCTTAAAGCTGATCTGTGAAAACCTCCCCGCAGAGCTGAGTATTCACATGGCTGCACCTTGGTGGGATATAAAGGGTCCAATTTAATCCTTCCTCCTTGACAGCTAATAATAATTAAATAAAAGAGACAAAACCTTGCAGATTGCATGTTGTTTCCATGAGAAGTCCTCCTCCCCCACCTGGGGGAGTTTTTCTGGTATTGCCTGAAGAGATGCCAACAAACCTAAAAGCCCTTCCAGACACACGGGGAAACAGATTTGCCACCTACTCGAACAGCTCCCGCACTGCTTCCCAAAGGATTTCTGCTCAGAGGCATTCTTCTATTTCCCAGAGCTGGAAGGAAAACACATGGAAAGACATCTGGAGATGGAGGGGCCACACTTCTTCACACCTGCTCTAACATCTATCGGCATCATCTGAATATCATTTGCAGTCATATTACCAATGAGGGCTATGGGAGGTAAGAAAGTTCTGCTAACTGTGCCATTTATCTCTCTTCAGCTGCTGTTCCATCTCAGTACAATGGTGATGATATTTCCCAAAGCCACAGTGGAGCTATCAGCATTAGTGAGGATGTGTGGGGCATGAAGAATAGAGCACTTACATCACACAACCCGCTATGCCTTAACCCAGCTTTACATGGGGAGAAGTGGGAGGCGAAGGGGGAAGGGAAGGAAATTTATGGCCAACCAGTTAATCACAGTTTTGAACCACAACAGTGAATGTTCAGTGTGAAATGGGGACGGTGAGTTATTTTCATGAGGGCGCAGTAAATTATTTTCATTAGCCAAGGGCTGTACCAATGTCAGATAGCAATGGGTGACTGATGGGCAACTCACCAGCCTGTTTGGCTATTGTAGGCCTTATGCTAGAGACACAACACTTTCCTGTCCCAATTAAAAGCTCTTCTGTTTTGTTTTGTTTGTTTTGTTTTGTTTTTCTTTCAGTGGCATCCTCCAAAGGGTCTCAGACATCTCCAAGTTCCAAATTACCGCAATGCAAATTCGCTATTAGGACCATGTTTGGTTGAGTTTCCATCTCCTTTTGAAACTTAAAACAGCACTGTTTAGAGTCAGGAATTTTCCCCTCCCTGCTCCTTCTGGGATAACTGTTGCACAGAAGTATCCATACTGACTGGGAAGCAGTTTAGCAAAGGGCAGTTAGCTAAAGCAAAGACATCCAGAGGTTTCATGTGGCTCTGCATCAGATCCTTTAGTGGTGCTGCAGAAAATCTCATTGATGGCACTGCTGCCCTAGTCCCATTGCACACCTGCTGGCACAAGCCGCCATCAACTTCAAAGGGAGCATGGACAGATGGAGCACTCCAGGCTATGATTTGGTTTGATGAGCAATTACACTCCATTACTATTATTTATGATGTGTTGCTGGCAGCACTCATTGCACACAAGTTTGATATCCACCTCTTTGGCTGACACTGGAGGGCTTTGTAATAATCAAAAGCAAGTGGTTCTGCTGAACTGCAGCATGCAGCCAGAAAGCTGCAACAGGCTCTGCTGGGGGAGTGCGGAGCGATCACTGATAAACATCTCCTGTGGGTCATGCTGGCCTTTGTCAGAAAGCTTTGTTCAGTCAGATAGGTGGCAATCTAAAAGTAGAGGAAAACAAGACATCTGCTGGTCAAGATAACACTGCTGTGTCTTGGCTTATTCATAGATCAGCTGAATTATTATTATGAATGACAAAGCACAGGACCGCTTGGTAAACCACACACACAGACATTATGTTTTAGTAGACTCACATGTACTTTCATCTGGAACATCTGGATCATGTTTAGAAGAGGAAAAATGCAAATATAGATTCAGGAAAATTCAGTTACTCTGTAAAAACCTTGCTGGTGCGCAGGCCAAAAGTGCTCATGAGCAAAGGGGCGAGAAACTAGTACTCAGTAAAATGGGTAAGGGGATATCCAGGTGTGAGGACAGTCCAACTGTCCGTAGAATGACTGCAACTGTCATTAAAATGACATGTCCTATTTCAGTAGGACATGTTCTGAGAAAGGTGCTGAAGAGCAGAACCATTGAGATCATTCTCTGAGCTGAAGACCTCCTGACCTAGCAATCCCAGATAGGGCAAGACACAGTACATGGAGGATGAAGATATCTAACTGCAGAGGTAAGTGGGATCTCAGTTTCAGTGTCAGCACTGTGTTGATGGCGTTGAGTATTTTTGTCCTTCTCTTTCTATCCTTCTAACAGATTTGCGGTGTTTCAGGGCATCTCTTTTTTCACAGAGAGTGCAAAGATCTAATCCCATTTTTGGCTGCTTTTTAACACCAACCTCCACTCAACCCTTGATAGATGTTGCATCAAGCACTCTCATGTTCTCATCTCCAAAGGCTTCAGTGAAGTCTCCACACACAAACCTACCAACCTACCTCATGGTCCTTTTCAGTGTTAGAACTCACCATCAGTATGTCCACAAAATGAACCAACGTACCTATCCACATCTGGAAGCATCTATAGATCAGCCTGGAGAAGGCTCACAGGCTTCTTCTGGGGAAAATGGCTGCTCGTGGTCTGGACAAGTATACACTCCTTTGGATAAGAAACTGGCTAGAGGGCCGTGCCCAACGGGTAATGGTTAATGGAGTTAAGTCCAGCTGGCAACCCGTTTCAAGTGGTGTCCCCCCAAGGGTCGGTACTGGGGCCCATCTTGTTTAATATCTTTATTGATGACCTAGATGAGGGGATTGAGTGTACCCTCAGTAAGTTTGCAGATGACACCAAGGTGTAGATCTGCCTGAGGGTGGGGAGGCCCTACAGAGGGATTTAGATAAGCTGGATTGCTGGGCTGAGGTGAATGGGATGAGGTTCAGCAAGGCCAAGTGTCGGATCCTGCACTTTGGCTACAACAACCCATGCAGCACTATAGGTTTGGGGATGAGTGGCTGGATGAGGAAAGAGACCTGGGGCTGTTGGTTGATGCTTGGCTGAACATGAGCCGACAGTGTGCCCAGGTGGCCAAGAGGGCCAGCGGCATCCTGGCCTGCATTAGAAATAGTGTGGCCAGCAGGAGCAGGGAGATGATTGTCCCCCTCTACTCAGCACTGGTGAGGCTGGATCGGGCCATGGACAACCTGATGTAGCTGTAGGTATCCTTGTTCAGTGCAGAGGATTTGAACTTGATGACCTTCAGAGGTCCCTTCCAAGTCTAAGGATTCTATCATTCTGTGATCAGTGACAAGTGTGACTGTAAGCACAGAATAGCACCGGTACACAGCTCATTCATGCAGTAGGAGCAATCTAGCCATAAAAGAGATCTCGAAGCTCCATGGGGGCTGATTTCTGGGGCTGCTGCCCCAAACAGCATTGTGCCGCTGCAGTGTAATTGTTCTAACACTCAGCATAGCTTGCGTATCGCAATTTCAGTGTTTGACAGCAAAGATATGCTCACATGTTTCTTCTCTCATCTCTTTGCATCCATCTTCTCCTCCTTCCTTACAGTTAAATATAACTAAATATCTTTTTTTTAGGGGTTGTTTTTTTTTCTTCTTTTTTTTTCTTTTTTTTTAGGGTTTTTAATGCTTAGCATTGAGGAAATATGAGCTGTGGCTATTGTTCCTGCCTGCTAAATGAACACGAAATGAAGCCCAACAGTCCATCAGTGGAACAGCCTGCAGTCATGCACAAAACACTCCCAGCCTTGGTCTTAAGTCATAGTTGCAGGTTTGATCTTTATTTTAAAAAGCTATGACCTAGTTTAAGCCAGAGTTGCAGTTTGTGATCTGCAGATGGTCCAAGTGATCAAAATGTCACCTTCTGGCTTCCTTCTGTGTGACCTCCAAGAAATCAGGCCAGGCAAAAGAGCACACAAAAGTCTTACTGGGGAGACTGACATCAACATCTGCTCCTTGAAATTGCCCATGGAAGCAAGGAAGAGATGCTCATGAAACCTTACAGGTGTGCAGAAAAATAAAAGGTAGCTATGACAGCCAGCTCTTCCTTCCCCAGACTGCAGATAAGCCTGATGAAATTAGCTGCTGCTGCCTCAAGCTGTTTTCTTTTCTCTGCAGCAACAAGGTGCAGCTGAAAACCAGAGCCTGTATTAGCACCTGCTCAGGGACTGAGGAGCTGCAGGGCTGGTGCTGGTCTCAAGGCATTTATAGGTCTGTCCTTTTTTCCCTCTCTGTACATTTTCTAGGGTAATTTCCCTGATTCCCCTGGCCATACAACTAGCAAGTGGCCAGCTTTTGGACTTGACATTTATCTTGGTGAAATAGGAGGAAATAGAAAGAACTTGTTAAAAGACATATATATACATGTATATATGCGTGTGTGTATTAAATACGTCCATAGAAAAGATGCTCATATGAGAAAGAGACTCCAGGTCTGCTGGTCTGAGAGAAAGCAGGTCAGATGTTCCCTGGATTTCAACTGCAGCAGCTTTGAATTGGCAGAAAACCCAGAAGTGGAAACCAATCCACAGACATAGGACAAGAGAAAATGGTTTTAAGTTGTGTCTGGGAAGTTTCAGGTCGGATAGTTGAAAAAATTTCTTCTCTGAAAGAGTGGTGAGACATTGGCACAGGCTGCCCAGGGAGGTGGTGGAGTCACCATCCCTGGAGGTGTTCCAGAAATGTGTAGATGTGGCATTGAGGGACATGTTTAGTGAGCACGGTTATGATGGGTTGATAGTTGGATTAGGTGATCTTAGTGGTCTTCCCAGCCTTAATGATTCTGTTTAATCATGTGTCACCTCTCCTCTCTCAAAGCTCCACCATTCAATTATCACTAAAGCACTGGATGGCCTCCTGTGCTATCCAAGGCAATGGGAGACAAACTGCCAGATGCCATTGGTTCCACTGCCTAGATCCTAGGAAAAAAAACCAGAGTATTAAAAAGACAATAAATCTTTACCGATATAGATTATCACACGGACAAAAGAAATCAATAAAATGTATCTTCACAGTGTCTCAATGCCAATAAAAGAGTATCTCAAACCAATCAAAAGAGCATCCATAATTCACTCATGCTCGCTCCCATGGATACATGGCACAGTACAGAAAGCATGCATGCATCCATAATTTTGTCCCATCGTTTCACATATTCCTTGTCTTTGAGACAGGAGGAAGGCTTTCAGCCAGCAAGGTTTATGCATTTTATGGGCCTTGTCTATCAGTAGCTCCAAACCTTGGACTCTGGGTCCTTCTGATCTCAGACTATCTTAGTTTGTGACTTTCTTGAAAAAACAGTTGTCTCAGACTCTTATTTCTCAGCCCACTGAGCAGAGCACACTTAACCTTTTCAGGCTATTGGATCTGCCTCATCACAATTCACTTTCAGGCCTAGGAGACAGGACAGCATTGCAACATTAAAAGTCAAAGGGCCTGAAAAAAATAACATGTCTGTTCGGGGTGGGAAAGCAAACAAATAAAGATGGGTCTTCTTGGGTTTTTCATATTCCCTCATCCCATCTCATGTTTTGTGACTTTCCCTTAGCCGTGTGGAATTTCTCACTTTCCCTCCTCACTGTCTGTGAAGGAAAGCAAGGCGAGATCTCACCTCCACATGCTGGGACATCACAGGGTCAACCTGAAATCCTGATGTTTGAACTCTCATTGCTGCAACTGACAATTCTGAGGAATATGTTGTGGAATTGTTACTAGCTGAAATTATTTTTCTATTTATTTTCAGATAGTTTTTAGGCTTACAGATTGTGCCTAATAGAATATAGTGTCTAAATGAATTTATCAATCAGACACTTTCTCCTACCATGGAAATAATGAATTAAAATGAAAGTACTGCAAGTCCGATCGTGCTGTGGATTCAACAACAAATTGAGATATTCTAGAGTTAGCAGTAGGTGCAGTTTGTGCCTGCCTTTGCAAGGACATCCCATCACGTTTAATTTTGGTCTTTAGACCTGAAGAAATCATGTTTGCAGTTCTGAGCTCTCCGGTACAAAAAACATAGGGATCTCCTAGAGAGTCCAGCAGAGGGCCACAAGATGATAAGCATCTCTCCTCTGAGGAAAGGCTAAATGACCTGTATCTGTTCAGCCTTGAGAAAAGAAGACTCAGAAATGATCTGATTAATGTTTATAAATACCTTAAGTGTGGGAGTCAAAAGGACATGGCCAACCTCTTTTCAGTGGTCTGTGGGGAGAGGACAAGGGGAAATGGCCATAAACTGGAGCATGGGAAGTTCTGCACTGATATGTGAAGGAACTTCTTCACAGTGAGGGTGATGGAGCACTGCAACAGGCTGCCCAGGGAGGTTGTGGACTCTCCTTCTCTGGAAATATTTATCCAATGTTTCTAATTTATACAGAAATAGAATGGCCACATGGCATGATTGGGCAGCCTGGTCTAGTATTAAATCTGAAGGTTGGTGGCCCTGCTTGTGGCGGGGTGGTTGGAGATTCATGATCCTTGAGGTACCTTCCAACCCGGGCCATTCTGTGATTGTGTCATTCTGTGATTCTGTGACTGGAAGAATAACATAAGGGAAAGGGGTTGCCACATATGAGAGAAACCTTTGAGTATTCATCTATATTTGATATAAACTGACCTATTGCAATTCCTTCTAGTGGAGATAGGTAAGAGATGCCTTTGCTTTGGATGTCTTGAATGCCAGAATCTTGTTTCTCCATAGTATTCCATTATTGTTGGTAAAATAGGAGAATGACTGAATGCAGGAACAAAAATCAGCCCAGTTTTGGTCAGGACCATAACATATGAAGCATCACACAAACTGACATGGAGATGTTGGTTTTAGACTATCACTGTGCATGGTCTGCTAAGCAGTATTTATTCCAGTGGGAGCTCTATCTGATGGATAGAAAGCAGTCCTCAGGTATTGTCTCAGTGCTGTGTCTGACTTCTGAATACCCAGCTGCACAGAGGATCAATTGAAGTGCCTGACGTGTTTTACTTGCAAGGAACTTAACCCAGAAGTGCACTCTGATTCACATGAAATGAACTCTGGTTTGCAAAACCATCCCACCCCAATTTCGTAGTCAGCCCTTCAGAGTAGAAAATCTTTTGAAAGAGGATGTGAACTGGCAGCAATCCTGTTGACAAAGTTTGTGCCCACAAGCTCTGTTAGACTTCAGTCCTCCAAATATGCCACTTATGACTTTCCCCAAGCACAGCAAGAAGTTCTGCTGTGTTAGGACAGCTTCTGGCTTCACAGATATAAAAGTCACAATCTATTTCCAATCACTCTCTCCCTGCCTAGCTATCTCTATCATGACCCAACTATGGCCAATTTCCCCTCTCATCAGAATCCATCTCTGACAAGCAGCTCCCTGATGGCTTTCCAAAAACAGCAAGCCTAGCAAAAGCCTTCGCTGTGCACATATTCCAGTTCTCAGGTGCTATCTCTGGGGCAAGCACAACCTACAGGCTCTTTATGTTGAAGACAACAGAAATCTGCATAATGCCAGGAGCTCACTTTTTTAATATTATCTTCTACTTGGCTTGCAGTTGAACGAACGTCCTGAGTGCAGATATTCTCTCTGAATGATGGTCTCAAATGCATGGTTTCTGTTATTCTGAAATGTTGCCTTTTCACTTGGTAATTTGCACCTTCTGAGTGCTTGTTTTCAGTAGGACAAACAGATTGTCATTAACTGTAGAAAATTGCATTCTATCACACAATTCTGTTTACCAGCCCACACAGCACCAAAGTCAACTGCAGTCAAGAAACCACAGTGTGGATAAAGTCTCAGCACAGCTCCAGCTACATCACAATGCTGCTTATTCAACTGGAAAGAGATGCAAAGGGATTCTGTTCACTGAATGACTACTCCAGATTTCTGCAGAGGAAATGTCAATACTCTGAATGTAACAAATGTGGGTCTGACCGAGTTCAGGGTACCCTTCCAGTGACAATATGGACATATTCCTTTAGTCATATTACTGCTAAGTTTGATTTCAGAAACTTTGATCAGATACGGTGTGTTTAATAGACACAGTAGGAAAGGGCAAGATCCGCTCTCCTAAGTTTAGGATGAGGGTTGTTCTGATAATTACTGTGTAGATGTAGCACTTGAAAGATCCTGGTTTCTCTTTATTCTATTGCTTTTTTTCTCACAGAATCATAGAGTCATTAAGGATGGAAAGGCCACTAAGATTGTGTAGTCCAACCATCAACCCATGCCTGTGACCACTTTAACCACATCCCTCAGTGCCACATCCAGTGCTCTTTTCTTGAGCAGCTCCAGGGACGATTACTTCACCACCTCCCTGGGCAGTCTGTTCCAATGCATCACCATTCTTTCTGAGAATAAATTTTTCCTAATATTGAAGCTGAATGTCCCCTGGTTCAACTTAGCCATTCCCTCTCATCCTATCACTAGCTACTTGAGAAATGAGGCCAATTCCGGGCTCATCACAACCTCCTTTCAGGGAGCTGTAGAGAGCAATAAGGTTTCCCCTGAGCCTCCACTTCTCCAAACTGAACAATCCCAGCTCCCTCAGTGGCTCCCCATAAGACTTGTGCTCCAGACCCCTCACAGCTTCATTACCGTTCTCTGGATGTGCAATGGCTGGCAGTACAATTCCATGTCTCAAAAGGGAGCTGTTGTTTGTCTCAGTTCCTTAGGATTCAGTTCCATGCTCCATTTTCTTCCCAAGCCAACGCACCAGGGTATTAGTGCTTTGAGACTACAATGTCTGGCTCTACACAAGGTCTAGCGTGAGGTGCTTCGGGAACAGAAATGCCACATTATTAATAAGCAGGTGAACAAGGAGCTATATGGCAGTGAAGTTCTTAAGTATGTGTCTGGAGGCAGTGGCAGTGAAAGCACATCTGTTAATCTCATCTCCACCAGATGGTTCGTTTCAGTGCCTGAAGTTACTGTCACTTATTTCATCAGTAATTTTGTTCAGAGGCTGCTGAGGAATGGACAAATCCTGGATACCAGAACATGGTGTGACATCTGAAAACTTTGCCAGGAACATAAATCTGTGGAAATTGTTCCAGCAAAAAGTTAAAACATAGTCAGAGTTTTCTTCCTTTTGTTTGGTATGAACAAATTAAAGATGACAAATATGTCTTTTTGATCAATATGTAATTTTTTAATTACTCTTTACTGGTTTTTTTATTAGTCTATCTTGGAAATAAGTTCTGAGAGAAGAGAGCAAATTACTTCTTTTCACTAAATAGTTTGAAAGTTGATTGTTCCTCAATTTGAAAATAAACAAGTGAACAAAAAAAGATAAAGTTGGTAGGAGTTTGTTAAGTCTGAGCAAACAGTAACTCAAAGTTTAAGTGTCTAAGCAGTTCCTGAAGCTCTGAGTTTCAGAGAGACTTATAGCAGAGCATGGCTTTTTCCTTGGGGCCTTGGCCAGCCATGACAGTATCACTGAGTGGCAGAGAACAGGTAGGATGCTCCCAGTCAGTCAAATGTCTGCTTGCTGAACTGTGGACACTGTGAACTGGGAAGATTTGATGCATTTTTAGCAGGGCTCAGTATTGCAATGCCACATATCTGCATGCATCCTTGAATCTTTAGACAGCCTGAAATCACACTCGGTCTTACAAAGTTGCACCTTTTAAAGAGGATGTCATAAACTCCCAGACTTCTAAGTTGAACATCAGTTTTATTCTCTGGCTTTCAGTTCAAAATATTTAAATAAAATCTTCCTTTCTTAGAAGTTCATTTTTATGTCCCACTTCATTTTCACTACAGCATACCTGGGTTTTGAATGTGTCTGGAGATTAGCCTGTAAGAAGGAGGCTGAAGCCAAACTGAGGAGCACTTGGATGTAATCGTGCTTAATTCTCTGTGATATGAAGAAGATAATTTGTGACAGCCAAGTTCATTACAAATCCTTAGCCTGAAGTCTTTGATAGATGTTTTTAGAAAGTTATAAGAACAAAAGCATCATTAGGTGAATAGATTGAGTCCCTCGAGTTCATGATAGGGCTTCAAGCTAAGCTAAAAAGTACATTTTTCTTTTGGTCAAACTCAAAACTTATTAACAAAAATATAGTGGTATCGATAAAACTGTGTGGAATTTTTGTTTTACCTATTTTCAAGAAGCTTATAGAGAGCCAAATGTTCTCATTTTAATGTTTGTTTGTTTGATGAGTATGTTTTATCATTTCAGAGCTCTCTTTTGGAAGTTCAACCAGAAGTAATCAAATTAGAAAGTTGGCCAAAACCAATGTGCAGCATTTTGAACAGACACTGTCCTCTCCTATATCCCTTCTTGCTTGCTCTTGTGTGGAAGTTGCATGAGGTTCTTTAACGGAGTGGAACTTTTATGAGGGTCTTTCTGCATCCAGCAGAGTAAAAACAATGTCTTCTGCTAGTAGCAAAATATGCAGAACAACATAAGAGCTTAGGTAATCTGATGGCTTCTCTTTTCTACCACTGTGTAGGGACGTTACCCTGGTGAAAGGGCTGAGCACCTCTCTAGGTTCAGATGAGCACCTCAAATCCACTTCTCTGTGTACATGAGGGTAGAGAAAGCAAATTAAAAAATGTCAAAGGAATGTAAAGGAATACATTTCTAGGTTTCTTTGGAAAGGATCACTTTCTTGTAATGTCACAACATGAGGTTTTGGAAATTGCAGTCCCTTGCAGAGTAGAAGCCTTGCACAGTTTGAGTGCCAAAGCATCTCCCAAGTCTTTGGGGTTGCTTGCAGAAGACAACTCTGCACCCTCCAGTTCAGCAGACTTTTATAGCCTATGATTGAATCCCATCATTTAATGAGATTTAAAGGTGTTAAAATGTCTTCTTGGGCATTCCCTTATTCCTTTGAGTCCTGCTGGCACTTCTAAAAATAGCAGAGCTGGCATAGATGCCAGTTAGTGAATGGGAGCAGATTTACTTCACAAAAAAGAAGAGTTGCAGGTGAGGAGCTCTTTTGCCAGTTCACTACCTACTATTAGGCTGTATTAGAGCTGTTCTGCTTATACCTTGGCCCTATCATTCTGCCTTTAAAGAAATATCTATCAAAGTCTAAATTTATCAATCCTGGATAAAGAGCTCCCAGTAATCTGTCATGGAGGAAAGTGACAGAGTAGTTTAAAGGTATTCTCAGTGCAGATCATTCACCTGCAGCTGACCTTTCTGCTTGAAAAGAGACTTAACTCTTTTAGACTATCAGAACTTCATTCCTTAGAAGCATCACTCTTCACTAAAAGGGAAAATGCCCACACCATGAGATATTTTTGTTCTTAGCAGGAAATTGCAAGATTATGCAATTTAAATGCATTAGTGAGATGTTACATATTTGCATGCAGCAGAGAGAAGACTGCATTCCTCCTTACTACCTTAGCCAAATTTTGGTGGTTCTGTCTGCAACTCTGCTGGAGCAGCAGTATGACTTGTTCCTGCTGAAGGCTGAAAGCTGGAAAGGAAGGAGATGTGGGAAGTCAGATTTGGAATCTCCAGGTCTCGTCCCACTAGCTCAGAGCATAGATAGGAGAAAGCCACTGGGTCGTGGTTTCCAGCATTTTCCCATAAATCACCTAGGTAAAAGGCGTATTAACGAGAAGACAAACAGTCCTTTCTAAGTGCAGGAGTGACTTAGCTAAACCAAAATGGCTCAGTATGCTGTTTTGAAGACCTTTCTAATTCCCTGACATATTTCCAGCAAGATGGGAAAGAGCAATTACTTTGACATTTTCAGTATGGATCTCAGAGTCTAGACTGGGAATTATTGTGTTTGAAAGCCCCAAGCTTGCTGATCCATGCCTTAATTTCCCTACCTTCTAATGGGAAGGATAGACTTGTGGCAATAATTAGTGTCTGTAAAGCACTTCAGAAGCTTGTACATATATTCCCTAGAGAGACCTACCTACAATCGATGGGATATAATGGCCTCATAGTATCACAATAATTAAATACTTCCAACTTTTCAGTTAACCAGTGTTTACAGTACAACAGTGTGATACAGGAAATCTTAATCTGGTTGACAGAAAACAAATGTAAAGGAAAAATAAGTAAAATATGCAGAACATTTCTACAACGTACAAAAGAAATCTGAGCAACTACATTCAAAAGAATTGTTAGGCAGTTCAGGATGGTTCCCACAGCATTCCCACTAAAAGCTCAGAGAAATGTATCCATGCATTGCAGGTCCAATGCTTGGATCCTGTTAGTCAAAATTGTCCAGAATGTAACTAAAGAAGCTGTACTTCTATGAACCTCTTTGAGAGATGGGGTGAAGCATTGGAACAGGTTGCCCGGGGAGATGGTGGTGTCACCATCCCTGGAGGTGTTCAAGAAAAGTGTAGATGCAACACTGAGGGACGTGGTTCAGTGATGTGGTGATGGATTGATTGTTGGACTTGATCATCTTAGTGGTCTTTCCAGCCTTAATGATTCTATGATTCTAAGACACTCACTATCTGTTCCTAAATAGAAACCTTCAATAACATTTCTGGGAGAGAAGGAGAAATGTTCTCTGAAGTATCTGTCTTAAAAGTCAAAGCAAGGTGGAGCATCATATATCTCTTAACAAATTATTGTTAATCTACACAATAGTTTTGAAATCATTTTTGCCTTTATCACATTTACATTCTATCAAATGTAGAAGTCTATATTGTGAGATTAAGGATAGAAAATACAGGAATTTTGTAAGCAAAGTACCTAGGAATGCATGAGAAAAAAAAATCCCACAAGTTCTATCATCTATATCTGAATATCTTCGTTAACTTCTGCCTCCCCTTTTCTTCAACCTAGAAGAGAAAAGATAAGTCTGGAGATGCGACCTTGTAGTGTAGCTATGTACACTTACATTTCTTTTACTGTAAACAAATAAACACACAATCTAGAACCATAACCACAAAGGCTGTCTCACCAAAAGCTGAACTTTTGTTGACCTACCACTGTGTTTTGTGTACTTGAAAGAAAACAGAGGCTAAAAAGATGGATTTGAACAAGACAACATGTTCTGTGCATAGCATGGTGCAAAGTGCATCCACAATGTGATTACTAGGAGCCAAATGGGACTGTGCTATTTCAAAGGGAATCTGAGTCATATAATGTATCCTCTGGAGAATTTACTGCAACACAACAACAGACAGGCCATCTTGTGTTTGGAAAACATACCCCATTTGATGCATCTTCAGAGTTATGCTGAATAATAGAAGATATTTTGTATCATCTTAATTTTTTATGATGCATACAGCACCACAGCACAGGTCAAATAGAGACATTCAGTCTCAAAACACCATGGACAACTTCAGGAAGTCAGTGGGGAACTTTGCTTTGTGTTCTGAGCACACTGCTAGATCATGCTGCTTACATCATTAGTATTCACTTAGAATCCTTCTAACATGCCATTGGTACAGTTCTTAACCTTGGGATGAAGAAAGCAGACTTTTCTGATCATTTATGAATGAAAAATGCAAGGAACTTCTGCTGTCCATTTATCTCCACTTCCTCGTATTGCACCCATATATTACACTGCTCGTAATTAGTCAGAGAAATTGCAGTTCAATTTCAAGTAACTAGATAGATCTTTACATTAGGTTTGATCCAAGTCCACCTAAAGTTCTTGTCCTGTAGCGAACTTTTCTATCAGATGCCTGACATGAGTTTCACTGAAACCCACAGAAAGCTCCATGCTGTTGCAATAGGAGCAAATTTTAAAAGTGGTGAGGACATCTGCACCTCTGAGAGAAGCCCATTTCCCAACATTATGCCCCTCACGTCTGCAAATCCAATACTCCCACTGCTCATCAAATCCCTACTTTTGTTTCAGGTGATTAGACAATTTTATATCAGTGCCATTACACATTAGAATGATAGAATCATCCTGAGTTGCTAGAGACCTATAAGGATCATTGGGTCATATCCTAGCCAAAATCTGCCTTACATGAACAAACAGTAGCAGAGAAATTCTTATTGGCTTAAAGGGATACCAAGAGCAAAGGGAAACATGCAAAGAACTCTATTTTAACAACATCTGTGTCTGTGCAATACATGTGATTTGAGAAGCATTAGCATTTCGTTTAGTTTCAGTCTCATAATTAGAAGGATTGTGCTTCATTATCCTAGTGTAGCTCCTGCTGTGACATGGCCCTGGTTATCTTTCTGAAAGAAATATTTCATAAACAGTATCCAATTCTGTTGGTGAATACAAAAGCTTTGGAATTTTCAATTCAAGACAGAAAGGAAAAGAAAAAAAACATTCATTCTTATGGAATTATTATATTCTTGGTTTAATAATAGGGAAGCATTTCAGACAAGACAGTTCTTATTCACAGAACTGAATATTTGGAACACTCAGGGAAAATATGTCCTTATTCAGCTTGGTTTTAGCATTTCTTCTTGCAAGGTTGCTCTTATTAGAATGAGGAAAAGAAAGAAAAAGAAAGTCTATGTTAATCATCCGACATAGATGTGATAGGAGAGGGATCATAGTCTTTTTTTCCCTACACAAGTCCTTGATTACAGTGTTCCGTGTTCCGTATAGAAGGGCTATTCTAAAAGCAGTAACTTACTTAATTATGTTGGCCCACAACATCACAGGTGGATGTTAGTGACATGAAAGTAGAGGCTGAATCTTCCCTCACCAGTACTTCATTGTGAAATTGCTGCATGGCAGCAGGGGAGCAGTTCTGACAGAATGGCGTCTGACATGGAAGTGCTTATGAAGCAAAGATCCAACACTGAATTCCTTCATGAATTAAAAATGGCCTCTACTGACATTCATCGATGCTTGCTGAATGCTTATGGAGACCAGACAGTAGACGTGAGCGCAGTGAGGCAGTGTGTGGTCCATTTCATCATCAGCAGCAATGACATGAAAGACAAACCATGTTCTGGATGGTCATGAAGATATTTACAAATGTAGCATGCAGGCTCTTGTTAATAGCTGATGAAAATGCACAGCTAATGGTGGTGACTGTTGATAGAGCAAATTCTCAGCTACAAAACAGTATCTTTCAAACAGTGCTATTGTGCTCTTAGTATCTCTTGTAGTTCCATGGAAATGAATAGGAGGCATAACTTTCAGGGAGACCTGCATTTTGCATGAAAACAGGCAGTTCTCAATCTCAGAAGCCTTCCTGATTGTCTATATGAGCTATACCCAAATATTTCTGTCTTCTGGTTCTTTCTCCTCACCTTTCTCCTCATCTGGCAGTATTCTGCCCTTCCTTTAAGGGAAGTTACCATATGCTTGTAGCTAATAAGATGATGTTGCCAGTGATACACATAATTTTATGCGCCTGTGTGCATATGGTAACTACAGTATTCATTTTGAATATTCTTATATTCAGAAGGGAAAAGGTCTTTCCTATATTTATGCTAATTTGCATAACGTACTCTACCCAACATTCATCATATTCTGCTAAGCTCTGCCAAGGAAAATGTATTAATAGCTGAACTGTTGCAACCCTTTATTAATATCGACATTGCAAGCTTGTACCAGTTTTAAGACATACCAAGAAGACAGGGTTTTTGTTCTTACTCCTTAAATCTTTATGACTAAGTAATCAGAGACAATGAAAAAATGCTCCAGGCGAAACAGCTTGGGGATAAAGGCAAGCAGGGCAAGCAATTGGATTGTAGCTGTTGGATCAATGACATGACTCTATGGGCTCATTTTTTTTTTAGTTTATAGGGATAAGCTGATACATCCATACCTCTAATTATTTTTATTTCAAAAAAGAATGCTCACCAAGTTAAATAGGGGAAATGTGAAAATACTTGAATAACAATCATAGAATGGCTCTGCTTGGAAGAGACCTCAAAGCCCATCCAGTTCCTACCCCTGCCATGGGCTGGTTACCCCCAGCAGCTCAGGCTGCCCAGGGCCCCATCCAACCTGGCCTTGGAATGTCTCCAGGGATGGGGCATCCACAGTTCTCTGAGCAGCCTGTGCCAGCGCCTCACCGCTAAAGATAAAGAAGAAAGGACCAAAATCAGATGCATGGCTATAAAGAAGAAAGACAAGCAGCATGAAAAACTGCAAAACATCACAACACGTGAGCTACTTTCCGTTGTCTCATGAATATCAAAAGAAATCATTGTGACGAGTCTTGCAGATGAGCACCATAGCAGGGACATCTGCCTTATCCAGGCAGAAGTTTTGCCAGTTTGTTACAATAACCAAAAACAGGAAAAAAATTATCATGGCTTTTAAGAGCCAGTCCCCTTCCAAAGCAGCTCTCTCAGCAAGACAAAAATGGTAATATTTCTGGTGAACACCACAGCAGATGAACACTTTTCATTCCCAAGATCTATCATGAGGATTGTCTCCTGAGATGCCAAAAACCTTCCTCTGCCTTTGCTTTCTACTACACCTTTTATTTTGACTTGAAAGGACATTTGAGATCATTTGAGGTCTAAATTTCACTAGACTGCAGTGTTTCCCACACTGTTAATGTTTTATTGAAGAATATTGGTTTTCTAAGCTGATGCCTCTTCACCAATTTGTACCATATGTAGGCTTGTGCTAGATCTCAACCAGCTGGAAAGCAGCTTTGCAGAGAAGGACTTGATGGATACCAAGGTAACCATGTGTTACGGTTTTCCTGGTTTATCACCAGTATTCCACATCATAACATCATGCAGTGCACTGGGAGTCAATGAGTTGATTCAGTTCCATGCACTGTCGATATTTCTGGACTCTTGGTCTTAGAAGAGAAAAACGAACTACAGCTTCTGGAAGACCTTGTTTTTCTGTTTCCATTTTCCATTTGAAGGAAAAGATAAAACTGACGGGAAGGCATGTGACTTCTCTCTTTGTTCCCTGGACACTTCCTACAGCATTAGACTAAGGACATCAGTTTTGGAAACTCTTTCTCATTTTATTTATTAGCTCTGATTTCAATCATGTTGTATTCTACTGTGTTATCTCACATTCTGCTACTGTATTTAGTAAAGTAAGTTTTGTTCTCTTTAGTTTGCTGCTGCTGTTCTTTCTTATCCAGTTCCATCTTCCTACCTTTTCCCTTCCCCTCTCCAGTGATGGATCCGTGGGTCCCTTCACCCCCTTGTCACAGGGACCAGGCTGAACCAGGCCAAATCTTGACACCAGGATGCAGAAATGGCAAAGAAGACTTAACATCCAGGTTAAAGGAGGTGATCCTTTCACTGATGCTGAATCACATCCACTTGCTGTGTACAGTGCTGGGCTTCCCGGTACGAGAGAGACATGGACATGCTGGAGCAAGTCCAATGAAGGGCCACAAAGATAATGAAGGAACTGGAGCATTAGCCTTATAAAGAGACACAGAGAGTTGGCAGTATTCAGCCCAGAGCAGAAAGGGCCCAGAGGAATCTTTTCCATTTGTGTAAATATCTCATGGAGGTAGGAAAGACTCAGATTCTTCTCAGTGATGAGCAGTGAAAGGACAAGAGAAAATAGGCACAAATTGAAATACAGAAAATTTCACTTAAATTTAAAGTAAATAAATAAATAGATAAACAAACTTTTGTACTGTGAACTTGATATTAAATGTTTCCCAGAGAGCCTGTGGATTCTCCATCTTTAGAGTTAGTCAAAACCCTATTGGACGCTGCCATGGGCAGCTTGCCCCAGGTGATTCTGTTTTCAACAGAGGGTTGGACTTGGTGAATTCCAGGGGTGCCTTCCAAACTCAATTGCTATGTGATTCTGTGAAACAAATACAGCCCAACCCACCCAGGGACCAGATATTCACATATTCTTTGGTTGAAAGCCAGTACTGTATAACTTACATTTTGAAGATATACATATAAAAGAAAGGTTGTCAGGAGGATCTCTTTTGGTGCTTCAATAAAACAAACAGAAAATATTCTTTTAAGCCGCACTTCAAGGTCACTGCTTCCAACCCAAATAATACCTGAGGATTTGTACTGCAGATCAGACATGCACAAATCTTTAGTGTTCTTAACAGCACTACCTAATTCTTAAACATGGAACTTGTCATTATTTTACTCAGATAGAGGGCAAGATAAGAGAGACCTGGGCTAGAAATTAAAGCCAGTGTTCAAGTCTGTGTTCAGAACTCCACCTATGAGATACAACCTCTATATCTGACACTGAGATAAATTTGTGCCATTTGCCTGGAGCCCATTGACTGAATTGAAAGCCCCATAACTCAAACATCTCCAAGTGCAATTATTTGGACATGAGGAAAATTTGTCCCCTTGCAGAATAGTAGTCCCAGTGGATGTTCAAAGTTTACAGTTTTAATTAGCCAAAGAAAAATTACTGTGGGAAAGCAGACACTATTCATTTGCTGTCTCAACACAGTAACTATATGTGTCAGCACAGAAGACATATAGATCAAAATGAAATGGGAAATATACCCACAGACATTTTCATGCTTCTGTTTCTCCTTGTGTCAGAAGTTCTTAGGGGCAAAGAATCTCTCTGGCCCTCCTTTTGCATGAATCTCCATATTTTTCTGCATGCTTATGGTACATTTGAGGAGGAACAGTATCCTCTAGGATTTAATTTTATTCTACTTCAGCCTAATGATTTCCTGATCAGCCCCAGCAGGGATTCAAGCTTCCTAAGGATTTTATATATATAGTATCAAGAAACCAAGAAATGAATCTTTAAATTCATTTTGATTAATGCAGTTGTGCTTACCCATATCTTGTGGTACTGTCCAGGACCTCCTAGAGAGCATAAAGGAGAAGGATTGGGAAGCAAAACGTGAGGTGCTCAGAGCCCTGTAGGCAAAGGTAAAGCTCTTTGCAGTCACCATGGCTAATGGTAGATGAAAATGATTTGAGCATCTTGGAGCACTGGAAATGGATTTGTGCATGGCCTTGCCCATATGAGAACCATAACTACAGAGTGTGGGTGAGAGATGCTGGGAGTTGCCCAGAGTTCCGAGTCATGTTGTTGTAAATTAAACTGGGACAGCATGTCTCCTGGCAAGCCATGAAATATGTAGCAGGTCCCTAAAGTCCTGGCATCCTTCTCTGCACTGGCAGGGAACAGATCTGGAACTACACAAAAACCCTTCCTTCAGGAGCTGGGAAGGAGGCTGAGTCCATTAGGAGAATTATGATCATTAAGTAGGGAGGAGGCTTGGTTCAAATGACGTCGGAGTTGATCCCTGGACAGAAAACCTTGCCCAGTGTTCAATGGAAAACTTACAGATGACTTGTAACAAAAGAGACAAAGGCCAAAACAGGAAAATCATATACAGTAATTAGTTAATGAGGAAGGAAGCAGAGAAATTGCTGTATTGTGAGATCCAGCTACTAATTATAAAGAGGAAGATATAAAGCATTGCTTTTGTGCTCACAGGCTCAGCCCTATGACTCACCAGGTCAAATCCCTCCTTAGTTTAACACAGCTGATGTCAGTGTAGTCAATAGCAGAGAGAAACTAAGCCCTTCCCTTCTCTAGAAGCAAGGAGTGATCTCTAGATTCAAATACCTACCTTATAACAGAGAGAAACTGCAGATCAGAGAGGCTGAGTTGTGCATTACTAAAGCAGGTGAGCTAATTAAAGCTCACTAGTTTGCAGCAAGGATTGGGTCTAGCTCCTAACAGTTGTTATATCTGAGTATCCCCTAAGGGTCAAACATCATTCTTTTCTTTCTCATATACAAGTACTTTCCATCTGGGTTTGTGTAGCAAAGATGACACTTAGTGGCTGGTTGGATTACCACAAGTATGTGTTTCCAGCAGTTATTAAGGGGCTGCTCTCAGATCTGTTGGCAGAGGCTGTTTGCAGCAGCCTGCTTTGCCACATTGGGTATGAGACGTTGTGTTCCCAGGCGAAGGACAGCACTCCTGCCCTGCAGTCACATGCACACTAAACAGAGATTTTTTTTTTTTTCTAGTAAGTTTCTGATGCACACACTTTTTAGCAGAGCTGCTCGTGGTTCTTACGAGGTGGAAGGAAGATTTGAACAATGTCTTCATAGATTTTTCTTTATACTCTCTGTAGAAAATAGGCTCAGCTCTTTTTTGAATTCAAGGCCACTGCTTTCCCTGTGTGGTTAGGAAGACTATAAGAATCCTCCATTCAGTGCTTTTGAAAGCATGGTAGACTTTGGCTTTTCCTCAATGTAGCTGAGATAGAGACATCAGGATCATAGCGATGGAGAAAGTAAGGCTTATGTGTTGAAAAAAAGGATCCAAGTGATTTATCAAGTACTGGAGGAGAACTGGGATTCAGAGTGTCATAGAATCATAGTATAGAATCATTATGGAATTGTTTGAGTTGGAAGAGACCTTTTAAGGCTCTCTAGTCCAACTCCATTTCAATGAACAGGGTTGTCTACAGCTAGATCAGGTTGCTCAGAACCTGAGTGTCATCAAGGTTTGAACTGTTGCCCTGTGCCTCCCTGCTATCCTGTTTGGTGGAATACTGTTGTGGGATTGGAACCCATCTCACCTGGCCACTTTGTTAGTGAAAGACAAGAGGCCATTAGCTGCATGCTATATACACTGAATATATTCTGATTACCTCTATAGTGCATGCTCCTCAATCTCAACACCTTCTGGTTATGCCTGACTCCCTTTCCACATAGGAGTTATGTTCAGGGTCTTGCATTAATTCCCATTGTCACAATTCTCCCTTCCCTCCCAACAAATCACCCAGAGATAGGCTGCAAGCAACATGAGGTTCAATCACATATGTGAGCTACCCATATGTGTGAGCTACCCAGATGAAATGAGCTGTGCTCTCAATCTTGTTTGTCAAAAATAGGTTTCTATGTCCCAGAAGGAATGTGTTCACGAGCCTGTTTCATTAGGAATATAAATATAGGGAATGCAGAAATACAATTCCTTCTGCACCCTGCAGGCTCCTGGCACTGGGGAATCTGGTATTGTGGCAGAAGAGCAGAGACTGTCTGCACCACAGCTGCCCATAGTCTTTCTGAGTTAAAAGAGAAGAGCTGAAGCTTTCAAGGCTGACCTAGAAACATTTTCTGTCATTAGATTGATGTATCAGTAAGGGGGAAAAAGTGGATGGACAGAAGAATTACACTTTCTAAACAGAGTAGTGCTGATATTCTAAACAGATAGTGACTGACAGTGGGAGGTGATTGGTGAAGTCCTCTTTGGTGATGGTCCTCAATCTGAAAAAGACAGCAAAGGGATCTCTCATTGATGTCAAACAAAAATTTGCACAGAGATTGTAGACATAATGCACCATTTTTGTAGTGAGCAAACTTGGGAAATATCTGTGTGATTTCTAGCACACTTCTTTTGCTACAGTGGAGAATATCTTCCATGGCACATCATCCTCCTTTTTCCTCCTTTGCAATCTGACTTAGATTCACCTGCCTCTCCTTCCTCATACCTTTCTCAGCCAGCCTCCTTGCCTGCTTCAGCTGGCAACGCAGTAGGGAGCACAACACTCATTAATATTATCTATCTTCTAGATTTAAACTTAGGCTTTACAATTATTGGTCAGCTCCAGGCCTCAAATAGGAAACACATGTTTATAATTCCTCAAATACTCTTCTGATGCTTTCTAGGGTAGTTATCACCTTTTTGCTTTTTGTCTGTAGGGCACATTGAAGGATAGTAGGTCAGCATAGCTGCTGTAATGGAAAAATATTGCTGAAACTATTAACAAGAAAAATTGTAAGTAGAGTCATCTTTCAGCGTAGGTGTTTTGTGCTGCCTGCAGAAGAGTAAGATAATGCTGCAATAGTATTTGGATTTGGGAAGCTATGTTGGCAGATATGTTGGTATTTGCTTATATAAAGATATATTTGGTAGCTGATACAATGCAGAGTAATTGTCAAACATAAAGGCAGTATGAGCACTTCAATAGGGACAAATCCTATTTCTAGGCTTAGTTTTTTTATTTATCATTATTATTATTATCACTATTATTATTATTTACCACCCAGCCTTGGATCAAAATACTGTGACACATTCTTCCTATCCCTTTAGAACAGAACACAATGATTAGGCAATGCTTCAGGATTGTAGCCTCTTTTATCATTTGGGGACAGCACTCCTCAAGCTAAAGCCTTGTAGCAAAGAATCTTCTCCTAATATAGAACCAAATGCTGTCATGTTTTCCTAAAACTATTTTTCTTCCAAAAGCAGTTTAGGTGTCTGATGAAATTTAAGTGAACTAGGTCCCTAAATGTTTCTAAGTGTCTACTGTTAAATCAGCTGCCTGGGAGATCACTGGTAAACTCCAATTTAAGGTCTGCTAGATTCAGTATTCCTTTTTTCTTTTTCTTTTTTTTTTTAATATCATCAGCTTCAATCTCTTCCTACTGATTGCTTTCTCCTCCAAAACTCAGTTCTCTCTGCCAAAATCTTTCTAGCATTATGTTATTACTTTTTTTCCAACTTGCCTAAAATTTATAAGCTTACCTGGATGAATTTGTAATGTAAAGCAATGAAAATGCATAACAAGCCAAGATAAATCAATGTTATCCTCTGTGTGTTGCCTGCTGCAGAGATCAAACTAAATCAAGCTCAGTCCACCATTGCACATATTCCTGCTGTAAACCAACGTGAACTCCATTAGGGCTAGCACCAAAGACAATAAACTTTCTGAACTTATTTTGAAAGGAATTAATGAACATCAAAGTCCTTCCAATTTCAGTTGAAGTTTCTAAACATGAACTGTATGGGCTTATTGTCGAATCATAAAATCATTTGAGTTGGAAGGAACCAACTGTCCTGCAATGAACAGGGGCACCTACAGCCTGACCAGGCTGCTCAGAGGCTCATTCAGCCTGACTTTGAATGTCTCCAGGGACAGGACATCCACCACTTGAGAATTAGGTTTGCATGTGAATAGAATATTCAAAAAAGTATTTATACGTGAACAATTTGAATAAAAGTGCCTAAAGAAACCTGAAGCTAAAGTGAAATCAATGCATCACTAGGATTGAATAGAAGGATGCAAACTAAAATTTAATAGTGTAAATAGGGTAGTGAACCCAGAAATAGGTAAATGGCAGAAACACCACTAATAACGAAGTATGGAAACACTAAATGTCAGTAGCTGCTGTTAAGTGGCTACAGTCTGGAGTGGGACAAACCTAGGTATCCAGTACAAAATGATACTGGCTTCTTTTAAAAAGTGTAGTTTCTGTACAGCTTTGCAAGCTCAAATCTAGTTCACTGCTTGCAATTCCCTTATGTCTCTTTCATTATTACTTCGTTCTCAGTGTCTTTCTCCTATCGAGTGTTTCAGCTGATTACTCTCTCCCCAAATATAGACACTTACATTATACTTGAGTCTTATTTTGTTATTTTCTGTTCTTACATTTAAACTCCAAGAGGACTTTAACCAATAGAGATTCTGTCTTTAGTGCCTACTGAACACCCATCAGCAGTCACTACTGGGATCAACAAAGCCCAAAACACCTCCAGGCTCTCTTCTCTGTAATATGTAATCGGTACTTGCAATTGTGATCAGTGCATTTCCTGAACTGGGTTTAATGAGAGCAGAGCATCCCAATTGAAACTTTCTTTCTTGTATTCCTTCCATGTACTAGGAAATCATTTCCAAAGTAGAACAGCTCTTTTCAGTTTGGACCTGTATCCTTGGTGAAATTGGCTTTTAAAATATCACTACCTTCACTTGCTGCCCTTTTCTCTGTACTGGTTGTGAAGTCATTAGGATGCCTTCAAAGTCCTCCTTACTCCTGTGGTTTTTTTCCCACATGGTTATTGAATACTAGCAATGATAATAAGTGATCTTACTTATTTGTTTCATCTTCCTTAATAGAACAAACCCTTCTCATCTTCCTGGTACCTTTTCAAATGAAGACCTAATTCTGGGCAGAAGAAAATCACAGGTGGGTGCACATCTGACTGCTGAATTGAACTTATCTCCCACAAACATTTGCATAGCCCTTAGGAAAAATAACGTTTTCAATTCAATGATCATTTAATTCCAATACTGGCTTTTGGAAAGAGAAAGAGTAGATAGATCAAGATGTCCAAAGAGAAGAATATTTTGGACACAGCATCAGCTGGGAAGCAGTGGGAGAGGATGGCTGGGCCTCCAAGAAATTGTAGAATACAGGTGAGGTTGCTGTGGAAGGACAAAGCAGCATTAGCTGATGACTGAGGGCAGATTAAATAGTGATGCCTTAACCTATAGTGAAGAAAACATTGTGGCAATAAATACTTGCTTGGACAACGATCTGAGAAACATTTGGTCCATGCCCTGACCTTGGGGAACCAAAATTACCTCCACAGTATTCTCAATGCCCTCATTCCCAAGGACTGTGAGGAGGAGGCCAGGAGCTTAGCTGGCTTCACAGTGAGTGGAAGAGAATGGAAAGTACATGACAGCAGGGCCACGCTGGGATGCAGAATGCAAGACACATCAGCAATTGAGGCAGAGGATGAAGGGCTGTCTGAGTAATTATTACTATGGACTTGGTGGCTGCTCACTTCTCATCCTCTGTGGAGTAGCTGCTCCACAATGGACAAGGTAATGGACCCTTAGAGTCAGCTGCAGGCTTACCAAGGCTTTTTTTTTTTGCTGACATAGTCTCTCAGAGTCATCAACATGTCAGTTTATTTGCACTTATTTTGCCATTTCCAAATGACATGCAAAACAATTTTGCTCTTGAGATAAGATGCCTTCGAGCTTTACTGAGAGCATAAGTTTTAACTTACAAGTGACATGCACTGGTGTTGTTACTTTTTCACATCAGATCTCTCCTGTGGTCCTCAGATTAATTAATCCTCTGGCCAAAGAACATGGATATCAGAGAATCACAATGTGCGTGATCTGACTTTCACTCACACTCTAAATTCTCCCTGTTTTAAAAAGAAGTGATTTCTTCCCCAGCTCTGCTCCAGGTAGGGACTCCCACAGCAGACTGCAGAAGAGCAGTGCAGTTTGTCTGAACCATCATAAGTGAAGTTTGTGATGGACTTCTAGAGGAACCATTAGTAAGGTAAAGTAAATAAGATAGCAGAAGGAAGGGTGGAATTCAAATCATAGAGAATCTTACATCATCCTCCTGGGAGGAGTCAATAGTAGTGTAATTAATATTGTACTGAGACACAACACATGCCATAACTTAACAGAGAGTTGGCCTGTAATTTTCAGAGCAGAAGGCATTCAGACATTGTTTAAAGGCATGAGAAGATGGAGAAATTTTCCAATTCGTCATGAAGATAGGATGGTTAGGTACTGTGTTGGTTAAACATCAGCACCATTTTTCCATTCCTGGCAGCGTAGTTTCAGTTTATAATCTTGAGGTTTCGAAATGTTTATACCCTCTGGGTTAAAGGGCCAGAACTTATTTGTCAGCTCTTCAAGGAGGTGTTTGCAAACTGCCAGCCAAGTGCTTCAGCAATGCCTGTGGGCTCCCGCATTGAGGTTGGGGCTCTCACTGCAGTGTGATTTTCAGAAATCAAGCCACTGTGCTCACTCTCACTGCAGCATTGCTGGCGGCCCCTCTCTTCACTCAATAACCATATACTGCTCTCATCAAAAAACAATTCATTCACTCATTTGTGAATCCATCTCAAGCGTTTAATTCTCTGACTTTGATAGCTGCTTTACTATCTACTACCTGCAAACCGGGGAGAAACCACTAGGTATGGAATGTTCGCAGAGCTCGTCATTTTCATTCATTGTGTTAGAGCAAATACATATAGTTTTATTAAGTTCTACTCTTTATTCCCTTTGATTACTGTTTAGTTCTGGAATAATAAAAACATTTAACAACAACCGATTACTATTAATAGTCCAAAATGTTCCTTTTGTTAAGGCAGATTCGTACAACCTTGTTTGCTGAATGAAAAGCAAAATAGAAAGAAAACATCTGCAGAAATTAGACTGTTTAGGTTATTTGTTACAAGTGTTCTTGGTACTACAAGACAAAGTTATAGAAATACTATGTTCTTGATAAAATTACAGTAAATCTCATTATTATCTTTTTTTTCTAGTCAATACAAAAGTCTAGTTTCATAGTATTTTCTTTAAGACAATGTTACAAGATATCGTGCTATCCTCATTATTGCAGGAGTTGTTAAGCTAAATGTGGTACACACTTCTTTAATTTTAAGCATGTCAGGTATGACTATCTCTCCATTTCAGGCTAAACTAGTGATAGATCAAAACCAACACCAGCAAAGTTAGACAGTATTAACAGAATCTCATCTAATCTCCAAGCACAATGTCAGTACTAGTTTATTTAACGTATATTTTGTTTAGATTCAGAATGAGTGACATTCTTGTAGGTTATTTGTATGTTGTAAACATTCATTACTAATCATCATTATTTATTATGTTGCCCAGAGAGGTGTTGGATAGCACATCTCTAGAAATACACAAGGTCAAGCAGGACGGGGATCTGAGGAACCTGATCAAACTGTAGATGTCCCTGTTCATCGCAGGGGAGTGGGGCTTGGTGTCCTTTAAGGGTCCCTTACAGTTTAAATGTTTCCTTGACTATCATCTTGAAAATCATTTCAAGGTGCCAGAATATCTTTCCCAGATGACCCTTGGTGACAAATGACATAGGTAGAAAATTTTAATGTGTAAACTGATTGAAACTCTCAAGTGTCCCTAGTGACTTGATTTTTTTTAATTTCAGTGGCACCAAGACAATAATTTCTTGTCTGATACTGAAAATACCTTCCATAAAACTGCTGTTTGGATGGTCAAAGTACTCTCCCTATGCTTTAAATAGAGTATCTACTCAGATTCTAGAAAATCACACTCTTGTAAGTTGATTTGTGGCTGGAATGACTGAAGCTGACTTTCACCATTGCCTGAATGTGTCTCTACTCAACCTCAAGTGAACTTCACAAATACTTGCCTAAAGTCACAAGTGTTTCTTCTGCATGGATCTTGGAATAAAAATACTTAAAACTAAAAGGTACAAAGTGTATGAAGTTTGAGAAATGTTGAGGGATGTGCTGTCACCACATCCATGACAGCATGAGAGTATCTATTTAGCTTAAATTTCGATTTCTTCTATATGAATATCTGAATACTAATTATGCTGCTGTTGTGTAACAGCCAGAGGTAGTAAAATAAACACTGGGAGTTGTCAGACAACCATGCACTAACCATACCATCGAGTGCTCATTTGCTCTAAGTCATGCAGACCAGGGCTACACAGCAGTTCCAAATGTTGAATTTGCTTCCTAGACTTCCTACCTGCATGGCTACACTCAGATGCTGTCATGGTTTTATGTTTTTTTGGTTTTCAGTATTCCGAATCAAAACATCATGTAGTGTACTGGGAATTAAAGTGTTAATGCTCCAATTCCAGGTACCTATCCCTATATATTATGGAAGTCATGGGATCTGGCTCTTCCGGGCAGGGCAGTCTCTTACTGCCTTGCAGTGGATGCTGGAAGGTACTTTCCTAGCTGTTCCAAGCTTTTCAGGTTTGACTCAGTCTCAGGAACTCTCTCTCTCCTACTCCTTGGCATTCATGCAAGAGAGTAGATTTAGATTAGATATTAGTGAAACACTGGAACAGGTTGCCCAGTGAGGTTGTGAATGTTCCCTCCTTGGAAGCATCCACAGCCAGCTGGATGGGGCTTTGAGCAACCTGGTCTAGAGGGAGGTGTCCCTGCCTATAGCAGTGGGTTGGAACAAGATGATCTTAAAGGTCCCTTCCAACCCAAACCATTCTATGATTCTTTGTGTCTGAATGCAGCCATCTGCAGAGCAGACCTATAAAACCAGAGCAGGTCTCTAAGGTTATATCTATATACATGCTATCTGCTATGAAGCAGAACTTCCCACATCTGTGTGAACAAATTTCCCTCATTTAAAAAAAAAAAACAAAAAACAAAAACAGCTGCATCCAGACTGCCCATGGAGGAAGTCCCCAGCTTGCATTTTGGGCTACTCAGGAAAATACGTGGAATTCAAAAAATGAACCAAGAACAGCTTCCACAGCCTCAGTGTGGAGGCCCAACACTGTTAACTTAGCACAGATGTAGCCTGATAATTCCCTTTAGTTAACCTGAAGAGTTAGGCTCCTTGTCGCAAACACTGGAGATAGGTAACTTACATCTTTGAGGTGCTTATTTCTCTCCAGGACTAAAAAAAGCATGAAGAGTGACTGGGCAAGAAACATCTACATGGTAGATCTCTAACAGTAGATGAGATGAAGAGGTCAATCTCCCTGAAGTGTCTGACAGTTACATTTCCAATATAATGCCTCAAATCAAAGCAAGTGGGACTTGATTAATAGTGTTTTAAGCATATACTTCAAACATCCTTCTTACCAACGGATGATTAAGGACAATTTTTTTAATACTGGTTCCACTGGAGGTGATGACAAATTCCCCTTTTTGTCATTAGAACTTGGATTTCCTTGTTAGGATTCAAATCACCAAATAAGAGATGCTGGTTTTAATTGGATTACTTGCCAGCCGCTCTGGTGATAGGCAGCAGAGACTGAAAAAAACAATTATAATTCTGATATTCTGGACAGCTCTGCTATTCCAATTCTCCCCCAGCATCCGAAGAATTGGCAGTTCTTAGAAGAAAGTCCAGACTAAATTAAGAAACATTCCTCTCCACTCTATATTAACAGCTTGCAAGCAGCAGGAGACCAAGGAGATTTGCTCTATGAATTATTTTTTAAATGGAGAGAATTAGTTTTTTATTGTCCTCTATTTTTATTGCAACGCTTTTGCCAGGACTCCATATGCCAAGATGTAATTAGTTTTCAGAGAAAACGTTTGGGGCTCTGGCACAGACCACAGATAGTTTTAACAGCTTCTTTTCTCCTTCTTCAAAGTATTAAGCAAGAGTATATAATTGTCTGCTACTTCTTTCAGAATCTGGAGTTTAAAGCATTTTTTTTTAGAATAAATTAAAAATAAAAATAAGATTAACACAAGTTTTAGTTCAAAGAAGATAATTTAGGCATGAAAAAGTTAGGAATCTCTACAATTGCTGTGGTTCATTTCAGTACAAATTCACTCCTGCCTTTTAATTACACACATATTCATTCTGTCTCTCTATATAAAGATAAGAAAGACTCAGTAAAGATTGCCAGGTGAATGCCATAGAGGAGAGGCCATTTTCTGAAAAGAATCATGTTTTCTGCCATTCTGCCATCACTTGGTATTTCAGGCTTAATGTTGGAGATGGGAAAGAAAAGTAATCAGCATTTTCCCACATTAGAACTTGTCTTGCTAAACATGGAAATGTCAAAAGAGGATGTAGAAAATTGATGACTTTCAGTTAATTTTGGAGTTATAACAAGATCATTTATTTTTTTAATCTTCAAAATTCTCTCAACCTTGGCTGCAGGATGCAACACGGACATCTCTACTCTTTCATAGGAAACCTCATATGATGAGAAAAATGGTGTGAAGATATAAAAAAAAAAATAGTCACAATATTCAAGTATAAGTAGATAAGTGTATATTCACTTTAAAGTGTTAGGAGCATCTTCAGCCTACAAAGAAACTTTCTGGAGGTTCTTTCCACTGATACTAAATGCTATTAGACTTATCACTTAAATTTAGATGAGGTAAGGCACATTTGCTTGAAAAAGCTACTCTTTTGTTCTAAAGTCAGACATGGGGTGAGAATTAAAACTGACCCTCTTGAGAAAGTGACATTCTGACCTTGTTTCATTTTTGCATCTGATTTTCTTTGTCTTGTCTATAAAAAAGTTTTCTTCACAGGAAATTTACTTCCCAATAATATATGCAGTGAGTTCTGTACATACTCTGTGCTGACTACTGAGTAATGTGTCTCAGACATTGCCTGCATTGAACTCTCTAAATTGCATTTTGCTTGAGTAAACACAATTACATCAATTCACAGATTATGTGCAGGTCTTTTTCACAAATAACCAAGTCTTCAAATTGCAGGATCTCCAGGGTAGGAGCCAGCATTTCCTGGACCATTACATCTATGTGCTTTGGCACTCCACTGACATATTTGGTATCAGATTTTATCTTCTCTTGTATGCAGCACATACAACACATACAAAACCCTGTCTCCATCCCAGACTCACCACTATCTATAGACAGCATGAAATTCATTCCAGAAAAAAAAAAGAAATTGTACAATAAAGGTCTGTCTGCCAACGAAACATACCCTCCAAAAAAGCAGAGCAAGCTCACAATCGCAAAAGACCTGCATTTATACTAGAAACATGGCACTGGAAAGCAAATGAATAATGAGCCATATTTTCAAAAACTATTGAGACAATTTTTGATCCATGTAAACCCTTCTGCTTTGTAGCAGTCTTGCAAATTTAATTCCTGGACAAAATTTTATCTAAAAGCAAGCTGGAGAAGCATTTCAGTGGAAACTATAAATTTATGTCAGATAGACATAGTGCTCTCTGCTATCATTGCTGCAGGTAGATCCTCACTTCAAGAAAAACACTGAGGTCCTGGAGTGTGTACAGAGAAAGGCACTGAAGTTGTGAGGAGTCCGGAGCACAATTCTTATGGGGAGTGGCTGAGGGAAATAGGGTCATTCAGTTTGGACTAGAGGAGGTTCAGGAGAGACATTATTGCTCTCTACAACCCACTGAACGGAGATTGTGGCAAGGTGGGGTTCAGCCTCTTTTCTTGGGTAACAGTGGTAGGACAAGAGGCAATGGCCTCAAGTGACACCAGGGAAGGTTCAGGTTGGATATTAGGAAAAACTTTTTCTCAGAAAAAAGGGTGAGGTATTGAAACAGGCTGCCAAGTGAAGTAGTGTAGTCCCTGGAAGTATTCAAGAAAATGTGGATGTGGCACTAAGGAACATGATTTAGAGCAGTCAAATTTACAGGTTGACGGTTGGACTAGATGATCTCAGAGGTCCTTCCAAACTTATGTCCAACCTGAATCTCCCCTGGCACAATGTGAAGTCATTCCCTCTTGTCCTATCACTAATTACATGGAAGAAGAGGCTGACTCTCACCTCAGCACAACCTCCCTTCAGGTTGTTGTAGAGATTGGTAAGGCCTCCCCTGAGCCTCCTTTTCTCCAGACTGAATAATCCCAGTTCTTTCAGAACTCCTCATAAGGCCTATGTTCCAGACTCCTCACCACTTTGTTGCCCTTCTTTGAACATGCTCCAGCACCTCAATATCTTCCTTGCAGTGAGGGGTCCACAACTGAACACAGCTCTCGAGGTGTGACCTCACCAGTGCTAAGTACAGAGGGATGATCACTTCCCCGCTCCTCCTGGCAACACTATTTTCTGACACAAGCCAGGATGCCATTGCAGTTCTCAGCTGCCTAGGAGCACTGCTGGCTCATGTTCAGCTGAGTATCCACCAATAACCCCAGATCCATTTCCTCCATGCAGTCGTCCAGTCACTCTGTCCCAGATCTGTAACTTTGCCTGGGATTGTTGTAGCCAAAGTTCAGGATCCAGCTTTTGGTCTTTTTGAACTTCATCCCATTGGCCTGAGCCCAGATATCTAGCCTGTCCAGATCCCTCTGTAGGGAGATCAATACTTCCAGCCAACTTGGTGTCATCTGCAGACTTACTGAGGGTACAATCGATGCCCTCATCCAGGTCATCAATAAAGATATTGAACGGGACAGGCCCCAGCACCAACTCCTGGGGAATATCATTCATGACTGGACCAGCTGGATTTAACTGCGTTCACCACAGCCCAGCCATCCAGCCAGTTCTTTACCCAGCAAATAGTGTGTATGTCTGAGCCATGGCCTGCTAGGTACTCCAGGAGAATACTAGGGGAGACAGTGTCAAAAACTTAACTTTATATCAGCAGTCTTTCCTTCATCTACCAGGTGAGTCACTCAATCATAGACAGAGATCAGGTTGGTCAAGAAAAACCTGCCTTTCATGAACCCATGCTGGCTGGGCCTGATTCCCTGGTTGTTCCACACGTGCTGTGTAATCTCTCTCAAGATGATCTGCTCATTGCAACCCTTCTTGTAGACGGGAGCCACATTGATGAGCCTCCAATCCCTCTGGGACCTCTCCAGTTGACCAGGAACATTGATAGATGGTGGAAAGCAGCTTGGAAATCACCTCTGCCAGCTCCCTCAGCACCCTCAGGTTGATGCCATCTGGCCCCATGGACTTATGGCAGTCCAGGTAGATAGAGTAGTAGGTCTCTGTTTCCACCTGAATCGTGAAGGTTTTATTCTACTTCCCATCCAATAATTCCAGGTGAGAGGGTAGAGCACCTTGAGGCTAATTGGTCTGGCTTTTAAAGACAGATGTAAAGAAAGCAATGAGAACCTCAGCTTTTTTCTTATCCTCAGTGGTCGGGATCCCTGCTGCATCCAGTAGAGGATAGAGATTCTCTGAGCTCTCCTCTTACTGTTAATATTTGTAAAGAATTTTTAATTTTCTTTTACCTCAACAGCCAAATTGAGTTCAAGATGGACTTTTGCCTTTCTAATTTTCTCCCTGTACATTCTAACAACTTCTTTGCACTCTCCCTGAGTTGCCCGTTCTTTTCTCCACAGAAGGTAGAATCTCATTTTCTCTTGGAGCCTCAGGAAAAGCTCCTCGCTCATTCATGCTGGTCTTACTACCTTCCAGCTCATCTTAAGGAACGGGAAGATAGACTGCTTCTGCACCTTTAAGACTTCCTTCTTGAGCAGTGTCCAGCCTTCCTGGACCCCTTTACCCTTCAGGACTAACTCCCAAGGGACTTTCCCTACCAGTATCCTAAACAGTTCAAAGTCCACCCTCCAGAAGTCCAAGGTAGCAGTTTTGCTGCTCCCCTCTTGACCTCACCAAGAAATGAGAACTCTACCATTTTGTGGTCACTCTGTCCAAGACAGCTCTCAACCTCCACACACCCCTCACCAGTCCTTCTCTGTTTGTGAACAGCAAGTCTAGTGGACATCTCTCCTGGTAGGCTTTCTCACCAGCTGTATCAGGAGGTTATCTTCCATACACTCTAGAAACCTCCTAGACTGGTTCTTCTGCACTGCACATATCAGGCAAGTTGAAGTCCCCCTGGGACTGGCAATCGCCTGACTTTTGCCAGCTGCTCGTAGAACAAACCTCACGCAGGACATCTGCCTTGCTGACCCTTTCCCTGATCCTTACCCATAGAGATTCAACCTTATCATCCCCAGCCACAAGCTCAATAACAACAAAATACTCTCTAACATAGAGAGCCACGCCACCACCCCTCCTTCCTTGCCTTCCCTTCTGAAGAGTTTACAGCCATACGCTGCAGCACTGCAGCCGTGGGAGCAACTAAGTCATAGTTTGCTTGATGCACAGTGGCTTCCAGCTCCTCCTGTTTTTGCCCATACTGCGTACGTTGTAGATGCACTTCAGCTGAGCCCCTTGCCTCACCCCAGTCCTATCAACGGCTTATCATCATCATATATGGTGACCCTTTCCATCTTCACCTGTCTACTTCTCTGTTACAGAAGCACTCTCTGTCTTGCATAGGGTTTGGGCAATAAGTTAATTCTGAAATGACAAAGAAAAGTCCTCATTAGGCACTTGGCACAACCCAGCTTTGAGCAAAACCCATACAATTAGAGGTCTACTTTGACCCATGGACAGGGCCAAAGGCTGTGCTACAGGAGCAAAGAGTAGATAAAAGACGCTGCAGAATTGGTCAGCTCTGCATGGATGTGTAGACAAGGCAGGACAAGGAAAGAATGTCCTGCAGTAGGAAGAAAGCTCAAGAGTCCTCTTCTTTCTTGGCCATATTAAGGGTGAAATTAATTACTTGATGGGCAATGTGAGCAAATAGTGATGGAAATATTTGTCATTAGGGTGTTGCCTGTCTCAAGTATGATGGAGAAAAATGCATTTGTCACCAAGTCATGGATAGACTTGGTGCAGACTGGAGTAAAGACTGCAGACTGGAGAAGAGACACAAGCTGACTTTGGCTTACGCAATTTTTGAGATATAACAGCAAACACAGGTCAAGACAGCATGCCACATATATCTTACAGCAGATTGAATTAAATTCCACAGGCTGGATTCTATTTTTCCAATCTGGCACAGAATAACTGCTGTCCTCAGTTAAACTCTAAGTAAATCTGTGAAAAGAAATGAAAGTCCTTTTCAGATAAGCAAGATTGCTTTGTTTTTTCCTCATCCACTGCTGCTATAGTTTCACCTCCCATTGCAACTGGGCCTCTTGTTTTCCTTTTACTGGCTTGGATGGGTGAGCTCTCAACCAGGATTTTATCTCAAGATCCCAGGGCTAGCTGCAGCAATGTAAATGGAATATGTGGCCTTGAAATATGGACAGGAGAATTTCCTACCTTAGTTGTGAGAAGGCAGAGAGAAGAGATTTAGTTTTCCCATTGCTACAAGTCCTAATCTTCTCAATACTATTTGCATCATTCTATACCACCAATTGAGAAATTCTGCTTTGTAACATGGGACAAGATTAAAGACCAATGGCCTGTTTATGATGAGTTTGATACATACACACTTAACACTAGTTTAGCAGTGCACAAGTGGATTTACATGCACAGATGTTGCAACAATTTATATCTTCCTTCCACGGATGCAGAACATCTGCATTACAATGCAGATGAATTTTTGACTGCATAGCCTTTCTTATCCTGAAAGTAATGGAGGAGGAAAGAAATGAAAACTGAACAAATTCATAGTGGAGAAAGGACTAGCATATGTTTGTAAATCCAGACCACAGCTTTTTCTCCTGACTGATGTTCTCAGGTTCATTGATACTTTGCTACTGTCACTTCAAAGATTATTTTTAGACTCTAGAGATCTATTTAACTCCAAAATTATTTACAACGAAATTCACAATGAGTTTCTTGATTAAAGTTTAAAAAACTCTTGCATTTTTATGGACTGCTATATTTCTATATCAGACTATCAGTGTATCCAAGGGTAAAAGGTCAAATTCTGCACACTCAACAGAGTGCAGTGATAAATTTAGTGTAGCTACTGTAATTGCTTCTCCCCAGAATGCCAATGAAAATGATGACTGTGGTAAAACTCCTCACTAACACCTTGCCATTTCCAAGAAAACTACATCATATGTGGGTATTTGTTTGTTAATTGTCATTCAGTTAAGTGTGTGCAAATGATGCACAATGTGGATCTACTAGAGAATACTGACATACAAATGATGTGTCCTATCAATTTGAAAAGGATCAAGAGAACATTTGGTTATTTCCAGCTCAGTGCAGAATAAGATTTTGTTGACTTTGGTAAAAAATAAATAAAAACAGATCTGATAATAGGTTCCTAAAGGTAAAATTAAAAATTTGCACTACCAGCTGATGGAGAACTTTTCTTCTGGAATGACTTGCCAGTTAAAAAGAATATTTTTGAGAAATATATTTCTGCTTGTTCTTGCTGGAAATGAAGATGACAGTTGTCTGGCACCTATCAGTAAATCTCCTAGGAATTTAGAACTGTAGAACAGAATAATTGAATCATTAAGGTTGAAAAGACCACTAAGGTCATCTAGTTCAACCATCAATCCATCAGCACCATACCACTAAGCCATGTCCCTCAGTGACACATCTCCATATTTCTTGAACACAACTGGGGACAGTGACTTCACCACCTCTCTGGGCAGCTTTTTCCAATGTCTCACCACTCTACCGGAGAAGAAATTTTTCCTAATATTCAACTTGAGCAAAGATTGGATATTTACTGTCAGGCACTGACATTGATAAAACTTCTAGAAGGTTGTTTGCACTTTGGTGCCTTTGGGAATCTCAGCATGTTTTGCCTCATCTCCTCTCCAGAAGAGCTCTTACCTCTGCTTTCTCTGGAACTGGAAGCATCTTTGTTCATCCAATCTACCAGCATGAGGAAAAAAAAAACCAAAACCTCTTGCTTAATAAATTTTGCTAAACTGACAGAAGTCAGATGCAAAGAAAAAGTTTCAATTTTTGAGGAAGCTTTTTAAAATTGTGACCAACCAGCTTCTGTCCTGAGCATAATAAGAAATGTTGCTATATTCTGCTTAGTTTACGTATTCCCACATTGCCAAACACAATTTTTAAGCAGGAACAAATCATCCTGTATATTATAGACTCCTCCAAGGAGATGACAAAAGGCAGAGTCTCAGTACTTCTTCAAAAAAGTGGAAAAATACTGCCCTCATAAGGCAGCTCTGTTTAGACACTAAAAATGGAACCAACTGACATCACCATTCACTTGAAAATCTTAGTGTTAATATTTCAATTCAAAAAGAAATATTTTTAGTGAGCATGTGGAAAAGTATGTTCTAGTTGATATATTGTACTCAGCTTTTTCAAAAATCCTTTGACAAGATTGAAAGATTATGAAGGGAACTAAGCTGTCATGGGATAAGAAGAAAGATCATCTCAAGGTTTAGAAATTGCTCAGAGACAGAAAACAGCATAGGATAAATGGTCAGTTTCTCACAATGGAAGAGGATTATCTGTGGACCCCCAGAGAGACTTTTGTTCAAAGTAGGGTGGTTCAACATCTTCCCAAACAGTACAGAAAAAGATATGAATACTGAAATGATAGCATTTGCTGAGATAAATTTGAGGCTATGAAATGAGAGTCACAACTCAAACTGTCTAAGAAAAGTAAGGAAATCAGAAAATCACAAGTGAGTGGGTTTAATGAATAAGCAGTTTAGTGCCTCTAAATGAAAGGGGAAAATAATTTTGCTTAAAACAGCTTGATCTTTCAATACACTGAGGTATGTCACTTTATATAATATCGTGGAATCATAAAATGGCTTGGTTTGGAAGAGACCTTAATGATCACTGAGCTCCAACCTCCCTGGCCAAGGATAGAGTTGCCAACCACCAGATCAAGCTGCTCAGGGCCCCATCCAATCTGGCTTTGAACACCGCCAGGGTTGAGGCATCCTGTAAGATGAGGATAAAGATCTTTTACCGTCTTTTATTCTCGATTTGCCAACAACTTCAGTGCCAATGAAGCTCCTCAGGAATATTGTAGAGACTAAATAAAACAGTCAAGCTCAGATATTTCTGGGAATCTGTCAGGTCTGAATTACAGGGACCTGGAGCAAAGGATCTGTGGTTCTGAGCACTGTGGATTTTTTATTCCAAAGGAATTTTACCTTAAGTGACTCTGATCTTGACTTTAAGCCATAATGCCTTGCCGAATGAAAGAGTTACTTTGCTCATCAAATGTTTACTCAAATTCCTTTTACAAAAGCAAATGGCAAGTTCCCATGAATATAAAACAAGAATTCTAAAATCAGCACGAAAGATGCAAAATATCACCACAGAGACAAGCAGTAGTGGAAATGGACTGGCGAAGTCTGTTCACAACAGAGTTTTAGTCCAAAAGATGGTACTTGTGAAGTGAGTCTCCTGCTTGTCTCTTTTTGCATTGCCAACAATCCTGGTGTGTGCAAACTGACTCCTTTTGTATAAAAACAAACCGGCAGATGTGGTGAAGGAGTGTGGAGTGGATCTAATGCCATTTACTGTAGTCGTTATACAAGGAATTGAATAAGTAACCAGGCTATAACATCATCTCATACTGAACACAGGCTGAAATGAGATGCAGGTCACTAATGGCTCTGCATGAGAGAAAACAAATGATGAAAGAAAAGCAGCTAGGGGTGACTGCAGGTGTAACTGAGTCCAGCTCAATCTTGAGGAATATGGTGAAAATAGCTACAGTCCGTAGAGCAGTATGCTAGCAGTTATTCTGGGTCATCTAGACATCGTATTTGTATTTTAAATATGCTCAAAGCTTAAGCTGCATTTAGCTCAGCATGAACCACTTTCTTTCAAGTGAAGTTAGAGGCATCATTGGGAATTTCTGTCTCTCTATCTTATATAGTAAAGTATAAGCAATTTTTTTTTTCTGTATATGAATGAAACAGATTTCTAGAACCACATGAAAAGGCCATTGTTTTGTCCCTGTATGCAATAGAAAGAACAGAGATGGTGAGAGCACAAGCAGCAGGGAAAACATTTATACTTGCAACATTTATACACGGGTACTCACGCATTGGACAGACAATGAATTTTTGGATCCTCTCTTCCAGCCTGAAAGAGACTCCATATCAAAAAGTGCTACACAAAGTTTTTACAGCCAAGGAGGGAAACCTGGAATTTCAGTCTGACCATAAGGATCCATTTATTTCTTGATTCAAGGTTCATGTGATAAACTGAAGTTCTGATATCTCAGGAGTTAGCAGTGCTGAAACTAATTTGGTGCGTTATATAAAAGCTAGACTTCTCCACCTATGATGGTATGTAGTGATTTGCTTTAATATTGCAAATCAGATATCACAGCTCGCTTATTCGCAACAATGATGTCTGTTCCACAACAATCCAAAGCTGATTTAAAAAGTCATTTTTGCCAGTTGACTTTGAATATAGCCTATCAATACATCAAATCCTGAATTGACACAATGGGAAAGAAGTGCATTTTTGTCTAAAAAGAAAACAGAAACTAGATCTAAGATTTCAACTCGGAGCTGAGTAGACCCAGGGAAAATCATTTCACTGATTAAGTTCAACTTCCATGCCAAATGTTTCTCTGCTACTTAGAATAAAATATTAAACTAAGCAATCCCTTTGGAACAAGCTTTAAAAACCTTTCATTAGTCATTAAACCCTTTCACTGCCTCATTAAATCTAGTAGTGAAATCTGGTTTTGATTAGCACCCATTGTTAAACATCCACTGTCAAACACTGATAAGGAGGGAGAAATTGCTTTACAGATCACAGAAATGTAATTATGTGTCTCATCACAGCTGATAAAGTGTGAAAAATCACCTTCAGCCCCACAGAAATCACCCCAACACAGTTGGCACAAAGTAATCTGACTAGACATTCATACCTAAAAGGTATGGATTAATACATCTCAGGGGCCTTTGACACTTTACTACCACTCTGAGAATGTTCAAAAGAAATCTCAAGATTTGTGGGAAGGACATTGAAGCAATTTAATTGATCATCCTAAAATAATATAAACTTGTACTAGAGACAGATTTGAAAAAGTTTTAATAGTGCTTGAAAGTGATAATGTTTCATAGGTGAATTGCCAGATCAAGCTGAACTGTAAGCATATATTGAAACAGATATATATTTCTCTTTGGAATAATTTTAGAGATCAGTGCATCTTTTCCTATAGACATCTGAAGATGTAACTGGATGCTGATGATAAGCACATAGGAAGTTCACCGAATTCTGTAGGATATCAGCATCTTTAAATGTTCAAAAGATTAATGTCTTGGGTCTATGGTTCAATAAATAAAATGATTGCAGAAATATATATATATATATATATATCATCTATATGTATGTATATATATATGTAAGGGGGAAAAAAAAGAAGGAAAAAAAAGAAAAAAGAAAAAAGAAAAGCAACCTGGATTCTCTTAGAAGATTTCCACTCCAGAATGGAGTTGAGTGCAGGAGAACCAGTAAGTCTGGATTTCTTTCACAGATGATGGAATGTTTCATTTCAGCAATGCTTCACAAGGAATGAAAAAATCTTTGCGGATGTTTTCTCCTTAAAATTTTTTGTACTGCTGATTCACTTTCATTTAAATCTGGAAGCATATTGTAATATTATTACCAATCTCAGTGAAATCTTTAATTAAAAAAATCAGATGGCTGCCTGCCTGGTTGCAACACCAAAGGAGCCAACACAAATTTATATACACTGTAAAACAGGCGTAATTATGCTGCCAGTAGAGTTGCAGATGGTTAGCACTGAGAGCACAAAAGCAGGGGTCAACACACAGCCACAGCTTACATCTTTCTAACCAAATGTTCACCAGTCTCCTCTTTCATGCACATATTTTGTGTGAAGTTTCTGAGGGAAAAAAATGCTTACGGTTTAGAGCCATGGGGCTTTTTATGTTTCTGCTTTGTGACACATGCTATAACATCCGAGTTTTCCTTCCCCGGATGCTAAGACTGTACTCTGAAAACTGTACTCCTGGTAACAACAGTAAAAATCCCAGTGTGGATTTTGTTATTATATTCCTATCATAAGAATTTTAGAAGAAGCATCATACTCACAAGCTCTCATCCTAATGGAGGATTTCAACCACCTGGATGTCTGCTGGGAAAGCAATACGGCAAGCTGCAAGCAATCCAGGAGACTCCTGGAATCCGCTGAGGATATCCCAACTCCCCAGTCGAGGTATTGGACAGACCAACCAAAGCTAAACCATTACTGGTTTCCTCAGACATGAAGGAGGCTGAGGTACTCAACAAGTTATTTGCCTCAGCCTTCACTGCCAGTCAGGCTTCCTACACTTCTCACAACCTTGAACCTCTAAGTGGGGGCCTCCCACTGTAAGAAAGAACACGTTTGAGACCATCTGATGAGATTTATGGGGATAATAATAAAATAATACATGAGAGAAGATTTATATTAGATGTTAGGTGGAAAGTTTTCACTTAGAGGGTGATAGAGGTGCCCTCAGAAGTTGCGGATGTCCCATTCCTGAAGGTGTTAAGGCCAGGATGGATGGTTCCCTGAGCAGAGAAAGGGCCTGTTAGGCAGAAAAGCAGAAGTGGCTATGTCCAATCTGTCTGACTTCATGTTAAAAGAAAGAAGGAAGAAGTAACATGTCCAACAGTTGCATCAGCAGGGGATATTATTTTCATTTCTTCTATGCTCTTTCTAATGTTAGTAAGTCTTAAAACCAGCTTAGCTAATTCATAAAAATCTGAAGACAGTACAGTAAACAGTTTTATGGCCTTATGTACTATGTGCCTCTAATAATGCTTTGACTGTAAGATGTTTGGTGCAAGAGCTGTTGGTACAGCCTACATCAGAGAGATCCCAGTCGAACAGTTCCCAATAATCCCAAATACTGGCTGGTTTCAATGCATGATTGTGCAACTAATAGTAGCTAATAACCAATAGCTCTACCACTATTGTGTCTGTTTGGTCATTTCTACTTCTGCAAACACAAAACACACTGTCACTCTCAGAGTAGGCTCTAAATGATGTCTTGCCTTTCATCCATAATAATTTATAAGGTGCTTTCCTGGCTTTCAGCTTTGTCAAGATTTTTCTTATACGCTTCACAAGTGTATCAGAAGTGGAGGGAGACAGTTGTATACCAAATCAGTAACATGGTGTGAATGAGAACAATAAGCTTTGGCTTGTTGCTAATGATTCTGTATCAGAAGAAATTTAATTATTGTGAAATCATTTATGACTAAACAATAACAGGAATTGCTGGAGGGTTGGGGAATGGGTCATACAACTGCTATCCAGCTACCTTATATTTTTGGGAACAAAGATTTGGCATTCTTGCCTCCTCTCTCTAGCACACTGACAAAGAAACTGTTGGAAAAAAATTCTCAATCCAATTGGTTGTGCCAATTCATGCCAAAGCTCAACAGTCTCCAAAGGTAGTACATAAAAGTAGATTGATGGATTGATGTCAGTTGCTATGATTAGTTTTGATAGCAAATGTGATTCTACATCTTTGTGTGAAAAGATGCTTTTCAACAAGCTCCATGCAGTACATGGATATTATTTCTGTGCTAGCCCTGCAAATACTTCTGATCTCTATTGCAAAAGTATTCCTATGGCCACTGCTTTCTGTGTTTCCTTCTAAAGGCTTCTAAAGGAGGTAGGCTAATGTCCTGTGCATCAACAAAACTCCCTTCTGACTTAGTAAATTCAAAACTTGCATCCCATTCTGTGGTTTTGAAGAAGATTCTTGTATTTTCTCTTCTCTAGGTTGCATTACCCTAGTGATCAGTAGCTGAGGCTTTGTGATGTATATTTACTGTGTACTGTGTGACAGGCCTCATCTTGTGCTTGTATGCTTTCCTCTACTGTTACCTGCTGCCTGCATTCTCCATGGCCCATACACACACTGAAACTTTCACCAAGGCTGATTCTCAGAAGACATCTTATTTTCAGACTGGATACCAAGATTATGGCAACCCATATGTAAGAACTCGTTCTTTTTATTTCTAGTTATGTTTGGTATCTGCTATTACCTTTCCTAGCAGACGTAAGTGAAGTTGAATATAAGTTGAAAGTTTTTCGGTTTTTTTTTTTTCCCTGAAACAATATTATTTATGCACTAGAAACCGGATGAAAGAGAACTAAGTTTGAATGGGAAAAAAATGTAATTCTGTTATCCTTTGGTTTGACAGCAAAGGTAAAATTTTCCTTAGGAAAAATGAAATGATCTTATATGACCAAGCTGTATGGAAGTTTGCTTTCCATGACTCCTAAAGCTCAGAAGGCTCATCATTGCCTGAAAGTCTGCATTGTGGATTGTCCCTACAAGATTTTCAGAGATAAGCATCTCCTGGGAACACCATAAAATCCCCACAGCAATCAACAAAGCTACAAGGAAGACATCTTTTGGATCTGCTGCCAAAATCAACTGTTTTCTGTCCACAAAGTGGTTGTGGAGCTTTTCTTCCTCACTCATCCCAAGGTCAGCAAAATTCATATCTTTACACACAAAAAAGAGAGTAGATTTGAAAGAAATCAAATGATAAATTGCCTATCAGACTGCTGAAAACTCTGTTATACCTGTCTGTTCTCCTACTACACGTACACATTTGCATAAGATAGCACCAGCATTTAGTACTCCAGTTACCAGGGTAAAGCTAATAAGTAGATTTCAGGGCTGAGAGGCTTACATCATAAATGAATTTTCTCAGGAATTGGAAAAATCAAGTCAGTGTACAAGATGGGAAAAGGATAATCCAAGATGATACTATAATAGATCAAGTCTGTCCAAATCCAACTTTGGCGAATATCTTTGTGATATATACATTTTCTTTTCATCTCTCTGTGTATGCAGAGTTAGTATGAAACTCAATTTTTTTTAAACTTCTCAGGTTGCAACTGAAGAAAATGCATCAGTTCAACCCATCAGCCTGAGTCGATGGATATATTCTATTTCTCTCCAGTACACTTTAAAAAAAGACTATTCATCTTTATCTTCCATTAAACATCTACGGAGAACCATAAAGCATTTCAGAGAGGCTAAAAAAAGGCAGAATTCAATTGTAATGTTTTCTTTCTAACCATTGCATTTTTTTGCATTATGTTTTTCTAAGTTAAAGAGAGGCCACTTTCAAAGAATATATCATGAAATGCATTGACCATTATTATGGGTACTACATGAACCTAGATTGCTACTTAACAACATACTTTAAGTGGCATTTTAGTGGTTTGGTTACAAATACATCTTATTAATTTTCTATCTTAAAGACAAAAATAAAATCTAACCACAAAATACCCTTTGACACTTCCTGAGTTTAATTTGCTTGCTGCATCCCATTTGGCTAGAAGTAAAAGATGTTTTGAATCAGAAGCATTTTCTTTCTGCAGGGCCAAAGAAGTCTTCCTTTACAGAGAAATGGTTTCAAATGAATTAGTAAGGTAATGTAGATCACTTAATTTGTTTTTTTGGTTGGAGTTTCTCTTTGTGTATTTTTTTTGTTGTGTTGTTTTGTTTTGCTTTTGTTTGTTTGTTTGTTTTAAACTGGGTCTTAAAACCTTAAAAAAAAAAAAAAGAAGTTGACTAAATACTAGTTCCCCCACTAAAAGGTCAAAAGAGGCATTCAGGCACATACACCCTGAAATCAATTGTTTTATAGACAACAGAGTTAATGAGGCTCTGTTTCCTCTGATGTGATACCACATGTCTCCCATGTATTTCTCACATTTCACCAACAATCCAACCTTGAAATACTTGCTGTGACCCTCCTTCTGCAAAATTCCTTTGTCTACCCAGTATCTAACATCTCTTTCCATAGTAACTCAAGGTCTAAGCTTATTTTTTAAATACGTCCTACACCCATCAGCTTCCCCTCAGGTTTCCAAAGCCCCATCATCATGACTCCTACTTTCTCTAACTACCGCCCAAGCAAGAGTGTTAACATGCCCAAAGAGCTACTGACATAGTGATTAGCTGAGTGACTACTAACAGAGTTAGTAATACCTAAGTTCTCTCTTCCCAGTGGCCATTTTCACTAACTTCAGAGGAGCTGAATATTTCTCGGATTCTTCTTTTCTGTCAAACAGGGTAAAAATAACCAAAATTACTTTTGAAAGCAGAACTGAGATAAGAATGACATGAACCTTGTTTTCTTGGGAAAACAGAAAGGGAAAACGGAAATTTGGACTTACTTAACTGCAATAATTTTCAGTTACGAAATGGTAATTCAGAATACATTTGTTCTTTGATGCCACTTGTTTCACTTTCAGGGCAATTCAGAAGCTGATGGAAAAATACCATAGCAGAGTCTGTGGCTGCTAAAAATGGGATAAAAATTAGGAAAGTAGAAGCTCATCTCATTCCTGCTTCACAGTCTTATTTTATCTCAATGCTAACAAGAGCTAAAAATTAGCCTTGATATTTTAAAGGGTGCCTGCCTGAAAAATCTGGAACAGTTCAGAGCAGCATTTAGAGGAACAAGAAATCTTACTGTTTTCTCTCATCTCCCCCACAGTGCCATGTGTCTGAGATACCTTCTCTTCCAACATTTTCAAGGAGTGGCACTAGTACCAACTCCAGAATGTAGGAGCTCTGTATTATTCTGGGAAATTCATGTATGGTAGAGTAAAGCAATGTCTCTCACTCCCAGAATACATTACATTCTTTTAGTTCTGTCCTTCATGAAAATGAAAGCACTGGAAGAATACAGATTTTTCTACCTTCAGTTCAGTCAGAATAAACATAATTCTTGTCTTGTTTTTCTTTCCTTCTCTTTTCTTTTTCAGTAATAAGCCACAGAATCATAGAATTGCTCAGGTTGGAAAAGACCTTAAAGATCACTGAGTTCAACCGCAATCTAACCAGACTACCCTAACTCTAACAATCCTCTGCTAAATCATGTCCCTGAGCACCACATCCAAAGGGTTTTTAAACAGATCCAGGGATGGTGACTCAACCCTCCTTGGGGAGCCTATTCCAGTGCTTAACAACCCTTTCTGTAAAGAAGTGTTTACTGATATCCAACCTAAACTTCCCTGGCGCAATTTGAAGCCATTTCTCCTCGTCCTGTCAGCTGTCACCAGTGAGAAGAGACCAACCCCACTCTCGCTGTAAGCACCTTTCAGATACTGGAAGAGAGCAATAACGTCTCCCCTCAGCCTCCTTTTCCCCAGACTAAGCAGCCTCAGTTCCTTCCGTCCCTCCTCATAGGGCATATTCTCCAAGTCCTTCACAAGCCTTGTTGCCCTTTTAAGCTAAACAGTAATTCTTTGAAAAAAAACAAAACTGACAATATGTGACCCTTTGACTCCCATTCTCATTTGGGCTTTACAGAGTAAACAAACTAGAAAAGAAAAAAAATTATATAAGCAACACACTTACAGAAAATACACCAGAATAGAGAGGCATAACAAAGTTTATAGTAAGAACTGTAATGACATTTCCAACTTCAGCCAGATAATACTCTACGCATAGGATCATGAAAACAACTCAGGTATTCAGACTACAAACAGAGAGACTAATAAGAAATGTTTCAAATTAAGGGAGGTACTTCTTCATTATTTTCAAAATCAACTTTGCTTTTCATTGTCTCCGTAATCTTCTCTGGCTGTAGCTTAATAGGTCCTCGTCCAATTCGTTCCTTTTCTTGGATTATCTTCGTCACGTCTGGGAAAGAATATTTATTAGGATCCACTTCTAATTTCTCAACTGGTCTGCTTCTGAAACAAGAGGGAAACAAATGAAAAAAAAACCACCTTCATTTCCGTGTCAAATATAACAGCACTGTTTTGGATACCTGTTATTAAACTCATTGACTTCATTGCGAGAGTTGTTACTGAGTCCAATTAAATGAGGATTAAAAGTCCTTATTACTCGAAAATTGTTCGTTACAAAAACTCAGTGTAAACAATGAGTACAAAAGTACAACTAAATCTTCATTATTTTTTACAACAGAATCTCTATCTTACAAAAATAAACACAGATAATTTTTTAGCATCTATAATTTGTCTAATATCAGGACATGAAGATTGTTTGTGTCATATTTTAAGTGATTGGCTTCTGATGTAAGACAGGATTTTACAAGCATAATTGTTCCTTCATCCTTCTGTTCATTGTTATCACACAAGGTGATTATTAATTATAGGATGACAGATTTATCTTTGGAAAGCAGAAATAGTCTTTTGTTTAGACAGAAAATGTAATTGTACTAATTTGCGTGCTTATATTAGCTTCATAGGTTTTGTTAGTGGAAATACTAACAATGTTTGTATTATGAAAAAAAAAAGTATAAGAAAGGCCAGAAGTACAAAAGAATCTCCAGATTCAACCACTATTAAGGAAATTCTTTTAGATTACACTTGCAGATGTGGACAGTCCACTCATTAAGGCAACCAAACAACACCACATGATGGTCAAGGACTTGAAATATACTTTGTCTTGCAGCATTTAAAGCTATTCATTGTTGTTGTTGTTTGTTTATTTTCTAATAGATGAACTAAAATGGTTAAACTAGAAAAATTCTAGTCTGTCTTTAAAAAAAAAGGCAAAATGGGAATTTCATTGTATGATGATGTAATTTCTAAAAATTCCAGCATGGTTTATCTTCGTACTAATTTTACTATTATACTAAGAACCACTTTGGGTCAAAGTTTCAAGCTAAACATTACAAAAGACAGTACATTACTCTACAAAATGTGAGAAAACTCCTTGTTTACCCAGGAGATCAGAAAGGAATTAAGACTGGAACAAAGGAAAATGTAGCAAAGTTACTGGTTGAAAAAATGCATTGCTTTGATGACAAATTAGGTAATGAAAGTATGTAAATACAGTATATAAAAAGATTTTTCATTTGAAATACACCACCTTTAGTTTTAAAAAAGCGAGAGTTTTGTGAAGAAGCTTCCAAAAGTCTGCCCGTGCTTCTTCAGTAGTCTCCCAGATCATGCGTGTCAGATCTCTGCCCAAGTTATGGAGAAATGAAGAGACAAGTTTCTTCACTTATGCTAGGCCAAGGAAAACATGACTAACAGAAGAGGTAGTAGTCAGATTAGCCACGTCTTTCAGCATTATGCCACTAGAATTTTCTTGTTCTAAGGGAATTTTTTTGCTCATTTTGCTGATCAGGAAATGTCCAGAGAAGCCTACATCTTAATAATCAGAATAACCTTTTCCCACAAGCGATGAAAACAAAAGCCACTGAGAAAATGTGTTATGAAGAAAGATACAAGAAAATTGTTATCTCTTTACTCTGAATGTTCTTCCATTTATGAGGTTAGATTTTTAATTAAACTAAACAGTTTAATGACACAAAAGTGGATTCATTTTGTGGCAACATTCCAGAAAATGTTCATTCCTTAGAGTTAAGAAACAGTTCTGTTTTCCTCTGTGATTTGTGACAAGTGCTGTCACTTTGAAGGATTTTATAAGTAGCCACCAGGGGATTCTAAAAAGAACACACCCTGTCTGGAAAATTAATATAATCACTAATGATGAGTCACTAATTTTAAGCATCTCAGAAAAAAGTAAAAAAGCATAAATATTAAATTTAATCAGCCTCAGCATGTACTTCACTCACATGATAGAAAAGATTTACCTTGATTTGATGTATTTTAATTATTATTGGTAATTTACATTCGTTCTAAAATTGTACAAATTTCTAGTCATGAAAATACAATCAACACTATGGATTTTGAATAATTCATTGCTTAGTGAATCAATAACCTTCAATACACCAAAAAATAATTAACTGTATCATAAGTAACAGTCCACATCCACAAGCTAGTCACCAGTGATTCTCAAAATTTAATCAGCAAATGTTATCTAGGATTATCTTTTAGCAAGGACAATAGGAAAGAATGAGAATCATCACAGGTCAGATATTCTGTACTTCTTTAGTACAGCTCATGTTACTCCCTCAGCCATCATAAAAGAAATGTTTGGACGATGACTAGCCTTAATTATGCTGAAATCAGTGCATTTATGACGCACACACAAGTCACTCTGAAATTATTATTTCCTATTTATTTCCATGGAAACTACAACAGATACAAAGAGCACAATAACACTACTTGACAGAGCAATCTCTCAGCTTCAAAATACTATTTTTCCACATAGTTGCCACCATTAGCTGCACATTTTCATCAGCTCTGAACAAGAACCTCCATGTTGCATTCATAAATATCTCCGTGGTCATCTAGAACATGATTTGTGTTTCAAGTGGCAATTGCTGCCACTGCTGAAATGCACCACCCACTGCCTCACAGTGCTCACATTCACTGTTTGGTCTCCGTAAATATTTAGCAAATGTCAGTGAATTTCAGTTGGTGCCATTTTTTCTGCATGAAAGAATTCAATTCCAAACCTTTGCTTCATACGCACTTCCATGTCAGTTGCTATTTTGTCAGACTGCCTCTCTGCTGCCATCTGTCGCACAGCAACAAAATATAACAGAATATTGCTGGGATGATGGAATCTCTACTGCCATACCACCAACATCTGCCTCAGATATCGTGGGCCAACATAATAAAATAGGAAGCATTAATTTCAGAACTGCCATTGCACGCCTGCTGGAAATACGCTCTTCTCATCATATAGAAAAAATGGTATGACTACTGATGATGTCATGACTATCTGAAAAATTTTGGAAGAAGGAATGCAAAGATTTTCTGTCTAGGAGAGTAAAAAATGTTCTAATGCTTTTTCATAAACAGTGGTAAAATAGTGATGAAGATAATAACATTTCTTGCAGGACCAACTACAATATATCTAGAAGCCTCAGTGTTTGCAAATGGTTCCAATTTCAGGCACTGCTATCTGTTGTCGAGTGGTCTCTACCCAAGCGAGAATGATGATCTACAGATTAGATCGTCATGCAAAATAAATAATATTAAGTGCTTTTTTTTTTTTCCCCTGGCATTTCTTTCCCTTAAAAAGGTTATTTCTATCTCTATATAGTTGAAAGATGCTTCAAAAAAGAAAAAGATTTCACAATAAAGTAATGACAGTCAGTCCTTCAATTTTGCATAACTATAGCAGCCTGCTGATCAATCTGGTGTGTGACAGAGCACAACTCTGATAATTCGATGGGGTTTTTTATAATTTACACTTTGTTCACACCGTTCTTAATTACAACATTTGATATTTTAATGATTTGACAGTTACGTTTTCTTGTTTCAACTTCTGAATTTCAATAAAAGTTTGGATTGCCAAAGATTTCTCACACTCGTGATCCAGAAAATACATTGGCATCTGATTAAAAGTTTCCTTTCTTGCATCAGCATTTTCAATGATATTTACAAAGTATGACCAACAGCTCTGGAGAGCCAATATCAGCATCCAAATTTCAGCTTCACAGTTCTGTCCCTTACCTTTCTTTTCACAGTCACTTCACAATATCAAGCTGACCTTGCCTGTTAGTCAGAAACACGCTCCAATATGTTCAATATACAAATCCATTTAAATCATATTTTTACATCTTAATTATCCCAGAAAAACAAAAAGCACTGCTAAATTTGTTAGTCAAAGCTGAATCCTGTTTAAACATCAGGGAAGCTTACATTGAAAACACTTTATTCTAACGAACTGTTAAGACCTCATTTAAAAAGTACTGAAAAGTTATATAAATAATGCTCATAGCAGGGAGGTTGAAACTAGATGATTATTATGGTCCTTTTCAACCTAGACCATTCTGTGATTCTATGAAAAGCACGGTTAAGTATGTCTATAGTCTGAGTGTCTTATCCTTATCACATATGTACATTTTGAGATGATTTTAGATTTTAAAGCTCAAGAGCTAACTGAACAGTATTTTTGAGAATTTTCTGAGTTGTCCTCACCCTTATACAATTATGGATTATTAGACATATGTGTGAGCAAATTAATTTTCAAATCATTTCTTAGGAACCCCATATTTTTTTCCTCTGTTAGTCAAGTGATATAGGTGTATACTCCATATTTTAGCTAGCTCTGGGCATCCATGAGAATGCAATTCAATCTACACTTTACGCTTAGCAGTGAAAAAAAGCCTTTTAAAAATGTTTCTTAGTCAGAGCTGATCTACTTTCTGTTTAAAAAGTCAGTTGAACTACTACTTCTATGCTTTCTTCTATTTCAGACAATGTAACTTGCTTTGAGAGCAGGAATTCTCAGTATCTTCATAAAAGATATCAAACTATGTAGCCTGCAAAGAATATTTTTGCAAATCCATTCAACTGTCCAGATCTGTGATCAACTCCTAGGTGTTTATAGAAGGCACTCATGACATCTCAGTAGAACTGATAACTGATTTGCCAATTGTGATTTTGCCACACATTTATTCATCTTTGGTGTAGGCCATGTTTCAGTTGCACTTACCTGTCTTTTAGTTAAAATGTTCATTTCTGGTTTAGGAGCAGAAATGAAGGTGAATTTGAGTTTTGAAAAACTGCATAAATCTGCTTGCAGTTCCTTCAGGTTAGTTTGTCTACAGCTTCACAAAACTTCTAGCCTCATCTTACTTCACCTTTTCAGTTTGGAAATTAGTCATTTTGTTCTATGGTATTCCTCTCTGCAACATTAAATTCTCTCCTTTCCAACTTGTCACACCTCTTTCTGCAAACTGCAGAAGTGTACTGGGAGAGATCCTCAGCTAATAAATTTGTGGACAAGAGAGTAGTCCTACACTTAGCAAAGATTCTTTCAAGCATTCAAATTAGAATGCATTTTTTGTTTTCATTTTCTGTCCCTGTCTTAGTAAATAGCTTTTATCTCAACCCATGAGTTCTATTTTGTTTCCAATTCTCTCCTCTTGGGAGTGACTGAATAGCTGAGTGGTGCTGGGCTGCCTGCCAGATCAAACAGCAACGGTGTATATTAACATTTAGAGATATTTTCCATTTTCTATTTTTTTCTTTTCCAATATGATATAGGAGGAACAGTCTAATGCTGAGTGTATGGGAAAAGAGTCATTAAGTTTATGTAACTGTTACTCTTAAATTTCCAGTATAACTTTAGAAAAGTAAGTTCCTACGTATATATAAATTTCACCTATGTACCAATGGCAGATTCAGCTTCTCTTCCTCATAAATTCTGACTCCAGTAACAGTTAAGCCTGACAGATGCAGCTGCTTTATTAGTAGATGTTTTATAAGTATAATAAATCAAGAAACCGAATTCCTGCTAAAATAACTTATCTCTTTGAAGGTTTGAAATACAGTTTTGTATACAGTCACAGAATGTGGCAGAAGTAGTGAGCATCATCATATAATACAGCTAATGAGTTAAGAAATTTAAAGCACTATATTATAGTTTAGCAGATTATGTCTGACAGAATTTAGTTTAGACATCTGTATCTGTCAAGTGTAATCACTGCAATGAATATTTTTCCGTAATCTAGGAGACAACTATTCAGCAAGCTTTTAACATCTGGCTAGTCAGCAATTTTTCAAATTAAGAGGTCAAAACCTAGAATTTTTAGAAAGAGCTGTAATTCAAAATGCCTCTTTCCTAATTCTCCTTTTGCAATTCGTATTCCTGAAATATTTTAACAATAAAAATTGCATTTTTTCCTTCAAAATCTTCAGTAAATATTTTAATAATTACTTAAAAGTTTACTGAAATCTAACAACTCCTTGCACTTTGCCATGTAGTACCTTTAGTTCACCACTTGGCTGGAAAGGGGGCCTGCTTCATTATTAGGCTTCAGTCACTTCCTTTTGGAGTGTTCTAAGGAAATGCATATTACCAGCCACTAGTTGCCAGCTCTTTTGCTGTTTGGAAGAATCCATTTAGAAGAGAGATCATGTATCTAAAGTAGGAAGATCTGATTTTCTCCTAGAGAAAAGTTAATACATTTCTTTTAACTGATTTCTTTTAATGTTCAAAGGTTGTATCTTCTGCTTCTGCTGGAAAGAACCACTGCTTTTGTGTACCAAATGCCCATTGTTTGGCCTGGATCTTTTAAAAATAATTGAAATACTCAGTAATTAAGAAGGTGAACTGTTGTAATCACTGCTGCCTAAGGAAAGGGTACAGTGGTTGTGTCTCATTTGGAATGTCAACAATTCTTGCAGTCATCTTATTGTCTTTTCACTAGGCAGGTCAGTCAAGAAAAGACAAAAACAATCCTTATTAAAATTAAGAAACAAAAAGCAGGAAAAAACGACATGAGAGACACTTGCAGTGCCATTTGGCCAGCATCCTAAATACTGAGACCAAGAACAGACATGATCCATAATGCTAACCTTTACTGTCTGCTTAGTCTTTCTATCAACATGTACCACAACAAAACCAAACAAGGAAATATAACACTTTTGGTACAAATAAGCTGCTTAACAAACTTTGCAGTTACCATATCTCACAACAGTACGAATATTGTTGCCCCCAAAAGAGGAAAAGCAAAATATATTAATATATTTCAAAGCATCTGTATTTAGTAAGGCCATGTGGCCATCAACCCCTGTGTCTATTTACTCCAATTGTTACTAACATGTGGTAAGAGAAAAAATCACAGCATATCCCTGATGCTTGTTTGCTTCCAGCAGTCATTAACTACTGTCTGAAGGAGTTTAAGAGCTGGACTTTATGGCATATGTAATGGAGTGGACCTATGTTGCATAACCACAGAATCACAGGGGTTGGAAAGGATCTCTGGAGATCATGTAGTCCAGCCATATCCAACCTGTGTCCCATGAGCCACATGAGGCTGACAGCGTGGCTGTGCCACACCAAACCGCCTGGACCAACGCTGGCAGAAACCCATTGCTCAGCAACAGCCAACTGTAGGTGTGCTATTAACACTGTCTGAGCTGCAGCCAGGGCACAGGGAGGGTACAGTGCAGTGCCAGCACAAGTAATGGCAAATAATTGTATGCATTTTCATTCACTAGCCAAACATAGTCCAGACATTCAACTCAAAAATCTGACCGTGTCCCTTTATTTTTACAAGCCCTATTTTACCAGAGAAAAACATTTCCTCACTTCACAGTTGTGCCTCATTCACATCATCCCTTTTCGGCAATATACACATTTGCTAACAACTGTTTTCAAGGATGCAGTACAGGAGGAGGAAAATCTCATCAAAAATCTCTGATGAACATTTTGAGATCTCACTAAGAATTACAGCTACTGCCACTGAACCAGACTGATGCATCAGTTGGACTCTCTCTAGGAAATTTCTGACTTTTTTGAACTGAGGAGCCCAGAACTGGACATGGTGCTCCAGTTGTGGCTTCACCAGGGCAGAGGAGAGGGGGAGGAGAATCTCTTTCGAGCTGCTGCAAATGTTCTTTTTAATGCAACCCAGGAAAAAAAAAACCTTGCAGAGTTGCTTTTTGAAGCAGTAGCTCAACATGTATGCTCTATCAGTGAGCAAATACATTCACAAGGAAGATTCAAAATCTTTTTTTTTTCTAAATGGTTTTGAGAGGCTACACAGCAAGAAGTTCTGCAGAAACAACTCCCAGTAGGTGGTATAGTTTTAGTGTGCACTATTTCAATAATTTGAATGAGTTGATAGAACAAAACTGATCTGCAGAAATAAGTGCTTTTTTGGCTCTGCATTTTATAAACAGCACCAGACAGCCCATTAGTCTAAGGTTTTTATACAGTGTTGTAACCTATACAAATCAATATTTTTGTACTTTTAACAATAAGATACTCAATAGGAAGCAAATACCTGGCAATTGAATAACTAATATAAAAAAATTAAAATTAATGGGAAAAAAAAAAGGAATTACCTTGTGCTTTTTTTGTATATTGTGTTGCTGTCAGAAGGTTTGACTGAAGTTGATGATTTTTGCTTAGCCAGGATTATTTCTTTAACCTAAATAAAAATAGACAGAAAAATAAGTCCCACAAAAGTTGATATTTATGCTCAAAAGCACTTAAATTATCTGTCTAAAAATTGAAGCAGTAAGAGGATGTGAATAAATTTTCTCTTGTGATATTTTGTCTTTCTGATAGGTTTTAAAACTCTTCACTCAGGATGAAACATGTATAAGGCCATTTAACCAAATGATTTAAATGGAATCATATTCAAGTACATATATGAATATGTATATTTTAAAACATTTAAATATATGCATATACATATTACGTATATGTTGTCTTGTTTAGTACCATGTAAATAATGCACATTGATTTTCTCTGTAGCTAATGAGCTTCTTCTTGATGCGTCTTCTGCTTGTATTTGAGTCTTAATGTCTATGTTAGTTCAGACATTTTTACTAAAGCATCTGCTGCATTCTGGACTTCTCATTATTTATGAAAAGGAGAAGCGCCTACAAAGCCTTTCAGCAACTTTACTAAAATGAAATTTCAAGACTGAGGCCTCAGTGAATTCCCTTTGTCAAAGAAAACATGTCCATCACCATTTTTCTGAAGAAACGTATTTCATTTCTCATGGAGAAAACATCTCTCTTTCCTTTCATAACAACATCATGGCAGAGGGATCCCTTAAGCACTTGAAAGGAAGGGGGAGAACAGGAACATAATGGAACTATAAAAGAACTAAAACAAATAGTTCATTTTATCTATTATTTTGTAGTAAAATCGACTTGAAAGTATTCTGTTCCAGATCTCTTAAAGTCTTTGCTTCAAACTGTGTAAGAAGTAAGACAGATTTATAATTCTGTAGCTTCTATAATTCATTTCTGAAATGCATTGCCAAGAGGCTGATCCCTTCTGATTCTGTATATACTCTGGTGAAGGAAAGTCTTTTTCTTTGAACCTTCCATCACTTCACAAGGGGGCCCTAATGTGCATTCCTTTGATCACCCTGACACTAATGTTCCTTACTTCACCCACTGAACACGCTGTCAAGGAAAGAAAGGCAAATCACTGGTCCTGCAATCAACAGGAAAGGATTCCTCAACAGGATAAAACTTTTTCAAGGGTTTGTCATATAAGAGGAGGGTTAGAATTTGTGTACTATATCATCATTTTTTTACTCAAAAGCTCTCTTGCTCAAAAGATGTCAAGAAAAAAAGTAGGTGATATTGTCTATTTTCTTTTTGTTTGTTTTGAAACAATATACAACTCTGGTATCTGAGGTTCACCAGGACAGTGATCGCATGTTGATCTCTCAGAGAAGTCAAGAAAGTGAGCTTAACTAATATGGAAAACAGAACTGACAGAGGTTAAACTTTGGCTAAATATAAGACTTTGGGCTCAGGAGAAAGTTAAATGACTGGAATTTGAAATCTGCAATATACAGGAAGAAAGTCTAAGTGAATATAGTGAAGCTTTCTGGAAGTAGTTCTATGAAGCTGTTGCTAATAGTTAGGATGTTCAGAAACCAGAAAAGAGAGGTCTTTTAAGAATGTTAGCAGATAACTCTAAAAATGGATGTGTTAAACAGAATCTGGCATATATTTGACAAAAGAGAAGGAATTTGTGAAAACAATATTTTTAAGCTGAGTCATCTTTTCAGCCTACAGTTTTTTCCTACAATGGCTTTCTTTTCCTGCAGTGTGAATTCCATTGAGTAATAGAGCTCATCTGAAACGCATTTATTCTGAAGGAAGAAATGATTTGTAGGGTTCCACAGCTGTATGTCTCCATATGCACTGGATGGCAGTGAAATATTACTACATTTTCCACACCGAGCTGAGTGAGAATTTTATGAAATTTCATTAGATAATTCTTACACTGACATGTGTGATATATGTCCTTCTATTTTCACATTAAGGTAACTAATTCTCAATGGCCTTTAAATTTCTGAATGCTTTTGAATGCCTACGCTATAAAAAGCTGTCAGAATTCATTTGTTATTGCTTATACAATGAAGGGTTAAACAAAAAATCAAAGTTTTCCCTTTGCTTTACTAACACAAGGAAACCTAAGTTTTAAAACATGAAACATGATACAGAATGAATCAGAACCCTGAATAAAGTTTGCTAATAATACTGATTTCTGTTATTGTTCACGAACAGTAATTAACATGACTCTCGTATAATCTATTGATGGCATTTTACAAAATTGATGATTTAATATGTCAATTTTGGTTAAAGTTAACCAAGAAACTCTCACTTTTCATCTTTCCTGCATCGTTTGCAATGATGACACTAAGCACAGAGGTTCAAAAGTTAAAAACCTTCACATCACAAATATTTTTACCAGAAAACAAAGTATGCACAATGTACATGTATCAATTCCTTGCTCACACAAAATCTGTACAGACGCTTAAGATTATTAGAGAATAAACATCACACTTGAAAAGTGTCAGTATAACAATTCATTGAATGTTGTGTCCTTCGCCTTTGTCTCGACAACCGTCTGAAAACTTTGTAGGGAGCGTCTTAGAAATTTCTGACACACATTCTGCATTGGTTTGCTGTACAATAAATAGTACATTTAAGAAAAGCGTTTCCAGAAAACGAGGTGAAAATGATTTACTTTCTTCTGCTTTATGTGGAATTTACTATCTATAATATCTATGGAATGGCAAGGCCATTGGAGAGTCAAGTAGAGAGATTTTACTTTTCATTTTAAAGGCTGGGAAAATATGATGAACAGGCTGGAAGATGTACAGTGAAATGTTTAGCAACCTACTCAGAAACTCACTAAAGCAAGAAAAAAACACTGAATTCAGTTAGCATTCTGTTAGAGATCTTTTCTGGATAGTATTGCAAAAGCCCTTCTGTGTAAGTCTACTTTTTAGTTTAATAGTATTTTAAAAATGTCAATTACCTATGGAATGTGCTATCTCTTTTATCTAGTTACAAATAATTTTATTTTGAGAATAATTATTTATCAGGAACAGAAATGTTAAATATAGTGCGATATAGTCATTAGGTTTTTCTTATCACTGATACAAAATGAAAAGAAGCTGCATGTACTGCCCTTCCTCTCATCTTGAAATAACAAATTAATATCAAGTTTATGATAAAAAATTAGTGCTATCAAATACTGTTGATATCTTCAACCATACAGTTTTGTAAGAAAAGCTTGTGTTAGCCTTACAGTTACTCCCAAACTTCATTCATTATATTACTTTCCTAGAATACATTCTTTTCATATTAATATGATTTGTATGGATAGAAAGCATTTGACAAGAATTTGTATCCCAAAAATGTAATTTTCACAAATATGGTGGGCCACACAAATTTTGAAAAATTCATTTGGTCTTATTATCTCATAAAGACAAAAAAGCTTCTTATTTTCAGTTCTATTATAAATACATCTTCATACATGGCTTCAGATCATGACAGATTTTGCAGAGGATATTTTCACATATAAAAAGCTGTATCTGTTGAAAATACAGGAAAAAGTTCTGTTAATACTGATTTCCTTAAGAGTTCTTTAAAGGAATTCTAAATCAGACTTTTTGGCTCTATGATTAAATCATCATTCTGGAATGTTCCTTGTTTGGGAAATATATCCTGAATAACTTTAGCTAGCTAGTTATTAGCTTTAACTCAGAAACATTCCCAATGTACTCATAACATTTTAAATACCTTTTTGTGATGCCTCCACAGATTATTTTACATACCTTTGGCATGCTGACAACTAAATGACCAGTTGTTTGAGATCTTTTAGCAGAGCTGCTATCTGGCTTCACTTCCTCAGGGAGCACTAATTGGAATGTCTGTGAAAAAAAAACAGAGTTGAAGTATATCATGCTATTTTTTTTATTTTTATTTTTAACCTGGATAGAACACACATACATAAGCATAACTATCACATTCTTTGATTTTTATAGCAGTCTATGTCTAAATCCTTTCACTTTAAATATAGTATTACTAATCCTAATACATGATTAACATGCTAAAGAGCTTTTACTAACAAGAATAGCTGTATGTATATTCCTGAATTGCTGTCATTTCTGAAGTGACATTTCTAAAAAATGTTGTAAAACGATACTTGACTTACATTAGCAATTAAATGAGAAAGCTTATATAGTCTATTTTAGATTTAAATTAATTCTGAAATGTTATTTATGCAGTTGGTAAAGTCATATATATGGACTTTAGTTTACTATTTAAATGTTTCAAATTTTTCAAAAAAGTGATGATAAAAACACAACCACTGAGAAGGGAGAAAAGCAAAATGACGTTTTAAACACTCTTTCAAAGGAATACACATCCATTTGTTTCCGTCAGCTACAAATTCCAGATTGTGAAACTGCTAAATAGCAGCCTAGGGCAACTAATAAGCTCTCTTAAGTGATTTATGGTACCCTATAATGGGAATAAAAAGTGAGAAGGAGAGAAAGAGAGAATGGAATTTCATTTCAGGCTTTGCACCTCTTCTGGTTAGAATTTCCACAGTTTATACGTGGCTCAAAATAATGCAATTATGAAAGAGTGGTTTTTCTGCATATGTGCACAAAAGTTAATAATAACTGTAAGTCAGCTACAGAGTACACTGAATAACCATTGTAAAAACTAAGCATTGATCTGACATGAATTTAATAAGAAAAAAACTAACCTTTCCTTTCACCAGAACTCGTATGTAAGTTGGCTGGACATCAATATCAAGCAGAGAAGTGTCCAGATGTCTTCAAAATGAAATTTATATAAATTAATAAATTTTACAATACAATTCATAAGCTCTTCAGATTATTTAACTCTTTAGTAATAACTTGACAGTTTGTAAACTACAAAATTCAGTTTTAGTTACTAAATTAAATGAAATATTACTTAGATTTAGTGGGATGGTTTTTGGAAGAAAAATATGATCTTCCTATGTGTGTTCACAGAACATCAAATAAAATAGTGCCTAATTCTGCCAAGTCCACAACAGTATTTCAGTTCAGCTACTGTATAACTCCAGTGTTTCAAAATCTTTGTAAAAAGTGAGAAGTTTTTTTTGTGTGCATGTGGTTTTTTTTTTTAGTACACTGCTTTATATTAATATGAAAATTTGCTTACTTGCTATTTAAAACTGTAAAAGTATTCTGCTACTATTGTTAGCTGGTAATTTTTTAATAAAGGGATCCTTTTTGTATCAATTGAAAATAAATATTTATATTCCCAGAAAACAGTATTTTTACATTTCAGTACTGGCAAACAAAGATGTGACCTGTAGAAGCTCCAATCTAACATCTGCTCTTCATTGTGTGAAGTATACTCTTGTTCCTGTGGCCAGCTAGTGAAAGTATGAGAACATATTTCCTATTTCCCTTCATTTATAATGTTACTTATAAGGTGAAATTTTCAAACTTTTTAGTTTTTGTTTCTTAAGCACAGACTATTACACAATATCCAACATTTTATTACATGAGAACAGAATTTTTAAGGCTCCAAAAAACCTAATTCTTATAATTCAGAAAAAATTGAGTGGGCTTGTTCTAAATGAAATCAATTGGCTTAAAGGGAAGAACACCTGATGTGAATTCTAATATAAACTCTAACAAGTTCCAATTACAGGGAAATAGTCTTGTGGCTTTCAAATCCCTTTTTGACCCAGAAGTAAAGCCACAAATAAAGCTGCTAAAATACTTAGTAGTATATACAATAAAAGAGTTATAAGGTTTCCTTCTCATATTTTGGTCTGTTTCAGACAAATTTCTTCCAGAGAATGCTCTGTCATAGTTTAGTGAATAGCATAAACTATGGACTCTTTCCAGTAAGTGCTATGGACAAGGCTACCTTTTCTTGTTTCAAGAAGAATTTAATTAGAAGATCCTGAACTGTACTGGAGCCCTTCTAGGCCCAGACAATGGACAAAAACTCCCATTTCTTACAATTCTATTCTGCCAGTGAATGAATGGAAAGGATTTTACATAAGTATAAACAGACAAGTGTGGAGGAAACTTGTCTGTAGACTGCAAAAGACATCAATTAAAAAAAAGACTACTAAAACACAGAGCTCACTCAATCAATCTGAAGGGTCTTTGAGTTATACAGTTCCACTTCTTTGACAGAGGCTTCAAGATTGATTCTATAACCCCCTGCATTATTTGTTTTCCTCTTGAAATTCCCATTACAAAAAGGAGTATATTTGGAATTCTGTGTATTAGAACTTATGAATAGTAAAAACGAAGTGGAAAAATAAATAATAAGTCTGACCTGTAAAAATAAATAACAAGTCTGACCTGTAAACAGCAAGATCCAAGATTAACTGATTGTTTTCTTCATCATCTTTCAAAGAGAAATGAAGCCTAATAGTAATGATAAGACACACCATCAGAATCAATTGGGATGAATAAACAAACATGATCCTCTTCAAATTCAACTACTAGCAATTTCAGGTAAATAAAAACACCATAAGATAATTATGTCACATGATAATGATCATGTGATAATGTGACATGATTATTTGAGAAATGGTTTCAAATTTTCGACATAAGTAGTGAAAAATATTGACATACTGACATTTGAGCTAGAGTCAGTCACACTTATATTTGCTTTCTGTTCTCCCTACCCGATCCCCAAGAAACAAATAAAAATTGTGCTGCAGGTTAGTTAGATTAAGTTCAGTCTGTCAGTGCGGAAAGAGAGACATCTGCTGGCAAAATGTCTTTTTTATAGATGTCTTCGTAGAAAAACAGTTCGTGAAAAGCATGAACAGCCTGAAACCCAGTAATTCTAACTTCATAATTTGCATGGGTTTTTTAATGTAAGTTACCTGTAGCATAAATATCTGCATCTGCGTTTGTAAAATAAAAAAATTAAAAATGCATAATATCCTTGATTCTACAAGCTTTGTCCTGTTTGTTAAAAATAAGGCCATAGATTCTAATAGCTAATGTGCTTTTGATCTGCTGGCTAACTTCTAAAATTTATGAACAAATCTCAGCAGTTATAAATTTAAAACAACTCTTGTACTTCTACTATAAAGAGATTTTCTCTACAGCTACAAGTTCTGATCAAACACTGAAACTGACATCAGAATCCTCAGATACTTTGGGTTCATCTAATAGAAAAAAGCTAAACTGTTAACAGTTTATCAGTTAGCAGTAATATCTCAGTAATAAAAATACAGATATACTTTTAAACTCTTTTCTCTCCCCTACTGTAACACAGACTAGTTGGAAGAAAGCTTATGGAGCTTTTAGTTTATGCATATTTTTGAACAGAAAACTGCAAAAAGCACAAACAGCTTTTTCTCCCATTCATGCTTCCTTCTCTTACTACACCCAAAATCTTGAGAATGCATTAAAATACAAAGGGCAAAAAAAAAAGAGAATTGCAAAATTTTCTAGGTGAAAACTTAAGTAGAAATGAGGAAGATAAGTAGTCTTCTTTTCTGAATAGCATACAGCCATTCCTTTCGATAACCTTTCAGCATCAGATAACCCTGGATATTTTGGACATTAGACTTAAGCCATAAAACAAAAACTTTGGAGGGCACCATCTCTCTACTCTTTATTTGCACCATCTCTCTACTCTTTATTTATGTCTTTCCAATACCTGCCAGATTGCACTGAAGAGCTGGAATATTCCTGTTGAAGCCATAACAGCAAAGAATGTCATTGAGCACATTATCTGGCCACATCCACACAGTAAATTTTAATCCAGTAAACTCAGGTGATATGAATAGGACTGCTACTAACAGTTAGCTCTAGCTGACTGTTTTTCTTAAAGATAGCTTGAGCTTTATTCTAAATCCTTTCTATTAGCATAAGATTTAAACTATTTAAGGTTCATCATCTTTCAACTAGGAAATCATTCTTTTCATTTTCTGTCAACACATTTTTACAGAAAGGTATATCAAAACAATGAAAAGATTATTCCAATGAAGATCAAATAAATACAAGCTTTTCTGCTATTACCTATAATTTTACCTAGATCATAGAAAATTATGCACTGACCCTACAATGTAAGATTTCGAATCCCTTAAATTTGCATGGGTTTATGAATTTCCAAAATTCAGAAAGCATTCTTCATGCCAGTGATAAGTACTTTCTTAGCTTTGAGGTTTTGCTTGCTTGTTTGTTTGTTTTTGTAGTTAAACCAGTCTTAAGAAAAAACTGTTCGGAGAACAGCAGACAGGTATGTTTCCCTTTAAAGGCCAATTACTGCTCCTGTAATAGGCAGTTTGGGAAGCCGTTTATAAGGAAACAATTCTGTCTTCTGTTTTCCATTAATACAAGAAGGCTTGGTTCCAGTTTCCAGTGAAATCAATGGTAACACATGGCTGATATTCCAGGAAATTCATTTTAAAATGGGACTTGAATATCTGTGTGCCTTTGTAGACACGAGCCTCCATTGCTACAGACCTTCTATGTCATGCATACGCTGCACAATTCTGCCAGGTTTATATCTGTCATTTAAGGACAGGATGATTTTGTTCAAAAATAGTACTTACACATAATTTTCCACATTTAAAGTGGCTACTTATACACATCTATCTTCAACAGTCAAATTTTAGTTACACTTTTTCCACTATTAGCAAGATGCTGTTGGAGAGATTTACCATAGAAGGGAAAAAGAGTAAGGAGTTTTTACACAAAAATAAATTCTTTTGTTTTCAAATATCAAGATATAAATTAACAACCTTTAACACTTTACTCACTGAAAACTATTTTTCCAGCATCAGAGTATAATTTTAGGAGTAATTTTCCCCACTTGAAATAGAATGCTCCATATCAGAATTTGTCTTTTGTCTTATTTTTTGTGTTGTCACACATCACAAAATAGTGGTTTAAATCAACTGTTTAAATTCTTCACAGCACTGCTTCCTTACATACTTAGGCATATTGACATTCAGAATTTTTCCTTCTTCAGTGACCAGTTTTGGAAGAGGCTTCTCTCTCGTTTTTGATCCTCTAAACAAAATAGAAAGAAAAACAGCTTATAATTTCACATTTTCATATTTTAGGTTGAATAGCAAAACTGAAAGGAGGAGATGTCAGGAAAGCAGGGATTATCTGGTTCTGGATTTTAAGGATACAATTTATTTCAGAAACTAAGCAGGTTATGTCAGATGTCCAACTGAACATTAAAAGAATGCTCTAAAGCTGAGCAAATGCTTTGTAGTATCGTTTATTTACATAGATAACAACTTCTTAGATGTGTCACTCAGAATTCATTGTCAAACATGATATCAAACATGAGTTAGCTGGCAGAACAGTAGAAATTCTGAAATCCAAACAATGGAGCTGAAAAGATAAATTATTATATTTAACAACCCTGTTTGAGAGAAAACAAAATAAAGGATAAAATAAAAAATAGAAAATGAAAAATAATGAGCAGCCGGTATATTTTATTCACATTGTTAAAGCATATTTGCACAGGTAAAAACAATATTCAATGTGAGGCAGATGCCAACCTCCTCTCTGTGCCTTCAAAAAGTTGTTCATCTTCAGTTCCCAAAATATATTATAAAAAAAAATATATACCTTATATTGTCTCTAGCTTTCCTTTTTTCTTCAATATATCTGTGAGTTTCTAATCTAGATTCTGGAGTATATGGTGTCGGCTCCTCCCAAAATCTTCTGTCTTCTTCATCATCTTCAGCTGTTCTCCACATTTGTTGTTCTCCTTCTTTCTGATTTTCTTTGTATTGTAGGGAGTCTGGTCTACACGAAACCACATGGAACATTGTTTGAAAAAGAAGAGTGACAGACTGATTACTCCAATATGAATATTAATTCCTACCAATAACAATATTTTAAGTATTTGGATAACTTATTCTGCTCTAGTCCTTGCAGCAATCAAAAAAAAAAATTTTCAACACAATACTTTTCACTGACTTAACTAAGAAATGATACTACGATTTTGCCAAGCCATCTGAAAATCCTGAAAGACAGTTCAAAAGAGTTAATTTCAGCAGCAGAATTGTCAGATGCCCTTATAACCTTCAGGTGAGAGAAAATCTTAGGTCTTTGTTATGCTTAAATATTTCCTATATCAGGCTGTAGTAGATAAGAAATTTATAAGACAGCAACTTTTTATATACACATTTCAAGTGTCATCTTAAAACCTAAGTCACTTTTCCCCCTAATACTTATCTATCTATGTAGAGTGGAAACTAAATTTATGATACAGCTGTGATCTGTGAGAAAAAAGTTCCACAACCAGTGGAGACAAGGATGTGTCACTGGGAAGAATACAGAGATGCTGTCTGGACATGTAGAGATGAGATTAGGAAAGTCAAGGCACAGATGGAACTGAACTTGTAGAAGGAAGTTATAGAAAAAAAGAGGTTCTATAGGTACATTGGTCAGAGGGATAGGTGAAAAAGAGCGTACCTCCTCTGATAAATGAGAAAGGAGAACTGGCTACAACAGATTTGGAGAGATGTTTAGCTTTTGAAGAGGGTCCAGAGGAGAGGCACAAAGATGACTAGAGGGCTTTCCTATGATGATAGGCTGAAGAAATCGGTCTTGCTCAGCCTGGAAAAGAGAAGGCTTTCCTTCCTCCCCCTCTACTCTGCCCTGGTAAGGTCTCATCTGGAGTACTGTGTCCAGTTCTGGGCTCCCCAGTACAAAAAAGACAGGGATCTCTTGGAAAGAGTCCAGCGGAGGGCCACAAAGATGGTGAAGGGCCTGGAGCATCTCCCCTATGAAGAAAGGCTGAGTGAACTGGGTCTGTTTAGCCTTGAGAAAAGACGACTGAGAGGGGACCTGATCCAGGTTTATAAATATCTGAGGTGTGGCGGCCATAGCGGTGAGGCCAGTCTCTTTTCAGTGGTACATGGAGACAGGACGAGGGGAAACGGACATAAGCTGCAGCACAGGAAGTTTCGCACGAATGTGCATAAGAACTTCTTCACGGTGAGGGTGACGGAGCACTGGAACAGGCTGCCCAGGGAGGTTGTGGAGTCTCCTTCTCTGGAGATATTCAAGTCTCGCCTGGACGCCTACCTGTGCGACCTGGTGTAGGGAACCTGCTTTGGCAGGGGGGTTGGTCTCGATGATCTCTAGAGGTCCCTTCCAACCCCTACAATTCTGTGATTCTGTGATTCTGTGAAGGCTTCACGGAGACCTCATTATGGCCTTCCAATATCTAAAGGGAGATTATAAACATGAGGGAAATCAACTTTTTACACGGGTAGGCAGTGATATGACAAGGGAGAATGGTTTTAAACTAAAGGAGGGAAGATTTAGATCAGATTGGGGGAAGTTTTCCACACAGACAGTGGTGAGGTGCTAGAACATATTGCCCTGAGAGGATGTGGATGCCCTATCTCTGAAGGTGGGGTTAGGTTAGGTGGGGCCCTAGGCAACCTCATCTAGTGATTAATCTCTCAGTTGGCAACTCTGCCTGTGGTAAGTGAATTGGAACTTGATGATTCTTAAGGTCCCTTTCTAACCCAAGCCATTCTACCATTCTTTGATTCTATGAATCACGGAAATTAGACTCTACTGGACTAAAAATGGACTAAAGATGAAGGTCAAGTACAGTGAAAGATAAAGCGAGAGAAAAATCCTTCTGCTATCTTAGTAACATAAGGTAGAAGAAATGTAGGTGTAAACAATTCCATAGCCTTTTACACATCTCAAAAGATCTTCAAATTGTTTCATTCTTAATATCTATTAAGTCTGAAGCAAAAGAAATTATAGATGAAGAACAGCTTTCTCTGAAACAATTGTATTACCTTAAATAACAATTTACAGCTGTCCTCCTGAAAGAAGCTATCAATTACACCATTTTGGCACCCAGACAATTTAGCCTGGAGATACAGGACAAAAATTCTTTTGTACTGTCTGCAGGTCAGTAATTAAAGACATTTATAGCTAATTATATTTTTTAGTAGGCATAAAATGCTTGAGGATAAATGCTAGACTCCCACTAGAATCAGTAATAAAGACAAACATGAGACTTTAAGTATAATTATATAACCAATATGCAGGAGGAAAAGCAAAATTATTAATGAAGAAAGAGAAGAATGATGTTTAGATGATTACTTAAAAACTGTTGCTACCTACTGTTACCTGTCAAGTCCAAGCTCAGCTTCCATTTGTTTTTCTTTCCTATCCTTTCTTTCACGCATCCTTCTTTGAGCCTCTTCTTTTTCTTTGGCTCTTTTGAGAAGGTAAGCTTGTTCCTGTTGTCTGATTTTCTGTTTCACTTCTGGATAGTATTGAAGTGCTTGAATTCTCTCTGAACGTTCTATTTCTTTACTATCCAAATACTTCCAAAGGGAAGAAAAATCCATATAAATACATGAGAAATTTTAAACATATTCAATCAAATAAATCCATTAAACTGCAGGTTAACTTAATATTCATTTCAAACCTCCAAAGCACTATTTAAGAAACAGTATATTTAAAAGAATTAACAGTAAATTTCTATTTAGATCTGAAAAAGTGTTTGTGCCTAACAGTTGCCTTTTGCATCTTCTCAGAATTTTACTTTGTCTTATTACTATGGAGTAGGAAGGGTCCCTTCAGCCATTTCTGTTATTTTTTTCTGATTTTGATTCAGCTCATAGAACTATTACAAATATATTTCTTTAAATGTGTTCATTTACTGCTGACAAAGTTAGTTGAATCTACTCACATTAAGGAAAGTAAGTGTCTGTGCTTCTCCAAGGTAAAGCGTGAGTGTGTACTTGGGGTCATTTTCAATGACAGGAAATCATTAGATCAGTCCCCGCACAGAACCTCAATCTCAACATATCTATTTACAGCAGATGCAGTATAGTGCATTTTCATGTCAACTTCTACCCTTCTATTGCCTTACACTGTTGGTATGGTATATAACATCAGTACATTATCAACAACTTATTAACTTTCTGAAATCGTGACAATATTTAAAAAAATATATTTAAAAAAATATTGTCTGTATAAAAACAAATGAGTAAAAAGCCACAACTGTACTGTGTATTTATCTTTTTGGAACTTCGTTAAAGCATCTCCAATGAAAATGATTTATAACTTTAAGAAAAAACTGTGGTTTAATCAGAATTCTTGAGAACAGATTTCACTTTCCTGAGGGCAGTACGAAAAAGATTCCTATTTTTTCCTACCATAGGCATTTATTTTGTTTTGGATTAGTATGGTTAGTCAACAAAGCTGGTTATTGATTTGTTCATAGAAATAACAATAAAAATCTTACTTTTAATTGATGAAGTGTTGCCACCACAAATTGTCTATAACCTTCAAATTCAGTGCATGGATTACCCACTAGAAACAGTTCCTTCAAATGTATGTTATATTTTAGGGTTTCGACACTGGACAGTTCACCAATGAAATTTGCTGTCAGGTCAAGCTTCTTCAGTTCTTCACAGCCTATTTGAATTAAAAAAAAAAAAAATCATTCAATTTGTTCATAACATAAATGCTCACGACACATACACACAAACATACAAACACATATATGTACTTGGGTACTAAAACTGATACCTGCATTTGCCTTTTGTATAATAACTTCATCCTGTCAAGATACATCTTTTACAGGCCACAAGTAGAAGACTGACTCACAGCTAAGCTTCAAGAGATCAGAATATTTATAGAAAGAAAAAAAATCTTGATAAAATGGAAAATATAAAAAAATTACTCTTGGTTTCATGACTATAAGAACTGTGTGGTCAGATCTTGTATACTAGTTATTAAATGCTTCATTTTCCGACAAGATAAAATTCAGCTTTAATAATCTGATCATGCTGGTACTGTTCTCAGCTGAAGTCTTCTCCACATGGCTAAAGAGTGCCTAATTGCTTCGGAAGAGCAGGATGACTTATGGGTTTCTTTTCTGTGTAATGTTAATCTTAACTAACATTACCAAAGTGTTGATAAAATGTTTTCTAAAAATCCACTCCAAGTTGAGATCAAGTTTTGCACTTTATGGACTCTGCTATTGTTATGAATATTTTATCACTGATTAAATTGCAAAAACTGGTGAGAAAGTGGTGTGTTAACCAGAAACACTTATTATAATTAGTAGCACTAAATTTGCTAACAAATTGATCTGGGAAATCTGGATCCAGAATTTATCAGCTACTCCTTTTATCATAATCTGTCCGTGAGTAATAACCTTGGCCTAAGAGTAAAAAAGTTCAGCTAAGAGCAAATTCAACTTCTGTGCTCATCGTTTTAATCACCTCTTTTCCTTTGCAGGTCTACTTGGCAAGTATTCTATGCATAATGGAACTGAAAGAGCATAAACAATGCAAAATGATTTATTAGAGGATTAAAACAACCTCAATTTTTGCAAGGCTCGCTCCCAATGTTTCTGGCATCTAAGTAAATGACAAATCACAGTAGTAAATAATGCAGCCTGCTAGAGGAACTTAAAATTTGCTGGCATGAAAACAGATGTAAATTTCTCAACAAATTGCCAAATAAGTAATGCAGTACATATTTCTGCAACTATTTGTTTATTTTTCCATTTGATTTAAACCATTCTCTTGAATCAGCATGCATATGATTCAAAAGAAAATAAAGCAAAACAGCTTTTTTTTTTTGTCCCCTTGCTAAGGTCCACATTTTATATACTGAGCAAACTTGACTAAGCAGAATCGAGGAAGAAAAAGGAAATAAGTCAAAAGTCAAAAATGTTTAAATAGTACGGAATGTATTTATGGATGGCTCTAAGTCTTAGGACTTGCTCATGGAAAACGGTAAATCCTTGGACAAGCAATTATAGTGACAGGCTAAACGATTAAACAGAGATAATATAGATAAAATTTTATGTAAAAAAAAAAAAAAATTGATCTGAAAACCTCTATGAAAATACTCCAGACAATGGAACTTTTGTACAATGTAGAATGTCCTTCTGTGAGACTTTTGATTGCTGAAGTAAAGATGACTGCTGGATGACAAAAAGAGATGCTTTTTACAGCCAGCATGGTATTAAAAAAAAAAAAAACAAAAACAAAAAAACTTTGTTCTAGATAAGCTGCATAACAAATGACAGAATCACAGAATTGCTCAGGTTGGAAAAGACCTTAAAGATCATCGAATCCAACCACAACCCAACCACACTACCCTAACTCTAACAACCCTCCACTAAATCATGTCCCTGAGCACCACATCCAAACGGTTTTTAAACACATCCAGGGATGGTGACTCAACCCTCCGTGGGGAGCCTATTCCAGTGCTTAACAATGCTTTCTGTAAAGTTTTTCCTGATATCCAACCTAAACTTACCCTTGCACAACTGGGACAATACCAATCCTGTAAAGATTCATTAAGTTTTGATTCCTATTTTGTAAAGTATTAAAGAATGGAGCTGTCATAGCTAACAGCACTGGTAAAAGAGTATGCAGAGAGCAAGTTAAAATGCATTTGAGAAACAACACTGACAAAACTTCAGCTGTAAGAACCACTGGCTACAAAGAAATACTGAAACACTGCACACAAACCAGCTTCTTCTGACTGTAAACACAGTACGTTTATTGATGGGCATAATTAATAGCTTCCACTTTTCCTTACAGTAAGTCTCTACTCAAGTTTTTCAATAAGAAAAAGCGAAGTAGTTTATTAAAATATCTTACCTTCCAGATTTTCAATTCTTTCAATATTGTTCAAAGCAACATTTAAATATTCTAGCTTCTTTAACTTGCCCACATTTTCTGTAACAAAGCATAGATCCATTACTTCAGTTTCCTTCACTGAAAAGGCATTATTTTTTTACTTGTTTGCTTAACTTCAAACAAACAATAAAGCAGAAAAATGGGAAGGACAAAACTGAATTTGTATTAGACTGCCAGCCATTAATATTTTAACACTTAAAAAGATGAAAACAGGATTTCTATGAGAAGTATATGTTAATATTAAAAAAGAGGGAAAGCTATAAACACATTTTTTATGAAAACATCTATAATACCAGTACATAATGCAAGAGGACTGGCCAAAAGACATGGTGAAACATTTATCATGAAAGTCAGGAATGATTGGACCATATTTTGTCAAGCTTTATGAAACTGGAGTTTTACACTCATTTATATAGAAAAGATTGGTTTATTTAGTATATATTCATTTTCTAAAGGTCTTTTATCTACAGGGCTAATACAAGTAACTTAATCAATAAATCCATGTTATGTAACAGTTGGAAGAATTTATTCTGTTTTGAAATAAAGGTTAGACCTACTATCTAATATAACCCAAAGTTACTTAGCCTGCAATTTATGTTGCCTATAAAATAGTATGAGTTAATTCTGGTAAAAATGTGGTCTAAGAAGCTTCCTTTTTTGCTGGAATTCTTGAGGCAACTTAAGTTTTTAGGAAAACCTAAAGATGTGTTTTAATTCCTGACATTAGAAAATAATGGAGGGATTAACAAAATAGGTCATGTCATTTTCAACTAGGATTTTCAGATGTGCACGATCAATTGAGGAAGCAGCAGTGGGCTGGCCCACAATGGTGGGTTAGCCATTATCTTTTCTGTTTTCACTCTAGTCATAATGAATACACAAACACGTCATTCTGACAGAAGTAACAGCAAGTGCAGTAACAATCAACTTCAAACTACGATGCCTTTCTGCCACAAGCCTAAAAAACAACCTTGAGGCATGTATTAGCATTTTGGGAAATAAAACCTTATCTAATAATTCCCTTTGCCAGAGCTCATGCTCCTGTGCTAGTAAGTTTGCCAGTCTTGTTTTTCTGTTACACTGTCCTTCACTGTCACACATCTGCCTACAACAGATTTCTAAAGCTTTATGGTGCTACATGGCCATGTACTGAGTGAAACTGTCTTAGCATGCAGCATTAGTGCACTTACTACAAAGAGGCACAGAGGTAAGGCTGGATAATGAAAGAGTTGTAGAATTGTTCAGATTGCAAGTGGTTTGGGATCTGGAGGCTAAGCCATTTGCAGAGGAACCAAACTAAGCTCAGCAATGCAGAAGGGTTGAGATCCTAAATGCTTGCATGCTTCTTCAAAGAAGCTTAGCTCCCTCAACTAAGCAGAACTGGAAAACCAAGAGGAAGTTAGGATTACAGCACCTTGTTGTCCCTGAAACAATCACACATTATGTCAGAAGCATTCTGTGTTTGACACTGCACAAGATTTCAGTGGCATATGGGAGAATTCCTTTTCTGCATTCAAAATAAATATTTACACAGCATTCTATAGGCTTTCTTTACAGAAAAGCAATATGTAAACCCTAAACACCACCTGCATTATCTAATGTATCATTCTTCAGAGTGGAAAGCGCTGAAGGAGTGCAGTACTGCTTGATGTTTGTTCTAAGAGGAGAAAAGGATTAGAAAGTTGCTTTAATCATAGGAAACGTATGGTAGTATAAGGGTACAAGAGGAGGTACTACATCACTTTGTTTCAAGCCAAGAATAAATACAGTAGATGATATATCCAGGAACATTCCCTGATAGATTAAGACAATTTGACAGAAATAAATGAGTGAAGCTGTTCTTTATTAAATGTGGTGATTTAAATTTATCCATAGTGTCACTGTGATATAACTGGAATATGTACAATGACTCATTTAAAGCTGCAGGACTTCTCTTTCTACAGGCCAAACATAAGATAGCAGGCAGCTCTCAGCCAAAAACAGGACCATTTTATAATCTAGGATCTAAAATGTATTATTTTCACCATAAACTATTGAAATTAGCAGGACCACAATGTTTGCTCTTTTATTTCTGTCAGAATACCTAGCATTTCCTCCTTTGTATAAGGGGAGTAGAGGAGTAGTAAACTTTGCCAGTGCCAAAGTAACTGGGAAATGCAAATGCCATTGGAAATGTGACACACAGGTCTGAGACACAACTCTGATACAAGATACATGCTTTAACTCATGATGCAGTTCACAGACTTCACCAGTCTCGGGTTTTTTGAAGATCTGACTGGAAAACCTATCCAGTGAAGTCAGAAAGTTTACCTCACACTCTAATTCACAAGCTGTGCTGACTAACTGCTGTACAAAATGGCCCTGCAGAGGCAAACAAGGAAATTCAAGCAGAGGAAGATTCATCTAACTGATACAGATCGTGTCTACAGTTGAGCTACTTCTCTGGGCTCCTCTATAATCGATACAGAGAAATAAGTTATTCAGGGTGCAATTTGTCTTGACTTAAATTGGCTGTCTAAGCCAATGAACTAAATCAGGCTCAAAAATATGTCTTCTTCCTAAGGGAGGCTCCAGTAACTGGCTAAGACATAGATGCCTAGAAATCTGAAGACATGAATTCTACCACTTGGTTAACTAAGACCTTGGAGAGGTGTTTTCTCCATTCATAGATGATGAAATTAATTTCTCAGCAAGGATTCATGTCACGTATTTTGCTGTATATTTTCTCTATGGTATTTCTATAATTGCAATATCTGTGTGCATTATATGAGTAAGGCAGTGTAGAACACAATGTTATCTTGTGTTTTCTTCCCCTTTATAGAAAAGAGCCAGGACTCATTCATATAGCTTGGTGGTTTTGCTTCTATGCATATGGATACCTTGCAACTTGCTAACTGACCAGTAGGCTAGTCTGATCCTAGAATGGTGTTAAGGGTTTCCTTTAAAATAAGAGATACATCCTAACAGAGGCAGTATAAAATGTACAGCTATGATATTTTGATATACAGAAGTGTGCTTGAAACTAATGTCTGTGTGTTCTGCATCGATACATTGCTGTCTACTTCACAGTGGTTTACTTCTTGAATTCAGTACTGTTTCTATGAGATATGAGCACTGACAAAGGAATAAGATAGGGTCTTGTGCCTTAAGCACAAAATAACAGAGAGAAAAACAACTTTTTTTACTCCAATTTTGATGGGATAGAGCAGCATAAAGCAGTTTAAAAAAATCTCTCTCTTTGGGAGAAGATTACTCCACTCTAAGAAATGCAGATGTTATCAATACAAATATTCCTTAGGAATTTCCTGATAAGCTCCTTCAGGGCAGCTTGGAGTTGAGAAGATTTAAAGCCTTTGCTTCCAAATCACAAGCATAGAATTTCACCCTAAAACTCTAGATTGTTTTTTCTGCCTCTTAAGGAACTTCAAAGAAATATGCTAATATCATTCCTGAACACTTCTGATTTTCCATTCTTCATAATGTCCTTAATAATATGCTTTAACTTTTGGTTAGCTCCAAAGAGGTCAGGCAGTTGTACTTTGAAGGTCCCTTCCAACTGAACCACTCTATTTAATCTATACAGTATCTGTAGAATCTATGCTTTTCCAGACCAAGGCTCCATGTCGTATCATTCTATGTGTCTAGCAGACTTAAAGCTGCATCACAAGAGCACAAAACATAGATCATAAGGAACTGCACCTTCCCGTGGTAAAGGAAAGTCATTCAGACTTCTCCGTAAGTTGTCTGTAATTCTTTATGCACAAAAGCAATTACTATATCTGAATGAAGGTTATTTCCATCTGAACAAAAGCTACTATATGCATAAAAACTGAATTGAAAAATGAGCATGAGGACAGCTAGTTCTCAAGTATTGCAGTTCATGGAATGCATTGAACTGTCTCTGTTACAAGGAAAGGATCTTTGAGTTATACCTTCACATACAAGTTTTTAACCAATTAAGGTGTTCTACACTTACATTCTAGAGACTTGTATTTCAATACTTTTTTATTTAAACTCCTGCAAATTTCTAAGCTTCTTAGAAGTCTGCTAACATGAAAGGGAAATAAAAGCTTATGGGAGCAGAATTGGAAGGAACTTCTCTGTAATTACACACTCCACATTCCATGAAGAATGATGCAAAAGATATACATATATTTCTTATTATGCATGCAATTCCATTTAATAAAAAACATATCTAGAAAATGCTTACCAATTTTCGGAATTAGGTTATTCTGAAGATAGAGAATTTTCAAATCCCGACACCATTTGTCAAGGTATTCTAATTTTTCTATTTCTTGCTGATGTAAAGAGATTTCTTCCAGTGAAAAAATTTCACAGTTATTATGTTCTGCACGTCTTCTAACAAGATCTTCAGTGACTGAAAAAATAGTTGAGGTCATTGGAAAATATCTCCACCACTTGAATTATGAACAATTTTTTAGATAATTAAAATCTTTTGTTCCATCATACTAAATAGATACTTGGGACAAGTATCAACAAAAAGAAGTTCTGCTATAAAAGACAATTGTCAAGCAACTTCAGCTCACCCTGCTATAGTGAGAATAGTTTGTAAAACGCAATTAAGCCAAGTCTAACATTTCAAAAAATCCATATAAAAACTGCTGAATCTTCCATAAAAGTGTCGAGCAAACCTTGCTTGAGGCAAAGCTATAACTAATTCATGCTTATAAACGTTTGTGTTGGGATAATATGTAATCCTGCGTATTTTGTAGGCACCAGCAGTGCATTAGCAGCAAGCAGAAGATTTTCAGTGGCTGAAAGACTCTAGAAATCTGGCTTCAGAATTTTCATATAGCAATGTTTAGTGCCAGGCAATCTTTCAAACAGTGAAAAGGATCTGTATAATGAAGATAAAGAAATTATATGAGAACTAGTGCTCACTCTTGAGGTAGATGTGATTACTTTGTTTCCAGTCCACTGCACCAAAAAAAGCACTAGCATTTTCATCTCTTTGATAAACAGTGAACTACAGTGAAGTACTCATTAAAAAACAGGACTTTTAGCAAATAAGCATAGATACTTACTCATATTTTAAAAACCTACAGAAGCCTAGCAAGCCTTTCAAAAATACTCTGAAGAAAAATAATAAAAAAACATATAAATACAGAGATCTATGAAAACCAAATTGGTCCTGGCATGCATTTATTACAGATATTCTTTCACTGCTTCTTTATCTCAGGGAGGTTTTGATAAATGGTCTGTCTTTATTACTGGAACAGCTGCACGCATTCACATGAACAGGGCTGCTAAAAGCCCGGTGATCTGTGCACCTGTGTGGCCCAGATTTGTGTGTGTCAGACAGCTCCTCTATCCATAGCTTTTAGGAAAGTGGCAACATAAGTTTTGCACGTTACATTTTTTTGCAAATAAGCAGAGTTTAATTTCCCTTCTTTCACCCAAATTTCATCTGATTTAGATTTATATCACGTTTACAGATATATGGAGTTATTTATCAGTGATGCTGGTATTGATGCAAGAATGGATCCTGTCTGCATAGGAAGCATGTTGGGAAAGGTGAGCCCATCCCCTTGAATCACTGTCGGTAGGTTCGCTGCATCTGAAAAACCATCTTCTGTTCAACAGCAAATTGATTAAAGCTGATTAAATTATTAGAGAAAATAGAAACATGGCAGTAATCATGACTAAATAGTATCTACAGAAAATATTAAAAACATCAGCATTTCTAATAACTTACTTTACAAGCATGCTGGAAATTACAGAAAAGAATGGCCTTCTTTCCAATGTGTCCAGTGTCAGATCTTGTAGTGACAGTATTTCCAGTGCAAACAGCTGCTTTTGAGCAAGAAAACAATATCCCACGATCTGCACACTCACACATTGGAGACATCTTTACGTGCTAAACCCTTTATAAAAAAAAAAGAAGTGACACAAACTATTCTGGACAGTTTTATTACAGCCAGATTTCCATTTGCTGATGATTGTGGCAGGGAGTACGCAGAAACACTCATTTTCAATACATGGTATGCAAGGCAGAGACAACCATTCCCAACAGAACTATCTATTTTGGGGTCTTTCTGTAGGGAACAGAGTGAACATTTAACATTCTGTATGCTACCTATATATTTAGGGGGAAAAAGGGAAACAAACTTGCAGAAGAAAACAATAAATATTGAGGTAAAGATATAAGGAATGGGGAGCAAGTGCGAGGAGAGGGAATATGGTAGCTGGGGAGTTGGGAAAGGAGGGATGGGGTCCGGAGGTGAGACGGAAGACTGTGTGACACTCACTCCGCACCATGGCTGCCCGCAGCTCCCCGCCGCCGCCATTACAGGACGCGCCGCGCTGCCATGGCAACGTGCAGCGCGCTGCTGGGCCGCCGGCCTTGTGCCGCTCCCCTCAGCACGGCCTCAGCTCTGCCCGTGTGTCTTCTAAAGCTGGAAATGCCTGCACCATTTATACTCCAAAATGACGATGTCAATGAGTCTGTCAGTCCTGACACTTTACTTCGGCATTCAGATATGAAATATTTTCCTCAAGCTGTATCTTCTGTCTATCCATTGCATGATGTCCTTGTCACCTCATTTGCCCACCACATTGCTTGCAGGGAACATCGTCCCAGCAGGTCGCAGTCTCAGAAAAACTCTTACAACACTATTTTAGGCATGAATCTGCTCAAATAGCTGTGTGAAATATGCCACGCTGTGTACATAGTTATTACAGCCCCCTGCAGTGTTCTGTGGACTCTCACTTGTTCTTACCATACTTAAACTTCACATTCAATGTGTACCTTGCAACCAACCTAGTGAGTCAGTCGTGGCTGGAGGTCTCAGTGACATCAATTCTTATGTAGGGGATTTCCAGCTTTGCAGTCAACATAATGTAATGCTGCTTCATGTGCTTGATTAAACAGGTTCCCAACTGGCAAAGTTACAGCAACCTAAACCTCGAAATGGAGGGGATGACATGCTTCAAAACATCACTTCACAGAGTCCTTCAACTAATCCTGATATGATGATAACCATTACAATTCAGCAATGAAGTAATTACAAGTTTATGTATTCTGTTCATGCCACATCATTCCTCGGTCACAATCTTGTAGAAGCCACAATTGGTGACTCCAAAACTTCAGGTACAGAACATAAACTGGTACAATTGTAACCAAATCAAGGTGTAAACATCAGCATGCACCACAAAACACTTAGTTAACCACAACGTAAAGGTTCAACCAAGCCTAAAGCTCATCTAATATCAGAAAAATCACGTACATTACAAATGTTTAAGAAAGGATTTGTGTTTTTTTTTTTTTTTAATCTTCATTTACTAGGTCACTTAGCTGGGATGTAATCCATGAAAATACAAATCAAAATGTAACTTTCTAATTTTGTTGCTATTTAGGGGGTAGTAGGAGCAAGGTGCCATGTAGTTAAAGCTACCGAGTTTTGTGGAGGCAATGAGATACAAAGGAGCGAACTGAAGTTTATGCACTTTGGTTTGTAAGTCCCTGGCATTTGTCCCTGTCTGAGAGGACATAACCCACTAGCACTGAGGACAAAGATTCAGACAGAGCTGGTTGGACTGCACTATCTTGTGGCTACGAAGCCACAGAAACAAAGGCTGAGGACAAGGTCTTTTGCTGTCTACTCATTTATTTCATATCACACTGCAGGCTCCTTCAAATAATAGCTTTTACAGCTGTGACTTTTACTAGAACTATTAATTTCTGACTTGAGATTACAACTCACATTCAAGGTAATTGATAATAAGAAGAAAAATCTCATTCTTTCTACATCCAGTATTTTAAGTGCTGTGTCTACACTGCATTGCACAGAAATACCCAAATTATTTTGTTATTCTAAAACCCTGCTGTTTTGTTTTTTTTTCACAGCTCTAGACTTGCATGCTATTACTTTCTCATGCTCTCAATAAGCTATAAAGACCAATTGGGTGTATGAAGGGATGATGCTGAGATTGGGAAAAAACAGAGGAGATTTTGTTTTTGTCTTTTTTTTTTTTTTTCTCATTACCTGAATGAATTTTGTGAAATCATAGAATCGTTTGAGTTGGAAAGGACCTTTAAAGGTCATCTAATCCAACTTCCCAACATTGAACAGGAATATCTACAGCTAGATCAGGCTGCTCAGAGCCCCATCCAGACTGTCTCCAGGAGCAGGGTGTCCACCTCCTCTCAGGACATCCTGTTTTAGTGCCTCACTACCATTATTGTAAGAAGTTTTTCCTTATATCCAATTTAATCTCCTATCTTTTAGTCTGAAACCATTTTCCCTTGTCCTGTCACAACAAACCCTGCTAAAACGCCTGTTGCCTTCTTTCTTACAGCCCCTCTTTAGATACTGAAAGGGTGCTTTCAAGTCTCCCTGGAGTCTTTTCCAGGCTGAACAGCCCCAGCTCTCTCACTTTGTCATTTTAGGAGAGGTGCTCCATCCCTTGGATTATTTTTGTGACCCTCCCCCGGACGTGCTTTAAAAGGTGCATGTCTCTCTGAGAGACTGAGGACTCTGAAAATTTCAATTTATAGTAATGGAATTTTTCCTAGTTTGAGTCTTTCTTGCCTGTGACAGCAAGTGATAAGTTATCCCCCTGTCCCTTCTTTAACCCACGTGATTTCTCATCCTATATTCTCGTGTTCTGTTGCAGAGGAGGAGTGAGGATGGCTGAGTGGGAGTCTGGCTGCTAGCAAGACTAACATGGCACAGCAAGAAACGGAAATGGGCGATTGCAAAGAGATGTTCTTGCAAGAGCTTTGTGGGAGGCCTGAAGCAGATTTCTTGAGGATATTTCATATCATAATGTAAATAAATTACCAGCAATCTATACTGACGTGTCCAGAAAGGCTTATGGAAGTTATGGTAGATACTTTCCTTTATCCATACAACATTGTTTTTCACTTTAGTTTTCTCTTATTATCTCATTCATGCAGTTATCTTGTTGGAATTTGACTGAGAGCTGCCAGGTCTGGCAGCTTTACAGAAGCAATACTGCAGGGATGCTGCAGCTCCATGCCCCGAGTTCCAGCCAGCAGTGACCCTGAGCATGTATTTCCAGCAGGCACAGAGCAAAACATGTGCCCAGCTCCTGGGCCATCTGAGCTACTTGCTTTGTGGAGACTCCTGCTGATGCTGAAGCACCCTCACTCACTCCAGTTGTCCTGATCCCACTCCAGTTGCTGCACTCAGACCCTCATACACACACATGCATACCAGAGAGGCTTTTACATAGGAAGAGTTAGAAACGGGGTTTAAGAAGGAGATAGGACAGACTGCTCTGATGAGGCACAAGATACATATGGCAGACAAGTGTATCAAACCACAACCACCCTTACAAGCCCCTTTATCTTCTTAGTTCTTGTTTTCCTATGCCTGCTCCTTCCCAAATCATGTTAATCCTCCTTTTATCCCTTAAATATGCCACAAAATGTCTTGTGCAATCCCAAGATGCTATGTGCCATAATGTACCTCATAACCTGGGCAGTGCTTCCTGCCTTGGTCAAAATATAATGTGGAAGTGAAATGCTATGTAGATTCTGAAGAGACTTCTGCATTCATTTATTTTCAAATACAAGTCTAAACTTTATGTTTACCTACCTGAATATTACTGTGTTCACTATTCTCATGCAGTTATTTGTACTAGTTGTGTACTAAGAGCTTCAAGTAACAGCATGAGACAATGTCCATGATAGAGACAATGTCTACATTGCAAACAGGAGAATGGAGTTGAGAAAGAAGAAAAAGTGTTCCATCTGGAATTTATTCCCTGAATAAATTCACTTTACTGCTTTAATACATTTACAAGTTTATTTGTTACACACATAAAGCAATGCAATATAAAATAATCATTCCACATCAGAACAAAATTAGCTTTATAGCATTATCATTGCAGTGCATCAGAAGTATTTTGAATACGTGCAGAATATACTCATGTAAAGTGCTGTAACCCTAGCGAATTGATTTCCATGAACAAATCTTAACAATTAAAATGCTGCAGATCAGAGGCTGAGATGGAAATCAGCTGATTGGTACCCACTCAGAATCTGGAGCTATGTCTTTTTCTTTCTTTCCTATTTAATTATTGTGATTTCTGTTGTTGTTGTTGTTATTATTACTGTAATTATCATTACATGCTATGTTGCTAACTGTTACATAGTAACTAACAAAATTAGGTTTTCATCTTCACCCCAGAGTACCAATAAATCCTGTCCAAACAGCACACAGCCTACAGGACAGGTCAGAAAATGACAAATAACAAATTTATTGAAATATACGCAATCCCCAATAATCACCTGTATTATTGATGACAAATACAGGAAAAATATGTGAAAAAGAACAACTTTACAGGTTGTAAATGATAGGAGGACAAGCAAAAGGCAGCATGATAAATGTACAAAAGCAATAACATAAAATGAAATAACAGTTTTGCACCATATATATTAAAATACACAACAGTGTTTACAAAATGCTGCAGCTAATTCATAAAAAAAAAAAAAAAAAAAATACATCAAGGAACATATTCTGCAGAAATGGACTGAATGACCACGCTATTATCTGCATCATTTAATACCACTTAAGTCAAGATGTTAATTTTAGTCCATGTGGCTGTACTTACGTATGCATTACTTTCAGGACAAATACTAAGCAGACTTGGTCACAGACTAGCAACATTATAAGCTATTATCATTCTGCTTGCTGCTGTTCTCTTCAACACTAACATACTATTAAGCACTATGTGATATATTCTCAAGAATGCCCTTGGAATTCAGCTAAACACAGCAAGAAATAAAAGGCATAGGTGTTATAAATCTCAATCTTGAGTTTCTTCTCTGATTTTTTTTTTTTTTTTAAATAAGGTGCTATACTAAAGCTGAATAAGGATTTAATCACTGAGGACAAAAATAAAATTGTAGTAGTCCTCTCTGTTGTAGATGCATCTGTTAAATTAAATTAAAAACAGTTCGATTTTACTAGAATTACAGTTCAGAATTATCCCAGGCTTGATTCTCTAGTTAGCAGAAGTTGCAAATTCTAATTATCTCTGACAGCCTGGGTTTAAACATTAGGCTAGAAATGTTGAAAATGTTTTCTTCAGTTTTTCATCAGATAAATTTTGGATTCAGTTTATCTTTTGATAGGATTGAACATACCATACTGCTGTACTTCTTTTCAGGGAATTGCTTTCCTGAATTACTTTTCTGTCCATTGGAATATATGAAAGGGAACAGTCGAAACATAAGCAGTCTCATAACTGAACAGAACTTTGTTAATTCAACCCTGATGAATATTGTCGAGGGCATTTCTTAGCAGATCCCACACATCTTATTTTTAGTCCTCGAACTTCGATTGCAAAATTGTTTCAGAACTTCCCCCTCTCCTGATCAGAACACTTGTAGTTTACAGCTTATATTTTTTCGTAGACAGAGTACAGCAGTTCATGCTACACCAAATTTTTGGCAAGCTACATCAACTTTTTCTTCACTTGCTCTTGTATCTCCACTAATTTACAATGAGCTTAAGCTTTCCTGCTTTGCAGCATATCACTTCTGTAACTAGTAGTTGCAGAGAGTAGTTGCAGTCCTAGACTTTTCTACCAGTACAGGATGTTATTTTTCCAGTTTATTCTTTCAGGAAATTATTTAAACATAAAAGATCTTTCAATCTTTTCTTTTTAAATGTATTTAGTAAAAGACCTGATAGAACTAAAAATAAAATTGCTAACAAAAAATATTTATAAATAATATGCAGTGATACCCTCAGTTGTCTCTATAGTTAAAGAAAATAAAGCAGAATAAAATGGACTGAAGTACTTAAGTGCAGTAAGTATAAATAAATATGAGAATAAGTATTTTAATACTGTACTAGCTACCTACACAATGCATAAGTCTTAAGAAAAAAAAAAGTTCATCTTTTATTGCAACTATAAAACTAGGTCTTGCTACATTAGACAATCTCCACTCACAAAAGATCAATGTAATGCACTCAGCAAATGTAAATTACTGTCCAAAAATTTGAATTTGGATGAAATTTCCCCGCTTGAGCTCTTTATGCTTCACTTCAAAATATAACCAGCATATATTTATTTACCATTTGAAAGATAAATGTACGTATTAAATTACTGGATTTACACTTTGTTCATTGCCACACTTCTTTGGATTTTCGGTGCTAGAAATACAGCTATAGTGTGCTTGATCTTGACTTAGGCAGAGTTGGAAAGACAGCGGAGTTTTGTTGATTCCTCTACCAGCACCCTTATTGTATGTTTTTCTGCTACAGTTTTGAAATCGCAGTCATTGTGCCTACCAACCTGATTGTACTCTATTGGCAATACTCCTTCCACAGTCACTATCTCACATCTGATGTGCCAGCTGGGCTATGCTAACGTCACTTTCAGCACAGCAGAGGACAAGCAGATGAGAAGCAACACTAGTTGTGGTGGGCAACAGCATGCTCACGTATCATCATTCTGTTGCATAGGAACATGAAACCCATGCCGTCCTAGCTAAACTGGCATAAAGGGAGATATTTGAAGAAGCAGGTTATTAAATGCTTGGAGTCACAAGATAGCAGCTTTTGGTTGCCCACAAGATCTGTGTATGATTTAGTCTCTGTGGTGACAAAGATCCAACTTGAAAAATCAGGCTCAATGTTTCCAAAGCACAGTTAATAGCTGCAGGTATTGTATTACATATTTTTCTATCTAAATCCAGGTAGAATTTCAATATTTAATGAATTTCATCATTGCTTTTCCACATTCTGATTGCTAGTTTTCTGAAGAGTCCTTTCCTTCTAATAATTAGGCACTAATTTCACTAATGTTTATGTTTTCTTACATTTCCTTCTTCCTTTTCTCTCTTTTTATGGTGCTCAGGATAATGGTATGATAGCCAAAAGGAAATGTGTATAATACAATAATGCTTCTGAATATGTTACTACAGGTACTAAGTCTCTATCCAAACCAACTGTCTTTAGCAGCATATTATTACAATAAATTAATATAAACAAAGCATTTGAAGATATCAGTTGCTTACCAAATGCAAAATTATTGAGGATTGCTAAACACTTTTACAATCAGTCCACCATCAGAGTGCTTACAGGACTCCATCTTTATGTAGTACCTCATTGACATAAGAGACTAGAGGTCTCTGGTTTTGCATGACTGCTTGCAGATGATCACCAAGAAATGTGACATCACACAGAATAAAATAAAATAAAAATAAAGCTTAAATAGTTTGTATTTTAAAGGAAAAACACAAACAATTGTTATTTTTTTCCATAGAAACTTGTGTAACGGTGCCCATAAGGAGGTTTCTAGTAGTCCAGTACTAAAGAGCTGAGGAGGCAGAAAAATGAAAAGAGTCAGTGAGCTGATAATAGAATCCACAGAACTAACTGCTCTGCCTTTAAGTTTCTGTACAAGGCAAGAGGAGAGCTTGTTTTGAAATGCTGGAAGCAGCACCACTCCATCCTACAGTGCCTGCTTTGGATAATATTGATTCAAATAAAAATCAGCTTTGAAGCTATGGTGTTGTAGCCCTTGTATAAACTATCCCACTGACTGTGAGAAGTGCCATATCTACTGTCCACTGCTTGTCTGTGGATGAGTAGGTTGTATTTTTCATCACTGACTTTTATACTGTGCAGAGTGATCAAGTGCCTGCACGAAGTTCTGAAAACCTTTGTTCTCAGGATGAGCCTCCTCCTTCTGATGACTTTCTCAAAGGTTTTCCATGTTACATCTGCAGCTGTGCAGCCGCCTTTAGATCTCAGAAGTTGAATGGACTCATCCAGGAACTGATGAACAAGGCTGTTTTATCCACACTGTAAGGAACACAAACATGGGTACAGCACCACTTAGTTCCTTCTTTTCATTTTTGTCTTATCAACTCAAAGAGATCTAAGAAAAAAAGGGAACCAGGACTAGGACAGCCACATCCCAGAAGACAGGAGACAGTGCTCTGAGCTACACAGAGACTTAGAGACTTAGAGCTGCTTGATAAACAGCAGCTGGAGACCAATTATTAGATTGATTCACAGAATGGCTTGGATTGGAAGGGTTGGAAGGCACCTCAAAGATCATCTAGTTCCAATTTTCCTGCTGTGTGCAGGGTTGCCAACCACACAATCAGGCACTATCCTGGGATCTAAGGACAAGGATATCCTTATACTTAAATTTGAGGATAAGGTTTGAATGAGAAAAGAAGTGCTTCTTAGATATTTTGGACTGATACATGGTTATGCTGGTTCACTCATTGAGTGGACTAGTACCAAACTAGAGCAGTACAGTCCCTGGCCTGGTCAGAATCAACTTGGAAAAGGAGTACTTTGTCCATTACTGAAAGGACAGTTTTTCTAGGCTAAAGGACAGTGGTTTTTAACAGCTTAACAACTGTTGCCAGACAATTAAAAAAAAAATCATCTAAATAAAATCAAAGAGGAGTTTTAGACAGCAAAGTAGAATAATTCACAGTAAAAACGGGCAAGGACCCTACAGCTAAACCTGTTTTTAATGAAAAGTTGAGGAACTTTCATGGCATGTTTGAACTCTGTTTCATAACAGGACTCTTCCCAAAATGTGTGAATTTCTAAACTTAAACATGTACTCACCAACTATTCTTTCTTTTCAATTATTCCTGTGGAGGGAAAAAAAAAAAAAAACAACACATTTTTGTACATTCTGATCTACACAACAGTTCGTTATAGTATATCATGTAGGTTCTAATTTGCCAAATATCGTCATGCTTTTGGATTGCTTGTTTGAGAGGATAACTTTTCTCACATTATGTAAAAGAGGTATTCTCTGTACCCCAGAGACTGAAAAGCTCTGACTGTATTTTTCTCCTTCTTGTGAAGAACAGCTTTGTTTATGAGTCTGGGCTGAAATATTCAGAAAGTCAGAAAGCCATACACTGGAGCATGGGTGGCCCTGATTTTGAATAATGACATAGTGACAAAGGGTAACATACTGTATTTTAGTAGTTGAGATATGTTTTTTATCAATGAAAGGTTGATCAAAATCTATCAAAATGTTCTCCAGGTTTTGCCTTGTTGCTTCAAACTTCCCACATATTCAATTTAAATGCAAAAGATATGCCAGATTTGTCCTGCTGCCCTTGACATACACTCAACTCCTGAACCCCGACATTGTACTAGAAACAATGTCCTTTTGAGCTTGACTTTCACTACGCATTCAGATAAGCCCAAAGGTTTCAGTCTTAGCAGTAGTTTTGACATATTCAGAAGAACTTTCCTCTGCATAGAAAGTGGAATAATAGTAATTCATCAATCCTGCATGTGCATACACTTTTGCAATAAAGAGATTCGTGAGCTTTTCTGAAGATGCAATTCAGACCTGCAAGTCTTTTTCTCCAGAAGGATCTAGAAGCTATAGCTCTGTCCAAAACTTTGATATAAATCAGACTGAAAAAGAGAAACATCAGCACCTTTATTCATCAGACTTAGCATTTCTAAAACATTTCTCAGACTATGGTGCAAGCCAAAAGCAAAACTCTGTATTGAACTTAATGGTGCACTGGGTTAATGAGGCATGTCTTGTTATGTTCATGTCTCTGCATGCTCATATTATGGCATACTAGATTCATCTTCATTTTCTGTGAACTGTTACAACACTTACTGCACATCATTAAAACTCAGTTTTTCAAAGTAAATAGAAAGTTTCTATGAATACAAATCAGTAACACAAAAAACCAAATCTGCATCAATAATTTCAGATCACGCCTTCTATCTTTTGCCATGAAAACAACAGAAGGAGGCTCTCCTTTCTCTCAGTATAAAATTTCTAAATTACATTATTCATCACATTAGTGCTACTTACCAAACTTTGTTGTTTTGAAAGATGTGACAAAACTGAAGAAAGATGACAGAGCAGCATCTTGGGACACAAGAACTGTGAAGTTTAAATGCAAAATCCTGTAATTGATTGAAGGCTACATTCTGTCCCCATATGCCCACATATTGATCTTATCAGGATCAATAAGAGTCATGGATTTTTATATAAGGAAAGATTTTGTCCGCAGACATCACTCAGCAAAAGATTGTGTTGAATATAAAGAAGGTCTGTACTTACAGACTAAAATTATCAAGAACAAAATGGCAGACAATCCTCCCAGAAAATACCTGCGAATGTAACAGTAAAGTTTAGAGAAAAGCAGGGGATGCATAAACAGATGACTGGGTTAAGGAGGAGGCTTTTGCAGATAACCAACTACCACTTCTAGGTGATCAGCAACGTGAAACCTTAAGTTACTTGAGCTATTGAGGAAAACCACCTAGAAATAAGGATATCAACATTGCCAGCCTGAGAGAAACACTCATATTAATCACCTGGAAAGATACAGATCTATTCTGATTCTCCTCAGGCTTCCACAACCCTTGTCAAAAACATGCTTGACAAAGTAGGCATCTGCACACATATTTTTATGCATACTCATATAGCTGAGATATTTGCCTGCATTGACAATTGTGAAAATATGATAACATAAGATATATCTCTTTGCAAAATTGACTAATTTGTGTTTTATTCACCAGGTGAAACACAATAAGCATTAATATAAAAAGCAACAAAGTTAAAAAGGATTACCTTGTACATACTGAAATGATTAAGCACACCATCAGTGCAGCGATCTGAGCTAGAAAATTTGGCACTGAATTGGATTCTAAAAGAAAAATAAGGAAAACAATTCTCATGAATTTTCAAGAAAGTAAACACATGATAGAAGGTGTTACTAAAGATTACCCTCAGCCCATGAGACTAGCAGTTTCTCTCTGTTTTTATGAGGATTCACCTACACTGGCTCAAAGCAGAAATCTAATTTTCATGCTCTGGGTGTCTCCCAGGAGTCTTTTTCCCCCACAGCCATAGAGATTCTGTGCCCTTCAACGCTTGCAGAAAACAAGCACTTCTGAATAATTGCCTTTTTCATGTTTTGTTCCCATGCCCTTTCCTCCATTTTCCTCTTCTCTCTGCATTTTTCTTTTTACGTTTATGGCTGAAAATAGGAGAGAAAAAGGAAGTAGGGAGAAATGAACAAGTAAATACCAATCTTAAGATTTCATTATTTTTAAGGAGTCATTTAATTTATTTTTTAAGGTACATTTTCATTTTTATTATGTACATCAGCATTTTTAATGTGAATATTTCTGCTTCACTCTAAAAATGAAGTTTTTCAGGATAAGAATCTAACATACCTGACTTGTTCAGTGTATCTTCATTTCCATCTATCATAAACGGAGAGCAGGATGGTGAGGCAAACAGTGATTTCCCGGGCTCAATAAACTCCTCATCTTTGGTAAGAGAGGCTCCATTAGATGCTGGAATTTGCCCTTGTGGCACTAAGATGTTATATTCACAAGAAAAGTCTGAATTGTCTATAAAAAGTGGATGTATAAATGTGACTTCACAAAGGATGAGCTTTGAGAATTTGCAGTAATAGATTTTATGAAACAAACAAAACAACAACAATTGTAGGAAGGTTTTCAAATTGTTAGGGGCAGGAATGGCAAGTTCAATGTATGCAGGAGAAAATAAGCAGAGCAAAGACAGAACTATATAGAGCATAACACAATGATATTAAAATAACCAGGTGAAAGCAGCCTTAGCCAGATATGAATGACTGCAGAGCAAATGTCACTGGTGATGTCTTTGTGTTCAAACTCAGTCTATAAATGCCCTTTTGCCACAAAAGTCCTTATGGAATCACAGCCTCTGAATTTTAATGCCAGGAGCTCAGTTCACCATAATTTGATTGCTCATGTATCCTTTACCTGGACATTTTGGCAGACAATCCAAACAAAACCTAGAGGAGATATCACTCCCTGCCAAATACAGATTATAATGTGGCTAGATTACTTTGTACATGGTCAGAGCTTACCAGTATCAGTCTGACTGGCCTGTTGTTCACTGCATTTGTCAGGCCAAGGATCGTCTACATGGGAGGAATCCATAGTGTTGAGAATGGTGCTGCTAAGCCACTGGCTGGAGGCACTGAGACTGAACAAGCTGGCAAGAGAGCGTCTCATTTTCTTCCTTTGTCGGAATATCCTAGAAAGAAAAGGCTCATTGCTGAGGGATAGACTTACTTATTCTTAACAAGCAGAAGCAGAGCTAAAAAGCTTGTAGAACTGAAATGGAAGAACCAGGTTCTTGGTACTGTTCCCAGCTCTGCTGTGGACCTGGCTGTGACCACCAGGGATCACTACTGCACACTGCAGTAATGTCAGGGGATGTAGTAACAGCACAGTAATGCATCAGGATATTGTGATGCTTCATATTGTGGTACCAAATGATACTTCATTTGACAGACTTTAGTATTGCTCTGAGTATAGGGTCTTATGCTCCCCACAATTTTCATCCTACCATATACTAAAGTGACATAGACTGGATCCACTGTTCTTGTACTTTTTTGAACAATATGTTATATCTCATCCTAAACCAATGCTTTTTCTGAATTCAGGAGAAAGTTTTCACCAACAAAGAATGGCAGGTCCAGACTTTTCTTTTAACACTTATCTTTTTATTCCTTATCTTGATAACATCCCATTGGCAAAATGAGTTGTAGCTCTCATTTTCAACTCCAATTATAGCAACTGTGTACTGTACAGTTTTGGGGTAGTATGACTGCAAATCAAGTGATTTTAATTAAAAATTAAATCAGTTTAGATATTCTTATGAAGAGACAACTCCCTGAGCACAAGAAGGATGTGGAACTGTTGGAATGGGACCAGGAAGAGAGCAACAAAGATGATCAGAGGGCTGGAGCACCCCTTCTATAAAGAAAGATTGAGGGAGATGAGCTTGTTTAACTTGGAGAAGAGAAGGCTCTGGGGAGACCTCATTGCAACCTTCCAGTATTTGAAGGGAGCTTACAAGCAGGAGGGAGACCTATTTTTTACATGATCTGATAGTGATAGGACAAGGGGAAATGGCTTTAAACTAAAGGAGGGGACATCTAGGCTAGATGGTGGAAAGAAATTATTTACTCAGAGAGTGGTGAGGCACTGGAACAGGTTGCCCAAAGAAGTTCTGTATTGTCCCAGAGCTCACCATTGGAGGTGTTTCAATGCCAGGTTGAATGGGGCCTTGGGCAGCCTGATCTGGTGGGTGGCATCCCAGCCCATGGCAAGGGATTAAAAACAAATTATCTTTAAGGTCTCTTCCACCGTATGCCATTATATGTTTTTATGATACACATAAATAAAGAAAAAATAATAAATCATCTTAAGCCAAGCTAAATGCAGGCAGCCATGAAGGTATGTTCTGATAAGTCCAGAGATATTGAGCCTATCAACAGTATGGGGTAAAATCTGCATGTAGTTTGCTTACCGAACTAAGTTTTCTTTATAGGTAACGCTTGTCTGGGATGGTGACAGTGTTATGTTGCCATCTTCATCAGACAGAAAGCTGTCTTCTGTCAAAATGTAATAACCATTGGAAAGCAGCCGAGGGCTGCGGCGACATGTGAAGAGGGAGCCTCTCGAAGGGCTTGTGGAACAGCACCTGTAGGCAGTGCCATCATTGAGAAAGGTGCAAGCATAACTAAGGAGGAGAGAAGGAAAAACCTCTGATTCAGAGGATGTCTAGACAGTACAAGACCATGATTTCATGATAATAAATGTACATATGTCACTGACTCAGGTAACAGGAGCTGGCAGTGACATGGATTTAAAATATGCAGATAATGCGTAGGAGGTTTTCAGCCAACCACAGTGTGTTTGCATCACACTTTCCAGAGCATCAGACTACAAGAGGGTTTCACAACAGGTGCAGCATTTTCATCAATGCACTTAAGGCAGCCTGGCTTGAGAAGTGCATGGTGCATTTCTGTGGCAGTGCTTTTCACCAAGGAGATCTGCCACACCTACCCCAGCATGGTGCCCTCACAAGTATTACAATATTTTGCTCTGAAGCTACTGTTACAATCAAGTTATCACTTATGATGTCTACTTTCTTCTCAACAGCTTTGAGTCCAAGCAACCATTCAGTGATATTCACAAAAAACTAGGAAGACTCTGGATTGATTCAGTGTTTGAAACTGGGTTTCAGTAACAGGTTTCAGAATCCCATACAGCATGTCATGAAGGGGTACCATGATTTCAGTGGGGGGGAGGGAACGTGGAAGAAAGATATTCCAAAACCTCATAATTGCAAAGCTAGTGCTTTTAACTTTCCATGGAAGTATTTCATAAACTAGCTTCAGCACTTCATCTCTAGAAACTCTATAAAACCTGAACTGAAATAAAAGTAATATTAAACAAGTATAATTTTCTTCAATACCTTTGATAAATATGTTCTGAGAGACTGTGCCTGTGTTCTCCATCATGCGCTGTTGAACCTACAGAGGCCAAATAAGAGTTATTATCATATTCACTGACAACTTGCACAGTTGACAGGTCTTCATTGATAGGCACCTTGTGGAAATCAAAAGACCATAAATAAGCTAAACAAAAAGATAGGAAGAGAAAAATAAAAGGATGGAGGAAAGACACAGTGACTCTGGCAGGACTGTTTAATATCACCTCAGTCAGGACAGCACAGAATCAGAGCCAGCCATAGTCAAATATCTGTGCAGGTTATTACCTTGGGATATATAATGATTGGTACAAAAGCAATAGCTATAGTAATTTTAATGGTGTTTGCCCAGAAATCTGTTTCACGCTGAAAATAGTACACATACTTGTTATAGCTACAGAGTGGAACGGAAGGACCACCATTATCATTAAGGTATTTCATTGTCATTTTTTTCAGATAAAATTTGCTGACATGCCACAATAAGCATAGGGATAGAGACAGTGACAGAAATTGACACTAACTTTGTGGCAGGAGACTAAGGAAATAAATAGGATTTGTCTGGATTACCATGGCTCAAGTTTGCAATATGCTGCCAGATGTTCAGCAGCTGTCAGAGTCAATCTTACAAAATATGAGCAATGGCTAACCAGAGGGATATATTCATAACAGATTTATATCTTTTGCTACGTAGAATTACAGATGATATGATCTTTCCTTATCTCTCTGGTATCTTTAGAGCATCATGCTATTAGTAAATGCCTGTCATTCCCCTGTGAGAGAAGATATGTGAATAACAGGATTTTTTTTAAATGTTGAAGTACAAGCTGAGGCAAAGAAAATGCATAAAGGTCAGCATTCCCACTTTGGTAGTCTTGTTTACCCTCATTCAGAGCTCACTTGCCAGGTGCTGTCTGCAGACTGAGCCTTGGGGCTCAGCAGAGTTGCCAAAGAGATAATTAAAACTTGCTGAGCTATTTTTTGCAAACTAGCCCTATTATGCTATTCCCATACATACTGTTTCTCCAACATTCCAAAAACACATATTTCACTTTCTAGTGGGAAAAAAACAAACACGCTCTATATTTTTCTCCAGGCAAAAACAATCTGGAGTGGAGGTACAAGATGTCAAGCAGCATCAGCCAGAATCTCACACAACAAACTGCCCAAAAGACAGGCATTGCGTGTTTCCCTGACTGACATGTTGTAGACCTATGTTTCATACACAATTAGCTCCTGAAAGATTTTTTCTTACTGTAGGTAAAATCATGCATACAATCATGACTTTCAATTGTGCAAAAATATTACACTCAAAAAAAGAGGTTTATCTGAACACTAAATGAAAATGCAGGAAAAACTCAACAGGTGGTTAGCAGATCTACCCCAAGTTTTGTCAGCCACCCACGATCCTTCCACACCAAAGTGTTTTTATCAAAAGCCCAGACAAATGTACACAAATTTACTTCCTCGTGGTGTTGATGTAACATGTGACATTTCGTACATCTTGAAAAGGACTGGTTCATACACTCGGGAACAACAAATAATGTGGATTGCTTGTAAGAGTTTAAAAAAAACAAGGGAGGTATGATTGATTTTGCAACCTTTTAAAATCAAGGAGTATCAAGTATTAACATGAACATATAACACAGTATTAGTTACAATACACCACTGAATGTTATAGCTTTGACAAAAGTGATTGGCTCTAGGGCAAATTTGTTTGAAAAGGAGTAGGAAGGAATACCTCTGCATCAATTATATCTACTATAGTTCTTAAACAATCTGAGAGTTAAACTTCTTTCCAGCTATTGAAACTTGTGTCATCACTGTATTGCACTTTACTCCCCTAGTTATGTTACAGCAACCACTCTTCAGGATAGTGACTTACATATGGACAGTGCTGTCATTAAAAAGTATTGACACAAACTGAACAAAGTGACAGAACAAACTACAGCCCATCTGCTGCTAGTAGAAGTGCCTCATAAAGTTGTGAGGTACGTGAGGTCTGTCCACAGGGCTCTTGTTTATCTGCCAGTCATCACAGAAGTAATACTTCAGATAAAACAGAGTATGTACATATGTTAAAATGGGAAGTGAGATCTCTACATATATATTACTGGAGAGATGATGAATTTCTCTCTTTCTAAGAAGTTTCTCAGCAGTTGTGATTTGCTTTTAAGCTATTTTAAGTAATGGCAAGGCCAGGCTTCTATAAACAGGCATGTAACAGGCAATTCAATGGATTGCTCCTCCAAACTCTCTAACGACAATTCGTGGCTTATACATTAATAAAGAGGGTTCTTGAAAGTCTTAATTCAGTGCTGGAGAAGACTTGTAAACATCATGTTGCAGACAATGCTGCACAGTGTTCTTGTTGTATTTAATATTCAGTTCCATTTGCGAGCTATTAATAGTGTGAGAAGAAATAGTAACAATAATAAGCAAGCCAAAACAAAGCTTCTGAACCACCACTGTACATTTAATCGGATGTATATGTAAACTACAAAATGAGCATCAATACAGAACTTTATGGCACGAGAAAAGTCCAACCGCTCTAAGAAATCTGAATAAAATTGAATTTAAGATGAACATGGCAATGTTTTATGACAAGAATTCAATTCAAAGCTTAAGGCAGCCTCTCCTTCATATCAGAACACCTGGAAACTTGTGTCATAATATAAAGAAAAAGTCATTGTGCAAAGCAGAACTTTCCCTCCCCAAAATAAGTTAATCCTTAACACAATGACAACCTCAATTGATAGCTAACTTGTGCATGTATACATTGTAAACATTTACATTAGTATTAAAATACAGGTCTAACTATTACAATAGTTGAACCTTAGGCAACCAGATTTATTCTATACTACCTACCAAATAAAAGTGTCTACAAAAATATTTTTATTTATTCACACGTATCAGTCATTACTGAACAATTTTCATATCTTTTCTCCCTGCAGGTAATAATGATAACAACATCCAGAAAAAATGCAAACCTTCCTGAAGAGCAGAATATCAATAATTCAAAGGTTAATCATTTCTCAGCTAAGAGATAAATATACGTAAAATCTTTCAAACCTGGAAAATCCATTTCACAATGAAAAAATGTATGCCAAAAAGTTTCTCATCACCACCAGAGCCTTTGAGACGTGTGTGTAGGTTTCTGCAGCTTCCTGGAGCAGAACTGTACTGAGTTTTTGGAAGGGCAGGGCTGTGAAGTCCCTTGTTTCCTTTTGAAAACAGCCCATGCAATCAGAAGCACAGAGGCAGAGTGAGGTCATGCTTCCTGTCAAGAAGCCTCACATCAGAAGCATTCAGTTGGGAGAGTAAACTGAAGATTAAGATTAGCCCAGGGAACGAACGTTCCTGCCGACTGTTGTGATATACTAGCACACTGACTATAAATAACGGATAAACATTTGTTTCAAATACAATACTGAGAAGAAAGACAAAATCTTTTCTCATAAAGAAAAGTGGTGCAGAATTTTGTTTCACCTTCACTTTTCTACCTTACTCAGAAAACTCTGAAGTGCTATAAGCAAGTCACCCCGTGTATTCGGCGAAACAGCCAGCAAGCTGGTTTGGGAGCCTGACAGGCTTCGATTTAGGAATGCAAGACAGCTACCACAAAATCCACACAGAGCAGCAAGATATTTTACAAAAGATATTAAAGATAACAAGATATTATTCAAAAGAAGTCTTTGTCAAGAGTACACAGTTGTTTATGTTCTGTGGTCAAAACATTATTGCTAATATATATCATGCAATATTAAGATCAATTTATTTGAACAGAGAAACCTTCTGAGTCCTGTCAATCAAAATGATTGAGCAGTTCTACAGAACTACTACATATACAAAAATAATTTAAACTAATTCACTTAATTTTTAAAAAACATCTAAGAATTATACAGCTGTGGGAGCAAAACTTTCTCCAGAAAAACAGGTAAAATATGCTAGCATCTCTCTTGTAGCCTTCTTGCATCACTGACAGAAATAAGACATGGGCCTTTAGTATGATTTAAGTGGTTTAATGACAGTTTTCTCCTTGGAGAAGGAAAAACAATTCCACTGATAACAAATGAACAGAAAATTCTCACCTCACAGAAAAGCAGATGAAATAGGAACTAGACAATGTTACAAAAAAACTTCTGCATGATAGCCAATCTAAAATGAGTATTTTAAGGTCTTTTTGTTCAGAACTTTAATCATAGGACATATTCCTTCTTTGTATAACTTCTTTTAATTTATAGGATAATGCCAATGAGAAAATGTAGTGCAACACTATTTCCATGCATGTTTTCTACAGCCTTCCCTGTTGTTCCTCAAACTTCCTAGCCCAACCCAGGCTCCACCTCAGCCTGATGAGTTTAAATGATAAGAAACTAATACACTAGCAGTTTTGCTGTGCAGTAGTTTTAGGTCAGTTGCATAAATTGCAAGTTCAACCAACGGAAGGAAATGAGAAATTACAGCAGTGAGCCCCACACATATTCCTGCTCTTCTCCCAGGCTTTCTCTACCAGCTGGTCCAGCTTGATCTTCACCAGTGGCTACTTACTGTGACTCTGCGGTCCCATCCCAATGGCTGCTGCTTTGTTTTTCTCTCTTCTGTCTATCGTCTCTCCAGTTGCTGCTTCACAAATGCAAGGGACCTCTGACTCAGGGTCTGACTCCAGTTGCTGTACTCACACCCTGTATACTTCTGTACTCACCACCTGAGAGGCCACATCTGTGTTCCATTTTGGGCCCTTCTCTACAAAAAAGGCATTGAGATCCTGGAGCATGTCCAGAGAAGGGCAACAAAGCTGTGAAGGATCTGGAGCGCAAGTCTTATGAGGAGCGGCTGAAGGAACTGGGATTTAGTTTAGACAATCTAACTGTTTAGATTGATTATGAAAGTTCACAAACTGGGACTTTAGGAATATCTGCAGTGACTAGAGGTGGTCAGAACAGACACAGCTGTTGGCCAAAAGTCTCTAGCTGCATCTTCTATCAAGAATTGCAGTAGCAACACTGATGCACTGACTGCTGGTATGAACTGGGATTGAGTGGGAATGGGGTTTGGGATGGCAGGAGAGGCACTATATGAATTACATGTGCTTAAAGCATGTCAACTAGCAGATCATCAAGCTGCCAGAACACATTTACATGCAGCATCTCAGGACATGCAAACAGAAATGGAAGGACAGTGAGTAAGCCAAGAAGGACGCTGTGAGGAGATGGATCACTGTCAGCTCTGCAGAGTACAAAGAGCACATACAAACCCAAGGACAATGTGGCCAACCTAGGAAGAAACCACAAAACGTGGTGAAGACTCAGTTGCCTATATTCCATATCAGCTCAGGTAAAGCTGGGCAGCCTACACGCACAGCAGTATTCAAAAGCTGAGCAGGCTACCTAGATACACATCTTTAGTGTACCAGCTCTATCTAGACAGATCTGAACTTTTGTTAGGGTGATGCCTCGCTACTTTACAAATCCCCTAATTCAAATCAATGCTTCTCTGGAAGTGATGTACTGCTTATCAGTGTACCTGAGACCATGGCTGATTTCTGTGACAGTTTTGATGTGATCTTCATGAAACGATAGTGGAAGGTCTTGTATTGCTGAGCAATGAAGGCTTCTAGACATCATATAATGCTAAAAGTCACAATATATACTGAAAAGGTATAGTTGGGAAGGTTACTGGTACCTGAGGCATGGATATTGGCAAACTACAGATAGTACTGATGTCATGGTCATTTCCATAACAAATTATACTGATGAGTGTGTAAATGAAGATAGATAGCAATTGGAAGTAATACTCTGATAATGTTTTTTAAAATATCTGCCTTGCATGCTGCTTTATGCACCATCCTTAGGAGCCATCTCTATTTTTATGTAAGTAACTACTGCAGATTGACAGTGACTGAATCCCTTTCTGTCTATATGCCAGTATTTAAACAAAATCCAAAGTTGTGAAGTTTGCACAGAAAGTTTGCAGGCTTTTCTGGAACTGTCTGCAGTTTTTCCAGCTGTTCCTATGTCATACTTGTCACATTTCCAGCTGAACTGAAGGTGCTTTCCTGGACTAACTCAACTGCTAGGGAGAGGAAAAGGCATATGCAGCCTTCATATAACATAGATGATTATGATATACTGGAGGCAGAGTGGGTTTACAGAATGGAAGCTATCCAGCACTGTATAATGATCAAGGATTTGAGTGTGACCTAGCAGGGAATTGAGAACTTAGACCAAAACTTCTAGAAACCTGTCAATGGGATGTCAGCACAGACCTAAAGGACAAATATCAATAAACAAGAAACTTATCCCATAAACAAATGTTTTGCAAGAATTTACAAGCAGAGTTGGACACTCAGAGCTCGTCTGTGTTGACAACCATCCTTCAGCCCTACAGACACACCAGGACTACAAAGGAGATAGGAAAATGTAACACGGATGATACAAAATGATTGGCATTGCCTGCTGGCAGATGTGACATCTGTTTTCATTCTCAGTGCTGGACTGCAAGAGGTTGAACAGATGTGAGTTTTGGAGTTACACTCTCCTTCGCTTGAAGTTGCAAATTCTCTCATCATATTTGTACTGGTAACTTCACAGCAAAACTTTCCTTGCTAGAGTGCATGTTTTGTAGTGATTTATCCATTAGACTCACCTTTCCTCTTACAGAATTATCTCTCAGTATCTCCATGTTTGAGATAAACGTTCAGCTGCTGAGCACCCAAACAGTGACTCCAATACAGTTGTCATCTTGGCAGGACTTTCCTTCCATCCCTTTCCCTCACCCACCATGAGATCAGCCCTTAAAAATGGCAGACTATGAAAGACTTGCCAATGGGATATGGGATGCTTGTGAGTAAAGTGCTCTGCTTATGCACCACAAGTTATAAATTGAATTTCAGTCTCAAAGGGAAATAAACTAGGAAACCAATGAACAATCAGAGCAGGCACAAGCAATTTTTTTCCATTCAGTAGAGTTCTTAACAAGGCTCTTCAGTAAGTTCAGTAAAATGTTTACTGACATGTTCAGACCTCTCCAAAACCAAAACACATCCCAAAACATATAGCTGCAATATGTAAGGCAGAAGTAAGCAACACATTGCACAGCACTGCTTCCAAGACACAAACACAACGAAATCTCAGGAGGTCTAACATTCATTGGAAAACAATATTCATAGCACAGTGAATATTGAGTGTGCCCACAAGAAATATCAAATGGTTGCACTGGCAGTACTTTAGTACATGCAGCATGGCCCAGCAAAGCTGCCTTTGTCCAGAGCTGCTGCATCGGGGGTAACAGGCTGGTAACCTATAACTTTAGCTGCCTCTCAGGATCTTTCTTCTTTCTTTGGATTGGGACTCTTTCACTGATGTTAGCATTACCTGTATAAAAGCACACTTTGCTACTAACCTGGCCTTAACAGTCCTCACATCTCAGCATCCTCATCATACTTCACTTACAGTACCGCTACAAGAGAACATAACTCCAGGTTTATAGCTTCATGTCACCTCTCCAACATGCATTAAAATACAGTGATGTGGCTGCAATACCTGTACAGCAAATGGCTAGCTCACTGGGAGAAGTCATTTCTTGAATTACATGCATCCTGCAAGGAACTAGGGAGAAACTGAGTAAAAAACTTAAAGGTGTCTTTAAAATGTGGAAAAGACCAGGGCTGGTGTAACTGATGCCAAGCAGGGTATCAAAATGGACAAAGGAAGTGGCAGGAAAAGCACAGATGATGGAGCAGAGCCAGGCTACACCTAAGCTCAGTACACAAACAAATTGATTAGGGCAGAGGTTCTAATGCTTGTTTGCTAGATGGAGGCCACACAGTCACTATTTAAATAGAAGCCTCAGCGGTCACTTTAAATGCCCTGCTACTGTAACAAGGATAAAAACAAAGATGGAGGTTTATTCCACGACTTTCTCCTTGTGATTATAATATCTGACGTTTAGAGTAGTTTTTTTATAGACTATTCCAATTGCTCACAATTAAAATAAATGGCAAAATAAGCAAACTGATGGCTGGGTGTCACAATAAAACACCTTTTTTTCCAATTGTTTGGTCATTTTCCCAATCTTTTCTGAACCCTTCCAGTTTTTGGATGGCTCTCCTGAGAAGTTGGTTATTTTAATAACAATGTACTGGTGACAAGCACAGAGATTATGTCACCTCCCCACTCCCACTCAGTATTTCTATGTGCTTGTGCTTTGCAAAGACTGCAGTAGTCTTTTTAACATCAACAACATACCGTGAGCTCATGCTCAGCTGATAATGAAATCCTCTTTCCCCTCCAAGTCTGTGAGTCACTGACTAGCAAGATAAAATTTCTAATCTAGTTTGGTTTCCAATTAATGCTCTGTATAATATTCACAATGCTGGCAATGTGCTTTGTAAAAAAGTTCAGCACCAAATTTTGCGAGGAGCAGAAATAACGAGATCTACTCTTGTGCATCCGCCTGCTTGTGTCTGGAGGGGTGGAGGCACAGACTTTCTCCGTCAACTCAGTTGCCCTTCCCTGCCCACCTGAGCACGTTAACAAAACAGGCTGGGGTAATGCTGTAAGGCCTCTATCCCTCTGCCAAACTTGAAGCAAGACAGAAGTTTCATAAGTAAAAGGAGAAAGGAAAAAGGCAAAGCAGATAGGAACACAGCCATACATACTCTGTTTTCCCAAGAGATTAGATTAAATGTCTGAGATATTTTTCTGCTAAAAATTAGAAAAAGCTCTTGGATACTTTTCCTCTCTCTGGCTGAGCAGAATGGAGGTCCATGAGTGAGAGTATGAATATATACATGTATATAGGGTTGATCCTTCCAGCAGCTGAGCTCTACTCAGTGGAAATGGGGCTCTGATGGGCTGATGGCTTATAGGAGGGTGTTGTTGGGGGGTTTCCCTGCTGCCATTGTCTCTCTGGCTCCTCTGTGGGTGTGTGGATGAGCTTTTATCAGTTAACTAAATACCCTAGTCCTGATGCCTCTGAAGCTTGCTACCAGCCTGGCCTCCATCTCCCGCAGTGAGGTGATGTGATGGTGCCACACATCACCCTGAGGCTTTCTCACACCAAAGCCTAACCCAGACAATCTCTGGCATTCAACCCCTGGCTTGACTCAATCACATACTGTGCTCAGCCACATCTCCTGTAGCTCTTCTATCTTTCCCCCATATTCTTCTCCTCAGGCAGAAGCATCTAACAGCATCCTGATGCTGCATGTTCATTGCTGCTGGAGGGGTCTCATCACCAGCACAACAAACCTCACTGTTCTGTAATATGTCTTCTGAGGAAAAGCACACTGAAACTACACTTCTTACAACAGGAGGAAGTGTAAGCTCTTCCACAGTCCATAGGCACCTGAGGTTCCATGTCAGTGCATTTCATGATCAACACTACCCACTTTCTCTACGTACTGCATGATGTGCAGAAGGAACCTGTCCTATGAAAACCTACTGGAGCACAGATAATGACAGTGCCAAGAGCTGCGCTTCTGTACCAACTACTTCTGAAGGAACTCAAACACTTCTATATCCCAACTTCAAAACTCAGTGGGGCAGACTGAGCCCCACTCAATTTTTTTTTTTTTGTCTGTTTGTTTACTTAATAGCTCTCTGCCATTAAGTCTGCTCAGAAACCAACTGCAACCCAGATTATGCATTATCCAGAAACACAGCATGCAGTGGGAAGCTTCTGTTTCTTCTTTGCGAGCTTGTGAGAACATGACTGCTATGTGAACATCACACCAGTAGGAGTGCGATGATGCTGTTCTTGCCATTGCAACAAAGCTGGAAGCATCTATCCCTGCAAAATCTAGTATTAAATGTGGAGGTTGGCTGCCCTGCATGTGGCAGGGAGGTTGGAGCTTCATGATCCTTGAGGTCCCTTCCAACCCGAGCCATTCCATGATTCTGTGAAAATCCTGAACCCAGGGAGGACCAGTTCCAGGCACCAGGATGCACAGGAGGCCATGCAACTGGAAAGCAGATTTGCAGAAAAGGACGTGGGTGTCCTGGTGGACTCTTAAGTTGAGCACAAGCCAGCAGCGCGCACTTACTACAAAGGTTAACAGTATTCTCAGCTGTATTAAGCAAAGGAACAGGAAGGTGGAATTGCTGATTTGTGTCCGTGAGATGGTTCCCAGAGCAGCAGAACAGAACCCAAAAGCCAGGCCAGAGCTCTTATCTCCCAGTCAAAGCAAAGCGAGGCGATAAGCTCCACACCAAACACCGCCAACTGCCTCCACAAAGCTCCGAGCCCGCCTCCACCGCAGCTGTCAATCACGGCCGGGCACGCGCGCGGCAGCTTCTCTTTGTCTCCCTCCCTTCTCCTGTCTCCGCCCGCGTCACGCGGCACCGGCTCCGCAGTCACGTGCCGGGGGCGGCGGCGGCATGGCGGCGCCCTATCGCGCTTCGCGGAGCCGTCGCAGAGCAGTGACGCGGTGGCGGGGCGCGGGGAGGATGGGGCTCTGAGGGCGGCCACCGCGCCGGACACCCCGCGCCGCGCCGAGCGGGAGAAGCGGGTGCCGCGCCGGGGCTGCGGGCCGTCACGGGCCCCGCCGCCGTCTTGAGAGTCGGAGGAGGCGGTAAGGAGCGCGGGGAGAGCGCGGGCAGCGGGGCGGGTGGCCCCGGGCTCCGGTCCCCTCCGGGAGGGCCCGGCCTGGCTCGGGGCTCCCGCGTTCCCCTCACGGTCTCCGGGCCTGACCGGGCCGCCCCCGCAGCCTTTCCCGCAGCCTTTCCCGGGCGGGGCGTCGCCGGGATCCGGCGGGCTGCGCCTGTACGCGTTTTCCAGCGGGGCCCTGGCCGGTGGGGGCCCACCCGTGCTCGGCGCCCCTTTGTGCCCGCCGTCCTTGGCAAGCGGCTGCGGTCCCCTCGGCCCGCTCCCCTCTCTGAGGCGTCTGCCTGAGGTCGCGCTGCCGGTTCGGGTACTTGAGCCCGGCTGAAAAACTGGGGTACTGGTGCTGCTTCGCTGGTGGTCCGGGCTTTGGCCCTGCAGCCTGGCACCCTTCAGTGGGCGTGCAGCGGGAGCCTGCGGCCTCGGCAGCTGCTGTGTGCTCTGCGGCGGTGGAAGCGGCCGCTCACGGTCATGAGGGGTAGTAGGGCAGGAAAATCATTGTCTGACAGTGACTGAATTACTGAAAAAAATAAGACAATCTTGAATGGAGCATATTTAGTGGTAAGAATGAGACTCAACGCTGCATGGAAAGGCTGAAGATGCCTCCCCCACTCCCTTTTGTCGTTTTTTTTTTTTCTTTTTTCTCCTTTGCTTTTTGGTAGTTTCATCTTACTTGCCCTTTATGTTTGTCTTTTCATTCATGTTATTTGTAATGGTTGGTTTTCTGACTTGTTTTTTATGACTTATTCAGGGTTTACTCTAAGTCTCTCCAATAAGTATGTTCCAAAAACACGTCAAGGATCTATAGCATAGCATTTCAGACATGAACACAAGTTTTGCCTTTCTGAATTAGGCTTCGGGTTGATGACTACTGATTGTTTGTTTTTCTGAAAGGAAGGCACGGAGAAATCAAAAACGGTTTTTTTGAATGCCTTGTTTGGGTCTTAAGTACACTACCAAAGGCAAAGCATTTAATAGAAAATTTGGAGAGAAACTTCATAATGTTTCCAACTTCTGGTATGTGTTTGCTGCCAGTGGCACCTTTTAGACACCATTATGTGCTTTAATATGAACTTTCTTTTTTCCTCCAAAGGTAGTGAAAAAGAATATCAAGATGAGTAAAAAGCCTCCAAATCGTCCTGGAATCACATTTGAGATTGGTGCTCGTTTGGAGGCACTGGACTATTTACAAAAATGGTATGGAAGAGCCTGTGTAGTGTTTGCCAGCAAAAAAATTATTTTGTGTGTATTATATGCTTTGATGCTCAACTGGAAGTCTACTAATTGTCTGTTTTATGTAAGAACTTCATAACTGTATGGTTGCTTTTTTAAAAAAACTTTTAAGATGTAGGTAAATACTCTCTCTTCAGAAATCAAACAGCACTTTTCTATGGGATCTGTGATTTTAGTTGCTTGTGAAACCATAGTAATTAAAGAACATTTCTAGAGTGTATCAGTGTGACACATAAGATAACCAGATGTGTTAATGTGGTAGACTTCTGTGACTGAAGACTAATTTTGTTTTGTTTGAAAGTATGCGAGTAGATTTTTCTATTTCACTATTGTACCTCATAGGATTGCAAAACTAGTTTAAGAAAGGAAAGCATCCTTAATCAGAGTTCACGGAGCAGGTAAGGTATGGTTGCGGCAAACAGCTGGAGGAGCAAAGTGCTTAGAACTGTGACTACCACCAGGTGTTTTGTGATAACCCTTAGTATAAAATGGGAACCTGGGGCACAAGGATGCTGCTACACTGCATATATATTGTGAAAAGAGTTCCTTGAAAGATAAATTCTTAGTCAAAATTTAATTAATGCAAGCAGAGTAGTTTCGTGGCATATGCTGACCATGCTGTTTCAGTTTGGAGGAGGTCTTGTTAGTAGTTGGTGCATCTGTCCAAAAGCTTTTTCTTAGCTGCCGAGCATGACTGGTTGACTGGTTAGTACTAGGGAAGTGTAAAGGCCTGTACCTACTGTTCTGATGGGTTTTTGGAGAATGGAGCATCCTAATGTTCATGTAAATATCTGATCCTGCTAACTCCAAATTATGAGATGAGAAGATTATATTATTTCCGTGATTACTCCGTGTATGTGTGAAAAAGCTTAACTTTTTTTTTCCTTTAAGGCTTTAAATACAGCCAAACAATTTTTTCTTACTAAACAGTCTCTGAAGGAAAAATAGGCTTTGAAAAACAGTTCTTATTCTTATTTGTTGCTGTAGAAAGATTTCCAAATTACTCATTTTTTAACTGAATGCCCAGCAGTAACTGTAGCTGAATGCTTGGTATTTTCAGGCAGAATAGGGTTTATTCTAAATTTTCTAGAAACTGATTCGCCATCTGGACTATCGGATAGAATAGGTCAAGTTTTACGTGTGTGAACAGTGATGCCATATAGAGGAGTAGAAAGTTAATATTCAAGTTTTGTATTTGTAGGATACTGGAAACAGGACTCCTTTTTCAAAGAAAATAATATTTGTGCACATAACCAAAAAGCTTTTTAGATAAGACCTACTGTTGTGTTGTTCTTAGGGTAACAGGCTCTTAGCTGTGTAACTGTTGCATAAGGTGGTGGTGGATGCTTTTTAAGTCCTTGCTATATATGTACACTATAGGCATTCCCCTCATCTGCGTGCAGAAATAGAACATATCTCAAAAAAAAAAAAAAGTTTCTTGGAATATTTAAAATCTTCGGTTTTTTAATAAAGCAAAAAATGAAGAACAGTAGTATTACTACAAGAACCAAAGTGAAGAAAAGCATTTGCTCAAAAATAACATGTAAAAAGGCGTTTGTTCTTTTTTTTTTTTTTTTTAAGAAAGTTTCCTGTTATGTAGAGATCCAGTGCTCATGAAATAATACATTTTAAATGATAATCTTTTCTTGATTAAAGGGGAGCATAGTTATTAAAGTTCTGCATGAATTTTGCTTTTGGAGATGTTTCTACAGCATGTAAATATTCAGCAGTTGCTGAAATTTACCTAATGAAAATTGATACATTGTTTGAATTTCTTAAGTTTTGGAGATATTGTGTATCTTTACTGTTAATTGCTTTAAAAAAAGAAGTTTTTGCAGACAGTGTTTTGGGTCATGATGTTATTTGGTGTATGTGAGTACTGAGCAGGAGAAAGCATGGACAAACTCATCAGTAAAGGCAGGCTGTCAGTGAGACTGTTTGTTTTTCATGTTGTTTTGGTTTATTTTGGAGGTGATCCCAGTTGCTTCATTATGAACTAAAAAACACTGAGTTGCAGGGGAGATGACCTGAGACAATGAATTTCTTTCACTTGTTAAATTTTAACTCGCAGAGGTAAATTCATTATGAAATGCAGCTCTAAACAAATCACGTGATCGTCTGTCAGCAAGTAGTAAAGGAGGTGGGATTGACTGATAATAGAAAATTACTAGGTACTCAAGGACCTGGAGCATAAGACCCACGAGGGTAAGGTGAGTAAACTAGGTTTGTTCAGCTTGTAGGATAGAAGACTTCAGGAAACCAACTAGCAGGTGTTCAATACCTATGCCAATGATGAAGACTTAGGCTCTAGTGTGTAGTGGGAGGATAGAGATGACAGTAGAATCTGAAACAAGGGTTTCAAGCTGGGCAGGTACAAGGAGAATGGTTTTCCTCATGAGGACAGGCAGGCTGCCCAAAGAGGTTTATGGAGTCTCCAAGGCTGGAGCTTTTAAGACTGGACTGGATAAAGCTTTAGGCAGCCTACTGTGATTCCACCAGTGACCCTGCCTTGGGTGTGTGGAAGCTTTCAGAGGTTTCTTATAATTTCATAAACACTGGTACCTGATATCTTACAATCTCATAAAAACTGATACAGGTGGGCAGCTACGTGTACCTCTCACTGACAAAATGAATGAAACAGTGGTAGAACTGTGTATTGTAACTATGTGCCCATTTGTAAGAATGGTTCTTAGGCTGATAGCTCCCATGAAGTAGGACACAGTCTGTGTAAAGTTAATACATTTAATAGTAGATATTTTTTCTTCTGTTTTCTTGTGACTTCAGCTCACTATTGAATGTCCCATAAGTTGCAGGTGTTGCCTTCAAGATAGTTATTTTTCTGAGACCGTAATGTTTGTTAATTGTGTGTGAAAACTCTAAGCTGTGAATTACATACCATTGGAAATATAGGCATATGGCTCTTAAAGTTCTGGAATGTAAAAAGTCGCTAAAATAAGTTAATTGTCAGAATAATAGCGCTTTGAGTTGGCATGTTTCGTTTTACTTTTTTTTTTTTCTAGTACCATAAAATCATAAATTGAGTTGGAAAAGACCATTAAAGGTCATGTGGTCCAACTCCTCTCAGTGAACAAGGATGTCTACAGCTGGACTGTGTTGCTTCAAGCCCAGTCCAGGTGGACCTTGAGTGTCTCCAAGGATGGGGCATCCACCGCCTCTCAGGACAACCAGTTCCTTACCACCCTTTGTGTTAACAAGTTTTTCCTTATGTCCAATCAAAATCTCACCTTTTTTAGTTTGAAACCATTTTTCAGAGACAGTTGATTCTTCACGTGTTCTGGTCCAAGAATGAGATGCGGCTGAAGTTGATGCAGTAATAACCTAGAAAATCAAAGAGAATTTTTCTGTCCCCAGTTCTGAAAAGTTTAGATATTGGGAAGCTGTATCAAGGGAAGCAACTGAGGAAGTAAGATTGGAGAAATTATCAGGGGGAGGGAACAAATTGGGTTTGATGTTTTTTATTTTAATGCCCTTTGCCTTATAGTTGCCAGAAAATTTAATATATTCAATTGGAACTTAGTGTTAAAGATTCCTTTTTCATCATCATCAGTATTTTAAGAGAGAAAATGTACGATAACTGTGTTTTTCCTTCTTAGATGTTGAATGCATTTCTGGCTATTCAGGTGTGCATTAGGACTGGAAATAAATTGCTCAGACTCTGCACTTTTATTATTCCTCAGCAGGGACACTTTGTTTGAGGAACAGGTTATCTCTTAACAAAAGTGGAAGACAGCTGTCTTTTTGTGGTGACCTTTCTTTTAATGCATTTTTTATTACCTTTAGGCCATCCCTATTTTCCTCTGTTCTTCTATTATGTTAGCTGTTTGGACGTGAGAAGTTGTTTCTAGTTCAGTTGTGTTACCCAGATCATAAACTCCGGAGAAAATATGATATTCAAATTCAGAAATTCTTTGCACTTGTGAATTTGTTTCAGTACTCTTGTTATATGTAGGAGGAACTGATTTCTGCTTCCTTCCAATTTTCTCTGTATTTCTTATAGTAGAAAGGGATCTAATGACTTTTGATTGAGAAAGTGTTTGTGACTTGCTGCCCTGCTTCAATTTTGTGCAATACATCACTTTGTTAAAACAGAGAGATTAAGTAGTTATTGCTGAAGTTAAAGAAATTTGCCATTCTTTTGTTAAAATTTTATGGTTCCTGAAATACAAATTTATCAGAATCTGTTGCATCTGCGACAGCCAAATCTAGATGCCTAGGACTCAGTATGGTTGTCCTGATTAGTCCTGCAGAATGCATACTACTGTGTTTGCTGTGAGGAAAACCCATGGATTAAGTGACATACATATTTCAATGCATGCGTGCTTACAAAATAATGATTGTCAAAAAAAAGTCTCTGTGAATCAAATTTAATGTCAGTGAAATCATTGAAGCTCATCCACAAATTAAAAAGTGACTTAGATTAAGTAAATGTGTTCTGTTGACCTCTGGGTTTGAGTAGTTACTCAGATTTGTCTGCACTGTGTGAAAAGGCTTAATGAAATATTTCATTTACTAAAAGTAATGGATGTCCTTTTAAAACTAGTCTATGTTCTACCTATCCTCATGTGACAAAAACTGTTACAGGCTTTTGTTCAAATAAACACAGGTTTTAAACTGTTAGAACATAAACTTCTAATGCCCATTTCAGGCAGCTTTAGTCTGACAGTTTCAGACTTGCATCCTATGATAAAGCTGGCATCACTAATGAGTATAGATCACTCTTAAACTAATAGTAGGATAACATGTAGCGTAGTATCTTGATTTTGTTTTTTCAGACTTGGAGATTTCTCAATACAAAGTGTTAGTGTAACTTGTTAGTATAAGTTTTTCAGTAGTCATATAAGTGCTGTTATATGCAAAACAAACCCAAAGCACCAAAACTCTTGAATATCAGTTTACTTTTATTGTTCAAGGTATCCATCTCGTATTGAGAAGATAGATTATGAAGAGGGGAAGATGCTGGTCCATTTTGAACGTTGGAGTCATCGCTATGACGAGTGGATATACTGGGACAGCAACAGGTTGCGACCCTTGGAGCGACCAGCATTAAGGAAAGAAGGACTGAAAGACGATGAAGAATTTGTCGTAAGTGGAACATCCATTTTGGTTATCGCTTCTTTTGGAAAACTGTATTACTTGGTTTCCTGCATTAAATCTCTCTAGTACGTAATGTTTAAGTCTTTGTAGGAAAAAGTTTAAGTGCTTAAAATATTAATAACTATTTTTTTTAATAGGATTTTAAGCCTGGAGAAGAAGTCCTAGCTCGTTGGACAGATTGTCGGTATTACCCTGCAAAGATTGAAGCAATTAATAAAGAGGGTATGTATTCATGTATGGTTCATCGGTAAGGACTTTTTGCTTATACTAAGCTATTGCTGTAGTCAACTGAAAACAACAAAAAAAAACCCCAACATCCACAAAACAAAAGCCCATACAAACAAACACATACACATAAAGTTTTCCTTATTGCCTCGATGTGCTGTTGAAAATGTTTCTGTTCTGTCAAATTTAGTAAGAGTCTTTTATCTGTCTGAAATTAGAGTATTGAAATTTATCCTCAAAGAGAAAACACTGAATATTTGCTCAGCAATGGAAGGATATTGCTTGTACAGTTATAAATATAGTGCACTTATTGTTGACTGGGCTGCCATCTCTGGATTTAAGTTCTCCTAGTTGTTTCAGGAACTGATCTTTTAAAAATACAAATAATTGAAGAAAAAATAATGAAAGCACAAAAGTAAAAGAGCAATGTAATTTAGGTGCAGTACTTCTTAATGGGGCAGTATTTTTACTGAGCTCAAGTAGAATTAAAAAAAAAAAAAAGAAACACAACACCTTCCTGTAATTTAAAGCAAATGAGGATTTGATTGTGAACTGCTTCCTTATTGTGTTAGTCTAAATACCCATATTACTTTCAGTGAGTTATGAAAGAATCATGACAGTGTAAATGTGGTTGAAACTATCAAAGTGGACAAAGATTGACAAACACAAAAGCAAGGTCTTATTAGGATTCTTTTACTTTTCTTAAAAGTTCTTGATTCTGCTTGTAGATAACATCTTTTTACATCGTTCATATTGCCTACAAAATGTTTTGATAAAACTTATTATAATGAGTTTGTTTCTTAACTACCTCATAGTAATTACATAAATCTTATTCTAGGAACATTCACAGTACAATTCTATGATGGTGTCATTCGATGTCTTAAGAGGATGCATATCAAATCTATGCCTGAGGATGCAAAAGGGCAGGTAATAATATTAGATATCTTTTTTTTTTGTTTCCTATTTTTTTTTTTGTCTTGAATTAGTAGAAATGTTATCTAGGACAACTAGTTCTAGATTGCAGTCTTTATTCTAGGACTTGCACTACCTTGCTTCACCAGTTTTATGGATGATACTTCAGATTGTGTTGTCCTGCCTTTATTTGAAATGTCTAGCTGCTGTATATGCCATTGCTGGCTTATCTGTTCCAGAGTTTTGTCTAATAGAGTTCATAAAAGCAGAAACATCCAGAGACCTTTTCCTTTGTCTTGTGGCCTTTCAGGAAAAACCTATAGCTTGTTGGTAGTTCGTGCTGGTGATTTTCCATTTATTTTTACTCTCTTGTTTGCTGCAGTGGTAGATTTTTTGCCACAGTATGTTCTTATTAACATCATTGTTCAGGGGCTTTTCTCCCCTCTGTCAGAACTTACGGAGTTTAAGACAGGTAAATATTTATCTCTGAACAGTTCTCTGTCACTGATGAAATAGAGATGCTGAGTAGAAGTGGAAGAAGGCTGTGAAGTAGAGGATATGTTTTTAATCACTAGGCATATCTTTATTTGCAAAAGAAAAGCAACATTTAACACTGTTGCATGCTTTCAGTGGAAATGCTATTGTGTTTGTCTTGCATGCTAACTGTAGTTAGTGAAGAAATCACTGAAATTATTTGAGACTAAGATGCAAAAGAAGTTTAAAAAACTATTCCTATTTGTTCCCAATGTCTTTAGAATGTTTTAACTTGATGAACAAAATTCATTATTTCATAATTTCTGTTGTCTGTCTGTTTTTTGTTCATGTGATAAAGCAGATGGACTGGCCTGAGAACATTTGTGTTTCTGGCCTCTGTGTTGCAGTTGGTTGTATATTTCGATTTCTCATCTGCAGAAAGAACATCAAATCATTGTGAAGGCAACACCCACAGTATTTAAACTACCTTTCCATAAGGATTAAACTAAAATCATAGTCACACTATTAGAGTTTTCTTGCTGTGGTGTTACAGTAACTCTGACCCCCCTGAATAATAATCAAAACAATATTTTCAGTGTAACGTTAAGATAGGAAGCTGGAATATTTTGTTTTCCTTCATAAAAACGCAAACTTGGATAATGTGGTTGTAAGTCAACTAAAATAGTCCTTCTGAGACAATCGAGTCCCTTACTCTGTCCTACACTCAGAATTAACTACTTTGAGCCAAGAGATGTTGTATCAGTTTCATCTCAGTGGCTGAATACAGGTAGGTTCAATTAAGACTTAAGAAAAATAAATGGGCTAAATTTACACTTGAGATGAATTTAAAATTTTTAAGGCTGTCTTGCAGAAAGAACAGCACAAGCAAGCTTTCTACAATGCTGATTGATCCTAGTCTCAGTGTGTTGTTCTTCGTACCACTATAGGTTGGTACAAAGCTGTAGCTTTCAAAGGCAAAATTAATGTTTTTGTGTTCGCTGCATCTTTATGCTGTGGCAAAAATGTTCCTTTTAAAGTACTTTCATAGTTTTTAAGAAGGTAAATGCAATCTAAGATTTTCTTTCAGGGTTATTTGAAATGGAGTTCTAACGAGGCCTAGAACTCACATGAATGTTTCTGATTTTTCCATTGCATACTCTGAGATGCCGTTTACTGGAAATAATCTAAGTTTAAAAAAATAAAGATATTTTAAAAGATCACATAAAATAATGTGATTTGCAGATTCAGCACTTATGCTATGGCTTTTTTTTTCCAAATAAAAATTTTGCTTCAACAGATGAGCGTATGTTTAAAATACTACTTTGAGGTCTAGCATATGAGCAAATTGGACACATACAAGATTATTTTTTTTTTTTTAATGGATGTATTGACCATGCAGAATATAAATTGGACAGAGAAAAAGTTAGGGACTAGTTAATTCCTTGCATGGGAATAAAAACCCTTTTTTTGGTAACTATTGCTCTTAAATATTTTGATTTATTATCCAACTAAAAGAAGTGTGTGACAAAATGTATCTGAGCAGAACAGGAGCAGTGATTATCCCCTCCAGAGGCAAATGCTTACTTGAGGCTGTTGGCAATAACAGCAATATACTACTTTCAAAAGCAAGTAAAACAGCTTTATTTGAGTTTAGTATGTCTGTGAGAGATTTCAAACGCTAATGCTCGACTACCATTTCTGAGAAACAGTAGCAATGTGTTTGTACAAGACTTAGCTGTGAGGGTGGAAATACGATTTTAAGAAGAGTTGTGTAGCTCAATGCAATGGGATGATGAATGAGGTTCCTCTGCAGAGAAACTCAGATTTATTGAAATCAACCAGAAATGCGGGTAAAGTAGTAAAGAAAGAAAATAAAGATGGGGATATTTAGACTACCCTTTTGAGAGCACATATGAAGTATTCAGATAACTTACTTTTTCTGTTTCATGTTTTTTTTGTTTTATCTTCGATGTAATTAGGCGCGCGAGAGGGAGCAGATAGCGCCGGAGCTGAGATTAGTGACGGAAGTCGAACCAAAAGAAGTGAGTTTTGAGGAGGGTTTTGAAGGAGAGGGAGGGGACTTGGCACGCAGGAAGAGGAAGCTGAGGAAAAAGCGTGGATTTACACTTGGCACACAGGAAAAAAGAAGATGGCAGGAGACAATGTGAGCAGAGATGTAGGTGGGACAGACTGTTTAGTATTTGAAAGGTGAGGGTAAGGAGTCCAGTCTTGCCTTGGAATCAGCCAGCCAATAGGTTGATGGTGTTTTATGTATATGTATGTATGAATGTGTGGGAATTTAGAATTGTGATGTGTCAGGAGAGAAAAAACAGCTGAATCTGTAGGGCTGTAGAGAAGCATAGAGATTCTGGTTGTAGGTAGGTGAAGGAAGAATGTTGTGTGTGAATTGTTACTGGCACAAGGGTCGGGTTTTAGGAATAATCCTTTTCTTATATTCCTGCTTCTGTGGGCTTAAAGATTATGCAAGGGAACACTTTGAAATGTACTTTAACTAATTGGTGTGCAAGGCTGTTGGGTAATTTCTACTAACATATTGATTGTACAATTTCCTGTGCTTTGATTTAGTGAATCTAATTGGTGGAACATGAGTTTTTTCTCAGTAGTTATTAAACACTGTTTTGTCTTTTAAATACAGTGTCCCATTACTTCTCTCCTGCCAATTTCTCTCTGCTTATTTGAAAGATTAATCTCAAAATGGAAGGCAATGTAGCTTCTTAAAACAGTAAATGAATGAGCAATACTACTGTGAGTGGTACCCTATGGGGAAATGGAAAATTGACTGCATTTGAAATTGGTGCAGTTAGCCATTAAACTGACAAAGTCAGAACACTAGGGATAAGGAAACTTATCTTAAAAGGAGTGTTTTCTTTCTTCATTTTTAGTGTGTTTATATCTGGATTCTTGATTTGTGTATACTGAATGCACCAGTAAAAAATCCTGCTGTTAAGATTTACTGGCTAGTTTATCGGATATCTGTGATATGTAATGTTCTACTTCTGTGATTGGTAGAGTAGATACTTTACAGCAGCCCAGAGGCAGATTTCAGAATTCATCCTGCTATAGACTCCCATCATGATTAATCTCTCTGCTTTGGCTTCTGAAATTTTAACCTTTGTTTGCTTTGTAGTTATGTGGTCTGCCACTCTTTGTAAGCTCTATGCTTTAAAGAAAGTAACCAAAAAATGAAATAAACAAAAATCCTTTGTGTTGCACTAGAACAGCTACTATTAAAACATGTTATTTAGTACAGTGTCATCCTCGAAGCTTGGAATCTTCTTTGGGAAGTTTCTGATTTCAGGGTGCTTCGGCTTGACTGGAAATGAAAAGGCTGTTTAGAAGCTGTTTTAGTGCAGGCTGTGCTTTCTTTGCTTCCCACTTGCTTCATAAGATCAAAGCTCCAGCCATTTTACTGATCCTCTTCATCCCTTGGCCAGAATATAGGACTTTTCTCAGGTCTTGTAACTCCTCACCAGGACACATAGCTCGTTTATTTTTGAATTTTTTTTTTGTTCTGTTGGATTGACAAGGCTCTGAGTGGACTTGAGCTAATGTGTGCTCTTTTTGATTGGCCAAAAAAAAAAAAAGAGGTATGTGTGTTTTTCTGGCTGCCATGTCACAACATGGCTGTGGTAGCTGCTTCTTGTGCAAGCATTGCCAAAGCACTTCCAAACTTTTCTGCTGTGAGATAGACTGAGTGCTTGTATTGATGGTTGGGATGTAAAACACTATTTTAGTGGAATCAAACTGCTGATGTTTAAGTGGATAGCTTGATGCAGTGTATGTAACTGCAAAGCAGTGATTTAAACATACTTAGCTATGGAGAAGGAAGAACATAGCACGAAGTTAATACTTTTTGTGTTGTGCTGTCATACATCAAAGTAGAAAAGAATCTCAGTAAAAAAAGATTGTGGGATTTAATTTGTGATGAGTGGGAGAAAAGTTGTGTTTGAATGAGTTACGATTTATAAAATTAAAGGTATTTTAAGTACCTCATGTTAACAAGGAAACACTCTAGGCTAAAATACAGTTTGTTTACAGTTAAAAAAAGTTTTGCTATTTGTAAAACACTTGGGGAAAAAAAATAATCTTTTTTTTAATATTAGCTAGTGTAAATCTGAAAATGCTTTTGTAGCCACACAGTGAATTATTAATGTTCAAAATGCATTAAGGTATGTGATTCTTAATGGTGGAGGGGTAACACTGCTACTGAGTTTTGTATCCCCTGCTATTTATCTTCAAAAAATTCTTTACCTTGATAATGGAATATTTGGAAAAAAAAAAATACTTTAAGAAGGATAAACACAAATTTTGTAGATTTGGTTCCCAGACACTCAGGAGACATAAGGCAGGAGTGTAATCACTTTGAACTAATGGAAAGTGCTTTGCTCTGCCTTACAGTTCTTTCCATGGACTGCAGGGTGACTATACTTCATCTGCATGCTGAAAAGTATATGAATTTGAACTGTAGATTCTGCTCACTCACTTGGATATTTTTGCATGGTCAAATATGACATTATCTAAAACAGTATGTTTCATTACCTTTAAACGTGGGTTCTAATGCTCAGCTATAGTATAGAGCACTTCACTGAAATTATTGAGTGAAACTTATGAACTTATGAAGGAAACTTATGTAGGCAGTGCTCTGTATTACTCTAGAAACTCAGGTACAATTAGAAAAGATTTTTTTGCTTTACCAGTTTAACATGGGAGGAACTCTGTCCAGTCGTGCAGCTGGCTGGACTGTGCTTTGACTTGATTATGGTTTTGAGTAACGGGTACATTTGGGCAACTGCAGAATTGGTGTATTTCATACCCAGAGGGATAAGAGAAAGGCAGTGTTCTACATTGCTGAAGCTCTGATACACAAAATAGGTAGCAGAGAATGCCTACAGCCAGTATTCTATATGAAATGTTTTTCTGAAGATGTTTTGCTTTTTATATTCGTGGTGTACTGAAAATACTTCAGATTTATTTAGGCAAGTTGGGAAACTCTTAACCACTCTTGGAATATTAGCCGTAAAAATACATTCATATATTGATGAATCCTTCAAAATGAAGCTTCATTGGGTTTATAAGTACTTTCTATCTAAGTAGCACATGGTTTTTAATACTTACTTACCATATTTTCCTTTTTGGAGGATTGGATAGCTTTGGTCAAAGCTGCTGCTGCAGCAGCAGCCAAGAACAAAGCAGGAACTAAACCTAGAACCAGCGCAAACAGCAATAAAGATAAGGAGGAGAGAAAATGGCTGAAAGTTCCTTCAAAAAAGGAAGAAACATCAACCTCTACAATCATGCAGGAAGTCCAAAAAAAGGAAGAGGAGCCTACATCTAGTGACACATTTGGTAAAAACAGATTATTTGAAAGTTGATTTATTTTTGTATGGTTGAGTTAGAATTCACATAGTTAATTTTGCAATTAATTACTAGCGTTTCCAGAGAAATAACCTGCTTTGGCAGGGGGGTTGGTCTCGATGATTTCTAGAGGTCCCTTCCAACCCCTACAATTCTGTGATTCTGTGAAATAGATTTCATTTGCTAACATCTATCAGTTGGGAAACATCTTCTATCAGTCAATACTTAGTTGTATAAGAACTTAGTACTTATGCAGAAGTTCTAGGCACCTATAACAAGAACACAGTGTGAGTTCTTAAATGGCTTTGCTGTATACTCTGGTTCTTGGTCCTGAATCTTCTGTTACTTGTGAGATAATCCACAGTATTGTATTAAGGAGAAAAATATTTCCAATGTGAAAGCTATATTCTTATTTTGGAGTAGTTGAAACAATTTCTGGGTTGATACGAATATGTTCTAGTATTTTTTGACAACTGCATTTCTCATATCTATCCTGGAAGAGGGTAGATTCAGAATAGATATCAGGAGGAAATTCTTTATTGTGAGAGTGGTGAGACATTGGAACAGGTTGCCCAGTGAGGTTGTGGATTGTCCCCTACCTAGAAGTGTTCAAGGCCAAACTGGATGGGGCTTTGAGCAACCTGATCTAGAGGGAGGTGTTCTTGTCTATAGCAGGGGGTTGGAACTAGATGATTTTCAAGGTCCCTTTCAGCCCAGACCATTTTACGATAAAAATGAGTAAAAATTACAAATTTTGAGTCATCTAATAAGTTAATATATAATACTAAATCTTTAGATTGTCTCAATTTCATTTTTAATATCTGTAAAGATTTTTTTTAACTCTGATATGCATATATCAGTTTTGAAATATTACAATATTTTGTTATGTGTTTATGAAATGTGAGTTTGAGATTTTTCTTTCTGTTTAAAGTAGGATTTCCTATCGTGGATGTTCCAAAGATGGCCTTTGTGCAGGCAGAGAGCACATTGTCACACAAGAGGAAAAGTAATCTAGGCAACTCATTTCAGGCAAAGAGAGCTCGTCTTAACAAGATCACTGGTAAAATTTCTTTGTTGTTGCTGTTGGTTGTTCTATTGTTCTTATGCTTATGTACATTGTTCTAAAGAAAATGCACAAAACTACTTTCATCTGGCAGGTGTTCACTGCAGTCTCTTACTTGTTTGGAGTTTTAAAGGAATGTATATTAAAAAATATATATGTCTACCTTGATCACGGATTGGAGTCAAATTATTATTATTAATAGTAGTTCTTATTAAAAGCTGAAAATTATATTTTGTTCTGAAATTCAAAATAACTTAAACTTGGAAGAAAGTACTACGATTTATGTACCTCTTTCTCTAAACCTTCTGATGAGCAAAATGTGTTTTCAGCATTTGACCTGTTACTACTTAGGATAAAGTAATATCTTTGTGGGAAAGTAGAACATTCACAAACGAAGTGAAAAAAATTGTGAAGCTCTCTTTAATAGAGAATTCTTTGGACAGATAGCAAAATAAAAATGCAGTCTACTCCTTGTTCTAGCTAACAGTGTGAAATCTGGTAACTGTACTAGGCTACAGTAGTATTTTTTTTCTAATAGTTATGGCAAATTATTTATATGAAAAGAGTCCTACTTGGAGAAATAAGGCAAAAATATCCTGATTTATTAAACTGAGTTGTTTTTCAGATTTCTTTTGGTTCATGCACTTCTCACAGGTCAGTTGCTGAGAACAGTCAGTTTTCTGATGAGTATGGTTCTGTTTCAGTATAAAGCAGTGAATAAGTGGCTCAGTATTATGTGTCATGTGAAGAATGTGATCTTTCTTGGAAGGCCTCCTATTTACTGCTGAATTTAGTTAATGGATGCTTGATTGATCAGCCTCATTTCTACTCTCCTGACTATACTGTGTGTACACTGAGTGAAGTCCCAGTGTAATTTCTGCCCTGAGTAGTAAAAGCTAGGCTATCAGGGCTTTGTAGATATGTATTAATATGAATTGCTTCTTGATAGCCTTTGGAATGTTATTGGCAGGAGATAGCAGAGCACGCTGAAAAACCAGTATCTCTAGAAATGATATTTTTCAGTGTCAGTGGATTTTTTTTTTTTTTGAGGGAACATTATGAGAAAAATGGGAGTGGAATGGATTCATACAGACTGAACTAAATAATTAAAACATATGATGTTGCTAACAGTGACTTTATTACCGTTCTAAAAACCAGTTTCTGTTTGTCTTCATGACATCATGCGCTTTTAGTTGAGGATGTTACTGTTCAGTGAATGTGAATTAATTATTTAATTACAGGATGAAATTCATCATGCTTTGTAGTTACTCTTTGTAACTGTTCTTTAATTAGCACTTCTGCAGCTCACACAATTGTTTTTTATATTGCTGCATACAACAGAGTATTTTGAAAATGTAACTGGTGATCAAATGTTCTTTTCCCTACATGCTTATTTGTTTTACCTGTATATTGTCATTTGTCTGCCTTTAGTTTCTGATTTGAAGGAAGGTTGAGGGTTATACTTTTGTGTATCCATAAAAATGGCTACAAAAGAATCATAAAACAGTGTAGCTGTTAGGAAAACTTTGATTTATGCAGGGGCTTATGAATGCATTGGCGAAATAGAGCGAGTGATTTGGTTGTAGACAGCTGTTTGAAGGGAGCTCTTCTGAACTGAAATTCTGTAATCAGTGTTTGTTGCAGAAAGTTCTCTTGTCTGCCAGTAGGACTGCATCTGGTATTCTTTGTTCACCATCTAACAAAACAAAGGTTCCTTCTACACTTTCTCTTCTACTGCTGGGGGAAGTTTCCCAGAAATGAAGAATATCTTTTGCTGAGCATGTATTAGTGTTCTTTTTCTGATGTTTGCTTCTGTTGGATTGCTTGCTTCCACGTATCCTGCTACTGAATTGATACATAAAAGAACATAGTAAATCTGTAAAGCAAAACTCTTCAATTTTGCTATGCCAACCTGTACTTCTTTTGTTGTCTGCATTGTCACTGATCAGAGGTGTTGAATCTGTAGTTTTCTTGCTCTGAAGTTGGTGGAGTTGTCTTCGTACAGGCATGGGATTGGTTAGAAAGATGCCTAATGGTGTTGGAAAGAATGAAGTAAGAAAGGATATTTACTCATAGCACAGGTCTGACAGTTAGTTCTGTGGCTTTACTTGCTGGGTACTGAGCATCTAGCTAGAAATAAAAAGTGAACTCAGATGTTAGGGTTTTCTGTTTTTTTGTTGTTGTTGTTGTTGTTGTTTTGTTCTTTACGAATAACTTTCATTGAAATTCAGATCATTGTTCATTGTTTTAAATTCTATTCCACTTACTTTTGAAGATTGTTTCATGCTTTGTATTCTAGGTTAATAGTTATCAATATAAAGAACATTTCTAATTCTGTAATTTGGTTTAATAAGGTTTATTGAAGTTCACGAAATTTAATTCTGTATTAGACTTCCTAAAAAATTCTCATTTACTGGTATTAGAAGCATATCTTAATCAAATATAAATGCCAAAAGTGCCTAGTATTCTTATGGAACACAGGAGAAAAAAAAAAAAAAAAAAAAAAAACCTCATATGACCAGAGAAACTACTGAGCATTTCATGCTTCAGTGCCCTGATGTTTCCTGAGAGCCCTGGCTTCACTAATATATCACTTCTTGGCCATTGTATATTGTCAATTATTTTTGAGCGTATCTATTTGTTGTTTTTCCATGGAACGCAATAGGAATTTTCTCTGGATCTTTCAGCTCAAGGATGTTCACAATATTGATGATGATCCTAGGGATTATAACAACGAATTCTATCTATTTGTGGGTTGGTTTTTGTTTATGGTTTTTTTTTTTTTTTTTTAGGTTTTATCATTTCTACTTTATCACAGAATCACTAGGGTTGGAAAAGACCCACAAGATCCAGTCCAAAGTCTTAAATCCAGTCTTATGTCATACCTAGGTTCTTCTCATATTTACATAATTGAAGTTACCTCGTGAAGAAAGACTGCAGCTACTGCTATATTCTAAATCAACAATCAGACATATTTCTAAGAATTTTTCTCACATATTTACATTCACTTTTACAGTTTTTGTTCTGTGAATGGCGTATCATAGTCTGACTTATTTGTTTCCATTATGGTCATTTGAGAACTCTGCAGCTGAGAATTCATTTTGAAACTGAATCTCTTGTTCTATTTTATCTAAAAAAGGTTCTTATGAATTTATTAGAGTTAAGACGATGTAATAAAATTTTTATGAAATTCTTAAGTGTTGATAAGGAGAGAGATATAGGAGAATCATAAATTATTTTTATTATTCAATTTTTATAGTTTTCATAATTTATGCTCTAAGTAACATAGGTTTAGTTTTGAAGTCTGAGCACTTGGGCTTTAAATGGATGGTGAGGCATTGTTTTACAATTGATTGCTTGCTTCTCAGCTTGTTAATGGAAGTGCCAGAGAAGTACCTCTTAGAAAGGTCAACACTGTGGGAGTGTCTCTTTGCTGCTTTCTTCTGATTGAAAGTGGTTAGCTTTGTGTTGAGCTGTTTCAGAGACAATTATGTTGTTGATACAAGCAGAATATAATTCTTGACTCATAATTTTGCTCTGTTTTCCACAAACTGTTACTGCAAGGTTCTAACTAAAATCTCTGCAATCTTTCTCCTAAGGTTTATTGGCATCCAAAGCTGTTGTTGCAGATGGTGCTGAAAAAAAGGAAGGCAACAAAGAAACAGCTCCAGTCCTGGAGCAGGTATGAAATGGTAGAGTTTGATTCTTTTGCAAGGTTCCCACTGAAGTGTGCCCTGGAGATATGGTACCTACAACATAAAATTTGCCCCTTCAGATATAATAGGGAACTGAAAACTTACCTTATGTTTACATGTCTGGCAGAGCCAGAAGTATGGATTTCAGTTGACTCAAAATGCAGCGTTACCTTGAATTCTAGTAATGAGATTTTTGTTGCAGAAAAATGAAAGAAATAAATGAAGTCTCCATGCAGGAAATGCTAGGAGACTAGCACCCCAAGGTCCAGTTTTCAGCTGGAACCATGACTGGCTTAGGAGAAGGCCCTTACACAAATTTAGTTTGTGTTTGAAGCAGGGTTTTTGACATCAAGTTGAACTTCTTATATGAGAAGTTTATTTTGTATTGTAAGAATTTGATGTTGTAGGCTTGTATGTGTTTTATGAACTGCTCAATGAGCCATACATTTTGCAAGGGTGTGTATTTTAATAAATACAAAAAAGAAACTTTTAAATAATATTAAGGGTCTGATTTTTTTAAGCCTGCATAGTTGCAGGACCTGAAAGCTGCCTTTTTTATCTTTGGCTTTTTCCATTCTGTTCAGGCATTGCTTGACTCTAAGTTGTGTGTTATCTTGCATATTAAAAGGGCTGAATGCCTAAACATGGTAAAACAAGCTAAGGATGAATGGTAGTATTGATTCAGGAGATTTTTGCTTCTCAATCGTTTAAATCAGAGCCTTAATGTAGTTTTAATACAACTTTTTTGTATTCATTTTCATTCTTTAGAAGGAATATTTGAGTAAAACAGCTTTGCTGCCCGCACTTCCTGAAAGAGCACTTCTGTCTTTAAGCTCTGGCACATCCTGAATAGTCCCTGCCCAAACCTTGACTTGACATTTTGGTTGTACTGGTTCCTTAGAGCTGACACATAATTGCAATGCTATGTTTTGTGTTTTTTGTTTTTGTTTTTTTTCCATTGATACTGCTTTGGATGCGAGTTTTGTCAATGGCACATGATTTTCTGTTTTTAATGCTGTCGCTGTAATGGCTATATAAGCTACTACAGTGTCAATGCATTGATTGATATTTTGCATAAAGGTTTACAGTATATTGACCTGACATTCCATTTCTCAAATTTTTGCATATTAAGGATGCTATGACTTTTTTTTTTTGCTACTGTGTGTGATATTTTCAATGTGCAAAAAACTGTGAAATGGCTTACAGCATGTGGTTTTCAGAAGAAGCATTACAATGTAAATCTTACCATGCAGAAATCCCACAGTATGAGTGGGACTTTGTGGTTTACATAGACTGTATGCAACAGTATAAACTACAATGCATATTTACAAAAAAAAAAAAAAATTTCTTCTTTGACGTGGTAACACGACTGTTTTTGTTTTATTGATTAGATAAAAGGGAAAAAAGATGTCTCTATCATTGTTTACATGCTGATGGTCTGAAAAAATTCTTTTTGGGGAAATACTGTTTAAGCTCTTTTAAATAGGCATCGAAAATCCCAAATTGTCACTATTCTTTCCCTTCTAACCAAAAACTGAAACTTGACAAGCTTTTAAATGATTGAAGGGAGGGAAATTGGAGCTTAAAGCTTTCTTTGCTAAGATCCTGTCCAAATTCAAATTCAAATGGCCAATTTATAAACCTCCCCAAAAGGTTTTTGGATGGCAAAGCTGACACTCCTTAATTAGAGCTGTTTTGTCTGCTACTGCTATAAAACTGAATGGATCAAATATCTTGTAGGTTTTTTTAATACTGTAACACAGAACATGGTAGAAGTATTCAGGCTGATAGCCAAAATCTTACTTTGTTGAAGTATATTTTATTTATATTTATATATATATTTTTAGTTTACAGTTGTCTTAAGCCCAAAACCTCAGAAAATTAGTTGCAGATACAGTAGTTTATTTAACTGTATTAGGGTGACATGTTTCCTTTTGACTAAGACATGCTTAGATGAATAACATTAATTCATTAAGGTTTTTAATGTTAATTTGTCCTGTTAAGAGGTTAAGCACCTTATCAAAATATTAATTTAATTTTTTTAATCTTGTTTAAATAACTTTGTAATTTGAAAATAATGGATGCTGTAGTAATGTCTTTCACATCTGTGAAGATGAACAATAAAATTGTTTATTTACAAGTTATGACTCTAATTAATTTCTGGTAATACCTCTCATAACCAGCATAGGTATACTTTTCAGCTCATGCAATTTTTTATTTAAATGAATAAACTGCACTTAATACATGTGTATTATGGTATTATTCAAGATAGATCTGTTATCTTCTGTGTGGGATGCTTTGCACTGGATCTTTATGTGGTCATTCCAGCAAGTTATTCATGTAGCATTCAGGGGTGCTCTTTTACATGCATAGAATGTGCACATATGTTTATTTCCACTGGAATTCTCCATGTTCCAGTGGAAAATAAAATTGTTACTTATTTAAAAAAAAAAACAACAACCTCCAAGTCCTTAAATATTCAGGTGTGACATTTCTTTTTTAGCTTGGATAAAGTGATGCAAAAGTTCTAGAAGTATCTTTCTACTTCTATAATTATGCTTTTACTAGATAATGCCATGCTGATTGTTGTAACTGGAACAAGATGGGACAGATATAAGAAACTATGTTCAGATGCTGTAATTTGTTAGTATTGGGCCAGTTGTAACACATGCACATTATTCAGTAAAGCAGAAAGAACATTCTTCCTGCTAAAAATCTAAGATGCTAAATCTGCTAACGCGTGTGAATGCCAAAAAATAATACCTTTGGGTGTGTGTGTTAAGGTTGAAAATTGATGTTATTAGAAAGCTGCATCATATACTGTTTTGTCTCCAAAAACTATTTTAACTCTATCTGCGCATTTCTTTCCTCCCACAGTAAGCAATCTATTTAACCCTCTGGTGCTAGCAGTTGTGATTTCTTCATGTGTTTGCACAAGCATATAACGTGGTGAAATCCAGACTCCCAGCACTTGAAGGGGTTGTGTGAGAGTGTGTTCAGTATTTGCAAACTTTTTATTGTTTTCAGACATTCTGCAAAGGAGCATTATTGACTTTTTCAGATTCTTTTCTAAAAATGAAATTTAAGTTAAACAAAGCTTTCTCAAGTAACTGTTAAAAATTTGCTGCTACCATCGTAGATGAGTGCCTGTATGTGCATGTAACAGGCATTCCCCAAGTTACACTTCGATACAACATTTGATGCTCCTGGTGTACTGAAAATGGAAAAGACAAGCTAAAATGATTTTGGATTTTTAATTGGGAATAGAGGGAAATAGTTTTGCTTTGAGGCTTTTTGCAGCTATCTCAAGTAGAAATAAGAGTGTTCTGAATACTGAAAATAATTGATAGTGCTCCTTTAAAAAAAATGAATTTAATGTGATGCATTTAAAATATTTTTTCATTTGTACTGAAGGTAATGTTGCTTAATGTATTTGAATACTAACATTGCTTTAAAAAGTTCAAAATAGAATACGCGAACTACAGTGAAGAAACTGAAATAAAAGTATCAATTTTTTATTATTTATTCAGGAGATTTCACCTAAGCCACAAATTCAGAAAAAAAATGAAGCTGATATTAGCAGTTCTGCCAACATTCAGAAACCTGCACTGTTATCCTCAACTTTGTCTTCAGGAAAGGCTCGCAGCAAGAAATGCAAACAAGAATCTGGAGATTCTTCTGGGTGTATAAAGCCCCCTAAATCACCACTTTGCCCAGAATTAATACAAGTCGAGGATTTGACGCTGGTCTCTCAGCTTCCTTCTTCTGTGATAAATAAAACTAGTGAGCACAGACATTTTAAAGAACATATCGTAATTACTTATGAGAGATATACAGAAAATAACTTTTTGGTTGTAAATGAATATTGCATTTAAAAATGAATCTGCTTTAAAAACAGTAACAACAAAAAATAAAGCCCAAGTGGGAGAATTAGGGGTAGCTTAGTACTTTTAAAAAGTTAAGTCACATAGTAAGACCTATGAACTACTCTACCATAAATAATACATTTGTTTGAGTCATGGCTTTTAATGGTTGACTTCCTCTTTAGCTTAAATCTCTACATTAGTGTCAGGAGTGATACAAAGTAAGTCAAACCTCTCTTCTGAAGGGGCCTGATTCATTAAAAATAAAAAAAACATACACTTGGGTTGTGGATCTTTCCTTCTCTGGGAAATTCTGTCTTCAGCAGAGTGATGGTACACCTGTTGGCTGTGACATTTTTCACCTTAGTGTGGTATTCCCATAAATATCATGTGAAAGAGAAGTTACGTTCAAGATCTGTAGTGGGGAAATGCATAAGTCAGTCTTCACTGTCCCAAAAAGTGTACCGTAGGTGTTCAGCCTCTTAATGTGTGTAACTGATTTGGAAAGTACCAAAATACTGGTCATCAAGAGCAGGGAAAGCTTTACCATGCCTTCTTGAATATACTGTTTATTTTTGTAGATACAGAATATTTTTGTGATTTGTTTTGAAAGTTCGTTAGATTTTTTTTTTTTTTCCTTCTTAAGGTCAGACCTTGTTTAAAAAAGGCTGTTTGTTGCTTGAGAACACTAGATGATTAGGCCAAGAGTTTAAACAAGTACTGGCTACATTAAGTCAAAAGCTAAGTTTGTTTCACTTTTAGAATAGTTATTTAAGGGTGGAAGAATACACTTGCATCATACGTTCTCCTTAACCTTCGCTTGATATTTTCCCTTCCAAGATAAGTTTATTCTAATCTTTTCTCACTGGTATTTTTAAAGGAATGGGAGAGGGAGGTGTGTAAATTCAGCTATCTTTATTTAATCGGGAAATGTTGATTTAAATTGTTGCCCTAATTGCCCCCTAAAAGTGTTCGTAGCATGTCTTCCCTCCCCACCCCAAGATGGTAAGTAGTTTTCTTTGAGGAATTTTTCATTTTACTGTTAGTTAGACTTTCTGTAGCAGTAGCAGTTTGTTAATTAATAGCTTAGATCTTGCTAACATTATGTTTTAATCGTTGGGTTCCAAGTATTTACCACATCTGGTGGAAATTTTTACTCTTTGTCTGTTAAATCTCTGCTTTTAAACTTGCGAACCTTTTACTCTAAAAGTTCATAAAGAGAAAGAACAGTGATTTACAGTATAATGACTTAAATGAATTTTTCCAAGGCAAATGTATGTGGAGCTGTACAAAACTAGAAAGGTTTAGGGGAGTGTTTGCTTTGTTTTTAATGAATCAGGCCTGTGTTATCCTATATCAATCGCCCCACTTTTGATTTTGTTCAAGTGAGATGTTCTTGAGCTTTTTGCTATGCCATGCATTGGTAGAAGACATTTTAAGTGTAGTTGGGGTATTGATATCAGGTCAGGAGATGAGATCTAAAATGAACCACTGCTTTTTCTTATTTATTTAATATGTATGTTACTACTATCAGTGACTTTTTAGATCTTTAACTATGGTCATTTGTTCTGTTAACTATACAGTCCTGTTGCTGAGTTCCATTATAAATGACCTACTCTTATGTTTTCTGTGGGGTGGGGGGAGGGTTGCTTCTGATGAATACACAGTTTGCTCTAAAAGCAATAGTCTTTTATCAGTGGAGAATTAGATGCCCTATTAATGTATAATAAGCAGAAAGCAGAATTATGGCTTGAACGTAACTTTTCTGGTAGTCACAGTTTCTAATTACTTTACCAGTCATGCTGTGATTACCAGCTCTGCAGATAAGAGCTATTTAAAGCACTTCCCATCTTTAGATCTCTAAAATACTGCGGTAAGATTATCATATATCTCTCTGCTTCATGAACATTGAAAGATCTCTTTTTAGGTCCATCACAGCCACTGAATTCCCCTAGATCCTACAAACATAGCCAACGGAGAAGAAGATCACAGCGTTTAGCCACTTGCTCGTTGCCTGATGATTCTGTAGAAAAAGTTTCTTCTCCCTCTTCAGTTACTGATGGAAAAGTGTTCTCCATCAGTGCTCAAAATCAACAGTCATCAAAATTGGAGGGTAATGTATCTTAATCTAATAAAGAACTGCCCAAGAGAAATTGAATCATAAAAATGAGATCGTTTGTGGTTTTCATCTAATGGGACATTTTGATTTACTGTAGCTAAAGCTGAATGCTGTTCCCTTGTTGTGTAACACTGCAACCCAAGCTGTTATTTGTTGGGCCTCTGTATCTTTTTTAATATGACATTCTTTCTTTTATGTAGTACCCGATGTTGCTCATATGTCACTTGAGAAGCGTGGACCCTGTCTCCCTCTTGATTTAAGCCGTAGTTCGGAAGTCACAGCACCACTGTCCACAGAATCCACTTTCCGTAATGAATATCCCAGTAAAGACAAGGAAGATATTCAGATGGTTACATATCTTTCTTCCAAAGCAGTAACTGATGGAAGAGTAGCTACAACAGCGGCAGGTAAAGAGATCCAGCGTACAACCAGTTAGGCTTACAGTTGTAGGATTAAAACATGCATGTAGTCAGTCACATGAAAAGAGGAGATAAGCTTTTTGCTTTCTGCAGGCTTGCAAACCTACATCTCTTCAAGTGGTCCATCCATCTGGATATTCTTTGCCTTCCGCTAGCTTCAAGCTCTATTAGCGCTTTTTCTGGCATGCCTTAAGACAGAACGGATTTAATCATATAAGAGAGAGTATGGAATGTAAGATGCAGTATTGCTTTCAAAAATATTTTCTACTGTTAAAACTTGCTTAAAAAAAAAAATCATAGCTGTTTACTAACATACTAATATGTACTAAGTCTAGACATACTCATTTATCTAGTAGCTTTAGCTTTAAATTTAGTTTTCAGAGGCAATCAGCATTCTTTCACCTTTTACTTCTGTTTGCAGTACAAATTTTGTCATTTTCCTACTAGGAAATGTTATTTGAAAATATTGCTGAAATCCTCTGGAGTTTATATGGATTTGGTTCACCCTCATAACGCAAGCATAGAGCCCAGTACGGGAACTTGGGGCTATATCTATCTCGCTTCTTAATACTTCACTGGCTTCTGTAATTTAAGTGAATCACTTGGATAGAAGCAACTAGATTCAGAGAACAGGTCGCGTTATGATTTTCGGACCCTAAAAAAAAAAATTCTTTTCAATCTAGTATATGCTAGATGTCCATATGCCCTTTTATTTTCATAAATAAATGTATGAATATCATACAATTTTTTAATTGACTTTAATAGGAAAATGATTCAATAAAGTAGGAGAAGAAAAGTAAAATTATTAATTATACACTTACTGGGAAGTTCTTTGATAAATGTGTTTGATAACAAGGGACAGGTACTGTTACTATAAAGTATGTAATTTTGCCATTCTGAAAATAGAACTTAGACCTATTCAGAAGACAAATTATGATTGAGTCTGCACCGAGCTGCCTGTGTAGCTGCAGTATTCTAGGTCAGTGAAATGATTTGTTCAGTGTGTGTGTGTGGTCTTCTTGGGTGTCTGCCCGCACATGCTCCCATTGACTCTGTAAGAGGTGATTGATTGCTTTACTAAGTTCCAGCATTGCTACTCCAGTGTGGTGCAGAAAAGACTAAGTAGGATTCTTGGATCAATATTGTGTAGGTTAAATGAGATTACTTTAAACATCTCTTATCTCCCTCTCTTTCTCTTTTTCCCTTTCTCTTTCTCTCTCTCTTTCATTCTCTCTCTCTCTCTCTCCCCCCAAAAGAAAAAAAAAAAATAAAAAAATACGTATCAATCTCTTAAAATAATTTGTCAAAATGAAGGTTATGGAGGTTTATAATAATATATTTAAGCTTTTAAAAATACTACTTAATTTCTCAAGTCAAACCATGTGATAATCTCAGTTTACTTTTGATATATTGTATAGTAATAGAATCATGGATTACTGGAAAAGTTAGTTCTGCAAATGTCTCTTTTATTTCGTGTCTTTGGCCAGTAGAATTGATTTGGGGAGGTGTATAATTGGCCACTCAGAGAACAGTATCATAATAGAAATCAACAACGTCTAGTTGCTGGCATTTATTTTCATTTATTAGAACTCATTTTGGTTAACAGATTTAACTTTTTTTTTCTAGTATGTTTGGTGGATCATTTAAAATGTAACTGGTAATACTGATGGGCATTTACTTTGTTGCCTGCTTCTATAATGGGACTGGCTTGACATCTGAGTAAACTCTTTGTTCTGCATCCATAACTATCCTTGTACATCTTGATTCATCCAGCTGGGTCTTAGTCCTGGCTGCAGCTGTGTCTAGGAAGAAAAATAACATTTTATTTGTGATTCAAAAACTTTTGATATGTTCAGACTATTCTGGATTTTTTTACTTCTTAAAATTTGAAGTATCCATGTCCTTTTATTGGTGCTTCTGCTGTTAGATTTTACTGAAGTAGTCTGGACTGAGTTGGTGATTTAGACTTCAGTGATAGTGTGGAGTTAACTAAGTATGTTTAAATTGAATATGCTTTCTTTTGTAATCAATGAAGCAATTAACAATAGTTTTAGAAATTATGGAGGTAAGTATTTAGGCTGAAATAACCTATTATAATCACTCACCCTTCTCAGGTACTTCTGAGGTCAAGAGGTACTTTATATTAGACCTAGAGATGTAGGTTGCGACTTCAGAAGTTTAGAATTCTGATGGGGCCACCTGTTGAGCAAATTAAAAAAATAAATTTACCTCATTAAAAATCCTGCATTTTAATCACTTCTCTATTTAAAAAAAAATACTAAACGGTATCCTTCAAATACGAGGAATGAGGTGTGCTGAGCTGTTGAAGCATAAATGGAAACTGTTAGTATTATCACAGATTTGCTCACTAAGTCATTGCAGAAAATGAACCTCTTGTTCTAAAAAGGCAACACAAAAGCACTGTGATCAGTTCCTTTGCTCTGTAGTCTACTTGGAAATTCTACTTCAGTAGTACTTCAGTAGACACTGGCATGCTTCTGCTTAATTGTTGAATTGAGTACTATGTTGATTATGACGTTACACACTGAGTAAATAACATTTGAGCAAGCAGTCTGGAATTTAAATTTCAAAGGAAAATATTGCTTGCACGTGAACTAATATTACTAGTAGTTGAAGTAAAAACTCTGAATTATGCTGATTGAACCCTGAATTATACAGGTTGTTATACTTATGTTTATATTTTTGTTAGGAAAGTTGAAACATCAAAAGCTCTGGAAAAGAATATCGCGCAACAAAATAAATAATTTGAACATCATAACATTTAATTTGCTGAACTGACAAAAGCAGTGCCACAAAGTGATAAATGTGTTTGTAGCACAGCATTCTGTTGTCTGCCTGTTCTCATGCTAGTGAGGTTTGTGCCACCTGAACCATGCTATCTCTGGAAAAGTAGTACTAGAGACATGTTGGAAGGGAAACTCTAAATAGCCATGATTTGCATTTGTTTTTAATGTGAAGTCAGTCTTTTGTGCTAGAAACACAAAATAGATTTTGTGGTAATGGAACAATGACATAATCATCGGTTTGGCAAGTCCAATATCGAAATATCTTTCTCTGCTTTTAATTGTAGACTTCTCACACTTCACTATGTGGGAGGTGGTTGGGTAGACTCCCGAGTAGGAATAAAATGGAAATTTAAAAAAAAAAAAACATTAATATTGTAACATTTGCATAATGGGCATATTTTTTAAATGTATATTTGCCCTTTTGCTTTTGTTACTTGCCTTTCAGATTGTGATTGTCATTTTTATCTAATTTTATAGTTATTTGTAAGGTATAATAATTACACAGTTGAAAACTGATTTCTAAACCTTTTCATTTAAGATTTGAGAATTATGCATTTTTGATCTATAATGTTTTGATTCTGCAGTATTACAGTAGGTATAGGTCGAGTTATGTTAGTATAAGTAAAAAAACAAGAGTATTAGTTTGTATGAATAGTGACAAGAATATAGCAGTATGTGCTGGCATAACAGTAATTTCTCTTTTCGGGTAGCTATACAAAGGCAGTTTAGAGAGCTCTGTTGTTGAGATAGGTGTTGGTGTGCCCATAGCAGTTTTCTACCCACAATAAGTGTTCCCTCAAACAGTTATTTAATTACTAGTTGCCTACTTTTATCAAACATACTTGTCCTGAAATTTGTGATACTAAAATTTGTGCTGTGATTAGCAAACTTGGAATGCATCTGACTGTTTCAGATCAGGATTTCTTTTGAATAATGGAAGTGAAAAAATTCTTCGAAATGTACAGACCAGAACTGAATTATTCTAGTCATTGTTTAAAGAGAGAATTTTTCATCAAAATAGCAAACCAAATTAGGTGCATTTGGGTGATTCTTTTATGTTCTCTTTAGAAACGAGACAGGACATAGCATCAAGATATGGAGAAGAGCCACTGTTTTACTGAGGTGCTAAAATATGTTCACTGGGTGGCAGGTGGCAAAACAGTTTGTTCTATAACAGACACAAATGTTAACAAGGAAACCAAAGAAAGGCATACTTGATACAGTGTTTCATGTTGATAAGTATCCCAATAAGCTAATTCTCCTTGAAATAGAGGAAGGCAAAGTCAATAGGATTAGGTTCTTATGTGTGATGTTTGTCTCAAGCTACTGGAAAGGCTCAAGAATGGACCACTCATGAATTAGAATTGAGCAGTTGCATTTGACTGCTTGTTTGATTGCATAGTATTGTGAAGTTTTGCATTTTACAGCTGGGGACATCTGGCATTTGAGAATGCTGCGTGGTATGATAAATGAAGCAGCTCCTGCAGCTTTCTCACACTAACTTTTTGACTGCTTTCCAGAGAAGGCTGCGTAGGAGCTGGAGTAAGTTTCATGTAAAATGTGTATTGCATCATAATAGAATTGGGTTGATCTGTCCAAGCCTGGAAAGCGGCCCAATAGAGCCACCAACAAGCTGTTAGTGCCTTTCCTCCAGAGTTACGACTGATGAATTTACTAAGTTATTTTAATATTGCCTATTCCAATTCAGCTTTTTCCATATCTTGACTTCTGCAAATCTCCTTCAGGCTTTTTATTTTTTATTGTGAAGGGAGTTGATGAAGATTAGGCTTTCGTAATTGTGGTTGAACAGCTTCCACAATAGCAGTGAACACAGGAACATAGAGCTTATAACAATATCAATAACTTTCTTTACCAGTAACTTTCTGTTTTTATTTGAGAATTACATTGTCCTGTTGGAGTATAAATATGAGCAATAAAATTGTAATTTTAGGTATTAATAATGCTAAGTTATTTCCTCATTTATATCAATTAAAGGTAGAGAAATTTCTAAGTGTAGCAAGCTTTACTGAATAGTGCAAAATAATTGTTGGTAAATATTTGAGTTCTGTGACAGATTATCACAGTACCTTGCATGTAATTCAAATATGGATCAAATACATAGAATCAATGAAAATACAATAAACTGAAATATAAATACATAGCACTGAAAACTATGTATGAGAACTGTTCTCTGTTCACATAGTGGAATGAGATAACTTGAATGATGTTAACAGTATCAGCACTTTTGCTGTTGGCACTGATTTCCATTACAGTGGAATGAAAAGGAAACAAAAAGACTTAAAGTAGAAGCAAAAATAGGCTTTAAGCAGAAACAATTCAGAAATGAATGCAAATTCCAAAATAGACAAGAAACTTACGGCATGTATTGTTTTGTATGTAAAACTAAGATCTAGGCATTCATGTGCAATAATTATATATGAAGTGTGATTATGTTATTACCAGTATTTGATGTTTCACTGATCTTACTCAGCCAGTGATCTGGCTGCAATCCTTACTGAATGCCTAGTAAATCTGTCTTCTTGTTTTCAGCACCCTCGCCTCATGTACATGCCTTACATCTGGAATTGCCTTTAACCAATAGTCTAAAGTTACCAAAAGGGAGTAGTAAAAAAAAGAGGTCTTCCACATCAGTGAGCTCTGAAGGGACAGAGGTACAGTACTCTGTGCCCATAAAGGAGAAATGTTTTGAGAGTCTGAAGGAGAAAATATTAAAGAACGTGATTGAGAAGGACAAGCATTCAGAAGTTGGTAAACTACAATGCTTTTTGTTTCCAGTGTTTTAGAGAATAAAATTAACTGTAAATTGACATTAAAATCATCATTGTATTGCTTGTATGTATTATGTTATATACCAATAGACATTTTTGCATTCTAATGGTTTTTACAAGAAAGTGGGGTCATTAGTCAGACATTGCACTTAAATCTCACATTCTTAAATTTTCAGGAGCAGTGAGGGTGGAAAGAAAAGGAAAACTGGAAGAGAAGAGCTCCACAACATATGGTATGTAGAGCAATGATATTTTTAGGAAAATGTTAAAACTCTAACATTTATTTAATGCCTCTAAAGTACAGATATGACTGTAAAATATCTCCAGAGTTCAGCTGTGTTTCCTTAGTTTGGGATCTTAATGGTTTTAATGTATGTGACAAGTTGATAGTAAAGGAATAACTGTGTAGGAAAAGTAATGTTCTCAGAAGAAGGATTTGTGTAGTGCTTGTGAGAGGCCGAAGCCAAAGGTGGGTGGTTTCGATTGTTGGATTGTTGTGGTGGGTTTTTTGGTTGTTTTTTCCAGTTTAATTAGTGATCACAAAATTGTAGGGGCTGGAAGAGACCTCTAGAGATTGAGTCCAACCCCCCTGCAAAGCAGGCTCCCTAGACCAGGCTTCACAGGTAGATGTCCAGGTGGGTTTTGAGCATCACCAGAGAAGGATAATCCACAACCTCCCTGGGCAGCCTGTTCCGGAGCTCTGGCACTCTCACTGCGAAGAAGCTCTTATGTGCATTTGTGCGGAATTTCCTATGCTCCAGTATATGGCCGTTTTCCCTTCCCTGTTGCCACGCACCGCTGAAATGTCTGGCCTCGTCCCTTTGCCTCCCTGTGGGTCAGATCCCTTCTGTTGTCTTTTCTCAAGGCTAAACAGACCCAGTCACTCAGCTTTTCCTTGTAAGAGAGTTTCTCCAGGCCCTTCATCATCTTAGTGGTCCTCCACTATACTCTTTCCAGGATACTACAGTGGTACTGCATTTATTTTGATGTGGTGGCCAATGAGAACAGGGAAAGAAAAAGGATAAGTTTGACTATTAGTAACGAAACATTTGGTAATTTGTGAAGTAAGAGGCCTGTGGTTTTCCCCAGTGTAAATATTACAGTTATAGATGGAGTGAGAATTCATATATGAATTGGCTTGTTTTTTTTCCATGAGGGAAGAGTTATGCTTCTGAACATCACAAGAAGATGCTAAGATTCAATGTATATACAAGAAATATTAAAACATTAAACATTGGCATTAATGATTTCCTTCCTGTAACAATTCAGTTTCCTTAGTTTGCTGTTGATTACTTAGAAAATGACCATGGAGTGACCGTGCTGTGAGATATACTTTGTCTTGGAGAACTAATAAATAGAATTTCTTGAAGCTAAAGTACTTGTTCTTATGCATATATCAACAGTGCTGCTTTTAAATGAACTGCGAAGCAAAAGATGCACCATAAATTTTAGTCAGAATCATTTTTTATGAAGATGTTGCTTGAAAGTGCTGACAACATGAGCAGTTTTGTGATAAAGAAATTTCCCTTAAATCCTTTAAACTTTCTGTAAGTGTGAAATGCGTTATTATCATATCTTTTTTGTTTGGGATTTTACGCTGTTGAAGGCTTTTTTCTAGTAAACCACAAGTTAAATAGCTTTATAGTAGTTAATAGTTTAATAGTAGTTAAAACTACTTAATTAACATTGCTTATGCCACCAGAATAGTTTGAAATTAAAAGGATGAGCTAAAAAAAATAAGCAGTTTAGAATGATGTTGTTTTAAAATGATAAAATTTTCTTTCAGGTAAAAAGAAAGAAAAGGAAAAGGAGAAAAAAGATAAAAAAGAAAAAGATCATAAATCAAAACAGAAAAAGAAGAAGAAAAAGAAGAAGAAATCTAAACAGCATGGTAAGATAAATATGCAATTTTTGAAGGTGAGCCAAACCATTTGGTGCTTTTCTGACATTAGGTATTAAAATTTGTTTCTCAACAATGTAAATATAAAAATTAGAAATTTCAGAGAACAGCTTTTGGCCTTAATGTTTATAAGTAAGCTGAGGTCTGTGACCTCATTTCTTAAGCTTGTCTCTACATGATAGACACAGGCATTTCATAAACCTTTTCTGTCAAAATATTATAAGCAGGTAATAATGGTTTTACTTTTTGTCTCCTTAGACTTGTCATTTTATGCTCTTTAAATGTTTCTACCACTTATCTTGTTTGGACATTACAATAATTCTATTGTTTAATCTGTTGCTAAATTTCAGAGGTTTTTCTTTTTGACTTCTCACAAATCTTACTTTTTGTAACATTAATTTAATCTTGTTAACTTTTCAGATTATTCAGATTATGAAGATAGTTCCGTTGAATTCTTGGACAGGTGCTCTTCTCCACTGACGCGGTCCTCAGGAAGCTCTCTGACTTTGCGCAGCATGTTCTCAGAGAAGAATACATCATACCAGTATCCGAGAGCTATCTTGTCTGTTGACCTTAGTGGAGAAAGTAAGTTGACTGAGCCAGAAGTTTCAATTTCTAGGTTTAGTTGCTTAGGAAGTATAATTTTAAAGAAAATGTTTCATATGAATTCTTAATGTAGGTATAAGTTGTGACTGACTTTGATTTAAGTAGTTGAAGCAGCCCTGTAAAGAAGGCCTTGGCGGTCCTGGTGGACAAGAAGCTGGACATGAGCCAGCGGTGTACTTGCAGCCTGGAAGGCCAACTGTGTTCTGGACTGCCTTAAAAAAGGGGTGGCCAGCAGGGAGAGAGAGGTGATCGTCCCCTCAAGAACTCGTCAGTTCTTGTGAGGCCCCATCTGCAGTACTGCGTCCAGGCTTGGGGACCCCAGTATAGGAAGGACGTGGAGCTCTTGGAGGGAGTCCAGAGGAGGGCCACGAAGATGATCAGAGGGCTGGAGCACCTCTCCTATGAGGAACAGTTGTGGGAACTGGACTTGTTTAGCTTGGAGAAGAGAAGGCTCTGGGGAGACATTGTTGTGGCCTTCCAGTACTTGAAGGGAGATATAAACAGGAGACGGAACGGTTGTTTACGAGGGTGGATAGTGACAGGACAAGGGGGAATGATTTTAAACAGAGACAGGAGGGGGTTAGGTTAGATATTAGATTAGCTAATAGAGATTTCACACAGAGGGTGGTGAGGCACTGGAACAGGTTGCCCAAGGAGTTTGTGGATGCCTCATCCCTGGAGGCATTCAAGGCCAGACTGGATGTGGCTCTGGGCAGCCTAGTCTAGTGGTTTGCCACCCTGTACATAGCAGAGGGGTTGAAACTAGATGATCATTGTGGTCTTTTTCAACCCAGGCCACTCTATGATTCTATGAAGCATAAGTATTCAGACTCCTCAAGCTGTTTTACGTTGTACTTGTGTATGACATTACATTAGAAGCATTTGAAGGGGATCATCAAGAAATCTTAATGTACCAGCAATGCATTTGAGTGTGATTTTTTTTTTGACATGTGCAAGATAAGACTTCCAAATGACAGAAAAATTGTTTCTTTTAAAGTATTGTTTCTTTACACACATTTTCATTTATGACTTTTTACTAGACCTTTCAGATATGGAGTTCCTGGATGATTCCTCTACAGAGAGTTTGTTACTTAGTGGTGATGAATACAATCAGGATTTTGATTCAACTAACTTTGAAGAGTCTCAGGATGAAGATGATGCTCTCAATGAAATTGTTAGATGCATTTGTGAACTGGATGAAGAAAATGGCTTTATGATTCAGGTAAAGGAATTAGGGGGGTTTATTTTCCGCATAAATTTTGTACTTTTGAAGATTCCCTTCTAAGGTGTTGGAGACTGAATTTACATTGAGAGCTGTAAATAGAAGTGAACAGTAATAATAAAATATTTTATGCTTGATGTGATTCTCCAGCATATGCAGAACATTTTCTCTTGGATGGGTTTCTTCTAACCATTTAATATGCAGAACAGGTTTGTAAGGAAGAGTGAACTTTTTTCCTTATAGTTGGGAAAAAATGCTTTTCCACACACAAATCATTCTTTCTGTCTACAGACCGCTGTAGTTATACCAGCACTTCTGGTTTAGTCCTTACATTTGACAGTACCTGCTATAGACACCTTAACTCTGCTCACTAAATTCACTGCAGCTGTATGCAAGATGAATGAATCTCTGTATAAGATCTCTGCCATACAGATGTTAATATCAGCATCTTTGTGTTGCGAAGTTTATGCTTAATCTTCAAAACAGTAATTCTCAAACAAGAAACTACTTGCTCATTTTAGAAACTACTAAGATTGTAAGCCTTAGTATAAAAATGGAACAACTATCATTTAAAGAGTGTGTGATAGCTGGATGCCATGCAGATTGACAGGTTGCAACTACTGCTTTTTATGCGTTTGTATTGTAATGAAGGCTTGCTTTTTCTATCAAGTAATGAATAATTCAAAGTCTTTGTCTCAAGGAATTTGTAATATTAGATCAGATTGTTGAAAATTGATAGATTAGATCAGATACAATGAAAAATAAGGAAGAACTTGGTTGTCAATAGCTTTAAGAAGTTCATGAATTTCTTGTATTTTTTGCACTTAAGGGAAAGGTATGTATTCCACTATCAATGTGGTATTGTTTCTATTGAAAAATACTAAGCCTTTAATTGAGATCTGAAGGAAGCAAGAATAGTTGTCCTGTTAACGGACTTGTGAGTCTTTGGAAATTAAAGGAAGTTCTGAAAAAGAAGTACACAGACTATCCCTGGAAATGCATACTGAAATGCAGTGGTATGATGGAGGAATTGAGCAGCAGTTCAGCAATGGTGATAGTAACACAGGAAAAAATGGACTGATGTAGAAATTTTTGGAGAGAGGAGAGGAATTTGTAACCATAGTGGTATGACAAGAGGAAAGGTGTTTTGAACATGCTGATGCTCAACAAACATGTCAGCAGAAGAGTGAATTTCAACAGTAAAACAGCAGATATTTAGAAATCAAGCAAAACACTGACCTAAGAAAAGGAAATAGACCTAAAAGTGGTAGTTTCCTGCCCATTTTCTTATATCCAGTGACAGCCTAATGTTGACCACTTGTCTCCTTTCCATACTTTGTGTCATTGAGAGCAACCAGTTTGCTGTTTCTAAGCCTTCATGTCTTACCACTTCTATTTTGCTCTCCTATTCTTATTTCTCCTCTTTCATTTTCTCTTCATTTTCTTTTTCTTTTAGATTTTCCATTGGCGCGATATTAAAAACACATCTTTCTAGCGCACTGCAGAGATGCTTTGTAAATATAAATAATTAAACTGAAGAGTTTTCTACTTTTCACTGTTATGCTGTAATGTATTACATTATCTTTCTACTTTACTGTAATATATGTCTTATGTTACACTACTTAATATCTAGGTGCTAAATATTGAGTGTTGTAATAAAATACTATTAAATATTGCGTCTTCATTTTTTTTCTCCAGTTTGGAATTTGTGGGTGAGAAAACTAAAGCTACCTTTTAGCTTTATATCTTTGCCTACCCAAACACAGATGACCCAAATATAATTATTGTTCTCAAACATGCTATTTAAGTTAAATTGTTGTTCACTGAATTTTGATGATACAATAATAGTTTCTGATTTGTAAATCTGCTTAGTTTTAGTTTTTGCTTTTGTTTTTTTGATGTCAGTGCGAAGAATGCTTGTGTTGGCAGCACAGTGTATGCATGGGATTGTTGGAGGACAGCATTCCAGAGCAGTACATCTGTTATATCTGCAGAGATCCACCAGGTATGAGTAAGCCACCTTTATCTGCAACTGTCTGCTTGGGTTTTCTAAGCAGAAGTGTTATACATTGCTTGAATTGTTAAAACTTTGTCCGTTTTATGTTTGTTTCACTTCTTTGAGGCTAGGTCTTCTAAGTCTTACTGTAAGCAGAGACTTACTTTTCTTTCAGTAATGTCTTGTTAAACTTGCTAAATCTTCCTTGTGACTTGAGTTACCGTAGCTTTGTTTTTTGAACTGAATTCCTTCAAACCTTCAGGTCTTCTTAATTTCATTGTACTCTGAAAGGACTTTATGTATGAAACTTTCTTGTTTAAAAATTTGCTTTGCATATGCTTGGAATTGGATCTATTTGGTTAAATATCATTTTTAGAGAAATGACTCATTACCATAGTACACTTATATATGCTATGGCAGTTGTTTAATACTAGGATTTTGTAATGTTTGTGTTTGCCTGGAATTCTGTAAATAAGTTGAATATGTAAAATATATGCAGAAATCTGGCACTCATGTTAAACATTAGCACACAAAACACATCTTAAAGTTTTTAATATTTCTCCTAACAATTGTTACAAATGTCCTCTAGTGATTTATCCAACAGGGTATCTGAAGCCCATTTGCAGAAGTGTTAAATAACAGTTTTCATTAGCTCTTCTTGAGAAGAATATTTAGAAATCAGAGCTGGATGGATGTGACTTTTTCCATTTGCCCAAAACTGAGTGTTGGTTGATAATATAAAGTCATGTCTCGTAGTTCCTTATGTGGTGTACTCTGAGCAGTCAAGCCTTTTCTTATTTATAACAACTAATTTGTCTTGTGTTCTTTCCCTGCACTGTACTAGGTACTTCGTTATCCCCTGCTATATGGAGACTGTGTCCCTAAATTTTATCTTCTCTCCCTTCCTAACCATTACTTCTTTTCTTTCTATGTCAGGAGAAAAAGGTCATTCACAATGTCAGTATTTTAAAGTGTATTGGGATAATGGGCAGAAAGGAGATAGACAGGGTATTCTCCTGAAAGGTATGAAGGGCTTCCATCAACCCGTTCTTTGTTATGTATATGATGATAGTGTGATATGAAATTGAGTGTAAGATATTGCAATCTTAGTCAGTTTGTTTATCTGGGTTACTCACTGTAAACAAAAATAATTAGTGTTATATATTGCTCTTGCCTTTTTTTTTTTTTTTTTTTTAATAATTAAGTTACCTTAGAAGCGTTAGCAAGTACTCATTAATGCCTGTTGGGTTAAAATTGTAGATGATATTGTAGCATGGGATACCTAGAGGCTGCTTATATTGTTATCCTGTCTAGCAGTGTTTGGCTAAAGACCTCTCAAAGAAGAGTGTAAGAATTCTGCTGTCGCATTTTTGAGTTTTCTTTTTTCATGAAGCCACCTTCTGGCTTCTTATAAGTAGATATTAAATACATTGTTGAAGCAAAATATTTGTTAGTTTTTCCCAAATAACCTAGATGTTTTGGACATAACCATATAAAATCCACACTCCAACATTTCCATCAATAATTTAATTACTTTTTAACTTCTGCAGCTTTTGTAAAACGAAATTTGAAGTGCCAATTATTTAAAAAGATTTTTTTTGCAGTTAGATTGACATACACTTTGTACTTTAATCACAAAGGTAATTAGATCTTTCATTTCCAAGTGCCGTTTAGAGAGTGAGTTTTCAGTGTTGCTTTGAAAGTAACGTGACAAGAGTTCCCTTTTAAATTCTAGAAAATTAAGTTTTAGATAATCAGTAAAATAATAAGGTCTTGAATCATTCTGTCATGGATATTAAGAGACATTTAGGAGATAAAACAAATAATTTTAGCACTTAAGTTTTAAATGCAGTTCTGCTGTGGCTTTAGATGTCCCTAAATTTGTGAATTGCTTACTCCAGGTCAGAGATGGAGTGCCAAATATCTTTACGATAAAGACTGGCTAAACAATGGGCACATGTGTGGGTTATCATTTTTGAAGGAAAACTACTCTCATCTTAATGCCAAAAAGATTGTGTCAACACATCACCTACTGGCAGATGTATATGGTGTAACAGAAATATTGCATGGACTACAGTTGAAGATTGGGATATTAAAGTAAGTATCAGTCCAGGTTTATCAGGATTCATTGTCATCTTCTAAAATATACTTAAGTAGCAGAAGCTACCATTTCCATACGTGTTATTTTATCATGTTAAAGTTGTTTCTTACAAAATAGTTTAAGTAGTTCCAGTGCAACATGTACCTTCATCTTCTTTAGCAGAGTTGGTTTATAATTTGTGGTATGTTTCTTTTTTGCTGTTGCTTGATTTTTATTCTTTTTTTTTATCGCCAACTTGGTGCTAATAGGGCAGTGTGGATTTATTCTGAATTGATAAGTGACCTAGTAGTGCTCTCTTATGTTTGATAATGGCACTTATCTTAGCTGTTATCTAGCAGAAGTGGATTTATAGTAGTACAGCACTGTAAGAGAAACTTCTGTATAACATTTTTCTCATCTTTATTGTAGAAATAAACATCACCCAGACCTTCATCTCTGGGCTTATTCCGGAAAGCGAAAAGAACAAGAACAAATAACTCTTGGGGTAGAGAAAAAGATAGTGACTTTTCCACATGCTGTTAATCCAACTGAAAGGACGTATCACAGTCAAAACCATAAAGAACCACCTAGTTTACCCCAGAAAATGGAAGAAACATATATCACGAGTGAGCACAGTTACCAAAAGCCACCGAGTTTTGGTCAAGATTGCAAAGCAGTCGCTGACCCTATGAGCTCAGATGATGAAGATACAAGTAGTTTTGAGGAAGACCAGGAATTTTGTTCAGAGAACAAAAACTGTTTACAATATTCTTTTAAAGATGATGGCATGAATGAGCAGGTAAGTACCATCTTTCATCTGAGAAGTTTCTTAATTAGGCAAATATATTTAATCTGATAAAGGTCAAGTACATAAGTACTCAGAAATGTTTGTTAGAACTCAGCGTACTCTATCAGCGCCAATCAGTAGGATCAAAGGAAGATTGCTGAAATTCTTTCAGCAGAGTAGACATTGGTGAAGTGCAAAATGTTTCAAGTATTGTTTATGCTAAAACTGCTTATATTTGTTCTTTTCCAATGTTACAAAAGAAAAAAAACAGAACTTAATTGTTTTCTGGGAGCTGAGGGAACAGAGCAGGCTTTCTTTTTTCTCTCAATTCTATTTTCTATTTTTGTATTTTTGTTTCACTGAGATTTGTATTAGTGTTTATTATCATACCGTACTCTCCTTTCAATAGTGATATTACCGAGCAGTCCACAAGTAATTATGCCAATTTAAAAGTTGTGTGCAACTTCTCTTGAGGTTTTTAATACTGCGTATTTCTTCTAATTAAAATTTTCACGCACTTTTAGTCAGGATTATATTTGGTAATGTAGTATGTCTTTCTCAGCTTTGCATTAGGTGTTTGAATCCATTACATTATGGAAAAGAGTTGATACTTTATAGTCTGGTCTTAGCCAAAAATTCTCTTTAAGAAAAAAAAAAACAACAATGCAAAACAATAACAAAAAGCAACCAAAAAAAAAAATAAACCTTTCTGTTTTCTACAATATGAACTGTGAGAATAAATCGCCCAACTCATCCACTTTTCGAAGTACAGTTTCTGATGTGGAGGAAATGAGTAAGATGCATCTTTTTTTGTCTAATTCTAGTTTTAAATGTGGCATGTAAGCTGTATGATCTGAATGGGAAAATTTTGGCTCATTGTAGTTAGAATTGACTATTCTAAATTGCTTGTTTATACTCGGTTTGTGTAGTAAATAGGCATGCAGCAGTATCAAATAGGCTTTCTTTCCAACAGTAGGTTATATATTTACAGTGACAATTTTCTTAGGATTAAGAGGGAAACGTGAACAGTGAAAAAATAATGTTTCTGGTAGAGACTAAGTCATATACCTGAAGAGCTGGGTGCTCTCTCTCCCAAACCGGGAAGAGATCCTTTGGGACAGTATCAGAATACTCCTTTTGGGATGCCTTAGTTCATCTTCCTGTCAGCAGTTAGCCCTGGTACTAAAAGAAGGCTTACTGTCTAGTCTTAGATATGTTGAAGAGCATTCTTGATTTCTCCATGAGCTACTTTGTACTCAGGAGTGTGCTGACACTGGTTCTCAAGTGCCATTTTGTCATGAAGTGGCTTCAGACTAAGGAGCTCTCTTCACTTCCCCTTGTCAAACTTCTGTTTTGGATTTTACGTTCTCCTTTCTAGCTTCCTGCCTTTTCCTTGTGATGGAATCTTAATATTATAGAATGGCTTAAATTAGAATCTACAGATCTGTTGCAGATCTTCTTTTCTTTCACAAGCTATGACCAGATTATTCAGATCCCTTTTTGGACCGTACATCTACTTTTTCCTTCTGAAAGCATGAGTTTGCCCCACCTGACTCTCCTACTTATTTCTTCTTCAAAAATTGTTGTATTCTATTTCCTACCATCTCTTTCAGCATTCCCTGATGGCCTGTGTTGGTCTGGCTTCCTGGTCTCGTAGCTTAGAGGAGGGCCTGTTTGGTTTTAAGTTATGTTTTATGAACTGACCAGTTCAGTGAAACAGAGGTCATAAAAAAGGAAGTATGTGATAGGAAAAAAATAAAAAACAACTTTATTACTTAATCTGTAATTGTCTCTCAGTGTCAAGATTTTTTCTCTTGCCACAGGCATCTGAAAAATACACATAACAGAGGATCTAGATGTTAGAATTGTGTAAACGAAGCCTCATTCAGCAAGGAAAAAACAGCATACTTCTCTTGTAGGTGTACCAAAAAGTCTGAAAATTATCAGAAATGGGGCGTTTAATTTTAATATATAATATTTCCAGTGTAAGTATGAGGGATGTAGTATGAATAGTGAAAGCATTCTGAGATATCTGAGAGATGGAAGATTTTATCTAGTTTGAGAGTTTAGAGGCATTTATGACATTCAAAAATGATCGTTGGTAAATAATTTTGTGAATACTGTGAATATTAACAGCTTGTCCTCTAGGACTTGCTTACAAAGCTGCCAACAGGATGGTCCAAGTTGAATTATTTATTTATTTATTTTAAGTAAGACTTACATGAAATAGTTAATTTCGCCTTATGAAGTGACTAGAGATCTGTCAGTTCCCCATTTCCTGATTTTCATACTCTTACTGTTGATGACTGGGAGAAGACATGCGAAGTCTGTACTGATGTGACATGGAAAGAACTTTAGCACTTTATCGAACAAGTGTATTAAAATGATTAAATTCACTACTTGCCCTGACGTGCAAGTCATTCCTTGCCATGAACTGATTCTTTGTGAGCACAAATCTTCAATTTTCCTTGAATTAAATCTCTAAAACAGAACTGTTAATAGTGAAAGAACTTCCATCAGAAATGAAGTCATAATGAGCATGAAATTGAAACTTCAAATCCTCCAAAGTAATGGACATTCTGAACACTTTGATTAATGTGCTTTTTCAATCTGGTATATTTTCTTTGGTCACAGCCAGTGGCTGAAACATCAGATAGATAAGATGAGAAATTTATTTGCTGTCTTCTTAGAAATAATTAGTTTCTTCAAAGCAAGCTAATCTTCCACGTATAGCACATTTGCATAACATGGCTGCACAGCTCTCAATGTTACTGTCTGTGTACCTGTCCCTGTTTAATTCCGGCTAAATCTTGTGGTGGCAAGTTACAGAGAATCACAGGGGTAGGAAACAACAGATGAATGGCCAACTTTGCAAAATAATGACTTCTGACATCTTGATGTTATTGTATTTTGTTCGCTTGTCATTTATTCTTTGCCTATACTTGGAGCAATCCTTTGGGTTTTATATATTTTTATTGATGTTATACTGATGCAGTTCAGCACTTCATGAATTGAGTCATGATTTTTATAAACAGAGCACAGAAATACAATTTATGTACTGCATTAAACAAAACTTGACCTGCCCTCACTCCTTCCTTGCTTGCCCAGTTAAAAAAAACATGCTTATTTCTATGGAATTTGCATTTTGCTTGTCTTAGTCTACTGAAGTGTTATGATACATGGTGGCTGAGTATGCTTTTTGTCAAGGAGGCAGAAGTACAGTTCTAAAACAGTGTACTGTATCATGATATTCAAGGGTCAGAATGAACACTAGAAATTGAATAGATGCTCTTAAATGGCAATTTTTTCTTTCTGTTGCCCCTATGAAGAAGAATTCTGCTGAAGGAAACACTGTGTTTGTTTGTAATGAAAGAAAAGGCTCAGAGGAACAAATGGATACACATCTTCAATGGCAGCTAAATCTCCTTACTCATATAGAGAATGTACAGAATGAAGTCACCAGCAGAATGGACCTGATTGAAAAGGAAGTTGATGGTAACTGCATTTACAGATGCTTGTTAATATACCTAAACAGCTTATTTCATAGCCACTTGTTAAAGGCAATATCAGACTGAAGATTTTTTTAAAGTACTGTATTCAAAATTGGGTACTCAAAATTATATTCTGAGCTTGCACTTTAGGTTTCACACTCTTCCACAAGATTTTACTGTTTGTTAAAGTAGCTTAATTGCTCAGGACACTTGAGCTCAAGTCTGTAGTGTCAGATTTTTAGAAACCTTAGATGATTTGTGGATTATAAAGTTGACAGCCTTTTTTCTGCAGCTGGCTTGATTGTTCTATTACTTGACAGTATTTAGGAAAAGTTTGATTCTGCTGTCATCTTCGATTTGCTACATTAGCGTGTAAATGGATTCAGGAAAATAAACCAGGTTTCCTGGGAAAACATGCATGAGATTGTATTGTAGAAGTAAACACTGCAGCACATAAATTTATTTACTCACTAGTTGTAGAAAGTTAAGAATGAGAGGAACTTGAGTGCAGAGTATTCATGAGAATCCTTCATAATTTTTTTGACAAGTGGTCATTTGACTCTTATTTGCAGTCTTATTACTGCCTCATATGAGGCATTATTTCTAGAAATACAAGGTTTGTCTATTTCCTTTTTTTTGTCTCTGCAAGCTTAAAAGTTGATTTAAAAACATTGAAGATTGGAAAACTGTTCCATAGTCTGATCCTTATAACTAGGAGCTTGATTAAGTGACAGGAGCAAGCCTAGAATTTCACTGATTATGACATTCCCAGACTGCTTTTTCTGTTGCACATCGTTTCTTCTTTATGTGTAGACAGTAGATAGTTAGCCAAGGATGTACTTTGCTTTTAGGTATCTATAGTAACAATCAAATCAGAAGATATGTTTGAATTGTTGGAAAAATCACAGCCTCAATATTTTTTCCCTCCTCATTAAAGATAAAATATTAAAGAAAGGTTTAATTGTTCTGAAAATTGTTTCTCAGAGACTCATTCTGATTAATTTCTTTTTCATTTTCCTTTGTAGTTTTAGAAAGCTGGCTTGATTTCACTGGAGAACTGGAGCCACCAGATCCTTTAGCAAGATTGCCTCAGCTGAAGCGACGTATTAAACAGCTTTTACTTGACATGGGGAAAGTACAGCAAATAGCAACGCTTTGCTCTGTATGACAAAAGGAAGAATAAAGAAATAAAAATAGGTTCTCTACGGTGAATTTTCTTACTAGCCACAAGACTGATAGGAAGACAGCAAAAAGCTGAGCATTTATATCCTTCTTAATACATTAATAGCCTGAAGTTTTAGGAAGTGGAGAGGAAACCTAGAGTAAGCAATCTGTTATATTGAAAATCTAAATATTCACATCCAAACTTCAAAATATGGTGTATTACATACTGAGAAGTGTTTGTATCTCAGTATGATAAACAAGGAAACTTCTGCATACAGGAAAGCTGAACAAAATCTCTGCAAAGAATGGTTCTGCTATTTTGAACCATCTAGTGGAAAATTCTAAATTTGTGGAATTCAGCTGACTAAAAATTTTTGAACTGCATTTTTACAAAATTCTTCTCATCAGTAAAAGACACAGAGAGATCTGCATCCTCTCTACAAGAAAAATTTATAGATTTTCTTTTTTCATGAATGTTCAGGAAAGTGAGCATATTAGCTTTGATTTTGAAAGAAGCTACTTGTCACAGTCTCCTTTTCAAAGTATTTTTTTAAATAGAAAATTTTATTACAGCACCCTTAGGCTCCTTTAAAACGTAAGTGGCAAGCAGTGGTCACATGTGCCAAATAACGTTACAACCACTGGAATGAGATTTTCATTATGGCTTACATGAAGGTTTTTTCCGTATTCCTACTTGGTGCCAGCAATCCATCCAAAATTATATCTAGTTTATATTTATGTTCTGTGGGGAGTATTCAGGATTCACAATACAATTTTTGTCCTGGATAGCTCTGTTCTGGTGTTACTTCGCCATCCTCAGCTGGGATGAGGAATGACAAGAGCAGTGAAACTGTCTGTGGCTGTCAATATACTCAACCACTAGAATAAATATTGCAATATACATGATACAAGATTTATTTTTGGGAAAAAAAAAAAAAGAAAAAAAAAAAAACAAAAACAGGAAAACTTCCAGCTTCAGTAAATGCAACATCATGAAACCAAAGGCAACCTAGTTGTTCTGTTAGCTTTTGCTGATTTTTTTGAGCCCAGGACTTTCCCTGTGCTTATAAGTTGCCGCTGTACCCAGTGCTACATACATACTTTTATGTGTATGTACATGTGTATACATACACAAATACATTTATACATGCTATATACATTTATATCTACACATCTATTTTTTTCCATAGATTATAAGAACTGGTGGTTAACATAAAACGTTACCTTTTAACAAACAGTTTCTAAAATTGAAAATAATGTATGTACAGGTTTTGAAATTTGTAAAATATGACTGTTAAAAGGAGGCTATTTAACTGATGACAAAGATACTTGAACATTTTATGCCTCACATCTGTTTATCAGTTCTAGTTATCTGTATAAATGCGTTTTAGAACCGATAGACAGTACACTTGAATTTACCTTTTGATAAGAGTACAAGCCACTGTACATTCAAAAATTATTTAAATTTGCAAACACACTGTTCTATATGTAAGGTACTGTATGTAAAACTGTTTATTAAAACTATTCTGCGTACTCTACATTTTCAATTTTTCTTCCTGATCTACATGCAACTGTTATTATAATAATGTACAGACATCAGAAATTCTTGGAATGCCTTTTGAGGATTCATAAAATTGAAAAATGTGCCAAAGATGGTTTAACTGGGAAAGACACTGCAACCTGTGCACTGAACTTTTATGATAAAAACATTATTGAGTAGCGTGGCTGCTTAAAAAAAAAAAAAAAACCTTCCCTGATATTTCTTGTCTGTCTCTCGTTTGAATTTACCACTTTTAATATGCAAAAAAAAAAGCGTAAGCCCGTGTACAGAGTGGTTGCTATTCAAAACTTGCCACATCAAGCTTGTAAGATGTATTGAAGAGCTACATGGTAACATGGAAGGTGACTGTAGAATCAAAATTAGCAATTTCACAATACGTCAGGAGGAGTTGTTTTTTATAATGACTGTTAATAAAGTATTCTGATGTGTTATATAGTTGGATGCTTAATGGCTTAAAACAATATGATTAGTTGAGTGACCTACTTGCTTCTTGGTATGTGGGACTTTAATATATTATTCACTTGCTGCATATCCTTGAATGTGTTGCTGTGCGAACTGTATAAGAGAAATGGAAATCCAGTTGACTTACTTTGAAGGAAAATGGAGGGTATTTACAAACTTTTATACAGCATACACTGTAGTGATGTTATGCAGTGCCTGTGATATAATAAACTATAGATGCTATGGAAGGTGGATGTGAACTAAGAAATTCCAGGTGAGAGGAATGAGATTACCTTCTTAGTGCAGAGGTGGAGAAATGGTATCTGAAAAGGAAGTCGTAAGGTCAGAGCTGAAGTTGCTTGTGCAGCTTTCACTTGTCTTCTGTTTGTGTATGCAGCAGCCTCAATTTACATGAATACTCAACTTTATCTCTGAAGATCCTGCCTGATTCAGGATGGACTGTGCTTACCAAAACAACGAATCTGATTAACGTTTATGTTTGTCTTCATTTCTTGTGTAGTCAGTCATTATTAATAGATACATTCCTTGCAAGCATTCACATCTTGTAAGAACATATAATGGCTTATGAGCAGTGCTATGATATATTGTGTATTGCTCGAGTGCTTCACAAGCTTGTCTCACTTCTCTTTCAAATTGCATTGTTAGTCCGTGATACCTGAACATTAGTTCTGGCTCAGGTTTCTCCATTACTGAAGTAAGTGGGATGCTTTTGAAACATCCCATGTTGTTTTAAACACAAGTCAGGTGCCATAAAATGTTATGCACAGTATGTAACCTACAGCTGATTGCTTTACTCATTTGCCAGTCGAACCTGATGCGGTCTGGTTCATATAAACATGTCTTCTAATAGGCCTTACCAAGAGAATAATTTTTCTCTATGCATTATTTTCCCTCTGTCTTCCTGCTGCCTCGCTAATTAATCCAAGTACCTACACACAATCTATTTGCAGTATCAGTTACCTGGACATGAATTTCAGTTTCTTATGATGCTTGATGAAGGAGGCAGACTGCTCTGAGAAGAAAGTAATAGCTTGTAGTGTTGTGCTGACTGTGATACATCTGTGCAGATAAGCAAAATACAATTTTTAAATTTTCATCCTTCATAAGTAATTAAAAAAAGAAAAACGCCCCATTACCTCTTGTGAGGTACGATATTAAATGGCAAATTTGTGGAGCCTTTAAATGCTGAACTTTGTGTCTGAACTCTGTCTGAAATCTGCCCACCTGTTTTCCGCGATGGAGGTATTGGGAGTGATTCATTTCAAACCCTTCTTCCTGTGACAGTATTGAAGGCATCCACGTCAGGATTTGTGAGTTGCAATGATGGATGTCAGTATTACAGTCGTAAATGAAGCACAGACCTGGTGACATAGGTAGCCCTAGTACGTGTTTTCTGATGATGTTGCAGTTATAAAATGGAGATACTTCAAATCATATGGCAGGAAATGGAAATAGTTCCTATAACACTTTTCTTGGGTAATTGTAGGGAAGCTGATTCCAATATTTTAGATATTCTGGATTTCATATATATTTGTTCAGATGTGGAGTGATTAACAGCTGCAGAACCCTGCTATTTTTCTTAGGTGGTGAATTGCAGTTTTCTAATAGATTCCTTTGCTGGCTTGCAAAGAATTGAAGCTGTTTTTTCCATGGGTAAAGTCCTCTTGTAGAGCAGCTATCACCCTGCTGATTCATTTAGTATCTCTGTTTATCCTTGCTCTTTAGCTCCTTGTTTTTTCTCTAGTTATATGGAGATGCTGATGTGTGAAGGGGGTGGGTGCAAGTATGCCATCTATTTGCACGCCTTTGCCATGTCAGTTTAGAAGACTGGAACCTTGTGTTTTCTCTCTACTGCTTAATAATGTTACAGTCTGTCAGCTTTAATTTCACAGTGTTTATTAAGATCCAAGTTTAATCACTCTCTAAATGTCTATTGCTATTTTTGTGTTTGATTGGTTGCTACTTTTTTCTCTTACACTGCATCTGTATTGCTGTAAATGATCATTTTACAAAGTTTTTATTATGCTATTATGTTCTCGGTGCTGGGTGTAGGGGCCTGTCTTTAGCAGTAAGAATTATACACTATGTGTATATCTGTTATATATGGAAAATATGACAGAGCATGTAATGACCGTGAAAATACACTGCACAAAGAGCAGATTGAGCATTTGGCAGCCATTTTGCACCAACCCGAACAACCCAAAGGAAAAATTAGAAATCACATGGAGAAAATGAACTAGCATGAAAAGTCTTTCAGGAGTGAATCTCTCTTTTTATACTCTAGGCCGCGTGTAAACTGTACATGAGCCAGGGACTGAATAACTACAGTTAGCTCAACTGCTGTTTACTTCAACCAGCAGCTTCCTTTGCTGTACAACTGGCAAGAGCTGTCTTGTTCAGCTGCTGCCGTGGGCGTCAGTGTATTGCCACCAAACACTCAGACAGCAGTACACTATTATAAAATCCTCTATGAGATACACAGAGTACCTTTTCTGTGATTTATTTTTTATAATAGCTATAATGTTGGCCACATTCTAAAACGATAAAGATCATTGAGATTGTTGTGTGCCTGGGCTCCCATTCAGTGGACTTCAGTTTTAGTGAGTTAGTGAATGTATACGTTTAAAATCACTAGGGAATCTTTAGTGGTGTGCTTAGCCTATGGTAAATAAACTACATACGGTCATGGATATTCTTATTTGTATGGATCTGAAAACTTTAGGGAATCTTCAGTTGCATTTTAGCCCATAGCCAAATTATGTAATCAGTAAATTATTCACAGTACTGAATGCTCTTTGAAAGGGTAGATAATAGCAGGATGGGGAAATGGTTTTAAGTTGAAGGAGGGAATATTTAGGTGGATATCAGGGAGAAGTTCTTTACCAAGGTGCTGGAACAGGCTGCCCAGAGAGGCTGTAGATGCCCCGTTCCTGGAGATGTTCAAGGCCAGGTTGGATGCAGCCCAGAGCAGCCTGGTCTAGTATTAAATGTGGAGGTTGGCAGTCCTGCCTGCAGTGGGTGGGTTGGAGCTTTGTGATCCTTGAGGTCCCTTCCAACCCTGGCCATTCTATGATTTTATGATGATGATTCCCTTACCATCAAAGTAATTGTGACATTTTAATGTTCCTGAGTTACTTCAGTGTCTAACAGTTTCAAGGTTTGAGTTTTGCAGTGCATTGTCTTGAAATACCTTGTCTTTTAACAACTTCAGAGTGACAGTGGCAGTCTTGTTTCTCTGAATATTATTACAAAAGAATGTCAGTGTGGTGTACTGATTTCTTATATTTTTGTATTGCCTATAAATAATTGTTCAGGACTTTACTGTTTAAGAAACAAATACACAAACAGTACTGAGGAAGTTCCTGTCCTAGGTGTGTTGTGGACTGGGGCATAAATGGTAGGCAGGAGGTGAACAAAATCAGGCAGAATCTGAGTGAGATACTAGTATACAGAAACTGTTGAGTTGTTCACATGACAGAAAGTGGTATAATCTTGAACATTTAAAAAACAAACTGCTAGACATATCATTAGCAAAGGCACCACCTCAAAGCAGTCTATCAAACAGTACAAAGACAAATTCAGATCTTGGGGTATTATCTGAACTGCTGTTTTCTTGTCCTGAATCAGATTGAGGATCCATTCGTCCCAGTATCTTATTTTAGGCAGAAGGTCAGTGCAAGCCTTTGTAGAAATATATTGACTGTAAAAGCTCTGTGCAAGTTGATCTTTCCTTTATGGTATCTTTCATTTCTGGATAGCAAAAGTTCCCTCGATCAAAGTATAACGATTTATCAGTTTTGTCAGTCACTGATGTAGATCTGTTCTCCATGAGTTTAGTTTGTTTAATCCATTGTTCTCCATTTGTCTTTTTTCACCTCCATTACAATCAGGAGACATAAAATTATGCAGCTTTTTGTATGCAGGACTTGGATTTCTCCTTCAATTTGCTTTCCCTCTTCATTGCTGTGCCCAGAGCAGGTTAACTATTATCAGGACAAAAAAGGGAAAATTTTGTACTACCAGAAATTCAGCACCTTGTTAGTATGACTAGGGAAGTTTTTTATTTTCTCATGGTTTAGTTTTCATTTGCCAAAATTGTATCTTAGTATACAAATCTATCCATTACTTGGTAGTAGATGGATGGTTGTACTGGATGATCTTGGAGGCCTTTTCCAACCTTGGTGATTCTATGATTCTAGTGGGGAAATGGAAATACAACACGACAGGAAAAAAAAATGAGAAGTCCTTTGCCTGCTTTTCTTACCTAGCCCAGTTTAGTGTTCTGGTACTTCCCCATCATACTTTCAATTTAAAGAATGTGTAAAGTGACTCAAATGTCTAGTATCTGGTGAAGCTGTGCTTCATTTTTCTTTTCATCTTCTGATTTTGCATCACTTTATGCATTTTTTGTCCCTTTTTGAGGATTGAATTAATGATAATTGCCAAAATCATGTGAAGATGTTTGAAATAAGATCATTATGCTTGGGAAGAAATGTACCTGTGCTCACAAATATAGGAGAAGTTGTTAAAGAATGGCATGATTTCTATATTGTGTTCTTGAAACATAGGAGAAGATGGGCCAAAATTTTATCCCAGTTCATCACAGTCCGTTATTTGAAAATAAATGAAATACATGATATGGGCATCATCTGACAAAGTTTTCAGTTCTTAAAATCGCTACTTCCAATTTACTGCCTCGTTCAGAAGTCTTCTTTAATCCCATTTCTGAATATAAGATTGGTTTCTTAGGCTTAAGTTTTGAGCGAAAGCAATTTTTATGTATGTACAGATGTTTGTATATTCATTTATTGGAAGCATTTACCCTTTGGCTTTTTTATATATAAATACAGCACTTGCAAAAGCCCATGCAGTCTTTCTATTAAGAAAGTGTGTGCAAAACTGGAACACTGGATAAATGATCTGTTTCTTTCTTAAGATTTTGTGATTGCAATAAAATGTTTCATCACATTGAAGTTTTTTCTTTCCCCTAACAATTCTAGTCTAGATTGAGTTGCTTTTTGCTAACGTCTACAACAAACGAAACTTCATTTCCAGCACTAAAGCAATGATTTTAAAGACAAACTAATTTTAAGGCCATATTAGCTGCAGAGACCTTTTCCATTTGCTCCTTTTTCACACTTCAGTGCTCAGCTAATTTGAGATGTTCTTCCATCTTGTCTCAGGTGCTAAAAATAGAGCTTAATACAGTTGTTCCTGCACTGAAGAGAGTGTTATGCACTGAGGATTTTCTTAATTAGAATTTGACCAACCATGGATCACAAGTGCCTTTTTTTCCTCTGAAGACTGTCGATTGCATATATTGTTGTGTAAACTACCCATTTTATTTTTTGAATCCATGGGCCACTGAATCCCACCGAACTTGCATGTGATGCACATCTAAAAGTGGTTTGAAGGACACCAGTTGCCAGAACACTATCTCCCACTTGATCTTTGAAGAGATTTTTAAGTCTTGGCTGTTCTACCTAGTATAGTTAGAGGTCATTTTCTGTTTTTTAAAGAAATAAAAGCAGTCATGAGAATCAATGCAGTTAAGATATTGTCAGTTTTTAGATGCGTAGATAGTTGCACATTGCTTCTTTCTATTAATAATGGTTCTTAGAGGCTCCTTGGTTTTCTGTCTGCCTTAATGACCTTTGGTAGTCAACAGAGAAAGAGGAAAAAAGTGAATTTTCTATACAGAGGGCTTGAAGGACAATTCTGGACAAACTTTAGAAAACTGGATTAGATAAATGTGTGTTGGTTTGCCATCTGCATAGCGTTGTTCATCATCTCCCAGTTTGATCTTTCTTCTGACTGCTGACTTCACTCAGGTCTAGAGTGGGTTTCTTGAAAGTCAAGTCCGAATATAATTCCATTCATCCACTCAGCTAGCAATGCTAAAGTAAGCCTGTGCTGCAGACTGAGGTCACGTTTACCGTGTATATCTAATGCTGTAGCTCAGGTACGTTCAGTCTGCGGGATGCGTGTGGCCTGCCCAGCATGTCCTGTGGCTCTTCCCCACTGAGCAGCCCAGACTGACCCCAGGTCCACCCCCATTGTTCACAACACTCATTGCTCAAAACAACCAAACGTTGGCGTGAGATTCGTACTGTCTCAGTTGAACACAAAAGCTGGAGAATCAGAATCATACAACAGTTTGGGTTGGAAGGGACTTTTAAGATCATCTAGTTCCAGCCCCCTGCTACAGGCAGGGACACCTCCGCAGAGGAAGGAGCAGTGCCGGGCTCATTCAAGTTATGGCAAATAATTGTGTATCCTGTGAGTGCCACATCTACACATTTCTTGAACACAAGGACAGCGTTTTGCAGGGACAGTGACTCCCTGTGGTTCTTCACACAGTGTAGCCCACAGAAGCCAGAGTTTGGATACCTGTGCTGTAGGACTTAAAGAGGTCTACAGCCCAATATCAAAAGTACGAGTCACCATTACCACAGGTGCTGACTTGGTTGCTAAGAGGGTATTGGACTTGTTGCTAGACTCTCCCATACCCACAAATCACAAATAAGAGTGCTGATGTCACTTTTTTTTGCTGAAATCAGCCAAAGTCCAACCTCAGAGGTGTACTTCTGTTAGTATTAAGCTAATTCTTCTGGGCCTGGTTGTCCAGCTAGCTTTGCTTAAGTGAAAGCAAGTTCTTGTAATTCCTGGTGCAGGTAAATTCTGTCAGTCATTAGTGTTGGATCAGTAAGAAATCATGTTCTGCAGTCAAGTAAATAATATTTCTGAAGTGTTTTAGGTTCAGCATCTTGATTGTAATAAGTACCCTCCAAAATTGATTTCTGTTAACAAGCTTAAGGGTTACGCATGTATATTCCTTGAAGGATGAAGCCTCAGAAGCTAAGCTACTTCCAACCAATTCCAGCAAATACTTGCACCTCAGCACAGGTGGCAACTGACATGGGGCCATGTCAGCATACTTAATGCGTGTGTTGATGTAACTAAGTCCAAAGCCAGCCTCTGTGACTGCTGTTTGTTCTCCTTTCCAATGACTGGTCCCTGTAGTGCTGCCTGGAGAGGGGTGACAACTTGCTGACGGAAACCATGAGGGCAGTTCCAGGTGAATGGACCTCTTGTAGTTATCTCAGAAACATCATATGCGTCACTCACCCAATTCTATGCCCAATGTACCAGCACACAAGTGAACCTGTCTGAGCTGTGGTTGCTATAAAAAGGCAGTTGAAGGCTGCATGCGATGTGCAGGACGCATCAGTGACACAGAGGGATGGAGCTGTCCCATTGCATGATGGGCTCCATCCCAGCTTGCACCCTTCTGTGCTTTATTAGTATAGCAGCAGCCAACATTTTTGGTAAGTATGTTCTTTTACTTTGCTCACATACAGTAGTGACTGCTCCTGGGATCTTTGTGCATTATTCCAACTAAGAGAATAGTGAACTTGAGTCTTGCACGTTGCAAATGTAAATGATGGTTGTGTAATGTGCAGGCTGAGTTTAGGCTCCAGGTTAAATCCTAAACTGTGAGGATGTCTACATGATCAAGATCATCTAAATTTGTAAAATCTGGAATTTGGGTGGAAATACAAAGTTTTCTGGAAAACATGGTTGTCTAGAGAAGAAGAATGAATAGAAAAGGGTGGGATGAAAGTTGTCTATTTCTGTGTCCTATCACTGAATTTAGGCTTTATTCTCAATTTAAGATATTGGATAGTCTGAATGTTGTCCTCAGTTCTCTTTGGTCTGTTTAAAGATCTTGAGTTTGATAGTCCTGAAGGCAGCAGTGTAAGTCATCCACTAATGTTTAATTCAAGTACCTTAATAAGCTGTAAAAAGTGCTGTACAAAGGGACCTCCACACACCTCAGAGCAACTGTCTCACTCACAGTTGAATGGAAAAGATTGGAGGATTGTCTACGTGTGGATAGCTGTAGTTGAGCTAACATAAAATCCCTTACAGTCTTGTGGCAATTTCACATGGGCTTAAAGGGACACTGTAGAACTCACAGGAAAAGTGATTGACAGTTCTCAGGTGCACAGAAAACACCTGTGGCTCAAATCATTGTAATCACTGAAAATTGAAAAGAATTCAGAACTTACGATGTATTTGCACTACTATAAATTCAGACCAACTTAATCTGTTCTGTAAAAAAGAACCTACAAAATTTCACTGTTCTCTTAAAGCAGCAGACAAATTTGTTTGCATTAAGAACAGACTGGAACAAGTGGTGGCCTCAGCAGCTAACCACGTGTACTGGTAGAGATTGAGAAGCTCCTAATATGAGCCAGTCTGATGCTAACTGCTAGATACAGATTCTTTTTAGGTCTTCCTTTGGTTTGCCTTTCCTTTTTATTGAATAGTGTCTGTTATTTAACTTTATTTATAACTTTATTGGGTTTCAATAAAGAACAAATACTCAGAAATGTAAATAGTGATGTCCCTCCTGCTGAGGAACGGACTTGGCTGAGGAAAGCACTGTTTTGTGGAGGTAACTACAAGAAATGATGTAAACTTCTCAGGTACCAGAAAATGGTACCACATTGGTATAGAACAGAGATGAATCTAATTAAATGCAGGCATGGGAAAAGGCCTCATGAGCACCTCCATCACTACTTATCCTGCACCTGGCAGCATTGCTGGTTTGCTCTGTGCCTTTCTCTGCTGTCCCATACAGAAAGGCACAGTGGGGAAATAACCAGGGAGGACTCATGAGCTTGGGCTTCCACTGTGTTTCAGTGGCACTAACAGGATTTGATAAGAACAGGCTAATCATGACATCACACTTAACGTTCACCTTCTTGATGCTTTCAGAGTACCAGACAGATTCTCAGCCACTGCGTCCATGCGAACTTCAGAGGGAAAAGGCTTTTACAGGAGGAGAAACCTACATTCCTCAGTGCTCAGAAGATGGCCAGTTCAGGTAGCTTGTCCTTGCTGTAGTTCTGCTGTTTCACTATATAACTATTCATTGCTATTGAAATATTTAGATTCAGTTTTGAAGAGCCACCCTATCAATGGGCTGGAGGGCGAGGTACTCAGAGACTGAAGAGACTTCACAGAGCCGTGTTGCAGATCCAGCCTCTCCTGAATGAATTTCCTGTTGCTGGAATTAATCTCTAGGCTAATGGGTGAATCCAAGGGTAACCACCTAATCTTGCTGCAGATTGCTGTGTAATTCAGCTGATGTCTTCCCATGCAACACGATACCAGTGAACACAAAACCTATGACCAATGTGCCTGATGGCATATATGTGCTAAGCTGACTTGAGGAGTTATCCACACTTCTTAAAGTCGTGCGGTTGGGTTTCTTCTCAAGATAGCAAAAGAACTAATCATAGAATCACAGAATCATTAGGGTTGGAAAAGACTCCAAGATCACCCAGTCCAACCATCCACAAGTATTGCCCCCTAAACTGTGTCCCTGAGTACCACATCTAAATGTTTCTTGAACACCTCCATGGATGGTGACTCCACCAGCCTGTTCCAGTGCTTCACCACTCTTTCAGAGAAGAAATTCTTCCCAATATCCAACCTGAACCTCCTCTGGTGCAACTTAAGGCCATTTCCTCTTGTACTATCACTGTTACCTGAGAGAAGATGTTGACCCCCACCTCACCACAACCTCCTTTCAGAGAGGTGTAGAGGGTGATAAGGTCTCTCCTGAGCCTTCACTTCTCCAGACTGAACTATTAGGTAGACCCAGAGGATTTAGCAATACAATCCTTTCTGATTCTATTATTTGAAGTAGCAAGTGCCTGTTTGCCATGGTTTGTGCCCCATACTGACTATGGGCAAGACTGAGGACTTTGGAGTTAGAGAATAAAATCTGTTACTCATGTTCTCCTTCAGGGCAGTTCAGTGCAGCAGGAATGGTCTTTCCTGTTGGTGTGTAGATGAGAATGGCATCGAAGTACCTGGCAGCAAACAGAATGGATATCCTATATCTTGTAAGTCAAAGGTTTTTATTTTTGTTCAAAATGTTTTTTTTTTGTTTTTTAAGTGTTTTAAGACTACATTTAAACTGTTGAAGCAAAGGGCATTTAGACTTACATGGACTCTATTTTGTTGTTTTCACTGAATCCTAGTGGAAGTTCTGGTCTTACTTTGGGAATGGTCATGGAAACCATCAGGTGGTCTGTATTCATGAAGATCAAAATAACATAAAATATAAACTTTAACTGATCATATTCACTTATGAATTAGAGAGCTTCAACCCCATCTGTGGTGGGTTTCTGGATACCACTTTTCATGACCTCAACTCCATCAGTGTCTTGATGCCTCCTGGATGACAAAATCAGAAGTTTTCCCTCTCAGAAAATTCAGTTGTTATTTTAAAATAGATGATTCTGTATCCAACAAATAACTTCCTCTAACAGTGTCCCTCTCTGGCGCTGCAGGCTTATCCTTCTGCCAGTTGCAAAAACAAAGAGTCTTGGTGAGTGGCTACATCAACAGCAGTAGTATCTCCTACATCCCTCAGTGCCTGGACTCAGGGGCATTTGATGTGGTGCAGTGTGATGTGGAGCTGGATCAGTGCTGGTGTGTAGACCAAGAAGGAATGGAGATTTATGGCACCAGGCAGAGAGGAAAGCCAACACAATGTAAGTACTATTCAACAAAACAATGAGTTTAGTAGGGATGGAAGGTTTAGTGTGAATGAAAGATGGTAAATAAGCTCTTTGGGCACTGTAGCCTACACTTATCCTATGGAAGTATGGGTGCTTAGTAGAGAAATTTGAAATAAGTCCCTTTTTCCTTTGGCTATAGAGAGAACACAAGACACCTATGTTAGGGTGTTCAGCATAATGAATCTAGGCCTCTTCCGATTCCAATGGGATTGTCTGTAGGACATTCAGCACTAATAAACATTGCTGTTTTTCCTTGTTAGGTCCAGGGACCTGTGAGATCCGAGACCGCCGCATTCTGCATGGGGTTGGTGAGAAGAGCCCACCACAGTGCTCAGAAGATGGAGAGTTTCTGCCTGTCCAATGCAAGTTTGTCAACACGACAGACATGATGGTTTTCGATCTCATTCATAATTATAACAGGTAAGAGCATAGGTTTCTGAAACAGGGAGGCAGTGCTGCACAACTCTTAAAGGCAGGATATTACTGCATGTTTTTCCCCATGAAGTCCTTTTCATTGAATCATAGAATCACCAAGGTTGGAAAAGATCTAAAAGATCATCCAGTCCAACCGTTCACCTATTACCAATAGCTCCCACTAAATCATGTCCCTCAACACAACATCCAGTCTTTCCTTGAACACCCCCAGGGTCGGTGACTCTACCACCTCCCTGGGCAGTCCATTCCAGTGCCATTCCTTTTGCTGTGATTATGTCTGATATTATTTCCTGCTATGAATAGTCCAAGTAATTCGTTTTCCTGTGAATTAAATTTGTTCTTCTGCAAAAGTTTTGTATTCCATCCCTGTAGTGTATTCAGTGTGACTTTGCACACTAGTGATTACCACTTTGGGATCTGCATTTGGGAAAGTAGCCAGGGAGATCTTTCAGTCAAGCAGAAAACAGTAGATGAGATAGATGCAACAGAAAGAGTGAAATTCAGATGCATAGATGAACTAAGATAATTCCGTATGGAAGGACAGAAAGATAAGTGGCAACACATAAAGAACAAGTTACTCATGATATTGGGAAGACATTTGTCCATTTACACAGTGCTGGAGTTACTCATACAAGTGAGCAAGCAAGAGATAAACGGGGGTGTGACGTGCAGACCAGCTTCAGTGATTGGAGCAAGCTGGGGGAGATTTCAAAATGCTGGACCAAATGCTTGTCAGTGGGAGCAGGAAGCCTTTGTCCTTTGGAGGAATAGGGAATTAATGATCATAAAGAGAAATAAGGGCTGGGAAAGGGGAAATGCAGAGGGAAGAGGTCTTGAGAAGTGCCCTTGGCTGGGCATTGCAATCAGCACGTTTCTCCAGAGGAGGGCAGTGGAGTAAATGTAATGTCTCCTTCTGCCTTGACTCAGTTTGCAGAGAATGAAGCAATGCTTTGAATTAATATATTTTGTATCTTTTTTACATTTTTACTTTATTATACTTTTTTTTGCTTTACTTGCTCCCATTGGGAGGTTTGACTGAAAAAGATCGGCAGGACTGTGCACTTCTTGTGTCTACGTCACGTAAATAATCACAGCAGAACCATTTCACTTCCAGCTGTCTATTTTTCTAATTATGGCACAGACTTAATCCATAACTGTCTAATCGGAGTACCTTAGGTTGTTAATATATTTATTTTTCACCACATTTGTGTGTGGAATATTATTATTCTGCTATATAAGCAGGCAGCAAGAATGTAGAGTTGAAGTGACAAGTTCCAAAGCAAAGAACTGTGGCAAATGCAGAGATTAAACCCCTATCTTAACATGTTCACGTTCTGATAACTGGATAACTTTGGTTCCAAGAATTTATTTTTGAAATCTATGTGTCACTTAACTCCGTTTGTAAATGGCTTCCCCACACTTTTCCAACTATTCCAGAATAAAGGAGTGTGTCATATAAAATAATGGAGAATTTTGAAAAGAGTAAGGCTAAGGTTTTCCAAGGAGGAAGACTTCTGGAAAGAAAGATAAATCCAAATTTTCTGCCGTACACCAGTAGTTGTCTACTGTTGCTGCTTTTATACAGACTGTGCTCAGGTCCAACTAGGATAGGCATCTGTATAGTGCAACCTGTGGGAATTACTGTGGGAAGAGATCAAGAATCCAAAAATCAGTAATTTTTACTTTATTGTTATAACTTTCATCAGGTTAAAGACCTTGATCACTGTCTTACCCCAGTTCACTGGAGGTTCTGCCCTATTACAGTCTTAAAATAGAATCACAGTATATCCTGAGTGGGAAGGGACCCAAAAGTTCAACTGCTGGCTCTGCATAGGACCACCCAAAATTCAAACCCTGTGTCTGAGAGTGTTGTCCAAGTACTTCTTGAACTCTAGCAACTTGATGCCATGGCCACTGCCGCAGTGTTTCTCATGTGCATTGCAGACTGTGCACGTTAGAGCAGCCCTGAGGCTGCAGTAGGGTGGCACTGGGATTGAGACTAGTTTTGGTCTCATTTAGATTATGGAAGATTATGGGTTTGCTGTAAAACTCTTGTGCTTGTCAAAGTTTCTTTTTCTTGATCAGGGTGCCAAAGTGCCCTTCCTTGCTAAAACCTACTCTGACTCCATCATTCTATGAATGCCTTGAGCAGAATATTCCATTTCCTTTTTACTAGATTTTTCCAAATAAGCCACAGGTGGCTGGGACATGAAGCCTTTATCATATTTCAATGCTAAGATATGTCTCTGTAAAATAAAACAGTTGTTTTGGAATGTGGTGAAAATGTCCCACTGGCCATATTGCCTCAGTCCAGCAAATCGTCTTCTAGTAGGTTGCAGAAACCCCAGAGTGTCTGTCGGTTAAGATCACATTTATTATGTTTCTCCCAACTCTGACCTTATTAAGTTTCCTTCCTAAGCCACTACTTTGCTGGAATCTGGCTGTTGTCACTCCTAGAGTATTCTACTGGGAACTACCATTTCTTTGATCTCCAAAAGTAGGAATCAATCTCACTTGTAATACCTTAGAAACCTTTTCTCTTTAATCCATGGAATCATTCTCTCCGAATGAAAAACATTAGTGATGTTTTTATCAGCTTTTATGCTTAGTTCAGCACAGAAAGCCTACATAGCATGGAGGTAAAGGGAGCAACCTGTTTGTTTAGGCACTCAGCCATGCACATTTGTGGAAGGAGCTAATGAACGGCTGTTGTAATAACATTAGGCCAACACGTGCCTATTCAACTCTCTTTGACAGGCTTTTGATGGTGAGAACAGAATTGAAAATGAATACTAGAGGCTGGGTATGTGCATATGAAGGATAAGGAATCTTTCTGAAGGGAGATCTTATTGTTCTGTGCTTGGTTAAAATACGCAGGAAACTTGTTAGTCTACTGGAATGCTGATTTGGATCATGTTGGAGTCTGGGCGACACACGCAGATCAAAGGATTGTCCCATGGTTTTGTGCTAGTCAGCAGATGCTTTGCTGTTGTTGTCAGTGGGCCTCCCTGGGCACTTCACAAGAGGCTGCTTTTCCTTCCAGGCTCCCAGCGGCTTTCCAAACCTTCAGTTCCTTCCGGGAGACATTCCCAGAGGTCTCTGGGTACTGCTACTGTGTGGACAGCCTGGGGAGAGAGCTCGCAGACACCGGTGAGTGCCTCCCAACTCCTCAGCTTCAGCATGTTGAACTCCCAAGCAAAAGGATAAGTAATAAGTATCAGTCTTCAGTTTCGTTTGAGATCCGAGTGCATTCTTGCAAACACACAGACCAGTTGATGTGACTCTCATAACATTCTCTCACTCAAGGTGAACCCACTCATGGAAACTCCAGCCAACAGCAAACAGAGTCAACCCTGCCCGCCTTAAGGTGCTGGAACAGGATTTTTGCATGTCTACCTTCTGTCCATCTTAGAAGGCTGGATCCTATTCAGTGTCCAGTTGCCAATGTAGAGGAATTTAAAAGACATGGAAGTTGAACTATTTTCTTCTTACTCTGATGGTCTTCTCTTGTTTTCTCATAGACTCGGGTTACCTTTCAGGCATATTAGTAGTTGATGGGAGATTTTACTGAATAGAATTTTATTTTCCAGTATAGAGGAATGAGGAGGTTGAACTCTCCCAAGTCCACTTCCTTAGATATTTCTGTTCAAAAAATTGAAGCAAAAAAAAAAAAAAAAAAAAAATAAAAATAAAAAACAACAACAAAAACCCCTGGGAAAAATGCAGAACATGATGGATTAAAATTTACATGGTAGATGAGAACTTCAGTATTTAATTCCCATGAGTATGAGAAGTTCTCCTAAAATCTGAACTAAATTAACCAAATCTAAACTCAGAAGAACTACTGCATATCTTTTCATGTGTTTAATTTAGTCAACCAAAATGGTCAGGAATTGTTTTTTGGAATCATCAGTGATATAATTGCATTGTTTCAATGTCTCTCCTGCAAAATGAACCACCACCACAGCCCAGTGCTGGTTACTGGATGTTCCTCGTTAATGGCGATGAGTGATGATGACTGGGCACTCAGCAGCACGTTGTGTGGTGCAGTGCATTAGAGTAATGAAGCCTAAGTTTACATTTGGGCCATTTTATAGGCCTGGTTTTCTTTTTCCTAATACATTTCCAGTTCTGCTCCTTTGGTGCAAAGCAGATGACCGCTGTCTTAAAATGACACCTCTATTTCCCAGGCCTGGAGCTGCTGCTCGATGAAGTTTATGACACTATTTTCTCTGCACTGGAGCCTGCCCGTACGTTCACAGAGACCAGCGTGTATCGCATCCTGCAGCGGCGCTTCCTGGGGGTCCAGCTGGCCACCTCTGGTCTCTTCAGATGTAAGTAGTGACCAGCTGACTCCCTGAAAACGGTAATTTTGGGGTTTATATATAACAGCTGCCACTGTGGAGAGTTGTTCTGATGGCCTCTTGCATTTAAGCGTAGTAAGAATCAAGATCCTTCCACTGAAGCTGACTTTTAATCTCCAGGCTGTAGATTCTTAGCATCAGATTGTATTTAACCTATGAAGAAAGCTTTCCTTTTGAGGTTTGCATTAATTGAAAGCCAGTGAACTCTGTGAAGGTCTTTCTTTGAGATTCTGGAGATAGATCTGATGTTTTATTACACTTAATAGCCTGAGAAAATGCTTCTTAATTTACTACCCTACACTCAGAAGTAGGAAGGGTCTTTCACTGGCCACAGCATTCTCCATCCCCATGAGACCATACATGAGGTTGTAGTGCCTGAGCCAGCAAAGCTGAGCTTCTGGATCTGCCCTTGGGGAGGATCTTCGTGCTGGAGAGGGCAGGCAAATGAGGAGAGCTTCCCTGCCGGTGGGCAATGAGCTCAGCAGGGCAAGCAGTAAGGTGTCTCCTTCCTTGCACCAGAGCCTTGCAGAACTGCCTTGTCGGGGAGAGTTTGTATCCCCTGGTGTGGTTCTTCATTCTCCTATCCAAACTCCTCTGATGTTGGCATCTGACTCTCACTAAGGAGTCACTGCTCAGATACCAATGGAGGTCTTCCATCTATGTGGGTCATACAGTTTTTCTATTTCTGGGACAAGCTATCATTCTGGGAGATCTGGAAAGCATCTTCCCCCTCCCAATGCTCCGTGCCATGAAGCAGACTGTGCGTGTATAAGGAGGTGGTTCAGTAGGAATGAAGCTGTAACAGCCACCAGATGGAGATGTGACCACACTCGTTAGGCACTGTCTGTGATGCTCTGGTGAATTATCCAGGATTTGCACTACCTGAAGCCAGGCATGTTATGTGCTGCCAGGACTCCATGGATGAAGGGTTTGTTCTGTTGTGATGCTCTCACTACCTCAGCCTGACAGCTGAGCGAAGTGGAAATGCTTTGGAAAGTGAGAAATGTTTAGACTTTGGGATTGTATCTTTATAGAAAAGAGCAAAGCTTCTGTTGGAAGGGTTGAGGCTGGTGTTAGAAGACCATAAGTCATATCAGAAAGTGTGCTTCTCTGCCATTCTGCCCAGTTTTACAGGAATAGAGGCTTCTGTTCCCTGCAGAGAGGTATGAAAGAAATTGATGGTCTCAGCACAAATCCCTGCAACTACATATGGAGCTTGTTGCAGGAGTAGTACCTCATTCTCATTGGAAGCACTGCACTGTACATGCTTGTGTCTCTGTCTCCCATGCTGCACATCTGTTTCTGCTGACCACCTTTTCTTTTGCATTAATAGCCAAAACTCTCTGAGTGAATGATGCTACTCCTCCATCTTCCTTTGATAATAACTGAAAAATGAGTTGAGGTTCATGCAGTTTTCAGAAATTAATATCTAAAGAAGAAAGCCATGAAATTGATTCACTTGGGTGAAAGAGGATGGAGAATTCCTGTCTTGGGCTGGTACTTGAAGTTTCAGGAAATTAAACCTTTTTTTTTCTCCAGGCTTGGCAAAAATAAGCAAATGATTGAATCAAGCATAGATGGCTCTGAAACCTTAAGCTTGTTCTCCTCTTTTCTTCCAGGTCCCTCAAAATGTGAGGTTGAACGTTATACAGCCCAGCGCTACCAGCATGCCTACATCCCATCCTGTGACACTGATGGGGGATACACAGCAATGCAATGCCAGCAGGGAGGACAGTGCTGGTGCGTGGACACCAAAGGGCAGGAGGTCCAGGGCACGAAGAGACGAGGACAGCCCCCAGCCTGTGGTATGTGCGAGGTTTGGAAAAGGGGAAAATGCTAGCAGGCAGCACTGCCTTGCTTATCCATGTATGCTTTCAGTTCAAACTGGTCCCGTTCTCCTTCACTCTCTAAACTTTTCATCTACTGTGAGAATTTTGTGTATGATTAAAAAAATGAAGGAGCAATTCCCTTCTTAGGTCCTGACAGATTGTGGTGCTCATAAACTGGTATCCAAATACGTAAATGCTGTTAAGAAACACATTTGAATGAATTATTAAGTACCATATTTATTTAATTTTCTTTTATGATCTGCCTTCAGCCTTTTAGTTTTTCACACATTGAAATAATCTATCCCTTAATTCTAGGAGGCTCTAGGTCCCAGTATCATAGAATCAGAGAATCATTAGTGTCGGAAAGATCAGTATAACATCATCTAGTCCAACCATCAATATCTGTCATAGTGTAAGCAAAGGTGATGTTTTGGGCTACCCTGTTGTTTTGGTGGTATTGCTACTGAACTTCTGTCTCTCTCTCTCTCATTCTGAATATTTTTTTTTTTCCTGTATTTCTTTCATACTTGACCACGAAAATTGTCAAATCTGGTAGAAAACTATTTAGAGAAGATGTCTGAATTTGTGCTTTGAGAGGGATTTCATTAAGAATCCATCATCAAATCAGTGCTCCAAATGGAAATGACAACAGAAATGTTGAATGGCCGGAGGGGAGGAGGAAAGCTAAAAACTTTTGCTCCAAAGTGTGCTACCTCAGTGTTCAGGATTGTGCCAGAGGGCTGGGGCACGAGGTCTTACTTCTAAATGTCTTTGGGGAAGCTCATTTCTCTGCCTACAAGATGCAGATATAGAAAGGAGGAATCTACCCTGGGTGTAATGATTCCAAGTCACTCAGCATGCTCCAGGCACAGACAGGCTTACAATAAAATGAAAATGTTCTCATGCCTCCAAGGCTGATCACCAAGGATATTGCAAGGAAGCCTCCGAGAGGCCTCACCATATGTTGGGGCTGGTTGTTTTCTCTTTGTATGTGCTTTGCTGAGCTTTCCTGATAATTTTTCGGGGGGCATGACTTGAGGCTGCTTGCAGCTTTTATTGGCAGACTCAGGAAATTTAAGCAGGGAATATTTCTGTGGAGTTTTTTTAGGCTAAGTCCGAGAAGGTATTTCATGAGAATATAGCTGGAGTCTCTGGCCAGCCAGCTACATGCCATGTGCGTATCTCCTCTGCTCTGTTTTATTTCTTTGTGATTTCTTTGCTGTTATTCCCAGCACTGCTCACATTGGAGGAAGCAGAGATGTAGGTATGGGGAGCACCTCAGGTCACACAAGCACCAGGAAGTTTGGATAGGAACATGCTCCTTTTCAAACCCTACAGTAAATTCACCCTAGCAGTGCTGTTCTGTTTATTCCTCATCATTTTACTTTGATTATACAGTGAGTAGGAGGGCAGAGCATTTAACAACTGTGTTCCTACATTTGCTTTCAATTAGCATATTGGGGATTGTGGCTTACACTAACTTATTGGTCCCTAGAGGAATGTTCTTCATCCTTGTTACCAAGAGCTAGCACTGAGCGCAGGAGGGGCCCATCCTACAGAAAATGCCTTTACAAAGGAAGCACTGTGATGGACTCTGAGCCCATGCCAAGAACTGCAGCACAGAGCAAAAGTTCTAAAAAGAGGAGTGAGAAAGATGCTGGTCACAGAGCCTCAGATTACCTGCTAACCTATTTGAGCAGCTTTTAGGATTTCTAGATTCTGTCCCTACTGCTAGCACTGTTAGTTTTATAATATTGCCTGAAAATGAAATGGATGAGGAATGGGGTGCAGAATAGAGATGGAAATGGAGGTGGAAGCGGGGACATCCTAAGGAATGTTATATCGTACAAAATCTGTTCATTCACTATCTTGTCTCCAACAGTGTCTGCAGTAGTTTTTAGGGACAAGGAGTAAGAAATTCAGGGAACAAAGTGTGACTAGTTGGTATGTTATCTCTGCAGGCTAGACACTTCCCAAACTGGAGGTTGAACCCAGATAATTGTGTTCAGCATTCCCCAAAGGAGTCACCTTCCAAGTATTTGTCTAGTTGCTCTTTAAACTTTTATCCTTCCTAGAATCCTCTAGTAATATGTTTCATAATCATAGTTATGTGCTCTACTTCTTGCTTGAGTCTCTAAAACTACAAAGTTTTTCATTTTTCTTCTTTCTTTTGAGCCTCAAGTTATTTTTTTCAGAGATCGTTCCTCAGGGATGTGTGCAGAGTGACTTATTGCCATTACTGTCTGCATATGAATGTACAGAGACTTGATTGGATAGAGGCACCTGTGACACAGCTCACTTGAGATGTGGGTAGCCAAGGATGCTAGGATCTGTCGGTACTTCAGATCCCTGACGTTTACTTTTGTTGAAGTTTTACATTTTATTCTCTCATTTATAGCTCAGTTTTGAATGCCATCTGGTCATTGGCACTTCATTACTGCTAATTTTAACAATTCATTTTCAAAACTCATGTACTGAATTCTTCACTATGAAACTATAAAGATCCAGGTAGGAAACCTTCATAAATTTCTCATTAGTGCACATTCATTAAAATAACTCTTTCTTTCATTTCTGTAATCTATTTCCCTTTCTCTTGTCCACATATTGCATCTGAATCAAGTGTAATTTTTATTAGAAGTAGACATCCTATCAGAGTATTAATGTATTTGAAAAAGACTTTATTTATAGTTTCAGCCATAAAAGTTGGAGTGAGGATTTGCACTGGAAAATAATATAACCAAAAAAAGACCAAGAACAGTAAATTCAGACATGATGAAGGATGTTTGTGTCTTGAATGGAAAAGTTTATTTCTACATTACACTTAGCAACATTCTAAATTCCTTCATCAGTATGACTGATGCTTAGTTGGGGATCTAGAGGCAAGTTAAAGTACACTCAGAAGCATTTACTGGGACTACTTAAAAGGCATCTATAAAATAGTGAGCTTTGGAGTTTCATAAATTTGTACTTTTTACCTCTTTTTTTTTAGGTGAGGAACAAACGTGCATCTCTGAGAGACAGCGGGCCTTGTCAAGGATTTTTTATGGCCCTGCTGGGTACTTCAGCCAGTCCGATTTATTTTCCACACCCGATGTACAGTCAGAGAAAAGAGCTGGCTTCTCAAGACCCTGCCCTCCCTCCTTCAAAGAGCTGTTTCTGGACTCTGGATTGTCATCTCCAATCATGCAAAGTCCGTATGTCAGCCAGATTCCTGGGCTAGAATCCATCCTTAGTGAAGCCATCTCAGGAATGTTCTCATCAAGGGAACTGGCTCAAGTGGCATTGCAGTTTACTGCCAGTCCAAAACGCTTCCAAGAAAATCTCTTTGGAGGAAAGTTCTTGAAGAATATGATCCAGTTTAACTTCACTGGGACACTTGGCACTAGTGGCAAATACAGCATTGAGCAGTTTTTTACACAGGAAGATGCAACTGAGAGGAATAGTAGCCAAGGCCTTCTGCAGTCAGCTGCGGCCTTTCCATTGGAAATATCAAAGGGGAGCTCCATTTTGAGTCAAGCTCTTGTAGACAGCTTTGGCCGCACAGTAACTCTTCAGGACAATCAGAATATGATTAAATTCCTTTCCTCTGTCCTGGAACTTCCAGAGTTCTTTACTTTCCTTCAACAAGTGATTTCTGTCCCCAAAAGCATTGCTGAAGATTTAGGTGAAGTGGTGAAACTAGCACTAGGATCCAAAGACTGTGGTGAGGAGCCAAGGGACCTGTTTGTTCCAACATGCACCAAGGAGGGGAGGTATGAGGAAGTTCAGTGCTATGCAGGAGAGTGCTGGTGCTTGGACACTTCAGGTAAAGAAGTACCAGGTTCAAGAGTTCAAGGTGAACATCCAAGGTGTCCCTCTGATTGTGAGAAGCAAAGGAAAAACTTGCAGAACTTGAAACAAAGCCTGTCTGCAGGATCAGATCTTTTTATTCCCTCTTGTACCAAGAATGGAGACTTTCTGCCACTTCAGTGTTACGGGACAAATTGCTTCTGTGTTGATTTGAATGGAAAGACTATTCCAGGAATAAGAGGAAGTATTGGAAAACCCATAAAATGTAAGTTCTGGGAATTGGGAATTTAAAAAGTATCTATTTGTAATATCTATTTAAAGATAGTTCTTTACTTTATTGGAATTTCATGATTTATTTCTTCATATTTGGTTGTTTCTGGAAATGTATAAATGATTGTCCCCTAACACAAAAGAATATTATCTCTATAGTTGGAGAGGAATTAAGGGAAATAAAGTGTATGTAAAACTTGGTATCCTAAGTCTTAAGAAAAAGACAGTCTCTTTTTCTGTCAGTATGTAAGGCATGTATACTCACAGAAGATAGCCTGAGATCTTTCCTTATTATGTGTCACTGACATCTGTCTCTAGTTAAATGTGTAGTATAGTGTGTATAACATCTCTAATATCCATGAGACACAGAGCATCTGTATGCCCCTAGCCAAGTGAAAAACTCTTCTGCTTCCAGGACAAAATAACTTGTGCAGCATTGCCTCATTCTTGTCCTTAGAGCTGAAGTGATTTAATGCTTTAAACCATGAGCTTCTTTTGGCTTAGGAATGTATCTTTAACTTGGTAGGCCATCATAGGAGACCAAACATAAAAGATACATACAAAAGCTAATTGATTTCTCATAATGATTGTATAGACAGGCCAGAAATGAGTGAGTCAGAAATGACTTGTCAGGCACACTTTGGTATTGCAGCTTGCTTACGGACTATTAAGTGCCTCTTATAATCTTCTATTAATGTAATACAAAGGAAAAAGGAAGCACACAGAATCATAGAATGGCTTAGGTTGGAAGGGACTTTAAAGATCATAAAGTTCCAGCCCCGTAGACTAGGATTGTTTGTCTTTCATGGGTCTGTGAACTGAAAACAGCACATCAACAAGAGGAACAAGCCCAGTAGAAGATCCTGTTTCTTGCACTGGAAGGAATAGTAGAGTAACCAGCATACGATACAGCACATACACAAAAGGAGCTCTTTTGAGTAGCAGTTTGTAGAAGTACTGGTCAATTCATCACAACGTTCTAGATTGGTAGGGGATTTATTTGTAGCAGTCCATCTGGAGTGCAGCCAAAAATAAACAGGTTTATAATGCTGTGGTGTGCAAGAGGTGGGCTCCTGTGTTCTGCTATGTTTGTAGAACCACTTGATGGCAAAATGAGATTTGGCTCTGGAGGTGGCAGAAAAACATTCCAAAAGAAAACTCATTCACATCTGCATTCTGAAGGATGGCATTTTGAGCTACGATATTCATTGCAGAGTAGAAAGATAGGACAACATGATTGAAAATTCTGGTAAAATTCAAGAGGAAATAAAGTCAGTATTATCCTACTATTCACTTCATTTATCTTGCAATATTGGCTGAAGAAAGATCAACTACCAGATTTTCTAGTGTATCTGAAAATGCTTACTTGATGTGATCAGATTCAGGAAGCAGTTTAGTGGCATCAAACTCCTGTCTCCCCATTAGAACTACAAGCATCTAATGTGCTCAGATTTTGTTTAAATCTTTGAATACACCTTTACAGGCTCATACGCCTTTAAGAATCTTACTCTGGCCCAACATAGCAGAAATGGTTGCCCTTCATAATGGGCCAAAAATGTTTTTTTGAGGGACAAATGACAAGTATCGGTAATAGTGTTCATGGCATAACAGTGAGCACGTATGTCTTCTGTGCATTCATAAGATGTGCTATGCATGTTTTTCATTTCCTCAGGCCCCAGTGCTTGTCAAATCACAGCTGGACAGGAGTTTCTAAAGACTCTGAAGCTCCTGTTGTCAGACCCAAGTTCTCTGACTCAACTCTCCAGCATTTACCTACCCCAGTGTGATACTGATGGTGCCTGGAGGCAAGTGCAGTGCAGTGGTCCTCCTGAGCAAGCTTTTGAGTGGTATGAAAGATGGATTACAGAGAACAACGAAGGCAAAACTCTGCCCATTGCCAGTCTATTGAACATCCTAATTGGATATAAAAATGCATCTTCCAAAGGTTATTCAGGTTTTATTGAAACTTTGTACGAGGCTGGGCACCAGAATGTCTTCCCAGCTTTCACCACATATTCATCCTTTGCTGATCTTCCACCTGAAATACTGGAGGGAAACGTGACCTCTGCATCTGAGAACATTTTATTGGATCCATACACATTCTGGCAGCTTCTGAATGAGCAGTTTACCTATTATCCAGGAGCCTACACTGATTTCAGTGCTCCATTAAGCCACTTTGAGCTTCGTGATTGTTGGTGTGTTAACAACAATGGGGAAGAACTGCAAGGAACAAGGGCAGAAGTGAACCAGGTACCGACATGTAAGTAACAGAATTGCTGGCATATAAATAAAAGTTTCTCTGGTCGTTGATTTTATACCACAAGAGAAAAATTCTTTTCATGCACAGTGAAGTAGGAGATAATGGTCTAGGGAAAGATTATTGATATAAAAGAGAAATATAATAAAAGAGATTAGCAGAGTTGTTTTAGCAGAAAAGCTTCCACTGAACTGTTTCATTGTTTCAGTGTGTTTAACTGCCAACTATCCAAGTCTGTAAATACCTGGAAACAATAGGTCAACTTCCCTTCGCTTTCTACAGGTCCTGGTATATGTCAAAGTATTCAGCAAGAAGCTGTGAAATTTATAGAGGAGACAGAGCAACTCATCAGAGCCTCGAACACGTCCCACTTCCCTTTTGGAGAGAGCTTCTTGATGGCAAAGGGAATGCAGCTCATGGACAGTGACCTCCTACGTTCTACTCGGCCCTACGAATCAGAGATGATGGTCTCTGAGAAGTTGTTATCGGGCAGTGACTATGCTCTCCAGCTGGCTGCACAATCAGGTGGGGGGAGAGGGAGATGAAAACTTTGAATTAAAAGGATTAAGTCTAGGATCTGTGCAGGAACGCTCTCTGGCAAATTCAACTTTGCTGAAAGACAAGAGCAACTCAGCAAATGTTGCTTAATGGTCAATTAACCTAACTCAAGAGCTGATTTCAATTGTCTTATATAAAGAAAAGCTGAGGGAGTTGGGCTTGCTTAGCTTGGAGAAGAGAAGGCTCCAAGGATATCTCATTGCAGCCTTCCAGTACTTGAAGGGAACTTACAAGCAGGAGGGGGACCAACTCTTTACACAGTCTGATAGTGATAAGACAAGAGAGATTGGCTTTAAACTAAAAATGAGGGATTTAGGTTGGATGTCAGGAACACGTTTTTTACTGAGAGGGTGATATGGCATTGGAACAGGCTGCCTGGAAAAGCTGTGGATGCCCCATCCCTGGAGGTGTTCAGGGCCAGGTTGGATGGAACCCAAGGCAACCTGATCTAGTGGCTGGCAACCAGCCCATGGCAGGGGGTTAGAAATAGATAGTCTATAAGGTCCCCTCCAATCAAAGCCATTTAATGATTCTTTGATATGTATGACATCTTGCATAGGTAAGATATGGGTACTCTATCTACCTTCAGTGTTTGCAAACGTGTACTCTTAAAATGTCTTTTCTTGTATTGGCCACCAACGCCTTTCTCTTACTCATGTTTTACAGTCTTGCATTTCTACTGGCAGAATCACTTTACATTGAAAGGTTTTGCTGGAGAAGCTACGCAGCTGGGATTTCATCCCTACATCCCACAGTGTGATGGCCTGGGAAACTGGGAGCCAACTCAATGCTATGAAAGCACAGGTGATCTTATCCCTAAATACTCTAATTTAAATAATAGAAAACCTGTATTCTTGTAGCCACACCGGAGGGAGGTGGATAGGTGGGCTATATGATGGGTGAAAAATTGATTAGAATGAGTGACTCAAGTGACAGTTCATCAGGTTTCAAAAATCAGTCAGTGTTCAGTTGCTTGCTACTAGTAGTATTCCTCAAAGGTAAACTCAAGAATCAGCAATTGTTTAATCTTCTGCTAATGATTTGTTAATGATCAGGGCAACGAGATGGAGTACACTGTCAGCAAATCTATGGATTACAGGAAATTGCTGGGAGTAGATGTTATACTGCACTATTTGCAATAGAAAGTTCTTACCAGAGGTGCTAAGTTTCCATTCTCAGCACTGCTCAGAAGTGTGGTCTATTTTTCTCTGGAAAGCAGAATTAACTGTGTCTGCAGCTTACTGACCACTTTCTGTGGTGATTCAGTGAGTCAAAATCCTACAGGAATGCAACAAATTTAAACAGGAATACTGCAATACAGTATCTACAGTAAATCTGTTTTTCTTCCCTGGGCAGGTCATTGCTGGTGTGTGGATGAAAGAGGACGTTACGTTATGGATTCCTTGGTTTCACGCTCAGCAGAACATCCCAAATGTCAGTTGGCTTTTCTTCTTAAGTGTCTGTGCTTACCTATTCTTAAAAATTTTAATCTTTATTGAAAATTCTACTGTGGTATGTATGAAGAGAGGCTTGTTTTTAACCAGTGCAAGAGAAAGGAGACCTTTGTGTTTGATTTTGTTCATGTGTTTTATTTCATTATGTATGAATTCAGCTCACATGATTTGGGAATTGACCCCCTACTGTTGTTACCTGACACTGATCAGATGTTCCCTGCCTGACACTGCAACAAAGCCTCGTGTAGATAAGCAAAGGAGATGGAGGCATGCCTCTTTCTCTATATTAGGTCTGAGAACTTTGTTTTATTTTAGTTTGCATAATATGTTTTCCCTCTTGTAGGTCAGACGTCATGTCAGAGATCTCGAGCCAATGCTTTAATCTCCAGCTGGAGACGGAGTGGCTCAAAGCTAGATGCCTCTGCAGCAGATCTGTTTGTCCCCTACTGCCTTGAGGTAATTTAGTAGTGTGGCTGAGGAAGGGTGTATCAAAACCTTCCTGGTTTTGCTACAACCGTGCTAAGGACCCATAGACTTTCAGTCTGAGCTCACTAAGTATCCCTTTATGCATTCTTATTAAACTGAATGAAAAGAGTTCAACAAAACAAAAGGGAGGTTTTCCCTCCATAAATCAGTCCATGATGCTCTTGAATTTGCCAGTGAGTGACGTAGAGCCCTGAGATGGGGAAGGAGCAGAAATTTCAAACCAAGGCTATACTAGAAGTTAATCCCAGTGAGCTTTCAGTCTACGTACTGCTCCTCTCAGGACCTGATATGAATATTTTAGTATTTTGTTTTTCTTAACCTGCATTAAAGGACAAAAGTAAATATACTAAAATATTTTAACCAGGCTTTTGGGATATGAATGCCAGTGTGTCTGTGTTAATATATGCTGCTCTGCAGTGACACGTAATTGATATTTCTTAGACAGGAGAATACGCCGTGCTACAGAGATCTTATACAAATACCTGGTGTGTAGATCCTAAGTCAGGAGAAGTATTTCAGCCTGGCAACAAAGATTCAGATGGCAATCCTGAGTGTGAGTAATGTTTTACCCACAGACTGTGATGGCAGCGGTAATGTCTCATGCTTTGCTGCATATGTACTTCTGTACTTTCCTTTTTGGAATGATTCCCATGGAAAAATGAAGGTTTTGTGGTTGGACTCCTCAATGATAAGTTCATGCAAGTACAATCTTTGAGAGGATAGCTGAAAATACTTACCGTTTACTTTTATAACAAGAAACAAAACAGTGTTCAAAAACTGATTAATAACTGATGTGCTCTTTATATTCATGCCACTGCAGAAAAGTTTGCAGGCTCATAGTTTTCAGGATGAATTCTGAGTTTAGGAGCTGAATGACTTGGTCCTTGACTGCTCTGCAGTGTGATTAAATCTATACTATCTTTATGTTGTCTTCAAAGAGAGATAGAGGTTGTCCTTCAAAAAAAGGTAGAACTGTTAAGCTCTCATCAGAGATGGGAGATTTTATGCTAGGATTCTGTGATTCTGTGACATTCCTCCAAAAGGCTGGAGAAACCCTGCTTAGAGAAATTGAGATGCCCAATAGGAGTTAATCCCCTGGCTCTGCTCTGTGTTTCTTTCTTCAGTTCCTCAGCTAGTGATTTTCTGATTTCCATCTCCCATAGAAAATTTGGGAGAATAATCTTCAGGCTTCAAGCAGAGTTTCTACCAGAACATCCATATCAAGAGCAGATAATTGCTGAGGATGGGATAGCAAGTTAGATAGTACCTTGGTCTGACCCAGCAAGTCTGCTCAGCTCTTCTTATAGATGACCTACTGATAGAAGTCTAGTAGTAGATGTGCAGCATACCTAATGGGAGATAAGTAACTGCGTGTTGCCTGAAGAAATAGTAATTGAATATTTGTTACCTGAATCACTACCCAAATTTACTCCAACACTTGTGGATGAACAGAATTAGTAAATATCAATTTTACTGGGGTGAATGTTTTGAATCTTCTTGGGTTTGTATGATTCCTCAAGCACATGTCACTGTTTTGTTTATTTGTGAGAAATAATAACTATTGCTGTTTGTAAGAGCATACATGTGAGGTTATGTTGTAACATTATTAAATATCCTTATCATATCTTTTACTTTTTTTCCACCATTTTCTTGGTACAAATTCATACAACATGCACTATAATCTTTAGGAAAAAAAGTGTATGTTGTCTAGTGCATCTAAAATTACACATATTTCTAAATAAGTTACTGCTATATTCTATTTTTAAGATGATCAGTTTGTCTTCTGCATCTTGCAACGATCTTTCTCTCTTTAAAGGTCCTAGTTTCTGTAATATGTTGAAGTTGAAAACTAGTTTACGAGAAGCTGGGAAGGGTTACATTCCAAAATGTGAAGAGGCCAGTGGGATATTCTCACCTGTGCAGTGCACCCAGGATGAAGAAAGCTGCTGGTGTGTATTTGACAATGGAGAAGAGGTACCTGGGACACGAGTAAGTGGAGGAAGACCTGCATGTGAAAGTGAGTTGCTGCTCTGCAAATTCAACTCTGGAACCTGAGCCAAAACTACATTTTACTAGTATTTTGTTATGTTTAAGCTTCTTTTTCAGACTGTTAGAGAGATTTTTGCTCAGGTGGTATGATTATCTTTATGTTATAGTAGACTTCTGACCTACCTGGACACAGTGTCCCATTTTCTTCAAGTGCTTTGTCAGGAGAAAGAAGAAGGGAATGAATCTTTGACTCCTCCTAATTCATAAAATAGGTTAAATCTAAGAGCTGTTAAGCTAAGCTAAGAAGTCAATCTGAATAGATTGCTGCAAACTTGAATCAGTTCCAGTCTGAGCTGGCTCTGGGATTAAAAGCCATCCAACTGACTAAAATAAAATTTAAAAAATGTATGCTTCTGCCATTCCTACTGCTGGCTAGTGATCAGAATTGTGGAAAGGATGTGCCAAAACACTACATATTTGCAGAGTATTTCCGACATTATTAGAGCTGTGAAATACTGGATTTCACTCATGGTTTCCAGTGAGATGTCCAAGTGGGAGACGTTTGGATAAATTTTATTATCAATTGTCTTCAAACATCTTCCCAACACTGAAGTAAGCTAAACAAATTAAAATTTCTATGAGGCCATTATCCAAAGTGCAATGATTAGTTAAAATTAGAGATGTAAAAAGAAAACCTTCATCTTAAAGCCAGCACCTGCAGGACACCACAGTTTCCATAGTTCATTCGTTGTTTTTTTTTTTTTTAATGAGCTTTTGGTAGATTTTAGAAAATGAGTCCCCATGACAATAAATTGCTTAGGTATCCTTTAGTGATTCTGCTATATAATGAAAAAAATGTGCCCACCATGCTGACTGTGTCAGCCCAACTAACTGTAAAGCATTTTCATAATTGATACAATAATCAATCAGGTAACTTCTCTGCCAATTTGGAAACCAGCTACATCATTTCATTTGGAATCTCTTATACCAGTCGACAGCTTTGAGAATAGGATCATTTGAGAAGACACAAGGAAATCACAGGGCTTTGTCTGCCCCAAGCAGTGTGGTGCTATCTAGAAATGCTTAACCAGGCTCTGAAGAAATGAATTCCAGAGCTAGTGTGCTATAGTTATGTGCAGCTTTATAGCTATTCAGAGAAGCAGAGCTTATTAGTCTAATAAATATAGTGCTGCCATCTTGCTTTCAGGTTATGGGCTAGGATTTCTGACACTGGACTGTGTAATATTTGTTTACTATTTTGTTTGGACCAGCTGGAGGAACTCAACGTGGTGCACAGCACTCAGTAGTGCAGACTGACTTTCTGATAGACTCTGAAGGTGAACATAAAAAGTGGAAGAGCTTGTAGTAGGCCAGAGGAGTCAGAATTAGTTGTAAATGCAAAGTCCTTTGTATCTCCTTATCTTCACATAAGATCATTTTCTGGATTTCCTGCTAAGTTCTGAAGGATCGTTATGAAATATGATAAAGAATGTTTAAATGTACCCTGGGATATGGCTCTGATTTTTCAGGATTTTGCTTGCACATTTGATGTTTCTTGGAATTCTGAAATACTGTAGTTTTCATAGGGGAAACAGTGACTGAATGATTAATGATTTTACATTTTTGAAAGCCTGAGCTGAGAAATAACTGCTTAAAAAATATAGCGGAAACCTGGGGAACTGTTTGTTATTTTCTGTGTAAAAATACCATTAAAATAAACTTCAGTAATTTTCCTGGATTTTGAAAAAGCAATAGAACTTTTTCATGCTAAACAACTTAGTAATGGTATAAAATTAAGAAGCACAAATTATTTTCCCGCTCAACCTACTCAGTTTGGTCCTGGAATCCACTAATAATTATTCTGTGAAATGGAAAGAGTATTCTTTCATCATCTTGGAGATCTTCTCAATCAGTGAAAGAAGCTGTTGTGGTGGGAGTATACAAACAACGTCTCCTCCAGCATCAGAACAGACAGCTGTAAACACCAAGTAATATCTTTTGAGTGCCCAGTTCTTACAATGTGGTTTTCGTTAGATTAATCATTTCCATCAGCAACAGAATTCAACTTCTTCTATTTGACATGCAACAGAGAGCTGATGCCAAGTATCCTGGCAGTCCCCATGTACACCTCCTATCCCCATGCCTCCCATCCATAGCTATGGATGGAGATAGAAAATACAGAGCCTTTTTTGGAGAACATACTTTCCTTCTGGAAGTGTTTAGAAACACCTGTGAAACAAGCGTCAGTATTCAATTTGATTCTGGCTCAGTCCTCCTGGACCAAGAAATTGAGGTAGAAACAGAGGAATGACAAAATGGTGAAGGCTTGATAATCATAATACAGGGAGGTACATCTATAGAGAGAGATAAATGAGTAAATTGCTGATTATCTTGGCTGGTTGATGGGGTTTTGGATGGAAACTGAACTAAATCAGGAAACCATTCATCCCCTTTATTTTTTGCGTGCTGTCTGTTTTTCTAGTTTATACACAAGCTCCCATTGGGACAGACAGTACAAGACTGTAGGAGCATATGGCTGAGGCTGGATTTGACTTGATGGGTAAAAAAAAGTTTTAGAGAAATAAAGGGAACACAGAACTGGTTTTTAATATTTATTAACTTTGAATAAAGGGTTATTAATAGAATTTGCATGTAACAATGGATGTAGTTTGCACTGATCATGATAAATGCTACTATCCATTGCAGAATTATATCTTATAGTTCTGTTATCTCTAGTGGTTTCGTAAAACAAGGACACCAGATTTCTATCTTTACTAAAAAGAGAGATATGAAAGAGGAAGAGTGTAGTGTCTCCATTTACAGAATAGTTTAAAAAAAAAAGGATGTTTTAATTGAGTCTTGGAAGTAAAAGGATAAATTTTGTAAGTCAGAACGACCAATTTGAAACCCTTGTATTTCAGAATTACAATGTCCATGGCTGGAAAACAAAGAGGTACTGTAGCACGCTGGATCCCAGATTCATCCTGCAAAGTTGTGAACATTAAATTAAATTAATCTCTGTAACTCCATCAGAAGGGGAGGCAGAGACTGCTCAGATGTGAGCCATCAGCAGAGCCCATCTTCCTCCAGCAGTAGGGAGACTGGGACTGATCTGGGCGTTGTTGTTTGGAGAATGGCATACAGCAAGCAGATGAATTGTAGGATATAAGACCTTTTCTTAATATTTTCTAACTTAGGTAGCTGTTATTTTTTTCTTTCCATTTTGTAGATCTGGAACACACAAGTGTATAAACATTAGTAAAATATATAATATACATATGATATATAAGAAATATTTTGGAAGTAGGTTGGGATTTGGCTAGTATTGAACAAAGCAGTTGGTTTGTATACATTAGTAGAAGTTAAACACTATAGTTAGCTTGTTATATTAGTCTGTTGTAGTAGTAGGCAAGAAGGTCTGAAAATACGGTATTGATAAAGAGTGAGTTGAAAGGTAGATCTTGCACTGTAATTCGAAAGCCATGTCTCACAGCTATGGACCTACTGTGTCACCAAGGAACATCCTGGTGCTGTTCAGTTCTTGATCTTAAAGTTTTCTAACTCCATTCTAAAGCAAACTGAGATTTCTTTTTTGGCCCTGTCTATTTCCACTGGATATCTTCCACGAAGGTTGATGGTAAGAAACCTTCTCATTTCCTGCTTAAATTTATTCATGACTGTTTTAAACTTATCTGTTCTCATACACCATGCATGTGTCTTTCTGTACCCAGTGCATTACCCTTTAAAGTCAGTAGGAATCTTTTCGTCAAGGTTAGTGAACTGAACCAGGCTGACATCCAACCAGTTTTAAGTTGGTATGAGGGGGAAATGCACAACGTGCTGTCCATGTTATGTGAGGACTGTAAGGACATTTTAATAGAAGTGTATCACTCTGTGTACTAATATGTCCCCTTCCTCTCCCGTCTAAAGGTCCCCAGTGTGCTGTGCCATTTGGTACCTCTTCTATCCTCAATGGAGCTGTGTTTTGTGACAATGATTCTGAGCAGATGTTGGGCGTTCAGCAATGCCGGCTGGTGTGCCGCCAAGGCTATAACAGCGCTGCTTCCAACACACTGTTCCAGTGTGATGTGCAGAAACATCTATGGATCTCAGCTGCCCCACTCTACCACGCCTGCCAGAGTACGTCTAATTGCCATGGGTTGGGAAGGGCACAGAGCAATATAAAAATAAGTTCAAAAATCCTTTTCCATCCATCATGAAATTAAGTGTGAGTTGAAATGATAGGACGCAGTTATGTGGGAGTTTCTGAACTAAGGTGCAGTAGCTTAATCCTGTCTTCTGCTATCTTCATCTCTGTACCTGCCTGCCTATGCCAGAAATAGTCCAGCTTTTCCATAATATCTTACTATAAATAGTTATTCAATCTATATGCAGATTTTCTTTTGCAAGTTAAAAGATGCTGGCACCACAAAATGATTCTGATGGAAACACTTAGTTCTGGAAGAACAGATGAGCACCAGATGTTTGAATTTGGCAGAACTTGAATATTTATTTGCACAATCAAGTCAATGTTACTTCTGCATCTTTTGTAGCAGTCTGTTTTTTAGGATTATGGCTTACATTGGCTGACACAGTAGTTTTCAAATCATTTTTCTTTCAGGAAAAAAGAAACAAACCCTTTAAATCTCGGAAGAATAAATTCTCTCTTCAGAGCTCATGTAATAGAGTATTAATATTGGCTTTTCATTTATTTCAAATAAATGAAATAAATAAATGCTGAACTTTGACAAACTTCAGATCCTGATGCCAAGTTTGCAGCTATTCCTCATCTCCAGAATGGATAAGACTCAGTCTTGAAACTCCTGTGTTACCATATCTCTATTCCAAATGTAAACAATGTTAAGCTTTGAATTTTGGATTGAGATTTTTCTTTGCCCTTAATCATGTTTTTGACGTTTTTATGCTATATAATGAGGTAACTTTTGAGTATGCTTAATGGCAGTTGAATAGCTGTTTATGGGGAGTGTGCAATAATCTAATACAAGTCTCTATTTAATGCAGGCTAAGGGATTTTGCTCAGAAATTTTGTATTTGAAACAGAGAGTGGTTTTAGGGAGAGAGGAAAAAAAATTCTAACACATCTGACGGTCACTGGACAAACTTCACAATAATGGACAATTCACCACACCATTTTACACACCACATTATCCATTTGCTCCAATGGATAACTACCCACACCCGCAGAAATTTTATTTCCTGTTCCTAATGTGTACACTTAGAGCTTGTGGTTAAATCAGCTCTTATCTACTGTCCAATAAACAGACAGAGGGCTTTGTGCCTTTCAGGAAGAAGCAGGTTTTTGTGCCCTTTGGTCCTTCCCATTGCTCTCTTTGGACTCTTTCGAGGATTTTTTACATTTGTTTTGGGAGCAAGCAACTGGGAATTGTGCTCCATGAAGTGACACTTGTACACACTGCAGTGAGGATCTGTAGAGGAACACAATGAGAGAGAGCTCTGCCACTTCTCCATGCTGATGGGACAAGAGCCAACTCCATTTGGAGGCTATGTGATCATATCACCGCTATACTGAACCTGAGAGAACGAAGTCCTCAAGAACCCTGTGATCAGGATAACCCCAGTGGAGACAAGAAATTCTCACCTTTTTGATTTTTCCTGGCTAAGAACTGTCCAAATAAATTTTCATTTTGAGATTGATGAGTCCATCATTTTCTCAGTGGTTTGTGTGATTTGGCTTGCTACTAAAAGATCAGAAGGCACTTGAAATGTCCATGTCAGAGCTATTATTATGCAATCAAATTTATTCTCTCTCAAAGCTTGATCTCAAGTTAATTTGACAAGCTAGGCTTCTGAAGGGCCATTTGAATTGGTATTAATTGTTATCATGCTTTTATCTAAGAAAAGTGAAGGTTTATAGGTCAATAATTCCTTTTTTTTTCCTGTTTCTTTTTTGGTTGTTGGCATAACACTAGCAGTTCTCTGGAAATATGTATCTGCCAAGTCTTATAATTTCCCTTATCATTCTGTGGCTTAACAATCTCTTTATTGTTTAACTATTACACCTGGCTTTCTCTATAGTGCACAGCATACATATTTACCAAGCACAATCTACTGACAACTGCTATTTCCACCGTGTTTTCACAGGGAAATGCTATTGATGAAGATCAAAATGAAATTCAATGTCATCTTTTTGAAGTAACTTTGAAAGTCAGTTTCTACATTGAATAGTGAAGCTAATAAATGTCCTTCTATTTATTTTTAGAGCTCCAGTTATTTCAGACAGTCCAAGCTCAAACACACTTTCAGATCCTGCTACCTCCTCAGAAGGCCTGTAGTTCTGACTACTCTGGATTACTCCAGGCATTCCAGATATTTATTTTAGATGAGTTGAAGGCTCGTGGTTTTTGTCACCTCCCGGTAATTTCAGTTCCTTATTCTTTGTTGCTTAAATAATAAAATTTAGAAAAAAAAAGAAAACTGTATGAAAGAGAGTAGAATTTTGCATCTGTAAAATAGAGGGAAGAGCAAAAAATACCATGAGGTCTGCCAGGGCTGACAGCATATGAAGGACAAAGAAACCAGGATATTTAGACTCCCTGTCCCCATGTTGGGCAGATCAGATTAATGGTAGCCATAGAAGTCATTAGTCCAATATTTATTGAAATGTGTTGTGATGGAAGTGAACATTTTTAATCTTGTTTTTACGCTTGTTTTTACAAGCCCTTTTGAAAATATTGCCTTGAGCATATCACAGTGCAAATGAGCAGAGAAAGACCAAGAACCAGGAGATTCTAAGGCTGACTAACTTTAATTTCATTTAATTTTGAATTCAAGGTAAATGCTTTTGGAAACACTGTCTCAGTTTCTGTCTGTGACGATTCCTCTGTCTATGTTGAATGCCTGAGTGTGGACCGCCTGGGGGTGAATGTCACGTGGAGGGTTCTGCTGGAAAACATCCCAGCAGCTTCTCTCCCTGACTTACACGATATTGGTAAGTTTTTCCTCTGATGTTTCTGTTAATGAAACCTTCTTTGCTTCCTAATGGTTTTGTTTCCCTCTGTATGCTCTTAGGAGGCAATAAAAAGGCAGTGTACACACTGTGCTCACTGAAAGAGTCCTTGTAACACTGGAGTTTTTTCCGAACCTTTGGTGTTATATTTCTCTTTTCAGCCTGTGACTACAGAATGAAAAGAGGATATAAATGAGTATTGCTTTCAGATAGTGCTGCCTCTCCCAGCTCCTTTAACAGGAAAATTAGATTACCTGCTATGGGCTGAACTGATCTAGAGGTAAATTTCCATTGGGAAGGTCCTACATAGTGGAAAATATTGTGTTCCTTATTAGATTGGACTTGAAGAAACAAAATTCACTCACTGCCAGAAAAAGAGAACCAATTCCTCCAAAGTATGTGTGTGTATATTTTTTTTTCCTTTTATTTTTATTGCCTTACATTTGACAGTCAAGAATGATCCTTACCTCGGAAGTCCTAAAGCAAGTATGCAGTCCATTGACTGGTGGATCTTCACTGTGGTTTAAAAGTGAGCTTGAGATGATGTAAGGAGCTTCTTTCAAAGCAGTCAGCATTTCCTCTTAAAATAAAAGAAGAAAAAGACACATCCCAAGTTCAAATGCCCTCTGTGCCAGCATTTCTCTAGTTTCCTGGCTTTGCAATGATGTTCCCAGAACTAAATATAAAAAACTCTGCCTGCACATGTTCCTCTCTCTAATCCTGAGACGTAGAGATGTGACATACAGGCTGATCAGAACCAAGTTCAAAAGCCTTCAGGACTTGAATAGAGGGTGCACTGATCGTGTGTGGTTACTGGCTATACTGTCTGTTTATGTTTGCATTCATTCCATTGTACGAGATTATAAAGGAAACATAAATATTAAGTGGTTTGTAGAAGGTGGATCAAAGTATGGCTTAGTTGGGGTTTTTACAGAAGTTTACATCTGAAAGCATTCTGCTTTGAAGACGTTGCATTTTTTATCCTCTCAACGCTATAATTTCCCCATAGTACTAAAACTGCTCTTCAGAGAATTACTGTACAGTTTCAGAAGAGGCAGCAGTCCGATCTCGGCAGATCAGACCACCTGTTGTCCATATACTCTTGGTACAATCAATTTCCATTGTATTTTAAAGCAGCTTTGGATCTTTCTGTTTGAACAGTTTTATGCATCATCATAGGTTTATACACATTGAGTGGGTAAATTGACTCTCTGATTTGAAAATCTATATTATTAAAATAGTTTTGATCTTTTCCTAGCTTCTTAATGGACAAAGGAGAAATTTTGCTTTCCTTTTTTCCTACTGTGATGAAATTGAGAAAAAAAAAAATGCTACAGAAGCATAGAACATGCATGTGTTCTCAGTGAAGAACCTCAGTTCTAAATCATCAGTTGTGAATGTTTCATTACATTTTTTTCTTACAGATATTTTTATGTATTAAATTCTGAGCCTGTGTAAATCTCTTTCTGAGATGATGCCATTTGACTTGGCATCTTAAATCTTAGTTCTAAAATACTGAGGAAATACACAGAAATTTCTCTCTATTCAACAAGCAAAACCAGAAATGATTATAAAAATTAACTTTTGTTGGATGGGAATATAGTAGACTGTTCCCATCAGTGACACTGGAGGAAATCAGTCACAACACTGAGACATTCCACGGCTTACCTGTCTCTTTGCCATGTATAAACATGTATATTATAGTTCAATGCCTGTTTATATATACTGCCCATAAAATACACCATACAGACATAGACTCATGCACCCTCACAGGAACTTCATATTTATTGATAGTGTTATGAATGATTCAACACAGAAGGATTTTTTAAGTAAAGGAAATTCAGCAGACCTATGTGGCTTCTTACTGGTTTGACTCCTTGCTTCTTTTCTATGTGTGAATTCCCTCCAGCTGTCATTTCTAGGTTATTTTGAATTCTTCTACAGCTAGTTACAAGACAATTCAGAAAGATATTTGCTTGAACAACAGACTAATCTGCTTGTTTCTGCTTTCAATTATGAGATAATTTCTGGCAAAACCTTTGCAAAGTGTTATTGGTTGTGTGGCAATCTCCAATTATTTTCTCACAAGCTAAGTATCAATTTGGCTTGAGGTTGAACACAACTGTATGCTATTTGTTTGTTGTATTAAGTGTCGGTACAACAGAAGAATAAGTTGCTCAAAGCTGTAAGAAACAGACAACTGAGAATATAAACAGCATAGCTGGAAGCTTGTACCCACTTGTGAAATTCTCTCTTCACTCTCAGGAGTGAGACCCACCCATGGGCTACAGTGCAAAGTAGGGAAACTCACCATGTGAGAGGGCAGCAGTACCCTCATCTATTTCCCTTAAACACATCAGTCACAACGTAATAATCTTCGTGCAGTCTGTGAGGTGTAACATTCCTCACTCTCTCTTTACGCATATAACATCCTCCCTGTGAAAATTCAATGTCCAAGGTCATTGGTGTGCTTGCATACCTGAAGTACATAGTGTGCACGACTTCCCATTTGCTGGGTTACAGGGCTGTACACCACACGTAGCTATGGGAGGTCTTCATAATCTGTACCAACATTTAGGTCAGTGCCATAAGGCCTGCTGAGATTAATGAACATGGAAGCACAAAAAATTCTCTGGGAGCACTGTTCTTTCTGGTGCAGCCAACTGGGGAACTCACTCCTTCTCTTATGCTGAAAACTGTCCCGAAGCAGGTAATCAGAAAGAGAAGTTGCCTGGAAAACTAAGAATATGGGAAGCATTGTAGATGCTCACTATTTTCCAGCTTTAAACACCAGCTTCAGCAGCTGTGAGGGAAGTGCCTATTGGATCAGTAGTGTGACAGAACCTGATTATTATATAGTTACGAATGTCTTCAAAACCAAATAAATAAAATGCTACAGAAGAACCAAATATAGCCATTGAAACAAGAAAAACAAATTAAATCACATTTTGTTTTCTGGTACTTTCATTTTTGTGCTTGCTATTTTTTCTTTTGCGCTGCCATGACCTGAAGGTGGACTAGATAATCTTTAAAAATACCTTCCAACCCAAACCATTCTACAATTCTGTAAGCCTGAAGGAGTTCAAGAGATGTTTGGACAATGCTCTCAGAAATACGGTTTAATTTTTGAGTAATCCTATGTGGAGCCAGAAACTGGACTTGATGATACTTGTGGCTACATTCTAACTGAGGATTCTAACTGATTCTTTGATTGTTGCATTAGCACCTCTACGTACACTAAATTTAGGACTCTAATGCTGTAAACACTACACACATTCATTCTTTTCTGCTGTTTGCTAGCATGCTTGTATTTTGTATTTGAATCTGCCGATGCTGTTAATTAATATAATGTTTATCAGCCTTTATTTTGTTATTCATTTTCCCATGAGGAATCTCCTTCATATTATTTTCTTACATTATTTCCTTTAGAAAATGCACTTGTTGGAGAAAAACTCATTGGAGCGTTTATTAAAGAGATTGAGGATGGTCATTTTCTGCTATATTTAGACTCCAAGCAATTTCCAGCAGATTTGTTCATTGATTTTCCCCAAGATGAAGAGTTTGATTTGTCTCCAAGAGTGCAGCTGGGATGTAGAAGCGGGTTTCGAAGAATTTCATCTCTTGGGAAAATCGTCCCAAATGCACAAGGATGTGGTATGCCTCAGTTTAGCTTCTCCTTCTTTGATTATGTTATGGATTGATATAAAGGTACAGTTCATAAGTTATCAGCAAGATTGTGTTTATGGTTAATAGGTGAAAGGCATAAAGAGTCAGTTTCAGTGGCACATCTGAGGCGGGACAGGAATTATTACTTTGGTTACTGCTTAGTCCTTGCATTGAGATGGATTTGAAGCACTTACTTAGAAGTAGACTTCCTGTCACTGGCACTGTATGGAAGGTTTCACTAACATTTTTTGGGATGTTTTTAGATCTGTCTGGTATTAGAAGGTCTTTCTGTATTACACACGATCCTTACTAAGAAGCAAAGATAATGTAGTCAGTGCTTTGTATGATTATTCACTACCCAGAATAGAAACCTAGCTACAGAAATGGCAGAAATCTCGAGTCTGAGAGTTCTTGGGCCAAGTCCCAGCCAGCTCACATGGAAGCTTTCTCCGTGTTGGCCAACACCCAGACTTGATTGCAATTCTGCCTTTTTTTTCATCTTCTTTCCTTTTGTTTAGTCTACTTCCCTGGAATGGGCTGTCTTTCTGTCAACATCCTGCTCAGGGCTGCCAAGCCATCTCTTCACAGGATCCCTGTGTATCACCAAAAACCCTCTGCCTTAACAGCACTGCTCGTATTTCCATTTTCATCAACCATCCTACAGTGCAATCTCATTGTTCTTGTTGACCCAGTTAGCCTCAGTGATTCTGTGCCTTTCTGATGTCAGTTTAGGATACATTAATTTTGTCTAGCTTTTTTGGAAACTGAGTACGGATAGGTGTAAGAGCAACAACAGAAAGTATGGCATAAGTTTTCCCAAATGTGGAGTTTTTTAAATGGGTGAACTTCTCTGCTATGTAGCTTAAGTTAGAGATCCTAAGGACAAATCAAGGCACGTGGAAAGAACTTAGCTCTGTGCTTGGTTTGGTGGTTCTCTACAAATTAGGAGTGCTTTCTAATGTTCTGATTACAAGAACAAGAACAAATGTCTTTCAATTGCTGCTGTCAAGGGATCTGAATAATAATGAAAAAGGGAAATACCTGTGCTCTTGTGTCTGTAAACTTAAAACCAGATGGATTAAGTACTGGCAGCAAGCTAGGGAAGCTCAGCTTGAGTTTATGCATGTTTGTGAATTTTGCAGCTGCATTCAGGTACATATTGTTGTAGATAATAGGAAGAGAGCATAAAAATTGCTCGTATGTTTTGAAACCAAAGTGCAGTTACTGTGGCTGAAACACTGATGTACCTGAAGTTAAATGATCACTCTGTGCATAAACCTTGCATGCTGCCAGTTTTCCGTTTGGTTTGAAGGCTCCTGCTTTGGAGCAAAGAGGTTGCAGGGGAGAACTATCATGTAGGGATCTTCTAAGCTCAATAGCATTTTACTTTAGCTGCCATTTCTGTTACCTTTTGGGAATGATCTCAGAGCAAACAATAAAATGAATGACACTGTATTTTTTCCCACAGAAAATACTGCTGAAAATTTCTGCTTTTATTGCCACCATCATATTTTTCTTTCTCGTATAATTAAAAATGAAAACATAGCTTGTTATGTCTTTAAGTTGGTAACTTGAATGAGAATAAGTTGGATGTAAATATTTTCATTTCTTGAAATCCTGCCAAATTAATCACTCTTGATTTTTATATGTTAAAAAAGAGAAAAAAAGCAGTGTAATAAATAATAGTGCAATGGTGGATGTGAAGCACTGGAGGTGTTATTACCTTGCTAATAGTTAAGATATTGGCAGATTTTTTTGTTATTTTAAATGTTATGTGACTTGAATCCTGACAAAAAATGCTGAGAGGGAAGCCTTCAAGTCCATGAACTTGTCTGTGCTCGACCTCTGCCTTTTCTCTCTACTCAGTAGAGTGAGTGCGATACCTTCTGTGGGTTCAACTGTATGGTTACCTTCAAAGGTGGTAGTCCATAGGAGAAAGAGTATTGCTATGGAGTTGTATACCGTCTTCCCCTACATCGCATGTCTGAATTTTACTGGCCTCTTCCTGAAGTTCTCCCTCTGACAGCATCTCTGTGTGAGGTTTGCCAGGGTGTAAAGCCAGTATGGGACTCCACACTGTCCTGCTCCCTACAGAAATGGGCACCTTCTGGGCAAGTCTTGTGCAGAGGGTAGACCTGAGTTGGATGGATCTTGCATTTCTGCATGAAAGGAATACAGCAGACCTATGTAGCAGCTTTCTCTTGAGAGTTTACTAGCATAACCATTTAGTTGACGTGTAATTAAATTACGTAATGATATAATTTGTGACTAAAGTGAGTTTACAAGAATTGAAAAATAGTAGTACATATGAAGTGTGGTATATGCTGCTCAATTGCATAACACCATAATTTAGAGGCAAGTCAAGCTAGTTTCAAAGATGAGCTGCTTTGCCTTGTATTAAGCATGGCTTTTTGGACAGGCAAGGCTGAACACCAGATAGCAGATTTTGTTAGTGTATCTGGTCACTTTCCTACCTTCAGCATTGCGCACGTGCTTTTAAGGAAAGGACTTCAAAGGGATTAAGCCATGAATCAGCTCTGAGCTACTGCTGCTTTCAGCTTGGACCTGTAAGGGTAAATTGCCTGCAGTTTCAGTTCATCTCTGTGGTCTTTGAATTTTAGTTATTTAAACACGCCATGCAGAAAAAGATTGATTCTTACAGGGAATCCAGAATAACTAACAACTCTCTGTTACTTAACAAGATGTACTGTTGTACCGACTAAAGGTATCATTATTTATTAAGTGAAATCCATCACAAAAGAACTTGCAGTGAACTGTATCTTTAAGCCAAATATTTCCTGCCAGGGATAGAGTCCTCCAGGAAGCGCTGAATTAATTTGCCTTGTAAGTCAGATCATGTGTATTTGTACCAACTAGATTTGAGAGAGGCACTCAGTAAAGCCAACATCAGAGAAATGTGGGAAGGAGATGGTTTATCTTCCAGATTTTGGGAGAAATTTCTTATTCTAAGATGTTAGAGGACATGCTGGACCTTTTTATGTTGTAGGGCTGAACATTTTATTTAAATGTTGGAGTTAGGAATTCTGATTGTTTTCCAATGATGCAGTATTTTATTTTTTGTTTGGTTTAGTTTTATTATGTGCATTATAGATAAGTAATCTGGTCATTTATCCTGTTGGGATCTATTTCTCTTCTTCTCTCTCACTGTTTAATTCAGAAGGAAATCTTAAAGCTCGTTGTGATTTACCTTTGTTTTACTGTACATTTTTATGCTCACTGCTTTTATTATTTATTTATCATTAAATTCTATCAGAACTGCTTTGACCAGAGCATAACCCAAATCAAAAACAGCACTGGTTTTATAACCAAGCTAGCAGCTCAAGTCTTCATTAGTAACTGATGGATCCCAGAATCTGGAATCCCACAAATCTCCTCCTGGAGGGAGGAGAGAGCAGTGCAAGCACTGAGTAGCAATCAGTTGTAATAATTTTCAAGCATACTCAGTGTGGGGAGAGCTGATCTTAAGCAAAATGAGGCTTCTGTGAAGAGCATTATCCCACTGCTTTGGAACTGTTTGCCATTCTCCAGTTAGTTGCTCTTTAGCCTGGAAATTGCTACTCAGTATGTTGTTCCCCTGGTATGCAGAGGCCTTAGTTGGCTTAAAAGCAAGGCCAGGTTACAGATCTCATGTGCTGCATTCAGGGATTTAATTTGTGATTTTAATTTTTATTTTATTAGTTTTGCTTTATTTTCATATTTTAGGGAAATTAAGTTTGAGTCCATTGGTAAAACTTAGCTCTGAGACAGCCTTAAGACTATCCTCTAGTTTCTTATCTTGTTAAAACATATGTACATTAAAGCTTGCAAGAGTTAAGTTTGATGGTTTGTCTGACTTTCAGAGTCACACATTCAACATGAGCGCAGGGAGATTAACTTTTAGCTGATTTTATACATGCTTTCAAGAGCTGTGGATTCTGGAACACATCAGTTTCTGCACCAATGTTTTGCTCTTTTTTGCTGTTCTTCATGTCTTTTTGTTAATCTAACGTGAGACGAAAAGTTGTTCTACTTTCTTAAAATGTGATTAGACACAGATGTTACATCTCCATCATGACCGTAACTACAGAAAGAGGAAGATGCTTTGAAAGTTTGATTTCTTCTTTTATAAAATTCAATTGCTTAATTAGTCACTCCTATCCTTCGCATTTTGCCTTGGATTTAGACATGGATTACTCATTTCATTTTATTTTCTTCTACTGCTGTTCATTTGAAATGCTTATGATCCTTTTTGCATGTGTTGGAAAATGTCTTTAAAATGTATCAGATACACTTGTATATTAAGCAATATGCATTAGAAAGTGGAATACTGTCTCATCCAGGATTTTTTTGGTCCTTTAGTGGGTTTTAGATATGTATTATAACTACTTGAGAGGAAAAAAAAGTCAGCCTCTCTGTTGTCTCATCCTGGAATTTCCCATTGGACCATTTAGAGGAAGTGAAGGAAGATATGATCATTTTGATGCTAGCTGTCTTTTTAATCTGTTATATTTAGGTGCTTCAACAAGTTAAATTAGTTTACATTCCCATGTGCTGGCTAGAGCAGAAATTCATCATATGAGTTGTAGTGGAGATGGACGATTTTCCATCACTGTTTCTCTCTAATACAAGCTTAAACTGCTGTCAAAATGCAGGGCAAGAACAGAAATGAAGTTTTGCACCTTGTCAAAGTCCCAAAATATACATTTGATAGTGTTTTGAAGGAAAAGTGCATCTGGAAAGCAGCTGTGAAATAACAAGTAAAGGTATTGTCTTGCAAATATATCTGTGACTCTTCTGCTTTAATGATCATCTGAATGATCTGGAGGGAAAGATGGTATTGCATGACCTCCCAGAAGACAAAGAGTTTTCTTTGGAATATGCAACAGTTCAGCTGGAAATATTACTTCTGAAAACATAATTTTCAGAATCCTATTTTCGGCCCAAGGATATCTGTTTGTTTTGTATTGGGGTTGTCATGTGCACAACTAGTGACTTTTAATCCAGCCATTTCTGTTTAGCTTGGAAGTGCTTACAAAGTCTTCTTTACTAGGAATTCTGAATGAAATTGTTACCAGATGGTGAATTTCTGTACAAAGTTTTTGGAATTTTTACTCACTGGAGTCTTCCTCTTTCTGCTTGCAGTTTTTGAGCAAGTGACTCTGTTTGTAGCTTCAATTCCTTTCTTTTCTTTCACAAAGTGCATTATCTTATTATAAATGGGTTTGACAGTATTCAGTTGGAAATCAGACCTGCACTTGGTTTTTCCAAAGAGTGTAGTGCATTATTTTGGGAGTGTTTTTAGGATGATCTGAAAATAAGAAACCATAGGATATATTCCAGGCAATAGTGAGTTTAATGAATAATTAAGGAGCATTTTTGTTTTGTATTTTTGTTGTATTATTCCACTTAGAAATACATATATTAAAGGCTTGAAACCTTAGAAAATCTACCAGCATGATAAATATACAATCATTCATGAGTGTGCAAATGCCTGAAATGTTTGAATTCCATAAGAGTAATGATGTTGTTCTGTTTGCAGTTGTTTGTCCTCCAGGCACTAATTTCCAGGATGGTGAATGCATTCCCTGCCCTCTTGGCTACTATCAGTATCAGACAGGGCGTTTATCTTGCATCAAGTGTCCTGTGGGCAAAACTACCAACTCTTATGGGGCATTCAGTGCTGATGACTGTAAGTTGAGCCCATTTTTCCCTTTGTATTTTGACTTCAAATAACTGATCAATATTATTTTCATCTGTCAGGTTGAAAATAAATCCTTCCTGACTTTTTTTTAACATTTTTTTTTAATCCTTTCTGCATATATTGAAAAATGTTTTTCAAGGACAAAACAAACTGTCTGGTGTTTAGATCAAATATGTGTGAGAAATGAGTAGTAAGTCTCATCCAGGATGTTGCGGTTCTTTGAGACATGTTCATTGTCCTGTGGAAAGACATCTGGATATTCAGTCAGCAAGAAACATCTGATATGGTCAATTTACTGGCATTTTCTTGAATATTGAAGGAGTCTTTGCCTAGCTCTTTCAAGACCCAACTTTGATACAGACACTTCTCAAAGTTGATATATTCAGTTAAGTTAGTGTATACATATTTAATGACATATTTTTGGAAGCAGTTCTATAAAGAATACCACTTGTTAAGCTCATGGAGAAAGCTAAAAGTCAGTAGTCACACTAAAGACTTGGTATTATGGATGAGTATAGGAACTGCTTTATTTTGTTCCAGTCTATATGTTCTCTTGGGTGAGATAAAACAGAAGGTTTATAATCACCCTAACATCAATTTATTTTTGCCTAAAGAAGACATCAGACTGATTTGTCACCTTCATTTCTGTATCTGTGTTCTCAGTGTAGGTATTGATCTCATGTGCTTTGTTGTTTACACATTAGGGATTGAAAAGTAGTTAGGAAGATAGCTGCTAATTTAAATCAAAGTCTTTATTCTTTAAGAAAAGAGAGTTAACACCATATTTCCCACCCACAGTAGATTATTATTATTTTTTTTTAAGTAACAAATAAATTGTTGTGATGGCTCTTGTGGTGTTCTTCATAACATTTCATGGGTCCATTGCAATAAGCACTGAACAAGCCTGTGTGAAAATACAGTTCCTTCTCTATACTTCTCTGCTTTACAGCACTTATAACAAAGGAGGTTGTATGCATATAGAAAATCTCAGAAATGTTCCGAATGTGATTTACAGAGAAAACAAAGAGGTGAGATAAGCATATCTTAAAAAATAAAACATCATATAAATTAGAGATTAATATTCAGAAAAGTTTCTATTGTACTTGGTTTTTTGGCCTGTTGATGCTTCAAAACCCAGGGAAAACACTGTCAAACCTCTCCTTTTTTCACCCTGCTTACAGGTATTACTTACTGTCAAGGCAATGAGCAGGGTTTGCAGTGCGATGAGGATGGCCAGTATAGGCCTTCCCAACAAAACCCTGACACTAAAAAATCCTTCTGCATTGATGACTTTGGAGCAGCTCTGGATTGGACTGAAACAGATGATCTCCTTACAGACTATGAGTGCTTAGGTAAGAATGATATTTGGTTATGTTTTTATCCAATGTAAGTGTAACTGCCTTATGAAATGACCCAGTGCTCCACAGCTGGTTTGCCAGCATACTCATTTTCCCATACTTGTGGCCTCTGCCTTCAGCCACATTGCTCCTTACTTCTGTTTTTTCATGACTGGATTGACGAAGTCATTTCCTGTAAGCGGAGAGAGAAGATTTCTTTCGCTCTCAAATGGCTGACAGTGTTTTATGTATGCTGATCTCCTGAGCCCAAGAATAATGAGTGGGCTAAGGGGAACAAAGCAGAATGATGAATTTTGCTGTAAAATTATCATTCATCCATGTGATCCTGTAAAACAGACTATGTTTTACAATGACTTCATAGCTGTGGCATAACATCACCGTCTGGGCTCTTGCTTTATGGTATTTGACTTGGTGAACATGTCCTTGCAAACTGGGGAAACTTCCTTCTGCTTGAACGCAATTGTGAAATTGCAGTTCTCAAACAATTTTTGAAAACAAAGTTAAACAAAACAAAATGGGGAAAAAAAAATCCAACACTATCGTCCCGCAAAACAACAACAACAACAACAAAAAACAGTCATGATATTCCAAACATTTACCTAATTCTCCACTACTTCTGGAGGAGCCTTTGGAACAGTTGAAGTGGAATTCAGAAAAAATCAAATAGAAGAGATGACAGAAAGACAAAGTAGAAAGTAATTTGTTGGAAGTCCAAAGGAAAAGATGCAAAATGAAGGCTTCATCAAGCTGAATGTTGTACATGTAAGCATCTGCTAGAGATCTATCACCGAAGTCATCCATCAAACAGTCCCCAGACTGCTTGCAATAAGGTTTAACTACAAGCTTCAAACCCAAAACTTTTCCCTTTCCCAAAAATTAGTCTTCCAGCATATTTTATATTCATTATATAATTGGCATCAAATTTAATGGAATATTCGGTTTAGAAACTGATGTTATGTTGAGCTTTGAATTAGACACTTGTTACCTTCCAGCTCTGTTTATGCTTCTCCCCAGTTGCACTGGAGTGCAAGAATTTTTTATTTTTATTTTTATTTTGAGTTTTTGTCTAGCTCTTATGTTCTTTCTGAGCAGAAATGATGGTTTTATCAAAAACACCTGCTCACTCAGCCCTGACAACACTGGACATTTGCTTCTGATTTAGCCTGACTATTTTGCTGCAGGAGTACAAATGATTGTTTTAAGAACTTATCCCTGAATTTTATTTTGTGGTTTATGCAGTTGTTGCAGGGAGAAAGGCTTGGGATCTTCCAGCTGAACCTCTGTGCCTGAGTGGCTCTTCTACTGGCAGATATCTCATATTGGCTGAGATTGAACCAGGACTCTCCTGCTTTTTAGCTCTTTAAGGTCTAGGTCAGGTATTCACTGCAATGAGCTGAAGGTCTGAATTGGCTTGATGAGACTGCAGAAGAGGAGGCTGAAGGGAAAGCTTGTTTTATTCTACAACTACAATAAAGAAAACTGAGGAGGATGTTGGTCTCTTTTCTCAGATGACAAATGTCAGGATGTGAGGAAGTGGTCTCATGATGCACTAGAGGAAGTTTAGACTGGATATCAGGAATAATTTCTTCACAGAGAGGATGGCCAAGCATTGGAATAGGCTTTCAAGGAAAGTGATTGAGTCTGCATCCTTGGAAGTATTAAAGAGACATGTGGCTACGGCAGTAAGGGACATGATTTAGTAATGGGACTCAGTAGGTCAGATTGGTGGTTGGTGACCTCTAAGGTCTTTGGCAACCTAGACGATTCTATGGTTAGAATGTATGGAACTTTGAGAAGAAGCCTGGACAAGACAGGGGTGAAGTCACCACATTCTTCCCTTCTCCTTAGCATGTTGTGCTCACTGAAAGATATTAGTTTGTCAGCTGATGGACATACTGTATCAAAAAATCTGTAAAAGTAATAGAAACCTGAGCACAGTGGTTGCAATGTCTCTCTGTGTCCCTTCACTGTCTATTAAATTCTTCAGGGCATGGCCAGGGCCAAACCTGAGCTTAAATGGATACTTGTCAGCATTTGGTGACCTTTGGATTTTGCATCATAGAATCATAGAACTGCTTGGTTGGAAAAGACCTTAAAGATCATCAAGTCGAACCGTAACCTGACTATAATACCCGAACTCTAACAACCCTCTGCTAGGACTGCTAGGCCCCTTCTTTAGACCCCATGAGCTTCTCCTAATTTGTGAATAGTCTTGTTTTGATGGGCTTCCTTACACACATGTGCAGGTGCAGCTCAGAGAGAGTAGACTTAAATCAAGTGACAGTCTGTAGTTAAATGTGAGGGTGTCAAAAAGGAGCATGCTGACTACGCCGCCTACAACAAATCCCCGAGCTTTAAGTTAGTGGACAACAATGGTTGTATGCTCCCAAACATGGTAATTAAGCTCCTTGATTTCCTTTGTAGCCAAGTTCTGTTGGAGCTGACTTTTATTTCAGTGATTGTTTTTCAGAAAGTTGGTTCCCCTGTTGGCTCAGTAGTTTATTCTGCACCATGAGCAAGTAATAGGAGACAATCAGTCTGCTGCTGGCAGGGAAGTCCCACTTGAATATAAACTGCCAGACCACCTCTGGCTAACTGCTTTTGAAAGATACTGTCATGCTGTTTTTGCAGAACAGAAATACACGCCCTTATGAAAGTACCTCCTCAGGTTTCCTGTATACCGCCTTCATTCTTATTGTCTCCTTTGTTACCTGTTGAGTCAGAGTACATCATGTACTGAGTTATTTCCCTGTAAAAGTCCTTAATTTTTACTTCTAGCCAAAGTCTCCTTGTCTCTCTGCAGCATGGGAACTGATATTTGTGTCTTTGGTTTTTAGTGCTCAGAAAATTTGAGAGAGTTCCTGCCTCTACATTCGTTTATGGGTCAGATAAAGTTCAAATTCTCAAATCTCAGTCATTTGGGAGAGATCTACAAAGTCTAACTTTTCAATGCATTTCAGGTAAGGAAAACTCAGAAAATCTGCACAGACAATAGGAACCATCTTGGAGAACTCTGAATCCTTTTGTATGATGAACTTATGGATAAGGTCCTAGATGAACTATGTCTCTTGCAGTTCAGTGCTAGCTTACTGCTAACTTTGGTTCAGAGAAGAGATTGCTCTTTCTTTTAGAAAGAAATCTTATGGCCTTATGTTCCATTTTAGGCAAGTCATTTGAGTTTAAATCCAGTTTTCAGTATGAATGAGAGCCAAGATTCAAACTTGGAAGCATTCATCAGACTTTCCAGATGCTTAGACAAAAAAGAAGAATTAGATGTTCAGCCCATGTGAAAATCAGGTTCTTTGTCTCTTCCCAGATTATTTGATTGGTGTATTAAAGAGGAATAGAAACCCTTGCTTACATCAGAAGGATATTGTAAGGTGTGCAGATGTATTTCTCTGCTGAGTCGTACAGTGTACATATCGTATTGCCTTTGGACACATCATATTTGCTGGCTTATGTTGATTCAAAGTTATCTAAAACCACAGTTGCACTACTTTAAAGGTGCATCGCCTTGTGTCTCCTAATGCAGACTTGTAAGGTAGAGGTATAGCATTCAAAATAAATACACCCCGGCTCTAATAACAAGGATAGCCTGTGACAAGGGCTAATATTAAGCATTGATCAAGGTTTGGAGCAAGCTGACCAGGGAAGCAATGGAGTTATCATCCCTGGAGATGTTCATGTATTGTATAGATGTAGCAATTAGGGACATGGTTTAGTGATGAAAATTATTCTAGGAGTACACACAGGGCTTCACAGATTCATTTGTATAAGGTTTTTTGCACCTAACTTTGAAACTGGAGATACTTAAGAGCAAGGCATTTCAGTCATGAAATGTTGAAGTTGACTTCAGCAGCACTGTATGAAGGAATAAATGCCAGAGTCACAGAACGGCCTGGGTTGGAAGGGACCTCAAGGATCGTGAATCTCCAACCCCCTGCCACTTTGGCAAGCTATGTATTCAATGCATGTAATTTTTATTATAAAAGAGAAGGTTGCTTTTTCTTTTTTTTTTTTAATTAAAAGATTGGAGCAACAAAGTGAAGAAATAGCATATGAGCTTATATTCACTGCCAAATGGCAATGCCAGTCTAAAATATTACTGTATAGGATAGGAATAGCCTTCCCTCTCTGCTCCTGTGCAGTCATATAGTTTAGTTTATATTCTGACGGTGTTCTGGTCTAAACTGTTTTATTTTATGCAACAAATATTTGGAAACATTTTTGCCTCCTGTTTTAGGAGCAGAGCTGTGGGAGCCTATTAGTGATGGTAGCATATAGGCAAAAGGATCTTCAGCCACTCGTAACTTTGGAATGGGATGGCTGCTCACTGCCTTACACTAATCAGCAGGCATGATTTCAGAATTTCATGTTTCATTACCTTCTGTCACGCTGATTTTGACTACAACCTGTTTGCTGTGGAGTTACTGTCTTGTGCAGATACGCTAAGTGGTTTGTGTGAGTCTTCCCTACCTTCCACAGGCAAAATTATCCAGCAGACTTTAAATATTTAGTTAATTGGTTAGACATAATTCACCTGTTGGTGAAGGACGTCCAAATATGTTTTATATCATTTAATTTGAAAACTTAATGCTATACTAAATGATTAAAAGCCAAAGTTCATATGGCACGTGAAACTCTTGTGATTGCAGTCTCATAGAGGTATGAAAAGTTAGGTAAATGGCAGAAGACAGAGGAATTTGTAGGTATGTACTATGAAACTTATGGTTTCCTCTTTGTTTTTCAGACTGTGATAAGGAAGAAGCTTGTAGTTTTGCTGCTGTAACTCCTGCTGGTACTGAAATATTGTGCGATTTATACAGTGCTGCTGAAGTCAACTTCAACTGCACCACCTCTGGATTGGTAAAAACTGTGATATTTAAAAATCTGTTTACCATAATACTATATGTGAAATATAAGTAGAAGATATCATAAAAGAAGAGCAGGCAATTATCTTATTCCTTGGACACTGTGTAATAAATTCCTTCAAGCTGGCAGAGAAACTACAACCAGTCATTGCCAAAAGTGGCACTGAATGCCTCAATGTTTCCATGAAACACCATACAGCACTTCTCTCCTTAAAACATACCGAACTCCCACAGTCTGGATATCAGGTTAACTTAAAAAGTGCTTTCATCTGAATAGTCAGAACTAGAAGTATCTGGGTCAGTAACCATGTCACCTGAATGGTCATCATTTTTCAGTTCCTTCCTCTTCTCCAAGCTTTGAGTCAAAGGCTTTTAGAGGGTGGTGAGGCACTGCAACAAGTTGTCCAAGGAGGTTGTGGATACCCCATCTCTGGAGGCATTCAAGGCCAGGCTGGATGTGGCTCTGACAACCCTGCACATAGCAGGAGGGTTGAAAATAGGTGATCATTATGTTCCTTTTCAACCTAGGCCATTCTATGATTCTATGTCTTTAACAGTTTCCTACTCACAGCTTTCTAAACACAGCACAGAGGCACTGAAGATCAGTTGAGATTTCTGTTTGACAAGTTAAAAAGCATCTGCAGTGAGCCTCAGCAAGCTGTGGTGGTTATAAACTGTGTGTGATAATTCTTCCCTCTGTTTATGGCTAAGGAAAAGATGTTTTAACAGAGGAAGTTGGTTAGGTTGCATTTATTTCATGCCTATTTTCTGTCTCAGGTGCAAGGTGCTCTGGGGAATCCTGCTGCCACTAGCATCAGTAGTCTCAGCTGCTTGCTTTATATCAGGAATCCAGAGGGAGATGCTGTGATGGTCTATTTGAAGAAAGGTACCAGATGCAACTCAGACATCTCTTAGACTACTGTGCCTGAAATTGTGGATACTTCTGAATAGGATCTTGATGATGTGGGGGAACATATTTGTTCAAGAAGGGGTAATTCTGTTCAGGGCTTAATGCTGAATGGTAGCCCAAAAACCTCACTAAATATTCCTTTCAAGGCTTGTTCCCCACAAATAAGAAATATGGCTGTTGATGTTTGCTTTGATAACAGTTAATATAAAAAAACCTGAGTACCCTAAGTGTTATACTTTCCTAAATGGCAATATATTCTGGCTCTCTACTCATCTCTAAATGAACCAAACCATTTGGTAATCTTATCTTGCTTTTGAAACTCAAAGTCCAAGAAATGATTTTTAGCTTAGCTTTTACCATATAACTTTCAAACAACTCTAGCCTGCAGGCATTCTGAAATCACCACTTCTCCACCTGAGCTCTTTTGAACATTTTTTTTTCTGTTCTGTCTGCCCAGCACAAGAATTTGACTCATCTGGACTCAAGACCTTTGAAAGGACCAGTTTTCAGAATGTGCTTTCTGGTGTGTATCGTTCCATGGCTCTCTCAGCAGCTAGCACATCTCTGACGGATGCTCAGCTCTTCTGCAGACAGACTTGCAGCAGGGACTCTTGCTGTGATGGCTTCATCTTGAGTCAGATTGCACTTGATGGAGGTATTGTCTAAACGCTGCAAAATTAAAATTTCTTCAGTAAACATACATAACAGTTAGGTTAAAAAAAAACAAAACAAAACAAAACAAAATGAAAAAACAACAAACCAGCACTCAGTAGAGCTCATTTTTGGATGCTCTACACTTATCTCTGCATCACTGACATTTTCTGGCATAGGCAGATTTTGAGTAAGGCCTGAGATTTGACCTGATGCAGTAAAGACCTGAAGTAGAAAATTTCTCCTGTGGAGAAATGGACATTTTACTGAGAACACTGTTGGGTATTGTCAGATAATAATAATATTTTATTAGGTGATAACAGTATGAGCTCAAACTGAGGCTACAAATGTTTGTTTTAGGTGTGAATGTCTAACGTGAGAACTCCAAACTGAACGTATGTTCTGATTTTCATTTTTTTTAGGTGGCAATACAAATGACTAGCTATCTCAGTAACACAACTTCAATTGGCATTTAGAGAAAGTATTGAGATGCTTGGATGTAAATCTCTATGTACGTGAATGGCATTGTGGCAGTGATGCAATTCTCACTTCCTGTGAACCTAGGTACCATCTTGTGTAGCTTGATGACATCCCCAGATGTGCTGATCTGCAATGCAAATGGTTGGAGTCCAACACAAACATCCGTCATAAATGAAATATGCAGAGGTCTGAGCTATGACAAAGAAGAAAAGATCTTCTCCTTCACCCTGGGAGGACAAGTGTTCAGTGGAAGTATGTCAATGGATTAACTTAATTTACATTACTTCTCTTTAATTCGTCTACAGAACCTGCCTTTTCTTCCAGCCTGCTCTTGTACCTTCAATGTTGTTTTTTTTTTTTTTTTCCTCAAGATAGTCCATACCTATACAAGCATAAGAGAATTAAACCTTCCAAATCAGATGTATTGTTAGATGGACTTACCTTTCTTTGGGAACATTAGGGAAAGTCACTGGGATGTATTACTTCTACTATGTTATCCTTTAATACTTCTAGCATTTAATTTAGGCAGAATCAAGTAAATAATCTTAAAGAAATGTAAACAGTGGAAAAAAGACAGAGAGAGATTTATTCAGATTAGCACAGAACAGGTGACAGAAAATAGAATAAAATTTTGGTACCTGTGACCTAGACTAGAACCAGGACACCTGTGCCGTCCTTCCCGGAGTCTTGTGCTATAAATAAGGGAAAACATAGTCTAAAGATGTTTTTTTAATTTAATTTCCATGCATTTCAGTGCTATCTATTTGCTTAATTTTAACAGCTGTTCTAACACACATTTTCTTCTTTACAAGTGTCTAAGCTGTCAGAAGAGGCAGAAAGAAATTTTACCTCTTTTCAGCAAGTGTTTCTGTGGAGAGGTAAGTTATCTCACAGGCCCTGTTATAAAATTTTATGGTGAAATACAGCCAATGGCAGCTGTGTTATATGAGTGCCACTGGAAGAATCTTTCTCAATTCATTTGGTAATGTCCAACATGAGACATATACCGTGAAAAATTACACTGTGGAAACACTTGCCTTTGACCTATCAGTGTTCAAGGTACCGCAAATAATTTGGACATTTATAAGTAACTACAAGTAACTAGATGAATTACTGAATTTTGGGTTCAGTTTTTCCATTACTCATTTTTGATTCATGAGCTGGAGAAACTATATAAGGAGTTTTCCTAACTGGTACAGATTACACCAAAATGTTTGCTTAAGTTAGGGAACCGAGGATGAGTTTATATTGTGGAAGAAAGGTAAACTGATAAACTGAATTATTATGTTCTTTAATTCTTCTTGCCTTCTAGGCTCTGATATGGTCACCCGACCTGAAACCTCTGGGTGTGATTCTACTGCTTTGAAGACAGAGGACAATATCATGTTATCAGGTATCACAGTAAAGGCAGACAGAGGAGACAGCAGAGGGAAGTGCAGAATTTAACCAGAGAGTTTCATAGCACATATTTTCATATATGTACTGTGATGATGTAGGTATTGTCAAGTACAAAAGGTTTCTCTTAAGGAGGAAATACGATGCAGATTTTGAGAAAGATGTTCAAAATGTAGTCCTCCTGGAAGGCACTACTGTCTTTGTGATTTTTTTACCTGAGAAAATGTGGAAAGCTGCTGAGAGAGCTTCTTCTTTTATACTTACTGAGCTGTAATGACTCAGGAAATATCATTCAGCTGAGAAAACATTTTACATAAACCCAGGAATTGAATTCTTAGTGTGGGCACATGGGCATGTGCTACTGACAATATGGAGTAACGATGAAACGGCAAACACTCGTGTTTCTTCCAAGTAGTTCTCCTCTTTTATTCCAGTGTCTGCTAAGTTATACTAAGTAATTTGTATATCCCAAATCATTTGTAATATATGTTCCTCCTGACTTTCAAGCATCCAATTGCCCTGAGCAAGCTGATCTAGTGGTTGGCAACCTTGCCCACAGCATGGGGCTTGGAACTCGAGGATCTTTAAGGTCCCTTCCAACCACAACCATTCCATCATTCTATGATTCTATGAATTAGGTAGGAAAGCAATGAAGCCTGATGAAAGCATTTTGCTACCTCTCTGATGAGCTTAAATCTTTTCTGAGTAACCTTATTGGATGCCTGAGCATGCATTTTATTCCATGTAAAATCTTAACACAAAGTGCATTGCTGATTTTGTTTCTGTAATTTGAATGGAAGATGAAGAAAAATGTCTGTTTACCTAGTGGCACTTCTATACAACTAGTGGTGTTTTAAAGTCTAGACTTGAAAATAAGGAAGAGCTGTACTTAATATGGTGGGTAAACTTCTCTTGTGTTTGCCTGCCAGAGCATGAGAGTAGCCCTCAGGGCTCTCCTTTTTCCTTGCTGTGGCCAATAATGTCATTAAAACCAGTAGTTATGCAAAGAATGCAGCTTCTTCCTTCATGCTTTGATCTTAGCTATGACAAGAGAAGCAGAGGTTGAAACTATGTGGTAATGAAACTTACAAATCACCTTCTCAGAAACATTATGGATAAGTTAGGGAAAATGTTTACAGAGCTTTTATTAGTTGATGATCATATTTAGAGCATGTTTTAGCATATATTTTCTATTTTCTGATGGAAATCTGATGATTTCTGATTGTAGAAAATACTTGTGGGCACTTGTGATTGTGGATTTAGTGAGAATGATTATGATGGATAAGTAGTTGGATGATCTTGGAGGTCTTTTCCAACATTAATGACTCTATAATTCTATCCCAGTGCACTTCCCAGCATGTTATTAGATGCTTCAGCATTTCAGCTGCAGTTATTTGTCTTTGGTTTTCTGTTTTCATTTTTGTCTGGCTGTTTTAGTGTATCCAGGTTTAAATAAAAAAGAAACTCACAATGCAGGAGTAACTGGTTGTGAGAGCTGCTGCTGATATTCAATAAATAGAATGGTGTTTATGGAGGAATTTGTAAGACATCAAAGAAGAGTGTTTCTCTGAATATTGTTGTTGGACACTTATTTAAAGGCATTGATTTTAAAAGATCCTTAACTATCTGTGATTGTTTCAGAGAGATATGAGGGGCATATGAGGACAGTGTATGCATGTCTAAGTATCACAGGCTATAGACAGAAGGAATTATTCAAATAGGTCTGTGGGAGCCTAAACTAGGAGAAATACGTTAAATAACTGAAAGAAATATTAAGCCTGTTAAGAAAACATTCGACAAATAGGTGTAAATGCTTCCCAAGTGAATATAAGGAAACAGCTGTATTTTGGATCAATAAAACTAGATTGGTCAAGGTATCCCCTAGAGCAGCATTATTCACTGTTAAACAGATGTTTTGCATGGCAGAGTAGAGACATCTTATTTCTAGGAGCTGTGATTCTTTCTTCTGATTTTTTTTTGGTTTCTGTTATTTATTTACTTGGTTGGTTGGTTGGTTTTGGTGGTACAAATACTCTTGCAGTGCTGTTCAGTGTCTTTCAGTGCAGTTCAGCAAGGAGGCATTGCCTACACAAACATTACTAACTATAGTTGAACTGTTCTGTTTCTGAAAGCAACTTTTGGCGATGCTAACTTTACAACATGGTTGCAGCTGCTTTGATGTGAAAGGAAGAATTTTACATGTAAGCTTGAGGACTTCTCTGAAAGGAATGCTTCCTATTTTACTATGTTGGTCCATGATGTCAGAGGTGGATGTTGGTGATATGGCAATAGAGGTTGAACTTTCCCACCAATATTCCATTACATTTTGTTTCTGTGTGATGGAGGGCAGCAGAGGGGTGGCCTGGCAGAGTGGGATCTGGTGTGGAAGTGGATATGAAACAAAGATGTGTTACTGAATTTCTCCATGAGGAAAAAATGGCATCCACTGACGTTCATTGATGCTTGTTGAACATGTAGACCAAACTGTGGATGTGAGCACAGTGAGGTGGTGGGTCATGCATTTGAGCACTGGCCATCAGCTCTACTGGTGCAGATTTTTATTATCATAGCATGCAGGCTCTTGTTCATTACTATCGAAAATGCACAGCTAATGATAGTGACTATGTTGAAAAACAGTATTTTGTAGCTGAGAATTTGCTCTATCAAATTGTGATATTGTTCTTTTAATATCTGTTGCAGTTTCCAATTAAAAAAAAAAAAAAAATAGGAGGCAGTACTATCGGCACTACCTACCTTAAAATGATTTATTTCAGACCCTAATTAAGTTATTCTTGTGGGCTTGAGCTGTTTGTTTGTTTGTTTGAATCTTAGATTCCACAAAGGATCTTTTCTACTTAATGGATGACAGTCAGATACGAAGCGACCCAAACTCCTCTATCCCTTACCAGCAGTACTGGGTCTTCAGGCAGAAGTACTCAGTGGAAGAAGCTAAGCTTTGGTGTCTCACACGTAAGATATCTCGTAGACAGTTATTCTGCAAGATAGTAAGGAGAGAAAAATTAACTGAAATCTTTCTGCAGAAATGCTGGACTTAGAGATTTTTCAGGGCAAAATTTTCACGGAATTCAGCTACACTGAATTTGCTAATGGGAAAGGACATCTATTTCTTCCTTACGAACTTTGTCTACTGTGACAGAAAGGATACTCATCATTCATAAGCAGGGTATCCCTATTATGGATACAGCTTATGCTGTAATACATTGCCTTCAGTGGTAAATGAGAAGGTAAAATAAGGTATTTCAAGAATAAAGCATATTTTGGATATGATAAACAGAGAAGAATGTCTAGCTCTGACTAGCAGGAATTCTGAAGTGAGAGCACTATACATACAGTGCTCTCTCTCTGTAAAAATTCCATGGAGATGTACATGTTTAAGCATTTACATTTGCCTTTAGAGAAGTCATTGCCACTGTAATTATGAATTAAACTTGCATAAGATTTGACTACTCCATTTTTTTCTGAAAGTGACTTACTACTCTGAAGGAAAATTTCAGAACAAATTTCTGCAAGCAAATGACTTGAACGGTTAATTCTAGGAAAGTTATGTCTATTTTTGTGTCCTACGATAATAATTCAGAAACTGATTGCAAAAGCTTCCTAAAATATTATAGTAAATATTTAACTTTATTGTCCATTATTTAATGTAAGAGGTGAATAAGTGACAAGAGTTTTTCTGATTGCATGTTTTGTGCGTCAAACTTAATGCAAAGTGAAAAATAGAGATTTTTAAATCACAGTGTTTGTGACACAAACAACCTGGGCCTGTGCTTGTCACACCTGGAGAACATATCTATCCAAACAGCTCCTTTTCTGTGCTGTCCAAGTAAACCTGCTCTTCAGCATAACTAGAAACAGAATCTGTCCCTATTTAACTTGCACTGTGATAGAATAATATCTTTATTTGTTTGCTGATTTATACCATTAAGTACTCTGAAGAGAGAGAAAGAAACCCTAGTGTGGCTAACTTCTAGTGGCTTTACCTCCTAGGCTGTGCACAGGAAGATGAGTTTTGTCAAATGGCAGATCTACAAAATACTGCAGACACATACTTCACATGTACCCTGTATCCAGAGGCACAGATTTGTGATAGTAACACTGAACAAATACTGGAAAACTGTCGTACTGAACTCCCCTGGCAGCCACAGGCATTGTACCGTAAAATAGGTAAGTTATGGATCTTGAATTTGTAATGCATACATTATTATTGAATTGGCAATTCAAGCCAAAATAATTTCAGTTTTCCATCTTGACTCTGAAATAAAAAGCCTGAATGAGTACTGGGATATGATGATACAAGGGAAGACTATGTTGAGGTAATGGAGCTGGAGGTGTTGGTCAATGCTTGGCTGAATATGATTCAGCAGTGTACCCAAGTACCCAAGAAGGCCAATGGCATCCTGGCTTATATGAGAAACAGTGCTTGCCAACAGGAGCAGGGAGGTGATTATGCCACTGTAACCAAATCTGTTGAGGCCACACCTCTAGTACTGTTTCAATTTTGGGTCCCTCTCTACAAGAAAGACACTGAGGCCCTTGAGCATGTTCAGAGAAGGGCAGCAAAACTGAAGTGGACTGGAGCACAAGACTTACAGGGAGTGACTGAGGGAACTGAGATTATTCAGTCTGGAGAAGGGGAGGCTAAGCGGAGACCTTAACATTCTCCACAACTCCCTGAAGGGGAGTAGTAGAAGTGCTAGTACCGCATTTCAGTGCCTAATGGAAAGATATTAACCACAAATTCCAGTCTCTGCTTTAGCTGTTCTCAATTCAAAGAGGCCAAGGGTAGTTTAGATTATCTGTGTACCAATCTTAGGTGTCTTTATAATATAGATGAATTCAGACCATCATAGGGATGTCAATAATTTCATTTTCTACAGTTAAAATTTCCATGATAGTTAAGCAGTACAAAAATTGGAAGAACATGAATGCATTCTTGTTGAATATATGTATAAATAAAACAAATCTAGAGTTATAAACTTACGGATTTTAACCTCTGCTTTTTGAATGCTTGAGGAGTTTGAATTCTTGGTTTTCTCCTAGTGCTTACATGAGGAAAGTGAGACAAACAAGCCTGTTATCACTCCATGGGAATCTGTAGTTTTTCTGCAAAAAATATAGATATCCATAGAACTAAATGATTAAATCATGTTTTGTTGGGGAGCCCCAAACTACAGCACAGAATTATACATGAGCATACACACAGGATTCCTCAAACGTAGAACTATTATCCAGTTTTCGGACCAAGATGATTGAGTCATGTCAGTACAGATAAAAAACTGAAGCCCTTAGAAGTTTTTCCTTGGCAATGTGCTTTCTTCAACTTTTAAAACCTTGTTAGATTTTTGTTCATGTAACTACCAATTGCCTACTAATAATATAAAAAATGCTTTTTAATTGTCAAAGGCATAGAAACATAAGCTTTACATTTACAATGTCATTACTTGATGAAGATGTATAAATTAGAAAGAAAATGTGATTTTTTTTCCCAATTTTGTTTTCTGTACCAGTCACTCTGAGAAGTACTGTGAAGAGCTTCTACACACGTGTACCATTCCGGAAAGCAGAAGGAATCTCAGTGAGAAATGTGACTGACATGAGCAGAAAAGCAGTTTCAGATGGGTAGGACATGACTGATTCTATGCTTTTACCGAAATTTTAACTATGTCTTGAGTACCAAGGCCATGTTCTATAGCTGAAGGAGATCAGGTGCTACAAGAATAGCATTATTTATTTGAGAGAATGTTTTACAAAGAAAAATGGCATACAAAGGAAATTTATAATTGAGATATAAATAACAAAGTATCTAATTCGTTATGAATTTTATATCTTGGCAATAATACATAAAAATAATTTATGCAGATATTTTTATGGCAGATAGCAAAGTATTCAGAAAATAGAATCAAAATATCAAAATATTCTAGAAAATAGAAAATATGCAGAAGTGTCTATACAGCAGAAAGAGCCATGAGGCATCAGTACAGGTTCTTGGTGTCTCCCCCCAGTACAATATCCCATTGTCCCTTCTTTAGGACAGAGGCAGACAACTAATGATATTAAAAGTAACGATATTTTTCTGTTTTCAGCTTTTTTGAGTGTGAGCGTTGGTGTGATGCTGACCCCTGTTGCACAGGATTTGGATTTTTAAATGTCACTCAGCTGTCAGGTATTTTTTAATATTAAAAAAAAAAATGTTTTCAATCTTCATATTCCAAGCTTTACTACTCTTTTCCTACAAAAGGCACTCTTAAAAGCCCTTGCTGATCTTAACTCTTTTTAACACCTTTTTGAGTGATCATAGCCCTTTCTAAGAGTTCACCCCAATGAACATGCTCAATTTATCAGAAATTATTATGAAAACTTTAGGAAAAGGATTCCTGGAGAGGCCGCAGTTCCAACAGCGTGATATTCAAGTGTGTAAAACTGTAGGGAGCTGTTATTTACTATTTATTGGCCTCTCTTCCAGTATGGTTGACTTCTTTTTGTTATTTTTGTTGTTTCACTTTTTTTCAAAACCTTATCAGAAACCCAAGTATTTCTGAAATTACATGCAGGTTAAGAACACAATGTCTGTGGTTACTCTGGGATAGCTTAGATTTTTTTGTTCTCTTGTATATCTGAATTTTCTGGCTCCTGAATTTAGGTCATTTACTTGAGGAAGTATAGTTGGAGAGAAATGGAAGTTGCTTACCCTCTCACACTTAGTATTTTAGCAAGTATGTGTGACCTGAAAGCATTTAAAAAGTCAAACAAGCATATTTTACTTACCTGAGATGGCTAAGTTAAGGGTATTGTCACACTGTGCTCTCTATGTAATCAGCAGAAAGCTTCATAGGAACAAGTTACAGTGCCCTTAGGAGCTTTGGTTGACTGAGTCCTATTCTGGAGATATTTTTCTTTCTCTCCAGGGACTGTAAAGTAAGTGCTCTGTTTAAAGGAAAGTCTTTAGTAGGTATTTAAAATTGGATACTACCCAGGTCAATGCCAATGAAGAAATTGTTAATGTTTTATTTTAAATTTTGATTTAAGCACCTAAAATGGCAAACCTTGTTTTCAGAAATGGATGCTAACCAGCTCTGCCTGAGGCTGTTAAGAAGCTTTATGATTCACCGGAGAATTTGCAACAATTAAAAAAAAAAAAAATCTAATTATTATTATTTTTTTTTTTTGGCAAGCAGGCAAAGCTTTCATGCAGTCAAAAAAAGAATAGACCGAAAAATGAATCCAACATTTTTCAGATTTGAATGTGGAAGCAGTTGACAAGCGCCATAGTTCCATAAGACTATATGAAATTCGAAATGTTAATTGAATATGAATTTAAGTTTCTTTTAAGTATAACAAATCACAGATTTTAAAACATCAAACATAGTAAGTTATATTTATTGTCTACAGTATTTCTAACATCCAGTACTGGTAGTACTGTAGTCAAGATGAATTTCAGAAGTGATTTTAATATGAACCAAAATAAATCTTGAATGACACTTCTAACTGCTTCAAGTCCTACAATACTTCTTAGATACTGAAATATTTACCCTGGCTCTTTGAAAGGCAGAATTTTTGTTTTGATTTAAGTAAATGCTGTCTTAAGAAAACGCCTACTACGACACTTAAGATACTATCTGGAAGAGGAAATTCTTCCTCATCATTGCTATAACCACATATTTCCTTGGCAGGAGGAAAAATCATGTGCCTGACTCTGAACAGCCTAGGAATTCAGACATGTGCTGAGGAATCAAGAAGTGCTTGGCAAATTTCAAATTGTAGTTTGCCAGGCACTGAAGTCAGAATACATCCATTTGGCTGGTATCAGAAGCCTGGTGAGTGTTCCAGGGCACGTGTATTTTCCAACTGGTATCTGCACATTCAGTCTTAATAAGCTTCATGGAATCATAGAACTCTTCAATGCATAAAAGGTTTAACTTTTAGGTGTCAGGCCCATTTACAAGAATAGCAATAGACAAGGAAGACAATTATGCCTGAAGTAAAGAAAAGTGTATTTTAATCTCAATTTTTAAGGAATAGAAATATCTTACAGAGGTCTAATTGAATTTCTTAAATTGGGTGTGAGTCTTGTGACCTATGAGGGAATCCAAACATATTCAATTCCACTGCACAGCCATGGTCAAGACATCATTCTTTGTTTCTCACTGCTTGCCTTAATAATATTTGTAGATGAGTGACTTCAAAGATTTGGGTTTGTTACAGAATTTAAAATTCACTTTTGGCTGCTTTGGTGAACAAAGTGTCAAGACCAAATTCCAAAGGAATGTGGTATTATTCAGGCAATAAACTGAACAAAAGTTACGAGAGGTTAAGATATTTCCTTAAGAGAAATAAAAAAATCAATTTAGTCAAAGTGAATGTTCTTTTCCATAGTGGAATAAAAGTCTCCATTACTTTTTGAAAAATTATCATTAAAATAAAAGAAAAATATAGAAAACTCCCCCCTAAAGTACTGCTGGTTGTGAAAACCAAGAATAAATGAAAAAAAAAAAAAAAAACATTTTTGATTTATTGGCTTGTTTTGTTAAGAACTTTTTTAATTTGTTTAAGAACTTAAAACATGCTGATTAAATATGAGTAATCTTGGGAAAAATTTGGTAACCCAAGAAGTTGTTTTGTCAAAGGAAATGAAAACAACACAGTTGCTAATAGAAAAGGTCAAAACCACAATGTAACATAAAACCTCAAGATATCCAGAGAATTTGTTGTTTTAAAATCATTCTGTCTATTAAAAAGCTACTATTTCAGTTGTGTTAAGAGAGCTATACATACAAAAAAGTATAAGATTCCATGATAGAAGTGAGTATGTATATATGTAACCTAAAGACCTCCTGTAGTTGTAATCATGGTGTTAGAGAATGGAAGTTGAATAAAGGGCAAATTTGATGGTCTTATCCTCACAAGCTAACACTTCCATGGACAGCTAGCAGTGAAACAGCTTTAAGTTACATCTCAGTTATCCTTGTGGAGTACAGCTTCAAAGCCCTTGCTAAGTCTACGTGGACAGAACCTTGTTGAACCCACTTTAAGTAGGAAGCTCTTGCAAGAGCAAGTCTGGCAACAGTGAAAGAATCTGGGAAACAATTTGAGCCAAATAACAGGAATCAGGAGCACTTTTTACTACTTTTAAATTCCTTGATGTCTTGTGGGAAGGACTGATTTTTGAGTAGAGAGGGGAGGCACGATGTCAGTACATAATTCTCAGTGCATATGACATAAAAATAATCCATTTAAATTGTGTAGAGCTAAGTCAGATATCCTTGCAATGCACTGCATTTTATAGTGTTGGTAAAATGCATTCACACGGAATATCCCTGAAATAAGAACTTGTTAAGCAACCTTTCAAGCTCTTCAGTCATACTCTGCCCACTAGAACATCTGTTTCCTCCTCTTACTGGTACCACCTTTGTTCAAGGAGACACAGCGCAGACTTCAGGGTCCATCGCTAAAATTGCAGAGTTTGCTAAATCCACAGTGTGTGGGCTTGGGGAGAGGAGGTCTGAGCATGACAAAAGAGATAACAACAGTCTAGACGATATAGAAAATATCAGGGACCTGTGGACAGAGGGAACAGAGATGTAACTAGAGGAGAAGTAGATGAAAAGAGTGAGGAGCAGTAGGAAGGCAAAGTGAAGAGGAGGAGATAGCAGAGGTATAGATACACTTTGTGGAATAATTTTTCCTTTCATTGATGAAGAAATAACTAAAAATAAAGTACACTGATTGCTTCATGGACAGAGGAATTAAGGAGTGTATGCAAAAGGGGGAGTGTTAGGAGTAAAGATGATGTTTCTTTCTGCAATGAAAAAGCTTCAGATGTTTTTCCACCATAACAGATAGCAAGGCACAGATGTGTATGCAAATAAAGATATTTGCAGACAAAAATTTGTATCAGTTTTGCTGGTGTGTTGGGTGTCTGGGAACCAGGAAGAGGAACAAGAAGACTTTGATGCTGATGGGTAAAAAGAGTGAAATCTAAGGGAGGAATTTACTGTAGATAGCAGGAGGTTAACATGAAGTGGGTCTTTGGTTTTAGTCCACAACCTGCTGTTGAAAGAAGATACTCTGTGTTTCACAATATGTTAAGTCACCATGTGGAGCTGACATGTGCCGCTCAGCACACTAGCAATTTGGCTAGGTATGTATATATAGTCATGCTTGCAGTTCAGTCATTCGTGAACATACAGGAGTATTTCAAAAAGATGTGATCCTGGATACAGCCCTAATTTTTCACAGATGTCACTGAACATGGTAAACTCACGAGTCGGAAATATTTATTGGCTGCATGCATGTGCAGAACAAAGCGAAAGAAGCAAACAAAAAATCTGATCCATCTTTGGCACCTGTTGGATAGTAATAGAGGGCTTATAACTGATTTGAGTAGTTGAAGTACTTTACGAAATGTAAGAATGCCTGAGGGAACATATTATTTGCTATTTATGTTTAAGGAAAATGCTAGCAACTGAGAAGCTTCATGGGTGGAAAATATGAATTAATATTTGAATTTTAATTTGAAGCCTTTCCTTCTGGAAACTGTCTTGTTCCTAATTTTTCTTTTGAGAAAATCTAGTTTCCTAATCAGGAAACAGAAAATCTGATGTCTCTTCTGATGCATGAAACTGAGTATAGAGCAGGTCATGGAAAAAAAACCAACAAAGAACTACTGAAATGAGTTATTCATAAAAAAAGCTGCAGTCTGCAAACTGTTTGTAGGAATGCTTATAAATACATAAGTTGAGGAATGTCTGGTTTCATGAATAAGCCAAAAAGGGTTAGATAGCAAAGCATATCCTTGTTCGTGGCGTTAGTGATGAGAAGATGTAGTGTTCACATCCCACAAATGGTATGGGAAACGCTATAGTATTGACTTTATTCTGTGTTTTCTACTTTCAGCTGATTTGATGAACACTGTGCCTAACCTGTGTCCAACCGTTAGTTTGCCTTTCAGGCCAGAAAGTGGTAAGTGCATTCATGTGTTAAGACCAAAAGAAAAAAAGAAAAAAAAAAGGAAAACATCCTTTATTTTGTATGCTTTCCTAAAGGCCACACTGTAGTGAAGTGGTGTTCCTCATGAGTTTATTTATTCAGATGCAACATGTATGCTTTTTATTAGTCATGTATCATTTAAACGGAAGAAGCTTGGTCAGCCAGAGTGCTAATCTAGTATCTCTCGCTGTCACTGAGCCAAAATACTTAGCAAATAGCAATGTGTCATTTGTAAGGGCAGATGTCCCAGGAGTTTCAACATATATAAGTGTTTGCATTTTAGTGCAGTGATCAATAGAGAGGATCTCTGTCAAGGAAAGCCTCCAAGAAAGCTGGTTATTACTTTATGGCCCGCTGTTGTGGGGTTTCTAGCAGTTTTTTGAAGCAGCTGAGGGTGACAATGAGTTTCCAGATCAATGCAAATAAATACAATAAAAATGCAGAGTCAATATTAGTAAACCTAGTTTGTTCCTTTAAAGATTTGTGCCTAAAAATTGAGAGAATGGGAGGGTAAATACCTCTAGAAGTGAAGGCAGATTTATACAACTTTAGAATTGATGTAGAAAAACAATAAATTGCACTGCCTCTAGTCCTTGTTTACAGCTTTTCTCAAGTTTGGGAATATTTTCTCAAAGTTTATTCAGAATTGAGCCACAATAAACTGTCTTTTTTATCAGGAAGAAAATTTATTTCATTCCTGCAGTAAATCGATATTATGGCTCTTGCATGAGTGGTTCCTCTTAATAAATGAAACTTGATCTTTCAGGGCAGTGTGTTTATTACATCCTAAAAACGTGCAAATTTTAAAGAGGCTTTCCTGATGCATTCTTTCAAAAAATACATAGAATGTCTGCTATGCTATGTGTAACAGAGAGAAAACAGGTTGACTAGTCATTCTGTAACTCAATTTAGCTTTTGGGTTAGACTGAAATTGAAGAGTCTCATCCATCTCTGCCCTTGACTATGTTTGATCGTAAGCAAATCTTTTAATTTGCTTCCGTTTGCCTTTTAACTTAAACCAGCTGCAGCAGGGATTGCAGGAGATTGTTAATCATGGCATTTTCAATACTGAGTTCAGGATTTATTATTAGCTGTTTTATCTTTTTATCATCTTTGACTTCCAGTTATGCTCAAGTTCAGGCAATGTGTATTTGCTGGTATAAATTGTGCTTTTCTAGTGTTGTAATATAATGAAAGGAAAATTCCTATTTTATGAGTAAGCAGAAATGATTTTTTTGTGAGAAATGCTGGAAAAAGCTAAGCAGGTAATTTGTAAGGTGGGCAATTCTATTCCTTCACAAACTGTAGGATAAACAGAATCCTGCTTTACAGTGTCAAGACATGGGGAAATGGTTTCAAACTTGAAGACGGAAGATTTAGACTATATATGAGGAAGAAATTCTTTCCTGAGAGGGTGGTGAGTCACTGGAACAGGTTGTTCAGTAAGGTTGTAGATTCCCTGTCCCTGGAAGCATTCAAGGCCAGGCTAGTTGGGGCTGTGAACAACCTGGTCTAGAGGGAGGTGTCCTGCCTGTAGCAGTTGGATCTGAATCATTATGATCACCAGTTGGAACTAGGTGATCATAATGATCCCTTCTAATCCAAACCATTCTATAATTCTATGATTCCATGATTTAGTAAAGCTTTCTTCTTACCAATGTGGCTAGTATATATTCTGTGACTTTCCTTTTATGTTTTTCTTGCATTCTTAAGTAGGAAGATAGTGACCTAAACAACACTTAGGATAATTAAACCTTTTTGACTTATTTTTGCTCTAAGGCTGCACAGAAGTTATCCATAGCAAGTGAGATATTCATTTTACCCTTAAAATCTTCTATCATACCCATCTCCAGGTCGTCTTTCCAATGCAAAGTACCATTCTTTAGTGAAAAAAATTGAAACAAAACTGCTAAAATTCTCTATTTCCCCCCCACCGAATAGCTAGACTAGAGAACACTCTTCAAAAGAAATGTTAATGACCCAATAGCTGTTTTGTGTTTTGATCGACAACAGTGCCAGTTCTCCCAGTGCTAGATAGACTTTGTCTCACTTTATGTTATTTAAACTCAGAATCTCTCTTTTATTTGTTTATTTTGTTTTATGTGAAACTTGCACATTGAGTCTTTAATGGGCCAAAGTCAGCAATGGACAGCTAGAACAATTTAATATATCCTAAAATCTGCCTGAAGGTAGAACTCCTTGGAGACAAGGGATTGCAAGGCACCATCCGTCCAACCCCTCTGTACACAGGGGGGAATTCTATTGCAGTCACTACAACATTAAGGGATCATAGAATCAATAGCTTGCACTGACGAAAGTCAAGACCAAATTCCTCTCTCTCATCCAAATAATTTCTTAGAGTTTTTCTGAAACTTTTCCTAAACAAATTGAGCAAAACCATTTATTTGTTTTCCTTCTGTTTCTCAATCTGGGCTTTTGAAAATGTTGGTTAACAGTGATTAATAGAAATTTTCATAAAAACTCTAGACCTTCAAATCTGTAACAGCAAAAATAATATCCAATTGCAGTTTCTTTCTCTATCTGTCATAGAACAGCATACAGAAATCCTTTCCTCACCTGAGATTAGCCTCTGGAAAGGAAGGCATGCAGTACTCCCTGTACCAGAATTACTCACCCAGCAGCCCGTTGTAGCCCTGTGTCTCCTCTCTCCATACAGAGCTCCCATTCATATTCCCCACATTGCACACCCCAAGCAGCAAGACTGGGCATTTCTAACTTTCATTCTAAGCCCCGTTAGTCTGCAATAACATAATGCCTGCTGTCTGCCTGGTGAGGTGCATGCTGCTGTTTGGTTTGTGCCTTTTGCCTGATTTTTTTTGTTGTTTTATTATTATTTCATCAACCTTTGTCTGCTTGCCCTTTTGTGATACCCTTTCTGATATCAGAATGAACTCTCCAAGTCATTTTCATCATTAATCTGTAGAAGATTTAATGGAATGCATGGTTTTCATCTTTAACCCAAGGCACCTATTTGTTTTCTCTGCTTTGATTTCTGTATCATATGGAGCAGACCATAGTCCCACTGTCGTGTTGTGAGTATGGCCCAGTTTCTGTTAGCTGAGAAATAATACTCAAAAAGTAGTTAATTTGAACAGATTGGGAAAGTCCTACTTGTGGCATTTGGAGCATTTTTTTCCCCTGAAGAAGAGCATGTGCTGTGACAAGACTGAGTACGGAACCATCTGTGGCTAGTTTCAGATATGATGTGTGACCTTTAACTATGGGAGGACAGCTGGTATTTTAAAATTGCCCATGCTGAAAATGCTAATATAGTCATTCTGCAGTTCTGGTTTACTGATGATAGTATTTAAAAAAGAAATCTGCTGATTTCTGTGAATGTGGAGAGATGTTACTTTGAAAGACAAAATAGTCCAGTCTCATAATTAGGTGGAACTTCCTGCAGCCAGCTGAAGATACAGGATGATTAAAAAAAACACATAAGATATATATATTATATAGTGCTGTCATACAGTGCAGCTTACCTAGAGGTGTTTGGCAGAAAGTTTTATGTCTTTATAACTAAGACTGAAAGAAGTAAAAAGGTCTATGAAGCATCTTACCTGGCTTTGTCTTATTTATACTGAAAGCAAAATGAAGATCCTGTAAGTATTCCTGAATATACGGAAAGGAGGAGCAAGACTGTTGTTTAATTTCTGCTTTTTAAATGTATCATCATAGTTATGAGTTGTGTGTAGTAATTATCCAAACTTTAATGAGCATTAGTGTCTTCAGGTTCCTCAGTTTTAAATCAGGTAGATCTACATGTCTAAGATTTGGCAGCTGCTGGTGGTGATCTCTGCATGTGACTGCAGATTACATGCAGAAATGTGGGGAGGGATCATATGGGTTCAGTTCCTATTGCACACAAATTAAATAATTCCTTGGGAAACTGCCAAGGCATATGGATATTATGATCAGTTAGACTCTTCGTGTTTCTATCTTCTGTTTTCCTTCGTGTTTATCATCCTTCCTATGATGCAGCACTGAGCATTAGCCACAGGATTGTCTCCCATGGGAATCCTGTTTCCCATCAGGATACTTCAGCACTGGAGATATTTCCAGTCTCAACAGAGATGCTCATGGCAGTAGATGTGTCGCAGAATGTACTCAGCTGAGGAACCCCTCCATGTCATCAGTCCAGTGGGGTGACAGAAGACAATGGAAGGCTTGGAGGGTTAGGACAACTGATGTCTTTTATCTTGCTTTCCCCTTGGCTTTGTTGAGACTGCAAGCACACTTGTAGCCTACTGCTACTTAGTGAAGCAAAGCACTAAAACAGAATCTGAAGGCTTCATAAAGTGAATATTATCCTTTGGAATAACATCTGAAAATGACTTGACACTTGGGTGGACTACCTTGCCAACAAACTCATGTCTTGCCTACAAGACTCTGGGAAATCTCTCTTGTTTCCAGTAAGTGTTGCTGATTGTTGGTAATTAATAGCATCCTTTTTTTTTTTCCCTACAATACTGGGAATGTTTCAGAGGGAGTTTTGGTATTAAAATAGAGACAGCCTTTTTCATCCATTCCTAGGAAGTGGTCTACTATGCTCCATACAGCACACTGGACCTCCTTGCTAGAATTACTCTGTCTTTGTAACCAAGAGGATTTTAGCCTACTTAGAAACAACTTATTTTAAACTAAATAAATGCCTGGTACAGTTACATTATTATATTGCTGTTCTATGCCATTTACTATAATTGGAAATACTGAAGGAGGCAGGCAGTTTGCATTTCACACCAAGATAGCATTATTGCTTGCTGCTGAAGGCCAAAAGTAACACATTTGATAGTCTGGGACAAGTTTGTCTGAAGTTTGATTATAGTTATTATGCAGTAGTTTTAAGAAAATTTCTCATTATGAGTTATTCAAATCTCAGAAGTCTGACAAAAATGGGAGGCAACTCTATTTTAGAATCATATTTTCTTTAGGTCCACTGTGAGTTGACAGTGCGCTGTTACCAGAGATTATTGGTACAGACAGCCTAGCAGCCTTCACTGAACAAAGAAACAAAACAAACAAACAAACAAAAAACACTACACACATGCACACAGAACAAAAACCTCTGAAGTCTAAGAATATGAAACACTGGGTTCTGTCTACAAGATTTTTGGCTTGAGTCTGGACTATTCGATATGGTTCACAATCTTCATAATCTTTCAAATGTAACTTAGGCACAGTAGACCCAAAGATTTGATTTATGTACCTCCTTAACCTCATGTTCACCTCATCTGATTTACACATCTCCTCAAGATCATGAATTTTCTTCTACATTTAACTTGTTATATTATTGTACTTCTGTGTATCTAGTTCCTTGTACTTAATGTCAGATTTTCCAGCAAACTCAGAACTGACCCTTCTTTGCCTTCACTGAAATCAGTTATGAAGATTTTGCTGACTTTATGAAGAGGATTTTACAGTGAAATCAAGTGTGACAGTGGGAGGCTGGACTGCATGCCCTCAGGAAATCTATTTCAGCCTTGTGATCTCCTGACTTGAGTAGGAAGACCAGTGGGGACCCTTTTGCAAATCCATTCTTTAAATCTTGCCTACCCAAACAAAAACATCTGGAAGAAAGAAGCTCTTCTTATGGGACATCTATAATTTTGCAATAAAAGTTACAGGGCTGGCTGGATTCAGAGCACTGTAATTATCCAATCAAAGTAATTGCCAAAATGTGGTTTAGAAGGGCAGAGCCTAACCTATATATAAGCCAGGAATGCATCCCAGCCTATCAGGTGTATTATGCATTTTCAGTAAGGCAATGCCAGGCTGTGTGCTCTATGAGAGCAGCTTCTAGATGAGGCAAGTTTAGGTCTGCTATAGAAAGTTCTATTTTGCCCACATAATGACATAGATGTGCATGGCCTCTGGGCATTGCTGTATCTGCAGCTGGGTGGGAGAAAGGGAAGAAGGAAATAACCAATGGGTAAAACCTTTTCTTCCAACAAATATCTGCCTACAGTGGTGCCATGAATGGCTCTGGGTCTAAGGGCCATGCTCTGTCATCAAAACAAGCCTTAGTGTTTCTGCATTTGTCTGCATTTGGGGTCAGTTGGGCAGAATAATGGAAAGAAGAAAGGACTAAAAGTTATCAGTATAAATCTGGTATGAAAATATGAATGCTCCCTCCAGGAGTGAAAATGCAAAGGAACATAAAACCCACCAGGGTAGTAGGAGTTTGAAATGGCCCCTTGTGGGATTCAGAGTGAAGAATCAGCAAAGGAAATGATATTTTAGATATGCACTGTTAGTTCTTGCAATGTGAATGGTCGCTGTTCTGTGCTTTAGCATGGGCTGGAAAGCGACCATTGTGCCTTTATGTGTTATTCACTTTGCTCTATCCCATATAAAGGAATAAAATAAAAAGTCTTTTAACATAGGGGTCTTTTAATCTTTAATGAAATGAACCAAATGAATCATAACTTTTGCATCTGTGTGGTAAATGAACTGAAGCAACAGGACAAGAACTGCACGCCAAGAATAGCAAGGCAGCAGCTGCCTAAGATCTGTCCCCATCCTACAATTAGGCAGAAAGGGTAACACCAATTTCCTGTTTAGAACTCAGCTGTACACATTAGGGTCATTTTGTTTTTAAAACATATTGATCTGTAGGAAGGAACTAAATAATCAATGGCATGTCCTTTTCTGAGCTTTCTTTTATTTTTTATCTGCGTATGTAAAGTTGATAGCCTATAGACATTATCAATGTATGAGAAGATGTTCATGGGTTTTTATTTTTATTTTAAATTAATTGTGAGAAGAATATGATGAATTTGACAGAATTTGCTGAATATTAGGATTAATCTGTATGTGCACACATGCATATGTACATGTAGAAAAATGCAGGCAACACACATCTCTGTTTCAGCTATTAACATGAGACAATATGTACATCCAGATCATGTATTCTGTGAAGTCCATGTGATGATTTTCCTCATCCCAAAGTAAACATCTTAATAAGGATGGAGATCTTGCATCCTAAAACTGTCTATTCCTCCTGATAATAAAAGGAGTCTTGTGTAATTAAATCAGATGTAGACACCTACCCTGTCTGATTAGGGCTGAGGTGAAGCGTATCCTGGAACAGCAGCCCCTGTCATATATAGAGATCTATATTTCTGTCTGGAAGTGCTTGGTCAAGGATGCTTACTTGCCTTCAATGGAGTTTGTTGCTGTGCCTGCTCAGGCATGTGTGTATTAGGATCCATGTCCTTTAATGTATGTAGGCCTGTAGGTTTTGATGCATAAGACCTGGGCAGAGCTGCTCTCAATTTCCTCTTTAATAAATGAATACTTTTGTAAACTTAGCTGTGCATGACCTCTGCAGATAGGACTGACCCCCCCCAGCCAATCAAAGCCTTTGAATGTTATATTTCATTTATTCCGAGTTGATGTAAAGGAAGGTAAAAACCTCTCATTGGATGACTGTTTAGTGCTTTTACTTCTATATGATATTCCTCTGGTGGTTTTGTTGTTGTTTGTTTATTTCTTTGTTGCTGTTTTGTGCGTGTTTCATTGTTCTACTGTTTTCTCTACTATTTTAAATGATTCATTTTACAGAGTATTTGGATACATGGCAACCCTTAAATGTGTCCTCTGTTCTTGTGGATTCAACCATCTCAAACTTTGAAGCTGTTCATGTTAGCAGGGAAATATCCAACGGCTTTGCTACTGCCAAAGACTATTGTCTTTCTGGTAAGAAATGTTTCTCCATAACTTTTCAGAGTATGTTGGCTTGTGAGAATGAAACATCAGGAACAGTTCCTTCCCTATCCCCACATCCAATATAGATATGCTTATTTACATATTTTTAAAAATCTGTTCTTTGGACATTTTGAGAATACATAGCAAATAATGCAAGGCATGATGTAATTATTTTCTAAAGAGCAGCTAAGAGGTGCTCTTGTGAAACTGGATCCACACGTAAGACATGGTAGAACTACCTGCCATTACCTAAAGTAACAGGTAGCTGCAGTGTGCAAGGGCAGATAACCTGTAAGTGGGATGAAGCACGAGTTGGGCTGTAGTAACAAAAAAGTGAATTTCTCTGATCAGGAGTCTGACCTGGGGACTGTGTGAATTCAGCTGAATCCTCAGTGATTTATTAGAAGATTTATTTCTCTTAGAATCTGTGAGAGCAGTTCTCTTGCTGTAATGCTCCATTTAAAGGCTGTTATAACCTTTGTCTAGTTTGGAGAACATTTGGGAAATATAGGGACATTTTATTCCAATTACTCTGCCTTAGAATTAAGTAATGTTGTTTGACCTGCTGTGAAGCATTTCTTTTAAGCATTTCATAACAATTTAATACAAAACACTTTTGATTTATTCCTTTTCTTCATGTTTCACCTCACAGCGTGTTCAAGGAACCAGACGTGTGCAGTAGTTACACTGGAAATCCGGGCTTCAGCAATAAGGTGCCTTTTTTACCCCGATACACAGATATGCTCACATGGTCTAGAAGGGCACAGCTGTCAGCTTCTACTCAAAGAGCCAGCTACATACATCTACAGGAAACAAGGTGAGAGATGTAAGGTTATGAATGGAGGAACTCAATTCTGGTGGCCTGGGTGCAATTCTCATTTATGAGAGAGTGAGGAAATAGTTGACACAAGCATTACAGAAGTTTTCTAGGTAGGTGTCCATTATTATTTTAGTGTAACTAAGACTGAGTAGTGTGGGAAAATGTCCCCTAAATATTTTTTATATATATTTAAAAAAAAAAAAAAACTACACACACAAAATCATAACATTAACTGCTGAAGGAAATAAACTAATGGAAGCCTGGCCTATAAAATAAGTTCTGGAATGTACGGAATGGTACAACAACAAACAAACAAACAAAAAAACAGTAACAAAAGTCCAGCTCTTCCTCTTAATCTGCAGTCATTATTTCTTTCTCCTTCCTTCTAAATTCTGTGAATAACAAATGGTGAAACCCCATTATCAATCAAAAGTCTTAAGTAATATTTCTTAAAGAAAACAACAAAAGTAAAGAACAGCCACACACACACACACACACACACACAAACCAAACCAAACCAAACAAACAAAAAAAAAAAACAAAAAACTGAGGTCAACTTTTGAAAGAAGTGAAAGTGGTTTCAGACAGAAATAGAGGTGTCTAGAGATAAAGATTTTATTGTTTAGCTCTGGGCTTATTTGAAGCTTTAAGTTCTATTGTTTCGTTCTCTGATAATACTTTCTTTTGACACCGATTATATCTTTTATTAGGAACCAAGTAACAATAAGAGGAGACGGGAAAAATATTTGTTTTTCTGTTCACTGAGGTTTCTGTGAAAAAAATGGCAGTTAATGAGAAGCTTCTAGGTTGAAACTCACTGAGAGATAAATGGATTTATCATTATCAAATGAACCAAAATCACTGACTGATGCAAAAGCTAGTCTTGACTGTATTTATGAACTGCTTTGGTTTTAGTCACATGCCTTGAAATTTGGTTCCCACCTATGGTATAGATTGTTTTATGAGTGGAACAGTACTTAATATCTCTTAGCTCTGTTTGAATAAAAAAATTAAATTTATTGAAATAATTTTCTTTTGTATATGTGACCAATAGTCCAGGTAATCCTTGTATTAAAACAAAATAAAGCAAAAGTGTAACATACTGAGGAACGTTTCAAAATTTTCTACAATCAAAAAATAAGGAGATCGAGATGTAAATCTGTCCTGGTGGCAGCCTAAACCAATGAGATGTGTTGTTATCTTTCTTATTTCTGACCTGCTATAAATATTTAAGGTATGATATCTTGGTTTTTAGAGTTGGGAGAGGAGGAGAATCTGAAAATCTTTTTGTAAAAATTCTCAAATATACATGTTAATGCTATGTCTTAATGGAAAAAAAATGCTTGAGAAAGGGTTTTGAGAGCACATTAGATAAATGTCTGTATTTATTAACTAACATCTTGCACAACATGACGCATTTCAAGTGGAGAAACAACATAATTTTATCCATGTCCTGTTTATGGAAGCAGATTACACACTTAATCCCATTTGCCTGAATTTCAAATGAATAATTTTCATTTCTGAAATGGTCCTAGTTAAAAGAGCAAATTATTTTTTGTTTCTCTCCACCCCCACTAGATTTAGTACTGCCTATTTCTGAATCAGATTTAGCCCCATCTGTGTACATTCCATCCCATGGTGATTTGATCGGCAAACCCCAGGCAGTACGGATCGGCACGGAGTGGAAAAATATCAGCCAGTTCCTTGGGATTCCCTATGCTGCACCTCCTCTTGCAGAGAGGCGATTTAATCCTCCAGAACCGTTTGCCTGGGAGAAAACCTGGAATGCTACTGTGGCTCGGTAAGGAATACCTGTGATCATCCACAGAAACACTTATTTCACCCAGTTGTATGAGAATAGCTATGGCAAAATTATTTACATCTTTTCTTGCAAAGGAGCCCATAGCATAAAAATGAGTGTAAGCTTGGGAAGAATAATTTCTCCATCTGTTGCATTCATGCAAGCAGCTCAAGGAAAAAGGCAGCTTTAGGTACACTGACTTGAATCTATGCTTAACTCCACATACACTGTCTATCATCAATCCATTTTACTTCTGAGTATTTACAGTATTTACAGAAAAAAAAATGTTGGTCCTGTTAAGCCACAAATCTATAGAGTATTGAATCAAACAAGGCCATTTTAATGCTGGTTTGACCAGAAGCTAACCAGCCTAGTTTCATCTGGGTCAGGACCCAACTGGCCTTTACTATACAAAAACTCTTAGAAGGAAAATATTTGTTAAATTCCTTGGTCATAGTACTGAAGTAGTACACGTAGTACTGAATACATACACTATGCGTTTTAGGTAATGTATTAAGAAGATTCAAAAGATAGGAATCGATGTTAGCAAATGGGGTAAATTCCTCTAAAGTCTCTGTATCTAACATTCCCTTGTGGATAGTCCTGTCTCTTCAGTGCTATATAGACACCACTGCTCAGTCAGTTTACAGAGTTTAGGTTGGATGTACTCGACAGATATAAGCTTTGTGTGCATGTCTGTGTTTCATCTAGCCCTATGACATGACTCTTAGCTTTTTATTTGGGAGACCGAAATGACAAGTTTTAAATGTTTATTTCTTAATGAAAGAAAGCAGGGATCGGGTGACACTACTAGAAGTGTATAAAGCAGCAAACAGAAATTCAGCAAATAGAAATGCAGCAGTAAATGAAAAGAAGTTTCTTTCTTCTACGGCATCTAATAGCAAAATACAGAGCACACAAAGTGAAGGGCTGTGAGGAAAAAAAATGTTAAAAACAAGAAACACAAAATTGAAGATGCAAAACAGTGAAAAGGTGAGGAGCTGGTGAAAGGATTTCATAAACCTTCTTTATAGGAATTTCCAGAAGTCAGGGCTGAGAGATGAGGTTTAGTGTCTTGAGTGCTTCCAAGGCAGCTAATATTAACCTAAGGTCTACTGAGATCCTGTGTTATTCCGTCCTGAGGCTACAGATTTAAAGACGTGTCAGCTGTGTGGAAGCTGTTTGGCCCCTCCATTACTCAAGATCTGTCACCAGAAGTTTCTAGCAAAGCCCATGATTAACTGAGTGAAGAGTATGACATTGTGAGAGTTTGAACAGTCTTTGTTCTTTGGTGATCTCATCAGGTTGCACCTGAATTGTGGGGGTGTTAACAACATAACCATATGTGGCTCTGAGCCTTAACTAGGTACATAGGAGGGATCTGGTGAGACGCGACCTTTTGTTTCTTCAGGTGCACAGTGATGTTAGGTTAGATACACACCATCAATTCTTGGTGTATGCAGAAACACTGCGGTGTCTGCTAGGATTTGAGTAAGGCTCAGCTACCTGCATGGTCTCCCATTGAAGACAATGTCTAGTATTACAATGACAAGAAGTTTAGGGACCTCAGTTAATCTGCTCCTATCTGTTGAATTCTCAGTGCCAGGGAAACATTTGGCATCTATTTTCTGTTACTCATTTAAGTTCAAAAACATTTTTTGAGCTTAGAACTGTGGAGATTCACTGGAGAATCAGAAACATCTCAACCTCTGTGTGTATAAAAAGTGTTAACATAGATTTCTTAGTATATTGGTATTGTACAGTTTTTTTATCCAAGAAATTCACATTAGACTAATTCCATTAATGAAAAAAGATAAATATTTATAGATTATAGAATCATTAAGGTTGGAAAAAAACTCTAAGACCATCCAACCATCAACCCATCACCACCATGCCCACTAAATCATGTCCCTAATGCTCTTCCTGAGAAGAAATTTTTCCTAACACTGACATGGATCCAAACAGAGACTTCTGGGGGAAAAAAAAAAAAGAAAAAAGAAAAAGGTATATCAATATCCAACTGTTGGAGGAACTGTGGACTTGCCTCAGCAGGTGGCAGCCTTTCCTCAGAGTCAGTCCTGGCATAAGGAGATCCTAGGAGATGGAGGTGCTGGCACTATTCATGAGATACCACAAAAAAAAAAAAAAAAAAAAAACAATGAAATACAGCCATCTTCTTTTTAAAATGGTGCTGGTTTTCTCAGGGAAGAATTAGAGTTGTGAAAATACAAAATGTGTGTTTTTTTTTGCATTTGTATGAGTGCATACAACCCACCTATTTCTTAATTGAGGTGTGGAAGGGTGTAATGTTAAATGATATTGAGATCCACAGAATTAAAGATTTTACAAACAGGTCATCAAAATATGAACAAATAGCAGTGATGGAAAAAGAGTACAAGTTTTCATTGCAATTTTCTCGATTTCCATAGGTCAACTTGTTGGCAGCCAGGAGACAGAGAGACCTCATCATACTCTGTCAGTGAAGACTGCTTATATCTGAATGTCTTTGTTCCAGTCACCACAGTAAGTAGGAGATGAGCAGAATTTTTTTGTAGCTAAGCATTGTCTCTTTTCAAAGCATTTTAATTGGTGCAAATTACTGTTTTCCATGTATTGTTCACAAAGGCCTTCAAGGTTAAATTAAGCACTCAGTTGTTTTTCCTGGGACAAACTTACTCCCTGCAGGCTTTGTTGGGTAACTTGGAGGGTGGAAAATTAAAAGGCTGGACATGAAAGAGACAGAAAGAGAAACAGAACACAAGAGGAAGGTGGCAGCGAAGGAGGAGTGGCAGGGCACAGAAATGGTAATGTCTCTGAAGTGATACAGTGTGTCCAGTAGAGCAAATACCAGTGCCACCAGCAGTTGTGTGGCAGGACACGGTGACTCTTTCCCTGTTGACCTCCACGGAGGCAAAGTTGAGGAATGAGGGTAGAAAGCAATGCTAAATTTGTGCCCTGCCAACAGTGCATTAAAATAGGGCTTTCAAAGATGACTGAGCCAGTGGTGCAACCTGAGAAACTGTCACGTGAAGACTCCTGAATTTCTTACTGTAATCAGCTATAAAATAAAGCTTTGTGTTAGAACCATGCTGAGATGGTTGGCCAAACCCCTGGGGGCTAGGGAGGAAGACACTGTATAATGTGCCAGTCTCATTGATGAGTAGAACAGAATAAAGGAGCAGGGCTTTTATTTCCACCATAATTTTCAGAAGGTGACACCAAGTGATGTCTCTGTCACACTGCGTGCCTTGAAAGAGCTGGCCTGGCTACCTAGAGCTACCTCTGGCAGCAGAGCGCACAGCCCCATGCAGGGCCCTTTTAATCACTAGGAAGACTCTTTTCTCCCTGCAGTCCCAGACTGTCATTTTGTTTTGAGTACAGGCATCTCTTATTGAAAACATCAGGTTGCTTTCCCAGGCAGTTTGCCATCTCCGCTTAAGTGCTGCTTTCAAGATAACTCATTCAAAAGCACTGCATTTTCTACCATCTGATAGAATAAACAGGCTTGGCTTTTTTCCTTAGTAGTACCGTACTTAATGCCTCTTGTCTTTTGGTACAGGTATGAGTTAGAAGCATGCCTGGTCAAGTCACTGTGTCATATGTGCCAGCCAAAGAAAACCAAACTTCTGTTTTTGCAGAAGTATCTGGGAGCAGACGGCATGGCATCTTCCTGTTTCTTCTTGTGGCGAGTTCTATTTTTCACTCGCATACTGAGAGCTATAGTTTTACATTTTTTTCCCATAGAAAGTCAAACTAGCTAAGCAGATTTCAAATGTAGAATCCCCCGGAGAGAAGCAAATGGAGAGGTTGTTCAGTAGCATTTTAAGCCTGAACTAGAGCATCATCTGGGCACTACTCCCTGCCACCAAAGGACTCGTAGCACTGAAAAAAACAAATGACATCACCTCATTTTGCTTCCATAGCTACAGGTACCACATAACTCTCCAAATAAAATTGGCACTCCTGAGGTACTCTTTTCTGCCTATAACCATCACCACCTGAGACATTACTAGAGCATTTCAGCTTGACTTGAAGAGCTTCAAATGCAAGAGTAAGGGTTGAAACTCTCCACTTAGACCAGAAAACATAATTTCTCTCTTTTTGCTGTTACCTGCACGTGTTATTTCCATTCTTATTGCATCATAGAATCATAAGATCATAAAATCATAGAATGACTTGGGTTGGAAGGGACCACAAGGATCATCAAGTTCCCACCCCCTTGCCACAGCAGGGCCACCACCCTACAGATCTGGTACTAGATCAGTCTGCCCAGGTCCCCATCCAACGTGGACGTGAACACCTCCTGGGATGGGGCATCCACAACCTTTCTGGGCAGCCTGTTCCAGCACCTCAGCACTCTCTCTGTGAAGAACTTCGCCCTGACATCATCTCTTGTGTGCTTAATTCCTTACAAAGTGATCCTGTAGTGTAAAAAACACTGTAGGTTGCCTGTTTCAAATTTATCTCTGCCTTAATTATCACTAATTAAGTGCTCTATAGAGGGTTGAAGAACCACAGAATTGTAGAATCATTAAGATTGGAAAAGACTTCTAAGATCATTAGATCCAAAAGCCAATCCATCACCACCATGCCCACCAAACCATGTCAGTCAGTGCCATACCTATACATTTCTTGAACATCTTCAGAGACAGTGACTTCACCACCTCCCTGGACAACCTGTTCCAATCCCTCACCAGTCCTTCTGAGATGAAATTTTTCCTAATATCCAACCTGAACATCCCCTAGTCAGAGGGCATTACCTCTCCTCCTATCTCTAGTCACATGGGAAAAGAGGCCTACTCCAAAGATGGCTCTGAATATCAGACTTCCAGCTGACTGGTAGCCTCTGTCTTCTCTGAGGCCTGGGACCCTGCATGCATGAGACCACAGTGGAACTGCTGATTTCCCCAGAAGAAGTCCCTTGCTAGCTAAGCTGACTGGAGACATCTGGCTATGTCTCAGCCGGAAGTCTTTGTACAGATTTTACAACTCGAAGTTAATCTGTCTGCATTCAAGGCCAGGATGAATGGAGCCCTGGGCAGCCTGATCTGGGGGTGGCAAGCAGCCCACGGCAGGGGATTGGCTTGAAGATCCCTTCCAAATGAAACCTTTCCATGATTCTGTGATAGTGGGTGTAGAAGCTGCAGCTGATACCAGAAGGCTTTAGTCAAGGGCTTGTGTTTCTTCTACTTGACAGCTCTTGAACCTCATGGATTTTACTGTAGTGGTTGCTTGAATTTGCCTGGGAACATGGAGTAAATCAACTTCTTTTCCAAATAAATTATCCAGCAGCTGATGTATTGTAAAACAAATTAATTGGCTAGTAAATGCATACAGAGAGAGATAATAGGAAATGTCTCATTTAATGAGGCATAGTTCAATTATAGCATGCAAATAATTATGCTGTTCTCTTAAAATGGCTAACAAGAAGTGGGAAGGCAGTTATGGTAAACAGACTTCATCTAAAATGCCCAAATACATGAACTCTGAGACTGCAATCCCTTGGGATTAAAGCTCAAGTTACATTTCATGAAAACATACTTTTATGTAGAAAAGGTATCTGTCATTGCTCAATGCAGACTGAAAAGGAGAATTCTACGTCCAGGCACTGGGTACATCCCCAGTGCTACATCTTCCCCTAAATTGCTCCATGTGTTGCATCACACTTGGTTTTGCTCTTTTTGTCTCCTATCATCAACTTCTTATCTTTTCATCCCAACAGCATTGAGTAAAGTATGGTAATATTTGCCTTAGAGTAGGGGTCAGAGTGTTATGTCCCACTGTGAACATGTGGGAAATGGCTATTTCCAGCCTTGAGATTAATTGCAGTGAGCTGGGGACTAAGCAGGCTCAGCATCACATTTCCTGTGGTCTTAGCTGCCATGGTTCAACACAGTCATATTTTAGAATGAATTTTCATGGGAAAACAAGTTATTTCCTCTTTGCTTTCTCTCATCTTTCTGTCCATGCTTCATGCTGTGCAGAAGTGGGAACCAGTGACAAGGGACAGTGAGTTATTTTTTCCTCAGAATCAGAAGTTCCTTAAAGCTGTGTGTTTGAGTTTTGCACTCTCTGGGTTTTCCTTGGTAACCTTATGGTGGTCATAAGAAGCCTCTGAAATAATTGAGAGGGAGAGACAGGAGGTAGTGGTGCCCTATCAGTGCATATATTTGTGACCAGAAAGTAGGATGTGTGTGTGTATGTGCAACACACTACTGAGCAGAAGAGCTTTCTGCATAGTCCCAAGGAGAGTGATAGAGAGATCATAGAATCACAGAATCAGCAAGGTTGGAAAAGACCTACAAGATCATCCAATCCAACCATCCACCCATCACCAATAGTTCTCACTAAACCATGTCCCTCAACACAAAATCCAGATGTTCCTTGAACACCTCCAGGGTCAGTGACTCCATCTCCCTGGGCAGCCCATTCCAGTGCCTTATCATTGAGATTGAGCATGCTAAATGTAAAACTGAGGTTGCACGCTAAAATAAACCTTTCTAGCTTGGGAACAGGCTACATTACTCTTTACAAGGGGGATAAAAAAAACAGTAAAACACACACTAAACACTGTGTTTCACTGGATGCTCTTAAATGATGTGAAGTTCATTACAGACAGTTTAGGCCTAGTCTTGTAAACAGAGGTCCTGTCATTACGCTCACTGTTAAAGAGCTACGAACAGCTTAGATAATTTTAATTGGGAAGATTGTATTCTCATCAGTGAGTTGGCTACAGGAATACTAACTGAGTTGTTTGTCACTGCAGGTCAAAAACATGTCAGTGTTGCTGTTCTTCCACAATGGAGGGAGTGGTAATGCTGAGGCAGGAAAGACCATCATAGACGGCTCATACCTCGCTGCAATCAGTAACACAATTGTTGTAACAGCAAACTACAGGGTTGGTGTTTTTGGCTTCCTTAGTGTTGGTAAGTTGTGGATTTCTAGAATAAATGTAACTATGGGCTTAATTGCATTTTGTAGCAGTTATGCTTAAAAACAAAAATGTTAGTTAGGACTTCTTAGAAGTCCGTATCTTTGCCTGTATTATGGAGGAGGAGTGAAAATGGCCAAGAAATAACTGCAAGTGGAGTTCTGGCTCTCTCTGTCTGGTGGACACTCCTTGTTCTCTCCAGTGGACACATTAGTAGCTGTATATCCTTTAGGAGTTTATTTTTTTCCACACTTGCAAATGCTAGACCAATACAGTTAACTACATAACTCTTTTGAATATTCATTGTTGGCAACACTGTGAATTTTGCCTAATTTGGGGTTACTGCTGCAGATATTTGCCATCGTTCTCCTTTTGTTAAAAGCTCGCTCTTAGCAAAGCCTATTCTTTAACTAGAGAGTTTACACCACAGACTCCTTACTTATTTTTAGACATGAAGTTGGTGATAGATGTATCTGGGGAAAGAATCACTGTTTTCATGACTGCAAACCGGATGTTTATGAAAGTGATACTGTGGCTGCATTCTGGCTAGAGTCAAAGGGAGTGTGGATACTTGTTGAGCAACCTTCCATTACGCAGCACTGCTCACACGTTACCCACTAACGTTAAGCCCTGTGAATCTCACCTAGGTTTCTTGCTAAGTGGAAACTGCTATCTGCACTGAATATTACATAGCAATATTTATATTAAAGCCCACAGTTGAGGGATCGGGACGAATTTTCTAACAGCTTTTTCATGTGGATAGTTCCTCTTGCTGAAAGTCTTGGATGAATCCTGGCCCATTGGAAGTTGTCCATCATTTTCAAATAGGAAAGATCCTCTCTGGATAATCCTTTTAGGATTTTGGGGGCATTAGGAGCAAGATTGTTAGAAGGTCACTCAGAAAAGTTCACTTTTTAAGCAATACCATTTTCATTGTCCAAGTAAGCAAAGTGCAATATCCTTTCCTGTTGAATTGCAAAACTGGAAATGAAGGAGTCAAACTGAGATCTTTGGGGAGGAAGGACAGAGCGAAAAACAACAGATTTCCTTTTTTGTTGTTGTTGTTAGTTCTGTTGTTGATTTGGCGTCCTACTGAAAGAGCTTTTGCAGGGAGTTAAAACCTTACTTGTACTTCTGAATACACTGAAAGTTTTATTTGATTTGCTGTCCACCACTAATGCTATAAGTGTGACATTCTTACCAGCGACCTCATCTCTGGTTTTGCACCCAGAAATGTTAAGTTGAATTGCCAGTGATTTAGATGGCAAGGGAATAGAGAAGATGGTCATGTCTTTTAGGCCTGATTCTTCTAAAACAGGCCGTGAAGTTATATGAAACAGGATCTTCATGTTTAAATTTAGCACCATTGTTTTTCTCCACTTTAGTAATAACAGAAATGCATATGTTTGACATTGTCTACTTCCTCCTCAACATCAGTTTCTTTTCATTCTCCTGTGGTCCGAAAAGTGTAACCTTTTTTTTGTAAAAATACTGCCCACGAGATTTATACAATAGGCTATGATTCAAGGACTGAAAAAGATTCACTCAAGAAGTCAAAGGACACATTTCTTTTAGTCTAAGTGCTGTGGATGCCAGTGCATGTCCCAGTTCCCCAGCACAGTATGTTTCGCAACCTGGTTGTGGTTTTTGCCAGAGCAGATGGAACTGTATGTATTTCCCTCCTTGGTTTTCCTCTTTAACATACTAACGTAGCAAGGCACGTTGTGTGGCTGTAACATTTACATGGATTTCACTTCCTCCAGGGAGCTCTCAGGATGCTTGCAACAAGCTCTTAAAATAAGGTTTTTTAAAACAGTCCAGAGAGGATTTATTGCCGTTGCTTCACTCTAGTGGCTTGACCTGATCAGCTGAAGCTATGGCTATAGGCAGAAGTTTGTAATTTCCAGAGCCATATATTTAGTAATTTGCTGTACTTCTGAAAGGAGAATTATAGTGATGACTGTTGTGCTGTGAGTATCTTTATGATCAGCAAGGCTATCGGTAATCTGGCCTCCAGCCTCCACTACATTCTGTTCTGCTACTTAAATCAGCTGTGATATCTCAGTACTTCATTACAGAAGGCAAGCACCTATCTACTACACAGTGTATGCATTCAACTGCTCTTTGCCTGAGACAGGTCCACAAAATGACAGCTTTTTATTCCACTGCCTGTTCATTTCCTTCCCTAGTTTCCAAGTTTGCTCTTTAAAAGTGGACTATTTGATCTTGGCAATGGAATAAACAGATAATTTCAGCTGTGTTTCTATTCCTGGCTTTTCTTCCTTCTGTTGGATTTTTTTTCTAGTTTTAAATATGGAGAATTTTAAACCATTAAAAATAAATGGCTCATTGTGAAATAAAATGAAGTAGATAGTGAATTAATAATGGTTTTCTTTTGTTTGTTTTTGGTGGTTTTTTTTTGAGACTGTGAAGGAATTACTTATTTTTGCTTCCGTTGTTATAAATCTAAGCTGGCCTTGGGATTTGCATCATTAGAAGTTTTCAGTGCTATTTTCCTATTAATTGAAAGATTTGATTTCCACTGGCTGGTGTGGATGATAAAGTCTTTCCAGTGGTGATATCTAAACATTGGGAATAAATGATTTTTTTTCCATTAATGACAAAGTCATTAATACTTACAACTCGTATCTCTATCAGTTGTACATCAGTCAATCTCAAAGTACTCATATGGAAATATTATAAATTAGAAAATATTATCCTTAAGTAGTCAAAGATGATGTGACATATACAATTGATTAAACAAGGAAGGTGAAAAATGGATACGGGAAGCAGAAAGATGCAGTGAAGTATGCTCCAGTCAAACACTGATTTTTGCTTGATTTTAATTTAAGTTCAAGCTACTTAGAATGTCATAGTTTTAACCTCAACCTGGATTCATGTCTCCCACCATCAGGCATCAAAATCATAGTCTGAATCAATACAGAGCCATAGAATCATTTGAGTCGGAAGGGACCTTTAAAGATCATCTAGTCCAATTCCCCTGCAGTGAACAAAGACGCCTCCAGCTAGAGCAGGTGCTCAGAGCCCTGTCCATCCTGATCTTGAATGTCTCCAGGGATGGGGCACCCACTGCCTCTCTGGGCAACCAGTGCATCAAAGGAATGAAGCTTGGAAACTGGAGTGATAATTATTTCAAGCACTTAACGAATAAAGATGCATGGTAATGGTTTGGCAAATGAGTTCAGATTTTAGGTTTGCAGTTTTGGCAAACTGTCTGTTATCTCTTGCTTTCACCAGAAAAAGTGGTAACGTGCATTACTGATACCTGAGCTGTAGCAGTTAACAAAAATTAGAATGTTTTTAGTTGTTTTTTTTTCCTTTTATTTCTTTTTGTTTGTTTGTTTGTTTGTTTCAATTTATTTATTTATTTCCCACAACAGGCTCTTCTGAGGCAAGTGGAAATGCAGGCCTTTTGGATCAGCTGGCAGCTCTGAAGTGGGTGCAGCAGAACATTGGTAGCTTTGGCGGAGATCCGAGCCGGGTGTCTGTAGGAGCTGATCGTGGTGGTGCAGACATTGCTAGCATTCACCTGCTGACAGAGGCAATCAATATGGGTCTCTTCAGGAGTGTGTTACTGATGGTAAGTCACATTCCTGCTGCTTCAGATTCATTTTGAAACAATTCTGTGACACGTGTGTGGGTGCTGGTTTTATTTCATCCATATCTTTTGCAGTACAAATATAACTGTTATTGCTGTAGTTATTTTTCTTCTCACCTGTGATTGCTATCTCTAGGAGTTAGGTGTTTCACAAGGATGTACAGGAGATGTAATTTGGTGATTGATTTAGTCATACTAAGAATCTTTTTCTCGTCACTGTGTTTTTTTTGTGTTATATAAATAGTTTTCTTTCATAACTTATAAGGACAACAGTTTAGTTTCCATTCCATAAATACAGTTATTGATCAGCAGTTTTTAGAACTCCAGAAATGATGAGCCAAACATCCGCATGTTTGAAGAATCCGGTCTTTATCTCATCTCGTGACAGATTAACAATTTCACTTAAAAGAAAATCAAGTTTCAGAGCCTCTGAAATCTGTTTGTTTGTCAGCTTGGATTTTTTTCGCCGTCACCTCAGGTGTTCTCTATTCTTACCGCCCTTCCTATGCTGAATTTCAGGACTTTAGGCCAGTTTTGTCAGCCTCAGTACTACCACTGATCTTCATAGCCTCAAATAAGAGTACTGTGCTGTGAAATGAGACTTAATCTTCAGTGGACTTTTATATACTTGGAAATGTGAGCAGAGGAACTTAGTCCAGGAAACCTAGGACCCAATTTATTAAAAACTTGCCTTGAAAATAATGTTATTTGTTACTTGATTTCTCTTCTTTTTTGCCAGGAAATATAACTTGCCTTGTGCATCTCCATATCTCAGTAAGACCATTTTAATTGTATAACTCTAGCACAGAAGACAAGGGAATTTGTTGAAAATTACTGTTCACTAGTTGTATTTTTTAATGACATTCTCAGATAATTCCTAACACAATTCACAGATTTTTACTCGTCTTTTGACATAGCACGTAATTTGCCAGTAGAGTCCTGTTCTCTCACAATACAGTTCCATCCTACCCTTTCTCTGAAGTCAAACACACTTTTCTGAAACAGGGTAGGATATGACCCTGTTGAGAGCTGTAACAGGATATAGTGCAATTTACCAGTTGAGCAACTGATGAAAGGGAAGTGAAAGTGCATCTTGGTTATCACTGTTGCTGGAGTCTGGTTCCACAATGCATCTTTTTGGTCTTTTATAAAATGAGTATTGAACTGCTCCTTTCTCTACAGTAGGATATTGAAAAGTGGAAAACAGTGGAAAATGTAACGAGCAGCAGATGTGTTAATTCTTCCCAATGATTTAATGTCTGTAACAGCAATTTTCTTCCCAAGACTGTGAAGACCTTACTTTTGCCTCAGCAAAAGCAGGATAATTCATTTCAAAATAGTATTGTGAAATAATTCATACAGTGCCATGGTGGACTTATTGTAAAGTAGGTATGCAACGTAAATCTGTTATATATAATCAGTTTCATGGTTCGTTGTCTGTGTGCAGCTCCTTTTTTATAATGAAATCAGAAAATTTTGTCATCTTATAGAAAAAACAAGACACATTCCTTTACAGGAGGTATAGCAGAGAAATCTGAAGAAATCAAAAGTTTTACATTGCATACCTACTTTACAAAAAAAAAAAAAAAAAAAAGATGCAGTAGAATTTTGAGTCACTGCTATTAATGTTGATTTTTTGCTTTAACAAAATTAAAATTAAGTCCACCATGGCACTATATGAATTGGTGTTCTATTTTAAATGAAATTAAGTGCATTAATACTTTTTGACGTCATCTTTTGATTAATTGAGTTATATACCAATGCAGTTTTATGTAAGAAGAGGCCTGTTGACTTAACTGTAGGACTTTTGCATTTGGAAGCATATGTCTTGTCTGAAAATAGGGTGAAGCTGCCTGATTCCCAAAGATCTACTACCAGGCTCCAGTTACCATAGTCTTTTCCATTCACATGCTCTCAATTCATAGCTTCTGTCACCCTCTCACTTTATGTATTATTTAAACCCAGCAGTTTCCCATGCCACGTGCAATATTTAATCATGTTATTTATAGATACGTTCATGTGTGACCAGGGCAGAAGCCCAGTAATCTGCCTGTAACTCCCATTTAGATTACAGTTGCTGAAGCCATGGAGTGATGCCACCGTGTTTGTAATTGATTAAAAGTGGGTGAGGAGACTAGACACTTTCTTCTAACTTTCCAACCAGTTTCTGGCTGTGAGATTCCACTGTGCAGCCAGGAGGGTTTGGAATTGCCTGAAGCATGGGAAAGCTATATATTTTTGGTGGCTTTTAGAAACAAACTAAAAGTGTGTCAGGATTGTGCTAGGTGACATTAGTCCTTCCTAGAGTAAGGGAGTAGAGAAACTTCAGGGTGCCTTCCATTTCTTTTTAATTATTTCTTAGTACACAGATGACTTACCTGCTAGGAAAATTCATCCAAGTTCCATCCTTCCTGCAACTTTACTCATTTATACCTCAAACCATAGTCTGGAGAGGGAGGTAACAAAAGTGTACTGTCCTAGCAGCCTGGAGATTGTTTTTTCCCCAACATAGTCTATCCTGTACAATGTGATCGTATAAATGGTCATCAAGGAGAAATTGCAAATGTACAACTAGACATATATCTAGGTTGTGTGTGTAACACCAAGGATTACACAATTAATCTACTTACTTCTAGCCAGAAAATCTAGTTAATATCGATGGAGTGCTGTGTCAAGTTTGGGGCCCACAGTATCAGAGAGCTACTGGAGAGAGTTCAGTTGAAAGGCCACAAAAATGATTAAGGGACTGGAGCATCTCTGCCAAGACAAGACACAATAGGCACAAACTGGAGCACAGGAGGTTCCTTCTGAACACAAGGAAGCACTTCTATGGTGTGTCAGCAGCTGAGCCCTGGCACAGCTTGCCCAGAGGCTGTGGGGTCTCCTTGAAGATCTCCAAAAGCTACCTGGATGTGGGCCCCCTGGGTGTCCCTGCTTGAGCAGGGTTGGGCCAGATGGACCCAGAGGTCCCTGCCAACCTCAGCCATTCTGTGAATTTGTGTGCCTGTCCTCATCAGAGCATGTCTTAGCCCCTTTCTACGAAGTGGAGACTGAAGTGTTTTCCAGGTTGCATGAACTCTTGGATTTTTTGTTGTGTTGTGTCAAATATAACATCTAGACATATCATTGTAAGACTGGGTGCTTGTAACAGTTGTTTGCCAGCTTTTCAATCTTTTAAAGCAATACAAAGTAACTCCTGGGTGTTATTTTAATAAATGCGAGTCATGACTTAGAAGTCTGTAATGCTCCCCATATACATTTCACTGGTTACAATGCAGTTGCCACAATAACAAATTAATATCACTATATCACTAACAGTAATGATGAGATTATATAAACATCTAGAGTACCTGAGTTCATTTTGCTTTTTGTTCAAAGTTTTTATTCAAGGTTTGTCAGCCAAACTACATTCACCTTTATAGTTCTGAAGTATGTTTACGCTTTTTTTTTTTTTTTCTCTGACTTTTTCTTGCTCTCTTTCTAGTGCAAATGATCTATTATAAGATCTGTGGAATGCAGATATGTGCCAAGAGATATTTACAGAGGAAATGCATATAAACTCAATTCCCTCTGTCTCTAAACTCAAATCTGCACCCCACCTCGCCCCCCCCTCCCAAAAAAAAAAAAAAAAAAAAAAAAAGAGTACAGCAGCACATTGGACTGAAAAGATACCCACTCAAGTACATCAAGTAGCATCTTATGTCCCCAGATGTGACTACATATTTTACACAGTAAACACAAGTCAAGTTCCAAGGACCATGTAATCTGACTGGATCATAGAGTGGCTTAGGTTTGAAAGGACCTCAAAGATCACCCAGTTCCAACTCCCTGCTGTAGGCAGGGTTGCCATCCACCAGCTCAGGCTGCACAGGGTCCCACTCAGCCTGGCCTTGAGTGCCTCCAGGGATGGGGCATCTACAGCTTCTCTGGGCAGCCTGTGCCAGTGCCTCACCATCCCAGGAATAAAGACTTTCTTCCTAATATCTAAACTAAATCTACCATCTTTTATTTTAAATCCATTCCTCCTTGATCTGTCACTATCAGGCTTCTTTTTAATTTGGCAAGGTTACATATACATTGAAAAATTCCCTAGTCTGTGATATTTAAAGGAACCCAGTTACTTTATGAAATTTTAAAGCAATTTTACATAATACTTCAGACAAGACATTCAGAAAGCTTTTCAACATCCACTCTTTCTGATTTGTTCTATTAGTTTAATTATTAAAAAGCTGATATTAATATAAATATTATACATAAATATGGCGTGCCTTCAGGAGATGACATTCAAATTCCGTCCTCTACTCAAAGGTCACTCCTTTGCAAGCCTACCTTTGCAGTTAGGCATTATATTACAATATTTTAGTTTTAATTTTAAAAAACAATCAACAAAATGAACAAAAAAACACATTTTGTTCTCTGATGAATATCCTCTGGATTAAGAGTAGTCTGCTTTTGGATATGCCTGTTCTTCCATCTCAGGCCTTAGCAAGAACTTCTCATTGAGTTAAGCCTGGTCTTCATTTTGTGATCTTTCAGTGACACTACAGGCCATTACACTCAGATGAATTAAAAGCCGCTTGTAAAGTCAATGACTTTTTTTTTTTTCCCAAAGGTAGAATTAACAGATGTGTACAGTCAATATAATGAGGTGTATCTTGGATGACAATTACTTGATATTTTCTTGGAGGCTTTCCAACTCACTGATAATTATGAGTATGTATGGAGAAGAAAAAAGGCTCTTTCTCTCAGAGTAGGCAGAATCTGTAAACATGATTTTCAGCCTTGTGGAGAGTACTAGATTAAGATTTTAATTTACAGTCTCAAGCTGTAGTTAGCCTTTTCGTATCCAGTCGCCTTTGTATAATAGTGGGCATCATCCTTACTGAAGAATCCTCTGCCTCACTTGATTTTTGGCTTAGAGTGCCTCAGTTTATCTTGTTAGTGAGCAGTTTCTAATTTCAGGTGCACACAGCACAATTCCAGAATATGGCATGAGATAGTACCCTCACAAAGGTCTGTGGTTAACCTTCAGATGAGGAAATGCAGAAGCACAGTCAGAGTTTCATCACCAGCTGGTGTGCATTATCTCTCAGCTGTTGAAGTACTGCAGGACCACAGGGTGCTCTGTTATTTTTTTCTAAGCACTCAGCTTCCATTTTCCCTCTTGTTGTCTCAGGGGTCAGTCTTCATAATATGTAGGTGGCAAGTGAAGGGTACTCTTATGCTTGCTCCCTGTGTATATAAGAGACTGTGCTTTCTTCTTTCTGGCACTCACAAAAGAAGAGCTGTCATCCCCTGTCAAGGAAAGGTAGGAAGCAATGCTTTCCCTCAGGCCATAGCTAAGACAGGAATCATCTATTGCTGCCAGTGTGCCTTCCGTATCTCCAGTCATCTCCAGCCTTTAAAAGAATGAAGTGTTGTTACCATTCCAACTTCTTAAACTGAGTCTAGTATTAACAGTCATTAAGCCAAACAATGTTAATTTTATTTCACAAAAAAATTCCCGTCTTATTAATCACCAAATGTTTCTGCCTTGTAGTGATTTTCTACGACAGTACAATAGCAGTATCTTTTTTTGAGCATTTTAAAAGGAAATAACCTCCCTATACATTCTCTCCTTATCTGTAGGAAAAAAAGTGGACTTCAATACAGTACAAAATTATCTTGTATTTGTAAGCAAATGAAAGTACTTTGTGAAGGAAGGGTATTGGAGGAAAGTTTATCCCTGAGAAATAAGAGGCAATTTTGTTTATGAAGGTGGTTCCTTCACCAGCTTCTGAAACCCAACCTACTTTCTCTATGTGCAGTCAACACATTAAAAATCTTATGGACCTTCAGCTGGACTATATATTGAATGAGAGGAAACAAGACCTAAGATTTAAGCTGGGACAATGTGTACACTACACTTGTATACATTGCTTTGTGGGTGACTGCCATCAACAAGGTGTAACCATTTCTGATTACAGGGGCTCCTATGCTACTAGTGGTAGGGCTGAGCATGGATTATGGCCTGTCTCTTACTTCTTCTCCCATGGCAGAGAGGGCTCATGAGTCCCAGTGGACATATGCAATTGTGCTGCTGGCTCAGTGGAAGAAGTGATTTAATGCTGTAACTATACTTTTGCAGGTTAAAGTACTAAGATTAGCAGTCAGAGAGCTGGACATCTAGTTTTCATAGGTTCACATACTGTCAGCAGCTTAGAAGATTTAAAACTAGCCTCAGGAGAAGCAAATGGCTGCTTCTCCTGTATTGGAAGTGAAAGTACATGTAAGACTGGAAAAATGATTTGTTATTTATGGCAGCTTGTTTTGCTTGTGGTACCTGTGAATGCTTCTCCAGTTGAAGTTTTTATTCCGCATCACCACAGGTGGAACTTGATTCATTACGCTGTGGTTGTTAGTGCACTGGGTAAGGCAGGGTGTTGTAAGGACACAGCAGAGACCATCAGCAACTTCTGAACACGGGAATGAAAACACATGAAGTTAATCCTTCACTGTTTTCTCAGCAAGGACACTATGACACAGGCTTAACTTCTTTTCCTCGTATGCTTGCTTTTTAATTTATCAAGGGGTATGTTTCCATAGTATGAGTGAGGAACTAAGAAACAGAGTAAGTGATTTGATGAAAATCTAGAAGGAATTTTATGACAGATCAGAGACTTAAACACAAGTTTCCTGAGTCTCTCATGAGTTCTGCTTTTTTCTTTCCATCCTGTCAGCCATGCAAACTTAGTAAAAAATAGATACAAGATACAACCACTCAGACTGGATTGTGTTTGCATCTATTCTGCCTGGAATGACTCAAGGTTTGCATGTTCATGTTGCATTCAGATAACCTTCATCTCTTTTTCTCCATTGCCTCCTCTTTGCTCCCCTACAAACATTGTGTATGTTCTTCTGTCATTGATAATGTTGATGTTTTAGACCTCTGAGCTTTATTTCAGCAAAGCCTATCTTTACTTGTCTTGAATTCTTGGGTTGATTTCAGTTGCACTGTTAGGGATAACCTGTTTTTTCTCAGGGTGAGATACTGCAGTATCTCATGTAGGGGCAAGGAGATGAGCTAAATTGCATTATGTCCACTCTTACATCTATAACTCAAGTTGTTATAATTATTTTTCAGAATGTTTGGGTTTGATTGTTTTCCTCTTTCTAAACAGAGAAAGATGCCAGATAACTAAAATGTAAAGAAATATATTACCCTGTTTAAATTCTCACTCACCTATATCATTGGACTTGAATGTTTTGAAAGTGAGGTGTTTTTTTTTTTTCCAGTTTATCAGAATACCCTTTTTCATTTACCCATGAAATATGCAAATATTGCGGCTTTATACTTTGTACCCGTTACTAATTAAAGCCCAGAACCTCTCATTTTCTTATACCTTTTATGCAACTATTTTATTTCAATTCTCCTTTCTCTTTCATTTTAGAACTTTCTTATTTTAATGTACCATAACTGCAATCACTTAATTGTGCTGCTTGTCAAGTCATCTCTTTGACACAGGTTAAACTGCCATAAATCTGGAAAATTGTGGTTAAAGCAGGTTCTGTATCTGTATCTAGTTGAGTTCTCAGATTGATTTCCATTGTACAGTCAGCAGTAGCTAACTTATCTTCAGAATAAAAAATAAGGTGGAAGATATACACCAATCATTTTTCTGCTAGTTGTTCTGTGATAGCGGAATTTCAAGTCTTGGACATAGGGAAAACCTCTTGTTCTGGGCCTCTGATACAGAGTTCTACAGTTGCTAGTGGAAAATGGGTTTATTCTGCTGTTGCTATTGTTTTTACCTGAGTAGTGATTCACAAGGTCTTCGAGGCACTGAAAGGTTTGCCGTGGAGAGATGTAATACCAGTTATTTGGAAGGCGGAAGATCCTGTAATGTTTCACCTCCCTGTGCCGCACTGACAAGGAATATAATCCTGGAGAAACAAGAGGACTAATTACAACAATTTCGAGTCCTAATTCTGCAGGAATAGCTGAGACCCCAACCGCACAATGTTTCTAAAGGTCCCAGGAAGTTCTTACAAAACTGAATATCTGTCCTAATTTTCTGCATTTTAAGTATAACAAATAGAATAGAATGCCCAGAATTCAGGACTTGGATTTTGATTGATTCTAAATTTCTGATATGTTTTTCTTTTACATTTACTGATGTAGTATTTTTTGAAATGATGTAAGGGAAACAGGCCTTCAGAACAGAAGTTGTTTGCCTTTCCCTGAACACAAGGACCAGACTCATCTGCTGGGCTCCTGATTTTAATCACCTGGTTTAATTAGCTTCCAGAAATGCAGTAGCTAGTACCTGTTAATGTGGTCCTGGCAGGAGATTACAACTGGATTTTTTTGTTTGTTTGTTTAAAACTATTATGTTGCACTTAGTTCATAAGGACTGAACATGTATTCTAAATTTCTTTGAAATTTGTGTCGGTGTTAACATGAAACTAATTCATTTGTGGTATGCAAGTGGTCAGAGCTGATGATTTAGTGTTCCTTTCTAACTGTAGTATTATTAAATTTGGGTATGTTCCAGTGCTTTATAAAAGTAGAAGACATCACAGTGGACAATGGGAGATGTATTCCCATTGAAAAGAATAATGAAGTGTGGACATTATAACTCCTATACACCAACACAGTTAAAATTCTGTTGGCTTATGCTGAAAATTGATATACTAGCAAAGAAAAAGCGTGATGAGAGTTGGGAAATCAAATTAATAAATTTCTTACGAAGATGGAATAGTTTAGAGTCAGTAGTTCTAATAATCAGTAGTTTAGAAAAACAGATGGAATAATGGTAAAGAAAATGAAGACATAATTTTGGGGAAGTATATGAAAGAGCTACCTGCTTACACAGGGAACCCAATTATCCATCATCCTTTCTGCTTTGTATGTATTTTATGACTTTCTCAGCCACTTGTTTGCAGACCAGCAACATTTTCTCTGCTCGAAAATTCTCACTGCCTAATAAGTTTTACACGTGACCAAAGTGAATAATACTGTTTAAACAACTGTGTCCTGTTTATGGTGGTGCCTGTGGAACTTTCCAAGGCCATGGTTAACCTTGTTTTCAGCACTGTTCAGTGTAGGTGACCAGTGAAAACTGGAATGCTGCACTGGGTGCCTTTTTCTTCTCATTACGTACATTTTCAGGTTTTTAGGGTATCCACATGGAGCGGGATAGGGAGAGAATTAAGGCTTGTTAAACTGTTCATGCCAGAGATCAAAGGAGAAAGTTCCTCACCTTTCCTAGTCTCACTCTCTCTGATCATGAAGGAGCCGACCTTGGTGTTGGGGAGCTGTAGAAGTTCTTCTGCTTTCTCTCTTCCCAGCCCTTCAAATAGCCAGCTGTGAAGGATGAAAAAACAAATTCTGAAATTTGGACACCAGTGAAACAGAGCAGCATGTGGTCGTGAAAGTGCAGCATTAGCCAGGAAAGTGACTGCAAAAACAACTGTAGTTATTCTCTAAACTATGTCCAGGCGTATTTTTCAGTTTATGGAGAAAATCTTGCTCTCCATTTTCACATACTGAGTTTAAATAGCTTTTGTGAGACAAAGAGAAGAACAAAGAAGTCTTGGACTTACTAGGGCAAACGAAACTTTTCAAGCTACCTTTATCTGGATTGCTAGGGACATATCCATGTGACATATCGATGGGACATCTGTGGCATTTGAGATGTTTTAGTTAGTCCCCCTTCTTTGTTTAAGCAACTTTTGCTAACACAGATTGTATTTTACTGTACAGGGAATACACCCCAGATGAAATTATTTACCTTATGCTAGGGAACAGTCCAGTCTTTTAGATTAATTGTTTTTTTGAATAAGGGAAAGCGTCATTACTAATTCTCCTGATAACCTAACACAGTATTTTTCTACAGTTAGTCAGTAATGATACAGCTGAGCTTGCTGTACCAGTGTAGGAGTCACTGGTACTTTAAAGTAATGTTATTCTTATGTGTTTGATCCTGTCTTGAGGAAACTTCAAACATGCTAATGGAAAGCGCCTGTCTGTGCCTTGCATTTTGAAAAGCATCTCTGTTTCAAGAGGGTATAGAACATATTAAAATTTAAGCACTTGCATAAATCCCAATGAAGTTCACAGTTCATATGCTTAAGATTAAACAGGTGTTAAAACCCTTTTCTAGAAAAACCTTAAGTGTATGCTTCAATGTTTTCTTCCTGACTGTTGTCTAGGGCAACAAGAGAGCTCTGAATATTCCTTAGCTGTTTCACTGAATGACTTATTTGTCTTTCTATTTGTTTGTGGGTGGTTTGTTTTTGTTTTATCATGAACAAATAGGACTTCCATTTTTGAAACCTTTGTAAAAAGTTCTTTCTCAATCGAATCACTTTCTTGAAATCTTAGAATTAAAAATCAGTCCGCATGACAGAAGTATTTTAATTATCTCATGTGAAATCAAAAGTTTTTTGACCCTTGCAGTTATTTCAAACTATGTTTTTCATTTTCATATATTCTAAACTTATATATCAATTGATGTCAGATTTCAAGGGAACTGAGACATGAGGAATTATATCAGGCTATCAATAAATAAAATTTCTGCCTAGTTATTCTTGGTGTAGTTTTAATTATGACACAGAATAACTTTAATCGGTACAGTAAACGTACAAAAATTAGTGTCGAGTTGTTATGGGAAATGCATTTACTTACCCATGATAAACCTTTGCTACATATTTCCCTGGAATATAATTTTCTCGTCCTGTTGTAAGGGAATGGACTCTCCACCAACCTCCTTCACTGTGTGAAAGGAAGACAAGGAATATTTTCAGATATATTTTTTATATTTCCTCGTTTTAGAAGTGAGTTAAGACGTACACGCTAGCCTGTAACCTTCTATCTGTGTTCTTGAATTCTCAGACTCAGAAATGGACCCAAGTTTGTTTCATTTAGAGTAGTTTCTTTAAATTTGGACACAGAAATAAGTTGCATTTTTTCCATCTCAATTGCGTAAGTAACAAAATATTTTTTCTGTAGTTAAAAGAAGAAGGGTAAATATGCAGTGGTTAAACCACGCTGTGCTGTCTTCCCACAGCTAGACTTCTCTTGGTATCCAAGACACTCAGTTTATGGCTGAGCATGCTGTGTCTAGACAGCCTTGTAGTTCCTCCTGCAGCATCAGGGAAGAGAAGCTCAGCATATGGTCTCTGTCTGCAATGAAACAAGTTTTCAATCTAACAGAACTGCTTCATGGTTTGTTCTTTCCCTTTTCTTCCATGAGTTGCTCCAAAAGGCTCCAAAAAAAAAGAAAAAAAAAAAAAAGAAAAAAAAAAAGACCTTATAGCCAAATGTATGTGACCAGGCATATGTTTCTTCATTGATCTGTCATAGATTATTGATGAACTGAATACTGGCTTTAGATTTTGAGTCCCATTGGAGGGCAGTAATAAAAATTTTCACAGGGATGCTGCAGTGTTTTAGAGACTAATGAAAGGAATTATGTCAGTGCTGAGTTAGGATGATTTATGCTTTTTTCTCCACCTTTTCCTTTAAGGATTTGAATCCAAATAATAGTGTTTGAATACTCTTTTTGTGGCAGTTCCAAAATAATGCTTCCAAATAATTCCCAGGCAGCAGATCCAATACTCAGTCAGTCTAGGTCAAGACAGCTGAGTTGCAAACACTAAGTTAAACCTCTTGGCTTATAATGACTGGCATCATGGTCCAGAAAGTATGAACTGAAGGAAAAAGAGAAGTCTGCTATTTAGAGTTGGAAGTTTTAGTGCCCTGCAAGTTTTGTTTGTGGTTGTGTTGTGAAATAGTTTAAAAGTTCAGGAACTTTTATTTGTTTGTTTCTTTGTTTTCCACAGAACTCTCAGAACCCATTATTGCAAGAATAAAAAAAAAAATTGGAGACACTCAGCATATACCTCCCTACAAACTATAATATTACTAATGCTGTAAAATCCCAGTGGTGGTTAAAAGTCCAAGAGCAGCATGTCCCTCCTGGGGCAGGAGCCACAGAAATCATATACACTAGTGTATTTCTCTGGAGGACGGCTAGTCCTGCAAGCACAAACTAAGTAATGAACGGTTCCTGGATGAGTGTGGAGAGAGAAGAATGCTGTCAGTGATCTTGATCTAATTCTGCCAACCTAGAGCAGTCATCAGTATCTGTGAGGAGTTGTAGTTTCCTGGTATGATTCACAGAGCTGATTGCCAATACACTTAATTGCTTTGGTTGAAGGCTAAAAAGCAGTTATTCTAAGAGCTGTATGTGCTGCCTTCTAACGATTGGCATGGTAACTCCTTCTCACTTGTGTTCTGACCATGCCTGCCACGCTACTTTTCTTTTCCACTGTGTTTGGCTTCTTCGAATGACTTGAGAGAATATATACCTAAAGGTTATGTACACACAGCAAGAACCTGTATGCAAATAGTTCCTGTTAACATCATCCCAGCTGGGAAGAACAGGGTCCTTCATTAGGACATGGTGCTTTGCATAGAGCATTGCTTTTTGTCTGTGCACAAGCTGATCCAAATCAGGAAAAGTAAAGTTCTTATCAAGGCTTACTTTGGCTCTTGTTTATTGCAGGAAATGTTCTTGATGGTTGCACACCAGATAAACCTGATAAAAACTGCTACAGTAGTAGCCTAGTACTTTTGGATTTTTTATGTCTAGCAGATCATATTATACAACACATGCATACATATGACTAATGATACATACAAATCCCATTGTTATAAGTATATGTAGTTTTGTGATGATTAAAGTTGGGAGTGAAGATTTCAGCTGGGATTTCCAGGCTAAGGTAATCATAGACTCATAGAGAGTGACACTGATTTTTGGAAGCTCTCTATCAGAAAAAAAAAAAATTATCTTGTGGTACTGCCTGTGCCTTTTGATCTCCAGGTTCAGGGAAAGCACTGTGTCAGCAGGACATGGCAGCAGCCATTCTGGGTCAGATCAGAAGTCTGTATACAGCTGTGAGAGAAGTCTCTGAGAATTCATGAAGCATCTGTGATACTTCTCTTGAGTACTTCTGTCCTCCAACTATTTCATGTTCTGGCTTCTCCAGTTAGAGAAGTCTGCCATGAATTTAGAGATCCTCAAAGGATTTCTCTGATATAAATGTCTTTTATCTCCTCTTAAATCCATCTGCTCCTTCAGTTGCGAAAATGAAATCTCTCATTTCTATTTAAGTTGTGAAAACAGGGACTGAGTAACTCCTAGGAAGTCACTGTGTGCAGATACAAGTTGTGCAAAAAGGAATAACAGATCTATTGCTCTCCATTTTTCAAGAATTGTGCTTATTCTGGTATGTGACAATATTTGCACTATATTTAAGATCAGCCTAAACTAGTGTAATTATTTTTCTTGAGCCTGCTTCCTTGTGAGGTTTGTAAATTTTTGAGTAGAAATAGCAAGGAAATCTTTGACTTTTTTTTTTTTTTTCCCCTATCAAAAAAGTGCAGATTGAATTTTAAAAATAAAGAGAATAGCAGTTATTTTATTTCTGTTATAGTTGCCTTAAATGCAGGATGAAATTCAAAGTCCTAACCAGGAAGGGGTTGTTAGATTAAAAGGAGTGAAAGAGATGCTTAAAATTCAGAATCATTTTCCTTTTCTACCTGATTCGAACTACTTTTGCTTACTCAGTTTTCCACAAGTATCGGTGCTTTCTGAAAATCATTTTTTAAAGCAGAATTCACTTTTGACTCCTTTTTAAAATTATAGTCTGAATCTATATCTTCAGAAGCTATTTCAGAGGATCTAAAAAAAAACTGAAATCCCTAATCTTTAAAATCCAGGAAAATTTACTCTATGGCTAGGAATCCTTCTCTGTTGATTCTAAACATAGTTCATTTTGCTGAACTGCATCCACTTGGAGTCATATACACAAAACATAACTTTCTTCAATTGTAACAAAACATAGCTTTAAAAAAAATGGATCTACTTACTCTGATAGCACACGTAGTTTTTCTCCTACATGAAATATAGGTTGGCTTATGTCTGCTGAGGGATAGTCATAGAGGACAGCAAGGAAATCACTCTCTTGACCTGTTAAAAAAGACAGAAAATGTCACTTACCAATGTGTGTCACTTACCAGAGTTCTCAAGAAGAATGGAAGAAATGTGTATATTCTGTTTTATAGAAAGTCATAAAAAGCCTGTAACTTTGGAGAAGAATGTGAAGATACTAGAAATGAAAAAAAGGCCGCTTAGTTAATTATAACCAGCTAATTTTAGGCCAGTTCTAGTAATTATCATACTAAGGGACATACTCAGTTTTGAAACTATCAAAATTAGTATTTATAATACTATGAGGTAACCTGGATTTGATGAATGCCTGTATCTCTAAGTGCCTCCAGCTACAACTCTGAGCCATGTTTTCCTTTAAGGAGATGAAGATGTGTGTTGAATTGTTCCAGTGTTTAGCACCACTGGTACATTTTGAAATCATGAAAGTAGTTCAGGTAAAGGGCAATGTGAGTGTAGTTATAATTGCCCATTTCCCATCAGCTTTGTAAATCAGTTTAATGAACAGCCAGAGGCCCTCGTTCTCTTTCTTATATTGAATCTGTCCTAGGGGTGGCACATGATGCTCCTTATTTTCCATAAATGAAGAGAGGCAAAATGCATGTTTATATTAAATCACTATGTGATTTAATCTGCAAGTCCCAGAACTGAGGTCAGAAAAGAGATAAGAAGGCTTTTACATCAGTCAGGATGAGTCTGAGTCTTGCAGCACTGTAAGAACATGTGTTGAGCCCTTGGATTCCTGAGGGGAATGGAGTCTTGCACTTTGAGCAAAACTGACTACGAAGCATTGAAAAGTTTCTCATCCAGCAGGAGTACCCAGCAAACGCTGACAGGTGGGAGATTTGGAAATGAATGATGGTGGGTTTTATGAGCATGGTGGTGGTGGGTTGATAGTTGGACTAGGTGATCTTAGGAGAGTTTTAACACTTCTAGTTGTCTTTACAGCAGTGATAGTAAAAATATGTGATAAGAAAAATATTCTATATCCATCATTTAAAAGAAACAGAAAGTAACATTTTCTCAGTTAATTTTGAGTAGCTTGATGATACAGAGGTGAGCATTACGCAATGTAAAAGTCCTTTCACATTTATATTCCAAGCGGTTGTAAGTTTGTTTAGTTTTCCTAGCTGTTGCCGAATGAAATAGTCCTATGATACAATCAGTAAGCGTCCTTATAGATATATATGGGTGTCTAGAGTCGGGAGTAGACATAAATTAATTTGTCAGTACATGTTGTGTTAGTGTTGCATGGTTTTCTTAGTTGATAAGTGTCACTGAATTGAAAAGAACTAGTCCAGCACCTTTGTATCACCCAATTGCCATGATTAGTCAACTGTATTCTATATAATTCATTGAGCTATACATTCTGTGCCAAACAAGCCTTTCATCACTTTCCTGTTACGCACTAAAAATGAAGAAATATTTTCTCTGTCTCTGAAACTGCATTTAGCGACGCTTTTTTAAAAACTTATTTCTAACTGTTCTTTCTCCATGCTGAAAGAGTGGAAAGTCCTTTTCTGCCCTCTTTCCTATTCTGTGTGGTGGTTTGCATTTTGTTATGCACTGCAGAGAATATGCTTTTTTCTCTGCTCTAGAAAGATCTGCATTACTTTGATTATTCTTTCATCTTTATATCTGTTTTAGTTTCATTTTTGCTTGTGAATTTGGAGGTCTGAAAAGGAAGGAATTAATCATAGTGTCGGCTGCTGCATCCATGCAACCACTTAAAATGTGTGTACTTATATTATGCAAAACCTTTCAAGTTTCCCACTCCACTAACAAGCCCTCATTTTAATTGGTATTTAAATCAAACCTCACTGGGTTTTTTGGTTTTATGAAATACCCCACCACACTCTACAGTGTTTCACAAAACCCATACAAGCTCTTTTCAAAGACAAAAGTCTTGAAACGGGGCTGAAGAGATTACCCTGTTTCTCCACACCCAAATTTCAGTTATATTGACTGAGCTTCCTTCTAACACAACCTCTCCTCCACAGTTTAAGTGTGTAGGTGACAGGTGAAATGGAACAACTCAAAAGCTAGAGTGGAAAGATGAATCATTTCCATTCAGTAAGGTGTAGTGGCTATTGTTTTTTTTTGTTTTTTAAGGAGAGAAAGATGAGTATGAAATACAAGCTAGTTTTAGATGCCTGCATGGCTAGATGTCTTTAAAGGTGAGACTGAATCCTGCATGGCCCAAAGTACTCATTCAGAGGACAGCTGTGAATGCACTACAATTGAAGAGAGGAGGGAGAGCACAGGCAATGCATCCAAATCCTAATTCCCGCGTGGTCTTCCAGCTTTCATGTCTGACAGGAATACTGTGATTTATGGCACATCAAATCCCAGAGGGGTTAAAGGAGAGCAGTGGTGTGGCGGGGCGGCGCGCTGTGCTTCTGTCGCGAGGTGTGGCTGCAGAACCAACATTGACGTGTACTCAAATTAGTTCTAACCCTGCCAGCTCGGGAAGTGAGAGTTATGCATGTGCAGTAGTGCACGGCTCAGAAAGGATTGACCTGATTCAAGGTCCCCAGAGAGAGTAAAAGAGGGGATGGGCTCACAATCTCTGATGATGTCTTACTGCTACAAAGCTTTATCAGGGATGCCCACGCAGTATGCTTTCAGATGGAGTGCTGTCATATTTGGGGTTATGCATTTTTCCTTATATCAGAACTAAGGCTGATGTACTGGAGGTGAGAAATGCACAAAGCTATGACCTGAGTGCAGCTCTCAAGCTGCACAAGAGACTTACAGAGATCTGACAAAGACATTTGCATTATGGATCAATTCTGCAACTGCAATTCATTGAATCATAGAATTGTTTGAGTTGGAAGAGACCCTGCAATGAACAGGAACATAGACGGCTAGAACAGGTTGCCTAGAGCCCCATTCAGCCTGACCTTGAATGTCTCCCAAGAATATCTCTTCCTTCAATGTCTCATCCTTTCTGTTAATCTTCTTTTCTTTCTTTTCCCTTCTATTTCACTCTTTCCTTTTATTCCACCCCACTGAAATGAGCCATTCTTCCCAATAACTACTTGGACTCTTGTAAGTCTGTGAATCAGATCCTCCACCTTTCCTGAAGTAAAGGCGTCTCTTCTTGGCCTGAGGGAAAGCTTCACTTTAATAACATGATTTAGAGTTTGATCTGCTCAGGAAAGTAAATAGATACATACTCACTGGATTACCACAATATCTGCTTTTAGTTCTGTGTTCCATTTAAAAAAATGTTATTTCCATTGGGTTTGAATGACAGTGCTGATGCTTGTGTTCCTGACTTTAACTAGAAACTTTTAAGCCATTATGAAAGTTAATGGCCTGATCAAAATTGAGAGAGATCAAAAGACCAATGCAGGTATTTAAAATATGAATCTAGTTTTGATAGTTTGGTATTTATGATGGCAGCTGTTGGGAAGATGAGCATAGGCACTCTTCATAAATAAGTAAATAAATAAATAAATGGATGGTTTGTATTATGTGCCCCTGGTTTGCCACTAAGTATTTGGTCTATGCTTTATCAGGACCTAGGGCTATACTGCTGCTTGACAATGCTAAAAGCAGGCTATATTTCATTCAAACAGTCATGAAAACAGCTTGGTTCTCCATCCTTACAAAGCCAAGCAGCACAAGTGGACAATCTTTGTTGGAGAGCCCCAGTATTTTGATTAACACCCTCCTCCCACCCCTTAAAAACAACAACGCTTTTTTTCTCTTTTGCACCTCTGGGGAGCAATTTACTGCAGCACTTGTCTGGCACAGTGCAGCATGATGAGAGCTAGGGCTGTGCATAGTCTCTACCCACTCACTTGCAGTTCGGTCTGTGGGAGGTCAGTGGAGGTCTCTCGCTTTCCATCTCAGACACACGATCTCTATCAGCCTATGGAGGGTTTTGCAATTTAAATTTGATTTTTTCATTTGTGCATGCTTGGAGTAGGTGCATTAGATTCACCTTTTTCAAGCTTGACCTATGAAATGTCTGTTTTTGTATACCTTTAGTTGATAAACTTAGTGACGTGGAAAGATGGCCACGTGCTACTTTTAATACAATTGTGCAAGATTAAATTTCAGGTTCAGTTTTGATGTAATATCATTATGATTTTTAACCTTTAAAAAGGTCACAATTAAGGCTCAAGAGAAAAATTGTGTGAAACATCACATGGAAGTTTGTCAAAATGTGGTATTTCTCATTTCCAACGCGTCGGTTCTTTCTGAATTGGAAGGAACATCTTTCAGGAGACACCAGCATATGCAAGTATTAAAGTAATATATCTTTTTAATTAAAGTAATTCTGGGAACTTTGGGCTAGGACATACCTAGAAATAAACACTGTCTACAGATGCCCTCCTCCTCCCACAGGAAAACCTCACACTTGCCTGATTTTTCTATCAGACAGATGAAGGAAGATGCATGACTGAAGGTATCATATATTTTGAACATATTTTTGCTCTTGAAAGAAATTAAATGAGTCCTTACCCATCTGGCTTGCCCCATTTGTTTCTTCTCCTCCTTCTGCGGAGGCTCTCGGTGTTTTCATAGTGTTTCCCATTGCGCTCTCCAATTCCGTCAAAGCTCTTCAGAACTAAATCAAAGGAAACATTGCATTTAAACTGCAGAATAACACCTGCTGTGCCAACACATGAAAAATAACCCAGTTTTGATGTTTTTACTTTTGAGAATGTGTCTCAAATTCATGTGAGAGTTTTACATATTTGCTAAACTCTCACCACTGTGGTGCTTTTATCAGGGGAATAGCAGAAAACCACAGCTAGGGAAGTTGCTCAGAAGAACGTAATGTAGTAAAAGTTTCCATTACCAGTACCTCAGCACAATAGGAAGTCACTGCAAAGCCATGCCCGTACAGTCATTTATGTATAAAAATGTTCTTTGCAGCACTTGGAGTTCTCAAGCTACAAAGAAGTTAATTAGATTGTCGTATCTCTTTTCAGCTCTGTGTACTGTGTTGCTGTATTGCCGAACACTAAGAGTGTTGCTCGGTGATTTTCTTCTGATGCAATTGTGACCTCAGCAAATGGGGGCAATGCTTTTTTCCTTTTTTTTTTTCTCTTTTCTTTTCCCTTTTTTTCCTTGTCTTTTTTTCTTAAAAGTAACACACTGCCCCCAAACATTTGATCTTAGAGCACTCCTCTTGCAGTTGCACAAATTCTTCAAGATTTTATCCATTGCGTGAATGTATGAGAAATGCTTTGTCAGACAGTAGTGGAACTAAAATAACGACGGGGAGAATCCATTCTCATGTACCCACTCTGATTCTCCATAGCAGTGAGCAGACAGACTTACCCTTTGGATTGGAAGTTTTCATTTGCTATCGTACATTTGCAGAGCAGAATAAGCTATATTTGTTCAAAATTGTACATTAAAATAACTAAGCACTACCAGCTAATAACCAATGATTTAAAAAAAAAAATACTTTTGTAATTTTCTCCATGAAAAATATGTTCCTGCATCACCCTGTGCATTTATACTAAGGTGAGGTGCAATCTGTATCTTTCAGTTTTGTCTTTTATAGATATTTTGAAATTGATTACTGCCTTTGGGATGCTTTTCTTATGACAGGCAAGTGCCTGACAGTGATAGCTGGAGCGGTGTCTAGCTTGAGAAGCAGTACTGCTGAAGTCAGTAATGTGTTATTATTAACTGTTTTGGAAATTGAAGATATTGCTTAATACAATGCACAGTTGACATCTTAGAGAAAATTAGACAACTTTGAGAATAAAATACTATTCAAAGGAAAATACATTGCCTCTAATCAAGGGGAAGCAGGTCGTGAAACAGAATGGTAGTGCGCAGTCCGACTCCATCTGCTTTTCAAACTTGTTAGCTCTGTTCCCAAAGGCTTTTGGTAGATGCCTCTATTTCACCGACCAAGTGACACATTGTCCTTTTTGCTGTCTGCATTTAGGATCTAGTTTATGACACATCTGCAGGATGCAGCTGCACTAGTGTCTTTCTGACAATTGACTCAAATCTGCTTCACAAGGACTTCTTCCATTGCCTAATATAAGGAATCTACAGGCTGAATAGTAATGATTAAAAAAGTAACCTTAAATTTAAATATACTATATTGATGCTTATATTTGAACAAAAAGTCACTCTTGGTAGAATACTCTAGATTATTCTCCATTAAAATACACCTGAATTTCTATAACTAAACCCAGAATTCATTTTCCCAGGCACTCTCAACTTGCAAGATTATAATTTTCCAAACTAACTTTGAAATGTTTTTTCTTCAAGACCTAAGTTTAATTTCTTCAGTATTTTTTCTCATTTATATACCATCCAGAAGAACAGGTATAGGCAAAGTAATAGGGCAGACAATGCTTTGGTACAGATATTATAGACTTTCCTGATGCATCTTCAAATCAGCCAGCAAAATTTCCTAGACATGATGTCTACAGGGCTGAAAAGCTCATCCAGAAAGGTGGGATAAATACCCAGACAGAATCTTCACTGTCCTGCAGTAATCATATTTGTCTAGTACTTAAAAAGGCAGTTCATCTCTAGCTAAGCTGATGCCGAGCTGCACTTACCAGAAGCTTGTGCAATTGTGCATAGGTACCAAATGTGGCAACATGGTTGTGCCCATTTAGAATTTTAACATATGCGACTAGATGAGAATAGCATTAGATGAGAATAGCATTTGAATTTTGTGTCACAAAGAAACACACAAAAATAAAACAGTCCTACCTCTGTATGCTCCTTTATTCTGGATCTCCTGGTATTTGAGGGCCAGAAAAGCAAGTCATCCTACCAGTGAGCAGACTTGTGGCACACTGCTTTCAAGACCGTTTCTCATGCTCTTAAAATTCATTGATAGAGTAGACCCCATTGTCAGGGGTGCCTGAGTCACTTGGAAAAGTAATGTGGAGCATGTGTATATTATGGAAAAACTTCTGAAAGTTTTACCCTGCACTTGCAAACTTTCTAAAAACACAGCACTTTTAGAATCATAGAATCATAGAATCACCAAGGTTGGAAAGGACCTCCAAGATGATCCAGTCCAACTGTCTACCTACAACTAATATTTCCCCATTAAACCATATCCCTTAGTACAACATCTAAACATTTCTTGAACACCTCCAGGAAAAATGACTCAACCACCTCCCTGGGCAGCCCATTCCAGTATCTGACTGCTCTTTTGGAAATGAAATTTTCCCTAATATCCAACCTGAGCCTTACCTGCTGCAGCTTAAGGCCATTCCATCTTGTCCTATCAATAGCTGTGTGGGAGAAGAGACCTTTTGAGCAAGGCACCTTTGTTTTCCTAGATAGTATATAGGAGTCAAATTGAAGCTCTAAGCACTGTTTTAAAAACACCTGATATGTTCTTGAAGGCTTGCTGGTACACAGCTGGGAATTGAACTGCTGTCTAGTCCAGAAGGATCAAGTATGGGTAACACCATGTGCCTACTTTGTTGTAGCTCTGTATACCACATGGAAAACTAGCTTGGTTCACTTCTACAATACAAGTTGCTGCTTTATATGACCTTATTTCTGTCAACAGGATGGAGAAGCATACAGCTTAGTGCTGTTCATTTAGAAGAATCTGACTTACGGAAAATAAAAGTGTTATGAAATACTTTCAGTAACAGTGAAGCGCAATGGCATTTTGGACTTTGATGTCACTAGCATGACAATTTGCTCTGCTTCATTACATTTTCCAGGCTAAGTTTCACTGTCGCTAATTACTACTGGTGGAGCATAAAATCTTGAAGATGACACAGACATCAAGATATTCCCTAAATTCAAAGCAGAAGTGTTCAATTAAAAAAAAAAAAAAGGAAAGGTTGGGCTTCTGCCATTGATTTGCTGATCCAAAGTGATTAAATGGAAAATGATATTTCAGGCCTAGGTTTCCCACCAAGGACACTTGTCACTGTGTATTTGGGCAGAGTGAAGGTGTCTGCTGTTCCATTAAAGGTGGTGGAGTGAATGTCCCAGGCTATAGCTCAACTCTCAGACATTATAAAATAGGATAGAAATAGAAGAAATGGGAAGTTGGACAGGGAGAAGGTTCTACTTGCATGCTGGCAGTGACTCATCACTGTTTTTAGGGTAGCAGCGTATTAATTTGTGTCCTAAGTATTTCTAAAGCAAAGAACTCTTAAGTTCTTTGTTCTGTTCTGTTCTCTGCACAGAACTCTTAAGTACATGGTAGATCTTAATGATTTAAGTAGCGTGTGCTTGTATTGAATATTAACAGCTTAACCTAAATTCATTGTATCACTTTATGATAAATTGTATGATGGTTTCCTCAAATTTAGAGGTGCTCTGCAAAAATAGACTTAACACAAAACTGTAGAGCATCTTGCAGCTGAACTCATTCTTGATCATTTAAGTAAAGAATGGAACAATTATAGTTTTATAGATTACATTCTTTTGAAATAGAGAATCTGTTCCAGGACTCGTCAAGTTTGGTATACAAGTAGAGGCTGCATCCTTCAGTTGTACAAACAGATAATTGTTCCAGACCCAAACAAAATTGCCCACAGACAGCTGTTTGGGAAGAACTGAGGTGAGGTGATTGGTTCCAAACTTATCTTGTTGTAGCACCCCCAAATCATGCACTGAAAAGTGCAGCTGTTAGGATGCAAATCAAGCCCAGCTGAAGTGCAGGTGGAAGATTGCCTCTGCCTGCTTTCAGGCCACCTCTGGCTTGTGTGAAAACCTTATTTTAACCATTGAGACTACATTTTCGGTCTCCCCAGCTTTGGCCCTTTCAATTTGTGCACCTATTGCTTAGTGAAAGCAGGTTGCTGCAGCCACAGCAGTTTGCAAACCCACTACTAGTGCAACCTAATGAACTTTACTGCAGAATTTTTGTAACCAAATGGAATGCAAAGAAACATCAGCATTCCCAGTTTTGTTTTATGTCCTGTTTGTTAAGGGCAGGGCTCTTTGCAAATATGAAACCATTCAAGGTTGAAATCTTACTGACCTAAATCATGTGTCCCAAAAACCTGCTCTACAATTTGCACCTTCCGTTCCTGCAAGCAGCACATGTAGTAATAATTTCCTCTCACATAATCTGTTCTCTGAGAAAATGTGGCTTTGTAGCACTTAAATAGCAGAGCATGGAGGAAATTCCACTGCTTGGTAAGGATTTTTTCAAAGTTATATTTAAAAGGATCAAAGATTAGTAAACGTAAAGAAACAGAAATAATAAGAGAAGTAAAAAACCAAAATGTAAGCGCCCAAGAAAAGCTGTTCCATGGGTAATACTGCAGACAAGTAAAATGAGGAAATATATCATTATTGATGTGTTATGCCTTATTTTGTTTTTGTTACCTGATTTTGACATTTGTACCTTCAAGGTCTTAGAATACAATTCTCAATAATGTCCACATGTAAAATCTGAATTTCATTTAGCTTGAAAATGAAGATAACAGCAACCTGATGGTTTTTTTTTTTGTTTGTTTTTAGAGGAAAAAAAAGAAAACAACTTTAACAAACTGAATTTTATGTGTGAATTTCCCTTAATTCATCATTAATCAAAATTAGCATCCTTTCAGTTTTTAGACACTTGTATCTTTGTCATAAGAAAGAGCAAGGTAATATCATAATCAAGGTAATTCACATGCAAAAATCTAAGTACTCTGAAACAACTCTAATACCACATCATGCAAACTTTTAACCCTTTGAGGAAAAAGCCCGCTAGTCTGTCCATGACATTTCTCATATTTTGTGTTTCAGTTAGCTATGTTTTGCTGCAGCATGAGGTCCTATGCATCTCTCTTAATGCCAGCTTTCAGTAGAAACAGAATCATAGAAATGTAAAATCATTAAGGTTGGAAAAGACCTCTAAGATCATGTAATCCACCTACCAAACACTTCTTGTCCCTTCCATGTTTACTACCAGTCCTTATGAAAAGGATTAAGGCAAGCTTTTCTACTTCTACCTTAGGTGGTACTCGAAATCCATGGTCTGAATGCTGTAATTACTAAAGAAATAAAGTTCCACTTTATATAGGAAAAAAAAAAAAAAAAAAAAAAAGGAAGACTTGATCCTGTCTGCAGATAATCTAGATCAGATTAATTTTTACCTTCAAATGCTAGGCATGATACTCCAGGTTGCAGTATTTCTCAAACAAGCCGTAGTCACAACACTGCTCTCATGCTGTCAGCAAGGGTGAGCTGATCAAGCCAAGGAGCAGCCAGGCGAATGAGTGTGTTGTGAAGTTCACGCTGTCATGTAGAGCAGCATTTGCCAAACAGGCCACATACTTCCTCTCTGAGAAATAAGGAAGGCACAAAGTGTTTGCAACAGATGAGGTTTCTGATGCAAGTCACTACTCAAGAAACTTTTATCTATGGGTTGAAAGAAATAGGGAAGTTTTCAACATACTGCATCAGAGCTGGTTGAGAACACATTAAGCAAAATAGCAAAATAACCTTTTTTAAATTAATTGCACAGAAATATTTTTTTCTCTTTTTCTTTTCTAAAATATATTTGTTCAGTAAAGTTCAGTCCCCAATTGCTCTTTTTCCTATGTTGTTGTGTTTTTTTTTTTGGACAGACAGGTAAAGGCACTAAAGTTTGTCTCTCACTCTTATTGAGCCTGAATGGGAATCCAAGGTTTGCACTATTCTTTACTCTGCACCTTGAAATGCCTCTGTCTGCGAATACTTGAAGCTCAGCATCGGACACGCACTAAAAGCCTGTATGTGAAGCACACTTTCACATCAGTTGTGTAAAGCCAAGCAGGAGCCACAGGACCTTTTTCATCTCAGTGACTTAGATGGGGAAATCAGGATACTTACCTGTTCATTGATCTGTCTAAAGCCACTCAGGCACATAGTAATGCAGGAATGAATGAAAAAGAGTGACATATTAAGGTTTGCTTTTATGGTCTAGATATGCTTTCAAAAACTCGTAGAAGTTATTTTGTGTGGTAAATTAGAACAAACACAAACCCAAGAAACCCAACATGGACACCCAAGATGAGTTCTTGCTTCACACAAGAAGCTCTGAGTAGATGCATATTGTAATGCTCATCTGTTTGATGATGAAAACTAAAAGTGGACAAGTGAGGGAACTGTTGTGTAAAGAGTTATTGGAACGAGGAGACAGTGTTTAAATTCCCAGGTCTGTGCCAAAATTAGAGGTTTGGCAATTACCGGAGAATGTCCGTTCTTTTTGATTGGCTGTGCTAGCAGTCCTCACCTTGGACAGGAAAGTGTTAGAGAACTTGATAAACAAATCAATCACAGAATTATAGAATCTTGAATGTTGGAAAAGACCACTGAGATCATAGAAACGTGGCATGCACTTTCCCTAATAGCGCTCCGAAATGGATATATAATGTCTCTGGAATTACCAATAGAGCAGAGTTTGGGCAGTGTCTGTGCTGGAGGTGGGAAAAGGCTGGGCAGAACTCTGCCTTTTCCTAATGCTTCTCACCTACACATGCCTTAACTGGCTCTGATTATCTTTGTGCTTTTACAAGAGATGAACTTACATCTCAAGATGCATTGACAAGTGGTGTTGGTCTCAGAAGAAAAGAGTGGAAACTGGATTTGCTTGATAGAACATGCTCCATTGGAAACACTGGAAATCACATCCGTGGTTTGTTTCATGCTCATATAAGAACAGATGAGTTTATAGTGAAGGGAGGTAAAAAATTTATCAATTTCCATATTAATTTCTGTTTCTGGTAGCTTTTTACCCTTGTATGATAGTAGGAGCCACTTTATCCATTTAAGTGAGTTAAGCTACCTTATTTTAAATTATACTGATAAAGTAATATTTATATCTAAATGGAATAAAGTTTTGAGTTTAGTGGGGCATTATATATTATCTTAGAAGTACTTATATCCTGTTATTCAAGTCTCTAGCCTGAAGCAGGAACTCAGTGAGTCACATGACAGAAGAGTGTTGCCCTTGCATGGCTGCTCCTATCACAGGGATGAGGGATTTGGCAAGAATCAATCATTTTCTAAACAAGAAAATCTTTAAAAAGATATTTTTGATGGAAGACAGAGACTCTCTCCCTGTTCCCCTTCCTCCCTTTTAATCTGAAAATCACATCACAGTTGTAGTAGATGGCTAGGGAGGAAAAAATATTTATTTCCTCTTTCCTATTTCCTCTAAGCGAACCTGCTGATCTCCCAGCACAATTTGTGCACTAGTATTTCCCACCAATCTGCCAGAACTTTTTCCTAAGTACTTATTTAGCTTTGATAAGAGTTTCTCTGAGTTGGTCCCAAAATTTTATGCTCCACCAGGTTCTTTAAGACAGACTTTGAAAGCTTGGTAAAATAGCATTAATGTCTTCACACATAGCCCTGCAATCTGCCTGTGTTATGAGCCTCTTGCCATCACACAGAATTAGATATATAAGAAAAGAAAAACCCAGGATCCAGAAATACAGCCCTGCGAGAAAAGAAGTAAAAAGAAGACCCTAAATTGAAAACCACTTCTGAGAATATTCTAAGTCTTTTGTAGAGAAATTATTAAATTCATCTTGGAAAGAGGAGTCAGTGGTCAGTTTATTGTAGCTCACTTTAGTTTTGCAGAAGAAAACAGGATACAGAAAGCCTCTTTAATCTGGTACTGAAAGCAACAGAAGCCATTAACTGAAACTGAAGACATGCTCCAACAGAAATAAGGTGCCATTTTCTGTCTATGGGGTGATTATTTCCAGGCACAAGCTGCAGAGGAGAAAATTGTGATGTCCATTTCTTGGTGGCTCTGAAGTCAGCTTAGATGCTTTACGCAAGATAAAATTTTAGCCAAATATGAGCCTTATTTTAAGTGATAGGAAGCACTGGAGATCAGCAGTCAGGAAATGGAAGAGCCCAGGCATCCTAGAGGTCAAAACAGGTGACTGATACACCTAGCTGTGAAGTGAGTGCCTACAGAGCCCCTAGCTCTGTGGGGACACTATCTTTAACAAATGAATACTGGGAAAAGTAGAAGCATCAGGACAATTAATCCGTTTGACTGTTACTATTAGATATATTTCAGCCTCACTTTCTGAGTGATGTTACCAACGTTGCATTGTCCATAGCCTCTAGGCATATAGAAAGCCTGCTCCAAAAGGACTTTGCAGCCTTACAACTATTAGAACTGCATTAATTTGAAGGCAGTATGCGTGTCAAAGAGATCAACCTCCATCAAGCAGGGTTTGCAGTTTCGAGTCAGGCTGGAAAAATAAGAAATGATGATGTGAAGAGAGGAGAGAGGTCCGGAGTTTACCGTGCTGATGGTATCTAATTGTAGCAAAGTTTCTAATCATTAGATCCGCTGTGAATCAGTTTTGAAAAAACTTTGCATGAGTTTCCAGAATAAATGAGGAATTGAAATGCTGCCTTGTGATGTGTATGGCAAATTGTCCTTTCCATTTAAGCTGGAGACAGTGGTATAGCTTTACAGTAAGTCTTTATATTCTTATTTATTATCTCATTGGAGATAATAATAGCAAGGGATGCTATTTGTCTGAGAGCTCTAAATTGTGAGATAGCTGAAGCAAAGCACAAATGGTTAGAAGTGCTCAACAAGAGGTGGGAGAGTTGGAGTGGACAGGATAGCACCTGTGCAGATCTGTGAACTATGATGACCCAAGAGAGCAGTCTGTGAGATGGACGAGCCTCAGTTCAGCTGATCAAAACTTGACATCAAAACAAGAACTCATCTTCATGTAATACTGATTTGATTCCTCAGCACTGTGAGCTGCAAAATTTCTTAGCATCTGAATGTCTACCATCCAACATAACTTCTAAATATGAAAAAAAAAAAAAAAAGAAGAAATGCTTGCAAATCTGATGGTCCCTGAACTAAATAGCACTGAAAACTTTACCTTCTGTTTGCAACACTGTTACTTATTACACTAGGCATTACTGCCCAACACTTCCCAATGCTCGCTCTAATCCTGTGAATGTAGAGGGATTGTGTAATATTGCTGTTCGGGATTGCACAACATAGCTGCAGCTACTTTGCAGAAGTTCAGTACTGAATGCTTTCGTCTGGTTGTTGTCAAAAATGTCATTAGAATTTCCTCTGATCACAGTGGGTCAGTCCATATGGACAACTGTAAAAAGAAGTGATGCTGAGATAGGAAATACCCCATGGCGTCAGGATGACAAATTTTCATGATGTAATAGTAAATCATATTGTTTAGAGGTTTGCTTAAAAGAACTGTACTGTGGGTATATATGAAGATCTCAGCTGTTTCACTTAAATGTAATTTTTTAGTTCTTGTGTTTATAGATAGATGAGAATTCCTAAAGAGTTAAAAATCAGAGGATTAACAACGACAACAGGGTGTTTGTTGTTATTTTTGAGGTGATCTCATGAGTTTTGTTTTCCTGATTCGTGATTCTGTCATGCTGGTGGAAATATGGGTGAAAGCTCACAACTCCTTTATTACTGGACTAATCTCACCAAGAAATTATGACTTTAGAGGAAAAGAAAACAAAAGAAATGCTGAGTGCAATCATTATTTTATGTTTCTTGAGCCTCCCTCTAATGTGGTTACAGCGTTTAGAAAATATTTCTGCTTAATGTGAAAACTGCTGGCTGAAAATTAAGAAATTTAATTCTGGGCAGTCTCCAGCTTCTGCTGTCACTCATTTGCTTCTGATTGGTTTATTTTTTGGTGAGGATACAATGAGCCTAAGTTGTGAGACGAATTTGAAAAACAGAAAACTTGAATGGTTTAGGTTGCTTAAATTTTGTGGTAAGAGGAACCTTGTTTTCAGAGTCTGAAATGCATTTCAGATGCACCAAGTGGAGGAACATGTAATGCTATTGTTTCCAAATACTGCTTGAATAATGTCCCAAGCTCCTCCATGTCCAGTCCCAATAAAAATTAAATATGAATAACAGTAGTTGGATACCACATCTATTTCAAATACCAAATGCAAGACATGCTTCTTGAATACAAAAAGTAAATCGGACATTACCATGTGAAATAGAAGAAAAACATAAGTAGAACTTGTAAGCCTGCTCTAACCAGTGAGGCAAAGAAGGGAAAACATCCTCTAAACAAGTCATCTTCCCCTTGAACTCCCTCATTCTGTAAACATATTCGCAGACATTTGGGCATTTTCTCTTACCTGTAAAGCTTGGACCATGTGTAGTGCTAGCCTATACGCATCCAGTCCTATAAGATGAAGATTGGCCTACTCAGGCTTTTAGTTCTCCCTCCATGGAGAGAACAGGTTGGATAGAGCTTTTGGAAATCTGGTCTATTAGGTGACCACCTATCTCTGATAAGGGTGTAGGAACAAGATGATTTTTAGGATCCCTTCTTACCCAAGTCGTTCCGTGATTCTTTGTTTCTATTACCTTTAGGAAACTTCTATCAATCACCATTTGGCTCAGTACTTGGCCCAATGGCAGCCACCATTTGTAGAGATCAGAGAGGAGGGGAATTTTGCACAGCTTTTAAAGTCCTTGAGATGTATTCAAAACCAAGGACTCACTAGAAATCTTTGCTTAGTCACTGTGTTTGGACTCTGTGTGTTACCTGTACTCAGTGCTCAATTTACCATCAAAATCAGCCTTTGAATAAGTAATTTCTTCCACCTTCAGAATGTGGGAAGACTAAGTCCTCTAATTTTTTTTTATTTTAATTCTAGATTTTTTTTCCTGAATGCTTTAGATGTATTGGATACTTCATAAAATATGCTGAGCACTTTCAGAAATTGACGTTGAGACCTATTTGAAAGTTCATGCATGATTTTTGTGCAAACCTAGTTCTAATTTCATTGCTCTGCCAAGAAGGCATGCAGTTCCTTCCTCCACATGAAAATCAAGCAAACTACTCTTCTGGGAGAAGCCAACATGAGAAAAATATTATCCCTTTTCTAGTCTCAGCCATCCCAGTTCTGATGAATGTGCTCTTCTGAAGGCCAGGCAAAAATTCTGCATCCTGGGGACATACCCACATACACAGATGCTCTCATCAAGGATAGATTTCTTTCTCTCTTATAATCAATTGAATCAGTGCACCTAGTCAGCAGATGGCTAATATCATCCCTTGCAAATACAAAATAGGCCACAAGTCCCCTGTGAGGTTAAAGCCCATGGCTGATGAATTGTGGTCAGAAGGAAGGAATAAGACCAAGTAATGTTTTTTCTCTTCATTTTCAGTCCTGCCCTAACTGGGGACAGACATGACACTTCCAGTGCCCTAAGACATAAAGTTATAGCGTTTTCCTTTACTTATCTGCAACCACCTGAAACTCAGGTATTAAGCTAATAAATAACTGTGCTTGCTTCTATGATTGCTTAAAAAGAAAGGGGAACCTTTCAGAAAGGCAGTAACACTAGAAATATTACATTCTGTGAAATAAAACCACTGTCTCTGTATGCAAACAATAACCTCTTTTTTGGAAACCAGTTACTCCAGTTGTGAGCAATGATGTACCAGTGGATCTGCTTGTTCAAAGTGTAAAACATTCTGGTTGCTCTCTGGGCTGAAAGATTTGAGACAGTTTCTAATTGAGGATTTATTGTTTGCTTTCTGTTTCTTTTTAACGTGTCCTCATTTTTATGCTTTTTTCCGTCATATAGTTATGCTTTGAGCAAATTCAGTAAAAAGTAACTTAATCTGTTCAATAGATCAAGGTCTTTCACATCATGCAGCTCTTGGCTTTTTTTTTAGAAGACAGAAGCTCTTTTTAGCAGTTGTTACAGTAAATCTCTGGTAATTAGTCATTTGAACCATTTCAGAGCTATTCCATTTCCATTCTAGGTCAAATCTTATCAGATTAATGCTAATTTATTGGCATTTTAAATAAATAGTTTTTGTTATTCAATAGTGTTGGGCCATTATATTATTTCCCTTACTGGCATAGCTATAGGAAAGATCAGAAAAGACTCTGGGATAAAGACTGGTCTAGCTGTGTGCTCTGATTTTGATGTGTTCTGGATCTGGTTAATCTTATGTAGTTTGAATTTAAGAATTATTTTTAAATTAACAGCTAGTGTTTTTCCACCGTTAATCATTAGTCCTGGAAGATAAGCCTAAGATGTAAAGATGTTTAGGTTAGATATTAGGAGGAAGTTTTTCACTCAGAGGGTGGTGATGCTGTGGAACAGGTTGCCCAAGGAAGTTGTGGATGCCCCATCCCTGGAGGCATTCAAGGCCAGACTGGATGTGGCTCTGGGCAGCCTGGTCTGGTGGTTGGTGACCCTGCACATATCAGGGGGTTGAAACTAGATGATCATTGTGGTCCTTTTCAACGGAGGCTGTTCTATGATTCCCAGAGTGTAAGTAAAGAACATAAGCTCATTTTCTATTTACATAGCTTACTCTGGAATGCTGAGAGACAGAAAACAATCAATGGAATTAAAAACTAAGTGTAAGGTCTGAAAGCATATTTATGACCAGATGAGAAGTTTACACTGCACATCACCACAGTAATCAGTACATTTCATAGTCAGTGAAAGCTATGGTCATAATCTAGAGTAAATAATAAATTAATGCAAGCATGGAACTAGAAAGGCTCTGGGTCTAAGTTCTGGTAATGATGGTACTGCACCAAATACTGTTTTTACTGCAATATTCAAATCATGGTTAGGCTTTTGTTCCTGCTACCTCTGTTTACAGCTCTGCTATATCCTCATCTCTTATTGGATTAGTGATCATAGTTTCTAGCTGAAATTTATTTATGGTCAATACAAGTATTCAGTGACCATTTGGTTTTATACTAGCATTTTAAGGTGTAAGTAGCTCTTCTTCATTGGTTCATTTATAAAGATAATGCCTCATCTCAGTTCTTGTTTTTAAAACTTAAGCAAGCCAAATTCTTTAGTGTCTTCTTGACAGATGAGCTCTCCACTTCCTGACGTGCCTCACAGCAAATTCTTTTTATCTGCTCCTGTTTGAATGTGTCTCCTTCGAGCAAAATTTTCAGAAAGTTATTGCATAGACGTGACTCAGATGTAGACATAATGTAGAGACTTTTCAGAGGGCTTCTGAAATGACTGTGACAGACCTGAGAAACAGCCAGACCTCTCTTTCTCCTTGCTTTGATCATTAGAACCTGCACCTTATTTTTAAATACTAGTGTTCTGCATTCTGCAACTCTGCAGATTGTGCTTCTCACCTTATTTACCTGCACTAGGGGATCGGGTGTTTTGTTAGGATTTCTTGACTGATGCTGTCTTTCTTTTCCAGGGAGGTTCAGCTTTTTCTCCAGCATCCATCATCACAAAGAGGAGAGCTCAAGCCCAAGCAGCAGTCCTGGCTGATGATGTCGGATGCCCCTCATCGACCAGTGAGGAAATTGTAGCCTGCCTCCGCCAGTTGCCTGCTCGTGTCCTCAACGATGCACAGACTAAGGTACACTGTAGTAATGTGTATGCCATTATGAGAGGAATCAACAACAATTTTCTATTTAAATAAAGTTATGAGGAAGCATAAAAAATAAATTGGGCTGAATCCCTGTGAGAGAGGAACTGGACTGTTTTGTGGAGTGGCATCCACTTCTGACCTTTGAATTCTTCCTTAGATTGAAATACTTTTACACTATTTTGACCATTTCTTCCAATATTAATCCCAGTATAGTTTTTGCCCTCTTTCACTCTCATTTCATCTGCACTTGATTGTTACTCTAGAGGAGAAACATTTATCTGTAGTTTCAAGAATTGCATTTTTGCAGAAAAAGGAAATGGGGATGGTATCCACACTGTTTCTTAAATGGGAATCTTGTGAAAGCTGCAATACAGTTCTAGAGATGGATCCTTTATCCACAGCTAAAAACATTCACTGCAATGCATTATCCAGTCAGGACTGGCAGAGATCCAATCTCTGATTAAAAATAGCATTTCTTTGACTTTAAGACCATCAATTTTCTAAGCCAGTTCAACTCACTTCATCTATTAAGACTGTCAGTAAAAGCATTGCTTCTTGCAGTGGTGAGTTTGCACTTATATCTGCAGATCACTTGTTCGCTATGAATCTGCCATTCAGTTCTCTAAAGCATAAGTAAAATGGAAAAGGTAAACTATTTAACTGCACTATTCTTGTGGGGTTTTTTTTGTTGTTTTTTTGGTAGCTCCTAGCGATAAGTGGCCCATTCCAGTACTGGGGTCCAGTGGTAGATGAAGTTTACCTTCAGGAACCTTTAGCTAAAGCCCTGCAGCGCCCTCGACTTCAGAAAGTAGATCTGCTCATTGGAAGTGCTCAGCAAGATGGACTGATCAGCAGAGCTAAGGCAATTAAGGTAGGAAGAATAAAGCAATCTTTTCTTATTAGGTTTGTCACTGCTGGTGGTTAATGGAACATGGTTAATTCAGTCTTTTTCATGCCAACCTTTTTCTGTGACCTTTTTTCTTCATTGCCCATAGGAAATAAATGCTCCTGAACAGGTGTTTCTGAATAAGAACTAGGTATGGCTAACATTAACAATTGCCTGATTTTTATAGCTCAGATTTTGAGCTATAAACTGGTGAAATAAAAAATAATTGGGTCCATGAAGTACTTTGGACATAAGTCCTCAAAGCCATGAAGGTCTTCCTGGAAGATTGTACTTCTTGTAAACCCTTTGGCACTTGAGGCAGTGTATTTACCTCTTCTAGTTCAGCTGCACATCTCTACAGTGGGAACTATAGCACTTCCCATTTAGCACTGCTAAAATTAAACACTGCAAAATGCTAAAAAATCAACAGGATTATTTTAAACAACATCTAAGAGAACTAAGTTGCAATCTTTCTGTAACACTGGGGATTTCATAAAAGGTCAATCCTAGCTTCCCTTTTCAGGTAGTGCACAGCACACAGACATGTTTGTTTAAGAATTAATGATAAAATAATGATAAAATAAGTCTGGATGAAGACTTTTTGATCCACTTGAAGAAAGCTGATATTGCTTCTTTAGTCTTTGTCAGAAGTTTTCTGCTTTTATTTCATGTGCCCTTCTCTTTTGAAATCAATTAAAAGTGGAAGTTAGGCACAGTAAGTGGGTTGTGATCCTGGAGGCTGCAGATACTGATCTGGACCCTGTCAGAAGGGAATAACCCTCAGTAGCCTAAGTGCAATCATGTGATAAATTAGGAAATTCTAATTAGGAAATGAAATTCTTTCCTTTACCAGTACTTCCACATATGACTGCAAAACAAATGAATTTCCATGCTGAATTGAAAATGATGCACCAAATCAATCATTGTGTTAATGAAACTCACAAATATGAACAGCCAGCACTGTCAGGTTGAAATGAAAACTCACAGTTTGATAATGAAATGTTGCCTTTAAAAAAGAAAATCTGTGATATCTTTGGAATTTTTTTATAAAGACTTGCAGAAAATAAGCTTGGAAGGAACTCAGTAAGCTGGTACAACTATACCCTAAGAAGTGGTTGTGTCTACCTTAACCCAAGAAACCTGTTTTAAAATCCCCTACTACTGAAGTTCAGAAGAACGAAAGGGTTCAAATGTCTTTACTTAGGAAGATAATTAACTTCCTTATTAGTTATTATAATAGTATCTATCTCACTTGGTGCTACTGCTATAAGTTAGATTTCATCTCCGCTCCAGAAAACTCATAATATTCATTATAATTGGTTATGTTTTGATTTCTCCTTTTGACTTTCTTGAGTTGTTTTCTTGTTTTTACCGAGAAGAGATTTTTCTTTTAATCCACATTTTCCTATTTCTACCTTCCTATGTCAACAGGTTTTAAGGAGTTGAGTGCTCTGAGTAGTCTGTTTTCCTATCTATCTTCAGATTGTGTACCTAAAGACATGCTGTAATGTTAAAGCCACCTCATTTTTCCCTTATCCACACACTTCATTAATTTCTAGCAAATGCTAACACTGCCTCAATCACTGAGCTATTTAAGCACCTAAGGAGTTGCAACCAAAGTCAGATGATAAAATCCTGAGTAGGCCACAGACACATTTAACCACAGTGAAAGAAATTAATGCAGGTGGTGGTTGTTACTGTTGGTGCTTTGTTTCCTCTGTCCTAATGACATAGTGATCCTTGATCTGTGTTAACTCTCCTCTACTCTTCCCACAACAAAAGGAGAAGGATTTGAGACATAACACAACAGCAACTACTCTTCTACTTCTATAATTTGAAAGCTTCCCTTGAGGTATTTTTGACTTAGATCTCTCTGGGAAGACTCAAAGTTATTTTTACTGATATATGCTAAGGAAGGTGGGTGGGCATGGCTGGTGGGTAGAGCACTGAACTCAATGTAGAGAAACAAGGCATTGTTGTAGTCAGAGACAAACTAGGAACTAAGTTACTTCAGCTATTCTACAGAGGGGGCAGAACCTCCTAAGGTAAAGTAACCCTTTCTTATCAATCAATATTGTAACAGTGAGAAAATCCACCTGTGATTGTGAATGTGCTCCAACTCTGTAATGAAAAGAACCATGTATTAATTTGGGCAAATGAACAGCACAGCTAAAGGGTACTGTAGCAATATACAAAATGGGAAAAGTCCTTCCTTTGCACCGATGCTTTAATACTGTAGCTGGTGAGGAGACAATTTTAGCCATTTTAGATGTAAGGAAGACAAGCTTATCACCTCAGACTGAAGCTTCATATGAAAGTTTCAGAAACTCTAAAGTTTCTAAAGAAACAGTAAAGAAGCAGCCAACAAGTGAGACCAAAGCCTCTAGACTGCAACTAGACCTGAACATGGTAAACACAGTTTGTACTATGTTGTTCTGTGGGGGCTTACTGAAATTTGGCTGTGTTGATTGTCTCTGTACTTCTGCTATAAGACTATACTTATGACTGTTCAGACCTTTATTATTAAAAATGAAAGAGAATGACAGAAAGCACACAAGAAACCAGGTCTATGCTAGCAAAACATTTCTGTTTGTTTACCATTAAAAGCTGAAATCTCTTGATGATGTCTATATCAGACATTCATGCTCAATATCTTGCCCATGGTAGTGACCGTTTTATGGCATTCACCTGAATGCTTATTCATGTGAACTCAGACAGATTTACCACTTCCTGGAGCACTGCGTACTCATCTCCAATGCAGCCATCTGATGGTTGAGTATAAGTGAGAAACAAAGCAGGGCTTGTTTAGGGAACAGCAAGTGGCACCATAATGCACTATTATGTGGCATATGGAGCAGTTAACTCTGAATCCGTTATCACAATTCCCATGACAGACCTTCAGGGATATTAGCTGCAAACAGTCATAGATCAGAACAGCTGAGCAGAAACCTCTAAAAATGTTTATTTCAATTCCCTTATGGGCAAAATTGTTTCCTATGCTATATGAGATGTTCAGGTGATAGGATCCAACAGTTCCTACTGGCATTAAATTTACTCATGCTGATGTGTCTCTGTGGTTAGTCTGCATATTGTGTGTAAGTCATTACAGCCCTGTTGATGTCCTCCGTATATTCTGTGCCTGCTGCTTAATCTCCTCGTTGCAAGAACTGTTGACTTTCTTTTTATTTGGAAAACTAAGAATGCACTTTGCATGTTTTCTTTCCTTCCCATTTATTTGGCTACTTATCCTCAGAACCAGGACATAGGAGAGTGAATAAATAGAAGTATAGTCTATTTACCCCATGTCAGCAACGGAACCTAAGCAGAGCAGATCTTCCATCCTACACTGTAATACAGTCAGTTAATTTCTTCATGGGTAAAGACATCCAGCTACATGCAACAGATGGCAGATAAGTGTGTATTAGCTGCAATGACCTGGTGAGCAGTGTTCTGATAAATGCCATCAGTGAGGAGAATGGGCTGATATAAGCTCTTTATTTCATCTTGCAGCCATCTGGAATAATTGAAACACTGCTGAATAGCTGGCAGGGTCTTTCAGCATCTTTTGTGATTAAGTTTATCAAAAGACATTTAAACCGAGCATCTCTGTACAGTCTGTTAGCATTATCACTACTCCAGTTTCTCAGAAAATTACATTTTGCCCGTGGAAGATGTAAATATTTGTTTACCAACTGCAACACTTTCTTTTTAAATGAAATACCAGACCAGACTCGCTCAAATGCTCTAGAAGCCATACTGCAGCAAGAACAGTTAGTATTTTTAGCTCATTATTTAGGCAATGTTTATGATTGCTTTGCATCACCAGAGCAGTGGAAAGCAATGCGCCTGCTGTCTTTAATTATTTTCTTACCTATTTATTAAAAAAATATTGAAAACTTCACAACAACTCAGAGGTCAGTTTGTACCACTTCAGAGGCTCCCCTGAAAAAAAATTATTTTACATAATGTGCAGCTGTTTCTTCTAATCAAGTAGCAGCTGTTGTATCTACTGCTACTTGAAAATTGTTCCTTGGCCATATAATTTCTAAAGGGGAATATTTTGTGGACATGGAAAACTGGTCAAACAAATTCTGAACGATTAAGATACTTTGTCTTTTTAATGTTTTATGGGTTTTGACTATATTGTTTTGATTGGTGTTATCATGTTAAAGTCAGATATTTAAATTACATTTTATAGTAGCCAAATCAACTCTTGAAACATCGTATTTCAAAACGTGCAATGTTAGTGCTGGTTGGGATGAGAATCTTAAAATGTTTCACAGATGCCAGTTCTGTTTTCATTTGGTTCTGCTTCTGTCAGCTGACTCACCACATCGCATGGATCCCACTCAGTTAAGAACTGATTGCTGAAAAAGGTCACCAGAAATTTCTAGGGCATTTTGAAGATCACAGAAACTAGTACACAAGCCCAGTAAAAACCTAAAAGCAACCACATTGAGTCAGATTTAAGGCCCAGTTAGCCCAGAACACTGTTTTCAGCAGTGGCTAAGACATGGATGTTTACAAGAATATATAAGCAAATATGATACTTTTGCTAAATGTTCTGAACCCACAGTACTTCGTAGCTTAAAGACATCCTAATCAGAATTGGTCTCTGTATTTTCTAACTGTCAACTGATGTTTTACTTTTCCATTAGTTTCTTCACGAGATTTCATCTTCACCATCAGTTCTGATATCCACAGCACCTCATGGCAAGTTGTTCCTCAGCTTAACCATGCATTGCATGATGATCCACCTCATTCTCTGTGGTTTTGAACCATGACGTTTGAGGCCTAATAGTTGATGAGGCAGTGAATGATCAGTTCCCAGAGCAAATGGTTTCAAACTAAGAGGGGAGATTTAGATTGGATATAAGGAAAATGTTTGTAGGATAAAGGTCATGAGGCACTGGAACAGGTTGCCCAGAGGCTGGATGCCCCATCCCTGGAGATGTTCAAGGTCAGTCTGGACAGGGCTTTGAGCTGTAAATGTCCTTGCTCATTGCAGGGGAGCTACATGACCTTTAAGGGTCCTTTCAACTCAAATGGTTCTGTGACTCTATGAAATAGAATAGAAGCAGGAAAGATGATTAAATTTACTTTATGCTTAAGAGCTTTGACTCTGCATCGACACAGGAAAGTATGTTTTTTTCACAACTGTTAGCCAAATCCTGCAATCTCAGTCACCAAATGAGAGATTCCTATTTAGACAGCAGCAGTGTTTCCACTGGATATTGGAGACTTGACTTGAATTCTACCAAAGCCAATGAAAAGCTTGATTCTGAATTTTGTGGATTTGCCGTCAGCTCTTTAGTGATAATTTCCATTTCTTGCAGAAAAAAATATATGTGTCCATGCTGTATGCAAAGTCAATGATTTTGCAGACAAGTGCACTATGCAGTTTCATATGCGGCATTTGTGCAGATGAAATGACGTGTCATCTGTCTGTTGCTGATCTTTTTTGGATTACAGCCATGTTACTAAAACTGGCACCACATGATTCTTTTCAGTTTGCATGGGCCAAAGTCTAGCAAAAGAAGAATTTATTACAAATACAAGGAAAATTGCCAAGATCTTTTTAGACCTTGGGATATTTGCTAGTGAACTCCCTTGTAAAGTCATTTAATCAAACTGCACAAAGCTTTAAAGCATGTCAGTAAAGACAGGCCTAGGCCTCAGCAGTGGGAGACTAATTTTCCATCTTTCATTTCTGTGAATCTGTTGAAAAGTAATTATTCCTTCTGTACTTTCTGTGTAGGGTTGTGGAAAGACCTTCTAGCTGCATGATGAAAACCAGCTGCAGGCCATCGAAATAATATATTCAATAAAGCATCTCTGGTAACTGGACTGGGCAAATACCCTTATATTTTGCTTCAGACTAGCTGCCCAAAATAATGTAGGTGGTTTATTAGATCTTTTTCTCTGGCACTCTAGTACTAAATTTCAGCAAGCACGCACCTGCAAGGTGTTCTTTGTAGAAAGGAGTTGTGTTTTTTTGTTTTTTTTCAGGACGTTGCTCTGTTTAAGCTGAAATAAGTTCTACCAAAAAAGGGGAAAAAAAAAAAGAAAAAAAGAAAAAGGTGAACAGTCTAAATTAATACGACAAAAATTTCCTCAAAGAAAGATGTGTTGAAAAATTTCAGCAGTCTTTAGCTTTGTTAAAAATAGAATCAGCTGAACAGTTTGGTATAGGAGACAATCCCCTGCTATCAGTAATTCCGCAGAGACATGTCCTCACTGCTCTCGGGAAAATGGCATTATGTCAGCCAAGGTTTCAGTCTCTCAAACTCATATATAGGGCATTTCACTCTCTGAAAGGAATAGGGGTTATGAATTATAATGATTGCTACTTCCACTGAGTTTTGGAGGAGAGTGATTTCTCTTCCAAGGCTAAGGCAGGTATTATTCCAGTAACGACTGAAATAAAGGCTTTATAGCAGACTTATTTCTTTGTAAGCACTTACTGAAGAGTCAAAGTGATATAGCCATGTGTCAGTATTCTCTAATGTCCAAAGGTGAGGAGCAATCTCTCTCTTTCTCCCCTTTAGTTTTCCCACTCAAACTCATGAGAAAGGCAACACTGGGCACATATACACTAAGGAAACATCTCTGTTGACTATTTTTCTGTAAGAGCCAGCTGAGTTTTGCAGTATTATAGCTACAACTCACCAAAACTATTTCTACAACTTGGATCTACCAGCTTAGTGATTCAGTCCTATGTTAATTAAAGGAAGTCAATTTTGCTGTTTGGCGACTGTCTTGGGAAAATAAAAGTAGGACTGTTCCTTATTTCATCCTCTAAATCAGAGGTCATGGTAAAGAGAACTCATCCCATCAGAGGGATATCTGAGCCTGTATTGTTCCATTAAAAAAAAAAAAAGTCTATTTTGATTTTGTTTGCAAATTCCATTTGTTTTCTTCTCAGAAATTTGAAGAAAGTCAAGGAAGAACTAGCAGCAAAACAGCCTTTTATCAAGCTCTGCAAAATTCTCTTGGAGGAGAAGACTCCAACTCGTTCATTGAAGATGCAGCTACCTGGTATTACTCCCTTGAACATTCAGCTGATGATTATTCATCATTTTCCAGGGCTTTGGAAAATGCCACCCGGTAAGAAACTCATCCTATGATAATTATATAACTGGGGTTATGGAAGGTTTGTTTTGCTTATCTCCAGTGTGCATTTATATTCTGAATAACATGATAAATTCTTATGCAAATGAATAGAAAATGGGCTATATTATTCTGTTTTCCGCAAAGCTTCCAATAACAATAATAAAGAGAAATGTAAGGGGCTTTTATACTTTTTGAAAAGGTTGAGAAAGTTTTCCAGAACTGTACATTGGATTCAAATTACTAATGTTTCTTATATACATTTTCATATCAAAGATGTCTTGTTATCTGCACACTCTTTGTCAATTACTCCTTGAGTCTTCTCATCCCTGCGACAGGGAATATAAATAAATTAGATTGTATTAAAAAACACTCACGTAATTATACAATTATATGCTATTTTTACTCTTCAGAAGTTTGGAGACATTACAATGTTGTAGATTGTAGAAATATATAAATGTTGAAAATCAGTATTTTTTATTATTTTAAGTGGTTGTTTAGGAGAGTGCAATGTTTTTAGGTGATCAAGTTTGAAAACTTTGATTTCAGCAATTGCATGAAGTTCTATATTATGAAACCAATGTCTTCACCATGACAGGCTTTCTACAGGTTAAACAGTTTGTGAATGTTCATAAAAGTGGCTCTCAACATAATTCTAGTCATAGCTAATCTTCATTTTATCCATGGCAGAAGAATTCCCTTTGGCTTATTCATATGTTTCTTTGACTCATGCAATCACTTGTGCCAGTGTACAGTGGTTGCATAACCTCTAAATCCAGGATTTAGTCCATTTACATATGATTACCCATGGTGAGAGAATTAGGCAATGCAAGACTTATGTATGAACACAAGGTCTTTTTGCGGAGGTGAAAGGAGAAAGGATTTCAGGCTCTCACCCTATTTAGTCCATCAGGATACATCATAGACTCAAAGTGCCTCCCAGTCTCTTTGATGGAAATAGTTGTAATGTGATTGAATATCAGCAGAGACATTGCAGGCAGGGACCACCTCGTAAATATGAAGAGCTTCAACATCATGATCTGTTTATCCAGTTATTGTGCATGGCTCCAGGGTCCAGCAGCTCTGGAAAACAATCAGTTTGAACAACTCATTGCTCAGTTGTGTTAAGACTCTAAGGCAGTCATGACATTAAAGCTGGGCACCAATAGCAGGCCATAAACTACTAGGTGTCTTCAGGTTGGGTCACATGGCAGTTTGATAGGCTGCTTGATCTTCAGAGAAGACTGGAATTTTCTCTCTTGGGAGCCAATTTGCTTTTGCTGGTAGCAGATCTTGAGCTGTGGGGTCTCAACTCATTTCTCTGAAAGGAGGCAAACAGAGAAGAAATCTTACCTCTTTTTCCTGCCAATGAGCAGACACTGAGGCAATTTTTAAGTGGAACAGATCTTCAGAAAAAAAAAACAAAAAAAAACCAAACTATTTCCAAGTTCCTTTTCCTTCTTCAAGTGCAGTTTAGTTATGAAAATAGTTTCCACTTCTAAGGTGATGTGTTTTATAACATGATGATTGAATATGTCGGTCCAAGCTGTTTCACTCCTCTGTTCTCTTGAGATATCATAGCTACAAGCTCCTGGTATCTGGCTTCTCAGCACTAATGGTTTCTGTCACACCTCGGGTATCTCTACGAGACTTTAGAGGCAAGGCTTTGCTTTCAGTAGATCTTTGTCCTCCACTAGGATGGCAGGCTGTTGCTCCAGGGGAGCCTCAGGGAGCGGAGGGTGAACAGGAGCCAAGAGTCACTTGGAAACATCTGATCCAAGATAGCAGTGACTACATCTGTTCCAGGAAGACTTCTGGGTGGTCCAGGTGCGCCAGTGCATTGAGGTCACAGCACAAACAAGCCAGAGGGCTGTGGATTGAGCTGTGTGCCATTTCTCAAGTCTTGCACTGTGCAGCATTTGCTGAAGAAAAGGACAGCAATCACTGCCTTGTGACCTTCCTGTCCGGAGATTACCTCCATATGGAGCTGTTCTAAGGGCAGTCACATTTGGTCATCCATGTTCAGCCTACATGCTCAGCATGGTGCAGACATTGACCTTTGCAAAGCTGTAGCAGTTAGCACGCTTGTTTGCAGCAGGGATGTGCTATACAGAGAGCAATTCCGGCTCTCAGCCTCATCAACACAGGAATTACCTGCCAATTTACAACATGAAGCAAATGACTTCGTTAGGAAAAGAAGTGATTGGCTTAGAGTCTCTGCAAGGAAGCATGGGAATCAGAAGTGAAACCAGAACATCTGATGATAAACACTTCTATTTTTTTACAGAATTATAGTCAACTACATCAGTATTGCATATAGAACAGAGAAAATCTTCTTGATTTTGTTTTTAACAAAAAGCTTACCTCCAGCATTATTCTCAGAAAAATTCTCTATCAGGAAGTTATTACTTCAAGATTTAACAAGTTTCTGAAGTGCAAAAAGGAAAATAGAGTATTTTTTGTGAATTATATATGTCATGCGTATCTGATGACTTTAAAACATTTCCACTTTTAAAATTGTTTTAGCTACAATTCTCTGATTTTTTTTTCTTTTCTATAAAATAAGTTTCACTTTCTTTTTCTTTTTCTTTTTCTTTTTTTTAAACTCTGGTATCCTATGCCTGTAAGAAATAGACATCTCCTTTTTGTGGTAGTTTGTTTTTTAATTTGCCCAGAATAGCTGACTTATTCTTTCCTCTATAACACCAAATTAGAAACAGTTTAAAATGTCATTTGCTTCATGTTGTAATTAAGCAGGTCATTCCTATGTATTTCAAAGCATTTCTTGAGAGCTAATGCTCTCCACAATTTTCAAAGGCCATTTTCTCATGTACAAACTTGCGCTGGTAGGTATGTGAAGAATGGTAACTTTCATTTTGTATGGGTGTTGTCAACCATAACTGTCAAAGAACATTGTGGTCAGCCAGCCCATAACTTGTGGTCTCAGAGTTCAGCTTAAAATAAACTGCTGAACCAAAATAGCTACCCAACTGATGGCTTGCAGAATTGTATTAGTTAAATATATCAGTGTGTTTTTATGCTTCTCTGGCACTGTTGCTTCTTGCCACCAGTCGTTCTTTTTTTACCCACCAAGTCTGAAAGAACAACTAGTGCTTCAGAGTCACTAGGCTGTGAATGGTAACCTCCCAGTTCTGCAGCAGATACATTTGTGTGTGCTCATATAGTTATGATATATACATACGTCCTCGAGCATCCTTGAGTCTGTGTGCTTTTTAAATGAGAAATGGTGATATACTTCTGTATTTATGATATTGCATTGAGGAATCACAATGAAATATCACGCAGTAAGGTGTCTGTCTCTGTCTGCCTGCCTCTCTTAAAGCTCTTGAGCTCTTTCCAGCTACCATTCACTCCACATCACAGACTTCCAGCCTCTCTTCTGGGGATGATGGCAGCTAGGAAGGTTTACATATATTTGCATTCACTCATACCTTCATACTGCATGCCCAGATGGATCATTTCACTGTCTCATTGCACTCTTCTTGTTTAACCTTTCTCTCCCAGATATGCAACTGCACCAGCTATTGCTGAGCCCTGCAATACGTCTTCAATAGGGATCTCTTACCTATGCCAGCTCTGGAAATTCTATGCAAAAAATCACACAGATTCAAATACTGAAGTGATATCAGTGATCCTTAGCTCGGGAAATGTCTGTTTACTAGACAAGATTGCAACGTATTCATGCTACATGGAGACTTTTAGTGTTGCCAGCCTGAGTCCCCATAAACTGGACTAAAAACGGAAAGTTTTTTGTTTCATTTCATGATTGATTCTGTGTATTTATTATCATCACTATTGTTCAACACTCCATAAAAGTGCAAGTGCAGATAAACTAAATCCTAGTTTGCATGGAGCTCACAGTGTAAATGTGGTTTGTTTCAATACGGCTGAAGGTAGAGATATGAACTACTTTGGAAGATTTAAAGGAGGATATCAATTTTTGTTATGTGACTATGTCTGTTCCCCACTCCTCCTTTTTAAACAGTGACCAGTTTATCACATGTCCCATCATAAGCATGGCCAATCACTGGGCTGCTAACTCCAGAGGAAATGTCTTCATGTACCACGTGCCTGCAAGCTCCTCAGAGAGCAGGTAAGGAGATATGTTTTTTTTGTTTTTGTCAGATTTAGAGTTTGCCAAAACATGGCTGTCTGTTTGAGCACTCTGTGGAGTAAAAGGACAGATGTAGATACCTCAAATGAACAATTTGCATTAAGAAAAGAGGACTGGGATCGGACTTTTATAGGTTATTCCTCTGTTGGCTCTTTGGAACTGATGTTTTTGAACTCAGGCACTTCATGTTAGATGTCTAAGTTAGGTTTTGCTTTTCCAGCTTACCTCTCCTAGGGGATGGTGTACCTCCCCTACAAGGACAGACTGGGGCTGTTCAGCCTGAATAAGAAAAGGCTCCAGGGAGACGCAAGAGCGATCTTTCCATATCTAAAGGGGGCTATAAGGAAGATTCTTTAGTGGAGTTTGTTGCGATGAGACAAGGGAGATGGTTTCAAACTAAAAGAGGGTAGATTTAGACTGGATATAAGGAAAGTGTTTTTAGGATAAGGATGGTGAGGCACTGGAATAGGTTGCTCAGAGGGTAGGGAGATGCCCCATTCCTGGAGACATTCAAGATCAGGCTGGAAGGGGCTCTGAGCAAGCTGACCTAGCTGTAGGTGTCCCTGGTCAGTGCAGGGAGTTGGACTAGATGACCTTCAAGGGTCTTTTCCAACTGAAATGATTCTATGGTTCTATTATTTTAGTGTTGCCGGTTCCAGATAGCATTTCAGATTTCTTCTTTGTTCCTGATAAATCTTCCACAAAAAAAGCAGAATGTGTTCTAAGTCACCTAAAGTTCACAGATCTCAAGATAAATGGGGTACAAATTTTTAAGAACTGAACACCAATTTAACACTGCCCCCTTTTGAAGTCAGTGCAGCTGCACCACAACTATGCTGGATGGCCTTCATTGTGGTCAGGCTCTGGCATTTGTTCCTTCCTGCTCTAGCACTGCAACTTCTAATCAGCCAGCAGACTGTCTCATGGGAGAGAAAATATTTTTGATGACAAACATTTGCAGACAGAAGCTCCATGTCAGCCTTCATGTTAGCAGCCTGCTTGAAAATTTTTCAGAAGCTGCATCATTTTTGATATGAAAGATCTAAGTGGTAGCTTTATTCAAACCCAGACCCTCCTAGAAGTCAGGATGAGACACTGATGTCTGTGGGCACTAGCTAGCACTCTGGGTGCTGTGTAGCACACTGTGGTACCTCCTGGTGCCCCACTTTCACAGCCCTCCTGCCCCCACATCAGAGCAGCAAAGCCCACAGGGCTGCTTAACAAAAGGGATCTGCTAAGTGTCCTTATGGGGGAGCAGTATTCACCCCTTGCACTCCATATTGTCACGTTCATTTGTCTAAATAAGGTTTTCGAGACCCTTTCTGTTTTCTGAGGCTTTCTCTAAAGAGATGAGGAGCCACAATTGTTTGGAAGGGCTCAGGGGAGTGGACGGTGCATTCCTACTGGCACCATTTGATACTGAGAAGTTGCCTGTAAACTATGCATTTCTTTCCTTTTCTGATAGCGTAGTGAAAAAGCATTTGAAAGAAGCCAGCCAAGATCCAGGTTACAGATGATGTTGTGGTGGTAACACAGACTCGCTTTCTTTTTAGCAGAAAAGAACTTAATCCTTGGGGAGCCATTATTTTTCTGGCAGCTCCAGTGGGAATGTTCACAGTACTCTGTTTGGCTACCGAGAGGCTCAGATAAGTGGTTTTTGCAAGGCTGCAAATAGAGCTGAGCTATGGTATGCCAAAAATCCAGCCACACAGAAAGAAAAGTTGTGTTTGCAAATAAGCTAGCAAGTTCCCTCTTGGTTTGGAGAATGATAGTGATGCAGTCATCAGACATAACATCTTATTTGAACAGAGATGAAATAGTCATTTTGCAACTGAAAGTCACTGGTTTTGAGGCAGGGATTTTGAATGGATAAGGATTTCCTCTTCTACCTAGTCCTATTAAAAATGTCTCTTGGGCTCCTGTTACCTCTTCAGGAAAATAATGGTTTATGTAGGACTTAGCTATGCATTTCAGTAATATCTACATTGTTAGTGATCTTTTAAGCTAATTATTTTAAATTTTAGCACTAAATTTGTTAGTTTACTTTTTCATAACTCTCTTTAAAAATATTTATTATTACTTATTAAAAAATATTATTTATTATTCATGCTTAATTTTGTTAAAATAAACATCATCTTAGTTTTAAATCCAAGCATTTAAAAAATAAATTGTAGAATTTATCTTGTTTATATACCAGCAGGCCTCTTTTGATAGTACAACCTGACTGCTTATGAATTGATACACTTATTTTCCATAGGGCTTCTGCATCGCAAATGATAGATTTCCCAAAGACAACTCACTAGGTCTGCTGCTGAATATGCTCCAAACATTATTGACATTCATTCCTAAATGATTCCTTCCTTATTCTCTATCCCATTTTCATCGTGTGACTGACCTCTTTCCTTCTCCCTATGGCATCCTTCCCTCTATATAGCAAACATGCATTGCATGCTTTCCAGCAGCCTCACTGCCTGCCAATGTAGCAGTGCTAGGGAGGCTAGTTGCTTCTCATGAGACAGAGGCTAAAAACTGTGAGAAACCCTCAGTAATCTGAAACTGACAAAATGCAGTGTATGGGAACATAATGGGTGATATACCCTGTGGGATTACAATGATGATGTACATGAAACAATTTTCAAGTGGAATTTACTAGACAAAGATATGTCAACCATATTACTGACTCCCAAGAGACATCCATAACCACTAGAATAGCAAGTCCTGCCAGTTCTCAGGTTCTTCCTTGAAAATTATGACTCTCCTTAAGAGGAGGAACAGAGGCAGAGTAACATCAGCTTAAGCTAGAAGATAGGTTGTGTGGTTTGAACCTCCTCAGGAGAGGTGAGAATTAAATCTGAGACCCTGCCAACATTCAGACTATTACATTTATCAAGAGGAGAACACTAATACAGCCATTTCTTTGTGTTAATGAATGGAAAAACCGAAAGTATGTTTTGCATGTAGTAGGCATATCTGGGTTTTTCTGTGAGCGCACACACTGGATCAGTTCTCCTCAGTGAATGTAGATGGAGGAATACCTTATTAGATATTCTGATCACTCACAGGCGTTTGATAGAAAAATATTTTCTCAGCCTGTTTGATATTGGATCACATCTAGGTTGCTCTGACTTCTGTTTGTACAAATCTAAATTTCTACAGCATTATGTCCACAGGACAGCATAACAGATGAAATGTTTTTTGAGTCTTGGATGTCTAAATTCTACCTGTGATCTCAGTTTACACAGATGATAATGATAATAATACAAATTATCTATAACCAGTAACTACCTCACAGGGATATTGGAATGGGTTCAGATAATTGTAGCTATGGAAAACTATTTACTCTCTGATAAAATATTTTGACTGTGGAAATTGCCATTCACTTATTAGGCACAGGATAGAACATGTATATTGCACATTCTTCAATTTCGACTCTGTCACCTCTGTTCTATTTTATGTGTGTCCTCCAGATGTGTAACAGAGGAAAGAGTTAAAATGGAGAGATGAAAAATACTGATATTTCTTCTCATTTCACTTAGAGCAGTCTCTTAATAATTCACAGCAAGATAAACAAAAGGGACAAGAAGTCATCCAGTGAAGACAAACCCAACTGGAATGATGAGAAGTAGACCAAAAGTTATTAAACAGGGAGGAATGTTTTAGCAGTAGAAATCCATTAGTGAAAGTTCACGTGACAAATGGATGTTTCTAGAACGTACAGATGCACACTCAGACACACAAGGTCAGCACTAAACTTCACACTCCACACTGATGTCTCTGACATATGTAGAAAATCAAGTAAGGCCATAAATTGACAGTTGTCATATAGATAAACTGATTTTTCAGAGAGCAAAATACCTCCTTCCACATGGTAATCTCCCAAGGTTGGCATGACTCTGTTTCTGCTTTAGTCTTTAGTTCCTATTTGAATAAAGCAGGATGTGTAGCCAGCTCCTGCATTAATGATCTGTGGTGAAAATATATGTAACCCAGATGCCATTTTCTCGCACTCTTCTTGAAAACATTTAGGCCTTGGAGTAAACAGTTATTCTAAACTGACGGAGGAATGTGGCTGCTCAGCATTGCCTAAGATTAGTGGGGAAAGCTGAAGTTTTAGTTACAGTAAAGAAATATGTGATAGGAGAAGTATGTTTTGACTGAGATAATATTATTAACTGTACAAAGACTTGCCTTGTTAACCCTTGAAGAGATTTCTGGGTGATTGTTGCATTTTTACTGGGATATGAAGCAGCACTGCTTTCCAGAACAGCATAGTTTCCAAGTCGCACTGTAGTGCAAAATGTGCAGTCTTAAAGAAGATGGACAGATGTTAGTACTCTGCTCACTAAGGAGTAAAGATCATCAGCAAAACATCATCATTATCATTGGAGGGGTCTAAACTACTTCAAGAGGCTCTATCTTTTTTTTTCAGTCATTAACTTTAGCATAATAATTGTCACACAAGCTTTTGTTAACTTGTGCACCGGACAGAATCCTCCAAGATTTATAAGCTGCTTCTATTTTGAATCATTTTAGTTGAGGCTGTCTCCACCTCCTGACTATATGCTCTTTTATATGTTGATGTGAACTGTTAAAAGACTGCTCCATGCCAAGGTGAACATAGCTGGCTGGATTTCTGTGACACTTAATATGTTTCCCATAATTCTGAAGATGGGATCTCCTGACAGATTAATATATACATACATACAGACAGACGTATATATATATGTATTTCACTCAGTTAATATTTAACATATTTTATGTTTCCCATACTTAATACTTCACACAGTGGATTTGAACCAATTAGCTATGTGAAGTACTTTCATTTTCTTCTTAATAGGCATGCTGTTCTAACTCTCGCTGGTCTTAATATCACTTTATATAAAGGAGATTTTCTACTCTTCCACTTCTGTGATAGCTATATCCCTGGCAGTATGCTCTGCGATGCTTTAATCTGGCCTCTATGCGTTATCCACTAGACGCTCTACCCATGACAATAGCTATTAGTCCACGAGTTGTAACATCCAATAGTACGGAGGACCACAGCTGAACAGTGCTATGGAGGCAAGCAAAAATGTGCATCTCTGGACTTCAAAGTACTTCACCTAAACAGAAATGGTAAAAAGGATAAATGCAATGCCTGCTGCTTCCATAGCTGGGCAGGTGCCACTGTGACATTAGGTAGTATACTTGCTGCCACAACAGCTTCTAACTGTTCTCTATAAAGTTGTCCTCCCTCTTATCTCCTAAAAGTTATTGTTTTGCTGTTCTTGTTGGAACTGCTTCTTTTCTCTCTTGCCTTATCTGTTGCGTTTTGTTTGCAACAGCTATGAAAATACTCTTTTGCTGATTCATCCACATCATTCTCAAGTCTTTATACAGTGTCTGTGCAGTTGAACAGTTGAGGTCTAGACAACTTGTGTTTTCTTCCCACAGAGTGACTTAGGGACCTTTATCATTCAGCAGATTTTTCAGAACTTGGATCTGATTTTGGAGTTTAACCATAGATATACAAAGGCAAAGCACCAAGCTCAGAAGCATCAAAAATTACTTTCAAGTTAAGCAAAATTCAGCTAAGAGACTCAGAAAAGTACAAAACTATTTTGGAACTACATGTGCTGCAATAGCATGGGCTGTTCCCAGAAAATGTAATCTAGCAGATTAACCTGAAGTCCATATAGCTAGAGAAACCTTTCTTGATGTTCTGGGCTTTGGATGAACACACACTTTTTAAGGAAATCCATCCATTCATTTAGCATACTGATCCCCCAAAATGCACAAAAGTGTCAACATGCTTATTGCTCACTTTTTAATACAGAAGTTTCCAGGCAAAATTCTGTAATCTGTTATTTAAGACATCTGAGATGGTAACAGTGCTTCCTTCCTTTACTGAGATTAATTACTTTTAGCTTTTTTTGTTTGTTTGTTTCTGTGAGATTTCAGGTTCTTGAATTTATTGTCTGCTATTTCAGTTTTACATTCTTCCATTGGCACAACCTTATAGTGCAAAGTAGAACACTGTGTGTACTGGGAGTAAACCAAGTGGAAAAGACACAGCAAACTCCAGGATACTTTCACAAATCACATGTATACATAGGGCCTTCTTGGTACAAAGGGGGATAGACTTGGCAGTTAAATCCTGCTAGGAATTAAGCTTTTTCCATATGTCCTGATTTTCCTGAAAAGAAGAAAGAAATAAAAGTATTAATCTATTTTTCACATGTTCTTAGTTTGGCAGTACTTTGTAATGTGAGGAGACACAAAGAAACAAATGCATCTCCAGAACTGCAGAGGTCACATCAGTACTTGCACTGGCTCATTAGGTTTCTGTTAATATACATCTATCCTTTGTTATGCATATATATATATATATATACACATCTATATTTGCCCTGCAGACGTGTGTCATTGAGGGTCAGGATTGCTAAAGGTGTGACTTAAGAAATGCGGCTATCACTCCATATTTGCCTAAAGCCTATCAATCTTTTGATTGCAGCCTTAGTAGAAAAAGGGTTGCTTGTATAATAAGATAGGCAGCGTGTAGAGCATATAAATTTTATATAAAGGAGTATGAAGAAAATTGTCCAAAAGTGTTGATATGAATAAAGATAGAATCAGTCATAGAATGCTAGAATATACCGAGTTAAAAGGGACCCATAAGGATCATTGAGTCCAACTCCTGGCTCTGCACAGGACCACCCAAATACCAAATCCTGTGTCTGAGATTACTATCCAGAAATTTGGAGTGTAAACATTAGCTAAATTCCTATCACATAGTAGCACAGTGTAATGTTCTCCAGTGCACTTCTGTATCCATTTCTGTGGTTCTGTTGCGTAGATATCAGTCAGAAATAAATAAAATAAATAAATAAAGCAAAAAGCCACATTGAAAAACATGGCGACATATGCATTTCTTTTTCTTAACCATATATATTGGAAAATTATTCTGATAATAGTTATCTATACTTTATGAGGGCTAAAACATCTATTTTTATTGGTCAATACAGCTAGAAAGACTGAAAAATAAATATCTGGTAGGGGCACTAATGCCAGACTTATTAATCTTCAACTCCTTTTCTTCTAGCCTGGCTAATTTACTAGCCAAACTCTAGCTAGAGATATGTTCATATTAAATATATATATAGATATATTAGTTTTTCTTCCTTAAAAGCAGTTTTAAAACCCATTTTTTTTTTTATTGTCTATGCAGTCTCCCTTACAGCTACCTGTCCTTTACCAGCTGTTGGACTCTGCATTTTTCCAATTAGAGTTGATGCTGATAAGTCACCTATGTGGAACCCTGGGGTATAAGGAGTGCAGTTGGGAACATCCTCTATGCAGAGCTAGGCAGCAAAGCTATACATGCTTATCTGTCACTGCCCTCTTTGTCCCATTCCAGTAAAAATATTGTGACTACTTGCTGCTACATTGAGATCTTTATTAGCTCAAAAATACTATATCCTACTCCAAAATCCCTATTTGGGTATTTCTGGCTGCTCACTTCTGACAATAATGAATGGTGATCAGAGTCTGAAGGAACGTTTGGATTTTGTTTTGAGGGACATGGTTTAGTGAGAACTATTGGTGATAGGTGGATGGTTGGACTGGATGATCTTGAAGGTCTTTTCCAACCTTGGTGATTCTGTGATTCTGTGAAGAGTAAAAACTTTCCTTGATATTTTCCATTTAGTGACCATTTAGATCTTTCACAGTTGTCTTAACTCTACTGCAGACCTGTACAGACATATTTGTTCCTCTTTCCACTTTTAAGATTATGTTTTCTTCTTTATCCTCTTACTACTGATACAGGTCAGGATGTGGTACCACTAGTCAGAAAGCAGCCCATGAAATTGTAGAGTTTTGTACCACTTTTCGCTCCGTACTAAATCCCTAGACTTTTATTGTACTTGTGACTTAGAACCATAGAATCATCTGACTGGGAAGAGACCCTTAAAGATCATCTGGTCCAACTCCTCTGCTATGATCAGGAACACCTACAGCTAGAGCAGGTTGCTCAGAGCCCTGTCCAGCCTGACCTTGAATGTCTCCAGGGATGGGGCATCCACCTCCTCTCTGGACAGCCTGTTCCAGTGCCTCACCACTCTTACTGTAAAAAAACACTCTTACTGTAAAAAAATTATTCCCTATATCCAATCTAAATCTCTCCTCTTTTATGTTGAAACCATTTCCTCTTGTCCCATCACAACAGACCCTGCTAAATAATCTGTCCCTTTCATTCTAATAACCACTCTTTAGATATTGAGGGGCTGCGATCAGGTCACTCCGGACCTTTCTTTTCTTCAGGCTTAACAGCCTCAGTTCTCTCAGCCTGTCCTCGTAGTGGAGGCGTTTCATCCCTTGGATCACTTTTGTGGCCCTAACGAATATGCAAATAATATAAACAAACAAGCATTAAATAAATAAATAGTAAATAAATATTTTCAATCCTAATAAAATAACTATTTAGGAGTTTTCTGTTTTTTAATCTGGGCTATGATTTTAACAGATGTTACTTTAGAAACAAAGGCTGATAACACATTTGTTTTTGTGTAGACTTTCACTACTAACTCAGTCATTTTAGATTTTGAGCTAAATTTGCTCCTGCTACAACTTCCTTAGAAGTGTAAGCTTGTCTCTTCGTTCCATCTAAACTATTTTTATGTCATCTGTTCTACTAAAAAGTGACTTTTTAATCAAAAAGATAATAGCTCCTTCATGTATGTAATACTGTTGCTGCAGTACTGACACTAAATATTGCTGTAATCTATTGAGCCAAGCAAATTATTTTTAAAGTAAAATTATTAAACTATGATCTTGCTTAATCCTTCAGTAAACATTTGGGGAAGAAAAATATGCTTTAATCTTGTTTCAGTTCTGCATTTTTTTGGTGAATAATCTGTGAATAATTCACTTTCCAGATGCAAAGTATTACTGAGATATTATGATAAGAGTAAGGAAAATACAACCAAAGATGTATTTCATTTAGAGGGTTGTGTGCTTGTTTTTCAAAATAGAGGATAGTGCTGCCACTCATAAAATGCGAACAAGTCATCTTGCTTGCAGTCCACCTGCCCATGATGGTTTGAAATACAAGCCTTGTTCTATGAGAGACATTATCTGGGTCAGATCAGTGCTGCATTTCACGTCCAATGATAAAATAGTTTCAGTTGTGCCACCTTTCAACAACAACCTCTGCAGCCACTGCAGCTGAAATTTTTTTGAGTGGATCTGGGATTTGTTTGTCTCTGCTCAGAGACATCTGTTCCTTCTCTCAGGTCCCCTGATGCTGTCTGTCTTCATGCAGCATTTAACCAAGTCAATAGGATCTTTGTTTAAATTCATGATACAAAAAATGCAAATGGACTCCAGACCAGAAATATCCTGTTCAGATTTGTGATGTAAAGCTATAGATGTAATGTTATTAATGAAAGCTGCCTGCTGCTTTTTCCTCAAGGCTTGATAATATTGAGTTGTATAAAATTTGCTACTAAGTCCTGCAAGGGTTGTTGTCTTTCTTGGGCAATCTTGCCTCTGAATTGTTAAATAATTGCCTGTTATATGTTTAAATTATTACACGGAAGTAAACAACGATTCTTTCTTAAATTTGATCTAGGTGATTATTTCAAGCTGTTTTGACTTGATTGCCATATAAAACTTGGAGAGAACAGATTGTATGAACCAAAACCACCCAGCCAGCCCAGGAATTAGATTAAAACTATATATAAGAGAAATCTTCATAAACATCTCCTATTACATTTTTCTTTATCCAAAGACTTGGACCAAAATCCTGGCCTCAATGAAGTCAATGGAAAATCTCCAATTGCCAGTTAGAAGGCCAAGATTTTATTTCAAGTTTGTGAAATAAAATATAATTAACCTTCCAAACTGGCTGCCAGATTCCGTGTCACCATTTGCTTCTGCTTTCTGAATTTAATGTTAATGAAAATCTGTACAAAAACTAATAGGCATTTAAGCAATATCCAAATGACATTCTATTACATGCCTAGTTAACTTGGCAAATGTGCCCTGCTGTCCACAATTTCCCCTACTAACAAGCTGAAGACTGAAGACCTTTAATTGCAAATTCTCCTTGTTATCACTTACTCTTTCTTTAAATTCTGGATTGAAGAAATCCCACAACTCAGAAAATTATTATTAATGGTCATTAATTATTTTAAAAATTGCTCTATTTCTTGAATTAAATTAGCTCCCTTTCTCCTTCAAATAAATAAATGATGGTTTTAATTATCTTCATGCAATATTTTTTTAGTTCAGGTCTGGAGCTCTTGCTGGATGTTCAATATGCATTTGGACTGCCATTCTACCCCAAGTATGAAGACCAATTTACCCTGGAAGAAAAGAGCCTTTCCTTACAAATTATGCAGTATATCTCCAATTTTGTGAACTCTGGGTAAATACATGACATTTAAGAGATTCTGTGGGTGGGGAGGGTGCAAAGACTAGAGTAAATGTGAGTCAACTCCTGCCATCACTTAGGTAGCCTCCATTTCCTCTAACAATTTGTATTCCTACCAAGGGTTCTTTGGTCAAAAAGTATTGGAAAGACGTAGCCACGTTGTCAAGTAGATACTGAAGATTTGTATTATGATTTGTAGTTAGAAGTAGTAAGAAATTTATTTCCATGGAGCATCTGCAAAATCTACTTAAATATTAGGGGCTAGATGTTCTTTCAGAGCCTTCTAGGATTTCAGATCTGAAGCTTAGGCTTCCCTTATTCCCACCAGAAGGGGGAAAGCACATGAAGACAGACTGAACACATTTGCCAGCTACCATGAGAATGACCCTCAGCTTTACTGGGTTGTGGCCATACTTGAGAACGAGGAGTATCTCTAGAAAGCTAGTGTGGGAACAACAGCTTCACAAGCTCTTTAAATTACATTGGATTGTTCTGGGACTGAGAACTGCTGAGAATGCTGATAAGCCTGTGTCCATACAAGCCCTGTGTACCTGTTCCTTAGGAAATGAACCAGACTAACAAGTGACTGTCCGATGAAGTACCATGAACAGTTCAACAATCTGGGCTGGATTTGAATCCTGCTGGTCAGAAAGACTGGATATGCATTTCCTTGACCCAGCTGATCTACTTAGTTCTGATTCTACTGCTCGTGTCGTTATTTTCTAAAAATCATTTCTCTTATTCCCTTTAGAAATCCAAACTATCCTCATAGTTTCTCAAGAAAAATGTCACGGTTGCTGCCACCCTGGCCAATGTTTCTGCCAAATGATGATGGAGATAACTACAAAGAATTCACCATTTCAATGCCTACTCTCAAAGGATTGAAAAAAGCAGACTGTTCCTTTTGGTCTGATTATATTAGAAGACTGAAAGCATCCACGGGTGAGCTGAATGTTTCCTGATGTTAAATAAGGCTAACTTCTTTGTTTAGCATTTTCTCTTGTCTGTAGTACTGTTAACATGTGTGGAAAAACACTTTCCACAGATTAAATATCTTGCACTGTCCAGGGTACGTGTTTTGGACTATCCTAAAACTGAAAGATGCCACATAGAACATACTTCTTTCCGAGCAATTAGTCCGTAAGAAAGTTTAATTGTTCTGTTCATTGAGCTAGAGAAGTCCTCCTGCAGTAATTATAAAGATGACAAAGCTAAATCTTCTAATGATTTGCTCTTTATTTGAATATAGATTGCAATACAGATTTTACCTTAACTGGAAGACTGGCCTCTTTTGTATATCAGAAGCAGGTAAAATGAAAGCATTGAGATTCCTATAACGAGAGGGACCCTAACTTTTAATCACTGTTACTCTGGCTTTAGGTATTTCTTATTATGGATTCTTCATGTTTTGGCTTCAGACTAGATAAGTTCATTTCACGTGTTTTTTTTTTTATAGTTGTGCTTATTACACCCCTTATAGTTTTTCCTTGTAACCATCAATTTCCATGCAGATCTGGGATTCTTTTGATACTTTTTCATATTTCTGAGCACATTTAGACCAATTTCAGTCTGCTGCTCTGTACTGAATGCTCAATTTATTTCAGTAAATAAATACCTCTTTTTGTGTGTGCTGTTAGTAAATTTGGATAGCCTCAAGAAAAGCAAACAAAAAACATCCATTTTTGGCAGGCTGAGATTTTTAAATTGTTCTTGGAGATCTGCACAATATTTTTATGTCCCAAGTGGTATTTTATGTCCCAAAGACTCATCTTCACAGCACTTTCTGCTTTGGGAGCCAGTTGCATTTCTGTCAACAAAATGCACTGTCCAAAATACCAAGCTACCCAGGACATCTGTAATGTTTGACAGACTACCTCAAAAGGACTGAGCCATCAAACTGGTGGTTCCAATACAAACACAAAAAAATTAATGTTCCTTTTGAAGAAACAGGCTATATCACTACTTTTCTTCAGAAGGGGATTAAACATTTTTCCTGCAGGCCTTTTCATCTGTTCCTCGGTATCTCTTTGTGTCTTTCAGTCTGTCAGATGGTTTTCTGCTGGTCAAAACACTCCTAGTTTGAAAACATTGATTCTGATATTTAAACTGTCCTGAGTGTAGCTTTTGGAACTTCAGAGACTTAATTTTGCAGCATTCTGGCTATGTAATGCCAGCCTGAGCTGAAGTTACAGCTCAAGCTGTTGACTGAGCACCACGGACAGAGGTTACTCCCAGCCTTTATTAGAAATTCCCTAAAAAATGGGAAAATATACAACAGGGCAGATTGCTTTTAAGATGTAGTGGGTTTTAAGCTGTTCAGACTGAAAACATAACACAACATTCGTGTATGGGTCAATCCAAAGGTCTGTCTAGCTCAGTATCCTGTCCTTGTCAATGGCTAAAGCCAAATGTTGAATCTCTATAAAAATTGAAAGATGAAGATAAAAAAAAAACACTGTAAGAGCTCACCAAGATGAGTCAAATTTTGAAAAAAAAGTCGTATAGTATGAGGTTTACAGAGAAAGGTTTAAAGGAAGGTTTAAAAAATACATGTCATCACCCTGCCTTCTCTTCAAGCCAGTGTTTGCTTGGCCTCAGCACCATGGTAATGCAATCACATGGTTCATTTCTATTAAATTCCATCTCATAGCAATGCTGGCTTGTCACTTTGATTCTGTAGTCATCTTCAATCTTTTCTCACCCTGGAATACTGAAACTTCTCATACAATTTCTGCTTAAATAGACATCACATCAAACCCATTTTGGCTCTAGAAATCAGCAGAGGATGGTGACTGCAGTGGCTCTCTCAATAATAGCTTGAGCCCAATGTTCTATGAAAAAAAAAAGATTCTTAATGCTCATCAGCTCAGCTAGCAGAATTGTATGAATTTCAGATGTTGACTGCTGGACACCCTCAACTTCTTTTTTAGAGAAGGTTGTGCTGAAATTCATGCCATAGCTCTGTCAGCCCATCAGTACAAGTCTGTCATTTGCACTGATCCCATCATCACTTTCAGCATGAATAGACAAGTGAGACTGTAAAATGTGTCCAAGACAGTTCAGTCAAGAGAACGATGGTCTTCAGATATGAATTGCCATTATTTTTAAATCAATATTCATCATTTCCCGGCACCAGGGGTTGCTTGCTGTACTTCCCTTCTTGAGCTGAACCCTTGCAGCTCTATTGTTACCTGACTATTCCAAACTTTCTGTTCCTGGAGTGCTTCCAGGCCATCATATGCTTTATGTTGGATGGTAGATTTGAGACAGCAATGCTGCAAACCATTTTTGGCTGATGCACTTGGCACTCTGTCTGGAGAGGGAACTATTCGGCAGTCAGCTACTGTGAGATACAATCCAACATACTTAATAGAAAAAAAGAGCAGTTTCCTGCTCTTGAGTAATTATAAACCTTTGTGATAGGACTTTGGATTGCGTGATACATGATCCAGTCTAATTATTGAGTTTTGGTTGTCACGGGTTGCAATTTGCACCTCATGCCAACTTGATGGATTTCACAAGCATGACAGCAAAAGGCATGGCTAATAAAACAGTCCAGTTTTCACATGCAAGTGCAAAGCTGTAGAGGGTCTCTTCTGACATTCTGATGCATTCTCAAACAACTTTGATGAATCATGTTTTTTCCATTTCACCACTTTCTTGGAATCAATTTGTATAGACTACAACTGATGTTTCAGAAACTCTTATTGATCCTCTATTTACTACCATGTGAAATGCCTAGAATTAAAAATGTCAAATTGGAGATAAAGGCTCAAAGCTCCATAGGTCTCCGTCCAACAGAAAATGAAGTGACTCCTAAACTCCTAAATTCCAGTATCTAGAATAAAGCCTATAATATTTAGAATCTCTGTGAAGTTACTTATCTTTTAGGTTATTCACAATTCAATGTGGAATCTGTTGTGTACATATATCCAACTTGACTGTCATGTGTAATTTTCTTTCCATTATGTAAATACATTGCCCAAAGTTAAATAGGTGTTTCATTATGTGATCAGACTGTATTACTTAATGATGGAATGTGTCATTTGTTCCTGGCTTATAACTGAAATGAATTTCAGTGAAATTGAAGATAGTTTACCAAAAGTAATTTTATAAATGCAATGATTCTTCACTGTATTTATTGGCAGTGGCTTTTCTAGTAACAGAGAGTTGTTTAATATCTTTCATTGCAGATGTTCTAAAAATCTGTAGAAATTGTCTGAAGCCAGTTTGCACAATTGGTATTTTGGAGGGCAGTGCACCTGGTGAAATTTGAAAGTGATGGTGCATGAAAAGGTTTGGATGTTGTAAACAGAATTCCCTTGGTTCCATTTCAGTGTGAATCCAAAGTGGTTTGTATACTAAATCATGATGGTTTCCATGGGGATAATCAAAACCAGAAACAAGAAGAGTGGCCATTGTGGGGGGAAAAAAAAAATTAAAAAAAGCTGTGGATGGCTTTTTCCAGGGAATGTGTTAACAACTTGAAATTCAACTAAAAACAGGAACTCCAGAGTGTTTATGGATACTCAGACAGTATGTCTAAATGCAAAAATTCCCCTTACATAGTGTGGTGACTGCCCTGCATAACAGTGAGTCACTTTATAAGGGGCCTTTAACTGCATCCCAAACAGGTTAACTGGGAATCAGTCCACATTCCTTACTCATCTAACTGGCATCTAGCAAAATGAGTCCTCCTCAAATAAGTGCCTGTGTAAGCAACGGGCAGAATGAGATACTTTTAGGGCCTCCCAAGTAAAATCTTGTCTGTCTAATTCATATGCTTAAACATAGATATTTTTCACATCTAAATTAGACAAACTTGACCCCACCTAAAGTCTCAGAAAAGTCAAATGCTCACAAAACTGAAGTCTTATCCATTAGCTTTGAAACACACACAGTGTGTAAACAAGCAAAAGTCCAAGCACAGCAGCATTATTCATAGTTCAGACTTCAGACAAGGCAGAATCAGGAATGTTGTGGTTAGCATTCATCTTTTACTCATTTTATTCACACCTTCTTTTTGGAAATCTCCTTGAGAAAACAGATTCCTTCAGCATGAGGGACATCTGTGCAGCACTGAGAGCACTCTGGGTAGGATACATTAAATAAACACCGTTAGTACACATTCTTGGCACAGTTTGGTCATGTAGAGACCAACTGCACTTCTGAAATAGGGCAGAAGACTAAAATCACAGAAGGTAAACAAATGGAAGAAGAGAGCTAATAGAGGTAACTTTGGGGGGTTTTCTGTATTCCAGTCAGACAAAACCATAATGCTCTCCAACTTCCTGCATGATAAGTGAGTATTAGAAGATCAAACAAAAAGGAGAACAAGTCTTGCACAGGTGTAGTGCAAATTATTATGCTTTTCAGTGGCAGTTATCTAAAGAATGCTGGAAGCGTGATAATTAATCACCATTAGGTGAACTGCTGTTACCCTAGAGCGTTTTGCAAATAGATTGCAACTGAGAAAAATAGCTTCCTGAACCCTTACAGCTGCATAAAAGGCTCTTATTAAAGTGTCAGTAACAAAGGATATATCTTCTAGCTTGCTGCATCAAAGATAGTACATATATTTTAATTTTAATTATAATGTCTTTGCAGGAAGCGAAAGTAATGGAGAGCAATCTGCAGAACTCAACTCTACTGAAGCTCCTAGCAAGGGACTTGCCTCCAGTGAGACCCAGTCAGTGGGAGACAAGGTGGCCTACAGCAGATAGAATGTGCTGTTAGATGGGTTTGCCACATTACTGTGCACCCATGCAACTGAGTCGCGGCAGATAAAACAGCTGCTTCCTTTAGCTAACCTGAACAACTGAAGTAGACGGTTCAGAAAACATTTGAATATAGCACAAAATAAGCCCAACAGCTATTATTCAGAAGAAACTGTAATGTGAAAAATGAAATATCAATAAAAACAGCAAAAATGAAACAAAAGTACTTGGACTTATTTCTTGTGACCCAAACGCCTACGCATTATAGTACCTCCAGTCAGAAATACATAAGCTTTAAAACTTGAGAAATCCCTCACTCATAAAAATATGTATAAGACCGTTTGGGTCTTATAATATAACATAAAGGAGATAATGCAAAACGTAATTAAAGCTTAGAATATCCTGCCCTTGGAACATTTATCTTTTGCAAGGGGATGTGTAATACAGAGTAGTTTTGGAAGCATATGGTAAAGTGCATTGTAGATTAGCTCTAAAAGGCTCTGCAAGTAGTTTGAATTGGGTAGTTAATCCACTGCTGGGATCATTTGGCAACAGATAATTGGCTGTATATCACACAATTGTTCTTGATAACTAAGAAGAAGTGAAATCAAGAATGCCCTAAACCTAGTAGCAAAGTTTTCATAAATTTCAGTAGGACCTATATTTTTTTTTCAGTGTTGAAAGGATTTAATAAAAGAACCCGTAAGGCTTTGTTTGCTGCTTGGGACTTCTGCCAGTACGTGAACAGTTACTGCTGTCTGTCACTAAGCCAAGTTTCCAAGGATTATACCTAGCTAGAAGAAAAACTGTATATCTTATACTTACATTCTGTTTGATAGACAATAAAAACAAAAGAATCAAGGAGCCTGTTAACTTCATAAAATGAAAGAGAAATTAAACTATGTTTTCTCTTATCTTCTTATATGATAACTGGTAATTAAAAAAAAAAAAAGGATTTTAAAAAGCCCAGATCTTAATCATATTGCTCAACAGAGAATGCTTTCTTCGCAATAACTGCAGAGGCAGTAGTTGTGATTCCTTGGCCAAAGCAAGGTCCACTCTTTCTTCTTCTGAGAATGTTCTTGGAAAATCAGTGCCTGACAGATTCTATTTAAAACTTACTTTACCCTGCCAAAACCTCTTATATTAATAACAGGTATGATTTCACATGTGTTCACTTATGCAGTCAAGCACATACCTCCAGCCCTGGGAAGACCATAGTTGAGTTACAGCTTTTCATATTCATTTAATAGTAACATGGGTTAAAGAACTGTGGGTCTCTCTAGCACTATTAACTAATTTGCACAATGTCAGCATGCTGTTCACCCTTAGCTTAACCCTAACAGTCCTGTGAATATTTACTGACTGTGATGAATGAACCCAATCCGCCATAACTCCTGCTGATGAGACATTAAAAGGCTATTGTATAAACACTGGAGTACTAAATATAATACTGAAATAATTTAGATTCCAGTAAATTGTAACTGTATATACGTGTGTGTGTGTGAATATTTACAAATATAAATTAAGTTTTTTCTTTTTCCCTTCTGTGTATATAAATGTTGGTCAAGTAATTCCAAACAAGACAGTTTCCAAAAAAAGTAATTGATCTTGGTTGGCTTCTAAACCATCAAATTCTAAGACAAAAAACAATTAAACTACAAAAAAGACAAATAAAACAAACAACCTCCAAAAATTCAATAACTCCAACAGGAAATGCTCAACTGAACACTATTTTTTCTCATAATACTCTGATCTCACTGTCTTCTGCACAACGGTATCTTAAAGCATTATATAAACAAAACTGAATGCCACTGAAAACTGTTTTACTCAGTAGCCTTGTTATTAGCTGCTGCAAAGGAGCTGATATGCTGAGGACATATTTAAAAGGCTTCAGTATTGACTCACGTTTGTGAAAAAGAAATACATACCCTTCCACACTCTCTATTCAGTTTCATTTTCAGCACAACTATACCTCTGGAACTGAAGAAAAGTTCTTAATTTTGAGCTAGCAGCTCAACAGTTTGCCCTTATAGCCTCCTAATCACAGTCTTACCCCCAGGTAAGCTTGGTAGGTAGATACATATGAGTATTTTTTAGATTATTCTTCCTAAGGCATTCAGGTTGATTATCAGTTAGTGAAAGAACCTCTATAAGTACAGAATTTTTCTAAAGCATCTTTATTTCATTAGTGGCTGCCTGCTTCAAACCCACCCTGTTGCACTGAATGCAGTTTCTCAGTCCATTCTATCTCTCTCCCAGTTTCCTAGATGCACTCACATTCCTTTCTACGGTCCACTATTTGTTTCCTCCTTATAAATGCTCTATTATTTTCCAGTTCTCTGCAACCTCTCCTTCCCTTATGCCAATCCTGTACATTCTCCATACCTCTTTTAAATCCCCTTTGCCACAGGATGTTTTGATGCAGAAAATTACAGAATCACAGAAATACCAAGTTGGAAAAGACCTACAAGATCATCCAATCCAACCATCCACCTATCACCAATAGTTCTCACTAAACCATGTCCCTCAACACAACATCCAAACATTCCTTGAACACCTCCAAGGTTGGTGACTCCACCACCCCCCTGGGCAGCCCATTCCAGTGCCTGACCACTCTTTCGGAGAAGTAGTATTTCCTAATGTCCAGCCTAAATCTCCCCTGGAGCAGCTTGAAGCCATTCCCTCTAGTCCTATCACCAGTTACACGAGAGAAGAGGCCGACCCCCAGCTCACTACAACCTCCCTTCAGGTAGTTATAGAGAGAAATAAGGTCTCCTCTGAGCCTTCTCTTCTCCAGACTGAACATTCCCAGCTCCTTCAGCCGTTCCTCATAAGGCCTGTGCTCCAGACCCCTCGCCAGCTTTGAACCCGCTCCAGGGCCTCAATGTCTTTCTTGCAGCGAGGGGCCCAAAACTGGACACAGTACTCCAGGTGCGGCCTCACCAGAGCTGAGTACAGGGGAACAATCACTTCCTTGTTCCTGCTGGCAACACCAATCCTGATGCAAGCTAGGATGCCATTGGCCTTCTTGGCCACCTGGGCACACTGCTGGCTCATGGTCAGCCAAGCATCAATCAATACCTCCAGGTTCATTTCCTCTTCACAGTCATCCAGTCACTCCACCCCAAGCCTGTAGCATTGCCTGGGGTGGTTGTGGCCAAAGTGCAGGACCCAGCGTTTGGCCTTGATGAAACTCATCCCATTGGCTTCAGCCCAGCTATCCAGCCTGTCCAGATCCCTCTGTATGGCCTCGCTACCCCCAGGCAGATCGACACTTCCAGCCAACTTGGTCATCCGCAAACTTACTGAGAGTGTACTCATCCGGGTCATCAATAAAGATATTGAAGAGGACAGACCCCAGCACCAACCCCTGGGGAACACTACTCATGACCGGTCACCTGCTGGATTTAACTCTATTCAGCACCACTCTCTGGGCCCGGCCTTCCAGCCTGTTCCTTATCCAGCCAAGAGTGTACCTGTCCAAGCCACGGGCTGACAGCTTCTGCAGGAGAATGCTGTGGGAGACAGTGTCAAAGACTTTGCTGAAGTCTAGGTAGACTACATCAACAGCCTTTCTCTTGTCTACCAGATGGTCACTAGATTATAGAAGGAGATATAATATATAAATATATAATTGTAATTGCAGTATGATGATTCCATATGTTAATCTAATTCTGTATTTCACCCATCTTCCATCCTGGGTCCTTAAGGCTCAAACATCTTTGAAGTGACCTCTGTAGCAGCAAAAGTTATCCAGTCTTCTGTTTTAAATCTGGTCACTTTCCTGCATTTATTAGTGTTTCTCATGGGGAACCACACAAATGGAAACAGCCCAGTCAAGTCCATTAGGAAGATTTAGTAAGTATAAGGAAGGGCTGACTGACAGAGAGGTCAGGAGACTTTAGTCTTAATGATACAGAGAGGCCAAGTCTGCTCCCACATATAATTCCTTGTAAGAAAAGTACATTCTCAGACTATTTAGGTCATTGTGCTTAAAGCTGAAGTGCCAAACTCTTCAGTGATCTGGTAGTGGAACAATGCACAGAAGCATACTGCCTAGAGCCATGCTTTGCTCCCTCCTGCTGGAAATACCTTTTATTTATTAAAAGTAAAACTTCCTTGTGAACACACACAGACAAATGAAGCTGATGCCAATTAAGTCATTTAGGCTCAACTTTTTTCAAAGACAAGCCACAAGAAACATTCAGTGCATGGAGCTGAGTTACACTGCATTTTAAGGCTTGACTATCTAACCTACTGCATTTTATGTGATTTTTTACAAAAGAGATATCAGGCAACAGGAAAAAAATGTATTGGAAATATCTTACCACTTAGAGTTGGAAAGAAAAAAGCAAACTAAATGGCAATGCTGGAACATTATTTTTATAAGATTTGACACATGCAGCTGGGACATCATGTTTGTTTTCCTGATGTTGCAGGCACACATATCATATAATTCACTTAGTTAAATTTAACAGTTCAGTCTTTCACCACAACAGCATCACAGTCAGCACTCTGTGAAAGGTTCCTCATTTCTCTAGCTTACTTCAGTTACACCAGTGGCTTATACAGCAGTAATTACAGATTTACAGACCATTGCTCCTCCCCATATGAAGCTAAAAAAATAAACATGATCATAAAACCAAAGATCTTCCTCCACATGGTTCTCATTTGGTCTCTGAAACACAAATACCTGCCTAGCAGGGATTTTATATAAGTTTCAGGTGGTGAGAGAATTTGTTTAATAGGAAGTGTGAAAGTCAATGCTTTCAGCTTTTTCTATTTCCATGATGTTAATCTGGGCCAAACCTGAGAGTTCACAAGCTCCTTCCTTTGCAGAAGCTATTCCTCCCATGTGGCCTTTGGTCACAATGATGTGAGCTCCTCTTGCAGTTTTCCAGCTGCCCAAAGAACGCTTTGATTCCAGCAGCAACCAAAGCTCAGCTAACTTCATTTGAGAGCTGATGTGTCATCAATGAGAATTAAGACAGTTTTGTACCAGAGTTCCTGCCCAATTTACTCAGATTTTAGGAGGCTGGCTGTATTGATATTGTGGAAAATGCCACGTATCACAGCACAGACTCTGAGTCATTACAAAAGCTGTTATATCGTTGTTTTAAGAGATCTATTTTTCCTTCCAGTTATTATTCCTCATGTGTTGTGTTATCACACTACCAAAGGCAATGTCCCCGTATCTTATCTCTGCTGCTTCCATTATGATCACTCCATAGAGAAGTCCTTGAGGAGTCGTCAGTGAAGCTGATGGTATCTTGTAGGCCACTGTATTAGCCTGGACTGGATTTTTTTTTTAACGTTACAGCTTTGTTTTCCAAGCTGACTAAGGAATGCTGTAAATCAGATCCCACTAACCTGTAGGGAATTTGAATGCCCAGTTCACATTATGGCTTTGGAAACCCCACCCTACATCTGTGCAATGGTCAGTGCTTGCTTAGGACTCTTGGCCTTTCCATAATGAGCAGATGTCCACGTCAAAAAGCACCACTGCATTTGGAAGTTGTTAGAATTCCTGCTGGTTTGCACAGGAAGAATTTAGCCTCTTCCTTAGCTTCTCTAATGAATACTGAGCAAGACAGACCTAAAGAAGTTTGCCTATTATTTTTGTTTAATGTGATTAACTGGCCTGTTTTCACAATAGTTACTGCATGTGTATGTTCTCATACACAGAAGTAATGCAAATGTATCTTTTTTTTTGCAACCACAGTATAAAAAAAGGCAGTGGAGTTGCATCCAGTTCACAACAGTATTTCATATGTGTTACTAAAGGCAGTGATCCAGTCTATACATCAGGGAGATAAAAGAAATGAGAGCCTAAGCTGAAGAGCAAAATGACCTTCTGTTGCTTCTCAGCTCATATCCCATAGATTGACACATCATGTACAAAAATTAGTATTGCCTTTTCACAGCAAAGTAAATGGCACTAGGGTGAAAGGTTAAAAATCAAACCTGAACAAAAAATCATTAGAAAAAAAAAAAAAAAAGCTTTTGAAAACATCTAAAAGATTTTTGTCATCTGGAAGGAACAGGGACAGAATGATTTGAAAATTTGGAAGAAAAAAACCACAAAATTAAAAAAAAAAAACAGTCATGAAGGCTATGGTTTTGATTCTGCTTATCCAATAATATTTTTTCAAATACTTTTATTGTAAAATCAAATATTTCAATTTCAAAATCAGTAAAATTAATTCAATGAGTTTAATGATGAAAAATAGATCATTCCATTTTAATATCAAATACTTCAATGCTTCAATGCTCAAACACTTCATTTTTAAAAAATAGATGAATTTTAAAAGAAAAAGTCTATTGTTTTAAGAGCTTCTGCCTGCCTCAGGAATGCAATCTCTATGTAAGGCAGTCTCATAAGACATGTAGCGCAAATACAGGTTTGATTTAATGGCACACCACTGGAGTGGCAAGTGGCTGGATGGATGCTGACTATGTTACTCTTCAACAACCAATATGAGCATGGTTTAGGCATGACAATCTGATAGGCTATGCCTGTAGTAGGCTTTTTGCTTGCATCTTGCCTAGAACTTTACTATCCTGGCTACAATGACAAGCTTTCCAACTGGGCAAACACTGACTGAGCTTGAGAAACCTAAAATGAAGCAGAAATTCCAATCGGGTATTTTTTGTTCAAAAGACTCTTAGTCATAGCAGGAGTAAGGTGTATGATAGTTACACAAACCAGATACTATCCCGTAGCATGCAAACCAGCCTGGTGTGATGACCAACAGCTCTTTGTTAGAAGTGGAGAGTTTCTAGCAATTAAAACAGCAGGGAAAGATGAGCCTGATGTTGTTTCTTTTTTTCCAGAAAGGATCTGTCACTTCTCAAAATGCACTGAAGGGAGACGTACAATCTCCCTTTCTCACAGAATCACAGAATCATTAAGTTTGGAAAAGATCACTAAGATCATCTAGTCCAGCCATCAACCCATCACCACCAGCCCACAAAACCATATATCCTTAAGTACCACATCTCCACATATCTTGGATGCTGACTCCACCACTTCCCTGGGCATCCTGTTCCAATGCATCACCACTTTTTCTGAGAAGAAACTTCTCCTAGTATCCAACCTGACCCTCCCCTGTCACAATTTGAGGCCATTCTCTCTTGTCCTATTGCTGTTACCTGGGAGAAGAGGCCAACCTTCACCTCAACACAACCTCCTTTCAGGGATTTGTAGAACGATAAATTCTTTCCTGAGCCTCCTCCATACTGAACAATCCCAGTTCCATCAGCTGGTCCCCATAAGATGTGTGCTCTAGACTCCTCACCAGCTTTGTTGCCCATCTTTGGATGCATTAACTTTTGAGAGAAGGTAACTGCTCTTTACTTCCAGAACTTATGTCCTTGTAGAACATTTCTCTACTTTTCACGAATTATCTCTTTTAATCTCTTATTATTACAATTTATAACATGGCACATTTACTTATTTTTCCTGCTTGCATTTTACAGCTGGACAAATAAAATCAAGTCCTGGCATAACTAGCCCAAGTTATGGAAGATGAAAACCTCTTCCATCTTTCTAGGGGCACCTGAGTATCAACTTGCCAGTGGTGTCATGCTTATATCTCTGCAGGGTACCAGTTAAATGCAGGACTGGCTGAGATAGCTGCAAGTCATCATGAGTGTCTGTCTGGGTTTCTTCCATCAGTTGCTTGCCCATTTTTTCTGCTCCCACCATCTAAAGAAAGTTAGAGGAGCAGAACAGAGAGGAAAGCCAGTCTGATTTTTATGTATAACAATGTAAGAAATTAATATAAAACAGAGATAAATTAGAGGAGGCCCTGTTCTCATCCCATTCTTGCTGCTGTCTTGAGTCAGGGTCACATTAGAAAAGATTTTCCTGAACTGGGATCGTTGGTTCATCTAGATTTTTCTACACAAATCAGCTTCTACTAGTGAATGCTCATGAGACTCCAGAAAAGGCTCTTTTCATCTGTAACGACAGCGCTTTTGCCAATACCTAAATGTTTCAACAACTCCACATTCCCCAACTGATAGTGGTTTAGTCACAGCCCCTGAGTCAACAGGAAATGCTCTCCTGGAAGAGTCCTGCTCTATGTCCCCTTAGTCTGCTGAGGCTCAGCTTTCCAACACACAGTTTCTCTCCTGCCCTTACTTCCTCCTGTCCTGTGCAGCTGCTCTTTCTTTTTTTCTTTAACCCCTAATTACACATCTTCACTCTGTCTTGTTTCTTCTCTCTATCCGCATTCATGTCATGCAATTCTCCTACTTAATTCCTATCTTCAATCTGAACACACAGTGCAAAACCAACAGCTGAAAAGGAACCTCTCTTCTTTGCACAAGACTAGAACTTTGCAAGGAATCCTGATCATTTTCACTCATATAGGGATGTTATGGTACCCTAACAGAAATATTTTACCCGCTGTGTTTTATAACTGTACTGTTGCTGGTCATGTTGCTGAGACAGTGGGGAATTTGGAGCTACTCAGCTTTTATTTTTCATGAAATTTACTTCACAGTTTCTCATGACTTTGAATAGGAAAAAAAAAACACCACAGAAATGGAAAAGAATGTAGCATTTATATTGTTAAAAGGTGCCTGGAGATTTAGTTTAGTGCTAATTGAAAAAATGTAGTTCTGCAGAAAGGAGTTAAGACAGCCACAGGGAGCAGATAAAACCTGTATATATGGCAAAGAAAAAAAAAAATTAACTGCAGTGGTGTCAGTCACAACAAGTGGGTTAACTCCCACTTGGCACTTTCATCCATCCACCAGAGTAAATAGGTCTGGGGAAGAAACTATGCTGAGATAAAACAACAACAAAAATAACATATATCACAGCTGACATCAAAAGAAAAGCTTTTTTTTTGCCTCACACATTTGAGATGTTTGAGAACAATTCATTCAAGTGAAATTCTGACCACTTGTTTCACAGCCAGATCAGGAAAGTTTCTTGCAATTGCCCAGGAAACAGCCTGAATTTCTGTTCTGAGTCCTCTGAATGAAGATAAAGGATCAATCAGATCTGAGGCCTGCTCTCACTGAAATCTCTAACTTCGAGTCAAAGGCTTTCCTAATGGGAGGAGTGGACAGGGAAGAAAGTAAACACGCTGGCACTGCAAGGCAGCGAGCTCCATCTAGAAAGAGCTCAGCCCTACCAACCCAAACCATTCTGTGATTCTATGATTCCATGATTCCATGATTCTATTATTCTATGACTCATCAGACATCCTTACTGGGGAGGAGCGATGCTAGGGTTACGTGGAGATACACAATAGAAGAAAGTACATTTTATATATGCACACATACAATATCTTGTTATACTGGTATGATGCATACAGTGTAAATTAGTCCCCATGACATGTGCCACAGTACAAAAAGGACAAGATGTATGAGGAGCGGCTGAGGTCCCTGGGTGTGCTCAGCCCAGAGCAGAGGAGCTGAGGGGAGGCCTGATGGCGGCTGTAGCTCCTCACAGGGAGCGGAGGGGCAGTGCTGAGCTCTGCTCTGTGTGACAGCCACAGGGCCCGAAGGAACGGTGTGGAGATGTGTCAGGGGAGGGGCGGGTGGGGGTCAAGGAAAGATTCTTAACCAGAGGGCAGTGAGCGTGGAATGGGCTGCCCAGGGCAGTAGGCACAGCCCCAGGCTGCTGGAGTGCAAGAAGCGTCTGGACAACACTCTCAGTCATATGGTCTGACTTTTGTGTGGTTCTGTGTGGAGCCAGGAATTGAACTTGATATCCTTGAGGGCCCCTTCCAATTCAGGATATTTCTTTGCTTCTGTGACCCACTGGTAGACACAGCTAACAGCACTGTTTTGCTGGCTCTCTTTGGCCTCATCATCAGTGCATCTTTCACAACATGAAGGCATCAGATTTACTCATCTATCTGTTTTTCCCCAATGGCTGCAGTTTTTCAATAGCTACAATTTCTTCAGCTGTAATCTGAACCTATGCAGTTAGTGACATGATAGGGATGTAATTTATTTATTACAGCTTTGGGGAAATCTCTGCAGACTGACAGCAGGAAGAATGAGCATAGAGAAATAACTTGCAGACACCAGGAGCTTATTTTAAAATCCCAAAACACAGATACAGTGTATGCAGCCTGTCCAGTTTTCACCACCATCTTGCAGGGTCTTCTTGTGACTAATTTCATTAAGCACAATGCTCTCAGCAGAAAAAGCATTAAGTGACATAATAATCATCTACAGAGTCCTGAGTAAATCCTGTAATAAATGAGGCTGTTGGTAGTCTCAGAAAAGTGTGTACCACCTCAGTTATTAATAGCCAAAACCTTCAGGAGAGCTTAAAACTTTCCAGATTGTCATCCAGTAGCTGGTGAGTCAGTCAGATGAGAGCTGAAACTTTCATTTTTCTTCACTATTTAAGAAATCTGAACATTTAAAGATCAGAAAAGCTACCATTCAGAGATCCTTTGGGATTAAAAGTTACCTTTCCTGAAGAAAAATAAAAAGCAGAAAAAGGAAAAAAGGAAAAGAGGAAGGATATGGCAATGTACTTCTCATATTAATCCTTGGCTGTTTGAGGACAATTGGTTGTGTGTGCTCTAGACAACGCCTACACCATTAAGGCTGAGGCAGAAGTTTTCAATCTGCAAAGCTTTACTTTGAAATAAAGGAATATTTTCTCTAATTACTTCCAAAGAATAGCAAACAATAATTGAAAATGCAAGTTGTTTTTTTTGTTTTGTTTTGTTTTGTTTTGTTTTGTTTCCCTTAATTGAATGCTTTTCAAACTGCTCATGGATCTTCATTTTTCATCCTGCAGAAAATCAGAGATAATCTGGGGCCAGGTTTCACTACACTATTACTCCAAATGTCTGGAGGACTTCACTCCTTTCTAATCTTCATCTACAGAATGTTTCAAAGTGTTTTAGTGTCACAAAAATATGTCTGTTCCCTTTTCCTGTGGTCTCTTACATTGTAGTCCCTCAAAACAGATTGTTCTGAAAGCAAAGTTGATGTGGGGTGATGGTGATAATCCAAGACCAAAAAACATAGAAACAATTGTCTGTTTAACCCTGAACAACCCTCAAAACCGACTGATGTTCAACAATGGTGTATCATAATAGATGTGTAACAAATAAATGTGTGCAATAACGAGTGTATACATTCACTAGTGCTGTAGGCATGGTTTAGACGCATTCTTCTTGGTTTATATTAGTTTGAGTTAAAACCTAATGCTAAGCCTAATGCTAGATCAATTGTCATAGAATGGCCCAAGGCCTTACTTCAAAACCTTTTCACTTTCCAATACTGATATTTAGGAACTTGACACTTTTCTCTATCAATGCAAGAAAACAACAGGCTATATTTACCTCGGGATTTTTATTATTTTTAATATGGAGAGAAAAAAAACATTAATTTTTCTTTGAGCAGTATTCACTATGTCTATTCATGAGATGCAAGAGAAGTGGCACCAAAGGAAGAGTCGTTGAAAGATATGTTTCCAGTCTGATCCTTCTCTTGAAGGTCAGTTTTCATTTCACTGTCATGTTTCAATTTTGGGTCAGATTTTTTTTCAAAATCCTCTTTTTCAGAATTCTCTGACTACTTTACATCTTGTTAGCATCACTCAGTTGTGTATCTGTGAAATGTCAAGGATGGTTTTTTTGTTTAATGAAACATCAGTTTCTGACCAGTTCTCTCTGGTCCCTTTGGTAAGGACTGGGATCAAGTTTGCACCTGCATTGCACAGTAGCCTGTCTCACCCTCAGGGCAGCCCTCTGACCTCTCAGAGCTTAAGATGTTCCTTGCTGTAAGGATCCCAAATACTCTCCTCCTCTAATGTGCACACACCAGTTTTCCTGGCTTTAAGCATTTGGCTCAATCACAGCTGCTAAGCTTTCTTGGAAATTGAACCACAGTTTCATAATTCCAAGGCATGTGACCAGTTTTTCTTTCACACTGAAATGAGAAAACATGAGTTTCTGGTCTGCTGTAATGGAAATTCTATCATGCCTGTAGTAGTATGTTCCTTTTGTTCCCTAACTCAGAAGATGCAAGTACTGGAGACTACTGTGATTTGTGTGTTTCTCATTTGAGAAACAGATTTATTCTGAATTATGTTCCATACTTGCATCAATGAAAAATTTTTCATTTTTACCTAAGTACAATTTGTATTTTTCTTTTCAAGAGTTATTTATTCCAATATGACTAACATAACCTGGAAACCTGGAAGCCAAACGTTCTATTTACTCCAGTTTTCCCACAGCCAATTTCAGAAAACCTTTTTTTAAAGAATGAGATCCACTTCTGGACATTTTCCCATGTCATCACGTTGCTAGTGTTGATTAGTCTACCCTGTTACCTGTAGTAATGCACAACAACAGTGATCTCCCCCTGGTTGCAGTATTTCTCAACATCTTGTGCCAGATGGATTTAATGCAGTGCACTGATAGATAGTACTCAGACTTTGTAGATGCTTTCAGTTTTGGAACTGAATACTATTTACTCTTTCAAGTTTTCTGACAAATGATCAGATCCTCTACTGAAGACTGAAGACTTTTAGGGCAGTCTCTCATTTCAGCTTCTTTATAAAAATCATTCAGGCATCGTGATTTGATAACTGACACAGGTTGGCCTTAGATCCTGGATTTTTAAGCCATGGAAATGGAGATGTTTCATAAAAATCTACTGTTTCCTATATGAGCACTGAAACTCTGAAGGTCTTCAGTTTACTTGTTCTCCCAACCTAGTCTCATCTCACAAATGGTCCATGAAGTTTAAATTACCTGCGGTAATCTTCCACGCAGGGAGATACATATAGTACTTTAGGTTGTTAGGATTTACAAGCAAAAGTAAAGGCTGCATTGCCAGTCAAAAAATGTAAACTTTATTCATTCATCCATTCTCTCTAGTATATTATCTTTACATAAAAAAATGTTTTAAGTAACGTATTCCCTATTTATCCTTCAAATATAGAATCCCAGTAAATGCTTATGGCTCTAAAACATTGACTGAACTACCATTATGGAATGCCTATTAATTGCCAAGGATCCCAGCAGGCTCTGCTCACTTTGTTAGTGCTAATATATCTCTAGGAAATCCAACTTTCAACACCTTTCAATGATTTCTCTGCAGAAGAATTTTCACTGGGGAGCTGAACATTAAGTCAATCTTTATTTACAAGTTATGAATGCAAAATATACAAATGGTATTCTACGTATTCTATGGGTAGTTCATAGGCAGTTTCATAGAGGTAGCTGAACTACTCTTAGATTACAAGACGGAGGAGAAGAGGATGAAGAGGATTCTGCAAAAAAAAAAAAAAGACATAGCAAGAGGAAATATATATTCTCCATCTTGCAGAGAAAAGGATATCTGGGGCCCAGGTCATTATTGGAGAATCTAACCTGTGACTTGATGAAAAATATAAAACAGGTGTCTAGAAGAAACATCATTTGAACTTGGATTCACTTCAATTTATTATATTAATTATAAAACAATCTTTATATTTCAGGCTGTGCTGGACAAATACGCTTTCACAAGTTCCATCTGCCATCTTTCTGTGCATTTCTAATGTTTGCATTGGAGAATTTATTTGTAATCTCTTTGTTTAAAATCTCTTTCAGTGTACACAAGGAAGAACTGCTTTTGTGATGATTCATGAGTGCTGGGACCCACCCGTCTGGAGGCTGAATGAGGGCCAAGAGCAGTCTTCAAGTCTGCAAACTTGGGTCAAAGTTCATCTTCATTTTGGAGCACTATAATTAGCACAGCAGATTTAGAAAGGAAGCTGCTCCCTTGAGACCCAATTTCAAGGCAATTAGGGTTGTACTCTTTCACCATGGTGATTCTGTGCTAGACCCTGTCTGCCCCACAGTAATAACAATGGAAGTACCCATTACTACACATTGTTGTGGCTTGGCTTCTGTTACAAAAGAAAGCATATCTTCTAATTATACTTCAGCATAAGACCTGGGGAACTTGTGGTAAAGATGAAGTTGAAGATGCTATGCAGAGTTTTGCTACTTTTCTGTTTTTCAAAGATTTCTATATATGCATGTATTGCAAGTGAGAATTATTTACATGGAGTCAAAAATTGATGTATTAGCTTAGACACATTTCCAGTCCATGTGTAATTCTTCAGTACTGCTCCATTTTGGCTTTTTCAAGATGACCATATATGCTACAGGAATTAACTTAATAGCTGAAATATGTTAGCTCTACTATCAGATGGCAGAGGGCTGCAGTATCTGAAGTTCAGAAACATGACAGAAAATACAACAGCATAATTTGTCCCAGCATAAAGGAATTGTATTGCTTACAGTTGCTTCAAGGTTAATTTTGAAACACTGTTTTATTAATGGCTTCTGCTCTGTTGTTTTGTAAAGGTTGGGATTTTCTCAGAACACTTTCATACTGGAGGACGATCCGTGACTTCCATGATTTTGTTGAAAGCACATAGGGTACAAATAAGGTTATCTGAAATAATTAGATTGTAGATCTGTTTGCACGTATTCCAAATAGTGAGCTAGTCTCCCTGCTTAGTCAATCTCCGAAGGAAATGTTTCTCATACTGAGGTAGATATTTAAAATAAATTAGCTAAATCCTCTCTCCCTATCTTTTTTTTTTTCTGTTGATTCTGGAATGTGGCTATCATTATCTTTGCCCAGACATCTCAGCATTTTTATGTTCAAACTGATTAACTGTGTCTGTCTTGTTCTCTCCCATGACAGTATTTTGCAAAAGGCATAAGATGAGATGAATTGGTAGTTGTTAAGAATTAATGTGAAAGAAGAATGATTTCATTAAAAAAACCAAAGACTTGTTTTTCTTCAAAACCCAAGCTTTTAGCAAAGGTTTGCCTTTCTCTTTAAATAAAACTACTCTTTTAACTCTCACGGCTTGGTTGAAGAGGCAAAATTTATTTGTGTAAAAAACATGGAAGAAAAATGGGAGCAGCTAGAAATTCTGAGTGCTGTGCAGTTTTAACGTCACTCTTGCCTTGTGTATTTTTTTATGATTAGTGAAACTGAGATTGTTAGTGAAGAGCTGTCAGAGAAAGACTCTGTTTACTGTAGCATGCTTCTTATCCATGTTTTCTGGGATGCTGTGTTACTAAAGAGCAGTGCTTGGAGCACAGACAACAATCCATGCTTTGGAGTCATATCTTTTTTTTCTCTGAGTATATATGATATTTAGCCGTCTGTAACTTCATCTCTGGTTCCTGAGCAAATTACTGTGATTAATACTCAGAAATAAGAGTAATGAAATTCCAGCCAGGATACTGCAGGGAAAATTCATATTCAGCACAAAGGAAAGAAAAAAAATACAGAAAAGATCTTCTAGAATAGCATGTCCATGGCATTTTAACAAATATAATTATTTACAGATGAATAACTTGCCTAAATAAATTGAAACCCAAGAACTATAAAGCTTCTCCATCTCATTCTCCATAAACAATGACACAGAACCAAGAATTTAAAAGAGAGCATAAAAGATTTGCCGTTATCATTAGAAAAAATACTGAAGTACAAGGATGATTATATCCTTTCATGGTTTCAGTCTTCTGAACTACATGGGTTTTCCATGCCATGACTAGACTTGTTTTTTTGCTATATTTCAGCATCCTTTATTTTGGAAGATGTCATCCACTTTAGTCCCTGTAAATGTCAGAAATGAGTGCTAGCAATAGGAGTTCTTGTTTCTAGCTTTGAGTCCACATCTCAGGCTGAAAGCGTATCAGCTTCCACATAACTGGAGTGCTGTTGAGTGTATCCTTGCTGAACTTATCATGCTCGATAGATTAATTTTACTGTTGTATCCTGCCCTAACAGATGAGATGCCCTAAATCCCAAAATGCAAAATATTTCAGCAACACGATCTGTATTATGTGCTCACTCTGCAGGAAGGAGGGCATCCTTCGTGAGAAGCAGCTGTTAAATATTTAAAGATGACAAGTTACATAAAAGTTACACTTCACACATCAACATTTAGCCAACACAGTCCTTTATTTCAGCATAACAGACATTCCATCATCCTACCAACCATCTCAACCACGAGTCTCTTTTTTTTTTTTAAGAAGAGAAGGAAATATGTTGTAATCATGGAAGGATGGTTAGCTCTGAAAGACGAACATAAATTCTCTGCATAGCAATCACAGCTTTTGGCCTTGTGAAACATCTGTGATACATATTTGGAGTGTAATTAACACATTCATTCTTTGCAAAGTAGCTTCTTTTTGTCTTTTTCTTTGTAAAAATATGTGCTTGCGCTACTATGAAATACAATGAGTACTATGAAATTACACTTCCTGATGAAAAGATATGGGGTCTTAATAAAGACTCTCTGGCTCTCTTAGTATCTGTTGGAAGTTGGAAAAGAAACTGTCATTTCTACAATAATGGACAGTTTGCCATCTTTACACTCATGTTACAGAATTCCTTTATTATTACTGTCTTTTTATGTGTGGGTGGAGGAAAGAAGTAAAACTATGTTCCCAATCTTTTTTAACACAATTTAGGATGGAAGAGGGACAGTAGCACAGCACTGAAACAGGATGTAACAGACCCAAGCCTTCTTCCCTCTCACTGCCAGTAGGTTGCTCTCTATCAGGAAATGGTGTTGAGTAGTTCAAAAAGTTCAAAAACTAAGGTAAAAATCTTTTCAGTTCATTCTAACTCCTTGGTTAGAGGAACTCTTCAGTCCCTGAGAGATCTCATTGTAAATACAACATGAGACATATGCTGTAACAGTTAAGCAATGTGAAGTGAATTAGGGTTTAACTGGAAAGCATTCTTGTTACTTATCATGGGTTGCAGGCAAGCCAGTAATGTTATTTAAATATAAGGTTTGTCGATTTGATTCCATGGCCTGTTTCTGAGAGAAGTAATGAGGTTTAAACACCAGAGAATGCTTCTTGCAGTTTGTAAAGAGTATGATGTATCTCAAATAGCATTTCCATTACATACTGTGATAATAACAGCCATTTCTTTATTTTTGGAGAGTTGCTGGGGTTTCCAGGGTTCTTTGGCCATTTATGGATATTGGTATGTTCTATAGCTCTAAGGGTGTGCTTAGTGAAGAGTCAGGTGAGTTATTTATGTGTGTTGGAGATGGATAGAGGCATATTGTTTGGATATTTCAACTTGGAAATGTTTACTGTGAATATTTTAGAGGGAGCAGATGTATGAAATCATTTTTAGGCCTAAAGGACTGAACACAAAGAAGTCAAGCATGAAAAGTGTAAGCTGCACAGCCAAGGCAAAGACACTTCAGGCAACATTTGTGTTGTTAAACGTATCTATTACAACCATTCAAGAAGCAAATGTGGGCCGACAGCCAAATGGTACAGAGAGTGTGTATTCACATCATTAAGACTCATGCTTTCTGGGTGCCACACTGCATAGTACTTGGCACTGGTCTCCTCCAGGCATCAGCTGCCCGGTGCCTTAAAGATATGGTTACCCTTTTATGTTTATTATTTTTGTTTAATTGATCCGAAACAATTTGTGGACCACTGTATAACAGTCCCAGGGATGTTTTGATGTCATGAGTCAGAGGATATAAATGGCATGCTTTGGAGGACAGCCTGTGCTAGAGGAGAAGAGAGTGGGGGAAGACACATACTCTTACCCATCTTACTTGTTGGGAAGGGTTCCTGAGCTGAACTATCCTTTAATACACATTTTGTGTTAGATGGATAGCTAGTACAGTCCAAATCACAAGTGAGAATTAGTATTTAGGGAATGTGAATAATAGCAGAGTAGGCTTGAAAGTAAATTTTGATTATTGTGTGTATGACATTACGAACAAATAACCTAAAATTTGCTAAGAAATTGTGTAAACAGAGATTGGGGTTAGTCAATAGATCATGCTGATCTATGTTAGTGTTGTTTGTATTTTGTATCTTGCCAGGTGAAATCATCAACATAAGATAATAAATCTGGAATCAATAAGTGGCCTCAGTAAGAAAAATAAGTCACAGAAGGAGAACTTTGTGTTGATGACATGTTGCTTACAACTTTTTAAAATAATTTCCAATAAAAACTTTTTAAAAAACATTTTCAGGCTAAGACACTTTTATAAAAATCTTGAAAATACTAAGGAAATACAGCCATGAGTTTGAGTTTTCTATACTAATGTTCGATGTGCAATTATTTGAATGACTATAAAAATCCCATCTCTATGTTTCCAGTACAGCTGGTGTCACTCAGATTACAAAGGATCAGCTAGTGGAGAAGAACGTGCCTTGCCATGAGCAATCTCATCATCTCTAAAGGAATCCTCCACAGATTTCAATGGCTTCCCAAGGGGTAAATTATTTTTCTCTCCTTTACTCTCTGTGTTTTCTGCATTGCTTTCAGATCTGGTAGCTCACAACATGCTCAGAAACAGCATGATGGTGACACAGCTTAAGAACTGAGCAACACCAATATTTATGGTGAACTTGTCAAAACACAGAGAGAGAAATAAAGACACATCAGACTTCCTGAATAATTGCCGTCTTTTAGAGAAATGCAAGAAGAGCCTTGTTGTCTGCTGGCCTTTGAAATTTCACTGCAAGGAAACCTAGCATCCTGAGATTTGTTTTCTTTTCTTTCACTGTACAGAATCTGGCCATATTCACTGGAGTTGTATTTATCCTGGTATCATAGAATCATTAAAGTTGGAAAAAACCTCTAAGATCATCTGGTTCAACCATCCACCTACCACCAATATTGCCCACTAAACCATGTCCATTAAGTACCGTATCTACATGTTCCTTGAACATCTCCAGGGACAGTGACTCCACCATCTCCCTGGGCAGCCCATTCCAATGCTTGACCACTCTTTTGGAGAAGTTTTTTCCTAATATCCAACCTGATATTCATTAAAAAAAATCATAAAAAAAACCTTATTCATTAAAAAATCAGTGTTTTTCCTTCATGATTGTTTCTCAAGAACATTCTGTGAGCCTGCTACGACACTGGGGTATAAATCTGTGTCTGCATATGTACCAAGCCGGGGCCCCAAGAGTAAAAATACACTGGCGGTAGTTCAGGGGCATAAGAGAGGATGTAAAAAGGGAAAGACAAGATCTCTCTATAAGCTCACCTGTGCCCACCACATCAGCCTCAGCTCAGAGCGCATCTAAACACCTGGCTGCCTGTGGCCGACAGACACTTCCTGCCAGTGGTTAATATTAGCTCCAGCTAGGCTCTCTGCTGTGGCATTGAAGATGTGGTTGAAGCTGTGGTGTTAGTACATAATGGGGACTGATGCAATATGTTCTCAGATTCCTTGCTTCCGACAAGAATGGAGGAATTTAAGGGAGCAGCTGATTAAAAAAGCAAGCAAGCAAACAACATGTAGAAAATGAAAGCAAATTTATTCCCTCAGTGAAAAAAAACACACATGGGGAAATGTCTTATTTAAAAAAATAGCAACATAAACCCAAGAGGCAATAAAGAAGTAAATTATTTTGTTACAAATCAAGTCTTTAGGCAGTTAATAGCATCCAATCTATGATTGCAACTGAAACTCCACTTAGGCATGGAAGAGGCTGTCCAGGGAGGTGGTGGAGTCACCATCCTTGGGGCTTTTCAAGAAAAGTGTAGATGTGGCACTGAAGGACATGGTTAGTGGGCATGGTGGTGATGGGTCCACAGCTGGACCAGATGGCCTTAGTGGTCTTTCCCACCTTAATGGTTCCATAATTCTGTGATATTTCCTGTAGAATTTTCTTACTGTTACCTATTCAAAGGACAAATAGAGGAAAAAGGTGAGAGTGGACATATAGAAGTGATCAGCCTAATTCTTCCAGTAATCAAGCTGTGTGGCCTTGTGTCCTGCTCTAATACCGTCTGGAAGGTGCCTTAACAACATTGTCAGTTAATGAATTGGACTATTCTTTTTTAAATTCCCTATTTACTTCTTTATTTGATATCCACAGGTAAGTCTTTCTATATACTAGGGCATTCTTGCTCAAGTTTCAAACTCTTCTTGTCATTTGTTCATTGCTACCTAGAAATAGAAGCAATGGAGTTTCCTTAAACTTGTGTTTTGCAACCAAAAAATGCACTAAAGAAAGAACTCTAGGTGTCATCAGTAATAACAATTGCATTTTATTTATGATGAATGTATCAGATAATGGGGGAAAAAAGAAAGAAAAAAAAAGACAGTTTTAGTTAAAAGTCAATTTGGCAACTAAAGGCAACAAGAAAAAACAATTTAGAAATAAGAATAGCAAATGGATGGAAATGTTTTGTGATTCCTCTCTCATTAAGCAATTTATAAATGAATCTGAAGATATCAGATGCTATCCAGAGCTGGCAAGACCAAAGACAGGAAAAAAGTGTTTTTTTTTAAGTGCATCAGGAACAAATCAAGTGTTAGTAGCAGTTGAGGTGGCATGCTTCTAATCTGTGTTTGGGAGCAAGCAGGATGATACATGATCATATGTAGGTGATAAACTGCTTTCTGAGCATTTTGTGGTTCAGAAGGGCATGAAAAAAACTCTTTTTGAAGTCAGCAGGCTCAGATAACTTTGACTCAGATACCTCCACGTGAAGCTGATGCACTCTGGTTCCCTGATGTTTTCTTTTAATCTTGCAATACTGGGGAAATTACGGATGACTGGAAAAAATGTTAATTCTGTGCCAATATTTGCTGAAGAAAAACAAGACAATGCAAAGATAGGCTGAAAGCCAGCCAGCCATTTGTATGAAACAGAGACATATCCATAAATCAACAAAGAGGTTAAACACTAGGACTACAATTAATGACCATTAATGACATTTTAATACGGAAACAGCTCTTATCTAATGAAACTGACATATTCGTATGCCAGTAAACTGAAGAGACTGTAAATTTGGACATTCTCTAAATATTTTTCAAGGGCTTTTATAATACTAAATATTCTGAATAAAATACAAAATGTGCTTTGTACAACATCAAAGAACATTTTTGAATGGGTTAAAAGAATCACTTATCTGACATTTATTTATTTGTTTATTTATAAGTAGACTTTATGAAGATAAATGTTTTGCAAGGAGATTTATGTTGCACTGAAAGACGGGTGGCCAGCAGGGAGAGGGAGTTGATTGTTCCCCTCTACTCTGCCCTCCTGATGCCCCATCTGGAGTATTGCATGCAGGTCTGCAGCCTCCAGTACAAAAAGGATGCAGAGCTGCTGGAGCAGGTCCAGAAGGGGGCCAAGAAGGTCATCAGAGGGCTGGAGCACCTCTCCTATGAAGACAGGTTGAGGGAGCTAGGGCTTGTTTAACTTGCACCCTTCCAGTACTTGAAGGGAGCTTATAAGCAAGAAGGGAACTGAATTTTTACACAATCTAATAGTGATAGGGTAAGGGAGAATGGCTTTAAACTAAAAGAGGAGAAATTTAAGTTAGATGTTAGAAAGAATTATTTACTCAGAGAGTGGTGAGGCACTGGCAGAGGCTGCCCAGAGAAGCTGTGGATGCCTCATCCCTGGATGCATTCCTGGCCAGGTGGGTGGCAGTCCTGCCTATGGCAGAGGTGTTGAAACTAGATGCTTTATGGTCCCTGTTTGCAGGCAACTGGGTGATATTTGTGACTTGCAATTCACAGGAAACAAGAAACATCATCTTCAGTTCTACTGATGGTGATGCACAAGGTGTATCTATGTTACCATACAGATATTTGAGATATCACTGCATTTCTTTGTGTAGGCATACCTTACTTTTTAAATAATGAATTATATGAATTATGAATTATAAAGCAGAATATACATAAGAACTCCCTCATACTTTACTTCTTTTAACCCCCCCCTCTCAGAAGTAGCAGTACAACATGTCAAGCAAGGTCCTCAGACCTCAGGGTATGCATATAACATTGCATATCCATCAGTGCAAAGTTTCTGCTAAAATTAAAAAACTAAGCAAACAAAATTACCATTCACTTTCATGGCAGAGTTACTACTGCATATTCCTGCAGAAGTCTGTGGGTGGGTTTGTCATCATGTACTGCACATCTCTGTAAGGAATCTACATGTGACTAAACAAACCCAAGTTCCTTATGCGGTCAGTGGAAGGCCTGTCAGTAGTGTAGGAGTTTGGGGGTGGTTTGTCTCCTGAAGTATATATACATCTATATGTGAGTGGATAAACTGAACCATAAGCTCCTCTGACTCAACTGGATATAATGGAAGCCCAGACAGCCAGCTCAAGTCTAACTCCCATAATAGCATTCATGATTAATTCTACCTTCCATGGTCTTACAGATCTCCTCTTAATGCTATTGCTGTAGGCGCTGCTGTAGGCATCATACAGAGACAAACTGAATGTAGTAGGGCTGTGAGCTGTGTTGCTATGACTTACTTCATATGGTAAAGAAAACTAAATATGTATATATATATTTTTAGGACAAAGCCAAACAAATAACTTCAACACATGCAAAGGACTTCATTGGCATGTTGGAAGTACAAGGGTTAATCTTTCCATCATTGCACCATCTGTCTCAGATGAAGAGCTGTTAAAAAATTAAACCTACCTTCAATACAGCTCTACCTGTCACTTGTTTCTTTCCCCTTTCTCCACTTGCCTGACCGTGGATTTGAGGAACGGCACTCAGAATTCCTGCCAACTGCACATGAAAATGTGGTGATGTAATATAATTTCCTCTCCATGTTCCATATGCATTAAGGCAGAGACTATGTAGATAAGCCATATTTATGGGATAATCACAATATTTCCTAAAACAAAGCAATGTTTTACTGCTTATATCCAGTTCCAAGTCATTACTACATCTTTCAAGCAGTATTTCCATAACCTCATGATTAGTAGGGTGAATGTGAAAGAGTGCTGCAAGAAATTACTCACAGTTAGAGTCACTTATATCATCACATTTCATTCATGTTTACCAAGAAAGAATATAGAAGTCACACAATCTGTGGTTGATCTTAGATATTTAGCTCTGCTACATTTGCTCAGGCATTGCTCTCTCCCAGTGGTGCAATTGAAAGTAGGCTTTATGTGGTTCCAAAGTGTGGGGTCACAAGCCCACATGGGGGGAAAACCCAAAGGTTTGTGAGTTTTGCTTCAAGTCCAAAGGACTACTTGGAAGAGGGTGCTTTGCTGCTGTATCCAGTGTTCGTTCCTGTCAGCCACTCTGCAGTAGGTATGAGAACTGTGCAGCAAAGAAAGAATAGACTGAGGATTTGGTATGCAAGCCTCTTCGGAGGCCTTATCTTTCCTGCGTGTGTAGGCATAGATCAGATACACCAAATAATCACTTCCAGTTTTAAAAAAGGCAGAAGCAAACACCAGCAATCGTAACTTTGAGCCCACCTCAGTGTGAGCAGCTGGACTAAGGGATCTCATAAAATCTCTTTGAGTGTTCTGTCTGTGCTTTCAAGAGTTATGCCTTTCATGCGACAGAAACTACTCTGTAAATGCCAGATTCTCCTGGGCACTCCAACTCTTTTATGTTACCTTGGAGAAACAGAGCAATTATGAATTGCTTTTGCGTGCTTTATGGCTGCTTTGTGTCTCTGGGGTATTGCAAAGCATTTGATACATTTTCTCTTGCAAAGCCTAGGGCACACTAATAGTAGGTGTAAGAATAAATATTCTCACCTGGGAGAAGGCAATAGGAACAATCAAGACCAGAAAGCTTCTGGAGACCCCCAGTGCACACTGAGGGGCAGTGGGTATGCTATTAGCTGGAGAAGTGGGAGTATGTTTTATGTAATTTTCCAAATTATTTGCCAAATATCTCACTTCAGCTAAGAATGGGTACATAAATGCTACTGCTGCTGGATGTGTGAAGACTTACACGTGTGGTTTAAGGGGTAAGATGTGGAAAAAACTTTCATCAGGGCTAGATTTGGAACTTACATGCCCACTGTAACTCCTTGTTCCATGCTGTAATAGGATTTCACATTATCTAGTCAGCCTGCAGTCCAAGATCATGAAAAGTTCATTCATATGGAACAGCTGTTTTATCACTCATGACAGTAAGTCAAACAGCAGATAATTTACTTCAGCATTTTCTTCACCATGTTTCTCCACGGGAAAGTACAGTGGAAACAGCTATCTCTCAACATGCACATGCAGCTCCCAGGATTACTTACAGAGGAGAGGGCTGAAGAGGAATAGGCTTTGGGCTTACTGTGTATGTGTGCTGCCATTTTTACTTTCCCTGGAGCAGAATTTTAAAGAAAAGCTGGTAGAGATTCACATACGTATCTGTGACCATTGAATATCTTATTTCTCTTCAGAATTTTCTCAATTTTCAGATACAATGTGTAATTAAGGAACATTGAAAATGGAATACAAAGGTGTTGTATTAGGTTGCTCTGAAAGTAATGCCTCCTATTTATATCCATGGAAACTACAACAGATACAAAGAGCACAATAATACTACTTCATACAGTAAATTCTCAGCTACAGATCACTATTTTTAAGAATAGTCACCACCATTAGCTATGCATTTTCACCACTGACAAACAAGAGCCTGCATGGTCCTCTCAAAGAATCTGCACTAGCAGAGGTGATAACTTTGGCTGTCCAGAAATTGCTTTTCTTTCATGTTGCTGAAATGCACCACCCACCACCCACCATCTCACTGTGCTGACATTCAGTGTTTGGTTTCCATAAATGTTCAACAAACATCAGTGAATACCAATTAGTGCCACTTTTTCCCTTGGAGGATATCAGTGACACACCTGTGCTTCATACACGCTTCCACGCCACTTACAGTTTCATCAGACTGCCCCTCTGCTGTCATCTGTCACACGACAATAAAATTTAATGGAACATTGGCAGGAAGGTTCAATCTCTGCGGTCATACCACCGATACCCACCTCAGATTTTGTGGATCAAAATAAGGAAATGAAAGATATTACTTTTGGACCAGCCCTTGTAGTTTAACCTAGCATGGAAGCAAAGCATTGTACAGGCATTCATTGTTTCCCCCCTTCAGTAGGATGGGACAAGATAAGACTCGCAGGTTGTTCTGTCTCACCCGCCATCACTCTCCTCACTGGCAGTGAGCTGAAGGTTACTTAATTTAGTTTAAGTACTGATGTGCAGTGACGATCAACATTTTTTTCTCCTAAATCCAAAACATTGCATCATACCAGCCTCTATGAAGAAAATTATCCTATATGAAACCAGGACAAGAGGGTCAAAGGTTTTGCCATTTGATGGCAGAACTCTTTCTTAGGCATCTGCTTCTTCAACTCTATGCAACTCTGAGACTGTTCTTTATTTTATTCACAGAAATGATGATCCTACAACATTTTCTTCTTTATAACTTTGTCCTGGTAAAATCCAGTTGGTAGATGATCCTGATTCACCATTCCTCAGATCAGAGGTGAAACACAGCCTGTGCTGGTAACAGCTTGCAAATTTCATACATCAGACAAATGGTCCATGAGGATGTGCAAGAAATGGAAACTAGGTCAATTTATTAAGGTTGCAGATTAAAGATTTCCTGGAGCATGTAGGGCCAAAACATAAAACTTAAAGCAGAAGATGAAACACAACTAGCAAGGGACTTCAGCAGTAACAAAGAGTGTTCCATTAATATTTCAGAAGAGAGGAAAACCAAGGCAGAAGCTGGTCCTCCGCTTAGTGGTAAAGGAAAGATAATAATGCCTAGGGGCTGAAGAGATTAATGCCTTTCACATGTCAGTCTTCACTAAAACTGATACATTAACACCCATGAGTGGACAGGATTCAGCCTACAGTAAGCAAAAGGCAAGCTAAGGGAATTCTTTGGAAAGACCGTTTTTGTTCAAATCAGAGAGCTGGTTTGAGCCAGCTACCTATTGTCTTGAAGAAAACGTGGGGATTAAGAGAGAGAAAAGGGTGGGCATAGATCTGTTAATATGGAGGAAAATGAAGAGCCAATGAATCAGTCAACCTTACACCTAAAACTTATTGATACAAACAGCAGAACAAACCATTTCTGAACACTTTGAAGATCAGAAGTTTAGCAACACCAAGCATATGTAGGCTAAAAATAAATCATGGTTAAAAGAACACTGGATCTGAGATAGACCTTAAGAACATGCGAAACAGTATCATAGAAGATTATGAAGTTGCTGTGATGTGATTTGACTGTGGTAAGACTTTTGTCACTGTCTCATATGAAATTTTCTCATTTGAGATGGTAATTTAGCCCAGATTAAATCCTGTAGTGTGGATGGCTACTTTATGGGAGAGTTATCTTCAGTGGGATTTGTGAGAGAAGTCCTTTGATTCGATACAGTAAGTTCTCAAAGTCTTCAGTCTGCAATATCCAAAGTCAAGCAGAATTGTTCTGGACTTCGAATCGAAAGACTTTCCCCTTGTCGAGTAAGAACTAGGTATTATGACAGCATTAGGGCAGAAAATTACCTTGCGGAACATGGGGAAGTTTTCTTTTTTGGCTTCTCACCGTGCTATTAATTGCAAATTGAATTCCAGCTTTGTATGATGAGTGCAACCATCACAGTACAACTGGATGTTTTTCAGGGCTGGTGGATGTACAAGCCATATTTTCAACTTTCCTTTTTTTAAACAAAATAAACATGCTGGCTACAATTTTTGCCAATTGTGGGGGACACAAGGTTTATATTCTCTATATTTTTTGGTACTTAAGAACAGGAATATATGACACAGCTTCAGGAGCATTGTGGATCCCAAGTGGAAATCTAGTCCCCATTCCTTCCTCACTTCCATGCTGTGACCGTCCTCAGTGTCCTGAAGCAAGTCCTCATCCAGATTCCCTTCAGGAAGCTTGTCTTGGCTGAATTTTTGCAGCTTAGCAGTTACTTTTGAACTCAACAATTTTAAGCTTGATTACAGGACTGAAGCCATGTTAAAGGGAAAGAAGTACTGCCAGACCCTGTGAACCCATTTTATTACTTGAAGTAAGAAGAAAAGCATCTGCTGTTTCCTTGGCTTTGATTGAGTGTTCCCAGGCCTGAGAGGAAGCTGTTTGCAGCCATGGGGGAACTGCCTGCTTCCTGCTCTTGGATCAAGGTAGCTTCAGCTCTTGGGCCTCACCCAATCCTTCTGGGTGCATGGGCTTACGGCCTTCTTCCAGGGCAACTTGTTCTAGTTCTTTCCCTCGTGTCAAATGCAAGTCTTTATCATCACATCTGCTCCAAAATGCTGACAAGAGGAACAAATTAGCCCAGAAGGAAATCATGATTCCTCCATGTGGTACCCTCAAGTCCAGGAGAGGATAATGTTTTGCCACATGAGGCAAGGACTGAGCAAGATGAACACTGATTACAAGCAGCAGAGCTGAGGGAAGTGTCCTGCTCAGATACATTACTTCCCATGTCCTGTTCCCTTTCTTCACTTCAGGAATACGTATATTGGGTTGGCAAACTATGGTTCTCCAAAGAAAATCAGAAAGCAAAGCCACAGTGCTCCTAGTTTTGTAAAACTGATAATGGTAACTGTGGTCAACCCTCTTCAGGAGATGAAATACACTTTATTATTTCATTATGAGCTTATTAAGCTGTTTCAGCAATTATCAGCAGTAATAAAAACACATATCTCCTGAGTGTTCTACATAGGTCTTCTGTTGAAGTTTTCTCTAAAATTACCAATACCGGAAATTTATTTTCATTCACCTTTCTGAAATGGAACCACTATAGATACACTGGAAGGAGATTCAGTCTTGACCCTTTGAGAGTGTTAAGAATTTGTGATTTATTATTTTAGTTCCTAAAGCGATAGTGTGAAAGTAGATACTTTTGTTTTCACCTGTTTTGCTTTTATAACCAAGAATGAATTCAGGAAAAATATTGATGTAGGCTGGGAGGAGAGAAGACTTAAAGTACAGCTTGCAAGAAAGAAAAAAAAAAAAAAGACGAGAATTTGAGAACATGTGGACTGCCTGTGCCTAAAGAAGCATTATTTCTGTGAGCACTACATGAATAAAGCTGTTTTCCCTGCAGATTTGTGTCTGGTAGCTGACTGCTAACTTAATCTGAAGTTGTTTTCCTGCAGTTGTTTCTCTGAGATGTCTCAGCTGTGTGGTTTCTCTGGCTTCTATTAGTGTATGAGTAAAGACTCTACTGTTCCCAAACATTGAATACTGCTGCCTATAGCCTCTCTCTTCTTCCTCCATGCTTCTTTTCACAAAATGCATGGGAATGTGGTCATATTTGAGATATCCATCAAATTTGGCTTGATTTTGGTCGAAGGGCTCAAAAAATTACTGTGAAGGGACACAGACAGACATGAACATGTATTAAATGATTACATAAACTCAGCTTCCCCAGGAAACAGGGATTGAAAGCTGCTCTGTATAAAGAGAAATATTTACCAACCAAATACCAAAGGAAACTTTAAATAAAATTTTGCCAGAGTTAGAATGTAGAATTTGGAACTTGATACTTGAATATTTCATGTTGAAAATGGGCTCAATTTCTTGGGGATCTAATCTTATTTTCTAAATGTCCCATTAGGTTACTTTATTATTTTCATTACAGTGAAAAAAAAAAAAAAAATTGCTAATAAAGACAGACAAATTTTAAGAAACAACATATGGGCTAGTATGGTAGAGCTACTTTCCAAGAGAAAAAGTAACCCCATCTGAGATAGGAGATTGTTATTCTTTATAACCTTCATTCATTTAATGCAGTTTCATTTGTTTGTTTTTTCTTTTTTCTTTTTTTTTTGTTTGTTTGTTTTTCTTTTTCCAACCAAAGATATGTACAGTCTACACCAAACTTGGAAATATGGTGGTGCATTTGCAGTGTTGAGAAGCCTCAGCGTGTGTGACTGAAAAGGCTAAATCTAATTCCAATCTTATCCAGATCTGACGAGGAGCAAAGACAGTGGCTACAGTGGATTTCCAGCAGACTTTAAGAGCTCTCACTCCTCATGTGGCCAACTCCATCCCAGAGGCTGGAGAATATTACTGTAGTAGTAGAAGGAAAAAAGCCCAGATGAATGAATAGTTGTGTAATTTTGTGGTCACCAATCTAGAGAATAGAAATTCCAGAATGTGCACGTTATCCACAATGAGTGAAGTCATTTTTTGGAGCAAGCTATAGAATTACTTTTCAAGGAGACCATGATGTGAAGCAGACCAAACTACAGAGGGAGCAGACTGTGCCACTTCAGGAATATGTGTTGTACCTGCTTGGATTTTTCATCCTTTCATTCTTTCATAGTTTATTAGTCAATATATTTTTCTCTCTTTTCTTGTGCATCAAGGCAAACATCTGCAGGTGGCAAACCCAAAGGTTAATTCCCACTTTTGTTCAAATAGTTGAACTAATATTTATAAATAATTTATTGCATCAATGAATGCCATGAATCAACTCTAAGGACTTCGTTTTTACACCGGCTGAGGCTCAGACTCAATATGTGCTATTAATAAGCTTTATTTATTGGTTAGTTAATAGTACATAAACTTTTACTTTCAGAACTTTTCTACAGCAAGGATTTCTCAGTGCTTGTTCATATTTCTGTCAGGTTCTTGGTTCTCTGTGGCTTGTTCATTTCGGTTATAAGTTATTCTTGGATATTGGCCTCTTAATTGTGTGATGTTTGTTTGTGTTTCATTTTTTTATTTTATTTTTTGAAAGCTTCAATTAAGTAACTGGTATATTTTTCAGAGTGGATACTGAAACAGGCAGTCACTCATGAAAGGCACTGAATTCCCTTGGGTACTGTTGCCATTGTCATGAATGCCTGGTACTGGTTCAGAAACATCAAATTGCAATTTTTTGCCCACATATTGGCCACATAAATGTCCAACAGGAAATTGTGAGAATTTAAGAATAGATGAACACAATAGTCAGGCCATTAATCTTGAGGGCAAAATCTGAGAGAAAGTAAAAGAATTTATGGAAGAAAACAGAACGCTTGAAGTTGCTTGCATACATTGATGAAGATCTAATATGACATATATTTGTAAATGAATATAAAGCTCTACATTTTCTTTAAAAGTTCTGTAGGAACTTACAGAATCTAGCATTTTAATGGCTCATTTTTTCATGATTACCAGTCAAACCCTAGATGTTTTCACTCACAGCGGAACAGCTCAGCTGCTGTCAGCCAGATTAATACTGCTGAAATCAACAGTCACACGGATTGACACCAGCTGAAGAGCTGTCCTAATAAATCTGAGTCTATTTATGGGGGCTGAAACCACAGTCATGTCTCCCTAAGGGCAGTATTTTCATTTGAATACAAATGGCTTTGGCTGCATGAATGAATTAAATATTGAGGGTTCCGTTTTTCAGACTTAGTTGTAGCTTCACCCACATCAGCGGACATGATGCATACCAGCTCTTTGGAGGAATAATCCGTCTGTCCTGGAGTGCGGACCCTGAGACTGTTTTACCAGAACCAGATGATTTTTTAGCTGTTGGGTGTATATCAGCCTTAGATCTATGTCAGCAGGGGGGTGCAAGGCACAGAACTGAGAATGCTTACTCAGAAGTGGAAAGTTGGGTTGAATGACACTTCTCTTCACCTGGCACTTCTTGAGGGACTGATGGAATCCAGTGGTGGATTTACCACATTATTTCATCTCCAGACACAAAGTACCAGCTGGTACATACTGCTTGATGGTACCAGGGATACAAGGTTGAATGGGGCAAAAGAGCTCTTGGCTGTCTGTCCATATAGTGATTTCTGGACAAACTGTTTAAAAAGCAAAAAAGTGAACACTACCACTGTATTACAGCTTCTTACACTCTTTGGTGTCAAGTTGCATCTGCAAAGGTTGTGGAAATGAGATACTCACCTGTGTTGAAGTGAGGCTGGCTGTTTGCTCAGATGCTATCAGAAGTCAGCTAAACCAGATGTTTCTCAGGCTACTTTGATATTTCAAAGGGCCAGGCTTTGTCTCTAACAGGATGTAACTATCCTTCCTATGGCCTAAGTAATAATATCCACAATAATGGAGGGGGTAATTTTACTCCCACATCTTGCTTCTCATTCCATATTGTCATCTTCAAGTAGGTGATGTTCCCAGCCTTGGCCAGCAGGGTCCATCTAGAAGGTAAATCTGGATCTGTGTGGGTGAGGCACCCAAGGGTGTCCTCATAGAAGACTAACACAGCTACCTACTTGGCTTGTTCAAAAGCCAGATTCATGACTCAGCCTTCACCTTTTATGAGTTAGGAAATTCCAAGGTGCTCTTTTTTTCCTTTGGACTTACAGGCAGACTTTGATCTCACTTATTATAGGGCAAATCCACTGCAGGCAAGGAGCTGTTTGTGTCACACATTTAGAATAAACTGTTTTCCTTGCAGAACTTTCCTTCTGCTTTTAGCAGATCCTATGTAGTCTGACTACCTGCAGCCCTCGGTGAAAGTGTCATGCACAGCAAACAGCATAAAACAAATCAATCATTTTATTTAGTCTAAAAAAATAAAATTTAGTAAAACTGAGAAATGCATTTATGTGGCCAAGAAGGACATATTAAAGAAGGAGTGACATTTCAGTGCTGGGCTTACAGCATCAGAGCTGTTTTGCATTGGGTCGTGCTACCTGTTTCCATTCACTGTGAATGGTGTGACTGCAGAGTGATGGATAGTTGCATTCGCAGACACAATATCCATGGAAGGTGAAAGGTAAAGAGATAAAAGGCATTAAAATTATAATAGTACTTCAAGATCCAGAAGTCCATTAGACACTGCAACTGAAAAGCAATAAGGTTTCCTTGTTTTATTGAAGAGTAAGCGATGATTTATTGGACACTTGAAAATTCATTCTCTGGAAGAAGGTACTGAATTCTCATCAGCCAACAAGACATTGGCAGAAAGATGGAACTAACAAATTCAGACTGAAAATGTGGAACAGACTTTTAACAGTAAATATAGTTGAAGTTCCCAAGACATGAAGTGGATTTTCTGTCATTTGAAAATCTTAAACTCAGTTTTAATTTTTGAACTTGACAGAGAAGTGTCACCTGAGCCATTTATTGGGGTTGGTGCAAAACTCTCCAAGATTAAAGAAGAGTACAAAACAACTGCAGAAATCTTGTCTAGCATTGTCAAACTCAGAAAGAGCTGAATCCTGAGAAATAGAAGTCAAGATGGAGATTGTTGCCAGTTAAACAAAAGCCAAAGTGTTCCTGGCATTTTAGACTATCAAATGTCTGTGCACACAGTCACACCTGTAAGTGCACTGATTTGCAATCTGCATACAGAAGTCAGTATTAGAGAGGCTGCTGACCTAGCTGGATGTCTCAGCGCCCCGCTCTGGAGCAACAAGATCACTCCTTAATCCCTGTCTCACCCAAGCTAAAGCAGTGCTGGCTTATGGTCACCACATGACGGACTCTCATGACCAACATGAGATGAGCTGTGGGCTTGCAAGCAAACAGATGTCCCTAACTCAAAGACTCCATCCTTGCTGACATACTTGATCACAGCATTAGCTAAGTAATTCACTGAGAGGAATGAAATAGGCAAGGGAAATGCTCAAACGCAAAAACATTCACAAAAAGTGAGTGTCGCTCATAGCCTACCCGCTTTGCATCTGAGCTATCACACTGGCTGATCTACCTACTTTCATCTGCTTTTGTAAGAAAACATCTCATCTAGGTCAGAGGAATTGCTTTTCAAGTAGTCCTTGTCCTACAAGAAAGTTGGGGGAGGGGGGTTGATCTCAAAGTCAGGTACCAGGTGGTAGCCATGTGCAGATGAAACTCACCCATTAGGTGGGACAAAGATAGCAGAATTCCTAGATTCCTCAGCAGAGGAGAATGCACATGGCTGAGTATTGCTGGAATACAAAGGAGGATGTGTGTAGGTGGCAGAGAAAGTGCAGGTGAGAGATAAATACAGACTGCTCCAAAAGTAATGCCTCCTATTTTATTATGTTGGCCCATGACAATAGAGGAGGATGTTGATGGTACAGCAGTAGAGGATTTACTTTACACCAAAATTCCATTACATTTTGTTGCCGTGTGGCAGATTGCAGCAGGGGGGCAATCTGACAAAATTGCATCTGACATGGAAGTGTGTATGAAACAAAAGTGTGTCATTGAATTTCTCCATGTGGGAAAAGTGGCACACATTGACTTTCATTGACACTTGCTGAATGTTTGTGGAGACTAAACAGTGGATGTGAGCACAGTGAGACATTGAGTGGTGCATGTCAGTAATACAACAGTGACATGAAAGACAAGACACATTCTAGATGGCCATGCACAGCTATCACCCCTGCTGGCATGCAGGCTGTTGTTCATTTCTAGTTAAAATATGTAGCTAATGGTGGTGACTATTTTGAAAAATAGTGCTTTGTAACTGAGAATTTGCTCTATGAAATAGTCTTATTGTGCTTTTTGGATGACAGTAGCCCTGCCTGGAACACCCCAATAGTAAGGGGGAACAGAAGTTAGGGCAGTTTCATTTCTGGTTTGGCCATTAGAACATTCACCCATCCATCGCTGTCCATTCTGCCACACCAAGCAGGAGGGTTTGCCTACTTTTAAATTTACCTTAATACCTCTTTTTTGGGTTTAAGGTATGTAAATGTCTTTAATGTGACTTTGTTCCTTACATTGTTCTGCTTCAGCTGAAGAAAATAAGACTTCAAATTCTTTCAAAAGCAGATTCAGAAGGCTGAGGGAAAAGACCCTGCCTGAGCCTAAGTATGAAGAAAAAATTTCAGAGATGAAAATCCTTCTAGCCAGACCAGGCTGTGCATTAAATGTGATCAGAGAGTTTAGCTCTGCTCATAATGGAGTTTGCACTCCAGTCTACCTGGGCAGTATTCCTTATGCCCAATGCTGGCACAGGTTAGAAATAGGATGCCCAGGAGATGACACGTGCTCCTGTACACACCACAGAAATCACAGGGGGGATATAAAGCATGGCAGTGTGTCCTTCCTTTCTGATTCGGGTTTCTCTGTGAAGAGGGGTGCCCCATGGGGTGCACTCACAGGTCTGACCCTTCTGCATGACAAGGGGAGCCACTCTTACCTAGACTGTATACATCAAATATCTGGGGATATTTGCGTGCATAAAAGCCTATTATTCATAACCAGCAAAGTCAGACTAAATGTTTCTTGCCGTCCTAGCTGAATGCCATGAGCGGTCCTATGGACAGGCTCTGAGCCTCTCAGTGCAGAGTTAAATTGCAGCGTTGGACCACTGTGCTGCAGCTTTCCCTTTAAGAGCCTTTGGCTAACAGCGATGCACTGAAATGCAGGAGGTGGGACAACACCACACACAAAAATGAAGAAGTGAAGGCAGGAAAAGTTTCTCCAGAGGAAAAATGCAGGGCTTGTCCTTCACCCTGACGTCAGATCTGTCTTTAATAAAATCCCCAAAGAGCCAAGAGAAAAAGGCAGAGTGCCTAGGCTAGGTTACCAGTTAAGGATTGCTCTGTGTTCCCAAAAGTGGTGTTTTTGTTCGAAACGGCTCTAAATCTGGGTTCAATCAATGTATTTAATCCCGGCTTCCAGGGATGAGGTGGCTTTTGCCCTGGATTCTAGCAACAAGCAGCATTTTGCAGGTGAGTTTGGAAACTGCAGGAGTATCCTCTGCAAACACTCTTGTGCTTAATGCATGGTAGGGTGGTGGGAGCGAGTGTGGTGTGTGCGGGGAAGTGGGAACTGGTAAGTGGTGGGGAGGTGAGAGTGGAAGTGAGCAGGGAAAGGTGAGCTGTGGGGGAAAGGGGCAGGGGCAGCGGCAAGGAAAGAAAGGAAAGGAAAAAGGAAAGGAAAGGAAAGGAAAGGAAAGGAAAGGAAAGGAAAGGAAAGGAAAGGAAAGGAAAGGAAAGGAAAGGAAAGGAAAGGAAAGGAAAGGAAAGGAAAGGAAAGGAAAGGAAAGGAAAGGAAAGGAAAGGAAAGGAAAGGAAAGGAAAGGAAAGGAAAGGAAAGGAAAGGGAAGGGAAGGGAAGGGAAGGGAAGGGAAGGGAAGGGAAGGGAAGGGAAGGGAAGGGAAGGGAAAAGGGAAAAGGGAAAAGGGAAAAGGGAAAAAAAAAGAAAGGAAAGGAAAAAGGAAAAATGCAGAAGTGCCTCTGAGTTGAGTCCATCTCTGCTCAGCATCCAGGTGAATCTGCACACAAAACTGTGGGTTTCTCTTTTTGTTTGCTTGTTTGTTTTCTTTTATTGCTACTTTCGTATTGTGGAGCAATACAAGGAGGAAAAGGTGACCCAGTGCTGCCCGGAGCAGCCAGAGTCAGGCTGCTAGGGGAGCAGGTTGGAGCGGAGAGGCGGGCGGCGGTGCACCACGGCGGGGCCGGGAGCGTGGCTGGAGCCGTGCCGTGCAGGGACCGGGGCCGGGTGTCGGACCGGGGCCGGGGCCGGGAGCAGACATTGCCGGCCGCTCCCCCCAGGTGCGGTGCCGCTGCCGACGCTGCCTCCGGGCAGTTTTGTTTTTCGCTGCCGGGGTAAGAGCAGTCGCGTTTAGGAAGGTGACGGTCAAGGCAGGGAGGTGATGCGTGCGGGGAGTGAATGTTCCCAACGGGAAAGCCGGGAACAGTCCCACACCCCACCTTCATCCCCGTCCCCGGAGGCTTTGAGGAGCGGTGGGTAACCCGAAAGAGGTGCAGAGAGTGGGTGCCAGCGACACGCTTGAAGCCGTGGCATTCCCTGAGACAGCCACGTGTAAGGCGGTGTCTGAGCATCGCTTCTGCTCGCAGAGGGGTGAAATGAACCGCTTCGCACGGGGGGGGATTTGGCTTTGTAGGGCTGCTGGCACCAGCGGTTGTGGGGTGTGTAGAGAGATGAAGTGGGGCATTACAGCGAGAAAGTAGCACTCGTGGTGTGGTGAAACGCACCTGTGTGCAGGCAGATGGCAGAGCGATAAGTCCTGCTTGAATGTGGAGATAGGTTGATATGCTGCCTCTTCAAAACAAAAAAAAAGCCTCCAAACCAACGATCACAAAACTAGTAACAAACAAAACGCACCTCTCTGTCTCTCTGAGGTAATAATCAACTCTGATTTTTGTTGAGCAAGCAAAGAGTCACATGAATAGAACAGGAGACCCCAACTCCTGACCTCTCCCCTCCAGCAGGGTTATTACAGGAGATGTGTGTGAGTGCCTTGGAAATCTCATAGTGGCTATCTCAGGCTCCCTAATATTAAAGCTGTCAGAAAAGCAGCTGTAGCATGAAAGTATGTGTGAGTGCATGCAGACACATGCATCTGCTATGGGGATGAATGAGTGGGTGCAATCTGAATAGTTCTGGCAGTGTATTTGGTCTAAGCAGCATCTAAAAAAGAGTTTGAAAGAATATAAAAAAATAGCCTAAAAGACTCATTGTTCTGGACTGTTTCCAGTTCAAGCTATCAAACTGTCTGTGCTGGTGGAACTCCATCTCTTCGAAGTATCCCAGGGCATTGCCATCTCCTGAACCAAGACATGGAGTTGGACCCTAGGAGCATGTGCCATCCTTAGAAAGAAAGCTCCAGTGAGGAGCTGGCTTTCTGTGGGCCTTTTCCACACCTGAGCTGCTGTGGGATGGGGGTAGTAAGCTGCTGAAGGGCAGATTTGTGGTTGTTATATAAAAGGCAATGAGCGAATGGGGATGAGTAGTGTGACAGTACAGAGAGATGAGACACGTAGGGCAGAGCAACTGGGAAGGAGAATTAGTCTGTGCAATATTTAAAGGACTTTTGAGGGAAGATCAGGCATGATCTGGTCTGCTTAAGAGATGTTAAACAGTAAAATGGATATTGCAAGTGATATTGCAAGCTTGCATCAGAAACAGTGTTGCCAGCAGGAACAGAGAGGTGATTATTCCCCTGTACTCAGCTCTGGTGAGGCCGCACCTCGAGTACTGTGTCCAGATTTGGGCCCCTCACTGCAAGAAAGACATTGAGGCCCTGGAACGTGTTCAAAGGAGGGCAACAAAGCTGGTGAGGGGTCTGGAGCACAGGCCATATGAGGAGAGGCTGAAGGAGCTGGGATTGTTCAGCCTGGAGAAGAGGAGGCTCAGGGGAGACCTCATTGCTTTCTATAACTTCCTGAAGGTTGTAGTGAGCTGGAGGTCGGCCTCTTCTCTCGTGTCATTAGTGATAGGACCAGAGGGAATGGTTTCAAGCTACGGCAGGGGAGATTCAAGCTGGACATTAGGAAGTATTACTTTTCAGAAAGGGTGGTCAGGCACTGGAATGGGCTGCCCAGGGAGGTGGTGGAGTCACCAACCCTAGGGGTGTTCAAGGAAAGACTGGATGTTGTGTTGAGGGACATGGTTTAGTGGGAGCTATTGGTAATAGGTGAATGGTTGGACTGGATGATCTTTCAGGTCTTTTCCAACCTTGGTGATTCTATGATTCTATGATTCTATATCAGATATTATAAATATTTATCTGTCATGGCCACCTTGCTCATGAGAGATATCTCATGATAACGAAGATGTCTAATAGAATCATAGAGTATCCTAAGTTGGAAGGGATCCATGAGGATCATTGAATCCAACTTCTGGCTCACCATAGGACCACCCAAAAATCAGACACTATGTCCAAATTCTTGAACTCTGTTATCTTGGGGCTGTGACAATTCCCTGGGCAGCCTGTTCCATGCCCACCGCCTTCTGGTGAAGAACCTTTTCTTGATATCCAGCCTGACCCTCCCCTGTTGCAGCTTTATGCCATTCCCTTGGGTTCTATCACTGGTCACCAGAGAAGAGATCTCATGGTCATCCGGTATGACCAAATGCAGATGAACACTAATAAAGCTCTGTCAGAGCCCCACCTCACTGTGTGTTGCATTGTATCTTTGATGCCATCACCTCAGCAGCAATAAAGATCTTCCCAACATGGTGCAAGTCTCCATGGAGTGCCAGTACCAGACAGGCCATAATGCACATGCAAAGGATCCATGCTCTCCCTGGGGACCTGTGACTCCCGTACAGTGACAGGCAGATGAAAAAGGAGAAAAAAAGATGCTACACTGGGAAAGAGAAGAGCAGGGGTGACAACCAGAATATATCTAGAACATATATATATATATATGAGAAAAGGAGAGGAGGTTAATATGAGAAGAACAGGTATGTCATAAAGAATTCTTCAAAAGGCAGCTCTCAGGTCCTGCAGGAGACACCCTCATCTCAGTGCTGCATTCAGCTACAGGCGGTCACTGAGTTCTTAAAATGTTTTAATGATAAGGTTTTGTACTGGAACCTAACTGAAGGTCCTTTTGGTTGAGGTCCTTTTCAACCCAGGCCATTCTATGATTCTATGATTCTATGAAATAGCAGAGTGTAATTAGAACTTCAGGCGTATCTTTCAAATGTCTTAAAACGTTTTTCATACATATAAGGGCAGAGACCATGGGAGCCCAAGTCCCATCAGCTTTGCTGAGATTCCTCAGTGCCTGAGTCATTTCTGCAGCAAGGGCTTTAGGTCTAGGTGCGATGGCCCCCTTCAGTTCTGTGTACAGAGGAATCAGAGCTGGGATCTTCTGCTTCTTGTTCTCTTGATTTGGCAGACAGGAGATCCCTTATTCAGATGGGACAAAAATTCCTGGAGCAGGGTGATGGTTTTGCAAAACAATTCTGCACTTTTCAGAAAATTGGGGAATTATATAGGAAGAAGGACAAGACTGGGCTTTTCTAAAATTCCCAGTGTGAAGGGGGGGGAATGGGTGGTGTGTAGACAAGGAGTGAGTGCAGTCCCACATAATTCTCCTTTGATCATCCAGCTCCCCTGCACTGAACAGGAACAACTACAGCTCTATCAGGTTGTTCATGCAGCCTGGTCTTCAGTGTCCCCAAGAAGGGAGCATCCACCACCTCTCTGGGCAACCTGTTCCAGTGCCTCATCACCCTTACTGTAAAAAGTTTTTGCCCTATATCCAGACTAAATCTCCCTCTTTTTTTTTTTTTTTTTAATTTGAAACCATTTCCGCATGTCCTGTCACAACAGACCCTGCTGAAAGTCTGTCCCCTTCTTTCTTATAGCCCCCTTTCAATACTGAAATGTCACTATCAGTTCTTTCAGTGGTGCTGGTAACAGCAGGTCAAATGGCAGAGTGGTATTGCTCTTCATTATATCAACTAGTAGGCAGGTTTGATACGTCTATTTGATGTGATGGCAGACATGACACATAAACACCAGACTTTTGGCTTAGTGGGTGGAAAGGCGAAGAGAGATGTTCAAATATGATTTTACAGCTTCTTATTGTGAGCAGCAATTTCATTAGCTGGTCACTGATTACAACTTGAATTCAGAGCAGCCTAAGGCTGTGTGGAAGGTGGTTTGAGAACTGTAATGTGTGGTTTTTCCTTCTCCTTTTTATAAGATTTATTGGCACAGTTGTGAGGCCAAGAAATTCATTTGCAAAATATTTGGATATGGTGGCAGGAAAAAATTATTACATTTCTCTGTGCTCTTCCAGAAGAAACCACATTCTGACCAAGTTTGAACCAAAAAAAAAAAAAAAGAAAAAAAGAAAAAGAAAAATCTAGAGGTTGATTTATTAATTTATCTATTTATTTTGCTAGCATCTCAAATATAGTTTAGAACGAAAGGCACCTTTATCCTTGCCTGCAAAATCCTGTGGCGCTCTGAGGGAAGTGAGCTGAGGTTTTTCTACTGAGTGCCCTGTAATGGAAAGATGCAAACTTGCAACATAAATAATTGCCACATGGATAATCTCAAGCAGCATAGATTCAAGTTTCATATTACTTTTCCCTCTAACCTTCCCACCATTCCCTGTTACGTGTACTTATCAAAGAGGCTGACTATGCTCCTTAGAAGCATAGTTTTATCCTCCACTTCCATACATTACAGATGTCAATTGAAGTTACTCTGATTAGAGCAGCAAAAGAGCCAGCTGTGAGTATCTTATGGCTCACCACTGCTAAATGTCATCCCTGCGTATATGGCTGCACCACACGTAGACTCTCCTAAATCTGTTTTATTCAGCAGCACCCTTTGCAAATCTTTACACATAACAAAATCAATGTCATTTCTAAGGCAGCACACTGAAGGCAGAACCTTGGTTGTTCAGAATGGTGCTTCAGATGGCTCTGAGGTCCAGACCCAAATCTGAGACTGCCATCTGTTCATGTGTCAGCAGTTCTGCCTGCCATGTGAGTACTCCTCTAGCAGGGATTCTCAGGGGAAAGGCATTAGTTAATGATAATAGCTGTGGGCTTTAGCAGAAGTATGAGATTCCCATGATTGTGTTGGGTGTTCTTTGAAAGAGTTGTGTACGTTTATGTTCGTCTGTTTTCCCAAGGTGCTGGGAAAAGGTCAAAAATTTCAGAAGTCCTCCATGTTTCTATGGGACTTCTGACTTCTTTATTCAGGAGTTGGATTCGATGGTCCTTATGGGTCCCTTCCAACTTGCTTTATTCTATGATTGTATGATTCAGAAGCCCTGGGCTCCCACACTGGGGCACGAGGAGATGCTTTAGTTTTGTGTCAACACTCATCTTTCTGAGAACTGCTCTTTTTTGGATGGCCTCAGTGTCCCAGCGGGGTCTTAAGCATTCCTGTCTGTACAGCCTTGGCTCTCATGTGTGAGTGGAAATGAAATGAAACTGTTTTTTTTAAAAAAGAAAGAAGTAGTGCTGTGCATGAGGACATTGGCAGATGTGACCTGGAAGAAGCTGAATTCTCACAGCTTCAACTGTTGGGTATCAAACCTGTCAGTGTCTCAAGCTGGGGATCAGAAATCAGAGGAAGGTTTCCTTTCTCTTTTCAAATTTGAGTTTGTCCCTGGGAGAAGCAGGTAGGCACCTTAGATTAAGAGGTCCTCCTGACTTTCCGTTTGCTTTCTTATAATATACCTCAACCTCTGTCAATCTTAAGATGCTTATGTTAAACACAACATTTTGTGTGTTTCTACTAAATAGAAATTTAGTGATAGCTGTCAGTGTGGCAGTGAACAAGCCTAAGAAGTCAAACAAAGCCTACTCACTTATTTTCCTGTACACAGCAAGAAATCAACTCTATCTCTCTGGCTTGGGCTCGCAGCACCCAAATTTTCCCATCAGTGCCTCTTCTAAGATTTATCCTGCTCAGAAGTTGCTGCATCCTGATACAGGCTACCTTCAGCCTTCCACTGCTCAATGCTGTCTGGCAGGAGATCACAGAGTTTTGTTTTTACAGATGTATTCCAGGGTCGAGGGTCTCTGAGTCTGCTGCTTTAGCAGATACGTGCAGATGTTCCTCTGTGCTGCTCTGGGATTGCTATCTGTGGGTGAGGATCACTAATTCTCCTGCAAACTAGTGGTCAGCCAGCTCTAGGCAGTACCTCCACTGGTCCCTGTTTTTCAGTGCATCCATACTGAAAAGCTATGTTTTTCTCTCTTGCCTGTTGCTTATTCTGGCATCCTGGGTGAATCTTCTAGAGTTCTCTTAATCCCTTGTGACTTCTAATAGACTGGGCTTTGATTTGTAATCCTTGCTCTAGGCTAGGTATGGGAAAGTAGTAGGAAGAAAAAGCATTTTTACCTCTCTGGGTGCCAACAGCTGGCTCTGCTGTATGCGTAATTCTTCTTGAGGATGGGGAAGGAAAAGAGAGCCTTTAGGCTGAAACAGCTGTGGAAGAAGATAACATTTAAGCTAAGCTTTGCAGCACAGCTTGAATAATGAAATTCTAATACTTGGGTTGCTAATGCATTCCAGGACTGTGTGGTCATCTCTGTGTTCCACTTCTCTTTCTCAATAGCTCCCATGTTGTTCTGTTTTATTATTCTGGGTCTGTCATTCTACTTAACCTAGAAAGCAAATGAGAGATGACCAAGTTGGAAGGCCAAGTTTCATGAACTCCAGGATAGCTTGTGTTGAGCCCAAAGGGAAACCTGAGAAGTACTTGCAGAAATAATTGTGGGTTCATCCATCCATCCATGGGAAGTTGTGAATCAGCTGAGCATACCTGGATCCTGATGTTGCTGGACATGTGTGCAGCTAGAACCTTGCTGTAACAGAGCAATTCCAGACCTTCTCCTGAGACTTTGCCTTCTTGCAGATTTAGAAGAAAAAATATCTCATGCTTGGTGATAGAGCAGCATAGCAAGGTATCTTGGTCCAGCATTTCTTTGATGAGCAAAACTCTCAATACTAGTACTGCTTTTGTTGCTTTAATACCTTTCTATTAGAGCTGAATCAAATTCCTTCTGTTCAATTTATTGCCACTGATATTTAGGGTGCATCTGTTCTTTCCCTTCTTGGCATACTAAATACCCTCCAGTGCAATACTTCCAAGTGAATATGAAGCATCAGTTTGATTATTCTGTCTCCAACATGCAAGACTAACTCAACTGAGTCAGTAGCATTAAATACAGAAACATGGAACTACTATACGTAGCACCCATATAATAGAATCATCGAATTACAAAGGCTGTAAAAGACTTCCAAAGTCATCCAGTCCAACTGTCCATCTACCACCAATATTTCCATCAAACCATGTCACTGAGTACAACATCTAAATGTTTCTTGAACACCTCCAGGAAAAGCAACTCAACCACCTTCATGGGCAGCTCATTCCAGTGCCTGACCACTCTTTTGGAGAAGTAGTATTTCCTAACATCCAATCTGAAGCCATTCCCTCTAGTCCTATCACTAGTTACATGGAAGAAGGGGATGACCCGCATCTTACCACAACCTCCCTTTAGTTAGTTGCAGAGAGCAATAAGGTCTCCCTTGAGCCTCCTCTTCTCCAGTCTAAGCAGTCCCAGCTCTCTCAGCCTCTCCTCATAAGACTTGTGCTTCAGACCTCTCATGAGCTTCATTGCCAGTTTCTGAACATGCTCCAGGGCCTCAATGTCTTTCTTATAGTGAGGGGCCCAAAACTTAATACAGTACTTGAGGTGCAGCCTTACCAGTGCTGAGTGTAGAGGAATGATCACTTCCCTTCTCCTGCTGACAGTACTGTTTGTGATACAAGCCAGGATGCCTTTGGCCTTCTTGGCTACCTAGGCACACTGCTGGCTCATGTTCAGGTGAGTGACCAGCACCCCCAGGTTTGTTTCTTCTACGCAGTCTTCCAGCCATTCTGCTCCAAGCCTGTAGTGTTGCTTGAGAGTGTTGTGGCCAAAGTACAGGACCCAACACTTAGTTTTGTTGAACTTCATCCCATTGGCCTCAGCCCAACTATCCAGCCTGTACAGAGCCGTAGAGCCTTCCTATCCCCAGACAGATTGACACTTCCTGCCAACTTGGTGTCATCTGCAAACTTACTGAGGGTGCATTCAATGCCCTCATCCAGGTCATCAGTAAAGATATGAACAGGACATGCCCCAGTACCAACCCCTGGGGAATACCACTCATGACAAGTCACCAGCTGGATTTAACTCCATTCACCACCACTGTTTGGGCCTGGCCCTCCAGCCAGTTCTTTACACAGCAAAGACTGTACCTTTCAGTGCCATGGGCTGCCAGCTTCTCCAGAATATGGTGGGAGACAGTGTCAAAGGCTTTGCTCAAGCCTAGGTAGACGACATCAATAGCCTTTCCTTCATCCACCAGGAAGGTCATTTGATCATAGAAGGATATCATCTTGATCAAGCAAGACTTGCTTTTCATGAACCCACCCTGGCTGGGCCTAATTCCCTGGTTTTCCCGCACATGCCATGTGATGCCTCCCTCAAGATGATCTGCTCCATAAGCTTTCCTGGCACAAAGGACAGGCTGACAGGCCTGTAGTTCCCCAGATCCTCCTTACAACCCTTCTTGTAGATGGGAGTCACACTAGGAAGCCTTCAGTCTTCTGGGACCTGTCTGGTTGACCAGGAACAATGATAGATGGTGGAAAACAGCTTGGCAGTCACCTCCACCAGCTCCCTCAGCACTCTCGGAAATGTAATGGAAAGAACCAGATGTAATGGAAAGAACATAGTAAAGTCAACAGTAGTAAAGAACTTCTGTACAACACTTGACAAAAAACTTGCTACTGCCACCAAGAGCAATGCAACCCACATAGACTTTGACGAAAATAGCTCTGGATGACACAGGGATTTTTTTTTTTTTTTTCCTGTGTTAGACGGTAGCAATTTTTTGAACTGCATGTATGCTATAGAATTGTCTCTTTGCTACAATTTGCAAATTCAACTGAAACTTTAATTTCTGTGTGGTTTGAAAATTATGATTCCTTTCTGTGCTCTACAGCTTTCCAGAGTACCATCCTGTTTTATTTTTGGCATTTTCTAATTGAAGATTTTGAGTAACAACCAACAGTAGGAGTGGGCAATTATTTCTTTCTCTTCTTGAATTTTCCTCATCTCCCTGAAATTATGCTTGGCCTGTGACAAGGTGATCACAGAGAAAAGAAGGAAGCATGATTTTGCTTAAAAGCAGTTTGATGCCTTTTGCTTGCAGCCTAGAAAGCCAACAGTATCCTGGGCTGCATCAGAAGATGGCTGGCCAGCAAGGCGAGGAAGCAGACTGTACCCCTCTAATCTGCCTTTGTGAGGTCTGGACTACTATGTCCAAGCCTGGGGCACCCAGCACAGAAAGATATTGAGCTGCTGGAATGGGTCTACTAGCAGAGGGCCACAAAGATGTCAAAAGTGTTGGAGCACCTCTCCTATGAGGATAGGTTGAGGGCATTGGTCTTCTTTAGCCCTGGAGAAGAGGAGGCTCTGGGGAAATTTCATTGTGGCCTTCCAGTACTTGAGGGGAGCTTACATGGTGGAGAGGAAAGACTTTTTACATGATCTGATAGTGATACAAAACGGGGGAATGGCTTTAACCTGAAAAAGGAGAAATTTAAGTTAGATGTTAGGAAGAAATTATTTACTCAGAGGGTGGAGAGGCACTGGCACAGGCTGCTCAGAGAAGCTGTGGATGCCCCATCCCTGGACGCATTCAAGACCAAGTTAAATTGGGCTGTGGGCAGCCTGATCTGTCCATGGCAGGTGTTTTGAGCTCGATTATCTTTAAAGTCCCTTCCAAGCTAAGCCATTCATGATTCTATGTGATTATATATGATTGTATGATTTTTTGAGGGACAGCATTAAACAGTGACTTCACTGAGCTTGTCTCTGTTCATGATGGGACTGTCTGTTTTGCACCGATCAGACATTCATAGAATCACAGACTGATAAAATCATCCAGTTTGAAAAAGACCTTCAGGATTATCTTATACCAGGTTTCTGCAGTCAGACTGATAGCTTTGCCCTGAAATTCCGACAGTATCTTAAAGCATCTCCTGGTTGTGTTGTAAACAGTTGTCACTGCCATACCCGCTAAATTCTGACCTTTGCATGCTTATATTTGTGGTGCAAGAGGTTCCTCTGTGTGTTTGTCTGGACTTGTGGATCTTGCTTCCTGGGTTTTGAAGCCCACCAAAACATTCCTTCATATGTATGATGACTAAATAGGCTATATTTCACATTTATGATTACCAGTTTATATCTGCTGTGACAAAAGGAAACTTCTGTATTTGGACTGATAAGAAGGCAGAAACATCAAAATCCATCTGGAGGAAATTAAGCACTCTCTCAAATGGCTGGCACATGTACTTGGCTGCCTGCAGGCAACCAAGTCTTTGGTTTTAGAGTAACAGCTGGGTCATTTTATCTCTTTAGCAAGGAAGGACCAAACCACAAAAACTGCAGCCAATGCTGAGAATCTTCAAGTGGATTATGCTATAAAACTCTTCAGTTACATTTTTAAGGAAAAAAAAAAAAAAAAGGAAAATAAATTAGGGAAGTATGTATTTTCCATTAACTACTTTGGCCACTCAGCAGGTGATTTATTCATAAGCATTGCTGGCAGTATTTCCTGCTCTTGGGCTTGGAGGACTAGGTCATACCCACAGCACCCGTGTGTGGGCTGGTAAACGCTGTTATAAGAATATGGGTGCAAATTCAGCCAGCTTTCCTCTTTCAAGTTTGACTTCATCTATTGCAGTCACCATAGTTAAATATATATTGACGTCTCTGATATCTGTCAATGAAGCTCATCTATGAAGATCATTTGCTGTTAATGATGTATTCACTATGAACGACAGCTGGACTAGATAATCCTAGTGGTCTTTTCCAACCATAATGATTCTACAATTCTATGATTCTAATTCTCACTGGGTTTTTTTTTTTTTTTTTTTTTTTTTTTTTTGAGTGCCAATTGTACGTCTCTAAAAACAGACCCTTAACCAAATACTTTTGTGATACACAGCTGTCCATGGGCATCAGAAAGGGGTCAACTGCAAATTGATGTCTATGAGTTGGTGGGTTTCTGGGGGTCGCTTTATTTGGTTTTTAGAGATTTTGCATCAGAACTGATAATTGGCTTCTTTGGTGCACTGGAGTTCCCCCAAGGGTTGGTGTGACCATGTTTGCACATACAGGTGGATTCCTCGCTCGTCAGAGTTGCCTGGGTGTGGGTGGGCTCCTAAGCTTGCAGTGGAACAATGCACTACTGTCCTCCTTTCATACTCAGATAAGAAGCTTCTGCTTCTTCTAGATGATATGCTGAATTCGGTGTGATTTACTTATACGTATATGCAAAAAATAGACATGTATATTCCCCCTACACACCTGTGTTTTTATGATTTGTGTCAATTATTCCATATGTATCACATAGGCTGTCTGTTGTAGGCTGAGGAGGTGTCTGTGTCATATTTTAGCTTATTTTTTTCCCCCCACCTATATTAAAATGTGTTCCAAGGTATCATCTAGAAGGCTGGAATGTTTGATTAGAGGAATAAATTGATATGACAGCAGCACAGTTAGGGTTTCTTTACAACTTCTCCATCCTCGATGCCTCCACCATTTGAAAGAGGATTAGTTGAAGACTTCCATCTGTCCCAGTCCCTGTGTGATCACATACCTGTCAATGTGTTGATGGTAGTTTTATGGCTCACCTGTAACACACAGGGGAAACTCGCTAACAGGAACTACCGGGAGCTGGGCAGATATAACTATTTGGGCTTAGCACCACATCTCCCTCCACATACGCTCCCCAAACGCGTTATTTGGGACACGAGGTGTGCATGGGGAGAAGCCCCAGCCGAGGAGATTGCGCGGGAGGAGCAGGAGAGCGCTGAGCCCTGACATCTGTGCGCCAGCACTGCCCTCGTGTGTCGGGGAGCGGGAGCCCAGCCCTGTGCTCGAGGCTCCCGCTTGGCTCGCAGGGCGCTGCGTGCAGCCAGCACCAAAGCCAGCTTTCTAGAGAGAAGCAAAAATGTCAGTACCCGTATCATTAGAAATTAATCTTTTTCTCCTGGACCCACAGAGTGTGTCCTCTCCTTTGTGGGAAAGCAGCAGCTTTAACCGTTAAGAGCTGAAATGTTTTTACCAGTTTATGTTTTTTTAGGGTGGGAGAAATGGCACTGTTTTCCTAGAGTGGTTTTTTGGTTTTCTTTTCTTTTTTAATTATTATTATTTTTATTTTTTTATTTTTTTCTGGGAGATGTGAGGGTGCTGATGGGCATGTCAAAGTCTAAAACACTTTCTACTTGTGACATGCTAAGGCACTTTGTTGGAACCCACCATGTTGGTAGCTTGGGGTGGAGGTGCACCACTATTTGTGACTGGAAAAAAGGTTTTTTTAATAGAATCATAGAATCGTTAAGGTTAGAAAGGCCTTCAGGATCATCTAGTCTAACCATCAGCCTATGCCTGTGACCATCCCAGACCATAGCATTCAGTGCCACATCTACACTTTCTTTTACACCTCCAGGAACAGTGACTCCCCCACCTCCTTGGGCAGCCCGTTCCAGTGCTTGACCACTGTTTTCCTAATGTCCAACCTGAACCTCCGCTGGCACAGTTTGAGGCTGTTACCTCTTATCCTGTTACTGTCATCTGGGAGAAGAAGCTAACCCCCACCTCATCACAACTTCCTTTCAGGTAGTTGTAGAGCGCAATAAGGCCTCCCCGAGCCTCCTCTTCTCCAGTTCCCTCAGCTGCTCCACATAAGACCTGTGCTCCAGACCCTTCACAGTTTCATTGACCTTCTCTGGACACAGTCCAGGGCTTCAACATCTTTGTTCTAGGGAACAGAGAACGCAGTACTCAAGGTGCGACCTCAAGCTGTTGTTGTTTTTGGTTTCATGTCATTTATAGCATTAGGAGATCATTGGAATTCTGGGAAATTTTTCCACCTAGGTGCTTTTTACCTGAGTTCCTGTGGGTATCTCAACGTCTGAGTCATGTGTAAGGGACCCTTACATCGCATTGCATCAGCACAGCAAGTTGTAAACTGCTGATCACCACTGATCTGTTGGAGCTGGAGGTGCTGGAGAGGTGAGAGACTCATGCCCTTTGCAGGCATTGGGTGCGTGTGATGGCTGAAAGATAAAACATAAATTAAGTGACTGCTGAGCAGCTGGCAACATATGAGAACTAGCTCAGTGGAACAACTTTTTTGCATCCAGTAAGAACTAAACAACTTGGTTTATTATCTGTGTGTAGGAGGAGGGATCATGGTATGGTTACAGTGGGGGAGCAAGAAATCTAGTTGCTATTTTTGGATCTGCCACAGACATCCTGTCTGCCTTCAGGACAGTCACTTCATCTCTTGGGCCCGAGATTAAACGGGGTTATTTGATACTTTCCTCCTTGCAGAAGATGCTGCTTTTCACCCTGAACATTCCCTCCTTAAAGCAGAACGTGTCACGCTCTTCTTGGCCTTGCAAATGCAATGTATGCGTTTCCATCCACAGAGCTGACACCATTGAGTCTATCAGCATGCATTGCTTTCACCGGCTATTTCATGTTCTTTCTCTCACATCTGGATTACCAAAGCCTTGTGTTTCAGTTCTTCCTCCACTGACTTCTGGGGCATCAGGATTCATTCTCCAGCACAGTACATAATTTTCCTATGTGAATAACTTCACTCTTTTTTTTTTTTTTTTTCTTTTTTTTTTTCTTTTCTTTTTTCATGATTTGATGCCAACAGTTGTTCTAATTTCCCCACTTGTAGTTTACACTGTATTTAATTTGAAAGCAACAGTTGTGTCCCTAAAGCTTTGTATGAGCCAAGGGCAAATCTATGGGTCTCTGGTTTCCTTTTTTCCACCCCCATTTGCAATGTGGCTGCTTTCCTTTGTTGGGGATGGGAGGGAAGGTACAGATGCATTTGGGGGATTTCTGTTGCATATTAAAACAGAATCTGAGCTTCAAATGTGTCTGGAATAGTGTTTGTCATGCAAAGCCCATGCTGACTTGAGAGCTGGCTCCATCCACTTCCGAACCTCCCTCCTCCCCATTGCCTGAGTTTGCTCCTTTTGCTGTTTCTGGGCCAACTCTTCAGGAACAGTCTGTTCCCCTCACCACCCCCTCCTCCTGGTTCATAGTACATGGGATAAGATGCTGTTTTCAGCTATCACTGCTGACTGCTGTCCTGCGGTGGTCCTTGGGACTGCAATAGATCTGTGGGTTCTGGAGGATGGAAAGCTGGACATGAGCCAGCAGTATGCACTCGCAGACTGGAAAGCCAGTAGTATGCTAGGCTGCATCAGAAGAGGGTTGGCCAGCAGAGAGGGGGAGGTTACTGTCCCCCTCTACTCTGCCCTTGTGAGGTCCCATCTGGAGTACTGCGTCCAATACTGTACTGATGCCTCCAATACAGAAAGAATGCAGATGTTGGAGCAGGTCCAGAGGAGGGCCATAAAGATGATTAGAGGGCTGGAGCACCTCTCCTATGAAAACAGTGAGGTAGTTGGTCTTGTTCAGCATGGAGAAGGCTCTGGGAGATCTTACTGTGACCTTCCTGTACTTGAAGGAAGTTTGTAAGCAGGAGAGGGACTGACTTTTTTCATAGGCAGAAAGTGGACAATGAAGAATGGCTTTAACCTAAAAAAGGAGAAATTTAAGTTAGATGTTAGGAAGAAATACTTCATTCAGAGGGTGGTGGCACTGACACAGGCTGCCCAGAAAAAGCTGTGGATGCCCCATCCCTGGAGACATTCCAGCCAGGTTCACTGGGGCCCTGGGCAGCTTGATCTGGTGGGTGGCAGTCCTGTCTATGGCAGGGGGTTGGAACTGGATTGACATTAAGGTCCTTTCCAATCTAAGCCATTTTAGCATTCTAGGATTCTAGAGTTCAAAGTATGTATGAAAGGACTCCATGTTATTAACTCCATGTTGTGGGTATGGAGGATGCGCTGCCTTCCACTATTACTACATGGGGCTGGCTAATGCACTGAAAAGAAGTCATGTGGCTCTCCTATCCATATAACCACATCCTCAACCAGCATCCTCTTGATAAAGATAATGGCAGGAAGTGGACAAATGCCTGCTGCAAAACTATACTGCAGTGCACTGGTCCTGCAAACATACATAAGGGTGCAAACAAACAGCTTTACACAATTCTTGTAGGCCAAATACTCTGGGCTTGTTTTCAGTATGGGAAAGAATTACACTCCTACTCACGAGCTAGGAGCCAAAGGAAGGAGAATCCTTCTCATACCAGGTCCATAGGATTCTAAATATGGAACTCTGTGGAAGTCCAGGCCAGTAGAGATATAGAGATGTAGAGAACTTGTCCATGGCAAGAATGCAGAGGAAACTTGATAACTGCGAGAGAACAGTACTGTTTTAAGACTAAATTCCAAGTTTTCTTTAAAGAAGCAGAGAAAATCTCAGATCATCTGTGGAAAGGAACTCTGTACAGTGCAGACAAAGCACTGTTTTGGAAGAAAACCATTATAATATTCTCTTCTCACCAAAATAAAGTAAATATATATAAGGTATTTCAATAGTAATCATTTTTGATTGATCTCAGTGTTATCAATGTGAAGTTTTCCTGACAGTCTCTGCCTGTGGAAAGCTCTTAACTTCAGGAAATTCATTCATCTCTGAAACATTTTCTGGTCATCTAATTTCCTTTTAGCCTTATTAAAATTTAAGTGGTATACACCAGAGACGTGGTGGATGCTTCGTCCCTGTAGTCATTCAAGATCAGGCTGGACAGGGCTCTGAGCAACACAATCCAGCTGGAGGTGTCCTTGTTCACTGCAGGGGAGTTGGCCTAGTTGGCCTTTAAAGGTGCGTACCTACTCAAATGATTCTATGATTCTATGATTCCTTCTAGTTTTAATTCATCTTTGGTCAAACTGCTACTTTTCGCAGTTATCTGATACTATTAAGATCTATGGGATAAAATGATAGATCAATATTTAACATGAATAGGGTAATCATCCAAGGGAAAAGCAAAAAAACCCCAAACATTAAACAGATATGGATCTAAGTCACTCTTAAGTGAAACAGGACAAAAATGCAACAGAGCCTAAAACTCAGGCATCCTGTGCTGTAAAGCTACTCAAAAGCAGACAGCACCTATTCTCTTCAGTTTTGGAGAGTTAATGGTTCCGGGCTCTGTAAATATTAGATGTGAGACCACAAGGATCAGCCCTAAACTCTTCTTGACCACAGTACAGTTTAGATCCATACACGCATTTTGGTATCTCTGTATTTTTCTCTGCTGTGTATCTGAACCCAAACTGAAAACAATGAGCCTTGGACACTCCTCTGAGGCTGAAAAATGGAAGTCAAATTTTAACATTCTAGGGCTTTCAGCTTAGCAGACTAGGGGAAAGAGGAGAAAAGTGACCTGGAGGCCTGGCAACATATAGAGATGTACAATCATGGGAGGTCTGGTCCATACAGCTCTGGTTGCATCTGGCTCAGCTTGACCTCAGGGCCTGGCAGTCATCCTCCAGACAGCAAATTCCCATTGTGTGAGCTGTCTTCAACCTTGAATAGGCTTCATTTCTTGGCTGTGTCCTGGAAAGTGGATGTTGTTGCTGATAGCACTGTGTGGCTGCCAGCACACTGGAGCCAAATCTCCCCCCTCTCTGCACTTTGTTGCTACAGAACTTACACAGTTGGGGTCTTTCTTTTTGTTATGAAATCTCAACTGTTAATCTTCTCAGTGGATTTAGGGAAGAAAAGGACACGTTAAAATTGCACTTTTGACTCCAGGTTCCACTTTCTTGTTGATGCAGCCATGTTTTCTACTCACTGGTTTGGTAAACAGAGAATTGTTTTACTTTTCAAATCTTCATAGAATCAGAGAATACCTAAAGTTGGAAGGGTCCATAAGTACTGGATTCTCTCCTGAAAGCAAATTCCCCCTCTAGTCCCTGTCCAAAGAAGCCTTTTTTTTTTTTTTTCTTTTTCTTTCCTTCACACATCCCACACATTTTACATCCTGTTGTGATTTAATGCTTTATTCAGAACAAACAGGATTTCCTCTTGCTTTTGATGAAAATGCTCCTCTTCTTTGCAGCTCTCGCTTTCTGTTGTTGTGTTCATAAAGGAAAAAGTTGTTACTACTTCTAACTTTAATTTCAAGTAATTAAAATTCAATTGATAAATTCCCTGAATAGTTTCTACATCCACTCAGAAGAAAAAGGGTTATTTTTTTCCTGTAATGGGATGAACTGGCTCTTGAATATTTGTGCACTTCAAAACTTTGCCCTCCTGAAGGACTTATCGTGAAAACACACTTTTATTTTTTATTAAAGACATGGAATTTGGTTTGTTTGTTAGATGCTTGAACATGTAATTCAGATGAAGCTAACTGCAGCATTACAAAAATTAATAATATGGACGTATTTATGAACAGAAAACTGAGTATGAGTCGAGAATGTATGCTTGCAGCCCAGAAAGCAATTCTGTCTTGGGCTTTATCAAGTTTAGTTAGCAGGTTGAGATGATTGACCCCTCTGGTCTGCCACATGAGGCCTCATCCGGAGAACTGTTTCCAGGTCTGGAGCCACCAATGTGAGGAGGTCATGGACCCGTTAGAGTGAGTCCAGAGGAGGGCCATGAGGAGGATCAGAGTGGGCTGGAGCACCTCTCTTGTAAATACAGGCTGAACGACCTGGGGTTGTTCGGCCCATAGAAGGGAAGGCTCCAGACATATTAGCAGCCTTCCAGTACCTAAAGAGGGTCCACAAGAAAACTGAGGAGAGATTCTTTGTCAGGGAGTATTGTGATAGGACAAAGGGAAATGGTTTTAAACTTAAAGAGGGAAGATTTAGATTAGATTTTAAGAGTTGGTGAGGCACTGGAAGTTGGTGAGGCACTGGAACTTTTTGCCCTGAGAATTTTACCCAGAAATGTTAAGGAAGGAGGATGCCTCATTCCACTGGTCCACTGTAGACTCTAAACTATGTGGTTAGTCCTGTCTCTTGTAATGTAAAAATCTTGTCACAGGCGTGTTAAGATAAATACATTAAGTACACTCAGTTTGCAGTTGTCTCTTTTCTGCTTACAGAACCCATACTCCAAACTATTTCAGTCTTGACTATCTAGAAAAGTTAATGAATTCCAGATTTGTTTACTGATTTCCTCCATCCTTATAGCATTAGCCTTTATAATCATCTATGTGAAGTGTATACATTTTGTTTTGCAAGTAATGGCTCTGGTCCACATGTGGAACTGGTGAATTCCTTCAGATAATCTGTTTTGTTCCATGGATTTAGGATACATAACCTCAACAGAGGTTGGGAAAAGGAGATCTTTAGCTAATACGAACATAAAGTGTTTCATCATTTCTCTAGCTTATGAGTTGTCACATTTTTTATATCTACCTGGTGTGCTTGGGCAACTATGTTCTGTGTGGTGCCGTACATTTAACCTCATCCTGTGCTATCAGTTACATCTCTATTGAATTTACTGTTTTTAAGTAAAAGTCTTAAGACTTTTTAAGACTTTTTGTTTTTTTTTGCTCTTGTTCAGTAGATCTTTGCTTTTTAATAAGCAGAATAAATGCTCAGAAGTGTGTGCTTCACATTCTGCTGCTTGCTTCTCCTTTGAACATCAAGAATCACTATAGCAAAGAACTTCAGAGTTCCTTTTAGAGTTCCTTTTTGGCACATAATAAAACACAGTGACAAAATGCCTAATTAAATCCACTGAGGGAGATTTCAAGAGGCAGTTGTTTGACATTAGTAGTCTGTCATACAGCTAACGGCTTTACATCAGCTTTAGGAAGAAAACAATTAGGAAGATAATGTGTTCCCAGGGAATTCAATATTTCATCTCCTTGAAGAATTGATTTAGAGCAGCATCTGTTCTGTGCTCTGTATTGTTTTATATTTTCTTTCAGATCCCTGCACCTTAAGTGGATTATTTAGATACTCATCTATTTGTTTGAATCAGTTTGTATACACACATATGTAATAGGACTCTTTCTAGGATTTGCAGTAGGGGGATGGGAATGCAGAAAACTCAACCATTGGAAGTAGCATAGGCCATGGCAACATTTCTGTTCTGCTGCTGGTGCTGTGAGGTGCCAGGAGAGTTTGAATGTTTGTCAGCAGAGGCCACAAAAGATATCCAGTTCCCTTTCCTTCTTTGTGTCAACACAGACGCTCTTATTATTCTGTGTTCATATTTGAATTCCCCCTGTGCCATTAACCACTTTGTATGTCCTGGCAGGGGGTGTTTGTGGTTTGTCTCTTGACTGTGTGCCTCTTTTGCCTCTGCACCATCAGCGTGACAGCACAAAGCTCTTTCTCTTCCTATACATATTAGGATACCTACTGTTCTATTTTCAGAGGCTTCCAGATGCCTGGAACTTGTTCAGAACATGAGACCACCTCTTGCTGTCTGGATGTATAACATCATTTTCAATTCCTGTTTCCATTCCTTAATTTAAATGCTGCTGCCACTAGCTAAATAAGTTTATAGCACCATAAATACTTCCTTTATCGCCATGAGCTTTTTCCTGTCAACCTTTGTGCACTATGTGCAGTCAATGCAAAGGAGGGCTGTGTCTCTTCAGTCTTTCCTGTATCTGTCCAAATTATTGTAATCAAATCAATTTACCTAATTTGTCCCAGGTTAAAAAAAAAAAGAATCTGATTTTCAGTAAAACTCTCTGCTTTATACAGAGTTTAAGGTCCCTTTAAACCTCCACAGACTCATGAAAGAATACTAAGCCCTACATACTTGCTATGTTACCACACTGGGGCCCTGGACAACCTGACCTACTACTTCGTGGTTGGGCAAGCCTGCCTGTGGCAGGGGAGTTAGAACTTGATGATCCTTGAGGTCCCTTCTAACCCAGGCCATTCTGTGATTCTATGATCATTTATACTAATCACAGGAACTTGTTTTTTCTCCATCTGATACTCATTTCTACCTGCAAGTAATGAGAATTGATGATTTAGTAGATTTTTCCATAGACAGAGAAGCTATAATAAAGACTCTTTAGCATGGTCTCGTGATAGGACAAGGGAAAATGGATTCAAAGTAAAAGAGGGGAGATTTAGGCCAAATATAACAACAAAAAAGATTTTTTTGATGATAAGAATGGTGAAGCACTGAAACAGGTTGCCAGAGAGGTGGTGGATGTCCTGTCCCTGGGATTCAAGGTCAGTCTGGATTGGGCTCTGAGCAACCTGATCTAGCTGTAGGTGTCCCTGTTCAGTGCAGGAAGGTTGGACTAGATGACCCTTAAAAGCCCCTTCCAACTCAAATGTTTCTATGATTCTATAATTCTGTTCTGTTTCTGAGTATAGGAAATTCTGTGCTTCCTACAAGCATCAATCTCTTATGTTTGGAAAATTATGTTTGTCCTCAAGGGTTTTTCATCATGAGTGATACCAGCCAAAACTTTCACAGTACAGATGTGGAAGTATCATAAGGCCTCTGAGTATAGTGATGCTATTATATATGTTAAATAAGGGCCAGAGAGGTTTCCAGAGGATGTGAGGTAGAATTTGTAGAAATATTTGATTTGGAAGGGACCTCTAGAGGTCATCTAGTACAACTTCCATTGGAGAATTCTGCAGCTTATTCGTCTTCTCACTTTCCTGGCAATGCATTCTCGCCTTTTGGACCAAAATATCTCCCCTAACTCCTTCTCATCAACTGAGAGCTCTATATACCACAGCTCTGCTTTGCCATCTGGCTGAGAAAAAAACACTTGTTTGCTATACATCTTCACTGCTAAAACAGATCACTTGTTCCTGTGCCTTCAGAGAAGTCAGGCTGTCTCTGCAGTGAGAAATTAAAGAAAGGATGGAAACAGAAGTGTTTTCTAGTTTTCTAGACGCCTCAGACCAGCCTCAGACGCTGGTCAGATGCTGGGTGAATATTTGTATTCCATGTTTCCATCTTCTCAGAAGAGCTCTGATAACTCGGCTGTGGTAGATCCTGATGTGGATATCTTTGCTTCAAACCTACTAATGTTGCCTTATTCTCTGCACACACAGAGCTGACTCACTTCCAGTGCTACAGAAGATTTTGCCATGATTTTGCCTGGCAAAGGGTAGAATAAGGCATATCATTTTAAGTTTGGTCATTCTATTCTGCAGTCAGATTCTGAAATAGTTTCAAGTGTTTCTAGAGCATATGAAGGTCTGGCATCTTCTGCTTGTCCTAAGAATGTTACTGACCCATATTTCTTACATCTGCATTATCTGTCTAACAGATTTAATCAGATACCAAAATATGCCATTCTTGGAGCAAAAATATCCTTTCACTACGGAAATGATTTGCCTGGAAATGATACTGTTTGCCTGGAAACAATACTGTTTATTCAGCCAACTTGTAGGCTCCATCTGTTTTTCACTCAACCATGAGGATTTAGCAGTGCAGCTTTCCTTCTCATCTTTCACTGAAAGTCTTGAGGTGGCTTTGATACAGTGATATGATACCACATTAAATGGTAGTTACATTTTTTTGGATGAATCTGTACATGCCATGTGTTCCCAAGGGGCCAAGAACACTAGAACTTTCCTTCTATTGTCTTGAAATCCTCCAGCTATAAAACCAGACATATGGTATGTTTCCTGTTATCAGATAAAATAATAGTTAGCTTCCAAATGGCATATTTGTTTGTGCTTATGAAGAGGAGGTTTATCTACAAAATAGGATACTTTTGTCTGCATTCAATGTATTGTTTAACAACAACAACAAAAAAAATAGTGTTTTACTTTTGTGTGCCAGAACCAGACTTGAGCTAGCTAAATGCAGGACTGAAGTGGTTTGGCTTATGGATGTATTCTGCAAATGGTTTTGACAAAGTATGCAATCACACAGTCCCAGAAACTGTGGTTACCAGTGCCCTCTGGAGGTCTCTAGTCCTAACAGCCAAAGATGGAGAATTCAGACCCACAGGATGACCTGTCCCAGCGCTACACTCACCTCCTTGTCAAGAAGTGACCTTTCTGGTGTTCAGACAAAGGCTCCCTGAATGAATTTTGTGGCTATTGTCCATATATATGCCTTTTGCTACACTGAGAAGAATTTGGTTGTGATATTTTTTGCTCACCTTCATGCAGCTGTGGGTTGATACCAATCAGCCTCTTTGCCAGACTCCAGAAGCCCAGTTCTCTCGCATCTTGCCTCAAATTATGTTCTTTAAGACTCTGACCATCTTGTTTGCCATCTTCTGGTGCCTGTTTCTTTGATATCCCACTTAAAGCAAGGGCCCAAAACTGAAGTCCAGGTAGTGAAATAAATCCACTGATATCTCACCAAGACCAGATTAATTTCTGTATTCCATCTAACCTAGTGAGCCCTGACAAGATGAAAGCAAGTTGTTAGCCCTTGGTATGGGCTTCAGGGAAGACATTTGAAAAATAACAAGTGATCAACATGGAAAACCAAAACTAAGCAGTGGAAGCTTGACAGGAAAATTGTTATTTAAAGGAAGTAGAAACATACAACTTCATCAGTTCATCATCATCTCTGGGGAAAGGCTGACATTAGTTCAAGCAAAATGTTTCAGAATTAAATGATAAAATTATGAAATGAAAAGCTGTTTTAAGTCAAACAATTCTGCATTGGAAATATTGGTAGAAAACTGCTGACATTCAAAATTCAGGCTTCTGTTTCGAATGGAAGAATTATTAAAACTAAGATGATTCAGAAAAATGCCATCAAACTTTTGCTATTCTTGACAGGGGGAAAAAGGGAAGGAAAAATAAAAGAAAAAAGTGGAACTTCTATCTTTACTTTTTTTGCATGGCTTGGAACAGAGTGTAAGAATAAGAGGACAGAAAGCATCTTCCCCTTTATTATAATAATATGACATAAGCAAATGCAGAACATGGCTAATTGCAAAGTAAAACCTCTGCCAAAGCAGTCTGGTCCTATCTGGGAACTGGAACTATGATACTGCTTTTGTCACCCGGCCCATGACTCATATGTCAGCATCTTGTTCTGTACTGTTTTAGGATGATTTGTAACACTATAACCTTGGATGGTCCAAATGCACTCTCATTTGTTCTGCATTCTACTTTCCTAAAATTGAAGTCTGCCTATTCATCCCTTCTGGAGACTCTTCTCTGTTGCTTCTCCAGATGTTCCCTGTTGATTTTCAAACTCTAGTTCAAGCTAGTTTTACCACACGAGCTCATTAGCTGCACAGATGAAATGTGCAGCACAAGACTTTGAAATGTTTTCAGAACAGAGAAAATATGTTGTTTAATGCCCTAATTAATGGAGTATGTGGTGGCCATGTCAACTTGTTAATGATGTTCAAACATTTTTAGGTCACTGTAATTCTAAGGAAGTGCTACTCTTACTGGAAGAATGCTTACAAAACCTTAGGTTGCTTTCTATCAGAGAAGTTCTTTCATTCTGAATACTCCATGAAAAAAAGTAAAGAAAATACAAGACTACCTTGAATTTGCCACTATAAGCAATATTTTGGCAAAGCAGTGAATGTATGTAATCTTTACTCTGCAATTGTCTGGACTGAGTTAGAAAAGAATATTTCAAACATCTGCCTACATTCTTCCCACAGATATATTTTCCAAAATGATGTTATGCGAAGTTGGTTTTTCATTACTTGCAGATCTCAGAAATATTAATGGTTGACTCATTGTGGATTTTTTATTTTCTTAAGCTATTGAATGTTATGCTTCATGAAGAATGTTCCTTTCTGCTCAGCTTACAGTGCACATCAAGAATAAATCCAACTGGCACTTGACATCTACAGAACTGTCTTACAATGTACAAAAGTACAATATGTTTTGGAGATTTCATGTCTGAGATCAGTTTTAAGAAGGTATCTAGAAACTCATGGATGCTCTAGGGAAGCTGTGCCCTGATTAATCATATTTTCCTCTTCCTATTATGTGTCCTGCAGAATCTGATTTATATCTCTGTCCTGATGCTGGCTCACTTATCATTAGTATTATCTTGTGATAGTTGCTGAGCATTCATAGGGATTTAGGGATTTGCTGTGAGAGTATAACAAGGAAAACCTGATAGCACTGTGTTTACTGCTGATCTAGCTGTAAGAACTGGTTCTTTGTCAACCCATCTGTCTTGTATTTAGTAGTAATCCAAATATTCAGCAATATTCAGCTCAGAATTTCAAACAGTAAAGCCAAAAAGCGATTTTCTACCTTGATAGCCTGGTTTGAGCCAGGTGTTAGTTGACATCTGGCTGAACGTGAACCAGCAGCGTCCTCACTGTGGACAAGAAGGGCAATGGCATCCTGACTTGTATCAGAAATGGTGTAGGGTTAGAGAAGTGATCATCACGCTGTACTCTGCTTTGGTGAGGCTGTGCCTTAAGTACAGTGTTCAGTTTTGTGCCCCTCACTACAAGGCAAATGTTGAGGTCCTGGAGCTTGGATATTAAGAAAACTTTCTTCTCCAAAAGAGTGGTGAGGCATTGGAACAGGCTGCACAAGGAGGTGGTGGAGTCATCACCTCTGCAGGTGTTCAAGGAAGTGTAGATGTGGCATTGAGGGACATGGTATAGTGGGCATGGTGGTGATGGGCCAACAATTCAACCAGATGATCTGAGTGACGTTTTCCAATCTTAATGACTCTACGATACTAAGCCCAGTGATTTAAGCCAGGTCCTGCTGTGCTCATCAGAAAACAAGAAAAGCACTTGCTCCCTTGAACTGTAGTAACCACTACTCCTGCTTTCACACCCTGGCAATGTATAATGAGATAGCTCTTCTGCTGAGCTACACCTAATCTCACTTTGTCTCACATTATCTCTTTGCTCCCAGGTCTAGCTTACAGTCTCCTGAAGCTAGCCTTATTAGGCTTAAAAAGTAACCCTTCCCTGGCATGCCTTCTTCTCTATCTCCTGTGTACAGCCACAAATCACAAATGTGTCCTGATCTTTCTTCTTCTCATTTGTTTCTCAAAACAATCAGAAAAGACTGTAGACAAATGTAATGTCATTTGTGTGCAAAATGAGTAACATTTAGAAAGTAGCTGTTTTTCATGACAACATAATCAGTTGTTTCCATACACTGCTGTCTTTGCTGTAGCTTTATGAACATCTAAAGCCCTCACCATGGAAACACCACAGTCAACTTGCCCTTTCAGATTCATTTTGATATTTTACGTATTTTATAGTGAAATAAAAGTTGTCCCTTTTCAATGTGCCTTTGAGCCTTTCCTTTTCTTCATCTTAACTGAATTAGTTATTAGTCCGTCTATGGGAAGACACTAAGACACTATTGGGAAAAAATAATTTTAACGGCAGAAATAATACAAAATTTTGCTCTTCACATGTTTGGAAGCAGCAATATTCCTAAGGTTTTCAAACTGGATCCTCAACAGATCTCTCACACTTCTATCAAGGTTGACATAAAATTGCCTTTTTTCTCATGTGTTTACATGATAGGCATCCATATGTTCTGTGAATGGGGTGAAAATGTTTTGATTTATAGTGTCTCTAAGCATGATTTTCACAGTACTTTTAGAGAGACTGATAAAATTGATCCACTCTCAGTGGGGATTTGCCTCCCATTCAGATATCCACATAATACTACTCCCTTTTTAACTGCGGAATTGAAAGGTAATTCCAGGTCCTAAATGTGGTTAAAGCGGGTGAAAAATCAGCATTATGCACTGAGCTCAAGCTCTTTTTCTTTTGGGTTTACACTAAACAATCTCTGTGCTTTCCCAGTGATGGTACTCAGAGATGGAAGGGCATGTTGCCTCATTACATAATTTTTTTTATATACATACATACATACATACATGCATCTATTTCGACTTCTTTATTAAGCTCCAGCCCCTGTATTCTCCTGCGAAGTGTTGCACCAGGTTGGTATGGGGATGATACAGCTCTCTCAGTGTGAGTCTCCTGGGATGATTTTCAAGGAGCTTTGAGTTTGTAAGAACATTTGGAACTGTACGTTGTACATAGAGGTGACTCTACTGGTGTTTCTGCTCGGGCTGACTAAATACTTCAGCCAGTAGGTGGAACCAGGAGAAAGCAGATGCACCACCTGGAGGAGAGATGGGAGGAATTCTCAGTCCTTCCCTCAGATATGCATTTGTGCGTGTCCACTTTAAGTGTTGCCATTAACTTCAGTGTCCTGGCTTAGGACAGTCAATCTGAAAGAAATATAATCATTTCTAAAGAGTGATAAGCTGCTGCTGACAGCCCTGGGCACACAAATCCAACCACCAAGGCTGTTAGGAGTAGTCTGCAAATCAGATGATTTGATCACATAATCTCCTTTTAATAATAAGGAGGATATTATAAAAAAGGTCTCCACTTCAACATCTATCTCTTATGAGTGTGCCAGAGGTGAAGGACAAGAGATAATTCAGATTGCATCTCGAACATGTTCAGAAAGGCAGTATCAGAAATATAGCTTAAAAATACTCCTTTGAGGTGCTCTACAATTGGAAAATAAAGACAGTTCACTTTTTTTCTCATCAATAAAATAGAGGGGAAGAACAATGATAACTTTTCTCTCCTGTTACCTACCTTGTCTTGAGAAAGAATTACCTGAAAGAGAAAGATTTTAAGAGTAAGATCTTACAGCACTGGAACGGTTAAATGAATACATGCAAATGTACTTTTAAAGATCTATAAGAAGTAGAAGGAAAGGAATATATTGCAATGTATCTCAGCCTTTATTCTAAAAACAAAGCTTGAGGTTTCCTCATGTATTATGTAAAAATGTTGCTGTTCTCTTGCAGTTTGGTCTGCATGCGTTAATTTCAACATTGCATCTTGGTCTTTCCAACTTTAAAAAATAAAACAAACTTACATCTACGGTATTTTCCAACAGATTGGAGATACACCTTTCCAGTAAGTCAAATATGCTGCAAAAACTCTGGTATTCATATCTCATCTTAAAAATCTGCATAATAAAACTTCTGGTTATTGATTTTGTGGCCATGGCACCCAGTCAGACATTGTTTATGTTCTTCTTCTCTTTTCTTGACTGTGAGCATAGAAACTATCAGGAAGTTATTGCTAGTGAAATGTTATTATCTGTGGATACAAAAATAAATGATTTGGGGGTTTGCCTAGCATAAATTAGGAGAGATGTTATTAAAGAGAAATACTTCAGTCAGTAAGTGAGAATGGATTTTTAATCCCCAACAGCAACATAGTTAGATCTCATTAATAACTTGCAGTGGAACATCTCCTCAGTACCCAACACAGATTTGCTGACCCCAAGTTTGAAGAGTAGTTATAAAAATGAAGTTAATTACCAATGTCTGGAAAAAAAATATTTCCTAGCAGACACTTTTTCTGTTTTAAAATATATATATTTTTTTCAACTCCCCATCACTATTGTAACATTTCTCTTCACTCTCATGCTGAATTTCATACAAAATAGTTGTCCTCCTATGTATTATATTGACCCTTAAGACATGATTCTTGAAATGGTAACTTACATGAAGTTTTTGTCGTACTGTGGGTTTTTTGTTGTTGTTGTTTATTCTGCTTTGATTTTGGTAAGGATGACTGTTGATGAGGACCATTATTGTGTGGTTTTGATAGTAACCATGGAAATGATGGCTTTTATTATGGTTTTTAGAAAACATTACTCGTTGTGACTTAACCATCATACCTGTTAATAGGAAAGTATCCCAAAAGGCTCTGAGATGCTGCAGTAGAGGGGTTGAGTGACTTTTCCAAAGGGATTTGGATAACCCGGTGGTGACAGATGGCCATGACAAAAGGCCAAGAATTTTATAAATGCGTAGAATTGCTTCTTTTTTAGCAAAGGGAATCAGTAGGGTGGAGGAAGAAGGCCTGGAAACTGCACAGGTAGCACTTGCTCTGGTGCATAATGGACAAGTCCTTTACAAGTATGTAGTCTTAATCCTCACCTATTAACTATAATCACTGGACTGACAGGACTTACTGATTATGTTTTGTGTGTTGATTCACAGACATTTTATGTATCTACACATAGAGCTGTTTGGTTGCTCTTATTAACAGTAGAAACAATGGTCTGGGAAGGGATTTACTTATGGGGTTGGGCCGTGGCAATGGGCCCTTTAAATAACTCTGTGGCTTTTGTCTGTCTATCTGGATTTGATTAAGCACTTTTTTATTCATCAGCAACAAAGTAAATAGGTTTATTGCACTTGAAGAGGCTTTCAAGCGACAGATTATTGAACTTTCTCAAAGTATTCTGAGTGGAATGAAAAATACCATTAAAGGGACAGGGCTTTTCATTGTTCTGGACGTTCCTCTTTTAATGACTTTGGCAGCATTAAGAAGCTTTAAAGTGGGAATAAATTATATTGGCATGTTTTAGTTTAAACATGAGTTTAAATGTGATTTTAAGCTAACTTTAAGGCCAGCTCTGTGTAAAGGAGGTCTTAATGGATTTGGGAATGATGCCCAGAGCAAACACAGTACCTATTTGGCAGAGATTAGCAATGAGTTAACAGTTTAGTGTTCTACATAAAGGATAACTAATTACTAAGATACTTAAGCACATCTTCAAATATAGCACTAGCAGTGGAAATTCTTGGCTTTTCCCAACAAAGCCTTTGGTTGGAGTGAATAGAAAGCCAGCCCATCTCCACTTCGTTTTTTTTTTTGAGACATTTGACACTGTAAAGAAAATAATACATTGGAAAATGTATAGAACCAGGAGAAAACAGATGCACCACCACCCGGAGGAGAGACAGGAGGAATTCTCAGTCTTTGCTCAGATATGTATATGTAGGTGTCCTCATTAAGTGCTGCTATTAACTTCAGTGTTCTGGCTTAGGACAGTCAATCTGAAAGAAATATCATTATTTCTAAAGAGTGATAAGCTGCTGCTGACAGCTCTGGATGCACAAATCCAACCAGCAAGGCTGTTAGGATATTATAAAAAATGTCTCCACTTCCGACATCATTCTTTTATATATAGACTATATAGTTGTTGTGGGAGGAGACTAAAGCACTGCATGCTTCACTTGTAAGAGGAAGGCAGAAATTTATCTATTGGTATAAATAGATACAAGATGGTAATTTAAACAATGGCTTAACAAGATTTGAAATGTCTAGGTATTTTTGACTATTTGCTACACAGAAGGTGTGGGGTGAAAAATGAATCTAAGCTCAAATCTTAATGAAACTAGTATAGTTTAAAAACAATAAATCACAGAGGATCTGTCAGCAAGGCATCACCATGTCCTGAGTGAATCTCTGCACACATGTTAAGTAACCTCGAGACCTGCACCTACTCTAAGGGGGATTCTCCTGTGCAGCCAGATTCTTGCAAGGAGGACTCTCCCAGGGGTTCTTAGACTGCTTGCTATTTTTGGGTGAGATGATTGACTCACAGCCATACAATTTAGAATTGGTTCTATTGAACCAGGTGTCTGTTATCAGGTGTTTGAGCACCAGTGGTGAAACCTTGATTGTTATTAGTCCCGAGAACAAGATCTTTTCCTCATTGTGTGCACTGGGCCTTAATTAGACCACAACGATCAGGCTGGATTGGGTGAAGGGAGAGGGGGGTGTTGAGGAGGGCAAGGAGTGCACTGTCACAACATTACAAGATAGCCAGGAATGGATGGGATTTCCTTAGAAGTCGTTAGACCTTGTCTTTCCTTGTTCTCTGCACTTTGCAGAGTTGCATTCTTTGCAGCCCTCACATCTTGTCATTGGGGAAAGTTTTTACTTTAGGACTGAAAGAGAGTATCTCTGTTGAATGTGTGTGTGTGAACACTACAAAGGATGGATAAGGATGAGGATGGTTAAAAGAAATGCATGTCTTTTTTAATTCATTTTTTAAAATGTTATAGCCAGAGTATAGCTTTCTTGCTTAGCACTGGGAATCTCTCAGGGAACTCAATTTTATGTGTGTTATGTTACAGGAGGCAAGCAAAACATTATTCAGAGGTGAGTGTATTGAATATCAAAATACTCAGAGCCAGTTGGATAGATTTTTATTTCAGAGACTCTTTGCTTCTCTTTAACCTTGTTTCTGTTCAAGTTAAAGGGCTAAGCTATTGTAAGAAGGCAGTTGTATTAATGCTATTGCAAGAAGAGAATAGGTGGCCAAGCCATCCTCAGGAGATCCATGATGGAGTGTAAAATCTGTAGGTTTTAGTTCATCCTCACAGCAAAGAAGTTCCTAGCTGCATGCCAGAGAGTGTTGTGGGCTCACAGATCTTTTTCCTGTCCTCTTGTGAGAGGATGTTTTGAATGCAAGACACACATAAATATGGATAAACCCAAGGAAAATGAAGTCAGATAGAGCCCATTTTCCTCTGTTTTCAAAATACAACACTTTATCCTCTTTTGCAGAAGAGAAGGCCCCGGGGAGATCTCATTGTGGCCTTCCAATACTTGAAGGGAGCATATACACAGAAGGAGGAACAGCTGTTTATGAGGGTTGATAGTGTTAGGACAAGGGGGAATGGTTTTAAACTGAGACAGGGGAGATTTAGGTTAGATATTAGGAGAAAGTTTTTCACACAGAGGGTGGTGACACACTGAAACAGGTTGCCCAAGGAGGTTGTGGATGCCCCATCCCTGGAGGCATTCAAGGCCAGGCTGGATGTGGCTCTGGGCAGCCTGGTCTGGTGGTTGGCTATCCTGCACATGCCAGGGGGGTTGAAACTAGATAATCACTGTGGTCCTTTTCAACTGTGGCCATTCTATGATGATTCTATGATGACCCTGGTTGGGGACCTGAGTGGCAGCTACGGTTGCCTGAGGGAGCCTTCAAGTTGTCAAAAGGCTCTAATGCCATCTCTCAACGAACAGGCAACAGCAGCTATGGTGAAGCATCCTCTGCCACACCACCGTATTCTCTCTCATAGCCAAGTACCCAGGATAACACAGACTGGACTCATCACGTCTTCATCTCATATATCAGATTTTCCTACATGTTCGGAGAGGAGAGGTCTGGAAAAAGCTGAGTACCAGCATTCTGGGTCTATGCAGTTTGAATGATAGTCCAAGGTGCAGAGTCTTTGTCCTTGGTTGATATCTGAAGGGGTCTATAGTAGAGCAGCGTATTTATGACATTTATTCTTTGGTTTCCTTGTAGCGTCTTTGGAACCAATGGGATTTTTATTGAGGACTAATTGCCACAGGATTCACGGCCCCTTTTCTCTGGAACAGTTTCCAAGCTGTGTTTCTTTGTTTGTAGGCCACTGCCCAGACCTCCACCACCATGACCCCCACCATCCCTGCTGCAACAGAGGCCTACACACGGACTCAGTACTGTAAGTGGCCGTGCGAGTGTCCGAAGTCCCCACCTCGGTGCTCAATAGGAGTCAGCCTTGTGACAGATGGCTGCGATTGCTGCAAGATGTGCGCCAAGCAGCGTGGAGAAAATTGCACTGAGGCTGATACCTGTGATTTTCACAGGGGCCTGTACTGTGACTACAGTGGAGACAGACCTAGGTACGAAATAGGAGTATGTGCACGTAAGTGATGTACATATATTTTTGACCTAGATATACACTGGCAGCTTCTCTCTGTCTGAGCTGAAATTTATCTCACTAAATACCTGACTATAAATTCAGCGGCTCCTCCATTCATCCTCTTCCATTTCTTTTCTGTCTTTAGTCTTGGGGCAGCTGGCTGGATGAGGAATGGCAAATGAATTCTTGCTTTTTGAGTTGGCTCCAGCCACAAGCAAGAAGTAACCATCATTTGAAGGCCTTCAGGTCTGCAAGTAGATGATTCTACATTCCTTGTAACAGGAAGAGGTTCTATAGTGGGTCGTGAATGTAGGAAGTGCAGTTATGCAACTGGCTTTAAAGACAAGAAGTATTGAGGTCTGGATGAAAAACATGCTGGTGGAAAGACTTATTCCCAATAATGGTTTCCAAAGAAGAACAGCACATTTTTGTAGGATATGCAGAATAACAACTACAGAAGCTATGCTATAGGAACTAGAAACTTGAACAGTGATTTTCAAGATTAGAAAGATCCAAGGTAAAGAAAAGAGGATATAGAATCATTCTGATGTTTTCTCTGGTGTGAACATGGGATTTTCTTGGGAGGTCTGCAAGAACAGGTTAAGTAAACATATGTCAAAAACAATATCAGTACACCTGGCCCTGCAGTTGAAGAGGAAAACAAGCTGGAGGTTGTCTCAAAGCTTCCTCAGCCTTCCTAAGTTTCTTTGGAGGACTTCACATTGCATTGTTTTTACTTATCTAAATGCTTGTTTTCTTAGTTGGATTTCACAATTTGTAGTCCTCCCATAAATCCCAAATAATCACTACACTTGTGGCAATAACAGTGTCTTGTAAGAGGAGCTACAGCTTGTCCAGTGAGGTCTAGAATGATTCCCCGACCAAGATAATTTCACATGCCCTATAGTCATAAAAATATATCCCCTAATTTGTGACATTTTTGGTTATATGGTGAGGGGCATGGTGGTGTGCACAGCTGAGGGACATGAGACGCTAGGTCTTTCCATGGTTACGAGTTGAAACAGCTTATCTCTGACTACCACAAAAAGTTGTGGTCTTCCCCTTGCTTTCAGCATGTGGGTGGATGCAGATGACAGGATGTGCTGACACATTCTTTTCCATGTGCTATGTTGTACATAGGCTGCATCCCTCCAGTCTGAATACACCAGACTCTCACTGGCTATAGGGTGACTGAAGGCAAGGGTGGAATCCTGAGTTGGGGGTTGGGAGCTAACTGTTGTGAGGAATTTGCTATGTAGCTGGATGCTAAAAACTCTAGCTGTAGAGAATCCAAGATATAGAATCATAGAATGGTTTGGGTTGGGAAGGACCTTTAAGACCATCTAGTTCCAATCCTCCTGCTATAGACAGGAACACCTCCCACTAGATCAGATTGATCAGTGCCTCATCCAGCCTGAACTTGAATGCCTCCAGGGTGGGGGCATACACAACTTCTCTGGGCATGCTTACAGGAACAATTAGATTTGTGGAAAATAAAGATCCTGAATGATCTTGAAAGCAGAATTAGGAAAAGAAATAGAGTGGAAATTCAGACTGTATCTGGACTGGCATGCTGGTGTATGTCTTGGACATCAGATAGGAGCCTGTTAAGAGTCACTACAGCTCTCCTCGTGTTGCTGGATTTTCTCAGTACTGTAGCAGGGATGCAGTGGGGTGCAGAACACACATCCAGATGGAGAAGTAGGCTTTGTGCATATAAGGTTGGGAATTGTGAAGTACCCCCCAGTTGCCCATCTTAGATGCACACAGTCTGTTTTTGGGGTTGTTTTCACAATGAACCTCTTGATGGATGTGGACTTTAGAAAGCTGAGTTAGCACAGTCCTGGAGGAGTGTCCTTAAAGCAAATAAAAAGATACCAGGAAATACAGAATTTTCTTGAAATATGATCTGTGTATGCAGCCAGAAATATAACTGAATCCTCTGCTTTGGCTCCAACAATGAGTAAGCCTTCAATATAAAGGCTGAAGCATCATCGCATTTGGAGCTAAGCACAAACTGGAGATCTGGTTCTGTGCTTCACATTCCAGCAAGCATATTTATTTATTTATTTTCTATGTGTGTAGAAGAAAGGATTTGTGTTTGATCTTTTCATTCAACTTATTCTAAAAATAGGCAGCTTTTGAGGATTTTAATCCAGCATTTCAGTTTGTGCTGGCCCTGAAGTACAACCACACTGCAGCTCCATTGCCAACCAGACTTAAAACTTGAGCAATTTGTTCTCTGGGTGCACACTGCCTCCGTGTGACCAAACAGGAAACTGAAGCTTGAATTTACCATTTGATTTCTCCCACCGATTCCAAATAATTGTCCATGCCTTCAAAATTAAAATAGTTGCTCTGCATTTTATTGCCTGAATCAATGAGATTCCTACTCAAGGACAGTGAAAAAGCTTGATCATCCATGCTTTTATTTACAAATATCCATCAAATGATATTTTTCATAACATTACAGTGTTTTTCTTAATTTTCCAAGGAAATTGTTCTGTGATAAACTGGGTGGGATCTACTTGCCTAAATAGAGTAATCCAGTCTCATTTTAGGTGCTCCTTTGCTATCTTAGCTGTCTTCCTACTGCTGCTTTGGAAGGGTACAAGTGTCAACCAGATCTGTAGTACATTGAGACTGCATGTGATCCTCTCTTATATTCTCAGAAATTATCAAATTTCACTCAATTTCATTTTTAATTAATTGGGTTGTTCCTACTACGAATAGCTTCTAATAGTCTCTTTCAGCCTGCCGTGAAATGATCATTTAGGTGAGAATTTGTGCGTGAAACATTTTATTTTATATCATTTTTTTTTCATGAAGCATTATAGGATTTATTTTTTCAGTGATTCAGAATTAAAGGTTTCTCAGATGGTGTGACTACATTTGTCTCAGCTGAACACTGCAGCCCTGTCATGTCCCTATGTTGCCTCCTTTTGCTCAGAGAGCAGCTTGGTAAATCACAGAATTGCAGGGCTTGGAAGGGACCTCTAGAGATCATAGAGTCCTACCCCCTGTTAAGGCAGGTACCTTACAATAGATAACACAGGTAGGCATCCAGATAGGTCTTGAATATCTCCATAGAAGTAGACTCCATAATCTCTCTGAGCAACCTGTTCCAGTGCTCTGTTTCCCTTACTATAAAGAAGGTCTTCTGCATGTTAGTATGGAACTTCCCATGTTCAAGTTTTAAGCCATTGCTCCTTGTCCTGTTGCTACACACCACTGAGAAGAACCTGGCCTCATCCATTTGCCTCTTACCTCCCTTTAGATATTTATAAACATTTATCAGATTCCCTCTCAGTCTTCTTTTCCCCAGGCTGAACAGACCCAGGTTACTCAGTCTTTCCTCATATGGGAGATTCTCCAGGCCCTTTATCATCTTTGCGGCCCTCTGCTGGATCCCTTCTAGGAGATCCCTGTCTTTTATAAACTGAAGCATAGTATTCTAATCGTGGCCTTGCTAAGGCAGAGTACAGGGGAAGGATCATCTCCCTTGAACTGCTGGCCACACTCTTTTTAATGCACCTCAGAGTGCATTAAAAGGAAAACCTTAACACAGTTCATTGACAGCATTATTTTAATGGTGCTTTGTGTGTCTTTTTCTTCTCTCCTTTCAGAGATTGTCGGTGTAGGATGTGTCCTCAATGGAGTCAGATATAATAATGGGGACACATTTCAGCCCAACTGCAAATACAACTGCACATGCATTAATGGGGCTGTGGGCTGCATTCCCATGTGCACAAACTCACGCCCTCCCCTTGTCTGGTGCCCGAACCCAAAACTGATTAAGATGGCAGGGAAGTGCTGTGAGCAGTGGGTTTGTGATGACTCCAAGAAAATCAGGAAGACTTCTCCACGTCACATCTCTTCTGCAGGTACGGTGAGAGTTTGGTGGATCTCTCCTTAGTAACCAGGGAACTGAATCATAGCATCGTAGAATCATTAAGGTTGGAAGTGGCCAGTACAATCATCTAATCCAACCATCAACCCATCCCCACGATGCCCACTAAACTGTGTCCCTCAGTGGCACATCTCTACATTTCTTGAACACCTGCATGGACAGTGACTCCCCCAGCTCCCTGGGCAGCCTGTTCTACTATCTCACCACTCTTTCTGAGAAGAAACTCTTCCTAATATCCAACTTGAATCTTCTCTGGTATAACTTAAGGCCATTACCTCTTGTCCTGAATTGAAGTCAGTGTCAGCAACAAAATTATCAGCTTGCACTGTCTGGCCTGGCAGGTGTCTTGTATTTGTGTGAACAAGGCACAGACAGATGACTTCTAGTGAAGGACAGGACACTTACACACACCAGTGGGGTGTTTTACCTCCTGTGCAGCAATGTGAGATCAATCAGACATGCTTGTGTGACAATAAACACACTGTTGGCACTTGTAAGATGTCACAAGTCCTTTTTACTTCACCATTTTTTCTCTGTCTGGATCTCTGAAAAGCAAAGTTATCTCATTTTAATTTAATACTGAGAGTTTCTTTCTGGCTGGTACTACATTAGTAATACTTTTTAAAGCCCCTTTATCTTAATAGATCAGATACACTTTGAAATAAGTTATTGTGGCATAAAGTTCACTAGAAATTTTAGGCAAAATTGTCTTTGTATCACTACAGATTTTAGCAGTTATGTTCACTTGGATTTATGTCATTATTATCCTTATGTTATATGTCATATAAGGTATCTTCTTTCCTCACACTCACATTCACAGTGAGGATCATATAGTTCACTTAACAGATGTGGTACCATTTGCCACTTGCATGGTTTCTAAATCTTACAGTGTGCTTCCATTGCCATGTGTGCCACATTTATCCTCATAACATTGTGAGGCAACGTAGAGACATGAATCACATCATTCCACAGAATATGTCACAAAAGTAGAGCTCAAGAAGACACAGGTTGTTTGCAGTAGATCAGGAAACTTGGTTATTTTTCCATTGATTATACGTACATTTTTTTCTCCATCCTTGGACCGTATGTTTGTTGTACAATAAATAAATAAATAAATAAATAAATAAAAATCAGAATATTCTGAGTTCGAAGAGACCCATAAAGGATCATCAAATCCAACTCCTGAAAAATCTTTACTCTCTGTTCTGTATGTTAAAACCACCTGAGTTTATCACTCACTTCTGAGCTGCAAAGTAGGTCCAAATTTAAAGCATCTGTTACTGAAATGTGCCTTTTCTCTGCATGGACTATGGCACACAAATGGGCACAGCACAGCTTCCCCTGCCTAACTTTTTATCTTGGAAGTAAAAGTGTAGTTATCTTTTATTATATTTGATGTAATTATTAAAATAGCATTTTAAAATTGATAGCTAGTATTATAACGAGCATGCTCAGCATTGCTCAGTTTCTATCAGAGCCATGCTGTGAGCTGCAGACCAGTGGAGACTTTTGCAGAGACTGTGAAGGAACCTGACCTGAGGTCGATGGCTCCTTTCAAAACAGAGCCCACCCTTTTCTAAGTGGTTCCCAAGTTCCCTATGAGCTATTCAAGCTGCTCTTCCTTCCAATGAAAGGCGGTGGCTGCTTCCCAGACCTCTCAGCCGTACAGCAAGGACTGTCAGCAACTTTCTGCTGCAGGAAATCGACTGAATGGACTCAGAAATCATAACCCTTCATGGTGTGATCAGATCTCATTACTTCTCTGCACCAACTTCTGTGATGAAGTGTTTGCATTGTGGTAACACCTGGGGGCCCAGACAAGGACCTCCTTGTGTGAGGCTGTAAAGAAAAATAGAGAAATCAGCTCCAGCCGTGAGAGCTCACAGTGCTGGAGGGGCTGACACAAGTAGGTCAGTGGCAAAGGGGGTGGGGTGGGGAGGTAACAAAGCAAGCGGAGCTTCGTGGGGATGCTGAGCTGCTCCGTTGTGATTTAATTATTTGGGTTAGTGGCCTGAATGGGTAATGAGCTTGAGCAAGGGTGTTTAATACAGAAAGCTGCCTGACTAATATATGATAATCTGTTCCCTACAGCATACGAGGGGGAGGATGAAGCCTGGCAGAAGAACTGCATCGTTCACACCTCACCCTGGAGTCCCTGCTCAAAGACCTGTGGGCTGGGCATCTCCACCAGGATTTCCAACGACAACGACCAGTGCCGGCTGCTGAAGGAAAGCCGTCTGTGCAACATGCGGCCCTGTGAGGTGGATATCACCAAGCACATTAAGGTGGGGACCACTTCTTTGTGCTTCCCTTGAACTTTGTCTGGACATGGGGTCAGCCTTTGTTTGGTAGTGTGCTGGCCTCTGAGAGCTGCACTTCTGAACTCAGAGGCCATTAGTGAGCACACGCGGACTCACTGTGCTGCAGAGAGGTCAAAATGTCCCCTCCTGTGCTTTCACATGCTGGAATGAAAACCTTCCCCTGAGAGCTTTAACTTTATCCAAAAGCTCCTTACAAGGAAAAGCAAGCCAAGCCTGCTCTGCTCACTGCTGGTGTAGGCAGATCTGAGGCTCAGCTAGCAGAAAACTGATGCTGCACTGCTGGTCATGGCTATAAATTGTATTTTGCAAGTATCCTACTTGCAGCTTCTGGATTTGTGTGTTTAGATGTGTCTACCTGTCACACCTCTAGATCCAGTCTGTAAAACACTTTTAGCTGCTTCATAGAATCATAGAATCATTGAGGTTGGAAAAAAAATGATAAGATCATCTACTCCAACTACCAACCCATCACCATCATGCCCACTATACCATAAACTTTGGCGAGGTGGTTTTCATCTCCCTGTGCCAGTTTGAAGCAATGAGTATTAATCAGCCTCTTTTTCTGTTCCCTGATTTAGCCTGGGAAGAAGTGCCTGGCTGTCTACAGGGCCAATGAACCTATGAACTACACCATCTCAGGATGCGTGAGCAAAAATCCTTATAGACCCAAATATTGTGGTATCTGCACAGACAACAGGTGCTGCACACCCTACAAATCCAAGACTATTGAAGTGAGGTTTGAGTGCCCAGATGGAACTGAGATTTCCTGGAAAATCATGTGGATCAATGCTTGTTTTTGCAATCTGAACTGCAAGAACCCCAATGACATCTTTGCCGACTTGGCTCATTACCACGATTACTCTGAAATTGCTAATTAAATTGGCTGAATGCTGGAATTGACCCATTGCTCTGATTTTACAGAGGTTTTAAAATAAAAGGAGAATCTTTTATCCAATGCCAATGTACAATTTGTTTTTTCCTGAGTTAGGATGTTAAATTTCCTTGTTTTGCCACACTGCTTTTAGAGAGGCTTTGAACAAGCAGGGTTTTCAACTCTTAAAAGACCTCCATCCATTAAGAGCAGCCAGAAATTCTTCTATGCAGACTCCAGGACTTAAATAACAGTCCTGCTGGCACTGGAACATATTAGCCCAGCAGTTTCATTGTCCAAAGGAAAGAGTATTACACTAGCATGAGAGCAAAAGTATGGCTGTCAGGAACTTAGACATGAGCTTGAGACATCTTTACTATTGTTTCTTGAATAATATAGTCTAAGATGAAAAATGAGCATTGTTATATGTAATTTATTTTCCTGATAATACTTCAGCCTTTGATGCTAGTGACCCTCTGGACTTGACCTGTCCTCTGTCACACACACAGAACAATCCTAGGAAATCCTCCTCTGTCATTCTCCCTTAGATCCCACTACTATGGATCCATGGGAAGACTTTAAGGAGAAGGATGTTCCTCTGTGCTGTCCCTGTCTCACTGCACTAGTATAGGTAAAAGATCCTCTGTGCCCTGCCCTTCTTGAGTTCCTATTGATCTCCTGGGGAATCTTGTGCAAGAGATATTGTCACAGTTTTGCTACCAGCTCTCATCTTGAACAGCCTGAATGCTCTGAATCCAAAATGACCACCCCAGAGCCCAAACCTACAGGATAGAGTTTCTTGCCCACTTATACTTACTGTTATAGGTCAGTGTTGCAGACCTTGAGGAGAAGCTGTAGAGTCAGATGAGAGATGAAGAGAAACACCCGTGGTAGAGGAAAGACATTACATGCACGTGTTAGTTTTCCCATTAGCTCTGTGAATGAATTCATATGAAAGGAGAGTTTCTGGCATAACCAATGATACATCAGTCACAAATGGACTGCTTATTAGCATATAATATAATGTATAGAAATAGTTTCACACTCAAATATTAGATAAGAGTAAAGCATAGTTCTGTTGTTATCATTTCAGACAACACATTTCTTGTCGCTAAAGTGACTGGAGTCAGTTTTTTGAGAGCGAGTTGTAGGTACAGATCCCATGCACCAAGACAGGTTCACCAACTGCTTCACTTGAGAGAGCTGAGCAGTAGAAATATGTTTCTGCATGGGAAACTTCAACGTCTGCTTGCGAATTCGCTGGTGACACAGAAGAACCACTGAGTGGACTGGAGCCTGGACCTGCAAAGGTCTGAACTTCAGATGATACAACTGTTTGAAATTAGTCATTTGTTTTGCTTTAGTTCCAAATGGCAAGTTGTCTGTCTTCATCCTGATAAGCTAGAGGAAGCTAGATTAGTTCCTAAAGAAACATAAATCTTTCTGACTGATGATAAATTAATGTTTCTTGTGAGTAGGATGAAAATAATGCAGTCTGTAGGTAAAAACATACAGGAGAAATGCTGTAAATCTTCAAAACTCTAAACTTCAAGAACAGTGTTATGTACAAGGATTTGATGTGTACATTTTCCCACAGAGCTGGGATATTCCTTAATCCAAAGCTCAATGCAAATTGAAGCTCAACTTTTGCAAGACTGAGCATGTCACATTTTAAACATCATCACTCGGTAAAATGGTCAATGGGAACATAAGAAAAAGAGGCCTCAGCCAAGAAGTTGACAATATTTTCCAAAAGATGGAATGGTTTGCACTGAGGTTCTTGGTAGAGGGGTCACCCAGGAACTCAGTAAGATTCCCTGAATATGATTTGGACCATGTTCTAGATTTGGACTATGTATATGTATATGTATATATATCACAGAATCACAGAATCACAGAATTGTAGGGGTTGGAAGGGACCTCTAGAGATCATCGAGACCAACCCCCCTGCCAAAGCAGGTTCCCTACACCAGGTCGCACAGGTAGGCGTCCAGGCGAGACTTGAATATCTCCAGAGAAGGAGACTCCACAACCTCCCTGGGCAGCCTGTTCCAGTGCTCTGTCACCCTCACCGTGAAGAAGTTCTTACGCACATTCGTGCAAAACTTCCTATGCTGCAGCTTATGTCCGTTTCCCCTCGTCCTGTCTCCACGTACCACTGAAAAGAGACTGGCCTCACCGCTATGGCCGCCACACCTCAGATATTTATAAACCTGGATCAGGTCCCCTCTCAGTCTTCTTTTCTCAAGGCTAAACAGACCCAGGTCACTTAGCCTTTCTTCATAGGGGAGATGCTCCAGGCCCTTCACCATCTTTGTGGCCCTCCGCTGGACTCTTTCCAAGAGATCCCTGTCTTTTTTGTACTGGGGAGCCCAGAACTGGACACAGTATTCCAGATGAGGCCTTACCAGGGCAGAGTAGAGGGGGAGGATCACCTCCCTCGATCTGCTGGACACGCTCTTCTTAATGCACCCCAGAATGCCATTGGCCTTTTTGGCCACGAGGGCACACTGCTGGCTCATGGCCAACCTGTCGTCCACCAGGACGCCCAGATCCCTCTCTGCAGAGCTCCTCTCCAGCAGCTCATCCCCCAGCCTGTATTGGTGCATGCAATTATTCCTCCCTAGGTGTAAGACCCTACACTTGCTTGTGTTGAACCTCATCTGGTTTCTTACTGCCCAGCTCTCCAGCCTGTCCAGGTCTCGCTGAATGGCAGCACAGCCTTCAGGCGTGTCAGCCAATCCTCCCAACTTCGTATCATCAGCAAACTTGCTGAGGGTGGCCACTATCCCCTCATCAAGGTCACTGATGAAGATGTTGAACAAGACCGCACCCAGCACAGACCCCTGGGGGACACCACTGGTTACAGGTCTCCAGCCAGACTCTGCACCACCAACGACGACCCTCTGCGCTCTGCTAGTCAGCCAGTTCTCAACCCACCTCACTGTCCACTCGTCTATCCCACACTTCCTCAGCTTTGTTATAAGGATGTCGTGGGAGACAGTATCAAACGCCTTTCTAAAATCAAGGTAGATTATGTGTGTGTACATATATATATATATACATATATATGTTTGTGCATATCTACATAGGTGTATATAGGAAAATATATATATATTTGTCTTATATACATGCACACATATGATGTTGCATATAATATTTTACATATTTTATATATAAAACATCTATGAACATGTCCTTGAATATATATGTATATATTTATGTATATATATTCCTATTGTGAAATATACAATGCATAAAACAGTGTGTATATAACATATTTCCATGTATAGTAAGTCTTTCTCTCTTACAAGTACAGATAGAGAAAGAAAAAAATAGGGTGAACAGACAGACCCAAAGCCATGGCAATCAATACCCTTGCTTAGCTTTGCAATTAGCTAACACTGTAACCACCATAGTCAACTGCTGTAGTGGCTGAACCACAGATTTCATTGAAAGATAAAAGAAGCTATTGTAAGCTAATGCATGACCAACAGCTTCAGTGTGTGTTGGTTTTTAGTGAAGTGAATGCCTAGAAACCACAGATCACACCCTAAAAACCCAAGATGTTTCTGTTTCTGGCATGGTTTCCTAAGGGAACAAGGCATATGCATTTGTTTATCTAAGTCACTCCATTGGTAGCAAATGTCAAAGTAAGCAGAGGAGTAAAGATCTTAAAAGCATTCTCATTCCTGAAATAAAAAATGAAATGAGACAGCAGGGCCAGCACTCCTACCACACTCGTACACATCTGCCAGGAAGCCAGCGCAGCTGGCCCTACAACAGCAGCATTAAGACATTTTGAACATATCTGTCATTTGGAAATGAATAGCAGTGGAGGGAGTGCTGAAGGTATTCTGGTGGGAAGTAATGATTATTACCCTTCTCTAAAGGAATTTCTGAGTCACTGGACATGAATCTATAGGAAACCAAGCCCCATTAGCTTTGCTGCTGGTGGTGCAACTGCTCTTCTGTGCAGTGACGATGAATTGGATGAGTAACTCTTCTAGCCAATGGATCTGACTTGCAGTTTATGGTGCTTTAAAGCTCCTTTGCTTTAAGGGATGGTGTTTATAGGAAGATTAGTGCTAGAGTGAAGACCTCTAGGTTTGGTTCACTTGCTCTCTCTGAACTTGAGCAAGTCATGTAACTTTACAAAAGTAGCTTTGGGATTACTATTTAAATAAGCTGAGGAGCAAGGCCTTCCAAGACCTTGGTGGATACAGCCCTGTGCTTTGCTTATCCTCAGTCCTTCATTAGTGAGGCCAGAACAAAGCTATAGTGTTCATTGCCTTTAGTGAGAGTGAAAACTCCTCCATCAACAGGAACTGATGATCACTTTGCATCTGTACTGAGGCCTTGCACAATGGGCCCAGGTCTCTGCTGGGACCTGAAAGTGGTGTCATCATCCAAAAAAGCAACAATAATGCCATTGTGAAGATGTCAGGCTCTGAGCTGGTGCCAGACCCATTTGGTGCAGCACTCCAGAAACAGGCTTGAGAAAAGATGAGAGTGAGGATTTTGCAATGCAGAGTAAGCTGAGACTGTTTGATCCACAACCTGCCCATAATGATCTTGCAGGCTGGGAGAAGGATGGAGTATGAGACTCTGATGCAAATGGCAAGGCTCCAGTACCCACAGCTCTTTGTTTTCCATACGGGCTTTTCCAGTGTCGGTATAGCAGCTCAAGATGCTATGTTTGGGAACTACTCCTTGAAAGATGGAAAGAAGCAAGCATGTAACTTACAAGATGCCTTTGAATGGAGCTTTGACTAGAATTTAAAACACTATTTCAGCATGCATGCAGGGTGTGGTGCAGTTGCTTCAGTTTTAATGGATTCACAAGGACTGAGCTGTATATGTGTCATGCATCAAGACTGCAACACTCAAATTCTGAGTCATCCAGTGAATTAAACCCTGTGGGTTTTTTTCCTCACTTTTTTTTTGGAATGAATTTTAAGATAAGCAGTTTATTAAATCAATGGAAATGGAGATCTCTCATTAACTGCAAGCAAGCAAATGTCCATACAAATACATTTTCAGACTGCTACTTTCTTATTTCAACAGTCCTGCAGAAATATTTCTGTGAGCTTCAGATGCTGAAATATATGAAGAAATAATAGGAAAAACAGATTGGTTTGGCGTGTTAGTCTGAGTTACATCAACCACATAACGCATGTTATTTGTTCGTACAGCACCATGGTGAGGTTATGTGAGTGGCATGTTGCTGCTGTGGTTTTAATACATTAAATAACCTATAAGTGGCAAATGGTTAATGAATATATGACTGGCACCTCATTTAGAGGCTTAGGCAAGCAAAAAAAGGTGAAGTATGTTTACCATGGACATTTCTTTTTCCTTTTCCAATCTCCTCGTCTTACCAGCATCCAGGTTTGAACTTGCAATTTGTGACAAAGCCCTGAGCTGTAGGATCTATAAAAAATGAAAATAAAGTAGTATGGAAAAGAAAGATGCTCTGAGGGCAGTTCCTTCAGTGAGAATATTTTGGCAGCTTGGGAATGCCAGGTGTTCCCTAGCTTACATGTCCTCGTTTGCAGGCCTGTTTCTGGCTCTACTGGCTCTAAAGTTTTTTTTTTCTTTCTTTCTTTCTTTTTTTTTTTTTTCCTTCTTCCAAAGAATTCTTATTGGACCTGGGATAGCTTGTCTAGGCTCTTTCAGCGAAGTCAAGTGTGTTAATCAACCTGCCTAAGCATGACTTTTTTGTTATCTCTCTTAAGAAGCTACAATAATCTGTTTGCAACAGCCATATGGACAGAAATGGTTTAAATGAGATTATTAAAAACCGGGAGAAACACATTTTAATTAAAGAATCATTATTCCATACCCCAGCATTTACAAATGCTCACAGCTAAGCCCAGAAAGGATTCCATCATTTAGTGCTAGGAAAGTTAAACTGTCATCATACTAAGATTTTCAGAATTTTCCTACAGATCTAAAGGGGATTTCCAGGCCCAGTGGGAACTGAAAACACTTTCCATGGCCTTCTGCCCGCTGCAGTGATGGGCCTGTGTGCAGGACTTGCTTATGGCTACTGGAGCACTAGGTGAGAAATCAAGCTCCTCCCAACCTTCTCCTTCACTGTGCTTGTTTGGCTGTGAAAGGAACTCCTCTACAACTTAAACATGTTCCAGCAAGAGGCTTCAGCAAAGGCAAAACATTTCCTACAGAAATCCCATCAGGCTGATGCTTCTTCTGCTTGCATGTTTGGCAGCTTCCAAGTGCACTGCCTTGCATGAAGGGCACCCTCTGCTTTCTCAGCCACTGTATTTGGACTAGCCTGGGAAAACTATCACCTCCTAAGCACTTTCCAAATCAAGTACTGACAGCCATGATAGGCTCTACTGCTATGAGATTCCCTACAATCAAAGCCCAACCTGAGCAGTTAAGAGGGAATGACTATGGGATCAAGGTTTAGTACTGTCAGCTGCTAGTAAAGAAGTAAAAGTCTTCTTGAAGTTGTTCCTTAATTGTCATTAATGCTAAATGAAACCGTATCCAAAGAAGGGCAACAAAGCTGTGAATGGTCTGCAGCACAAGTCTTATGGGAACTGAGATTGTTCAGTCTGGAGAATAGGAACCTCAGGGGATACCTTATCTCTACAGTTCCCTGGAAGGATGCTGTGGTAAGGCCAGGATTGGGCTCTTCTCCCAGCTAACAGAGATAAGACAAGGGGTGATGGCCTCAAGTTGCACCAGGGGAGGTCTAGGTCGGTAAGGCACTGGAAATGGCTGTCCAGGGTAGTGGTGGAGTCACTGTCCCTGAAGGTATTAAAAAAAAAAGGGTAGATTTGTCACTGAAGGACATGGTTTAGTGGGCATGGTGGTGGTGGGTTGACGTTTGGACTAGATGATCTTAGTGGTCTTTTCTAGCCTTAATTCTATGATTCTATGAAATCCAGGCTGCTAGCAGTCTTACACTCTTCCAAGAGCCATTGGTTATGGCTGTAGGGTGTGCACAGAGCTGCCCTAGTTCTCCCTGAGTGCAATCGCCCAGCAAAAAGCTCTTCCCTGCCCCCAGCGCTCTTCACGCACTGACCTTGACCTGAATATCATAATCCACTTCAGCCACAAGGAATAGCAGTGCATGGCGGGTCATCCAAGGACTGTTTTCAGCTCTGATGTGGGTCACAGCTCACCATAGTGGTGGTGACCACATTAGGTGCTGCGTGGGAAAGAAGAGCTTCCTATAACTGCTTTCCCAACCTTTAGTCTCTTCTGGGGTTGCTCCATAATGTTTGTGTCCAGTGTCTGAGGTACACAGGGTAAGGGTTGTGAGGGCTGCTTCTTTAATTACTGTCAAATAACAGCTCTGCTTTGGCCCCCAGTAGCTGCTGGGTAAGCAAAAGATCCCCATGCTGGATTGCAGGGAACAGACATTGGACTGTTTGGCAGTTGCAATCAAAAGCCTTTTTTTTTTCTTTTCTCTTTTCCCAACACTGGTCAGCAGCTGTGTTGTTTATAGGATGAATGGAGCCCTTAATGAAGCAATAGATAGAAACAGTGAGAGGCTGTGTCTGTCTGTTGCAAAGGGGTAAGGGGGAAGGGCTGATCTCCCTGACATCCTTTCTTTTGGTTATTTAAACATCAGACATAGCAGTTATCAGCTATCAACATAAAGCCTATATTTGGCTGAGTGGAAACACTAAATCCACACATCCAGCTGTTGATATGTACGGACCCAGAGAGACTTACAGGTCCAGTGAATGTGTGGGATAGCACAACACAGTACAAAAAAGTGCAAAACAAAAGCAGACGGCGTGTGGGAAGAGGGCAGACCAAGTTACTTGTGAGATTGCTGAATGTGTAAACAACAGTGTGTTACTGGCACAGCACGGATTGCAAGAGACACAAAAACAGACAGGAAGAGGATTCCAGCAATGGAGAGAAAAATAAGCAGCTTTTCTATAAACTGTTTCTTTTCCTCCAGCTCAGTCCATCGCTTGCAACACGTGACATTAATCATAAACCCCCCAAATGCATCTAGGTTAAAGTTTCCAGCTGTTTGGTCTCCAGAGACTTTTAAATAGAAAAGGAGCATCCTTCAGCACAAAAGTCCTGTGTCACTGATGCAGTATTGGCACATCCACTTCTACTCTTGCTCTGCAAGGACAGGAGGAGGATGGCTCCACTGAAGTTTAACTGACCTTTGCATAGTAGATGCTGAGGCCCACGCAGAGGTGGAAAGAACTCTGATTTCAGCAATTACTCTATGATTCTACAAGAGGTTCTGAAGAGCAGTTAGGAAGCCAGCTGGTCCTTAGGGGTGCATTCTCTTCTGCTCTCAGTAACCTCAGGAGCACTCTGAAAGTTGAATTGTTTATTTTCCGGAAAACTCCTGCTATCTAATCAGAATTTCCTCTCTGCCATAAGGCACTCCTTGCTCCTAAGAGGCCACTCCTTGAGTACTGAGTTTTGGGCCCCTCACTAAGGAAAGACATTGAGGCACTTGCAAGCCGTAGGAGTCAGGTATTTTTATTTTTTAATAAATTTTCATAAACCTGCAAGCCACTTGCATCTCTTCAGGTTAAGCACCAGTAAAGGATGCCCAGTACTGCAGGCAAAAAGGAGTCTTAACTCCTTTTAAAAGGTAAAGCACCACTTCTCTGTAAAGCTCTCCAGCATTTCTGTACAGGTACACACTGTTCCTTGCCAGATGAATACTTTTTGTTGCAGAGCTGACATTTATAGTGGTCCTAGCAACTCCCAGCTGCTGAGAAGTGCTCACAGATCCCTTTGTGCTACAAGAAGGATTGGATGCATTCCTCCCTGTTTAAAAAAACTAAAGTGCTTAGGCTTTGACAGACACACCATGGTGTCCTTGTGGAAGGAATGATTAGTCATTCCCAGCAAAGCTCACAGAAGAACATAACTTTGCCCTTCTTTTGTAAGATGTGTTGGCACACATTATTCCCATTTTCACTGGCAGTGGCATAGGCTGTGGTTGACCAAACCAACATCTATACTGGTAACACTCCAGTAACAACTGCTGAATAATCACATTTAGTGGGACATGGGCTCAGACATGACAAATATTTGCTTTTGTCTCTTTGTATCACAGTATTTTCCAAGATACAGGAAGAAAGAGCATCAAAATTGTTCCAGCAAAGCCACAAAATCCCCCTATCCCTGAAACTCCCAATATGTTACAATGGTCACTAGGTAAGAGGGTGGTGAGGTGCTAGAACAGGTTGCTCAGAGAGGCAGTACATGCCCTGTGTTCCTGGGGACACTCAAGCTCAGGCTGGATGGGGCTCTGTGCAACCTGCTCTAGCTGTTGCTGTCCCTGTTCATTGCAAGGGAGTCGGACTAGATGACCTTTAAAGATCCCTTCCAACTCAAACTATTCTGATTCCAAGAGCACCAGTGTACATAAAACCAGTCTGCCAGCACCCAGATTGACATGAGAAAGGAAAAAAGATTTCATTTCTACAAAGGAGTGACAAGGAAAAAGCTCCCATTGAGAAAGCTCGTTGTACTCCTGGTAAAAGATGAAGACACATGACATTGCAAAGTTACAAATTTATTTGTTTTGAAATAAATACAAATACTTCATTAAGAAACTTTTCTTGATAGACTTTACACAATAGCTTTATTCTTTCTTGAAATTGTCTGTTCTTCCCACAAACCATTACAGATATCCTACATGAGAGCCGAGTTAGTCAATATAAAGTAACGTAGATGGCATTCCTCCGACCAAGCAATCACAAAGTATTAACATCTGCCATTTAACTGCTCTGTCTTTGAGTTTTCTTGTTTATGCAAGGGCTGCAATGCAGCAGGTATGCACTGGGACTCAGGAAATCCCATCCTGTTGAAGGACAAACTTAAGGACATCCAACTGTGAAAATCTGACTGGCAGAAAGATATCAAATCACCAACATCAAAAGAAGTAACCCAAGGTATCGGGCAGCTACTTAAAGATGCAGAACCAGCAGATCATTACATTTACATAGTCATTAAACACTGAATTTTGCAGTTACAGTACTGTTGCTCCATCACTTTCTCAAATACGCTTCCCAGCACCAGTGAGATCTCCGTTTCAAATCTAGTAATTAGCCACAGTTGAATGTACAGCATTTAATTACATGCCATTCCACACTCATTCATCTCTCCTGACAAAGAACAGCTGGATCTGGCTGTGCTTACAGAATTCTGAATGTCTTTCAATTGTGCTGGTCACAAAAACTTGAGCTGCACAGATAGGAAGCTGTCTGAAGTAAAAATCAAGCTGCTTTTGCTTTCCTGGCATATATGGCTACCCTACTTGCTCAGACTACATCATTTTTTGCAGCATTGTAAACCCTTTGGCCCAAGATCCCAAAGAGGAGATGCTTCCTTGCTTATAAAATTTAATCCTGTCCTCACTTGGCTAAGCAGATTTTAGGGTCTAGAAAGGGGGAAAGAAAGGAAGACTGGAACTAGATCTCAAAAAAGTGAAATAAAAGAAGCTTAAAGATTTAGTTCATCTTAAAGTCACATTAAATTTGTCTATTTTAGTAGTATATTATTATATGTAGGAAAACTAATGAATTAGAAGGCCTATAAATGCACGATACATTAACTTCTCTATCATTTGAAGTCAAGCTATATACAATGCATTCAACTCCAGCTTCAACATGAGGCCATAACACATTTGTTTCCTTTTTTTTTTTTTTTTTTTTAAACAAGCCATCCATAATAGTGATTTTCTCCCCCTCTTTGAAGCTCATTCTCAAATTGTGCCAGTTTACTTCAAGAGAATTAGAGATAAAGGGGCACATAATTGATTTTGAAGAAGAATATTAAGCAAGTCTGGTTTGACTCTGAAGTGTTTACAACCATATCAGCTTTTGGCAAGTTTCCTTTTGAATTTGGCATCCACTGAAGGAGGGCACAATAGCAGCAACTGTCTGAGTTACAAGAGTAACGATAGAGCAAATGAGATGCTTCTTTTCTTTGGTCCCTGTCAGACCCTGGAGAACAGAGCTCATCCTACAGAATAGCTTGAGATTAATACCAGTTATGTTTTTGTGATACACAAGGGGCATCCTTTATTTTTTTTCAAACTGCGACCAGTTTAAACCTCCCTCACACGCTTAGCAGGACACTTCCATGGACTTGGGGCCTGATTGCTCAGCATTGCTGGCTGAATTCGGCGTCAGCTCGATGCGTGTGTCTGTGTGGGAGCGGTTCCTGGAACCCTCCCCAGTGTGGGATCGGCTCCGAGTTCCCTCCCCAGTGTGGGACCGGCTCCTTGTGCCTTCCCCAGTGTGGGACCGGCTCCTCTGTCCTTCCAAGGAGGTTACGCTGGAGCCAGAAGCAGTGCGGGACCTCATCAGCCTGGTCATACTAGCAGAGGGCACTGGAAGAATCACAGAAGCACAGAATTATTAAGGTTGGAAAGGACCACTAAGATCGTCTACTCCTCCAACTGTCTAACAGACTTTCATTAATGACTTGCTGTCTAAGCTTGGAAGAAAGCTTTGCCTTACTTCCAGCCCTAACTACCCATCCATGTTGAATACAGTATTCATGGCAGCTTCACTCACAGAAGTTAAAGCACTGTTTTTACCATGTATAAAATCCCAAGTTCCTGTTCCTTGCAGAGGCAGTTGGGTTTGCTGCAGAGTGCAAATTCAACAATGAAAGGACTGCTACTTCAGACTCCGCTTGAATGGAGTCACCACTATGCCATCTTAACTTTCAGGGCTTGGAGAGCAAAATGGAAGATGAAAGGAAAGGACCAAATGTTTCCCCCCTAGCCGATACAGTAGATCACCTGCAAACGTGTGCTGGGATCCACACATCAGGCTCAAGCCTGATCAAAAGCCTCAGAGATGTTTTGCAGCTTTATGAAATGCTGCCTCCTGCACTCTTTGGAATGAAGCCGTTTACTTTAAGGATGCCTTTATGCATTCTCTGAAACACAGAAGCATCCCTTCCTCAACCTACTGGTCATTAAAGAACTGACAGAATAGTATGAATAATGATTATGGGAAAACATGGATTAGATGAGATGCCTGGGAATTACACACAATTAGTCAGATAAATAAAGAAAGGGCAAAAGAACTTCACCTTTATTTTGGAGAATTACTTTGCAATAGAAAACTACTTACAAAGCTTTCTACTATCTAGTAAGATGATTTAGACTCGAAACCCCTCTCCAAGACATCGATGGTAGTCTTTTTTTTCCCTCTTGCAAATGCATGTACAACAGGGAAAAGACCAAACATCAGTGATCAAAAGGCTCTCTGAATGCTTAGATGCCCAACAAATTTGATAGCTACAGAACCATTCCATAATACCAATACTTACTGTATCCCATTCCCTGAACAAAATATTTGAAAGCTTCTGCAAGTTTTGCAGGCTGTAAGAGAAACAGATTATTATTGTACACAGTGATCAGCAATTTAGTTATATTATAGTATGGTAGATGGCACAGATGTTTCACCTTAATAGGAACAAATTAAATATTTTCTAGGTTCTTCTGAATTTCCCTGAATTTTTCATTTACATGAGGAAATGCCACTATTGCCCTCCCTCATCTGCTTTTCTGCCCCATTGTATTAACAAAAGGAGACGAGCATTTTTGGAGAAATGACTATAAGTGGTCTATGCCCAGTCCAAACTTTACTAGTGCAGTTATTTAGGTAGATGAATCAAAGTAAAACAACTTGCCTCATGAGAGACATTTCATACTGGGTCCAAATCAGCAGAAAACAAAACCAAGCAGTCAGAGCCGACAGTTACCTTTACAGGGCAAAATCTAAGTGGGAATATCCAAGCACAATTGTATGACTGATGTTCTTGCAGTATTTTTCTTTGCTAATAATGCATCAGCCAGATCAGCCTCTATCTGTTACTGAGTTTGCAAATACTGCTAATATTTTTGGCATATTTTTTCTGAATCAATGCAAAGAATGGAATCTATCACAGAGCAGCAATGCACGGACTGAACCTGATTTAGAAGTCAGCATTTTTAGTGAAGTAGAACATAGGTGCATTTTTAACTTTCCCAGCCTGGTTTTAATAGTAGTCCCCAAATTTGTACCCAAACATATTTCAGAAACTCCAGTTCGTTCACAGTCAAGTCAGGCCAGTGTACACGAGAACACAGCATTGCTATTCCCTGCCTCCCACTTTCCTGATCTGCACTAAAAATAGTCCAAGTAAAAATACAGCTTGAAAATGCTAGTGCACAAGCCTTAATCTATGTTAGCTTAGTAGACAGGCACAAAATAATATCTTTTCATTCCCACCTCAAACCTTTCCTTAGTTAAGACTTAATTAGTGGAAACAATACCCCTTTCTATTCTTAATTCTGAGCTTTATTGGTCTTTAAGGAAAAAAAAAGCTGAGATGACCAATTGACTTAATTATTCAAGTGATCATAACCACCCTTTTGGCTGAAATTTGAGAACAGCAAGTACCCTGGAGGAAAACACCCATTTGCTGCAGCCTGGGACACTGCAGAACAGGATCAGTAGGATTTCCGTCGGCCAAACCATACCTGGGAAACTTGAGGGAGCCCACCACAGTCAGCCATCTGAAATGAGGATGAGAATAGTTAGAATATTGCCAGAGGAACTCATTTGTGCTCAGGATACACTAAAATGACCTTTTTAGCCATCTGGCAGGAAAGAATTTCCTTTTGTTGTACGAGTAACACACATGTAGATGAGTGCACTAAAGCAAGTAGCTGAGCATTCATGAGAGCTATGACTGCACCCCAGAAAACCTCTGAAGCGATTTGACCCTCAGGCAAAGCATCAGCTAGAGCTACAAATAAATGTTTTTGATAGGAAAAGATCAGTTTCTTAGAAACTAGCCTGATAGTCCTGATTACAGCTCCAGTTTTGAATTACAGTAATGCGGTGCAGTATTGACCTTACTGACAGGGGAGAGAAAACAACTGACTAAACCTCAGAGGTGAGGTAAAAACACTCTGCTGAGATTGTGGATGGGAAGCATCAGCCTGACTTGCCAAGGGAAGCAGAGAAAGCCAAATTAGAAAGCTATCTTGAGTGCATGCAATATTTTTGGAGCACTTCATTTTTCCTGCCACTCCACCCCTCGACGTCATCCCAACAAAAACAGCCCTGTTCCAAGGAACACCACAGGCTGAAAACAGCTGAGTTGTGAATTACAGGAAACCCCAAATCCTATCTAGGATTAGTTAGCAGCAAAACAGGTCTGCAGCAGGTTCTAGCATCAGCCGTATCTTTGGATGGGCAAAGGCTGGCCACTGACAAATGTTAGAGACAGTGTCAGATTTTTCCTTAGGATAAATCTGTCATGGCCGTGTGGTAGGTCAGCGTTGGAACTCCCCAACATTAGGAGAAAAAATAATTTTAAATATAATTGTCTACTATCATTTCCTCTGGGCAGTTTAATAAAGAGAGGTCATTAGAATTTCCCAGTAGAAGCATGACCAATTTTGTGTCACTGTTTGTATGCTATTATAATCATGATACTTTAAGCCATCATTAATGAGCTAGAGATTGAGTCTATACTATGAATGCCAACTATCAGCCAAAGACTACATGATTATTTGCAGTTCTTCTGGCTCCATTTACCAACTTTTTGGAAAATACAGAAGTTATTTCCAAATATAAATTGTCCTGCATTGTGTCCACACAAAAGGCAGGATGTCAATACCAAGTGCGAGATAGCTCAGTTCCCTACTCATCTCATAAAGTTGCTGAGGTGCAGAGGAAAATAGAATGGATTGTTTTCCATTTTCACTCCTCTGAAGGCTTTTTCAAACCTTATCAAACACCTGCTCTGCCAGCTCTGGACAGATTCATTATGGGTATGTGAAATACTGAGCATTCTAAGTCTCAAATCCGATGTTCTAGAATGGAGGAGCTGTGAGATTCCCTGTTGTTAGCCTTGACAAGAAGCCCCCAGCTTGTTTTATCCCAATAGAATATTCACAGAAGCGTAGAATCATTTGATTTGGAAGGGACCTTTAAAGGTCACCCAGTCCAACTTCCCTGCACTGAACTTGGACACCTACAGCTAGAGCAAGCTGCTCAGAGCCCCATCCAACCTGATATTGAATGTCTCCAGGGAGGGACAGGGCAAACTACATCTCTCTTGGCAACCTGTTCCAGTATCTCACCACCCTTCTTGTGAAAAAGTTTTTCCATATATCCAGTCTAAATCTTCTATTTTAGTTTGAAACCATTTCCCCTAGTCCTATCACAACAGATTGTTAAAGTGTCTGTCCTCATCTTTCTCATAAACTCCCTTTTATTATCCTGAAGGCACTACCCTTCCACATCAGAACTGAAATTTCACTGTGTTACCTCTACTGCATCACAGCAGTCTGCTTCTGCTCTTTCAATTAATCCATTATGTTTTAAATAAGGAGAATGTTAAGTTTAAAAGATACAGCTCTTATTACCTTCAGAAGTGTTGTTCTTGTTGGGTCCAGCTTTGAATTGCATTCAACCTATGTGAAAGAAGTGCAGAATAAGGCATGGTAACAAGATCCAAAATATGAACTGCTTGCTGAAAACATTGGTTTCTGGCTTAACGCAAACTAACTTGGGTATCTTAGGCTTCTGCATATGGACAATATATATGTGCTACATATAATCTTTTTGTATATAGCTGAACAAGTGTCAATTCACACTTACAACTATTCTTTGCCATGCATAAACAAACCCATTAGCGAGGGCTCGTGATTTTTTTTTCATGTGTGTCTGGCACTCTTGCGGCAACAAAGGTTCATCTTGTAATCTGGGGTCATCTGGTAGCGTCCCAAGTGGTGAGCAGCCACGTGGCCACCAGCCAGCAGGCTGGGCATGCCTGTTAGGGCACAGCACTTGAAGTCACTCAGTCATCTGGGGCAAGTAATAATAGACAAATAGAAGCCCTTCACTTCCATAGTGACCCAGGGCAGGACTCCAATGCCACAGAACAAGTTCAGATACCAGCAGCAGATTCCTCTCTAAAGAGAAATATTTGCGGTTCACTGGAACTGCTGTGGCAATTGTTCTTAATGCAGTAGCTATTAAATAATGATGCGCAGACAGAGGGCACAAACAGCCAGGAATAATGGCAGCTCTCCCGCGGTCTGAAAGAGGACTGCCATTTGGGCTGACTCGATGGCTGGCGAGATTGCTGTGCTGCTGGGAGCTCTGCTGGGCTGGCTAAGCATCTCGAGTCACCTGCCTAGCAACACTGTGTTGATGAGGGCTCAGTATACACACCACAGCATCCACTGCTGGGGAGCTGTCACCAACCACCAGGAGGACAGGGCACCTGCAAGGAAGCATACAAAAGCTGTATTATTTCTGTGATGCAGCCCTCAGCTTCATTTTGTGCCCTGGAAAGGATGAGACAGGTGTATGAGAACTATGTGTTGTGTGTTCCTGGCACACATAAAATCCCCCATATTACACACTCTGAATGGCTGAGGTTGGCAGAGACCTCTGGATCCATCTGGCCCAACTCTGCTGAATCAGGGACAAACAGAGCAGGGGGTCCAGGACCACATCCAGGCAGCTTTTGAAGATCTCCAAGGAGAAGACCCCACAGCCTCTCTGGACATCCAGGGCCAGTACTCAGTCACCCACACAGCAGAAGTGCAGATATACAGACATGCCCCGATGCCTTGCCTGAGATTCTGTCCTTTTTCTCACCTTGTGGCAATCAGCCCTTCCCACCACTCTTTTTTTTTTTTTTTTTTTTTTTTTTCCGTAGATCAGTAGAGGACTGGAAAACTATTTCATTTACAAAATGCAGTGTAAGTAAAAAGCCATCAGCAGAAAATCTGGTAGATAACTATTCTCATACCCATTTCACTTTCCTGAAGATCTTTGTTGTTCAAATTGATTTTGATTATGTTTCTCTGGTTGGGTAGGCATGGCTGTAGTGCATCCAGAGCCATAGTTTCCTTTAACTAGGACAGACTTCCAGGCTAAGTACATCTACTTTTTTTAGCACCTAGTCTGTAAACCCAAGTTTGCAGTACACAGTACATGGCAGGCACTACTTGTCTATGCAGTTAATGTGGCTCTGAAGTTTGAAAGGGGGAAGTCTCTGTACTGAACGTCCCTGACGTTCCAACACGTACTGAACGTCCCAACAATTCAGCTCCCAGATGAAGCTACAGGACCCTGCAGAAACTCAGCTACAGTCCTGTGATGTCCATGCAGTGCACTCACAGATTCCATCTCTTGGCTCACACCACATACAAGTGAACTGATGGGAAATAAAATACTTACTGAAGGGTGACAACATTTAATCCAGGAACAGGGCGCTCAATCTCTAGGTCTCGACGACTAAAGAAAATGAAGAAGACAAATATTTTTGACACGCTGAAGTTTAACAGATGCTTCCAAATTCTGGTTTACAGAAAGCACAGACGCTCACAATATGTTAATCTGATACATGTAGAAAGCCCCATAACTGATGGGGAAACACTTTTAAACTGAAGTATCAATGTCCACATGTACCATCTGTCTCTCCATAAATGCATGAGGACCTTCTCTTGTAAGCAAACCACCTGAGATCCCTAAAGGTGCATATCAAGTAGAATTTCATCAGGGGGGGAAAAACAAGTAACTCCACCACACAAATAACACTGGCTGAAAAAGAGCTGGACAGCCTCTTAAAACAGTTTCCAGTTAAAAATCAGGTAAATGCGTTTACCTGTTGTAAGAGTTGACAAAGAGATGAAGGTTGGTTTGATTCATATCATTAATAATATGCTGACGGTAAGTATGGATCAGGTCATGGTTGCTGTGAATCTCTTCCTACAGTGGAAACAGAATTGTTCAGAACAGGGGCTGTTTTCTGAGAGGATCTGAAGACATGGCACAGCAGTCATGTATCAGGCTTATATCTATACAACAGGAGTGCACTCTTAGGGCAGGAACAACTTACAGCACTCAGTGTTATCACCCGAAGTTAAAATTAGCATCTGACTGTTCCATGTTTTTCAATTTAAGAGTAGGCTTGCACTGAAGAACATCATTTATACTAGTAAGCAGTTTTCTCAGAGATATAAGTATATTACTGGATAAAAGCATACTAGTGCTCTACTTGTGCTTAAATATCAGCTAGCCAAACTGGTAGCTACATCTTCTGGAGTTGCCATGACAGCACTGTACTTGGTTGTTTGGCACTCAGCAAGCTTCACTGCAGTAGCCAAACTTCAAAGAGCTGGGAATACAAGTATTAATCCTATCCTACAAGTTTAAAATTAAACTACCTAAGTGAAAGATTATCCCCGCTTCCAGCTCCAGGAGGTAAATACAGATGACTGAAAACACTAGGATAATGTTAAAGGAACGTGCTTACCTTTCCAAAGAGATGTGAAATGACCAAGTCTGGTAAAGCATTTGTCCAACCTGAAATCTGAAGAGCAAGATTATCTAAGTATGTGATACTAAAACTATCTTTTGAAACCTTTTAATTACGCCTAAGTAGAAGAATGGATGTTTCTCTGCTGCTCTTAGGTATAATATCCTGGACTGATGTTCTTCCCCTCCATTCCTACTATAACATCATTAGGCATCAATTATGTTTGAGTTATTCTCATAGAATGTTTTTACTAACGCAGATATGCAAGAAGCACACTACTAGTGGCATAAATATATATGGAATTACTCCCTGAAAATCAGCCAGATGCATGCAATTTAACCTCACTGTCTAATACCACCCCTAACACAATGGCACAATGACAGTACTTTGGAGCTGGAACCTAAGGACCGTAGAGGTCACATTCTAGAATACATCCTCTTAATTTGGGAAGACTGAAGGATACAAGGGACACCTGAGGTCGACAGCACCTAGGAGAGGTGGACAGCAGAGGCACAGATGTGAAAGAATTTAATTATGGAGAAATATTGTATGAGATAACTCCAAAGTGTCAACTGCTATATCTCATTGTAGATGAGTTAATAAATACACATCCAGATCACTTAATATCTCCTGAGACATTTACATGGGTTGTCTGCATGTATGCTTAAAAGACAAAACATTCGTTTTTGTACTTTTGTGTGTTCACAATAACTGTCATTCATTAAAACATGACCCTAAATGATACGAAGTGTCAGCTTTTTCAGCATCCTCTGAAAAATGTTTTAGTAAATTAAAACTGAGTGATGCATAATGTAACATTTATACCTATTAGCTTCTTGAGACTGTTTGAAATCAGCTCTCACCACCTTTTTCCCCACATTGTAATCTTACAGCTACAAAAGAATGATGTTTATAGGGGATTCTTTATTTGTGAACAAATTCACTTAAAAGTCTAATTGTACGGACAGTCTGTCCAGTGTTACCATCGCTAAAGCTCTTTTCTGATTCTTTTCAGTATCCAAGACTCAGCTAGATGGCTGAAACCAGGAATATGCTGTTTTGAACATTTTTTTCTGTGTTCTAATCAATATTTTGGACCATGCTTGTAAACAAAGCCACAGGCAAGAAAAGCAACACCAAGCTTGAAGTTTAATTGGAAGAATGCTGTTTCCAAACCTATCTCATGTCCAGGTTAAAATGAGTCATTACCAGTTCTCAAGAATTGTTTGTACCCAACAGCTCCATTATACCATGGGTAAGCAGCACTTATTTTTATCACAGCCCTACAGGAGGTATGTTTGTAAATGAGAAAATAAACCCCTAAGAAATTTGCCTAAGATATTTTGTCTTTGCAGCCCTGTCTCGACACACAAGCTTGTCCAGCTCCTCATGCCTGACCGCCTCACAATATGATTTATTTTTCTAACTTAAAAAATGTTTACCTTTGTTGCTGCCCAGTCCATCCAACCTTCAGCACAAGGGTTTACATTAATTAGAACCAATCCCTCCACCATGTCCGGGTGGTTTAACTGCAAAAGAAAAGGTTTGAGTTAAGATTCATCCTGTGTCCTTTGCAAGCTGACAGTCAGCATAAAATTTAAATTAGCAAATTATCTCCTGGGGAGGAAGGCAGTAGGTATAGTTTTATCTTGCACAAAACAAGCGCATGTATGGAAAAAAATTTCATTAAAGCAATTCAACTGAGCAGCTGGAGAACATTAAGATTTAACATCTTCCCCACCCTCAGTTTAAATAGAGAACTCCCATTAAAAAAACCTTCTGCAAATCAACTGGGTAGAGCCCAGGCTTCAGAATGGAAAATCTAGGTCTTTTGGTTGAGCTATCCTGCAGACTGCGGTATTCCACTTAAAAGCCTGGCTGCTTGCTTAAATGCACACAGCAGAGCAGGAATTCTCTGCTCACCTTATGGGGGCAGCAACACCTCAAAGAAATTGGGTTCAAGCCTTTAAGAAAGCTCCATGAAACTTACAGCAAATCTGGTCAGGACGTAGGCACCAGCTCCAGTTCCCATTCCAATAATGCTCTTCAGCCTGCACAGCAGTTATGTGCCATGAGATGGAGGAGACAAATCAGTAAGAGAACACCAAAAATAAACAAAACCCTATCAGCAGCCTTCCTATCAAGCTGGATATTAGGGAAAATTTCTTCTGGGAAAGAGAGTTCAAGCATTGAAACAGGCTGCCCAGAGAGGTGGTGGAGGCACTGTAGATAGAGTAGATAGAGTAGACGTGGCACATGGGTTAGTGGCCATGGTGGGATGTGTTTGATGGTTGGACTAGATGGTCTTAGTTATCTTTTCCAATCTTAATGATTCAATGATCTTGCAAACGCCAGTGAAAGGGCAGATCACATCCTGAGCAAACCACAGATCTCAGCAGTACCTCCAGTAAAGAGCAGGGCACAGCAACTAGCTGGTTTTAGGAAATTAGTAGATGCTGGTCCTCACACACTGCAGCCCAGCAGCAATCCTCACTTATTCTTAAGTAAACACGTGGAGCAACAACAGCATTGTTCTGACTCTGGAAGGAAATGGCTCCTCTGCCAGAAAAACTTCTAAGATAGAGCCCTTGTCTGTAGTCAAAACACAACAACCCCACCTCAGTCTCCCCTGCCCTCTGCTATCAAATTGTGACGCCAACTCCTCTCTAGCAGGGAGCTGGCAGGGAAACCTCTCCTGCTATCCAGTTGCTGGAGTGAGTGAGATTAAACTTCAGAACTAAGCAGGGCAGAGACAAATCAAATATTTGCATTTGCTCAAATTGGTTCTAAAGCATCGCCTTCAAGGTCTTAGAAAATACATGGAAGGGAGACTAGACAAAACCTGTCAGAAAAACAGGTTATGCAATGCTTTTAGGAAAATATCTTGAGAAAGATTTCATTCTCATTACAACATTAAATCAGGTTTTTGTAAATCAAGTCAAGTTTAATTGGTTTTCAAGTTATTGGCATTATGTTAGCATGTTGCTTTTTTTCTTTTTTTCTTTTTTTTTTTTTTTTTTAATGGCTAATAATGTGCTTTGGTTTCAAAAAAGAAGGTTTAAAACCACACCCATGTTTCAGGAAGGTAGTGAGATCAGAAGAGTATCTAGTCAAGATACTATAACAGCCAGTTTGTCTACAGTGAGGTGGTGGTCTGAGACTGAGGGCTCCATCAGCAGCCCAGCCTGTTTGTCCTCCAGGCTGCCTAACTCTGAATGTCAGATTTTCCCTCCTTAGTCTGAAAAAAACTTGTGAGGTGCTCACCTGCAGTTTCTAACCTGCTCAAGCTGTAGGTGCCCTGCTCATTGCAAGGCAGTAGAGATAGATGAGCTTTAAGGATCCCTTTCAACTCAAATGATTCTATGATTCATTACACACTGAGTGCCCTAGCTCTTTAGTAGGGAAGGCATTATGAATAGCTCAAGTTAAAACTAAATTTTGAAGGAATATACACAGCTAAACTTGCTGCAGGTACACGACAGAGGAACAGGGAGGCTGGAAGTAGATGATCCAACTCTCCAATCCAAACCATTCCATGATTATATGAACACTGTCACTAAGTTCCTCAGCATCAGCAATCTGGATCTGCACTTGCAGAAGAGGCTTAATGAGTCAAGACTGACCCCTGACTGTGCTCAAGCCACAGAAACAAAACACTACGTGTCTTCAGATGGGGCCACGTTTTTTTCTGCTACCCACACAGGAAAACGTGGGTTGCTTCAGTGGGAAGAACAGATTGTCTATTTGCTGTCCCTTACAAACAAAAAATTGGAGGAAACCCCTAAATTAGGCACATGTGATTTCACTCAAAATTGCTTCCTGTTTAAAAATATACAAACTTTCAAAAAAAAAAAAAAAAAAAAAGGCCAAATGAGCTCTTTCAGAATCAAAGTTAAAATGCAGCCAACTATAATGGAGGAGTTAAAAAACAACAACTATAGCTCTAGGAAAATGTCAAGTAGCCTGTGTGAAGATTTGGGGCAGCACAGATGCTTTTTGGTGTGCCACACAGAGACAATAAATGAGGAAAATAAGTCAAAAATCCTGCTCACCCAAACTGTTTCAAGATTCCAGGAAGCATTTCAGCCAGCTGATCCATGGAAGGATATATGTACCTACAACAAATACATGTCTGTGAGTTCCTATGCCACGTTCAGTAGAATAGGCTGCTGTATTTAGGGAAAAGGTGGTCACTGCAGATTAAATAACAAATGTGTCCATTGCCAGGTCACAGTCAGCATGAACTGAATTTAAATCAGGAGCAAGTATAATTAAGTGATTTCACAAGAGTATGAACATACTCAATATGGTACTTTATGTGAGTTACAGGAAAGATCTCTGCTCCAGCTGAGATCCAAATAGAGCACAGCAAATCTCTTCCAAAAAGCAAGTCAACACTTAAAACCTATAAAATATTTGAACTTCAGAGGTGAGTTTCCAACCACATTCACCACATTTATACTTCTGGTTCACCACAAAAAGGTTCCCTCATGTCACAGAATCAGACTACTGCAGTGTGATCTAGATCTTTGGCAAATATTTACCTGTGTGTTTTCAAGGATGTACATTTCTACAGCAATAAAATGAAAAAAAAACCCTTTCTATTAATACTGATGGAGAAATTGAAGCCAAAAGAAAGGCTGTGAAGCTGCTGAAGGAGTTTGACAGATCTATTTTAATGCTTCTGTTCTGCTTCTGCTTCTGAGTGACAATAGAATTCTGAAAGGAGAAATTTTTTAACAAAATCTCTACTGAGCAGCAAATGGAAAAATGTCCACCCTTAAAAGCTGGAGAACCTAGTTCAGCTTCTTCTGCTGCCATCACCATGATTTTAAGCAGTGGTCTTTACTAGCAGAGACCACGACAGTTGTGCAGTTGACAACTCAGACATGTTAATGCCTGTTTAGGACATGAAGGTTAAGACACTTAAAAGCTTTTGATTCAAACAAACACAAACTGAAGTGACTGAAATAGCTTTGTCACCTGCTTGAGTAGACAACTGGGCCATTGCATTTAACTCTGCTCAGAACACAGCCCATGATGACCTCCTCAGCCAGACCAGCTTAAAATTTAAGAAGGTATGGCTCACGCAATAAGGTATGCACAAGCTCCTTAATACCCAATTCTTACAGAACAACTGTCTCTTGACTTGTCCCCCACCTCATTGATGTCAGCTATTCTCTTTCTCAACCAAGCTGACTCTCCTCCTAGGGGCATCTTCAGGCAAACCCATCTCATTTCACTAAATGGGTCAAGCATTTTGGCAAAGACAGTACTCAAAACTCACAAGTTTCCAAGAGTTACAATATCATATATGTTACATGGTCAAGAGCATGCAGTAATTAATGATATCCCATGGGTTACATCACTTTGTTACTGTACAACTAGTTTAAATTTCCAGGAAGCTTACTATATCTATTTATCAACAATTACCACACAGACATTTCCTAGAAGCTTTAGACTTAGGAAAGAGGTGATACAGTGGCGAATGACTGTGTTGTTTATAGTAATAACTTCATTTTTTGTATGCAGGATGTCATTACAAAACAAGGCAGCCCAGTACTTAAACTGGCAGATGTAAACATGTGTCGAGTAACTGCTTTACAAGCAGTGTGATTATTGGCAATAAAACACATAGTTACAGCCCTGAAGTTTACTGTGAACTGACAAAACTCAACAGAGCTCTGGAAACTTAAATAGAAATTGTCAGCATTCAAAGGAATGTTACTTTTCTTTCTGCAATTGCTCTTCAGTTGAATTGCAGATAAAAGCTCTTTTTCCTGACAAAAGATAACTCTGAAAGCAGAGGCTGTTTTTATCATAACTCACCCAGCTTGGAAAGATGGTGCCCCATCCTGCTGACCAGGTGCATCCACGTGGCAAACTGCAAAGTGCTGGGTGATCTCCTGCATATCCTCAAAGTTGAAGAGAGGATTGAAGCAAGTTTTGTCTTGAAAATGAAAACATGAAATAATTTTGCTGAGATTAAATGGTCTATTCATTAGTAAATCTGCATCTCTAATAAAATCAGTTGTTTATTAATGTTACCTCTGCTGAAACCTGGACTGCAGATTAATTCCATCAGCTCAGAAAAAGTGACAATCCGTTATTTCTAAGGTAGAATAGGGAAGACCTGCTACAAAGCAACGTGTGCTTTGTACAAACTTGTATTAACTCCCTGAAGCAAAAAAATGAAAAGCTCTCTCCTCATTTATTCACATTATTCTAGTCCTTCCCAGAAATACTGGTTTGGTAAACAAAAAACAAAAAACAAAAAACAAAAAAAACAAAAAAAAAAATCAAGAAAATGTTCCTTATGCAAAAGTAAAATAGTCATAAACTGTCATCAGGAAAATTCATACTGAGTTTTGGCTTAGGTAAAATTATCCATTTGCTTGTCCAGCCATTTTTCTTTGGATTATTTCAAAACAGATGGAGCAAAAGGTATCCAGCTCTGAGATCGTGACTTGTGTTTCTGCCCAAGTATCACAAGATAAAGACATTACATTTGTGTCACTCACAGCAGGCAATTCAAGACAAAAACGTCCTTTTGGGATACTGAATGCTGCAGGCTCCCAGCTCTGAGAAGATTTGATTTCTGATATTGAACAAATATTAGTGTGGGGAGAAGGTTAGCATGTTCTCCTCTTGGAGTGGAAAGCAGGAATTCTGTAGCACCACCTCTGATATGCGCAGAAAATGACTCAACATCTGTGTGTGTTTCTGAGTGTCCTCTTACTGCACAACATGCAAAAAAGATCACTAGAGAATACAGAATATTTTCAGCTAAGATCCAACTTTAGAAGAATATGCAAGATAGGCATAAAGCATTCTCCCTTCTCTTTTAAAAGGAAAGCTTATTCATCATAATTTTTTTATCACTAGAAAGAAAGTTTTATTCAAAAATGAGACCCTGATTAAGCTCTGCCCTGATCCACTAACAACTCAAAATAAAATAAGGCAGTGCTACTAAAAACAGGTAAAAAAGAGTTTTTTTTTTTTTTTAATTCTGAGTAATATCACTGCTGCCACTCCCCCAAAAGCCAGACATTAAAGATTTGCAGCTGTTTTTACTTTTAAAACTGATAGCTTTCTAACAAACAGCAAATGGTGTCAATCAGAGTACTAGTGAGAAAAACGGACCAACAGATCTGGACATCTAGCTCATTATATTCTTGAATATGACAGATAAGACAGAAGGCACTTGTCAAAGTCGCTTTCTTAATATAACGCCAGCTTTCATTTAATCATTCAGATTTGGCACACTATTCATACAAACCCACAGAAGTGTAATACTGGTTTCAGACAGGAACCTACAAGCCAAAGCAACAGCAGCGTTCTGGTCAATACTGCTTTCAACAAAGCCTCAGCCTTCCTCTACAGATGTTTTTACAGCATTTAGACATACTCATTACAAGCTACCAGGACATCCTTTTTTTGCCCATTTAAGTGAAAAATTCCAATTACTTCCTTTAGGAGCAGGTAAACGTGAGAGTTAAACTTGCCATAAGAGAAGAATTAGGCTAGGCACAAAGGCTGGGACCTTCTATGAGGATGCAGTAGATACAAGTGTGTGAGGACCTGGGAAACATTTCCTAACCATCACAGATCCCACACTCTTGACTACAGCTATAACGCTAACCAACCAGGCCATCACTATGCAATAAGATATAAAGCCTACTTACGATTCAACCCAATGTCGTGGTACGTGAGGATAGCAGGTCTGTTCCCTCTGGGTGTCCCACACATGGTGACATGGACCATGCCATGCATGGTCTCCACATCTTGCTCCTGACAAAGAACAAGATGAAACTGTCAGATTGTAGAAGGACTCTACTTAACACCACAGTGTTGGCAGCCATGAAAACGAACACAGCTCCTGCCCTATCTCAGGGCTGTCCACAGCCTCTCTGGCCTCAGGACCTCTGCAACTCCCATGCAAACACATTCCAAGCCTCCCCATGGTGCAGGCTCTTTGCTAATGTATTACACACAGCTGTCATCGATTGCTGTTGACAGCCAATGACAGAAGCACTCAAGCTGCTAGCTCTAACTAGATGCTGAGGAAATGGTTTTTGACCACAACAGTCAGAGTTAAAAAAAAAAAAAAAAAAAAAAAAAAAAAGCTTTAAAAAAGAAAACAAAAAGGAGAGACAAAACTAAAACTAAAAAAAGGAAGGAAGGAGAAAATAAAACAAAACAAAAAAAAGGAAGGGATAGACTAAAAAAAAAGAAGTGGGAAATAAAGTTGAAGGTGAAAAAAAAAAATTAAAAATGTAGTTTGGGGCAAAGATGCCTAAAATAACGATGCCTAATGGCTCACAAGCATGGCCAGCAGCATTTGCAATGGTGCCAGTTTCCAAAACACTTCTGTTTTCTAGGAAAATGATCATAACTGAGCAAATAACTAATATTCCCCTAAAAAGCACTCCATTAAATAGCTTGTATTCACCATAAAGACTTATCACACTGCAGGACCTTGTGATTAGAGCAACTTTCTGCAGTAAATATGGCAGCTACATGTTAGCTTTATGGATTGCTATTGCTTAAATCTAAGCACAAACTCAACTGAATGAAGTTTGCAAGAGAGTAATGTGGCTACAACAATGCTGTGGTGATTATCACAGAAACAGCCTTAGCAGCCCATTGCTATTATCTGACATGACTGGATTTTGTACTATATAATGAGTTTAAAACACCTTTGTTATCAAATCAGAGACCCCTTCATTACCATCTCATTTGCTAGATGTCTATATTGGATAAATGAAACTTAGTTTACACCAATGTCCTCAACATATGGAACAGTTTTTGTTTCTTTCACACTTGCACTTAAGATAGACATAAACAATTTGTTAGCCTGACAATGTATGTAAGGGGAATTACAGAACAACAGTTATTTTCTATCTACAGTTACTCTCATGGAATCAAAGCAGTATGCAGTTAGTGACCAGCTTTAATATTTCATAAGAATATTTTCTGCATAGGATACAGACATCCATGTCATTCAGTACAGCATACTGCTCCTGCCTAGCTTTATTTACTCTTTGCAACAATGCCCAGAGACAAAATCCAAGTTAAATTAAATTAAACCTACTACAAATTATGCTGTAGAAATTAGGAGCGTACAGCTCCAGCAGAAACCTTTTTCAGAGTAGAATCCAGAAGCTTCTGAGATCTCATGAAATAATTCAATCTAAATAATGGCTCAGTAATTTCATATGTCAAATTTACTATGCGTTTTGTTGAACATAAGGATGCTAAGCAGCACTGTTCCACATTTCACCTATTTTCCTTGCAATTTACATCAGCTATGATCACACCAACAAATCAAGACCACCCCCTGCACTCAAATACCAGGAGAGTCTCTCTGCTGTCTGAAATACACTACACTGAAACACCACTGTTAAGCTTTTCTGTTTCCCTTAGCTGGTTCCCCAGAGGTTAATTCCTCTGCATACTCACTGCATTATTTAGCAGGTATGCTGTGTCTTCCACATCCAGTACCATCTTTAGGCAAAACAGGGTGATAAGTCCAGCAAGCAGAGAGAGGACAGGAACTGGTTCCTACTTTCCCCAAGTAGGAAACTGGGTTATATGGAGAGGCTGCTTTTCTGCATAGGCTTATGACACCCACAGTGCCCAGCCGGAAAACCCAGAACAGACTAACTCAGGAGGACGTCATTCTTAAATAGGATTTGAGTCAGGTTTGACCAGGAGAAGTGCTTATTATGTAGAGCTCAGACATCAAAGATGAACTCTGTCACACAATGTACAAATGCCAAATTTCAAACCTGGGATCTGGTGATTAGCATAGTATTTTCTGGTGATGTTTCAATTCGGCTTTGGTAAATATAGATTAATTTGAGGTGCTGAACCACTCCAAACCTGTTCTACATAAAATTAGGAGCAAGTTGTTTACTATAAGGCAGGAGTAAAGCTTCCATGAAGAACAAAAATAAATTAAAAACTTCATGTAAATGAGAATGATTCTGTACAGCAACGCAACAATGTCTGACTTTAAGTGTTAAAAGTCTGGTATTTTCAAAAGTTCATAAGCAACACTTAGTCTAAAATGTTTCAATTTCACTCACCTGAAAATTAAGTTTCATTTTTGGCAAAAGTAGAGTATTGTAAGTATATTCATTATTTAATTATACAAAGGAGAGATTTGTAATAGTAATAGATAGAACTTAACAACAGTAGTAATTAATATTTTCCACATTCTGCCTTCCTTCTGCATTTAGATTATTCTCAATAGAGAGCATAAGAATTGATAGGCTGGGAATTTTAGCACCAGTAATGAGTAACACACATTCATGTGAAAGATAATCTCCTTTTCAGTTAGAGAACAACAGCATTCTCTATTATCAGGTTTTATTGCTAGACCTTCTCAACAACAGCTCTTAAGAGCCCAGAACTCTTTCTTATGAGAGACCACCTTTCAAGCCTTAGGTTCTTTATCCGTTGTGCAGGACAGAAAATATCTGTTTGTGACAAAGCCAGACACTTGAACCTGCCCACCACACTGACCTCCACTGATAGTTATTCTTAACCGAAATCCCGAGTCTAGTTCAAACTCAGTGTCAACTAAAAATAGTTCAGAGGTGATGGGAGACCACACATCTAATTACCGGCAAAAGTCACCATCAGTTTAACTATTAGTTTAATTCCTCATTATCTTCACAGTAAGGCTCTTGCGATACAATACTAATAGTGTTGCACTGTTCTCCATTAGTGTTAATTCTTAATGAAAAATGCCCCAAATTTTCTCCTAAAAAACAATTTAAACTTGTTTCTTTAGTGATGCCAAGCCAAAAACTCAACATCCCTAGTGATCCTATTAAAGATCAAGAGATTTGTCTACGTGATGTCGGCATGGATGTTTTCAAAAAGCAGAGCACTGAAAACAGATGGCAGCACACCCCAATCAACGTCAACATTGTAGTAAGAGGCTCTTCAACCAACTGATTTGTATTAAAACACTATCTTAGAAAAACATCCAAGGTACACTAATCCGATAGAAGGATAAAGACAAGCATGCCATCTGTTCACATCTCACTTTAACAGAGGTGCAGTTTTTCTTTAGTGCTCTAAAATACACACAAAAATACCTACAATACATGCAATTTAAGACAGACTATCTGGGTTTAAAGGGAGTTGTTCTCTTGTATGGCAGATTTTCTTTTTCTTTGGGTCAAATTGACATTTTTGACATGGTGTTATGGGTCTATAAGAGGGTGGCAACACAGTAACAGGAGAGTCTTTTACTCCTTCCTCTCTCTATCCCGGTAGATAAACACATAGAATGAACAACATGTCTATGAACAAGTTTGTTGGTTTTTTTATTTGTTTGTTTTGTTTTTTTTCTGAGTATGCAACCAAACCATCTTTGCCGTCTAAAAGGGAAAACCACACAGACATTGCCCACTTTGCAAAAAACAATGCATTTTGTATTCTAAGTAAAATATTATCTTCCACCAAGATTATTTTAAGGCTTTCAGATATATTTGGTTCCCAGTTGTTGTCTCATGCTTTTATTTAATTTATATTATATCACACTAATTAAATACATCTCTCATACCTTATCTCAGAATTGAGGGAAAATCTTCAGACCTCTTTTAAGTGTATTTTAAGTACATATTACTTAAGAAATTTAATATACTAGTACCTGCTTATGCTATTTTTCACTTTTTTCCTTCATATGTTGCAGATGAAAAGCATTTGAGCTATTAATATAGTATTACAATGTTATGTTTCAAATCCTCCTTACCCTACTTCATTTATTTTTTCCTTATCTTCTTCTACACTAAAATAATTATTTCAATTCATCCTCTGTTACGCTAAAAACCCAATGCCCACTTTTTTCCCTTTCACTTTTCCTTCTTTTTCATCTTTTTTTTTTTCTTTTTATTGGGACATCTTTTTGAAATAAGCAGTACTACACTTCCCCAGTTCAGGTTGTGATCTGAGCGCTTAAAGTATCATGGACTTTAGATGTAAAACAACTGATTCTGCTAAGGTGGAATTCACAATATTTTTCAACTTGCTTCTATGTGTACCTGTTACATAAATAACAAAAACTTTGGTACGGGACTGAAGCTGATGACTGTGACATTTCTTCCCTGAGTATTCTTCCTAGTCCAGACAGCACTGAGTGACAATGCTCTGCAAAAGCACTAACGTTCAACTGTCTCCTACCCTATCCTTCATAGACCTAAAATGGAACCCTCATCTAACGAACTGCAAAGGCCCCAATGGGAAATGCACTCCATCAGCCATAATGCTGATTTGTCTCCCACTGCATCCATGGTGGCTCATTCCCTCTTCCCAGGCAAGAGAGAGATTCCTGCATGCTTGTAAAATTTCATGCCATGAGCCCTGAATTGCACAGGACAAGCTCTTCTCTGCCATCTACAGCTTCTGCACAGCTCAGAAAGCTTTCCTTTGTTATTGAGAAAGCAGCGTTCTGGCAGACTGCTCATTTCTGAAGTATAGAGCCCCAGGAATGTATACAGCAACAGGGAGACAGTTTTTCCCCGAACTCCAATGTTAACAGGTAAAAGAATAGGCCAATGCACTCAACTGCAAATATAATAAAAGCACATTGGGCATTCAGCCAACATAAAGCAGCACAGGGCACAGTGCCCTGCACCAACTTATCTTGAACTGTGCTAAAACAGGTTTGACGAGGAACAGTCACTTTCTTGGGAGGCATAACTTAACTTATATCTTCAGGTATGCACCATGGACAGAAATATAGGCAGTACGGAGTGGTGGGAGTTCAGAGTCGTCAGTTCTTCAGTTCAACTCATGTCTTGGCCAACTCCCAGTAACTCACAGAATCATTTAATCATTGGATATACCAAGCTGGAACGAACCCATAAGGATCATCAAGTCCAGCTCCATTTAGGGCTTTTCTCCAGAGAATAACCACGCACAAATCTTGTAATTTGGAGGATGATGTTCTGCTATATAGTGGGTCACTTCAAAAATGGAAAGTTTGTCAAAAATAGCCTGTGAAGTAAGAGCCTGCTTCTTTCCAGCAGCCACTACTTTTCACTGGTGACAGAAATGAAGTTATTAACTGAACACTGCATAACTTGTCTGCAAAGAAGGACAGTGATATAGAGAACTGTCACATCCCTATACAGACACATGGGCACTAAAGGAGTGTCCTGCTGAGTCCTGGGATCCTTTCTTAGCTAGATGCCTCCTTCTCCCAAGTACTCATGGAACAGGTCACTCACTAAGGCCACATGTAAGCTTCATTGTCAGTTCTGAGTGGCCTGGATCCTCCAGAACCTCTTGAATAACTTAAGTCATTGAGGTTCTCAAAACAGCTTCAAACCATCTTTCTTCACAGATCAACCACAAAGGAACTTGAAGATGCATAGGTAGGGTTCTTGTGGTTTTAAGCACCAAAGCAAAGTCTCCTTTCCAGCAGCAGCTCTTAAAACAAGAGATTGAGGTTGTTTTCCCACATTTTGTTTTCTTGAACTAGAACAATCAAAGATTAGAGTGTAAGAAAGGAACATCATTAAAAAAAATAAAGAGATGGCAGAACAGGGTTAAATGACAAGAACCACTGGTCTGGATTAGTGACAGTTAATCCAAAACATGGGAAAAAAACCAACAAAATGGCTTAGAGAATTTGATCTTGCAAGTTAAAAACCTATATATACACACTGTTTACAAGCCAAGCAAATTTATTCCAAGAATAGAAATAAAATATGGGTCACTTCTTGATTTTTAATCAAATGGTGCAGTATTCCTATTCACAGACTTAATCTGGGATTCAGATTTATTTAGAACAAGTGGTCAATCTGGGCCCAAACAACAAGCTTCTCCCATGCTGTGCACTGGCCTGCAGAAAGTCTGATGATGAGAAGTTTAACTTACATCTATCAAGACTTCAGGCAGTGGATTTCAACGTTAGAAAGAATGAAGGGAAAGATGTGGGACTAATATGAACTACATTCTTGCTAAAAAATTAAGAGCTGCTGAAAGAGGGTGAGTTGTTTATAATAACTGCCTCCCTTGGTTTCCAGGGAGGTGACAGCAGTGTTTCTGCTGGATTTCTAACCAATTTGTAAAGCACTTAATAAAATATAAAGAAGTGAAAACAAAGTGCAAGATGTTGCAGAATTTAACAGGATTATTTTTCAAGAACCTCCATTTGCACATACAAGAGACTAAAAAAAACTCAATAGCTTCCCTTATTCCTTCATGATCTGCCTCTCTCATTAAACATCCTTGATATAAACAAGACACCTGGCAAGCCTCAGTCTCTGACTCGTACTCCTTGTCTTCAGCAGTGGGAATGCACTACTCACTCTTTTTGTTGAGGCACGTGCACACTTTTCTCTCTCCCTGTCCAACCCAACCTGACTCCAGCACTAATTTCCTTAGTTGTAGCTTAAGAGCCATCAAGAACAAAACTCAGCACATGAAGATAAAATAATTCAAAAGAGGAGGAAAGAAAATTATAAAGTCACCTTTCAAACACACAACACATGAGAAAAATGGAAAGGCACCATTGGACTTGGCAGTATACTTCATGCACAATTGTGTGCAGAGTGTAAATAAATATATGGAAAGTGCCATCACATTTCGTACAGACAAAATCAATTGCTTACTGCCTTTCCCTGCTTCCCAGGCTTCACAAATATTTTGGAAACTTTTAATGGCATAATGGGTTACACCAAAAGGGACATTTCCTCAGAGGAAATGCACACACACCGCTAATGAAAGGAAATTAATTGGGGAAACTGCATGTTCATGTGGGAGGAGTGCATTTTGATTTTGCTACCACAGCTGAAGAATCTTTCTTTTAGCAAAAACAGAGCTTCTTGCAACTCATTCTTTGGATGATTTTTTCCCTGCTTTAGATTGAAAAGACCTCCTGCAGTCCCCTTCACAAAATAGTGTAAGAGCCCCATTCAGGCTCTTTCTCACAACTACAGCATTTTTTATGAGGAGTCACTCATTTCTAATCCCATTTCTGTTTTTCCTTTTACTAAAGAAAAAAAAAAAAAACAACAGAAGTATAGCTTCACTGACCTGAACATCGAAGTCTGGAAGGAGGCGAGTGATAGCCTGTGAAGAGATGATAGGATATTAAGTCAGGTAACTTTTGCAGTTAAAACTTCTGCACTTGTATGTGCACTGAGACATGTGTTCTGACCCACTGGTTCTCCAGTGGAGAGCTCTTTCCCTTCATTTCTTGAATATTGCTGAATGTCTAAATGTCCACTCCTACATCTAGCTATTGCTATTACTGACAAGCTCCTCTGCGTCCCCTGCATTAACATCAGAAGAAGAGTTAGGTGACATCTTCCTCATCTCCATAACCTCAAAGAAAGATACATCTTTAAGACGTTGCTAGCTATTACAAAACTTGGAAGAAGTCAGTTACACTGAGGGAGATGCACACAGTAGGAAGAGCTGGCACTTGTTACACTGCAGTGTGACAAGAAAGTCAAAGCTTGAGGGAGAAGTACAGAAATAAAATGCAAAGTTTAGGAGCTTGACAAGGAGATCATGCAGTCCTAAAATCCCATGTAAATGAAGGATAGAAGACAACAGAAGCAATACAACTCTGTCTTGGGTAATGCCATCTAGAGGATGGACTTTTGCAGTTCAAATCACAATTATGATGTAACGCTAAAGCTGTGATTTTTAGGTAATTAAGGAGTGTGATGCGCATGCAAACAGGTATGTGAAGAGCTGATGAATTTGTGGAAGTCAATTTACAGCAGCCTGAGTCCAAGATTTAAATTTCACTCTTTACAGACTATGTTTTTAACCTTAGACAATCTTTTGATCTGTACTATTGGACTCATGACCTTTTAAACATAATAATTTCAAACATTCATGTTTCCAAGTGGTATATAGATTGAAGATGTATGTAGATACAGCAACCATCTGGACAATGTATGAAATACGGCTTCATCATCACTCAGGAATGAAGAATTGGCTATAGAAAGAAGCCTAGTACACAGTAAGCCAAGATTAGACTTAAGAGAGCATCACTCACTCAGTGCCAATCTCCACCACTAACCCTAGCATATGCTGAATGTCCTCTGAGGCAATCATTTTTCCAATTTCTCTAAACACTATAAAAAAAACTTCCTCCATTTATGATAAGGATAGCCTAACAGATGATCAAACCAGATTAACTCCGCTACTTTCCGCACACTGACAAAAATTAAGGCAACTGTGAATAAAAGCACACAAGGCTCCTTGTCAATATAGCAAATTTTCATCTACATGCTATAGAAACCCAGGAAGTTCTTCAGTGTAAGACATTTCTGAACTCTGAAGCAAAAACGTTTCAGTAACCAGAGAACTTCTTCATTTTTCTGCTACTGAAAAACATTGCCACTAGAAAGGGATCTTAGTTCCTGAAAGCCCTGCTTTCATGCAATGTCCTTGGCACAGGAACTGTGTTTAAAGTTTCTCTAGACATTTCATTACATTTGTAAGTGGAAATAATTTCCTGAAGTGTTTACACAAAAAGTGGTAGAGAATAAAAAATGAAAGTAGCAAATAAAGCAATGAGGAATCTCAGTGTAGAAAACTAGAAGAAAATGTCACCATGTGTCAAGAATGACAATCACTGAGGAAAGTGAAAGAAAAATCTTAGCCTTAATTCAAGAAACAAAGCAGCAAGTTTGTTTGAATATTCCAGTGAATTATTTGCAATGAACATGAACAGGATAGGAGCGCCATCAATCAGAGTCAGATAGACACTGACCCTAGATGCTGTGGGAAGAGATTTGGAGAAAAATAGTGCAAAAACAAATGCAAAGAAGCACAACAGAGTTAAGCAAACAAAATAAAAGGCTGAAAATGGTTTTATGCTGCAGTCATAGGGCAACCCGAGCAGACACGATGGGGCAGTCATGCTTTTAGACCCACAACTACCAAGAGTGACGTAAAGGCTCTCTCTGCATATCTGCTCCTCCATGAAAGGCAGAGGATAGAGCAAAGTTTGAAACTCTGCACTGAGAAGTCTATAGGAATAGATAGATCTACTTGAGTTTGTCCAATTGGAACTGTTCAAAATAAACTCTCAGAACTGTAACTATTCAGGAAATATATATATATATATATGTTTATATATATATATATATATAAAAAATAAATATATAATATATATATATGTTCACAATAGATCAGAATTAAAGAAGCACAAAACCAGAGCAATAATTATAAACTCAATTTTGCTCCTTATTAACAAAAACCACTATTACTGCACCACCAGTTTCTCATCTGTCTTTCCATATAACTTGTTAGAACTAAGAATACATGCACAGTTGCAACAGGAATCCTGAAAGAAGACATAAAAGCGTTAAAAATGTTTAAGATAATTACCTCCTCCTTCTCCACCAGAGGTTTCACCTCTGCAAGGTTAGCATCCTGGAACTCTGTTGACATGGTCAGTAGCTGGTATCTGTGAAGATGAAGAAATATTTGCTTTCAGCTTGCATCAAAGATTAAATACAGAAGCAAATAAAGGTCCTCCCCCTTCACCATGTCCAATGATCTGCTGTCTCAGTTATAGTTTAACACAGCTTTGCAAGAGGCTTATAAATCTCCTGTAAAACATCCCCTGGTTTATTTATGTACACACACCTGTACAACATGAGATTAAAGAAATGTTAAGGCTGTGAGATCAAAACAAAAGTTTGGCAACTTCAGAACAGAGGATGCTGAAGGAAGTAAAGCAAGGACCAGCACAACTGGAGTTGGACTCGATGATCCTTATGGGTCCTTCACAACCCAGGATATTCAATGATTTTTGCAGTATTCAATCACATGAAAACTCTCATTTCACATGTGAAAAGAGGCATAACTTAATCTACACAAACATCTTCTCTCGAAGTTAGATTAAATATTCTCTTTGTTTAGATAAAGGCTCCCTCTCCAGGGTCTCTGCTTTAAGTAAACTAAATTAGATTCTCATAAGCACCATTTTTACTCTTTTACCAAAAGTAAAATCAGAAAAGGAACCTTCTTTGATTTTGAACAACCCAAGCAGTACTATGTACTAAGTAAAAACAACATGCCTTTGCACACCACTGCAGCTTATGCAATAAAAGGTTTCAAAACTATTGCAGTAGGGAAGAAGATTGCTGTATCCTGCTCTAGTAAAGGCACAGCATCACACTGCCCAGCTTAATTGGGCACATGGATTGGAAACAACCACTGGAGCCCCAGATCACATGAGTGCTGAGACAAATGGTGCAGCAGATCCTTCTGCAGGTGCAACACACTGTCTGCATACTGACCAAGCTGTACTTCAGTTTGGTGAATATATCAGTCCAAACCGGGAGCTAGAAAATGGAATATTTCATTCCCTCCATGGAGATAAAGTGCCAGGGGCTGCTCCCCCTGAAGCCCTGATGAATGACCACAGCAGGAAGCTATGAAATGGCAAACACTGATTAAGTAAGATAATGTCAAATAAATGCTGGCATCTATGTACGTGTAAATGACTTCAGATTTTAGGAAACCTTCTTGGAAGCTATACAACTGAATGGAAATTTTGGCAGAGTGGATTTTAAGTTTAAAGAAGTGCTTTGTGGGTATATAACTTCACAACTCAAGTCATGGGAGCAAAAGCAGAACTGTTATATAGAATCATAGAACCATTTATGTTGGCAGGGACTTATAAGATCACTCAGACTAACTCCCCTGCAATGAACAGGCACACCTACAGCTAGAGCAGGTTGCTGGGAGCCCCATCCAGCCTGACCTTGAATGTCCACTACCTCTCTGGGCAACCTGTGCCAGTGTTTCACTACCCTTACTATACACATATATAACATATATATATATAGTATATACATATATTATATGTATATGTGTGTGTGTATATATATATATATGTATATATATATTTTTTTCAGTCTAAATCTCCTGTTCTTGTTTCCCATTCCCAGTAATTTGTAATCCAAATTTACAACAAGACACCAAAGCTACTTAAGCAGTCAGAATAGTCAAAACAGAGTTAATTCCCCAGCAGTCACTCTAACTCACCCTCTTTCTCCAGTTTTGTTCTTAATGATTAAGATCTTTACAGACAAGCGAAATCAAGTTTGCCAAGCAACTGAAAGTGACGTTTTAGAAACAATTACATATTTTTGAAATTACAGCCATCTGTGCAATGTGCCATTCTACACAGTTAGCAACTCTGTGTGGCAGAAAAGGAAAATAAAAGCTGAAAATATTTACATGCAATCTGGAAGGTTAGAAGTACAAGGGATTTTCCATCTTTTCCCTATACAGGAGGAAAGTAAGAAGCCAGGCTCCCTGCAGTTTTCCAGTAAGTGGCTCAGGGAACAAAGCCACAGCCAGCACTCGTGGAAGAAAGTTGTTTACCCAGGACAGCTTTGGGTTTTCAGGGAGTCAGAGCATTGACTACAAATGACCAAAAATCTGTGCCAAAAAGAACAACATGGATGTCTTTTATAGCCTTAAAAAACAATCCTGTTTTCATAATAGTTCAAAGTTGTTGCTCTATGTTTCCGAAAGAACCAACATTAGGAAGTGCTGACCAGCAGATTACACTACTGCCATCAAGTCTGCTGAACAAAAGCCCAATGTGCACCACGTTCTCACTTTTGGAATGATACCAGACCTTCAAGCCACATTATGTTTTCAAATAGACATTTAAAAGCTCTGGGTTCCCCCTATCTGCACCAGGGATACCTGAAACATTCCAACTAAGGAACAGCCATGTGATAAGCTGGCACAACAGCACATTATTTCTTCCTGAGGGCTGGCAAACAAAGCCCTGCTATCTGACACCACCGTAAAAAGCTTCTAATTTTCCAAAGAGAAAGATGCTGGATTGCATAGAGGTTTTAAAAATCTCTAAAAAGGTGTTTTGCACTCCACTCTTATGTGACAGGGTAGCTTGAAGCTACTGCATAACTTTCCTAAATAACCAGACAAGCATTCTTTTATATCAATTGTAAAAGCACTTGCCTCACAGAAGTATTCATAATACAAAGTTCATTTATGTCTGCATGCAATAGAGTAAAGTTGCCAACTCGGAGAAAAACAAGTTTTTTTCACTCCATTTGGCCAACTCAGCCTGCACAAGGTCCCAAGTTCTTCCCTCTTGGACAAGCCACATCTACCCAGCAGACTCCCTCTATATCCAGCTATCAGCCGAATCCTTTGCAGATATACCTTACAGTTTTAAGTTGTAAAGCAATCATTTTTTTTTGAGTAAGAGGAAATAAAAGTTTTCAGCTGGTAAAGCATCCTGGCTTTTCAGAACAGGGATCCCAAAAAAGGAGCTAAGAAACCACACATCAGCTTATCCATCCTCAGACACCAGCAATGATGCAATCACACATACCAAACACTAGATAATCATAATATATGTGATTTAATTCATTCCAAGTACAGAAATCAAACAAGTTCCAATATACCTTGATGAAACAAGGGGAAGTGGCTTCTAACTAAAAGAGAGGAGATTTAGACCAGGCTGGATGGATCTCTAAGCAGCCTGATCTAGCTGTAGATGTCCCCATTCACTGAAGAGGAGCTGGACCAGATGACCTTTAAAGGTCCTTTCAAACTCAAATGATTTTATGATTCTGTTCTGTGATCCTACCTTGCTTCAAACTTTATTCTGCTGAAGACACCCACAAGGATGTCCAGCTTCATGAGACAGGGTGCACTGCCAAGTAGGATGGTCTCATGCCCATGAGGGCCTAGAGAAACCACTGCAAGTACTATAGGATTTGCACTCAAACCCAACCTTTCTTTATTTACACAATATCAGGGAGAACAAAGAACAGGAAAAGACTCCTTGCTAAAAGCATCATAAAGAAAGCAATCTCCTCAAAACTGTTTGTTTAAACATTGGCAGTAGATATTATTCTCCTTTTGAGATACAATACTGACATATAAGAAATTAACCTCACCAGAACAGCCTGACAGCATTTCCATCACAAACTGAGCAAGCAGAAGGGACAGCAGTCACTTTAAACGTGGGACTAAATACTTGTGAGGATTTAAGGGCAAAGAGAAAAGGGAAAAGTCCTTGGACACTGAAGATCATGGCTCCAAAGCTCTGGTGTTGCTCTCTTTGGGCAGAGAGAACCATGTAAGACTTGACCCCGGGGCCACATTTTGGAGCCATTTCCAGGCTGGCCATATCACTCTGAAAGCCCCATGTGTCCTAAGAGCTCAGGCACCAAAGCAGGTAGGAATTATCACTGGAGGATTACCCAGGTAGGAATTTATTCTTGGAGGTGTTCAAGGCCAGTCTGGATGAAGCCCTGGGAAACCTGATGTAATGTCTAATGTAGTGGTTAATAATCTTGCCCATGGGAGGGGGCTCAAACTAGATGATCTTTGAGGTTCCCTCCAACTTTGTGGTTCTGTTATTCTATAGCAGCTCAAGACTTCATGAACAAGCAAGGTTGGAGCAAGGAGGGAGAGACCTAACATCTCCAGAGGTCCAGACAAATAACCAAGCAGCTCAGGCCACTGACAACAAGGCAAAACAACTTATTGTGATGTTCAAACAGCATTTATAACCTTACATATAGCCAAATAGAGTTTTCCCAGTGATTAACAGTAAGTGCTGTGAGCTAGTCTGATTAACTTAAAAGAAAAAAAATATATATATGGTCTCTTTAAGCTGGAGAAAAACTTGGAAAAAACCCACAAACATCTCTGTTACACAGAGACACGTGGACTTCACTTAATAGCAACAGTGTATGGTTATGCTCCACGGTGTCTTAAATGCTGTATGCATTTCAGATATTTCATAACAAATGTTACAAATTTAATCTTCCTCTTTATGATTAGCTTGGAAATTAATCATCTTGCAAGCATCCAAAAGTGTTCATGCATAAGCATCTGCCCACACTATGCCCTCTTTAAGCTATTCTTTGTTACAGGCACTGGTGTCACGAGGTCCATTGTGTACTGTCTGAATTACTGATTTTCTCTGACATAGTTTCACACAATAAATCCAGAAAAGGTTTTAACAGAAGTGACTCTTTCAGAGCTCTTCCCCTTTTAAAAATACATGACTTAACAGTTACACAGCATCTAATTAAACTGAACAGCAAGTGTCAAAAGTTGAAGACTCTCACCTACTTGGGACATGATACTTTTCCTTAGCCTTTGGGACTCCTACATCAGCCTCTTGATTTTCATCTACCTGTTAATAACCAGGTAACCTTACGTCACTTAAAATCTCCTATCTAAAATGTATATTTTTTGATTAAATAATACCAGGAATCTGAAACAATTATGCTGCCTCAGAGTGACAGGGTGTACTCGGGTTCATAGATATTCTGTGCATCACTGTGTGGGGTGATGCTTTTTTTAAGAAGGGTACTTCTTAAAGCACAGAGCACCACTGATCCTTATGTTTTTTGTTGCTTTATTTGGCTTTATTCCCTTCCAACCCCTTTTGAAGTTAGTCCACAATCATGCTTTAGTAGAAAATAAAGCTTAAGTCTGAAACAAAATTGGTTCTTAATAGCATAATGGATCATAACAGCAGTTCTCAAAGCCAAAAATAATTAGGGCTTAAAGTTTTAGACATTCTACGATTGAGACTTATGTCATGCACTAATCAATCTGATTAGGAAACTGAGATGTTTCAGCCAAAAGCTTGAGTCCCATGCCAAGTAACAGCTGAGTTAAGCCACAAGGATACGACCATGATGATGGAGCCAGCGGTGGGTCTGCTGGGCTCCAGGTGAAGCACCACAGTGTTCCCTACGGTTTCATCATACCACTGTTGGTATGAAAATGAAGATCTCAAGGCTCGTCTCCAGTCCTTTTGTTCCATCTGTTTCCCTTGTGTGGCTGGCACCAGTGCAGAGCTGTTCTGCTACAATCACTCTGGGATTAAACAGAGCCCTTACGCTGCCAATTCCTCAGACCAGGGCCTGGTTCCTCTTCACACACATGATACGCTCTGGCAGCTGAACACTGGTAAGTAGCATCAAAGCAAAGGGAACTGGAAGCAAACCCTTTCTCTATCCCACAGATATTGAGTAAATTGGACAGAACTGTTGCAAAACTATTTGCACAATATTCTGTCTGTGGGATGCAATTAAAAATGTTTCTTGAAAGGCCTGGGGTCCAACCATGCTTCTTGGGAGTAAAATTTAGCATCACAAAAGGTGGCAGTGCTAATTAAAGTCCACGTCTCCCATTTCTTTTTTTCCTTTGATGAACACCCCTACCTCCTCCACAGTATAATGAGAAATCGTTGGCACAGAAATGGAGAGTCTGCCATGTCTTAATGTTTTTGTTGTGTTTTTGTTTTTTTTTTCCCCTGTTGCAGCAACTCCAATATGATCTATAGTAAAACAGCATGAGTCCGGGAAAGGTAGACTACAGACCCAGACATTCACGTTTCTTTAGCATCTGAAACTGGTGGAAATCTTAGTGGAAAGTAAAATCTCCAATAATGTGATTTCTTTTTCCAAAAAGCTTAAAAATACTCGTGCTTTTAACATTAGCACTAAATAGTGTTTTTAGTACCAAACAATGCTATTATCACCACCCACCTCCTCAAGCAGCCACTGTTCAGTACTGGTATGGCAGCAAACACTCATTGCAGATTGTGGTGGCCCAGTGTAGCAGTATCACAGAATCACAGAATCACAGAATCGCCAGGGTTGGAAGGGACCTCAAGGATCACAAAGCTCCACTCCCCCTGCCATATGTAGGGCCACCAACCTCCCCATTTAATACTAGACCAGGCTGCCCAGGGCCCCATCCAACCTGGCCTTGAACAGCTCCAGGGACAGAGCATCCACAACCTCTCTGGGCAGCCTGTTCCAGCACCTCACCACTCTCTCTGTAAAGAATTTCCCCCTGACATCCAACCTAAATCTTCCCTCCCTCAACTTAAAACCATTTGCACTTGTCCTGCAGTTATCAACCCTTTCAAAGAGTTGATTCCCCTCCTGTTTGTAGGCTCCCTTTAGGTACTGAAAGGCTGCAATGAGGTCACCCTGCAGCCTTCTTCTCTCCAGACTGAACAAGCCCAGCTCCCTCAGCCTGTCTTCATAGGGGAGGTGCTTCAGCCCCCTGATCATCTTTGTGGCTCTCCTCTGGACCCTCTCCAACAGCTCTCTGTCTTTCTTGTACTGGGGGCTCGAGACCTGGACACAGTACTCCAGATGGGGCCTCACAAGAGCAGAGTAGAGAGGGACAATCACCTCCCTGTCCCTGCTGGCCACCCCTCTTCTGGTGGAGCCCAGGATACCATTTGCTTTCCAAGCTGCAAGAGCACACTGCTGGCTCATGTTAAGTTTTTCATCCATCAGGACCTCCAGGTCCTTCTCTGCAGGGCTGCTCTCAAAGACCGCTCCTTCCAGTCTGCCTTGGATTCCTCCAGCCCAAGTGCAAAACCTTGCACTTTGCTGTGTTGAATCTCATTTAGTTCACCCAGGCCCACCCTCCTGTTGAGGTCCCTCTGAATGGCATCCCTTCCTTTCACCGTGTCAACCACACCACTCAGCCTGGTGTCATCAGCAAATTTGCTGAGGATGCACTCGATTCCATCATTGATGTCATTGATAAAGACGTTAAAGAGCACCAGTCCCAAGACAAGCCCCTGGGGGACGCCGCTCATTGCCAGCCTCTACCTGGACATAGAGCCATTGATGACCACCCTCTGCCTGTGGCCTTTCAACCAGTTTCTTATCCATTGGGTGGTCCACCAGTAGGGCAGCCCAGGGCCTCAGTGAGAAGAAATTCAACATCTAAGTGGCAGCTGGAATTTACTTAGAAATTCATTATGCCCATTTGTTCTACTGCCAAAGTTTTGTTTTAAACAACTCCAGGTCATGAGTGGTGGTACCAAAGAGTGAAAAAATCAAAGAGCAAGTAGATGTCTTCCAGGCCTTGTTCTCTCACACCACCAGGCCAGCATGTCTCCTCTCACTGTCCCAGCACTCCTAGCATCGTCTCAGTATTCTTCCCCAACCCTCCCTACTCTCCTCCTTGAGCTGAGGGCAAACAGAAAGGTCTTAAGCAAAGATTAAACTAAAAATTAAAGGCAAAGTACAAACCCCAACACCTAGGCACTAGACTGGGCTTTGGGAGTGAATTCAAAAATGAAAACTGCAAAGACATATTTAGCATTTCATTGCATGGAAAGAGACGGCTTCAGCCACAAAGATTTCAGTCTAAACAGACAAGAAACAATCTATTGTTCCTGCAGCTCACCAGTGTCAGGCTATGCTCCCCACCCCCTCCTATTTTCAATCCGCCATGCTTTAACAGTTCATAGCTTCTGCCCAGCTGCAACTACTTCAAAAAGTGGGTGGTTCTGTGCAAGTTAGAGGCAAAAACACGATGAGATTATTCCAGAAGGGACATGCTCATAGTATACTCAGAGATGAAGAATGTTATTGGGCTCTAAGCTGCAGCACCCTTACAAACACATAGTAATTTCTTTTTATTTAATTTGCATTTTCATCCTGATATTGCAAATACAAGTAATCAAATTACAAAACAACATGACAAAGGTTGTAGATGTGTTTCAATTTACATTTATTCATTAGGTTATACTATATGGGTTACAGCTTATGAGTTGATAGACTACTTGTTCTACCAGCTATTAAAATTACTCACTCATTGCTATTATAAGTTCTCTATAATCCTTGCCAAAATGTCTGGGATGAAGTTTTCCATGACAAGTGTCCAATGGTTTGTTTGTTTTTCGGTAGAAAAGTATAATTTATGGATATCTTTTTGTTCCTGCAAGCTTTCAGTCCTCTTTTCTAGAAAGAACTTTAGCATTCTTGAACTTAACCAGTACTGGAACTTTGCACAAATGGTCATTGTGTTAAGGACACAACTTTCATTCTTCCCAGGGAATTCTTCCCATTATAAAGTTACTCAAATTTAAGGATTAGCACACACTGAACTATTCCGGGTTAGATTTGGGTAACAGCAATATTGTCTACAAGTCTCAACATCCAGAGATACAAAATAATCTTCCTAAGGCTGTACACACCATTGCCTGTATCACAAGGTAAAAGGTCAGTGGGTTAGTATCAAAGTTAGCACCATCAAGTGCTGGAATACTCTTTGTTTCTTACAATAAGAACTTCCAAATTCCATCAAGATGATGAAAAGGCAATTCTTTATCCTCAGATAATGTTTTGCAATTCCTTATCCATCCATACTCCAACTCAGCATCTATTGCATCAAGTAATGAATTACAAGTTATCACTTTCCAGACTTTCTTTATAAGAGAGGCTGGGGTTACAAAGGCACACACTGCAATTCATAATTGGGATTTCACACATGATGTAAAAAAAAATGCAGTGTGTTCCAAGAGAGAGAAAAAATGTATGATGTTCTTAAATACTTTTTAAACATGTCAAAATATAAGGGGCCATCATGAAACACAGCAATGCCTGTATTTCATAGAATAATCACATAATCCAATACAGTTCCAATTTGTCAAAGGGTATAAACACATCCTAAAATTTATCAGGGAAATGTTACATTCAATATATAGAAAGTATATTTAAAGCACTCAAGAATCCTAGCAGAAAGAAAATGACATCATTAGCTTGACTAGGTGCACACAGGCTTCCCGAAGGAAGTTAAACCAAAAACTCACAAGAGCAATCCTTCCTTCCTCTAATATTGCATTTCCTGTCTGTATGCCTGCTTACTCTGCTAACGAATAAGATTTCCTTTAAATGTTTTATTCGACTTTCCTAACTAGCTTTCTGCCATACCTTGTGCCTACTATTAAATACACTCCTGTACATAACATATATTACAGATCTTAAGCTTTGAACACTAGCTCTTCCATCTAGCTTGACCTAACTGTAGGGATGACTGTTCATTGCAGGGGAGTTGGATTAGATGAACTTTAAGGGTCCCTTCCCACTCAAATGACTCTTTGACTATGGTCAACAGAATCTTCTTCAGGGATATTACAGTTAAGATCCCTATCACTTTTTCTTCCTAAACATCAGAATGTTTATAGAGAAATGAAGTCATAAGAGTGGTGAAATGTCAAAGAAACAAATACCTAAGTAATTAATTCAGTAAATAAATAAATGCCAAACCAAACAAACAACAGCAACAAGAAAACACCAGGAGAACCTTGAAAGAACACAGAAAAAAATCATTTTAATTAATTTTCATGCTCTGCTAACTTCTAAGATTTGCTCTTTTCATTAAGTTCTACATTGCCCATACAGTACTAACAGACTTGTCTTAGGCATGGTAGAAAAGAAGGAACAAGAGCTATACTTTTGATACTATACTTAGATCAAAGAGGAAGTAGAAAGTTAAAGGCTTGGAAAAGTATTGAATATCCAATTTTAAAAACAAGACTTGAAAAGGAAGATCTGCGTGGATTGACTTCCATCTATAAAGAGAAAAAAAAAACACCTGACTGACAGATGAAAAAGATATATTAAAATTGCGACAATTAACTGAAAGGAAGTAGCACAAAACCCAAAAGAAACATAGGAAACGTGATCAGCCACACAAAATTAGAGCAGTAAAACTGACATACATCCTGCTTCATGCAAACAGATGTAGCTGCGGAAAATTTCATCAGTACAAGCTGTCCAGTTGTGCATCCACACGCACACTGTGGAGCTCTGCTGGATGGAGAACATCCCGTTGACAACAAACTGCTGGGTGCCATCCAAAGACAACACTCCCATGCCAGTTTGGAAACAAAACAGGCCTGATCCTGCATCAGCCCTTAGCTAAAAGTAAAACTAAACTCATCTCCCTCATTGTTAACATAGAAGCTTGAACATTTGAGTCTGAAACTTGGATAATTGCAGGCTTTACTCTCTAAGCACTTTCTGAGTTTAATCACATGGCAAATAATGGTACTGATTCCCACAGATGCTCTGAATTGAGTTTGATTATGTCATAATAACACTTTAATGATACATGATCACCTATCTGAGAGAAGCTGAGTATGCTTTGTTACTGCTATTCCAACTCCACAGTCAAAGTGAATTAACAATAGGGATTACCTCCCGCTGACTGGCCCCACTGAAGTTACCCAGAGCTCTGGAAGTGACACAGATAGGAAAAAACATCACCATTTGAGAGAAACAAGTTCAATAGCCATTGATTTCCAAGAGGCCTAACCCAGCTTTTTAATAATCAGTAGCAACACATTACCAAAGTTGAAAACAGGAATTCCATATTCAAAGCCTTTTAAACAGTTTCAGAATATTTCCCATGACTTTCCAGTACTACAAAGTCATATATTCACTACTTTTTAGACACAGTTTGGCAGATAGCACAGGGGCAACTGCTGCTTCCTTGACCTGCTGGAGATCCCCATGTCTAAGTCTAGAACTTCTCCACCAAGAAGGTGACAGGGATAGCACCTTTGTGCATAGGTAGACTCACCAATGCTCACCTAAAAGCTGAAGCTGAAGAGCTATCTACATATAACACCATTTGTTTGAAGAAACAGCATCACTGATAGGACAGTGTGTGCTCCTCTGCACTTCTGTGAGATTTTTAAGTCAGAAGCAAACAAAGTCTGTCAGCTGGAAGTCTCACTTGGTCTCACTGAGGGACATGGTTTAGTGGGAAGTATTGGTGATAAGTGGACGGTTGGACTGGATGACCTCAGAGGTCTTTTCCAACCTTGGTGATTGTATGATTCCATGATTTCATCATTATTCATATCAAGCAGCTGCTGCACCTGCCATCATCTCCCGTTTCCTGCAGTTTTCCTTTCCAGTGGTCAAATCAGAGCAACAAGAGAAAGTCATTGCTGCTGAATATTGCTGAGATTTAACTAACACAGGCCACTACTTTCCCAGGCTCTATTTCCCCTGACAGTAAAAGGGCTTTTGCTGCCTTAAGCTTCCAGCTGTATGCGTGATGTAAATGCTGTTGAACTATTATAATTAGTTTGTATTATTTTTGAGAATTTTACTGTTCCTAGTCATCTTCTTTCCGAAGAACTTCAAGCCAGCTTCACCCATCTGTATAATTTCTTTCACTCTGTCCATTTTGAGGTAATAAAAGCAGGAAATATCTCATTACATTTACACTCCACATTTAGTGCAACACAGCTCTAATATGGTTAAGACAGTGTTTTCTGTGCGAAGTTCAAAGTTTGCCAAAATCCTTTAAGCTGGCCATGAGAAGATGCATGTTGCACTTCAGTCAAACAAATTCATCACTTTGGTTTAACAATTTGAATCAAATAATTTTTCTCATGTCAGATCACTGTTAATCCCACCTGAACTGCAAGAATAAATTACTCATTTGGTTTAGAAATATTTTTAATGACCAGGCTCCCATGCCAAACTGCTTCCCAAGGTGCACTGTGATATTCCTATGTAGCTGCCATAGTGTCAAAAGGAAAACTGAAAATACAGAATAATATTCCCCCTGGGAGCAAAGAAAACTGGGGAATCTTACTGTTCTCACTGAGCATTCTTCTGATCTACTCAAATAATGTCATGGCTTTAGCCTCTCTTTCTATTTTGGCAAGAACAAAAAAACCACCATTGTGCAGGGCAGAAACAGCACAACTTAAGGAGGCTTTAGTGGCGAAGGTGCTGGTTCCCAAACAGCAGCATGCACACCCACATCATTTTTTGTGCTGTTGCCAAATTCCGTGGGCACCTAACAGCCTGACATCTCTATCCTCCTGCCACTTCGGGTGAAGTGACCAATGAATGAAGGGCACCAGTATATAAATCTGTTTTCTGAAGAGAAGTAAATGAAAAATCCCAGCTGGGCAAAGCCTAGATCCCACCACTAGCTTGGTTTTAGGCCAGCTATTCCAGAGTATGCCCAATCTCAAGGAATTATTTCATCTCTCAGTTCACTTGAAGTTGATGTTTGGGTTCAAAGTTTTCAAGTTGAAGCCCAGCCCATCCCTCGTCTGCCTAACAGCAGCTCAAGGAACTCACATTCAGAAGTTGCAGCCTGCAGTTCCTCAAACTGTTATGCCACTGCATCTATTCCATTTACACTGAAAAATATCAGGTTCAGAAACCATACACCTCCTAAGAAGTCTCTCATCACTATATCAAAAACTATTTTCACTGTACAAGTGATTTCCAGATACCGCTGTATGTCCAGTAACACCAGTTCCTCCTGAATCCACTGATGAATTATTCTTCTTGAAGGCCCCACTGCTTATTAGTACTCAGGAGATCATACAAACACTTTGGAAGATTTTATTTTTTGCTGCATCTACTGCTGTTCTACATTTCAGCCACAGTCATTAAGCTCTTGCTGTACATGGGACAGAGTACAGCATTAGCTGTTCCCTGTTGACTTCAGTACTCGTGGTAAGAACACAGTCACTCTATGTCAAACTGTTAGACTTTGGTTAAGAAAACACAAGATTTTTAAAAACATGCTCCCAGAGCCAAGTTCAAACTGCACAAACTTTGCTGCTGGCCAAAGCTTTGCTGTAAATTATGCCTGTAACAGCCAAGACTAAAAACAGCAAGGCAGGCTTACACGTGTGTAAGTATTTCATAGCTTTTGTTTAAAGGCTATTTCCATTTCTTGCACCAAACGGTGTGCTTATTAGCAGCTGTATATTTTTGACACATTTGAGTCCCCCTCCCCCTCAAAAAAAAAAAACAACCATGGACAAAAGGTCAGACGAAGTCAAAGCAGTGTGAAACCTAGCACAGTATCTGGATAGAAAGCTTCAGGTTGTCACTGATTTCTTCCATGCCTCTACCATTGCACTTTCAAGGTTCAAAACACAGGTCTCATTTAAATAGCCAAGTCAGGAAAAAAGAATAAAATAACACAGCTGGTAAATATCTCTATCTGGAGCCTAAAAAAATCCCCAGCGAGTCTGGGGATGGGGTGAAAAACTGGACATGAGTGGCTAAGATAGCGGTAAGGTGAATTTGCAAGTGTTTCATAGGAAAACCATAAACCATAACTGAATAGAAAGCACTAACCAAAACATCCTCGTTGCAGAGTGAAATCTCATCCTTCAACAGATCCAGTACACAGACTGCCTCCACTACAAACACTACACTGAAGTGCCCTGAATCTGAGCAGTGCCTGAAAGGGCTTACAACTAATTACACCCAGCAGAACATATTAAGATGGTAACCCCACTGAAACCACTGTCAAGGAAAGTTTGGATGTCAATCAAGTCTATCATCTGCTGCAAATACAACATGGAGCTGCGACAGCACAGAGACAAGAGCAACAAGCACCAGTAGTCAACTTCCGTAATAAAGTATGTGCTTTCGTTTCACAGCTGTTTACCAGCCCAGCCTGCTGCTGCCACGGGAGCCTCAACCGTGACAGCAGCATCCAGCAGCTGCCCCCACCGCTGCTAGAGCTGGGGCACGGCTGGGCTGCCAGCCTGCAGCCCCTGCCACACCTCCACTCACATCGCCAGCAGCTAGAAAAACCCTGCTTGGAAGAAGGGGGTAGAAAAAGAGGAAAAAGAAAGAAAAAGAGGAAAAAAGAAAAGAAGAGAGTGAGAGAAAGAGAGAAAAAAGAAAGAAGAGAAGAAAAAAAAAAAACACCAAGAAAATAAGAAAGAAGAAAAAAAAAAAGCGAAAAAGAGGGGATGATGCAATGCTAGACCCTCGAATGGGCTTAGCTGCAAGGCTCATGAAGGAAGTTAAGTGGATGGCTGGATGGATGGTTAACTGGGATGGATGGACTAACGGGCATAAAGACAGATAGATAGATAGATAGATAGATAGATAGATAGATAGATAGATAGATAGATAGATAGATAGATGGACGGACCCGCCCCTACCTGCCCCCAAGAGCCGCTCTCCGTGCGCTGCCACCGCCGCGCTCCGACCGCCACCCGCCTGCTCCCGCGGGGTGGATTTATAGCCCTCGCCCCGCCCGCCGGGAGGCGCTGCCCTCCGCCGCTGCTGTCCGTGCCTTCCCGGCGGCCGCACGGGGCGGGCCACCACCCGTTTCGGGGCTCCGCCTGCCCGTCTCAGCGTCCTAGTGCCTCCCCGCCGCCTGTGGATGTCAACACCCCGGCTGCCAGATCTGTACCGGGTTCCTACATCTCAAGTGGAACCACCGGTAACCCGGGTCCCCTCTCATCCACCGGGTCTTGCAGCCCAGCCAGGAGAAGATTTGGGTGCAGTGAATGGCTGAGACCTGCCCTGCTTCACGAAGTGTTTACCGTGCCGGGAAAGAGTTTCACACAATTCAGTGAGAGGCGAGTTAGCACAAGAGGTTTTCCCGAATACCCGAAGAGTAGCATTCCTGGGAAAGGCTGAGCAAAAGACTGCAACGGGGGAGGGGGATCCTGGTACAGGGGGTCAAAATCATGTCTATGTGTGCGCTACTATATAAAGATAAGCCTGCTTACCAAATTCTGCATTGCAAAACTTACTCATTAACATGGCCACTAGGATTGAATGCTGCTTTGAGTAGAAACAAAATAACACCGTCATACATTTCTAATGAAGTTCAGAGGGTGCAGCGGGTGCAACAAGTGCTGTGTGAGTTTCCCAGAGAACAGCTCTTTGGCAAGAGGCGCAGCTAATCGCTTATTCCGAAAAGAGGCCCTAGCCTGCTGAGTAAAGAGTATTGCTATATACACAGATCTGCTGTGTAACCACCCGCAAAGGGGCAGGTTAAAATGTGACAGCCTGCTCTGCTTTTCCGACTTTCTGTAAAGCATACTTAACTCCATATGTGTGATTTCACATAACAGCCACTCTTCTATGATAGACTGCTGTGACCCAAACTATTGAAACCCACAGCGTGTTTTCATACTCTGTCATGCAGCAACTTGAAGGGGAAATCAGAAATTCCTGATACTCTGAAACTCTGGTAATCTCTCAGCCTCTGTTTTCTCAGCTATACAATAAGCTTACTAACTCCAGCCTGTAAAAGACTGCTGCTGTTCAGATGCGTATTAGCTTCTCTCCTCCTAACCGTGCTTCTGCACCTGAGTCAAAAGTGCTGACTTTGGAAAAAGAAAACTGGAAATCTGGTACTTTTTTTTCACTGTGAAATAGCGAGAGACCATGCTGTGCAGCAGTAACTATGAAATATTGTGTTTACTAAATCTAAGTTCTCATCAGGTTTTCTTACCTTTGATTAGTTAATGTCTACAAGGCTGAATAGCGTTTCTAAAACAACAAAAGGGAAGCATTTGTCATTCTGAGACACAGACAGAGCTGCTCTCTGTATGCTCTCTCTGTTTTTTTCATCACAAAAGGTCAAACAGTTTTCGTACTTCTTTTAAACTGTGAGGCCAAGAAGCCAATGAAACCATGAAAAATCATTTACAACTGAGCCGATTTCAAAGTCAGATCTTCAAAATGAAGTCATCTAATAGCTTGGCTTGCTGTTTGTTATGGAAGATCTATCTAGATCACTGGCTCCTAAAGTTATGGAACAAGTGCTAGAACAAAAAGATGGACTTGACTAATTTTCCAAGGGATTAATCCTTTCTTTGTCTGATCATGAAACAAAATCACTCGGAAGCATTCAGTCCTTCAGAAAACAGATCTGGGTTGGTGTCTGTGTGGTTTGGCCCACCCTCAAGCAGTTTTTCATTCTGCTGTGCTTGGCTGCTTTCTGGGGAAGGGGCTGAAAGCTCAAAAGGTTCAAACGGTATGAACCATTTCATATGCAGTGAACGCAGACTTCTGCAGTAAAAACAAGAACTGAGATTGGAACGAACTGGAGAGCTGGAATGAAGTGTTTTCTTTAGCTTTGACTTCTGCAGTTTGTTATTTAGATCACATGTAGTGTTAGACTCTCAAAAATGCTGGAGACAGAGAGGTAGCAGCCTCCAGGAGTCGGTAGCTGGGAATATGTGCATCCAGATTGAGACCCCTCACCAGCTCAAGCACAGTTCCTACCTATTCTGCTTGTTTATAATAAGAGAATAGCTGAGAATAGGCTGAGAATAACATAGTGATTCACAGGGCCTTTTGAGGGTGGTTGGTGGATTGCAAAAGAAAATGCTGTTGTTCCAAAACCAAGTTAGGAAGTATTTTACTATGTGAAGATGTAATTGCTCAAGTTTGTACTTGGAGAGCCAAATCCTGCCATGTGCCAGAAAGGAGCACAGCTGAAACCTTGGGGAACTTCATTCCCTTGGCTTCAGGCAGTCCACTTAGAAAACAGGGAAAACAGGAATTTCAAGGTTTAATTTGCTAGGGTGGCACTGCTGACAAAGCAGCAGGCAGTGCCTCAGTGAGCTTTCAGCCTGTGCTGGACTGCACAACTGCGCACGCTGCCTTGGTGGCTGAGCATCTCGTGTACCATTTGCAGTACGTGCAGAGACTTGTGGACTGGAGGAACCACTGTGCTAGGGACACAGGCCAGCTGCCAACCACAGGGGCCCACTGAAAAGCTAAAGAGTGCTTCTACTTTAAATATTATTTTATTTAATAAACCAGCTTTATACAGTTGGCATACACTTAGCTTTTTCAAATGAGCATTTCTACAGAGAAGGCTGCCCAGCCGCTGATTTCCACTCCTTTACCAGCTAATAGGCTGTTCAGAATTGCCTGAAAGCATCATTGCTCTCCAGTTCTGCCTTTGACTTCCAGTCGAGATGACAACATTAGTCTCCCAAGGTTTTTGAAAGTAAATAGGCATTGATTTACTGTTTTACTTTGTTCTAGTTAGCTGAGGTTTTGCACACCCAGAGAGATACGCACAAAGAAGGGAAACGGCATACTTCCATACTTCCATGTTAGAGAAAGATTCATGTTCACTACATAGTCATATGTAGTATCATATGCTGAGCAGAAACCTGCTTAAGTCTTCCAATACCTGGAAATGACGATCTTTCAGAATTTAAAAAGCTCTTTAAAACCGTTAACTAATCAATGCTTACAAGGCTCCAGGGAAAAGAAGATGGTGCAAATGAAGAACTGCTAGATTAGGGACCTGATCCAGTACCCACCGAAGGGCAGCAGTTTCATCTGTCTCAACACTATGGAAAGAGATTTTAATTATTTTACTGTTCTCCTTTCCTTGCTATGAAAACATTAACAGAGGAAATTAGGGTGGTTGTGCTGCAGCAGTAAAGAAGGAAAAAGAGTTGAATGAACTTGGAGCACAGCATTATTTTTTTAAAAAAGAAGTCCCTTTCTTTAGAAAGCTTTCTGCACTCTATTTACATTTAAGCAGTGGTAATATTATTAGTCACTGCTAGAGTAACTGGGTGTTCCCTTGTTCTCACTAACAATACAACTACATGTTTTATGAAAAATATACTTGATGTTTGCTGGTTCATGTAAAAAGAATTCCCTGTGTGACCCATCAAATATCACACCCTCTCCACTGGGAATTTTATTCTACTGGAGCTTTTGTTGTCTTTGGATCCCTTGATGATGCTGACATGGAGCCATACGGATCAGTTCTCCTCCAAAAATTATCCAATGCAGCTTTGAACTAGGGCACTGACCTCAATAAAAATTATAAATAAACAACACAATGGACTACAGATTCACATGCCCTTGTCACAGATTTCCCTGATATCATTCATACCCCCACATAAGTACTTATTTCCAGTTTGGAAACTGCTTTTGGCAGGTTTATGTTTTTTAGTAAGAGCATAGATGTGAGATGACTCATTGGGCTCGCAATATGAACTTCCTTCCATTAGCAAAGGAAGTAACAGATTTTTTTTTTCGTATATTTGCTTAGAAAATCAGAATTTTTTTTTTCTAGGTATTAATTTGATGAATGGAGTGGCTAATTTTTTTTTGTTTGTTTTGTTTTGTTTTGTTCTGTTTTGTTTTGTTTACAAAGGTATGTCCCTTCAGGAGGTTTCTGGTGAAGCATTCTGGAGGTTTTGGTTGGAACGAGATGATCTTTCAAATCCCATCCAATCCAAGCCATTCTATGATTCTATGATTTTTTCCAAAGGGAATAGTTTTTTGCAGGAAGTTCAGTGAACTGGTGTGATATCTGTGAGCAAAATTCACAGCAGGACTCAACTGCTGAGTGATGGTCCCAGCCCAAAATCAGTACTCATGCTTTCAGTTCAATGCATGGGAACTACTAAAGTGCCTAAGAACTGGGTTTCAGAGAAGTCAACATACTGAATGGCAAATATTAAACCTACCTAGGAGAAAGTGCCAAGAGAGGCATGGCTTAAAATAGGTTTTATGTCTATTTCCACATAAGGTTTTTGGCTCTGAGTCATCTCCAAGAGAAAAATACCTATGATCCATCAGTCTTTGCTTTGTCTACTAATGCCTCATAATCAATAACCCATGGATAATGCAGGCCAAATACCATACACATGCAGTTGAGTTGCAGCACAGCCCTCCTGCTTACCAGGAAAAAATCTCAACCACAGCCTACTCAGTGGTTATATACCCATTGCACAACATTTTGCTTGCAATTTCTCTTGTTGATGCTAATGCATCTTGGAAAAAAAAAAATCATCAAATCAGACAAAACCAGAAGAATTTGTTTCTGTGGCTCACAGATGTCCTTTGAAAGGCTGGCAGATTGCTCCGTATCCCTGCTATAGTAGGAAAGGGAATCAGGATTTACCACATAATACTCTGATTTTTCCAGTCCTCTTACAAATAGGGCTAAGGTTGTAATATCTGGATTAAAGCAAAGAATCCATGAAGACAGCTTTTCCAGTGTGTCTTTTGGGCAAAGATGGAGTCAACAGAGACTTTCTGAAACTTGCATACAATTACACAAAAAGGAGGAGATCCCAAATAGGATTTTGGTTAGGGTCTAGAACAGCTCCTCTTCCTAGTACGACAGTGGTTTTGCATGTATCAAGTAGTAAAGGTGGCAGCCCAGAAGGGTTACCTTGTCCTCCTTCCAGCTGTGATAGAATTACTTTCTTCGTAGTGCCTGGTATGATGCTATATTTTGGCCTTTGGAGAAAAACACTGTTGATAATACAGTGATGTTTTAGTTATTGCTGAGCAGTGCTGCACAGAGGCATGGATGTTTCTTTTTCTCAGCTTGTACTGCCCAGCCAGTGAGGAGGATGGGGGAACAAAGGGAGCTGGGAGGGGACAGAACCAGGACAGCTGACCCAAAATGGCCAGAGGGATATTCCATACTATATTTCCATATATGAAAAAAAAAACCATAAAACTGAGAGCAGTTGACTGGTGTTATAGCTGCTGCTCTGAGACCATTTGAACATTGATTGTTGGGTGGTGAGCAGTCGCTTTGTGCATCACTTGGTTTGTAAAAATATGCATTTATCATTACTATTATTTCTGTCCTCCTTCTCTGTATTACAAAATAGCTTTTACCTCAACTCATGAGTTCTACTTCTTTTCTTTAGTAGGGAAGTGAGTGAACAGCTGCATGGTGCTGACCTGCCTTCCAGGTACCATAGCATGTCTTTGTTTGCTTGCATGTTGACCACAGCTGGAGCGTAATACACTGCTGCTAACTATCTTGCCTGATTTAATCTTGTGTTTTCTACTCAGGCAGGTTCTTTGTTTTTATCTTCTTTATCACCTGCTTGCCATAGAGCAGAAGCAGAAGAGTGCCATTCACCATGGCCTGTCTGCATGCTGATGGCCTCTGTGGAAAGTGCATGGTGGCCAGCTGCTCAGAGGCCCTCTTGTTTTCCCAAAGCTAAACACAAAGCTGTATGGAGCTTCTTAGAGATCAGAGAATAGGTTTTATGGCACCTGATAGCCCATTTTATGAGGCTATTTAGGCCTGTTGAGGCAATATTGCAATCTTCAGGCCTGTCCACCTGCTAAACACACACGTACACACCTGTATATACAATGACAGAGCTGATTTGTTTAGGGATCTAGGCTAAACATACAGATGAATGCAGTACATTCCCTTTTAGGCGTAGCTGTACTGAACGGGTATGAGATATTATTCTTGTCTTATTCGCACTGATTCTTTTTATGCTAACGATAAGCAGGCAAGGAAGTACAGAGATCTGTTTGAAACTAAAAGCAGCGCTGTAACCCTACACAGTGGTCAGAGGAGGAATGCAAGATTGCACCTTTATAAATGAGTGGGAATTTTTTGCAGATCTCTAAGGTAGATGATCTTCTCCATCCCATATCTAATGTTACTTTGCATTATTCAGGAAGGGTTTACTTGGACTGAAGAAATCATATTACAAAGTACTCCTTTTGGCATGGGCAAATACTATTTTCTATTCCTGTCTGAGAGTAGTGTATTTACTTCTCTTCCAAAAATGACCTGCGAGAAGACCGGCTGCACAAGTCACTAACTTACTTTCTGAAACATTGTGTACATAGAGTATTTAACAGTGCCCAACTGATACCCACAGTTACACATCTAAGACTTCTTATAGCTGTAATCTGCTAAACTGATGTCTTGGGGTGCCAAGACCCTCCATCTAAAGATATACTTCTAAGTTGTAAATGTCTTTTCAAGAAAGCTGCTTTCACAGAGTAGGAAATAGGTATATTATATTTATTTGAGCATTAGGAGGAAAACATTATGCACATCAACCCCATAGATACAGCACTAAGAACATTAAAACTGAACTTATTTGAGGGCTGGATGAGCAACATGTGCCAAACCTGGAGTTTTCCACTTATTTATGTAATACAGACTTTGCAGCGGCTTGTTATTCAATAGAGACATGACCAGGAGGATACAGGGTTTGAGTATGTGCTCTGATAAGACAGACCATTCAGACCCAGTTATCACAGGACCTGGAAGCCACCAGAAAACTTCCTAATTCTAAACACTTTGGTGCTGGTCAAATTGATTTACATGTCTGTCATAAAGCTCAGTCACTTCCTGCAATTCCTATATTGACCCAGACAGAAGACACCAATTGCAAGGTGATGTCATTGTTTGTGACCTTTATTTGGCTAAAAAAATTGCTCAAAAACTGAAATACTAGTGCTCCCCACTCTCCTTTTACCCCTCATCTTTCATGATTATGCTTTGAAGGAAGTTTCTCTACTGTTTATCAGTTTGGAAGATAATTTCTTCCCCCTCACCTCACCTCCCACTCAGTCTTGCTGAAGTGTTGCTTTATGCAAAAATACAGAAACACAAATACATGTGTGTATCAGAATGCTTCCTTTTTTTTTTTATTTCACAGCATCTCTGAATGTCCAACTCAAATGTAGATGAACTTTTGAGCCCAATGGCTGAAGAAGGCTTGAAATCAAGCAAAACAGGCTGGCCACTGCCCATCAGTGTAAGGTGCAACTAAGTAAGTATAAGTCAGAATTCTTTCCCAGCTAGGTCTGATAAGAAAGATCTGTCTAATTTTTAAAAGGCAGTAATGAGATGCCTGCTGCTTGAGAATGCACTTAAAAATATACACCTTTTGATCTGAGAGCAGAATTACATAGCAAAAACAAAGACGAGCAATTAACTAAAAGAAAGTCTCACTCTGCAAGACAGTCTGTTAAATGGCACAATTTGCTATCAGTTAGATGACTACTTATGAAATTTTTGGTTATAAAAGCTGCTTTAATAACTTGAACCCATAGCCAAGGAACACATAAAACTCAAGCATCTGTGTAACAAATAACTCAGGTTTCCTTCCTTCTCCATTCAGAGAAATGGAGGTTGATTCACTTTTCACAGCAGAGGGACTTTGTTGTAAAGAAGGTGCTGCAGAGGGTATAGGACAATTATTGCAATTATAGATTGCAGTCTAGTCTCGGGGTCTCTTTAGGAAGAATTTGTCAAAGATCAGGTGTGTAGTACTAAGCAGAAATAATGGAGGAAGGACAAGAGAAGGGAGCAATAGAAAAGCTGATTACAGTTCTTGCAATAAAACTGAACATACTTTGTTTTTGTCAGCCATTTCAAGACAGTTGCTCAGAATCAAAGGCCAGCTCTAAATCATCAGTTCATTTATTTAATAACTTTAAAGGCTGTTCCCTATTAAACAGGACATGGTAAATCTGTTTGAGATTAACAAATTGAATGAGTCAGAAAAAATTCCCACTTCGGTGTTAAGTTTGTCTTTTATGAACTAAATCTCAAACAGATGCTAGGTCCATACCATGAAATGAAAACCAACCAAAATCCAATCTCTGTCCCTGGCACTAAGTGGCCCAAACTAGCTCCAGCTTCATGTCATAAGACCAGACCTATGCAGCAGACTGACCATATAAGCTGTTGCATGGCATTTGGCCCTGCCTTTCTTCTATGCTATAAGTGATTCACCCCTACTTCTAACACATTATCATTACTTTTTCATCTGTTTTTCAGTTCAAAGGGTCTGAAATAATCTGAGGGAGGTGTTGCAATCCACAAAAGTGATGTTTTTATGGCACAAAGCTGAAGGGATATGCTGCACGCCCCAGGGTATGAATGAGACAGTACAAGCATGCTGGAAGTTGCAAAGCCCAATGGGATAGCCTTGGGATCTGTCTAGGCTGGGGTCAGTTTTCTCCATGCTGCTGGTGGACAGCCATGCAGCAAACAGCAATTAAGTGGTGTGGGCAGATGAAGGACAGGGATTTGAGCTCATACTCTGTCCCATGTCAGCTTAGACATATCTAGATGAACTGAACAGGTTTCATTGTCTCATTAATCCGAATTCCAATTGGGTACATGGAACACTGACTGACACTGGACAAAAAAAAGTCAGCTTAACCAAATATTTTTTTTAAAATGTGCAAAAATATAAGGAAAACACAAGTATTGTATTTTTATCAGGAAGGAAAAATTAACAAAATATTAAGCAGTTCTTAAGATGCTTGAGTAGTGGGAAAGCAACTGAAATCCAAATCACATTTCTAAAAAAACTTTATTTGACCTAAGGCAAAAAGAAGTAGAGAGACTCTTGCTCTAGGACTCATCTAGCTAGTGAAATCAGCAGAAATAAGTAATTGCTAGTTTGAGGTTCCTGATAAATGAAAAAGTCATATCAGTGAAGGGAGAGTGGTGGATATAATATAGCTTAGCTTTGGTAAAGATAAGGCAACCATCATTAAAAATATTCTTCTTTTCAATCTAAGAAAGTATGGATGCATGAATGTGGCTAAAAGTAATGAATATACTGCTAAGATCAAAGTGCACAATAATCCCAGCTGAAGGCCAGTAACAGGGGGATTGCTGCAATGGTCTAGTATTGATCAAGATTTTCATTGATTATTTAGATAATGAGATTATCATCATTTGCTGTATCCCACAGCAAATTCAAGATGGTGTTCGTTAAAGGAAAGTGATTGCTATACCAAGCAGCAAAGATTTAACACAGAAGGACCTTGTGAAATATGACTATTATACTAAGAAGATCTTCATGATATCCAGCAGCAGAAGGTCTATGCCTGGAGTGGATTAATCCCATACATTGGCACAGGCTGGGAATTGAATGGCTGAGCTTTGGTGAAAGGGGATCTGGAGATTGTGGTCGATGCCAGAATGAGTATGAGTCTCACTGCAAATAATACAAAATGCACACTGAATTACATCAGAAATTGTGTCCAGAATATTTGGAGAAATTGTTACCTCCTTTATTTATCTCTGATAAGACCAGTTTTGGATCTCCCAAGATATCCTTAAAGATATCCCAAGATTATCCCAAGAACCTTAAAGAGCCTAGCAAAGATCTGCAGAGATAGTCAGGAGATTAGGGCATATTACCTTCAGGAAGAAGGCAAAGGAGCTGGGATTGTTTAGATTCTCAGGAGTGGGCTAATAGCAGCCTACCTCTCTCCAAATGCAAACTGTGGGGGTGATGAAGCCAAATGTTCAGTAGTGGCAGAGCATATAATCAAGCTATAGCTACAGACAGAGAGGTCAAGATTACCTTTAAGTTTAAGAAACTGGCATAACTAAGAAAACAAAAACAAGTTCTGCTAAGTGAAAGTTGAGGTAAAGGGAAAGTTGTCAAAGGAAGGTGTATGGCAGATCACAGCAAGGTTGGGACTACCTCCATACAACTGAGAGTGGGCAGTGAGAGAGGCGAAGACTGCTATAAAGGTGTACTCTGAAGGTTTCATCTTACTGGCCAAAATAATCAGTCTGGCCTGAAATACTACAGTACAGCATGTCATCTGGGTATGGAATGCAGGCTAATAATGCTAAAAGTTCAAGAAAGAAATTAAAAATGCAGAAATTTTGGTATACAATAACATGACTATTAGCCATGTGTGGCTTTACTCCTTGCCCAAAGGGCAGTTTGAATTACTGCTCTTCTAAAAAAGGATCAAACATATATTTTGTAAGTTCCAATAGGGTTTTGGTAGTAACAGGAATAATTTGGCCTGTGGAAAATTCAAGGATTTTGTCTACACAAAACTAGAATATACAATGCTTAATGTTGTTACTAGATTGAACAAACTAGTTCCTATGAAAAAATAAAACATATTAGAGAATAATTTTTGGAGTTAAAAATCAAAGAAAGTGTTGGAAGAATGTTAGCTATGGCAGACCCATGTCTTAAAGTTCTGAATAAGTATCAGAGTCACTACCTCATTTTTAATATGAGCAGGTCAATTTCATTTGAAAGCTGCATACATCGTATTTTGATTTGAACAAATGGTGGATCAACAATGGCAGAGCTATAGTGCTGGGCTTAGATACTGATTAAAATGCTGTTTAAAATTACAGGTAGGGTTTGGCTGCACAGGCTATTTCCAGGTTCAGTTGTCATTGGAAAGGGAAGAGCTCACCAGGGAATAGAACTTGATTCAAAGACAGCATTTAGGGAACAGTAACTGGGGCAGTGAATTCAGGTAAATATGCTAAGAAGAACAAGAAAGTAACAACCACTGAAGACTCTTAGGGCTATCCTGAGGGGAATTCAGTGGAAAGAGATAGTAATAATGCCTAGAGCTTGTCATTTTGCCAAAAGTACAGGCGAACTAGAGCAAGAAGAAACAACTCAAAGCACTGTTTACAGTACCACTAGAAAAATTGCATCTAAATTGCCAAGCTGTGTTTATTAGCTGGAATATATAAGTTCTTCTGGTTTCTATCCTAAGATGCACGCAGGCACGTCACATTTATTTTTACTATATACTGTACTACATAGCCAATAATTGTCAGCAGCACTCACAGTTCTATGGGCATGAGTTCCCACTGTCTGTAGTCAAGATGCTCTTGCCTTCTTTGTCCTTCTTCCAATGAGCTGCTCACCAGTTACTGAATTAAAAAAGCAGCTATTCAAAAAGTCTGAACAGCAAGGTTGTGTTTAGCTCTGTTTCCCTTACTAAACTCTGCAGGTGTCTGCCAGAATAACTGAGGATTTAATTTAGTTTTTCATCACCCAGTGATGAGATACAACATCTATGGATGCAAGGCCACAGGTGTTTAATAGTGTGTAGCAAAACTTTACAAATTTGGCTAATTATTATTAATTAGCACTGATATTATACTGCTGGGTAGAGCTAAGGTTAGCAAACCTGCTTTGCTACAGTTTACTAAAAATGAATATCAAGTGATAGTTCCTGGCAAAAATCTTCACTACTGAAATAGTGAGGGCATTTCCTATCATCTTCTGAATAGGAGACTGGGGCCAGAGTCTGTCTTGAATGATTCAATTAGTAATTATAAGTATTAAAGCTCACATAAATATTAGCATTGCAGAATTAGTAGATTTTGAATGCATGTAGACACACTTTTTAGAAAGACCTGAATGTATTAATCCACTTACTGTTGTACCAGGGAACCTTGCAAAAAGGGAGAATCTAACCACCAGAAAACCACCCTGTGTCATGGAGATCTCATTGGACTTCCTCACCTTTGGTGATACATCTGAGTCACAGATTATTTAACAGCATGATTGATACTGACTTCATCCTGGGAAAAAAAAGTAGATATGTACTGAAATTTTGATGTCTGAGGCCCTATGTTTGAAAAGACAACACTTTGTGTCCCTTCAGCTCAGAAAGATACTGAGCAAACTGATGAGGAATGTCATGGAGAATATTAGTTACTGAATGCAAGATTTCCTGTTTAGCATGCTTTCCCTGCTGGAATGCATTTATTGCTTTGTTTGTCCCTCACATCATAGGTTATTTTCTTCTCAGAAGGAGCTCTTTAAAAATTATCAGAATTTAAAAGAGAACAAAAATATGTTTCAGTTTTTATGGCTAATTTTCAAACATGTTATTTCCAGTCATATTTGGATAGAACTTGAAAGCCATTTTGGTAGAATCTTAAATAATGTGGAAAACAACAACAACAACAACAACAACAACAAAAACAACCCTCTTAATGCAGAAGGAAAGTCCTGACTATAACCAGATATCACATCTGTTTACAGTGTTATTTAGAACTGCATAAATTACAGTCCATTCTTGAGCATGTCATAAAAATAGCATTATGTAGCATGGACAAAATTGGAAAATATTAGTTTTTTCTACAGAATTGTTGGTATATCTGATTCTTTCTACTGGGTTATCACTGCCATTAGCTCCAAGACATAAAAGTCCCCAGGAGCCTAATTTAATCTCATGTTCTATCTATGCCACTTGATGCAGATTTGCAGTGACTGGGAGAAGCGATAGATCTTTGCCCCTCCAACAACTGTTTACAGTGACTTATTTTCATCCGTGAAAGGAATCTCTGTAGGTTGTCTCTGTTTCTACTGCAACCTCAAGACAGAGGCTGAAAGCAGACTTGAGCTGCTGAAGGCTCATTTTTTACTCATCTTTCATCACGTTAGTGCTCTTTGCTTAACCCTAGTCTTGGTCAAGCAGAATGCTCCAGGTGCAGACTTGAAAGTCAGCTCTCAGCCCTTCTATCTGCGGATGTGATGATTTTCTAATATTGGCCCATGGACTGCTGAACTATCTAAAGGAAACCCACCTGGTTCTCTGACGTGATCTGGTATAACGACAAGGTTCCACATGGAGGGGGTTTGTAACCTCTGCTGCTGGAGGTCGGCCTCACCATAAGGTTAAATCCTTCAAGACTCTCTTTCTAGATGAAAGAATCCCAGCCTTGGCTTGGACTCTCCTTCACACAAAACAGCAAGAGCAGGTTATCAAAGCTGTCTGTCTGGGGCAGCTGCTGCAGAAAACATACACAAGAAAATATATCCGTGCAATTCAAAGGCTTCAAAGGAGTGGCTGGCTGTTGGAAATAGCGACTTACAGTGTTGCAGACTGAATGTACTCCCTGCACAGATGATTACACTGAGCCAGACCAAGAGTAAAAGCACGAGAGGAAAGAAAAAGTGGCTCATGATAACTGCTGGTATTGAACGTGTCCGGGGTTCAGCAGAAGTTTGTCAGAACAGAACTGTCATCACCAAAAAGGGAAATATCCTTTTCCCAGCAGCTGCAGGGTACTACTGAATTAGAGATTTTCAGAGCCCTGTCGTCACGCCCATTGCCAACATCCAGCAGTGATGTACTCAAGAGTTTACTTGGCTCAGTATCAAACCCCTCTGAAATAATCTTTAGAGGTCTCAGCCAGTACATTCCCTGGTACTGCAGAAAAGCAGAGCCAGGGCACAGGGGTGTGATGTGAACATGAAGATTTGGTAAATATTTAAGACCAGGATTAGTCACTATTTTAAAACACTTTCATCTGATAATCATTCATATATGCTGTGACACCCAAACTCCTTTGCACTGTTATCTAACAGTAATGGCTCATTATTAATGATATATCATTTTGTGTTAGGAGATCTGATATTACTAACCTCAAGTCAGTCCCTTCATGTTTGAGGTTTGCTTACAAAAGTAGAAAAAGAATGACATAACCATTTTAGCTTGCATGATTGATTGAATTTTTGAAGGGGAACAGATCCCTATTTTTCTGATCATAAAAGGGAGAGATTTAGTAGCAGGAAGCAAAGAAAAAGATGGTAGTGGTATCTGGCATAAAACCTCCTTTCTTGTTATTCAAGCTGTTTCTTCTTTGAAGGATAAACACAAGTGGTAGCTGTTGCTTTTGAGAAAGTTTAGCAGCTTTTAAGATACCTTTAAGTCTAGGAAAGTCTGCTGAGGAAGCAAGTAGCCAAGATGGCAGGAGCTCAAGGCGGACCTATATCATTGTACAAAGCAATGACACAAACTGAGTAACTCTGAAGTTGAACAATGTCTTTTCCTGTTTATTGCTTTGTTCTCAATCTACTGATGGTGCAAATACTTGGAGAAGAAAAACAACATAAGCACCAGAGGATCATGTGGAGAAGGGAGGGTAAGGCATCCTGGAAAACAGGAGATGTGAGCCTGCAAGTGGCTAGAAAAAACTCTGAGCCAACTTCCTACAGAGAGAGGATTAGAGAAACTCAGACAACTTCTTGTATTTCCAACCACAGCAGCGCAAGACTTCAAAACAGTGAGCCTAAAGCATTGCTGCTGCGTAATGGGGACTCAATACTAGATAAAAGTACTACTGGAAGCATTGACTTACTGTATACATTTGAAAAAACAAGCTAATAGCCTTAAGGAACTGAGCAGGAATTGAGGATTTACTCTACTGTCAGGAAGCCAGAGTTGAAAGGAAATTCTCTGCATTTTACTTTTTTTTTTCCCCCTTAAAGCGGGAAGGATGCCAAGCAGCTTCCAGAGGAAAGAATAGAACCTCTATTTTCATATCAAATTACAGAAATCAGAGTTGATGGGGACTCAAAAGAGGAATCTGTCTCCTTGTTCAGAAAAAGAAACAGGTAAAGCTTGGCATTCCTTATCAAGTTTGTTTAACCCCTTTTAAAATCCTCTAGTAAATCACCCAGTTTGAAGATTCTCTACATAATGTCTTCTGAGACATATTACTTGAAGATTTTTTTCTATCCTTTCTTCCTATTAGTTCTTTCTTATCATAGCCTGAGGGCATCTAGAAATCAAGTTTCCTTCTGGCACATACTACTCTTGAAAACACTTCCATGCCCAGAAGGGCAGGCAGTTTGGCTGCTTTCCTTCTTCTTTGCATTCTCAGTGATGTTTCTGAGGTTGTCTGTCCTTCTTAGCCTTCTGGAAAGCAAAACAAGCTTAATTTTGAGAACAGTCTCTCATAAATCATATTTCCTGAAGTGCTTGCCAGGTTCATATGTAGTTCTTTTCTCAAGTCTCTCCATGCTCTTTGCGTTCTTTTTTTTTTTAAAGGGCAGTATTCAAAGTTGGCACTGAGCTCTGGAAGTCAGTGGCGCTGATAAGTGTCTCTCTAGGCTTGTTGTTCAAAGAGGAAAAATGAACTATAGAATTTACCTCCCAGGTCTGACTTAGAGCACTCCTGTTAATGTGCTCCAGGATTACATCTACTTAGTTGTACAACTTTACTTTCTTTTTAATGTTCAGTTTGTAGATCTCTTTCTGTGCTATTGCTGTCCTTATGTCTTTTCCTATTTGGGCTATGATTTCTCCCTTCTAAGATAGTAACAAATAAATTTGGACAATTCCTTCTCTTCCATGTGATCATTCCAAACGTTGGACTTGTCCCTGCAGGTTGACGCCAAGTGATTATTCTAAGTTATAGTTCTGTTTTACAGTGATATAAATCACTAGCTGAAGGGAACTATTTAATGTATCATCCTTGCTGGGTAGCAATTATTGCAACCTTCTCTGGGACACACCACTAAATTTTAATAGTTTCTTTAGAGTAGCTTTATCCAATCTATGCATCCCTGCTTTCCTTATGAGAATATTATAAAGAAGTTGTACCCAAAGTTTTACTGCAAATGCTATAAATCATGTCAGTTGCTTTTTTCTCATCAGCTGGCTGCGTTATGTTAATTCTCTTGACATGCTTTATTCTTGACAAAATAGAGCTGTTCATTTCTGAGCACCACTTATCTTCCAGGTGTTTATAGGCTGTTTGTTCCAGTAGCTTTCTGAGTTGAGCTGAATTCCCTGCATTTGTTTCTCTTCTTCACTTCTACCTCTTGAGAGGCAGATATGATACCCACCCTCCATGAACCCTCAGAGCTCACCTTATTGCTGTTTACTTGTGAATCATAGAATCATAGAGTAGCTTGGGTTGGACGAGGGTCTCAAAGACCATTCAGTTCCAGTTCCAACCCCCTGCTATGGGCTGGTTGCCATCCACCAGATCAGGCTGCCCAGGTCACCATCCAACCAACTTGAACACTTCCAGATTCATTAACGATTCTGTCTTTTAAGAATTTTTCTTAGAAAGCAGGTAAAGTACACACTTCATGGCACACTTGCTGGTGCCAATTATATTTTTCCACTGTCCTCTTCCCAAGGTTTACAGCTGATTTATATAAATTGTTTCTCCCTCCAGTCTTATTTTAACCACCATTTGGTATTTCTGAGAAAACGCCTATGCCACCTTTGAATTCTGCGCAAGGAGCCAGAGTTTTTGACAGGACCTTGACAGACTTTTGATAACATAGCTCCTACTTTAACAATCTGCCATTTGTCATCACCATGCAGTGAGCAACCAAAGAGCTCTCTTAAGTGTGTAATGCCAGACACAATCCCAGCAACCAGTGCTGATAGAAAGAGAAGAATATACAGCATAAGAGGTAGGAAGAAGTTGGATGAAAACCAGAAAAAAAACATAGAATTGTTATCCACGTTCTTCATAAATACAGATGCCTTTTTACTTCTAAAGATGGAAGATTTTGCCAACAGAAATAACAACAACAAAAGAATATAATAAATGTGAATATTCCATCTAATAAAGTAAAATTTGCAAAGCACAAATAACTTTTGCTTTACTCTTCACAAATATGTTTGCTTTAAAAAGTCAGCAATACCCTAAGACAGTTCTATGCAACAAGCATCTATTATAAACATTCTACTGATCATAACTAACTTCTTTTTTTTTAATTTGAATAAAAAATTGTAACAATAATGACACTTCCTATAGCATTGTTTCTTTACAAAGCAGAATAACACTACACTACAGCCCAAAGTTGGCTGCTGTCTTTCTACATAAATATCTCCCTTATAAAAGTTTGGTTTTTTGTATTCTTGCTTACTTGTTTTGGTAAATATTGCTGTCTACATTCAAAAATAATCGGTCTAAGTTCTCCAAAATTACATAATAAAAAACTGGAAAAATGTTCAGGGTATTTTTAGTTGCCCTATAGAAACCTTGCAGCATGTCTATTAAATGTGATATTAATAATTTGCAAATAACAAAAAATAAAATCCTTGAATCGTGGCAGACTGAAGAAGAAGGTCTTCCCATTGAAATTCTGAAGAACAGAGAACCAATGAAGAATGAGGGTACTTAGCATAAAATCTCTTTTAAGAGGAATTAGCAATGCTAGACAGTGCCTGGTACTCAGAAACGTTGTGTTTGTATCACTAAATTGTGCAACAAAGGAAAGATTCAACAAGTGATGACCACCTATACTCTGCAAGAAAAAGCAAAATTCCCATCAAAATAGTATTATTCCTTAATCGAGTCTTGTTTAAATTATTTCTTTTCCCAGAGTGAAAAGATTTGGGTGACCTTTTTGGGGCATCGTATTGAAGTGTGTTTTGTTTATTGAGAACTTCAGAAATAGCTTGGACCAAAATGTATTTTTTTGCTTAATAAAATGTATCTGGACTGTTTCCATTACCCTCCCACTCACTGAAGCCCACAGGACTAGATGGGTGTAACAAAAACAAAATTTGGCCATTGACCTGCAAGTTCAGTGACTTGTATGAGATCACTCAAAACTGGATCCCTGGTATGTGACTATAACAGAGAGCTGCTCCTAATGTCGAGCTTTCCAGCTACCACATAGCACATGGGTGGTATCTTCAGAGAGGACCTTTCCAAATGGCCCTCCTCCTGTTCAAGCAGGGACACTCAGAGCAGGACCACATCCAGGTGGCTGTTGGAGATCTCCAGGGAGGAGGCTCCACAATTTCTCGGGACATCCAGCACCAGTGCTCCATCACCCACACAGCACAGAAGTGCTTCCTGATAGACAGAGCCTCCTATGTTTCCATATGTGCCCACTGTCTCTTGTACTGCCAGTCTTGCTGCTGGGCTTATTGGGTGATGAGAAGTGTTTTGGCTTGGAGATAGGATATTTTTTGTTACATTCTCATTTCTGTGTTTCTGTTCAGATCCTCTTAAATGAGATCTGCGAGTCCTTTTCCATTCTTGACAGTGTGCCTATGCATTTTATTTCAGGATACCAAGAGAAATTAAAGATGAATATTTTCTAATCATTATCTAGATAACTTGGCTCCTATCTTAACAGAGAGTTTTCTTATTTTCTCAATGAGGAAGCTAAGTATTCTTTCTGCCTGGAAGAAATTAATACAAAATAATGTTTCAGAGAAAATATTTCATCTCAACTGGAAATTAGATTTATTTCAACTAGGGTAATCCGGAATTACAAAAGTGCACACATCTAGAGTGCCTGGTGACATGTGTGTGTAGGTGAGACTGACTTATAAAAGTGCACTGGAGGCTGTTTTACAACAGTATTTCATAATGTATCTGATCTAAAACAAAGCAGGATTTGCCTCCTGGGATCACTGTGTACATACAGAGGAAACAAAGGGCTTACATCTTTCAACACAAAATATTTCAGTATAAATAGTGCACAGAAATGCAGCTAATCTCTAAGGCCTTCTGTCAACCATCTGCAGAAGAGGGAGGAAGAAAAAGCATTTGGAGAAGGACATCTTCAGCATTCAGGATGGGCTCTTTTTTTTGTAGCATAAAGCCCACATTTGAGAAGCACGAGGGGAAATTAAGCAGGAGAGCCTCTTTCAAATACCAAAGATTATGTCTTCTTTTTTCCTGGGAAAGATGACTATAGAATAGGCTGTGCTTTGGAATTATCTTCACCCTGTTAAATAAAGAACACCCAGGGAAGAAATTGAGGCAATGAGCCCCTAATTGCCAACAATACAAAACCATTTTTTCCTCTCCCTGGATCTATTCTGGAGTTATCCAACTAGTTCTGCACAAGACAAAGCCCTGTCATGGTGTTGGTGACACTCCCCCCAGCCAGCTTTTCTCGTCAGCAATGGGGATTATATTCAACTATATTTATCTCCTTCTGCCTTGTACTGATATTATCATGTCTCTGATGGTTTTGAACCATAGTTCCCAGTTACGTGCCCTCAGCCTCACGCTATAAAATCATCATCATCTTGGTGGACCTTATGGTAGGAGCTAGCGATCACTTCCCATAATGGATAAGTATTTAGTTGTTGTAAATGTGGCTCCACAGGAGTGCATTACTGGTTTCCTGATGCCTGATGAACATTTCAGTGAAACTGCAGTACTTTATGCACAGAAAGACAAATCCTATCAACGTACTTGACCACCTAATATCAGCCACATAAGATCATCTTAGAGGTATGCAAGGAAGAAGGTAATCTGAAAGTCAAAAAAGGGAAGGCATCTGGGGTTGCATCGTGTATATACTTTCGAGGTGCACCGACTGGTTAAAACAGCTTAATGTTTCCATTAAAAAAAAAAAAAAAAAAAAAACAAGATCAGATAAAGCATCTAAACACAAATTTGATGGTTAACCTTATAAAAAAACCTTCCTCGTGTGTTAGGTTGACAAAGTTCATAGGACTTATATTAACTCATCAGCTTACCCAAACTAGGTGACCACAAACCCCAGAGGACTGATTTTTTGAATTTCAACTCTTTGAGAGAAAATTAATGGAAATCAGGGACAGATTTCCAAAGGCACCGGGGAAAAGGAAGAACAGATGAATACTTTTGCTTATGTGCTAGATACACATGCAGAACATATATTTTTCTCAGCTTTGCTTCAAGATGGTGTATTTGGCAACATATTAGCCTGGGAAGAAGGAGTAGGAGTGTTTAAAATACCCTTTCCTTTGGATACTTAAACTGGTGATATAGATACTGAGTGTGTAAGGACTACATCACAATGATCCAGAGGCCTAAGAGCTCAAAGCTGTAAAGATAAGGTGACATCAATCACTGGCAGTCAGGTGGATTTGTGGTCTCAGCGCTTTCCTTCCATGAGGGCTGTCACTGCTTGCAATGAGAGAGAGTTAAGCTCATTTCCGATGTGGACAGCAAATGGAAGGAGAGGTTGCCTTCATTCAGTTCCTTTAGCAATTGCAGCAGCATGACTGATGTGGTGACAGTTAGAAAGAAGAAGAACTTTCCAGGAGAGTTACAAAATTGTGAAAAACAGTTTCTGGTAGGTTAGTTTATCTCTCTCTTTTAATATGTGTACCCCCTGCTGCAACAAAGAGGATAAAAAGAAGGTTAGTTCATTCAGCTGTGTTGGAAGAGGTTGGCTTCCCTGTTGGTGGGCTCTCTGCAAGGTATTTGGTCCTCTCAAACAATGGCAAGCTGGTGGGAGAGGTTGTGAGCAGAGTTGCTTACATATAAGGAAAGGTCAAGAGTCACTTGTTAGTCTGTTTAAAATTTCAGTTGAGCAGGGACAAAAGCTGCTTTATGATGGCAAAAATAATGTGAAAAATAACAGACTGTAGTCACATACTGAGACCTGCTCTACTTTCACTTGAATACCCATGTTTTTCCTATCAAAATCATGGTAGCACCATTGTATAAAACTTCCAGTGTTGAACACACCACAGCAAAAACACATTTAATCATGCAGTGAGTGGTGATCCTGCAACACAACAAACCAATCTTTCTGTGGCCAGACTTTGGAGAGACCTGAGGAACTCCAAGCCCTAGGCTTAGCATACACAATCCTCACAATGAAATCGAGAGATAAGATTCCCAAAATAGAGCACAAACATGATCTAAACAGAAGAACAAGGATTGCCTAGAGCTCTACAACAGGGAATATTAGATGCATGTGTTTGCTGAACTGCTATTCTGCTCTGGATTTATATGCTGGAAACAAAAGAGAATTGGAGTTATCTCTACCACTTCTACTGGGGATGAAGAATCTTCTCCTGAAAGCCAGATGACTGCTTCGTACTGGCTATCCTTCCAACCCAGACACCTTCTGCTCTTGTCTGTGGCATTACTTAGCAGTGCTATGCAGAGGTGCTCTGCCATTATTCATTATGTACCAGTACTGCTGGTGCAAGCAGCATTGTATGAAAGAGTTATGAACCTGTACGAGACAGTTTCTGCTTTTATATCCCATCTTTTTGTTAACTTTGGCCCAACATGAACTTGGGTGATCCTATACCTACCTAGTCTCTAGATCCCAGCACTCACTAGGGATTTGTCTCACTTTGCTGTGACAGTTACAAAGTTACACAATTCACAGGGTGCTCCAGGGATCTATGGTGATTGAATATAGGATTATTAGGCTTTGACTGGTGGTTTGACATCTTCCAAATCTCAGAAGAATATCTAGCAAGGTGCTAGACTGCTAAGTCCTTTCCTTGGATTTGGGTTATGGTCAGAATCTTCTTGGTTTAGTTTTTATTGCACCGTTTTCACTATGTATCACAGAATCACAGAATCACCAAGGTTGGAAAAGACCTTCAAGATCATCCAGTCCTACCATCCACCTATCACCAATAGTTCTCACTAACCCATGTCCTTCAACACAAAATCCAAATGTTCCTTAAACACCTCCAGGGTCGGTGACTCCACCACCTCCCTGGGCAGCCCATTCCAGTGCCTGACCACTCTTTCAGAGAAGTAGTATTTCCTAATGTCCAGCCTAAGTCTCCCCTGGAGCAGCTTGAAGCCATTCCCTCTAGTCCTATCACCAGTTACACGAGAGAAGAGGCCCACTCCCTGCTCACTACAGCCTCCCTTCAGGTAGTTATAGAGAGCAATAAGGTCTCCCCTGGGCCTCCTCTTCTCCATACTGAACAATCCCAGTTCCTTCAGCTGCTCCTCATGAGGCCTGTGCTCCAGACCCCTCACCAGCTTTGTTGCCCTTCTTTGAACCCACTCCAGAGCGTCAATGTCTTTCTTGCAGTGAGGGGCCCAAAACTGGATGCAGTACTTGAGGTGCGGCCTCACCAGAGCTGAGTACAGGGGGACAATCACTTCCTTGTTCCTGCTGGCAACACCAATCCTGATGCAAGCTAGGATGCCACTGGCCTTCTTGGCCACCTGGGCACACTACTGGCTCATGTTCAGCCGAGCATCAATCAATACCCCCAAGCCCATTTCCTCTATGCAGTCTTCCAGACACTCTGCCCTAAGCCTATAGTGTTGTCTGGAGTTGTTGCAGCCAAAGTGCAGGACCCAGCATTTGGCCTTGTTGAAACTCATCCCATTATGAGTGAGTATACATGGCTCACCTTTGTGCTTTCCCTATCAACCTTTCCTCTGCCTACAAAGATGCATTTTCGGGAGAAGCAAAGCCTAGAAAAGATAATTTCCTGCTTATGCTTTAGTTATCTAAGTGTACTTCAGAAAGATCTGTTCAGTTGAGATCTATTCTACGATCTGTACTACAGATCATATATCCAAGACAAACCTGTCTTTCAGAGTGCTTTGATCTGCATACTAATCTTAACCTTCTTCTAGTTGCTCTCATGCCATTACACTCTCTTGGGGAACTAATCCATAAACATCCTAACTCCTGTGCAGTTGACAGAGCATTTCTTTTCGGTTCTCATTTAAATATACATATATGCTCTTCTCTTTTGAGTCTGCATAAAGCTCTACATTGTGTACTGCACTGGATACTAAAACTAGCACAGTTGGCTTAAGTTTGCCTTTTTCAAAGATTTTCCTCCCCCTTTTCTCTTTTGAGAAATACAAAGACTTTTGTATCCTTGTAGACAAAACGTTTCAAGAAGGGGAATCGCAAGGCATTAAAAACCCCCATCACCTCTCCCACTGCAATTTGAAATCAATTCTCAGACAAGTATGAACACATGACAATTCTATGGTACTTTCCTGTATATTTTACTTTTCAGAGCATTCCTGAGGGAACATGGAAGCAGAGATAAACATTTGTATTATTTTATCTGCACATCTCTAGAAACTGTAGCACTGTAGAATTCCTTCCACCACCTGTGAAAAAGAATTCCTGTATCGTCAACAGTGTGTTTTGGTTTTCCCTCTGAACCTCCAACATTTCCACAATTTGCACAATGACTTCTGGCAATAACAAAGCGAACATATCAGCATTAGAAAGGTGTCTTTTCAATTCAGAATGTGAGAGACGATTGATTGTCTCTGGAAATGGATGAAGAGACGCTTGGGAGGAAGAGAGAAGGACAGGAGGATAAAAATGCATTAAATATAAGGTGTAGGGAAAAACACACAACAGAGAGGCCCAGGTGACTCCAAGCTGAAACAAATACAGGCACAGAGATATGGATAGTAGCAAAATTTTGAGTCAGCCTGATCACAGGACTTGCTCGGTGACTGTACTTGTGAAATAGCAACAGAGCCCAGCAAGTCTAAATAACAAGTCCTTATCAGCACTACAGCGATAGAGCAGCAACACTCCCACTATCTTGGGAAAACCTTAGAGTAGAAATAAAGGTCAAATATGAACATATATGGAGAGCTGTTATCAAAATATTGACTATGAAAGCTCATGAAGTTTCAGCTGTGCCCATTTAGTCACCTGGCACTTTATCTGGAAGCCAATTCTTCCAGCCTGCCCAGGATCCCAACCAAAATCAAAGACTGTTTCCTTTGCACTGGTGACTTTCAATATAGGTAACCTCTGGCACAGGACCCCCTGCTCCTGACTGGCATGTCAGAACATGCTACATGGACCAAGGTGGTCCATACAGGATATCTGTAATAGTTGGTAGCACTATGTCATGAACAGATATCACTATAGGAGCAATCAAAGATGCAATGTGTAACAAGAACTTTTCAAGGAATAGGAAAGGAAGTCCTTATTTGGATCCCAGCAAGGGACATTTTTTCCAAAATTTGATGTAAATTCTGCTCCTATTCTCCATCACTGAATGCTTATAACTTAGCAATGTTATGTCCATGAGATAGAACTAGCTAACCAGTTCCCTAAGAGCAAGGCATAGAGAGGCTAAAGTATACATATTTACATATACATATATATACATATCATTGCTGTGGAAAGCCTGCAGCAAGTGCCCCGGATGCAGGGGAAGCTGCAGGGACAGCTGCAGTTGCTCCTGACATTGTTTTGCTGCCCACTTGTTGATGGAGCCATCTCAGTTCCACCACACCTGCAGCCACCCACAGCTCTTCCGCCTGTTCTTATTTATTTGGTCATTTGGCACATGGGAACCAGAGCAAACCCAAAGGTTGCTGTGGCCTCAGTGATGGCTGAAAACCTCCAACAGCTCTGCCCTCCATGGCAGCAAACAGCCAGGCTTCGTGCTGAGCTCCTGGAAATGTTCCCAGGGCAGGAGTTCTCCAGTGATCAATGTCTTACAATGACTGGCTGATAAATTTGAGACAATAATAAATAATAAATAAAATAAATAGTAAATAAATAAAATGAAAAAATAAATTTGAGACCTTTGTCTGCAGGAGGTGATATTAGGTAGTCTGGGCTGTTACCATATTGGGAAAAGCAAAATTTACTGATAAGGTTGAACCACCAATTGTTTTCACTGTAGTCTTGTACCAAATCATGTAGTTAAACACAAATTATTGATTTTTGCTTGGTTGTGTTTTTTTTTTTTAATTCATTCTATATTTGACTTACAAACAGACGTGTTATAACTGAAAGCCTAATTTTCCCATTATCTATTAAATCCGTGTTCCATAACTTGAAGATAACAAACTTACTGCAATTAAATGATTAGAATATTGCTTTCAAAACACTTTACCATGAATGTGCATTTCTCATCTAGCAAGCAATATCACTCACCCACTCTACAATTACTTAACCTTGGGCACAAGAGCTAGTCCATTCTCAACGTGTAAGCAGAATGATAACTGTTTAAGCCCTTACTGCCTTATAAAACAGTTTGATTTGTCATAATTATCCTGTGACAGGCTCTCTGATGCTTTAGTTAGATTGCTTCTTGTGCCTGAGCTGTCATTCACTTTGTGCTAAGTGCAGTATGAACATTCGTTTTCAATGAATCAGTGGCAGAACCATAAGTCATCCAAGGCGGCTGACTCACAGTCCCATGACTGTTAGCAATAGGCACAGTGGACAGTTTTAAATAAGTATTAACATGTTTGACTGGAGTTGGTGTTCTTAAAAAAAAACACAGATCTATCCATCAGAAAGAGTCCACATATCAGCCAGTTTAATGCAGAGCTGAGTCTCACATAGCAGGCGGAGCACCAACCAGTTATCTGAGTTGGTTTGACTGGCAGGTCAGCTACAGACATCTGTAAATCAATTAAACAATTTCACTCTTACCTTGAAGTTGTTTTAAAGCATAAGGTACAGTTCTTGCAAGACAATCCTGGGAGAAAGTAAACATGCTATGAATGATTAGCTAACTTGACCTCAGCTTTCAAGTGTAACAATGTCTTTTATATGGAAAGTTGGTAAACACCAATGAAAACTGATGTGTGACTGCAATTAACATTGCTGATTACTGTTGCTGTTTTGCCACCCACATTCTCTAAGAGGCCACTAGAAAACATTCTCTTTTCGAACCTCATTTACTAATGCTGTCACATGACATGCAGAGGTCATGTTTTTCACAGTGATACACCATAATACACTTTCAAGCTCTGCAGTATTTTGTGCATGCGGGCCTGTTTCTTCCTATTCAGATATGAACACAGCAAACTTAGAGTTAGTTCTAATTTACTGCAGTGAGAGAAGTTTCACCCCCTTTATCACAAACCTGTAGCATGAAACACTGCTATTACGAAGCACGAAACCCCCATGAAGAACCTCAGCCAGGTGAAGTCATAGAACCACAGAATCACCAAGCTTGGAAAAGACCTCTAAGATCATCCAGTGCAATCGTCCACATGTCATCAATATTTCCCACTAAACCATGTTCCTCAGTACAGCACCTAAAGGTTTCTTGAACACCTTCGGAGACAGGGACTCCACCACCACCCTGGGCAGCCTGTTTCAGACCTGACCACTCTCTCAAAGAAGTATTTCCTAATGTCCAACCTGAATCTCCCCTGGCACAACTTGAACTGGTCATTCCCTCTAGTCCTATTGCTAGTTACATGGAAGAAGAAGCCAAGCCCCACCTCACCACAACTCTTTTCAGGCAGTTGTAGAGTCAATATGGTCACCTCTGAGCCTCCTCTTCTCCAGACTGACAGTCCTGGTTCCCTCAGTTGCTCCCCATAAGACCTGTGCTCCAGATCCCTCAGAGCTTCACTGCCCTTCTCGGAACACACTCCAGGGCTTCAATGCCTTTCTTGTAGTGAGGGGCCCAACAAGCCCATGTAAGAAAGGAAAAGCATATTTGATACAACCTGAAAATAGAGCCTACGTGACATAGTATCAGTCAGCATCCCACAGTATGGAGCTCCCCAAAAGGGTCCTAAAGGAGTCTTGTATGAAGACGAAGGCTGAAACGGGAAGGAAAGAAAGCTAAGCATGAGCTGAGCAAGGGTTGAAATGCAGGAAAGACTTTGACAAGGTCAACGAACTTAATTAGAGCAAAAACTTTGAGCACGGGGGCAGGAGGATGGTTAAAAAGAAGGAAAACTTTGGACTTTGTTCACTGGTATTATTTGAGGATGTGTGTCATTTCTCTGTGTACGTGGGAGCACACTGCTACAGTCATTCTGCATGTGCAGGAATCTGGGCAGCAGACACTGGCAGACTACACAGGGACATGTTTTTGTGCAGGTAGAAGGCTTGTTGTTGTGTGGACTCACAGATATTGATTTCAGAATGGATGGAGATGTGGCACCTTAATAATGCTTAGATCAAAGAAATACTCAAAATAATTAGACTTGCTGAAGCAGGGAATAAGGTCTCATGAGCAGATGCAGTTCATTCAGTGTTTGTTCACAAAATGTACACAGAGAAGCCAAGCATGAATGTGGGAGATTGTAGATACGGACTACTTGAGCCACTTCTAAAAAACTTCTTCAGAGGTGTTAGTGAGCACAAAGAACCCAATCCACTTGGAGCCCTCATGAGCACCTGGCCATGCTTCTCTGAACCGTCCTCAGAGCCAGTATTCCGGCAAAACAAACAGCAGTCAGGCTCCTGAAGCCATGTAAAACCTTCCTCTCTTCCCTTTTTTGAGTTTAAAGAGCCCAGTGATTTGGAGATGGCCTCTTACTGCTACTGGGGAAGTGCTTCTGTGATTACACACTGGTTGGCTGTGGTTATCGTTCCCATTGAAGTCATCTGGCACACACAGAGAAATAGCCAGTCTCAGCTAGATGCGCACAGCTGAAACCAGGGCTTGCAGGAGCTGGACTGGGGAGGTCCAAAATACTAGACTCAATTACCAAGAGACTGAAGGTAGAGTCTTTACCAGCAAAAAGGAAATGCTTAGTGACATAACCCAGGAGGTTTTCTTTCCAATATGAAGATCTATATATATGGAAAACAAAGACATTTTTCCCCTTTCACTTTCGTGAATGAAAAGAGTTTAAAACCTTCCTCTCTGGAGGACAAGTTGGAAGAAAGATGTGATGGTTTACACACAGAGGCAGAAGAGGTCTTCAGTGAAATAAGCATGTGAATAAATAATTTATGATGCTGAAAACACTATATTTATTGCAATAAAAACATGAAGTCAGTTCACACCTTGCATGGTTGCTAATGAGATCTGTAGCAAAAATAATCAGATGTTCACCTGTGATTCAGCAGACCAGACACATCTGTTCTTTACCATCCACAGGTTCTCAGCCCCAAAACAGAAGAATACCAACTCAAATCCTGCATGGCCAAAAAGATGCCAACAAGATATTTTTTAAAGTAGTAGGCTCATTGCTTCCAAACACTTGACAGTGAATAATTATTTAAAGAGAGGCACCGGTTTTTGGTAGAGATGATGATTTGTACTTAGCAGATCTAAAATATTTCCCCAGATTTGCCATCAACTTCTTCTGTCCTTTCTTGGCAAGCAGTTCAGTCTTTATGGGTTTCAGCTTGTCTGTGTGTAAATAGAGATAACATCTATGGACCAAGAGTATATTAAACAGCTTTTCCTTCTCTTCACAAGCTGTCTGTTAGCAGCATGATTCTGCATGTGAATTATCACTGGTCAGTACATTACTTCACATATGCTACTTTCCAATATTTGTTATTTAAAACTGAAACTGTGATAAGCAGAATTGCTTTGGCTCACTTGTTCATTTTGTTTTCCATATTCAAAGAATGTAAAGCAAATCTCTCTTGAGCACAGTGGGGGAGATTAAAAAAAAAAAAAAGACGTGTGATTGAAAAGGAAGATGTACTTGACACAGAATAAACAGAGCACTTCATTGTGAAGCTTTAACATATTATTGAAAAACTGGCCACAAACATGTTTGCAATGAGTTATCACTGCTAAATTAGAAACACATTGTTATCCTATTCCAAAGCTTTAAACAGAGCAATTCACCACTACCTCACTCCATTCACAGGTCAGTCCTAATGTCATTTACCATGTGCCAGGCAGAAAGAAAATCATAACTGCTTTGCACTGGTTTGAAGAGTAATAATTAAAATCCGAACAGGGAGCCAACCCTGCCTTTTTCTGTGCAACGGTGAGGGGAGTGAATAGAGGCAAACAGGCTGCGTTCATTCCTCCACAGCAGCTGGGGACTTTCCAGATCTGGTGCTTAACAGAGTGGTAAGCAGAACATCAATTAAACAGGACACGGGCACAGAGTGTACACCATGACCTGGGGAGGTTGAGCTCCCAGCTTTACAATAAAGCTGGATCACTGCATTGCATCGTACAGCTCTTGACTTTGTCAGTTTCCCATTGCCACCTCTGTAAGCAAAATAAAAGGAGGCAAACTCTGCCTATACTTTTCTGCCTACTTCTGTATTTTAATTCCATTATACTAGTCACACTGTGACCTTCTTGTGGAAATTGCAGGTGGCAGGCAAAAGAGTCTGTTTATTTTGTATCTGTTAGATAATAAATCATCTCTACTCCTTTCATTTGTAAGGAATATGGCTTACATTGAAAATATAACTGAAAACGTAATATGGCCTACAAGGAAAACGTCTTACATTTTCACAGGTTTGATCTTTAAAGATGTTTTTAAAGAAACTGGCACTTAGACAAGTGTTTTAGCTGCCTCAGCACTGTACCTTTTCTGCTTTACTGCACTTCATACAACTTGCATCTGTGGTTCTTGGATCAGAAGTGTCATTTAGTAAATAGGGAAAATAGCTAGAGTTATAATTATTTATCACAAGCATGTAGAAGATTAATTTCATCTTGTTCTGAGCTGAATCCTTTAAATTATGCATCATCATGAAGCTGAAAAATATTCCAAAGCAGCACCCCAAAAGAGAATTTGGACAGGAACTGGGCAGAGTATTAAGTATCCACAGAAGAGCCAGTTTGAGCCCAGAATAGACAAGGATGTCTCCTATCTGTGAGGAGGAAACCAGTGTTCCATATCCTTTTTGGTGTTTCCTACGCATTTTTAAAGAGTCTTTGGACTAAAGAAACCCTAGCAGGCATGTAGAACCCACAGAAATTTGGATTCAAGGGAAAATTTCATCTTGACAAGAAGTAGAAGATACTGAGAGGACAAAAAAAGAGAAACCTTGGTATATTTTTGTCATTAAAAGCACCAAACCATCAAGTGGTTCAACCACAAAATATAGTGTGGCAAGAAGATTATGTTCCAAGAAAAGCCATGCCTCTGAAGCCCTTTTATACCCCCTCAGTAGGACTTTACCCCACCCTGTATCTTAAGGATTCATGATTTCCTTAGGTGGCTGTGGCAATGTCCCAAGCAAACTGGAGGCCTTCAAGTTTAAAACAAAAGAAAACAATCCCTTCCTAGGGAGTTTCTTCCCGTCAAGCATTTTTGTGAGGAATCCAGCCTCTCCTGAGAGATCTGGCTGGCAAAATCTAGAAAACAAATGTTTAAGAGCTTCCTTAGGCCTTCTCAGTCGCCTCGGCTGCTATGGAGAGCAGGCTGCTTTGACTGTGTCCAGGGTGACTTGTTGTGGAGGGCAACAAATCCCCCGGCCCTGGTGCTGCAACTGCCAGGGTTCTCTAGGGCAGCAAAAGGAAGCTTTGACACATTTCACTGCTCTCTCAGTGACCAAGGAAGGCCAGAGCAGGACTGATTCTCCTTTTATGTCTTGCTTCTTGTTCACTGCTGAGCCCATTTTTCTTGCAAAGCAGACTTACAGATCTCTGTGAAACAGGGGTTTCCCACAACAACAACCCACACCAAACTATAACCCTGGGGAGGGAAATGTGATGGAAAAGAGAGTGGGGTTTCAATTCCCATTGCCTCAGACCAACAGATGCAGGAAATGGGAGTTGGCCAACATCTCCAGGAGATCTCTTGGCAGACTCAGTGCCCGGAGATGGGCCTGGAGAGCCTGGTTCTCTTCTGACCTCTTTTTTCTCTTCCCCAAACTGTTTTTGTGTTTTAGCAAGTGAAAACATAGCCTTTGGAGCAGCAGTAAGGTGATTTCCACTTCTATGAGATGGGTCTCCCTTCCTCTCACATTAAAAGCTGAGCTCTGCTCTGACTACTGTTTAATTTCATTGAATGATGAAACCGTAGAATGGCTTAGGTTAGAAGGGGCCTTAAAGGTCACCCAGTTCCAACCCACTGCCATGGGCAGTGTTGCCAGTCACAGATCAGGCTGTGCAGAGCCCCCTCCACAACTTCTTTGGGCAACCTTTATCAGTTCCTCACCACTATCTCAGTAAGAAAATTCTTCCTAACATCTAAGTTAAATTTCCCTTTTTTTGCTTAAGCCATTCCTCACTGTCACTATTAGACCATGCAAAAGGTCTGTCCCTCTCCTTTTATAAACTCCTCTCAAGTACTGGAAGGTTGTAATGAGGTCTCCCTGAAGCCATCCTTCTCCAAGCTAAACAAGATCGACTCCCTCAGCCTTTCTTCATGAAAGAGGTGCTCCAGCCTTCTGATCTTTGTGGCCCTCCTCTGGACCTGCCCCAACAGCTCCATGTCCTTCTTGTGCTGGCAGCCCCAGGTCTGGACGCAGTAATCCAGGTAGGGCCTCACAAGAGCAGAGCAGAAGGGGAAAATCACCTCCCTCTCCCTGCTGGCCACCCATCTTTTGATGCAGCACAGAATACTGTTGGCCTTCCAGGCGCACGCTGCTGGTTCATGTCCAGCTTTTCATCCACCAAGACCCCCTAAGTACTTCTCCACAGGGCTGCTCTAAATGAGTTCTTCACTCAATCTGTACATGTATTTGGGATTGACCCAACCCAAGTGCAACAACTTGTACTTTACACACTTCTCTTTCCCAAAACTCCTACTAAACAGTCCCCATCTCCAGCCTTTTCTCTTGCCCCTCACCCTCCAGGTTTCTATCACCAGGGTATCTGCATAGCCTCCAGACTGTTACCACCACAAAATTGATGGGTTTGGGTGCCAAGATGGGTCTGGCTTCAACTTCTCAGGATGCTGCAAGGGAGGAAATCAGCTCTGCCAAAGCAGCCAGCCTGCTCCATAGCTTTGGGACAGGGAAAGAGCCACTTGCAGCCCATATAGGCACAGATAAAATCCTGTTCTGAGCTTCCTTGGATCTCAGTAGAAAAACTGCCTTGTGTCACCTATAGGACTTAGAGCTTTTCACAAGTACTTCAGGACATTTATCCCTTAGGTCTTTCAGCAGAATAAACAGAGCTCAGAGAATTAACCCTTCCCAGACACACAAAGCAGATGTCAGCACTGACAGACCCCTGCTTACCTGCCAGCCCACCTGTGTCTGCCGGGTGCACCCTGTCTTCACAACTCACCCACCATCCCAATTGCTTTCCAAGTTTCATATTTCAGATTAGCATTTACTCTTTTTACCAACATCTTTCATCAACTTTTGTAAAGTGAGCAACAAAAGTCAGCTGGTTTGACTTCATTCATCTGTCTGTTTCAAATCAGATCTGAACAAATGAGTCAAAATGATTTACTTCGAAACTGAAGAGAAATTGAAAACTTACCAAAATGATGCATATCTGTTCCTTGTTATTATATTTACATGTTCTATGTATGCATGTGTATACATTACACATATATATTAATAAACATGTAAATATATCAGTGTATGATATGCACTGTATAGTGTGTAACAGACAAATCTATTTCTTGAATGTGAAGCATTGCTTGCATCCTGCATTGGTGTGGGTCTGGTTATTGCAGTGAAATTTGTATGGACATAATTTCTGACATTGGACAGCTGAGTCTGGTCACACATCTTAGTTTCCTGGCACATTATTCTAGGGTCTGTTCTGATCCATTTAGATATTAACACTGAATTTTATGTACAGGCTTTTGCATCTACAGAATTTTTGCAACAGCAAAATGCGGAGCTAAAGCTCCTATAAAAGAAGTGGATGTTAACCAAATCACCAGCATATCTGCAGTGCATATCTGCCATACTCTGACATTGGTATTAGACTATCATTCCCTTGTCGTGATTCGAACATGGAAGAAAAGAGGAACTATGAAGAAACTTTAAAACTGTTTGAAAACAAGTATTCCTTATTACCTTTTAAAAGATTTTTGTTTGGCTCAGAGATTTATTTTGTTTCATTTAAAAGTTTTGTTCTCTCTGCTCCAGAGATGTTTTTTAACAAGTTCTATCCTTTTTCTGGATCTATATTAGTATTAAATATTGAAGATTTAATTCAAAACACATTTTTTATCCAGGCAGTGCTGTATCCAAAGACGATTTCTTGGCTTCAAGTATATCTGTCCTTAATCTATGGGTCAGATTTTCAACAGCTATTTTATGTTGATTTACACATGCTGGCAGGCAGGATCATTGCCTCAAACAAGCTGAGGCCTAAACTAATTGCCATTATCTCATTAGGCAGCTGTAGAGAGAATCCAGTCCTGATGTATTTACATGTTTGTACAAGTTGTGAAAGCAAGAGCAGGGAAAATAATATAGTGATTTCTTACAGTTTTAATATATTGATCCAGATGCTACAACTTCTTCATCTATTACTACCAGCTGACTTCAGAGACACAATACTATTACCAGAAGCAGAACCTGGCTCTTTAGGCACAAGTAAGGTGACCAATGCTGCATACAACACAGACCGTCCCTCCCAAAATGCTGATGATCTCAACAAGACAGTCACAGAGCAGACAGTGAGAAACATAATCAAGGAGCTGGCTTAAGGGACAAATATTAATAAATTATTATAATAACTATTATAATAATTTTCTATGACTACATGAGAGACCATTACCTGTTTGATGATACAGCAAGCATTGTTTTGTTCTCTGGTCAAACAATAAGTGACAAAAGAGTATCCTAGCTGTCTTTCCTGGCTTGTAATGTCAATGGTATCTAGTCAGTGGCTGATTCTAATAAAGTCATCTGGCTTTTTTGGGAAAAGCAGGAAGGGAGGGCAGCAGCTTGATGGGTGACCTCAATTCGCTGAGCTGCATGGCCAGTTTTTTAGATTCCCCTTTTATAAACACTGTAATTATCTGTTGTACATAATTCCTGTTACAATTCTGATTGGAAAATGGAGCTGCTTAGTGAAGCTTACAAGCCAACATCTGTTCGATAACAGACATCTGTGCCAGAACAGCAAATCAGAGCCAACTGAGATGGGGTGCTCAAGTGACAGCCATGCACAGATCCACATCTGTATCTGCTGCCATGGATGATTATTGGTTCTACTTTCAGCAAAGTGTTTGTAATCCAAACTAAGTTCACTCACACTGTTTTCCACATCTCACAGATATCCCAATGTTGATCTTTAAAGAAAAGAAACCTCCTTGCCAGTGATGTCCAGCAAGGGCCTTTAAACAAAACGACTTCTATAGGTAAAATTCCCAACCTGCTGTTCCACCAGCAAAGCAGCACGTTCCAGGGCAGGAAAGCCTCACCCACTTCTGACTATACTTTTCTTGTGTGTTAGTGAATTATAGACATGTCTCACTGATTGTTTTACCAAACTTTTTCTTTTCCTCAGGTTTACCTCAACAGATACTTACAGTTCCAGCCTCTTCTTCCCTCTACCAGGATAAAGCTCTGTTTTACAGCAGTGAGTGCAGCCTACATCCAGTGACTCATAAGTGCTAGCAAACTGGACAGTTCTGTCTGCGAGTAGGTATTGCAAACCATTCTGATATGTGACATAACCAAATGAAACATATTCTGTTCTTCCAATCTTTCTGCTTTAATTTCCTCACTATCAGCTGAGCCAAAACATGCTATGAGTATTTCTTCTTATTCACAAGTCAAAAGGTATGTGCTTAAGTGAGGAAGAACTTTCAAATGAAGAAAACAAGTAAATAGATAAACAAGAAAGAAATATTTAATACAAATCACTTTAGAATACTATAAGATGGTCAAAAGTTTACTAATATGAATAGATGCTGCTCTAAAGGCTCCCATCGCATGGAACCAATAAGCTTTTTTAGAGGTTAATTGAAAAGTCTAGAGCACACAGTGCAACCAAGTAGTACTAGGTGTGATGGACAGCAAAAGGAAGCTTTATGGTGTTGGCTGTACAGAAAAATTGCTGCCCCACACCCTCTCCTTAGAAACACTTGGTGTTAGGTGAGCTAAAAGTCCCAATCACATCACAGCATACCCTGGCTGGCGGTGAATGAGTATTTTGAAATGCTGTGGAGAGGTGAAATGTGAAAATAGTTCCATGGGCTCAATCCTACATTACCTGCTCATATAAACTTCTGAAAGCAGTGTGCCAAATTTGGATGACTGTCTGCTTATGCTTTCAACTGGACTCAGCAAAAGCAAAACATGGTAAATGAGGAAGGAAGGGAAGATTCTCTTTCACTTCACTATTATCCTCCTCACTGTCTGTCTGGTGTCCCTCCAACCAGCTAAAGGACAAGGCTATGGACCAATCTCTGTATCTGCCTCCACAACAGCATCCACATGCTGTTTCTCTGCTGATATTTATAAAGTACACTACAACTGTCCTAAATGACAAGATGTATGAGGAGCAGCTGAGGTGCCTGGGTTTGTTCAGCCCAGAGCAGAGCAGGCTGAGGGAAAGCCTCATGAATTCTGCCGAAGGGACAGCATGGAGCTGCATCAGGGGAGGGGCAAGTGGGGGTTAGGGAAATATTCTGCATCAGAGGATGGTGGGCATGGAAAAGGCTGCCCAGGACAGCAGTCACAGCCTCAAGCTACTGGAATTCAAGGAGCATTTGGACAACAGTCTCAGACACACAGTCTGATTTTTGAGTAGTTCTGTGCTGAGGCAGGAGTTGGACTCAATGAAGATTATGCGTCCCTTCCAACTTGGGATATCCTATGATTCTTTGACTCTATGGCCTTAATCAGAATCAGATCCCATTACTGGTCTGTGTGCAAACATCAACAATAGAAATTCAGGACAAGAAAAATGTGGAATCTCAGTCAGCTGAATGCAAAGCTATCTGATGACAACAAATTTTGAACTTCAAATTGCAGTAGTTTGATTGGCAATCATAGGTCAGTCACAAGCCCTCCATCCCCAGAAGTGGGCAGATCCCCTTTCCTAGAACCTAACCAGCCCTGCTGAGCCTGGATCCCCTTCCAGGCTAAGTGCAGGAGTTCCATGCTAAGTGCAGACGTCCTTCTGGTGGGATGTCTCTGAATCTTGCCTCTCCATGAGGCTGTTAGAGATTACTTGAGGACCTTAACTTCAGGAAAACTCAACTTCAGATGACAGATTCACTGTGCTTTTTGGTTGGATCGTTTCCCAGCTGTCTGAGAACACAGGCTGCAAGAAACTAGTTATTATATTGTCCCCAACACAGCCTCAAGATTTCGGAGTGGAAATGATTAGACATGTGAGCCAAGGGACGTGCAGGCAATCACGTAAAGCTCTGTGCCTCTAAGAAGAGATGAAACTTAATACAGCAGCTGTGACTCAGAGTGGTATTTGCATATCCTTGATCAAGGAAAAAAAAAAAGTGACAGGGAGCTCAAGAAGAGCAGGATTTGGGAAGAGGCAAAAAGAAAAGTATAGTCAGAAGTGGGTGAGGCTTTCCTGCCCTGGAACGTGCTGCTTTGCACCTGGAAATGTCTGCCTAGGCACAGTCCTACCACCGCCCACTCTCCTCCCCACGCGATATATTCCCATACAGGCTGTTACAAGCAAGCAGAGACTGTGGTATCTGGCTTTGCCCTGTTTGGGTAAGGTGAGCTTTTTGGGTTCTGTATGTCAGCAGGGGGGAATTCCACACAGAATGGCAGAGTTATCTATACACGTTTTTACACAATTAAACTCAAAGATGGATGTGCAATTTCCTCTTACTTTGGTTCCCGAGAGTCAGACATTATGAAACTGGTGACTTCTGTGATTTTCTGTTTAAGAAATAATTGCTGAAACCCCACGAGGTCTGAAATAAGATACTGTATTATTTTCACACACCCACATATACACAAAGCAATTTTACTAACTGAAATTAAGATTATTCCCCTTAATCATCAGCACCCATAAAAAGGTTTCTACTTGAAGTGTAAACTGGGAGAAGGGTGGAAAGAACCACTTTCAGTGGCACAGCTAATTGTCCTAGAACTTTAAAGGCAACTCATTAGTTTAACAACAAGATCAGGATAAAAGGGAGCACCACACTTTACATCAGTGGAAATTCTTTTCTCCTTGCCCTGGTGGCAGAAACACGTCCAACAACACAAACATATAACCAAAGATGTATGTGTTGAAAGAATTCATACAGTGCAATGAAGTATGTTCCTTTTCTCTTTCTGACAAAGGAATCAAATCCTGCTTTCAACTGGAAATTCCATGACAAAAGATGCCTTTTAAAGGAAGGGCGAACTCCTGTGCTGATGGGGTAAAAAGAATAGGAAACTACCCCAGAAAGACTGTAAATACAGCAACGTGCTGAGGATTGGGAGACAAAGCCAGGCTCTCTGAGAACTTGCATTTCACCAGTGGTGTCTTAACATCATGTTAGGATGGAGGCACCACCTGGAGGATGTTTGATGGTGTCCCCACATGCAGCTCTTCATGTGTTAAGATGGGGAATCCATGACCTAGCAAAGCCAGATTGGTCTCTGTGGTGTGCTGGGCAACAGGGAAGGCTAAGACACACCCTTAGGAAATGCCAATTTGTCAGCCTGCCTCTGTGTTGGGGTGGGACTGAGTGGTGGGGTTGCTTGCTAGATCCCTTCATAGCAGGAGAAAGGAGCTTGTGAAGGCCTACTGCTGGAAATCACATAGGTCCAGCAAAAGGATCTCCAGAGCTATTCAGTTCTTTGGCCTGGACCTCCTTATACCTCCTTGCTGTGGCAGGTTTCATTCCTGCAGAATAAGCAGATGCTTGCACACACAAGCAAGTTCTTCTGAGCCAGGAATGGGTGTCCTGTATTGAAGGTACCAGATGAGGGCTTCAGTGACTTCAGCTCAGCTTTTTAGATCTTCTCCAGAGCTACCAGGAGACTGCAGCATGTCCTACAGCAGATGCAATGCAAGGGTGATAAGATCAGGTGGATTTCAAAGCATCCTCATCAAAACAAGAACGTACAGAACAAATGTGAGAAATTGTTCCTTTAAACTTTCTTAGGAAGTTTAACATGATAGTAACTTAAAACTGGTAACCATAAGGCCTCACAGACTTCCTGTGAAATACTGAATCATTCTGGTTTGTTTGGTTGGTTTGTTGGCTGGTTAGGTTTTGCTTTTGTTTCTTTTTTTGCAGATGACTTTCTCTAGATCGTTTTACACATCCATGGTAAAGCAGACAGCAGAAATTTCGTTACTCCTACAATCTCCTTCTCTCTGCAGATCCTGAACACACATTCTTTTGCTACCTGCATGAATAGGTTAACTTTATTTTCTTACGTTAACACAACCATTTGCTGCAAGAGAATGTCATAACTGGATATTGATCTGTTTAAAATAAATTGGACAGGTCATTTCTTTTCCCTGTGAGCCTCATCTTCCCCATGGCACTGGCAGAGCCAAAGCATGGCAGAGCTCCCCTCTGCCTCACTACACCACGTTTTACTTCCCAGCTGCCTCATGCAGTGAGTCTTTCTCTTCACTGTGGTGACCTTTTCTAGTTTCATTTTTCGATGTTCTCTTCCCTTTCTGTGTATGGAAGACTTAGCCCTCCCTCTTCTCATTCTGTTCCTTTCCTTCCTTCCTTTTTGAGGCCTTTGAGGATAATTTTGGCTGAAGATTTCTACAAGAAATGCAAAGGAACCTAAAACCACAGGATACCCAAACAGCAAATCTTAAGATTCGAACCTCAATGCCCAGACTCGTTTTAAGGCATGGAAAACCATAACCCAGTGCCCTCAAATTTATCAGCTTTCTCATTAATTGGAAAGAAAGTTTTCAAGCCAAGATGCCAGGTCAGTGTGAACAATCAGAAGTGGTCCCAGCAAAACGCATCGCTGTTTCCAGCAATTTGATTGAAATTTTGTGTTGAGGGATATGGTTTAGTGAGAACTATTGGTGATAAGTGGATGGTTGGACTGGATGATCTTGTAGATCTTTTCCAACCTTGGTGATTCTGTGATTCTCTGAAATGTCAGCTCTCCTGGATCTGATCATCCAGCACACAAGATGCAGAAAGTGTGACTTGTCATTTCAGCACCTTATCTCTCTCATCCTATACTTAATCATTTCCGATAGACTTCACTGTTTGTCATGCAGGTACTTATTAACCAAAATTAATCATCTGGACATCACTGGCTTGGTTTCTTATCTGGAAATGATATTGTGATCACATTTTACATGCACACACAAATTAATGCATGAAACAGAAAAGCAGACCCTGCTAAGCCCAGGCAGTATAACAAATACTTTCTTTTCCAGTTAGCACATCTCCAAGGCCTCCCTATTTATGTGTACTTTCACCATCTTTTCTTGAGATGAAAAGAAGTTCTGGGGATGCCTCTTTTGTAAACACACCGACCCTGTGAAAGATTCTCTCTAGAGCCACAGACCAGTAATTGTCAATCTAAAAAGACAACTGTACTATGTTAGTAAATATCTGCGCCCATGCAAAACACACGTAGAAATCAGGATATGCACATATAATTTGGTCAGTAGATGGACCATATTGTAAAAGTGTTTGCATGTTGGTGGTCCTCAAACCTTTCCCATCTTCTCTCAAGTATATCAAATCACATATCCTGATCTCCAAGATTATCCAAAATCACAGTCTTTTCCCTTGCACTGTCCTGTATGCACAGTACATAGCAGCACCACACCCCGTTTCCAGCCCATTAAAAACAAGAGCTAGGCTAATTAATCCTTTAATAAGGTCATCAGCCACCCCAGGGCACAGTACATGACTTATTGTGTAGATAGTCACATGCAGGGCATCATCTCTTTGAGCTGGGAGGGATCTGGGGCAGTGTGCTGCAGGTGAGACCTACCCTTGCCAACCAAGACATACAATTATGGATGGGGTTGCAGACTCTCACCTTTATACCACGGGTTCTCCCACTGCACAAGCCAACCCTTCACACATCTCTTGTCATGTGGCTCTATGTCCCACATGCTCCAGTAGGTCCTTCCATCAAGCCATTCTGCATGGAAACTAAGGCAGAGAAAAATGGCTGATTAGGGGGGAAAAAAAAAACAAAATCAAGATAAAGGCAAAAATTATGCAGGCTTGTGGCTCAGGATTGTGATAGAGAGGGCATCAGAGAAGGGTGTCAAGCAGAGCACACAAGGTAACACCAGCAGCACAGGGATGTATCCAGAGATGCTCTGCTGAGATGTGTGGGTGGAAGCAGACCCTCGACCACTGCAAATACAGGTTCTCCTCCTGATGGAGTTATTACTGAATAGACTGTGAGTAAACAGAACAACTCAACCTCTGTGATTCTCTATCAGGTTCCTCTTGCTGAATTACCATTAGGAGTGTCACTGTTGCCTCTTCAACTTCTTGTGTGCTCAAGAGAAGGCAGCTGGTACTCCCAGTGATAGTAACACCTTTCCTGGCATTTGCGAACCTATCTTCACACGGAAATCTTCTCTTTAAGCCAGAGAGGTCTGGCTTTGCTCCTATTCTTTTATTCCATTCTCCCCTCCGTGCTGGTTCCTGAAAATGGATCATGTGTGTTTGTATTAGTAGTAAATCTGACTGCAGTTTTTTCCAGTGGAGAAATCCCATAAGACTTCCTTTTTCCCACTCCACATGTTGTTGATTAAAAATTTTCAGTGTTTTTCTCTTCTTAAGCACCAAAAACTACATTTTCTATTCTAGAATCCTGAATAGTAATTTTCATGACATTACTTGAAACAAATATAATAGAAAGAACATATATATTTGGAGATCATTTCTGCTTGTCAGGATTATGCTGCGTCTGTCCTGTTATACTACATTAATGTGAATCTCTGGATATTGCTGGAGATTGGAATTGGCAGTCCACTTTGGCTCTTTCACAGATGATTACAGCAGTGCTTCTGAAAGCAGGATAGTACAGATTAAGCTTAAAGTGCTCATCTGAGCAAAGAAAAACATTAAGAGCAATGTGACACAAAGGTTGCTGTTTATTGTCAGAACTGGTAGTCAAACATAAATGTTGGATTTACAAGATGAACAGGGTAAAGACAGTGAATCTCTTCAATCTATAAACCAGACCTGCACAGCCGGAGCTGACTATTACTGACAGATTGAATCCATGCAGTCCTTGGATGAATACCCATCTTCCTTCAGAGAACCAGTGACAGGCATAGAAAACTAGATAATATATTCTCTGTGCATAAAAATAATAATAATGCCTAGAATATAAATGCTGGCCTCAGATTTCAGTCATCATGGAAAAAAACACTAATCAATGGGAGATTCATTGACTGATAGATACCATTTCAGTGTACAAAGGGAGTAGAAGCAAATTTATAATGTTTACAGTTCAGCTCACCAGGCACCAAAAACCACTTTCAACCTAGAAAGGTACAGCATATGTTCTTGCAAAGGTACACAGCTGCGTATCTGCAACTGTGTGGGTGCTGCCCAGAGAAGTCATGGATGCTCCATCCCTGGAGGCATTCAAGACCAGGCTGGATGGGGCTCTGGGCAGCGTGATCTGGTGGTTCCGCAGGCAGTTGGAACAAGACGGTCATTGAGATTCCCTCCTATCCAAGCTATTCTGTGATGCTATTCTTAAGGCTTATGTGTGTGTGTTCTTCAAGAAAAGCAGGAAGGCAAGCCTACACACACGTAGACAAGGTTCATTTAGCTGGTGAGGACACAATTTTTGTTGACTATAAAATTTGATTAAATCTCCTCCTAGATGACATCAGCAATAAAATACACATATAAAAATGTGTTCCTATTGCTTGTATACCTTGTCTCCATGGAAAATGTTGTGCTATTTTAGTTCATATTGTAATTTGTTCCCACTTTAAATCAATATGGCATGTCAGCAAAGCTTTGTATTTTAGATCTGACATAACCTAGAAGTGCTGGGGAGTGTGGAGATACTTTCTGATGTGCTTGGATGCAAGCCACTCTGGCCTGGCCTTAGCTTAGAAATGCTGGCCTTTCACTTCAGCTGATCACTGCCAAAATCCATGGTGGAGACTGAGTACATCTCTCAGCCAATGTATTGAAATGTGTGGATTTGTGCTGGCAATTTCGGATGGCATCTCACTGTGCTGTATGGATCCAAGATGCTGCTGGCTGAGGTCTGCTCAGTGGATCTCCAGTGTAGATTTGTGCACATAGTTGCACTAAAGACTATAGGACTAGGAGAAAGAGAGTCACTGAGAAAGGAATTTTCATATTTGTTTGTGTTTGGGAATTCAGATGTTTATGTCTCCACGAAGAATAAGCAAGAACATGCCCAATAAATTATCTGACTGCAGGCAATTTCTCTCCATATCAGAAAAAAAATAAATAAAAATAAAAATTACAGGTCTCAAACAACCACTGAATGTCATGCACAACAGGATAAGAAGCATTATTAGCTCTTTGTTCTTACAGATTGTAAAGATCTATTCAGTCATCAAAAGATAGCTGGAAGAGGGAATAGAGAAGAACAGAGAAAAAGAGCAACTCCTGGGCAGCAATCCCATGACTTGGAAGCACTCAGTCAAATATATTTGTTATGTGAAGAATCAATATGTCATCCTGTTTCTTTTGGATCTTGTTCCTCATACTGCTTGTAATGAAGAGTAAGAAAAGAATATATTTTTAGCCAGGCCACAAGGAATGTGAAATGTTTATTTTCATCATAGTCCTCCCTACAGGTTTGCAATTATTTTTGCTGGCAATATTAGATTTAAATTGTCTTTTTAATAAAATCAGGAAAAAGCCTTTATTTTATTATTTTATTATTATTATTATTTATTTATTTTTATTATTCCTGAGTACTGGTAGCGTGCCAAATTTCTAGGAGAAGGCAAACCTAAACTTCAAGTACCTTAGACCATTTTTTTCCTGTTTGGAACTATGAAACTGTCCTCTGATACACTGTTTCTCATTAAAAAGATAAAAAAATTTTGGACACACCTTTGTGAAATTTCAGTTTTTCACCTTTCACCCTCATGCTTTTCTACCTATCCCTTCATATGTCAGTGAAGAGCTATTCACTTGTTACATAAGGGTGATCCTGTGTGGAGCCAGGAATTGGACTCAGTGATCCTTATGGGTCCCTTCCAACTCAGGATATTCTATGAATCTATGATTCTATGATCAGGTCTGTGTCTAGCTGGGGATGATAAAGCTTCTCAAGCAGACATAAAAAAAAAAAAAACAACAAGATCCATCGTCTTGGCTCCTGTCCAATTACATTTAAAACAGTGGAGCATCACTTGTGGATGGCAGCTAAGGCAGTGGTCCTGAGCTGAGCTGAAATGTAGTGATATCCTGTGGAACTGGCTCGTTTTTGAGTGTGTTTGTTGTGGTCTTCTATACAGTGGAAATGCAATACGTTCTTAAGTGCAGGGAAAAGGCAGGCTATAAGCAAGAAGGGGACTGACTTCAGCAGGGTTTGTTGGGATGGGACAAAAGGAAATGATTTCAAATAAAAACACGAGATTTAGACTGGATATAAGGAAAAAGTGTTTTACAAGAAGGGTGGTATGGCACTGGAACAGGTTGCCTGGAGAAGTGGTGGATGCCCTGTCCCTCAAGACATTCAAAGTCAGGCTGGACGGGGCTCTGAGCAATTAAGGTTCCTGTTCACTGCACTAGGTGACCTTTGAGGGATCCCCTCCAACTCAAACAATTCTGTGATTCTAAGATTCTAAGATTCTTTAATTCTGTAACAAATGCAAGTGCCCTGATACCCTGAACCAGCTTCTCAAGAAGATTTGCTGCATAGAATGTGGAAGATAAAACAGTGGAACAGCAGATCAAAAACTGACAAATCAATGGGTCACAATGTCAGGCTCCTCTGTTTTAATGTTAAATAATTATTGCATGTAGAATGTTACTGATTAAATATAATTGGAGTGGTTGTACAACAGTGTATCTTGTAGACTTCTAACTAAAATACTCACCGGGTGAGGTTGAACTCTTCCAAAGAAAACAGAGGCACAGAGACTAAATTTCCAAAGCGAGATTACACTGATCATTGTGCTACTGGTTTGACAGCACTCAATGTCAGTTTGGATGAAATTTGTTTCAATAGTATTTCACTAATATTTTGGGCTGGTACTGAGTCAAAGCAAGTCAAAGGAGATGGGTTCATGCTTTAATTTCCTGATTTTGTTTGTTTGTTTGCCTGTTTTATTTTTAAGGGAAGCAAGGAAATGACAGGGATAGAAGAGCAAAACAGGGTAGCAAGATGTGGAATAGAAATCAGGAAATGACAGTGAAAAACTACAGGAATCTGTAAAGTTCCAAAAAACGTCATAGGGCAAAGTAGCAGGATCAACAGTGGAGAGGCCAGGGACCCAGCCAAGCAAGTCCCATTGAAACCTCCTGAGGTATGCCTGACTCCTATTTGGCCAAACCACACAGATGAAAAAATTAAAAGGATTGACTACATTAGGGCTTGATGATACTTGGGTCTGGAATTATACTGAGCTTCCTCTCAGTTACATGGGGAATCTGATAAACCCTAGCATAAAGTGCCCATAGCCCTACATGTCTTCAGAGGCAGATTTTGTTTTGTCACTTGGACTGTGGTTTCCCCTTGTCTATATTACCAATAAACTGAAAGTGTATTTAAGCTTCAAAAAATTGCAATAGCCACTCTAAGCAGTAGTTGCACAATCCTTCAGACAGGCTTTTAGTGTAGATGAAATAAACAGCTTTGCTAGCTCTAAACCACTCCATTCCAAAACAATACCAAGAATGGACTGTTTGTGGCAGTCCTTTAGTCAGGTGAATCCATTTAATGAATAACATCTATGTATGCACACTCAGCACAATTTCACATAGAGGCAAAGGGCTTAACCCTCACCAGGTCAGAGTCAATGGGGAGCTTTAATGTTGACAACTGACACAGGATCAGATGCTTTTCCCCTGTGCTGCTGAGACAGCTGAGCTACAGTGCAGTGCTGGGAGAAGTGAGAAGTCCTGGATATGGTCTGTTCTTTGGATTTCATTTTGTATAACTTAAAAATGGAATTAATCTCTGCAAAGAGGCAAGTCGGTCATTTGCAGGCAAAGAAAAGGCACACAAGACAATCCATCCCATCCATAAAAGACTGTCTAAGAGGGGTTTAACTGTTCTCTTGCATATTTACTTTCTCCACTGATTATAGAGGGAGAGTAGAATATGAGTTTGCATTAGATATCACATGTTTAGGTAGGTAAAAATTAGGTAACATCATTCTTGAGAATCCTTCTGTGAATTATGAGTGGAAGTAACCCATATGAGAACAGATGCAGTGAGACTTAGCAGCTCATGTATGAGGGGAATGTGGAAGGCCTTTGGCCATTCTGGCTTACAGAAACTGAATATCTCATGAAGTGAGAACAAAATGGAGCCTACCAGGTCTTGTTCTGCTTGTCCATGGGGAAGAGTCATGTTGTGCCAGCCCAAGGCTGCCAGCTTTCAGCATTTCCACAGCTTAGAGAGCCAAATCTTGGGTAGTCACCAGGACATGAGTACAAATTAACAAATCAGGATCCAATTAGCCACAGGCTCCAAATATCTCGTAAAGAAACGAAGCATCTCTTTTATAAGGTTAGAAAAATTAAGAAAAACTCCAGTGATGACACTAACACTTGTTTGTGCCTGTATTGCTACTGGCAAGAAAAAACAGTTTACCTGGCTGAGGCTGAAGTTGGACTGTTTTGCCTATTGAGCAAGGGATTGAATGGATCTGTTTTTTTGTTTTTTTGTTTTTTTTTCTGTATGGAAACTTACTCGCAAAAAATCCAAACCTGTTTTAATTTTTCTTTCAAGTGCAGTGCTGCCTATCACCCAGGGCAAAGCAGATGAGCTTCTGCATATTCAAGATAAAAGTCAGTGCAGACAGACCTTATTGCACAGTTGCAGAGCTAAGTGACAAGGATTAAGCTGCTCAGAGTCCTGCAGACGATGTCGTTCTGGAGCAGAAGCATTTTTAGGTCCCCTCTTTTTTTTTTTGCAGGGAGTTCAGCACTCTTCCTCCCACGCTTACTCTCTATGGTCACTGCAAAGATCTTTGAGATGTGGATTTTGTCAGGTGCAGCCCCTATAAGTAACGTACCCAACAGTATTTATTAAATCAATAAGTTTAAAAAAGAAAAAAACACATCTCTACCTAGGCAAAATAAAATAAAAAATATTTCTCTAACTTTTCTGAGTTTGTAAAGTAATGGGAACTTTTTTAATACTTTCAACAGGTTGGACAAAGTTGAATAAGAAACAATGACAGTTTGGTAACTTGTGATATGTAGTGTCTTAGGAACCACAAACAATTATTTATTTATTTTTTTTAATAATAGTTTTAGTCTCTTTTGGACTTCTTGTTCTAATAACTACCTCATTTCATTTAAAATATACTAAACATGGTGAGTTTCCAAGTCCACTCTAAAGAAAGAGTAATGTTAAAGCATGGTAAGAATTCTAAGAACAAAACCAGAATGAAAGATAGGCATGAACTGAAATCTTGGCTCTATATGCAAATGAAATACAGGTAATTATTTTGGCTTCTTATGTCAATAGGAAAATTTCTACACCCCATTCTTGGTGGAAGTCATCTCTATGTTTTTACTTGAGCACAAAATAATCTCTCCCATAAGAAATTAGATTTTCTCCAGTGGTCTAAATTTTGACATTAAGGCTGTGGTTCGGTGTCTTCTCCTGTCATCTTGGCATTTGCTGGTTTGTACCATCCAAGGTCAAACCTCAGATGGGACTTTTAAGCCTCCACTGCTGGCACTAACGCTGTACTCATGTATAAGATGGAGCATCAGTAGTCACTTTGTAAAGAAAGCGGCCATGCTTTGACTATGAGAGTGGCCTAATTTTTCCAGGATGATGAAAACCTTGTCACAAGCTGGGTCAGCATTCTCAGTGCACTGAACTGGATCCCAGGATAGCTTCAAGACTGTGGTTGGACAAAGAGGAGGAGGCAACTGCCTGGTCAGGGCAAATGATTGCATGTGAAGAAGCTGAGAAGCAGACTGCTTAACTGAATGGTGCTCAGAAATTATTGAACATCTCCAATTACTGATGCCTTGGTCTTTTTCTTGCAAAAGTGTCTTGCAAAAAAGTTAGGTGCAGTGCTTTGAGTGTTTAATTGAAACAGTCCAATCCTAAAAGGCAAGTATGGAAGAGCTTAAGGCTAGAACTGACTGATCAGACAATGTAAAAATATTTCATTTGAGTGGCTGAGAGCTGCACAAGAGTAAACAAATTGCACCCGAAGATTAAGATGACCCAAGACTCCAATATATGCCTTACAAGATTAGACGTGATTTTTTTTCCTGAGGTCAAGCTTTTCTTAGTTCTGGTTAATTTGTTTAACCTTATTAACCTCCTTACAGATTTATTTTACACACAATTTCATTGCACTGGAGTTAAAGCCAGGTCAGCCTGGTATTGCATCATGAATGGATACACACTTGTTTGACCAGTGAATGACCTCCCACTCCACCCCAAATAAGTATGAAGTTTTCCTCTCTGTGGCAGAAGTATTTACTGTTATTCATGCTTTAGAAATATTGGTTTTGGTGTATATTCATGTAGGGCTACAAGTAGAGAGAGGGGTGAGAGCAGGCATGTGTGTGTACACGTGTGTGCATGCAAGACAACTCTTCAAATTAATTGCCTTGGCTCACAAAACTTTCTGGATCTGTTTACATTCCTGAGGCAAATTCCTTAATATATCTGTAGTTAAACTCCCACAGCTTCTAAATATATGGCTTTGGTATGCTATCCTCCTTCTCTGTACAGGGAATTGCTATGGAACATTTAATGCCTGTGGAGAATAAATGTGCCACTGATATAAACACAATGCTAATGTGTTAATATGCTCTTCTAATGTTACTTAGTCCTGGGGATCAGGTATTGGATTTTCCGCATAGAATCTTGATATAACAAGGAAAAGAAGAAATTGTTTGGTTTGAAAGTGGAGAGGGAAGTTGAAGGAGAGGAGGAAGGTAGGGGAGGAAGGGAGTGGAATGTTTTAATATTTTCAGTAATGATCTTGCTGTTGATGGGGGACTCCTACTCACTCACTGAAGGAGTTATGCTGAGTGTTTGAACAGAGCAAAATTTGGCCCGGTGTATCAGATAATTGTAGTCTTGTGGTCTGGGTAGCACTCATTCAAGACATCAGTAAGAGGCAGTTGTGTTCCTACAGGAGAACAGTTGGGGGAATTCCTTCTCCAGCCCTTGAGACCATATCAGTCAAGACCAGAGTGTGGTGGTAAATTGCTCAATGTCTGGATGAAGATCAGTGACGAGTGGTTTCCCCTAGGGATCAGTGTTGGGACCAATACTCTTTAATATCTACATCAGTGACATTGAAAATGGGGTTGAGAGCACTCTCAGCAAGTTGGGGGTGACACCAAGCTGTGAGGTGTGGTTGATGCACAAGAGGGAAAAGATGTCATCCAGAGAGACCTGACAGGCTGAGCAGTGGGCCGAGGAGAACATCATGAAGTTCAATAAATTCAAGTAATAAATAAATTCAAGTCTTGTACCTGGGACAAGGCAATAGCCACCATCAGTACAAGCTGTGAAAGGATTGAGCACAGTCGCAAAAGACCTGGTGGATGGGAAGCTGGACATGAGCCAGCAATCTGGGCAAGTGCCTTCACAGTCCAGAAGGCCAACCATATCCTGGGCTGCATCAAAAGAAACGTGGCCAGCAGGGCAAGGGAGGTGATCCTGCCCCTCTACTCTGCACTAGTGAGATCTCACATGGAGTACCACATCCAGATGTGGAATCCTCAGTGCAGGAGAGACAGAGACCTGTTGGAGCATGTTCGGAGAAGGGCCACAAAAATGATCCCAGAGATGGAGCACCTCCACTGTAAGGACAAGCTGAGAGAGCAAGGGCTGTTCAGCCTGGAGAAAAGTCAGAGCATGGATAAATGATTTCAAGCTTAAGTTGTGGAAATTTAGGTTGGAAATAAGGAAGAAGTCTTTTACAGTGACAGTGATGAGGCACTTGCCCAGAGATGTGGTGAATGCCCTGTCCCTGGAGACTCTCAAGGTGAGGCTTGATCAGGCCCTAGGTCCTAAGAATATGGAAATGTGCATTTCCGTATTCTTTGTAGGGGAGCAGGACTAGATGACCTATAAAGGTCCCTTCCAACTCTAAGGATTCTATGATTCTGGGATTCTATTATATCAGTGCCATTCCCAGTGTGCTTTCAAGGCCAGAAGTACTAGTTGAAATGTCAGGATCTGGAAAGTAAAAATTGGCCTTGCTTGTGTATCTCCCTTTTGCTCCCAGCAACGTAAGCACACCACATTTGGCCAAAACTCTCAAGTAAATCAGTATCAACATGTTACAACATCTCAACTGAATACATGCATATATCGTTTTATTTTCCAAAGTAAAGATCCCACCAAAAGAGTCAGTTATGCAAGAGATGTATTAAATACTGTAACAAGATATTCTTGCAAAATATTTAATTTCATTTACCAGGATTCCTGGTGTTAGAGGCTAGTACTAGGGAATGCAGCATTCAACAAGACTGAGTCACTGGAGCTTGTGCAGCAAGTACTTTGCATAAGACCATAAAACCTGGCCCGCTGTCTAAATGCAAGATAAAAAAAAGAAGAATGGAGTACATATATAGAAGTACATATATATTTAGAGGGGAGAAAGAGTCACTCATATCCAAGGTTCCTTTTATTTTGAGATTTGTGAGACTAAACACTTTCATTTGGTTTTGGTTATTTTTGTAATGGCAGGGCCTGCAAAACCCTATGATGCAGTGAATTCAAGGGTGCAGATGGCAGGGAGGGCTCTCCATTATTTCTGCATTCCTTTCTGGTTGCTCCACTCATTGTGGATACATAGGCCAATTCCAGAACCAGTGGGGCTTTCACATATGGTTATATGTTCAAGCTGCTTACAACAGTTCCCCATGTTGCCTTCATCTCAGCTTGGTGTTCCTTCTAATGCATCATGCTGAAAAGGGAAACAGAATGAACATTACGTGTCTATTGTGAGCACTGCTTGGAATAACATCACTGGAATTACACAAGGGAAAGAAGGAATGAGGTCTGCATCTATGGCAAAAACCAACAGAACTGATGGAATCTAGATCTACTCCTAAGGAAGGAAAGCTCCTCTTTCTCAAGGTGCTGGCCTATAGCCCAATCTCAAAACGTATGTACTAAGGGAACAGGAGTTGAATAAGACCATGGCTGAACTTGTGAAGGAGACAAAAGCAAAACTAGAAACATGAGCAACCTCCTTTTGGGACAAATGCTCTCTAATTTCAATTTGTACAGATGCAAAAATAGATTTTCTATCTTGATACCAACCAGGAGACAAACTCCTGTTCCTGCTGTTCCTCCTGTTCAGGAGACTTTGCCTGCTATCACACTCGGACATCACATGTTGATTCAGAAAGTCACGTGCTTGAGCAAAGATCAGTGGTGGTTTGTGATGTCTGCTGAAACATCTCTGGAAATCAGTTATTGATTAAATTTTCATTATCACTCATAACAGATTACTGTGCTAAGGGCACACTTGATGCAATTTGCCCAGGGATATGCCTAAGTTTGGTCAATGCCTGAAGGTAAGTACTGTTTTACTGCATTTTACTTTTAGCTCAGCAGGTGTTTATGAGTGTTCAAAATGTAAACATGAAAATTTGACTTCAGATAAGAAGTTCTATCCAGAAACATGTGATAACTACTCAACCACTTGTGTCCATCTGCCATCCTGTTGCTATTTTGCTGTGAAACATATGCATTTATTTCTCCTTTATGTTCAAGTAGTGCCCATAATAGTAACCATCTCAGCATACTGTGCTGAGCTGTGTGTAGGGAACACATTTCTCAGTGCTGAATTGCACGCAGTTTTGAAACTACAACCCTGAGCAGGATAAGCAAGATAGCAAAAATAAAAAACAAACAAAATAACAACAACAACAAAAAAGCCAAATCAAATTACCCTGGTTTGGATGTCAAAATACCAGAACTCAGCTATTGTTGATGGAACTTTGCTCTGTCACCCCAGAAACTGAGCTGGGAAGGGGGAAAGGAGGAAACAAAGTCAGGTGTTCCTTAAGGAGAAATCAGGTCAACATCAGTGTTCCTGACACAATGCAAATAAATATCAGTTTGTAGCAAAGAGTTGCCAATTCTTACTCAATTAAACTGCTTGACTTTGCTGTCTCCTGGGACAGCACTGCCTACAGAGGCTCTATCCTGTCCAAATCATCAGGATCTAACCAAAATTAACCTTTTCTGAAGGATATTAGCATTTTGAAACCCTAGAAAGATGCTTGGTTTGTCCAGCGACCTGCTGGGAGTGAACACAGATCTGTGGAGACATTGCATTGGCATTTCTCAGAAGCTGAAATGTCCTGTAGCACGACACACCATTCTTTAAAAAAAGCTGCATCAGGCTGATTCATTTAAGGGGAAGTATTACTTCCCCCATGTAATTTTTAGCCCAAACAATGAACACTATTATATCTTTTGTATTCTCTTAAGTGCGAGTGGGAGAAAGCAAGTCACAAGTTTTACTTACTGGACCGATTGTTTGATTGCCTCTTTAAAACACTCGTAAAACTTGGATAGCAGTGTTGCAGCTGCAGCTGCGGTTCAGATTTTGTATTCCTCTAGAAGAGATTTTGTGTTCCTCCTGACATACAGATGGGTATCCTCTGGGTTCCAGAGGATTACGAAGGAAAAGCTTTGTTTCTTGCAAAGCCACAGGAAAAAATAGATGCTTTATGATCTTAAGTTCTCTGCCCCTTAACTGTTCATGCATATTTCAGAGTTTGGAGTTAACAAACAATTAAATAATGAAAAGGGGATATGGGAAGCAAGAACACCAGCTGAAGAGTCATAGAATGATAGAATAGCTTAGGTTGGATGGGACTTCAATGATCACCTAGTTCCAATCTCCCTGCCATGGGCTAGACCAGGTTGCTGAGGCCTCCATCCAACCTGGAAAAATAAAATGTATCATGTCTGTGATTGCTCAGATCAAGGTGCTGCACATTGCACTCGGTCTCGTTGAATCTCTAGCTTGATCAGGTTAAGGCTTCACATGTAGCACTGCTGGAGTGTTCACTGTTAGATAGGCAAAGCATTATTACAAGTTTTGGTTGCTGCACATGTCAGAGTGTCATTTCAGAAGTGATGGGACATTCACACAGCTCTTTGAACATGTGTGCAATGAAGTCTGAAGGAAGAGGAATTATTTCCACCTGGTGCACATGGGTAAACCACCAGCATGTAGGCATGCAAGTAGCCTGGCCTGCAGTCCTCTGCCTTTTCCAGCTGTGCCAACTGATCTGATAAAGATCATCTCCCACTATATTTTTATCTCACAGTCTTGATTTTTGTTCCAATATCACTGAAACACAGCTGCAGGGTTGATCTTCTATTTGTGATCCCTGTTCTGCCTGCCCTTTCCCACCATCCCTCACCCCATTTTCATGCTTCTGCCCAGAGACGTCATACTCCACAGGGCAGAACCTTGTTGTGACACCAGTGCCAGTTTTATCTCTTCTCCTCCAGCTCCATATCAATTGTCCATTCACTCATATTCTGTCCACACTAAAAAGATGTGAAAAGCCTCTCCCTTTTGATACAGTTTCTACCAGAGGTCCCCCAGATTGGAAAGTCTCTATTGACAAAGTTTCAGTGCTAAGATATCATCCAAAATTCAGAGGAGGAAAAGGGCCCTGGAGCTCCTGTAGACCTGGGCCTCCAGATCTTTGAGGGTAGCTTCCAGCTCAGGAGTTACACAAAGCAATCCAAGCTCCACCAAACAACTCTGAATTATGGAAACAAAGGTCACTTGGAAGTGGGAATTGTGAATTTTTTATCGGAAAAACAAAAAATAAAAATACCCTTTTTGTTGTTGTTGTTGTTAATTTGTTGGGTTTTTTTCCCCCCCTCAACGTTTTTGTCTGAAATGACAAATTCTTTGATCATCTTCTCCTAGGATAAATTTTGAATTTATTTGCGTCTGCCTTTTGCCATGAAAGGTAAAGATTTCCCAGATTACTTCCCACAGTGTGCATACCCACAAATCTCCTCCTCCTCCACAATCTCCAAGAAGGGACCATTTGTCCTATACACTGCAAAGAAGGACTACTATTTTTACTCGATCATTAATTAATTTAATATTTAATACCATATCTCAGTGGGGAAGAGGCTAATAAAACCTTGGCAGACTGCATGGGGTGGGCTGTATTAGGAGTCTATGTGAGTGGCCACATCTCACACTGCGGAGCAGCTGTTTGAGGGAGGCACTGCCCTCAGAAGTACAGCAGCATAGGATTTTCTGGCTGCTCATTGAGTAGGAAGATAAGATATGAGAGGAGAGAATAGGTCAATGCTGTATCAGATACCACAGAATCACAGAATCACAGATAACACTGGAATCCTTTGCATATTCAAGCAGGACAGACACCAGAATAAGCTCAATCCACCCAACAAGTATTTCAGGAATGCACCTGGGATGTAGTGCACTGCAATAACCCAACCCACAGCAGGTGAGGCCCAACCTGCTCTTAAGAGAAAAAACACCTGGGACAGAGGACAGAGAACATGGGTGGGAGGGCCAAGATGTTGGAGCCTGAAAAAAACATCACACTGAATTGTGAAGCATTGCTCTCGGCAAAAAAATCCTCTAAGGTCTGATGGGAAATGGTATAATTGGAATGAGGTTTCGAAATGTCTTCTAGGAATTTGTCTTTTTGCTGTATGTTTCATAGGAAGCTAGATAAGGTACTGCATTCTTGCCTCACTGCAGAGAGCCAGCCTCTGCCAGAGGTTTGACAGGAAGGGCAAATAGACAAAATTCCATATTACTGCGTTGTTTTCAATGCACTGCTCAGTGTCCATTGAGGTGACTTGCTCAGCTACAGCTGAGCTCAGTAGGATGTTCCACAGAATGCTAGGACCAATAGCTCAGAATGAAGAAATGATAGGTTTATAAGAGCCTGAATGCAAAGCAACCCATAGAGGAGGATGAGAAAGAAGGATTTCTTCTTCTGACACAGATTTCTTTTTAGCGAAGCTCTTAGGAGTGATGAAAACAGCATGACTGCCAGAAAACTCATAAGAAAGACTACTGTAGGCTAGATTAATTTGCTGGATGACATCTAGAACAGGTAACCTGCAGCCTTCATTGCACTGAACGTCAAACATTTCTCTGTCTGTCACTGAAATCCAATTTGCAAGAATAACAGTTAATCCTAGCTGAAACTCTCAAGGCAAACTAAGAGACCTGAGGACATATTTTGTATCTCTTATCCTCCCAGAAAGTGTTTACATTGCAAATGGTTAGGCTTCTAGAAACTAACACTGGTGAAGCTTCGCATTTCTGAAGGATTTGAATAGCGCTATTCTAGCTCAGTTGCTGCAGGTTTTGTTTCCACAAAAATGATATAATCATCGTAAATGGCATTTTTGTATGGTACTATGCATGCCATGAATTGATATGTTAATTCCCTAAAGCATCTGTTCCTCCGTATTCATAGGTTCTTTAAAGGATCGCAGCCTACATCTTTGCATCCTACTATTCCCTACCTTCTGCTATGGATGAAGACTATATTTCTCAGTAAAATATGAAATATATTAAAGACACTTCAGCTAGACATTCTCTGAAAGATATTTCTAATGATGTGCTCTTGGAAGGAAGTTTTGGAGAAGAAAGTATGCAAAGTCGTTTATTAGGAAGTAGGAGGTACTGTTAGCAGCAGTCTTGTGAAAATTTGGCATCCAAAAATTTGGCAATGTTGACTCAGAGCAATGCTCTCCAGTAGCCAGCCAAGTTTTCCATCTAACCATTTACAGGCATAATTTAGAAATATGCTACTTGTGTAGTTAATAGAAATTAGACTCCTGTGTGATGCTGACTTTTCCAACACCAGCTTCCACTGCAGCTGCTGACAGTGAGATGACCTGAGCTGGGCCCTGCAGAGCTTTGGTCAAGGAACAAACTGGATGGAAAGAAAATGAAGAGAAACCAAAAGGAAGAAACAATTTGAATTTTATGCTGATAGCTGAACTAATGCAATGCTTTCTCCTAGGTTTTATTGAGGTTAGGTTTCCTTTAATGGGTTTGTGCCATACCTATGAATTTGGAGACTTGTGTAGCAAAGAAAAAGCCTGGACTTCAGTCTGAACTCCACTGGCAATTGTTTTATTTTGTTTCTGATTTACAATAGTATTCAGTACTCAAGTGGTCTCATCACAAGACCAGCACTACCCATTCACACAAGGCCTCTCACACAAGGCTTTTCAATAAGATTTTTAGGTCAGGTCAGCATCAAAGTGGTAATAACATCAGTTTCATGCAGAGAACATCTGTTTTCTTTTCAGCATAGAAAGGAGTAGAGTTGGAGATGGGAGAACTGACACATCTTCCTCATCAGTGTCCAGGATGTCAATTATTTTGTTATGCCTTCTTTGAGGATCGACCCTTTCCGAGATTTGGATAAACAAATGATGTATTTTCTTAGTTTGAGGAATCAGAATACTGATTCATCCCAAACTCAGAGAGCACCAGTCCTTCTAGAATCAGGTCTATAATGTTTTACTAATTCCTCAGCCTCTTCAGAAATTGATTATTCCTATTGCCATACCCAATCTTCCCGTTGCTGAAGCAATATTTTCCTCACAGTTATCATCTTCCCTCACTGTAATAATCTTTTTGCTGACCTGATCTGTGAAGATAGTGCCACTCAGAACATTTCAGTTTATCCAGTTTTGCTTGACTTTTTTCTACCAGCTGATCAAGGATGATTCATTGTTGTGGATCCACAGTAGGAATTTCCCATTCAAATCTTAGATGAGTTCACGCTGAACTCTTAATAGCAAGAGTTCAAGTTTAGCTTTAATATAAGATTTTCTTTCATTTTTGGATATAATAAAGAACAGTAAAAGAGAAGATGGTATTACTGTCCATATGTGAAGGCTGGTATTCTCTGTTTGTTACCAGCATCAGTGGTTAACAGGTCTAATATCCTGGTCCACACTCATAGAATCATGCAATCATAAAATCGTTTCAGCTGGAAGTCTGACCCTCAGAAGCCATCTAGTTCAACTCCCATGCAACAAACAGGGGCACCTACAGATGGACCAGGTTGTTCAATATCTTGTCCAGCCTTAATGCCTCCAGGAGCAGGGCATCCACCACCTCTCTGGGCAACCTGTTCCAGTGTTTCTGTACCCTTAGCATAAAAATCATTTTCCTTATATCAAAACTACTTCTGCTTTTGTTTGAAACTATTTCCCCTTGTCCTATCACAGCAGACCCTGCAAAAAAGTCTGCCCTCTTCCTTCTCATAGCCCTCATTTAGATTCTGACAGGCCACTCTCAGGTCTCCCCACAGCCTTCTCTTCTCCAGGCTGAACAGCCCTGGCTCTCTCAGACTGTCCTCACAACGGAGATGCTGCATTTCTGGGATTATTTTTGTGGGCCTCTTTTGGACACGCTCCAACACGTCCATGTCTCTCTTGTACTGAAGAAACTCATTTCCTTAAGAAGATCATTACCTCTGCTCTCTTTCGTCATGTGCTCAGGTTGATTTTTTTCTCATTTGACCCTAGACTTGCACACTTCAGTGAAGACATTTTCAGAAGTGATTTGAGAATTTATGGCTTGAATAATCTGAAGAATCCTAATCTCTCAGCTCTGAATTGTGTGCTGTTCAGGGCATGTGCACCACATGGATTATACACGTAGTTTTGGTATGAGGCAGCTGACATATAAATCAACATCCAGCCAGCCTTGATGACAAATAAATGTATCATCTCAGCTAGAAGAGTAAGGTGAGTCATTAGACACAATGATGTCGTTCTACCCACACATGAGGTAGAGCAAACTGATGACCTTGAGGAAGAGGGGAAATGGCTTTAGGCTGGAAGAGGGTACATTTAGACTAGGTATCAGGAGGAAATTCTTCACTGTGAGGGTGGTGAGACACTGGAACGGGTTGTGTTCACAGTGAGATTGTGGATGCCCTCTACCTGAAAGCATTCAAAGCCAGGCTGGATGGGGCTTTGAGCAACCTGGTCTAGAGGGAGGTGTCCCTACTTATAGCAGAGGATCTCCCTCAATGGGAATGGTGATAAAGCCAACAGTGAAACTGCAGGACAGAGGGCTCTGCATGAGCCAGGAGGCAATGTATGTGCAAATATTAAGATTATATGAAGCTTTTGCAAGTGTACCTAGAGTCCAAGGCAGTAGCAAAAACTGGAAACTTGATGCCTGATTGACCAGTTCTCCCCATGTCTAGAAATAAAGCTATCATTAGTAACACAGGATATGAAACAAAGAGAAAAATGCAGGCAAAGTTGAACATTAACAGATTATAAAACTCGCTATGCTTGTGAGCTGCAGGCTGAATTGTGTAGTGTTAGGAAAATAAGGTAAAACGTTAACTCAATAAAAATCCCAGTGGTAAATCAGCAACCAATTCTCTAAAATCAGTGAATTTTCCTCCACGCACGTCCATCATGTCTCACTGGAGTGAATGATCTGCAATCCTGGGACACACACCTTTCATGTGATTGCTGCTGAAAGAACAGTGCTGCTTGACCTGTTTCTACTTGCATTTGCCCTGAAGACGTCATTGCTTCTGATTAAACATTCTCTTTCATCCTCCCTCTATTCTTCTTGACTGTTTTTGAGAATTAAATTCTAAGGCTATATATGGTTCTTCAGCCCACATACATTGACTATAGGTCTGGGTGTGATTTGTTTCCATAAAAACTCTTCTTCTTTCTTTTTTTTAACTTCACAGTTCCTGTAAGAGAATGTCTTCCTGAAATGCAGATAAAAAACAAAGCAAAGAGTAAGGTATGAAGCAAAACTTCCCAAATTCTGCATGTTATCTCTCTCGATTTGCGGATAATATTTGCCCATAACAACCAGTTTTGCCATAAGCCCCACTTACCAGAGGATTTCAGAATTAGTTATGATGAAAAAAACATCTTTTCTGGCCAGCAGAAAACCACAACACAGGGAGCACACTTTCTTGACCCTTGTCTCTTGCAGCCATCATGCCACTCTCTTATCTCCACTGACAGCATCTTCCGGGTCACTGTAACACACTGAAAGGAATACTACAGCCTCCAAAGGAAATGTTTTCCAACCTGTGTCAGTAAATATGTGCTTACCTCACCTGCAGTCACCTGACTAAATGTACTCACAGAAACAACGATATATGAGCAATTGAGATGAATGTACATAGATCTGTACAAAGGCATTACTAACTTGTGAATGATCAGTGACTAGGGCAAAATTTTGGTGCCCCTACCACTGCCCTTTCCCAGCTGCCAGGAAGGCTGATGTTCCACGCTTGGAGGCTGGGTACCTGGAGAGTTCTCGCAGTTGCAGCCTGGAGTTTCCCTGTGCCACTAAAATGTGGTCTGCGCACATCCATGCTGGGCCTGTAGGCAGACACCAATGACCTCCAAGAGTTTCGGTTGTCACAGGGGTGAGGCGACTGATCCAAACGGTTCCATGCACTACCTCACATCCCACTGTCAGGTGCCTGTTGGCCTTCGGTCTTGCTTTATTTATTTCTTTTTTTAAATCAGAAATTGTACAGCTATGGAAGAAGCTTTGTGGTGCTATCAAAAGCATACACTGTGCTCAGATAAAGGTGCAGATGCTCACTGTTGTCTCTTACCATGAGAAATTCAAATCTCTTGTAAATAAGTGATGAAAGACAGACGGACATTTTAATGCTTAACACTTTGGAGAGCCCATACAATGTTTATATGTGGACAATGTCTCAGCAGAGAATAAAATATTTAATAATCAAGCACTTTGCTGCTGCAGGAGACTTGTTCACAAGCTCCCTTGATGTCTTCCAACAGTTGGACTTAATGATCGTTGTGAGTCTCTTCCAACTCAAGATATTCTATGATTCTATCATACTTACAGAAAACCCTAAGGTTTATATATACTTTATAAGGCTTATATATACTTTGCATCCAGGGATGACTTTGACTTTTACATGAAACTTGTTTTTTTTTTCTAATAACACAGTTCTTTCACCTGTGCATGGTTTTGCACATGACATTTGGTGGGGAAATCCCTGAGTCCCTTTTTTTTGTGAGATTTCTTGCCCTCTTTTTCACTCTTTGCATCGCTCTGGCAAGGCTGACTGCACATAACTGACAGTGTTAATTAAAAATTGATATAGCATAAAACTATTTTTCCCTCTCATCTCATTAAGGAGTTTAATAAATAGCACTATGAACCTGAGGCTGTTTTTGCAATAAGTGGGTTTAATTAGTGTTTAACATAGATAAAAAAGAGAGGAGAATTTCAGAATCAATGCTGGGAAGTTAATGACTTCATTGCCAGGTTGAAAGAATTTCTTTTGTCAAAAGCAACCATAAAATTTGTCCTGGAGAGTTCTGGATTTATTTCTTCTGGCTGTCTGTGGTCAGGCACTTTCAGTTTTCAGTTTACAGGAAGAACACATCCACCAATCCACCCCTCCTTTCACAGTACCACTTCTTCAAACTCTGCCCGGGCTGTTGACGTCCAGCTGTGTGCTTTCAGACTCAGCCAGTGTCACCAGGAATAAAGACTGCAGAAATGTTTCTGCCTTCATTCACTTTGCCCATCTTCACAGCCTGTTTCTCTGCTGGAGGTGATGTGAGCAAGGAGATGCTTTGGGGGCAAAGAGCCATGACTGAGAATATGGAAAAAAATGACAGTAAGCAGCTGAATTGGTTCTGCTGGGAAAAGAGGGGTTAAATTTCAGAAGGCATTTTGTTATCAGTAGTGGCTGTATTATGAATATGTACAAAGCTGTAGTACCATGAACTTTTTCAACAGTCATTTTAGGAGCTGTATTTTGAGCACACACAGAGAAAAAATTAGATGTCAGGGGGAAGTTCTTTACTGGGAGGGTGGTGAGTTGCTGACACAGGATGCCCAGAGAGATTGTAGATGCCCCATCCCTGGAGGTGTTCAAAGCCAGGTTGGATGGGACCCTGGGCAATCTGATCTAGTAGTTGATCTAGTGGCTGGCAGCTCTGCCTGTGGCAGGGGGTTGGAACTTGATGATCCTTGAGCTCCCTTCCAACCCAAGGCATTCTGTGATTCTGTCAAAAGCAACCAAATGTGGTGAGAAATGTAAGAGAAAAAGTTAGAGTGATCAGGTGGGAATTTGGCACAGAGAAATCAGCACATCCCACGTACAGAAAGAATTGCACAGGAATATAGTAGTAGTTTATATTGTCTTAATAACACCCTTACAGTTGTCAAAACAGCTCACTCAGATGATGGAACATCCCAGAGCTCAAATGCAGACACTAGGAGTTGGACACGATGATCCTTATGGGTCTCTTCTAAATTGGGATATTCTGATTGATACAATTCTAGTTTAGGTTATCCAGGAACAGGCAGAGCTGTTGGCTTGTCCACATTCCCACAGGTAGCAATGGCAAAACTTGGAGAAAGTACCTAATCCAAAGCACAATGTACAACAAGGTTGGCTCACTTCCTTGCTCCTCTCTTGGTAAATGAGTGCACTGGGATAGAGCAGAGGGAAGGTAAATCCCCAGACCAAAGAAATTCCCATGATCTCTTCTGCTTCATGTTTTTTGGGTTTTTTTTGGTTTCTTTTTCCTTTTCCTTTTCTTTTTCTTTTTCTTTTTCTTTTTCTTTTTCTTTTCCTTTTCCTTTTTCTTTCTCTTTTTCTTTTTCTTTTTCTTTTTCTTTTTCTTTTTCTTTTTCTTTTTCTTTTTCTTTTTCTTTTTCTTTTTCTTTTTCTTTTTCTTTTTCTTTTTCTTTTTCTTTTTCTGTAGTTCTGTGAATATAGGTGGGAAGGAAAAGATAGGAAGAGATGTTGGGAGTACATAGAAGGGATGTACATAGATAAATGAGCCTGTGAAACAGCATGAAGCTGGGAACCATGCCAGGTGACACTACAGGAGGGACTAAGCTGTCCTTAAGGGAATACTTTTTTTTTTTTTTTTTTTTTTTTTTTCCTCCCTCTGTAAACAGTGGGATTTTCATTTCTGTATGGGAGTGAATTTGGGATACAGTTACTCACAGTTAAAATGGCCACCAGTGAAAAAGTTCCTATATGTTAGGAGAACAGGCACATGTCATCTCCTTCACATTATAGTTACTCATTAAATTGGATATTTTAACCAAAGGAAAAAAAAAATACAGGTATTACAAGGGAGGACTAAATAGCTAAATGCACAAGTGATAAACGTCTGAGTTACTGATTAACTCCTGGCTTTTGTAACCCGAGCAGTTCTTAAGTTGGTTTACTAGGAGACCAAAGCAGGGAGCTGTGCCAAAAAGGACTCAACCTTTAATTAAGCCGCTCTTGCAACACATCCCTGTACTGGGACAGTTGGGACTGTACTGCCCTCTACTGATGGGAAGAATTCAGACCTGTTTCAATGCCTGCAATGCTGGAGGACAGATGAGTCAAAAAAAGCAAAAGAAACATATGTGGGACAGGACAGGATGCATGTAAACTCCTCCTCAGCATGCCAGCTGCCAGAGGCTGAAAGGGAAGGAATGCTCCTCAAGCATCTGCTCCAGGGCATTCACTGCAGATGGGATGCTGGGCAACTGAGCCTTTGGTCAGAAACACTATGACTTACGGTCTAGGTTGATATCTGGGCTGAAAAGGGGAGACTCAGATATTTTGAGAGCAATCACACCTTGTAAAGCAATGCAGCAAGGTGCTGAACAGGCTGATACTCATTTGTAAGAAAGAAGGACAAAGGGTGATTTCAGATGTCTTCTTCTGCCTCTTCCATCTGGAGTTCTTACATCTGCTTGCTCTCCTGCTCAACCAACTCCATCCAGTCTGGAGTGTTGCCTCAAGCAATACTCCTGATGTCCTTCCTAATGTCACCTGTTATTGCAGCCTGTCACTTGGTTTAACTGAGAGTGTGCTGGTTGCCATCTGCAAATTGAGAAGCGGGGTAGTGATTTTCACTACAATTAATAACAGAATCATAGAACTGTTTGACTTGGAAGGGATCTTTAAAGGTCATCTAGTCCAGCTCCCCTGCAATGAACAGAAACATCTACAGCTCAGTCAGGTTGCTCAGAGCCTGGTCTAGCCTGAGAGATTCAGCTGAGCAGCCTCAGAAACTGGTTCTCCTTTACAGCAGCTGGTATGTTCTGAGCCCTTGTAGGCATCTGATGAAACCCCTTAAAACGTGGTGTGAATGAAGTGGGATAGCTCCATCTTGTGATGCAGAGGAAGTCTTTCTAAAGTTTAATAATTCATTTTAACTGATATAGGATGTGCTTAAAAAAAATTACTCTGACAACGAACTGATCCTGCAATGCCCTAATCTTTGTTTTTCTCATAGCAGGAACTCTCAGCATCATCAATACGCATGGACACAGGCTTGCTAAATGAACAGGACACCATCCTATGCTGGTGGGACCCAGGACCCCCACAGAATAAGTGTGAATGATGGACAATGGTGAACGGAGCCCCGCAGGTCCCCATTATCAATAGGGACATAGGTCACCTGTGTCTCCAGGCTGTGTCTACCCTGTGAACGAAATTTGAAAGGATGCAAGTCCGCTTTGGACTTTATCTTACTTCTCAGTCTCTATTAATACTTAGAATCATAGAATCATTAAGGTTGGAAAAGACCACTAAGATCATCTAGTCCAACCATCCACCCATCACCACTATGCCCACCAGACCATATCTCTTAGTGCCACATCTACACAGTTCTCCAAAGACAGTGATTCCACCACCTGTTCCAATACCTCATCACTCTTTCTGAGAAGAAATTCTTCCTAATATCCAACCTGAACCTCTCCTGGTGCAACTTCAGTCCATTCCCTCTTGTCCTGTTGCTGTTGTCTGGGAAAAAAAGGCCAACACCCACCCTATTACAGCCTTATTTAAGGGAGTTGTAGAGAGCAATAGCATCACCCCTGACCCTCCTCTTCTCCAGACTAAACAATCCCAGTTCCCTCAGCCACTCATCATAAGACTTGTGCTCCTGACCCTTAGAAACACAGAACCACAGAATATGCCAAGCTGAAAGGGACCTTAAAGGATCATCAAGTCCAACTTTTTGCTCCACACAAGACCACCGAAAATTCAAAAATTCAAACTTTATGTCTGAGAGCGTTGTCCAAATGCTTCTCAGTACTAAACAAAAAGCAACAGCTATTAAAAAATACCTATGCTTTGTCATCACTATTAGCTGTCAGATAAGGCAAAAATGTGCATTTGCTGGGACCAGTTCATTCTGCTACTTCACCTGCCTTCTCTCTGCTCAACTTTAATTATTTTCTTTAGCAGTTTCACAGTAAGGCTCTATTATTCAAGTCTCAGGCAAACAGCAGGGTGCACACTGAACAATAGTGAAGAGTTTGGCAGCACACAGGTTGCTAACTGGTGCCAGAAAATCTTCTCTGATGGCTCTCAGTTCCTCTTCCCCCACCCACCTCTTCCAAAGGCTGACATCAGGGAAAGAGAAAATACAATTGAAAACCATCAGGAGTAATGTCCTGTTTATTTTCCTGCTAACTGAATTATTTTCAGGACACCTCAAAAAAGGGAGCAAGGGTGTGGAGGAAAACTGGAACAAGCACATGCTGGAATTTCATTAGTTTTCAGCAGAGAAGAGATGAGAATCAAGATCAAAATGCAGGTCAGGGACAGGATAAATGGGGCTGTACATATGTCTTATGTCTTTGTTTACCATTCTGGGACAAGATCATGAAGAGCTGGAGAGGTTTGTGTGCTGGAAGCGTGATGATGTAATCTGTTAATTATGCTTGTGACCATACTCCAGTTCAAATACTGCTGGCCCCCATAGGTCCTTGGAACAACCAAACCAGAGCAGCGCTAGCTCAAGCATGCACTTACTAGGAAAGAGATCTGGGCTCTTTACAAGCAGTGGCCACTGTGATTTGCCCTTGTTTCAAGTACATACTTGTGGAACTACACAAAATGAGGAATACAATCTGACAGTTCTTGGCTGCTGAGAGGGTCAGGTTTTCTCCCTCTCTTTTTCACTTCTTCTCCTTCAGTCCTGCTGTCTTGTACCATATCAGGCTCTACCTGGATAGGAAGGAGAAAAAATAATCTTCCAAGTGGGGGAAGAAGCAGCTGGAGCTATACCAAGTGCTGTAACACATAGTTTTCTTTTTGTATATACTATTTTATTATTTTGTTGTCATTGCTGTTGTTATTTTGTTGTTATTAAAACACTCCTATGGCAGGGGCGTTTTATCTCGTTGATCTTTAGGGTCCCTTCCAACTCAAGCCATTCTGTAATTCTGTGATTCTATGACACACTGACTGCCCAGGTCATCTCATGGTCAGTGAAGTCTTTGTAGATAAGCAGGTTCTTCTTGTCTAAATGACATGTGAATGTCAGAGATTCTTAGTCCTCCAGGCTTTCAGTCAGTCCTCAGCAGCTCAAAGGACTTTTTAGTTTTGTGCAAGAGAAATGGGGCAGGGCACCCATATACCAAGGTACAGGATGAGGAAAATGGCAAATTAGTCATGATTTGCTATTGGGAAATGCGTTGTTGAACATATTGTTTCTGACCACATGGCCTCCAGACTATCTCTACCTGCTTCCATGTGGGAGATGTGCTTCCTCTGGTAACCACAACCTCGGAGTAACATGCTATGTTGTTCTCACTGTTCTAATTGCAGCTTCCATCTCTGCAATTACAGCTGCTGTAGATCAATAACAAATTGATGAGCGAGAGCCTTTCCTGAGGCTACTGCACAGAGCAAGTGGCAGGGAATGGAGCAGGGTATTTTCCAGCTTTCAGTTCACTATGTCCTCTCAAGTCAGGGTCAGCGATAAGACAGCTTGCAGGTCTGACCATAGTGGAGATCACGAGAAAGAGAAGATGAAGGAGGAGGTGGAGCACAGGTCGCTTCCTCCTGAGGTCAGGCTGATACTGGCCATGGATTTACATATGGATGGAATCATGGGTAGGATGGGGTACTTGAGCTCTCTGCCCTTCCCTTCTCCAAACCATATCAGAGCTGTCTCACTTCAGCTAAATGTGCTGTAAAAAGAACTAAGAGTTTTTTGAGAGAAATAGTCCTTTCTGTAGACGAGAGTGAATGAAAGAAGGAAATGACATTTTTGCCCTTTAATATAGCACCTAGACCCACACACTGGCTAATTTTCTAAACTGGATAAGCTATTTTACTAATCAAAGAATCATATAATTGAGTTGGAAAGGATCTTTAAAGCTCATCTAGTCCAACTCTCCTGCAATGAACAGGAATACCTACAGTTAGAGCAGGCTGCTCAGAGCCTCATCCAACCTGACCTTGAGTGTCTCCAGGGATGGGGCATCCACCACCTCTCTGTTCCAGCACTTCACTACTCTTATTATAAAAAATTGTTTCTTTATGTTTCTTCAGTCTAAATCTCCTCTCTTTTAGCTTGAACCCATTTCCCCTTGTCCTATTGCCACAGACCCTGCTAAAGAGTGTCCTTTTTTATATTTTTTTTATATATGTTATGGTCTGAGTTCATGAAGTCTTTTTTCTCCACAATATATAGCATAAATTGCTTGCTATTTTTCCAGTCCAACTCTCCAGTGGAAAAACAAACACACGTGTGCTTTGATTGTCATCTTTTATGCTAGTATAGAAGAGGAGAAATGCAAAACCTGATCTCCGAGCTAAATCTAACAGAAACTGGTTGGCACCTGCTGTGCTGAGGAGAGGAATGGTGCTGGTGACAAGAAGAAACACAGGGAGGCTTCACCTGCCTGCTGCTGAGTAGCCTTTTCCATTGCTCTGGAGTGCTCAGTATTTCACTGTGTTGGGCCCATACTTATAAACAAAACAAAGCACAGACTAAGGCTATGTCCCACAGCTGCTCCTGTTGTTCAGTCAGTTCTGGTAGGGGACAACCAGCACTGTGTCCAAGCATAGAACTATAGGATCTTAGAATCGTTTGAGTTGGAAGGTATCACAAAAGGTCATCTAGTCCAACTGCCCTGCAATGAACAGGGACACCTACAGCTATAGCAGGTTGCTCACAGCTCCAACCAGCCTGACCTTGAATATCTCCAGGGATGGGGCATCCACCACATCTCCGTGCAAGCTGTTTCAGTGCCTCACCACCTTTATTGTAAAAACCTTTTCCTCATTTCCAATCAAAATCTCCCCTCTTTCAGTTTGAAACCATTTCTCCTTGTCCCATCATAGCACTGCCCAGGGATTGTTCCCACCAGGCAGTATTAGTATGTGGCACTGACTGCACCAGCGCCAGGGGAATTCTGTGAACTGTTCTGTTTGCTGGCACAAACTCTTCAGTGCTAATCCAAACCCACTAAGGAAAATGCAAAGATTTCCAGGAGACTTCAGCAGTCTCCATGCCGTGTTCTAAAATGAATTCAGGCCAACACAGGGTCACACCAAGTTCATACAAGCAGCTTTAGCCTGATGTCACTGGAGATGTTGATACGAATTTTCAATAGAAAGGCTTGAATTGCACAGTGATTGCTTCCTGAAGGCAAAGTATTCACGTGTTATATCAGCTCTAAGAATCTGTAACTGTGAGGACACAGTCCAGCCAAGGTAAGATTTAGAAATGTCTTCTGGATAATTTTTAATGCCTGCTCTACAGAGCAGGAATGACTTATTGTAGCATGAAATCTGCGAAGCTTGTGCTTACAGCAGCCTTCTGCACTCCTCCTTCACAAATGAGGATTCTTTCAAAAGGGAATAAGACCTTAGAAATGATTAATTTTCCCAAGGAAAATTTTCTCTTTGCCTCAGTGCCTTTTGTTCTGTTGTAAAAGCAGATATTTGATATTTTCTTCTAGCTTTAAAAACTCTTCCGAAACTCCTAAAATTCTGGGTGAAAACCAAGATTGGGACAACATACTAAAAACAAACAAACAAAACTCACAAAGGATAAGTATACATCAGACATTGCATAAATGCGTATGTATGTCTTTGCGTGTGTCTGTATTGCAGAAACTCCAGGATACACCTGCTTTAACAAGGAGAAGGAAAATAATTTTTTCCTCTATCATATTATGAACAACCTGTTGCACGTCGTGTAAATGATATGAGTTTTAAGAACATGTTAAGAGTCAGCAAAATGTTTGACTGGCAGACAGGCTTTGCTGGATGCTTGAACAGATCAAAACTGATCATCCCCATCTCTTCCTGTGCTAAGCAATATACAGAGGCATGATAAAAGACAAGCTCAAAGGGATGAATGGAGAGGATGCCAGGGCATGGCACTTCCAGAAATGGTATTTCCATAAATCCACAAATTAATATTGAGAAAGTTAAATTCACAGAGATAGTGTTCAGACAATGACAAAAGAAAAAAAAAAAAAAAGGCAATGTGTTGCTTTTGGCTGCTGTAAATGGATGTGATTGCTTTGACCTCTGGAAGAGGAGCTGTTGTCCACCTACTGAGAAGATCACCAGCTAATAATGTGATGCCTCCATCCTTATACTAATAGGTATCCATCCCTACACAGATATGCAGAGCTAATGAGCTTGGTTTGTTTAGGGAAAAGTTTTTATTTTCTGTTCCAAACTCTTGGTATCTTCAGTTCAACAAATCTATCCCACCCTTAGACAGGCAACCTACCCAAATACAGACTCAGTCTTTCAAATTAAGAGAAAAATTCTGCATGTTCATGAGAATTTCCGAGAAGCATAGCCTGGAAGGACTACCTGAAGATCTCTAATCTCAGTGGCAAGCCCCCAGTGCTGCATCAGACCAGTCATGGTTTTGTCTATCCAGCTTTCCAGCAACAGATGTCCCATCAATTTTCTATTTGATTCTTCTCATCTTCCTAGTGAGAAAGTTTACTCTCATGTCCTAATGTCCAACAACAGGCAACAGTGACTGGAGCATCTGCAAGTCAGGCTGGTGCACTTTGTATCACATTGTAATCAGAGTGGTTTGCATTAGAAAGGACCCTTAAAAATCATCTAGCCCAACTCTGTCATAGGCATCTCTCACTCCATCAGGTTGCTCACAGCTCCATGCAACCTGGTCTTGAACACTTGTGGAGATGAGGCACCCTGCATCTCTGAATGCTGCAGTAAGTTACTGTTCTGTGGGTCTCTTGGGATTGGCACAACTGTCCCCTCCTAGAAGGTGGATGGGACACAGCTCCATATCCCAGCAAGGGCAAAATGAGTGATGCCAGCTTGCTCCAACAAGTGCCATCCCAGGATAGATGCTCTTACATCTGCACAGACAGACACAGATGGGAATTAGTGTGGTCACCAGCAGAGCCCGAGGCAGGAGCCAGGAGTGCTGGGTCCTTGTGGGTGCTCTGCCAACTGGGCCATGCTGCTCCCCCCGATGCTCCCTGATCCCTTGGCTTTAGGGCACAGCTAGGGCCAGATAGGACTTCTGTTTTCACTGAACCCAGCTAATTAATGTGTGACATTGATTGCTTTTTGCAATATATTTGCCTCTGATTAACATGTGGCTACTGCGCCTGAGAACAAAAAGATCCCAAACCACACAAGTTGATTATATTGGTAGCATAGCATACAAGCCTTGTTAGAAACAAGCGAGCTGCCTTTATGGTCCACAGAAGGCATTTTCATCTGCTATAACTAAAGTCTTTTAGATCTCCAACTAAAAAGATTTGAGCTTTGCAACAACACCAGGAATTCCAAATATCTGCCCATGGTCAGGAAATTAAATTTAAAAGGAAAATAATTTCCTTTTTTGCAGTGGCGATCATTTCTAAAGACTCATTACGAAAGACAACCAATGCATTTCTGAGTGTGTTGTCCCCTCTAAATGCATAAAAGAAAAACTGCACAGACAAATGCACTGATGTGAACCCTCCCAGTGTGGAGCCTTGCAGGACTCCTGCCTGTAGTATTCCCCAGTCCCTTTCATTGCCAGTGTGCTCCTGCATTCAGTTCTCAGACAGGCCACAGACCAGAAAGATAGATCTAGTAAATGAATCACAGCCTCGCTGCTATGAGTAAGCTGGGCTCTCCACAAGTCACTCTACTACTCCTGGGAATGGAAAAATAGCACTCTCTAGTGGGGAAATAAAATAATTTACTGGAAAACAATTCACTGTGTGGTGTGGAATTCTCCATAGGAAAGCAGCTGTTGCTTCATATCTTTAGCCAATTTTTCTTCTATCTTCTCTGTACGTCTCTGGCCACTTACTGCCTCCACTTAGCCAAGGAGGAAGATAGTACCTCCTGGACTGTCCTGACTGTTCTGACTTTGGCTGATTTCTTCTTCAGGTACCAGAACTGGGTCTTCTCCCTTGGGCTTGCTCTTGGCACATCTTACACGTGCCTCTGTCAGTGTATAGACAAGGGCAAAGGGAGAACAGATGGACTAGTGAAGATGATGTCAGGGTATTTCCTTAGCACAGCAAGGAGAGGGCTTCTTTCCTATCTTTCCCTTTCACCATCACCCAGTGGAAAACTCCTTCCTCATTCAGATGGAGAACTCATTACAGGCTAAACTGAGATGCTAATCAGATATTAGCAGTAACCATTAGTGAAAGAGCTAATGAGGTGCTGAGACCTCCATCTCTGACTGAAATGAGTTAATCACATCTCACTGCTCAGAGACTCATTAATCTGCATGCATGCTCATGTTTATGATAGGAAATAAAAACAACATTCTATCTTTATTAACTTATGCTGTTGGATCTCCCCATTAATCTATGAAGTCATGCAGCTATGGGCCAGGCTTGCAAACAGTGACCAGCTGTGAATTCCTTTGGTTCTTGAGGAATTGCATCTGTGAGAAATGCTATCACTGCTGCAGTGACACATGCTGTTGGGGAAGGAGGTGTTGCACCAGTGCAGGGAGGGAAGCAAACGCCACACACACGGTCACACACTTTTTGCCCTTGGCTTTTGGAAATGAGTGGTTTAAAAATTATTCCAACTCTCACAATAACAAGAATTAAATTGCCACCAGTGATTTCACTGCAACTTCAGAAGCACTTCAGCAAGAGCATACAAAGTACTCCTGGTTGCACTCCTCCAGTTTGGATCATGTCATTCCTCTTAGTGATGAGCAGTTATTTCACCTGATTCCAGTGGGTGATCTGTGGGATAAGTAGTTGGGAACAACTTGTAACTGAGTTAGCTTGATGTAATTTTGACTTGGTTTCTCCCAGGTGTTACTGATATTACCTTTCCTCAGACTTCTGGAAAGGTCTTTACAACCCCTGAGTTTTCTCTCTTTTGCTCTTTCTGTTCTCTCACGCATGTCACTGGGAGGAGGGAGCAGATGTGTGGATGCTTGGCTGCTATCCATGGTCAATCTCCAACAACACACACTTCCCAAAAGCCATGAGCAGTCTAATTCTCTCCTGGCTTACCAATTTTGACTGGCCAGAACAAGTGGTTAAAACAATTTGTTTCTGAAGGTTTTCTGAAGTTCTGCTGATTTTATTTAGCTTGTCTTGACCTTCCATTTATTTCTGTTTCCCTGTCTACCTATTCAAATTAAACCCTCAATGACATGGTCTGTCAGCCAGCCAACTCTCCAAAATCCCCAATGATAAACCGCTGGTCATCAGCCACTCCCATGACTGTGACTCCACAGCCAGAAACTCAGTGCTTCATCAGCCTCCTGAGGCCCTTGTTCACTCATATACACTCTCTGATGTCTGAGCACGAGGATGCGGTCTAACAAATCATCCAACACCCAAAGGAGAAACAGGATCAGAACACAACAAAAATAGATGGAGAGAAGCTGCTTTAAGTGTTCCTTGATGTAAAACCTGATGTTGGCACTTGGCTTGGACTTCACAGGAGGAACACTGTGAGCTTGTGGAATGTAGCATTGGTGGCATAGGGCAAGATGATTTTCTTGCTGATTTAGTATCTGGGTGGACAGGGAGGCAACTGACAGCACAGCTATCTATGGGCCTGCTGTGTGACACTGGAATACTTGATCATGTGGAAAAAGTAACAGGTCTAGGAAATGTTATGTCTTAATAGGAGTGTTAGTGTCACAGGACCAGCCAAATTCCCATACAGATATATTTATAATCTGCCAGCCAAATGTTGCCTTAGAAACTAAGGAATAAAACAACGTGCAACATTTCCTATAGGAGAAAATTAAACTAAAACCATGGACATTTACCTCTTCATAAAATAACCTAACCTTGGAGAACTTTCCACTGAGGGAATTGTGTTTTATTTCACATTGCCTGAAGATAAGAAACAATGAGATCTGCTCAATGAAAGTGCAGGAGAGACAAGTGAGAACACATTTTAAAGGTGGCAAGAGTCTTCCTCCTTTTCATTGGTTTGCTTTAATTGCTGTCCTCAGTGTGAGCCATCAGAGAAACCCGTGCCATGAACTGAAGCCATATTTTGCCTTTGCAGGTAGCTGTTTCTTCAGTTGATTGTATAAACAAAAGCCTTTGTCCAACTCCTGTAGCTGGTCCATCTGTCTAGATGTTGCTCTTGTTGCTGCTACATATCTTTCTGTTCCCTGGAGTCTTTAGATTGTATACTTAAGACAAATTATTCTCCAGACAAAATCACTTTAGGCATGGAATCTGCATTTCAGCGTACTTCTTGTGAGTGGACATGAAGCATGGTTTTGAATGGCAAGCTGTCCTCATTTTATTTTGCCTTGCTAAGTATGACAGAGGAGGAAGGCTAAGAGACCTGGGACTGTTCAGATAGGAGAAGACTGAGAAGGGATCTCACCAATCCTTACAATTCTGTCATTCTGTGATGGCACCTCCTTCTACCCTTCTGAGTAACTTTGCTGCTGGCAAAACCCCAGCACAAATGAAATCCATTAAGAACAATGTGGTATTCAGAAGCAGGCATTAACATGGTGTCAGATGCACGAGCAGCACCTAATTGTGGACCCTAACAGAGCAAAGGCACATTCCTTATACACATTTGGGTATGCTGTGCCTATGTGTTTGGAGAGAGGTCTGCGGTGGTCGTGAGACTCTGACCCCACCTCACACACACATTTGGTTAGTTAATGGTGGGACTGTTCTCCTTTTCAGCAGGCTAGGTAGATACATTTTCAAGATGCTCCTGAAAGACAAGACTAGCCACACTGACAACAGCTTTACCATTGCAATTTTTTGCTTAAAAGCTCCCAACAGCATTAAAGTTTGAATAACAGTGACATAAAGAAGCATTTAGGATTAAAATTCTAGAAACTTTATGCTGGTGTTGGTAGGTTTCATGTGGGCTTAGAGGCTGGCCAATAGAGAACCTCTAATCTTAGTAACTATCCCTCAGCAGCATCAACATTTGGCATGCTGTGAGGCCAAGCTAAGTAAGAGCCACAGGGAAAGGATTTTGCTATCACAGTTAGGTTGAGAGCCTAGTTATCATTTGATGGCTGTAAAACCTTCTGCTAAGGAACAACCTATTCTGTGAATGACTGTGGGGACAGTTGGAGAGGACGAATCAGGCAATTACTGAGTTACTGAAGGACTGGGATCAGGTGGATGTAAGACCTAAAGATATCTAAAGGAGATTGAGAAGTGAGCTTTACCTACAGGTAGGAGTGGGAGACCCAAATGCAGCTTCTTGCATGTTAGGAAGCCATTTAGGGGGATTTAGGACTCAGAATGCTAAACTTGCTGAAGAATGTGGGAACCTTCCATTCAAAACCTTGAAGTTTTGCTGTTTTCAACTTTACTCTGGGAGTGAGCAACAATTTGCAGACATCCTGACTGTGGTAGTTTTCTTCATGGGAGAAAGAAACTGTGTCATGAGGAGAAGATGGAATGCTTCCATCTTGCACTGTTACGGGTCAGAGGAAGTCCTAGGAACTAATGGAAATACTATGGGAAAAAGATAAAGTACGGACAGAGAAAAACACTTTTGACTTGATAACAGTAAAAAATTTATTTTGATTCATATCATACTGAAAAATTAAATAAATAAAATGTCAAAGAATGATTGAGACTCCCCACCATCACAGCAAACAAAACAAAACAACAACAACAAAAATGATTATCATTATCAATTATGTAGTCAGAAAAAGTATGAAGAAAATGTGTTCATGAGAGAAAAAAAGTGCTCAAGACATTTGGCTTTGGTTAAGAACACAACACACACTCAAGGAGTGCTTCAGAGAATTTTTAGGGGTGGTAAACACAGTTCAAGAGTTTGATGTCTTGACATGTTGATTTAGCAACTTCTTCTTCTTTTAAACAAAATAAAACTAGAAAATTTATAGCAGGAAGACAGACAGTCTTCCACTGACAGTGGGAATGAATTCTTCCTCCAGCATCATTTGTTGGTACCTCTTTATTCCGAAGGCATTTGAATGATGAGCAGTCAGTCACATAAAGGACTCTGTAGAAAGTTCCTCTGAAATAGAAATGCAATGGTGTGGACTATCCTTCATCCTACAGCTTGTAAGGTCCACCCTCTGCTCTCCTCCTGCTCTGAAAAATGGACCTCAGTGGTACATAGTTACTACCTGCTGTTGGCAAGAAAAATGCAAATTGCAGCTTGTCACATGAAGACTTTAAATCTATCCAGAACAGTATGAGCCAAGAGCTTTGTATGTGCTGTCAGAAGCAGAATATTCAGGGAAAAGTTGGAAATTTAATTTGAACAGTAACAGGAAACTTTTTAAAATAATACAGGCTAGAAGATAGCTGATTTTTTTAATATCGTTTTTCTTGACTGCAAGCTGCCACTTCTAACAAAAAATCAATGGGAAATGGTACCAAGCCACAACTCTCTTCCACATCTTTCTGAAAATGACTGGAATAGCAATGAAATGTTCCCGTTACTGACGTCTCAGAGAAGAAAACAATGAGAAAATAAATTGTAATATTTCAAACTAATGATTTAAAAAAAATCACCAGAATCCAGTCAGAGGGTGAAGATACTGTTGGAGTCTTCCATAGAAATTTTTTCCTCTTAAAGTTTATTTGCTCGACTAATATTAGTGTGACATCTTTCCAGAAGCATATTGATTAACAATTTAAATTATTAAATTATTAAAATAAACAAACAAGATTCAGGTAGAAACATTAAGCATGTTGAATTTGCTCAACCTGTGACATGCAGGTGAGTAGTTGTGATGGTCAACATGCTGGGAGAGGACTTCTTAACATAAGGATCATAAACAGGTCTCATAATGAAGATTTGAAAATTCAGCCCTTTCCATATTGCTAAACTGAAGAGTTACATGTGAACATCAAAGACAGTTTAGTTCCTCGTTTGGCATCCATGGCTCCTTTCATGTTTTAAGTCCAGTAATAGTCATGTGGGTAAAGAAATTCATCTTAGTGAAACACGTATATTCCATCTGACTGTGTCATTATGCCATGAACTGCTGCCTTGGAGGGGAGCACGCTATTAAAAGCTGGCCAGGGGGGACAAATCTTGGACTGAAGCACATCACCAGTTGCAGAGCTAGCCTTTCACTGAGCTCACTCCAAAATGCCTATCCACTAGGACGTGCTGTCACAACTGGTGCATGAAAGACAGGTCATTTAGATACAATTTCTGAATTACCTCAAATCCCAACCACTGTAATCCATTAGAAATGAAAGACGCCATTTTTTTCCAGGCCTGATCTAAAGTCTCTTGAAGTCTGTAGCAAGAACTCCATTGGTTTTGGCAGAGCTAAAAACTGGTCAACAATTCATAAGTTCTATTTTCATTATTTTGGGAAGCAAAACCCACAGTTCTCCACTCTTGAGTACCTGAATTTCACTCTTGGACCTTTGAATCCAGACAAATCTGCAGACGTAAAATCACCACTGGCACTTCCCTCCTCTCCTTGTCTAGAAGCTCTGCCAATAACACATTCATTCCTCCAGCAATGCACATAAAGCCTGAGTTACACTGTAGGATCAGTTGCGTAGATCGAGTCTTCATAGATGCTGCTACTGTGCAAGGGATTCATCACTACTGCGTCACTATCTTATATTCCAACCCATGCTATTTCTTCCATTTCAAATGTAGACATTGTAAAGAGATACCACTTTCTAAATTTGTAAAAAAATAAGAGGAAAAGATTCCTTGGAACATTTGGATATTTTCCCATAAAAAAGGTAAAAGCTATCTTTAAAAATTAGCCTTGTTTGTATATGCTTAAGTACAACAGAGGAGCTATTATTCTTAATTTCAACTACAAAAGTATACCACTTGGAGGCTACACTTTGGTTAATTTCCCTCCCCTTTATTAAAAAAAAGAAAAAAAAATACCATTTGTCACCATTAAAAAAAATCACATCTGTTGCACAACTATAAAAGGCACATGTAAACGACTGAAAGAGAAAACAGTCCACTTTCCAACCTTAAAATGATTAAATAAAAATAACATTCTGGAGTAATTTTCACAAAAAAAAATTAAAAAGTTATATATAACTAAACAAGACAATTAAGCAGGCTAAAAAGGCCTTTTTTTTTTTTCTGGAGTTTTCAGTATTCTTTTTTTTTTTTTCTTACTATGGCTGTATAGGAAGTAATAATAAATAAGTAATGATCATAGGTGATTTGATTTCTATTTTCTACATGCCATCAATGCAGAATGTGGCAATGGTAGAAACAGTTACTACTCCAGGCAACTTCATCACATTTTTGCTTTATAGTGCATGAAACCAGAAGTAATAGAGGAAACAGAAGAGAATTCGAAAAGAAAATTAACAGCAGAACTGAATTCATTTCTTTGAGGTAATCCTTACTATGATGTTTAGAGCTATTTTAGTAGGTGTCAAATCCTAGAAGACATTTTCCATGTTCCTCAAGGACTTCTTGCCTCACTCAAGGAAAGAATGGTCATACAAACAGCAGTTCCTGTGCCCAAATTTCCCCAAATTGCAACAGGTAGATCTTTCACCAATAATTCAGGAATCAATCTGTAGAGCCTAAGGAGTGAGTCAGGATGTCATTTGTTCCCACAACTGATCGGTAGTTTCCAGCTATCTATAGATAGCAAATCAAGTGCAGCACTGAGGCTGGTCCTCGGCCGAGCTCCCTGTGGTGAGCACTGCAGCGGTGTGACACTCCGAATCCACTCCAGATTCACACCTTCAAACCTGGCTGGCATCCAGATCATCGTCACTGAGCTTTGTGCTGCTGCATGTTGGAAATTGCAGCCCCTACTCTTCCCTGTGGCTAGGGTCATCTGCCCTTGAAAAATTTTATTTTTTCAATGGAGGCAAGAGTCAAAGTTACATTGAACTCAAAATCCCCATCATGGACACCTGTCTGTCGGAAAGCCCCAGCTGAAGCGTTGTTTTCCCAGTAGTGATGCCAGTGTCCTTTGCTGTCTGCTCCAAAACCATACACATTCACCTAGGAAATAAGAGAACTAGTGATATGGCATGGGAAGCAATTGGTCATCTGAAATATTGAAAGCTTTATCTTGGTTTTCAGTACATCTATAGACATCACCACCTGAGGACCTCTTTGTTATACCAAGCTATTCTACTGACTGAGATGGTGCCACCACAGGATAATGGCCCATGGCCTAATCAGCGCACACCCTAAGCTGTGCTGAGAACTACTATACCCAGACAGAAAAGGACATATAAAGACATGACTTCTTGTTTAGTGATATGGAAAACACATTCCTGTTCTCTAAGCATGATGTTTGATCTCAGGAGGTCAGCAACCTAGGTTGGGAATCTCCTCTGTTTCAGATTAAAGTCACAAACAGTAGAAAAATCTGTTTGTTCGTCTTCCAAATAATGACCTCTGCCAAGCCCTGCAGTCACTTCTGATCCAGAGTCAGATGGTCATTATGCTTTTTGTTTGTGTACAGCAGTACTCCTGTGGCCTCTCCTCTTCCAGCTGCTCACTCATCAATGGCTATGCCTGTCTCCTCTGGTGATAAGTTCAAACATCATGGTTGACATTAATGTAAAGTAGGTGTGGTGATATGGCTGGATTCAAATGAGTCATGGCCCATAAAATAAGCACTCTACCCTGGACTCACTGAAATACAAGAGTCTTTACATTATTTCTGATAATGTCAATGCTTTGCTCATTACCTGCTTGACAGAAACCAATCTCCACCCAACCTGTCCATCCCATATGCCTTGCCACAGTACAGTTTTTGCCAGTGTCATTAGGAGTTGGCATACTGTCAACACCCCTCCAAGCAATAAAGACTAAGGAGACAAAAGCTCTCTTTAATCAGCAGAGCTGTGTCCAGGCCAGGGATTTTGCCAGCACTGTGTCTTTTTTTCCCTCATGCTCCAAGCTCATGCTTGCATCACCTCACATTATCCAGTCAAGGAAATTTCCTCAGACTCATGGAAAAGAGGCATTTACTGTTTAAATTCACAAGCCTGGGAACAGAAAAGGATTTGAAAATAAGTCATTTGCATTCTCCAAACTGACTTATGTAGGAGTTGGTAAAGAAAATGATTCCAGTGGGATTATGTTTAAGATTCAGATATCTACATGGGTGTGCTTGAGCACCTGGAGAACTAGGCAGCAATCCTTGAGTTCAGGGAGCAATCCTGCTCCCCAGATGTATTACCAAATGGTTGGTCTGCCTCTTCACTCCACTGACTAAATAGGTACGAGCTCAGTGCAGTTGCCCAAACATAAGTGCTACTTGAGATGTTCTTGAGTACTTGACATCTACTCAAGAAGGGCAGATATCAAACAGGACCAAGAGACTCCCACACTTCTGAACTATCACCTGGAGGTACAGAGGCAGGGCATTGCCAGGGCAATGTTCAGGGCATTGCCAATGTCTCTGGGTGCCTGAAGTCAGACAGTATACTCTGGACTTTCACTGATGAGATGGATACACAACTAATTGTAGATGTAAACACAATCCATATTTATACATCTTTTAATTCCAAGTGGACTACCACCTTTTATGCTCAGTTAAATTTCCCTGAAATGCATTTTAAACCCTATCAGTCTTAGACATAAGGAAGAACTTTTTCTCTCAGAGTGGTCAGGCATGGGAATGGCCTGCCAGGGAGGTGGTGGAATCGCTGTACTTGGCAGTGTTCAAGAGGCATCTGGATGAGGAGCTACGAGATATGGTTTAGTGCTTGTGGTAGCAATAGTAGTAATGGGTAGACAGTTGGATTAGATGATTCTATGATTAAAAGAAACAGTGACTGTCACTTGAGCATATCTGAATGTTACTGAGGATTTTGAATCTGTCTGAAGAAGCAAAAGGCGCAGAAGGTGGCAAATAAAGGCCAGGGCATGATTTTGGCACCTCAGTGTGGTACATCTTATTAAAACCTAGATATCCACATGTAGCCAGACTTTACCTCATCGCATACATGGAGTGCAAATATCACAGAAAGAAGGCCTGTGGAAGGGTATCTCCCATGATTCTGAAGCCAGTTTTCATAGACGTATTTGATAAAAGATGGATTGTAAATCAGGATCTAGGCAAAATTGGAGAGATGGATTCATTACTAAAACACCTTGGGGAAAAAAACACAACACAAACGGTAGCATTTCATCCCTAAGTGACACTGGGGTAGGAAAGAAAGGAATAATAAGTATTCTTTAAGGACAAGTGAAAGGGAAACATAAAGTCCCATAGTTAAACATATTCCATATTTTCTATGTGCAATTACGCATATCTGTTCCTTTGTCAGACTCAGTACCCCACTTGATCACACTAACATAAAGCCCAAGTAATTCCTCCTCAAACCAATGGGTATGAGTCTGTGCAAGAAGAAGAAAATTAGGCATTCAACTCTACCTGCAGCATCCTGCTGTAGAGCTCTGGGGAGTCTGAGGCCTTTGCAAAGAAAATGTAAGATTACATGCTGTATTTGGGAGCTGTATGAGCAACTACATCTTCTGTAATGTATAGCAACCATGTCTTGGTGTCTGTATTTATAGGTCAAAGCAAACCCGAGGGTCAGGTATAAACAATCAGGAAGCCTATCAGGGAGCATCAGCTACATTTCTCCTGTTTCCCAAACATATCATTTTTCTAAGTTCTTCTGTTTTTTTTTCTGTTCTTTTTTTTTTTTTTCTCCAGCAAGGCATACATCAGACTTTGTTATCTCCTGGGGAAATTATGGGGTCATCTAATGGAAACAGTAATTTAGAACAGGCAAGATAAAGAGTGATTCCAAGGACTAGTGAGAGCCCCTGTCTTCAATGTTCTTGTACTGAATCAGGAAAAGAGAGGCTTTTCCCTCCATGCTGCGTTTGGAATTAGAGTGACAGTGTTTCACTGCTATCTAGTTAGCTGCTTTTACAAAGTCAAGGGTTAATTGCTGATATTTTATCTGTGTGTAATTGCTTCTTGAATGATGCCTAGGATCACACAGTGTGGGAGGAAATACATACTTCTTGTCTCTCTTGTTTGGGAAGCTGCTGAATATCCCCAGCCAAGGGCTAGGCTGGTGCTACACAATTGTGACACCGCTTTAACAACCTGCCACAGTCTAACTCACAAGGGTTTTGCAGAAGTTAATGTGTCCATCACTACAGGTAGAAGTGAGCTGAGGGATTATTTAATACCCCACATAGGTCCATGGTTGAAGTAGAGTGATACAAACTGTTAAAGGCCTCATCTGAAATCCTTGGCAAAACCCAATCTGGTGAATGAAGGATGCACTCTAATTTGTGATCGTAATCCTCCGTGACTGACAACATACTGTGCCAGTTCTTGAGAGACTAAGAGCTCTAAGCTTCTCTGAAAATCAGCTTCTTCAAAAGTTTCTGGAACAAGACCTCCATGTTGTTGGAAAGTCTGTGGAAGATGAAATGTCTTTAACCTCCCTCTACACAGCCTGCCTTGCTTATGTCCTCAGATCATGTAGCTACAACAATAGACTATGCATGGTGGCTAAAGGTCCAGCATGAAAATGGCCATCTTGCTCCATTGGAAATCCTGCCCCCAGCAATAGGGTCTGTTAAATCACAGTGTACTTGGGAAAAGAAGTCAGTCTGCTGAGTATTATTTAGTGCATAATCCCTAAACAGCACAAAGGAACTAAGACTTTTGTTTATCTAAGTCTTGTAAAAAGAGTGTATTTTGGTCGCTACTTTCATGGATGTTAAAGACTTCCTTGGATTCTTGCAGTTTCCTGAAGAGGCAAATGATCAACAGACGGACCAACATAACAAATTAACAGACAAGCACTGCTCACCTTTTCTTTTTTGACTTTGATTTTCCGTGGAACAGGAACATATGTGCTGGTAAAAGAAAAAAAAAACAACAGCAACAACAACCAACGTTAGTAAAAACCCAGCACATTATAAAATCATGTATTTCCAAAGGGAGAATGAATGTACTTCACATAAAGTAAAATTTTCAAATAATTTGAAAGTAACAGATTCAGAAAGTGATTGGAAAATAAGGCTGCAATTAAGTAATAGAGCATGAAGAAAAAATAATCTGAGTTTTTATTGAAGCAAGGCTTATAGAAAGGCATTACTTTTTTTTAATTTTCAAGGTAATTATTGACACTGGAACATCAAGGATGTAGTGGAGCATATTACTACACAGTTACTATGACACAGAGATCATGATTTCTAATTCCTGAACTGTTACTTTTGCAGCTTTTGCATGCTTGTAACATGCTGTCATTTAATTTCATGGCAGAAAAACCTTTCCCCACCAGGGGGAAACCTTTCCCCTCCTAATACTTGTAGCTGCTGCATTATTTTCAGAGAAGGTGGTAGCAGAGCTCATTTGTACAGTTCTATGCAACTTGGACATCCCAATACACAGTCTCTCACCACAGGCTATTCCCTGCTCCCAGAGGGATGCAGATGGCTGCCAGCAGTTCCTCGGTGTAAACCCTTCAGATCACACCTTATGACTGGCTTGAAATCACGAGTCATGTCTAGAAACAAAAAAGTCTTTTCTGCTCTGTATCTCATGAACAGCACATGCTGAGACTGCACAGTTCATCACGAGTGCTGAAAAAAAATCTCCCCAAGGTTGAATGAATCAAGGTTGTGTCAAGTGAGAAAATCTGTTGAACTGCCCTTCTAATTGGAGCATATCTCAAAACACACCTGCATACTTATTGCACAGAGGCTGTGAGCCTTCCATTAGCATCATCTAAACATTTATGTGTGATTTTTGGTAATCCCGTGGCGAAAACTGCAGTGTTCTCATTTCCTTAACTACTTTTGGGCACTCTGACCTGAGACGTCTACTCTGGGCTCTGTGTAATAGGAGAGGGGACAGGTGGGTTGCAGTCCCTGCAGGTATGACACAATAGACATGCACAGAGTTTGTCAGAGCTTACGGAGAAAGGGACACCCATTCAGACTTCTCAGTCTGCCGTCAGCAAATGTGCCCCTGCACCTGTTTCCCATGTCTGACCCTGATCATGAGAAGCAGGATTGACAAACCTTTCTGTGGTTAAGAGGACAGAAAGGGCTCCCTTGTTGATAAAATCTCACTATTACATGTATAAACAGTCAGTCTTTTCCAGAAAGGTGACAGTGATGTAGAGGAAACAAGGAGACCATATTTCATAGGCATGTGGCCAGATCCAGTTCAAGTGTTCAAGATAGTATTGGCAGACAGCTCTAATCCACCCTCAAGACTCCTGTAGCTCTTGTTATGTGATAAGTTAGTCTAGCTTATTATGGGATATATTTTTTTAGAAGCAATACTCAAGTCCTGATGCAGAATCTCATACGACTGCATAGAGTACTGGCACACTGCTCGAAGTCAAATGGAGACCCCAACTGTTAAACTTACATAAAATCTGGGCTGCTGAGCAGCCAGAATGCTTGTGACCTTTTAGCAAATAGATCAGTCCTAGAGACCTACGCTGTAATAGGACGTCCATCAATAAAGTGGTAGAAGTCTAAGAGAATCAATAAGTCATCAATTATAGGAATATCTGCTGTTTGGCTTTTTTTTTGGACAGTAAAAAAAAAAGAAGTAGAAAACATAACAATAATATAATAACAGCAATTTAGTAATATAATCTGGATGTTGGTGGCCCTGCCTGCCTGCCTGTGGTGATCTTTGGGGGTCCATTCCAACCCAAGCCATTCTATGATTCTGTGATAATGCTGCTGGGAGGTGAACAAGCTAAATCACAGATTTGAGCCTTAGGAGTTTATTATTTCATTTGAATAGAACACAGAAAATAAAGCACAGCATAAAAGCCCAACTAACAGTGATGCCTACCTTTTTTAAGTATGAGTGCTGTTAACCCAAACTTGGTTGACACTATGCAGCCTGCGTGCAACACATAATGGCCACACACATGCAGTAAGGAGTTGAACACTTCTCTTTTGAAATATCAAATTTCAGGCGGGTTTTATTCTTATTTCATCCTCCCTCCCTTCCACAACGTACTGTCAGCAGTTGCCTTATACACTGTATCTGATATCATGATTAATGCTTCCTCAGAGGTTAATACCATTAGTCTAAAATTCTGTTTAATGTTATGATTTGTGTGCTTATGATTGTCTGGTTTTATTATCCAGCCTGTGCCAACTAATTAATTATGCAATTGCCCTGCTATGAGTACGCCAAAAATTTTAAAATACTGTTATTTCTTCCATGTGATAAATACATACTGATTTACACCAGCTGCTTACCAAGCCTATTAATACAATCTAATTATAAATATATATCCTGCAACTTCCTAAGCAGAGATATTTTTCCGTTAATGTGCTGATTTCTAATTCCTGTTATTGATAGTAGTTAACAAATTATTTGTTCCAGCCAGGCTAGGGCTCACTCAACTTTTACCTCTCACTGCAACCCACTCGCTTGACCTCTGAAAGGTAAATATTCCACACAGCATAGGAATGGCTTTGCAGTTTGGGCACAGAGCAGTGACAGTGATGGAAACATGGGAGGGTGATGCTAGCAACAACTGATGATGGGTCGATGGTTGGACTAGATGATCTTAATGTTCTTTCACAACCTTAATGATTCAATGACTCTACAGACTGTCCCCCAGCAAGCTCCTCTTCCTAGCACAGACATGTATTTGACAAAGATGTAGCAAGGGGCTTCATTCAAAGGCTACCGAAAGCAGCTGGGAGCCTTCTGTTGCTTCCTGATAGGATCCAGGCTTAAGGCTAGAGTTTTTCAATCTTTTTTTAATCAATATAACTTACAAAATAAAAGAATTAAGCCTTGCAAAAAAGGTCAGTGATATTTCTTAGCTGATTTTCTAAGTGGGTTGATTTATCTGAGGTATGACTGTCTTTTGAAAATGGATTTTTTTGAGACAACTTATGACTAGACATATTAAGTGCTGGTGACAAAAAAAAAAAAAAAGCTAAAAAGAAATGAAATCAAATTTATTACTAATTAAGAGAATCCTAATGAAAAGTGAAGAAAATAAAAAATGCGTTTGCTAAGATAAAAATATATAAAAAAAGAATTAAAACTCCACTTATTGTCCCATCAAAAAGTTTACATCCAGAAGATAACCTCATGTACAGTACAAATATCGCATATTTCATTCTCTGGATTAAGAAAAGCCATTTTATGGGAAGAGAGAATCTGCTAGCAAGCATCCAGAAAAAACATACAATTTGTTCACATTTCTAATTCTAGTGCTGCCAAAAATGCACTTCAATCTGAAAGCACTCATAAAGAAAGAGAGAACAAATATCATTGTGGCACATTATTGCCAGGTAAAATGTGTTAATTTAAGGCTAAGTCACACAAGTGCTGCACAAAACAATGTTGCCTCCTCTGCATGGCTGTCAGTCACCACGTGCCATGCTATCCTGAGATACCTTCATACTGATAGAACAAAGATGTTGTGCCAAAGCTGAGCAGAAGTTCATAGCTTTCAAGAGGGGTATCTGAGACAAATTCGAGGAGCAGGGCATGAATGGGAAAAGGAGAAGGAAAAAACTAGTCAAGGATGCACAGAGTAACTCTCTGTCTTCATCTACACCAAACCCAAATACTACCTCTTGCATCACCACTATTTCCCACTGAAAGACCCAGGATAGATGAAGAGAGATTTGCTTCTTCTTCACTTGGAATAATTACTTGTTTGTTCTCTCTGAAAATCCATTCTGGGGGGATGTGAGACCCCACCTCTGCTCTCATGAGACTCCATCTGGAATGCTGCAGGAGCCCCCAGCACAAGAAGGACGTGGGCCTCTTGGAGCGGGACCAGAGGTGGCCATGAGGATGACTGGGGATTACAGGAAATCTGGAGAGGGACATTTTATAAGGGCATGTAGTGACAGGACAAGGGTTTCAAACTGAATGAGGACAGATGTTAGGAGGAAATTCTTCATTATTAATGTAGTGAGGCACTGGCACAGGCTGGCCAAAGAAGCTGTGAATGCCTCACCCCCGGAGGTGTTGAAGGCCAGGTTGGATGGGGTCCTGCACAGCCTGATATGGTGAGTGGCAACCCTGCCTGTGGCAGAGGGGTAGGAACTGGGTGGGCTTTAAGATCCCTTTCAACCCAAACCATTCCATGGTTCTGTGATTCTGTGTGTCTCTGGTCAGACTCAGGCACTGAATCCCAGGACAAAGGAGGATACCAACAGCCAGTGGGAAGCTGAACTGAGCAGTCAGGGCAGGATGAGCCATTTCCAGCTCTTCCTCTGCCCTGAGCCATGTAGCTCTGAGTCACACGAAGGAGGAAGAGTTGATTTTCTTGAGAATGGAGGCAGGATTGTTCTTCCTCTGCTGAAAAATCTAGAAAGGACCAAAACTGCTCAGGTAACAGCTGATAAGTACAACCAAGTTTTCATTTTCCATCTCTCTTCTCTGCTGCAACCCATCCTGAAGACCTCCTCAGATCTCAGCCCTGCAATTAGCTACAGATCTGATCCCACCACATGTCTGACCTCCACTGTACATTTGAGATGGATTTGTCTCAGAGCACCAGGACTGGAGACAATTTCCCAGCAGGAAATTAAAATAACACCAGACAGAAAGTTCAAATGGTGGTTTTGCTCTCTGAAGCAGGTAGAAGGGAAGGAGTGGGAGTATGAGAAAGAGCGGAGGAAGCAAGAGAATTTGAAGGGGCTCTCCAGACTCAGAGCAAAATAATGCTCTCACATGGATCCAGCTTTCCTACAGATGGGTATGGCTCTATTCAGTGAAATGTTGCAAGTGTTTAGCCTTCAGGACCTTCCTGGAAAGACTGGGGAGAAGTAGGTGTCTTCTGACCAGGTAAAATGCATACAGCTTCTGATCAACATGCCCAAGGGAAGAAGTTCTGGATGGATGTCTAAACACCATGGTCTGTGTCTGCTCTTGCTTCCTTAGACAAGTATTTTGCACATTCTGCAATCTACAGGCTGAGAGAGCTGGGGCTGTTCATCCTGGAGGAGAGAAGGCTCCAGGGAGACATGAAAGCAGCCTTTCAAAACCTAAAGGAGGGCTATAAGAAGGAAGGTGACAGCTCTTTAGCAGAGTTTGTTGTGACAGGACAGGGGGAAATGGTTTCAAACTAAATGAGGAGTGATTTAGACTGGATGTGGAAAAAAAAAAGTCTTTTACAATAAGGATAGTGAAGCACAAGAACAGATTGCCCAGAGATGTGGTGGATGTCAAGCTGGATGGGCCTCTGAGCAACTTGACCTAACTGCAAGTGTCCCTGTTAAGTGCAGGGGAGTTGGACTAGATTACCTTTTGTGATCCCTTCCAACTCAAATGATTTTATGATTCCCCTCTGTCTACTTGTCCTCTTCTGCAAGTGGGATAATGTATGCTGGAGGATCATTTGGCCAGCAAAATGTCACAAGCAGGATAATGTGGGTGGCTCTGCTAAATGACTAACCTATAAAACGCCTGATTCTGTACCTTATGCTGCTATAAGAGCAAAAAGACCACACTGGCAAATCTCCACTTCGGATTAACTTACAGGGGAGCTTCACAGACCCTCATAGCACCCATCCTTCAGCCTGTCCGTTTGGGACTGCCCTTACTCACAAGTTGATAGTGCCTGTGGTGAGAGCGGTGACAATCCAGCGCAGGTCCAGGGTTTTGAAGGGGATCACGATCATGCTCACATTTTCTGCCAGCTCTTTGTAGCTCTCAGGATAAACAAAGTGGTGGGTCGTCTTGCTCCCAACATCTGATTCGTAACCAATGGTGGGTGCCCGGTTCATTCTACAGCCCAAAAATAAGAAGTAAGAGAGTGAGAAAGTGGGAAATGAATTAGATAGGTGCAAATTTGATTTTTCTAGCTTGAAGTGGCAGGAAAAAATTCCCATGGCTAAAGAGAGTGCTGCATGTAAGCTCTTCAGGTGTAGGGATCCCCAGGCAGCTGAAGTGACCTTCACGGTGGATAAATTAAAAAGCAAACAAAGGATAGGCTTTAGTGTACAGTTGGGTTTGTCTGCAAAGGTGTCTTTCTGAGCACGTCCCTAGGTCCCCTGTATGGTCAGTAGAGAGTTAGTCAACAGAGCTGTGGGCCAATAAGGACACATATCCACTCACCCTAATCAATGTATTAATTACACCTCTTGCAGGTGAGAAAATTACTGCCCTCAAACCCATCAACTAAACTTCACGCAGTTCCATTTGCTTCACTCGTACAGGTGTATTTGTATGTTTGGGGTGTAAGTAACAAACCATGTCATTTGTGATGAGAAGCAGCAAATACTCCTTGTAGTCCTTTCATGAGAAAGCACCAAATTCTCAGTGGCAAATGCAGGGTCTGCTGTCAAACCCTTCATTTCCTCAACTTTGATCATCTATCTAGGGACCAAGGAGCACTACAAAACCAGCTTCAAAGCCTGATAATACCTGCTTTATATCCAGTCTGCAGATCAGAGAACACTACAGTGTGTCTGGCTTTGAATATCTCCATGGTACAGTACAGTACCAAGAGACACTCTCAAGTCGGCTCTGAGCAAAATAAGTTTGTCTGTTGCCCAGAGAAGTCTCCTGTAGAGACAGAAGCTCATCTCCTGGCAGGTGGACAAGGAAGAATGTAGCTGAGGAAACGATGGTCATCATACATTGCTGGATAACATACTGCTGTGGCCACTGCTAACACTGCTAACAGGGAAGCAAACTGTCTTTAGCAAGTTTAAGCCAAGTTGCATTCTTGCAGTGCTCCTTCAGGTGAATCAGTTAAATTTCTTCTAATTTCCTCAAAGGGAGTTGTTAACATAGTTAGAAAATCCTGATGGCTTGTGTGGACTTGTTGCTGAATTGTCTCTTCCTTACCAGCTTTAGGGATCCTACTGTAATGTGTAAAAATACTATACAAAGAGTAAGAATTCCTACACTTCTATCTTGAGATTAGTCAATCTGAAGTACGCTATACATGGCATGTTTTCTGTGAAGACAAAGCCAAGCATTGTGTCTCACTTATGGACACAAAGGCAGCAATCATATACAGTCTCAACAGAAAGGACTGGCATTTCACTTAGTCAAGAAAACTGACAACAAAACAAAACTGACCTGGAACACAGTGTATGGAAAGGAGGGTGTCACCTCAGGCTCTTTTCTACACTTGGATCTATTGCCAGAGCATGTGAAAGTGAATCACCAGAGATTTCATTTGTTGGATTAGCACATGGATGGGCTACCTCCTCTGCACAAGGTTCTTCAACGAATCCTAAAACCTTGTGCCATTCATTCAGATCTGGCTTGAGACAGCTAAATTAGAAGTCACATGTAAGGAAAAAATCTTTCTCAGTGAGGGGGTAAGGCACTGGAACAGGCTGCCCAAAAAAGAGGCAGATGCCCTGTCCCTGAAGACTTTCAAGGTGAGGCTGGATTGGGCTCTGGGCAACCTGATCTAGCTGTGGATGTCCCTGTTCACTGCAAGGGGACTGGACCGGATGATCTTTGAAGGTCCCTTCCAACTCTAAGGGTTATATGATTCTATTCTCGAAGTCAGAGACAGGCATGGTAAGTTCCAAATCACAGAGAGTTTCCCCTTTGCCAGGGATGCATAGTTATGGGGGGGACACACATCCCCCTAGTTACTATAAAAAAAATTCAATTTTGATTCCAGCAAAGCCTGCCAGGCTTTTCTATAAGAATTTTGGAAACATAGGCCAGGCAAGGTAAGAAAGTCCACACAGGAATAGGGTGGTCTCCAAAGCAAGGAACAAAGAATTAAGCATAAATGCACTTCCACTGCCACGCATTTACAACCTGTGGGATTAAGGTGGGGGGCTCTTCCCCATACTTGCCCTGTATGAGAAGATCTGGTCAGCTGACTGCCTCTGGGAAGATATTTGTTGCTGGGGGCAAGGCACTCAAATGAAGGAAGCAATCCTTGAAATAATTTATCAAACACATCTAGGTTTCCAAGCCACGTCAAAAACTGAGAGGCTTAAGGTGGCCTAACAGTTCAAATAGCGCTGATCTTCTGTTAACTCACTTTCAACTGCTTCCAGCTAAACATTACATTCTGAGAGCTTAATTTCACACACTGTATTTTCAGTCGTAGTCTCTCCATTCAAGGCCTTCTGACCTGCCGTCAAGGCTCCCTGAATTGTGCTGCACTGCCAGCTGTGGTGTCGAGTTGGAGAATGTGTTGGACTACTGTGGTCAAGAAAGCTCCCCCTGACACTTTGGCAAGGTGAACTTAGCCTAGATATCTTGATTGCCCTCTGGGAGGTTCTCTCTGTCTACCTCATGTCTCCTTGTCATTCAGCAGGAAAAAATAGACAATGCTCACTGTCACTAAACACAGAGGTGATACGTCCCCTAACAAAGTAGCTCTAGTCATTTAGCTGTCTCCTCTCTGCACAGGAGCCTTCTCAACCTACCACTGCTTATAAGTAAACCAGTGCAAGAAAGAAAGATCTGATACAGTCAGTTATGTGTGCAAAATATCATTTGTAAGCACTAGCTAGAGAGAGAATGTTTACCCAGAATTATCATTTTTTCAGGCATATTTTTAAAACACAAGCAGTTTCTAACAGTGCACAATAAGTTACAGTATCAACACATACCTAAATCCAGGACAGGACATGTTTTCTTTCTGGACTAAAACAAGAGGCCGTATCTTTAACACACATAGTTTATGTTCCTGTAGCTTAGACAGGTCCTGAGCACCCGATTTCACCAGGTAGTTCTTCAAATCGTTTTTGCTCTCTTGTCCCAGAAAATAGTAGTGAATTTTCAAACAACAGAGACCTCTGGAGCTGAAGTGGTTCCTGCTTACCTGAGCACGAAGTCATGGGAGTCAATGTCTTGGCCATATTGAGACTGACGAAGGTTGCCAGAGTTGCCCACGACGGCACAACGTCTGCATGAGAAATCGCCTCGCTCCTGCAATGGGTCCCCGTCCCCAGGAATGATCCCAAACAATTCCTTGAGAGTATCATTAATATTCTTCGGAGATTTCTCTCCTTGCAGCTTCTGTTAGGGAGAAAAATCACTCCAGGTTACCACTATACCAATAAAGCCAGCTTCTCCGTGAGCTAGACATGATTTCAAATGTCTTCTCAAAGACCACCTTAGCTCATGCTGCTGCAGACACTGTCTCCCATAGTGTATGCTACAAGGCTTCAGGTGGGAGCTTCAAATGTGAAGGAAAAACATGGAAAACCTTTTCCCAATTACTTTTCTTTAACTTGCTTTCCCTTTTCTCCTCCTTTTCCATTAATTGCCTCACATCCCCAGTCTCTATTTAGCCATAGTGGAATAGATCATACATTCTCCTCAAGGCTGACCCCAGCACAATTAAAGTTGTTCTGAAATCTAAAAGCCTTGTACTGCCTTGGATTGCCTTCTGTTAAGACATATAGAAGATTACTTTTAACTCTACTAGGAAGGACAAAACAGTGTAAGAGAACCCGATGGAGTACAGAAGTAGGGCTGAGCCAGCAAGAGTAGCCGTGGACACCCTTCCCTCAAGTTCTGGCATATGCCAGAAGTGGGACAGTGAGTTTTCACTTCTGTTATTCTGGACTGCAGAGAAGCCAGACGCTAGTTGCAACACAGTACAGAAAAGTAGAGTTAACCCTGAGAGCTGGAGATGTAAAACCATACAAAAAATTCTCAAGGATGAAGAAAACCACCCCGGACCTTGGTCACTGTGCCTGTTGCCATGGAGGGAAGCTCTTTGTATCAATCCTGTGGTGCGTGGTGGAAACAATGGCCAGACGTTGAAGGCACGGGCAAGGTGCAGGGCAGGTGATGTTACACTCACTCCCTTTCTGGGAATCTGCTGCTAAAAAGGTTGGGAGTGCTGGCGTGCTGACACAAATCACTGCCCACACCCGTGGTGTCACCTGCTCACAAGTAGGATAGAAAGCTCCCTAAGGGAGAATGGATCCAAGACAACATCTGCCAAAAGGCTCTGCCCTTGCCCTGCAAGCCCAGGGCAAGGAAAGACAGGAAGGGAGGGAGGAAAAATACCTTTTCCCACGACTCCCAGCAATGGCCTGGGGTAATTTGGCTTTAGTTTTGACGCTTTTCTCTCACCTGCACCAGGATCTGTAAATCTGTCCTACTCTCTCTACGTACACATAAAGAACTATGACTGCAAATTCTGTTTGATCAGCAAAATTACATGTTGTCTCTTCACAGATCTATGTAAAGAAACCTTATTTGCACTGAATTGAACGTCAAGTCCATGGAGGTCAGAGATACAGGACAACAAACCAAGGACTCAGAACAAAGGAGCCAAATAAATCTTACCTAACAAATTCATGGAATCATAAAATCATAGAAAGGACTGGGTTGCAAGGGATCTCAAAGATCATCTAGTTCCAATCTCCTGCCACGAGCAGGGATGCCACCCACTAGAACAGGCTGCCAGGGCCCCATTTAACCTAGCCTTGAAACACCACCAGGGACGGGGGAATCCACAGCTTCTCCAGGCAACCTCTGCCAGGACCTCACCACCCTCACAGTGAAAAATTTCCCCCTGACATCTGATCTAAATCTCCTCTCTTTTAGTTTAAAACATTCCTTCTTGTTCTATCACTACCCAGTGACAACAATTTCACCTTCCTGCTAACCATTGCTAACCTACACACTCATGTATGGAATGCACAGGGTGGTTCTCATTAAAAGAAGTCAGCACAAAACTCTTGCTGGGCTGAAGTTACCATCCATTATTGTCTTGGCTTGCAGCTGATGCTGAGTTTTGGCAGAGACAAGACGAAGGGCTTGGACTACCACAGCTCTGAGTCTGCTGGGATAATCTGATTGGACTTTATTCTTCAAGACCAGGACTAATCTTCAATTGGTTAGTCTTTGACTTTTCAGTAGTACAAAGCAGAACAGGCAATAAAGTTGTTTAACTCCAAGGCAGATCTCTTTTACTCTCTTCAGATGTAATATGCAGCCAAATTCCTTATTTCACAATGTTTATTTGACTTCTTGAAAACGTCTATTTTAATAGCTGTACAATTACAAGCCAATTACAGTTCGCTTTCCCACACCAAATATTTGTTTTTTGGGTTTGTTTTTTTTTTTTTGAGTAATGTTGTCATTTTAACAATCTAACACCAGTTTGGCATTTCCCATAAATGAAAACAGTGAGGAACCTAAGTCCATCCCTGTCATGCGAAGCAGATCCATGTAATCTCTGGCAGTGCAGACAGCAGCATGATGCCCGCTTGGAGCTCTGCTGAGATGTGATATTCCCTCCAAGTGCTGTAGGTGTGTGCCAGGGATATGTCTATGGATATAGCTGCTGGAAACAGGCTTAAATACATTGAAATACCTGAACCGTGTGTCCTTGGTGAAGTCATTGGTCTTCTCCAAAGTCTTTGCAATCAACAGCCTTATCTAATGGTGCAGTTTAATTTCTTGCCCAAGTCCAAAAGGGATCTTTACCTGACTTGTGTCCACATATCAGATATCTCAAAACACTTCATCCATGGGCAATTTGGATAGTTCAGGTTGGATATTAGGAAAAATATCTTCTCCAAAAGAGCAGTAATGAATTGGAACAAACCACTCAGGGAGATGGTGGAATTACATCCCTGGAAGACTTCAAGAACCATGTAGATGTGCCACTGAGTGACATGGTTTAGTGGGCATGGTAGGGATGGGTTGATGGTTGGACTAGATGTGTGGTCTTTTCCAACCTTCATGATTTCCTGATTATAAGTTTGGCACTGCATTATATTAGATGCACCTTCAAAATCCCAATATATTAGCATGTAGAAAATATCCTGCTTAACCTGAATGTAGATGGAAATGTGTCAAGCCTGGGTCAGGACACAACCTAAGTGGTGGAAAGCCATAGGTGTGGGTCTGGCAGCACATCTGGGACAGCCCTTTTGCAAGAACATTGCCAGGCAGCCTAGGGAAGTAAGTGCAGAAATACTGTTTTTCAGTGTTTTTCCTTTTTTCAAACTGTCTTTAAAAGAGAGACTTAAGCCCCATGAGAACCTCTTTTGCACAGCTACTAATTGCCTTGCTGCAGCGGTTTGGAGGCATTAACACTCTGGCAGCACATCCCAGTCATAAGACATTGTGCAAAGATTAATCCTAGCAACAGCCTGATGGGGCAAATGCAGGTAATCTCCATTTTGCAGACCGAAGGAAAGGTTAAAAGGAGACCATCAATTTCAAAAATGTCTCCTTAGTCTGGAAAATATGACATTATTATTGTTATACTTAATGTCCTGCAATTACTATGCATCAAAAAGATTTAGGGGAAGAATATAGGGCCTTTCAAGGGTTTGGGTTGGCTTTGTGTAATGATTTGTGTCTATCATAAAATATGCATTTTCAAATATAAATGTAATGTGCATTTTTTATGTAAATAGCACACAGTAATGTGTGTATGCCAAATTGTATGATTTCCAGCTTCCACGGCTGGTACAAGCCACCTCCACAAGAGCAAAAAGATCCTACCTCTGCCAGCTCTGTCTGCCTGTGTTTCTGGCTGCGGGATGCCTGCAGCTCAGCAGAACTGAGCCTGCAGTTCAGAGGGGCTGCAGGTTCAAAGCACTTTCAAATCCATCTATTCTCACCATAGGAGAACCTGGTGCTGCAACTCAGCTGGACATAGAAGACACTGCTGGCAGGGACAAGGGGAAACACAAGGTCAGGCTCTTTTTCTCAGTATGTCCAAGGCTGGTCTGAACACTGGGCTTGCACCCAAGCAGGATGACATGAGGTCACACTGAGTATGTACAGCCACTGGGACTGCATTTAGCTCTACCTTCTGAAGGGAACACATTGCCTTCGAGGCACTGAGCCCTTGGTACTGCATTTCAAGCATCACGGTGTCCCAGTTTTAAAGATTTCTTGTGATCAAAGTATTTGGATAAATTTTTCTACAAAGAGCATTCAAAATGCATGACTCAGGTGCCAGGTATCTGTGATACTGCCTTAAAAATAAGAGCAGCTTCCACATGCACGTGGTGGGGATGCCCTTTTATTCACAGTCTGCTGAGAAAATCTTTAAGCCATACATTACATTTTTTCCTACAGCTACAAAAAGCTAGCATTTTCTTTTAGATATGCTAATCAGATGTCCCCAAGAGCTGAGCTTTCTTAAAAGACAAAAAAAAAAAAAAAGGAAAAAAAAGAAAACAAACCCCTCCAATACCGTAAAACTCAAGATAAAACATGTTATAACGTGGAAGTTTATGAACTATGTGCAGCAGATAAGATTGCCAGGGAACTCTGAGCCTGATTTTACTTATTATAACTTTAATCCATCAGCTTGAGTGGAGTTATTTGGAATTTAGAACAGCAAGTTCCATTCTTGCATTTTTTATACTCTCTGATCACTAAAAACAATGAAGAAAAACTTTCAGGACGAAACGTGAGAACTATAAATAAATGCTATGCCATGTTACAGCATGTATTTTTTTGTCCCAGCTCCTTATATATGGGCTACTGAATTCATTGGGACTGTCATAGATCAGTGGAAAACTTGAAAGTGAGCCTGTTGTTCAGGAGAATGGGATAGATAATAGGGAGAAACGCAGTTGTATAAGGTTCCAACTTCCAGAGAGACTCTGACAATCCCTGAAATGCAAGATGAGTAAATGCAAATGGACAGAAAGACAGAGGGACACATGGAGGAGAGGAGAGGAGAGAGAGAGGAGAGGAGAGGAGAGGAGAGGAGAGGAGAGGAGAGGAGAGGAGAGGAGAGGAGAGGAGAGGAGAGGAGAGGAGAGGAGAGGAGAGGAGAGGGGAGGGGGGAGAGGGAGGGGGAGGGGAGGGGAGGGGAGCGGAAGGAGGGGAGGGGAGGGGAGGGGAGGCAGAAAGGAAGGAAGGATGACTAAAACAAGGGAGGGTTTATCTCCTAGGTGGATTTAAGCAAATGAAAAGTAACAGCCGTACAAAGAAGCTCCTTGTTTCTGTGAACAAAGACACAACCAGGCAGATTTTTAGACCTTCACACATAGCAAGAGTATTTCCCCTCCAGAAGGCCACATACCAACAAGCTGGTTGTATATTCTACAAATACACCATGAAGGAGACTGGTAACCATGCAGAGAGTTGCAAGCAAGCAAAACCACCGTGTCCTTTGGCCCCACATATCACTTCACCTCAAATCCTTGTCACTAGGCTCTGAAATCAGTTATGGCTCTGCTAGAAGTGGAGAAATACTTATGCCATGTCATCGTCTGGCTGAATAACGCCTATTCATAACTTTAGAAGGAGGGTTAATAAGAAGGGAGCGTGGGCTAAGCTTGACAGAGCAACCTCTCCAGCAAGGACTCTCCATGTATTTAGCCCACATCACATTTGTCTTCCCATTATACCAGAGACACAGCCTTATACAAGAGCCCCAGCAGAATCACCCTCCTCTCAGTTACAGGGTAATGAAAGCATTGCACTGTCTGGAGTCTGTCCTGCAAACATTTCTGCCTCAAAATGAAGTTGAAGTAGCAGCTAGCAATTTCAGTTCTCCTTGTGCTTCATCTTTTAAGTACAAATATAGTGAAAAGTCACCAATTACTGACTTAGCAAACCAAGCAACCATAAAACGTGGCCATGAGCAATGTTTTCTTTAAGACTGGCAGAAATCACTGAATAAACTTGAAAAATGAGACTAAAAACTGAAAGCTGAAATGGGGCTCATTCAGGATGCACCTGGGATACACCAACTGCAGAAGCAACTAAGACTGTCTCAGAAAGGGCTACGCAGATTGGTTGCAACCAGGACCTGCAGGGCTCCTCCACCATTTAACATTAGATTAGGGCAAGTGTTTTCAGTGCGTGGCTGATTTCCTCTAAACAATGCAATTTTGGGTGTCACCAAAACATTTCACATGTTCTGGTTGAAAGTAAGTTCTGACTGAAAAACACTGGTGGAGAATGTGTAGAAATCTTCCATCTAAGAAAAACTTGCTTTGCTTTTGTATTCTGAAATAGTGTATTCCCTTTGAACTTGACCTGAATTTAAAAAATGAAGGAAAACAGTAAAAATAGAGTTAGACCTGAAAATTTAGGGGGGGTGGGGGGATAAAGAAAAAAAAAGAAAAAAAAAGAAAAAGCTTTGGGCTGTCCTGAAAGTCTCTTCATTTACCTGAAAAAGAACCCTCCTCTCCAAATATCTGTTTCGATTTGAACTGATGTTTAGATATTTGTGCTTTTTCAGTTTCACTACAAGGAGAATCAGGAACTCAGTACTGAAAGTCCCAAGTTTTCTTCCTTTTTTTCAACTTTTATTTTAAAGAGAGAATGCATCCAAATCTTGTGTTTAAATCAAAGCTGAGTCTGAGTGCAGAACTTGAGCTTGTCATCTTCCCAGATGAGAACAACCCAGATGAGAAACAGGGGGACAAGAAGGAAGAGCATATGAGGGTAGCAAGAAAACACACAGGTGACTGGAAACAGCTGTCATGGCAAAAGGGCAGGTGAAAGGATGAAAGAGTTGGAATATGAGGCTAACAGCCTCAAAGTGGGCTTTTCATAAAATGAGGATATATTTTATGTAACAGTTGAACATTGCAGTTTACTGGCAGCTATTTTCCACCAGAAAATGCAACAGGCAATGGAGTGAAAAGTGATAAATCAGATCCAGCCTTGTTTCTACAGCACCTTATACCTCCTCTGAGACCTGAACCCCCCCAACGTGCAGATGAATGTCCACCTTAATTCCACATTAAGGGCTGTGCATGGGAGACCAGGTTGTAGGCAGTTGTGTGTTCAAAGAAAAGCTCTGTGAAACTATTTTTTTTTCTGACAAGCAGGGAAGCAACTCATTATGAAACCAGCCAGAACCTGTGCTTTAGCAGCTGGGCAGCAGGGGCCATCAGCAACTCATTTAACGCAAGATCTCATTTCAAGAAAATACAAAAGGGGCTTCAATTAGACAAATCATCAGGAAACACCTTCTTTCCTCCTGTGCTTCTGGAACAAGATATCTACCGGATTTCATGATGTTGAGATCCAGTTCTTTGCACCACTCAGTCCTAAGGACACATATGGGCTGCTCCCTCCCGTGACCCAGTGTGTCTGTGTGCCTTGCAGACCTGTTTTACGTCACCAGCAACAATGCAGCCTGTGCTCATACACATGGAATGAATCATTTTCTGTTTAATCCTGCTAAGTATTTACATGTCTTACACTTGGGAGAACCCCAAACGAATTACACACTTCCCAATAAGTTTACTTTGCTGCCTCAACAAAAAAGCAGAATGCCTTTTTTACCACCTGAAGTGCAATAAGCTGCATTACAAATTCTTCTCATTACAACAAGAAGGGAGTTTCCTCCCAACAGGAAGGGAGGTAATACTGAGATTTGCAAATTCCTAGCTCTGACAGGGAATTTCACAGCATCATTTGAGTTGGAAGGAACCTTTAAAGGTCATTTAATCCAACTCCCCTGCACTGAACAGGGACACCTACAGCTAGATCAGGTTGCTCAGAGCCCCATCCAGCCTGACCTTGAATGTCTCCAGCGATGGGGCATTCACCAGCTCTCAGGGCAACATGCTGCACTGCTCACATTTATTATAAAACCTTTTTCCTTATATCCTGTCAAAATCTTCCCTCTTTTAGTTTGACACCGTTTCTCCTTGTCCTGTCACAACAGATCCTGTTAAAGAATATATCCCCTTCTGTCTTATAGCCCTCCTTCAGATATCAAAAAGTCGCTCTCAGGTCTCCCCGGAACCTTCTCTTCTCCAGGCTGAACAGCCCCAGCTCTCTCAGCCTGTCCATGTAGGGAAGGAGTTCCAGTCCTTGGATCATTTTTGTGGCCCTCCTCTGGACATGTTCCAAAAGGTTGATTTTCCTAACTTGCAGCAAACGAACATATGCAACAAGTACCTGTGTGGTAAACATCTGCAAAAACACTCATTTTCTCCCCATTCTGACTGCCTCGTCAACTGGGACCACAAATGTTTACAGCAAGAATTACCTCCCACCATCTATTCAGCATCACCCAAGGCCCTAAATCTCAACACACCAAGGGCAGGCCGCCTCCCCGCCAGCACACCTTCCACTTACCAGCCACCACCTGTAGTTGTCCTCTGGGATCAAGGCATTTTGTGAGGTCAGGAAAGGTTGCATAGTTGAGTTAAACCTCTGGTCGAACCAGAGGGAATGTCCCAGCTCGGAAATACATGTGCTACAGCTACACGGCCTCCTAGGAAATTTGATGAGTTTTCGGACTTGCTCAGAAAACTGAGTGATGATATGTCTAGGATCCCAAGTGGTCATGGTCACCTGGTGCTTGTAGTTCAGCAGGAATGACGTCACCGTGATGAGCACGAAGGCGAATGTGAAGACCTTCACGTTCCTTTTCCTGACAGTGACCATCTTGCTGCTGGTGGAGCACGACGTGGAGGGAAAGCTAAGGCAATACGGACAGGCTGCAGCCAGCCCTCTCGGGGCCGGTCACCACCTGGGGCCTAGGCTGCACCTACCTACTGCAGTACCTCTGTCCATGGGGGAAGAAGATTTGTTTTCCCCAGACAGGCTTAAAAAAAGGCAAAGCTGGGTATTTCTTTTCCCTATTCACGGTGCTTGGAAGTCTCTCCCACTATGGCTTCAACAAAGACAGATCACTATCCTTTCACATTCCAGGTTTTCCGTGTGGGATCCAAACTGTAAAAAGCAGACCGTGGTTCTATATTTCCTTGTAGATAGTTCACCAAGGATCAGACCATTAGGGGATGTATATTCCAGCTGAGAAACATACTTTGATGTCCATTTAAGCCATATAGAGCAGTTCGCAGCCTGGAGACACACACACAGAAAAAGAGAGAAAAACAGATCTCAGTTTCCATACTTTCCACTGCCCATCCCAAAACTTCTGAGCCCTCAACACAGCACCAGCTATGACGTCAGCTGCCCTAAATGCATACCAAGGAGTTTCAGACTGAAGTTTCCAAAAGGGCAGAACATTGACCTGTGGAAGTTGAGTCCCTTTATATTGAGTCAGCCACAGCTCTCTGGTCTTGTTTGAATTACAGGTCAGTCATTTGAATAGCAATGAAACACCTTATTCCCTTAGGCTGACCTTGATAGCCACCAGATAAGCCAAGTATGCATAACGTGATCCAGCTGAACAAAAAGTGCCAGACAGAGGAGGGAAGGACAGGAAGAAAAAGGAATTCTTTCCTTTCTCTTTCTCCCCCAGCAGGCTTCATTTCCTAAGTACTGGGGCTGGATTTGTAGTTCGGAGAAAACTAAGCAAGAATAGCTCGTATATTCTGGGACAGATGGAGGAAGTTAAAGGATAAATGGTCTTTGTTTTGCATGGATTATTGTTATTTTCCCTCTTACTGCCAAGGTAGGCTAGGTACAGCTAGCCTTTGATCTCAGAGGCTCCCCTGAGATCCCAGACAAGCAGAAAGGCAAAGAGTGGGGGCTGCTGAGCAGCCCAGATAGGAGATTTAAACAAGCACCAAGTCTTTAAAAGCTGAATAATGGATCCCTTCCTCCCACAAGGCCACTGTTTCATGGGAAGAAGATGTCTTGTGGTTTTTTAAAGTTTAGATCTTTGCAAAAAAGAAGGCCATCACTTAATCAACATTCTCTTAACTAAAAAAAACAAAAAAAAAAACAAAAAAAAAAACCAACAAAAATGAGGAAAAACATTGGAGAAGAGTCTGCATTAGAATACGGGCAGTTTGTGAAAAAGCAAAAGCCCAGCAAACAAAGTCTCGTGGACTTAGCTTCAGGCATTCAGCCAGCAAAGAAAGAGCAAAACAGCAACTGCTATCTGTCAGAAATTCCCATATTAAACTAATCCTTGTAGGATCCCTCCCATTTCACCCCCGAGCTGAGGCTCCCTCAGACAAAGGAAAGAGGCTGCTGCCTCTTCACTTGGGGATCCGCAAGGGCACCCTAAAGGCCAAACTGCTTTTCCAAAGGGCTAGACATAGATACCGCACAATTTTTTAGAGGTGTTGTTTAAATATTTACCAAGTTCTATAAAGCCAAACCTGAAAGCAGGAGCTTCGATCATGGTTGTGAACCCCTGCTCTGCTCCAAGTTTCTCCTCCATGATGGGCAGTGCGTGCCACCTAGTTAGTTGCTGCTTGCCAAATGCGCTTAGATTTATTTGCTGCCTGGACCAAACAAATGCAACCAAGGCTGACAAGCAGGTCAACCTGGATAACGAAAGGCTTTATTAACCCAGGCTGCTCAGGCAGTGAATTACACTGCAGAGAGCAATCCTGTGTGCCTGTCTCTAAAATGATTATTTTGAAGGGACCTTTGGTGAGTTTTGGTGCTAACCAGAAACCTCCCTGGGTACAGTTTGGGATTCACATTTCAAAAGGCACTGGGGATGAGGTCACCATGCCTTGGAGAGTAAGAATGGGATTTTAACAGCCCTGTCCACACCAGTTGATGTCTGTGCCAGAGAACTGTCCCAAATGTGTTTGCTTTAGTGGTACGGATGCAGTTGCTAGTCTAAACAAAAACACAGCCCCCAACCTCCCCAAGCAGTGCCAAGTCCCAGAAACAAACTGATTCTCCTTACGGGCCAAATAATTCAAAAGCTGCAATGCTGGCTGGTTGAACTCCTGTTAATATTGAGCCAAGTCACTGTTTGTCAACACAGTTGCTGTTCTTCAATTATTTTTAAGTGGAGGAGGGAGGGGACCTGTGGGGAAGTCTCTGGACTCTCAGGACTCGCTAGAGACATAACAGCACACCAATGTGGTTAAAGGCTATTAGTCTACTTTATTGTTAAGCACTACTCTATTTATACATGTTAGCAGAGCATTCTGAAAAAACACTCTTCAATCGTTCACACAGAAACTTATCCAGTCAGAGTCATGAGATGTTCTTTGTTCTTCAAAAGGTGTCCTTGATACTGCTTATCTTGCTCCGCAGCTGCTGCTCCGAGCATCTCCCCCTGCTCCACAGCCGCTGCCCTGAACAGTTTTTTTCTTACATTCCCACAGGGACCTTCTTGGAAAAGCAAATAAAATGGGGTATTGTTCAGAAAAGAACACAGTTGCAGCCTCAAGAATAAATATCCATTTCACAACATTTTTTTTTAACTGATCTATGGTTAAACTGATATTTAGAATTAAAAAAAAAAAAAAAAGCTGTATTTATTCAGTGAGCTGCAGTGACTCCAAACTGTAATCATACCACCCGTTATAGCACGGGGTGAAGGTGAGAAAAGAGCAGAACTCCCACGGCCCTTCTCCTGCGTGGAAACGCACACCGTGCACTCTATTTTAATTCTGACTATTTTCATTTCCTTAGGAATGCTCGTGTTTCCTATGGGCACTCAGAATAGGAAAAAATATATATAAATGTATCCTGACAGAAAGGCTCTCGGGACTATAAATATGATTTAGGGCCTGAGGAAAAGGCATGCTGAAATGAATAGCAAAAGTTTTCATTGGCTTTGCTGTGACTTGAATGAGGCCCATTTTTTTCTGTTCTTAACACAAGTTAGATCCAACCCGGAGATCAGGATTTTCTTTCTTCCTTGCACTGAGGCTTCTACTGCATCTGAGACCATGCACCGTGCAAGAAGAGTGGGGCAGTGCTAAAGTAGCAGCCCTATGTTTGCTGCTGATGTGAGACCTGGCACTGGGCTAGTGCCTGCAACCCCCACTCTAGAGTTGTTTCATCTCCCTATACTATTTGCACTAGTCAGTTTAACTTATTGCAGAGAAGCAGTGTGCAACCAGACACGGTTTTATCAACACAACTCATTGTGACCTTGACATTCACATATCTGCAAACAGGTCGTTTTGGCATTGGACCAAGGAACAACTCCTGGGAACTTAAGATGTGGAGGTTTAAATGACATGCCCAGCCCTGCTCGGCTATGATGCACTGACAGTTTAATAGGGTTGAACTGCATTGTGCCTGTGCCTACCTTTGCCTTTGTTAGCAGGTTAAGCTATCTTAAGCTACTGAGTCTTATCTGCAGTCTGGATTTCTCCTGCTTCCTTCCTACTTCCTCTTGCTTCCATGTATACCCTTGTTCTCATGTAAAATACCCTTGGACATGCTGAGATAACTTAATTCTGCAGCGAACTCGCAATACACAGTGGCATACAATGCAGAGAAAATGCAAAACTGCATTTCTCAAGCAAGATCAAATGTGAGGCAGGTTCCTTCGTGGTGGGTTCTAAGTGCAGGAGTGGTTCCTGTGCGACTCCATGGTCATAAAGGAGGACAGAGCTTAGTCCTCTAAGTTTTATGAACTGAAATAAAATATCCTGGGACTAATCCACTGCAATTAACTGTGTTCATTGTTTTCTTGCATTCTGGAAAGAAGGAAAATAAATACCATTTTTTTCCCCTAGGGTAGATCTTATTTGTATTGCAAAATCTGAAGAAAGTCTTTGGTCCTCGCCAACTTGGAATGTGGATAAAATCAAATGTATGTGATAGATTAATAAAAGAAACTCATATGACCTTCAGGAAATACTTTTCTTTTTTTTTTTTTTTAAATAAATCCACCTTGAAATGCAATGTATTCTCATTGCATTTGTTAGGTAATGTGAAGAAAGCTCACCTGTATGCCACAAAGGAGCACAAAGAGACATGGACAGGTGGGAAAGCCAAAACAATACCCTGTCTGGCTGCTTCCTGGCTCATCTTAGGGAGCCATCAACCCATCAGAGCCCATTTCCTCAAGCACAGGGGCACGAGGACAGATGAAAATGTGAAATAATGACTCAGAAAAAGACCTACCCTATATGAGTCCGTGGCAGTCCAGGTGTGAAACCCACCCAGATAAGCCAACACCAGAGAACTTTTCTGCCTGCCTGGTGGCATAGAGCACAGTATGGGATGCAAGGGAAAAGCATCTGGGGATAGTAGAACTCAATCTAGTGCTTAATCTAGGGGTTGGCAACCCTGCCCATGTCAGGGGGGTGGGAGCTAGATGATCTTTGAGGTCCCTTCTAACCCAAGCCATTCAATGATTCTATGATCCAGGCATGGTGCTGCCCCAGCCTCACTTCTTCCTGGTTGCTGGATCCAGACTAACTGTCCCCTAACAACACTGCGTCAGAACAGCAGCGTGAATTACTCAGTCATTTCAAATCACATTGGCCACGCACCACAGGTAATTTCTTTGGAAATACAAATCTTCAGAAAATATCATTCAAGAATGAATGACAGAAAATAATCTGAGCTATGCAAGTGGCATTTTGTTGAGGTCAAACCTGTGTGCTTAATGTTGCTTACAATAATATCACTTCTTCCCGAATTTTGTTTCTAAATGTGCAAATATTTTTTCAAAATTATTCTGAATTATTTTAGAAATGAAAGAAATGCTTAGAAATATTCAAGTGTGTGTTAAAGACAGTATTTCATAGTAGTGATGGGTTGACAGTTGGAGTTAATGATCTTAGAGGCCTTTTCCAACCGTAATGATTCTATGGTTCTATGAAAATTCGCAGAATGCTTCATTTCTTGATTGTTTTCTTAAACAACAACAACAAAAAAGCATAATGAAAATAATCGTCTCCCCAAGTAAATGGCCTTTTATGGTTGAGTTTGACCTCTTCCTAATGCCTGTTTGCTAGCAGGAAAGTACTAATTGTCAGCACATCAGTGAGATCTTTGCCAGCCTGCATTTGATGCTGACAGTTCAGGATCCAGCCTCCTGGTCCACAACCCACATTAAAACCTAGGTGTAAAACAAACTTCTCTGGTTTGATGTAATCAACATATGCAGCAGATTTGTCAGAACAGCACAAAAGGAACAAGAAGCAACATCCCTGTATAGAGACATTTCCAGCTTTCCACGCAGACTTCGAACAGCTCAAAGGTTCCAAGGTGCTTTGCATTCACAATATACTGTTTTCAAGCCTTCTGGCAACACAAGCTGTATTTCCTCAAGCATGCTTCCTGCTGTTTTGGGACTTTTTCCCACTCATACTCCTCCTGAGTAACTACGTTTCCAACCTTGGGTCTTAGAGCCCTGTCCTTGGACGCACCATGAGGATGCAAAATGAAATCTTCCTTTACTGTACAAATGAAGGTCCCAAATGTTTTGGAAGATATCACCATAGGGCAGCAGAAAGCTTGTCCCTGGAAAAACGTGTAATTTTTCAACTCAGTTTTGTGCTAAATCCTGGAAAGGAACAGTGGATGGGACTGTTATTCCAAACCACGGGCTCATCTGCCCTGCCCCAGCTCATCGCTGTCTCCTTCCCACTGCTAGCAGCTGGCTGACATTTAGAAACACTTCACTGGTCTGACACCTTGCCAGAGACCTCTGAGCATGAGGCTTTTGCAGTGTGAGATGGATTGAGCAATTACAGCCTGACAACTCCTCAGAGCTAAACACGAATCTCCCTTACACAGACAATGCTGGGAGCCCATGCAAGATCACTGGGCCATCTCCTCCACCTCCAGATGATCAGTCTCAGAAGGAATCAAGGACCACACAAAGGATGCAAACACCAGGGGATGCTGCCCATGACCCAGCAACACAGGTGTCACTGCCTCTGCCACCAAAAGCCGCCAAGGATGCTATTTTGGAAAAGCACCAGGTGGTGAGACTACCAAGAGAAGTTGTGGATGCCCCATCCCTGGAAGTATTCAAGGTCAGGTTGGAGGGGACTTTGGGCAACCTGGTGTAGTGAGAGATGATCCTGTCCATGACAGGGGGATTGGATTAGATGTTCATGACGAGTCTCTTCCAACCTAAACTACTCTTATGATTCCATGAATGTGTTCTTTTCCATCCACAAGTTAATTAACACCAAACTGTGTTCTGTCTCTCAGAGCTAACTGGAAGCTCTTGCCCATCCTTATAGGGGTGACACAGGTGCTCCTGTCCTGTGTGCACTGAACAGCAGCTCCAAGTCGCACCTGTGTTTTAATCAGTAAGAGAATGATCTGTAACTCCCCTGCCACATCTCTGACTGCACTGTGAAGAACAAGCCTGTTTGACCACTGTTGTCAAAAAGGGTCACAATATCAAAGTCAGTCTAACATGTTGATAATACTGCTCACATTTGTTAAAACGCTCACCTCAAGTAACTCCAACTAATCATATCAACACTGCCTATATGAAAACAAAACAAAATACAAAAAAAAAAAATCAAATGAAAACAGAAAGTAAAATTACACATTAGGTAACATTTAAGCTACGAGAAAAATTTGCTTTACTCAAATTTCAAGACAGCAACTCCCCCACATTTCTTGAATTTGAAACCAGTCCTTGGGCACTGTTTCATCCATCACAGTGAATAGGAAAAAAACTGGAAGTGGTTTATGGAGCGTAAATGCATGGCATTTAGGTGCTAGTGATCTGAAAAAAATTATTACCTGTGTCTTATCTGTCACACTTGGGCTGTTCAGGCAGATAAGAGATCTCCTTGATACTAACAGTGCCCTCCCTGTCTACATGCACAACAGTTCTGTGTGGTCAGAGTAAGCAAACAGGTTTTTGTGCAAGATGTGTACAATATTAACAGAAATTTGGGTGGGGTAGTTGCACTCTACTACCTCAAAATAAATCTTTATCTTAGTAATTTTTAACAGGAGTGTTACTAAGGTGCCTGGAAGTGGAATCTCTCCTGCAGTTCTTGAGGGAAGGGCTGAACAACATCTCTGTTCTTCTCTATCTATCATGTCTATGGCAGAGGTCATTATGGGGAACTGGACGTGGAGAAAGGCAGATACTCAAATAAAACCTTTTTAAGGATAAAGGACAGCAGGGAGGTGGTGAGCCAGAAATGGGTCTGAAACAAAGTCTGCTCTGAGCAGCAGAGCTTGGATTGGACTCTAAATGAAAAATAGCTCAGGAAAACATACATCATGATCTTAAGTGTTTGCTCTCTTCTTTGATCCCAATAAAAGAAAAAGATGCTGATGCTGCAAAATCATTCCAGGATCCCATCAAGCCGTCGCCTTTTTGATAAACAACACACAATCTACTACCCTCATCCTTGAGAGGAGTGAAACTGGGTTTGGGGTGAAAGAGAAGGCTGCAAGGAGCATGCCGGCAGTCTAAGGCTGACATCCCCCGGGTCCCAGTTACTACTGGAAAACTCAGAGGTGACTGCAACTGTGAAGATAAAACCATGATCATATCAGCCCGAGTATCTTTTCCATGGGATAAACTGGGAGAGACCTCTGAGATGGGCGATTAATTCTACCCTACAGGCAACTCCACTGCTGAGACATTCCTTTGACTCAACCCTCAGTTTAAGCATCTTTAAAACAAAAGGAGAGCACCAGAGCAAAAGCCATCCAGCAACACTGTGAGGAGCAGTGATTACAGCCAAGGGTGAGGTGGGAGGCTCCCAGGTCTCACCTGGGTTGTGATGGAAACCAGAGGGGGAAGAACATGCTGTAGGAAGCAACATTCTCCCACTAAAAAGTGATTTTTGGATGAGGAGTCTTACTTGTTTCCACATACAGTATGACTCAAAAACAGGACCTCTGCTTCCCTTGTGGTACCTCATTTTCTTTCATGTATTCCAAATTTTCTTTCGCACATACACATGTTTTAAATAGAAAATGCATCACTAGAAACTCTTAAAAATATTCTTTTCCTTCCTCATCTTGCAGTCTGCAATGCTAGACAGGCTCAGGATTAAACTGCTGGACTAGGAAGGCTATTCTGCACTGGGGCAATACACACCAATGGGCTGGGCTGGGATTTTGGTGCTGTCTTTATACAGGCTGGCTATACACCAAGAGCCCAAAGCTGGGGCAACAAATACAACTCCACAGTTGAGTGAAAAATCCAAACCTAAAATTCCTTTGTAACATCTCTCTCTGAATTGTTCAACTTGTAACAGTTCTTAAAAACATCCAATCAGAAGACTGGACCAATTAAAAATTGCTGTTTGACACCCTTTGATGACAGAAAGACCACGGTGGACAGAGAGTTTCTGTACTCTGAAATCTTTCCCATGCCATTAGGTGGTATTTAATCGGAGATAAGCTTAGCTGGCTTTTGCTTGGGAGATCAGGAGCTGTCAAAGGGATTTTCAGGACACTCACGTGTGTTTCCACCAAGTGCAATTCTTCAATAGCTCATGATAGGAACAGTCCTAGTCATGGAGCTTTTCAAGAATAGTTTGCTTGTCTTTCTCTCTTCCTTTCTTCATTTCTTCCTTCATTTCTTTCCTACATTTCTTCTTTCTTCCTTTCTTCTCTTCCTTTCCTTCCTAACTTTCTTTCTTTTTTTCTTTCTTTCTTTCTTTCTTTCTTTCTGGGGTGAAGTTGGTCAGTTTGCCAAAACTGAAGCTTTTCAGAGATAAAATAATTTTCCATCTTGATTTTCTGTTTCAGGAAACTTTCAAAAAAAAAAAGAGAAGAACCTTTGACATTTGAAATGAAAAACTCTAGGCTCTATTTTCACTCCTGGTAGGAGAAGAGTGAAGAAATTTTCACATTTTCCTTTTGGTTTCACTACATATTGACTTGACTCTCTTTCTCTCTCTCTCTCTCTCTCTCTCTCTCTCTCTCTCTATGTATATATACATATTTAAGAATCTTGCATCAGTTCTCTAGAGTCAGTAAGAATGCTACTGTCAGGTAATCCAAGTACAAAAAGACAAATTAATGGTGGCAACAGCAGTAATAGAAATAGAGGCAAGTTAAAAATATTGTAGAAGAGAATTCCTGTACATGCATTAATTTCAGTTTTATAGGATTACAGGAGAGGATATTGGATTACTTCAGATTACAGAACACTCTAAACTAAAGGTAGAATTCAATCACATTGACAGCACGTGCTTTGCTAATTTGTCTACGTGCATCCAGCCCCAAATAGTCACCAGCTCCAAACAGTCAGCAGGCTGTTTCTTCGTTAATACCAAGGGAAATGGATGTGAGTCCAAATACAGATGTTCATGTGGAAGAAGCTGCAAGGAATATATTGTGAAGAATCTTAATTTCTGATACTAATAGTGTGATTAACATGCTGCAGAATGCCTCTGAGCACTGTAATTCTAAATCCAGAGAAAGGTTAGATAATAATGATAACAGTATTGTCAATAATCCCCCAAATCTAGGAAATATGTTTTCAGGCCCATGTGAGCATCTCTCACTGTCTTGCCTGGAATTTCTGCCTGGTAGTACTACTGAACAGTTTTTGGCACTGCAGGCTCATTAACTCATTGCATGCACACTGAGGGCTCCTTGTCAAACCAACAGCCTATCTCTTCGAATCAATGACACCAACCAGTGCAGCTCTATGTTAAAAATTTATTCATCAGACACGCTGCACTCATGCTGGAGAAGGTCTAATAGCACCACAGGGATTTGCTCCTTCACTAATGTGGTATATGAATTCAGCCTAGTGAAGGCATAGGTGTTGGACAGCCCACAATAAAAACTGGAGGGGTTTTAGCATCTGTGCAGTCTGAACCTGTCAGCCTATGCAAGATACAGAACGTACAAATTAAAATGTCCAGTCTTCCATTTACTGTGCATGCCTCTGAGAAAATATATAACAGAGATAAGTAATGCACGTGGTAATTAATACACTGTGCTACGAGCCAGAATTACAAAACCATTATGCAGGTCTTTTAAACTGATTGATCATTTGTACACCCTTAAGAGGAGCACTCGACCTATTTGGATCTAAGCGCACTGTGCTCACACATCATCCAGGCTCTGTGCACAATAATCTTCCCAGGCCAGTTTCTGCCCTACATCTACAATGACAGGAAAGGAATGAATTACTCAGGCTGCCTTTTGTCCAGAGGACTGCCAGATCTCAGGCTGTTTCTAATACCTGTTGGATAGAAGCTGATGCCCGGAGCAGGCAATCTGAATAAACACCTATGATATTCTGTGAGTGGAAGCTTTGCTCTGGATTGTGTGCCAGCCTGGTTAGAGAAAACCTAGTTAGAGAAAAGTATTTCAGCAAAGAAATTCTATCGTTTTGTCTGGACTTTTTAAGTGTTTGTAGGGAAACAAAGATTAGCATACATCAGAGTGGCACAGAAAAGGCTTCCCGTAATCCTGCATATGAAAATATGTCAAGAGCTGCATGCAAAATGGATTTGCATACATCAGAACTGTATGTACAGCAGCTCGATTGGGCATCCTGAAATGCATTAAAAATGTTAATACTGAAGTATGTGGATGCTGATAATTGCATCGTGGAGAAATACAGATGAGCACAAAACTATGGCATCTTTTCCACTTATCTTACTTGGATGGTTAAAACATAAAAAAAGAGAGTACTAAGGTAGCTAGGTAGCCAGCGCTCCTAGAATATTTAAGGAATTCCTGGTTCAAAGAGAAATTCAAAGTATGTCCCATGAAGAAATAATTGGCAGAGAAAAATTTCATTTATTTAGTACTGAAATTCTGAACTTTGAATATCATACTATAGTCCATTGAGTTAGAAAAAAAGCAGAAATTTTAGCACAAGAAAATGATCACTAATTCCATTTTGCACATATGGCATCAGCGCCTTGGTCTCACCCTATGCTGGGCTGCCAGCCACATCCTGCTCCAAGCCACATCCCAGGTTGGACGGGGCTTTGAGCAACCTGGTCTAGTGGGAGGTGTCCTTGCCTAAAGCAGGGTGGTTGGAACTAAATGATCTTAAATGATCTTCCACACCAAACCAGTCTGTGATTCTATGATCCTACTCAGAAATAAAGCTGTAGCAGGCCAGATGCTTGAAATTTCCCTTTCTGTCAATGACATGGAGAGGAAGGGAGACACTGCTCAGGGAGGTGGTGAAGTCACTGTCCCTGGAGGTATTCAAGAAGCATGTAGATATGGTACTAAGGAACATGGTTTACTGGGCAACATTGGTGGCAGGTGGACAGCTGGGCTAGACAATCTTAGAGGTCTTTCTCAACCTTAATGATTCTTTGATTCTATGATTCTAAGTGTCAAACCTTCTGAGCAGCTTCCAGGAGCTGTGAATGCATGAGCATCACCTAAAGAAAGGCTTAAAAGAAAGCTCCATCTGGGATGCAACATGGAAGTTACTTAGCAATGCACACAAATATTGCTACTGTGCACAAAAGTTTCCAACAGAAATAAAAAGCAATCCTGTCCTCCCAAAGAAGGATGGCTGTTTCAGACCAGGAAAGGCTACTGCAGTCAAAGTGGGGTCTCAGTGCTCCTGTTCTCACTCCCATGAAAAGTGTCACTGAAAATGGAACTTACAAAAATGTCACCACTTGTTCTAGCATTAAAGCTCCAGGCAAGTTTTAATGGGCACAGCACTAAAAAGTAAGGGAAAATAAGGGTCTCTGCAACCACAGCAGTGGCCTGGGGCTTTGGGTTTGCTTTTAAATGAGCAATCAATTCAAGTCAATAAGTTTGCTTTGCAAGTGGGAGCTACAGGATCTCTATTTGTGTGGCCTCAATTAAGCAAAGGAAAAAGAAAAGTCATTTCACCTTTAATTAAAATGTCTCAAGGATTTGCCAGGAATTGTATATATTGTGAATTCCTGAAAACACACTGTTCTGCTTGGCTTGGCTTTAAATAGGTACAATAAGTTTTTAATCCCTTTTTTTTAAGATGTCTTTCTCACTCAAATGTGAGAAGGAAATCACCGCAAACAGAATTTCATAGAATCACAATATCACTCAGGTTAGAAAAGACCACTTAGATCATCTAGTCCAACCACCTATCCATCCCCACCATGCCCACTAAACCATGTCCATTAGTGACACATCAACATGTCTCTTGAACACCTCCAGGGTGACTCCACCACCTCCCTGGGCAGCCTGTGCCAATGCCTCACCACTCTTTCTCAGGAGAAATTCTTCCTAATGTCAACCTGAACCTACCTGCAACTTGAGGCCACCACTTCTTGCCCTATCGCTGTTACTTAGGAGAAGAGGCCAAGCCCCAACTCTCCACAACCTCCTTTCAGGGAGTTGTAGAGTGTTAAATTACCCTCAGAGTCTCCTCATCTCCAGAATAAATGATCCTAGAAACAATCCTAATAAATTCCCAGAGGTGAACTGATGAATGATAATTTATGCAGGAAACACAGCATTGGCTCAGGGGCATTGCTGTTTCCAAGCTGGTCTAGGAAGGGTCAAGAGCTCCCAGCCCAGCAGCTTCACAACATACAGCTTCATTCAGCAGTGGGCAGTTATTGCTACCAGGCTGTTCTCATCCAAACAAAAAATACCCGTAGTTCCCAGCTGTTCGTTTAAAAAACCTCCTTCCTAGTGATCAGCATCACCACTGCACAGACATTTCCAAACTTGCAACTGACAGAAATTCTTCTCTTTTTCTTGCCTCCTGTGCTTCCTACTTAATTTCATCAACCCTGCTCCAATTTACATGCACGGCAGATTTGGTGCATTGCTGATCTGTATAAGAAACAGTGAAGAAAGTGTGGGAGACAGGCAGCACCAGGGCTCATGGTGACATCACACGGAATATGAAGGCAAAATTACCTCACCTGAGTTTTACAAATACATTCAGTCATTTCCACCACCCAGAAAAGCAGCAGAGGAGGATGCTTCAGCCCTCACAGTTGCACAGCGAGGTGCGGTTCCTGGCTGGCCCTTTGATTTGGCCAGAACGCAGACAGTCTGGCTTTGGTTCTGGACATTCGTTCATAGAAATGAAGGAGGTTCAGCTGGGCGAGGCATGAAGGCGGAACCAGCCAGTGACATACAGCCATTTTGTGAGATGTTTGTCTAACTTGTTCTGCCATTCCAAGTTATTTTTTTTTCTCAGCAAAAGAAGCGTGGCCAGCAGATCAAAGGGAGGTGACCCTGCCCCTCTACTCTGAGCTGGTGAGACCTCACCTGGGTACTGTGACCAGATGCAGAGTCCTCAGTACAGAAGAGATGTGGGCCTGTTGGAGTGCACCTATAGGAGGGCCACAAAAATGATGGTAACAATTCAAGGGATGAGGACAGGCTGAGAGAGCTGGGGCTGGTCAGCCTGGAGAAGGCTCCAGGGAGACCTGAGAGCAGCCTTTCAATATCTAAAGGGAGCAACAAGAAAGAAGGGGACAGATTATTTAGGAAGGTCAGTTGTGACAGGACAAGGAGAAATGATTTCAATATAAAACAGGGGAGAACTAGATTGGATATAGGTAAACAATTTTTTATGATAAGAGCAGTGAAGCACTGGCTCCAGAGAGGTGATGGATGCTCTGTCTTTGGAGACATTCAAGGTCAAGCTGGACAGGTGCTCTGTAGGTGTCCCTGTTCATTGCAGGGGAGTTGGACCAGATGACTTTTAAAGGTCCCTTTGAACTTGAATGATTCTATCATTCTATGGTCCTGGTGAGCATCTATCTGCTGCTGATGCTACACTGAAGCCACCACAGTGATGCAGAGGGGCAAGGAGTAAGAACACCCCTCTGGGAAACAGCTTCAGCCTCGGATCCCTTGCCTCATTCACAGGATATGACATTATTTTGATAACTGTAGGAGAAGTTCTGGTATGCCTGAGCCAGGCAGCCAACAAGGAAGGACACAGCCAAACGTACGTAGCCCATAGGGATATCAGAGACTGCTGTACCTGGAAGGAGATTCATTTTGTTTTCATGCACATAACAAAATAGTTAAAGCATGTTTGTGTAAGTTTCCTTTAGCTCCACCTTCTTTCTACCCCACGGTGTTGGAGGAAAGAGGAAAATGCATAAGGAAAGCGGATTTGTTAGGATTAGCTGGGAGCAGGAAGGTCTGAGAGCGAGCTTACAGCCATGCTGACAGCTTAAAGCTGGAGTTAACCCTTAGGTGGGATGTGCTGCTGCATGCAAGGATGCAGGGAGTTACACACGCATCTACCCACAGTCCAAATTCCTTGTGGGCTGAACCAAAGCAAACTCTAACCAGGATAAAACCCTCTTCAAAGCTAAATGCTGAACAAAGGAGAGAGGAATTGAAATCAGCTCTCTTTCTCTCCTTGGCTGCTATCGCAGGTACTCTCTTCAACCTTGCACTCCACAAAGCTTTTACAAGTAGCTATAAAAGAAAACATGGAGTTAACTCGCCCATTTGTCACTGCCACAGCAAGAGGGATGAAGAAGTTTTTGCAGCCCCAACTGAGCCCACAGGGAGGAATTTGCTGCCCAGGCACTCATCAGTAATTTAAGAGGGTAAGGTTCCTATGGGTGATGTCTGCCTCGAGCCCCTAATACATGGCTGATTGAATGTACACAAAGTCCCAAAGTCCATCTCCAAACTACCTTGCCCCGATGTGCAAAGCCTGTGGCTCGACAGGTGTGCCCATTACTTCAAGTCGGCCAAGCATCTTGAAATGAGCGCAGAAATACCAAGCCAACTCAGAAATCACAATAGAGCTGTCTTCCTGATGAGCAAGTGAAAAGAGAAGAACCCTAACAGTCCTGGACAAAACAAAAACAGAATGAAAACATGTACCTAGAAGATCACAAAACCTGAGTGGCATTAATCAGCTGCATGATGATCAATAAGTAACTCTGGCCTTTGCACTCACTGCAGCCATTTAATGCACTCGAGGTTTGTGGCAGATAGGTAACTAATGATAGGAGAAGAGGTAATGGTTTAAGTTGTGTCACGGGAGGTTCAGGTTGGATATTAGGAAAAATTTTCTCTCTGAAGGGGCGGTCAGGCATTTTAACAGGCTGCTCAGGGAGGTGGTGGAGTCACTGTCCTTGGAGGTGTTGAAGAAATGTGCTGATGTGACAATGAGACGTGACTTAGTGGGAATGGTGGGAGTGGGCTGACGAGCTGGACTAGATGATTCACACAGAGGGTGGTGACACACTGGAACAGGTTGCCCAGAGAGACTGTGGATACCCTATCCTTGGAGGCATTCAAGGCCGGGCTGGATGTGGCTCTGGGCAGGCTGGTCTGATGGTCGGCACGTAGCAGGGGGGTTGAAACTAGATGATCACTGCAGTCCTTTTCAACCCAGGCCAGTCTATGATTCTATTATTTTAATGTTGCTTTGGTCCCAATATGCAGCTTTGTGCATGTGTGCATGGCTCCTCTCCACTTCAACTGTATTACACTGCAGTGCATGCAAGAGCTGCATCCAACCCTCAAAAGAAAGTCCCCTGTTTAGTCAGGCCTTGCAAATACTAAATTAACAGGAGTCTGGGACATGTCCTGCCATGGGACATCTAAACTCACTGCCACTTGCACAGGCTTGTGGTTTGAGTGACTGCAGCAGAGCTTTCCCATTGCCACCTGTCTGCACTCACATTTACCATCAGAGATGCTCATTTTGGTTATACCTCCCCAGGACAATATTGCCAATCTATATGACCTCAGCGCTAACGGTTCACGAGTTGTTTTTGTAACTTTATCACCAGCTTCCAAGAGCCTTTTCTCCCACATCCCTGGACAAGATTAGCCACTGCAACTTGACTGGGTTGCTATGGCAGTAATAAGGAAAAAAGTAATTTCCTTAAAGAAAAAAAAAATATCAATAATTGGCATTACTATGTAAGGTCCCTCACTTTAATTATAAATAAATGCTAGACCTGCTCAAATAACAGTGAATTTATGGCAGCAGGCTGCATGATGCTGCTTAAGCCTTTGCGGCCATCACAATACATACAGAAAACAAAAAGTACCAGGGACTGCAGCTTGCATTTTATTGCCCAGGAAAATGAATGTGTAAATAGCAATAAAATGCACAATTATTTAGCACAAAGACAGAACGCTCAGCAGCATTTATAGCCTAATAGATGGCACGCTTGCCTGCTCTAATTTACCATTAAACAAACAAGACAAGGATGAGAGAAAAAAAACACAATGGCCCCTGCCAATATGATCAGCTCCACGATGCCAGGTGAGAACAGCTCGATGAAAGGAACACTGTGTTGCTTCAGCTGGCTTTGCCATCAGTCATTTAGCCTGGGCTGCATGTGCCACAGCACTGCAAAGTGTGCGTCTGCCCCATTTCCCAGTCTCCTGCAGGACTGAGGAGGGTAAGGGGGGGCTGCCTGAGGCAGGAGAAGGGATTATTTATTGGAAGCCTAGTAACAGCTTCTGGAGAAGCAAGCTTGCTAGCATAGGACTGAATGGTCAGGGGCATCATCCATGACAAGATGCAAGCTGGAAAGGCAGGGAGAGCCTAAAAAATATGGGGGAAAAGGCAAAAGTCCTTCAGTGCCATCTGTTCAAAAGCAAGGAGAGAGAATGAGAAAAAAATGTTTGTACTGGCAACAAAGCCACCCAGAGCCAAGCCTAGATGGCCTAGAAGAGTATTAGAAGCAGTATTGTGTATGGTTGGTGCTGCCTGGCTGTGGGCTTTGACTTTCACAACTTGTCTGTGCTGCCTACAAAAGTTTAGTCATGGCTCATCAGAGAAGCCCAGTTTGTGTGGATTTTTTACATATATACATATAATGAAACACATACACTGCTGATATAAATCAGCAGGTATCCATTGCAGTCAAGGTGTGTCAGACTAGAAAGGACAGACTCTCCAGCAGGGTCTGTTTGTGATGAGACAAAGGGAAAGGGTTTCAAACTAGAAGAGGGAGATTTAGACTGGCTACAAGGAATGATTTTATTACAGTAAGTGTGGTGAAGAACAGGTTGCCCAGAGAAGCAGTTGATAGCTATGGCTCTGGAGATGTTCAAGGTCAGGCTGGATGGGGCTCTGAGCAACCTGATCTAGCTATAGGTGTCCGTTTGTTGCAGGAGAGTTTGACTAGATGACCTTTACGTGACCAACTCAAACGATTCTATGATTCTATGATTCATCTCAAATGTTCAACTCACAATTGTAATTTCAAAGGTAAACTCTTCTGCTGGGCAACTCTCATATCGAGGCTCCCCCTCCGCTGGCTCCCCTTGCCCTCTCATTTACCAGCCTCCAAATTTAGACATCACACTAACTGCCTAATGCAGGCAGAGTGTGTGAATAACCCAGAGTGCAGGGGAAGGATTTATCAACTAAAAACAAACATAGACATTTTTTCACTATTGGACTTATGATTGTATTTTGAGCCTGCTCCAAGACCAAGTAAAACTGGATGAGCTTTGTAAATGATTTCCACCAGCTGTTTAATCCAGTGTTCCCTTTTTAAAACTCAGAATGTATTTTAAGATTTCTCATGCTTACAATACTGGATATTAGGTAGAGGACACTTTCTATATTCAACATAATCAGGACAGAAAAAATAGGAAGTAACAGACCGAAGATGGGCACCTTCTATCCAGATCTACTCCATTCACTTCACTGACAATTCCAGAAGGCCCCTGCATTGAGCAGAGGACCTGAGAATGATTCCTGATGTGGCTTCCTAGACCTGGTTCAAAGCCCAAAGTCAGCAGAAAAGCTGTGAGCAGCATGTACCATGGCATCAATTATCGAGCTGATATATAGAATCAAAAGTAGAATGCTAAATACTCAGTTCTTCCATTCCTCACACGTTTCCCTATGTAAGAGCAGGGAAAAAAAATCCATAATCATCAGTATGACTGCCTGCTTGGATTTTAAAGCTGATAGTAAGTAGTACATCTGTCTTTTAGTTATTAACGTAACTAAGCTTATTGCATAACATCCATTTATTTTTGGAAAGCAGTCCTTTCTACCTGTCCCAACAGCACATTACTGAGACAGTAGGATCTGGGAGCTTTTGAGCAACAAGATAATTTCTACAGACCCAATCAGTTATCAAATTGTGTCAGATAGTGTCCTGAAAGTCTGGGTCACCAATTACCCATCTTTCTGAGAGAAAAGTCCATTTATACTCCCCCAACCACCTTTGCATTAGCTTCCATTTAATTCAGCTCTGGGTAGTGCTTCATTTTTACTCATCTCATGAATGTTTACACGGAATATCAGCAGAGAACATTCCTCTGCCAGATCACACACTCCATGTGCTGATGTCACATATCATCCCCTACTTTCTTCGCTCAAGACAAAACCAGTTGCTCAAGCTATGCCTAGACCTGGGGTCAAACTCAGAAAATGATCAACAACAGCTCTTATCCTGCACCCTGTGCGCCTGTATTGGGCACAACATGGGAACTTGACGCCTGGGATTTTTATCTTTGTGTCACCAGCAGACCTGCAGCAGCTAAGGGCTTCTTGCAGAGTACTGCTGGCTTCTCTCTGCTAATCTCTGCAACAGCAACAGGAAAATGTGGTTGTACAGTATGAATGCCTGTCATATAGTGTTCATATTCCTGAGTTAAAGGCTCTCAAAATGCCCAATTACAGGTCTCTGAATGCCAAATCAATATTTCAGAATTTACCCCTACTTTCTTGCAGTGTTATCAATCACAAACAAAACATATTTTATAGTGTCTTCGTTTGACTTCACCTTATCATTGTACAAAGTATAGTTGTATTTTATATTTTTTTATATATATATATATATAGTACAAAGTGGGGCAAGGCTGTGGGTGAGAAATAACATCAATGTGTACTAGATTACGAACAATGAGAAGACTTTAGAATTTAAGGGCTTGTGCTGCATCTGTAGATCTGAGCAAGGTTCTCAAGATTTTATGGTAACAATATCACAGCCTCTTCTCCATGCTTTGGGATGCTTTAACTCTTCTTTGCTCACAGCTCTCAAAGACAGGAGTTGAACACATTAACCTTTCTGCCCGTTTAACCTTATATGCTCCTAGCAGGGGGACCTAGCAGTGCAAGAATGTGTCAGCACAATCAGTAAGGCACTTGCTGGCACTTGAAGTAGCTCCTAATGTCCATCCACAAAAGTGCAATGTGCTGTCATCGCGACAAGGGAGGCACCAGATGCCTTTATTTTTAATTGATCTGAAGAGGCACCTGCCTCACTGCAGGCTCTGCTCAAAGACAAGACCGTTATCAACCCCTCCCCAAGGTAAATGCTAGTCTGAGACATCCTCTTTTCTGTGCACTGAAAAATGTTTCTAGTTCATAAATTCATGGCATGGGTTCAAAATGACTCCCAGAAGCTCTTTCAGCCACAGCCACAAATATGGTTTCACTCTTCAAATTCTGCATTGGCAGTAAAATCAAAGCTTGGCCACTGCTTGGCCATTCCAGCTTGGAAACAATTTTTTTTGGCTGAGATTTCCTCAGTCAACCTAATCCTCAAAAGCCATCAATCACAACTGGCTGCTGAGATGAAGGCACCGGTCTGAATGCATTGCTGGCCTACAGAGAAGTAACCCCTCGATTTCGGTGCTCCTGTGAGCTTTTCCTCAGAGGTGAATTTCTCTGTGCAAACCATTTAGACAGAGCAGTACTCTCTCCTGGCTTGCTATTGAACTGCCTAGGATAGAGCATTTAAATGCAAGAAGGCAAAACAATCGTATTGACTGTCCTTTGTCTGCCTTTATTTAATTCTGTAAAGCAAACAGCTTGTGCAAAATGCACTCCTCGTAATAAAACCATATTGCACATTTGCTTATAGAGGGTACCGGGGAGAGCAAATGTGCCTGTATTCAGCAATAGATGTTGAATTTAAGGTTGAACAGCAATTATTCAAAATGAGAGAGACTACTGGATCCAAGACTACTGCCCTTTAGGACTAAGCCTGTCAACTTGCATTGCTCTGTACTTTTTATCCAAGTGAACTGCATCGTTATTGTTGGGTGATATTCGACTTAAGCCCAAGCTGATGGAGCTTGAAAAGTGTAAGCATATCCAAACTGCATATTTTTGTTAAAATGGCCACTGTTATTATTTTTGTTAATAACCAATATGCTATAGCATATTAAAGGAACAAAACTTTAAATAACTTATCCTGAAAGGATACAAAATCAAAATTTAAACACACCTACAATTGCTTCTTCCCTAGCTTCAAACATTCCGTAGCTATATCATCAAGAGGAAGTTGCTACCATCTATTTATTTCTTTGGGTGTTTTTTTTTTTTTGTGCACATTTTCCATCAGTAAACTGTTATTTCTTCCGCTTCTGAAATTAAACAAGGAGTCATTAAAACATTACACATGCATCTCTCCACACGTTCTTCCTCAAACACTTATTACCTATCTAGCTTTGCACTTGATAGACTTGTACATATTACTCACCAAAGACAAATATAACAAAATTCCACAGAGCTCAAGTGCGTGTAGGGATGTGTGCCATTTCCTTTTCAAGTAAGACTTAATCAATGCATGGCCACCTCAGCCCTGACCAGATGATCAGTCAGCGCAGCTCTGAGTAATCTCTTGGAAAGTCTGAGCCTACAGACAATTACAGACCACTTAATCACAAAATTTAATCAAGATAATAATTAGGCACTGCATCCTGTTTAATGCACAAGGATGTGAGCCTTCCAGTTCCTGCTGCCAGATTGGAACTGAACACATGAACGGGGGAAAGAATCAGCAAAGTCAACAGACTGTATCCTTGATGAAAGAGAAAATGCTAAACTCAGATGTCTTGGCAAATCCTTTGTGCCAGCTGAAAATCCAATCCTACAAAATTCTCTCAAAGCCTTATTTCTTCAGAAGTCCAACTTACTTTTATTTGACCAGGCTTGAGAGATAAAGCTCAGGGTCCTGGCCCTGTAGATGTTGCATTGATGCTTAGCAAGTGGTTCTTGCTCAGATAAACTTTGCCCTGCAGAATGGTCAAGCGTGGAAAGGAAAAGCTCTACTAAGGGGCTTTTTGAAGGTCAAAGTGAACATACAAGCCTGTCAGCTGCCTGTCAGTCATCGTAACTACTGCAGCACATTGCTTCTGTTGGGTCAGCTTCAGAGGTCTAAGCAAAGAGTTACATGAGTCTGTAGTTAATGTATTTTTAAAACAATGTTGTGTTTACTGTAAGCTAAGCAAAGTCACTTTCTGGGACAGATGCTGCTTTTTCCATATTTACTTCCAGTTTCAAAGTGCTGCGTAGGTCTTCTTGTTAGAGCCAAATCAGACCCACACATGATACAGCTGGAGAAACAGAAGCAATAGCAATGCATCTGTAAACAGTAAAAAACCTGGAAACACAAACTTTTGGAAGTAAGAGTGGAGGAGTGGAGAAAACAGGTGAGATGACCCCACAAGTCACTTCCACTTCTGAATTCCATAAAACTTTCTGTGTTAAAAATAGGTTGAAAAGTAGATTTTTTCCTATAAAACAAGTGCTCTACTGTAGGCTGAGAGGGCCAAGTAGCTTTATATGCTCTCTTTGGAGGAAACATATTGGGGACAGGGTGCTAAATGCTGCTTTGTACCCAGAATAGAGACAGGCACGTTTTAGAGGTCTCTTGGACAGTTTTATTTATAGTAAGGATCACGGTAGTCTCAGCTGCTTGAGATCAGGTGCCAAATCATTTGAAAAAACATCCCAGTGCTTCCTGCATGCTACCTATTCTATCTATGCATGGTTTGCTGTGAAAAGCCTGGGCAAAGTGAACATCTTCACCAAACACCATCACACATTGAGATCCCATGTCTCCCTCTGAGTCCAGTCCATGCTAACTGTGGACATGGGCCAATACCCCATTTGGAACTTGCGTGGCTTCCCATTGGAACCAGCAGAAAATGAACTCTGTAGATGGACGAGGAAGTGAAATCCTTTCTTTACACACACAGACTGTAAAGTAACAAAGAAGTTGAGCTGAGTGATGGCAACATTTCATCTTTACAGCTGCTGTTAGCTACGATGAATCCTTTTTGTAAATTCAGTGTCTTGAGCTGCAACTGCTTATCAAGAGTGTTATTATCAGCAATTGTGAGCCTGCAAACAAGAATATATTTTGTTTTACACTGTATTTTGATGCTGGCCACATCCACCAAAAAAGGGGATTCTAACAGACATACAGTTATCATTGTTCAAATTTTAATGAATATATGGCATTCCCATTCATTATTTAAGTGTCATACAGATGCAGTTTCAGTCAAAGCCACCTCTTCATAAATGTTATTGACTACAAATGTGGCTTTAATAAAATATTACACTATGCAAAACTAAAGTGTTGTACCAGTAATCAAAGGAAAATTAACAGAAAGAATTCAAATACAGAGTGATAGAGCCTAAACTCCCTATTCATAGAAAATCTCTTTAATTTTAATGGGAGCTCTCTCAGACCCTGCACAGCAATGAAGGCTTGGGTCTGCTGAGCACACACAAGGACAAGAAACAGCTTCTCCAAGCTACTCTGGATCACACACAGACTGATGCAGGGTTACTTGGGTCAGAATAGGTCTATCTGTGGTCGTTTTGACCACAATTCAATAACACTGCCTACAGATCCAATACATGTAGCTCGGTGGCCAGCTTTGTATTCATTATCCAACTGTCTGGACTTCAAAAAATCGCTCTGTAAATTGGTGTTCAAGCTGCCATTTGGGATTCAGTGCAGCTAAGGCTCTGATTTTCTCACCAATGCTTGTATTTTTGATAAACTTGTGCGCTGAGGAATCTCAAGTTGGGTACTTGGAACCGAAACATCCTAAATCTAGTCAGCTTGCAAATGGTGGCCCCAGACTGCTTGCTATTTATTTTCCCTAAATTAATCCGAGCTCAGCAAGACACTTAAGCACACATCCAACTTTATAAAGACAGAGTGGGTTTCCCACTTACTTAAATAATGCAGATGCAAATGCACTGCTGAATCAGGTCTATAAAAATCCAATAGCTGCCAGTAATAAATGCTGCGCCATAAAGGAGTCATTCCAGCTAGAAGGATGGAATGAATCTGTGCCCTCACATATCAGTGCTGGGGGGCTGCCTCTGCTCCCTGCATACCATTTAATTCCCTGGGTGTGCAGAGACAGGCTGAGAGCCTCACACACTCCTCCTCCTCTCCCTGTCTGCAAATAAGACGTGTCTTGATATAGAAGACATCTATTATGCAAGATTTATCTTGGGTTTCCCTGCTACCATGCATTCAAGATGTAGATAGTGTCAGCGCATCAGCTGGGTGCCTGGAGCTGGAGAGGGACAGAAGCAGAGGTAGCATATTTGCCAAAGCATAAGGCTTTTCTTCTCCAGCAACTTTGTATTAAACTGGCTTTATTTCAACCAGGATAAATGAGCAAACCTCAAAATAAATGTAAGCGATACTACACTGGAACTGGCATCCTGCCTCTATCAGCGCTATACATACTGCATGCTGGGGAAGCTTAAGGTGGTCCCTGTAAGTCTGGCCAGCTCTGATAAGACTGCTTCAGGAAAAGGTCAGAGTTAAAACCAACAAAAAGAGACTAAGAGAGACGCCTTAGTGCAAACTTGCATATGTAACACCCTCTGCTTAGCAGCACTCTTCTGACACTGGTACCCCAAGCTGTGCAGGGATTTTGCCAGAAAGGAATCCAGTAAATCCTAAAATAATAATAACAGGTTCCCAGAGGTGTCCAGAGTGATGTCTTTGCACACTGTATCTGAAAACAAGTGAGCGTTTAGCATCTGTGTCATGACATGGCATACACACAAAAATCAGGCATTCCTTGGGGCCTTAGCATAGCAGGTGTTGTGACTAACACAAGTGGGTGACTTTGGCAGAAAAGTTAACCACAGGCATCAGTCTTCCTGAGAAGGAGATGAAGGGAGCTTCTCCCTCCCCACCACTCAGCTGAGGCAAGACATGCAGTTAGAATCATAGAATCATTAAGGTTAGAAATGACCACTAAGATCATTTAGTCCAACCAACACGACCCATCCCCACCATGCCCACTAAACCATGTCCCTAAGAACCACATCTACATGTTTTCTGAACACCTCTAGAAATGCTGACTCTACCACCTCCCTGTTCCAATTCCCCACTACTCCTTCTGAGATGAAATTTTTGCTAACTTAAGTTAAATGTCCTCTTCCACCCAGCAGGATTCCCACCTCCATACCTCACTTGCTGGATTAATAATCTGTGCTCCTAAACAGAACAGATCTGCTTGTAAGGTAAATGCTTTACATCTCAGGGTTGTAACTCTTGGGACTTCCTTTGAGTGAAGGTTCAAGGTAAAGGATCTGAATCACAGGGAAGTTGGCTTCTGTGTAGCCCTCAATAAGGCCAAAAAGGCATCAATTCATGCACATAGAAGACCTTTAGAGGATCTGGCTCTGGCTGATGTATGACATACATATAGGATAGCTACCAGCGGAAGGAAAAAAAGCAAAAGAATCCCCTAACATTAACCTATTTAAAAATATAACAGAACAGCTTAGGAGGGGACCTTAAAGATCATCTACTTCCCTCCCCCTGCCATGGGCAGGGTTGATAACCAGTAGCTCCCTTAATGGCTTTAAGAGATGCTTCATCAGCTTCCAAAAGAAAGACTGTGAGATGGATTGGGGCTCCAGGGCAGAACAGAGTTTTTTCAAGTAAATCTAGGTAAATTCAGCCATTTTTCACGCATATTCATCCTAGAGAAACGCATCAGTTTCTCTAAACATTAATAACGACTTTTTTCCTACACTACAGGGTAGGCCCTTCACAGATCCGAATCTTGCACGTCTGCTCGGTGAAGAAGTTGCTGTGGGAGGTTGCTGTCCTCCAGCATGGGTGGAATCTGTCATTTCTGTCATTTTCAAAGACTATCATGAGAAGGCATCTCACCCAAGTTGCAAGATGAAGTATCTTAATCTGGAAACTACTGTGCTTTGCAGGATTATTTCCACGCAGCCAGAGGTAGAAAGCCCCCTCTCCATTCTTTTTTCTTGGGTTAAAATGAGTTAAATGAGTTACAATTAATTAAAATGCCCTTTAAATCATTAATTTGTAAATAAGGTTATTTCTAAGTGCATCTGCTTTCAATTTCTCATGATTTGAAATCTAAAATTAAAGCATTATTAGGGGATAAGGGTCAGCCAACTGGCTGGCAATGAACCCACCTGGAACAAAGTGATCTCAAAATAAACTTTTTTAATGAGAAGTATGGCGAAAAGCCAAGCAGAAGCTGCAGAGGATACCTCATTAAAGAAATTGATAAGCCTAAGTCGGGTCAATCTGTTTAAGTAATTCGATGGCTTCAGTCAGATAGGAATAGATCTGTTTAATTTGCCTCCAGCAAAGCAGCAGCATGGAGGAGGAGGAGCCCTCGTGGGGAGCCGTGAGCTCGCCGTAAAAGCTGGATTTGCTCACTTGGAAGAGACATCTCACACAAAGCAGAGGCAGCTGCAGGCAGGGAGCAAACCCATAGTGTGCACTGACACCGTGGGACCTCTCCTGTTCTGCCAGCCTGCACTGTGGGCGTGGGGCTGGCTGGAAACACCCGCCAGGCTCACACGGGAAGTCAACTTCAACATGTGAGCAAGAGCGATTTTCTTTCGCACTTCTGCAGCCCTAGGAGAAGTTCCGCAGGAGCAAGTGAGTTGATACTCTGCTGGAACAAAAGCACAAAATCTGGTTCTCGTTTTCAAAAGCCAGCCCAGGGGCCTCATAAGGGAAAATAAATTCTTACAATGAAGAAAAGACCATGCTGTGCACTGAACAGCATTGCCTGGCTTCCGTCAAGATGTCGTCTCTGTTTTCAACCTGTGCCAATGGCAGGGTTATCAATGCTTCAGGACTTCTGTAATGCTGAGCACAGCACAGCCACCAGCATCCAGCCTGGGGACTGCCAGTAGCCAACAGCATCTTGCTAGTGACTGCTGCACACCGGGCAATGGATCAGCAGTCATTAGCAAAGCGCTGCTAAGCTGCTAGATCTCCTTTGCAGGTAGAGGGGTGACCCCACTGATATATCCAGGGGACTGATTTCCTCGCTGAGCAGAAAAATTACCTCTTTAAGTAATTGCGTGGTTAGGTAACTGGAAAATAAGAATTTTGTTTTTTTTTAAAAAAGCCCAACACCAGTTTTATTAAATAGATCTCAGCAGCAACCCAATAGGAGGTTTTGTCAAGCTTGGACTTAATCTACCCTCAAAAATGATGTATAATGAATTATCATAATGATTAACAGCCAAACACAGCAGAATGGAGTCCCTGTCACCCAGGCTTCAACCAAACATTAAGCTTTATAATGTATGAGCATACATCGTAATGAATTAGTGTGTCTCTCCCAGGCTTTTATTCCTTTATTCCAGGCATACTCAGAGGAGTTTGGTGCATGTCAGCAGCCCCAGACATTAAATACACTTCAGGCAGGCCTTGGAAATCATGAGATTTTGCATTCTCTGAATAGAGCTTCTGATCTTAGCATTACGAATTTCACCTCAAAGCTTCCCCTGCTGTAACAAAGTCATTTTCACTTTAAAAAGTGAAGTGAAAACACCCCACCTTCCTGCTCCACCTGGAAAGGTAACATTTTGCTGAAACACCATAACGACAACATGAATCTCCTCAGTACAGCAGCAATCCACAAGTCGAAAACCTGCAGCTCCAAAGTCAAAGTGAAATCTGCTTATATGGAACCCAGTAGAATATATGTTACCCAGAGAAAAGGCTTCAGAAGGAATATGGGGGTTCTGGGGGTCTTTGTCCTGCACCAGCATCGCCTGCCCAACCCAGGGCAAAAGGACCCCAAAACCCCGCTGCCTACACAAGTGCCATCCCCTATGGGATGAATGCAGGAGTGATAGTGTGGGGAGAGGAATTTTTTGGCTAGATGATTATTACAGATCATTAAGCTGTTCTCCTCTGTCTGGATCTGTTGTTGACTCAACGAAAGAAAGCACAGACGGCTGAGGAGCTGCCAAAAAAAAGTCATTGTAAAATCGGAAGGAAGCCATAGACACTTGTTTTCTCTTACACCTGCAAAACTGAAACCAACTTCCCTTTTCTCTTAATGGAAAACTTGCAAATGCAGAGCAGAGGGGAATACCACTCCTTGCCTTACCCATACTGAAAGCAGATGTTCAAAAAATTTCACCTTGTCCCAAACTTCACTTCCTGCAGTTTCATCTATTTTGATTCAGCTATTCCCTAGGGCCCTGCAGTTTCTCTTCTAAATGATAAAGCAACCAGAAGGGGGAAAACCTGAGGGATTCCTGAGAAGGCAGCTCCAAGCAGCAGATGTTCACCCGGGCAGTGCGCAGAGAAATCGCATCGCATGAGCAAAGAGAGATGGGTGATGTGCAGAGCTGGCTTCGTCAAATGACTTTTTCAGGGCTTCGTGCCAGAAGGAAACAGATAATCCGTTAAAAGAATTCCCCATCAGCATGGAACTGCCAGATGCTTCCTGTGCACAAGATTTCAGGATGTGAAGGCTACATATGAGGGCACAGGTTCAACACAGCCACTGGCAGCAGGTTGGGAAAAAAGACAACGTATAGGACAATGTAAAAGCACAGCTACAGGCCAAGTGCTCTGTGCTGGGAAATCATCACTCCCTGGGGTCTGGTATTGAGATATGGCAGCGGCCAGCACACAGCAAGTCAGCCAAGTGCAAAGCCACACGGAGAGCAGTTCAGGGATGAGTGAAACCAGATCTTCATCAATGGCTCGGTACAAGCCTCAAGAATGAGGAAAGCATCCCTCTGAAGCAGACTTAGCATTCAGAGAAACTCAAAATGACTGTGAACTTGATGTAAAAGCTATAGCAATAATAATTTATTAAAAAAAAAAAAAGTAGTAGATTTTGTTTGTTTTTCTGGATGCATCTGTATTTTCACAGTCTAAGAATACATTCATCCCAGTCATTCTAGACCTCAGAAGAACTGCCTGCAAGTTATTATTATTTTTACATACAGTTTTAACAACCCAAATTAAGTAATTAAGCAAACAGTGCCTTCAGCAGACATTTGAGGTTTTTGTGGTCAGACTTTCCAGTTACTTCATGTACTCTTTAGCCATGTCTTCTATTTTCTCCAAGTATTTCAGCATCTCAGATGATTTTAGATTACATCATATCTAAGGCTGTAGCTGTCCAGCTCATCACAAACACTCCAAACAAGCTGAACACATAAAGGGACACTGAGTGAAGCTCTGAAGAGCAAAAGTGTGATGCAGAATCCAAAATCTCAATGAGAATCATGTTTTCACATCCCATGGCTGCATTTGCAAGCTAGTAGTCCTTTTACCTCTCTATAGCTCAATCAATATTTTTAGCCTTATTTTTTTATGTATTTAGATACTAGCAGAGAGGAGAATTGACGTTTCACTACTAGAGAAATTTTCCTCCTGCATCCCCCTATCTCTTCCTGAAAAAAGTCAATAAAAGCTTTCTTGCAGTGACACTGAACATGTGTAAGATCAACAGGGCTACTAAATTAAAGGCTAACCTGTTATAATATCACTGGTGACTTCCATACACCGCAGAAACATCCCACTGAGAAAAGAGCTCATGCATGCTCTGCTACAAAGCATGTCAAAAAAGCATCTAGATGGTGTGAACAAAGGGAGATTGCCACAGAAATTACAAATGATCAGATGTTTTTGCAGAAGATATTCCTTCCTCAGGTTATCAGCAGCAATTGGTGCTTCAGATAATCAGCAGAAAGTTGTGAAAAGCCCTAGATAGTAAAAAGGATCTCCTCCTTAACCTTTAGGAGACAGCAGTACAGAACAGAGCATGAGATTCAGTGCCTGACACACCACGTACTTTTCTGGCTTACTCAAACCTGGAGTGCAGCATCAAGTTTCAGGGTCAGGCATTGCCAAAGCAGCAATACCTCACTAGAGTTCAAATGTTGTTATTCTTTCACTTCAGTAAAAAAAAAAAAATGCTAACACATGTGCCCTGGTAGAGTGCCGAGAGCATCTTTTTAAGTACAGCACGAGAACAACTACACAATACTAAGGGAAGTTGATTTCTGATGTGGGAATCCTTGAAGAAGGCTTTCCTCAGCCTGGACCTCTCAGGTCTAAGAATCCATCTACAGGAGCATGTCAGGGATTGGAAAGACAATGGCTGGGTAAATTTTCACCTATGTTGTTCATCATAGCAGATGCGCTTGGTGAGTGCATCCCACTGTCTACACAAAGTCCCAGGACAGAACAGGAAAACACTGTTCCAAAAGGAACACAGTTACCTCCCTTCTACACCTGTACTCCAAACACTTTCATTTTGGAAGACAATCAGTTTTCTCCGAATTAAAAGAAACCAAAACACTCCTGATGGAAAATAAAGTCCAAATAAAGTCCAAATTCCCTGGATGACACAGGGAATACTCCTTTCTGCAAGGTCATTTTTAAATTATTGTGTCACAGTGGTATATTATTCAGAGTATTGATTCTGCCAATAGTGCTCACCAGCAATACTGGGGTGATACAGCAGGAGCCACGTTCCCTATGGACACATGTGGCCTGACAGTGCTGCAACAAGATGTGGAAGCGAAGGCCTACAAACCTGACTAAAGGCACTGAAACCATCTTCCCCAGCATGGATACAATCACCATATCTTCATTCCCATTCCCAAGCCTCCAATCAGGAAGACACGGAGAAAACATTGTCCTAGGATTCATCCAGGAAAAGTATTCTGATAGACTCCCTCCACTCTCTATTGCTGCACATCAAATTAAATATGGGGCTTGGTACCACAGCAATTGCAGCCGAACAGCTTTTTTCACCTCATACTCCTCTGCACATCAGGGTTTTCTGCGTGAAAGGTTGACACCTTTGCAGCAACTCTGGGCCTGGCAGACCTCAAACTATGACGCCACAGGGTGTTACTCTGCACCTGGACTGATCCATTCCCTCACCCAAACATCTTTTATCAGTTCAGAGTCATCCTGGCTATATTTAACCTCTGCTTTCACAGGTTGGCAGCCAGCAGCATCCCATTTTGAGACCTTCTCCATCCTTGCTGCCAAAGCAGATCCTCCAGGGCCACCAAATCCTGCTGAGGGCCACGTGCTCTCAGCACACTGCCAACTACATGCTGTTACTTGCTACCATGGCTGCTACCTATCAAGAGCTATTAATAAGTCACATTCACTCTTCTGTTTTAGTACAGTAAGGCTTACAAGGTATAGCTTACAAAACCAAATTCACTTACATAAGACTTCCATACATTGAGAGCTTAGGTACTATAAATTACCCATCTACCTGTCTAAAGGAGGCATACTTATATTTTATAAATAGGTGTATTTGCATTCAAGTAAGTATTAAGCTCTCTAATCTCCATCCAGAACAGTGTAATCTCTAGAACATTGCTCTGGCACATTTTAACATCTCATCAGTCATGTTTGCACAACATGGGATATGGAGAATCCTTAAAAAGAGGAAAAAAAAACGAACAACTACGGTGTTATTTGTGCTACCAGAGTCTTCTTACGCTGCACATTCAAAGGTTCCCTGTATTTCTTCATTACTACAAGCTTTTGGCATCTGTGACTTCCCCATGGAATAAACTACCTGCATTTCAGCTCTTCAATAGCAGATGTCTGAGGATTTTCAGTACTTCAGAATGTAGACCCAACCAGCTCTGTTTCAAAAATGTTTAATGTGACAGCATATTTGAAAATAAGATAGAAAAGAAATGTTAATTAAAACTAGATAAGCTCTGAAAGTGATAGAAAGTAGTAGTTCCAGCCCATGGCTGGCAAAACCACAACAGACAGCTGAATTTCCCAGATCTATGCAAACATCTTCAAGCCAGTGTTCTATCTAAAAATCTATCCCATTTCACTTGTTCTAAAGATGATCAAAATCTCTATTTACCTAATCTCTACAAACTCTCTCAGGGGCTGGAATCAGAGATTGTATCACAGGTTTCTGCTGAAACAAAGACAAAACAAATGTTATCTTTTGTACCTTAGACTGCAGGTCACAAGTCTTCATCCCATGGTTATACAATAGATAAAATACGCTCAGATCAACACTGCCACTGAAACCAATCATTTCAAAGCAGTGGCAACCACGCACTGCAAGCAGAAGGGCCAGATGTTGTTGTAAAATGTAGTTTGGGAGCAGAATGTGTTACAGATATATTCTGGGTGTTTCATAAATAACATATGTCAGCTAGCTAGATCTGTTTTTCCTTTAGTCAAGGTGGATAGCTGGATTATCTCCTCACCTGCTCTAAGACATATCTTGTATAGAGGAAATCTGTACTCAGTTTGCCCAAATGTTCTACATAAACTTGTGTCTAGTTTTCTTTCCAATATGTTAGAAGTTAGATGCTTCTATATTTCTTGTTTTAGTTTGGGACCTTTATCCCACAGATTTTACTGCTTCTTATTATTCCCACCTATGACACGGTTCACTTTTCCTTTGTTACCTGATACATTGTCACTGCATGGGAAAAAGGAAGGAGAAAGTAATGACACAAAGCAGAAGATTTAAACTTAAAGTTTATTCTTCTTTGCCTCTTTGAGGCTGCTTCAAGCATGAATTCACTGCTGCTGTTTAAAAAAGAAACTCCCCAATTACCCAAGTGACTCAGCTTCTGTGGAGAGACTGCTGTCTGTCTGTCACGTGCCAGCACACCACACATCCATGCTTACAGCAAGAACTTCATTCCTGATCTGTAATCTTACATGGATTGCATGGCTTTGAAGAAATTGCAATTAAAAAAAACAAAAGAAAATCAAAAAACGAGATTTTAAACTCACGCTTCCATTTCAAATGGGTTCTTCCTGTAAGACTTAAAGTCAAATACAAAAGCTGAGATTTTAAACGTGTACATAGATTTTCAATCCAGCTCACACGATTATTAGCAGCATTAAATCAGGAAAGAACACAGTATAAAACATCTGGTACCACAAAACCATGCTGGCATTTCTAATGTTCTGTGAGGGGCTGGCACTCCAAGCCAGGGGATAGCTGAGCTTTTCAAGTTCTGCTCATTATTTGCTTTGCAGTGACACAGGAAACAGTGAGGACTTTAATCTGCAAATAATCTTTCCCTTGTGGATCTGGAAAAGATGTACATGAAAAAAATTGCATTTTTTTCCTCCATGAAATGCTTCATTAAAGTACTGCTCCCTCAATAACAAGTTTGAGGAGATAAAAAAAAAAAATGTTTTTGTACAAAGCCAAAACTCCTGCACCTCCTTCTTATGCTACAAACAGCTTGCTTGAGTTGCAGGAGATTGGGCTTTGCATAAGAATGCTTCACAGAACTAGAGGGAAAAACAATTCCTAAACGCTAGGGAGGAATTAAGAGGAAAAATGTGCAAGATGGCCAGATGAGCAGCTAAGTGCTCCGATGCCTTGATCTCACACATCAAATAGAATACATCTGCTTCCCTTCTCCTACAAGTGCCCTCCCCAACAGGGCACACATATACCGAAGCCTTCTGAAGGATTTTTTTTCATTGCTACCTCTCCCTCTACTCGCTCCTTCCTGCACCACCTAACAGATCGGGTACAGGGCAGCCCCTTCGTGTTTGAGTCTTAATGCTGTACATCAGGATGATTGATTGGACCTCAGCAGAACGACTGTGTAATGATAAATTCAGAGAGAGGGAGGATTAATTTGGGTGTGATGCTGCAAATCAATCTCCATTTCAGAGTAATTAACTCCAGCTGCTTCAAGAGCTGCAACATGGCCAGCACTGCTGCAGGTACCCACTAAGAGCTGAAGAATCCAAGAGACACCCGTGTGTCCCACATCTCTCAAGCGGACATCACTGTGTCCAGAAAAAGCTGGAGAAAGAGTGAAGAGAGGATGGCAGATGCACTTTGTCTCTGGGTTACAAGACATGTCCCTCTAAGTTAGTGACAATGTCACTCTGGTGAGGCATTGGAACAGGCTGCCCAAGGAAGACACGGAACCACCATCCCTGGAGGTGTTCAGCATATGTGTAGCTGTGGCACTGAAGAACACTGTTCAGTGGGCATGGTTGGATGGGTCAACAGTTGGACTTCATGAACTTCGAGGTCTTTCCATCCTGAACAATTCTATGATCAATCCAAAGCTCTAACAATTTATTTTCAGTTCTGGAACTACTTCCGTGATGAGAAGTCAAGTGCCAACATTTTTTAAATGTAGAATCCCTGTATTTCCACACATCTAACCCACAACAGTAACAACTCAGGTATCTCACAGTAATGCAAGCTATGGCTTCTGTAACTAAAAAAAAAAAGAGAGTAAAATCCTGATCATAGCAAATTTGGTAAAGCTACAGACTGAAGCAGCAACTCAATAGTCTGATTTGTTGTGGCTGGTTTTATTAAGGGCACTGGAAGATACATCGATGATTCTGACTTAATGGTTAAGAGCAGCAAATCAATAGTTTGGGCCAAATTATGTTCCTATTTTAGTTCATTTAGATCTATGAAAATGAACTGAATTACTCAAGATCTTCATATATACGTAATAAAGCTGGTTCAATTTTGGCATCGTGGTCTGTGGGTACTCATTACAGAAGCCAAATCACAGGCTTGCTCCAGATGGCTTGTCTCTACAACACAGCATGCATCCAAGGCACTTTACAAACTAATCACCTACTGATCATATCCTTTCAATTAAAAATTACTCAATATTTCCAAGTGCTGTCATCCATTTTAGAAATACCAGAAAATTATGAGGTGCTTGGCCAATAAAATGCAGCTTTTTCTACGTTATAAAATTGTCAGCAGAACAACATTACCCAGTTGGGTAAAGCAGAGAGTTCGTATGTGGCACATGCTGCATTTGCAAGTTTCTCCACCCCTACATCTGCTGTAATGCCTTAGCAGGACCATCTGAGAGCAGGGAAACTGGGAAAAAATGTCTCTTACTCTATAGAGCAGATACAGGTGAAGAGAATCATAGAATGGATTGGGATGGAAAGGACCTTAATGTCCATCCTGTCCACTCTGCTGTGGGCTGTCTGCCACCCACCAGCTCAGGCTGCCCAAAGCCCCATCCAACCTGGCCTAGAATGCCTCCAGGAATGGGGAACCCACAGCTTCTCAGGGCAGCCTGTGCCAGTGCCTCAGCACTCTCTAAGTAAAGAATTTCTTCCTAATATCTAACTTAAATCTCCCTTCTTTTAGTTTAAAACCATTCTACCTTGTCTACAGAAACTTAATTCAATCAAATGGCTAGAGCTCCAAAAGAAAATCCAGCTTCTCCTGGCTGTCAGTTCAGAACAACAGGCAACAAAGGTAAATTATGACCGACAAAACAGCAGACATCTGTACTCACTGCAAAAAAAATTAAGAGTATTCTCCAGCCAAATGGCTGTGCATATCAAATTTAGTTTATTACATAGTGGCACATACTTAATGCCATTGCCTCACACTGCCATGCCTTCAGCCAGGAGCATATGTTTGTACAGGATAAGTGATTCCACATAAGCAAAATCCTCCTGCACTGTGCATTTTGGACAGGTATCCCAGAACTCTGTGTTTTTCACTATGCTGGGTGAATTACAGGCTGTAGATATCAACTGGTCCATAAACACATGATTCCCTATGGTCATCCAAGCAATTCCATGTCTTGTGAGAGTCATTTACCACCTTGTTGCAAAGACAGTAATCAGGACATGTGATTCAGTCACTTCGGTCATCCATGCTTTTAGCGTTTATAAACGTTAACATAAACCCTGATTACTATGTAGTACTTTAAACTGTAGTTTAAAGCTTGGAGCATCTCAAATAGTCATGGCAATGAGACAGTTCCCAGGAAAACAAAGTTGGCAACAGAATGCAAGAAAATTTTCAAAAGAAATAGAGACATTGCACAAGGCCACTCATCTTGTTTCCTGACATTATATGGCTGTACAGTTATATTTGTACAGTTCAAACCGGGTATAAGTGTATCACTACCATAAAATTGTTCCTTACAGCAAAGACAAATGTGACTTGTTCATTTGGAAATATGCAAGGTTATATGAGGTATTACTGTCCTTAGGAAAAGTTGTATTCCACTTTCCTTTCATGACAATACAAACAGGTATGATATAAACACAGCCACTCTCCAACTCTCTCCACAGTGAACAGGCATGCCATGATCTTTATTCCACAACCCCCATATTTTTAGCTATCAGCTTCCTTCCCCTTCTGATTGAAGACCTTTTCTTCCAGATGACACTTGTGACCACAGACCTAGTGCAATAGATTATTTTTGCTTCACTGCTAGCAACTGCAGTCACTTCAGGTCATTAACAAGACCTGTCTGGCGGAGAAGCTTCTAGAATTGCAATGAAGTATTAATTTAATATCCTCAGACGAAGGGAAGTATGCAAATAAAGAGCACTGTGATGTACCAAAGACCGTCCTCTGATTACCATCTCTTGCTGGTCCAAGAGAAGTAAATGGATTCTAGACTGAGTTTTTACAATAGTTTCCTGGATAAAGATCTTGTAGTTTAAAATAAACCCTGCTAAACAAGCTATAGTCCACTTAGCTTGACAAATTTAAAACAATTAACTTGTGGTGAGCCAAGCTGCTTCTTCCCTATTCACTGGTCAGCTGCTTAGAGACAATGTCTGAAGTACAAGGAGGCTTTCAGGCCAGATTCTGATGTTGTTCAGAATGGTGTAAATCAGGAATAATCCCTTTAGAGATTAGTAAAAGGAAGATCAGATTCAGGCTTGCAGTGTTAAGTACAAACCATGTGCTGGGCTTATTCTAATTCTTCTATGCACAAAGAAATTCTTCTGCATGTCCCCATCCATCCTGCCTAAAGCACTCTGAACTGAGGTTCAGAAGTGCTGCTGATAACACCCAACAGAAGACATTCATTATTGCAAAATACTTCTGCCTGCAAATTTATTAAGCAAGCCTTGCAATTAAAAAAAAAATAATAAAATTAAGAATGTAAATTACACAGAAAGAGCACCATTTTATTTAAGATCCCTCTTGACCCCTGAACCATGAAATGAATGACAGTAACCATCTTTTACAAGAAATCAACGCATTTAATTACCTTGATTTACAGTATCTGTCCCTGGTTCCAGGCATATGTTAAAGGAAAACAAAAGAGGAGTTTTAGCCAGATGCACGTAACTTCCTTACAAAGCATCTCAGCGGGTATTCCAGCGCGGAATGTACTAGATATAGATAAATGCAGGGCTATCTGATAGTTATTCCCCTTTCACCTTCTCCTCTGAAGCTTCAGGCAACAACGACAACAAAAAAAAACCACATCACCAAGTCACTGTCTCGATAAAACTATGCATCCCTGTACCACTATGTGAGAAGTATACAAGTTTTGCCATTCATGATTGTGCTAATGCACCAGAGTGTGCACACTGGAAAACCTGGTGTAAGAGACTAAGACATAAGTCTCTTTCCTGTTTAGATCAAGATACAGTTCCTCATTTCCTGTGAGGGTTGTGAAGTTACCTGCTGAGGACAGGTTGAGCCTACATTAATACTATTCTCATTTGATGTGGAGTAGTTCAGCCTCTCTGCCGTGATGCTTACTGTGCTTACACCTCCTAAAATAGCCTGCTGAGCAGCCTGACTGATGGACACCTTTAATTCTGGATGCCAAGCGTGTCAAGAAGAACCAATTCTTTACTCTCTAACTCTTTCAACACACAAACTGCTTCCTGCAGATCCTTGTGGCATGCCTTAAAGTTCACTTATCAGGTTTGAAATCTTTTACCATGCACTGTTTGCAAGGACTTAGTGGCCTTCAAGCCAAACTTAATCTCACACCCCAACTATTTTGGACAGGAAGTTGAATTTCAATAGGAGCTATAAGTAGAATACCAAGGACTGTCATCTCAACAAAAGAATCTCCTTTGGAAAGGGGAGGAAACCTGATGAGGTTACTTTGCAAGAAAGGACATTTTGTTTTTTCTTACCTCTAACCACACTCTTGGACAGCGATGGCAGATATGTCTAGGAAAATAACTCTGGTAGACACACTGAACATAGTCCAGTTGGAACTGGATAAGGAAATCAGCATCAATGAGCCTGTCTAAAAAAGTGCCATGTGTTCCAGAGATTATGAGAACTGAGATGCTTTGCAAGTCTCATTAAGCAGATGAGACTTTCAGCAATCGATTCTAACACATGTGCTGAGCAATAGCCCTGCGCTGACTCAGAGAGAAGCATCCTACCCACTCTGTCTCCTTAACACATTTCAGGCTCAAAAGAGTCCCCAAGTAATGAGCAGATCAAGCCTTAATGAGCTCATTAGATATGACAAGTTTATATTCAAGGTTACTTTGCACAGCTCTATTCTCTCTTGGAGAAAGAGGTGAAATTGTCACGCAGCATTTGTTATTGATGGAAAAGAGGATTAAAAACCAAAAGCAGTAGTTGGTACTAGAAGCAGAAACACCTTCATTTCCTTGGAAGTCAATATTGTCAGTCCCAGCCAAAGCGATGCTGCCAAGCACTGCCCAGGAGCAGCAGCCAGCTTGGAAGAAAGCACGGCAACTCAAGGGGAGATCGGAAAGATTGATTTTTGATAGCTGTAAAAAAACAAGAGGGTTTTTAATATTCAAGAAAGTGTCAGTGCCCTAATAACAGAATTTCCATCTCTAAGAGCTACACTTGTCAAATAACACCAGATTAGACAAAAGAATATGAAAAAAGGGATGCTGGCTTTGACAAATTTGAAGCAGCTCCTTTGGTAGAGGTGAGGAGGTCAGAGAGTGATGCTTTTCAAAAATCTGCAAGTCTCACCTGCTTGTACCCTCGATGTGACCCTCAGGCACTGATGCCTGAATATAAAATCTCATAATTTAAATGAGACAGCTGTCAGTGGCAAAGGAATAGGCAGTACAAGTTTAAGTAGCTCACTTCACCCTGTCCTGAAAAGCCTGTTACTTTCTTCTGATAGTGAAAAGATTTCCACCCTATCCTGTTAATCTAACCCTTAACACATGCTTTTATGCCAAGAAAATCTCAAGCATGTATAGAAAGTTCAACGAGGAAATGGGGGCAGGGTCTAGCATTCTGCCTCTGGTCTATTCCCTAAGGATACACGCCAATGCCTCCTGCATGTATGCATCACAGCCTGTACATTTCTAAGCAAGACAGCAATGGCATAAAACTTTGCTGGCAGATTACAGTCGGATTCCCAGTGTCAATTTCCACATTCAGAGTCATGCCGAAAGCATGGTTAGTGGCTCCACAGGAACAATCTTGGGGCAGATTGACAGCTTGATGAAATGCAGGTTTCCAAAGAGAAGCTCTGACGCTTTTTTTTTTTTCATAAAATGCAGAAAATTCCTTAGTTTCAGTGTGGCAAGATAAATTAGGGAGTTGACATTTTGAGCAAAGCTTCATTAAGAAATTCACACATACACAAGTGAAGAAAGCTGGGACGTTCACATCCCCGATGGCTTTCCTAATGAGGATCCAAGGTTTGCTCCCTGCTGCTCTAACTTCTAACTCTTGGTCAGGCTCATTCCCACAAGAAGACTGTCCTTCTCACAGAAATAACAACTTTAAATGGAGCAAACATGTGGCTTGATAGGACTGTTGGTCAGTTATGCAACGACAATCCCCATGTATAGGACAAAGGTCTAGACTGGGGGAGAGGGAATCTCTTCACCAATTAGCAACAGAGGCACTGACCGCACTGAGCACTTCTGGCTTCATCTGGGAATATTTTTTCCTAACAAAGCATTCTTCACCCACTGTTTTGAGGGTATAGGTAAAGGATAAACATGCCCTGCTTATAAGCAAGCTGAAGCAAAGACACAACTAATGAGCCCCTCTTCTATTCCAACAGGACAGAGGAAGAAAAAAAGCATTCTATTCTCCTCTGTCTGTGCAAAACTGAGGCAGACATCCCCTTCCAAACAAGCTGAGATGGTAATTGCAGCCTATCGATTCTCTTCCATCCAAACCTCCAGTTTTTCCCTATTAAAAAATCCCAAAATGAATCACTTACATAGTAGCTTACTCAGCCAATATTTATACTCAACCCAGTATTGACAAGAGACTCCTGAGTTGCAGAGAGATAACTTATTCAAAAACTCCTGTTTCCATGCTACCAGCAAATGCTTTAACAAATCCTGCAGTTACTGTACACTGTCTTGTATTTTTCAACAGCCAGCATCCATCTGAATAGTTGGGTGGAGGGGAACATGACGAGGTTCAACAAAAGCAAGCATAGAGTCCTGCATCAGTACAGGGTAGGGGATGACTGCTGGAGAGGAGCTCTGCAGAGGACCTGGGCATTCTGGTGGATGACAGGTCCGTTCAGCCTGGAGAAGAGAAGACTAAGAGGGGATCTGGTAAGTGTTTATCAATATCTAAAGTGTGGGAGGCAAGTGGATGAGGACAGACTCTTTCCAGTAGTGTGCAGCAACAGGACAAGGAGCAATGGCCAAAAATTGGAACACTGGACGTTCCACACAAATATACAGATATGAACTTCTTTAAAGGAAAGGTGACAGAGAATTGAAATAGGTTGTTCAGAGAGGTTGTGGAGATTTTCAAGACTCATCTGGACGCCTACCTGGGCAACTTGCTATAGGAAACCTGCTTTAGCAGAGGGACTAGACTCAATGAACACCCAATGAAGGGACCCTTCTAACTCCTGTAATTCTGGGATTCTGTGATCTCCTGCTCCTTTACTCCTTTACAGACAGGCTCAACTGGACATCTACATTCAACTCATGATAGTGTGGTTTAACTGTGAATAGTGTAGAAATATTTCAGTTGGAGGGGACCTACAAAGATCAAGCTCAAAAGAATGACCATTTCAAGGCTAACTAAGACTTAAAGCATATTATTGAGGGCATTACCCAACTATCTACAGAACAGCCATAGTCATGGGAATTTGCTATGGCACTTGCTAGGAAGCTTGTTCTAGTGTTTGACCCTGACCACAAGGAAATATGTTTCCTAACACCTAGTCTGAATTGTGAACATTATGTTAAATCACAGCAACATTTGGAAAGCTTGTATATATTGATCGTAACTTCCATGGTTTTCAAGGATCATGAGAAATACAGAAGAAAGTATCAGTCTGAGTCACATTTCTTTCCTGTAATTGGAGGGAAATTCCCACTTGTGAGAGATCTGAATCAGCCCAAGTTTCCCTCTGTCTGGGCTACACAGCACAGTTCTCCAGTGCCCTTAAATATCTTATAGTGCACAAATCTTACAGGTCAATGAAACACTTCCAGTCCCTCAAAGTGGCCAAAGAGCACCTGAATATTGCACACAATTATGTAAACAAATCTTATCAAACTTAATGTGCTGGCTCGCAGAAAGTCTGTCTATAATCAGCACACTCTTCAATGAGTTTGATTACATTATCTCCCAGTATACACACAGAATCATAGAATGGCAGGGGTTGGAAGGGACCTCAAGAGATCACTAAGTCCAACCCCCCTGCTAAAGCAGGAACCCTACAGGTTCCTACCAGGATCGCACAGGTAGGTGTCCTGCTGGGTCCTGAATATCTCCATAGAAAGAGACTCCACAGCCTCTCTGGGCAGCTTGTTTCAGTGCTCTGACACCCGTACTGTGAAGTTCTTTCTCACATTAGTATGGAACTTCCTATGTTCAAGACACATGCATGTTACTAACTTAGCAAGCTAATGAAGAGGCCGTGGAGACAGCTTTAGCAACCGTAAACCTTTATCATGCTCACACATTCTGCTACCACGTGACAGCTGTTTCTTCTAACTTTTCTGATCTGAAGCTTTTCCTTTTTAACTTTTACATAAGTATTTTTGCAATATTCACATAAAATCCTTTGTGGCAGTCACAGAGAGTCCTGCAGTTGCCCTGCAGGATCTCAAGAACCAAGCCAGCAATAGCAGTGCCCCAAGAGCCATCTGAACTAAGCACCAAACTGCACAAACTTTGCAGCACAAGTATCACCACAGCAGACATAGCAGAAACTCAAATGATTTTTGTTGTCAAGCTTTTGCACAACATCAATGACTACACTATTCAATGGAGTGGCTGACAGCGAATCACTCTAGACCTAAAGATCTTCTGTCCATTAGGTTGCAGATTTAATCGGACTTTCCCGATTCAAACTCAGGACATCACCTGAGGTGCAAAATTTAAGTGTCCTCAGCCTTCCTGATGTCTCAGTTTGCTCTGACCATGGCTCTTAAAGGACAAAACTCTGCAAAGGAAAGGAAGTAGCAGAGAGACAGAAATGGCCTGCAATAGTCTGTTCTCCCCTAGCAAGGAGCAATGGTGGCACAGGGTCTGATGAGAGGAAGAACGCATGTAAAAGAAAGGATAACAAGCAGAAGCATACTGGAAAGGCAAGACTGAAAAACATTTCAGTGTGATCATAAAGATAAACGGAGAGAAAACAAGAAAACTCACCCCAAAGCTCCAGGGAAGCTCTCAGCCTCTCACACACTCAGTGCTTTGATGGCAGTTGGCACAAAAAAAAAAAAAAAAAAAAAAAAAAAAAACCACAGACTCCACCCAATATATTTAACTTTGATCCAAACACACAGAGTGTCACTGACGGCAGGGCACAATGCCACACGTCCATAGTTTATGCTTCCTGAAAAATCTGAATATAATTGACACGGGAATTTCACTACTGTCTGACTCTCCATCACAAAAGTGTTGCTATTTTTTTGCTAGTTTTGACATTTTGTGTTAGAAACCCAAATGGCAAACCTTGGACCACTTGGCTGCCATGCAGGAGAGCTAGAAACGTGGACGAAGCCATGGGAACTGTCCTGATATTTCTAAAGGCAAACTTTACTTTTGGTTCTTCCAGTCAAAAATCTTTATCTCAAAGTGTTTGAAATTGACACGGAATTAAGTTCAAGTGAACCAAAAAGCATGAATGCCTTGTTTTTTCAAAACCAAAATTCTGATTTGATGATTATCTTGACCTGCTTATGTTTCCCCACCAAGCCAAAAGCTAAGCCAGATCACCTTCACAAACCTATTCAGCAAGAATTAGTAGGAGAAAACATGACATGCATGGAGCAATAGCAGCTAAAGGCTCACACTAATGCAGCCCAAGGGCAGATCATGTGAAAAGCACCACTATATCCCATCAGATTAAAGGAACTTAAGATATAGGCATGAATGTCCTTATTGCACCCCGATAGCTGCAGGGCACCATACAAGAGATTCATACAGAGAGGTCAGCTCTAATTTGTGTTGCAGGTAGCTCAATACCATGTTCTTTCCATTTCCATACAATTTTGTAGAAGTCTCAGACCAAAGTACTCTATTTCCAGACTGAGCCCAAGCAAGGACTTTCTGTAGGACTCCAACTGGTGTACTTCGACCCTAATATTCGGACCACATATTCTAACCTGATCTTTAGTTTTGCATGCCATGCTGTAAGCAGGTACCTTAAAAATAAATCCAGTTCTGGCCACCCATAGCATTCAGTGAATTTGAGCTGGAGATAGAGAACCTGATTCTTACCTAAAAATCAGGAGGTGACACCTTACACTTCCCTAGCAGGGTCATGTTAACTGAGCTGGCAGATTTGATAGAATTAGATTTCTCTGTTGAGCTGGTTCAGCACTGTGATGTGTCAGCACATCCAGCACTTCAGATACGTAAGTTTAAGCCCTTGATTGAAGATCCAGCTTCCAGAAATAATGTTGTGTCCTTTAAAAGGAATAATCTTTGTTTTGGTGCATCAACAGCTAGAAAGTAATAACTTAAAGAAATACACCAATCTTGGAAAAATTTCAGTAACAATTTATTCAGTCCAGAGGCATTTTAATCTTGCTTCCAACATTCAGTTGAATACTTAAACTTCCCTGTGCTGGTTTTTGCTCTGCAGAAAAACCCTCCAAGGAGATGGGTAACAATGTCTCCAGCTCAGAGGAGTTTTAGGGACACCCAAGGTACATGCAGGTACCTCCATGGCAGCAGCAGCCCTATGACAGGCAGCAAAATATGGGGACGGTCATCTTTGGTCCCAGTGGGCTCTCACCACATCCATTCCTCCTCATGTTCTGTACTTCCCAGCAATGTATGTTGGACAAACCCAACCAACATGAGCTTGTTGTATTTTCCATTAAGTATTTCAGTTTGGTACTTAAAAATCACACTGTGTTCAAGATGCTGAAAGACAGATTCCTACAGGTAGACAACTGCACTCTCCCTATGCTCTGCGGAGATCAAATGTGCAGACCCTGAAGCTTGGGACATGGCTCGCACAGTACACTGGAGCAGATACCTGCAAGGCTAAATGACTGTGAATGAACTGCAAAGGCATTTATCCACTTTGGGATAAATGGGACCAGATATGGGACCAGATGCATCACAGCAGAACTTGAGAGGCACACAGGAGCTACCACCTTCCTGGTCACAAAAATAATTTGTCTGTATGTTTCATTCCCTTGTCCTACACAGATGTTTTCTGGGGTCTGCTAACAGAAAGTTTCACACTGTGGTACCCAATTCCACTCTAATGTATGAGCTGTCAATTTGCATACCTCTGACTTATCAGCATCTTCACTGAGCAGATAACAAACATTACACATTCTGATGCAATGAAGCAGGACTACATAAGTCAGACAGGGGCAAAGGAATCCCTTCTCCTACATGCACTCCCATGCTTTAACCTTTACCAGTAATCTCAGATTATAAGCAAAAAGATATCGCTGCTTCTCTCTTCCTGATCAGATACTTCCCCCAAGAAGGAGTTTGCCCCCTAAGTGAAAACAAGCAGCTTCTGGACGCCCAGCTTACAGTTGTGATCTATGCCAACATCATCTTTCTGAAATAAAAAGGAGAAAGGAAAAAAAGTGTGCTGTAAGGGAAGGAGAAGGGCAGGAAGGAAGGAAATCTGTCACTGATTTAACTGTCTGCACAGAAATGTTGCTTCAGATGAGACACCCACAGCCTTGTGCACCCTTCTGCAAAGTATAGAATTGGTAGAACGTACAGAAAAGTAAGCCTGGTGCGAGGAAGGAAAAAGTTAAAGCAAGTCTACTCACGGCATCTGGCCAGCAAACCCAAACAAAAACGTGTGCTTATCCGGCGTTCCTCAGCTGGCGCCATAAAAAGCTCCACCAGGTGGTGGGATTAACAGCATGTTAAATTTGCTGTGGAGCCGGATCTGCTCTTAGAAGCACATTTCTGCTTCACTACACCTCTGAAAACACTTCTGCAAGGCGTCCTTAATAAAAAAGAGGAATTACTGCTATCATTTAATAGCAACATTTGCAATGTATTTGAGATAAAGGACGCCATGGTAGCCAAGGGGATGAAACTTCCATCTGCATGACCACGATTTCCCCTCAAATTACTCCCAGTTTTCCAGCAACAGAAAAGCAAATTGATTAGCTGAAGCAAAGCCTTAAACAAAATGATGCTTAGTGTTAAAAGTTACCTTTGCAGTTGCGATTCTCATACTAATATCAAGTTTGGAAGAAAAACTGCAATCCAGGCTGCGTTCTCTTCCGGTTGGGATGTGTGAAAAATTGATACAAACAGAGCAACTCACTGTTCCCATGCACAAGCAAACCATGCACAAACAGCAAGCCCAAAGAATATGGAATTGGATTATTCTCTCTTTTTGCTTTCAGACAATGCTCTCACGTGCTCCTAGCAGAAAAGTGCAACAAAAGTATGTCTGACAGAAGCGTACTTGAAAAACCTAGTGGTAGAGAGACCAGAAGCTGCTTGGGTTGGGCTACAGAGTGTGGCTTTGTCACTGCTTAGGATTTAAACCTGCTGAAATGTTACTCCCCAGCAGCACCCAAATGAAGCAAACAGAGTGAGGAAGTGGGAAGGGGATACAGCAACAAGTTCCCCACGGACCGACATGGAGGATCTGCCGTCTCCAGGATAACCAAGAAAGTGCAAAACAAGAAAACAACTCCCAAACTCTTTTAATTCACACCCAACCATTCATAAGCTTGAAAATTCAAATCCATTCAAAATCATCATGCTCCCAGAAGGGACCTGAAGCACAGCTAAAAGTGGGACAGGTAGCCTGGGGCAAACCCCAGCTTCTAAGACAAGAGCAGCTTTGCCAAAGCATTACAGCAGGCAGCATCCCACAGGCTGATCAAAAGATCACACGGAACACTAAGCAGGGATCCAAGTGGAGACCAAGTAGGGATCCAACTATTCCAAAGCAAATACTCTGCACAGAGCCAGCCTCCAGCTAAAGCCATGTGCCTAACACACAGGCGGAGAGCGCACTTCCAGCTGTCAAGTGGCAGGAAGGCTCCAGTAAGGGGCAATGCTTCTTTGTGCCTTCTGCCAGCGGAGAGCACCAACGCTCAGGAGCAATGCATGAGGATGGGATCGAAATAAAAGGTGGAGTTTCTTTTTCATATCCTCACATTTCCTGTTTCTCTTCCATGCTGAAATTTAATTTCCTTTTCCAAGAGAGCTTATGAAAACGGACCCAGAAGATTACAAGGGCTTTGTCACCCTTCCAATCTCCTCGAAACGATCCATAGCCAGGGAGGTTCTCCCTTCACATGCACGTCCAGCACGCAAAACTATAATTCTGTCTTACGGTTATATATGAATGAGTTATTTTGGAGTACCGAACACAGAGGAACTCAAGCTTTATAAAGAGTTGTAAAAAAACCACACATCTCAAATGAGTCAACGCACACCAAGGCAATTTTGACCATGTTGTTTTCATTTTTCCAAGGCTAAGATCCACCACGGCACGCACCAACTGTTGGCTAGAAGAGACACCAAGAGCGCTATGAACAGCTGACAAACTGCTGACCTCGAAGATTAGTTATTTACACTGCGCTGGAAATTAATACTGCCGGCGGAGATGTGTGGGTACCTAAGGTCCGCTTCCTTCCTCTAACGGAGCAATACCGGCAGAGCGAGGAAAAAAAAAAAAAAAAAAGTAAAATGGAGAGAAAAATGATCATAATAGACAAGCGGGTGCGGGACCGAGGCAGGCGGGCGGCTCGGAGGCGGCGGGCGGGACCCGGAGCGGCCCCGGGGATGTCCTGAAGTTGCGCCGCTCCCACCGCCCCCGCGGCCGCTCCCCGCGGGGCGCTCACGGCTGCGCGGCCGCTGCCTCCCCGCAACGGAGCGGCGCGGCGCCGGAGCCGCTCTCTCTGCTTCTGGGCGAGAACCCTCAGATAAAGAACTTAAAGAGGAGTGGGGAGGGGTGTTGGCTCCCGCCGCGCCGTTTGCAGTGGGGTGAGCGGGATTTGCAGGTAAGGGGGAGGGAAGGAGGAAGAGGAGGAAGGCGGAGGGGTCCCGCGGTACTCACGGCGGGGCGCGGGAGGCCGGCGGGCGGCCAAACCCCATGGCCGGCGACGGGCGATCGGCGCTGCGGCGGCGCTGCTGCTGCTGCTGCTCCTGTTACTGCTGTCTCCGCTGCCCGCGGAGCCGCTCCGGGCGCCCCGTCCCTCCCCTTCTCTACCTCCTCCCCGGCCTCCTGCACGCTCATATAGCGGCCCCCAGCCACGTGGACTGCGCGGGGCCCCGCGGCTCCTCCTCGGAGCTGGGCAGGGCGATAACGGGCAGCCGGCCTCCCGCGGGCTGTGCGCGGAGCTGCCCTGTCCGGTGGGTGCCGAGACCGCCCTCTCCCCCACTAGACGTTTGCTATCTGCTCCCCAGATCACCACCCTGAAGTGCCTTCCGTCCACCCCCATCGCTGGGACACCAGGATTGTCGTCGTAGGCATCCCAGAGGTGATGGCAGCAGGAAGAAAATTCAGTGGAAGGAAATTCAGTGATTCTCAGGGGTGAAAGTGTGTTTTGCGCCGTTAATGCTAATAATAAAAAAGTGTGCATTGTAAATAATATCTTCCTTGTGTCCTGCATCTGACATTTTTAAGACTGCTATAAAATGCTGTCGAATTAAAAAGCGTCATTAAAGAAACCCCCTGACAGATACATTCAACTGATAAAGTGTATGCTCTAACTATTTAACAACATAATGCCGGCTTTTTTAGTGTTGGTGTGCGAGGGTTGGAGCTAAGCCGAGAAGCACAGAGTTTATAGCACGTCCAGAAAAGCAAATACCTCTCTGCTCCTCTCCCCAATCCCACTGTGGGCCTAGAAGATACACATCCACAGCATATGTGAGCTCTGAAAGATGCTGGGCAGCTGGGAAATAAGTAGCTCTGTGAAGCCTATGAGTTTACAGTTATTAATTTATTTACCCGAACTGCCCACGTTGTTGGTTTATTGCATCCAGCACTACTGACTTCCACTGGAAGCTGTAAGGCGCTATGTAGGAGCTGTAAGTCATCAATCATTGCCGAGCTCATTTCCATGGTTGCATTAGTTAAAGGCGTAAAGTGTGATTGCAGACCGGTGCCACGTTGTGTACCATTCTGTGCAGATATTTGTGTTTGGTTTGAGCACCTGTGACAGACTGAGCATGGACCCATTTACCCACGGATCCATAAACTAGCTCATAAACCCATAGGGGAACTCCCCCATCCCAACTCTGCTTCTGGATGCCACAGAGCAACGTCGTGCTGTGTCTTTCCTAAGTGGAGTGTGGAAGAAGTTAAATCAAAAGTAAAGAGGGTAAAAAAAAAATACTTTGTTCAAAAAATTATTTCACAGAGAGTGTATTAAGACAAAGAATTGCTGCTGGGGGGAAACAGAGTATTAATTAGTTCTTTCTCCAAGAGCTCCTGGAGGTGGGATAGTTCCTGAGGGAACTCTGTGTGATCAACCATGACAGCTTCTGTAACCCTCCTATACTTTCGAGCAAAGCAGTTGAGTTTTCTGCTTCATTTGCTTCCTGATGACTGTGGGTAAGTGGGTCTGTCTGTGAGGAAGTCTCTGGGAATGGCTCGCCAGCTCTCAGGCTATACAGCAGCCTTTGGGATCCCACCTAAAAAAACATTGAGGTTATGGAGAGAGTGATGAGATCTCCTAAGCTAGATGGTCTTTGAAGTCCTTTCCAGCTCAAGCCATTCTGATTCTATGATATCCTGTATCCATGCCATGGCAGAACATGGAGAAGAGCCTTAGTGGAGCATGGAGAAGCGCTGTGGTCAGGCATGGAGAAAGGCCTTGGTGGGGCATGGAGAAGGGCCTTGATGGAGCACAGAGAAGGGCCTTCATGGGTGACGGAGAAGTGCCGTGGTGGGGCATGGAAGAGAACATTGGTAAGGCATGGAGAAGTGCCATGGTGTAGCGTGGAGAAGGGCCTTGCTGGGGCATGGAGAAGTGCCATGATGAGGTATAGAGGAGGACATTTGTGGGGCATGGAGGTCAGGTCTCAGCCATTGCCACCACAAACACTGAGAAGCTGAGCAAGGAAAAGAGAACAAGACCACATCCCCCTGCAGCAGCAAGCATGGAACCTACTTCTCTTTGTTCTATCAGTTAACTTATTTGGATGCTTGTAACTTCTCTGCTGCTCCCCAGTGTGTGTGCAGGTAGCAAAATGCTCTCTGTTAATGCAGGAGTAATTACAGCAGGATTCAGCCTGGAGGGTTGGATCCGCTCCCCTCTCAGCCTTTCTCTACCAAATGTCATTTAGATGTTTTTGGGAAAGACTCCAGGATTTGTTTCACAGACAATATTTCCTCAACAGCTCAGTAGATATGAAATAGTTTGAACTAACCATGCAAATCTTGCTTGTCTTCTTATGTGGATAAACGCAATCTATTCTAAACTCAGGGCCAGGGCTTTCAGCTGCTGATGGGGGATCGCTATGCAGACATCAAAGCAGCTCTATCAGCTTTCACCAAGTGGGGATCCAGCCCTTTGTTCATATCTTAAAATTCAGAAACCGTGTCTAGGTAAAGCATTTTTCTCTATAATTTTAAGTAGCCAGTATTTTATTTTATAGCTGTTCCCTCAGTGGCAGGATTGTTTAAAGGCTCTTCAAGGCTGAAGGAATTAAAAATGAATAATTTAAAGCTGGTCTATGATGCAGAATTTTTAACATATGTTTTACAAGCCATGTAGAACAGTTTTTTTTTTTTTTTTTTTTGTCTTGTCAGTACATGTTTCACAAACATGCTGTGCTGGAACCAAAACCCTTTTTATTTAAGACTCAGATTTGAGCCCTCCTATGCATTGACACAGTGGTGTGCTGATGTCTACAAGCTGTAACAGGGAAATCATTATCACTGGCACTGATCAGAAAAGAGGAGAAATGAAGCAATTTCACTGCTTTTCTCCCCTTACACACTGGTGAACCACATGTGGGCAGAGCTGGGGCTCACTCACCTCAAAAAAACCCATCCCAGAGGAGCTCAGTTTGGTCAATGACACACTACTGGCTGGACCCAGCTGTGGCAGAGGAGGAGCTGAGAGACCCTCACACTCACAGTATGATGACTTTGTTTTTTTTTTAAGGTTGGATATTTTTTTTTTCCAACCTCCTGTTAACTTCCTAAACAATGTAGTGCTTGGAACGTCAGCTTAGTCACTCTTGGCAGTTTTAAAAACGATGCTAATTGCTGGTAAGTACCCAATGATTCATATTTTACTGGCTTTGTTTCTTGTCCCTCCCTGGCTGCTTGCAACCAGTGATGCAGATGCTTGAAGTCAGAACGGTTTTCAGTCTGACACACCTTTGTCCACACACTTCCTTATTTCCTTGGATTGGCCAGCACGTCACGTCTATTTTATAGTAACTCCAGATTTGCAATTAAAATAAATTATTTTGATTATTTTAAAAGCTTTTCAGGACCAGAACCAATGTCATGTATTTCAGTGAGATGTAAGTTGAGAGTGCAGATTGGGCTTGTGTTCGCTTTCTCCGCATTTGGGCTCTTTGCAATAGGTAACTTGCCATCTTTCAAACAAGCCAATTGCCATTGTGTCTTGGCCAGAAGAAGGAGTTAAAATAGAAAACCAGCATTTGGTCTGTACACAGTTGCCAAGAAGCTATTTCTCCTCGCCTGTGTAAATAAATTGTCATTCAGAATGGCTGGCTCGCTCCAAAATATTTGCAATGAAACTTAAGTGCTATGGGCTGGATCAATGGGCTAAGGCCAGTTGTATGAGCTTCAGCAAAACCAAGTGCCAGGTCCTACACTTTGGTCACAAGAACACCGTGCATTGCTGTGGGCTTGGGACAGAGTGGCTGGAAAGCTATGCGGAAGAAAAGGATCTGGAGGTACTAAACAACAACCACATGAACATGAGGCAGTAGTGAGTCCAGGTGGCCAAGGAGGCCAATGGCATCCTGCCTTGTATCAGAAATATTGCAGTCAGCAGGAGCAGGTAGACGATCGTCCTCCTGTGCTTGGCACTGGCGAGGCCACGCCTTGAATACTGTGTTCAGTTTTGGGTCCCTCACTACAAGAAAGACATTGAGGCCCTGAAGAGTGTCCAGAGAAGGGCAATGAAGCTGTAAAGAGTTTGGAGCAGAAATCTTATGGGGAGTGACTGAGGAAACTGGGATTGTTCAGTCTGGAGGAGGCTCAGGGGAGACCTTATTGCTCTCTACATCTCCCTGAAAGGAAGTTGTAGTGAGGTGGTAGTTGGCCTCTTTTTTCAGGCAACTGTGATAGGACAAGAGATAGTGGCCTTAAGTTGTGCCAGGGTAAGTTCAGGTTGGATATTAGGAAGAATTGCTTCTGTGAAAGTGTAATGAGTTATTGGAACAGACTGCCCAGGGAGGTGATGAAGTTACCATTCATGGAGGTGTTCAGTAAGTGTGTAGATGTGGCACTGAGGGACATGGTTCAGTGGTCATGGTGGTGATGGGTTGATGGTTGGACTAAACAATCTTAGAAATCTTTTACAACCTTAATGATTCTATGATTCTGTGATCCACTAAACCATGCTACCAATGGAGGAAAGAGGAGACGTGTGGGAGCGTGGCCAACAAATGCCCCATCCTCAGCTTCCCCACTATTACTGCTGATACAAACCATTGTACACACTGAAATGCTGCCTGGTTGCTGTCACAGCTGATATTACTGACCTGCCACAAAGAAATACAGTGTCTCCAGTCCAACGCCAACTCCACACAGATGGTTTTACTGTTAAATCTGTATATTTTTATTGCAGCTAATCATACACATTTATTATGTATTGTACAGAAAGACACCTATTGTCTATTATGTTTAGCTGTGAAGGAAATTAAATACTTCAAAACTTTGTAACCATTAGGATTATTGACCATGACAGAGCTCTGCACCATTTATTTGTTCTGACTGATACGAGAGACAGTTGGTCTACGTATATGTTATTTCCATTGAGGAAATGAATGATATTCTTTATTTGAATGCAGAAGAGGCACTGCCATTGTGTTGCACGCATTGCTTCATAAGAGCAGTAAGTATGTGGGTCACTCCCAAAGTAATGCTGCTTATTTCCATGGAAACTACAACTGATACAAAGAGCACAATAACACCATTTGATAGAACAAATTCTCAGTTACAAAACATTATTTTTCAATATAATCACCACCATTAGCTCTACAATTCAGCCAGTAATGAACAAGAACATGCATGCTGCACTCATAAGAATCTGCTCCATTGGAGGTGACCCATTGTCACTGTCACCACTGCTGAAATACATTACCACCGTGTCACCATGCTCACATCCACTGTTTGGTCTCTGTAAATGTTCAGCAAGTGTCCATGAATGTCAATGGGTGCCATTTTTTCCTCATAGAGGAATTAAATGACAAACTTTTCCTTCATGAAGAAAGGTGGTGAAGTCACAGACCCTGGAGGAGCTCAACAAACATTTGGATGTTGTACTGAGGGACATGGTTTAGTGGGAAGTAATGGTGATAGGTGGATGGTTGGACTGGATGATCTTGGAGGTCTTTTCCAATCTTGGTGATTTTACAATTCTGGGATTCGTACCCTCTGCCCCTCTGCTGCTGTCTGTCACACTGCAACAAAATGTAATGAGATACTGGTAGGAAGGTTCAACCTCTACTGCCATCTCACCAACGTCTGCCTCCAACATTGTTGGACAGTATAATAAAATAGGAGGTATTACTTTTGGAGAAGCCCTTGTACATAATAAAAACAAGATTGTAAACTTTTTAGAAGTATCTGATGACAATTGGTTTGCCGTGATCGGTGGACTCCTTGATTTCAGGTATTGGCTCATTTTTTGCAGACAATGCAGTGGACAACCCCTACAATTCTGTGATTCTGTGTGATTCTGTGACTTAAATCCTATCTGACTTTGGATTTTGCAAAATTGTGATCCTGTTCTCTAATCCAAAACACACGAATGGCAGCTGGTTCTCTGTTCCTGAGAATTGCTCAGAGGTTTGAAACAGGTTTTTAGATCAAGTCCTCAGCCTTCAAAATGTCCAAAATTAGACTCTAGAATTGGAAGGCTTTAAAGGCAAAGAGGAAAGAACCAAAAAAAAGTATGCAACACCTTTCTCTGGTTGATGTTGGAGTTCAAATAGCAAGAAATCTGCAAGGGTTGAGTGGGATTGATGCATGGCTGGTGGTTTCAGCATCTGGGTACTGTACTGCATCTGAGATGGCGTTCATATCAGAGCATGCTTTCCTCTGAGATCAAATTATAATACAGAGAACATTTTTAGCTTTTAGGACTCCTTAGAGCTGGATATGAAAGTATTTGCTGTGGATAGAGGTTGCGATGTGGCACAACTTGCTCTCAGTGAATATCTACGAAAGTCAGAAAAACGTTTCAGTGCTGTAGCACATAAATACGCACTGTAAATACTAGAAGGTTGATTAGCAGAAATATGCAGCAAGTCTGGATCTCAAGCCAAGCCCTTAGCAAACTCACATAAAAAACAATCCTAGCTATTAAATACTGCCTTGCTTTTATACTCTCAGATAAGTATTGTGGGTTTTTGTTGTTGTTTTTCTGCAAGAGCAATATAAAGCTCAAAAGAAATAATAAACAGAAGATAGGAATAAAGCACTTTGAGGATATTATAAATTAGATAAAACTGTAATACATCTGTCAGAATAAAGGAGGTTAAATTCACATAGGAATACTTTTGGAGTGTTTTATACACATGTAACATGCACAATCTCCCCAGCATAAAGAACCATTTTAGGTAGTTCAGACATCACCTACAGAAAGGGTCAAGAGTAAAATTCACCTGATTTACCTTTTTGCGTCAGGAACCTACTGTGCCTCAGCCACTTCAGCTCAAAATCCTCATCTGTTCCCAGCTGAAGACTTGAAAACTGATGCATTAACTGACTGTGCAGTTATTAGCATCATTTCATTTCATTTCATTGCAGCTACCCCCAGGATAATCAGGAGTAAACTGGAAGGTAAGATTAGATTTAGACTCAGAAAACAAATGTTGGTGAGGTTGAAGTGTCTATTAGGTCTGTGTTTGAGTCTCCAGCCCACAAGAAGAAAGGCAAGCAAAGCCTGTTAAAGAAACATTTTGACAAGAATGCTTTTTTTTGTGTGTGTGTGTGTGACTCAAACAAAATAAATATAGCAACATAGAAGAACCTTTTCAAAGTCAGGCTAGTGTGCTTGTCTCATCAGTACCAGCTACTGTTTCATCTCTCTTGAATGTCACAGAAGCACACAAACTCTGCCACCATGCAGTTTTTTAGATAAATATTCTCCCTCAAAGGACATTGCACACCTTACAAGGGCTCTACATGCTGTATTAAGTTAAACACACTAAGAAAACAAAGCACTAATTGTGTGTGGAAGTCATCTCCTAGGAAAACAATGAGAAGAACAGTGAGCCACACCTGACAGATGTTAGTCACAGCTTAATTTACTGTGGAACAACGTTTATGCTCGTTGGTAGAAAAGCAACATAATAAACTACATGGAATAGGAGAGATTTTTGTCTTGCCAGGTGTAAATGTTGAGATAACATTGCACAATCCCTTCAGCTGGTGGGACAAGCTGAGCAGGGATAAATGGTGTAGACAGGATTGCTCCAGGGAATGCAGCTGAGCAGTGGGGCTGGGAGTAGTGCTGATGTTAATCCACAGGCTTGGAGCTCCATGTAGAACAGAGTATCTGAGATACTACTGGAGGGGGGAAAAAAAAGTCTAGAAATTGAAATGGCCTGGAAAAATTAAATCTCCCAGATGTAGACTGGAAAATATTTAGGTTGTATTATTTCTCTGCAGACCTACTTACTAAGGCAGCATTAAGTTATCCACAGTGCTGTTTTCTACCTGATGTTAACAAATCAGCTGCTATGGAAGGACTTGTCATAACGGATGACTATGAAGTAACTGATCGTGACCTTTTTCCTACTTAAATTGTATGTCTAGATAAAGAAAACCAAGATTATAACTACGAGTATCTGATTTCAGAAGGCCAAAGTTGGGTGAATGAAGGAGTTGCTTTAATGATCAGAAATGAGAACCAGACAAAAGAATTCAAAGATTTGAAAATAATTTGTAAAACAGATGGATGCAGCATTTAGATTATAACCTGCATTGAGGAAGTTGAAGGGAAATTTCTTTTACAATGCAGAGGGCACTTAATCTAACATTTTTACAGTGTCATATTATAGAACAAATTCAGAAGGAAACATTAAGATCTGGAGATAAATGCGAGATACATAGCTAGTTGGATAAAAGGCAACCTGTATTTACCAGGAGGAGATTAAACAAGAAAAATTTGAAAGTGTATTTGAGATACAGAGTAGTTCTCAAGGAAAGATTAATGTAGTAGATTGTATTCACCTGGTCTTTGATGAAGCAGGAAGGTGGTCTTTGATGAAGCTTATGAAGACAGGCTGAGGAAGCTGGGCTTGTTCGGCATGGAGAAAAGAGGGCTCCAGTGTGATCTAATTGCAGCCTTCCAGTACCTAAAGGGAGCCTATGAACAGGAGGGCAGTCAACTCTTTGAAAGGGTAGATAACTGCAGGACATTGGGAAATGGTTTTTAAGTTGAGGGAGGAAGATTTAGGTTGGATGTCAGGGGGAAGTTCTTTACAGAGAGAGTGGTGAGGTGCTGGAACAGGCTGCCCAGAGAGGTTGTGGATGCCCCGTCCCTGGAAGTGTTCAAGGCCAGGTTGGATGGGGCCCTGGGCAGCCTGGTCTAATATTAAATGGGGAGCTTGGTGGCCCTGCTTGTGGCAGGGGGGTTGAAGATTCATGATCCTTGACGTCCCTTCCAACCCAGGCCGTTCTGTGAAGCAGGTGGACTGGTACTACTGGGATTACTGCTGGTTCTGTTAGAAGCTAGGGTAAATGAGACTGGTGGGTCAAAGTGTGTGTCTGCTGAGGATGAGCTATCAGAAGTTACAGACAGAGCTGAACTACTTGTTCTTTATGTAAGCGTGGATTCAAAATAGCTTCTTATGGAGATATGGGGAAGAAAGCCCATCCTGCATTATATACTGACAGTCCACATTCACCGCTGTTAATTAAATACAATTGTGGCTCCAAATAAGCCTCATCCAAGGCTATCGTGCCTTTGCACTGTTCCCAGTCTTCTACTGTCTCCCTGGATCTGTAGAAAGGCTTGGGCAGGGGGTTGCTCCATGGCTGGAAAGCAGTCCGCAAATTTGAGGGAGCTGACAATGTGCACTTTAGACCAAGTGAAATGAGGTGAAACCTACCCTTAGGAATGAATAGAACCATCTGCCTTGAGATAGCAGCTCTTCATTTGCTTCCAATTAAAGAGGGGAAAAATTCTGGTATATGAGATGACTCTAAGCCGCCAGCAGGATGGAGCCGTGAAATGGGCAAATGAGATTTGCTCAGCCTAGTGAAATGAAAGCTGTGGGGGAATCCGATTGCTGTCGATTAATTGGGAAGTAAATGGTAGGGAAGGGGGAAATGTATAGCAACTAAAGGAGCAATGAGTGTTAGCTGCAGGTGAATACATTGAGATTGTGAATTCAAAAAATGTTACTAACCAAGACAAAATGATGCAAAAAAAAAAAAAAAAAAAAAACCTCCACTGGAGAAGGGAGAGCAAACTCGTGGTGTTTGCATACAGGGCTTGATGCGTTTATGGGAAAAATTTTATGATACAGTCTCCTGTATGAGTAAACGACTGATCTTAATGGATCTGACTTTAATATCCTTGTATAAGCAAATGTGTCTTGGTGCTGTGTATGCTCAAGGAGATACAGCATAACAGGTGGCATCCATTATATCGCACTGAAAAGAGTAAGAAACAAAAGATGTTACACAGCTTGGCAGGAATTCTGCTGCTCCCAACAGGGCCACCATCCAGCACCCTTTCCAACTTCTCTAAGGGGCTCAGGGTGGCCTGCTTTGCCCCTATGAGAGTGCTGAGATTACAACAAGACGGAGTGAAGCTGCACGAGGGTGCTGCTTGTTCTGGGAAATGTCACTGAGATCAGATATTATTAGTATTTTCACATTATCAGTCACACGCTGTGCAACATTAAAGTTTCCCACAGATATGTTGTTCCAAAATATAGTTTCTAAATATTGTAGTTTTGGCAGAAGAATGATTTTCAATTAAAAATAAAAATAAAAAAATAAAGCTAGTTTGAATGGTAATGTTTTACAACAAAATAGTTGCTACTGTTCATTTTACTGCTAGTTTGTGTCACTGAACACACTTTTTATCTTTACTGTCTTTTTCCTTCCTTCAGTTGTACTTTGAGCAGTCTGAGAAGTCAAAAGAAGTTTTGATCAAGATATGAGAGGAAAAAGACCCTGCTGTGGTACTGGCTGACATTCCAGTCTTACCACTGTTAATTAAAAAAGAATGTGTTTCAAAGTGAGCTTCGTGAACTCATACAGGGCTGCAATGCCTTTGCCATTTTCTTTCCCCATAACTGCAGGAGGACTTTCTTCCCTGAACCCTGAAACATGATCAGTCGATAACTGCAGACTTTAGGGCTGCACCCTCAGCATAAAGCAGCTTTTTAGCAACTCTCGTGGATTTATGATGATTTACATCAAGCAACAATCTGCCTTCATCTTTTATTTGGTAGGACACTCATTATATCTTTCCTTTCTTCTGCCATTCACATCATTAGCATTTCTATTTAAACCTTAACTGGTGTAAATTACACATCATAGAAATGCAGATCTTACACAAGGAAACAGTTGTCTAGGAAATAAAATGCTGGGCTATCTCAGTGTCTTTTTTTCCCACTGTATCTCCATAGGTTTTCTCACTGACATACCTTCCCCTCTTGACTTCAGAAATCCACCCATTCCACCACGTGTAAGATGCTGTTTCTCTGTTCTCTTCTTTGTTCTGAATTAAATCCCACATGCTGCCATTACTGAGCAGTGTCTGTATTTCCTACACTGTGATCATTCCTATCAGTTCCCACCATGGATCAAGAACTTACCCAGTATGAACCGGGATTATATCCCAGCCTCTCCTCCTTGACACATTAGGAGCTGAGGTAGTGACCTGTTGGGAAGCTCTCATGTCTGTGAGAAGAGATGCAGATCTCAACTAAGATCTGAACTGAGCCTGACATGCGTAAGTCCAGTGCAAATATTTCTTTTTGGCTGAACACACTCAGTCTCTCAAATCTCCATCTGTCTCTTAAAAGAGGTAAAAGAGCAATACATCATTCTTTCCTGGGATGGCACCTCAGACAACTTGTTCCTTTTGGTCTGTGAAGTCCTTCCTAACTGAGGCAGATCAAATCCTTGAGATCATTCTCACAGCTACATAAGGTATAGTTATGGTCAAAAAGGATTAGGTCTCTTTTTTTTTTAGCAGATGAAGGAATTTGCTGCATTTTTACGTGTTTCTGTTTGGTTGGTTGGCTGGTTGGTTGATTGCTTGGGGTTTGGGGAGTTTTTTGATTGTTTTGTTTGTTTATTTTCTTTGTGTTTATTAGTTTACCAGCAGAGTGGAAAACAGTGTGGACTTTTCAGTGTGTAAGCTTCAAAATAAATTTAAGACAGAGATTAACCAAATGATCTGGACAAGTCATCTTTATCTTCTGGAGCAACCCAGCCCATAGGCATTTATCCAGGCAGCCCTTATTAGGTCAAAAAAGGAATGTTGGCCTGAAAAGGTATTTTGGAAAGATATCTTCATCTGACAGTGGGCTTTCTCAATCATTTTACAAATAAAACCTTCCGGATTTTTGCATGTGCCTGATTGTTTCAGCCTCCAGCTGTTAATTCTTGTTTATTTCTTTTGGATAACAATATTCATTGGGAACAAATGTCTTCATCTGAAGGTCTTCTGTGTTATAAACAAGTTAGCACCATGATCTGCTTCTAATGAATTAAGTAGACTGAGTTTTTCCTGTCTCTCAGGTGGATACCTCTGACCAGATGTGATCTTCTACCCAACAGATGGCTGTACAGCACTACTGCCATCATCTCGCTTTGAAGGCAGTGCAGAGAAATGAGTCCTTCCAGAGTGAAATTCATCTCATCCTAAACTGGATGTTTGAAACAGACTAGATGAATGTCCCTCACAGCATTTCTATTTCTTTCTAGCAACAATCAAGGAAGCCTGTAGTGGCTACATCTTGTGTCAAAGCCTGCATGGTAGACCAGTGTATTTAGGCAAGATGGATCTTTCTTTCTAGCTGTCATTTTTCCAGCTTTGAATCATTTCCTCTGCACCTCACACAAATGAGACTTAGAAACTTGAGCAGAAGCATGGCTTTAATATCCATGTACAAGGATGCCTTACTCCTAGGTGCTGGGACTGCACACTGGGGCGGTTCACTGAAGATTTGATGAGGGAGATATAGCTGGATTTCAATATGCATGTTGTCTACAGTCTGTATTTTGCATTAATTGTACTTTCTTAATGAGGAGTATGCAGTAAGAATGAGAAAGCACCTTAATATTTATGATCCTCCTGGAAAAAAGACTGTATTATGTAACTATTAATCTTGGTATTTTTGTTCTATATGTTTTCCATTTTTTTCTGATATTAACATCCCCTGCAGCACCACAGGTCCTTTCATCCAGCTTGGTTTTCTAGCATCAGCTGCTCAGCTGTATCTAATCACACCAGGCTCAGCCACTAGTTCAGCCAGACAGCTGCCAGATTTTTATTTTTTGTTTTTTAAAATAAACACAAACATCTGTCAAGTTGTAAAGCAGAGAGCAATGAATCCAACATTTTTTTATTTATTTATTTTTTTCTCCCATTTGAAGAAGACAACCAGAGAATTGCAACAAAAGACAAAGGATTTTTGTGGCTGGACAAATTCCCCTTATTTTAAATTAGATGTGTTTAAGAGTCAGTGTGTTACCCTGTATGTATCACTCTCAAAGAGTTTTACTAGTTCTACAGGAAAGAAGTGATGTAAATCCCTTCTCTTGACCAACATCCCTGTTTAAGCTCTTATGTGATAAATATTATCACTATTACATGATTATGTGTTTCTCACTCACTTGGGCAGCAGCCACTGCTCAGGAGGAACTTATGTAAGTGTAGCTGGCAAGGAGAAATGAGAATTGTTTTTTCCCCATCCTGCTTATTCCTGTTGGAGGTCTTCTACCATAACTCATAGCAACAGTTCAGGTGTGCCCTACTTCTGCCTGTCCCTCTCTCTTGTCTGATATCTCCCCATCCCTGCCTTCTCCTCTCACACATTCACTACCTCTGATTGCAGACACTTTTAGGAAAATGGACAGCACTTCTGAAGCGGTATTGCCATTTTTTTCTTACCTATGGCTGTGTCCCTTGAAAATGCCCAGATCATGCTGTAGAACCAAGCTGTAGCCTACATTCACTGTGTTGTTTCACATCAACTCCATCTATACCTGTAAAATAGTCTGACACATATCGTGAAGGCAGATTGCACCACCTATTTTCAATGTGCTTGTACCATGGCTTTCTTTTTGGGAAATCAAAATGGATTGTAGCAGAGATTCCTTGTGAAGAATTGTTTTTTCTTAACTTCTGCTGCACGCTGCTGTGGTCAGTGAGCCGAGGTGATGCAGGTGAGACCACAAAACCTGCCTGCGCATCCCTCTGCATTGTTGTAAAGGTGATTTATATCCATTTAGTTGCAGTCAGTAGGGATCAGCTTAGGCTAAGTCAATACAATGTGGGCTCCGATTGATTCAGGAAGGTTCATGCAATGGATTGTGTTGGCTTGAATAATCATTTTTAAGATGTTTGTTGCCTTCAGTTACAAACTGGAACCTTAGCCAATTTTGGTGCTACAGATAAAACAGGTTTTTAGTGGTGTTTCACTGCAAAGCCACCAAGGGATAGGCAGAAGTGAAAATCATGTGGGAAAAATAAGAGAGTGTTAAAGGTGTGAAATATTCAGCAAGAATTAAAGCGTTGTCTGGAATTTTAAAGCTAATCTTTACTTAGCTAATATGATCCTGCATTAAAAAGTATAAAATAAAATGTATGGTGTATGCCATTTCTGTATGCCATTTATACCAAAAGAATTTTATAATCATTTGTTTGCAACATCTCACAAACAATCCTGTGACAATTGGAATAATGCTTCCTAGAGGATTAAGGAAATTTGTAGGAAGAATCATTGCTTTGTGTGGGAGAAATCAAATACTCATTGCAGTCATTTTTGTTCCTTAATCTTAATTTCTTTGTGCTGGTACCTTGATTTGTTTCTCAAATTTAACAGAGAAGGGTATGAAGACACTAAAAATCTAAAATTACAATGTAACCATATGGAAATATTAAGTTTAGGAAGCCTAAGCACTTAAACCAACTGTTCAGGGTATTTTCCCCTTAATGTGCTTACATAAATCACATTAGTTTTTATGAGAGTTATTTTTCAAATTTATAGACTTTTTCAGATGGATCCTCAGCTCCCAAGGTAGCATATGCAGAATCTGAGAGCGCTTCTGCAAACTGAAGAGCATGGAGTTCAAATTTAAACTCTGATGTTGTTTTTGTGGATGTCATTGAATGCACTTTATGACTGGACTTTGGAAATAGCTTTTATTTTAATGCACAGCTCTAGAAAGCTAAATTATCATTTTTGAATGTCAAGCACTCAAATTAGTTATATAATGTGCAGTATTCATGTGATAGCTTTAGAACAGGTATGTGCAATGTCTTCATCTGTAACAAGGCCTGAAGGGGAAAAAATCACTGCCAATACCTGAGCAAATATTGTGCGGCAGCACTACTGTCTGACATTGCGCTTCTCACTGGTGCTTCACTGAAATTCCCCATTTCTGGAAATAGGTGGTTTGGGGAAGATCAAGTAAGTCAGAAGCAAAAGCATATTTCTATCTTTGATGAGTGTACTGAATGTGCCCAGAAGGTTCAGAAAGCAGAAGGCATATAAAAACTTTGCAACATTTATTACGGCATTGAATAAAGAAATATTTTAATGTTGGATTGGGGATTTGGGGATGGCCTAATTCATGGGTTTTGCATTTGGCATTCTTGTGAAAATCAGCGAGAATCTCCAGAGTGCAGTGAATGCATGGCAAGACTTCCAGCTCACCCACATCATGTGTCCCCAGTGGGGCTTAGTGCAGCCCTCTGAGCTGTCTGGTAACCCTCCAAAGCGCTGCAGAGACTCAAAGGGAGAGGCAGTGCCCATGGCTCACAGCACATCAAGGGACCAAGAGAGGCTTCAGCTGCTCAGCTTGCAGCCAAGAAGCAGAAGCCATGTCAGATGGAGATCAGGCTCTGTGCAGCTCATCCATCCTGCCAATCAAACCAGATTTTGATGTCAGAGATCTTTAAGCTCGCCTTACACTACCCTCTTTGCACCACTCCAAATGCAGATATGAGCATAGGTCGTGAAGGCACAGCTCAGATTATATTTCTCAACCTACTGTACCCTATGAGAAGTGGTAGCTGCGAGGTGAATCTAAGCATATTTGCAATATAAATAAAGTGAGAGTTTCTCACAGTGAAGCCAATTAGTGAGAATGACAGATCAGTGAGCTATGCTGCTAGCTAGACCTACCCTTGGGACAGCGTATGGTTCCTGACTCGTGTGTTACTCAGCGCTTAATTGACTTGGGATGTTTATAGCATTCCACAATGCTATGGTTGGACCTGAGAGTTTTTCAGAAAAAGGAGGGGACCACAGGAGGTGTTCAAGGCCAGTTTGGATGGGGCCATGGGTGGTCTGGTGGGGGGCAACCAGCGCATGGAAGGGGGTTGGAACTGAGCAGGATTTTGAGGTCCATTCCAACCTAGGTCATTCTATGATTCTATGGTTCAAAAGCTTACCAGAAGGTTAGAGCACTCACCAGGAAGCTTTTGTTCCACCTTGAATATGCACAGTGGCTCACACACTTGGCATCTAGCAGGCATGACTGGGTGTTACTAGCTTATGGTCAAGCCATGAACCATGGGATTGATGTGGGTGAAACACCGGTGTTTTTCATGCAGAATGTCAGCAGAGGTGACCAACACAACCCCTTCCAGCCTTTCTACCGCTGTTACTCTTATTCTTGTCCTATTAAATGTTTGTCAACGACTAAGATTTCACTCAGTGCTCCTCAGACCTTTTGCTTTCTGGTTGTGGTTTAGCTCCTGCACTGCAAAAATGAGGATTTCCATTTCAGCACAAGCTTTCACAGCTGTGAAGTGTTTTGAATGACAAGATCTCTACTTTTGTTCTTTTCCAATGTGGGTAGGTTGGACTGCACATCAATGAATGTGAAGAAGCACAGCTACCTAATTTATTATACTAGTGAGGTGAACAGGTAATTGTGCAATTCAGAATGAGACTATGTCAACCTACAGTGAAAAAGCAAGATGAACTGTGCAGTTCCACACAGTGTCTTTGTTTAGTTAGTTTGCTAGTTCTGCCCAGTCTTCTGCTTGTACTTTTAGTGGGAAATACTTTTTTCTTTTTCTTTGCCTAAGTGGTTAAATACAGCAGTGACTCCTGATCTGCAGTTCTGGGAGCACGCAGGTATGTCTTGAACAGGGCAGTTACCTGTATTATATTTCAGTGAGACAAAAATCACTGCTGTGTGTTAGAGAAAAGAACAAATTCCTTTCTAGATTTAATGGCAGGTAGCCTGTACTAGAAGATAGAATGGACGATAAGCTTCTTAAAATAATAATCTCTTTCTGTAGTTCAGATCTTATTTCCATCTACTTCTCAGCTTCTTTCTCTGTTTCTTTTGTTATTTTGGTGGGGAGGGCTTTTCAGTGCAGATTTACAGCACATGGGAGCAGCCAGAGGATTCCTCCAGCTTAAATGGCATAAAATAAATTCTTTCACTGAATGAAAAAAATAACAACAACAACAAAAAACAACTAAGAAACATAAGAGGAAGGTCTGTGTGAGGGAATACAGCATGTTAACCAGCTGGGCTGCTCCATTCTGTGAAATAAGAGGTTTCACAGGAGACAGTTCATTTGGAAATGCAGAGAAATGACAGAGCTGACAGCTCAGATACATCAGTGCATCCCCCAACAGGCTTGTTGTTGCATGGTCACTGTGATGCTTAGACTGGTTAAAACAATCTACAAATGTATCCTCAAGTCATTGGCTTGATGCTCGTGGAGGGAACTCACTGTTTTGAAGCCTACCCTCTGCAGGCTTTGTGTTTTCTCACACCAGTCCCATTGCCAGGAAACACTTTTAAAGCTCTTTAAACAACTCAGTGCTCTTCTTGCCCAGAACTCTTAAGCAGAATTTTGTCACTGTCACACGTCTCCACAGAGAACTGCAACTTGCAGCCTCCTCCAGTCCTGGAGAGCAACTGAGGTGCTTCAGACCCACTGGGAATTGGAAGAATATTGAAAGATATCTGTAGCACCTCTGTAGATAAAACCCTCAAGGACATTCATAAGCTCTGCAGTGGTTTTCAAAGCTAGTCAGTACCTGAAAATGCAGAAAGTGGGATTTGAAAATCCCCGACTGCTTAGGCATCCAACTTCTTTTGAGTCCAACAGATTTATTATTTATTTATTTATTTATTTTCTCATTTTGGTGAGAGTTTTGCATCTACCGACACTTTTCAAAATCTGCTCCTACATAATTTTCCAGACTGGCAATCTGTATTGGTCAGACATTGGTTGGTACCCTAAGCTGCAGGTAAGCTAAGAAGCAGATCTGATGGGAAGACTCAGAACCTCCCTATCACCATTTTTTTGCTTTTCTTTTTTAACAGAAAACAGATTTTCCTCCTTCTGGCAGCATGCAGCTGCAGACAAAGCCATTTGAGCAATGAAAGGGTGCTTCTGCAAACAGCCTGCTACAGCAGCACATTCCTGTCAGTAGAAGATCTACAGATGTCCCCTAATCTTGGAAAAAATAAATGTCTCTGTGCCATCATAGCAGGAAGGCTGTCGTCGTTATAGTAAATCAGAGCAACTCTGTTCTTTTTCAGAATATGCAACAGCACCATCTGCCAGAGTGAGCTGCACTGGGGAAGCAAATCTGCTGACTAAGCCATCAGTGGACACAAAGATTTATTTCTAAAGAAAAAGTTCAGTGAAATAAAATCACCATGGCAATGTTCAGGTATGGAGACTCCAGGGATTGTGAACAAGCAGCAGAGTAAAGCCATACACCATCAGTAGCTGAGAAGGTGACGAACAGCAAATCATAGTTTTCATTAAGTTCACCCTCTTCATAGTCGCAAACAGATCCTTTGGAAGTCCTCTACTTGCTTGTGGTACTTACAGTTTGAGGCTTTTAATGCAGAGGGCCAATGTAAGTATCTGTTCAATGTCATGAAGTCCTGGAAATATGATGTGCCTCAGTATCCCAGTATTTCAGAGACTTTGAGGCTCTTGGGGTGAATTCCATCTACTCTGAAGCCCGACCTTTTATAGCTGAGAACAGAACACAGAAGCACCTTTACCTCCTAAGCTAAGGCAGGAGCCTGGCAAAATGAAAGCAGCATACGCAGGTCCACAAGCATTGAGTTCAGAAGAAATTGATTGCGTTGCTGTTTTCTTTGTTAAGACCAAAGCTCGTTTTCATTGTCCCCTGTACGTATATGGAGCATACAGGTACATGGGGATACCCAAACAAGTCCACAGCTACTGAAGAGTACAATTCCCTATTTCAGTTGTTTTCACATTCCCTGATCATTCATCCATGCTTGTATTTTGGCTTGCAATCTGGTTATGGTCAGGTGCCAACAAACTTCAGGGACAGCGAGAACTGGCTCACACGTGAGTATGGGAGTAGCCTAAAATAGTTAGGTAGTGTAAATCACCATAGTAACTGCATGCTGGTGCATTAATTTTAGTGAAAGAAGTGAAGCTTGTAAGTCAAAAAGTACCTACACAGAGCAGTGCAATAGCACATGAAGATACTGAGCAGTCATGAATTAGATAGTCAGGCTTTCCAGCCTAGGTTATCCTGCTTTTCAAGGAGGATTAATTACCTAGGTGGAAGACTTCATCAGCATGACTAGCCTGCTTTCAGTTGCTGTGTTTAGAAAATTCACATGGTGAAGTCACTGTTCTGTATCTCAAGGATGTCCCAAGCGTCTCAGAAACTCTTTCGCTTTCCTGTCCTTAATTTTTTTCTTTCTTGTTTAATATGAACTTAAGCAACTAGTTTGGTAAAGGATTTGAGTTTGGTAAAGGATTTGAGAAGGATTTGAAAATGGGTGACCTGAAGTGGTTAGCAAGGACAGAATTTCATCATGAAATTTAAAATGCAACAAACATGTGAGAGGAACCTCTTCATGTTTCTGTTCTCTATTTTCTCACACCACCAATGAAAAAGGTGATGTATTAACATCATGTTTGGAGGTTTACTGAAGGTAGTAATGAATGGGCTCAGGCTGTCCAAATATTGGCTTAGCCTCTGAGATACTCTTGGATAAGGAGGGAATTACCAGCAACAGCACTGCAGCTGTTAAATGTTTTACAGGCTATCTCATTGCTCATCTCTCCAGATGAGTGGAACAACGTATTAACACTTCTCGCCCATTAAGGCATCAGTCGACATGTCAAGCTTAACTGACACCAACCCAACAGTGGACAAAAATCCCTTTATTTCCTGGATGTTTTTATCTCAGGGAAACTATTAGCGTGACTCTAGCCTATTTCTGAGTCTCTGTTTGCCTTGCATTTTCAGACTGGGTGAAAGCATCAGTAAGTATTACAAGGAACTGTCAGATAAACTAGGGCAAGCATCTGCACCTGTTCAACCCCTCAGTATGTCCTTCTGAGAGGGAATCCCAGGACCTTATATTCCCTTCCACCTGCATAGCTGTTATCCAGTCATGGGTAGAAAAGGTGCCCACGACATCCATCACAAATTGGTCAAGACATCATGGAATAGCCTGAATTTCCAGATAGCCCTGCACCCTGGTCTAAGTGTACCAATCTACAGAAGGTGATATAAAAATGTTTCTAATATAATAATATCACTTATAATAGTGTAATCTACAGAGAGTTATATGAAAAAACAGCTTTAGCTTTCACCTGCTCCTTAAATTACATCTCCCAGGGTACTGTGGATGCATCTGCAATTTGTTTTCTTCTTATTGTTTTTCTTAATAATATTTTATTTTGCACAGTAATAACAATAATAACAATAATTATTCCCTGAGCTAGAAAACAGGGGAAGGATAGGAGGAGAGGGTTCAACAGTGTCAGATACTCAGAGATTCACCTAGGCAGTAAACCATCTGGGTTTCTATTGCTGTGCTAGTTAAAATTCAAATGTTTTATGCAAAATAGAACAACTTCAGCAAAAGAGCAAATATAGATTTTTGTAGTTTTACAATTGGGGGGTTATTTTGGAGGATATAAATTGAACCTAGTTATTCTACAGAATGTGAGGCTGCCATAAACTATAATGACAAGAAAAGAAAATTGACAATAAATTATTCTATACATATATACAATACACACACACATACATATATACATATTTTTCAGTTGGAACACTTTGCCCAATTTGACGTGAAAATATAATATTTTGGTAAATAAGCACATGGCTGTAAGAGAAAAATCCTTCTGCTTTAGCTTCCACTGAAGTATGTTGGCACTTTGTTCTCTACGTTTGTGGATGGATCTTGACAAAAATGTTTTCGTGGATGTAATAAATAGATTTTAATGAGAAAAGACAAAGGAGAGGATGAGCCATGATGGAATGGAGTATTTGATAGAGAGGCTAAGCTGTGACATTTTTTGAAAGAAGGTTGTGAAAGAAGAGAAGACATGCACAGGGCGGCAATGGAAATTCATGTGAATCTCTTCCTGATTCGTAGGTCAAGTTATCTAATCAGCTATTTAATTTACAAACTTAAAGCATGCTGACTTTCACTTATGCTTGGTCATGTCAGTGCCTTTCATTTTTAGATAACATATGAATTTCGAAACAACTGAGTAATGGACTTTTAGAGGTTTCTATGTGTATAGCCACAGCAGTATCAATTTCTATGTGTAGACCAGTTAAATCAGCGTCTACAAGGATTTAAAGCCTTTAAAGGGTTCCCTAAATGCCACTCAAGATGTCACAGTGGTTTATACTCGAGGTTAGCCCAGGTTTCAGTAGGGCAAAGGACTTTTGTTGATGCCATTACCAACCTACATATTGGCAACTACCACATGCCCTGAGTAAGCATAACCTGGTGATGCAGGATACAGCTTACAGCAGGATTTTGAGCAGGGGTCTGCAATATGTGTGGGGGAAGTGTACATGGTATTTATTAGGAAAGCAGTAATATTTGAAGGATCAAACATATTGATTCCAATCATACCAACATTCACTCCAGAAAAGGGATTTATCTTAAATGACAGGGAAAGATGGCTTTTTGAGATCAAAGCTAATCCCCCTTTATAGACAAAGCTTCAGTCTGAACACTACCATCACTACTGAAACTCCAGAGGGAAAAAGTGTCAATGCCCATCAGCCTGTTTTCAGGGCAGTGTGTCAAAATATGCCAAAACACACCTAAGGAAAAATGTGTTTTGTTTATCTCTCAAAAATTACTCCTCCCCAAAGTCAGACACAATATTTAAAGAGTCAACAAGGGTGCCTATGAGCAAGAACAAAAAAGACACTGATATCTCTATAGAGGGTAACATCATGAGGGAAGATTTGCAGCTTGCTGAAGTCATGAGTCTATCGGCATCCAATTTTCAGAAGCACAATAGCAGAAGTGTTACTATAGATATACACTGAACTCATATTTAATGACTCCATTCACTAGAATAGGAAGTGGTCTGAAAAGAGCTTTTAATCTTTATATAGTTAAAAATATTTTTGAGATAGGGGACGTTGATTTCTAAGTAAAGATGCATAAACACCAGTGCTAATGACTTACCTGAACTTATTTGCTAAGGTTTTATTGTTCATGGTTTGTATCCTAAACTTTACCCTTTGGAGTTCATTAAGTGATGCTATATACAAGAAGACTAAAAGTTAAAGCTAAAAATTGAAAAGTCAGTAAACCAACAAAATTCACTTGTGGTGATTTTAGAGCATTTGAAGAGCTGCAGTGTTTGACATCCCCAGGACACCTGTCTGAGACAAGTTTGTTAGCAGTATTTAATATGATGTGATTTTCCATTTTGGTCAAGCAGGGATGTTCAGGGTGCAGAGCTCGAGCTGCTCAAGGAGCCCCTTAAACTCTAGGGAGAATAGCTCAAGGCAGCATGAACAAGATATTGTTATTCAGGTTGGATATTAGGGAAAATTTTTTTCCCAGAAATAGTGGTGAGGCATTGGAATGGGCTGTCCAGGGGGGTGATGGAATTACCTTCCCTGGAGGTGTTCAAGAAAAGAGTGGATGTGACACTGAGAGACGTGGTTTAGTGGGCATGGTGGGGATGGGCTGACAGTTGGACTGGATGATCTTAATGGTCTTTTCCAACCTTAATGATTTTATGAGTCTATGGCAATCACTGTAGATTTTTGTTTTGTTTTTGTCTCAAAACAAGGGAGAAGTAATAGGAAGAGACCTTATCCTGCAGCAAGGCATATAAGACTACACAATGATACAAATGGGATGAGCAGGGCATCCGAGTCAGTCCTGTGGACCAACCAAAAGACTGTGTGGCTGAACCTTTCAGCTGTCCTCCTGGCAATGCACCCCCAGCAGTGGGGCGGGATGCAGGCTGTCATGCTCACAACTGCTCTGGAAGTTCCTCTACCGCAAATATTTTGACAATATCTCAAAACATCATCTGAGAGAGAACTCCAGGCTTCCAGCAGCATTAAAGGTCTGCAGAATTCCTTTTGGAAAATGGAATATAGAATGGGAGATGATCTGAGAACAACCCTATGCCATGCTTCTTCAGCTGTAATTTTTTCAGCTTACTGGAAACTAGAGAAGCATCCAAAGAACTGTAGGTTGGGGAACAAAGCTTTGGGTGCTTTAGGCAGAAGAGGGCATGAAGGCAGTTTGCAGCATTCCTGACTTGTGGTTCACATGGACCAGCTCCACTCTTCAGCGTGGTCTAGGAATAGGGACGTTCAGACCATGTCCTCTTTGCTTATCAGAGATAAGTTTTTTCCTTTTATTTTAAAAAAAGCTCTGCCCAGAAATCTGATTTCTTTTCCCAGCGAAGCTATCCTCTTTCCAATAATCCCTCTGGCAGTACAGGCAGTAATTCAGGTCATGGGTTTTGACAGCAAAACCACATCATCAGCAAGTCACGGCAAATGAATATGTTTTCCCTGCTCCTTGTGGATTTCTTCTCATGCCCACCAGTCTGCTGCTTTTAAGTGAGAGCAAAAGATTGTTGCAGCAGTGGCTTAGTAGCCCTCTAAATCCTCGTGTGGAATTGCCCTTTTGCTGAACTATTAATTCTGTGAAGCAGAGTGAATCTAGGACACGAACAAAGTGAACAGCAAAGTCACATCCCATGCTGAGAAGTGTGGAGGAGGCATTGTGCAAGAGAAGAAGCACCTGAAGACACCTCCTGTGGCTCTGCAGAGATGAAATGAGGGTGGTGGGCAGTGAGCCATACCCCTGACCAAAGGTCTTAGCTTTCTTGAAGAAATACTGACTGACTCTCGGTTAGGAAAGAAAAGTGAAGCAGGTCACTTTCTTTCCAATGTTGGCCACTTGCATAGGGCTAGGAAAACATAGGGGAACAATTTTACAACAAACATGGCAATTTTCATCCCATCATTACAGTGTCATCAGAAAGTTCAACTAAATAGAACTCAAATGAGAGTCAGGTGGTAGCCACACAATGGATCCGGGAGATCTATGCTAAATGGGGGCCATGGATAGACTCTTGCAATGAGTCAACTGCTGTTGCCAGAGTTATATACATGTATCAGCAATACTGCTTTCAGTGGCTCTCTGCTGGGTTTATATCTGAGAACAGCAAGTGACCTTAAGCACATACTCTGAGGGGAGCCTAGTTCTACTCAGCCAAAGCCATTTGGAGATTTTTCAACAGCATTCAATTGGCATTAAGATGAGAACCACAATTAAATAATAGCTTGAGAGTTAAAACAAATATATCTAATCTGGGTCAGCTCCCTATACAGGTAGGTTGATGGATCTCACATCAGCTCAGTGCAGTTGTAACCAAAAATAAAGACACGGCTCTTTAAATGTCACTGTGAAAGGCCTGTGTTTCACTGTATAATAATAACATTTTAATTTGAGCTTGTTCCTCAACTCCACACATTTTGATTGCTCATGAAAATTAATAAACAACTTTCTCTGGAAAAGACGGTAGCCACACCCATGTTTCAGGAAGAAGATAACAAGAAAACAAGGACAGCATGGCAGCTCATGAAAGCTCTTCCTTGCTTTAATGTGGTACAGGCAATATTTTTGCACAGTCCCTTAGCTGGAGCAGCTGTCTCCCCTGGGCTTTCTAATCTTTAATTTCTGTAACCCTGTGAATCTAGCATAAATGCAAAGTGAGACTGATGCTTCTACACAGAAAAAGCTGCATTAATTTTTCATTCTCTCCAACCACAGAACTAGGAAATGTCTTCTAAGACTGTGTGAAAGTTCATCCCTGGAAAGACATCTGATTTTTGTGGGTGGATTTGATCACAGATTAGGTTTGAGAAGGTGGGAAGGTGGGAGGGAAGAAGTGTTGGCTAGGTTTCCTGTAAGAGGAATAGAACTTTCTATGTTGGTGATGGAAGGAAAAGAAAGGGGGCTGAGGCTTTGAAACCCACAGGTCACATGGGCTCACAACAATTGGTGCCGTTGCCATCATGGCCTGGATTTTGTAGCTGTGCTTACCCTTTCTTTCTTTCCTTGAACTTTTTTTCTGGGACAGTGATACTGGGCTGCCAGAGACAGACCACGTCTTCCATCTGTACCTGGTGGAGATGTCCTGTCAGTGGTGACAGTTACTCTTAGGAGAATGCAAAACAGACATGCTGGAAAGACTCCAGTGCAGAGCCAGTTAAACGGTCAAGGAACAGGAGAACTTCCTCAGAAAAGGCTGAGAGAGCTGGAAGTGTTCAGCCTGGAGTAAAGACATCTTTGGGGGGGGGGAGGAAGGGGTGTTCCTATCAACATCTATAAATACCTGAAGAGAAGATGCAAAAGAAACAGGCTATTTTCAGTGGTACCCAGTGTCAAAACAAGAGGCAGTGTGCACAAACTGAATCACAAGAAATTCTGTCTTAAAATCAGGAGGCACTTTGATACTATGCAGGAGACTGAGCCTTGGAACAGGTTGCCCAGATAGGTTGCAGGATTTCCTTGTTGGAGATCTTCAAAAGCCACCTGGACGTGGTCCTGAGCACTCTGCTCTGGGTGTCCCTGCCTGAGCAGAGATTGGACCAATTGACCTCCAGAACTCCCTGATCACCTCAGGCATTCTGGAATTCCATGAGTCCAGCAATCTGAGAGAGGTGACACTGGAGTGGACCCATGCCCAGATCCCAGCAGCAGCCAGGCTGAGCCCAGATTCCTGGCAGACACACACACTCAGCACACCTATTCAGCACATACAGACAGACAGACATGTCTGACCACACAAAATATATGCAAACCCACAGAGTACACATATGAACAACATACACAGCACCAACGACTTCATCCCATTCCCCTTTCTGGCTGGCTGAGCAGAAAAGAGTATGTATATATATATATACACACACATACACACATTTACAGTGTCATCTCCCCAGCATCTGAGAGTGGTGAGGTGCTGGAACAGGCTCCCCAGAGAGGTTGTGGATACTCCATCCCTGGAGGTCTTCAAGGCCAGGTTGGATGGGGCCCTGGGCACCCTGGTCTAGTATTAAATGGGGAGCTTGGTGGCCCTGCATGTGTCAGAGGGTTGGAGATCCATGATCCTTGAGGTCCCTTCCAACCTGGGCCATTATGTGATACTGTGATTCTGTGTGATTCATCCGGGCTCAGGCAGTCAGTCTACCTAGTAGCTGGCCCTGGATACCAGTCTCCCCAGTTATATTCTCTGGTTGTACTAGTTACCAAGGCCACAGCCCCTTTCCAGTTGCACATAGAGAATGTCATATTTCTGACATGAGCCAACATTGATGCTTGGATTCATTGAATCTGATTTGTCACAATATCTGTTGTTTTCCTCTGCACAACCAGACCTTGGTTGACCTGCTAGCTTCTTCTTCCATGATGTGATTGTAGAAAATTTGTACAGATATGGTTACTGAACTTAAGGGAAAATAGGCTGTTTCAGATCCCTCCAATATGTTTAACAGGATGGATTTGGCAATCCAGTCTAAGGGTTCAGCAAATCCATGATACATAATAAATGTGATTTTCAGAGTAATGCACAGGTTAATCAACTCTACTCTAATTGAATTTCCTTGCTGATCACTCTCCAGTCCCCATGTCAGGAATGACTCTCTCAACATTAGTAAAATGGATGCAAGGGAGATCAAAAATACTGCTGGCTGAAATTGAATTTGTGATTGCTTTGATGTTTTCAATTTTTATTTTCAAAAGCTCTACCAGGTGATGTTTTGGAAAAAGAGGCTTTTTTGTGATCATCCACTCTGATCTGACCATCATGTGAGTTCGTTATGTTCATTTGTGACCCTTGGATAGTTAATCCCACCAGACTGTGAGGGACATGTGGGGTTCTGTGTTCCTGAGAGGGCTGAGTCTGAAGCTAGAAAACATGATAAGAACTAATACCTCTTATACAAAGATATCTGTTGATTAGGATTATTTACATGGGTCCTAATATTGGAAGTCTGTCTCTTAATCTCCAAATTCCTCCATCCTATCCATAGAATATAAGAACATCCTATGTTAACCCAGAGGTCTCAAATCACCAAAACTTTTATAACAAACTTGAGAATTATAACATACTATTTAAGGAATTGGGAATACTTGGAAACTGATGTCTGGTTTAATCTTTAGCACCTACCTGTATAGAAAAGAGACCTGTATAGAAAAGAGACCTGAGACTACCTACGGTTTCCAAAGCCTCATCCCACGAAGATGACTCAGGGTTCCATCGCAGCCCTCAAAGGTACTGACCAAGTTTGCAGTTTACTGAAATATTACTACATTTGACACATTTCCATGAATATTTCAAATTGACATTATCTGGCAAAAATTTCCTTGTTTTCTGACTGCTCTGAAGTTACAGCAGTAAGACAAATCCCTCTGACACTACCATACACTATGGTATGCGGAGACCAAGGTGACTAACAGCAAAGAAAACAGAGAAGTCTTCTATGAATTTATGAGTCTCCCAAAAATAAAAGCACCTTCAGTGTCTAATCTGAGATCTACTAGTCTTATTTTCAATCTGGAGCTATCAGATTTTCTTAAAATGCTGTTCTGGGACAATTCTTATCTCTAGCCCCCTACAAACATTCCAGTGGATTGCTCAAAGACTTCACAGTAGTGTATTCCATCATTTTATGATTGAAAGGCACAGATAGACCAAGATCGTTCCTCCTTCCCTTATCCTAAGCGGTGCCTAGGATTTATATTTCTTTTCCATTCTATATGCCTATGGATAACGGAAAGTATGCAATATACTGTAGGATCAGACTAACTGTAAATCAAACAACTTAATACTGAATTACTGTTAAGAAAAAAATTAATAAATAACTCATTAGAATCCAGGCTTTTGTTTTTTTTCATCTTAAAAAGAAAGAAACAAACAACCAAACAACTCACCCCCCCCAAGAAAGAACCAGGAAAATTCTGTGGTGACTGGTTTCATGTAATGCAAAGAATTTGCTCTGAAATACGAAAAGGAGAGAACTACTTTCCCTTCTAGCAAGGACCTGATGGGCTTCCTCTTTTTTTGCTAGCTGTAAGTTGTATGGATTTGCTGTCATACAAATATTGTTTCCACAATGTGATGAATTCAGAAGGTACAATAGCACTTTCACCTGGACTCAAAGGAGAAGATGAAAGAAGGATCAATACCTGGGTTTAATGCCCAAACTGAGGAAGACAGACTATGGTCCCCTCAGGCTGGTACAGAAAATTGTGAAGTGTGGGATAAAGTATGTGTGATAATACATGGTGGAGCAAGTTCGGAATTCTGGACTTATGCTGTTTCATACTCCTGAAGGCTTATTCCATGATGCAGGGATCATGGATCCTTTCCAAGTGATCTGAATCTAAATGTCCCAAGAATTGTCTCAGAAAGTACCCTGTCAGGACCTCTTACCTCTAGCCTTTCATTTGTTTATAATATTAACTTCCCTTATTTTCTCAAACAAATATTTAGCAATAACACCAACATTAACAAAATGCACTTTATTAATTCAGCTAGGTTGAGCAGCCATCCTTCTCCATCCATGTTCTCACATGGCACACACTTTCTCAAAACTGCAGTGAGTCTGTAACTCATAACTTACAGGACACGGAAAGGAGTGGGACACATCCAGTGCTTTGCTCCTGAGAGATTTCCCTTTAACTGATGCAAAATGTTTTAGAAGCTTGTGTGATGTTTAGGGGATGTGTGTATCTGGTTTGGGGAAGAACTAGCTGGGGATAAAGTGGCCAGCTGGGTGTAAACTGGTTGCTAGTCAGTATGTCTGTATGCAGAACACACTCCTGAGCAGTGAGCCTAGAAGAAGAGGGATGTGGGGAACCCCTAGCAAGGACATGGCCCAGTGTTTCAAGAACTCCTTTCTTCTAAAAGTGAATTGCTTCATCTCACACTTTGGTACAACCAAAGTGGCACTAATGAGTTGTGCCAGGAATGTGTCTTTGTTCTAGGCTTCTTCTGTATATCTGTAAAGGCACTGTCATCTGCCCAGCAGACTGAAGAATTCACTTTCTGATGCTGATTTCCTTACAGACTGTTGCGTTTTAGGGCAAAAAGCATCACTGAGGGCTGTAAAACAAAGGGAACTGTATTAAACTAGACAGATGCAGATCCTAATACAATTACACTATATAGGAAACCTTCAGCCTTGAATAAACTCAAATTTAGCTCTGAATTTGATAGTCCTGGTTTACCTTGGCTGGGAGGTACTTGCTTATTGCTTGTTTACTCCCCTCCAGCAGGATGAGGGGGAGATAAATGGAAAGGCGAAAGTCATAAAGCTCATGGGCTGAGGTAAAAACAATTTAAAAAGTAAACAGACGAACAAATAATCAAAGCAAACAAAGAAAAAGGAATGATGCAAAAAGCAATTGCACACCACCAGCTGATGGATCCACAGCTGCTCCCAGAGCAATGGCAAACCTGGTAAATTTCTCATCCAGCTGTTGCAGACTGTCACATCATATGGGTCAGTCTGGGTTAGCTGTCCTGGTTCTGTCCCCTCCCAGCTCCTTGTGCACCCTCAGCCCTTCCCTGGCAGGGCAGCATGAGAAACGTTTCTACTTGGTACTCTGTAAACACTGCTCAGCAGCAATTAAATGTCATTGTGTTATCAACACTGTTTTCATCACTAAAAATACAGCACCACACAAGCTATTATGTGGAAAATTAACTCTATCCCAGTCAAAATCATTGTACAAGTTTAGAACTCTGAGGTCTCCCAGAAGGACCAAATCCTTATCAATAAACATAGCACTCATAAAGCAGTAAAAAATACCTTTGTCCTGTTTATGCAAATTTTTTGGTAGATGATTTATAGCATTATCATATTCTGAGCAAAAATCTAGGTTACAAACTGGAGGAGCTGATAAATAAAGCAGAAATCTTGCTGGCTGTATAGTCTTTGTTTTTCTTTCAGTGTGTTTGGCTGCACTTTGGATTCAAACCATTATTTCTTTATCTGGAAACTCTGCAAACTTTTGTTGCCTATCATTCTGATGTTGTTGTCAGGTGCACAGCAAAGATCAGCTGCAGAGAAAAGGAGCTTTGTGGTGGGGAGTGGCAGGGATGCAGAGCAAATGTTCTTTGACTACTGCAAGTTTCTCCTCAAACACAAGACATTTTCAGCAAAGCTCTGTGGGATCTGAGATCTTTGTTCCTATGCAGAACTGGATTGAAGTTCTGCGCTGGAAGACTTCCAATACGTTCTGCTGCTATATAGCAAAGATAAAGGATGGAAAAGCCTAAAGCGTTCTCACCATCCATTTTCTCAGTCACTTCATGCCACATCTTGTGGGAAAAGTCTGACCCTGTATGGTTCCTTCTCTGGAATTTTTGTTAGCACTTACAAGTGCTTTGGGATGGTCTCCTTTCTATTGCCCAAATCCACATCACCATTTCACATAAGCCTTAAAGTTCCTATTTTGGAATCAGGCTACCCTTTCTTCAAACAGCTCAGAACAGTATGCCTCCCTTAGGGTAGAAGTTTGTTCTGATGATATAATATATCTAGTATGCCTTTCTGTAGTAGGTGGTCTTGTCAAAATATTGTATTAAATTGATAACCTTCAAGGAAGTATCATGCATCACATGGTGATTGCTTGGTATTTTATGGCAGCATAGCTGTTTCAATATCTCCTACACTTTCATCCCCTATAGATCTTGCAAATAGGCAGGTGGCACTTATATGACACCTGTACCAGTAGTTGAGGTACATCTTCCTACAAATTCTGTGCCATTTGCACCTATGGTAACTGAGAGGCCTGAGGCTCAGAGGGAGGCATGCATGATGAGTGTGTGCATTTAACAGAGACATCCATCAGATCAGTCCTTGCATGAATTACTAAAAGGATTCTTGCGAGTTGCAGTGTCTTTGTAAATGCTTCTCTGTAAAAAAAAAAAAAAAGCTGCTTCAATTTTGTGAGTTCTGACTTCTTTCATGGCAGTTATCCATGAAAGATATCCAAAACAGAGTCAGTTTTTCAAAGGGGCCCACCTTTCCTTTAAAGACTAATTGAAACTGATGTGGATATGGGGTTGTATATATTCCTATGGGGGCAGAAGTGCTTTCTTTCTTTATTCAAAATCTTATCTACCAGAGAGCTTAAACAGAAAAACAAACAAACAAACAAAAAAGATACAGTATCACTTTTAGGCTTACTAGTGTTTTTCTAGAGTCCCTGAAGTCGGTGGATAAGGTGCTATAATCCTTACCAATTTCAGTAATTTTGTCACATGCACCCACTGTGCATAAACATTGCTGTTATTGTGGTGCTTGGAGGTGCCAGTCCTAAATCTGGGGAAAATGAATCACTGTCCTAGACAATTTTGGGACAGCAATGCAGTTTGTCTTGCAGAGTTCACAGTCTTCTTGCTCATGTTTTTAATTACTATGTAAATTCCCTGTTTCTATGGTTCTGTACATGTCTCAAGCATGAGTATTTCAAAATAATTAAAATGCTTCTATTTCTAACTCCACTTTTATTCAATTCTTAACAGGTTTTTTTTTTTTTTTTTTTTTAAGTTAGCAGAATGGACAAAAATTTCAATTCTGCCTAAGCAATGCATGACCTTTAGGTTTCCTTAAAAACAGGCCTCTCCATCTGTGTGATCTTTACAAGGCAAAATGTTTTTAAATTTAATCTAATCTTCCACTTACCACTCTTGCCAGGGCTGCTTCCATATCTGCTCTGGGCCCATCTGATTCTGCATGGATCACTTGGATTGAGGAAGAGCATTCTTGCTTGTTATTTAGTTTGTTGGGTTTCACTGCTCTTATCAGCATTGAACCAGGAGAGGGTGGGATTAAGATACACCAAACGAAGTGTAATTTCACTAATATAAACTGCAATGTGTATTATTTCTGTGAGAAAGGGGATCATCCCATTATGAAGGTGCAAGAAGCAGAAGCTTGCCAGTGTCCTCCCACAAGTCACTTAAATCTGTCCTCTTTTTCCTCACTTCCTTCCTGTTTTTTCTTGGCCTGCACAATAGCACAATTGATGCCTGTTAAATTTATGTTTTGATACTGAAGTACTGAGAATTATTGACAATAAATTTGGATATATATATAAAAACACGCATATATATACATGTGTAGATCTTATATCTTCATAATTCAATATATCTCCATCTATACTGTCTATAACATTGTATTTATTTCAATATTACTATTTTTCATACTAAACACCCAGAGGACCAAAAATGTGTTTGTTTATGTGTGTCTCCTCTTTCAAAAGATAGATCTTAATTAATGGAAACTAAAACAACAGACTTCTCTTTCCAGGGAGATAGATGAGGCTTGGAGTAAGAACCTGAACCTGAACTACAATGTATGGTGCACTCTTATACTGAGACACCCAAGAGCAAATTTAATCCGGATTATTCTCCCTTTGATTTATAAGACTTACCTTCATTTCTTTTATATACAGAGGGGAAAGAATATGATAGGTATCAAAGCCATTGTGTTTGTCTAGATCACCAGGAACAAAGCTGAATGTAGCCTAGGTGTAGTTATCCTTGGACAACTTAAAATAGATTTCAGAATTGTGTTCATGTTTGTTGCTAAAATGGGAATTGTCTGCAGTACAGTCCCTTGTCTTAATTGCTATAGCAATTATGGCAAAGCCTCTTGGAGAAGATTCCTGGCAGTTGTAAACTGTTGTGAAACTCTGTGAAGAATATCCTGGATCACTCTCTACATCCTAGTGATTCATCTTGTGATGCACAGGGAGGGTATATAAATAACAAAGTGTGTGTTATACTATAAATAATTGACTGGTGGCCACTACAGATTTAATATAACAGCCATAGATATACTCCATGATACACAGCAATCTGATGTTGTCACTGGCTGCACCAAAGAACAGCAGATACACAACACATCTCAAGAAAACAAGATAATCTCAGATTGTAAGCACTGATTTGCTTCATCTTTAACCTCACAAATCTGGGGTGTTTCAGAGACTCTTAGCTAATATATAAAGTTCTGCTATTTGTCTTGGGCAAAACTTGATGAATTAACTTCCTGACTTCCTCTGATTAAGAAGACAAATTCCGTTTTGTGGTCAGGGTCTCTTTTCCAACAAGATGATGAAAAGGATAGCTAGGAAATAGGTAGCAATACCATTGTAGTAGAGGATGAATATACATATATATTAAAGGAGAGTGGCAGTGATAAAAAGTCATTCCCTGCATGCAGCCATGAGCTAAAGCAGTACATGTAAAAGGGTCTTTATAGGGAGCAATATGTTGCTTCATTCATTAAGGTAATAATCTGCTTCTCTCTCTTCAGCTTGATGCATAAAGTACCCATCTGAAGCCAGAGTGGATTATTCTCAATGTGGAAATTGGATTATGGCTTGTTAGACAGAGGCTTATACGTCACCTTCCCACAGCTCTGCTTGCTTCAGGTGCTGGAGGCACATGAGGTGAGCGATGCCTGTTGGTGCAATTCCAGGTGCATCTGACACCACTTGACAGTGTCTTTGCTGCTGTGGATGAAAAGAAATGGCCAGGACTTGACAATTATCCATAGAAAACCCTTCTTTTTTAACATTCAGCTCCTTTACCAAAAGCTGATCCATTTCAACTTCTTCCCTCTCCCTCTTTTGCAGGATCACAGCATCTCTGAAGTCAAAGTTGCCTTTAATAACCCTTCCCTTCCCTTCCCTTCCCTTCCCTTCCCTTCCCTTCCCTTCCCTTCCCTTCCCTTCCCTTCCCTTCCCTTCCCTTCCCTTCCCTTCCCTTCCCTTCCCTTCCCTTCCCTTCCCTTCCCTTCCCTTCCCTTCCCTTCCCTTCCTTCCTTCCCTTCCCCTCCTCTTTTCTGTCTTTCAGAGATGAGTTTAGTACCATAGGAATCTTCCAATTTCTTTCCTTTCCAGCGTAAGTTAAACAAAAGAGTCACTAGTGAAAGAGCAGCATGGGCAGCCATAAATTAGATTTATAAAAGTCAAATCCTTTTGTCTTATCATCAAGAATGGTTCTTATTGCATATAGAAACAGCATTTGAAAAAGAAGCAGCTGCAGAGAATGACGTAAGGGCAACAAGACCCTTTCCCAAAGCTGGGTCATGGTGATCGATGTGCAATGGTAGGCATGTATCATCTATTTATCTTATGGTGTTTTTTAAACTATCCAAGGCTGTAATTCACTGCAAGTTCCAAAATTCAGTTGTTGCCTGCCCTGTCATTACTTCTTATAAAATATATACTATCCTTTAGTCTAAATTTAGGAATTGTGTCCAATAGGTGCAACAGAAAGTTGCAAATAAAAAGTGATTTATTAACACTAGTTACTCAAATCTTTTGAGGAATCAGTTCTTGGGGAAACACTCTTGAGCCTGACCTTTACATTTCATTGAATTTTTTAAATCCAAACCTGTTTGGGTAAGGGATTTCCTTGTCAACTAATTGTGAAGAACTGCTCGTGTCTAATCACTGATGGAATTCTCTACTGACGTAATAATGATGGTGAATATTTGTTATGAGGGAAAAGGCTATGTCCATAGTAAAACCACACTTTCTTTACCTGAAGACAATCTGTGACTGCTGTGGTTTTGTTCTGTTATGGTGGCTACATCTAATCATTACTGAGCAGACAGTAAACTCTTTTAGCTGTTCTCCCTGTTCAAGCCTTGTGGGAAGCCTAGGGGCAAGTAAACATTGCCATTGTTCTACCGTGGATCAGCTTGTCCTGGGGTGGGATGCAGGTGTACTTTCAGGTCTTAGAGTACACTTGGGCCTTGCCAAAAGGACTTGAGCATGTTAGACACTAAGGTATTTATAAACCAGCAGTGCTCCATCCTTTCCCTTCCCTTCCCTTCCCTTCCCTTCCCTTCCCTTCCCTTCCCTTCCCTTCCCTTCCCTTCCCTTCCCTTCCCTTCCCTTCCCTTCCCTTCCCTTCCCTTCCCTTCCCTTCCCTTCCCTTCCCTTCCCTTCCCTTCCCTTCCCTTCCCTTCCCTTCCCTTCCCTTCCCTTCCCTTCCCTTCCCTTCCCTTCCCTTCCCTTCCCTTCCCTTCCCTTCCCTGAATCCAATGCAACAAAACATGGATTTCCACTGCAAAAACACTGGCAGGAAGCACTGAAAAGTGCTATAAACAGAAGTGTTATTTAACTAATAACCAAGCAGAAGGATTTATTGCACATAATTTCTGAAACCAATTATATCTCCTTTGAGGCCTGGGTAATGAAAAGTCTACTGCATGTGTTCCCAAAGCGCTGTAAATCTGACATGTTTCTCATATAGAAAATGGCTCAGCAAGCTGGACTCAAAAGGTCTGACCTGGCATCCAGACAAAGAATTTTGTTTAGAATCTGCATCCGTTTCAATAAAAATGACTATTTATTTATTTCTCTGTTTACTTATTTTTACCAAATATGATAATGCCTAGTTCCTGACTTACATGTATTGAGATACAATTTAATTTAATATCCATTGCCATTTTATGGCTGGGATGCTACAGATTCCACTCCATACATAAACACTTCTCATAACTCTCCTTCCAGAGAGATGGCAGGACAGAATCTGCAGTGAAAGTCAGACATATTTTTCCAGTTCTGAAAGACTTTTCATCTTGAAGTCCCTGAATCTAAACTAGTTGCAGGTTTAAATCTCAAAAAGGTTCTATATGTCAGTTCCTTCACAGAAGAATAAAAAGATAGGAATAAGAAAGAAGAAAGTATGATTAATCATTTTAGTAAGTACAATACAAGGTATATGTAATCTAAAGATAATAACATGAATGACCACAGTAGATGGTGAGAAATAAAAAAAGACTGAAAAACTGACAATGTCTGCCACTAAACTTAGCAAAAAATAAAGAAATAAAGAAATAAAAAATAAAAAATAAAGAACTGAAACTTGATGTCCAAAGTGTTTACGGAAGCAGATATCTCTGCTTTGCTATTTTAAGTGACCAGATACAAAGACTCAGAAAGCAGCAGTTCCCTGTTGGCCACTCTTCTTCCTTAAATTACCTCCCTTTTTTGTACCTGCACTATGTGGTCATTTTTCTAGATAGCAATATCTGTTACCAAAGTATATCTTGCAATATATTTATAGATCCTTCATTTCCTGTACTAGCCTTAGAGAAACCCTGGGCATCCCAGGGCATAGGTCCTGCTCAGCCTTGTTTGCTGGGGATGTTTTGGGAAGTTATCCTTGCTATTTATAACCATCATCAACATCTAATTTCTTCCTCAATTAGACTGACAGTCTGCCATTTTTCTCCTATAAATTATACTTGGTTGGATGATATAAGTAGATGAACTGTCAAGCAGGTGGTACTTCTGCTTGAAGAAGGGAAATGATGTTGTGTGTGTTCAGCTCAAGTGCTACTGCAGTCTTGTGGTGAAGGAAAAACCTCAGAATGAAGAAAAGCTTTCAAAGATCACCTTTTTCATACTGCTTCCTTCAATTTTTTCCCATCTCATTTCCGTGCCCCTGTCTCCTGCCCCATATTCTCTTTTCTTACCCTCCACTCGTTGTCTCTTATTCTGCCTGTTGTCTCACTCTTGTTTGTCCTCCTCTCTCCCCACCCTGATTCCGTCTTTGATTTTCCACCATTCTTTATCAACTTTGTCCTGTGAACAATCTCCATCTCTTCTTTTCTCGTGCTTCACTGTTCCCAGCCTCCCCTGGTGCAGAGCACTTTCTGCAGCTGCAGCTTCTCCAGTGGTTTGAAACACGGCTGACCTCTCTGTGCAGGAACCAGGGATCAAAGTTTGATGTAAAAGACATCTTAATACTCAGATATTTTCACTTGTGACAGCAGAAACTTCAATTGCCTCTAGAGACTTCCTGGATCATTTCAGCTGCCACCAGAGGTGTCAATTTAACTACAGCACTTCTCTTTTTCTGATTTATGGCTTTGGTGTTTCTTAGCCTGATGCCTCTCAGACCAGTCCCCTGTGAACTACGGATAGAAGCAGCTCATTTCCTTTTACCCTAGCATCACCAGGTGCAAGGGGAGCTATCTGAAGGGAGTTTCCATCAGCCAGGTTCTCAGGGGGGATGTTCACCTGAAAGGGACATATTGCAGAGGGTTTGAACCGTGGGCATGGCAGAGAGCTTCTTCAGGTGGTGAACATCCTAGGAAATGTATTTCCTGAGTGAGGCTTTTCCTGGAGGAGAAGATGTCCAGAAGCCAAGGAGCTTTTTGGTATAGGTTCTGAAGGAGACCAGGAGGTGCAACATGCACAGAAGGTCAAAGAAGAGAGACACTGAGAGGTGACTGATGAAACTGCCATTATTTCAGCTTTCTCAGAACATTCCTGGGCTTTCCCAACTGAGCCACATCTGCCTACTCAGCAAAACACTTTATCTTTTTAGCCCTTCAGACCTAAGGATAAATACACGTGATACTCTCTCAAAGCTTCATCTGTCTTCAGCTTTCATCTTGTTCATAGCACAGGTTAAAACTGTAAAGCTTACTCTCATTTTTTAGTGCTTCCCTAAGGCTGAGAAAAGTGGATGTGTGGTAGCAGGATCTCTGGGGTTGTGCTGCTGTTGGATAGTGAGAGCAACCCCTGCTTTTCTCAAAGGTTATGTCAAGACAGCAGCCAATTAAACATAGTTGTAAATGAATTTCTTTTAGTCTTAATAAAAGCAAAGAAATTCTCTGTGGAAATATACATGCCTGGTATAAAACAAACTAGGCTCAGAGGATATAATTCATTGTGAGAGTTTAGTAAAAGAAAGCGGAATGTTCTACATTCATAGCTGGCTCTGTGTTCTTTCCTTTCCCTCTCACCTGACCCCATTTAACATTCCCACAGGATATATGGAAGTATATTGGAAATGTTCTGGACTGGGCTGAAACGACAGCTCTAGTCCCAAAAGTCATAAGATGTTAAGTAAGATAGAGGAAAGGATTGGTAGCCCAGATTAATATTGCTGTAATGTGTACAAAGCACAAAAAAATACAATGTGAACTCATCTAATCTGTCAACATAAAATGAATAAAAACTAGAGTGATGAAACATTTCATTTTTTTCTCCTCTTAAAAGTAGCTTCAAAATTGCTATTTTTCTTTCTTTTTTCTTTTTAACCACTGACTGAAATATTTTAATTGGAAAAGTCAATCTTGACAATTTTCTTGTCAGGAAAGCTGTATTGTCATAATTTCCTTAAGATCAGCTCCAAAGGGAGCGTTTTGTCACAGGACAAACCTTTTTTAATGAGTGCGCAGGCTGGCTGCAGCCATCCCAGCAGAGTGGACAAAGAGCCAGGAAGACAGAGAAATAGCATCTTTTCCTCTACACTCCGCACTCTCACATTTAGCAGTTCCCTAGTAGGGAGATGGATACTGCTTGGATACTGCCCCATTTATTCCTACATTTTGGCAGTTCACTTTGTCTCTTTCTTCCTCCTATGGGGAGATAGGACTACCTGGAGAACAGGAAGCTCGGGGGACATCTTATCAATGCCCATAAATACCCTCTCAATACAACCCTGTTGCTACAAGGTCAAATCAAGCCTCACCACCCCGACTGCCTGACCCCTTCAGTATACTGGAAACACCATCTGGAAAACCCTTTGTGGGAGTCACCTTGGCCACTTGCCTCTGCTCTGTGACCTAAGCTGTGTCCAGATTTCTCATAGCACAGCCTCACTCTATCTCCACTTGAGATTTATTATTTTTTTAATAGAATGATTGCTTTCTAGAAATAACATTTGTTTATTGACACAGCAACAAGCCTTCCTTCACTGTCTGTGTTAGATTACAATAAACAATATTAACATATTACAGATTGTGACCTTCTGAGCTAATTATTTTTTATCTAACTGTCAGTTTGCCTTGAGTTTTACACCACTGCCATTATTCATTTGTAGGCAGAGAGAGATTTTAAGAAATATACTAAAAAGAATTTCTTTAAATTCATTTCTTATTTTCAAGGGTTCCATGAAAAAAATGTGAAAAAAATCCCAGCAGCTCTCCTCAGGTGCTGGCACTTAGAGCAAATTCCATTCCTTTAACCACTATCTAAGATGCTTGTGGAAAGTATTAGCAAACCTGAGTGACCACCGTTTTTGGTTTTGTGAAAATTGACTTTTGTTTCAGTAAAAAATACTAACCATTAAAAGAAATATTTTAAACACATGACATGTTTTGAAAACCCGCAGGCATACAAATAAAGGAGGCATTAAAAAAAATCTCTGTATTTCAACTAGGGAGGGGATCTCAAGCAGTTATACACTTCAGTGTTTCTGGATCGCTAACATGAACAGTTGTTGGCTGTGGGGGAAGGTTGGACTCTGCCTGGATTTATTCTGAGGCTGGTTGGATGGTCGGAGCTGCTTCAGATTCCTGGGGAGACTAAAAACTTCCATCACTTCTTGGAGATCATTTTCCAGCCTCCCTGCACATCAAGCTAAGTGTTGTCCTTCTGCCCGTTTTGGAAAGATTAGGGTAATTTTTTTCTTAATTCTAAAGAAAGCTTAGACTTTATCACTTGAAGAAGGGAGGGAATATTATTTTTATGTTCTTGACTCTCATCTCCTCTGTCACCTTCCTTTATGCCTTGATTTTCACTGCACCAACTTAATGGAACAATTAGCTCTTAATTCACACTGTGCATCGTCACACTCTATTCAACATCTTCTGTATTTTCTACAGGGGAAGGTGGAATTTCACCTAAAAGCTTCCTGTCCCTCTCCTCTTAGTAAATGTATAGGGTTTTTGTGTCAAGATTCTGATTGCATGGAGGCTACAGGAGTGCTCTACAGGTATTCAGTGGGGAACAAAGGAGTGAAGCTGAGCTTTGGAAGACATGGGGGTGAGGGGAAGATGTTTATAGTTTCACTTTTGACTTTCACTATCCTACTGTTTTAATTGGTAATAAATTAAATTAATTTTCCCCTATGATAACTGGGAAATTATCTCCCTGTCTTTATCTCAACCCAAGAGCTCTTTCGCCTTACTTTCTGCGCTTGTTCTGATGAGGAGAGGCAGTGAGAGAGCAGCTGGAAGCAGAACCAGACAAAGTCAATTACTGACACCAGCAAGGTCAGAATGTCATGGAATCATAGAATCATAGAATCATTAAGGTTAGCAAAGACCACCATCTGGTCTAACTGCCGACCTGTCACCACTATGCCCACTAAACCATGTTCCTCAGTGCCACATCTACACTTTTCTTGAATACCTCCAGGGAAAGTGATTCTGCCACCTCCTTAGGCAGCCTGTTCCAGTGCCTCACCACTATCTCTGAGAAGAAATTTTTCCTAATACTCAACCTAAACTTCCCCTGGTGCAACTTGAGACCATTCCCTCTTGTCCTCTCACTGGTTAGCTGGGAGAAGAGTCCAAACCCCACCTCACCACAACCTCCTTTCAGGTAGTTGTAGAGGGCGATAAGGTCTCTCCTGAGCCTCCTCTTCTCCAGACTAACATCAAACATAGTCATTTGCTACAAGACAGTGTGTAGTGTATCTATCTCCCTTTCTCTCAGCCTCAAAATTCATAACAATTTTGATTTATACAATTAATCCAGTGGTTCATCTTCTACACAGAAGTATTTAAAATTGTTACAGAACCTGAAAAAAATTATTTTCTTTTTAATAGCAACAAAAAGCACCAAGGTATACATAAGATATGGTGTCAGTTAGATATTAGCATGTTAATGAGAAGAAGATGCATGAAATGGAAACATCATATAACTATTCCCAAGAATTCTGCATTCTCTACTTGAATTGCCAATTTTTTTTTAGACAGAGTGTAAGACTCTTGGATAAAACTGTGTGGGCAGCAAAAATGAGACAGCTGGTTATAGTAAGCCAGCCAGAGGAAATGAAATGTTCAAGTCCCTTTTTGTTCTTCTTTGCTCAGGAATGTGTAGGTACAAACTTGGTGGATGCTGCAAAACCCTGTTTAACAAGCTAGACCATTTCTATATTGAGTGTGATGCCAATAAGTCACTCACAGTCAGCACATAACTCTTTAGACTTGGCATCTTGTCCAGGTTTTAAAAATATTAGTCTTCTCCTGTGGTAAGGTCTTGGTTTTGTATCTCTTCCTTGTGCTGGAGAGCATTTTCATAGGAGGAATCCCCATGGAGCTCAGTGGAGCTATTCATTCCTGTAGATGCTTATTTCTTCCATGGCTGTACAGACTAATCCAAAATCCAATTTTTTAAAGAATTAACATCTTAGAATGCAGATATATCATCTCAGTGACACTGGGCTTTAAATGTACTTTTGCAAAGAACACGAGTGATCTGTTTTCTAGCTGCTGTGATTTAGGATAAGAAATGAATGTTACTCTAGAAGGAGCCAACAAAGCCAAACTTCAAAAATGAGGCCTTTTTAGCATTAATATGTACATTTCTATACTAGATCTTCAAAGCATCATTAGCAATTCTAGATACACAACTTCTTGTATGAGAAGCACTTGAGAGAGGACTGAACACACTGAATTCTTAAAAAGCAGGTCCCTCAAAGGTCTCTCAAGACACTCATCAAAAATGTACTCAATTTGGATCCCAAGTCATTCTGCAGATCTTTTACTGCTTTTATATAGCAGCTGTCATCTTGCACCAAATAGGTATAGAAGTTTCATAGCTGTTATAACCCCAAATTGCCTTTTGAGTAGAACTGTTTAGTAACAAGCAACACTGTAAGCCTTACAAAACCTTTAAAGTGTAATAATGAAAGCACTGTTCACATTTGTGAACTGTCGTTTTTCATTTATATCAAATGACATACTTGCTTTCAGACTTCTTAATTACTTGGTTTTCTTTTTTTTCTTTATTTTTTCTTTGTTTTAATTGTGTGTGTGTGTGTGTGAAACAGAATATCTGGGAGTATTTACTGCATGTCAAATGTCTTATTTATGTAATTATACATAATTATCAATTTGGGGAATTTGATCACTCCTCGTTCTGGAAATGCTGCTTTGAATAATTTGGAAGATATAAATCTGTAAAATTTAATGAATTTCAGGAGTATTTTTTCATTAAAAATGTATCAGAGAGATTCAGTGGGTGATTTCTAGAATCACACCAAGCATTTTTAATTAATTTTTGAGCCTGGTAAAGTGTTTCTTTTTCAGGATGATTTAGTTGTCTACCAAAGGGAGTTTTGTGATGCTCTGAAATATGTCCTAGGCTTGCACTTTGACTTATAAAAAGAAAAAAATAAAATAAAATAAAATAAAATAAAAAAAAATATATATATATATGAGGGGGACAACTGTAGTGTCTGAGACTCCATTCCAGAGTATTGCCCACAGTGCAAATAATCTTCCATTGCCCGTTTCAGGATCTTTAACATTTAACATTCATATCCAAAGTGAATTTTGAATATAATTCCTCAGTTTTTGCATAGTGGGACCTCATGCATTTTTTAGGTTAAGAGGAATGAAAACTTGCTTCAAAAATACTAGTAGTGTTTTAATTGAAATCACTGTCCCCAGCTTCTTGTTTGGTAGAACTGTTTAACAAACTTCTGACGGAAATGATCACATTAAAAAATTTCCTTTGAAAAACAACACTTTTTCCAAGTCACTTAGATATTCCACTGGGAATAGCTGTTTTTCAGTCCCACGGCTGGCACAGGAGAACAGCCAACCTGACATGAGCATTTCAGATAAGGAGACTGCGCACTTTCCCTGCCCAAAGCATTTTCTACCTGTTAGAACTACCACTTTCAGCCTTCTCCTACTGCTTGATGCTGTATGGGACATGGAAGAAAATACAAAGAGAAGATGACTAGAGAGAAGAATGAGAGTCCTTGGCTATGCCACATGGGCTTGAAACAGATATTAAGCATCATCATGACCAACGCTGCGATAATTCTGCCATAAAGCCAGATGGGAATGTATCCAGCTCCCACCTCCAAAAGCTTTGTTTTGTGCGTAGGGAAGAGGATTCATACTATTAATCTCTTCACAAGCTGCTAGTAAATATTTCAATCCACCAGAAAACAGTTCACTCAGGTTTTCTACTAAATAAAGTAGTATATCTCTTTGTGCTGTTACTTGCAGCCCCTGGAAGATGTCAAAAGCTTGTAGAGGAAGTATTTGCTGAGCTCTATCAGCAGTGTAATGAGATGGGTGACTCAGTGTTGCTCTAATTAATGCATGGAAAGACCTTTTCTAAAATACACTTGGTATGTTTTCCCTGGGAGACAGGAGATAACTGTAGCAGGCACATCCTCCCACACTTCTCCTGGGCACTAGAACTTATTAGCAAGTCCCCTACTGAAGATCTTTTACTGGGGCGGGTAGTGCTGCAGAAACCAAGATGGGAAATACAGGGTAAGTGGAACTCAGGATTTCTGTCAATATTTTTTAACATAATTCACTATCTTCCAACCTTGAATCCTGATGGCATATGCTAAAGGGCTGTGATACCACCTAGTCTGTGAATACAGTGATCCTGCATGAAGCAAAGTGGGTATACTGAGTAAAAATGATAACATAAGCCTCTGACTCTTTCATCTTCAACAGACTTTAGAAGGTCATTTCTATAGGTTGTGAGCTATCTGTGGGATATCCTCAGTCCTGGAAAGCACAGCCAAGGAAACTAACTTAAATGTGTGCAGAGGGTTATTTGGTCAAGCAAGGAATTAGCTGACTGAAAGAAAAATTGTATCAAAATAAATAAATAAAAAAAAAAAAATCAAAGCAAACAAAAAACATGAGCCACCCTACAGACAAAGATAGGGCTTCCAGAGAATAAAAACCCTGCAGTGCCATAGTGAAGCATTTACTCACTAATTGCCAGGTTTTTTTTTTGTTTGTTTGTTTGTTTTCCTTTCTTCTAAATGGAAAAACTGGCAGCATTTATTTGTTTTCATAAGTGGTAGAACTTCACAGTTCTGACATCTGTCAATACCTTTGGCCAGCAGGTTCAGAGGTTATTAGTATGGATCACACAGGTGCACACAAAGCTTAGTCGGACAAATCCAATTTCATTGATGAAACTAGACTTTAAATAAAGATAGAGATGGGTAAAAAAAGGATTTATCTGGAAACAAGGACTGAAAGAGACAACAAATCTTACTCTGAACCTTAGATAATTTCTGTTGTCTTTTCATCATCACAGTCTGTACAGTTGTTGCTGGGGTCCTTTGACAAAGACTACAAGAGTGAGGTGAAGGGAGAAATCTGATGTGGGACTAACTCCTGTAAAGCAAGCATAACGAGGCCAGCGAGACCACCCACCTCCCATCCCAGTGAAGATAAGACAGTGATGTGGCATCTCCACAAGTATGTCTGCAGCAACACAATTAGGAATGATCCAGAAGACCAAAATAGAATCATAAAGTTTGGAAAAGACCTCTTAGACCATCCAGTCCAACCGCCAAGATCCCAAACTCTCCGTTTATAGCTCTTACTAATGATGAGTTAGAGAAGGCGACACTTTCTCTAGGTCTTCCCTTCTTCTTTCTGTGTAGGTCCCTTGCTGGAATATGGTTCATTTACTACTGGACATCTCATCTTGGGTTTAACAGCTCTTGTTCACATGCAGTGTTGGCACCAGTGATTGGAACAATTTCCTGTGTTGGCCATGCCAACACAGAGGTTGAGTGGAGGCTGCAGGTGACATCACATCTAACTACAAGAAAATTATTTTCTCAAGGCTGAAACCAGATACCATTTCTGTCAAGGCAGTGAGAATCACCAGGTCCCTATTATCAAATTAAAGACAGCTCCATCAGAACAGTGCCTTGGATTTTGCAAGAATTTGTGCTCAAGATTGCTTCAGACAAACTTTCCTGGCTGAATGGAAAGCAGTATCCTAGAGAGAGATCTCAGGAGTGCTCTTTGGCTTAAGTATTTAGATAGTGATTTGGCATATCACAAAATACTTATATATCTGTGATCACAGAGATAACAGCTACTGTGCCTGGAGTGGAAACCTGTTTGTCTTGTCTTTCTTAGTAGCTGACTCCTGCATGACTTTCCTGTATGTTTCCCCATACCTCTGTGCAAATGTAAGTTGTAAATTCATCCAGGTTGATCTCTCTCTAGGGAAAGCGACAGCCAATCTCAGATTTTTGCTGAAACACCAAACCCACAAGAATTTGTTTCTAATTCCTTTATGACTAATATGAATGGAAAGGGCACTTGAGTTTTACTTTTCTTTGCAGTGTTTTGAGGCAGGATTAGATGAGTTGCATTCTGCAGCTCTTTGTCTTACAAAGGGTGCTGGGGATGACTTGCTCAGATATAGCTTTCTACATGGCAGAGATTTCTTAAGACAGGCCTGGAAACCTGTATAGGTAACTTGACAGTTCGGACCAGATAAAGGGCAGTTATTCAGAGACAGTGAACTCTGACTGGATCTGCCTGTGCCATTCAGGTGTTTCTCCACAAAACTGTAGGTGTTTCATCTGCTTCTGCTCCGTGTTATCTCACTGTTAAAGTTTTGTCACTTAGCTCTTCTGTCTGAATGTTAAATCATCACATAATAAAACCAAGTTTTCTGCTGACTTGTCAATACCTTCTGTTGCTTCAACAGCGAGACACCTTAGCCATTTCTGTTAGATATTTTGGTCATCAACAAACATTCTGATCCAGCAAGTTTATGGTGGTCTTGTAAAAGCCCTCAGCTGTTGTGTGTCATCCTGATTTACACTAGCTGATTACCTACCCTGCTCTGTCTCCCAAATCACTGCAGAAATCTTTTTGTTGTTATTTTCTTGTTTTAGGAGGAAAGCAAACAATCAAACCAAGCCAATCAAACAAACGAACAGAACAACAAAAAGCTCCACCCATCCTATCAAGTAGAAGTGACCACAGGATGCACGAAATGAGTTTGCCAAAGGAAGATATTGTCTTTTGGAAGAAAATTGAAACTCTTTTGAGCAAGAATATTATAGCCTACAGCACTGTCATGTAGCTGCTCTTTTATAATGGACACAATATAATGAGTGCTGTTCATGAAAGCTGGCTATTATATCCTAGCTGGATATCATACTTCAGCATACAAAGCTGATAATATGTACACAGTGGGAGTTCTGTTGATCTACTAGTTTTCTTGGGTTATGTCGGTGTTGTAAGGTAATGCATATTCAAGCTCACATTGCTCCTCACGCTATTCTAGCAACTCCACATGAGTATTTGAAGTACTGATTCAGCCCAAGCCCTTAAGTTCTACTGATATCTACTTGAATATCTACTGGAGATATTCAAGTCTCACCTGGACACCTACCTGTGCGACCTGGTGTAGGGAACCTGCTTTGGCAGGGGGGTTGGTCTCGATGATCTCTGGAGGTCCCTTCCAACCCCTGCAATTCTGTGATTCTGTGATTCTGTGATATCAAAGCTCCTTTCTTGATCAGTTTATGGAGCAATTTCAGTGTGATTCTGAAGTTGTTGTTACTGAGTTTGAACAAGAGCAGACCTTCCTCTGGCCTTCCACCATTCTCAGCCCTTTAGGTTTCTTCTTCTCCCGCTCTGTGTGTTGTTGGCCTTTAGATTTTCCTCGTGCATATTTTCCCATGGACTGCAGTTTGAGAAAGCTCTAATCAAGTTCTTCAGTTCTTGCAGTAAGTGGCAGGGATTGGTGTATCCTCACCAGGATATGGGCACAGAAGAAGGAAAAGTTTTTGGCTGATAATGTCCTTTATGACCTTTTTGAGGTAATCATCAGTCATTCAGGGACAAAGTACAAACTATTCATTTCTTGTTCCAAATCTCCTTGCGGGAGATGGAGTCAGTCTACGGGTATGAGTGAAAGCCACATCAGTGGCTTAGCAATGTTTCTTTGGAGCACCTTGCTGCTAAAGATCCTACATGTGATTTTGCTGTGCAGCAGAGATTCAAGCAGGTGGAGAAATGGAATGGCCGCTGGCAGGTCTGACTGTGCTTGTCTTTGGGAGCTCAATGAAACATCCAGGGATTTACTTTAAAACTGTACATTCTTCTCTGTTCATCTCTAAGAAGGGGAAATGACAACTGTGCCAGAAGTTTTATTGAAGTATAAAAATCCAACAAGCAATTAAAATGCCTAATAAAATAGGGCCCTGTGCCCCAAACTACAAGCAAGAAACACTACCTTGGAATTGATGCTTAATCTAGTAGATAAAGCAGCTCTTGTCCATACATAAAATTAATTACGCACAAAATACTCTGCACAGACATGCAGTTCCCATTATCCCTGTTTTTGTTTTTTTTTTTAAACAAAACCAACATATTAAAAGTGTCCTGGGGATGGGGTGGGGGGAGTAGGCTGAGTTTTATTTTGTTTTCGGTAAAGCATATTCTCCAGTATTTTTCTCTCCATCACCTTAGGTTATTTATTAAAATGACAGCTGTGTTGCAGATGAGAGGTCATCTTGCACCCAAACGGTCCCTGGTGTTTCCTGAATAGGAGCTTAAGAGGAAAATAAAGATGTTTTCTGACTGTGCCCTTTCTGCTGTGCTGGATCTACAGAAGAGATTACTGGCTGCAAGCCTCATCATTTTTTCCCAAAGAACATGAAGCCACACATACATCTCCACAAACCAGTAGCAAACAGATCCTCCTTCATACTATACCATATTGCTAGTTTAAGAGTAGAATCTTAAGTATTAATCAGTAAATAGGACCATTATGCCTCTAATTCATCAAAATTATTCTACAGTTTTCTCTTCTTTTGTGTATCTCCTTTTTCATCAAGTACAGTTCCTATCTCTCCTCTGTGTAAATGGTCCCCCCATGTTGCACCCATGTCTTCTCTCCTCTCTTCTCCCCATCAGCGTCATTTCCTTCCCCACTACCTCTTCTGAGAGGAAAATTGATCAAATCTTTGTGAGGTTAAACACTTTTTCTGCATCTACCTATCCTGTTTCAATAACAAGCAGAAAGGTAATCATATAGAATCATAGGATCATAGAATGGCCTGGGTGGAAAAGGACCTAAAGGATCATCAAGATCCAAACCCCTGCTACAGGCAGGGCCATCGGCCTCCACATTTAATACTAGATCAGGCTGCTCAGGGCCCCATCCAACCTGGTCTTGAACACCTCCAGGGACAGAGCATCCACAACCTCTTTAAGCAAGATATGCATGGATCCTCTGAATCAGAGAGTACAGCCAGAAAAAAATTGCAGTTAGATTTTTGCATGGGAATAACATTCCAGATTGCATTAAAATGTAATGGCATCTGAACGATAGGACATTCTATGCAGTCGTTTACAGATATTTGAACCAGAACTACAACATATTCAACTTTGTTTTCAGTTTTGTTCTCAGTGATTTTCTTTGATAATAGAAAGGTTTACCAGACCCGTGGGAGCAGGATGGGTTTTCCACATAATATTTTGTCATCTTCTGGGAGAAAAGTTATGGCATGACAAGTGCTACTCAAAGCCTGCACACAGTATCAATATCGCCTTGTTGATGTCCAAAATCATAGAATCGTAGAATCATTAAAGTTGGACAGGACTTCTAAGATCAGCTAATCAGCTATCCACCTACAATCAATATTGTCTGCTAAACCATGTCCCTAAATAGAATCATTTGTCTTGGAAGGGACCCTTAAAGGTCATCTAGTCCAAATCCCCTGCGACGAACAGGGACACCTACAGCTCCATCAGGTCATTCAGAGCCCAGTCCAGTCTGAACTTGAATGTCTCTAAGGGGCATCCACCACTCCTCTGGGCAACTTGTTCCAGTGCCTCACTCCTTTTATTGTCAAAAAAATGTGTGCTTTACAGCTAGCAGTTGTTTCTGAAATATTCCCAATGCTAGAATACCTTGGGAAAACTTCTAAAGCACATGTAAGGTAACAAGGAAAGTATGAGATGAAGAGGGACAAAATCATAGAGCAAAGATTATTTCAATTTGCCTTCAATCCCAGAGTCTCAAGCTGATGCAATTTCTTTTTTTTAAAGTTTCTTTTGGTTTCTATGGCATCAGAAAAGAAAGGTGAAACTATCTGAACGACTAAAGAAATCTCCACTGTGAAGGATGGCTATGGAGAATGTATGGCTAGCAAGTCACTTTCCTCAAGTGCAGCTCTTGAGAGATGTTCTGGTGCCCTGGCTGATCCCAGGGTGCACTAAAGAAAGTAAGAAAGTCAATAACTACAGCTTTGAAGTAAGAGAGAAGCAGTTTCTGTGTACATCCAGCAGATCTCAAGCTCACAGAAAAACAATATTCCCAGGCTTTTTTCTTCTCTGAAGAGGTTTTTATTTAGAGATAGTGTAAATGAACAATAGGTTTCTCCTTGGGATTTTTATGTGCCAAAAAAATTGCATGCAGTGCAGACAGTTATCAAAGAAACCACTGCATTGTCCTGCACAAGCAAAATCCACATCCCACTGCTCTTCAGGGCCAGCTACAGTGACAGATACAGAGCACAGAAGAGCTTTGTAGTTCTGTGATATGGGTGACTCCTCCTAAAATAGCTCGATGGCCTTGCTTTGTGGGCTGCTGTTCTCAGCCAGGAGTAGCAGGTCTCAGCTGTGCTCAGCAGCCATCAGTCAGAGAGGAACAGAAGACTTCACATGTTTTTGTTTTGCTTGCTTTTCTTCTTTCCTGTTTGTGTAGGTCGATATTGAGAGACTACATCCAAAGGACAATGTAAATACTGTAGAGTAGCTGAGAGCAGAGCACAGTGCCCTAGGGCAGAATGAAGGGGATAGCAATGTGGCCAACCTGATCAGGTGTCACGGTGTAGATTGTGACAAGAAAAGAGTACTGTTGTGTGCTCTGGATTTGCACAGTGTCTTCATTAATGCTGTTCTTGGACTGTACTTCTGTATTTAAGTCAGATAATTTGACTATTATTATCAACATCTAAATCATTGAGTCACAGAACGACAGAATCATTCATTTTTGAAAAACCCCTATGTTCATCAAGTCCAGTCATCACCTAACACTACCAAATCCACCACTAAACCACGTCCTAAGGGCCATATCCACATGTCGCTTAAATACAGGACAGGAAGGTGATTGTCCCTCTCTACTCTGCTCTTGTGAGGCCCCATCTGGAGTACTGTGTCCAGGTCTGGAGCCCCCAGTACAAGAAAGACAGAGAGTTGTTGAAGAGGGTCCAGAGGAGAGCCACAAAGATGGTCAGGGGCTGGAGAACCTCCCTTATGAAGACAGGCTGAGAGAGCTGGGCTTGTTCAGCCTGGAGAAAAGAAGGCTGCGGGGTGACGTCATTGCAGACTTTCAGTACCTAAAGGGAGCCTACAAACAGGAGGGGAATCAACTCTTTTGGAAGGGTAGATAACAGCAGGACATGGGGAAATTGTTTTAAGTTGAGAGAGGGAAGATTTAGGTTGGATGTCAGGGGGAAGTTCTTTACAGAGAGAGTGGTGAGGTGCTGGAACAGGCTGCCCAGAGAGGTTGTGGATGCCCCGTCTCTAGAGGTGTTCAAGGCCAGATTGGATGGGGCCCTGGGCAACCTGGTCTAGTATTAAATATGTAGGTTGGTGGCCCTGCATGTGTCAGAGGGTTGGAGATCCACATCTACCTTTTTCTTGAATACTTCCTGGGATGGTGACTCTACCACCTCCCTGGACAGCCTGTTCCGATGCATTACCAGTCTTTCTGAGAATAAATTTTTCCTAATACCCAACTTGATCCAGCATAATATCCAACTTCACTACAGCTTGTTCAGGTGCTTGCAGTAGGAGGATAATGAAGTTTCCTTCTTCTCATCCTTCTTTCCTCTAGAGTGAACAACCTCAGTTCCCTTCGTCCAAATGAATGGACTGAAAGCACAAGGAAATTCCTCTGCTGACAGATAAATCATCATTTGGGTTCCATTTAGTTCTGAATTTGACGTCTGTTGGAAAAAGAGTATTTTTTTTCCAATCCTTAGTATGCTGCGATAGCCACATTGAAAACAGTTTTTCCATGTAAAGCTTATTTCTACTTCAAAACTACAAGAAAAGTAATACTTTGGGTCAGAAAGCGGAACTCAGGCAATCAATTTTAAATGTTTTAAAAAATAGAAGTTCAGATTTGAACATAACATTTATTTCAGTTTACATTAATGTTTTTAAGAGAAGAATGAGTGCATGCCTATGAAATTCTTTTTTTTTTTTTTTCCACAGGCACCATCCTATTTAATAAAATATACTACTTCTCCCTACAAATCTTGCTTCACTATTAAATGAAATACATTTCAGCACAAACAAATGAAAAGCTATTTTAACCTTAGTATGCTTTGTTCTACTAAGACCGAAATATTGAATTACATATTTTCTATTTAAAATATTTTAGTTTTCTATGTTTTTGTATAATGAAATAATATCATATTATTTCTTTCACTTCCTGGATCAGCAATGAGTCATTTTATAGCAAAAAAAAAAAAAAAAAAAAAAAAAAAAAAAAGCACTTTTGACTCAGCTTTTCTTAAAAAAAACATCAATTTTTATAATTGTTGTAGTATATTCCAAGCAGTAGTCCATAAACAAGAGGGAGGCTGAACAATATATTTTAGTAGAGTTCCAGAGTGTTTTATTAAATATTCTGAAGGATCCGTTCCCGGAAAATTCCTAAAAACCTCCAACTAAACAAAGCAGACTAAAACTCTAAAGTAAAGGATTAAGCAAGCCTGTAATTACTCATGAGAAATATAATAGATACTTGTAGAATAGCTCAACTACTTTGTACAAACAGTAGGACCAGGAGATTCATTTTAGCATGCTCCCAAGAACACGGAGAAAGAGAAGGAAATGGAAAGCTTCTCTGTGTCTAATTAGCAGTTTGGGTCTGGGATTTCGATTGCTGCTTCTGCATTTTACCTAGATCAGCACTTTCCAGTGACTGAGGCAGTAGGTGGCAAACCAGCATCGATGCCCTGGATTTGTTGACTTTAGAAGTGCCTTGCGGTGCATTTTGTGATGTTCCTGTGTTGTGTTCTTCTTTCTGCTGTTGTCAGTAGCACTAAAACAAACTGAGCTCCATTTGTTACTGGTGAAAACTGACTCAGGACCAAACCATCAGAGGGAAAAATAAGTTTCATGTCTATCAAGAGCTCATTATTGCAACAATGTGTTATTAATAATTTGACTGATGTTTCTCCTGGAAAAAGCAGAAAGTAAATGTCAATAATATTTACCCATGTGAATAATCTTAGAACAGCTGCTCATTTAATTACTACTTTGGATGTAGAAGTCTCCTCTCTCCCTTAGCAAATGCAGTTTATTCAACCAGGAACAGTTCCTCTCTCATCTGAAACAACATAAAAGTTTTCAGATCCAGGAAAAAAATCTCAAACATTTTTTCAGGTAAGGAATTATTTTTTTAAATCTTTTAAATTGTTCTAGGCCTACTGGAGTCTACTTCAGACTCATTAGTTCATCATTCTCTTCTTTAATAGCAAGTCCTGCTTGACCCTTTGCCACCACTTCTTCCACTCTCTGCAGCTTGGTGATAGCAGCCATTCCTGAGGAGTGAACATAGCAGAGGTGAGGGAGCTTGGGCATGGCAGTGCTCTCATCTTGTGCCAAAGGATTTCTGAGTACTAGGTTAAAGTACAATGACAATGAGAGACAGCTAAGTAGTCTGTAATTGGTATGAGAGAAATGTCAGCCTGTAACTCGGCATGTGCACACATCCTGGATTTAGTAACAGCTTTGTCACAGTCTTCTCCATTGAGACTTTCTGAATGGCAGTTGTCATGTTACCTGAGCCTTGTTCCTGGGGACTTCTTTCTGACTCTTTTTCTTCATATTCTCAGAAATGGGATACTGGGTGCAATACCTGCTGGATTTATGTGTGCTGATGGGACCAACAGGAGGGGAAACTGCAGTCATTCTTTGTGTAGCTTACGCTCCAGAAAGCCCTCAGAAAGCACGACATTCTAATTGAATATACCTGCCTGTGTTGGGCTTAAGCACTGTTGCTGAAATGGTGACAATACTCAGGGGAACTCTGAGAAGGTACACTTTCCTAACTTAGTTGGGTCAGTACAAGGTGAGGCAGTAATTTTCTAATTAAATGATGTCAACACCAACTCTGAAATCATACCAGAAGCATTCTCTAGCATGGCTGTGGCCATAGGCTCGGAATGATCTTGTTATTGATGAGGATAATCAGAAAAGCACAACATTACTTTACTAGAGATTTTCTCTTTCTCTGTACTACAAGGCAGGGGCTACTGTTCCCAGCTATCTCCAGGAGATTTCCATCTAGTTATGCATGACTTCTCCAGGATTTCAAGTCATTAAAACATTCATTCTTTCTCTTAGTTTCATTTAACAGTTGTGCAATATGACAGAAACCATGCACAGGAAACGCTTCATTTGCTAACTACTAATTCTTTCAGGCATTGTGGTATCACTTGGTTGACTTCTCTTGCAACATACAGTTAGTTTGTCTTGTTAATGTTTCAATATTGACTTTGTTTTAGAAGTTTTCTAAAAAAAAAAAAAACAACAGTATAGTTCTTTCTCTCACCAATCCTAAGGCATAAAGCATAAGCAACACCTACATAAAACATGAAAGACCTGCAGTAAGTGAATAGGAATGTTTGTTCATTGTTGCTTATTTTTGAAAAAGTATAAATAAGGAAAAATGAAACCATGGAAATGCAGGGTAAAGCCACACCTAAATAAATATTACTTCACACAAAGTGTATCTACATTGAGGAGCTCCATTCTGTAGCTGAAAGTTGTAACTGATAGTTTCCCTTGCAGCCAAGGCCACTGCATGTTTGTATGCAAAACAATCTGTCTTGTTAATGGCATTACGTTTGCATTGAATGTGAGCTTCATATGCTTTTTTCTTCTGCCCAAATATGACAAAAGCAAAATTCCTTCTCTCCATGAGAATTTGCACATTGTCCTATTTTGATCCAAACTGTCTGTTCTTCCTTCTGTTACAAGCCTTGGTTGCGCACCCTGGGAGACAAGTCTTCCAAAACTCCCCATAATGAGTAACACATCTGTTAAACTTTTACCCAATTAGCAAAAAGTAAAAATGGAGGTTTTTTTACCTTTTCTCTCAGAAGAATCTTGTATTTCATCTGTTATCTTCCCCTTCAAAATGTTCATCTCCCTTTGCAAAATTTTCAGGGCTCTCGTGTTTCTATTTAGGTAGGAAAATTACTTCATAAAACAGAGAGGCACTCCAGTTTCATCTGTTTCTTGTCTGCGTTACATGAAAACCTGAAATTCATTGGAAACTAGGAGAAATTTCAAATGATGTTTAGAGGTGCACTTAAATGCTCTGTGATAAGTAGCGCAAGACAGTTCTTCAGGTGCCTGGTACATTATAGTTTCCCTAACATGATTAGGATTTCTGGCTCCTTCCTTATACTGAACTACCAAGCATGATTAGTACTGTCTAGCTTCTTCCTCAGACTGAATTACCAAACACAATATAATGATGTCTATATAGTATTGTATACTGTACGTGTCTTGGATTAGAATATATCTGGATCCTGGTGTGAAAGACATTGCTTTGTTTGGTCCAGTCATTGTTGGTCATGTTATATTAGAGTTAATGTATAATATTTTGGGATACTTTGGGAAAGTTTATAGTTCTACTCCCACCCCATCTGTGTGTAGTGGTGTGCTAGATACACACTGGCGACTCTCCAAGAAGAGGTACTAACAATCATTGGAAGTACTTATTTTGTGGTGCCTCTCTGCTTTGAGCTGATAGGATTTCTTGAGGACTTGGTAGACATGTGTGAATGCTACTGTTCCTAATACCTTGGCAGAAAGGTCTGTCTCTTTTGCCCACTACGGGATGCCTGTGCGGGAAGGCTGTAAGCTCCATGATCCCAGGACACCTCTCTGTAGCCTGTAGATGATGAAAAATATCTGTTGATACACTAAATGGAAAAAGCAGTGATAGGACACTTTATGCAGTAGAAAAACCTAAGAGCAAATGGGTAACGTTTGATAGAAAGAGTCATACAAAACAATTGACTGCAATTGCCAGGTTAAAAAAATCCATGTGCCAATGCCCGCTATGTTTTATTTTTTCTTAGAATAGCAGTAATGACCTCGGCACAAAGCACTGCCTGGAGACAAATGACCAGCTGAGATTAACGGTCCTTGACTTAATTTCAGCCCATCAGCACCTCCCAGACCATCATTAATCCTGCTAAAATGCTCTGTGCATCGATTACTATTGATTCATTCATTGATTGTGTCCAAAGTCAGAAGTTAGAAGTCATAGTACAGAAGACACCCTGGAGGCTCTTCTAATAAGATGAGTTTGCTTAATTCATAGACTATTTGATGTACTTTAGAAGGAAACATCATAAAGAGAGGTAGAAAAGGTAAAGAGCACTTATAGGACACAATGATCCCTGGCCTCCTCTGCCTATTGAAGTCAATGACATGTATCACATACATTTAATAGGACTGCTCTCTAAAGCAGGAATACGAGGTGTATTATAAATCATCTGCCAAGGGACAGTAAGACGCCAACTAAGAAAGCCCATCAGATACCCTTTGGCTATGACAGAGAAGCGATTTGGGGATAATATCCTGCTTCTATTGTCAAAGACATCACTATTTGCATTCTTTGCCTTTGGAAACACTATAAAATTTTCTTTCCAAAGATTACCTGAGCAAGTTTAGCTCCTTTTCCTCCTCTACCTGCTGTTGTCAAACCTTGTCTATTCTGCAAGGAGCTAAATCTGAATAATTAATGTAGCACCCTGTGGGAAATCAGATTGATTGTTTTTAATATCTGCTTTATGACAGGATTCTCAAATTGTAAAAGAGAGGAAAAACGCTTTAAAAGATTATATAGTTTAATAACCCGCCACCCTCATATTTCCTCTTCAAGTTTCCCTACTGGGATTCAATATAAAAGATGAAGCAAAGTGAACAGCAGCATTTTTGGAGGAGCTCTTTCATGTCTTTTGATGCTCTACAATATACCAAGTGTCAGGAGTGTACACAAAGGGGAGTACTTGTGGTCACAGGTGTCCCCAAACACACACTGCTGAAGAGCTTCCAAAGTGCTGACAGCTGCCCAGAGCACTGTGGTAATGTAACGCTACTGGACAAGTTGTTCTGCCTCATGGGAAGGTCATGGAAAGACTTTTCTTAACACTCACATGTCAGGAAAAGGAAGTAGAGCAGCTAAGGAAGTTCTTGTGGGTTCCTGATTTGCAAAACATTTAAAAGGCCTAACTATTGTAAACAGGCCCTAATTTTATTCACTAATTGACCAGTGGGAGGAAGAACAAGGGGAAATGGCTTTAAACTGGAAGAGAATAGAATTAGACTAGATATTAGGAAGAAATTCTTTACTCTGAGGGTGGTGAGATACTTAAAGAGGTTGTCCAGCGAGGTTGTAGATGCCCCCTTTCTGGAAGCATTCAAGGCCAGGCTTTGAGCAACCTGGTCTAGAGCAGTGTCCCTGCCTATAGCAGGGGGTTGGAGCTATGTTACCTTGAAGGTCTTTTCCAACCTGACCAATTCTATTATTTTTCTTTTGAAACAGTAGTAAAGCTTAGATGTCTTCGAGCTATTGTGGGTACACATATAAATGCAACCATCACAGCTCTTTAGGATCATTCTTAGTCGATGTGGAGAAGTAGGTCTTGTCTGGGTATAATTTAACAAATCTGCATTATGCATCCAACTGAAACTGTGGTACAGAATACCTAAGATTTACTTGTCTTCTATTAACTATAATGGGAGCTTGGGACAGCTAGATCTGTAGTTCTATCTTGAACATCCACACAAAGTCAATAGAATGCTGTATTTAATGTATGCCAAATATCACCAAGACATCAATAGTCTAAATAGATACATCATAATAACAGGGATGTGAAGGTCCAGATTGTCTTCCTTTGATGCAGAACACTATCAGCTCATTTTCTTATCCCTCTAATTTTCTGTAGACAAATGAGAGCATTCAACTAGACTGCTAGTCTTAGAGTTTCAGTCTCATGGCTGAGTTTCACAATTGATGGGTTATTGGGTAAAGAAAGAACAACTTTACTTCCTCCTGTGTTTTAGGAAAAATGTGCCCAGTGGCTGCAGAGATTTCTTGGCAGTGTTTGTCTCTAAAACTTTCTCCCCAGTGCCTTGTGTTAAGCAGCTTAGTTTGGAGAACTTTGACACAGATGGTGGCCTACTGGCTGACTTAAGCATCCTTGAAGCTAGTTTTCTAGATCCCCACCTTCAATGTTCAATTTTTCCTGAACTACAACAACAACCCAGGAGTCATTTGTCTTCCACAGGGTGACTAAACTTAATCATGGCATACTATACAGAAACATACAGCTTCTGTATTTTTAGCCTTGTATGCTTAGCTCTGAATTTAGTAACAAAGCCTCACTAACTCCTTGCATTGACCATTTTATCTCCTTGTGTTTGGTTAGCCTCTGTTCCTCAGTGGCTTGGGATTGAATCCATCTGGGCAAAAACCCAAAAGGTTGTAGTTGGCAGTCCTTCCTTTGAAGTATAGAAGCATCCATGAGCAAACAGCATGTAATCCATGCTCTGAGACCACCTATTTTACTTCCTTCAATGTGAACTTTGTGTGGTTGTTTTCTTGCTTCTGGGATATTGCCTCAACTTAATAGTAAGGTAGCATGACCATGCCTGGAATCTCCACAGGAGTCACCTCTCTCCTCTCAGAAATTCAGATAGTTTGCTTTTTTTGGTACTGCTTTCTTCCCATTTTCTCTTTTTAGAATGTCTGGAAGGCTTTGTAGTCTTCACAGTCCTGTACAAAGGTATGAGTGACAAAGACAAGAGGGTGCTGCAGCTAGTGAAATTCTGAGCAGTGAGCTGTGACATTTTACTCTCATTTCCAGTGTCTGTAAACCCATAAAGCTGCAAGATTCCCCACATAAATAAGCATAATCTTTTTTTGGATGGCAGAATGCATTGGCAGGTAAATCTTAATGGTAGTTAAGATTTCTAATTAGAATACCCACCAGATGACAAATCTTTTAGTCATAGCAAAGTATCACTTGAAAATATGCAGATTCTTTTTTTGACTTTGAAAACATCAAAGGAAAATCATATATAATGTTTTTTACTGTACTCCTTAACTGTACGGTGAAAACAAGGGGAAGAAATGGGGGCTGAAAGACAGAAATGATTATGACAAAGTGAAAAACAACTTTGTCAAAATGAGGTCTGCTTTGAATGGAGGATTGTATTCCATTCTGCCACCAGTTTCCTGCTTTTAACAAGTAGTATCTCATCTGTTTCCATTCACATCCAAACCTTCTTCATTAGCACAATGGAAAAGTTTAATTGTGAATAGCTACTGAGAGACTTTGGATTCACTGAGCCGGACTTTCCCTGCCTGAGGACTTGCAACATTTTGAATGTAGGATATAATGCTGGGAGTATTTCAAAACAGGATGCCATTACAAGAATACAGAAAAGACATGTTTTCCTCATCTATTTAGTCTTTAAATGGTAACTAGAACAACATTGATACTAGTAATTTCTATGACAGTTAAAAGCCATCTGAGGTAGTTCTTTACGGAGGTCAATGGAGCTGAGCAGACCTGCTGTTCTAGACACCCATATCACAGCTTGTTGTTGTCTCAGCTTACATTTCTGAGACTTTTGAAGAAAAACACAGTAGCTAGAAACTTTTCTTAAAGTAGTTGGTAAAAAGCAGAGGATTCCAGTAGCATCGAGAAAGGCCTCGTACTGTGGTATTGTACAATTGGTATCGTACTGTGGTACTGTGCAATTTCAATGTCCTGCTTCCCTATTGCTACTCCTTCTATGTGGACTTGAAGAGGTGTGGTAACACATCTCTCCCTGTGATGTGGTGCAGCCTCTCTTCCTTAAGGGAGAAATCTAGGGGCCATACACTGTTTGTAAATACATAGGTACATAGGTACATAGTAGGTACTGACAGGTAGATCTGAAGAAATCATCTTTAATGTAGAATAAGAACTTATGGGATCCTTGGAGATTTTTTAGTACCTAAGGAAGAGATTTCTTTTCAGGCTAAGGACAGTTGTGCCCCAGAAGTACAGAAAATCCAGAGTGGAGTGCTTGTCTTGGGAACTTTGCTGTTGTCTTTGCAGTGTTGTTTTCCATTCTTTCACATATCCCATCAATTTTCTGAGATCTTTTGAATTCTTATTCTAGTCTCCAAAATGCTGGAAAATGTTTCCCAGTTTTATGTAATCAATTAATTCAATAAGATAATTTTATACTTCTTTTTCCAAGTAATGAAATAAAGTATTTTAACAGTACTGGATGGATTCTTGCAGAAACCCATTCAGTATTTAAATTTGCCACCACTGATAATTAGTCTTTGAATACAGTTCCCCATCCTTTACTTAGTCTCTCTGTAACTCATTTCTTGAACTATGAAGCAGGGATGATAATGTTTCTGTACCTCACAGGACTGCACCGACTGTAAATCTAACTAGTTAGAGCTAACAGTAGTCTGAAAAACAGATTTTGTTAATCTTTCTATGATACTAGCTTTTGGCACGATCTTTTTCATCATGTGCAATGAAAAGCACATGTTTATTGTAATCCTTTCTCTACATCTGAAAATGTTAATTGGAAATCCAACAATAATTAGAATTTCCTGGAATATGTCCAGCTGGAATTGGTTTTGAGGTTTTGAGGTTTTTTTCTGGTCAGGGAAACAAGTCCCTTTTTAAGTGACTAAGAAAAAGTCTTGTTTCACTGTATTCTCTTAGAACAAAGCATGAGGAATTACAAACAAAACAGGAAGAAACAGATAGGAATGACAAAAGGAAATAGAGAATAGGTCAGCTTTCACTCCTACCTCTTGCCCCAGCTTTCCAAAACATGAAGCATGCACATACGGTCAGTTTATATGGGAACTGAGTGACTCAAATCTCAGAAAATATCCAGGTCTGTCCTTTTTATCATGACCACAAACCATCCTTCGTTTTGGGGCTGTACAAAGAAATAATTGACTGTAGGGGATTATGCATTCCAGTTATGCCATGGCCAAATTATGACATAGCAAAAGCCCCAAAAGTAAGGGTTATTGTTTAATTACAGAACATAGAAGTGTGGGGTCTTAGAGAAGAAAAACAAAGTAATTATTTCAAGACAAAAGAAGAATAGGTTCATCCCAATTAGAAGTTGCCCAAGGGTGAATCTATAACTTCCCAGGGCTCCTCTGCCCACAAATATATCCTTATTTATCTTGAGAATTCCTGCTGTTACATAATAACAGCATATATATGAGAAAAAGTTATCCACACAAACCTTGATTGCCAGCTCATTCCAGATATGTCAGACTTCTCACTTGACATGATCAACATTGAGGGAACACACAGAATTTGAAGAAATAGTAGAAAAGGAGCTTGCCTCTTCATGCTCAAAGTTCAGATTTATTCAGTATTTTTTGGTCCTTTTGTTCCAAGCTGTCTCCCCAGTGAGAAAGGAATAGGTACATCCAAAGGGCAACTGAGATCTTCAGATTGCTGAACTGTCTTTAAGAAACACATTATTCTTTCCTTTGTCTAAAGAAGGAATGCAGGGTAGCTCAATATCTTGTTTAACAGTAAAACTATTTTTTTCAGTCTAGGTGAATATGAGAGTATTCACAAGAGCCATTCTATGATAATCATCAAACTCCAAGCAGTCAGAATTCTCAGTTGATGCATTCTATGTATCTCTCTACCCAGGCCCTTCTATCCATCATTGCAATGTTTCATATCAATTTCTATTCTTTCTGTCTTCAAGAATAGCTGGTGCGAGATGGAAAGCCCATTAGAGCTAGTAATTGAAACAGTTTTGTGTGTTATCACCTTTGTACCTATTGTATACATCACTTACTGGGTTGATACATTCTTATCACTTTGAGGATGTTAGTAAAATGAATACATAGTTTAAAAATACTGATTTTCAATCAAGTTTAAAGTGTATTCATATGAAATTACTGCCAGTGTCCCCTGACTACATTTTAAGAGCTTATCAGAAGTTTTCAAAATGAAAATATTCCATTGTTAAAATATATTCACAGAAATTACCCAATCCGAGATCTGGCAATACTTAAAAAAAAAAAAAATATTGTAGCTGCTCTTCCAATCTAATGATGAGAACACCACTAAAAGCAGCCGTTGAACCTCTAGGCTGCACAGGTGGAGCCCAGCTGAGTGTGCTACAGCGTGCATCTGCACCCAGGGAATCTGGTTTCCATTGGGACCACACAAAGTAAAAACCACGTTACTGCATTGTCCATATGCCATCATTGATAATATGTGGATGGTAAAGCTAATCATGTAGTTCTGCTTCCTTTTCCATCTCAGCTTCATTTTTCTGGCTCTACTGATCTTTTTTGCCAGCCCAAATCTCCACTCTTCATACACTCCATGTGTGAACACTTGCTTTTGTGTGAAATAGATCTATTCAGTGTGAATATTTGAAATAGGAATGTTTTCCTCCATATTTGTATATCAGGTTTTTAATTTAAAAATCAACTTGCAGATCTCATTACATTCATAATTGCACAGTGTCTTCTCCTACAACCAGCAAAAACTGCAGCTTTGAGTACCTTTTCATTTGTGAAATGATGGGTCATGGTCTTTGGGTCTTGCCTAAGTCTATTCCATTAACTGCTTTTCCGCTTCTTTTAATCTTGGAAATATTCTCTCTCTCCTCTCTTAATTTCCATTTTTAATGTACCTTTGCTCTTTATTTCTTTTCAGCTTCTTCACTCTCTTTTTTCATTGTCTCTCTTTTGCTTTCATTGCTGGAATTAAATTAAAGAGTATTCTGACAGTTTTGAGACCTTCCATTTGCTGCTAGAAAATGTACGACTTAAAGTTGGTGGAACATACTAAGAAAGAAAACAATGTACCATTTTATGGCTATGTGAACCAGAGAGATTTCAGCAGTTGCATTCAATTCCAGGCAGTCCTGCTAGCGTCAGATAGCTTATTCCAAGGCTTAATTTGATTTTTTCAATTCTTCCTGGCCTACTTAATGTTATCTGAAAGTAGTCAGGGTTTTTACTTCTCGGGAAAATGCAACTACCTGAAGTTGCCAATATTTCAAAATGCCATAAAGAGTGCCAGGATTAGGAGAGCATTAACCCTCTTGGTTTGAAGTATGCCTTTTTTTCTGCTTACGTGTTATACGTAATTCTGCTTTTCCCAGTGCTTTGCTCAGAACTGATAACTTCAAACTCCTGATAAATATCCCTGCCTTCCGAAACCTCCAGGTATTTTCTCACTCTCACTTGCATGTCAGATGGCTCTGCCTTCCTTACCTCTGAAATCTTGACACCACTGTGTTGTCTGATCCAGCTGCATCTCAGCTGAGCTTTCCTGTGGGTTGACAGAGGATCAGGTTGCTGTTGATGAACAGATGTGTCAAGCTGTTCACAGACAGCGTCTCTGGCGATATAAAATCCTGTTTAGGCACTGTCTATGGTGCTTGTTACCATAGTACCTGTGCCTCCAAAACATTAATAAAGTAGACATTGCTCCGAGACAGAGCGATATCACCGCTTCAGCTTTCATGATGCACAAAGCAGAGCTACATTAAGCTGGAAGCAGTGGGAGCCTGTAAAAAGTAGCCGGAGGTTTTATCCAGATTAAAGAGTGAGGAAAGTCACCAGCACAGTCCTGTTAAATTCCTCCTCTGAAATTTGCCCTGGAGGAAACTTCCACTATTTATTGGTTATACAGAAAGCCTAAACAGACAAAATAAATACACCAGTGTGCTGTGATCCCGAGCACAGCCAGAGCCCACAGAGAGAGAGTGTTCCTGTATTGAAAACTGAAGCCTACGTATGCAGTGAGCATTATGCCCCAGAGCAGCATAGGTCTCCCCAGCACCAGCGGAGCATCTCCAGTCTGACTTACACCATCAGCTCTCTTGGCAAGATGGAAATCCAAGAAGAGGGGCCAAGGTTGGCCCTTTGGGGTATTTCTGGCACTCACACCTTCCCCCTCAGATTACGAGGAATCTCAAAGATGCTGTGGGCTGCCACTCCAATACTTGTGCCCATCCTATGCAAACACTGTTTGTATTTACACTTTGGAGGAAGTACAGATAAAAAGTGTTACTTGTACCAGTTGACTTTAACCAGGCTTGCACTAAGCACATGTGATGGCCATCTTTACAAGCTTTCTGCATAGTTCTCTGAACAAGATTTTACTTGTGTAAGATATATAGTAATATAGTAAGATTTAGTTCAGAAAGTTCCAGATCCTCACAGCATGTATGTAGTTCCCTGAGACCAATAGCAGATATGTGGCTAGCAGGATAGAGGTAATTTCATGGTGTTATTGCAAGATGCTTGGACTAGGGAAGACAAGATAACTTACTGTAAGGTCTAAGAGGGAGCTGGTGATACTACTGACTCACTCGTTCTCCCAACCATTACTTTTCAGGCTTTGGAGTGTATCCAGAAAGGGCAACGAAGCTATGAAGGGTCTGGAGCACAAGTCTTGGGAGGAACGACTGAGGAAACTTGGATTGTTCAGTCAGGGGAAGAGGAGGCTCAGGGGAGAGCTTATCACTCTCTACCACTCCCTCTAAGAATGTTATGTTGACATGGATATCAGCCTTTTCTCCCAGGTAGCAAGTGCTAGGATGAGAGATAACAGCCTTAAGTTGCACTAGGGGAGGTTTGGATGGAATATTAGGAGAAATTTCTTCTCAGAAAGAGTAGAACAGGCTGCCCAGGGAGATGGTGAAGTCACCATCCTGGAGATGTTCAAGAAATATGTAGATGTTGCACTGAGGGACAAGGTTTAGTGGGCAGTATTGGTGAAGAAGGTTGACGGACTGGATGGTCTTATCCAACCTTAAAAACTCTATGATTCCTCATGATGGAGAGTATGAGCAATTCCACATAGTTTCCAGTCCTCACACAACCAACAACACTGAGTTCTATAGCATGTTTAACTTGGGGTCCTTACTCTCATTCCTTCTGCCCTAAGGTTTTCTGACCTTCACTGGAAGACTGATGTGCATATATAGAATCTGAGTTTGTAAAATAAGGGTTTTTTGAAATGGAGGAAAGAATTACTTAAAAATAAAGTGCTGTAATAAACAAACAAACAGACAAACAAATAAATAAAGTGATGAAAAGTTCCCTAACAGGAAGACATAGGATGAATTGACTCTTGCTAGGTCAGAGACAGCAAGTAAAAAGCTCTATGCCCTTCTAACTGTGGCCCACTAGGTATTTCTAAGTATTTCTCAGAAAATATCTTTCTTTCTCTCTCCTTTTTTTTTTTTTTTTTTTTTTTTTTCTCCAATTTTTTGATTATACTGTTTGTCAAGGACTAACTTGTTAATATGCAACTCAGTGGATTAAATGCTACTTGGTTTAAAGAAACTGAGGATCATAACATGGTTTCAATTCCAAATCTATTTGTAGAGGTGTATTTTTTCTCCTCAATGTTAATTGAGGAGAAAAAAAATCTTGAAAATATTGCCAGGCTTTTTTGAATATAGGATACAGCTCCATAAGAAAGGACAGACCAGTTGCCTATCTCAACAGTATTTCTGTCTTCAGTGAAATAACTCTCACTAACAAACAATTTTTCTAGTATTTTCTTTTTAGGATCTTTACAACTTAGGATGTCTACTTGTTCCTTTTCTAGCAGATGTTAATATCTGCTGATGCTGACCTTCATTCTCTTTACAATGTAATATCCTTGAAGAATTGCATTTTGCAAGCACTTTGTACACCAAATACAAACACTTCTCTTGGAGTCTCATATTTTATGACCAGTCGTGTTCTTTGTCTTCACTGCCTAGGAGAATAAAAATAAATTATGTTCATGTCATCCAAGTATGGTCCTGTCATCTTGCAGGTTATTCTGTGACTCCCTCATGTGCAGTATTTCAGAGTTGGTTGTGATAAAATGTAAAAATATATATATAAAGGAGCTTTTCTATCTGAATTACACAGTAGTTGTGAATGTATTATTTGCTTTTTTTCCTTGGCAGATTTTCAGGATGCAGCATCGGATTCATAGAACCAAAGAATCATGGAATGGTTTGGGTTGGAAGGGACCTCCAAGATCATCGAGTTCCAGCCCCGTTATATTTGAGGACACCTTCCTCTAGACCAGGTTGCTCAAAGCCTCATCCAGCCTGGTCTTGAATGCATCCAGGGAGGGGGCATCCACAACCTCACTGGGCAACCTGTTCCAGTGTCTCACCACTCTCACAGTAAAGAATTTCTTCCTACTATCTAGCCTAAATCTACCCTCTTCCAGCCATTTCCCCATGTCCTGTCACTAAATGCCCTTTTAAAAAGTCCCTCGCCAGTTTTCCTGTAGGCCCCCTTCAGGTACTGGAAGGCCACTACAAGGTACCCCCACAGTCTTCTCCAGACTGAAGAGCTCCATATCTCAGCTAACAGTTCTATTGCTCCATGTCTTTGTCTCCCTTTTCCTTCTCTCTCTGTGAAGTCAGATCTAGGCTTTGAATCACACAGATGTTACTCTTCTAATTTCATTTTAGTAGGAGTTTAAGTAGGAGTTTAAATTCCACATCAATGTTTATTCGTAAATATCAAATTGATGCAGACCAGAACTTTTAGATGATTCTGCTCCTGAAACAATCTGTGACTACAAAATTCAATAACATCAAGTTCATCATCATCTAACTGCTGAAGTGTATTAATATATCCCTCATATAAGTCATACCAGTCACTTCCAGGCATGTATCTTTATTTCTGAAGCAGGAGAAAACACCCCTCCCCTCCCTCCCCTCCCCTCCCCTCCCCTCCCCTTCCCTCCCCTCCCCTCCCCTTCCCTCCCCTCCCCTTCCCTCCCCTCCCCTTCCTTCCCCTCCCCTCCCCTCCCCTCCCCTCCCCTCCCTCCCCTCCCCTCCCCTCCCCTCCCCTCCCCTCCCCTCCCCTCCCCTCCCCTCCCCTCCCCTCCCCTCCCCTGCCCTCCCCTCCCCTGCCCTCCCCTCCCCTCCCCTCCCCCCCTCCCCTCCCCTCCCCCTCCCCTCCCCTCCCCTCCCCTCCCCTGCCCTCCCCTCCCCTCCCCTCCCCCCCTCCCCTCCCTCCCCCTCCCCTCCCCTCCCTTCCCCTCCCCTCCCTCCCCTCCCCTCCCCTCCCCTCCCCTCCCCTTCCCCCCCTCCCCTCCCCTCCCCTCCCTCCTCCCTCCCCTCCCCTCCCCTCCCCTCCCCTCCCCTCCCTCCCTCCCTCCTCCTCTCCCTTCCCTTCCTCCTTCCCTTCCCTTCCCTTCCCTTCCCTTCCCTTCCCTTCCCTTCCCTTCCCTTCCCTTCCCTTCCTTCCCTTCCCTTCCTTCCCTTCCCTTCCTTCCCTTCCCTTCCCTTCCTTCCCTTCCCTTCCTTCCCTTCCCTTCCCTTCCCTTCCCTTCCCTCTTCCCTTCCTTCCCCCAGTGGTTAAACAATGCTGATATTGAGCTGTGTGCGAATTACTTTAATCAACAGGTGCTTGGGAATAGATGTCCCCATACAAAAATCAGGCTACAGACTGTGACAGTCCCTTCCAAATGCACTAGATTATTATTACTTTTAAAATTTTTGTTGATACTATAGAAAGATACCTCATGGAAAGCTGTTGTTGTGTTTCTGGGTGAATGTCAACAGGCAGCTTACCACATATAGAGGAAAAAAAGATCACAGTCTGTCATTTGAAAGTGCAAGGCAACATCAGTGATGGGTTCAGAGTTTCCAAAAAAGAGGCAAACATGTTTCGCAGCAGTCACCACTGTCTGGATAGCCTCATGGAAGCAGCTGCTTCTGAATATCCTTTTAAGATCATTGAGCCTTGATCCAGCTGTTAAAAATAACAGTGGTTTGTCATCCTCCATAATAATCGGATAAAGCAGGGCAGCGCTGGAGGAACAGTTGCATAAAAAAGCTGTGGTTATATAACAAAACCACACCAACGTTCCTGAGTCTGAGAGATCCCAGGCAGTTGTGTGCAGCAACCTCTGACCACTGCTTTGCAGCTCACAGTGTGACAACCATGTCTGCCGGAGGACTTTGACACCCCTGCAAACAGCTGCAGAGATATGTGCTTTGCACAGATTTGGTGCTCCCTGCCCTTTTGTGAAGGAGGGTCAGAGAAGGAGACCTCACCAGCTGTACCTTGCGATGTGGTCTGTCATCTCAATCTTCTTCTTTGTAAAGATATCCTGGACTTTGAAGCAGAGCAGCTGAGTTGCTGCTCTCCCCTCCCTTCTGCAGTCTCCAGTGGGGCGCAATCACCTCTGGTGTCACTCACAGCAGTCACCTCTCAGAGCTGCATGCCAACAACCACCTGAGATGATGCTCTGCTCTGTGTTCTGCCTCTTCAGGAGAAAAATTATCACCCATCCAAGACACATCCCTGAGGTCACATTTCCGGAGAGATCAGGAGCTCTCCTGCTGCAAAGCACTTAAGCACAAGTTGAAGCGTTTGAGCAGTCCCTCTGGAAGTCAGTAGGACATTTCACACAGCTAAGTGCTTCTCTGGAGTGGTCTCCAACTGAGCCTGAACTTTGCTGTTTTACTTACCATAAGATTACCTAAGGATGAAAGGACGTGAAAACAACTAAAACTTTCCTTTTAAAGAAGCTGAAAACAAAGACAAATATTTCCCATAAAATTTACCAGCAGTCATCTTGGAGAAGCAGTTCTAGAAAAATACAAGACTTATTTCCACAGAGGTTTCCTACAGTATTTTTTCAGTAGCAAACTTCAACTTTTTTTATATACTTGGAACTGCACTATGCATTGCAGTTGGGGTTTGCAGGATGTAAAAATCCAGAGGCAGCTGGCAGAGTAGGAACTATCTTAATTAAGAGAAGTTAATTCAGTTGATCTTAACTGAACGTGTATAGACAAGATGTGGTTTGTTCCACTATTATCTGGTGCCAAGAAAACTCCTGAAGAGTTGAGAGAGAAGGGACTTATCCAACAGAACACCTGATAAATGCATTACACCTCAGGACAGTCTTCAGACTTTGAAGTCACACCAGCTTTGGCTTACACAAAATGCAGCAGAGCTTTGCAATGGTGGGCACTAAGAGGACGTGTTTCTCTTCTCACTTTAACTCCCCTTTTGAGTGCTGACTGTGATTTGAACTGATCTGCTGCGATGAAGGGGGAAATGGCTTCTGTAAGGGCCCTTTTGGTCTTCTGGCTGCTTTGCCATCCCCCACATGACCATGGAAGAGATCCCTGTTTGCAAAGACAGGGTCCACAGCTTCTGGATGTCTTGGAGAAAGATTTTAAAGAAAACTAGTTGATTTTCAAAAGAACCCCAAGGTTAATACTTGGCTATTTATCTTCCTTCAAAAGATGGTCTGATGTTCTGTGATAACCACCCATGGGAGAGCCTGGAGGATGAGTGCCAAAATCTACATTGCTGAGTTTGCAATAGATTTAAAGATCCTTCTTGAAAGAATGACCAATCTAGAATGACCTGTCAAATAAAAGAGGAGAGTAAAATATTGGATATAAGGACAAAGATTTTTACACTAAGTGTAGTGAAGCACTGGATCAGGTTGCTCAGAGAGATGTTGGATGCTCAGAACATTCAATACCAGGCTGGGTGGGGCTCTGAGGTAGCTGTAGGTGTCACTGCAGGGGAGTTGGATAGATAGCCTGTAAAGCTCTCTTCCAACTCAAAAAATTCTGATTCTATGGTCTTCAGATGTGAAACAGTCTTTGGAAGACATTCATCTCCAAGAAGTATCCAAGTGCAAGTTGAGGATCTTCTTAAAAGTTGCTTAAAATACTTGATAAGTCTCATATATGCATCTATATAAGTTGACATATACAGCTGGCAATTCCACCAATGTGTGCATGGAGTGTTGGACTTTGTCTGTGTCTTCAAAGGGACTTCTGAGAACACAAGCCCACCTCAAATAAAACCTTATGGATTTTGTTCTGTCAATATAATGAGAATATACATTGGAATATTTCACATGAGCCTGATATCTCCCTTCATCTTGCCTGCAGTTTTCTATCATCTGGGGTACTGTTTGCTCAACCTATTACAATGCACTCTTGATTTCAGTCCCCAGCTTTGAGACCTTGGTGCATTTTCTTCCCACAAAGAATCACAATATAAATCACTAGGTCAGGGAATAATGAGCCCAGTATTCTTAAAAAACCTACCACACACAGGCAGGATATCGACTGATGATTCAGCAGGTGATGGGGATGTAATAAAGGGACTTTTCTTCCTTTAATTTTTGCTGAAAAGTGAAAAAAAAAAAAGAGCAAGAGAATTAGATTTCTGAGAGAAGAGTCCTAGCTCCACTGGGCTTTAGTTCTCTGGAACCGCCTGGCAGACTTAAGCATAGAGAGCTGGAAAAAAGCTAATAGGATAAATAAACTGGTGAAAGACTCCAGCTTGGCTTTATCTTTCCATTCTAAAAATTAGATTATATATGGTTCTACCACCACGTAAATAATAGATATTGAGAAAGGGCTGAATTGCTGGTCTGTGACCTGAACAGAATGTAGGAACCTCTCGTTTCTAAACCCTTCTCTGTCATATCTGTTTGCCTGTGACTATAGAGACAAATATTCAAAGAAGTACAAACACAAAGGCCAGAGGGGACAATTAGAGTCACCTTGCTGAACTGTTGCAAAACTCCTATGAGGCCATTTTGTCCTGTAATTTCTGCAATGAGCTAGCATGTTTATTGAGGGAATGAGGGTCACTGTGGACAAAATTGGGGCAAACATGTCTGATAAGGGAAAATAATCGTATTTTGTTGTACTCTTTTGTACACAATACAATTGTACTCTTTTCTTTCTCAAATTAGAAGATAAAGAGCCTACCGTACCTGCAGTGGAAGGCAGTGAGGTGTTCTCCTGAACAGGATGCAGGCCTTGTCTTCTGAGCAGCATCTTGCATGTGGTGAAGGAAACCTCCAGTTCCTGCTCAGACCTTCATCTGAACAGAGTCTTTGTCTGTAGCAAGCTCATTCTTAAAACTGGCAACCTCCAGACCCAGACTTAGCCTGGACAGACCACATCACCGGGGATTTGTGTGCAATCTCCACCTGTCAGTCCAGCAGAAATCTAACAAGATATTGAGATTGGAAGTGCATAGAATAAGCAGTTCTTGCATAAGGAAGGGAAATTAAAGAGCTAATCTTTCTTGTTTCTTATCATTATTTTTTTTCCAGCATGTTTGTAAAAGTTAACAGATATCACTGTGGAGTCTCCTTCTCTGGAGATATTCAAGACCTGTCTGGGTGCCTACCTGTGTGACCTGAGGTTGGAAACCTGCTTTAGCAGAGGGGGGAGGGTGGATTCAATGATCTACAGAGGTCTCTTCCAACTCCTATGATTGGTTGTGTAATTCTGCAATCATTTCCCATTTCCTGCAAAAAGAGCAGGGAAATTTATTGGATAGCAGACAGGTGGAGCTTGGAGTAGCAGAGATGAAAATATTCTGACCAAGAAAAGTAGTATGCTTTGGATTTTAAAGGACTCCATGCACAGATGTTGAGGTATATGAAGGAGCTGGGTGGCTGTAATCTGCAGTAGCTTTGTTTAATTTGATACGTATTTGAAAACCCATGGAATTCCCCTTTCTCCAAGTAAGAGCTAGGTACTTCAAAAAGCTGTTCACCTCCCTATTTGCAGAAGTTTTCTTCCCTGATACAAACAAAACAGAAAAAAGAAACAACAAAAAACCAACCAAACCACCCCGAGACCACACACACACACACACACACACAAAACAGTGAAAATTAAAGCAACACAAAGACAGAGCTCCTCAAATCTAAAACATGTACAACCTCCTCCAAGAAAAAAAAAATAAATTAAAAATTAAATGAACCAATCAGAAATAAATGCCACAGAAGAAAGAAGGCATTTTTACTGTTTGTTTTTACCCTAGCCCTGTGTTTTCCCCTCATATTTTACATTCCCTTCTACCTGCTGCTCTCTTATCTGCAGCTCATTCTCTCTCTTCTGTTTGACCGGAGGTCAAATGTATCATTTATTTCCACAATATCCTTCAGCATTTTGCATTTCTCTGTGAAGTTGTCAGCCAGCTTTCTCTTTACCCGAGATTAAAGGAGGTTGTTTTTCATGCTGTTTTGAGCAAGAACAGTGTGAAAATCTGCAAATCCCTCCCGTACATTCTCACGCCAGTTTTGCTGCAGCACCTGTTCCTCCTCACTTCCAGCCTCCAGAGTTTCTGCAGTGTTGGCCCTTCGTATGCCAAGGGAGAAATGCACTTTTACACTATTTATAGGTTGTGATTGCATCCAAGTGACCCTGAGAAAGATACCGATATACTCTGAGACAAGAGAGCGAGATGACAGATAGCACACTTGAAATACCTGAATCCCCATTCAGCACCTCATGCTCTGCAGAGGAGCTCCATTCAAAATAAACTCAGACTTCCCTCCAAGGTGAGCAGAAGGGGAACGTGGTATCAATCCTCTGTTAGCTCCCATGATTCAGGCCAATATCTTCTGCGTTTACAATGTGCATGGAATGGCACAAACAACTCATTGTTTACAGCTGTTCTAAAAACTGTAGGCTGGTTGAAAGGGAAATTTTTCAGTGATACTACCTCATACACTAACGCCAATTAATAGAAGAGTAAAAGCAAATACTGAGCCCAGATAATTACAGTAATGAGACTGAGCACTCAAAATGGCTGCTGCAGGAGGAAAACATTGTAGAGAAGATTTCTGTGGTAAGCAGACAGATGGAGCTGAAAGAGAAAATAATATTGTCTGGACTGTGAGGAAGAATTAAAAAGTAAAGTTAGAAGGGAGGTGACAGCAGCGATGAGTCCCATGGATTGACTGCAGTGTCTGAACCATTTTGTTTTGATTTGATTTGGCCTGGAGCTTCCAACTGGTTTGTTTGAAACCCCCCAGCTGCTGACAGGCAGGGACGGGGAGCAATTCTCTCATCTGCAGCTCACTGTGACTCACGATTTTATAGACCTCTCCCATACTTCCTCCTTAAACTGTTTCCTCTACACTTGTGGCTTCATGGTTGCTGATCTCAGTTATTTCTCATAGAGAAGCTGCCTATTTCTACAAATCACCTTTTTCCTTCCCCTTGAACACATTCCACATCCACTGTAAGTACCTAATAGATCAGAATCATACACAGTGTCTACTTACTTGTGTACAAAAGATCTGTTCTTTGCCTTTTTTCTCTGTTTCTTCTCTAATAATATATTTTTTTCTTTTTTTTCTTCCTTTGTTTTTCTTCTCATATGTTATTTTTTTTTTTATTTTATTTTTTATTTTTTTTTTTTCCCTCTTTCTCCTTATTTTTGGAGCAGGAAGGGAGAAGGGTAAACATCTCTTTATAATTGAGCTGCTGTTGCCAGTAAATTATCTAAGATTTGGCATGAGTAGAGCCACTAGGGAAAAAGGTGCAGAAATGAGATTGCCCAGAGCAAGACATGCTGATCAGACATACTGATCTTCTGGGGAAAGGTCTAGCAGAGAGGAAGGCTCTCTATCATACAATCATAGAATCATTAAGGTTGGAAAAGACCACTAAGATCACTTAGTCCAACCAACAACCCATCCCAACCATGCCCACTAAATCACATTCCTCAGTGCCACATCCACTCTCTTCTTGAATGCCTCCAGGGACGGTGATGATACCACCTCCATGGGCAGCCTGTGCCAATGCCTCACCACTCTTTCTAAGAAATTTTCCTAATATCCAACCTGAACACCGCCCCACCACCACCACCATCCCTGATGCAACTGAAGGCCATCAACTCTCATCCTATCACCAGTTACCTGGGGAAGAGGCTGACTTTTCAGAGAGCTGTAGAAATAATAATAAAGTCTCCCCTGACCTCCTATTCTTCAGACACTAGACACCAGCCTGGGTGTCCAGAACAGGCTCTCTTGCCTTCACACTTTTCACTGTCTTTATCCTCTTCGCTCCTCTGTCCCAAGCAAGTAGTAGATGCATGACAGCCCATTGGTGATGGAGAGTTTATGGAAAGAGCTAATTGCTGTCTTTGCTTTGTTTAGATGTACAAACAGGCCATCACTTACAGTCATTACCCACTCACTACATATCTCACAGACCATTTCTATTCTCCGTGCACTAAATATGTCACAGGCACTGTATTTGTCACTAATCGTACAATGGTCTACACAGGCCTGCTAGTAATTTGCTAATATAAAACATGGGACTTTGGCTTTATCTCAACTTTCCAACTGTTACTGAGGCAGTTAAATTTCCTATCTGTTTAATAGGAACCATAAGCTACATTTTCTGTCTTTTTTATGAAACTATGTATGAATAACATCAATGTCCATGTTATGACATTGCAGTTTGTTTTAATAATGATAAGATTACTGAGTGCAGTTCTGAAAAAAAGAATGGCCATTTCTCCCAGGCTTACTCAAGGTTTTTTTTGGCTCTACTTTTCCTTGTCTTTTTGGCTTGTGACCAAGTTAAACTGCATTTTGGAATTGCTCATTTAATCTTGCATCAGTGTATGACGTTTGTGGCAGCAGAAGATTAAACAAAGAAGTTAAAAACTGAAAAAATAAATAAAAAATAATAATTCAGAAGTTCTTCTCCAAACCTCATTTACACCAAGGCAGCAACAACAAAAGCAGAAGAGCTGAATGGCTACTAACAGCAAGAACCAACGTCCTGATGTATACAAGAAAATATTGCAGCCATTTGTTCCAGAGAGCTTATTGACCAGTGGCTTTGCCACATCTTCGCAGCCAGGATATCAGCTTTTTAATTTCTTCACTCTCCTTCTGGACCACATACATAAAGCCAAAATGTGATTCAGCTCCTGCTGTTCCTTGGGTACTGTACAGGCTGGGGAGCTGTTCCGGCTAGCAAAATGCCTCAAAAGACACCATTCAAACCAGTCATCATTGCATTTCCATATGGAATGTACTAGCCATGAAGCTGTCACCCCTGCCAATGTGAAGACATCTGTTCTCATAAAGGCTATTTTGCACATAAGTTTCAGAAAGCACAGGTATGTAACAACACTACTTCCATCTGATGATTTCCTGTGAATAGTCCAAATGACAACTCAAATGCATCTATGCCAGCTGCCAACCTAAATTAATGTACAAAAGAAAACTGATTGTAAATTCTCATTAGAGAAAGGTGACAGCACTTCATCTTGAGTTCCTCAAGCCTGGTCTGGGCTTTGTAATTCCCTACATGTCATTAGGCTACATTCTATGGTTTTATCCTATGGTTTCCATGAGACTGCACAAAGAATCAAGAATCAAGAATCCCACCAGGAAGAGTCCTGAGTCTGTGCCAAGAAGGCTGGGGCACCCGCACAGTGCCAGTCAGCACTGTGCAATCTAGAGGTGCAGAAAGCCATGCAAATGCCAAGCTATTCTTGAGTCAACAGTTAGCTGCTTCTCGGGAAGGCTAATTTATTTAGGTAGGCTCTGCTGAAGTGGTAGTAAAATATCTTGTTCCAGAAAAAACAGACAGTTCAGGTCCAGGGTGTGGTGAGATTGAGTTTCTCTGAAGCAGCTCTCCAATGTAAACATGGCATGTAAGCATGGATAATATATCCAGACAGATGAGGGGAGGCTGTAAAGATAAGGAGCTCAGGAATGGTCTGTCCTTCTCTCTTACTGCAGAGTAAGTCAGTGAGCAAAATTTAATTGCACTAACTTGCAACCTAGCCAGAGAGCTACATGGGCAGTACTGTACCTCTATCCATCACTTCAGTGTCTGATACAGAAGTCTTACTGAGACTAAACTAGAGACTACTGGGACTATTGATGCCCCATCCCTAGAGATGTTTAAGTCTGAGTTGTATGAGGCCCTGGGCAACCTGATTTAGTGTGTGGCAACCCTGCCCATGTCAGGGGGGTTGGAAACAGATGATTTTTAAGGTCCTTTCCAACCCAAGCCATTCTATGATTTTAAATACTGTAAAACAGCTGCTGTTTCTTTTTGGACATCTGGAGAAGGGTTATCCATCAGTTAAATGTATTCCTGTGTAGGTCATGCACTGATTTCCTAGCCTGAGGCTGTAAACCCACCTTGTCAGCCTGGAATCTTGAACTGTCCTGTCCTACAGCTGACCAGGTTGGTGTGACAACAGTCTAGGTTTGCCAGCAGAGAACTCAAAGCCTGACCTAATTTGCCAGGTTTTACAGATTAGATTTTCTGTCTTGTCAAAATTCTTCTGCAGCCAAGCTGCTACTAGCATCTAATATATTTAAAACTATATTGTACTGTGGTCAATAGCATGGAAGTACTCAGTCATGTCATGCCAAAAAGGGTTAGAAAATGAATAAGGTAAAGGTACCAAGAAAAATGACTTCTTTTTTATCCTGTAATTATTTGAAAGACTTAAACTTTTTTGAGGGTGCTGAATGTTGGTTTTAAAGTGTTGCCTAGATATGAATGCAAAGGAGGAAACCACTCAGCTTGGAGTCAGGACAGAAGATTCAGATGGCACGACTCTAACAAACACCTCTCTAAATGCACACATGCACATGTAGAAAAAGCTATAGTATCCCTAGTCCCTGGTTAAATCCACTTTGAAACTACCCAGACATGGTATAAAAGACAAGCTTCCAGTGCTGAGCATAGAACCTGTTTTCACAGAATCACAGAATTGTAGAATTGTTTGAGTTGGAAGAGATCCTCTAAAGTCATCTAGTCCAACTCCCCTGCAGTGAGGGACACCCACAGCTGGATCAGGTGCTCAGAGCCCCCTTCATCCTGACCTCGAGTGTCACCAGGGATGGGGCATCCACAACTTCTCTGGGCAATCTGTTCTTGTGCTTTACTACCCTCATTGTGAAACACTTTTTCTTTATATACAGACTAAATCGCTCCCATTTTATTTTGAAACTACTTCCCCTTGTCCTCTCACAACAGACCCTTGCTAAATGTTGTTGCAGCACAAATGGCAGTTCTCCCAATATTCTATCTGCCCAAAGCTTTCAAGATTATGATTTGTTTTTCTATTTTTTTTCTTTCCCCCATCTTATTTGCTTGTGCCTGTGTATCTGTAAGTCATGTTTGTGCTGCTCCCAGTTACCTTTCAAATCTGCATGCAATGTGGTAGAGAATCACCGTTCGAATGAGTGCTGTCAGAGAGAGGTAAATCAAACATCTCTCTCTTGGCCTTCAGCAATGTCACCATAATAGATGGGAGACATCTTTCTCCATGGCTTTGCAGGTTGATATTTTGCATTTAACAATGTGTTTTGATAATGCTCATGCTGTACTCCATAGAGACAGTTTTCTACCATGCTCTTCAATGTAGGGGCAAAAAGTAATAACCTCCAAATGAACATCACAGAATTAATCTAAAATTTCCAAATCTTCAGTAGTAAAAATAATATAACAGAATTTGAAGACAGAACTGAAGGGGATATTTATCAGTGCATTTAACACAATCACTAGGTAGTTACTAGCCAGAATACAGAACCTGTTTTTGAACTCAAAGCTTTATTCTTGCCTTATACTTCTATATCAAGAAACTTTCAGAGAATGTCTGATGGGAAAGATCCATACTGAGCCAGACAAGGTGTGATGTTGCAGGTCCAGCAAATACAGACAGAAACTTTTCCTTGCTCTTTTTTCTTTGGATGTCCAGACCCTGGCACCTAATGTATGAGGGTTGTTCCAAAAGTAACGCCCCCTATTTTATCATCTTGGCCCATAACGTCAAAGCTGAATGTTGGTGGTATTGCAGTAAAGGATGAACCTTGGTTGAGCCAATTTTCCATTACATTTTGTTGCTGTGTGACAGATGGCAGCAGATGGGCAGTCTGACAAAATGGTGTCAGACATGAAAGTGCTTATGAAGAGAAGTTGTGCCATTGCATTCCTCCATGCAGAAAAAATTTACACCCACTGACATTCATCAATGCTTGCTGAGCATTTATGGAGACCAAACAGTGGATGTGAGCACAGTGATCAAATCTGCTGGTGCAGATTTTTACGAGCACGTCATGCAGGCTCTTGTTCATCACTGGTGAAAACGCACAGCTAATGGTAACTATGTTGAGAAATCATGTTTTGTAGCTGAGAATTCGCTCTTTCAAATAGTGTTATTGTACTCTTTGTATCCGTTTTAGTTTTCATGGAAAGAAATAAGAGTCATTACTTTTGGAGCAACCTATGTAATTCTCCCTTTTGCTCTTATCTGCCTTCCACCTGCCCCTCTAGGAGATGATAGTATTGCCATGGGCCCTACATCCTATGTGCAGGTCTTGTGAGATGTACTGGATTAGCTGAATATTAGGAGGAATATCCTGAGTTGTCTAAAAGGGCAGTAGCTACCTGTGTGAAAGCCACAGTATCTCACCGCAGATGCCTTGCAAATGGTGACACAGTTGCACAGACCACTCTTTTGCCTCCCACAGTACTGGGATACCCTGAAAGTGCATGTGATTTCTGATCACTGAGAACAGCACCATGATGACAGTCGCTTTGTATGACATTTCATGACATTTCCTTATTCATTTCTGGGCCATCCTTTCAGAATCCTGTGTGGGATGCAGAATAGTTCTGCTCTTTACTTTCCCAGCACACAGTCATGTCTTTCTTAGCCTTTTATTTTTTTCACTGCTTTGAACAGGAATTGCATGTGCAATGATTTGTGCTTTAGGGGAAAGTGTGATGGTTAAAGTCATATTTTCTAATTGACATTTGCATCATCCTGTTAATCATCATTTGTAATATGCTATTGTATTTAAATGATCATAATTATAAAAAAAAAAATATATTTGGTCATGAACTTTCTGGAGTTTGCCAGCACATTACCACTAATTAAGTACGTTATTTGGTATAGGCCTGACAGCTGGCATACACCTAAAGGAGCATTTATTTCCCACTATTGCTGGTGTTGCCATTGTAAGTTGTTTCAGAAGAAACATTTTAAAATTCCCTTATTAAACAAAGTTTGCCTCCAAGCAGAAAACTCTTTTGTTGTTCCTGGTTCAACAAAACAGGCAAAAGGAAAAACAGGCAAACAAGAGACAAAAAAGAAGGATGATGTGGCAGTTAATGTAGCAGTTGTGTAACCTTTGCTTCTCTTCCTCTTCCAGCTACAATCTTTTCACCGCCTTTAACAGTTGCTATTTAAGAAATTCAGGTTCTCTTGCCCTAAACTGCCCTGTCTAAGCTCTGTTAAATGAACGTCTCATTGCCTCAGTAACTCTTCTGTCTGACAGGAAAGAATTTTGTCAGAGAGATGCAGAAAACGATGGTTTTTCCAAAGCAAAGTGTATATTTCCTGGGGAATGACAGTGTGCTTTCCACTCCCAGCTTCAGCAGCCATTTGAAACTATTTCTGCAGATTACCACATTCTACATAACATGTGCGTGAGGAAGGTTTAATTAACTGAAGTGTATAAAGCACAAGGAGCTCATCAGATAAAGGATGCTATTTAATTGCAAAACCAGAATATACGATGACTTCTTGTTGTTATTGTTTTTAATAGCATCATTATTCAGACATTTTTTTGTGGCTCACCATCCCTCTTCTGGTTGTTGATGAGTTAAAGAGAGTTCCATTCACTGTCCGCTCATAGTTCTGTCTTGGTTTCTTCCTACTGCTTATTTTCTCCTTGAGCAGTAACTGACTTAGAAAAGCAAACAGATTTAAAAAGGGGAAATTGGCCTAAATATTTCAAACTCCAAAAAAGACAAAAGAAGAAAGAGACATAAAGTAGAGAAATTAAATGTCCTGATGTGTTGAAAGCAGAAAGTTTTCACAATTTTCTTTGCCTGTACTACTGCAGTTCAAGGGCTTGGATCAATCATTCACTGGCTCCAGTAGGATTTTGGTTGGGCCTTACATGAAATTCAATTGCCTAATGAGCTCTCAGGAAGGGCTATGAGCTGTGCAGGCAGGATACAGAGACAGACTCTTGTAGATCTCAGATTAATACAATGAACAAAACCTTCACAGGCTTATAGCCACAGAGTTCTGCTTCACAGGCAGAATAGCCACAGAGTTCAAACAAGGACACATTTCACCATCAAAAGTATGAGAACCATGTGCTCTTTCAATTTGGGCCCAAATTTCTGAGGAAAACAAATCTTACAGTTCCCATCTTGCAGATTTCGAGACAAGGGAGGATCAAATACTGAGTGTCCTTCTGTATGTGCTTATAACATCTGTGCTGTGAGACCTGGAGCATGCTTGAGACCTGCATACATCCCTGTATTCAGCTGTCAAGTAACTTTAGAGGAGCATCTACCTGAAACTATGACTGTGGGGTAAACAAATGAGTGGATCTATTTCATCTATGACTCTGCAAATGCCTTTAAGCCTACACAGCTATGACTTAGTGAATGCCTATAAGCCTGCATGCAGTGATCACCTGCAAAGATATGGCTGGATAGACAAAATGCGAGAGATGCTCATTAAGGAGTAGTTTTTGGTGTTTTTCTTCTCCTCACCTTGATATCTTTTGTCCTCATACCTACAGTTTGTGACCAAGATGAAAACTGCTCCAAGGTCCTTCTGCTTCTCTGTGCCTCTATAGTGACAGATGATGTATTTTCCTTTCTGAGTATTTACAGATGAGGTTAAATATCTTGTAGATGGAACAAGAGATAATGGCCTTAAGTTGCACCAGGGGACGTTCAGGTTAGATATTAGGAAAAGTTTGTTCTCAGAAGGAGTGGTGAGGCGTTGGAACAGGCTGCCCAGGAACGTGGTGGAGTCCGTGGAGGTGTTCAAGGAATGGGTAGATGTGGCAATGAGTTACATAGTCTAGACTGGTCATAGGCCTGGTAGGGATGGTAGGACTAGACTTATTGGTTTTTCCAATAGATTTTCCAGAGTTTTTCTATGATTCTGTGATTCTATGATTCAGATAATGTAAAACAGAGAGTGTGCTGTTTTACTACAAGAGCATGTCTTAATGCATGCACCATAATAACTAATAAAAAATCTCCTCTGGTTTACCTTTATTCTTCATCCCTTATCCATTGTCTTCCTGCAGCAGAGGTGAGGCAGCCCCATGTCTTTGTAGCCCTAGCAGCACGGCCCCAGCATGCTCCAGGTGCATTCCATCAAGTTCCTTATCCAAATGAAAAGCTGAAGTGGCTTTTCTGTGTACGAAGGATTGAAACCAGATCCTGTTATTAAATTTGCTAAATGGGGACATAATGATTTATGAAGGAGATAGCAAACCCTGAGAAAGAATTTGGTAATAGCAACACTAGTTGAAAAGCAGCATGGTGCAGGCTTCAGAATTTAATGATCTGTTAAAAACAAAACACAACAAAATAAAAACAGTAAACAAAACTGCTAAATGTGAATCAGATTAAAAGTTTAACTTTTTTCCTAATGAGTTCAGCAGCCAAGAAAAGGACTGAAATAGGATTCATCTGATACAGTCAATAATAAGAAGAGACAATATCATTCTAAAACTGTGCTTGAGCAGTTCAAAGCCATGTAGCATATTTAAGCACTCACCACTACTGCTAGCAGATGTGTAACTAAATCCTGGGCATCGCTCTGGAAAGCAAAAGAAAAAAAATAATTCATCTCCACAGCTGCTCATTTTTTGGGAATATTTATGACAAAATTCAAAGGATACTGAAAGTTTTTGGTGGTTATATTGAGCACTGGATGGCCTTAGCACCTTTAGAAAGGTTGGCATTTTGATTCAAGTTGTAGACAGTTTGTGTGGTAAGAAAAAGGTTTTCAAGAAAGGTGTAGATGTGGCATTGAGGGACATGGTTTAGTGTCAAGGTGGTGGTGATGGGTTGATGGTTGATCTTGTGGTCTTTCCAACCTTAATGATTCCATGATTCTAAGCCTTCTAATTTCAGGATAATAGAGGGAAGAATTGTTACTCTCCACAGTACTCTGCAGTGAATTGATGCCACAGTGAAGTTGCAACAGTGAATGCTACAATCCAAATCAGGGCTGAATGAATAAAAATGAAGACCCAGAGCTCCACACGAGCTGACTGTGTGAACCCTCTCAAACCTTCCTCTGATCCCCTGGGAAAACAGACAGCTCACAGAGCCATTCTGCACAGGAAAAGAAACCCAGACTGTGATATCTTATCATGGGAGGACTCAGAGGGGGACTCAGAGGAAGCTGTAGCTCTGAGACAGTAACCATGTATTGCTCTCAGCTATAATAATGCCCAGCAACACACATAGAGATGTAGCTCTGGTCTCCCTCTGACTCAGGCAGAATGGCTATGATTAATCAGACTTGCTCCTGAAAAACAGTGGTGGCCCACCACAAGTCAACGGATACATTTCTATGGGTTTTTATTGTTTTTCTTAGGATGGCAGGATCTCCTCCGCTGCATTCCTTTGCTTCTGTGGCTTTTCTATCACTAGGCCATCATCAGTATTGCGGCATCATTTATTTCCTCTACTTTTTCGTATTCCTCTAGGTTTATTTTATTTCTCCAGCCACTCTGCACTGTATAATAATGTGAGTAAAAGACAATATTTACTTTTGCAGTGCTACCTGCCCCGAGAGCAGGAAGGCATCCTGTGTAGCAGCTGTGGGCACTAATTCACCGCAACTGCAGTCTGCTTTCGCAGCATCAGCTACATTTCTTTTCCATATGCTAACTCCCTTTTAGCTTAATTTTCCCATTACCCAGCAGTAACACTGAGCAACTGTGTTGGGCTGTATTCAAATGCAAATTAATAACCCCTTCTGTCCATTAGCTCCGCTGTTTCTTGTCTAGCCAAAGCAACTGGAAACCATGAGGAGTGCAGTTCAGCGGTCGGACAGAGGGGCCCTGTCTGGGCTGGGACTGCTGTTCATCCCAAGAGCAGACACAAAGCAGCAGGCTGTCGGGAGGAGAGGTCCTTCACCAAGACGTTTCCTGTTAAATAACCCCCGGACCCCACGCTGTCGGCAGATGCTGCAGCTCTCTGAACGCCTGTGTTTGAACATATGCAATTCATACAATGCCTGTGCTGTGCTCTAGATTGGAAACATCCACGAGATTGGCACGGAGAATCCCTGAAGCAGGGAAGGAGAGCTGAGGGGAAGGGAGGTGTCACTGTGAAGCTGTATGACTCCAGTCTTAGGCATCGTTAACGAGCCAGACTGGTAAGATAGAGAAACCTATAAGCAAAGTAGCCTGGCACAGAGCAAGATACCCAAAACAAGGGATATAGGCATGAATGCTGACAGTTTGAGAGAAGGGGAAAGGAGAGATGGGGAGAGGACAAAAATAAATAGAGGAAAAACATATGGTTTCTGTCACTGATCTCTCTCTTGCAAGACCACTTGGGACTCGAAATGCCAGCCACACACTGGGAGGAAAAAGTGCTGTAATTCCTCTGCAGTGTTACCCAGAAAATGAAGCTCCACCCATGTGAGTCACCAAACCCAAAAGGGCTGATACATTTCTTCATGCCTGTGTAACTCTGAGCTCCATCTGAATTTGTTTCCACTTTGATGCTTAATTTTCTGTCACCTACTGGTCTCACCTTTCCCTTTCATCACAGTGTGTGTGTGTAAATAGCATTACCCCATGCTAGGCAGATCTCTTGTTTTACAAATATTATGGACTTCATAACTGTCTGTGTTTTGTTTGTTTCACCTGTTATTATTTGCAAAATCTTTTCGTTTAAGCTGATAGTTTCTCTCTGAAAACCTCAAGAAATAAGGTGATACATGAATAGGAAGGGCATCCTTCACTTACAGGGCTTCAAAGAATGAGAAGGAACAAAGCTGGGAGGCAAACTTACAATGCTTGAACCCATGCTGCGATGAGTTAAAGTTCAGTTGCTGGAGAAGGCGTGCCTGTGTGGACAGAGTGCTTTGGTTAAAGACAGTTAAGTACCACTTCTCCCATTCCACAGCTCCAACTGGCCGGGTTAGGTAAACAGCCATTCAATCAAGAGGCATCAAAGCATCAAAGAGAGCATCCCCCTCTCAAAGCAATCTCTGCAACAGTGTTCAGAAATCTCAGATTGTACACACTGTGGAAAGTTATGTGCAGAATGACTTGTACACCAAATATGAATGGGTAAAGGTATGTAACTCATGTTTGGATAATGAATGAACAAAAGATACTTGTAATTATTTCACAAATAGAAAGGGAAGAAAATACTTGCCATGAAAAATTCATTGCTGGTAGGAACCCTAAACCTTAGACTTCATGATAGACGAAAAGATAGTAGTTGAAGTTTTCCACTTCTGAGTTGCTCAGAATATTGCTTACGTTTGCACATAAGATCATTTCACGTTCTGTTCTTCCAGTGCAGAATAATAAATGTGTCAGCCCAGGTATCTGTTGAAACTCAGCTATCTGCAAGATGTTGCCATGGAAAGAGCCTATTGCACATGAGTTTTTAACTATGGAGATTGTTCTGGAAATTGTACTGTTTGTACAGGACTTCGCCTTTTTGATCCCTTTGGAGAGAGTGAATTCCGTGGCAGATCAGTGCGTTGCTTAACTTTAGGCACACAAAAAGCAAAGGCAATGCTCCTTCAGCATGGACATGTGACACCAGGCAAGGAGAGGCTTTGTTACAAGTGATGAAAACACATTTTCTGGGCAAAGATGTGAGCAACGAATCCAACGGTGACTGAAAGAAATCTGACAAATGTTACATGAAGCAGATCAACTTTCAACTCTGACCTACCCACAAAGGGCAGTTACAAACTAAAGGCAGGAAAAAACCCTTGTCCAGTTAGCCTTTCTTATCTGTTAAGAGGTTCAGCAACTGAGCTACAGCTTTGAAGCTAACCAAATGATGAGCCTGCTAAAACTGATTAGAGCAGGCTTGTATCTATGAAAACAGAGCTGGCAATGCAGTGCTCTGAAGAGGAAATAGCTGGAAAACCGAGGCTGTGGAATCACAAAGAAGCACGTGGATCCTCTCAGTGAGCTGCAGCAATGAGGGCAAATGAAGTGCAGGAGTATTTAATTCAACTGAGTGTGCATGCAGTGTTGCTCTTGCCATTTGCATTTGCAGTGTTTTCCATTCTGCAGCTCAAAGCTCTCTGTGCATCCTGAACCCCCAAGGTGCCTACGGTTCTGAGCCTCATCTCTGGCAGAAGTTGGTGCCGAATATGTCAGATGAATTGCAAAAAAACTCATAATGAACAATAATGGAATAACAGGCCAGAGGGAAAGTTTCTGCCTAATAGCCAGTGATTAGTTCAATAAAAGCAGAGCATAAAACAACAAACACAGGAAGAAAATTGGCAGCAGGATTAGCCCTGCTATTACTCTGGAGATCCAGCTACCAAGAGCCAAACAGAGCAGCAGTGGTACCCACTGAAATCAATGACATTTATTCACATCCTGTGGCAGCAGAATGGAATCCCCTATCTACTTTCCTCAGCAGTGCTGTTGCAATGAGATCAGTGAGGGTGAAGCATGTGTACATCTGTAATTCTCGCTCTCGGTTTGAGTACACTTAACTGTCATGACAAACTGTGAAAACATTGCCAGTCTATAAAAGTCTGCAGGTCTCTGTCAGAGGTAGATACAGAGCCAAAGGCTGTGTGCAAATGTTGGGACTGTTTGCTCGCCTCCACTCCTATTTCATCTCCTGCTGGCAGATCAGTTCATTCAATGAATCACCCTCAAATGCAGTTACTTGTTCTCTATTGTATTTTGGGGTAGAAATTGTCTATTCATTCCAGTTTCCTGTCCTGTCCTGCACACCCAGCTACCATGTCAGGGTGTGGAGAAAGTCAGATATGTAGCCAGGATTAGGGCTAATTAAATTTTCATAGAATCACAGAATCATAGCATCGTAGAAAAATCAAGGTTGGAAAACACCACTAAGATCAACAAGTCCTACTGCCAGCCCATCATCACCATGCCCACTACATCATGTCCCTCAGTGCCACATCTACGCCATTCCTGAAATCCTCCAAAATGATGACTCCACCACCTTCCTTGGCAGCCTGTGCCAATGCTTCACCACTCTTTCTAAGACATTTTTCCTGAGATTTAACCTGAACCTCCCCTGGAGCAACTTAAAGCCATTCAACCCCTCTTGTTCTGTTGATAGTTACCCGGGAAAAGAGGCCAACCCCCACCTTGCTAAAGTATGTGTACTTGAATTATGAATGTAATTTGTTTAATGCAATTTGGTACCAGGAAAGAGACAGGCAGATTAGAGACTGGGAAAAAGGTATGGGGAGAAGACCCTTGATTTCTATCAAGATTCTTCAGCAATCCATTCCCTTCTTCCAGCCATGTTACCTAATCTCCTTGGAATGTAGAGGTTCTCACACAACTCTTATCTGGTGAGTTAATGGGAATTACAGAGAGGAGGAAAAAGTAAAAAAAAAAAAGGAAAAACTTCACTGATCTGGTATGAGAAGGGAAATTCCACTTTATCTTGCAACAGATTTGTTATAGAGCTAGCCTGGTTGTGCTGGCAACTCTTTCCTTTAAATATTTATTTTAACAAGAATAACTAAACTCATGTAAACTCTTCTGGAATGAAAGTTTTGGTCTTGTTCAGCCTAATCCTTCCTAGTACTGACAGGTTAACTAATAACTGGTATAAACTATATCTCAAGTGGTAAATTTGCTTCTCTAAACAGAGCAAAAAAAAAAAAAAAAAAGTACTACCAATATTTTCCTGGTGTAGTCAAATCTAATTTTTTTCTGCTACAGTAAAAGGAAAAAAATTATCCTTATGTTTTTTTCTCATTACACATTTTATTCTCCATATTTTGAACTTTCAAGTCAAATCTGGATCTAGGTTTAGCTGAGCCTCGTTATGTGCTCTCCTTAGAATGATCTGAGCAACTGTTTGCCCTGTCTTTTGTCTACAGTGAATATCTCTGACACTTGTGCTCTTCTGAATCTATGCCCCTTTTTAATCCCACTTCTTTTCCCATTGCCAAGAAAGCTTTGACTTCAGACCCTGTGCTCCAGCACATCCCTTTAGCTCTGACATCCTCAGATCCAAAGCCCAAGAAAGTTCACTTCCCAGGCAAGTTCACTTCCCATCAAGACTAGTCCTCTTGCCCCAAAGGGAAACTCCCAGCATTTTCAGAGCCAACACAGTTATAGAATATCCCGAGTTGGAAGAGACCCAGAGAGATCATCAAGTCCAATAAAAAAGGAGGATTGGGGAAGTGATCATCCCTCTCTACTCAGCTTTGGTGAGGCCACATCTTGAGTAGCGCATTCAGTTTTGCACCACATGCTACGCCAAAGGCATTGAGGTCCTGGAGTGTGTCCAGAGAAGGGCAACAAACCTGTGCAAGGTCTGGAGCACAAGTCTTATGAGGAGTGGCTGAGGGAACTGGGATTGTTTGATCTGGAGAAGAGGAGGCTCAGGGGAGACCTTAATGCTCTCCAAAAGGAGGTTGTGGTGAGATGGAGGTTGGCCTCTTTTCCTAGATAACTAGCAATACAACTCTCACGTTTAATGTGAATCTGAACTGAATTAATTTTTTTTTCATAATCTGGAAAATATTAGACTGCATGAAAATTATCTCTGCTCAGTCAAGAGAGTTTCCGCTGAGGAGGTTGCTTGTGTACAATTTGCTTTATAATGTTCCCCTTTATCTTGGGGCAATTCTGTCAATTAACAAGTATGTTATTAAAGTTAAACTTAAAAGGAAAGAGCAGATTCCCAGTGGCAGTCTACTTAGTTTTAGCTGTTCTCTCTTTGTATCAGGGTACCACAGCGGGCTATATCTACATTAAAAGGGAAGATCTGAATGTAGTGATGCAAGCATACCAGACAGAAGTGCCTGCTCAACTAGATAATGAAACATACTCATCATCCGCTGAATCTACATCCAGCCAAAGTGGAATATGGAATATTTGAGGTGGCTGGACACCTGTAAGCACGTGAAATGTCAGAGTGAATATTGCAACCTGGTCTAGCTAGATGTCTGCTGGTTTAGCTATACATTGCTGCTACATCAACATTTCCTGGTAGAGATGCTCCTTGCACTGGATTTTTAGTGACTTGCTTTAATGATTTGCCATAGGCAAGAGCTAGTTAAACATACTTTGACTGGGAGAATTTTGAAACAAAATTTGGAAATATAAATGAGGATAAGGACCAGATTTCTACCACAAATAAATTCTGGATAGTCTACTCTAAATTTCAGTAAATGAATAATGACTGTAAAGGAAAATTTACTTTTTAATTTGGGGTATGTTGTATGAAACTTGATGCAGAATCCTTCCTTCCCTTTCACAGGCTATAATAATAGATATTTTTTTCCCAAACATCTAGTCGCCATACAAACAGAAATAACTCTTCCTTTGACTCTTGCACAATACTGCAAAATTACCAGATATTTTTTAATGTTATAGTTTGGGGGGAGGGGTTGCTATGTTTTCTTCTAAACACATATAATTATTTCCAGAATGAAGAAGAGAGATTTTGATGACCCCAGAGTGAGCCAGGATATAAGATATACTGGTATGATATATCTGTATCTCCATACATTCATGTTCGAGCAATTCATCACCAGGCTGAAAGGAAAGACAAGTGGTCAACTGGTGACTGTAAATCTGTCTACTTGTGTAAATCACCCTCGTCAGATGTACTGGCAGAAAGCCCAAGAGCAAACTCTGTCCTGCTTAAAAAAAATAACAGTTGTTCATGTGTGCCTTTACAGAGTCTTAATGCACAGGCATCCATGTTATAGGTGGAAATGAAGAGAAGCCTGTACACTGCTGGGACTGTTGTTCATGCAGACAAGAAGGTGAAGTGTTGGGTATTTTTATTCTGAAGAGCTCGGAGATCCATTCCAGAGCCAAACTCATTTTATTTCTACTGTTAAAGATCAGCGTCTGGTTCTAGAACAAATGCTCCCATCCAATTCTGCTCCTTGAAAGTAAATTTTTGGGATCTTGGAGAGACCTGGGATTTTATCTCACCAGTAAAGTAGGAAATTGATGTGAACAAATCAACTCATTGTCTTCATTAGTTAGCAAGAGAAGAAATTTGGCAACTTGCCTTCCAGTGTTTCCTTGCCCTGATGGTGGAAGAAACCCATATTATGAATGCAAATATCCAACATAACTTTTAAATCCTTAGTGTAGTCCAGTACCCACTTTGCTGCATTTCTGCTACACCAATCCTACTTTTCTGACCCCTAGGGAGACTTTGCATAACCAGCACCTGCCTCACTGCAGCTGTGGCAGCTGGAAAGAGGGGCTGTAATTAGGGCACTGTCACTCTAACTAAAAGTGTACAGAGCAGGCAAGGAATGAAGTCACTCAGTGTACTGGTGTCCTACTTAATTCTCATCTGGGACATTGGATCTTTCCTGTCTTCCTTTCCACTGAAAACTAAGTAGCTTGCAAAAGGCCTTTCCTCCTGTCCCAGTGCAGTGAGATGCCATGCCCAGATGTGACCCCAAAACCTTTCTGGGTAACATGATACCACATGTGCCACTTACACCCTTTTGAACTGCAAGATATTTCCATCTCCTTATGCTCCTACCAGGTTCTGAGATGCTTAATGGACTGAAGAAATTTGTAAACTTATCTCTGGCAACTTGCCTCTACCTCCAGATACAAGCTCGGGTAATTCTCAAAATATGCATAGTTCTATTCAAGCATTTACTATTTATGTTCTGCCTCCAAGATCTATCAAAATATATCCCTTCTATCAGAACTTACAAGTAGAAGGTGTAATGAAAACATCTTTCCTAAATTCTCCAGAATCTACTCTGGCAAAATACAGAAGGAAAAAGGAAGTTTCTAATTCCATTCTTTTTTCAACAGGCCTTTTGGAGAGGTGAACTGGACAGAAATGCCATCTCAGAAAGCAGAACTTCTGTTCCTTTCTCTTTCTTTCTTTTTTTGTGTGTGTGTGTGTGTGTGTGTGTGTGGTGCAAGTCTTTCTTCTGCCTTTAGATCTTTGCAAAATTTACTTTTCAATGCAATCAGATACAAGATCCATCCTCTATCCCATCATCACCCACTTCACTCAGCACAAAAAGGCAGGTTTTGTCACATTTACTTGTTTTTCACATTCCCACCTCTGAACATTCCCTCCTGATATTATTTCCACAAGCACATGCTTCCTGATGGTGGCATTAATTCTTCATAATCTTTATTCATGCACTCCTACCCATTTACTATTTTCACTTGAGCCACAGCCACGAGTCTGACTAGCCAACACCACCCTTGCCCTGCACTTTTCAAAGAAACATGATGTTGAACTTAAAAGTGCCTTCTCCATCTCCTCATTTGTATTATGCACATTGAAGCACACAATTATGTTTTCAAATTGCTGACAGCCGATGACTGCATTTTCACCATTTTGCATCTCAGTATCTAAGAAATATAAAGAATGAAAACTCTGCATGTCCAATTTGTGTAAGTGGGAAATTCATATGCAGTTGTCCTATGTCTTTATGAACTCTATGAAGTGCCAGATGACCAGTCATTCTAATTGCTACATGGGTTTGGGAGCATTTGATTTCTGAGGAGCGATTACGCCTGAAACAGATTGTGCCCAAAGAAAAATGATCTGCATGAAAATGCACTTAATTATAAACTGCCATGGAAGAAATGGAACCTGACAGCCCATCTGCCCCATAGGACTGCTCCATACATCACTGAGCAGATGAAATAGTGTTAAGAGCCAAGCACATAAAATCCACTGACAGGCACCAAAATAAAATCTGATTTTCAGAAACACTTGGTGCCCAAGGAGCTTTCATTGATGCAAGGAGGAGCCAAGCAGAGCATTTGAAAGGAGAATTTGGTAGAGTTAATATTTGCAATCATTTACAGACATTCAGAATCAGTGGTCCAATGTGTGAAGAATTACACAGATGTGTCAAAAGTTGCTCTGGTAGACAATGATACTCTACTAAAGAAAGTCATATGTCTTCTAGTACGCTTACACGTTTATGCTGGAATGGCAGGCACTAGGCACTGAGTCCCTTGTCCTTTACCTCAAGAAATAATATGCCAGGCACCATGAAGGCCTGGCACCACCACATCACCGCAGTCACTGGCAGATTACAGGAGACATTTAATTCCACTACAAAATTTGTGTTGTGAAATGTAGTTGCACATTATAAGGCAATTACATTTAACGTAGCACAGCAGCATCTAAAGGTATAGCAAATGGCTACCACAAAAGGATCTGGATTACTAAGATTCACCAATTTCCAGACCAGAACTCCTCTCCAGCATGATAATAACGATGGAGTACATATAAGAATACTTTTCTTTATCACAGAGAATAAAAGAAAGACAAGACATCTAAAGCTTCAAAGAAAAATGTCAAGAAATATGTAAGGCAGGAATAATGTCCTAGCTACTGGCAGAGTAGATAAGAGTATCTGATAAGTGCTGTTGGATACAGAGCAAAGCCATTGGGAATGAATATGGAATGAGTCCAAGTAGCAAAAGAAATGTAGATGCCTGTTTTGAGGAGCAAAGATATTAAAGTAGATATGGGTTTGTTAGTGGAAGATTCTAAGATTCTAGCAGACCAGAGAAGATTTAACCTTAAAAAAATGCCAGCTAATAATAAGTACAATAGGCATCTGTGAGGAAGGCATCAAAACAAAGAGCCATTGTGCAGAACAAGAATACAAGCATCAAAGTAAAGCAATGGGACACACATGACGAGCAAATTGACTGAGGATGGTCCAGTGTGCACAATAATGATGGCATTGTGAAAGGCAGGAAGGAGATTCCAGGCACTCATGTAGGGCCACAGAAACTGTGGGAATATTGAGTGCAGTATTCTTAGCAGGAATCATTATCCTGGGTAGAGTACTGCACTAATACATCTAATTGTTTATGACACAGAGTCTAATCTATTCAGAAATGAATGAAGAATCTCCATGTGGAACAAAAGAGTATAATGTAAATAACTTTTATATCCAGAAACCAAATACTCCAAGAGGAAAAACTAAAGAATCCCACAGAGTAGTTGCAAAGATAGAGAGATTTCTAGATAACATTGAGCGATCTGTGGCATGATTATAACATACTCTAATGGTTTCTGTATACAAACACTGGTATATGTATCCAAACCAGCCTGATCCCAGTTAGACTGACAATCAGTCATCATAAAAAACAATATTTTCTTGGAGACATGTGGCTGAGGCCTGATGTTCACAGTTAAAAGCCAAAGGGGAAGTGCAGCCTGTCAAACATAAAGAGCCCAGTGAACAAGACATGCTCTATCTTGTCATTTATAGTAGTTGGCATGCAGAATTATTATCTACTGTGGGACACCAGGGAGCGTGACACTAGAATATTCTCAATGTCAAAATGAGGCAGGAAGGGTCTCTGTCTATAAATACATTCCTTTTTTTTCAAAGCAAAGGGCGTTTACGGAGCAAGTTTGAGTGAGAAATTTGGCAACATGAATTTATTGAAAAATCTGGATCCATTTGACTTGCCAGTTTCAGTAGAAAAGGAGCTGCAATGTCAACAAAATGTGGTAGTATGATAGCAAGAGGAAATCAAATCTGAATTGGCTTAAAGCTGCTTTAGACATTAATACAGTTAGTAAACTTTATCAGAAAATGTGAACTCACCCAATCTTGTCAGCATGCTGTTAGACGCCAGTGTATGCAAAGCAGGGCATGTACTACTATATATGTACCACAAAAAGGGTAAAGGCCCTGTGGTGCTACGTGACAACACCAATATCTGGCTCTGAGATAACTGAGGACGTTTGTATTATTAGAGGAAGCAAAGTTCAGAAGAGAACTTTTGCTCATAAAACTGCCATGCAAGAGACCTCGAAGAACCTTCAGCAACAGTTTAAGACTGGTTAAACATAAGAGATATTTTGAGTTGTGAGTTCCTACCGTATTTTTCAGGCTTGTTACTAAATTCAACAATATCAGGAAGTGTTCTTGAACACTGTGACATATTTGCATTTTTAAACTGACAATCTGGTGTGTGGTATGGTTTAGGGCCAAGCAAACTAGTTCTGTCCCAGACAACTTCCAGACAACTTATTGAAAGGGAGAAAGCAATCTTTCTATCAGACTTCAGAGTTATCCTAAGACATACTTTGTCCTAGGAGTAAAGGCACTAGCCAGGCACTTTTTATATTGGCAAGGCTCAGTTTTAAGGCAATTCAGAGAAAACCTGCAGAGCTGGGCTTAGTACTAAAGGTCTCACAACCAAATAGCAAAACACAACAGTTAGGAGAGCTAAACAGGTGAGGCAAAGACTCCAGGCAGATAATGAAGCTCAAATAAAACGAGTGGTTGTGAACAGAAAGCATGTTCTGAAATGCAAGGCAAAGTGTAGGTGGCAGAAGACCTAGAAAAGGCATAAATGACCCTGAGTAAGCTTGACCTAAAGAAGGAGGTGTCAGGACAACAGAGGAGAGAGGAAAAGGGATTTGAAGTACAGTCAACAGGTTGCCATGCAACAGAAGGAAGATAGCAGTAAGGTTAAAACAAGTTCACTGTAAACAAGAAGTGGGGAAATGAGTTTGAAAACAAACTCATTTGAAAGCATAAGATTTCAAAACATAAAACAAGAGAAGTGCTTAATGCCATATATGTAGATTCAGGAAAAGGCTAACGTCCACTTGCCTTAGTGACAAATGAACCTGTAAAGTACACTCCCACCTAAAATTATTCAAAATCATGGTTTAACAATTCTTGTGTGACTTGAAAGGAGGAACACATCTCTCAGGAAGGAATTCTTTGGACGTGTACAGAATACTCTGTCTCAGTGCATGGTTATGTGCAGGATCTCTGCAGAAATAATAATTAAAAGAATGTCCATTCTGTGTTGCAAATGTCTCGTACAATCATTGAGCACTGAGGATATTAAATATCTCCTATGTGTTTTGATGTGTACAATTCCTTCTGCTCTGTGCAGCCTAACACTTCTCTAAGCAGTCTTGAGCCAGGTAAGCAGGGAAAGACAGCAACAGAAACTGTTCAGGAGATCAGTCGTAAGAGAGCAATCATATTGGTCCTCAACCTGTTTCAGATGATTGGAAACTTCTTCATTTCAGAATAAATCAAAAGCTATAAATAAGGCTGTTGCAAGGAAAAGAGAAAGAGTAAAAATGATGGATCATGTCACAGATCTTTAATGACTTTATTGTCAATTTATAATGGAGAGTTGGGGAGATTTTATTGTGTAGAACAAAGCTGGGAATCCTTTTATAATAAAACATTCAAATAAAAATGCGAAATTGATGTGAAAGAAACACAAATCAAAGGACAAATAGGTATTTGCTTTCTGTCCTAATATATTTGAATTGTGCCAGGTTTCAGCTATGATCATTAATACGTACTGCAAAAAGGCAAACGCGTGTATTTAGGCCTTAATCTTGCAACATGATCTTGCCAGACCATACCTGAACTGTTTCCTGCTCTGTGGCACCACCTCCTGGCACGGATTGATGACACAAATCCAAAATGATAAAATGCAAAATTTTTGTGCATGTTTGTTTCATCTAAGCTATTGTTAAAACTGCTTGTATGAGGAAAGCAGGGGATAATACCATATTTTGATGTGCAGGTATAAAATATAATTGCAAAAATTGCATCATTAAAATTACCAAATATAATCGCGAGTTGAAGAACTGTGTATTAATACAGTCTTACTTCAGCAATCAAGAGATTTTGGTACCATGCACATTCCATGAGGATCCATCCAAAGTTTCCTTCACCTTTCAAACTTACTGAATAAACATAGAAAAATCAAGGAAGTGCTCAAGAGAAGAAATCACAGAATTTTCTTTTGTGTTATGTAGCAACAGGAGGCCTTGAAATAAGATCGTGGCAGCACAGGCTGCGCTGCCACTTCTGAAGCCAGAAGAAAGCCATGCTGTTGCACTGCAGGAAAGATTTCCATTTTACCATGCCTGAAACACCTCTGGATGTTCAAGGTGAATGTCACTAGCATAGCTAACTACGAGCCATTAGGCAGGGGAAGACTATTTAGAATGTAAGCCCAGAGGCATTTCTCAGAGGTGGCTTTGGTCTCTGCCCATCTTTGTCCCTGCTTCCCAGAGTGGAGCTTTACCTTTTTTCCATATTTATCTAAGAGATGGTGTGTGAAGTGATGATAAGAAAGGTGGGCTTATGACTACAAATAAAAAAAGCTGTTACTATTTTTGCCTCCTGTTGCTTTTTAATATTTCTTCTTCCTTAGTTAGTGAATTAATGAAGAAATTGGCATTCATGATTCCAGCAGACTGCAAGGTCTATTTGCCAGGCATAGAATGCTCAGCTACAGTCTTACTTAGTTTTATATTCAGAAATGTGTCACAGCACATAATTGTTTTTGGGTAGAAAAGCCACCTGACTTTCCTGGGTGTGCCTTTATTAAAAATTTTGAAGTGAATTGGCAAAAACCCCTCTTCTTAGGAGGCTAGAAAAAATGCATCAGGAAATAACTGAGAAAAGAAAGGTCAGTAAAAGGGTGGAAAGCAGAAATATTTTCCATTTAAATAAGACATTCCTGTATTTACGTTAACTAATCAAACAAGAAGATGTACACAAATATTTCCACTGATCCTTCAAGTTAGTATTTAAAAATAAATCACTTAAATGAGTACTAAAGCCAATGGTACTATGATTTTGGATCTGGAACAACAGAATAGAAACTTATAAAAAGGTTAACTGAAGTCTTTATTTCCTGTACTTGAGAAAAGGAAATATATAAACGCAGTGGAAGGGGAAGTGCTATGGGGAGGAGATTCTAAGTTAACAAAATCTAAATTTTCAGCTTGTTTGAAGAAAAGCTGAGAAGATTACCTTTCCTCATACTGTGTTAAGCTTAACTTCATAAAAGTAAGTTTAAGTTTACTCAATCTCTCCCATAACTTTATAGTTAAGAAAATCTTTAGACATCTTTCATTAAAGACTAGATCTGTGAGGGAAATATAATGATTATTCCTATGAGTGTGACTACAAAACACATTTAGAATTACTGTCAGTACCTTCTATATGTAACTCTCAGGATTGTTAGATTTGAATGTGAACATCACTACTGGAAAAACTTTGCTAATAGCAATTTCAGTGGTCTTGTAGCCCAACCACAGTACAGCTTTAGAGTTAAGTATTTCTTGCTTAATAAGGAATAACAAAATCACAGTCAAGAATGTTGTAGGGGCAGCACATGAAACATTCTTCTCGCAGTCATGAGAATCTAATTATCTGGGGAAAGAGATGTGAAGTTGAACTAAACTTCTGATTTCAGAACATCTCTGACATTTACTTTTCAAAATGCTAAGGAGTCTGAAATTCAGGCACTAACTTAGATCAATGTATCTGTATGGCTAATAGGATCAATTTTATGATGAACTGCTTCTTGAAGGACCTCAGATAATCTTGCAAATGAGCAAGGCAGATTTTAGAGCACTAAGATATTAAGCAGCTTATTCAGCAGGTATTTATATCTTCTGTCCTAGTAATGGGAAAGGTGCCATTGTCTTTGAGAGGATTAAATTAGGTACTGACTCCATACATCCCCTGAAATGTCCTGCAGTAGCATACGCCAATACTATTTGATGTAAAGTAGCAACAGCAAGATAATAGAAAAAGACAGGATAAGACCAAGATGTGTTGTTTTGGATGTTTGTTTGTTTGTTTGTTTTTACAAAAGTGTTTAGTAACACACACACTGCCATGCCCAGAATATGGAGTTGTAGAAGTGACAGCTGTGACAGGAAAGAGTGGAACCACAGTGGATTTCAGGGTAAATGAGTGTGATGTAGCACCATTAGGGTCTCAAGAACACTGAAGAATGCATTAAACTTTTTGCTTTCCCTTGCACTTTTCTGGGTACAACCCCCCTATTTTTCTCAATACCTATGCACATTTACATTTCTTTCAGGCTATAGGAAAATTTATCGTATAGCATTTAATATTTCCCTCCTGTTACCTTCTTCTCCCCTATGCACTTCTTTTAATTCTTTTTCTCCCAATATAGAAATAGTGTTACACAAGTGTAAGAGGATTTGTAGTCTTAATGCAAACAAAATTTTCACATCATGTTCACTGATGTAATGCTTTCATATTTATGCACTCTGTCTAGGACATTTGCATAGCCAATGATAAAGTTTAATTCTTCCTCACTTTGACTTAAAAGCAAGGCTCTCAGTAACATAAAAGGAAATATTAGAATCATTGAGTGCAGATCCCACTTTGCAGTTTGGTGTATAGATGGAGAGAGCTTGGGTGATGATGAGAAAAGACAACCACCATAGGATTGGTGAATAGTAAAAATTATATCCAGGGCTAGCCAGGAATATAAATTTTTCTATTCTGTTTTAGAATGGGTTAATAAGGCTAGAGGTTAACAAGTTTTCTTTGAGGTACTTGAGCAAAATTTTGGTAATTGCTGCAGAAATGCCTATGAATTACTGCTTTTTGCTGCTAATGACAGTGTTAACACAAAGTGACACTTGGTACACATCAGTTTCAAACACCACCTATCTGAGCTTTGTAAATGGATTGTAAGACATCTTTAGCAAATGCTGAATAGTTAGCAACTGTTTAACCTGTAGCCTTTTGAACCCAAACCAACCAGTTTCAACAGTTCATCTAAGAAGTTCATCACTCTGCAATATTCTTCCAGCAGAGAATCTTCCTGAAATCTCTTTTCTTGTTGTTCCTCAGTTTTTCAACTTCTTGGGGATCAGTGGATGCCATGACTCTCCATTCCACTATTTATAAGTGAAGTCAGCACCTCTGTACACGTTGACACAGGCACCGCCCTCCCCCTTTAAAGTACATCTTCCCAGAGTCAGACTGCAAAGCTATGTCCTAAAGGCATTTTCATGTAGTTTTCATATCTTTCTTTTCTTTGAGATGTGACTTTGTTTCCATTGTTCCCTTAGCTACGGAGAATTAAATACGATTCAAACATTTACAGTGTTGGACTCAGCTATCGGGTTCTTCAGTAGTTCTTTTTCATCCCTTTAATAGAGGTGTTCAGCCCATTAAGATGAATGCTATTAACAGCCATGGCTCTTCATAAATTAGAGGGAGAAAAAGGTTCTGTGAGAAACAACCCTGCCTCAGACAGACATTAACTGCCTTCCAGAGTGTTAAATAAACAAGTTCACAATGATTGTTCTTCCATTTTCCAGATCTAATCACAAAATCTTTTCATAACAATGACATTACTTGATTTCTTCCAGAGACAAAAGATGATTGAATGGGATGGGTGTATCTCATCCTACTATTTCGCCACAAAAAATAAGCAGTGACTATTCCTTTTGAACTCTGTTAGACTTCCACACATCTATACATTTCATCATGATTGAAAGCACACCAAATATGTAGTGAGACACATAACTGACTTGACTTCCTTTGAAGTAACCCTAGAAGGTATAGGAATAAAATGAAACACTAGCAGGACTTTCTATAGGAAAGCCAATTGCAACTGTGACCAAATGCTTGTAGTGTGTTCACACTCACCATTTTTCCTTTTTTTTTGGCTTTACTCTAGAAGAAATTGGGTAGCATTGGGAAATGCTGTGTTTCAACATCATCAGACCTCGATAAGTATTTTATTAGGAAGATTGCCCAACATAAAGTACATTAAGCTGTCCACATGGCAGGCAATTGATATCGCTGTTTTGAGATGGGTCAGCTGAGATCACTTGAATTGCACTGAGACAGTTGATCAGTTAGACAAAGCATGAGGCAGACCTTGGGAGCAGCACATCTTGTCAGATCCAAGTGATTTAAGAGAGAACACATAGTTGGTATAAGCAGGACAATACATAGAGTGGAAGGAATAGGACAATCAAATGCCTCATGTAACAAGAAACTCTCCAAAAACATAGAATACAGCTAGATGAAATGTGAGTAGGTCTCCATTCTGTCAGTGTGAGCAGTATAGGCCTGTCAAATGGACACAATCTGAGTGGGACTCAGGTGTCAGGTGCTCATCACAAAAATGTTGCATTCCTTCAGAAAGAGGAAGAGAAAAATAGCAACACAAGCATCTCTCCAGATTCTGACGGGAGAAATAGGCACTTGAACAAACAACCCAGTAACTCTGCATTAAGACCCAGAACAGAATAAGGTTATGTGAACAGCTGTGTGTGTAAGAAGTCACTTTCAGGACATCTTGGCAAGGGTCTGACCTCAGCCCTTCCCTCAGACTGTCAGTGGGTCATATTTAAGTGTATATTTAAATAGAAGTTGAAAACAAAGTGCAGTGTTTAAAAGGATGTTATTTTTCCCTCCGTTACTCTTCATTCATAGTTGTTTATTGAGGTTTTTGTGAATGCAACTTTTGTAGCCAGCCCATCTTATGGCATAAAAACTATGGTAATCACAATATTCCCTGGATCCTTAGGCTACTCCAAGTGAGAGGACTCTCATGCTGGGTAGCAGTATACCTTCACAGTAATCCTTCAGTAAAGCTACTGCTTTATGCACCTCCAGCCCATGTAGTTTCAGTTATTTGACACCTCAAATCTGCCTGTTCAGTTTCTCACTTCTGTTTGACAACTCAAAACAATCAACATGTTGTTTCAGCTTTGCTTGACACTTAGGTTCTGACTTTGCATCTCACTGCTAGTTACCTTAAAGTTGTCTCTCCAAAATATGTTATTTTTTTCTCATAACTTAGATGTTACCTTTGCTTCCTCTTAGTGCTCCTCATCACCTGCTTGTCCCCTCAAACATGCCACTTCGTATTATTTTTTGAAGGAGTACTCATGGCACATAAGGTATCAACATATTCTTATACAAAGATGTAAAAGTCTCTTTTGTTTCCTTTATCATCTCCAGTTTACTTATATCATTAGTACCACTGTTGCTAAGGTTCACTCCTCCCTAGGCACATCTGATGCAGCCCCATCATCCATTCGTTATGATATCAAAAGCTGACACACAAAGGGCATTAACTTAATCTATTTATTTAGTTCTTTCTGATATAATAGAGATACAGAGAAATAGCCCTGAAACATGCTAGGGTTTTCCTTCTCTACCCTCATCAACAGGAATCTTCTGTGAATTCACTGATCTACAGAGTTTACCAGCTTGGTCTTGTTTTGCCACAAGGTGACTGGGCTGAATCAAACATGAGGCTATGGAGAAGGAGTCTGACGAGGAATTCGTGTCAAAAAGCAACATAATGTCAGGTCAAGCAACAGTAATGCTAGCATGCACATGAAAAAAACAAAAGCTCTAGCAAGTTAATGGGCTAAACTTAGGATGTACAGTTAATTTCCCACTGAGATGGTTTATATATTAATCACATAGGGAAGAAACTTGCACAGTCCTGTGTGGCATCCTCTGGAAGGACAAGGGACCAACAGCGCTTAAGAAGCATCTCTGAGATAAAAACAGCTCCATCTATTTAACTAATTATCACAGTTCTAGTCCTAAAGCAGATCTAGCAGAGGAACTTAATCAGATTATTGTCACAGGAACTCATTAAAACTGAAAAAAACCCAACCTTTAAAAAGCTGGCAACTCATTGGTCATTTAAAAGCCTCTCCAAACAAATCATATTAATAGGAATCCCAAATAATTAAATGTATATATAATAAGGAATTACTTTATCTTCCATACTTCAGGAGGAATTCCCAGAAGGAAGCCTGAAATCAAATACTTTTCTATGCTTGATGTGTAAGCAGAGTTCTGGCAGAATCACAGAATCAGAATCACAGAATTGTAGGGGTTGGAAGGGACCTCTAGAGATCATCGAGACCAACCCCCCTGCCAAAGCAGGTTCCCTACACCAGGTCGTACAGGTAGGCGTCCAGGCGAGACTTGAATATCTCCAGAGAAGGAGACTCCACAACCTCCCTGGGCAGCCTGTTCCAGTGCTCCGTCACCCTCACCGTGAAGAAGTTCTTACGCACATTCGTGCGAAACTTCCTGTGCTGCAGCTTATGTCCGTTTCCCCTTGTCCTGTCTCCATGTACCACTGAAAAGAGACTGGCCTCACCGCTATGGCCGCCACACCTCAGATATTTATAAACCTGGATCAGGTCCCCTCTCAGTCTTCTTTTCTCAAGGCTAAACAGACCCAGTTCACTCAGCCTTTCTTCATAGGGGAGATGCTCCAGGCCCTTCACCATCTTTGTGGCCCTCCGCTGGACTCTTTCCAAGAGATCCCTGTCTTTTTTGTACTGGGGAGCCCAGAACTGGACACAGTACTCCAGATGAGGCCTTACCAGGGCAGAGTAGAGGGGGAGGATCACCTCCCTCGACCTGCTGGACACGCTCTTCTTAATGCACCCCAGAATGCCATTGGCCTTTTTGGCCACGAGGGCACACTGCTGGCTCATGGCCAACCTGTCGTCCACCAGGACTCCCAGGTCCCTCTCTGCAGAGCTCCTCTCCAGCAGCTCATCCCCCAGCCTGTATTGGTGCATGCAATTATTCCTCCCTAGGTGTAAGACCCTACACTTGCTTGTGTTGAACTCATCCGGTTTCTTACTGCCCAGCTCTCCAGCCTGTCCAGGTCTCGCTGAATGGCAGCACAGCCTTCAGGCGTGTCAGCCAATCCTCCCAACTTCGTATCATCAGCAAACTTGCTGAGGGTGGCCACTATCCCCTCATCAAGGTCATTGATGAAGATGTTGAACAAGACCAGACCCAGCACAGACCCCTGGGGGACACCACTGGTTACAGGTCTCCAGCCAGACTCTGCACCACCAACGACGACCCTCTGCACTCTGCCTGTCAGCCACTTCTCAACCCACCTCACTGTCCACTCATCTATCCCACTCCTCCTCAGCTTTGTTATAAGGATGTTGTGGGAGACAGTATCAAATGCCTTTCTAAAATCAAGGTAGATTACATCTACCGCTCTTCCCCCATCCACCCAGCATGTGACAGCATCATAGAAGGCCACCAAGTTGGTCGAGCACGACCTCCCCTTGGTGAACCCATGCTGACTACTCCTGATAACCTCCTTTTCTCCCAGTTGTCTGGAGATGGTATCCAGCACAAGCTGTTCCATCACCTTTCCAGGGACAGAGGTGAGGCTGACAGGACTATAATTACCCGGATCTTCCTTCTTGCCCTTTTTGAAGACCAGAGTGACATTGACTATCCTCCAGTCTTCAGGGACCTCCCCTGTTATCCAAGACCTCTCAAAAATGATGGAGAGCGGTTCGGCAATGACCTCCGCCAGCTCCCTCAGCACATGTGGATGCACCCCATCAGGTCCCATGGATTTGTGGACATTAGTGCTGCCTAGGCGCTCACGCACGTCCTCTTTCGTGACTGAAGGGAAGCCTCCCATTCCCCAGACCCTCTCACTAACCTCCAGGGTGTGGGAAACCTGAGGGAGAGCCTTTTCACTGAAGATGGAAGTAAAGAAGGCATTCAGTATCTCTGCCTTCTCAGCATCCCCCGTTACCAGAACCCCCCCCCTCACTTAGTAAGGGGCCCACATTCTCTCTAGTTTTCCTTTTGCTGTTAACATACTTGAAGAAGCCTCTTTTGTTATCCTTTACCACTTTAGCCAGATTCAATTCCAGGTGGGCTTTAGCCTTCCTTGTTGCATCCCTGCAGGCCCTGACTACATTCCTATATTCTTCCCAAGTGGTCAGACCCTTTTTCCACATTTCATGGACCTTCTTCTTTCCTTTGAGCTTGCATATGAGCTCCTTACTCATCCACACAGGTCTCCTGCCACCTTTCCCCGATTTCTTGCTCACAGGGACGCACCGATCCTGAGCTTGGAAGAAGAGCTGTTTAAATGCTGACCAGCTCTCAGAGGCCCCATTACCTTCTCACACCCGAGCCCACGGGATAGCTCCAAGTAGGTCCTGGAAGAGATCGAAGTTGGCTCTCCTAAAGTCCAGGGTAGCAATCCTACTTATTGCTTTGCTTCTTCCACTCAGGATCTTGAACTCCACCATCTCATGATCACTACAACCCAAGCTGCCCCCAACCTTTACTTCCTTAACAAGTCCATCCCTGTTGGTGAGAATAAGGTCCAGTAACACCCCTCCCCGCGTTGGTTCCTCCACCACCTGCATCAGAAAGTTGTCTTCAACGCACTGCAAGAACCGTTTGAACCGTGCGTGCCTGGCCATGTTGGTCGTCCAGCAAATATCTGGATAATTGAAGTCCCCCATAAGCACCAGTGCCTGGGAACGTGACGCTACATCCAGTTGCTTATGGAAGGCCTCATCAGCCTCCTCATCCTGATCAGGGGGCCTGTAGTACACAGCCACAACAGTGTCACTCTTACCAGCCTGCCCCTTGATTCTCACCCATAAGCTCTCCACTGCTACATCACTCTCCCCCAAGTGAAGTTCGATACATTCTAGCTGCTCTCTCACATAAAGAGCAACTCCACCACCCCGCCTAGCCAGCCGATCTTTCCTAAAAAGCACATAGCCCTCCATGACAACATTCCAGTCATGCCAGCTGTCCCACCATGTCTCCGTGATCACAATGAGATCATGACCTCGTGACCGCACGCAGAACTCCAGCTCTTCCTTATTTCCCATGCTACGTGCATTAGTATACAGGCACTTAAGAGAAGCAGCATCCCCCCACCCCTCTCCAAGCCTTTGAACTCCACTGTCTCCACCCATCAAGTTCTGTTTGGAGCCTCAAACTGCCCCCTCAGTCCCAGCGGTCCTCATTTTGTCCCCTTCCCCCTTCATACCTAGTTTAAACACCTGTCAATAAGTCCCGCCAGTTCCTTGGCTAGAACCTCTTTCCCCATGGAGGCAGGCTGCTTCCATTTGCAGCCATCATGCCAGGTGCCGAGTAAATTGCCCCATGATCAAAAAAAACAAAACTCCTGCGTTTGCACCAACTCCTAAGCCATTTGTTCAAGAGATGGATTTTTAGGCTCATCCCAGTATCATTTCCTGCCACTGAAGGTACAGATGATATAACCACCTGCACACCTGTTCCTTCAACTACCCGCCCCAGTCCCCTGAAGTCATCTTTGATAGCCTTCAGACTTTTCTCACCAACTTCTTCACTGCCAGCCTGTACTATCAATAGTGGATAGTAATCAGAAGGGCAGATCAGTCTGGGAAGTCTCCTAGCAATGTCCCTGACCCGTGCCCCAGGGAGGCAGCACACCTCTCTGCGGGTAGGGTCGGGCCGGCATATATGGCCTTCGGTTCCTTGCAGCAGGGAGTTGCCTATGACAACCACCCTTCTATCCTTCTGGGTGGAGGAAGTCTCGAGGCATGGGGGTGACCGCTTCCCCCGAGGCACCCTCACGGGTGGGCCTCCCTCCACACCTGCGCACACCTCTCCCTCGGGTTCCAGGGCCTCAAATCTATTCTGCAGAGGCACCTGGGGAGCCGAGCATGGTCTGGGGGGGGATGCCCACAACGCCGAGTAGGTTTCCTCTCTGTCACCTGTTTGCAAGGCGACTGGAGGCCACATGCTCCATAGGGAGCCTCAGTTGCATGCCGGGACTTCGGGGCCGATAGGGCCTGGCACCACCAGTCAATTTCCTTTTCACAGTCCTTGATGGTCCTCAGCCTCTCCACTTCTTCCCTCAGGCAGGCCACCAGACTGAGAAGGTCATTTACCTGGTCGCACCTTACACAGGCGCTGCCTCCATCGCCTGGCACTTCAAGGGCCAGACTCTGGCACTCATTGCAGCCAGCAACCTGAACGCTAGCGTGCTGTTTTGGGACCTCAATCTGGGTTTCCACACTCTTCTTGGCTACAGCCTTCCTCTTACGTGTGCAGGGGACCTCTGTCTGGATCTCCACATGTTTCCTGGCAGTAGCCTTCTGCCGGGACGCAGCCATGGCAATCCAGCAGGTTTCCTAAGTAAAACATAGCATACATTTACGAATACTATGTGTTCCCTTTGAAAGACATTGTGAGGCGGGATATGTTACACATCTAAGATGTTTCACAAAAAAACAGAATGTATTCCTGACACTACAACAGGCACTGAGATGTTATTGGATGAAACTTTGAGCTGTTGAAAAATAGTAGACAGTATTAATTGAGGGGATAAGGAGCTCAGGAACTTCTCAGGACAACAGTGGCTACTACAACTTCTGCACATCAGGTGTGACTGGGGATTGTAATTAACACAAGTTTACAGTTAAATTCCAGCAGAACTGAAATTGTGGCCAATATACCTGCCCCCTCCTTCCCAGGGGAGGATAGGCACAGAGATTAACAGGAAGTGTTAGAGAGTTAAAATCTGGGAGGGAAATTAGTTGGTAAATTATCAATATGAATATGTTCTGCAAGGATGTCCAAAAGGAATTGGCTGAAAATCTTACTGAGAACCTGATAGAGTTAAAGAGATCTCCTGAAAGTAGGCACAAAGTTAGATTCATCCAGGGACATCTCTCAGGAAGTATTGGCCGGGTGTCATACAGCAACTCAGTTGTATGGGCTGGGAGTGCCAATAAAAACAATGGAGAAGGAGGCTTTGGCTGAACTCCATGGATTAAAAAAAAAAAAAAAAAAAAAAAAAAAAAAAAAAAAAAAAAAGTCATTTCTTTAGCTGCAGCTGATCTTAAAGCACAATTTTTTTTTACCTTTCTCAAAAGGTTGGCTGGCAAACACCTCCTTGTGAATAGAGTCAGGGTTATGCTTGTTTGTTTGTTTGTTTGTTTGTTTGTTTGTTTGTTTTCAAACCCAGCTATGGGCCTGTCATTTACAGGCTGAAAACTTGGGAGAGATTTGCATTACAGGCACTCTGTAATGCAGGAATCCTGATCCTTTTCTTTCTAGTGAAATCTCCATGGCAAGCCACCTGCTGTGTGGGCAGTCTTTGCTTATCTGTCTGTTGCTTTCAGGCTAACCCCTTGCTGTACAACAAATAGATGACTGCTCAAAAATGTTTCAGGTTTGCAGTGGCTCCTTCTAGGTCAGTGATGTACCTAGGGTCATAGATGTTCGCATTACCTAAATATGAAAAATCATACTACATCCTAAGAAAGGTCCATCTGCACAAGGAGTCCCTCATGGTGATAACCAGTAGTGAATGCTAAATGCAGAGTAAAGAATAAAGCAAATATATAGGAGTATTTTCTACTCTTCTGGTAACCAGCAGGGCACAGGCTTCCTGAGATGGAGCCATGTTTCTGTGTCTAATAGCCTTTGCCTATTACATTTTGAACCTACATGAGCTTTAGCAACTACAGGATCTTTCGGCAGTGACCTTCAGTTTATTGATAAACCTGCACAGTTGGTAAACTACCAAATTTGAGTGTGTTTAATATTTCTTGTTAAGATACTGTTGAGTGTTAAATTAGTATTTTCTTCTTTCAGTGGGAAAGAATCTGACCTAAGTACAGCAGTTAGCAGTCAGGTACTGCTGAGTGTTGCAGACCTTGAGCAGGCCCCTGAGATGGGAGTGAACACTGAACAAGAAACCATTAACAAGGTGAGAACCATTTCTGTGAAATTATTAATTGCAATCAAACATTCAAGATGCTCCTGGGTAGATGAATATTATCACTGAAGTACTTGGAGCTGGGCCAACCACTCACAACCACTATATTTTAAGTCCTGAGAGGAACAGTAAGTTAATTATGTTCTGATGCATCATGTACATACCTTAAAGAAAAAAAAAAAAAAAAAAAAGACAAGGAAGAATAATGCTACAAGTTTTGTATAACCACTGCTCTTCTTTCTTTCAAGGATTTTAAGATTTCATAAGGCCTTTTTTACAGAGCTAGTTAGCAACAATGACAGCAGTTTTACTTTAGGCACAGACATAAAGCAACGAACCAAGCAAAGGCACTTGTAAGGCGTGCGTGAACAATGATGATCGATTCTCTATTTTACTTTAAAGTTCTTGAGATTTTGAAAAGCTAAAAGATGACACAAGTGGAGAGAATGGCCAAAAAGACAATATCAGATCTTGGAGGAATAAACAGTGAGACTGTACTCAAAGACAACTTTGAGGTCAGAAAGAGTGCTAGAAAGGATTTGGGGAGAAAATGATCACAATCACACTCACTGTGCCATGTTTCTGCAAACAAAATGAGTTCCTTTAAAGAGCTATTTGTGTCCATCAGCAGATTTTTGTAACTGAACAAATATAGAAGACTGCAGTGCTTTAGCTGTTTGGGACAAAAGAGTGGCAAATATTGAAATATTGTAATGTTTCATCATTCCTATGCTGAAAGTCTTTGACCGGAAAATGTGGATGGGAAAAGAAACCAGTAACTAATTAGAAGGAAAGACCTGGAGAAAATTAGCTTCTCCATATTTACTTTTCAGCAATTATACCCCTAAATATTTTTCCCTCAGCCTTTCATTTTCCAATTTTTTAGAAATCACTGATCCTCCAATCATCACCCAATTATTTTCAGACTAAAAACATTTCTCAGTAAATCTTCTGAGCTGTTCCTATCGCAGTTTGAGTCTGTTAACAATCTGGTCCTCTTATTTTCATTTCGTACATACGTGCCTCCTGCTGAAAACAAAACCTGGGGGAATGACTTTGAATGCTTGGTGGGGCCAACTGAAGGTAACTCTGCTGACTCTTATTGACATTATGCTGGCTTTTCCAGCTTGTGCAAGGACCCCTTCCTGCCCTCCTCCTCTTTGGGCCTGGGGCCCCTCTGCTGCTTCTCCCTCACTCGAAGCTTCCTCCTCAGCCTGTGCCCACTGTGCCCTTTGTGCCACCTATGGCTGAAAGCCATAAAGCTACTTTGTGATGGAAACTCCAGTCAGGCCTACTGCTGGGGGGATGAAGTACCATCACGCCCTTTGGAGAACCTGCAAATGCTCCCGGCACTGTTTTATCTCCTTCAACATGTTGTGCCTTCTGAAGCTGGCAGTTTTGGAGATGCATCTCTCCAACCTGTCACGTCATTCACAAGGATTGACAGCCACCTAATTGCCGTTCCAGCTGTCAGTCTCCTGGCCGAAAGCTTAATCAGGAAAAGAGGGACCAGCAGAAAGACATCTCTTCAGCTCCCCATCCCCAGGATTAGGGGCGTTTTAGCATGCCAAGATTTCTTCACAAGTTCTCTCCTAGTGGTCCCTGCTTTGTGGTTTACTGGCTCTTGGTCAGGGCAGTGAAGAAGGTCAGGTAGCCATCCTTTGTATAGTGTGGCAGGAGAGAATGAAGCCCAGCAGACAGCCCTGACAAAATAATGGGCAGCTTGCTTTTTGTCTGTTCTAAAGCAAAAAAAGCAATGTTACATTCTACAAAGCAAAAGCATATCAAAACCAATGAACACATGTAGATTTTTTTGCTTGTTTTTTTTTTTTGGTCAGCGTGGCATTGGAAGGTTACTAGACTGGTAATCTATCAAGCAGTGACAGGGGATTAGGTTTTTATACATCTTGAGGACATTAAGAGACGGAGTAGTTCATGCTAATAATATTTTTCAAGAGGATATTAGAGTGCATGTTGTAGAGATGAGGTCACCCTCTAACAGGCTGAGATTAGAAAGAAAGCTACAGAAAATACAGAGGAGAACAGAAAATAGTCCCACATTTGACTATTATTTCACAGCAGGAATGCAGTACTCTCCATACAGTGGATTGTGTATACCTTCAGTATGGTGCAGCTTTACTTGTCTGCTGAGGTACTACATTTTTAGGGAAAAATTGCTTATTTGCTTTGATTTTCCACACGTTAATGTGTGGGAGGCAGTTTAACCACAACCCAGACTGCTCAAGAGTCACTTTCATGGTAAGAAACTGTCTCTTTCAGATTTCTCCTACCAACTAAAGTAGACTGATTGTAAACAGAACAGGAAAAGGAGAGAGAAATTCTCACTATCCTGTATGAAGATTATTCAGTGAAGCACATGATCCCAGTCACAAGAGGACATAATTCCCTCTTCCCTCTCCTGCTCTAGAGTAAAATGTGAAAAATATCACCGTGAGGAAGACAGCTCAGTACACAGTCTGAGACAGCAGTTCATCAGGGCACAGTCGTATTATGGCCCTAGTAAATAGTTTCTGCTTATGTTGGCAATTGGGAACCTGTTGGAAATATCTAGATGATAAGGCAAGTTTATTTAGTTTTCTGTTAGAAGAGAAAAAGGGACACTGACATGGTTAAGGAGCTGTTCAAAGCAAGCAGGCATGTTTTGTTTACAATGGGTGGTAGATTTGCAGAAAAGATTGTGAAAGATGCAAAAATGTAAATGACTTTAAGGGGAGACATTGCAAGAACACTGAGGAAATGTCCTCTGGGAACAAACCAAGTTAGACTTAGACTGCTTGAAATATCCAAAGGCTGATGGGCTCTGTTTTCAATTCAGGCATGTTTTTGGACTGTAGGACACAGCTGTCAGATATATATGTAGATACCAGGTTAGGTGACTTTTAGGAGTAAGGATTGTAAGTATGCTGTAATGCTGATAATAGCTGCTCCATTACACTATAAACATCACTGAAAACATAAAGATAAGACCAACTAGGGAATCAGCCTCTACTCCCGTGTAATGGCCTCAAGTTGCACTAGGGAGGTTCAGGTTCGATATTATGAAAAAGTTATTCTCCAAAAGAGTGGTTAGGTGCTGGAATGGGCTGTTCAGGGAGGTGACTGTCCCTGGAGGTGTTTAAGAAATATTTAGATGTTGTACTGAAGGTCATGGTTCAGTGGGGAAATGGTGGTAGGTGAATGGTTGGAATGGATGATCTTGATGATTCTATGATTTCATGAACTGTTGACAATTTTTAGTTTTGGAGACAGAAGGGAAAATTAAGTCCTCCAGCTTGTTTCCCTATACAGTCCTTCACAGAGAAACTCCTGCTAGAAGAGGAGACAGGGCTCAAATGTTCATCTACACAGAGAAGAGTGTGAGAGCCAGAAAGAGGTGACTGTCTGCCATATAAGATCTCTATATTCATTATTTTAAAAGTGTAGCTGCCTATACATCTTCTCAAATCTCATATTTAAATTCATTTTTTAAATTTAGTGCAGAAAGTAGCCTTGAAATAGTTCTGGCAATAGCTGCTGGCTTTGACTTGGGAGTATGTTGGAAGGCCTGGGCAAGGCACAGGAATGAGTTAGCTGTTCAGCTCATGTAACTCATAGGCAAGCTAATGCCTGTTATTACTAGTCCTTCAGGAAAGGGTACATGGCTGAAAGATGGCATCCCCAAAGAGTGAATGTATTGTGTTTCTTCCACAGTAGCTTGGCCATTTCCTGGTCAGCTTTTTGTCTCATATCATCCTCACACCTACATTCCTGAGGTTTTACTTGACATAAAACTATGCAAGTGCCAAATATGCTCCGAACTGCTAAGTTGAGTAATTCTGATTCAGAGCAGCACAGAATAACTGCATGGAACAGGTTTGGAATAATCTTAGGAAAAAAAAGCCAAACTTCACAACATTTTCATTGAAAAGCCAGTAGACACAAGGATGATGGTTATTCATGTCAGAGTTGACAAGTATTTGACTCTGTCATCAAATTATATTTGTTGGATATGGAAAAGTATTTTTTCTCCATGGAGCTGGTAGCCCAGACATGATTGTGATAGAGTCCAAGCACCTTCAGCAATGGATTATGAGGTTTATGAGTATCTTACAGTAAAGTGCTTACTCCCCATCCTTTACCTTTGAAAGTCAGTGCATTTGCAAAGCTCTCCTGTTGGAAACAAATTGTTTATCATTTTTATTATGCTAGTATCTCATTAGCAAGACTGAGGCTCCAATGTTCAAACTACTATGCAAATACTATATTAATTTTGCTTGTTTTAGCACCATTTTAGATAGTGGCTTGTTTCTTCACTATCTAAAATGTTTTAATTAATTTTGTAACAGCTTTTGTTTTCTGGAGGTCTCCAGAGCAATTCCAGAGCACTGTTCATGACACACACAGGTCAGTTCAGACTAACACTAAGTTATCAATATTTGAAAAAGTGAAATATCAATTAGCAATATTTGTTCCAGATCGATCTTCCTACGTATTTTCCTCTGACTCACAATCTGCATTGTTTTCGGAGACTTGTGGTCTAAGTCTAAAGCTTTACTTAATACCTCTGGTTTAACGCTCAAGATCTATATACAACAAATACACAGTATACGAACACCGAGATTGAAAATGCAGGCATTCAGAATTTAGGCACTGCTCAGGTTAAATTTTCCTGTTCATGTTTCATTCATCCGCATATGTGCAGACACAGACTCAGTCCTCAATGAAAAGTTAATATGCTATTTTTATTTTGGAGGAAATTTCTTCGGTGATTTCATAAAGCACTGACTAAATTAGCAAAAGCTAAGTAACGTATGCAGAAAATGAGGAAAACATAATAGCAGGTATTGCACTGAAATTAAATTTTGCAACCTGTTTTTCTTCAGCAAGCTGGTAACCTTTAATTTTTTTCTCTCTTTTATAGAAACAGTTTGCATTGCTTTTGTGAGGCATACTGGTAATGCAAAGACTGATGAAAAGAAAAGCATACGAATTAAACCAAATTTGAAAAAGCTTAGTGGGTCTCCAGGTTCCTCTGGTGATTAGAAGAAAATATTTCTCTTTTTTTGATTAATGGAATTCTTTCATTGACTTTAATGACAGGTAGATATAATCTCACTGGACATAATGACTCATTTCTCTGTAAAGTTCATGCTTATTTAATTTAATAGAGACTTATATTAGAAAGCAAAATATCTTAAAAAGTTTTCTTAGAAACCTCCCCGCCACCCAACCTTGTCATTTTTTTTAATGAAGGCTTTCACATCTCTCTTTTTCAAATTTTTCAGATTGAAATGTCATTCTGCTTCCCAGTAATGAATCACATTTTGCTACAATGGTTGAAGGGAAAGACATTTGAAGTGCAAGAGCAATAAATTCACACTCATAACATGCCATCCACTGCGCTCTTACTTCCTGCGGACCTGCAACTTATTAGATACCTTGGCCAAAAACTTAATGTCTCACGTCATCTCTAATGTATGCTAAGTTATTTTCTCAACCTGCATCTTTTAGGTGAGCTACTCTCTTTTTGGAATGTTTTCAGGTTTCTATTTGAAGCTAGGATGTGTTCAGTGCTTAGAGCTCTGGGACTGTACAGAGTGCAGTTTTAACTTGTGTAGAATCTTGCAAGGGGCTGCAATCTGATATGGTTATCAAGCTTTTACTGAGGGTTTTTGAAATCATTGCCATCCTCATTCCTACAACCTCAGTGTTAACACCCAACTGTGTTTCTGATAATTCATTTTCTTCTCTCATTTCTGTTTTGGACAAATATAATTTATGTGTCATTGAAATAAAGTTTTAAGTGAGCATTTTGGAGGCAATGAAGGAGGAAAGATGTTAAAATGCATTTAACAGTTTTAGCATTCCTACCTTGACTCTAGCCTTTGCAACTGCAGCTGCACTTTGAATTCAGCAGGAAGCAGGGGAATAATTATGTACTGTGAATGCACATGCATATGTAGGGTTTTGGGGACTTGTATGTGAGTATGCATTGAACCAGAGTTTGCCACTGGTCAGGCACAGAGGATGTAGGAAGAAGACTGCAGTTGTCTGGCTGGGACAGTGACGTGAGTCTCCCCTCACCTTCAGTTCTTCACAAATAAACTTATTCACTGAGTGACTTTGGATGAATCACTGAGGTCAGACTTTACTCAAGCTTTACTCTACCATTTTTCCAGTTGGAAGCAGAGAGAAGGATCAGTAAAGGGAGACATGCTCAAGCGGGTCAAAGCTAGTAGGGGGTGACTTGAGAGGAAAGAATGAGCAGTTTCCCTACACAAGGTCACCATTTATTATGGCATCAATTGCTTTGTACCCGAAAAAATAATCCACATCTTTTCCTCTCTCTCTCTTTTTTTTTTTTTTTTTTTTCCTGTAGGGAAGTGATTCATGCCTTTACCCCAGACATATTTAAAGCAAGGTTAAGCTCTAATAATAATTATTTACTTTGGTCTAGGAGACCATGACATATACAGCATACACAAAGCCTTTTCTTCCCCAAAGTTTTATTAATTTTAAAATGTTGACATATTCAAACCAGAGCAGACTATAAAATCTGTGACAAAGACCAGAGAACTGAAGCCCAAAATGGTAAAATGTGTGCATTATTTATTTTGTGGTTTCAGTAAGAAACTTGATTGGGATCAGGGCACGACTCTGTGGGGCAGACGGTAAAAAAGGATCAAAGAGAGATTCCCAAGCAGGGATCGTTCCAATTGTATTTCAGAGAGGAAGGAAGAGAATACGCAGAAATGAGGCAGATGGAGTATCTGAAGGATTTGAAGCTGAGTAGAATAGAGTTTAAATGCATAGGAACCGAGAGCTCTTTTGGGGAAGGTGCTAATCTGTCAATGCCAACCACTGACCCCATCCTAGGAAAATTTGGGATATAAAACAGAAATCGGCTATAGTAAAACAAAAGCAAACATACGATGCAATGTTACAATGAGTAGGAAATGCTCAGTTTATTCTGTTTTTAATAGGTACTTGTGTGCAAGCTGCTGTGCCGTCTGGCAGGGAAGGTCAGAGAGCTCAGGCAGGAGAGGAATGAGGCTATGCTGTGAATCTGGTTTTGTGGCTGTGGGCTATCCTAACCCTTATGCTCTGTGAGCTGGCACAGATGGGGCAGTGTGTAACTCACCAGTGAATTATACATGCCATTAAATGAGCCGTTGAAAATTCCCATCTCTATGGAAGGGCACTGAAGCAAACAGGGAACATGCATCAAATATTGTTTCGTAGAAATACACGGTTGAATAATTTTAATCTGAATACCAACAGCCTCACACTCTTTCTTCAAGCTTACCTGGCTGACTTTATGACTAACAGAAGCGAGGGTCATGATTCCTATGACAAAAGACTCATTGCAGTGAAAGGAACAGCAATTAGAAGGGAAAAAGCAGTCTATGAGCAGAAACCCAGCTTTGTACAATAAACCTATATCACTCCCAACAAACAAAGACTTTTTTCTCAACACTTTGCCCCAGGATGGGCACACCATTTATGACAGTGACACTGGTCCAGAAATATGCTCTGATAGTGCCTTTTGGCATTTCTTCTCTTTAATCTCTTAGGGAGGCCTTATCCCATGTTTAGTGGCACCAACACAAATCCTGGTGCATTTGGGCAGTGGGTGGGGCTGGGAGATGAGAGACACTGTGCATGTAAGTGCCTTACTTTGAAGGTGAAAGGGTTCCAGAAGTCCCCTTTGGATCCTATTTTTCCATTTGACATCAGTACCAGAGATTGGTCCTGGAAATATTCAATTTACTGAAATGCTATAGCTTAGACAACACAATTACTCAGCGTTTAATTCATTCCATCATTATAGTTCTAGGCCAAGCAAAAGAAGTAATCAGAGCCACAAATTAATTATTACAAAAAAATCTGTATAACTGCCTATAGAAAATATCCCTGTGCCTATCCAGTCCTTACACTTGAGAGAGACATAGATTCATGTATTCACTTTAAACTTGCCTTTGTATTTACTTCTCTGGGTCCACATTATCCCTTACATTATAGAGGAAACATTTAACAAAAAATGTGCTAAGATTGGAGCTGAACAAAAGGTCCTTTGTTTCTGTAGGTATGGATTAGTTCTTGCAGAAAGCAGGGAGATGAAAGCTGTTGTAAGTGTTAAGAGGATTTTTTGGGTAATACTTCAGAGAAGCATGTATGTATGTCTTGAAATAGAATTCAGTGTTAAGAAAAAGAAGTCTCAGAAACTGAATTCTTCCATTTATCCATAGATATGCAATTGAATATATTTCCCATACTGCTTCACCATTATGACAGAGTCCTGAAGGAGGCTAAAAGTCCCCCTTTTCAACACTTCTCATTTCATTCTTTTTAACAGAAATACATACAATATACTGCACATCTTTTTTCTTTTTTCTTTTTTTTTCTTTTTTCTTTTTCTTTTTTTTTTTTTTCTGAAGAACCTTTGCATATATTTTTTCCTTTCTAAGTTTCTGGTTGTTTAATGGAAAGACAATTTCAGCAAACAGAAACTGTCCTAAACCTATTTTTCAAATATTTAATGAAAACCAGATGTGAATAAAAAAATATATATATACTTTTGGGAGAAAATAATTTCAGTTTCCCCAAGGAGACACTAAGATTTGCTAATGTGCTCCCAGATAGGTGAGTTGTGGAGCTGAGAACATTATTTGACACGTGGCTTCTCCTATTCTGCCCTGTAGTGAAGATGTATTTGGTACTCACCTGAGTTTTCAAGAGGATGAAGGCCCCAGCACCTCTCTCAAAGCAGCTTCAAACTCACATGTTCAGGCATCAGTATCAGGTCATCACAGAGTGTTAAAAACACCAGTGCTGTGTATGAGCAGATCAGAAACTGAGACTTCTGTGCTACCATTTCTAGGGGCTTGGGAAGGGTTCAGGACTCAGACCTAACAGTACAAACTACAGTACAAAATTTAAGAGATTAATGGCATTCAGTGGAAACTGTAGTTTTCAAACCCAGAGCTCCTAACAAGCCTTGAAAATACATCCTACAATCGAAGGGCTCAGGGTACCTTGCCTGAGTTCTTCTCCATGCTTCTTTCTGTAAGTCCTTTACATCATGTGTAGGTTTGCATCTTTAATGCAGTTTTTTTTGTCATTTGACCACACAGGAGCCATGGAGCTCTGTGGCCAAGTCCAGCCAGCATGGCATGAATGCAAGACGTGTCAAGGTGCCTGCCCCTATATGCTCTGTACTTCAGGGTGACTCAGGGAGCTGAAGGCAGTGCTGCAGACATGCAGACTGGTTTGTTTGCTACCTGGGCCTCCATAAGGGGATATATATGGATAACACAGAACCATAGAATCACAGAATTACTCAGGTTGGAAGGGACCTCAAGGATCATCAAGTCCAACCGCAGCCTAACCAAAGTACCCTAACTCTAACAACCCTCTGCTAAATCACATCTCTGAGCACCACATCCAAACGGCTCTTAAACACATGCAGGGATGGTGACTCAACCACCTCCCTGGGTAGCCTATTCCAGTTCTTAATCACCCTTTCTGTAAAGAAGTGTTTCCTAACGCCCAACCTAAACTTATCTTGGTGCAACTGGAGGCTATTTCCCTTTGTCTTGTCACCTGTCACCAGTGAGAAGAGACCTACCCCACTCTCACTGTAAGCACCTTTCAGGTACTGGAAGAGAGTAATAAGGTCTCCCCTTAGCCGCCTCTTCCCCAGACTAAACAGCCCCAGCTCCCTCCCCTCTCCTCATAGGGCTGATTTTCCAAGCCCTTCACTAGCCTCGTTGCTAGCCTTCTCTGGACCTGCTCAGTACCTCCATGTCCTTTCTGTACTGAGGTGCCCTTCCTTGAAAAGTAGTGAATCAAGTTCCTGCAAGAGAAACCTAAGTTAATAGGAGCCCAATAAATACTGTGATTAGATCACTTGCTTGTTAAGGCTTACACTCTAATGTATTTGACTTTGAGAGAGAAGGAAGAGAGGTTGCTACATCACAGACACTATCAGCTCTATCAATGCCACTTGCTAATAGACCTGATTTTATTCAGCTGTAAGCAACCTATCTCATCTGAGCAAAAATGCTGGGATCCTCTTTTGGAGAAAAGAAAAATATATAAAGTAACTGCATCAGCTGAGATAGCTAAGGCACAAGAAGAGATACTTCAAAAGGAGATCCTGCAATGACAGGAGATGCCTGATAGACCTTTCTTATCTGCCCTTTGCGGGCTACCAAGATCAGGACCAAGTAGTGATGCTGTAAATAGCTTTCACTCCTTCTCCAAATGCCTCCTGCCACCCACAGCCAGCAGTCCCCGTGCTTTGTCTTCAAAAGCGGAAAACCAATTTTCTCCAGTTGCTTATAGCAACATTTGAAATAATTGAGAAAGGTGAAAAGACATTTTTATCATTTTATTTCTGGCAAGTCGGGATGCTGATTTGAACTTGCAAACCTCCAGCTATTTTGATTTAAGTGTAAAATCTTCTCCAAAGTTACTGCACCATACATCATAATAACACATGACTTTGATAACGGCTTGCAGACAGCAGGTGACTGCAACAACACAGGAATGATGTGGTGTACTTGCAACAGTGATGAATAACATAAGGAATTTAAGTCACCACGGAAGTTATAAACTCAGCTTTCCCCTTTCTTATAAATCGAATTTATCTTGGATGTAAACTCATCACAATGTTTGAATTAACCTGAGTCTTACTGCCTTGTGATTGCAAGCCCAGTGAAATTAGCTGGATGCTCTCACGCAGTTTTAGATATTTCTTTATGAAAATGAGTATGCATGGAGTATTGGTGGTCCCTGATAGATGTGGTGGGGGTTTCTTTTGCAAACAAAGGACATAGTACTGCAAATGGTTATTTGAAGGGACAATTACAGGGCATTCCATGGCTGTCCTCTAAGTATTCACATCCAATTAACAGCACAACCCTTTTACACTTTTAAAGTTTTCTGTTAAAATTCCTTTCTCCAGTGCATTTTCAAAGGAATGAAATCTTTCACAAAGATTTGAGCCAGAAAGGCACTAGAAGAAAAGTTTCCATTGTCCTAACAGCAGTGAAAAAGGGGGATATCACCTGACCAGTCCAGCCATTTGGTTACATTTTATCCATATTTGGTAAAGAAAAATGTCTGTTTACACTCCCTCAGTTAACAAAGTTATTTTTTAGCACACTGCAGTACGTCTTGAAATATGTTCAAGTGTTATCTAAATTTTTTGTTGCTTCTGCAACAAAATAGTATTGCATAAGAAAAAAAATTATAGCATTTTCTGTATATGAGAAGTAACAGAAACCTTTTTGACAGGAAAAGCAAAATAAACTTTCTTCTGAATAGACCCTTCATTCCTTTCCAGTAATTAGTTCATTCCTCCTATCTTTGTAATACAATACTACTGTCAGTTCTTATAACTTTTCAGCTTGCAAGAATAAAGAGAGTAGCATCAATTCTGTGGGTGAACTTTTGAAATCATATTAGTCTAATTTATTCCTGAATAACTTAAGCTAGATTTCTTTTCCTCATGCAAGCTTTAATTTTCAATTTCAGATATGCCACTGAGTTTATACATACAGATCTGAGCACTCCATCTATAACTGGAAGTTTGAATAAATTATACTGAACTTGAAAATGAAACAAAGTTTATTCCTGAAGTTAAAATGCAATTATTTCTTAATTCAGGAAGGTGTTTAAGCACCTTTCAGTTCCTTTGAAGTCAGTTAGACTATTCCCAGGTTTGCCATTCCGCCTGCATTTAAAGATTTCTCATTGAACAAAGCCTTACAGATTTAGTTTTTTAAGTTGGTTCTGGAAATTAAATGTAAGAAACCCAGTGTTTCCTGAAATCAAATGAGGGTTTGAATCACTCTCTACAACTACCTGAAAAGAGGTTGTGATGAGGTGGGGATTGGCCTCTCCTCCCAGGTAACTAGCAGTAGAATGAGAGGAAATGACCTCAGGTTGCTCCAGGGGAGGTTCAAGTTGGATATTAAGAAAAAATTCTCAGAAAGAGTGGTCAGGCACTGGAATGGACTGCCCAGGGAGGTGGTGGAGTCACCGTCTCTGAAGGTGTTCAAGAAATGTGTAGATGTAGTTCTAAGAAGTATGGTTTACTGGGCAACACTGATGGTAAGTGGACAGTTGTACTAGATGATCTTGGAGGTCTTTTCCAATGATTCTATGATTCTATTATTGAGGTAAACTGCAAACACAATGCTATAACTTAAAGAGAAAGGAGACTGTGCAACTTTTTTTTCCCTATCATTGCTGGTTATTAATTGTAGAATCACAGAAACATTAAGGTTGGAAAAGACCTCTAGGATCATCTAGCCCAACCGTTCACCTACCACCACTATTGACCACTGCAGTACATCCACAATACTGCCAATGGTTTGCTGGGCTGTTGGAAGGCTATTTTATCCCTTTCTCTACTTCCTCTGGGAAATGTTTTGCAAGTCATTCCACAAAACATTTACAGGAAATAAAATTATAGACTAAGCAGCCTGAAATATAGAGATGAACAAACTCATATCGGTGTAAATGCCATAAAAGTTAAGGTGTAATGCTGTAATAGGCAGGCTTTAGAGATTTTTTGCACGGTTTCACTCAGACGATAAAGGCAGCAGACATGCTCTTTCCCCTGATAGGGATATGCTGTAACGATGGGGAAGCATCAAACTGGTAAATCAAAGCTTTCAAACAACCTATGCTAAACAAAACACAGGAGTGAGGTCTCAGTGTTTGTATATGAACTTACATTCCAAACAATAAAGTCCTCAATATCCTTTCAGTGAAGAAGCATGTCCAGTTGGATGCAGCAAACTCTCCAAAACTAAATACTGCTGAATCAGTGGATTTCATAACTAAATACTTTATGTGTTATTAGCAACTTCAGAGCTGCTAACCAAGCTGAAGAAGACCATTTACTGACCTTTAAAATTGGATCCTCCATGAATTGTCCATCCAGGCTAGTAGTGATGGTCAGCGGCTGGGCAGAAGAGACTTCCGACCTGCACGTCTGGACCATTATCTTTCTTGACAGGCATGAATTTCATTCTTACTTATTTTAGCTCATCACTTGCTTTTCTAAGCTGCCCAACTAGTCTTCAACTATAAAGCTAAGATGGGTTTTATTTTTCAAAAAGAGATGACTCACAAATTGGAGAACTTCTGGGGCTCCTCACTGTATACTTGGAGTCTAGTGTTTCACAGTAAGGACAGCTGATGTGTTTCACAAGTGATTCCCACTACTTCAAGTCTGACATTTGGAGACAGTTTCATTCTTTTACTTCCAACAAATTCTCACTATTTTTTACTTAAGAGTAAAGATATGCCTTAATGCTGGCTCTTCACTGATGTGTACATTGTCTTCTCTTTCTTTCTTTAAATGTTATAAAATTGAAAGCTAGAAGATCAATACAGCATAAGTTAAGCTATCGTGGCCTATGCAATCATTATATATAAGAGTTGCTATTATGTAAAACTGCAGTCATTATGTATAATTACCAAGGAAGTTTTATAACAAAGGAAGAGGTCTATCTTATAGAAATAAAAATGCTATCCTGGAGATCTTTATTGATACACAGCCTGCTGAAACCTATGACTAGATAATGTTTTTTTTTTCCTTTCATTTCTCTAACTAGTTTTCTCATAAAGGCAAAATTTAATTTGAAAGCACACTTCTTTAATTAAGGGCATTCCGCATCCCTAGTGATAAAAAAGTGGCATTTAAATGCAAAATCAAAATTAATGTATGGATTCCCTCCTTCCCACTTCTTCAGCTCTCCAGGTGCAACAAAGTTGTCATTTTCTGCCCCCTGTATTCCAATTCTCAGCACAATAAAAGTGAAATGATAGTTATTTACCAATGTTTTGTTAAAATGTCAAACTGTATTGCAAGTAAATTCATTTTAGGCCAGCTATTCTCAATTCAGCTTAGCAGCAGATGATGTCATCTTCCTACCTACAGCTCCTTTTTTGAAAAGTCACAGAAAGACTGATGAGGAGTGATGGCCTCACTCTAATTAAATATAATACAGATATGAGCAGCAAATTCAAATAGGAGCCATGAATGAAATACTGCAGTCAGGTGTGAAGGCACTAGTACCCAATTACAGCCATAGCTTCAGCAACTCAAAGGTAACTGAAGCTGATAGGAATTTGTTCAGCATATCCAGAAATTCATATAGTGTCCATAGAGACTAATGTCCATCCTACATTCTACCAATTAAGTTTTTAAATCACGAGACCCACGCTGAGGAAAGTCTGATATATCGGAGGGCACAGCAAAGCAAGACTCCTCTTCTCCCCGTGGAGCTGCCTAGCAGGACAGAGGATGTCAATAAAGCCAGGATGCAAGTCTCTTCCAAAGCAGCCACTGATAACTGTTCCTACATGTCCCTAAATAGCATCCAGAATTGGCGCAGATGGCACTTATACATATGTGGCATGGACAGTGTATAATGAGCTCTAAGAATGCTGAAACAGACAGCAGTATTAGACCTGGTGTGCAAATCACCCAAGGATGGGCAAGTGAAGAATGCTTACATTCTTTTAATTAGGTTTTGAAGTAATGCAAGTCAACACGCATTAACTACTCTACTTCAGCCTTAACTCATTCACGAAAATGCATGTTATGTGTAAAAGCTCACTACAAAAAGGATGACCCCAAAACCAACACACTTCACTGGTGACGTATGTTTCTTTCTCCAATTGTCTGAAGTTCAGCTGATATGCTTGGTGTCTGCTTGCATGACACAGGTTATCATTATCCATTCACTCTGGACTTGGTCGCAGTGCTGTGGCTTCAAGAAGCAAGTGCTAATTGGTGTGAACAAAAATGAAGGTTTTGACTTCTTGTAAAGAGCAGACAAAAAGCCTTGCAATGGCTCATCAGATGGACAGACTAGAACAGAGCTCTCTGTTATGAAACCTGTTTCATCTGAAATGCTTTCAGCTTGGGAATTTGGGGGAATGAATTGCAAACTCAAAGGCTTAGAATGAGACCTTTATATTTGACTATTGTTGCAGAGAGCTATGTTCTATATTAAGTAGGGTCTTCCAAAGCATACTGGGAGATGCTGGGTCTCAGCTTTGCATAGAGCATGTCACTTCTTGTTCCTACACAGAAACAGCTTGTGGCTTTTTCACATAAATGCATGAACCTTCTGATTACTTTTCTCTCTCAAGCTAATTTTCCAGAACAACTACACCTCGACCTGACAATCAGTTGATAAATTTAATGACTGTTCTGCTCCAGCAGTAACTGAGGAGGGTCAGAAAGATGAGGTAATAACATTAGACATTTTTACAAATCAGTATCTTGAAATAGTCTGTATCTGAGAGGATATAGTAAGACTCTGACTAGGTAGTCCAGTAAAGCAAGAGATGGTTCACCCACCTCTGCAGCAGGAAAACCTCCAAACTGGATGAGTCAAGCAGGATGTTCTTTTGTGTTCGCTTGGCCAGAGTAGAATTGATCTCATGAATATAGATCTGAATTTTAAAAGCAAACAGGTCTGAATAGCTCCATTCCAAACCAGAGCTTGTCTGCTTTAGCTCAAGGTCATTGATTACCACAGTTATGTGAAACATCACGAGTGAGGGCTGCCCGAAAGGAAATTCAGTGTGTGCCAGTTAACTTGCTTAACATTTTGCACCAGCACCCACAAATCTGCAGAGGCAAGCAATGCTTTTCAAGGGCTGTGCATTCTCTGTATGTAGTGTGGAGCTGTGATAGATTCCCTATGGACATTTTCCCCTGCAGCTGCTTACACACTCAGATCTGCTGAGGTGACTCTTCCAAGTCTGCACAAGTCACAACGGAGAAAGGCCCTGAAGCTCTCAGCTCTCAGCAGTTCTTAAATAAATGACACAGTGTATGAGCTAGTCACAGAAAAAGGCTGGATTCTGATCTCACTGCTGTGAAGGCAAGTTAGAGGTATATTCCACACTGGGGCATAACTTGATCTGAGTATTAACTTCGGCAGCAAAATGCTACTCTCCAACAATAAACACACTATGGCTGGCCATGACAAAGACTGAAAGGGGAAACTGCATTTGCCAGATGATGGAGAAATAGAAGGCAAGATAAAACAGTAAATCCTTTTCTGACTGTTGCTCACCAAATTAAAAAGACGTGGTATGTTTAGAAAACAAAAATCATGTGAGGGCCTTGCATGATTTACAAGAGATTTGGTCAGAAACAAATCAGATCGGCTGCATTTTACCAACCAGATAAATGTAAAGCTGGGATTGGTGGGAACAGGGGAAAGAGAAAGGCCGTGGAGCTATATCGGTCTAACAGTAAACAGTTTGCTTGCTCTCAAGCTGAGCTCAACAAGTACTTAATGAAGAATAGGGGTAGAAATGGACATTGAGCAAATGGTCAGAATGGAAAAAAGTTTCAGTAGGTCTCCATTTTTTAAGGAGACAGAAAAGGGCTGTTAGAAGAAAACATTTTGCTCTTGTAGTGTAAGCACCAAAGCATCACAAATGTTGTTTTCTATGGGCTCAGTACATGGCTCATCTAAATTTGTCTACACAGCTGCTGAACAGTTATATTTTTTAGGTCAGGAAATTAGTCAAAATATTGAGAATGCTAAGTTATATCCCATTGAAGGGAAAGATGACAATGGAAATTAGTGCTAATGAACATAAAGAATATTTACAAAGGATCCAAATCCAACCCTTCTCTCTAACTTCAGGAAAATCTCACCATAGATTTTCTAGAATTCCCAAACTGCCTTTTACTTAAAATTTCTGTCCTATTTTTTTCCTCAGGGTAACTCTACAAAGACGTCTCTATTCGCATTTACTGTGTGCCTCACTTTAATAGGAGGATAGGAAATGTTTTTCTCCTATGTCATACATGCACGTTGAATATATATAATATTAAAGTAATAACACTAGTGTATTTCTTTTTCACTTTCTGAGTCTGACTGAGATCTTTTCGTCTTTGTAATGTAGACACGCCAAAGTGCCCTAAGGTGCAGCTATCTGTTTTAAACTAAATGCCATACTGGGCTCTTGTTTGGTGGTACATCAAATGACATCTCCCCTCCATGGAATCCCTTGATCCTATTTACGAGCTCCAAGCATTAGTAGGTGGCAGCATTAAACTAAAATTTTTCAATTCTTTTAATTTTTTGCTTGTACTCTGTTATTCTAGCTGCACTAATTTCCCACTGTTCTAGGTGATTAAGTTAATGGGATATCTCAATTCAATCATTGCATGAACAGAATGATTACTGAAACTGTATATGGTTGAAGGCTTCATGATGCAAAACATTGTAATGTTTACAGCTTTTGCTTTCATCCTTATCATCTCCAAGTTTGCTTTTTAGACCTGCCTTGTCTTTTGGGAAAAAGTTTTTCAGAGGTAGTGTCAATCCAAAGGGCAACACTTTGTCAGGAATGAACCCAATGATTTCTGTAGTGAATAAATGGGGGGAAAAAAGTACAGACAATGCTCTGATTTTAAGATTACCCATGATATTTTTAAACAGTTGTGTAGGAATTTAAGATTTTCAGAAAAGCTTGGTGTTCACATTCATCTGTTCCCACTGCATTCAGGTACTTTATCCAAAGTGAATTTCATACTGACTTTGATGGGATTAAATCAAGGCTAAAGCAAAAATTACACTACTTGTAGCTTTAGAGTTCACCAGGCTAATCCTTTCTGATGCAAAATTTCTGCAGTAGACTATAAATGCATAACTAGATTTATGAATCTGACTACCAATCATGATCGATGTAGAGTTCTTGTATAGGATCAGCGAGAACCAGTGGATGGATAAGCTCAACTCTTGCAGTCTGTTCACTCTTCTAATTCCTGCTCTCCCAGAGCTCTTGTGCTAACAACATCTTCTTGTAAGGCATATACTAGTTAGTATACAGTATTTGTTAAATGAGATGGAGTTGCTTTTTCTTTTTCACCTCTTTCCAATATGATATTATTTAGACCAAAGCATATGGGTTTGCTTGTTTAATGATCAATTCTTTGTTTGCTTTTGTTTGAGAAGCTACCAGGATTTTTTCCAGAGAAAGTAAAAACTACTCTACCTTACCTGTGAAAGATCCTATTAGAGAGTGAGCACTAGGATGAGACATGAACTTGACATTTAAATCAAGGGTCCGTCATGCCTTTAGCAACAAAGCTGAGATTCTGCTTTATTCTTTCCTCGAGGAAATACGTGCTTTTTCAAGGTTAAGCATGTACCCAGACAAACTATGAAGGGAATATGACTCTCACTTAACCTAATCTCATTCAAGCAGAAGGCAGCCGGTCTCAAAGAAGGTCACAAGCTCCTTGTGGCTAAGAGTAATCAAGAATCCCCTTACTCAGGACTTCAGTGGATTAACAAATACAGCTATATAGGCAAATACCACTGGCACCAAGTGTTTGATGAATCAGTAATGAACATTATATTCAGTAATGCTTATCAGAAACTCAGAATATAGAGAATATGATTCCAGAGATAAGTTGCTTTGTTAGAATAAAGTCACTTTCTTTCATTTGTCTACAGTGCATTGCCTTCCCCATTAGCACTCAGTGCGTGGCTAAGTAGCTGTGAGGTTTAACTTGAGATTTATTATCCACTTGCTTTTAAGATCTGAACCTGTAATGAAAACCGGATCATGCTACATCTCATTTTAATATAAATGCATATTAAAAATAAGGCTATAAAGTAGAAGCTGTCTGCTGGCAATGAGCTACAGTCATGAAACCATTTGTAAGTACCTTAACTGAATAGCTTACACTCCAGGAATAGCAGGTTGATTCCCTTCACAGCATGCGTTGCACCAGCTGTGCAGGAAGGACTGGTGGGGGTCACCTGCAAGTTAATTTACAAACAAAAACAGCTATATATCAGCATTTCCACAGCAAAAAGCTTTTTCACAACAGTTACATCCTCTTTAAATATGCTTGTACAATACTGTACTGAAAAGTAATCTTGGGCTTTCTCCACTGCTGCAATATTCCAAATGGCGAGATCTTATAGCATTTCTCCCCAATGCCATACTCAAACAGTTTATCCCATGAGCAGCCTGACTCTGTGTTCATCACATGTTTTGCTCACCTGGGTATTCTTGTTTATTGTAATTAATTTACACAGGCATTGTCTCTTGTATGTATAAGTCTTCCTTTCAGAAGATTTAGTGTAAACCTAGGCCATAGTGCTCCTCACTGGTTTACTGATGTGTTTAAACTGCTGTAGAGCCTCTGGCATGGTGACTGGCAGGGAGCAATATGTGTGCAGCAGAAGTGAGCTCCCAAGAACGATTCCATTCCCTGCTCTGCTGTAGATTTGCTCTGTGACATTTGACAAGTCACATTCCTGGTCTTCCTGTGATGAAATCCTTCCATTTAACAGTGACTTACAAAACTTTAAGCTTTGCCAAGGCTTACTTTAGGCGTTCCTTAGTTGTTTGGGTGCAAAGTCTGTAAGAATTGCAACACCTCGTGATGTACCATCCATCACACAGTCTCCATGACCGGGCCATTTACACTTTTTTGACATGCGTGTGTAGGAACTGAACACATTCTGAACTAATATATTTCAGATGCCAAGTTGTCACTGCATGTGTCGATTTAAGAAGGTATGACAAATGTTTAACAAGATCTTTAATAGTTGTTAAATCCAGAGTGCTGGATATATTCCAGCGCAGGTAATTACATTCAGACTGCTTACAGACACTTTAACGGGATAGACCATTCTCCACAGAGCCTCCAGTATGGGAAGAATGAAAGAAACACACAGTACTGCTGGCATGTAAGGAATGGAGGAATGAGAGAGGGTATTTCTGAAATGGGAGAAAGGAGACTCAAAGGTTTGTATGTCTTTGTGTATGGTGGCTGAGAACAAGGAGCCTTTGGTAACTGAAATAAACTTACCCTAGGAAAGCAGGAAAACTATTTACTGTGTTGATTTTGCAAAAAGTGAATTGAATGCCAGACCGAAATTCAGGGAACTGTGTGAAACTCAGGAGATAGTTGATGCCTAATTGCTTGTTTGTTGCTCAATGATGAGGTGCAACCTACATATAAACGTGTGTTCTGAAAGTTGACATTTCAAGTATCAAGCTCTAACCTAGGATGCATCAGGACGTTTTCTGAAGAAGTAAGAAATCAGGCTTGGCAAATGCTATCTTCTGTTTTTGAACTCCATAGATATTTCTAGATTGTGCCTTCAGAAAAGTAGATTTCTTGTGTTTTTGTGACGGCGGCCTTTCAAAGCTGGTAAGTATGATGGCCCTGAAGTGCTCTTTCTACAACTATCAGCAACTTCTTTTCTTGCAGCCAGTTCATCACCCTGAGATGAATTCATTTTCTTTGCTTACTGAGGAAATTGAGGCAAGTTCCCAGATCATAGCCCCGAATTAATTTGCATATGCAAGAAGAATTTGACTGATTTCAGTAATTAGATAACATGCTTGTATGAAATAGGAAGAAATTGCTGGCACTTCAGGCAGTGCTTTAGAGAACATCTATTTTGATGTAATTTTGAGAGGACTGACGATGCAGAAATTTAGTCTATTTAATGATGCTGAATGTCTACCATTTATATAAGTGGTTAATTTTTAATAATTGTTTTATTGCTAGTGCTAGGCCAAGCAATCAGAGGCAGGCACATAACACTAACCAATCTTCCCTCTCTATTTCAGTGATTTCAGCATTATTTTGCCACTATCAGGCCATTATTAGTGATGCTGATTGCCTCTGAGCTGTGCCTGCACATGGCATATCTACATTCATCTGCCTATCAGTTCACATTTTCTCATTTTCTCATTTTCTATTGCCCACCAACTTCATCCACCTCTGACATACTATGCTATTTTATAAAACTAGATATTTATTAGAGGTTACCTCCTACAACTTTGGCATGATTGGTAATGGTACATATAATCATAATAAAAGTGATAAATAATCGAAAGTAGCTAGGTAAAAAGAAGTCTCAACTCTCATTTTCCCAGGTCAGTTTTACGTTTTACAGACTGGATACATTTTCTTGTTCAGGGAATGAGCAACAGCGACGTTCCTAGAACCTGAGAGAAATTAAGAATGCCCTAGTGATACTACTCCCTGTCTCTCAACTAAAAGCATATTGGAGTTGTTGAAATCTTTTAATGACTTTATTCCCAAGACATCATTCTGTCTACGGAAATCTTGGAGGACTCACACCTCACAACAGACTATAATTTAGATAAAGAGGTTGGCTAGATATAAATTAATCTACCTTCCTTGGAGAGTGCTCTCTTATTTAATTAGACAGAGGGCAATTTAGGCAGTTCGATCAGCCCTGCGAACTGCTAAACACAAACTATTTCCAGATAAATAAAGAGCCTCCTCACAGGTTTTATTCTACAGGTCTCATAAATGCTTTTAATCCTATTACATATTATCTGGAAAGCTTTGAAGTTTTTGGGGACAGAGAGGAAAATATTGATTAAAAGTGAATATAGAATTATATAGTGGCTATGTCACTACATATTATATTAAATTATTATATATTAATTACATCACTGTACTATGAGTATACCATTATATATAGCAAATATATAATTAAGATCTTCATAAATGATCTGAATGATGGGTATCCTCAACATATTTGCTGATTACATAAGACATGAAGGAATGAAGATACACCAGAAGGTCATGCTGCCTTCCAGAGAGACCTCAACAGGAATGCAAAAGATAAAGTTTGCACATCTCACTGTGTATCTGGAAAAATGGGAGCCAGGAAAATGGAAGGAAAAGTCTTGTAAGATTTTTTTTATTTTTTATTTTTTTATTTTATTTTATTTTTTTTGTAGTATCTTTATTAAATGCTTTGGGCATTGAATAGTTTCCAGTCACTTCTGTTAGAGATAGAGAAATATGAACATGTATTACAGCTTTGAGGAGTGTAGCACGCCCTAAAAAAAATCAAATCTATGAGTACAGTGTTGTCTCCAAAATAGAACAGAGAGGGAACAGAGAGGGCTCTGTGAGTGATCTGAAGCTGAAGAGCTGGTTGTGATATTTCTGTTAACTGACAGGAGAGCAGATCTCCCTCTGCCTCCAGAGCAAAAATATTGAGACAATATCTTTGTGACACAGGGATCTGTTGGTCATGCTGGTAATAAGATTTATTTCCTGGCTGCAGAAGCAATTATATTGGTTCAATGGATAGTCCAAAAACTGCAGTGTTTTTTGGCTGGAGACAAGGTGGTGGGAAGCTCTTTAACTGGTTTTGTGGGTATGACTACACCCCTAGAAATATGAGGTATTGCAACCCCTCAGAGAGCTGATGAAAAGCTTAGATAATTTGCCACATGAAGGAGCTCATTCATTCTCATCTTCCATTTCTGAAGTGGTAATAGAGATGGGAATTGGAGCTTTTTTTCCCAAGTCTCATGCCATGACCTACTTATAAGAGGAAAAGTAAGAGTTACTTAGAATAATAGAGAGTAGAAAAGCTTGCTTCAACTGCTTTCACTTGTGGAGAAAAGGCACCCAAGGATCCAGCTTTGTACAATTTGATAAATGTTTTTCCCCAGATAATCTAAGAGCAAAAGATGAGTGTTTAAAATAAAGGGTAAAAAATCAGAATAAAGTAACAAGCAACTTTTTTTTTTTTTTTTTTTGTCTCATAAAACTAAAACAAAATAGTGTTTCCATTTAAGGAAAAGCCCCAAAATAGGAAATAATTTGCAGTGAGGGACTTTTGCTATGTAGGTGTTACAGTGAAGGAAGGATTTCACCTATCCTACTTCACAGAAAGAGGAGGTGATTTGAAACTGCTCAAACAAAATGCATTTGACTGAATAGGTGAAAGTGCATGGAACACAGTTGTTGATCAGAAATGCAACCATTTGCTTACAGAAATTCAGACACAGACAGGTAACATAGTCTGACAGCAGCTGATATGGACAACACCTTGCAGACATCCCCAACTTTGCACTGGAGATGGGTGTCTCTTCAGAAAGCCCCTTCTTTGCCCATTTCTGAGGACAAAAAAAAAAAAAAAAAGCAGCAGCAGCAGCTTATTCTGAGGTATGTCTTTTAAACCAACTCCCTCAAGCAGAACGAGACCTCTGAGGGAAGTACACATTTCATGGTGGGGCAAGAAGGAGCAGCAGAATGGGCAACACTTTATCCTCAGCTTCTGCTTATCCGTTTTCTGTTGTTGTTGTTCATATGAATATTGATGTATGTGTAACTGACTACCTGTTCTGTCCTTTGGTTTGTGCTAGAAAATGTTCAGCCCACTGGGTTCAGTCTGATCCTTTCACCAGAGTTATGTGCTGACCCATCTTTCTCTCCCAAGGACAGTTTAATATTATAGACTCCTTCTCATGCCAGATTATTGCAAATATTTCCAATTTCTTTGCTATTTTTGAGTAATTGAACCTTTCTCTAATCTCATCTTTACCACACAGTTATGTCCAACTTCTCTAAGCTCTTTTAGTTTCGGAAAAGGGCTTCTAAGAGAACATTAGTATTTACACTTTTTCTAGGCTGTTAAAAACTATCATAGCAATGTTACTTTTTGAGGGCTATCTTATTATGTCTCTTGATCACTACCTATGAGATGAAGTCATGCATGAGGTGCAATATAAAAAGTAGAACCAAAAAATATCTTCTGCATCTCCTAACTCAGAGCAAAATAACAGATAATCATAGAATGCCTTGGGTTGGAAGGGATTTCAAGGATCTTCAAGTTCCAACCCCCCTGCCACAGGCAGGGTTGCCAACTACTAGATTATGTATTAGGTCAGGCTGCCCAGGGCCCCATCCCACCTGGCCTTGAACACCTCCAAGGATAGGGCATCCACATTCTCTCTGGGTAAAATGTTCCATCATCTCACCTCCCTCTCAGTGAAAAACTTTCCCCTGACATCTACTTTAGATCACCCCTCCTTCAGTTTAAAACCATTCTTTCTTGTGCCATCACTATCTGCCCAGGTAAAAAGTTGATTACCCTCCTGTCTGTGATCTTCCTTTAAGTACTGGAAGGTCGCAATGAGGTCCTCCCTCAGCCTTCTCTTTTCCAAGCTGAACAAGCCCAGTTTCTTCAGCCTGTCTTCATAGGGGAGGTGCTCCAGACCTCTGATGATCTCTGTCCCTCTTCTGGACCCTCTCCAAAAGCTCCACATCTTTCCTGTGTTGAGAACTGGACACAATACTCCAGATGGAGCCTCATGAGAGAAGAAGGGAACAATCACCTTTCTTGCCCTGGTGTCCACCCCTCTTCTGATGAAGCCCAGTGTACTGTTGGCCTTCTGGGCTGCAAGCACACACTGCTGGTTCATGTTAAGTTTTTCATCTATCAGGACCCCTAAGTTCTTCTCAGCAGGGCTACTCACAAGGAATTCTTCTCCCAAACTGTATACAAATCTGGGACTACCCCGACCCAAGTGCAAAACCTTGCAGTTTCTGAACTTCATTAGGTTCACATGGGACCGTATCTTCAGTTTATCAAGGTCCCTCAGGATGGCATCCCTTCCTTTTGCCGTATCACCTGCACCACTCAGCTTGGTGCCATAGCAAGCATGCTGAGGGTGCACTCAATCTCATCATCTATGTCATTGATAACAGTGTTAAAGAATACCGGACCTAAGATGGATCCTGGAGGGATACTGCTTGTTATTGGCCTCCACATGTACATAGAGCCATTAATCACAACTATCTGGCTGCAACCTTCCAACAGATTCCTTATCCACTGTATAGTCCAGCCTTTAAATCCATGTCTCTCCAATTTTGATTATGGAAATTCAGAAACAACAAGACATTACTGGTCAGCATGTCAATGAGAAACAGGCTTCTGCTAATCAAAATAGTAGATTTATTGGCAAAGGGAGCATATTGGCAAAGAGTACGTCTCTCCTGTACTGAGGACTCCACATCTGGATGCAGTACTCTGGATGAGGTCTCACCTGAGCAGAGTAGAAGGGCAGCATCATCTCCCTTGACCCGCTCACTATTCCACTTCTTTTTACTACATCTTTTTTTTTAATTGCATCACTATATACCAGAGCAGCAGAGATAAGGATGCATAATTTGTGTTTGATTTTATTGACAGTATTCAAGGAACAGAGGGCTGGAAGAGTGTCAGAAATCATTCTCTTTGTTCAAGACTATAGTAGGACTTTCAGTGCTGGCTGTCTTTCACAGTCATCCTGGGAGAAGCACACCACCACCTGTGAAACCATACACTAGACCATGCCTACTTACTTGTAGTGCTGATTCTTTCAGAGTGTTCTTTCCATAAGACAATTATCCAAGGCTGCTGGGGTTTAACACTGAGCAGTATTCACTAAGCCTTGTGCAGTTCTGTCAAGCCATTAGCATTTTTTTGTAGCTCTTCACTTCAAATGGCCCATCATGATGCTGCTGCATGCCAGAAATAGCCTCCTTTGAAACAAAAAGTATTTATCATAGCAGAACTAGCTGTTATGGTCCAGATCCTTTACACTGTGTGGGTAGTCAGTGCTTGGTGTCTCCCCTTGTTGCCTTTTTTATTCTTCAATGCAGGCATTCCTCATCTGACCAGTGCTGCAGAATATTGTCTGTGAATGGCCGACAGGCTACACTTGGCTCTTTCCAGTCTTTTCTAAAGCACAGCCCTCCGCATCCCTGTTGCTAACAAGCCACAAAGGCTTCACAGGCATTTAACTACTGACGTTGGTGCTGCTCATCTCTGTACCTTTCTGTAGGAAGTCTCTTGTGGTGATATACCTGTAGCGTTAGTTGTTTCCACATCAGACGATTATGATAATAGTTTTTTGTGTAGTCATACATTTTCTTTTCTCACTCAGGAAGACTGGTCCACCTGTGATCAAATGCATCCTGTCTGGTCCACCATTAGGAAAATTGCTGTTATAAATGCATGGTGCATGACAAAAATTATGAAGGATAGCTGCAGCTCACACTTCTGTTCATCCAATAATATATTTTGACTGTTTGGTGTCAGAAGCCAAAATACTTCCTTTTTAATGAGGTCAGATAATTTTAGTATAGATTCTGTAGTATTCAAATTGTTCAGAAATTACGGAACCACTTATACTCCTTGAAAATAAGTAGGGCATAAGAAGAGAGGGCAACTGCCCTACTGTTCTGCCTTCAGAAGTGGAGTTTCTGAACACAAGACATCCAATTTTGAGTCAGCTGCATCACAGCATAATTCAAGGTCTGTAAATTGTGATTCTAAAAGTAGTATGGGGGAAAGTTTTGTGATGAAAGGAGGATGAGAAGGCAAAAGGCATTGCAATGAGCTAATTAAAATCGATGCCAGGAGAGATCTCTCTGATGCTTGAGTGGTGAGCAACCAGCAGGTGTCTTCATTACTTAGACTACTGGTGACAAGCTACATGTAAAATTACAGGGTAGCTAGTTTAATTTCAGCTGCAAAGGAAGTCTTAGCAAGTCTCTGGAGAGATGGAGTAGGAGGAAAACCTAGAGAGGCTCAGTCTGACAGCTTGATATTTGGACAAGAAAGAGTGTTCCAGAAAAGAAGACTTGGGCGCTTTGAGCTTAAAGCCTTTTTCCTTAAAAAGCAACAGGAACTAATAAAACAGGTTGAACTTTGGTTTAAGTGTAAAACAGTCCACTTCTCTGACTACTGCTGTTCTGAAGAGTTTGACTTATATCCCTTCTACGGAACGCTGTTGATTTTACAAAGTCAGCCTTATTTTCCACTTAGAATCATGGGATCTCTCACATAGCAGCCCCAGCGTTAGCCATGTCATGGGATGAGAGGAAGGCAATGTTATTGGTGATAATGCCTGCTCTGCAATTTTCCTTTAAAGGAATTGCTTGCATGCTGAAAACATATTACAGCATTAACTGTAGACTGTTATCAGACTTGTGCAGGTTGCAGCTTTTATAGTTAAGGATGCAAAGAAAAGTTCATTCAAGCATTGGCTTCAAATCAGAGCTGGGCAAAATTTGTGAACAATTTTCCACCCCCCCCCCCAAAAAAAAGCAAAAAAAAACCCAAAAACAAAAACAGTTTAATTGCTTTTTCATGTTGGTTCTTACAGGTGACTTCTGCCAGTGAGATTTTGATAGATCCTACCCTTAAAAGGAGAAAAAAAAGTTAAAAAAAAAAAACAAAGGGCAAGTATTACATTAGATTACAACTCCCGATTTCAGAGGAAAGATAAATAGAAGGACTGTGTGTAAGCAGAACTTTCCATCACATAATTGGAGAAAAGGTCTAAGCTCTTTTCTACCTCCATGGCATTCTGTTAAATGCTCACTCATCTGTGACAGTACAGGAATTGTAAGAAAAAAGTGGAATGACAAAAAGTGCAAGAGTCAAGGATTGTTTCAGCTCGGCTATGATGAACTTTTGCATAGGTCAAAGTAATAATTGTATTCCAGATGCTTTCATGTGATATGAAAACAATTTTCCATACAGAAAGAAACCTGCTTTTTATTACAAATAAATAATTCTGTAAAGAGTGGTTGAAAACCATAGCAAAATATAATTTTATAATACTGCTATATCTTTTTTTTAAGATCTGCTAAGACTGTAATTCTGGTTTTGGTTTTCTTTAATGTTATTGTCCCAGTTAGTAGGAACACTTGAAAGACAGCTCTAATGTACTGTGATGTGCCTTGCTACAAGGAGATGGGAAGCCTTTAATTTATTTTGAAATTCTTTTTGCTGACTCAGAGCAACAGTAGGGTGAGATGGGAGACATAAAGCACTGTTTTGATTTCGCAATTACTTTTCTGCTGGCATTTTAATGGATAAAAAGATATGTGTAGCCCAGGATAGATACTTAGTAATGTCTTCAATTAATTCTGAATGAAAAATAAATATATGGAATTGAGCTTAGCTAAACTTTGCCCAATTGGGAACATAGATCTTTAAAATACTCATGTTTTCTGCATCCCAAATCAATGTTAAATAATTTCCATTCTATCTTCATCTTTTTATAATTGTATTAAAACTCTGTTGATTTTCTCAAAAAAATAATAACTGAAAAGCAAGGTGTATTAGACAGCAAAAATTAACCAATTAAGTTCTCTTGCTTTTACTAGAAATAATAAAGTATCTTATCTAAAATCAAGGCATGGTTGGATAATTTTTTGCTTAAATGATTAGAAAAAGGTGTGGAAACTGGAATGACAGAGGCAATTTTGCATCCTTATTTCACTTCTGTGAATTACAGTAGGAGATGATAGTTTTTCAAACCCGAGACTGCTGCTGAGGCTGTATGCATGGCAATCAAGGGAGCAATTATAGTCAAACAAAACCTGGTGCCTGACACATTGTGAGGGAGTCTGATTATTTGTATTTTCCCCTAGCTCATGCAGATAGTAAGGAATGGCCAACTGTTCCTTTGTGCATTTTCCTTTCTATTTAACAAAATATGTTTGTATAGATCCTAATGGAAAAAAAAAAAAAAGGAAAAGAAAAAGAAAAAAATCATAGCAACTCTTACAGATATCTTAAATATTACAATAGAGTGCAAATATATCAGGAAATGAGGAGTCATGGAACACTAGTTATTTGCAATACTGTTATCAATCACAAGAGATAAGAGTTTTTATTCATAGGTCTCTTCCAGCTGAAATTCGTTGTCCACATCAGGAGGATAAAACTGGGCAAATTACACCCAGTGCTGGAAGAGGAAATCTTCTTCAATCTGCAATAACATTGCTCTGATTATTAAGTAGCTCCTTTTAAACAAGCAACAGATCATATCATTGCACGTAAAGAGACCTGAATAAACACTGAGACATCTTCAGATGAGTGAGGACAAGTGCCAAATTTTACTGAGTTATAATACCATTAAGTTATTAACACCTCAGAAATGCAGATGTGTATGTGAAAATTAATGATAAGCTGGGGTTTCTAGAAATAAATCCCTTCAATTACTCTGGTGAAGAACAGACACGGATTTAGGACTCCCTTCACACATTTGTCACATTGACAAACTCAGAGTAGAATCCACCTTTTTCTGACTACACAACAGAGGGAGAAGATAATATGTAGGCACATGTGAAGTGGGCAACTAAAGCTGATGAGTTGAACTTTCCCATAGAGATGTCAGCATACAGAGGGAGAACTGATAAATTTAAGCTATCTCTGTGGGCAGGATGTAGTCTGGCTGCTTATGGAGGGATAGCAGCATCTAAGCGTGCCCTCCTGGTGTTTTCTATAGCAATGGAGAAAATGGGAAATGGAGTTGATGGTATACATTTTAAGCTTGAATACATTTAGCCTCGTGGTTAGCATCCTGAGCTCCTCCTGATGTATTGATCAACTCCTCATGAACATCATTTGGGATCTAAATTGATATTTCAGGTATCCACAATGTCTACTGCTGCAATTACATATGGAGATATTTATATCTCAGATTTTAACTAGGTAAAGGTACCTAGCAAGTACCTTAGTACCATGGAGAAGAGTTGGTGTGCTTGACTTTTACAGGTGCACAGATCTCAGTAGATAGTGCATGAGAACTCCCCAAGATATTTTGCACAAATCCTGACTGTATCCATTTCAAGGAAAGTAGAGATGCTTTCCCACAAGGGAACGGAGAGCACAAACTTGTTGTTCTACACTGTAAAGCCCAAGGCCCATAAAGGTGCAAGTCATTAAAATTTGTTTAGCTGTGTAAATGCAATACACCAGTGAAGTTGTGTCCTTCAGTATGATTAATTAGCTTATGCTGGACATTTCTGCATTATGGTGGCAAAACATTCTTCATGTTTTGCTCTGGAATGGTTGGAAATGAAACCAAGTTTTCTAGAGGTCTGGCCACATGGGCAAACTATCTTGTGAACTCATCCTGATTCTCTTTGTCTCAGATGCTGACAACTATAATTAACTTATTTCGTATCTGGAAAACAGCTTTGACTTCAGGAGTGGAGGAAGCTCAGATTCATTTTTTTTAGGCTTTGTAAACTTTTCCACAGTGGTGGATAAAGCAAGCTCAAGCGTAGTGTCAATTTCAGCTATATTAATAGTGCTTGATCATCAGGAGAGAAAATAGATCTTTCTCAGCTAAACTGGCAAATCTGGTTCTGAACACATGAAAGGAGTAGATTTGCAGTGTTGGTGTATGGTGTTTGGAATCTTTTTAAAGCTGTAATTTTCAGCATAGAATAAAATAATTTCGTAAATTGTTTGGTTCTAAGTTATATACTTCTGTTGTATCAAAGAAGACTAATAATTTTACTGTAATACACAAAGAGTCTATCTATTCTCCAATTCAAAACTTTAGCACTTGCACATTATCAGGGTCAGATGATGTATAAGGAAAAGGAAATGAATGAATCTAGTTTGGAAAAATGAAGACTAAGGGTGTGCAGAGGAACTTGCTTCTGTCATCCACCATCTGATAGGTTTATAGAAAAGACAAGAACAGATTCTTTTTGAAGGTGTGTGGTAATAAATCAAGAAGCTAAAACTACAGGTTGGTATGTGGGAAGATGAGATTAGATGTGAGTGAAATATTTTCTACCACAGGAGTCAAATACTGAAGCAAGGATTCTAACATTATAGAATCTCTATCTATAGAGACAAACAAGGCTTTAACAAGAGGGTCCTGAGCATTCCAGTATAACTGGGCATGTTTTTAGTAGGAGATCAGGACAGGTGTCTTCTAAAGGTCAATGACATCCTGAATTTTCCTTTGGTTGCACGCATTAGAAATCAGACCTGGATGCTTTGTATTGTCTAAATATACCATATACCATATACTTTCAAATGTGAGTGGCAATAAGGCCCTGAAGGAGATTAGCAGGGCTCCCATTTCCAATATTAGATCATTTAGAGAATGAGGAAATACTGGTCACAGCAAATCCAAGCTTGATCTTAACTCCATCCAAGGTTTACCAGTCTCTTTACTTGTGCTTTCAGTATAATCCAGAAAACAGTAATCATATCAAAATTTATTAATCATACCAGGTTGAATGATGATAAATTCAGTCCAACAGTGAAGTTTCCTAAAAACACAATAGTCAATCTTTTTTCAGGATTCACTTTTTAGTACAGATGGAGGAAAAAAATATCCTGTGGTTTGAGCGTGTTTTCTGAAGGCATAGTCTCCGACTTGCATTTAACTATAGTGCATCAGTTCATGACTTTGATTTATGTAATTTTAAGAATCTGAGAACTTTTATTAAATGTAATGCTTTATAATAAGGATACTTTTAAGTACTCTACTAAGCTAGAGTTTAAACAGCTCGTGCTTAAGCAGCAGTAATCATGGGAATCAGAAGCGTCTTGTACAATATTCAGCCATTGGAATACTATTACTGCAGCTACCTATTGAGGGCTGAGTTTCCAAGTAGTTAGTTATTATGATGTGTTTTTTCTCATAAGCTATTAAAATTGTTAAAGGGCAGCTTTATCCTGCTACTGGCTCGAATATTAAATCTCTGTTGTATAGCTTTCATAAAAAGAGAAGGATGAAGATGCACGGACTATTGAAATTTAATAACAGACATAACAGGCACCTGAATATATATCCCTTCAAGTAATTTGGTGTTTTCTTAATCTAATTTGTTTCAGTCTGAAACTGAGAGTAATATCTATTAATTAGCGCCATGCTGTAGTTCACTAACAAAGTCAAGTGTGAGTATCTTTTTGGAAATGAGTTTTGTGGCTATATCATAAAAGAAATTCTATTTTAGTTTGAAACTTCAGCTGGCAAATAGTAATAGCTGGTGCTTATAAAACATTACTGCCCTTGCAGATTGTTGAACTCAGTTTTCTGTTATCCAATGACACTTCTGTGTTGATGCAATTGTCAGTTTGCAAGATTCTTTGATAAGGCTATATATTTTGTTGGCATAAGAAAGTAGTTTATTTTTAGAGGAAGAAGAAAACTTTCCTGAAAAAAAAAAACAAAGTTGATGACAGGTGCTGTTCATGAATCTGATTCCTGTGGCATACAACACTCTGTATTCTCATTTATTTTTGTTTCCATTCTTCACAAATGTGGAAACCGGCATGGTGAGTCTGTAATTGGGAAAGTTTATGAATATAAATGAGAAAAGTTTGGTTGGGCAGGGAAGAGATTTTATTAGACCAAATATGCATGTTCCCAAACATTTTTATTTTGCTTGCCTTTGTTTTGTTTTTTTTTTTGTTGTTATTGTTGTTGATGGTGGTGTTGCCTTTCTATCTGTATTAGATGTTAGTTGAAAACATGATCTCTCTTACGAGTGGGAAGGAACAGTTATAGAATTTTTTGCAAGACAACTCTTCAGTAATAACCATGTTGCTAGGGGAAATGGAAGATATTGCTTCTCCCATTTCCATTCCTAAATTCTTGGCCCTAGCCTTCAGGATGCTCTGGGGAGTCAGGCTGCTCACTACAGAAATTGATGGAATGAAAGTGGGCAACCTGCCCATGCAGAGTCAGCAGAGTCCCAGAGGTTACAGTGGGGCTTTGAAATCACACCGTTCCTGTTAAAATATTGACTCATCAGAAATTTTCACAACTATCTTTGAACATATATTTTTTTTCTTTGATGACTGTTTACATGGGTGGATAGTGGTAGGACAAGGGGGAATGGTTTTAAACTGAAATAGGGAATATTTAGATTGGATATTAGGAGGAATTTTTTCAAACAGAGAGTGGTGACACACTGGAACAGGTTGCCCAAGGAGGTTGTGGATGCCCCATCCCTGCAGGCATTCAAGGCCAGGCTGGATGTGGCTCTGGGCAGCCTGGTCTGGTGGTTGGTGACCCTGTCTGTGCAGGGAGGGTTGAAACTAAATGGTCATCATGGCCCTTTTCACCCCAAGCCATTCTATGATTCTATGAACAGAAGAGTCCAAGAGCTAGTTGCTTCATGAGCAGGTCCAGAGAGCTGCCCCTTTGCCCCATTGCTGTAAAAATACTGGTATCACATCTGAGCCTAGGATCAAAAATAAAGAACTCCAGCAATAAGAATGGACTTTCTTGTTTCTTCTGTCTTTTACAACCCAAAGAGTGAATTACTTTACCTTTACCATTCCTGTATTCTGAAATATATCCAAAAGAAATAACCAAAACAAACATTGCAATAAGGCAGTCTTTCGTTGATTTTTGTTGTTGTTGTTATTTTGAAAGAAAAAATTGAAGGATATCTGCTTCATAATGAATTTTTATTTCAGAATTGAACATATTGTTCACTATTAACTAGAATATTTCATTCATAAAGAAATTACTTAGCAGGATTTTTCCTTTCTGCATGAGAAATATGGTTTCCTCTTGTTTTATTTTTCTTTATTTTGTCCCAGCGTAAATTAAATCCATTTCAAAACACTACATTTTGCACTTTACAGAAATTCCAGGTTTCATTTTTCCAAGGAGTTATCCTTAAAATATGTTTTGCCAGCTGCATAGGAATATTATGACCAAAACTAAGTATGGACAGTGCATAGAACTGACACATCAATATGAATTTAAGTAGCAGAGTGACTTGTATTGAATTTTTTCCCTTGGTACAGGGATCAATAATTTGTTGACAAATTTAAAATGACTGTAAATGGCAAACAATCCAATTTTCAGTTCCCTGAAAGACAACACTTTTAGTAGACCTCTGACTTCTGGTACTTATACACCTCTTCACTCTGCTGTGCGGAAGACTACTATATTTGGGATATTTTTACGTTACAACTCCATTTGTAAAGCACATGCTGTATGCTAGAATGCTGGAAGCTTATCATTCAATTTTGCATCAGGAATTGTCATCAGCAAAATATACTATGTCTGCACACGAATTTACCCATTTCTTCAAATCCTGAGTTAGGATCTAATGAGATCCCACATGATGGTAGTAAATGCACTGCAGTAAGCATGACTTTTCATACAATCAGCATGCAGTGTCAGTGCAGATCAGACTGAAAGACTTTTCTTTGGAACATATTAAGGAAAAGCATGTTTTATTTTTCACTGCTTCTGGTTTGTATTGATGTCAAGCTTAGAGCTACCAAATGCAAAACTTGTGGACAGTCATTTTAATCCTAAGATTTTCCTCAGCTTGCACATTACAAGTGATTACTGCCTTTCATCCAAGAAGCCTGGGTAAGATTCAGAGCATGGTACTGATGTGTTATATACTGTTTGAATGGAATTTAAACTATTCAACCGTATAAATTGAAAACTCATTCTGAAGAATTGCTTGCTTTCCTAAACCAAGAAAACGGTAAAAACAACCAAGCCATTCAGGCAACTTATCACTGGAAAGGAATACAATAATGTAATTCATGCTGTGTAAGGCAGACTTTAGTCTTGATGGATGGTGTTTGGTTGGTATTAAACTCTGATTTGCAGAATGGGAAATTCCTTGAGGAAGCAAAATTTCTTGCCAAAGTTGGCAGTATAAGAGCACAATGATTAACAGTGTACCAAATCACTCACTAATAACTCAGATAGCCATCAAACACATGCAACAGGTGGTTGGAAAACACCATGAAAACAATTTATGAACCTCTTTTAAATTTAAAGTAGGACTCTATATAATTGCCGATATAATAGCCATATCTCTAACTCAAGCTGTCTTTTTAATAAAGCTAGAAAACCCTTTCCTGAACTAAGAAAAGCCACTCTTTTTCCTTTGCCCAGTAGGCTAAAAAAGTCATCTGTATTTTCTCTCTGTGCAGATCAACATTATGTAAGAACTAATTATGCAATCCTTAACTAACTTCATATAGTCTTCCCTTAAGCAACTCTGGTTAAAATTCACTGGCAGCTTTGCTTCAGTAAGGATGATGAGAGTTTACTGACAAGGAAGATTTACTGCACTTTCTAAGACACACGGTATCTCTGCCAACTCACCTGTCTTCCAGTATGAGTTAGGGACAGACATGTTTCAGATACATCTACCATTTCTCCTAACAACAATGCCCCCTGTAGAAGGTGGAGGTATAGCAATGGCTTTTTTTGCCCATGGTGCTATTTGACTCTTTATTATATCCTAGGGATTGCTCTGATACTATCAGAATCATGGCTGAACAAAGATCAGTTGTCATCATCTCAGGACTGCAGGGGTGCAGACAGCTGCAATTTTAATTAGGGTTTATGAAGTCCTATTCTATGACTCAACATATTTGTATACAACAAATAGTGTTGATAGAGGAAAAAAAGAGACCTGTAGATCCTCTATGTCAATAGTTAAATACCTACACTCATCATCCACTTAGATTTCTCTTAGAGCACTTCTGGTCTATAGGCTGTGTTTTTAAAGATGCATCAGCGATCTCTTTCAACACATGATCCTTCCTTATTCAATTTCTGCCTTCCTTAGGCACAGAAAACCAAGCAAAACCATGCACTTTGAGCTTGTTCCAGTGGATCAGATTTGGGAAATACAAACAAGATACAGGTAGTTATATCCAATTTCTGCCTGTACCACAGCAATCGTCACTGCATGACTTGGAAGAGCAACAACGCCACAGTCAGATTTGCTAAGCAAGGGAAAATGCCTGCATTTGTCAAAAACAGTCTGACATTATTTGATAGTAACATAGCAAAATTGAATTGGAGCAAGCAAAAATATTGCATGGATGAGCCTCAGATTTAGTGCATTTCATTCTCCAGGTACCTGGAGAATATGTCATTACAGTTATTCTGTATTTATTTCTGATATTAAAACAGAAGTATTTAACAAAATGTAATGTTTAATTTCAGAAACACTGAAATGTCAAAATTAAATATTGCAATCAAATTGTTAAAACATTTCCTAAATGTTTCAGGCTTTAGTTTAGTTTACAAAATCTAATTAGGATTAACACACTCCAAAATATATATGGGAAAGCACTATTTACCTTAAAAGTGAAGCTACTTGGTTGTGCCAACATTAATCATATGAAATTACGAGTTTTCAGTCTGAGCCAATGTTGGGTAGAGAGTTAGTGAGATAATGATGAATTATCCTCATTTAATACAAATGGAAAGCACAGTAAAACATTTGGTCACAATTCAACAGAGCTGTGTCAGAAACTTCAGGACCAGGAGAATCACTACAGGTGATCTTCAAACTGCGTGTGGGCAAGGATTCCTTGTAAGGTAGTAGAAAGATGAAAGAGATGAGCTTTCTCAGGAAACATCTGTCAGAGCTGAGACAGAAAACCTTGATAAAATGGGTTTTATTTCAGAACTCAGTAATTAATAGGTTAATAGGTATGACTGCCAGGAAGATTCCCCCGAAAACAGCATATATCTTTCCAAATTATATCTATTGATTCTATATATGCCTTTCTTGCACCACTTTATAATTCCACTTTCTTCGGCCTTCACATATCTATTGCTCTCCTCTCCTCTCCTCTCCTCTCCTCTCCTCTCCTCTCCTCTCCTCTCCTCTCCTCTCCTCTCCTCTCCTCTCCTCTCCTCTCCTCTCCTCTCCTCTCCTCTCCTCTTCTCTTCTCTCCTCTTGGAACTTCAATATTTCTCCTGAAGACCATGGAAAAAAAAATAATTGTGGTAATTCTTCTGTTTACATTCTCTTTTCATACTTTGGGAAGTCTGTTTGCCACCACATTATAGCCCTATACAGCTTTCTCTAAGCAAAGATGACATGTCAATTGAGGTAATTTACATTTTCACTCCATACAAAGGAACATAAAGTTTTTCAAACCATTTCATTTCATATGCTTTTCTGAATATCACTCTTCACTCAGACAAAAATATGGAATTTCACTCTTTTGATCATTTTTTTCTTACATAAATTAAAAAAGAATAAATAACTAACAAAAATTATTAATGACTAAGATGTGTGTAAAATGTCTCTTCCCTTCCCCACCCCCTCTTTTTTTTTTTTTTTTTTTCAGAGTATAGACTTTTGGGCAAGCATCCAAAATCTGAAGGTTTTCTGGGGAAAAAAAAAAAAAAAAAAAAGTATTTTTGAAGTGAAGAATTCAATTATTTTGGGAAGAAAACAACAGACAAAACAACATCCTCCAATCAGTGCTAATTTGCATTTCATCTTTTTTTTCTAATGTCTATGAGTTCTCTCTCCATTTACTTTGATATTTATATCCATAAAAGTTTTAGAGTTCTTTGATTTTATCCCTAGATATGGGATTCCCAGATCATTAATAATAGTATAACTCTAATGATTCAGCAAATTGCATTAATACACACTCAGCCTTCTGGGTACTAATCCCAGAATCATAGAATGGTTTGGATTGGAAGAGACGTTAGAGATCACCTAGCTCCAATCCCCTACTATAGGCAGGGATACCTCCCACTAGACCAGATTGCTCAAAGCCGTATCCAGCCTGGTCTTGAATGCTTTTAGGGAGGGGGCATCCACAACCTGACTGGGCAACCTGTTCCAGTGTGTCATCACCCTTATAGTGAAGAATTTCTTCCTGATATCTAACCTAAATCTACCCTCCTCCAGTTTATAGCCATTACCCCTTGTCCTGTTGCTATATGCCGTTGTAGGAGCCTTTCTCAGCTTTGCTGCCAGCTCTCTTTGAGTGTATTTAAGACCTGGATGGTCTTGAAGACCTTCAGACTCTACCACCTTGGTGCAATTCTGCGTGGAATGTAATTGGATTTTCTTTGTAGCAAAATGAGTGTTTCATAACCTGTAGGATCTGTGGATTTGATATACTTAGAGACTCTCATATTTCTCTTAACCATTCATCTTGTCACCACAATAACTCCTGCTCCTCTCTGTGCCCTGTCTGTAGGCAGATCTCCAGTTAATTAATGCTACTACCTGCAACAAATCCCACAGTGCAGGAGGTGATTTGTGTTACTGACAACTTGCAGGCAGTAAAATAACCTTCTGTGGTCTTATGCATCAATCTAGAAAACAAATCCTTAATGTTTCTTCTGTCTAGAGAGAATGAAAATCTTCTAGACCTCCATGAAAGCTTTCCAACTTCCAATCTAAACTTGTCTTGCTGTGATGTGACATGATTATAAATTGTTTGACATCTTCTCTGCCAAAAGATTGTCTAGTCTCCCCAAACTGACCTCACCAATTCAGTGAGCCTGATTTTCCAATCGTTTGTGAGCATGATTATTCATGGAGGAAAACAGTACAACTCTTCTGAGACAGAGCATAGGAATGAAAACTATCCTGAAGGTACTGAATGATGGGCAGAAAAAGGTGCTTCCAGTAGTGAACAGATGGAGTAGAAGTTTAATGGGCAGCAATATTGATTTGGTATCATGTCGATTCATGTATTTTTAATTTCCCTTCTATGTATTTCAAGATAGAAGTTATAATGAGAAATGTAGTCCTAGATATAATCTGCCAAAGAATTTGCATTGATTTAAGTCCTAAATCCAACTTATGTTATTCAGGTAGATAAAGAACTGAACACTCCCCTGCATTATAGAGAAGGAAAAGCCTAGGTATGTGTTTGCCAGACAGAATTTGATTTAAACTGGTGTGGAAACGGATAGTGAGGCCTGGATTTGCTCTGTAGGAAGCCATATCAGCTAATGTACACTGAAACTGTGAGATTTTTAGTACTGCTGCTGTTAGCTCAGTGTAAATAAAATCTCATTATTTTGTAATACAAGTAAATCCTGCTCATGGCAGTGCAGTTGATCAAAATCCTGCAAGCCTGGAGAGCAATAAGGAAAAGCAGAACAAGCCATCAGTTTTTAATATCTTTCACTGGGGAGCTAGAGAATGAAGTGGATTCTAACTTCCTTAGAATCATTAATGTTGGAAAGACCACTAAGAACATCTGTTCCAGCCATCGACCCATCCCTATCATGCCCACTAACAGATGTTCCTCAATGCCACCCACATCTACACATTTCTTGAACATCTCCAGGGACAGTGACTTCACCACTTCTCTGGGTGTGAATGCCTGATCAGTCTTTCCTTACAGCATCAGTTACTGTAACTTACTCTGAGTCTGTCAGGCCAGCTGAATAGCAGTTTGCTAAGTGTTGTTGAGACTAGAAGAATTTGAAAGAAATTTTTTTAAAGCCGGTACTGTGGTAGTGAGCTATTCCATGTATTCCTAGCCTATCCAGGCAATAACACAAATATTACAATGATTAGGACAAATCAGATAGATGCTGAGTATCAAAGGTCTAAAAATGTCTTTCCTTGTACATTAACCTTGATTTTTTTGTGGTTTTCCTCATTATAATATAACATTAAAAAATTTCAGTACTGTACAGAAATTTGTGTTTCTACAAATACTAGGTTGCTGCAGCAAGTAAAATATCTGCTATTGTTCCTGCCTGCTAGTTCTAGCCTGCTGTGTAAACACAGACCCCTTCAAAATCAAAGCCAAATTCTGTGTGGTATTTCAGATCTTTAATTAATGCTGCTAAGCAACAGATGACCATTAATAGGTCTTGTGTTTTTTGGCCTAATACTATTCAACCACGTATTCTGTGGTACAGCATTACAGACCGAATGCTGGAGAACTTCAATTACTCTCTCACATGAACTTGTATGGGGCTTAAGGGAGACACACAATCACTTTGTAAGGGTTTTTGGAGAGGGTCCAGAGAAGGGCTACAAACATAATACCTCAAGTATTATGTTCAATTTTGGGCCCCTCACTGCAAGAAAGACATTGTGGCCTAGTGGCACGTCCAGAGAAAGGCAATAAATCTGTGAAGGTTCTGGAGCACAAGTTCTATGGGGAGTGGCTGAGGGAACTGCGATTGTTCATTCTAAAGAAGAGGAGGCTCAGGGAAACACCTTCCGCTTTCTACAATTGCCTGAGAGGAGGTTGTGATGAAGTGAGGGTCGGCCTCTTCTCCCAGGTAACAGCAATAATAAAGAGATAATGGCCTCAGGTTGCACCAGGGAGGATCAAGTTGGATGTTAGGAAGAATTTCTTCTCAGAAAGAGTGGGGAGGCATTGGAACAGGCTGCCCAGGGAGATGGTGGAATCATCATTCCCGGAGATGTCCAAGAAAAGTGTACATGTGGCACTGAGGTACATGGTTTAGTAGGCATGATGATGATAGATTGATGGCTGGACTATATGATCTCAGTTGTCTTTTCCAGTCTTAACGATTCTGTAATTCTTTCTTGAGGTGCATTTTCCCTTCTTGTAGCAGAGAAGCTAGAGATAAAAATATTTAATTCATTTATGAAGTACTTTGGACAGCATTCATCTCAGTTTTAAATGTTTATAAGGTATTTCTACATCAAGACTCCCATTACAGTCAGCAGAACTGCAGTCATTGCAGTCTGTGAAGTTTAGGATGTGATCATATTCAAAAATTAAAGTTTACACTACAAAATGGAGTGAATTCCCACTGAATTTTTTAGGGCTATTTTAGTTATTTCAGGTTAGCTCTTCTGACACTATAAACTGTCACATGTAGGCATGTAGGCATATGTTGACACAGTGGAAGTAAGGGATGCCATTCACAGCGACCTCAACAGACTTGAAAAAGTAGGCCCAGGTGAGTCTAATGAGATTTAACACAGCAAAGTGCAAGATTTTGCACTTTATCCCAGGCATATATACAGACTGGAAGGAGCAGTCCTTGAGAGTAGCCCTGCAGAGAAGGACTTGGATAAAAAACTTAACATGAGCCAGGAGTGTGCTCTTGCAGCTCGGAAAGCAAATGGTATCCTGGGCTCCAACAGAAGAGGGGTGGCCAGCAGGGACAAGGACGTGATTGCTCCTCTCTATTCTGCCCTTGTGAGGCCCCATGTGTATCTTGGTCTGGGGCCTGCAGTACAAGAAAGACAGAGAGCTGTTGGAGAGGGTCCAGAGAAGGGCCACAAAGATGATCAGAGGGCTAGAGCACCTCCCTAAAAACAGGCTGAGGGAGCTGGGTTTGTTCAGCTTGGAGAAAAGAAGGCTGCAAAATGACCTCATTTCAGTCTTTCAGTATCTAAAAGGAGCCTATAAACAGGAGGGAAGTCAACTCTTTGAAAGGGTAGATAACTGCAGGATAAGAGGAAATGGGCTTAAGTTGAGGGAGAGAAGATTTAGGTTGGAAGTTCTTTACAGAGAGTGGTAAGGTGCTGGAACAGGCTGCCCAGAGAGGTTGTGGATGCCCCATCCCTGGAGGTGTTTAAGACCAGATTGGATGGGGCCCTGGGCAACCTGGTCTAGCATTAAATGTGGAGGTTGGTGGCCCTGCCTGTGATAGGGGGCTTGGAGATTCATGATCCTTGAGGTCCCTTCCAACCCGGGCCATTCTGTGATTCTGTGACAGGCATCCACATGGAAAATCTTCATTCACATGGAAAATCTTAGTGTTTAATTAAAGAAAATTATGATTCAAGACTTGTTAGTTATTATAAAATGACTGAAAACTTACAAGTTCTTCAATGCACAAGCTGGCCTTTGATGACGGCTACACGGCCTCTAGCACATTGGTGGTATAAGTAGAACTATAATGTTTTACTTTATGGGAAAGTGATAGATCAACTTTTTATATAGTTTGTTCTAACTATAGCTTGAAATAAATGTATTTTCATATACTTGAATTCAAAATCATAAAAATATTTTTTGGAAGAGACCTCAGATATCATCTAATCTAATAGTCTGTACAGGCTAATACCAACTTCAGAATTAAATTAGGTTTCTCAGGGCCTCTCTCCAAAGGGAGACATGTCACAGCTGCACTTTCTCAGGATAACTTACTTCAATTTTTGATCACTCTTATTTTGACTTATTTCTCCTTATGTCTAGTCAAGGTTTCTGTTTATGAGATCTGTGACCACTGCCTAGACTTTTTTCTGAGCACTTCTGAGAGTTAGTCTTCTTTCAAATTATCCATGTTTTATCAGTGAGATTTGGTCAATCTGTATTGTTTACATCCAGTTCCACTGGAAGACTAAATATTTCATTTATGATGCAGGCATTTTCTTAATAATATGCAAATTTGTGTGGTATTAGAACAATATGGTGATAGAATGCAAATAAACAGACATTCTCTACTGACAAATATATCTGAATAATTATCAAGGAGTGTCTGGCTTCTAGTGAAAAAGCTCCTTCCCTCAAGTCATTTTAAAGATTATCTATGACAGATTCTACAGGAAGAATTAGTAATGGTAATAATCATCTGTACTTTTTCAGCATGCTTTGGAAATTACTGAACACTTAATATTTTTGTTCTTTCTGATATTTATGAAAATTAGTGAACCATGAAATGAAGAGAGAATTGTGAAAAATGGTCATAGTGCCCTTTTCTGATCTGCAGAGCTGGGCTCTGATGAATCTAATAACAAAAGAATTGAATTTATGTAATTCTTTTCCATTATGAATCCTTAGCTGTTGCAAATGAATGAAGTAATCCAAATTACTCATTCAAGCTGTCCTGGAAGCATCTTCATTATGAAATGAGAGACAGATAAAATAATATGTCAAAAAAAAGCACACTTCCCTTACTATGTGTAGTCATGTCATGATGCCAAAAAATATTTGCAAGGAAATTCTAATCTTTACCCAGCCTCTTGGTTGATGAGAAAGTTGTACTAAACAAAAGAATCTGGAACCTCCTATGACTAACCTTCCCTGCAGAAAGGTGTTGGCTGTTAGCACTCTGTCCTCTGGGAATGGTCCTTTGTGCATCCTGTTTTTCAAATCATTCCAAGCATTATCTGAGACAATGTTAATTGACCTAGGACAAATATATGCCAGAGAACATACTAGCAATTAAACAGTACAAATTGCCATGACCTAGTTCTTGAACTTGAGATCCAGTCCTGTTTGTTTGCTATTGCATATGTGCCTTTAAGTATTCAGTGAACTGCCTGTATCTTCTGATGTTAGGAGGCATTCTTTTCATTTTCAAGGCTTTCACAACATTTCGCTCAGATTGACAGTCATAGTACAATGAATCACTGGCTTTCTGTGGCCTTCTTTGCCATCACAAAGAATCATAGAATCATAGAATCTTCTCTAGAGTGAACAATCCCAGTTCTCTCAGCCACTTCCCATAAGACTTGTGCTTCAAACCTCTCATCAGCTTTGTTGCCTTTCTCTGGACATGTTCCAGGGCTTCAATGCCTTTTTTGTATTGGGAGGTCCAAAACCAAACACAGTGCTTGAAATGCAGCCTTATCAGAGCTGTGTACAGAGGGATGATCATTTCCTTGCTCATGCTGGTAACATCATTTCTGATACCAGCCAGGATGCCATTGGCCTTCTTGGCTACCTGGACACACTGGTGGCTCATATTCAGCCGAGCATTGGCCAACACCTGCGGGTCCATTTCCTCAGCACAGACTTCCAGTCACTCTTTACAAGAATATGGTTTAATACGTATTCCCTCATTTTGCTGATGCAGCAGACAGCATGATTTGTCGTCAGACATTCTTCACAGTAATACTATTAGATGGGTCCTTCTGCCAAGCCACCTAAGTAAACTTACACCTTAAAATTTTCTTACAGAAAGCAATGAACATTCACTTCATTTGGATAAAATTTGTCAGATATTTTTACTATTCTCCTTCTACGCATTTTGTGAAGCCTTTTAATAAACTTGTTTCAATGTTGACAAAATGACAGTAGGTACAAGAGTTACAGTCAAATGTGCATTCAGACTTTGAACCTTGCACTGTGTGCTGCTAGCATCTGTACACGCTTAGACAATCAGAGAGAAAATATGCATCCACTGAAAATGTGTGCTATGGGTGAGAACAGGAAGTACAGTCTGTTGTTGGAATTTATGATGTAGATTTTTTCTCTCTTGGATAATATGGCAAATTCCATTTATTTTCTATTTTATCATTTGAAAGAATTGTTTTCCTCTGAGCTTGTATATCCCATATAAATCTTTTAAGAATGAATTTATTTTGTTCGGTGTTCTGCACATGGAAAAACCGAAATGAGTAATTATTCTGAGAATTTGTTTTTTGGGATTGAATTTATTTGTTGATTGAACATTAACCTCTGGAGATCTTTAGTACTAATGCTGACCTGCATGTGACTGTATTTTATTTAAAATATCATTCTAAATGCAACATTTTCTGTGCAATTGTAGCATCATCTTAAGTTCCAATTGCTTGCCAATAGCCAATAGGTTATTTCTTCCAATATTTTTACTTTTAGCAATTTAAATTTGTCTGACTGGTCTTTAATTCTCTGGTTCATTGTTTCGGCCTTTTTTAACAGACTTCTTACCTAGGAAACGAGATTCAATTTTACTGACATTGAGCCATAATTACATTTGTGCTATCTGCTCCTTTGGTGGGTAAGAAGTACAGCTACAGATGGCAAGGGGCATCTACAAGCAGTGCAGCCAAGTGTGAAAGAACATGAATTATGGGCATAGCTGAGTGAGTGATCTCTGCAAATGATTTTGGCTATAGATGGAGTTAACTGAAATCATAATCTGCACTGGGAAATGGTGCCAATGTCTTCCTGCAAAGGAGTACTTTCTTTTGAAAAGAAATGATAAATAAAACCAAACCAAACAAAATAAAACAAAACAAAACAAAACAAAATAAAATAAAATAAAATAAAATGAGAATAAACATAAATAAAGTCTATATGTGACAGAATGTTTAACTCATTGTACAGATTTCAGTTCTGTACTGAAAGAAATAGAAATAAAGGTGTTTTGAAGGTAGGATCACTCTCCTGCAGATGAATGAGCCAACCATCAAAACAAGATTTGCGGTGTTCATGCCTAAATGAGCCATGGGTAAGAGAGTGAGAAGGCAGGCAGAAAAGTCAAAATGCTTCACTAAGGACAGGAATAGGCTTTTAAACCAAAGCAGGTCCAAAGTCTTTACTGTCTTTAAGTTTGCTAGCACCAGAGACAGTTTTCTAGATCTCTGATGGGGATTTTGTGAGATCTCATTCGTTCAGATAGTCCCCTACTGCTTAAGCAAACTAAAAGCTGCACTATCCTTCATATAACCAAGGTACTTTCTCTCTGTTGATGACATTAATGGAATAATTGTCTTGTCGCAATCTTGAGGATGGTTTTATGAGTCACTGCTGTAAAAAACTTGTCCAGGGCAGAAGTCCTTCATTATGCAATGGGGGCCTTCAAGTAGGAATAGTCAATATGCAAAAATAAATAAATAAATGTTTTTTTGTTTGGCAGGTGATTAACCTTTCTTAAACATGTTAGTATTTTATTCAGTTTCTGTACCTAGAGAAATAGGGATTAGTTGGTCCACAAACAAAGGCAGAGTTCAACACACCCCAGTGACCTAGAGTGTAATCGTGACTTCAGAATGCATGTCAGGACATCTCATATGCAAATGTATTTGTTATGGAATGAATGGAAAACTGGGATCAAAAATAGTTCCAAAAATCAACAAATCATTCTAAGGATTTTACTCAGCAAAGTTTTAAGTCAGTCCTGTTGTCAAAGAAACCCCTAATTAAGCATACAAGACCAAGGGCAGTAGAAGATAAATTACTCATTTATTCTACACAGATGATCAAGGCAAAGGGCTAATCACACAAGTGTAGGGGGCCATCCTCACCCAGAACTTCAGCTGACTGTTTAAATGCATGTTTCTATGACTCAGACCTTTGGTCCTCCACAGCACATGCAGCAGCGCTGCTGATCTGGAGCAGGGATGCCAGGTAGACACAAGTAGCAGAGCTGAGGCAGTAATTCCCATGAAAAAATGCTACACACCCAACTGGGATGGAGGTGAAGAGAAGGGTGAAAAAAGGTTAAGGCCTCTTAGTATTCTTATCCCTATACAAGTAGCCTTGTACAAATTCAGCATGTACTTCACAACACACTAAAGCCTGCATCTCCACACAGCCTGTGCTCCAGGCCTCCATGACCACTTGCAGAGGTGTAGGCTTGTTTTGCTCCAATTTATAGGAGGGAGAGTAGCTTCTTTGATATATGTACACCCGGAGTGAGATTAAGAATGAGTGGTTCAAATGTTAGTCTGACCAGTTTATTACAAATCTTAATCAGGGAGAAGGGGAAGGGGAGAAGGGTGGTAGAAAAGATAGGAAATAAATGCAAAGAGTCTTTGAAGGAAGCAAGAGCACAATAGTCACCACCATCAATCCAGCGTCATAGTTCAGACATTGATCTTCAGTAGTGGTGGGTTATCAGGCATTGTTCCGTTGACATCGATAGCTTCTCAATGGTAGTACCAACTTATTTATAAGTCCAAAATGGTCGAGTCAGCTCTCTTTGGAGTGACAGCTCAAATTCAAGCTCTCCTTGGAGTGGCAGCTTCTGGCTCTGGGATCTCAGCAGAAAATCCTTTGTTCCCATCTTCTAGGCCTTGCCAGCAGATAAGAGGGAGCAGGGATGCCCACTTGAACCCTATTTTTCACAGGACATGATAGTGTCATTCCCCAGTTTTCCCATACCAAGCTGGAGCTATTTGGTCACAGGCCAGATCTTCCACCAGTAAACACTCCTGAGCACTCTCTTCTGGAGGCAAACAGCTCTGAAGGAAGGTGCTTTCAAATGTCCACAAAATGATGTTGATTGTCATATGGTAGCACCCATCACTTGCCTCCTCAATAAATCAGAGTCTTATCACAAGCAATACCTCAGAAAACAAGCTTTGTGCCAGAAAACAAAGAACAGTTCTCACAAGGCTGTAGATTGTAACCATTTAACACAAATCTGAGGCACAGGATCCATCTTCATTGTGGTTAGGTAGCCAGAGTAAGGCTCAGAATCATAAAAACCCCTGTATTTGCTTTTCTCTGCACAATTCCTCATCTTTAAAACCGGGATAACACTGACCTACCTCACATGGGGGCTAGGGAGAGAAATCCATTAATGTTTGTGCAGTGAAATGAAAGCTAGAAGGTTAAGTGGTTGTTGTTCATGCCAATAATTCATCATACTGGGTACAAAATTAGAGTTGACAGTGACCTTTCCTTTTTCAAATTCCTCTTTTGGGCCAGATTCTGATGGCTATTCTGCTGGCATAAATCCAGAATGTATACATTAATAACTGCAGAATGGGTGTATAATTACAGTGATGGAAGCTAAGCGGAAAGTTTTGCTCTCTTTTTAGATTAACTTTTATTTTTATTCAGATATCAACATTTATGCAAATTGTCTCAAGAAAATAAATATTTTTGGTTGCTATAATAAAGCTTATGATAAATTAATTGTCTCTCATTTCCATACATGTTTCCTAGTTGATGCAATTGCTTAATAATTATTTCTTTGCCTAAGAGGGAAAAAGAAATAAGAGAATATTATGTATGCACAAGGAAGTAGTGTAGAATCTCCTGAGCAGGAAGGGACCCATGAGAATCATCAAGCCAAAACTGGAATCTGCACAGAGCAACCTGAAAATTAAATCACCTATATGGAGAACCTATATACATGTACTAACTTTATTTGTACAGAGATAGATCTTTACATGAAGCTTCACTCTTGATTTATGCATCACCTAAAATTTTCCAGAATCATAACGATAATTATGGCTCTTGGCTACTGCTCCTGTAATAAATGACAGTTTATTTTCTATTTACAGTTTTGCAGAGAAAACTGTTGTTAATCTTAAAGTCAGCAAATTTCTGAGTTAATGAAAACTTGCTACATACATATATATGCTTACATAGCTTTGCCATATTGTCTTCCTGTTTTCTGTGTCTTTTTTTAAATTTATTTTTTATTTTATTTAGAGTGAAACACAGCAACATAAGACAGAAAGGCTAGAAGCAGAAAAATCTCTTTTTAATTAAACAATTGAAGATGAGGGTGCAACATGGTAAGCAGGAAAGATCCCAGATCTATTTTGTCCAGATTGAAACGGTCTCACATTAAACCAATCATTGTCAGCATTCACCTCCCTATTTAAAGAGAAGGAACAAATTGTCTGTAGCTGGGAGAGTCTTTCAACAGGCTGAGTTCTTCCGGCTTATGTGAAAAACATCTAGAGACTGACAAAAGCTGAGGACAACGATAAGAACAAGGTGCAGCACACTGACAGTGGTAGAATTGGGAGCAAACAAGAAAATCGCATTTCCTTTCTCTTGCTTTTAGTAAAACCAGCCCTAGGAATCTGAGATGAGATAAAAGCAAATGGCCATCTCTTGCTTTCTATTGTACTATAACCTGTTTTACTACGCAGATAAATTTTGATGCAGTTTTATTCAGTAAAGCTGACAAAAAACTAAAATTTACAGCAGCTCAGATGGAGAAAAGCTCCCAGATGTCCACATAGCTCTGCCGGTTCTGAAGTGCATGGAAGGATATTTGTCCCTGACAGTTTTATCAGAGTTGCATGCTGTCTCCATGGCAGCACTGGAAATGAACTTGCACTGGAGGAAGGGTACTCCTCCAGGTTGCATATTAGGAAACTTTCATCTCAGAAAGAGTGGTGAGGCATTGGAACAGGCTGCCCAGGGAGGTGACGGAGTCACTTTCTCTGGAGATGTTCAATAAATGTGGAGAAGTCGCACCTGGGGACATGGTTTAGTGAGCACGGTGGTGATGGGTTGATGGTTGGACTAGATCATCTTTGAGGTCTTTTCTAACCTTAATGATTCTATAATATGCACCAAAATGGGTACCACTGCAGGATAATTTCTATTTCTGCCTGTGGATATTTAAATGACATCACAAAAAATTGTGTTGAGACCTATAATGAGTCCCAGAAATTTTTCACTAATGCTCATCAAAATCCTTCCTAGACCACATAATCCAACTAAAATCTCTGTATGCTTGACTTGGATGAAAAGAGTTAAAAGCAGTGGTAATAGGATTGCAGGGACTACAACTCTAAGGACTTTGAATGTGGGTGGTTCACCCTATCAGTACTGACATGCTGCCAATACAGCTTCTACCTATGGAGAGCATGGATAACCACCTGGAAATTTAGTCTGTTTTCTTCTTGCAATGGTCTGGAACTTTGGATTGTGTCTGTACCATTACACTCACTAACATCAGGGAGCATTTGTGGGTACTGGAAGCCATTGTCTCTGCTGATGAAATGCCAGTATGGGCCTCAATGTGGCTGTGATTGAGGTCATGTAGACCTCCCTCAGGAATTTCCCAGACACAGGCCAGGAGATGGACTTTGTCCTTTCCCAATAAATTCTTTGGATATCACTACCCTGATCTGTATGTTAAGAGGGTTTAATAATACTCTCTTATGGGTATGTATGTTTATCCATGCTCTCATACCAGAGAACAATCCAGACACATTTAATTCCTTAGCACAGACATAACTTAAACTTCCTGGGGATAAAATGATAACAACAAGAGAGATCAAGAGTCTATTTTACATACTACAACAACAGATAGTGCTATTTGTGATCTTAAAAAAACTATATGTACTTTAGTGATGGGTGTTAATTTCTCAATGTAGAAATCTCACGTTTGTGATTAATATTTCTCTATGTTCTTGAGGGATAGTGGGGGGAATATAAACTGTGGATGGAATAGAAAACCTTAATGAATCAATGTCAAGGCATTCAAATGCCTGAAAAACCTTTTCCTTTTACAGCTCAGTTAGAAATTAGAATGGTAAGAATGATATAAGCCCGTTAATCCTACCACAGCCTAACAAGTCCCTGTTTGTCAGCAGATCTGAGTAGCTGATACTCAGCCCATCCCATTTGAAATAAACCACATTTATTTAAAATCCTTTCACAGATATTGATTCACTGAAGATTATTCTACCTGTGCAGACAGTATTTTCTTGATGGGAAACCAACACAAGCTGTAAAAATAAAATCCTTAGAAGCAAGTCTAGCTAAAATCTTTTACACTGTATGCTAAAAGATGCCAAGTATGTTTCGTATTCTGCTGTGAAGAGGGAAATCATTGTTAATCCTACCTTTTATATTTATCTGCCCATTATGAACAAGTGATCATTCTTTGCTTTACTCAATGTTTAACTGTTTAAAATGTGAAAGAGTCATGATAAAAGTGCATCAACAGCAGAGGAGCTGACTCAAAGCAGCTTGAGACCTGGCCAAGTGGAAGCTGTCTCTTTGTGAGTAAAGTGATGCTGTTTCTCCTTGAATGTGAAATGGTTTAGATATTTCTGTGAGATGAGACACAGAAGATGTGAATTCCTGGAGGAAGGAACCAAAAGAGGACAAACTTACGACTGAGTGGTTGTTCCAAAACTGGCGTCAGATTAGTTGACTTTCAATGGGTTACACATATCTACTGTGACAGGGAAGTAGTGTTGAAGACAGTAAAAGAAATTAGGAAGCCTGATGGAAGAAGTGGTCTGGCAGGCAGCCTGCTGGGTGTACGACACACTCAGATCACTGAAGTTGTTGGTGTCTGAATGTTGGCTTAAGGTAAAGGGAAATTTGTGGGCTTTGCTCAGTAACCAATCCTGGACAACATGCTGCTCTCACACAGCCACAGAAAAGGATGCAGATATCATGGGATGAACACTTCTGCTGTGGTTATAATTAGTGAACTGCAAACCTCAGAAGAAAGTTACCATAATACCTTTGTCCATTTTCATTACATCTCAGTACTAAAAATACCTTGAACCGAAGCTGTGAACAGTTTGATACTTTTAATTAAGATATGAATGTTGTTTGAGGTTTTGGAAGTTATTTAAGAAGAAACCGATAAAACCATGTTTTCAGATACTCTAGAATTAAATACGTAGGTCACTCTAAAAGTAACGCCTCTTATTTATTTCCATGAAAACTACAGAAGACACAAAGAAAACAATAACACTGTTGGATAGAATAAATTCTAAATTCTTTTTTCCTAGAAAAGATAATGAACTGTCATGCTATTAACTTGAGGCCAAACCAGGAGTGTAGGGTGAGCATACCATTTACTAAATGTTCAGTTATTACCAGATTGTGTTTCATCTACTAAATCAACTTTCAGGAAATTTGTGGCTTAAGAAAAGCTTCATCATTTTAAAAATCTTTTAAAGTAATGCCTTTTCATTCCTCACCGATTTACTTCCCCCCACTTCCTTAACACCACCCTTTATTTGCCATGTTGTGGGCTGGCTATTGCAATGCTATCGGACTTGAAGATCTCAGTCTTCTATCAAGTCACACAAAACCTTCAACAATTTCTATGGAGATGAATCTCATCTGTAACCTGGAGATGAGAGTCCCTCTAAAGTGCCAGACCAACATGAAATGAGAATGAAGGAAATCACTGACTTTCTCTGTTTCTCTTTTGGAAAGCACATCTGGATGTAAACCTAGCAACTAGATTTCATACAGTATTAAGAAAGAGAAAGTCATTAACACTGCTGCAGATCCAGACCCTGAAGGATTAGAAGTTATTAAAATGCCATTCTATGTGGAAAATTTGGAAGGGACTGTAAATCTCCTAAATTTATCAACTTTTCTCTTAAGAAACAAACTGTCTTATTTTATAAAGCACTCACAAAACAAAGAAAAAAGCTTAAACTTTCTCATCCCAAACCAGAAAATTTGAAAGAATATTTGATTTTCTGAAGTAAATGTTGGACTTTTACTTTCACCAGCTATTCCTTTAAAATGGCCACTCTATTTTGTTGTACAGCTACACGTTTTATAGTCATTATCTCACTCATTTGTGTTTGCAGAAGGGTTGTTTGTAATTGGAAGCAGCACTTGCAAATTGCCTTAACCAGCTCATCACAAAAACCCATTGCCATGAGGTGTTATGCACCATAATACAGTCACAGGGTGCTGTGTGTATTTCTGCTTTGTGCCAGCTCAGTACTTTTCCTTGCTGTGGAGTGGAATAGCTCATTGAGCACCCAGATGAAGAAACAGTACAGTATGTAAGCCATGAGCACAAGGATCTTTATGTGTCACATGGGCATGACTCCTTTGCTTCTAAACTATGTCTCTCTGTGATTCATCTTGCCAGGTGAAATCAATGCAGATAGTGTCTGGGTGGGACACATTTTATAACTTGCTTCTGAAAGAAATGCCTCGAACCCTGAAGAAATGCTTAAATGGCATTCAGTGCTCCAGCATTTGGAGTTCAAGTCATCTAAAGGGTAACTCAAATTAGAAATAAAAACCTGATCTTAGAGCTGTATACACTCCAGTTACACCTCTATTTTGCATTCTGCGGTCCTACATTAGTGAGATACTTTTCTAGGTCAGTTACACGTTACCCAGCCCTACTGATCTTCCTGGCCCACTAATAAATATGCAGAGTTGTCTCTTCACTAATTTCAAACCCATTCATGGTTCCCCCTCTTTAAATGAGAGATATCAGCCTAAAGGACTCCCACAAATTTGCTGGATTGCAAAGCACTGTGACACACACATTCTTGTTGAAGACCGCTCCTTGTGCTTTCCTTTTATTTTCAGTAAGCCATACCTCCTTCCAAAGCCAGTATATCTCAAAATCACTTACTACCTGATCTGGCAGGGGGATATACTTCGGATAGTAATATAGCCAAATGATATGTAGAAAATAAACTTGGTAGTTAGTATCCTGTCTGTTTGTTTGTTTTGCCAACACATCTTCTCTAGCCCTGTGCTTTGCTGTGTCTATAAAAATTGCTTGCTTAATCCTAAATTTATTTTGACATCTCTTTATTTTTTTTCATGCCCTTGGAAGGCTGATACTCTTAGTCTTCCCTTCAGGGTGGGATCCAGTATCCCTAAGTCACTGGAAAGTTTAGTGGAGATTGAATTGTAATTTTAACATATTCTTGAAAGCTTGTCTACCTAAAGAGACTCCTAAAGAAAATGTAAAGAAATCAATACCTTATTTTGTATTTTTTTTCTAAAACTTTCATAAAATCTATAGGCAGATACAATTAAATGTATTGATATCATTTGTAAATATTTTATCAACTATGACAACGTGCATTTACAGAGTTCCTTCTGTCCATCTTGTGGCTCCAGGGAGAAGTTTCTTTCTCTAAAATTAGATGCTAGGATTAACATTCTGTTTGAACTAGATCTTTTTTTTTTTTTTTGTCTTTTTCATATCCTGTCAATTAGACTGGAGTTGAGGTCTGTTTGAGGTAGAAATTCTGAATATATACATTGTTTAAATGTAAGTGTCTACTTGAGATATAGTTTCTAAACTCTTGCAATGGAAACGGAGGTCTGAACTTAGATTCAGTTGCTGGGACAGAAGCACCTTGCTCCATGACAGATACCTTACCTGGCTTCTGCTGACCGATTCAGCTAGATCCCATGTACTGTCAGCACCATGAAGACATCTCAGAGGTCTTTAAGCACTTGAAGTAGCTGAAGGTAAGGTGAAATACTCTAAAGATCCTAAAAGGACAATAGATCTTTATGTTTAAATGACTGCATTGTGTAATATAGGAGCTGTGTCTGGGTCACATACAATAGGATTCTACTAGTTACTGTTTCTCATCACATCTTAGGCAACTGAGATGCCTTTTCTGTTCACTTGTCACACTGGAAAGGAACAGATCTGCCATAGGTTCTTTGTCCAGTCCTCATGAGACTGGAAAGTACTCTATTTAGGCATGTAAAGTAACCAGCGAAGAAACAGAGGGTTCCACGTATACATAGCATGCTATTGAATGGGTACATTTAGGCAAATGAACCTGCCCTTCTGACTAAAATATCTTCATTCAGAGCTGCATCTCATCGGTTGGTGCTCTCTGAGTTTCAGGAGGCTAAAGTAGAAAGAAATTAATTCCTGTGATAGATTCCTGCTCAGGAAATATTACTGAGTAGGGATCAAAATAAAAATAAGTGCTTTTGTGCTGGTTTCAAGGTGACTACAGCTGGAATCCTCACTTGCATGCTAATTTATCTCAGATCACTCCTAACAGAATAGCCTAGATCACTACTAAGACTGCTCAGGTACCAAAATTAGGTGAGATGAACCCAATCTCACAGGTCTATTAAAAAGTCATGTCTACTTGGAGTATCCTCTTTGCCACTCGGAAGCATTGTGCATGCACTGTCTAATAAGTATGTATCAGCACAGCAGAGCACAAGTATACTTTGCAGTATAGTATTGCTGAATAATTTTAATTGCATTTGCAAACAACTGTAATACCAGTTCTTGAGCCCCAAATTTTGTAACTGCAATAAAAATGCTACCTGTCAGGAAAGACTTCGAATAACCTGCCAGAGAGAACTAAGAATGGAGGTCTAGCTACTTAAAGAGAGTTCAAAAACTGGTCCAAAAAGGATACTCTTGGTCAAGACGAAAATTCTTTGCTATGCTTGCTATTCTATTTTGGTGCACTTGATATGTACTGAGATCCTATATCTAACGAGAAAATGGCAGATTCATTTGAATATCATGCATCATCACATTTGCCATCGTTGCAGAGTTCATGTAGGCTTATATTAAAAAAAAAAATGGGGGGAGAAAAAGGAAAAAATAGCTACAAAATGGGTTCTAGAAGATTGACTAATTGAACTCTAATTATTAAAAAAATATATGACTCCCTCTTTGGACATCTTGTAGAAATACTACATTTTAGTTCTCCTACATATTTTTGCAAGTGTGTTTTTGATGTTTATTACCATGTTGCCAAAGGACTTCAAAAGCAAAGGATAAGAATTATAGCCAGTGTATTTGAAGTGATGTGTTGATTGAAATAAAGACACAAATACAGAAAATAAAAACATATATTGTTTTGGTTTTAAGAAACAGAAGGAATGTATTACTTTGTCAAGAAAACAAATAATGTAGATGTACCTTTCTAATTCAAGAGTGCAAATGTATGCCAGCTGATTTTCAAAATAAAATATCTTCCTTTAAACTCAAATGGAGCATTTCAGTTTTGTTATTTGTGAAATAAACCAAAGCATCACTTAAATATCAATAAAACAAGCATCATGTAAAACAAAACAAAACAAAATAAAACAAAACAAAACAAAAAAACCTGCAAAATAGACAGCAAAGAAAACCCAAGAATATCACCAAGACATGACTTTTTTTCCAGTTTTTATTTTCCCCCAGAGGATTACCCAGAAATATATGTTAGTGTTTTTATTACAGCACACCCTAGGTATAAAAAGTAAATTTACTTTGGTTGTAGGGAAAACTTCAGAAATCTTGAAATGTTTTATGCAGGGATAGAGGACAATTTCAAGGGTACTTTTGCTGGTGAATAAAGCCATCAAATGTAACTCTTGAAGCTTTTATATCCTACACTAGGGAAGTCCACACCATAGGAATATGACTGTGAGTCTGCAACCTGCTAATAAGAGCTGCTGATAATTTAAATTTCATAGAATCGTAGAATTCCTCAGGTTGGAAAAGACCTCAAAGATCATCGAGTCCAATCACAAGCTAACCATCCTACCCTAACTCTAACAAGTCTTCACTAAATCATGTCCCTGAGCACCGCATCCAAACGGTTTTTAAACACATCCAGGGATGGTGACTCAACCACCTCCCTGGGGAGCCTATTTCAGTGCTTAACAACCCTTTCTGTAAAGAAGTTTCTGCTGATATCCAACTTACCCTGATACAACTTGAGGCCATTTCCCCTCGTCCTATGTCACCAGTGAGAAGCGACCAACTCCGCTCTCGCTCTCACCTTTCAGATATTGGAAGAGAGCAATAAGGTCTCCCCTCAGCCTCCTTTTCCTTAGACTAAACAGCCCCAGTTCTTTCAGTCTCTCCTCATTGGCCATATTCTCCAAACCCTTCACAAGCCTTGTTGCCCTTCTCTGGACCTGCTCCAGCACCTCCATGTCCTTTCTGTACTGAGGTGCCCAAAACTGAACACAGTTCTCGAGGTGAGGCCTCACCAGGGCCGAGTACAGGGCAGGATGACTTCCCTAGTCCTGCTCACCACAGCATTCCTGATACAAGCCAGGATGCCATTGGCCTTCTTGGCCACCTGGGCACACTGCTGGCTCATATTCAACTGACAAACTTGTGAAGTTCTTAGGGAAAGTTTAGTACTTATCAGAGTGTGCAACGCGTTTTGTAAAGTGTATTTTATTTTAAAATGTATTTGTTAAGAGGGATGCAAAATTTATTGGAATATGTTGAAATACCTTGTAAATCAAGACATGGTCTCCTGCTTCTGAGCTCAGGCTCAGTTAATTTTAAGAGACTAAAAGTTTAGTTTCTCTTATAAGTGGTTGACTCATAACATGAAGATGCCTACTGATACTCATTGACTAGGAGGGTAATTTAGAGAACTAATTTTCACCTGACATCTAATCTTAGTGATTGATGCTGCCTACCTGTAGAAAGCATTTAATCTATGGTTTTAACAATGCATGGAAGTTTCACAACTCTCCCACCTACCAGCAAATACAGATTATAAAGGATAAGAAAACATGTAGAATTGCTCAGTGGAGCAATTCCTTGGTGAATTTTTCTGGTTGGGAAATTTACAATCTTCAGAGCAACCATAGGAATTCATATGCATTTTATGAAAAAAAAATCTATTTCAAAATGTCAGTAGAGTGGTGCATAGCTGGGCACAATTTTTTAAATTATTAATTTTTTTTGCTTTTTTCTAGTGAGTTATAGCTTTGTTTCTTTCAGTAAGATACCTAGCAATAAAAATAGGTGTTGTTTTTCAGTTAGAACTCTATGCAAAAAGGGTAAAATGTTTATCGATTGAGAAAATACATCTTCAGTACTCTAGGTGTGAAACAGCTGCACAGATTTTGTTTCAGTAGACTTCCTTAATCCCCTTGAACACTTATTTCTTTCAAACAAACTGTAAATTTGAATACTAAGACTTTTTATGCTACAAAATCTTAAATAGTTAGGTGACCTCTTCTCAAGCCAGTTCACAACTTATCTCAGGGTCGAGTTTAATAGGATAAACAAAACTATTCCCTCCAGCATCTTGGACTGCAATAAACTTGCAATACTGTTTAAACAAGAATGACCATGAAGCTGCAGATGTCTTTAATAAGTCAGTAGTGATAATTAGAAGGCATATGTTGCACCTCTGGAACAGTGAGAACAGGGTAGCGGTTAGCTAACATTGCACCAAGACAAATAGAAATCTTCCTCCTTTTATGAACATTTTTCTCTAATCATTATTTTAACAATCTAATATCAACGTATTATGATATTCACAAGCTCAAACCTGATTGTTCTTCAGTACTCTATTTCATCACCACTGCATCCACTGCTGTATCATTTATGGGTTTTCAGGATGGAAAATCAATACATACATTATCCATATATATGGGTATATATAAATCATAGGTAGAGAGAGAAAAATGTATGTATAGGTAAACATATGCACTATCTATCAAAGTTTTAATTTCTAAAATCTTAAATTTTAAGAGAACCTGTCTTTTGAAAATGTCTAAATAAATAGTCATCTCTGAACAGCAATATCACTTTTTAATAGTTCTCAGCTAATGTTAAATATAGCTTGAGGCATATGACCACACAAATACTTAACATCTGTTGCTGCAGCAGCTTTTGGGTATCATTAATTTCCCACTTACAGATTACAAAACACTGCATTATCTTTCGTGCCTCATCAAAATTATGATGAGTATTATGAGCAGTTGTTGTAAGTGTACCTGTGCTCCCAAGAGTCAAAGCACATCACAGCCTTCATAGTCATCAGAGCAAGAAAACAGAACAAAAGTTTTGAAGGAGAATGAGGCTGATGTCCAAATATCTGAAGAGCTCTTTATATGTAGGAAAGAAAAGCAACAGGAAAAGATGTTTTAAGTTTTTCTCCTTTGACCAACTTGTTTATTTCATCACCTCCTTAGGCTCTGGTGTAACATAGCTGTATTTAATACAGACAAAATATCATCCATTAATGTGATTTTCCCAAGTTCAGCTTGGTCGCATGTTGTTAATGGTATCTAGGAAATATTCCTATGGAATTTGCACAATGCCTCCCAAACTGAATTCCACCATACACACGTATAACGGAATCAGTCTGGTGAATCTAAGGCCCAATACATAAATTAAAAAAAAACCTCAGTGCATAAGAAACCTTGAACAAAACATCCCATTATCTACTGACAAAAATAATTGACAACGATGACCATGATTGGCCCTGCTCTTAGCTTCATGGTGAGCTATTTCACATTGACAATTGCCACATGTATTTGCCAACTTAGATATATGTTGCCAGAATCTAAGCCTGCTACCAGCAAACTTTTTGCAAGTTTGGCTCCAACATACAGCCTCCGTGCTGGACTGTGAAATCGAGTAAAGCATAAATTCAGATTTTTAGTTAATTTCAAAGCAGAAAAAAAGCACAACGTGACAAATATGACTTAAGACCAGTGTGATCACACAGGGACTAAGAGAAGATTAGAGCTGAGATTTGTGTGGTATGGACATGAGCTAGTCTGCACCATTTTCTTTCAGTAGGTGTTACCTACTAAACCAGAATAGACATAGCCTCTAGAAATAGACAGAACCTCCTTCTCTACACTTCAATCATTTCTAGGGCTTTTCCTTACATCCTCCATGCTTTTGCCAGTTTTCTCTCCTCTAATCCCTGAAGCAGAGAGAATGACAGCATTTCTCCAGATCACCCCTCTATCCTGTATTGGCACATCTAGCTTCCTACTCTGTGTATGCACTTCTGAGTCAGGAGATGGTATACAGTCTGCTTCTATTGCGTTCAGAGGGGCACACCTTTGAGAATGCTTTTATAAACAATCACACTGCTCTGATAAAAAGATGGGATTGCTTATGTATAGTGTCTTATCAAAAGTAAGATCACTACTAATAAAAAACACAATAACATAAAAAAAAAACAAAAATTCCTAAACAAAAAAAGTTCGTAAAAATGGCAAGAAGGTCAGCTGAAACTGGGAGACCTAAGCCCAGCTTTACAACTGTCTCTAGGAAACTCAGAGAATTCTACTTGGGGGAATCTGTGGCAGTAAGACCACCTGACTACAAAGTACATAAGAAAAAAAAAAAGCAAAAAGTTTTGTTTATTGATTTTGGGGGGGATTTTTTTTTTTTTTTTTTTTTACATTTTTTGACATCTTCCTCTAGACTTCTTCCTGAAGTCTGAAAGAGAGCCACTTTAATCATGGTTTTTCTGGACCTACAAACTACCAGGGGAGAGAGCTCTGTGAATAAATCCTTCCTCGCGTCTACCAAATGCTGTGGTGCCTGTTAGAAGATTAGCACGTGTTGAAGTAGGCTGAGGGTCACTGCTGCTAAGCCTTGATACTTCAAAGAAGACAACAGGAGCTGGATTAAATGAGACTGTGGTCCTCTGATTTTATGGCAGTTGACTTTCTAGCAATGCAAGAATTTCAAGAATACATTCCTTCATGGAAGCATGGCAAAATTTGGTAGGTGCTGGGTTTTATAAGCTGTTAGGGCACAGTGGAAAATGTTAATGAAATCTGGGTGCTGCATTAGCAATTCTTAGAAGAATTTCTTACCACTTCTAATCCAGCCAGACAGCATGGAAGTTTACATCAGCTTAATCCTCCTTATTCTCCTAATTCCTTTGTCTCCAAGAATTATTTGCTTGCTTCCCAGAGGTGCAGTTAACAGTAAAGACTGGTAAACAGAAGCAGATTATTTCCAATGCATGCTTGAAAGGAACATCAAAATTACATATTTCTGTGGGTTATTTTTTTTCCTTTCCTTTTTTTTTTTTTTTTCCACTCTTCTGTGTGGATGGAGTGAAAGGGAGATTGGTTTTAATTCATTGGACTGTATCACCTTCCCGTTTATCTTGTATTTGGTTGTCTTTTTTTTTTTTTTTTTTTTTTTTCCTGCCTGGAGTGTAGGTCTGAATGGGTTTGCCAGGAGGAAGAAAAAACTTCAAAAGTGAATTTCAGCAAAATTTATCTTTAAAGATAAGTTACCATTGCGTGTTTGGGTATTTTGTTTACTGAGCTAGACATAAAACTCTATGAGAAATGATTCCCTTTTTCCAGTGTATGCACTGCAGCCACAAACATGTACCTACACTATTTCCCTCAGCGCTATTTTATCCATCTGTCATCACTTCCTCCTGTTTGTTAATGCAGCAAACAGAGTAATTGTTCACCTAAGCACCTAGGCAGATTCTGAGTATCTTGCAATTCAGGCTGGATTTACCTGCATGCTCCCCTGTGAAATGATGGAATGCTATTATCTCTCCTCTTTTCTCTGTAAAGGGGAAAAGAAAGTCCATCCCACTAGAACATGCTGCAGCAACTGGTTTCTTTCTCGATCCATGAGGGAATCTAATGAGCTAGATTAAATTAGCAAACTAACTTCTGGAAGGCTAAAATTACGTGAGATGAATCCTGCCCACTGTCACTGACATAAGCTTATACAGGAATTCTCTAATAAACTGTGTTGTAGGTTAATGAGTTAGTCACTAAATTACCTTCATTCTTTGCTTAGCCTTGACCTTAGCTAACTTCTCTAGTGATTAGCACACTGTAAATATTAAGCATTAGCAGTACCTTTTACCTTCTTTTGTATTGAAAAATCCTGAAGGACTTTTAAAAGACAGCTGACAGATATTAAAAACTGTGATAACCAAACCAACCCATACCAGAGCCCTACTCTGTTTTCAGCAACATGGCAAGGCACATTTTTGCTTTCATAAGGTCACAGGATGTATCAGGTAGAAATGGACCTCAGGATGTCTCTAGTCACAACTACCGCTCAAACCACGGTCAGCTATGGGATTAGACAGGTTTGCTCAGAGATACATACAGCTTATCCTTGAAAACCTTCACAGTTGGAAAATTCATTATTTATTTTAGAATCATAGAACTCTTAGAGTTGGAAGGCCACCCAGTCCAACTTCCCTGAAATGAACAGGGACATGCACAGCTAGAACGGGTTGCTCAGGGCCTCATCCAGCCTCACTTTGAAAGTCTCCAGGGAGGGGGCATCCACCACATCTCTGGGAAGGCTGTTCCAGTGCCTTACCACCCTCACTGTAAAAGACTTTTTCCTTATATCCAACCTGAATCTACCCTCTTTCAGCCTGACACCATTTGCCCTTGTTCTATCACCACAGACCCAGCTAAAGAGTTTACCTTTTGTATATTTCAACCAATAAAATACACAGTTTAGAAAGAAAATAGGCATCTGAAAAATAACAAAGAAAAAGCTGTTTCAGAAACAACAAAATAAACAAACACCACTTTCATAAAGACCTGTGTTCTCTGTTCCCTAAATTCACCTTAGTCCTGTGGTCTCATCTCCATGGCTGACTAGAGGTAGTCTGGTCCGTTTGCCCTAAGGCAAATAGAGCCCTAGGGGTGTGTGTTGACTCTGCTTGCTCATAGCTCAGTAAACTACTTCCAGCCACTACAGGTAATACTTGAGTCATTTGCCTCTGTCTTCATGAGCACTAATTCAAATCTTTCTATTCTACTCAGCTTCCAATTTCTGCACAACTTTAGGAACGTAATATCTTTCTGAACTTCAGCTTTATTGAAAATTTGGTTGAAATTGGCTAGCAGATTCAAGAATCAGAAAAAAGTGAGAGACCAATAGAGCCTGCAGAAATACATTAAGTTCCATTTCTTTAGGAAACAAGTCAGAGAAGCCAATTATTGTGTGATTTCTGTACAAGACTTCAGAACCTTGAAGCTGAGATAATGTAGAAAGCAGAATGTTTCCTCCAACCAAACAGACATTCAAATTTTTGCCATTAAATTGGCATTATTTCCATTGCAAATTTGCTTCTCAATGGCATGGAAGTTTCCACACTTATGTGAAGACATTAATCCTGTTTTAAATGCATATAGACTTCTTAATCCTGCATCCCCAGAGTGCTTATAATAATTAAGTATGCTACATAGTGCTCCAATGAGCAAAGTATGATCTGTGGTGAGAGGTAATATCTTTTGTGAGACTGATAGATTTAGGGGATATATCAAATAAGCTTTCAGGCACATAAGCCTTTTTTCTCAGGCTATTCACATAGTTTGACAATGGCTGCATGTCACATCTTTTCAAAATACCTGCCATACACTGAGCAATGTGCTAGTACTCTAATGAAACTGGGAGTCATGCATATAGAATGAGAATCAATCATCAGGGCAGTTTTCATCAAATAACACATGGAATGAAGAATATGTGTTGTTTTTTTCCCCAACTCACTAAGACAAAATTAAGGATCCTGATTAATACCCATATCCTTTCTGACTGCTCAAGACTGTTATATGTAAAAGTAGGAAGGGCAGACTGAAAACAACACAGCATTAAATGGCAGAAACACTGATAAGGATAGCTATGGTTTTCTCCAGGCGTCCCACTGTTCTGATGATTTAAAGGTAACTATTGTGGACAGTAAAAAGTTGTAGACAATATGTAAGAAGCTTGAGTTGGAAAGTATAGGCCCACTGAAGGTAGTTAATCTGCTTAAAAAGAAGCCACAGGCATTCCAGCTGCATTGGTCAGAAGAACTGTACTGCAAAGAAAAAAGGAGGAGAAGAATAATGCAAACATTCATGTATTGTAATTTAAAGATAAAACAAAAAAGTTTGAAAATTAAGATGATTAAAAGTAACTAACCATTTTTAAATGTTCGGACTGCTTTTCAAGTATATTGCCTTAATTTTGTTTGCTGTCTTTTTATCTGTAGATAAACAAGAAATACCTTAAGTGTCCTAACTTTCAAATACCAATATTGAACACGTAAGTAAGATTACAAAAGAAAGTCAATTGAAAACATGTCAATATCTTTGTAATTAAAATTCAGAGGTAAGAAATTGTGCAGTAACAAGTTATTTTTCACTTTTTCTAAGTAAAATATTTTGTGAAAATTATTCAGTCAGCCCTAGGGATTCGTTAGGTAGACATGACTTCTTTCTGGGTGATGTGATGACTGAAGGCTGCCAGTTCCAATGTCAGAGGCTCTATTTTAGGCACTTGAATCAAGCTGCTTCCTAGAGAGAAAAAACTGCACCTTTGTAAGTGTAGGATATCATCTGAGTTCTGTTCCTCATGACCTATGGGGATGAGCAAAACCAGTAGAAAACAGTAACTTGCAGAAAATATGTTGTTTCCCCCTGAAATTATTGGATGTATCTTGGGAGATATTTAGGCTATGGGTGACAAACTATGTCCTCATGATGTCACCCTGTGTTTTAGCCTCATTTGATTTTATGGCACATAACCAGTGGTCTGAAATGTCTACATTCCCAGCAACTGGAGAAAGTAACTGCTCTGCTAATTAAAGAGTTCTGTCTTTCATCTATGCTAACGAAAGTGTCTTGTCTCTCCCTCATGCCTGTACACACAGTCCTGTCCTCATATTTCCTTTTTATCCCCTGATCTGATCTCCAACTTACCTCACTGCTCTTAGAGACTCGTGACTCTTAATGAGTGTCTGGGTGGTATGCAGGAAGAAGGGCAATGACAAGAACAGAGAAGGTAAGTCACTGGGAGAAAGGGACAAATGGGATCTCCACCTCTGTAGATGCCCCATCCCTGGTAGTGTTCAAGGACAGGTTGGATAAGGCCTTGAGCTGCCTGATCTGATGAGTGGTAAACCTGCCCATAGCAGGGAATTGCAATTGGATGACCTTTAAGGACCATTCCAATGCAAAATATTCTATTTCTATCCTGTGATCCCTTCTTTTTTTGTGGCCATGTCAGCTGGAGAAGGTCATGGAAATGCAGTGCCATTTCTAAGTGAGTGCTGTGACTCTGAACTCACAAAGCCAATTCCCAAGCTGCCCTGGTGTTCAGGTTAAAGTTAGTAAGCACAAACCAGCATCCAGCTTCCTGGTGCTCAGTGCATTCTTGGTTCCCATACTGCACAGCTGCCTACAGTTCCTGAAAGAGGCTGTTTGCCCTCCTACTGATGAGCAAGGGCTTGTAGGTCCAAGTCCTGCCTTTACGGAGTGAATGTTATGTAGAGGTCAGTGCATACATAATAGTGCTTATGCTCAAATAAAACACTGTGCTGAAAGAAGCCAACCCATGATCTGGACTCCACTCCACATGGAATGGTGGCAGTTAGTTTCTGTGTTAGAACTGGCTATTTGACTTTTTTCTCTCTTTTCTCATAATGCAGGTCAGTCTCTCCTGCTTTCCCAAACTGATACTTTGTTCTCCAAGTAATAAGCACAAATTATAGAGATCCAGACTCAACCTTAAGGCACTGGTGCACTGCCATATGCCACAGCCTGCAAATCCAAACTATCTCCAAATTCAGAAGTGCCAGATCTGCGCCAACAACTAGCTCTGACTTTACTAATGAACATCTGAGAAGATTCTAAATGCAATATCTAAATGCAACTTAGATGACGCAATTTGTCTTGTTTTAGCAACTAACTCATAGCTTCTATTAGGATTTTGAACTTGGCAAAAGCACCTAAATCACTTTCTTACTTATAAAATATTTATCTTGCTAAATGAGAATGATCTCTTCTGGCCTTTATTTCTGAAAGATGTTATTAAAAAGTGCCAGCTCCAGGAAGAGAGTAAGCAGGGTGTTAGCAGTTGGCAGGAGAGGTGCCTGCCTGTCTCATTTGTTATGAACAGTTTGTGACGTGGCGTTGTATGAATAATCTCATTTTACAGTATGTCAAAGAATGGTTTGGATTTTACCGTGAGAAAGAAGTTATTCTATGTCCCTTGGGAATGGACTGGCTGGGTTTCTTGTTACAAAAATAAGAGGTCTCTACTGACAAATTTCCTCATTTAGATGGCTATACAGTTTACAGCTGAATGAATGGAAAGAAAGAGCTGTGCATGCTACAGTGATACAGAAACTTAATAGGTGGGTGGAGAACAGAATACTAGCAGTAAAAAAGGATAAACTTCTCAGCAATTCCTTACCACCGTGGAGTGATTTTCTGTATTATTCAAATACGCACAAGGTGTGCATATATATTCTTCTTTACACTGACAGCTTCAAAGAAATATAACCTTCCTTTATAAGCTTACATACCTTGTCACAGCAATTTGAAATTTTAATAGAAAAAAATTCCACAGTTACAATGGAAGATTGTTTCCTGTTGCAGTGAACTCCAGACCATAAAGTTCCTTTATGTTACAAGTTTCACAGCATAGCCATTCAGATCTCTTTTTTTGCTTGGGCTTTTTTTTATTGTTTAGTTACTGAGCATCCACATTTTTCAGATATCATTGCAGACTGAAAGGACGTATTGTAAAATGACATAAGTAATTCCATGTGACTGAATAATGGTAAATTTAGTTCACTACATTTAAAAATGAATTGGGTGATTTTATACATTAAAAGTTGAAAACTCAGAGTGGTATTTGAAAGCCAAACTACACTTTTTCCTCTTCAAACAAAGAGGATTGGAGCAACCTTCTCCCCAGATTTGTGGCTCCTACTTCTGGAAGTAAAAGAGACTATGGCAAGTTTCTGGGAAACACTTTCAAAGAAGAGGACTTAAGTACTCAACACAAACTGACTTAAGAGGGAGTCTGCGTCACTGTAAGATTTTATGAATGGAGTAGTCAATTTTTTCTTGTATGGCATCCCATCTGGCAGCTTTTTCTGAGATGCAGTAATTAACAATAGAAACTCTCCAGCCATAACAAAGATTGTTCCATAACAAAATCCCGTCCAAATCCAAAACCACACCCAAGATTACAGCCGTGTCTTCAGACTTTATCATCAGTTTCAGTTTTCTCTTTGTTTGCCTAACTGCCAAGTAGTCACTTCTTGTCTTGAATCAGCAATGTGATTTTGGTGTCTCTCCATCTTGTTCTACACTTTTCCTCATTAAAAAAATGTTATTCCCCAACTGCGCTTTTATTTCTGTTATACACTTAAAGAAAAAGCAGCCTCTATTTTGTACTTCACCACTGTTATCAACTGAATTGCTTACACTAAGAGCAAGCATTTTCAATGGAGTAATGTTCTACATAGAAGAATATAAGTAAAATAACAGTTTTATAAGAACTTGCTTAGTAAAATAACACCTGTAAGGAGTACACACCAAATCTCTTGAGTAAAACACCCACTGAATTTCATGCTAGGTGTTTGACAGATAACTTGTAGGGCATAGGAGTGATGCTGAGGAGGACACAGATGTCATCTTCGATCACTGACCACCAGAATGCTGTGAGCTTGAAGAGACACTGCCTTACAACTGCATCTTTGCATTATACTCATCTCAAGAGTCTACTCATTCCCACTTAGACTATATTGAATGAAAATTCTGATCTGAAGCCCCAGCTCTGGTTCCCACAGTCCTTACTTTTTGCATTTTTTCCCTTGCATAATTTTCTCCCACAGAGCAAAGTATTTCTCATATGGTTTTCAATTTCATATGACTTAGTCATCGTGAAAACAAAGCAGAGGAGAAATTCAGGGTCACCTCAAAGGGTTTGTTAGCCAGCTCCCAGGGGAAGTCGTTAGAAATAGTAATGTTACTCTACTTTGTTAGTATACTTTTGACATAAGAGACATTTTCTGTCTTTCCTGGGCCCTCATTTTGCCACCCACTGAAGTCAGGGGGAAATTTTTTGTAATTGTCAATGATCAGTCGACGATGGTGCATCCAGACACGAGTAGTAGGAAGTAGTATATATGAAGATTTTGTGCACACAGTAAATTGCTCACGTTTTTATGGCCTGTGCAGAAATTTAGCCAATATTCCCAACTAAAGTGCAATGAGTCACTATTTTCCAATGCATTGGCCTAAAATTTCCTAGTAGAGGGAAAATAATTAAACTCTTAAAGAGTTTATTGCTCCTGTTGCAAAATATTACTCTAATCTTAAAAATGATCCTGGCTATAAGCAAGTGTTATTTTCTTACTTAAAAAAGAAAAGAGAAAACTGGAGTTAATGTGATATTATTATACCATCACTTCAGCCTGAGAACTTTTTGTGGCATCTATAAAGTTGTATAGATGGTTTCAGTGGTTCAGCCATCACCTTTCTATTGCAAGGAATGGACATGCTCAGACAATTCCTTGGCACCAAATGTGCAAAATATTTGGCCAGTAAAGATTAATCCAGTGCAAGAAATGATGTCAAGAAATAAGTAATGTCTAATCATAAGCAAGGCATTTTCGAGCAGTTTTTTTATAACCTCACTGCCAGGAATGGGCACTTTTGGTTCCTCCCATCTGCCTTCCATCAAAGGATTTATATTATTTATTTTCTTAAACTAAAAGTTCAAGACTATTAAGGCACCACAGTTCATCTTTAAGATGAATTGCAAACCAACTGTGCAGTATTTCACATTAATGATGCGGTGCATACTGAACAGCATGCACAGAAGAAGGATGCCATTTCTCTCTTTGCTAAACACAGCAAAATAGTGCAATCTAGAATGCAATTAACATTGATAGGAAAGTACAATGATTACAGATGTCTTAACTATTAGTTACAAATAACTTTAATCAAGAAATGTAAACACTTTCAGGTTGCAAATGAGTTCAATACAAATCCCAGCTTGAAGGAAATTCAGCTCTTCGACCTTAAATGTAAGAAGAACATGGAGTTGCTGGAGCTGATCTAGAGAAGTACCACAAAGAAGATCAGAGGGCTGGAGCACCTCTCTTGTGAGGACAAACAGAGAGTTGGGATTGTTCAGCTTGGAGAAGAGAATTCTCCAGAAAGACCTTACAATAGCCTTCCAGAACCTAAAGGGGCTTACTACACAGATTGGGAGGAACTCTTTATCAAGGAGTGTGGTAACAGGGCACAAGAGGTAATAGCTTTAAACTAAAATATGGTAGATCTAGAATATACATTAGGAACAAAATCTTTATTCAGATGGCAGTGAGGCACATGCACAAGCTGCCTAGAGAAGTTGTCGTTGGATGGGGCCCTGAGCAGCCTTATCTGATGGGTGGCAACCCTCCCCATGGAAGGGGGTTGGTACTTTTAAGGGCCCTTCCAACCCAATCTATCCTATGATTCTATGACATTGTTTTTTGCTCATCAATCATATTTCTATGCTAAAAGCCATCCATATACACTTATCCACTGAACATTTAAAACTCATGTTATTTAAATTTTACAGCAGACTAGATATATAACTAGGTAGTTTGCTTTTCCTGGAAAAGATAATTGTTATGTTAGGAATTAATTCAGCCTTTAATTAGTTTTCTATTTGGGATAATAATGTTCATCCAGTGTGAGTTATTACATCATGCGTAATAATTGAAATCTGGCTTTCAAATGATCAGCATTTAATAGCTTTTAGGCTAATTAATGAGGGCTTGTTAAAGGATTGTTTCTCACACTGTATCTACCAGGAAGTGGAACAAAACAGGCTGCAGAGTATATTTTCACATCAGGGACAGATGGCTGCTAAGTAAAATGATAATGGCCAGAGATTCAAGAAATGCTTTTACAGTGTAATCATACTGACATCAAGACAAGACTTTTGTTTATTCTATCTTCCAATAAAAAGAAACCAAAGATCAAACAAGACACTAAAATAAAATTAGAAAAAAAAATGCTGTTTTTTCTATTTTTCTTTCTGAATTGAACTATTACTTCAATCAGAAAATACATCTGTAAAGCCTTGAGCCCTTCTTTGTTATGCGCACATGGATAGAAGGTCATATAATAATACTGAGTCTGTGGATTCTTCTAAAGAATATGAGAAACTAAGTTCTATGGATTTATTGGCCCACAAGTCAATAGAAAGATGAGGAAGTAAATTTCCTGTTAGACGTCTCATGTGCATGGGTTTATGCTTTTTGAAGTTCAGTGAGAGCTGAGATGTAGTGGCTTGCCAAGAACAGCAGTATGATTCCCAAATAATTATTTCTTTTAAGGGTGGTGAAAGGCAAAGGAGTTATTTCTGGCTTTGCAATAAAATTGCTTCTTAGTGTGTTTAATGTATAGCAGAGGCAGAAAATCAGGCAGTTAAGAATTCTTCCCTATTATTAACACCAACTTCTTCCTGTTTTCTAATAGTTTTGGCCCTCCAGTGACAACATTCTCCCAGAATATAGTGAGAAAATCCCTGTCCATTTCCAATGTATAAGGAAATTTTTAAAGAATAAGTGTTAACTGGGATTTGGTCAAAAAAGAGCCAGCCCTCACAAGGAGGAATGATTTGTGAAGCCGCCAATATGCAGTTGAGTTTCCGGCACTGTCTAGCCAGATCGTGCTGCTGATAACACAGAACTGAACTCCTACACCTGTTTCATTCTTCAATAAGCATAACTCTAGGCGGTGTGAGACTTCATCCCCATAGCTTTCTCCCTCCATTATTCTTTCAGAGATGTCCACCTCATGAAAAAAAGACAGAAGTGTGGTGTACCTTCTAGCCCTACTCTAAGTGGGATGCTCTGAAGGCAAAGCTTCTCCCTTGCAAAAATCTTCAGCCCTTGGCAGTTGAAGATGCTATTTCTTTTATAGAGTGCTTTAGAACATAGCAACTTAAAACATCTTTAAAGAAAAATAAGAAAATATTTTATTCAGAAAAGACTGCAGAGGAATATAAAATAGTTCATGATTGCTAGATTGCAGGAAAAACATAGCTAAAACTGTTTCTCTGCAAGTTATGTAAATCCTCTGGTGCCTGCACTGATTGCTGCTTTCATCACACTGCTTTAGCCTTAATAAGTTTGCTTTTGTATGATCAAATCTCATTGCCTTTTCATTTGACTTCATTTGCTAAGGTTCTGGGAAGCCCATGAGCTGTTCCCTAGCAGCTCTCATGTAGCTGTTAGCAGAGGTCCACAACCTTCCTTGTCATGTCTCTGACTGCATTCCCCTATACACCAATCCTCTTAACTCTTCTTATCTGAAACATATGTAAAACATATGCAAAACACCTATGCTAAATCCGAAAAAGGATTTAGAACCCTTTTCTCAATGTGACTGTGCTACAATAGAAAGCATCTCAACTTCATCAGGTCGACTGAAGTGAACATCTTATTGAAAACCAGTGAGAGATTTAACTGCTGTGAAGTCCACCAGCGGTATTTAGAGCACTTACTTCTAGGATGCCCTAGGAAAACACTCGCAAATGTATTGCTGATTTGAATGTACGCATTTATTACTCAGAAATCTTTAAACTTTCTTTGAAATGCACTTGCACAGCCTTCGGTTCTCAATGGGATACATGACGAACAGGGACCCTCAAAGGGCACCTGTGCTTGTGCCAAAGCAACAACTGAACAAGCACTATTCAGAGCTGGGTCTAACTGTGATCGCCTGCTTATCATCTGGGGAGCTGTCATTCTCCACAAATATAGTTGGCTGTAAACTTCTTCTGACAGTTTTAATATCTCCAAGGGATGTCTTAATTGGATGGTCTCTCCATATCTCCTGTTGACTTTTATGAAGGGCATCATGCTTCTGTCTGTTTTTCATGGGGTGGGAATCTTGAAAACTATAATGGACGAAGAAAATCACTGAGATAAAGAGAACACGAAGATTCTTTACTAGATAATTAGTTTCTTCAATTAAAAAAAAAAAAAAAGAGGGTAAATGGCAAGGACAAGCCCCACTAAAAACAGGCTTGAGACAACTGAGAAGTAAACTGATATAAATCCCATTTTAGTTCACTATCTTCTCTGGACTTTTTGATCGTGCATTAGAGATATAGTTGATATTCAAAAAGTAGGTGGTGAAGCAGAGAGGATAGCAAAGAGTTGCTCTGAAGGACAAAGCGAGAGGAAGGTGTCATATATGTGAAGGTTTGGGCGATTTGGAGGAGATGCAACAGAGTGGAGCAGGTTTCAGTAACCAGAATAGAGATGTACAGAACATATATAAAATAAATATAACAGAGTCTGAAGAACAACTTCCTCATCCCTCAGGGAACTAAAGATTCACCAAGGGAGCATGCTGCACTAAAAACTGACAAAGTATTTGAAATCTTCCTAGGCTGCAATTAGCTGTTTAAGAAATGGCAATGATTGTATTCCATCTCACTCATCCTTTTTCTGCTGCATCTTTGATGTCACGTACCATACTCTTTATTGTGTTACACTTATTCAGTTCTTGTTTCTTCTGGAGAGCTCAAGAAGGGCTGTTCTCATAGAATGTCTTAGGTTAGATAGGGTTGTCAAACATTAAATCAGGCACTGGATCAGGCTGCCCAGGGCCCATCCAATCTGGCCTTGAACTCCATTAGGGATAATGCAATCACAACTTCTCTGGGCAGCGTGTGTCAGTGCCTTGCCATTTTCTGAGTAAAGAAATTCCCCCTAACGTCTAACCTAAATCTCTCCTATTTTGGTTTAAAGCCATTCCACTATGCCCTGTCACTATGTGCCTGTGTGAAAAGTTAATCTACCTTCTGCTTGAAAGCTCTTCTCAGGGACTGGAAGGCTGAAGTGAGGTCTCCCAAGAGCCTTTTCCAAGCTAAACAAGCCCAGCTCCCTCAGCCTTTCTTCATGAGAGGTACTCCAACTCTCTGATCATCCTTGTGGCCTTGGCCCACTCCAACAGCTCCACATCTTTCTTATGCTGGGAACCCCAGACCTGGACACAGTACTCCAGATGGGGCCTCACAAGGAGAAAATAGAGTGGGACAATCCCCACACTCTCCCTGCTGGCCACCCTGTTGGTGCAGCCCAGGATACTGTTGGCCTTCCAGGCTACAAGCGCAGGGAGCTGCTGGACAAAAAGGTCCAGCTTTTTGTCCATCAGGACCCACAAGTCCTTCTCCGCAGGGCTGCTCTGAAGGAATTCTTTTCCCAGCCGGTACTCATATTGGAGATTGCCTCGACCCAAGTCCCACTTTCACCATTCTCTTTCTGGCTGTTGTTATACAGTTGAATGAATGAACCTTTAAATCTCTTGCCTAAGTATGCTGCAATCTCTTGGAGGCAGTCCATGAATTTTAGAGGGTGTTGGAAGTTAATCCCTTAGGAGACAATCCAAAGTAGTAAAAGATGCTGTCCTGATTTGTGTGGGAAAAGACTGCTGAGCAGGATAAGCAGACTTATTTTGTTATATCACTAGAGGTCTGTGTACTACACTGATCCACAGTAACGAGATAGTTGTAGGAGGCCAAGGAGGAACTACAACCCTGCTTGCCTTGCCAACAGTAATCACAGATGAGGCTTTCCAATCTGATTTTCATGATACCTTGGGCCAAATCCTTGCTTCATCAGCCTTCAACCAGACCTCTTGCTGAACTCGAAAGGAAGCTCTAAATAGGAAAATGCAAAGTCACAGGGGAGATCAAATTGCCTTTTTTAACCATATTTTTGTATTGAAATTGACTCCACACATTCCTTATGTGACAGATGGCTTTTGGCACTAGTGTCAGCACACAGCAGGCAAGACAGCTGGAAGATTGCATGGAACATTCCTGTCTTCCTCAGTCTTTCATGCATAACGGTTGTACTGTAATGCATCTACTACAGACTCCCGTACCAAAGAGGGGAGAGAGGACCCTGGGTACTGGCTGCAGGATTCAACCTATGAGTCCATTTTTATTTTCAAAGATTTGTGAAGACATCACAAAACTGGACAGACAGCAAATTTTGTTATTCTCATCTGTCTTATATTTCATTATTTTTAATTTGAGTGCTCTAATAAAATAATCAAATTTTATGTAGCTTGTTATTCTGCTGGGTAGGCAAACACTACAGATATCAAAATGTAATATAAAGGCAAATACTCAGGATCATCAAGACACCCTGTATCCATAGTGATTCATTTATAATGCATTAAAGTTCTAGTGCTTTAGGCTAGTCAAACTGTTCAAACACATTAGGATAAGTGCGTCAGCTAACTCCATCTTGGAAACAGAGAGAGGTTTTAGAAAGTAATGTGTTCAGGGAGTTTAAAAAGCAAAATATGTTGTCATGAATGGTTTTAACAGGTGAACTGAGATTTAGGCATCCTGGAGGCAAAGCTAATTTACTCTTCTAGCCATTCTGTCATATTTACTGTTTGATTTTCTGAGGGGAGGAGGTGAAAGAAGAATTTTTGGAGGAATGCTTTTTGCCGAATCTACTGTTTTTTATTTTCTTCTTGCAAATAAATATTTCACTCGTTTTCTGAGAAAAAGAAAAGTAATTGTTTTGTAGTAATTTCTGCTCCCTCCTTTTAGTGGTGATGTTTATTAACACGCTGAGAACCCTCATGTACCCAAACAAAATTTAATGATGTCTGACAAGCCCATCACACTAAAACTGGTTAATGCTCTCTCTGCTTAGCTCATCTTTTAACTTTGCCTGCCTCTTAGCCCATCATGTCAAAGAGATAACAATAAATGCTTGGAAAAGAGAACTAGATTCATTTCAATCCTTAAATGTAATAAATGTAATAAATGCACGTCAACGGTTTATGGACTGGTTCAGCCCAGTTCCATGACTAGAAGGGCGGAGGGATCCGTGGATCTGCGCCCCCAGAAAAGGAAAATAGGGGACCCTGACATAATTGAAAACAGCGGCAACAATCTGAGGTGAAACAAACTAATTTACTAAATATAGTATCAGCAGAATATAATGAGAGAGAGAGAGAGTGTGCCTGGAAGGTGGATCGGCCTCACCACAACGCTGAGATGAGAAGTGCAGTCCAGTTGAGTCAATGAAGAAGCGCAGGCAGAGAAACGCAGGCAGAGAAGCGCAAGCGAAGCAGCGCAGGCAAAGTAGAGAGAATCAGGTGACCTTGCTGGGAGTTATATCTCCTCGCTGACCGCAAAGCCCCCTGGGGAAATGTAGTTCTTCTTCTCCTCCGGACAGGCACCCGGAACTTGAGCATCAGCAGTCAAACTCCCAGTGCATTACATGATGTTATGATGTGGAATACTGATAACCAAAAATCATGAAACCATGACAATGCAGTACAGAAATTCACTTCATTTTCTTTACACAGTAGAAAGCAGAATATATATAATTTTTTCAAAAAGAAAAAAACAACTTCATATTGGATAGACTACCCTAATCTAACAGCATTTAGTGAGGAAAGCTGCCCACAGGGTAGCAGATCCCCAATGCATATGAAAAGTCACACACATTTATATCTTCTAAATGATTTTGAAAAGCCTTTGCTGGGTGCACTGAATCTCACAATTTCTCTCCTGTAGGATTTGCTGCCAGATGTGTAAGGAAATGACTATTAAAGACAGCCAAAAAGGTCCCTTGACTGTGTTATCTTCAAAGATAGAGGAGAGTAAAGGTAGAAAAGAGAACAACAGTGAATGGACAATAGACACTATGATCTCCAGTTTCCATTGTTTTTTCTTCATATTCTCATGAGACAGGTTTCAGGGATCGTTTACCCACAAAAAACAGTCCATATTTTATGCCTTGCTCTATTGTAAAACAATTGAAACAGGTTATAATATACCAAAATCATTTTACTAAATAGCATATTAAGCTTCCTATTTTTAGCATGGATAATTTAATGATTAATATATAGCAAAAATTAAGTAACTTCTATGATAATCAGTTATGTTCTAATCTGGGAAATCAAAACAATATCCAAAATAAATCATGCCAATGCTATCATAGATTTAAAACTTTTATTATACTTTTTCTACCAAATGTTGTGACAAATATTATACTACTTCCTCTTATAGGAAAAAAAATTAAATATAGAAGGTGTGGTCTTTAACCAGAGATTCCATTATCTTCAATCAAGATAGTATTTCTACTAATTGCAGGACAAATATAATGACAATTTCTGCCCAACCTTATGTTGCTATTTCAGCAATGTAGCATAAATAACATATTCTATCTGCAGAGCTGATTTCTTTCCAGATTTCTGTTAGAATCACAGAATCACAGAATCACAGAATTTTACTTTTACACCTGAAGTTGGGCTGAGCAGAGATCTGATAACAAGGTAAAATTCAGGGGGAAGCAAAGGGCTTTTTATAACCTCTTTTACATATCATCATGGGAAGAGAGAAATTTCTCTCCTGTGGGCACTGCCACTTTTGAGATATGTTATTGTGCCCTGTTCATTGATAAAACACTTTCCTAACTCATCTTATTAACAGTTCTAGTGGATTAATAGCACTTGTGCATTAGAGGTAGAATTAATCTTTTACCTCTGTGGCAGGGAGTTCTCAGAACATCTTTTCTGCTCTAACCTATTTTTCTGAGGGTTCCTTTCAGTTTTCTCAGGAGTGAATATCTGTTTCAAACAGGTCAAGTATCTTTATCCTTTCCATAACTATTTTTAAGCTTGCTTCTTTACAATTTTACACAAATAGCCCTTGCAGATGTGTTTTTTTTTTTCCTTTTATATCAGAAGCTTTCTTCTGTTAGTTCCTGTGACCAAGAAAAGTTACCAAGTTAATATCCACATTTACTCTTGAAGCAGTTGCATAAATAACCTTTCATAGTATTGTGTGATCATGCAGTAAGTACATAAAATGTATTACATACAGTTAAACAATAAAATATGAAGATATACAACACTTCCAATGGCACAGCTTAGAAAAGCTTAGTTCTTAAAGATCACAAAATTCCCCATCCCTGTGAAGATACAACATGATGAAGGAAACTAATGCTTTACTCAGTGAAAGCTTCCTCATGATGTGAAGTGTAAAGACTTAAAAGTTTTAAAACCAAATTATTTTTAAGAAGGCTTTTATGTGCTTACACTGCTCCAAAAAATGAGCCTGCACTGGGATTTCAGCTTCTGCTTGTTGTCTCCCAGACTCGGTTCTCTTGAGGCAGCTGAGTATTGCAGCATAGACTGCACTGCTGGTAATAAGGAGACGAGGAAAAATAAAAAGTTTTGTTTCTTTTTCATAGCTAGTGATAACATCCATTATGCAGAAGTCACTCTGAAATACCCTGAGTACAGAGTCCCTACATATCTTAACATTCTTAGCTAGAAGTTTTCCAAAACAATTTTTTTTCCCCAAGAAGAGAGATCATATGTATGATATCTTCTGTCTTTCTATGAAATTTGCCTTGCTATTTGATACAGAGAACACAAAGTTTCAGGTTTGCTTGTCTCATGACCAGATATGCCATGATTTATGACCTGACATTTGCAGTATATCTTTCAACCTTGAAACCAACTCTTCTTATTAATGATTTCATAAAAGATAAAAAATCATATCAAGTGATAATATGATTTCTTCAAAAAAATAATGAAAAAAAGGAAAATAAAGTCAAAGCATTGACTAATATAAAAACTGCATTGTAGTGTCTTTTCACCTCATGCTTTTCTGTAATAAATATCATTTTGTGACCAAAGATACCTTATTGTTATTGTAGTTTGGTTTGTTCCTGTGGGATAGTTACTGACCACTTGTAGGCTGATTTCATAGAATCATAGAATTGTTAATGTTGGAAAAAACCTCTAATATAATCTACTATGACTGTCAACCCATACCCACCATGGCCACTAAACCATGACCTTTAGTGCCATATCTACCCTTTTCTTGAAAAACTTCAAGGACATGGAATCCACCACCTCGTAATTTGTTCTAGCAGCCTCCTGTATCTACTTTTTTCATCTCATATGAAGTGATTAAAGACCATAAAGAAGAAAGCAAGACCAGAAATCTGTGACTTCTTAATTGCTCAAGAGTCCAGTAAATAGATGCTATAGCATAGCCATTCTTAGCCTAGTTTTAGGGAAGAAGAAACACAGCAAGCCCTGATACAAGGCAACAACACTGATTTGAAGGAGTAGAACTCAATCTGACAGCAGGAGGAAAAAAACATTTTGGAGGTGTCTGGAGGTATGAATCCAAACAACTTGTTAAGGTCTGCTGCACTGAAATGATAAAATAAAATTTGAGGACAATTTTGTTTGTTCTGGTTTCTCTGAGGTGAAGGTTAAATCCCATGGCTGAAAGGGAAATGATAGAAGGATATTGCATAAAATAAATGTTACTGTGTTATAAGTGTTATTGCATAAAATAAATGATTTGATTGTGGTGAAAACTACATATGCAGGCAGTGAAGACTCTTAAGCATCACTGTAGAACTGCTGATTTGTTCTCAGGTTTATTTTGAATAGAGTAATGTTGTATCAGTGATGAGAGACTTGAAGATGATGTATAATATCATATATAATATGAATTCAGAAAGCATAGCTGGATTTATGACCACAGGGATGCATTTTTTTGAAGATTCAGCAATCTTCCTACATACCAGTCAGACTCATCTTTGTATTGCTTTGTTGACTTAACCCTCTACGCATATTGACTCACTGGTTTTAATAAGGCTGGATTTTCCATAGGATATTTATTGCTATTATCACCATTTGCGGCCCAGGAATGTGCCAAGAACAGGGAACAGATGAGGACATTTTGGTTTCAGTGAGGATCACTCTGTTTGTGTTGGCCACTCAGTGAGCAGTCTCATGGATGCTTGTTATTGCATTCAGAATCTTAGTTCCTTGGGAGCTGTGGCTTAAGTGGGAGTTTTAAGAGACATTGCCAATCTCTACAGAGTGTGAATTGCAGCTATCACTGACAAAGTGAAAACGAGTCTAGCATCAAGGAAATGTGATCTCATGTTCCGGTCTTTAGCTGGTAGCCTCTCGGGGCTGGGATAGATTAAAAATGAAGGGCATGGTTTGCTTGAGTCAGAACAGTCAGATTAGTTAGAAACCATCTTAAATACACAGCTGAATGCTTCAGACTCTTTTTGTCCTTTTTTTTTTTTTTTTTTATGTGTCTGTCTGTCTGTCTGTCTGTCCAGAAATATATACAGTCCTGACAAAATGGGATTCAAAGTATTTTCATGTTTCTCTGTAGATATAAGTTCAGATTGCTTGCTGTGATAATTTGGGAGTAATCATAGAATGATTTGATTTGGAAGGGACCTTAAAGATCATCTAGTTCCAACCCTCTGCCATGGCCAGGGTAGTCAGGCACTAAATCAGGCACTAGATCAGTCTGGCACTGAACACCTCCAGGAGTGAGGCAAAATATGCCAGCTACAATGTGCAGTAACCTCTGGCGCTCGTGGTGATGCTCACTCCTTCAATGCTTTCCATGCTCACTTTTTAGTAACTGAAGGGCTGAAATGCTCTAAAATGCTTTTTAGAACTATCATCTGGGGTGAGTGAACTGCAGTGTAATTACTAAAATTGAACAATGTAATGATTGATCCCAGTCATAACCTCCTGGAAACAATATGATAACTCACCACCTAAAGGGAAAGCAAAACAATCTAATTGACCACCTTATAAATGTTTAAGAAAATTGCTCCAACTGATTGATTTGTGAACACTAAAAGCCCATTTCTTCTATGAAACAGAGAGAAATGGACAGAAGAAATGCTGCTTACATCCTGGTCTTGCCCTGGTCCAAATGACGTCAGCACAATCGCAGATTAATCTTATAGGTATAGATCAATGTGAAATCAAGTAAGTGGACACTTCTCAAGTGTATCAAAGTTTACCTTTAAAAATTTAGAACAGTGAGCGTTTTTAACAAATATTCTACATTCTAGAGAGGACTGTAGACATTATATTTAATAGAAAATCCTTATTTCAACATTTTATTACACCCGAAGTCATAAAATATTGAAAACTGGTTTCCTTTCCTCATTTTTGTTTGTTTATCCCACAGAAAAAAAAAATAAGAAAATATAAAATCTTCAGAAGTACGTATACAATGAGCATTTCAAACTGGAAATATTACTCCATTTGTTTGTGTGCTCAAAAGAAATCTTAAACCTGGGACTCAAAACATTTTTGGAAAGTCAAGGCTTTCTTTGTTACATACATTTGTAAAATATCCTAGTAAGGGTCATAGAAAATTTGTATTTGGCAAAATAGTCTTTTCTGATATCAAGTCTTTTCATGAGAAGAAGATGAATCAACTTCGGTGTTTTGTTGCGTTTGCTGATGATGCTACTCATACAGTGCAAATAAAGTACAGATAAACTGAACCTCAATTATCCAGACCTGGTTATAATATCTCCCAATTGGCACTCAACCTATTTAAAAAGAGGTAATTCTATTAACTTGTTAATTTAGCTAAAAACTAGCAATAAAGCTGTCTGCTTAAGAAGTCAAAATGTGGTTAATGATCTCTGTGTTCTAAATTCCTGAAATCTTCTGAACTCCCATGAGTACTTACTGCATCAGACCCATCCATTTCACATTCCAGGGTTGGTCTTTAAATCCAGGTAGTCCATAAAGCCCATAGGTTTCACAGCTGACCATAAAATTTTATTTTAATTAGAATGTTTTCATCTATTCCTTATATTTCATTAGCAAGTGGTTGTACAAATGAATAAAAAAGATTTAGGAATAAGTAAAACTTGAACCAAGCACTCTCCGATCTGAGACCAAACTCACTTCTCTGCATGTAGATTTTTCTATCTGCCAAGAAAGTATCCATTTATATGGCTTATGTTTTCTTTATACAGTACAGTGATCAAAATAGACTGTAATATTTCATTATTAACAGTTTCCTTTACAACTGTATGACACGATAGAAATAGAATTCTTCTGTTTGTTTGTTTGTTTGTTTGTTTTCTATCTTACCAGTATTTGTAAAGTCTCTTTTCTAACCTTGATAATGTTTTTACTTTCTCTGTCACTTAAGACTATTACTTACATTACTGTTGGAACAGTAGTATAGCCTGTGGACTCACAACGCTTTACAGGGAGAATTGTGCCCCCATCCTATTACAAAGGAAAAGAACTGTGTTGTCATTTTGTCATTTAATAGTTTCACAGCAAGGCTTTCTAAATCTAAGTTACTTTGGAAGTAATTTAAAACTGTATCATCTGTGTCAGAATTTGTTGGAAAGTTGTTTCGTTTATGGCTGAACTACATGGTGTTGATAGATTTAGAAAGTCCAAATTCTGTTCCACAGTGCTATTCAACATAATGAACAAAGAATTCGATCAAGTGAATTACCTCCTCAAGTCAACTGTTCTGATTTTGTTATGAATTCCACCATCATTGCACATATGTGCTTTAACCCTTCTACAGTTATCTTTTGTTCTAGGAAAAGATGTTCCCAAAATTTGCTTTTAAAAGTCACGTACTTGTTAAAGTATTGCATTTCAAGTGCCTGCTGTTGACTCAAATCAGATTTTCACTGTGGATAATAAACCGCCAAAGGAGATTTAATTCAAATCTTAACTCTATCAATCTAAAGTTCCTTCACTGGAGGTCTGTGACTGATCAAGTTATATCTCACTGGATACTGAAGTTTTACAAGTTATTCCTAAATTAAAGAATTGAAATAAACAAAACTAATTTAAGAGCTTGCTGTTATCTTTCATACTGTTTTTCACGGAAGGGCAATGTTGCTTATTTCAGTTTACCTTGGGCATTTTGCATTTTAGGGATATACTGTAGTAACTCTTCTTGGATCCTTCTCTTAGGTAGTTTTGTGTGTTGAAGTTATTTATGAGATGAAGACAATGCTATGAAGGGATAGAAAAGTTCCCAGACTGACCCTGACCCTACATAAATCAAAAGTGACTCCTGCTAAAGTTTATTATGAAGTTGGTGTAACAGAGACCAGATTCCAGCCCAGTATAACTCTCTCTAAACAGTGCATTGTGCTGAAGTATGGAAGTACTTTTAATGGCTTTGGATAACCATTCATCTGAGCAGTATGATTCATAGCTCTGTCAAATGTGGTGTCATGCCATCCTTCCCCAAATTTATTTCTATTTTGTTATTTTTTTATAAAGACCAATGTAGAATTTTAATGGAAATTGGCTCATGAGTAAGAAAAGAAAGATGTTTTCTCAGAGGATATTTAAAGGAAAGTTAGGGACCAAGTCTTGTTTGAATCAGCGAGTTCAATACACAGGATATAAATGAGAGCTGTCCTTGTGTGAAGATGAATTTGTTTCAGAGCTCATATGTTCTGGAGTCTACACTCAGTTGCACCTGCCTGTCTGTGGGATGATTTGTTAGCACTGGTCAAGAAAATGTTTTATAGTCCTGACTTGCAAACTTTTAAAGTTCTCCGAAGAAAGAACTGGACTTCAGGAATGTTCAGAAAATGAAGTATTTGGCTAAAACAGTGGGGACTGTGTTGGAGTCTGGTCTGCCTGCTTCCAAGAAGGCAAAGAATTTTCTCCTAATAGGATTATTATTTGGGGAAAGAAACAAAACTGAAATTCTTTCAGATACACCCAAAAAGAGTATAGCATTTATTATTCGGAGATGTGCAAAATCTACTGTCTAAATGCGGGATTTTGTCCATGTATCTCCTGACAGTCAATCCACAACTACCTGGCAAAATATCAGTTTCATGTACTCCACAAGCATGGTAGGTATTACATTTATTCACCGCCACTTCACAGCCTACAGTTTTAGTTCTCTATTTTCCTGGAAAGTAAGAATTTCTTCTTGTGTCTCCTGCAGGGACAAACCTGGATTCCTCTAGCAATCCAAGCACAAACCAGACCAATGATCTGATTTGACTGGTAGTCAGTCTCCATCTATGGGCAATATATGGGCTAGATATTTTCATCTGATCAGCTAATTCTTCCAGATTCCTTTACTTCTACATGGTCCAAGACAACAGATGAATATGTCATTCAGTCAGAAGTAGTTACAATTCACAGAATGGCATTTCACTCAACAGGAGATATAATCAAACTAAATTTACAGACTCTGAATTAGACAAGCTCCCCATTCATGCAATACTTTGTTATTTCATCAGTTTCAAATTTCATGTTGCAAAACTATCTCAAATGAAGGGGAGTATTAAATTCTAACCCTCAGAAATATTTTAATAAACATGTTGTGGGTTGCATCCATGAATGCTTCAGTTTGGAGCTAAATAAAAACTGTCTGCAGAAAGTCTTTGCTTTTCTCAAAAAACTAGCAGCAAGCTAGAGATTTATTACAAGTCTTTTTTTTTTTTCTTTTTTTTTAGTTCATTTATTTGCTAATTTGAGATGTTTTGTTTGTTTATTTGTTTTTAACAAAGTTTGTTTGTTTTTTAACAAACAAACATCTTTAAGAGCTGATGAAAACCGCCAAAAGGAAAATACAGCCAGCTCAGTCATTTTGTGCGCAGTTCATCTCCAAAATTCCTGACTAGGAACAACCTTATAATGTGAAGTAGAGAGAGTATATGACCTGTACAGTTCATCTCATCCAGAGATGGGACAGTCAACCTAGCAGACATGTCCAACCCGCAGCCTGACATGGTTTGCAATGTGACTCTACCCCTGCCATGCACCATTATAGCATTGTTTGGCTTGCACCCATTACTCAGCAGAGACCAAACATCAGTGCACTACTTACCTGGGCTGAAACCAGAAGAAGGAGAGGTAACAGGGCTCGCTCAAGGTATGGAAAATTATTTCATATATTTTGATACCTTGGCTAAGCACAATTCTGTGAAGAGCGAAAAATATGGTGCTGTACTTTCAACTGTGATAATGCAATTTGAGAATATGTTTCAAAAACTGTATCAGTTTTTTTAGTACATTTGCAACTCAATTTTCAGACACAATAAATATATGACCTGCAAATTTTCAAATGGAATATATAGAGTTGCAGCCAGGCATTCAGCTCAAAAATCTGATCATGTCTCTTTACTGGACTTTCATAAACCCCACCCTGATAGAAAGAAATATCCCTCCAGCCACACCTTATTCATGTCATTGCTGTTTGGAAGCATATATAACTGTGAACAACTGTTTTAAAGGATGAAGCACAGGAAAAATGAAATTTCATCAAAAAATCTCTGACAGACACCTCGATATGTCAATATAGCAACCACTGCCATTGAACCAGCCTGATTCATTATTTTCACAAAAACAAGATCAAATATCCCACTAGCTCTATATTTTTGTTGCTGTCTAAAAATTAAAATGCTTTGTTACATTTATACATTAACTATATTACGTATGTTATGAGGACAGCTCCAAAACTAATGCCTCCTATTTTATTATGTTGGCCACAATGTCAGAGGTGGATGCTGCTGGGATGGCAGTAGAGTTTGAAACCTCCTGCCAATATTTCTTTACATTTTATTGTTTGTGATAGATGGCAGCAGTAGGGCAGTCTGACAGAATAGTGTCTAAGATGGAAAGGTATATGAAGGAAAGGTATGTCACTGAATTCTTCCATGCAGAAAAAACTGCACCCACTGACATTCACTGATGCTTGCTGGACATTAATGGAGACCAAAGAGTGGACGTGAGCACACCGAGGTGATGGGTGGTGCGTTTCAGCAGTGGTAATACCTACAGTTGTTCACCTCTGCTTGTGCAGATTTTTATGAGTGCTGCATGCCTGCTCCTGTTCATTGCTGACAAAAATGAAGAGCTAATGGTGGTGACTATGTTGCAAAATGGTGTTTTGCAGCTGAAAATTTGCTCTATCAAACAGCGTTCCTCTGTTTATTTTATGTGTTGTAGTTTCCATGGTAATAAATAGGAGGCATTATTTTTTGAATGACCTACATATATACTGCTTAAGAAAATTCCTGTTTGGCTTTGGCTTCCCAAGCCAAATGGTTGGACACCCATGGCTTAGGGATAATGGCGTGACTCATTTTGCGGAATCTCCTCTGATGATAGAGGGAAACTGGGTGGCTTATAAAATAGACCCCAAATTTTTAAACCATGTAACTGAGTAAGAAAAGTAAATCTCATGCATACCTCCGTTACATAGAAAGTCTGAGGACATTAATAATTCTTCATGTGTTAATTTTAATTATTTTCATAGGAAAAGTAAATCAACACAAACTGTTATAGTGGAATTTCGCCCTTGATCTTTTACCTGCATCCAAAGGCAAGAAGTGTAAATTTCTATTGCAGTAATAGCACAAATTAAGCATCTATAAAGACACCATGGCTGCATAAACAAAAAGACTTGCAGCATTATAATGAGTAATCATCACTGTACTCTCTCTCTCTTTTTTTTTTTTTAATCTCCTTGAGCTATGTAAGTTATTTGTCAGTTTGCAAAATCTTCTGGTACCTTTGTACATGTAATGTCCTCTATGCTTCTTGTCACTGCTGATGGTGAAGATGGAAAATGCTCTACCCACCACTGAGCAGAGTTCATTCAAGAGCATTTCTGCCTTTACAATAATGTAATCCTGTTTGGCCCTTAGACAGTATTAACATCTCCTAAGTACTGCAACCATCACTTCTCTCTGGCAGCTTGCTGTATAGTCCAACCTTGTCTTCTAGGCTTGGGTAAAAGAGTCCTAGGGTAATATTCACTTCAAGTAGCCATATAGTATACAAGCTGTGCCCATGAGAACAGTTCAGTACCTGGTGAGGCTGGAAATGGATAAGAGCAGTCAGGTGGTGTAAGAGCTACAGAAATACCCATTAAAAAATGGCATTTTACATCTATGTGTGATATAAGACAGAAAAATGGAAATGGCTAAATCTTAAATATACTTCAAGATATAACCCAGTTGCTCAGATTTAGTGGGGGGTTGTTAGAGTTAGTGTAGTATGGTTGGGTTGTGGTTGGACTTGATGATCTTTAAGGTCTTTTCCAACCTGAGCAATTCTATGATTCTATGAACTCATACCTCAAAACTTTAAAATGAAGGGAATCCCTACGCAAGGGGGTAGAGGATTATCCGGAATTTGCCCAGAGGAACCAGCCTTGCAATGCATGCAGTACCACCACTGTTATGTGGATTGGAGATGCATACCCTGTGACCTGGTCATTCTGAAGCTTTTGTGGTCTTCTGTGGCAATTAGGAGTAGAAGAGAGGAAACTGTTTGATAGAAGAGGTAAAACTGGTAATGACTGAAAACAACCTGGCATGTGATAGAATCATAATGGCTTGGATTAGAAGATTATCTAGTTCTAACCTACCTGCCAATGGCAGGATTGAGTGTAGTATTAAATGGGGAGGTTGGTGGCCCTGCATGTGGCAGGGAGGTTGGAGATTCATGATCCTTGAGGTCCCTACCAACTCTGGCCATTTTGTGATTCTGTGATTCTGTGGTTGCCACCCACCAGATCAAGCTGCCCCGGGCCCATCCAACCTGGCCTTGTGCACTTCATGGATGTGGCATCCACACCCTCTCTGGGCAGATTGTTCCAGCTTATGAATTCCTCTCTTCCCCATTGTCCTCTTTTCAATTTCAATGCTAAAAAAATCCCAGTTGTGTTAACTCAGCTACATACATGAAATTGTCCATTGTGTTCTCACATGTATTTCTGTGGAGAAAGGAGCCTATAAATAATGTCACTCCAAGCTGCTGTTGTAAACAGACTAGTAAAACACAGACTGCCTGCAGAGCAGTGCAGAGTGATCTGTGCAGCTGTGATGCCTTTGAACTGCTGCTGACCGAGGGTTTGTAGTGGAGAACTTACTCTATCACTTCCTTATAAACGCTCCTTTCTTCCATATCATTCACTAAATGTTTATGGTCTGCATGTGGTTCTTCACAGAATCATTAAGGTTGGAAGAGATCATTAAGATCAAGCCCAGCTGCCATCCAATCACCACCATGCCCACAAAGCCATGTCCCTCAGTACTGCATCTACTAATTTCTTGTTATCATTTACATATAAACTGCATTGTTTCACAGGCTCTGCAGCACTGGCATTAGTGGAATAGCTCATACTGATCCCAAACTTAAAATCTCCCATTTTTACCAACTACAGCTGTGAGGCAAATTCTAATAGGAAGTAGCTTAAAAGTAAGCTACAAACAATCCCTTTCCAAGTTTCCTCTTGGAACTCTATTTAATATACGAATGGACATTCATGGGACTTTAATTCTCATCTATGGCTTTTGAGGCTTTTTTAAGGCATCATCCAGCAATAACTTTCATAATTTAAATTAAGAATTTTTTAACCTTTCCCTGTCTTTGAGTCTTCAGAGATTGTTTTTATCCTCAGTTTCTCAATTCCAGAAAACACTCTGTCAAGATCATCTTTTCACAAAAAATGAAAATACTAAATGGCAGAAGAATATTTTCACTCTTTCCTAAAACAGATTAATTTAACATCTATTGCTACAGAAATTATAGAATGATGTTACAGCTCAATTTTCCTTTGCATTCAGTAGAAACGTGTTAAAAAAATAATCACCCAACAACTCATGCGTTTAAAACATTTATTGCATCTAAAATGAAATATCTGTAATCTAAAAAAAATACAATAATACAATAAAAAGTTTTATCTAGAAATATAATGTCACAGTCAGCTTAGAAATAGAATCCTTAATTTCTGTAACCTGCTCCTACTCTATAGAAGGTTCTTCTTGAGACTTCTCTTACTCATTTTCAAAAATTTTATACATTTTTCCATGCAAGACATTGTCTAGCTTTCAAATTTTACCATACGATATAGTGGTTTTCTACATAATTTTAATCTTGGAATTTCTGTTCATGCCACAGAGGAGAAAATAGAATTCACTAAGAAAGCATCTCTGTCTATTAAAAAGGAAATCTTCCCTTCCCTTCCCTTCCCTTCCCTTCCCTTCCCTTCCCTTCCCTTCCCTTCCCTTCCCTTCCCTTCCTTCCCTTCCCTTCCCTTCTCTTCCCTTTCCTTCCCTTCCCTTCCCTCCCCTTCCCTCCCCTTCCCTTTTCTCCCCTTCCCTTTTCTCCCCTCCCCATCCCCTTTTTTTCCTCCTCTCTTTTTTTCCCCTTTCCTTTTCTTTCCCCTAAATTCATGCTGGTTTCCAGCACAATCCTTTAAAGCAGCTGCACTGGCAGACCTGAAGGAGCAGGAACCTGCTGCATGGGGACAGAAGGTCACGAGTGATGTTCCCCAGGGGTCAGTACTGGGGCCTGTCCTCTCCAATATCTTTATTTATGACTTGGATGAGGGCACTGAGTGCATCCTCAGGAAGTTTGCAGATGACACCAAGTTGGCAAGAAGTGTCGATCTGCCTGAGGGTAGCAAGGCCCCACAAAGGGATCAGGACAGGCTGGATTGCTGAGATGAAGCCAATGGGACAAGGTTCAACAAGACCAAAAGCCGGGTCCTGCACTTTGGCCACAACCACCCCAGGCAATGCTACAGACTTGGGGCGGAGTGGCTGGATGACTGTGTAGAGGAAATGGAACCTGGGGGTATTGGTCAAAGCTCTGCTGAACATGAGCCAGCAGTGTGCTCAGGTGGCCAAGAAGGCCAATGGCATCCTGGCTTGCATCAGAAATAATGTTGCTAGCAGGAGCAGGGAAGTAATCGTCCCCCTGTACTCAGCACTGGTGGGACTACAACTTGAGTACTGTGTTCAGTTTTGGGCCCCTCACTGCAAGAACAACACTGAGGTCCTGAAATGTGTCCAGAAAAGAGCAATGGAGTTTATGAGAGGTTTGGAACACAAGTCTTATGAGGAGAGGCTGAAGGAGCTGGGATTGTTCAATCTGGAGAAGAGGAGGATCATGTAGACTTTATTGCTCTCTATAACTACCTGAAGGGAGCTTGTGGTGAGGTGGGGGTCAGCCTATTCTCTCATGTAACTGGTGATAGGACTGGAGGGAATGGCCTGAAGTTGTGCCAGTGGAGATTCAGGCTGCACATTAGGAAAGACTACTTCTCTGAAAGAGTGATCAGGCACTGGAATGGGCTGCCCAGGGAGGTGGTGGAGTCACTGACCCTGGGAGTGTTTGAGGAACGTTTAGATGTTGTGTTCAGGGACATGGTTTAGTGAGGACTATTGGTGACATGTGGATGGTTGGAGTGGATGAATTCTCTGTCGAGAATTTACGTGTTCTTCCTTTGAAAGGACATATATATTTATAGAACTGTTTCTCCCCATGTTTTTTCTTATATTTATTTTTGTGGTTTTTGTTTTTTTGGCCATTATGGCCTTTCTTAAGGTGTCTGTCTTAATTTGCTGCCTCCATCTGTATTCTCAACAATTCTCCATTCAGCATTGCCCACAAATTTTCATCACTTTGTGTCTGTTAGCTTATGCTTCCAATTCACTGCAGTTGTTAAAAGCGGTCATACAGCGCAGTCCTCTTCCTTCCATCTCCTCAGCCCAGCATCCTGCTAGTTAATGGAATTTGCCAGTGATCTCAATGCCATGCTGAGGAACTCAGCTTTCTGTTTAAACAAAGAAATGTCACGATAGTTTTTCCAAATGTATTTAAACTTTGAAGATCTTGACTGATCCAATCTCTGGCTTTACATTTTTATTGCAAAAATGTAGAAATACAAGTGGAATTTTCATATTTTTTTTCTGTCTCGAATAATATATATGCAACTAAGAGGTCAAGATAAAAGTCTAGACAAAATGGAAGTAACAATCAAGAAAGGAAAAAACAATAATAAAATAAGGTCTTCAAGTTTGCAATCAAAAATTGTAAAGGAAGATTTTATATATATATATATATAATTTTTTAAAAAAATACATGAAGCAAAAATTTGTCAGGAAAATACAAAAGTTTTAAGACGGGAATTTCACATAGAAGCCTTCTGTTGGTATTCTAGTTCAAGCTTCTTAAATCATATCTGGAAAAAACTGGGTAACATGAGGTTCCAATAAGGAAGTTATATGTCAAATCTTATCCTGCAAATGAAGATGAGGGAATATTTTACCTTGCTTAGTAAAAAATCAGCCCGAAGTTGAAGAAACTTATATTTTGCCTGTCCACAGAACTGAAAATTGTAAGGTCTTCCACTCCAAATATACGTATTTTTTCTTTATAAAGTTTAAGGAGAATTTGTATCCCTAGTAGACTTCCAAAACAAACAAACAAATAAACAAAAAACAAAATCCCTCTCAGATGAGATTGTTTAGTCTAGAGAAGATGAGGACTGGGGGAGACCTTATCGCTCTACAACTGCATGAAAGAAGGTTGTGGCAAGATGGGGCTGGCCCCTTCTCCTGCATAACTAGTGATAAAATGAGAGAGAACGGCCTCAAGTTGCACCAGGGCAGGTTCAAGTTGGATATCAGGAAAATTTTCTTCTCCAGAAGAGTGATTGGTGACTATAACTGGCTGCCCAGGGATGTGAGTCACTGTCCCTGCAGGTGTTCAGGAATCATTTAGATGTTGTACTAAGGGACGTGGTTTACTGGGGCAATATTGGTAGTGCAAGAGAAGATCAGGTTCAAAAGCATATAACAAATCTGAATGTACTTAAGTCCATCAGACTTAATAAGATGCATCCAGGAGTCCTGAGGGTATCATAGAATCATAGAAAGACTTAGGTTGGATGGGACCTCTAGGATCATCAAGCACCAACCCTTTTACCACAGACAGGGCCACTGGGGCCCACATTCATTGCTAGACCAGGCTGCCCAGGGCTCATCCAATCTGGCCTTGAAAACCTCCAGGATGGGGCATCTACAACCTCTCCGGGCAGCCTGTTCCAGCACCTCACCATTCTCATAGTAAAGAACTTCCCCCTGATATCCAACCTAAATCCCTTCTTCAACTTAAAACCATTTTCCCTTGTCCTGCTGTTATCTACTCTTTTCAACAGTTGACTTCCCTCCTGTTTGTAGGCTCCCTTTAGGTACTGAAAGGCTGCAATTAGGTCACCTTGCAGCCTTCTCTTCCCTAGGCTGAACAAGCCCACCCTCCTCAGCCTGTCCTTCCTCACCCAGGGGACACTGGTGCTGGTAGATGAAGTTGCTTAGCCACCATCCATCATATATGAGAAGCCATGCAGTCCAGAGAAGTTCCCACTGACTGGAAAAAGTTTCCTTTTTTAAAAAGGGAATAAGTCCCCAAGGACTATAGGTCAATCAGTCTCAACTCTATGTTGAGGATCAGATCCTGTAGGAAATTGAACTAAAGCATATGGAAAACAAAAGCCTGACTGGTGACACTCAACGTGTCTTCACTAAGGGCAAACCTTGAGTGACAAATTTGAAGTCTTTCTACATTGGAGTTACAGCATTTGTGGATAAGAGAAGAACACCTAACATCATTCACCTGAACTTGTGCAAGACATTTTGCATTGCCTTGCATGACATCTTTGTCTTTAAATTGAAAAAATTATAGATGGAAAGCCTGATGGATTTGCTGGATAATTGTAAGCTAGCCCTGGTCTTCCTACACTCCAATGATCAGAGGTTCAGCCAACAGTTCTATATCACCAAATGTGACGATCTGTGCAGCAGCATGCACATCCTGAGGACCAGGCTATTTGTGCCACAAGGCACACATCTTTGAGTAGCAGAGAGAATTTCCAAACCAGCATAATGTATAACAAGAGGATGAAAAAGTTGCTACTGAGCCCATTGGGATATCCACGTAGTCTTATGAAAATGACTGTCTTTTTGCATGAAGGGCAGGAGGAACTGGTGGTTGGATAGGAGAGAGTTTTTTTTTTTTTAAGAACCAGTGTAAGAGAATACAGATTATAGATATTCCTGTCTTGTATGAGTGAAGAGTTGTGTTGATCCTGCTGGGATTTCTCCATGTGACTGCATAAAGAATTTAGGGCTGTCATTTCTTCTGGCAAATGTCTTCGTCTCCTCCATTTCTCCCCTGACTGACCAAAGCAGTGTTTAGTATTTCTCTGGCAGCTGGCAGGTCAAAGAAATAGATATCTGCTATGCACATTTTTTTATATGTATGTCCTTTCTCAGTCATTTGCCTGGGAATATAACATATATTGTTGTACAATCAAACTAATCATCCACAGTTAGATTTACGTTTGCACAGTCTTGGGGGAAAATTCCTTGTAATAACACATCATTCACCTTTAAAAATTGAAAATCAGTTAGCACAGTATACGTATTTGGACAAAAGGCAACAAACTAAGCCCTGTACTACAAACAGAACATCCTGTCTGTGAATCTGATCTCACATTGGTTGTCTTTGCTAATGCACAGAACTTTGCTTATGCTTCGGGCTCTGAGCACCTACGTTGGAACACTTCAGAATATGAATGGAGGAAAGTTTGTTCTTGTGCATTGCTCCTCTGGATTCATGGTTTGTTGGTCACCCTCACAGTCAAGAAAACATCACTTGAATAAAGATCAGTGCTTTGTTTGTTTGTTTGAAAAGTTTCAGTTTATTTCATGCAGGAATGATTTTAGCCTTATGATCAAAAGAAGTAATGTACTGTAGTGTAACATAAATTGTCATGACTTAAATAGATTTAGACTTGACAGACTGTGTAGTATCCAAGTCATTCAAGTATAAAAGCAATGAATGGCATTATGCCCATCACAACAAGCGTGGCTGTCACTGCAATCACTTCTGTAGCATTCTGGAAACAAGGATAATTCAAATCTTCAAATCACAAAGGATCTGCTTTGGTATTGCTTTTTATTCTCCAGTGTTTGCTGCAGAACTTCTTTTATAACTGTTTATATATAGATATATATATTTCCAGTAATATCAGTCATTTGCCTGGGAGTATAATGTACAGTTATATAACAAAACAAATGATCTCTATACAATTAGAATTACATTTGCATACTGCACAGTCTTAAGGAAAAATTCCTTATAATATCACAGCAGAATACACTGGCAGAAGGACTGGCACCAGGGCTGTCAGTAGGAGTAACAAGGAGAAGAATTAGAAAGCCCTTAAGTGTTCAGCATGTCTGTATATAAGCACATGCAGAAATTCCATTAACAGGAGCAGCCTGTGTGACAGTAAGCTTACAGAGCATATGTTGCTGTATATTCTCAAAATCAAAGTAAGCATCCACAATTTTCAGCACAACATAGCTTAGTGGAAATAGCACTAGCAGAGACAGGGGATACAGTGGAGTGGAGATTAGTCTGTTCTAGAGGCAAGGAACATGCACAAATGAGAAGCTTCTGCTGTTGTCCATCAAGGGTGGAGAACTGGGCACTGTTCAAATCCTGTTGAATGCATAGACCTTACCTAATCTGGTGTCCTTTCCTTGAGAAGCAGTTGTGATTTTTGCTCAGTTTGAGTAGCACTCAGAGAAGGGATTGGTTCCACCCATGTTTTCTGGAATAGCAGTTTCTTCTCCAGCACTGAAATCACTGACTAGCTTGACCTGAGGCTCATCCCTGGCCAGGGGAGCAGAAGTGGAGCCTGGCTCCAGAAGCACAGTGTGCCATGGGGACAGCTCTAATACTGCTGACACAAGTCTTTTCCACTTCAAGTATCAATTTATCATGTTCATTTCTAGAACAGATCTTATTTTGTGTGCAGCAACAAATACTGTTCCTTTCAACTAGGAGTTTCCCAGGAAATAAACCAGCGGGAATTTCCTCTCTATGCATACAATAGTTAATACCAGTACTTCAGCAGCTAACAAGAAACCTAGGAACTATTAAACACAGGCAAAACTTAGACTTGGATGCCAACATTCAGTTATTTAGTAAACATTTGCTAATGCATAATCCAGTGAGAATGGTATCCTCTGGTTCAGTGTTCAACAGCCCTTCCCTCTCTGCTGCACTATGCAAGAAGCTCAGTTCATAGAATCATAGAATCATTAGGGTTGGAAAAGATCATCAAATCCAAACATCAACTCATCCCCACCATGACCACTAAACCATGTCCCTCAGTGACACATCTACACATCTATTGTACTCCTCCAGGGATGATGACTCCACCACCCCCTTAGCAGCCTGTTTCAGTACATCACCACTGTTTCTGAGAAGAAATTTTCCTCATGTTCAACCTGAACCTCCCCTGGTGAAACTTAATGCCATTATCTCTTGTCCTATTTCTAGTTACCTTGGAAAAGAGGCCAACCCCTAATGTTTGCTCCAGCTGAAGGCCATGGAAATCTGCTTTGGGAAGCACTTCCATACATTACTCCTCAGCATGAGCATGCGTTGTGTGTTGGATAAAATTATGTTTTCTTCTTCAACAGGCCATTTTCAAGGCAGTAGCCTTCCCCTCTCCCCACCCAATCCCTATCCTCTCAATGTGATTACAGTCCATTTCATTCCATAATAGGTTTCTTTTATTATTCCCTCAGGCATGCAAATGAAATTTTACTCAGCACCGAAATCTTTGTTCTACAAGAATGCTGGCATGAGGCGCAGCAAAAAAAATAGCTTTGCTGTTGAATATGGTTTGTGTTAATAGAACTCCACTATCTTTTCACTTTGAAAGTAAACATCTGTCAAAGTTTATTTGCGCCACTGGAAAGACAGGAGTGTCTTAAGGGAAAGCACATGAAAAAGCAGATAGATTATTTTGCAATTATACCTTTCTCTATCTAAATGTTTAATTAGATAAGCTGCCACAGAGACAGAGAATACTTTGGCATCCATCTGTCCCATTATCGATGTTATAAATATAATGGAAATCTTGGCAAATTTGATCACAGAAGACACAATGAAAGCAGGAGGCTGGCGGTCTCAAACCAGACCAATTTCATACAACTTTTCAGCTCTGCTGGGTGGCTCTTTTGTGTAGAACAGCTGCCAGTGGTCAATCTTGTGCTGTCACAGCTTGAGATACACTACCCTGCATTCAAATGCCCATCTTATGTATGAAGCCATGGCATCTCTTGTCCCAGTGTGATTATTGTTCTTACATATATTATTATTTGATTCAAAAAATGGTTAAATAGTTTTATGTGCCTGTCACAGTACTAGTTTGGTGGCAGGCAGACATTTTAAATGCAGTGGCAACACAGGTTCCAGTGCAGTCCTTACTTCATTCTGGTCTCTGAAAAAGCATAGGATTTCCATTGCACAGAGACAGCAAGCTCAGATGGTGCATAAGGACATGGAAGAAGGAAAAAAAAAAAAGAAGTCAATACGTTTCTAGAATTACATGAGAGTTTTCCTGATTGAGTTGTAAGTGTAGCTCTGTTCTGTGGCTATTGATGGCTGTTCTGTTCAGAAAGAGAAGAGGTTTCGTATAAATCCTGTGTTTTGTAAAACTGCAGTCAATAAATATTTAAGGACTGTTACCATTAAGGCCCACAAGATTACAAGTGTTTATTTGCACAGCACCTCACAAAGCACCGAAGTTTGGCACCATGTGTGGTTTTATAGGTGGTGTTGTGCTCATGTGCAGCCCATGTAGCAACCTGAGCTGCAGTGTGAAAGTCAAAAATTCCAGGTTGAGTTCATTTGATCAAATGTAAGAATAAGATTAAACTCCACATTAAGAAATCTAAATGTTTACTGAGCATCTAAACTTCAAGAAGAAGCACAGTCAACCGACATTTTAGTACATCCTGACCAGTATGCTTTCAGAATTGTTCAAATGCTTGTGAACTGCCAGCTGGGTCTTGTCCTGTGTATTTGCACTAGCAATACACCACAAGATTCTTCCTGGGCTCCATCTTTAGAAAAGAACAATTTTAGTTGTGGATATTATCTTCTAGTATGGACATCTTGGATACTTAGGACATTTCAAATGGGGAAATAGGAGTTTCTGGTGTATTATTAATTTTCTCCCTTCTTCAAAGATCAGTAAGATCCAAGTACTTAATATTTATAACTACATCTAAATCCAAAAGTCAATAAAAGCAATAGTGTAGGAAGAATCCTAGCTATTACATGTTTATTTGAATAACAGATTTTTCTCCTACGCTGTTCTCAGAGTTATTATTATTTATTGTTATGTCATCTTCACCATATTCTGTTTTTTAAAATATATTAAATTGAGCATATCAATTGCTTTAGAAGAGGTAAGAAATTACGAAAAGTAACAGAGAGCATTTCACCTTCAATAATGAGAGAAGAGACTGAATAATCAGTCACAAGCAGATGGGGTCTCATAATCCATTCTCTTCCAGTTTATCAATTTTATGTTGTTATTTAATGACACTTTTACTAGTGTTTTGGAAGTCTAATCTTTTATGTTGAGATTCTAATTTGAAGCCTTTGGTGATTTTTCTTTCTGGACATTATTTTGAAGTCATTTGGTGAGACAATTTGTATAGGAAAAATAGAGGAAAATGTAGGGAACTTTCACAGTAAAAGAGAAAAGAAAGTGAAATACAGCTGGTTTCATGTCTGGCTGCAGACCTGAATACAGGACATGAGCACTCTTAAATTCGCAAACAAATCTCATCTAGGTTCTGTTCAAGGCAATTCATTTGTATCTTCCACAAGTTTTACTTCAGTTATAATTCAAGGTCCATTTTTAACCAAAAACTGGGATTTGCAGCTCGTGGTTTATTATTTCTGTTTGCTTAACATGTCAAAATAGGGTATGTAGTGCTTCTAGTATCCCATAATCTTTATCTGTATGCCTACAGCCACTACATATAAGATTTAGAAATATAAACCTTTTTTAAATTACTCATCACTATTACACCCCTTTATACCATTACAAAGAAACACAATTTATTTATTTATTTATTTTAATCAGAGAGATGGAGAAATTAATGCCTCTGCATCATCTGCTTTTGCAGAAGTTACTGAAACGTATTAGAAGAGGCAAATGTCACTGTAAATCAATATTTGTAATTGCTGGGCAGAACGTTCTCCTTCCAGTGGCTGAGGAGCAGCTGAATTCAGACATAATTATAAAGCCATAATATAGCAGACAAGCAAACCAGCACTCTGAAATGAGTATGTTGTCTGTCACAGATTCATTTTCTGTATTGTAAAAATAACACAATCTTAGCATTAAGCTGTTAATTTCTCTTCTCACTCTCTTCTACAGTCAACTTTCTGATCCACATCATCCTGATTTAAACCCCAATACCGAATACAATATCCCCAAACTGTTTATTTTTCTGCGTATCTCTGTTCTTTACCTCAGTTTCCTCTTTCCATTTTATTATTGCTGTATCTGTGCACTTCTCCCTCTCACCTCCAACCTTGTGAGTGCTATGCTCACATTTACTGAAATTCTACTGTAGGATAGAAAGCCAACAAGCCTGTAATCACTAAACCTTTAATAACACAGAAGACAAACTGTAAAATATGCATCATCATAGGCCCAAGACATTCTGGTTCCAATTACCTATAGTGGTTGCTATAACAATACTTCTATACAGCCACTTTGTTGGGAGGTACAGGGTTTTTATTTTATCCAAAAGAAATAAATATTCATAACAAATAGCATATACCAGAATAGCAAAACATTTCAGAGTCAGCCATCAGGTTCAATGACATGTTAAATGCCAGGCAGAGGAACTAAAGCAAAAAATAAAAAGGAATTTTAATGGTGTTTTCTCTTATATGATGTTTGAAAAGGAGTTCATCAAGACAAAGTACTTGCATGGGTCTGGGCCTGCTTGCAAAATGGTTTTGAAAATGCTGTTTTAGGGGAAAAACAAAAAAAAAACTTTTTCAGTTGCAGAAACTAATTTACAAAAATATTATAAAACTGTCAGAAAGTTCTGTTTTTCTCATGAACTCATTCAAAATGATTCTATACTTCAACTGAAATTACTCAGGATGAATTTATGCATTTTTATGTCACTTATGGCAAATTAGTGTGGTGCTGTTGTGACTGGAGATTTTTTTTTTTTTCAATTTGCATGAGAAGAGAAAGAAGGAAAAGCACTGATTTCACCTCTACTCAGGTGAAAACAAACTGAAAGCATTTCATTTGAACTTTCATTCTGGAAAAAAAGTCTCAAAAAGTCTTTTAATTTGAAGAACTTGTTGAAAGTGACTACTTTATTTTACAATTAAGAGAAAAGCTTTTCTTCATCTCTGTGACAAATTCCAACACTTAAACTTCTTTTTTTCTTTCATAATAACAAATTGTTGCACTTCTTGTAAAATTAATTTTTACTTTCAGTATTTCTTTTGAATTTAGGCTTCATTTTTATATTAGGTAGCCCTGTGTTATTTTTAAAAATAAGCTTTTGTAACTGCATTGTACTTTAATATGTATAATAAAATGCAAGTTATCTTTACAGTAATGGCAGTGCCGAAATACAATTGAATCACAGAATCATAGAATGGTTGGGATTGTCAGGGACCTCTGGGTCCATCTGGCCCACCCTCTGCTCAAGCAGGGACACCCAGAGCAGGGAGCCCAGGAGCACAGCCATGTAGCTTACCCCACAGCACAGAAGGCCTTCCCGATGGTCAGATGGAATCTTGTTCCACTTTGAATGCGTTGCCTCTTGCCTTGTCTCTGGACACCACTGAAAAGAGCCTGGCTCCATTCAGTCTGCACCCTCCCTTCAGGTATTTACTGACATTGGTTTGATATGATCCTTCTCTTTTCCAGACTAAACAGTCCCAGTGCTCAGCCTCTGAAGAGGTGCTCTGCTCCAATCTTTTGGTCATCATGGTAGACCAATGCTGGACTCTCCCCAGGAACTAGGTGACCTTTAAGGTTTCTTCCAACCAAAGTCATCCTATGATTCTATGAAAGAAATTGTTATTAGATCATGAAAACTAGGACACTCAGCTTAGGAATTATAAGATATTTTTGCTACAACTGTATCCAACGTACAACCTCTCATCTACTCAAGTTGTTACCAAACTACTGAACTCTATTAATTTCCAGTGAAACAATTAGAATTTGGGAGAGTGTTCTGGGAGTCACACTATTTTTGCAGTGCTCCTTACAACCTCTAATTTTATTGTCTACAGATAACTCGTTAGCTGCTGCTTGAAGCAGAATTGTAGGGAGAATTGACTTTTTTTTATCTGATTCTGTTTCTCTCATGGTCTTACGTTAGCTAGGAGCAGTGGGCATCACTGAGATTTATCTCATTAAACAATGAAAAGAGATTAAGAAGTAAAAGACTTCTTTCTCATGAGTTCATCGGTGATATCTGTAGTGGAAATTGGGCAGAGTATCACATTGCATCCATGTCTGTGAAGAAAACCTCATTTTCTTTTTAGGTCTCATTTGTACGATGAGCAATGCACCCCCTTACATGGTCAGCTGCCTTTGGGGTGCATAAGTCAGGTTTATCAGCTGCAAATGTCCACTGTTCAACTTGATAATAGAGAAATCACCCTGTCTGTTCTTAGTGCAAAAGTGGTCTGTTTTATGGACCCATGGGTGAGGGGCACAACATAGCTCTTGCCCAGAGAGACCAACATTCTTTTTTTTTTTTTTTGCCAGACTGAGGAATCTTATCAATACTCTGTGGCATTTTTGGCTTCTTCTCAACCAGTTTTTGAGAGAGAAACTGGAGTAAATCAAAAGCACTCACAGACCACATTAAGTTGGAAGACTTCAGGGAATGGACATTGGTGAGATCCAACTACTTTTCCTAAACTTTTCCTTTGTGTTCATTCAGTAGAAAACTCAGTGGCAAAGGGAGGGAAGGAACAGAAATGGACTGCGTGTTTTGCTTGTAGAGGTATCAAAACCTTGTCTGATTGTCTACGGTAGTAGAAAGTGTGAGTTGTTTAGGAGATTTCCATCAGAGTTAATGGTAAGCATCAACACTGGAGAGAAGACCAATTATGCTCTCACTTGAGGCCAACCTCAATTTATAGTGAGGTTGCTTTCAGCTGTTCTTGTTTCCAGTTGACAACAAAGTGAATCTGGTTGAGATCAGGTCAATCTACATTAGAAAATTTGCTATTAGAAAGCTAAAATTAAGAACAGATAAGAAGAAGCACAACTGTTAGGGCTTCATTGAAAAACTCATCCTAAATTTTAAGTAGGCTGTGGTGAAGATGTTAAGATGTCATCACCTGGGCTCTCAGTTTGCAACAGTGCTATCAAACCTGGCTCCTACAGTCTGTAAAAGCATGCAGAGAGAAAGCCAAGTTTCTCTTTCTTGTGTTGTGACACTGTGACAAGAGAAAAAAGGTGACTTTTGAAGTCCCAAACTTCTTTGAAATTACGGTAAATCTTTGTGTGGATAACCAAACAGGTAGGGCTAACCACCCATGTGGCGGGAAAATAGATGATGTGTAACTGGATTGCACAAATGTCAGGATCAAAGTATCAAGATGCAGCAGTACAAAAAACATTTTTGTTTGTGTGAATGTTTATCCCTCTAGAGATTTATGGACTAGAGCTAACTCAGGAGAAATTCTTGACTGTCCTTGTTGGACTCAGTAATCTAGTTCAGTGAAATGGAATGTAACTTGAAATCTGAACAAAGCAATATGTGAAAGAGGGAGGGAATATTTAGTGTATGCTGGACTGCCTGATAAAAGCCTTGAAAGATAGGATTTTCCCTTGTCTATCTTCTCATAGTCCTATTTCATGAATAGTGCTCTGGAAGCCTGGACATTGCCTTCCAGCTCCTCAGAAGGATTCAAACTCATACAAGTGGTACCAGATAAAGTGGAAATCTTTGCAAACACACAGAAATCCCACATTCCTTCAGTAAGCTGTAATAGTAATCTTAAATGTGTCAGTGATTCAGGGTTTATACAGCACTTCACATAAAGATCTCGAGGAGCTTCAAAGCAGTGTATTTACACTGCTCTTTTTCCTAAAGCAGAACCAATCCCCACCCAAACTCCTCCCAAAATAACAAAACTAAATGGGAATCAGAAAACTAAAGTAATTTTTACAGGGAAACACAAGGACAGTGTAAAATGAAAGAAGAGAGGAGCTCCCCAGGCAGTTGGCAAACAACTGAGTGAGAGTCACCTGTGGATTGTTTTCTATAATTCAAATTTTAAAGGGAAATTATTGACATATACTGTACATTATTATACATTATTATGTATGTAAGAATTACATATCTGTAGTTATATAAAAAGTAAATCTTCCTAAAGAAACAGTGATTGGAATAAGAGAAAATTTAATTTTAACCTCATAATTTAATTTTTAGAGAAGAGAAACTAAGATTCCCGAGGAAATTTATTCCCTTTTTGAATCTGCATGATAATAAAATTAAGAATGATTCTGATAACAGTTTATTCAAACATAAAATGCTTTCTCTGCAGTGGCATTTTTGACAAAAAACATCCTTATTAAGGGCAGAAATGGTCTGTCCGCATGTGAGAGCAGAAGAGTTTGACATTTTGAATGGTTACTGCTCTGTATGATCGTCTTCTGCAAGTAAATTATTGGCCACAGCTGAGGAATAAATGTTCAAATGCAACCAAAAAAAAGGTCAAAACTTGACCATTAATGTCATTAGAAAAGCAAAGCATTTTTCTCACCAACTCCTTTTCATAGAAAATTGATTCACAAGAAAATGCCAAGAAAAAAAACAATTTTCAGAGATTCTGAAGAGCTGAAGGTAAAATGGTGGGAGGGAGGAAGAGGCTGATGAGAAGTATGGAAAAGTCCGTGTGAAATGGGGGATGGAAGAGTGATGAGTTTTTATGAGTCTGTTTTTCTGACAAGCTCCTCATAAACAACAGTTAGAGAAAAATCATAGAAACTGGTTTTAAGGGTGAAGCAGTTCCCCTCAGCTTTTCTAGGATATGGTACCTAAGCTAGAGCGTATCTGCAAATCCAGTCTTCAAAGTTAAGTTTAAACTCACAAAGATGTAAAGGCAGTAGTACTCCATACCTTGGAAGACCTGGATAATTTATACTGCAGTATTTCTTTTTCATTGTAGCACATGAAGGCAAATTGGTTTTCAGTTTTCTTTTTCTGAAGTGTCCTTTTGTATTGCTCATATGCAAAGTTCTAACTAACATAATACTCTATATTAAAAATTATATTAAATTAGAATTAAGTTTGAAAGTGCACTTTAATAACTGAAGATAATCTAGGGGAATTATATTTACATATTAAAAAAGTACTGAAAATCAAGAGAACTCAGAATCATAATTAAAATTAAAAGAAACACAGTTTAGAAATAAAATTGTATGGTTTAGGTGTCTCAACAGCATTAATTCAGCCCTACGATAATGTTTTGAAGAAGCAGTGAAAAAATTGCAGTTATCCTGGGGCTATGAGAGTTGCCATGTCTGTTATGTATGGGCTACTGCTATCATAACTGACATGAAGCAGGAGAGCAAAGATTGTTGAAGCAAGTCCATTGGTTCGGCTCCAAAATGCACTGATATACAGACTTTTAATCATATGTACATCCAATATTAAAAGATGGCCATTTTCAATTGATGTAGTTCAGGTAAGCAATCATATTATGGCTGTTTCTGTTTGTGCATTTCTCTCCACTGACACTGGAAGCTCAACTTTCCAGCAAGAATAAAAAAGGTTTTGAGTACAATATATTTACATGAATATTTAATTCCGTCTGCACAAGGAAGCCAAGGTAAGGAAACTTGAACTCTCTTAACTTCTAAGTCCTTCACATAGCATGTTTCAAAATGCTCTTTTAGCGCAGCAGTTATGTGAACTTATCAATACAGAGAATTTTTGAAAACTACCTTTTCATCCTAAGCCAAATTTTACTGTTTTTTTTGTTTGTTTGTTTTTGTTTGTTTGTTTGTTTGTTTGTTCTTATCAATTGGTATTTCAGCTGGATTTAGACATAGATGATACATGGTATGGACAAGAGGTAACAGATTTAATTTGCAGGAGGGGAGGTTCAGGTGGGATATTAGGAAGAATTTCTTCTCAGAAAGGGTGGTGAGGCATTGGAACAGGTAGTGGAGTCACCTGGAAGTGTTCAAGAAACCTGCAGATGTGACAGTGAAGGATATGGTTTGCTGGGCATGGTAGTGTTGGGCTGATGACTTGACTAGATGATCTCAATAGTCTTTTCCAACCATTATGATTTTATGATTCTATGATTTTATGGTTCTATGATTATTCCCATAGTTATATTTAGTAGCCATTATATGACACAAGAACTGAGTTTCATCAGTGACAAGACTGGGGAGAAGCTCATGACCAGAGTGGAAAGCAATAAGCGTGAGAATTAAACTTGCTCTACACTACTTGCAAATGTTCTTCCTGGGTATGAGAAGAGCATTAACATATCTTTCTCTGATGAAAAAAAATATGGACGTGTTTGATATCTTTCCCTGGATGACACTGAAAAATCACACTTCATGTGGCTGTCATACGGTAGGTTGGAAGGCATTGAACTCTTTGGTGTTCTCTTAGCCCTTACTTGCCATTGAATACACAGGTAGGCTAAACAATTCACTGCCTCTGAGATCTGTTGTCACAAATTTCTGACAGTGGTAACTGCTTATTTTGCTTGCAATAAAATACAGACAGCTTGAAGGCCATAATGAGATGAAAGCTGGGGGTTTCTTGTTCATAGGGCAGGGACAGTTCTCTGAACCATTCTTCTCACTGAACCTCATATACTTCTTGTGCTTTTTCCACTTCCTATTTTAGGCCTTATTTTTAAAAGGCCTGGAAAAGCCAATAAGGTAACCAACTTTGGTGATAATACTAAAATATTTGGGATAATATAGGAAATAGTTTGTGCTATGTTCTATGTGTTACAAACTCAGTGACTGGCTGGTGGAACTCAGTGGAGATAAGGTGATACATGAGATAGAAATCAGTCCCAATTGTATATACAAAATAGACAGAACTGACACTGACACTGACACTCAGGTGTGAGACCCTGGAGCTGCAACAGTATTGTGAAAACACTGTATTGGTGCACTTCAACTGTCAAGAAGGGAAGTCAAATGTTAACAATTATTAGAAAAGGGGTAAAGAAAGAAGGAAAGATTACTATGTTGATGTATAAATCCATATTTTTACCACACTTTAATTTCTGTTTACAGTTCTGGTATTCTTACCTTGTAAGTTTGTATAAGGCTGGGAAAGATTTAGAGAAGCATCTCAGGTGCAATTAAAGTGAGAAAATGAAAATAAGCGACTATACAGGAAAACCTCAACTTGGATGACACAATTTAGGATAACTGCAGAGAAGGAATAGAAGGAGAGATAGAGCTGGGTTCTGTAAAAATTATTGTTGACATGGAAAGTTTTGGTGAAATAGATTATTCACAACCTCCTTCAGTAAAAGAACTATGGACATCAAATTAGAGTGAGGAGGAGACTGCATACCGTGAATCTGAGGTCCTCCTTCTATACATATAGCTGATGACAGATTTCATAGACTCTAGGAGATGTTAGACAAATTAATGAAGGAAAAATCTTTTGATAATTAATAAATCAGAAATGATGTTCAAAAGAAAAAGTTAGAAGAAAAAAGAAATGGGGAAAAAAAGAATGATGTTTTCCAAAATACACCCAGAAAAAAATAAAATACAACTGCTCACAAAAAGAATATTTTTTTATATTTCTTTGTGGATTGTCTTTACCATTACAATCATCAGTAGTAAAATAGATTTTATTATGAGTTCATTGACAAGTGATTAATAACTTTCCCATTGGTTCATGGTTTCAGAGAAGCATAGAATCGTTAAGGTTGGAAAAGATCACTAAGATCATTCGGTCCAACCATCAATCCATCACGTTCACTAAACTACATTGTTCAGTGCTGTCTCTCCATGTTTCTTGAACACCTCTAGATGTGGTGGCTCCATCACCACTCTGGGCAGCCTGTTCCAATGCTTCATCACTCTTTCTGAGAAAAAAGAAAGATATCTTTGATAAAGACACAAGCAGCATCAAGGTTGTTGTTGGTGAAACATACTTGTTTCCTTAGGGGACCAAAGCACAAGTACTTTAATCTCACAGGGAAAATGAGCAGCAGAAACAACAGGTAGTAGAAGATTTAGAGTTAGTGGACAGCTAAGACAAGACTAATAAGAAGAAAAAACAGCTTTATTATATTTGCCATGGATGGTGGAAAATTTTGCTCTTGTAGTTAACCTGGAACACAGCCAAGTAGCTTCATTACCCAAGATTAAGTGAAGAGTAATGATGGGACTTTTGTGGATTTCAAAAAGCAGCTGCTTCCTTCCTTTGTTGTCACTGCAATGATTTTAGACTGCAAACAGATGGAAAGGTCACCTGCATAATGGCAAGGGAGGCATCCATGAAAACACACAGTTCTTAGGAAGAAATCAAAACAAGCAAATAACAACAACAAACACAACCCAGACAAACTGTAAGAGCTGTTGGGCTATGGCTATTTAATTTCTATCAGAACTGCATAGGCAGAAAGAAAAGATTGATTCATGCTGACAAGAAAAAGTAAGGTTAAAATATAAACAGTCTCCTTGGTCTTCTGGAGCCAGGCTCATCTTCATGCCTCTGCATGACATTAGATTCATTTCCAGCTCTGAAGTCCACAAGACCCTCTGGCTGGAGGCCCTGGATGCAATCTCTGTTTCAGGGTGTATTATGCACAAATGCCTTTGATGAGATCAGATATTTGGCAAGTCACTTGAAAAATATCTGAAGGACTGCAGTGTGCTTTGCACTCCCGTTCCCTCTAAAATTCCTGCTAACACAGGGGCCAGAAGTTAATATGGCTGCAGAAGTGATGTGAATTCTATTAAACCAGGGTTAAGATCTGAGCTTTCACCCTAGTTCTCCACATCAGTTCAGCAGAACCAAGCACAGCTGCATGGCTCCTGTAGGCTGCATCAAAACCTGTTATGTTCATTTAGCCAAAAAAAGAAAACAAACCAAACCAGAAGTTGGGAGATGTGTCTTGAGCCTCCACAATGTTTAAGCTGTTGGAGACTGACTTTCTAAGCCCAAGAGTCTTTGGACACTCCCTCTAAGTTTGGCTGTGCATACATCCTGCACCCACATATTTGCATGTATTGGTATTGGCATGCCATGGTATTAGCTCTGTTCATAGTATCACAGAATCATTAAGATTAGAAAAAACAACTAAGGTCATTTAGTCCAACCATCAACCCATCACCACTATCCCCCTAAACTAAACCATGCTCCTAAAACATGACTTGTTCCACATGGCAGGTAATTGAACACACCAAGTGCATAGAGCAAGAATGTTCTCCACTCCTGTCTTTCATCAAAGGTAGTATTTTTCTTCATCCATTATATATGGAGAATAAAGCAAACAGTGGCTCAGTCCACATCGCAGGAAGTGTCTGTTTTCCTGGTATGACTAAGCCAGAATGACAGAATCACAGAATCACCAAGGTTGGAAAAGACCTACAAGATCATCCAGTACAACCATCCAACTATCCCCCATAGTCCTCACTAAACCATGTCCCTAAACACAACATCTAAATGTTCCTCAAACACTCCCAGGGTCGGTGACTCCACCATCACCCTGGGTAGCCCATTCCAGTGCCTGATCACTCTTTCAGAGAAGTAGTCTTTCCTAATGTGCAGCCTAAATCTCCCCTGTTGAGCTTGAAGCCATTCCCTCTAGTTCTCTCTCTAGTTACACAAGAGGCCGATCCCCAGCTCACTACAACCTCCCTTCAGGTAGTTATAGAGAACAATGAGGTCTCCCCTGAGCCTCCTCTTCTCCATACTGATCAATCCCAGCTCCTTCAGCTGCTCATTGTAAGGCCTGTGCTCCAGACCCCTCACCAGCTTTGTCACCAGGTGCCCATGTGTGAGGTTACTTAGAGAGGACATGAAGTACTTTGGAGCTTTCTGACCATTAGTCACGAGCTGTCCCTCTGGTCCTGGTAGGTTCAGTCTTGGAACAGCTACACTGTATACTTGGCTGCAATATCATCCAGCTCTGAAAGTGACTTCTCTGAGCATTTTCCCAGCCAGCAGTCCCAGAGTCACCAGATGAAAATCTTGGCATCTGCACTTGTGTACTTCAGTGTCATCCATGTGTGAAAATGGCATACTTATAGTGGAGCTTTGAATTCAGGCACATAAATTTGATACCGCAATGATTTTGGGGCTAGGCACTCACTGTTTTTATTACTTTCATGAAAGATTCTGAGATCAAAAGGTGAAAAATGAAGGATAAAAAAATTGCCATTGAAGGAATAAAAGAGGTGGTTATTATATTTTTCCTATTTTTTCTGATGAGCAGTTACTGAAGGGTACCATTATAAGATTATGTTTAATTTACAGGTGAAAACACAGACAAGAATAGCTGCCTCAAAGACTTTTGACAGAAAAATTCATGTTGACTTTATATAATAAAAAGCAACATCTCTTCCCGAGTCAAATCAAAACTGGGGCCTGGAATATTTCACAGAGAGGTGCTTCATAAGCTCAGTGTTGTAAAGATACAATGTAGAGAGAGAAAAAAAGTAGAATTTACTGTGTCTTTTCAGAACCAAAATCCAATTTTCTACAAGTACTGTGAAGACAGCTGCCAAGAAAACTGTCTGCTGCAAAAATGAGGTCCTAGTTTCTCAGTCACTTAGGTGACCTTTTAAAAATATTGACCAAGAGTCTGTACTTAAATCTTTTTAGAACCCATGATGTGGAAGAAGAGAACACACTTAATTCCCTTTCTTACAGGAATAAAGACTTGCTTGTGCTGCTGTGAATGCACACCTTTCTGCATTGGTCCAGTTCTCGATCACCTGAGCAAAGCAATGATTTTCATCCCTCATGAAACACACTGCTATACTTTAACCTTGATCAAGACACGTTTTCATGTAAGAATAAGAGAGAGGAATTAGATTATTCTTCCCTGAAATTAATGATTTCCACAGCAGCAGTATCCTGGAATATAGTATAAAGGCACTTCAGTAATATCAAAGACAACAGCTAAAAAATCTCTTTCTCATTCAGTTCCCGAGCCCGGAAATTCATTGGGCGCAGGGTAAAATGTGGTCACTGCTATCAAAGTGCATTGTCTGCTATGGGAACAGAATTTTGGATGTGAACTAAAACTTTCTTGAGGGAGATATGTTTGTTATTCAGACAGTAAAACGTTACGATTAACACCTGATGGAGCATTAAAGAGCCATAAAAATCTTGTTCCCTGGAAAAGATTACTTAGAAAGGGACCATCTGCACTTTGGCAAGAAAGTGTAGCAGATGAACTTTGTCTTCATTGTGGAGCAGGATTTATGTAGTCACTTTGTGGAACTCAGAAAAGCAGAACTACTCAGTCAACTGCAGACATGAGCAGACAGATTCTGCTTCTGTTCACTCCAACATGCCCCATCTAGAGGGATCTCTTGTCCCACTTCTAGATTGCAAATACAAAGAAAATCTGCAAATTAAATATGCCAGTCTCTGCCCCCACACAAACTGAAATGCAGTGATTCCACAGGAACCACCGTGGACTTCAGATCTGCTGTTTGCCACTGATGTGCCTGAGGAAGTACTTTTCACTTTCACCATCAAAATGGAAAGACACACTGTTGTATGGGGCCTCACCACCAATGTGCACACAGGGCATGCTTTGGGCTGCACGTGCACATGCACTTTGTCTGATGCTACTTATCTCTGTCACATTGATCTCTTGTAACTTCTGCAGGACAACCCTTCAAAACATGTCTGATATGAGTATGGCACGGTCCTGCATCTGACACAGATGGAGGAATAAATAAATAAATAAATAAATAGATTCATACATTTCTTTATCTGCTGCTGGATGTCACAGTAGCAACATATGTCATAATGCAGGTACCTTTCTGAAGGCCCCAATCCCAGACAGCCTTCCTGTACCTGTGTCAATCAAGATCTAACACAGGCTCACTCTGGACACTGATGAACTAGGGCCCAAGGGGGATATATATGCTTAAATTTTCATCCCTGTATAGACTAATGCTCTTTGAAGTTCCCACTTTAGTCTAAAATAGCATATGATCCATTAGGGACATACTATGTGAAACAAAAAAGATTGCTGGGGATAACAGACTCTACTGAGTGTCAGCTGCTGAATCATGAGCTTACATTTTTTCAAAGTGAATAGTAATTCTGAGTAATTCTGAGTTGCCATTTTTGATTGTTCAGCTTTAAAAATCTTAAAACCATTTTAAAGAACCAGATAATCTCTTTTTTTATTCCTTTTTTTTTTTTTCTTTTTTTTTTTTTTTTTCATTTTGAAAGAAGACTTCAGATGAGAACAAAAATTAACAGCCAGTTGAGGAAAATCTAGGTCATTGGTGTCTGATGTGAGATTAATGTGGAGTTACAGCTACAGATTTCTTCAAGTGCATACACCCCTGGGTCAAACTAAATCCAAATGTAAAATCATAGATTCACCAAGGTTGGAAAAGACCTCCAAGATTATCCATTCCAACCATCCACCTACCACCAGTATTTCCCCACTAAGCAATGCCCCTTAGTACAACATCCAAACATGTCTTGAACACTTCTGGGGGCGGTGACTCCACCTTCGTGGCAGCTCATTCTAGCACCTGACCACACTCTCAGAATTTTTTTTCCTAACATCCAACCTGAATCTGCCCTGGTGCAACTTGAAGCCATTCCCTCAACTCCTGTTACTAGTTGGGAGAAGAGGCCAACTCTCATCACATCACAGCTTCCTTTCAGGGAGTTGTAGAGAGCAATGAGGTCTCCCCTGAGCCTCTTCTCTAGACTGAACAATCCCAGTTCCCTCAGCCACTCCTTATAAGACTTGTGTTCCAGAACCCTCTCCAGATTTTTTGGCTTTCTCTGAACACAGTGGCCTCACCAGGGCTGCATAAAGAGGGATGATCACTCCCCTGCTCCTGCTGGTTGCACTATTCCTGATACTAGGCAGGATGCCATTGGCCTTCTTCACTATCTGGGCACATTGGTGACTCATGTTCAGCTGAGCATCAGCCGACATCCCCAGGTCTGTTTCTTCCACACAGAATTCCAGCCACCTGGATGGATTTCTACCTGTAGAAAGTGAGATCAGGTACTCATCATTTTGGTTGGAGAAGACAGGTGATTAAGGTAGTGGATTAAGAGAAATGATAAAACCAGTACCTAGATATCATCATTATGTTGACTGAGAATAACGGAGAGGAAAATAGCTGAGCATATCTGTCAGTAAATGGAAATCAGATATTATACTGAAGTTCTGGACTGTACTTCATGGCGTATCAACAGATCAGCAGTCTCATGATTTGGCTCCAGTGCTGTTCTTCATAGGGTTTAATTTTATCCATTATTTACAGTATTAAAAAGGGGTTCCTTGTCCATACGTGGGGAACATGACAGTGTAGGAATACCTTTCTGCCTCACACTGATTGATTTTCCCTCTTCTGTAGTGGAAGTCCTCACCCACCAAAGGCAGGAAAGAGAGCAACATAGGATGATTAACAAGCTTGTGTTAGAGAAGTGATAGCTGCCAGAAAGGAAGAAGAAAAATGACTTCTCATCCTACTCCTTTCTTTTGAATCTCTTCTGTTGTTGAATCTGTAGTCAAAACTCCATAGTCTAGTCTTAGAAGTGATACTCTTTCTTTAATGTATAAAAAGGTGTGGTGTGTTGCGATTTAACCAAGCAGGCAGCTCAGCACCACATAGCCATTTGCTCACTCTCTCAGCCAGCAGTCTGGGGGAGAGTTGGAAAAAAGTAAAAACACTAGAAGAGAAATGCAGACAAGTTAGACAAGAACTGAGGGACTTGGGTAAGCATAAGGAGAGATAAAAGTAATATTACAGAGAAAATGAAGAAGTGGAAATAGAGCAGAATGGCTAAAGTTTGAAGGAACCAAAACTATTCCAATGGCAGCCTTCTCAAAGACAGTAACAAAGACAACTGAGCTGAATAACACTCATCAGATAACAGAAAATCCCTTAACTCATCTGCTCTGAAACCCATTAAGAACATCAGGCATAGTTTTTGTCCTGTGCCAAGAACTGCCCCTCTCCCCCTTTCCCCCTCCCCCCCGACAATCCTACATACAATTTTGTAGCTAGCAAAACTATAGAAGTCCATTTGGTTTTAAGAACATGGCATTGTTCCCATTCAATTTTACTTGTTACTGGTAGGAATAGTCATAGTTTGTCATTCTCCTCTAAATATGTAAGCAGATTCAGCTTTACATAAACTGGAAGCAATTTGGAACAATGTAAGGGGGGAGCTACAGAAAAATGGAGGAGGTTGGAAAAGCGCTTAAAGATTTAAATGTTGCTAATGGCAAGAAATAATGAAGAATAATGTGCCAGGGGAAAGATCCCCAAAGGAGAGCAACTATGATTAATTAAGGAAAGTAACCTTTGCAATGGTGCATCTGTTCACTGAGTCACAAGAAATGACTGTCCAGTATTATTTAATATACACTTCTTACTTGAGATTTAGGCACTTTCAGGTTTTGCAGTTTATTTGGATGTTATTTTTTGCAGACTGCTTTGGCAGTTCACTCATGCTTCTCTGCCTGGTGATATCTGTTAACCAATACCTACATTAGTCATTCTGAGCACTATCCATTTCACACTGTTACCCTCTGTTTCTTTAATTCAGGGATGCATGTCATGGCAGTGACAAATGTAAGCAAAGAGAACTCAAAGGTGTGCCTTTTCAGCTGCGCTACATGACAAACTACATACATTGATTGCCTATTATAGCCCTCACAGCTTATCCAAAGTAAACCTGCATGGGGTCCAGGAGTGGGCCTGGGAGCCAGAAATTCTTGCAGTGCAATCTTAGCTCTTCAGAGATTATGATTTTGGGTGAGTCGCAAAATTTGCTGACATTCCCATCTGTATCTGAAGAAATTAGTCCCTGCCTCGTTGCTTTGCAGCTGGTCTTTGGCTGCAGAATTAGTAACTGGGCCTCAGGTATTTCATTTGAAATAATGTATCAGAACTGAATAGCTATGTATAATGAAATCCTGATCAGTAGTAGCTCTTTGGCCACACAGGTCACTTTTTCATTATTATTCTTTATAACATTTAAATTATATATAACCAATGAGCATTATTGAAGGATTAATTGGGACCTGTTTCTCCAAGAAAGTGACTCTGGAGCTTGAATTCTCGTATTATACGTAAAGCTGAAATATATTGACATTCCTTTCAAATCAAAAGGCTGCTTGTTATATTGTTTCCTCCTCATTTTCCAGCTCACAGTGTAACGTGCAAAAAGGAGACACATACTGAGGCAGAATATGGGGAATGTACATTCTGTTCATCTCAAACTCTCCTCTGAACTCTGTTGGATCGTCCAGGGATATGGATGGGTTTCTAAAGTTAAGTTAGCCTTGCAGGTGCTCACCAATCAGAAACCCACTGGATGCCTTATAAATCAGGCACAGAAATAGCTTCAGATAAGTATATAGCAGCCAAAATGAAAATATGATTGTACACACATATGGAGTTCTTTCTCACTGTACATAAATCACTCCTATTGTAATTTGCGTATCTGTCCTCTTCTGTGCTTATTTGTCATCAAGACATTGAAGTGTCTGATGGCTGTCAGAGAGATAAATCAAAAGTCACACTGGAACCACTGTGATGCAGTATTTTCCACCAGTGCTCTGAAATTAGGTATGATCAGTACTAAATTTCCAAGTATATTTACAACATCTGAGGTTAGAAAAGCAATGGTTTATTTTTTATGTTTTCTGATATTTTCCAGCTGCTTTTAATATGCACATCTCTTGAAGGGATCTGTATAAGAGTCATCGTCTTAGTATATGAAGCTTACTTCTCATTGTTAACCTCTCATAATTCACCTTAGCAGTGACTGCTACACTTTTGTAACTGAGGCAATACTAATAAATCCATTATGTTAAGAGACAATGTAATACACTGCTGCTGGAAGATATGGTTCAACACTTCCTTCCATTTGAAGAGATGCTCATTAGGGCAATCACTTGACAGCCACTGTCAAAGTGAAGGTCATAGCAGGAGACAGGAAATATTATTCAGAATATTTAGGGAGCAAAAACAGGAAAAATCCCTTAAGTCATGCTTGTCCTTTGTACCAGGTCAGAGACTAAAGGCTGTCAATGATCCTGCCCTATTGTTCCTCTTCTCTCTAACTCTTTCCAGAAGCATCTTCAGACCAGATGGTTCTTCCTCCATGTCAGTGATCATGAAGATATTCATTCTCTACCCTAGTGTAGGACAGAGAGAAACAGTGAATCATAGAAATGTCTCCATTGCAAGAGACCTCTCTTTTAAAATTTATCCTGGAGAAGATGCTGTTGTGGCCTTTCAGTATCTTAAAGGGGATTATAAGAAAGATTTGTTGTGATAGCACAAGGGCACATGGATTCAAACTACAAAAGGGGAGATTTAGACTGGATTCAAGGACAAAAGTTTCTCTCAATAAGGGTGGTGAGGCATTAGAACAGGTTGTCCAGAGAACTGGCAGAAGCCTCATCCCTTGAGACATTCAAGAGAAGACTGGACTGGGCTCTGAGCAACCTGATCTAGCTGTAGATGTCCCTTGTCACTGCAGGGGAATTGTGTCAGATGACATCTCCACTTCTTTATAATTCCTTTACCACTATTGGAAGTCTGTGATTATATCCCCTTTAACTTTTCCTAATCTAAGGTTAGCAGAACAATTTACTTCAATATTTCCTCATGTGTCACATTCTCAAATTATCTGATCCTATCAGTGGCACTCCACTGGGCCATCTCCATTTCTTCAAGGTTTCTCTTTAACTGAAAAGATCAAATCTGGAGCCATGGTTCCAGGTGTGGCCTAATACATGCTAACTGGAGTAGAATGATCAACCACTTCCCTTGATCTACTGGTTACAGGCTTGCAGATGTGGCCCAAGACTTGTTTTATCTTCATTGTTGCAAGAGCACATTGCTCTCTTATGTTCAACTTGCTTCCTGTCCAGGCCTCAAGTCCTTTCCTGCAGAAAATGGAAACAAATGGGCAGATATGGACAAACTCAGTACAAGATATACCATTTGATCCACACTGTTGTCACAGCATTGGTACCAGTGATCTCATGCTCCCCCAGTATATTACGCTTGGGACTTTGACTTTGGAATCTTTAATACAGAGGTTACTGCACGGCACAAATTTTAAACAAGAAGACCAATGTGGTGGCAAAGCCAACCTCTCTGGCATTAAACAGGAGGTAGGTTTTGAACAACACATTCAAGCACAGTTCCACACATGTATCCACATTCTCTCAGCTTATGACATGGGTCCTAGGCAAAAATCAGGCCGTGAACATATAATTAAAGACTACGAATATTATGTATGTCATGTCTGGCATTTGATTAACATTTGTACTTCCTAACTAACACTGGAGCTTCTTTTTACCTTCTTTTTACATTTCTCTTATTTCTTCCTGCTGGTGAAATGTTGTGACAATATGTTTCAGTTTAATTATGCATTATTCAGTTTTTCTTTTCTAAGCTTTGAGTAAGCCTTCAATAAAGCTTTTTGGCTGTATTGGAAGTCCCTTGTTGCATGATTGACCTTTTTATCATTCTTGGTTTTATAAAAGCCCTCTCAAAACTGCCTGTCTCCCTCCTCCATAAACAGTCAGAGCCTTTCAGATCCCAGTTTCCAGAATATCTGCGATGAGGTATTTTCACCATGGCATGTATTTGATTGCATCTCACTCCTTGAATTTCTCTTTTATTGTGTCTTCTGCATTACTTCCTACGCTGCTTCCTGTACAACTGAATGCCACCTTTGTTTTCTTCTCTGCAGTCAAAATTCTGCAGCTATCAGCAGTTCACAGTGACATTCCTCACCTCCTACTAAGTTTTTAAAGTGAATTTAAATATTTTTTTTAAATAACACTTAAAAGCTATTAATGTGAATACGTATTTCAGTACACACTCACTGTATTCCTCTTTGAGGGAAAATAATTTTCATTTTCACTTTCAAGTCTGATTCTGGATGGGGAAATTGTGCTTTTCCACTGCAATGGAAAGGAAATTTGAATGGCTGTAAAGTGGTGATGGGAAAAAAAGAAAAAAAAAAAAGATAAAAAGAAACAGAAAAGGAAAAGGAAAAGGAAAAGGAAAAGGAAAAGGAAAAGATTAACAATGCCATATTGGAAATACATCCTGCTATGCCTCCTTGATACAGAAATCAGCTTACAAATCTGAGTACAGAACTGGGACACAATTTTGATGAGGAGCAATACTATTGTTTACCCCATGGTTTTCACCATTTTTTTCCCAATATTTTTGCTAATACTAAAGTCATCCACAATTCTATATATCTCCAAAAACTGTTGTTAAGACATAGACAACAGACACCTGATGTGATCTGCAGCAAGTAAAGATCAAAATGCTAATTTGGTGTGGTTTTTAGTAGATTGCTGATACAAAATATATTTCTGTCATGAAGAATTACAATCTATATTTTAATTCCAATTTTTTTCCACCATCTACTGATGAACTGGAGTAAGGGACATAGTTAATTTTCAGATATTTGTGACAAGATTGATGTTTTTGAAGCTTTGTTTACAGCTCATGCAAGAATATGAATAAAAGGAAAACCAACTTTTATTATCTCAAAAACACTTCTAAGGACAAAAAAAAACTAGTTCTTTTATCACTTGTACAAAACAGGATTTCTGCCATGAGATAGAGAAAGAATAAAAGAGTTTAGTTTTCAGCCTATTCTTTCTATTATTCAATTAATTGATCTTCATCATAGTAATATTTTCAGCTGCTTAGTTTTGGCTGCCAGTAAATTCTAATGAATACCTAATCAGAAAAGAAAACAGGAGTATGAAGCTGTTCAAGAGGCAAGAAAGAGGTGAAAAGGGATTTTTATTCCCAATCAGAGAAACTTAAAATACTATGGAAGAGGTAATAGCCTGGAGTTAATGACCTTGCACTACACTGCAAATGAGACTGCAGCCTGGGCAACAGCTATCCCAAAGAATGACAGAGAAGGAATGGAGTAAAGAGAGGACACTCCAAAACAGGACAACATCACAAGGGCAGTATGACAAGAGATGGCAAGATGGCTTCTCAGAGTTCCTTTCCTCTCCAGATGGAGTCCATCCTACTCAAGTGCTCATCTATTCTGATACTCCAAAGGAAAGACATGACAGGTGGGTGGAATTAGATGATTTATAAGGATCTTTAAGGCCCCTACAACCTAAGCCATTCTATGGTTCTATGATAACCAGGGCAAATATTTTCTGTTGATGCAAGCAGGGGAAATTGCCTCATTTCCTTAGGTTTGTGGGGAATGTCTCAAGCAAGTGTTCATTAATTTTAAGTGAAATCCTGTAATTTGACTTGAAATCTGGCTTTCTTGATCCTGGAAACTTCTCTCAGAAAAAGTCACTTTATAAATATGTCATCACCCTTCATTACTGAGATGCCCAGTAGGTAATACTGGATTGTGGATTTTGGTGGCTGGGGAAAGAAACTTGTCTGCATCATGTAACATCAAGGCAAGCATTGCTATGACAGGTATCACTTATTCGAAGGCACAGTGTTCTCCTTCTTGGTGACAAAGAAGCAGAAGATGTGTGTTAGGAGCAAGGACAAGGTCTGCAAATAGCTTATTGAAGGCAGAAGTGAATGTACTAAGTAAGTGCCTCAAGCCTTCCAAAAGCATGTGAACATGAGTTGCTCACTGCTGGGTGATAAAATGATCCCATCTCTCAGTTAAGCTTCTTGCCAACTTGAAAAATAATCTCATGCCTGATTGCCAACGCAGAGAAGAAAGTGACAGAGCAACAGTAGAAAATACAGTTGAGGGGCAAATAGAGCTTTTTTTTTTTCTATTTCTTCAAGATTCCTCTAAAATACTTGTGTGTTCTCCTTGAGAAAAATCAAAAAATCAAGGAAAGAGGACGCAAAGATAACTTCCCTGCACAGGAGGATCTCAACTTCCTGTATCATGTCCCTCTGAAGCTCAGGAGACACTCTGCATGTGTTTTCATCTCACTCATAAAAATTCCTCTCTCTTACATTGAGCAGATGTAAAATTTAAACTCTCCCTGACTCATTGTTGCTTTCCCAAGAAGAAATTCTCTCTCTTCTGGCTGCTTTACAATAAGCATTTGTAAACACAGCTCAGCCTCATTTCCATTGTATAAAAATAGTGCTCTCCTCTCTGCATCCTCACCTTCTAGTTGGGAGCATAGGATTAAGACAATCAGCTCCTATTGTCTTCCTATGAGATTTCAACACTTCTATTGTTCCAAATGATGGTAACTTCCTTACAGTAATGAAAGCAGCCTGAAGTCTGAAAGACGTCCAAAAGAGCAAACAATAAAAGAAAACTCATTAGCTGAAATTTTTGAACCTCAGCATTCAGTTCAGAGGGGCAAAATTTCTGGAAGAGAAATGGAACAAACTCATGCTTTTATTCACATTAGCTTGTTCTGTTCCTTATTGACTGAAATTTGATGGCCTCTGAAAGTACTATGCCCCTTTAAACTCTGAGCTTTTATGGAAAATACATAAAAGAAGTCCAAACTGTGTGAACCAATATTCAATAGCTGAATTGTATTTCCATCTACACTCCCTGCACCTGCTCAGTGTTTTTAGACAGTCTCAACTCTCCACTTCACTCTTCCCTCTGCCAAAAAGTGAGCTCACGTCTTTTGGCATTCCAGGGCAGAAAGTGAAAAGTGAGTTAATTCTGCATGTCCAAATAGTTTGATGAACACATTTAATTTTTAGCTAACCTCATCGGTGTTGTTTTTTTTCAAAAATAAAATACAGGATGACAAAAATGCTTTTCAGCCCAGCCAAGGACCACTGAATCAAATTCCTAGCAGCTCTGAACTGTGAGAATTAGTACTCAAAAGAAAAATGAATCCTTGTGTCTGAACTTTTCTGTCTGAAAACTCCAGCAGAAACATTCATAAGTTGTTTCAGGACTGGTTTGGCCTTATGCTGCAGGGAGGAGAGTGTTGAACAAAATCCTTGACCCATGGAAAACTGTGTGTCAGATGTCTTTCTCTTGTAGGTAACTTTTGTGCTGTACTTTTCTCAGTGTTTCAGAATTCTCAGATGCTGGGTCCTTCTTTGCTGATTAGATGTTCATTAGAATTTACTGGCAGCCAAAACTAAGCAGCTGAAAATATTATTATGATGAATTAATCAATTTAATTTAGCATGCTCTATTTGTATGTCATAATGACTTCCAGAAAGCCTTGCCTGGTGGCACAGAAATCTCAGAGGGAATACTACTGTGCAGACACAAGGAGGGCATCTTTAATTAACAAAAGAAGTTTCTAAATGCTGTTTTCCTAACTCAGCACTCTCGTGACTGATACAGAGATACAGTACTTATAATTCCCAGTAATCTTTTTTTTTTTTTTTTAATTCTTTTTATTTCTCTTGGCTATCTACCTCAACTATTTGGGACTTCTTTTCACCAAATTGATAAACATTATGTTCCTGTCTGTCCTTGACACCTCAAAGGTAGCAAATTATACCAATTGTAAGAATATTTATAGCTTCTCACTTTTATTACCACTAAATGCATCATTAAGTGTAAATTGATTGCAGCAGAGAGTGCATTAATTGTGTATACTGTACAAAGCTCTGATTTTCTGCTGACATGACACAGCTCTCAGGGTGACTGCAACATTATTTCCCCAAAAGAACCTGACAAACACATGTGGGCTGGCTCATTCTGTTCACTTGAGGCTCCAAGAAGCCTTGGAGTCTTAAAGCACAGAGGGATTTATTTGGCCAGCTAATCAGGTTAAGCATTTCTCCTCTAGCAGTTTATCTTCTCACTCCAACACAACTCTTTCATTCTGTTGTTACTCCATTTTTTGGGGGTATTAAAAGGTCCTATGTCATCTCATAGATTCTCCTGTGTGGTGTTATTTTGGTCTCTCCATCTACCTGATAGCAATCAAGTCTGACTTCAGTAAGTGACAACCACCCCATCGTCAGCCAGCATAGCTCATGGCAATACAGACATACCCAGCATGCAGCAACACTATGCCCACTTGAATAAAGCACACACCAGAGTTTTTTTCCCCCACCCCCACACTCTTTTGCAGTCCCAGCAATCCCATGGCCATCCAGGGGCATGAAGTGACATGACATTTTTCTGTAAATGACAAAGACGGTTGATGGAAAATGTCCTCATAAGTCTCACATTTAGAAGAAAAAGATAAACAGGATTATCACTGTGGTCCCCTTAGAGAAGCTGATTGCCAGTGTGCACATGAAAAGAATAGACCAGCTGTAGCCACATTGCTTTTAGAGAAAACCCTTTATCAGAAATCAGTTGTGTTGCCAATGCTATGAAAGAGATGACTGTAGCACCAGGAAAATATATATTTATCTTATTTTCTAAGGTAAATAAGTGCAATTGGAACTCAGTCCATTTTCTGTCTAGCTTTAGTTTGGGCATCATACTCAGCCTAAGCACTTGTCCAATATTGTATCTGACAATAAATAATAAAGTGAGATGGCAAATCCTCCTCAGAGTCATCTGTAACATTTTCCACGATCATGAGGTGAATCTGCACTCATTTTTTCCTTTGACAGTGTATTTTCATGTCTTAAAATTATATTTGGAATCATTCAGTTCACAGGGTTGGGAGCAGTAATGCCTGAAAAAGCAGTGATTTTGCTGTTGTCCAGACAACAGCACATCATGATGAAACATTTTCATCCCCACAGGAATCGGCACACAGCTTCAGACCTTTTCTTCTTTTTTTTTTTTTTTTTTTTCTTGTGAGAGTTGATTTCTCTAATCTGATGGCTTTTGGTAAAAAGGTTCATCAGTGGATTTCTTTTGAATCACAGAATCAGAGAACCGCAAGATTGCAATGTTTGTGCATCCATTTCCTTTTCCAGTTTCTTTAAATAGGGTAGATTTTAAAAAGTGAAGAATATGTCTTCCTAAACAATAAACGTTGTGTTTTCTTTCAGGATAGATTGCTATAAAGAGCATATCATGGTGATATATTCAAGGAGCAGAGGCCTAAAACTTGAACATAGGAAGTTCCATATTAACATGCAGAAGAATGTCTTTACAGTAAGGGTGACGGAGCACTGGAACAGGTTGCTCAGAGAAGTTGTGGAGTCTCCATCTATGGAGATATTCAAGACCCATCTGGATGCCTAGCTATGCAATCTATTGTAGGGAACCAGCTTTAGCAGGGGGATTGAGCTCAACGATCTCTAGAGGTCCCTCCCAACCCCTGCAATTCTGTGTGTGTGTTATCATATCTAAGCATGCAAAAATAAAGGTTCTCCTGCAAAAGAGATTTCTACAGAAGTGAACTAAACTATCAATATTGACTTGGCATATAATTAATAGGTAGATAGAGACATAGGTAGATATAGGTACATAGATACATAAGTACATAGATGCATAAATACATGAATATATAAATAGACATAAATTAATAAATAAAACAAGCTAGTGGTACAAACAAACACTACTACACAGATCTAATCCCTCTGTGACATCAGAATTTCCTCTATGTTTAAAAGACTAAGAGTATTTGAGCTGAGGACCTTTAACTTTTCAGATAACTGTTTGGAAGTCTCTTAATTCCATGTTCTGAATGCTGGAATTGCAGATGCTTTCTTATGTGGATGCTTGGGGATTTGCCGTTTTTGTTTTTCTCATGGACAATTTTGCTTGGAAAAACAATGACTTCCCAAAAGACCTTTTTCCATTGGAAAATTATTCCAAGAGATAATTCTTGACCTTCTTTAAAAATGATACCATCTTCAGAATGTTCCTTAAAATCTAGAGAGGAAAAATTGTAATAATATGTCACCTCTTCACTTTTATCACTTCTGTCTCAAAATCAAGAAATACTTTGAATTTAAGAATTATAGTGAACCATAAAACCTTTTTGCACCAAGTTGTAAATCCTTCTACTTTATTACATGCAAATCCTTCTACTTTATTACAGTAAGCATAAGGTTCTGACTTGGCACAGGTAGTTCTATTACATCTATTACTAAAAACAGATGTTAGTTAGTGAAATCTAAATCATTGGAGGGAAAAAGTTATATAATTTTCCATGATTTCCACTAAAAGATGAATTTTTGAGAAGCTTATATTCAGTGGGAAATTATCCTTTTATTTTTTTGCTTAAGTATAAGAAAAAAAGTCATTTACTTATCTCTCTTTCATTCTTCTATGAAACTTTCTTAGAACTTTTCTCTCTTCCAATACTACATATGATGTCAAAAGCTTAATTTTTACCTGAAGAACTTAATCCAATTAACATTAATTAATATAATTAATATAATTAATATAATAATAATAATCAATTAAGAGGTGTTTGCAATTCTTCTGCAGACTTTGTCCCTTTCTTTCTAAGCTGGGATACACTTTTGTCTTGGAGGAGGGAATTGACTTCTTCAGGTTTAATTTCTTTCTTAGCCAGGACTCTCTCATAGATGAATGCACCCTATTCCTTCCATCTCACACACTACTGTTGCTGCTAATGAGAGTGTCACTCTTTCAAGCTTCAAAGTAAAAATGAGTTTTTCTTCTACTGTCCACTTTGTACAGTTGGGAGCACTTTTAAAACCAGGCTCACTTTGCAGACATGCTGTAAATACTCAAACCCTGGCTACATGGTCACTTCAGCTGATCTCATCAATTCCTATTTGGATGGGTTTCTGTTTGTTTTTGCTTTTATTTTATGTATGTATTTATTTAATTACTTATGCAGAGATGCAACCTACATGAAGCACATAACCTATAAACTGAGGTTTGACTTCTCTTCCAGGATGGACTGGGGTCATGTCTGGATCATTAACAACTCTCCAGAATTTGGTCATTAAAAGAATTGTGGATGCTGAGCTAGCAACAAGCAGTATATATGAAAGTCCATGGAGGGTTTGAGTCCACTTCTTAAGCCCTTTCTCCTCTTTGTGGGAGATATATTGTGTAGGAAGTACAGTGATGAGCAGCCTTTTTATTCCAGTTTTTCTGGCTCTCACATACACCAAAGTGATTCATTTTAAGATGTACATATCCCTGAGGTTTTTTACTACCCCTTACCAGACATTAATGTCTACTCCTTGTCTTACTTATAAATTAGGAGAATAACCTTGCTTCCATTCCTCAGCTATGACAAACTTCAACAGTGCCCAATTGCTCCTAGCATTTCAGTTAATACAGTCTATGGGATCATCACCTCTCCTATATTTGTTGAAAGAGTCCTGCCCTAAAATTCCTTGACTCTGTTTCACTTCTTTCCATTAAATACAGTGGGAGCCAGTGTTTGGGTGGAGACACCTGGACTGAGGACACTCAGGTAGGTCCCATTTTAAACTAAGACACCAAACATAGATATCTATCTGTGGGTATGCAAAAAAGCACTGGCTTGCTCAGACATTTGCCTGGTGTCATTTGTGATACCCCCACAGCATCAAAGATTTCTATGTAGAGTTGGTGATGAGATTCTCTTCTCTTCTCATGGGAGAACTCCATGCTTTCCAAGTTACACACAGATGCCAAGGAGGTTATTCTGTAATGCCTGAAATTCACCTACGTCTGGGCTACAGCCTCTCACCCTTGGTGTTGTTGCTCTGCAATAGTTCATCATACTAAATAACTTTAAGGTCTCAGTGCAGACTCCTCACTCACTTTCAATCTCTTTGTGGCACAAGAAATAAAGGGCAAAATTTTTCCTAATCCTCTAATTAGTCATCTCTCCCTTTCTAAACTCCATGAAAGACATATGCTGTAAATTACATTTCGCAATGGCCAAAAAGAACATGCAGTCATGTAATCAGCCACAGTATGACTTTAAGAAAGCATCAGGCTGCATCTAACTTTTATTGAAACACCAAAGTTGTTGAAAGCCTATTGCCAGGGGTATTTTTCAGACAAAATACATGCTACAGACTGTAAAAATTAAGCTGCCCATTATAAACTTAATCTGAAGTCTGAATAGCAAAATTGAAAAGCACTCAAGCATTAAAGTACTTTCTTAAAGGTAAAATAATAAAACAATATAGGTAATATATAAATAGCTATAAAGACTGCTGTGAGTAGGATACATCTGGGCTGAGCATTTCAGCTGGAATTGAAATGTATTATGGCTCTCAGTAAAGTTGAATGTCTTCAGCAGGCTGCTTTTAAGCACTAAATAGTTTGCAACCAATCTTGACCTTGTAGAGGATCCTATCAAACCTTTCTGATTATGCTTTCTTTTAATAACTTAAATAAGTTGAGATAGTAAAGAAATGTGAATTGCCCCTCTGAAACATTTAACTCGTGCTTAAAATTTATAATCTGTTTGGTATCAAAGTTAATTAATGCTCGGAAAGCAACTTTTTTGTTGCTGTTCATTGGTCAAAGATCTTTATTAGGTTAAGTCCATTTTAATTACTTCTTTTTATGAAGGTGACCTCAGCTACAAGGTTCATAGCCAAAGAATACACTGGGAGCCACAGAATAAGGACATCTTCATTGATGCTCCAATCTCTTAAATTGGTCATAGTGCAATTATTAAGATATGTTAAATTATACCTTTTTTCCACTATATGATTACTGCAAAATTCTAGTGTCTGAAAAAAAAAAAAAAAAAAAAACAAACAAAAAAACCCAACCATAAATTCTTTTAGCATGTTTAATAACACGTACAATACCGGCTAAAACAACCACACTTTCCATCCAACCATCCTACCATCCAACCAAGACTTCATCATATGACCAATTGCTAATTTTAATGAGACTGCTTCTGTATGAATTTGATCCTGTAAATTCCTTCCAACTCTGGATATTCTATCAATGCCTTTGTGCTGAACTATGCTTACATGCTTAAAATAGGACAGTCTGAGAGTAGCTGTGGAGCTGGCTATACTCTGGGCTTCAGTGTAGTTAATCAAGCAAAATCCTACCTCACTCCATGTAAGACTCTACTGATTCCAAGCAGTGAAACCAATTCTTTAATGAAGGAAAACTGCAGAGTAAAGTAGCTGTGTGTATCATTTTCTCAGATTTCTGTTTCAGGGCCTAATCATTCACACACCCCATTTAATGCTAATCATTCATGACCCCATTTTAACACTTGATTAAGGCATTATTATTCTATAAACTGTTTTGTGGCATGCATGAAATCAACATTAAAGTACTTTGCTGAATAGCAATGAGATGAGAAAAGAATAATAACTAAAAATATATACCTAGAATCAAATTCTGGCTGTTGCCATTTATCTCAATGAAGAGGCACAGTAATCATTTGCCTTTACAAACTTTGTGCTTATTCTCCAGAACTGCAGTGAAGAAAATGCCTCATATAAGGAGACTTGGTTATCATGAACTGAGTAACTGAGTTTATAAGCAGAGTACTGCCAGGATTCTAACCCATGTCTTCTCAGATCCAGTAAAATGCGTATTGTATGAAATTCTTGTGCTCAGAGACAAAAACAAGCAGAAATCAAATCACAGGAGTGTGTATTTACAAATACAATTTGACAATGACATTTAAATGGAACTTTCTGATTCAACTCTATACAAGGAAGAAAAGAGGAAAACCTGCAGGGGATAGCACCACAGCAGCAAAGCAATAGATCATAGCTTAAGAAAACTCCTTATATTCATATTTTGCTTTTGAAAGGGCAGAGCAAACACTTTTCACGTTGAAACTGTTTCTACAGCTCTAGCTATCCAGCGTACCTGCAATTGTTTAAGGTGCATACATGCTCTGGAAACAAGGGTGTGTCACCTGGGAAGAATACAGGGATGCTGTCCGGGCATGCAGACGTGACATCAGGAAAGCCAACACACAGACAGAACTGAACTTGGCAAGGGATGTGAAAAACAATAGGAAGACATTCTACAGGTACACTGCCCAGAAGAGATAGGTGTAAAGCAAGTGTACCTCCTTTGGGAAATGTAAAAAGAGAATTGGCTTCAATGGACGAAGAGAAGGATGAGGTACTGAATGAGTTCTTTGCCTCGGTCTTCACTGGCAGCCAGGATTCTAGTATTTCTCATGTCCCTGAGCCCTGCATCCCTAAACTTCTAGGTGGGGACTGGGGCCGTAAATCCCTCCCCACTCCAATGGCAGAGCAAGTCTGAGACCGCCCCATGAGACTGAATGCGTACAAGTCTATGGGACTGGATGGCACCCATCCCAAAGTTCTGAAGGAGCTGGCTGAGGTGGTTGCTGAGCTGCTCTCCATCATATTGAAAAGTCGTGGCTGTCAGGTGAGGTCCTGGATGACTGGAGGAAAGGTCACGTCACTCCCATTTACAAGGAAGGGAACAAGGAGGACCCAGGGAACTACAGCCTGATGAGTCTCACCTCTGTGCCTGGGAAGATCATGGAACAGATCCTCCTGGACAATATGCTTGATTACATCAGGAATGAGCATGTGATCTGAGACAGCCAGCACAGCTTCACCAGGGGAAGGTCATGCTTAACCAATCTGGTGGTCTTCTATGATGGAGTGATGCCACTGGTGGACAAGGGAAAGGTGACTAATGTCATTTACCTGGACTTGAGCAAGGCCTTTGACATGGTCCCCCACCACATCCTTATCTCCAAATTGGAGGGATGTGGATTTGATGGGTGGGCCACTTGATGGATAAGAAATTGGTTGAAAGGTTGCAGACAGGGGGTGGTCATCAATGGCCAGGTGGAGGCCGGTAATAAGCAGCGTCCTCCAGGGGTCTGTCTTGGGACCAGTGCTTTTTAACATCTTTATTAATGACATCAATGACAGAATCGAGTGCACCCTCAGCAAGTTTGCTGATGACATCAAGCTGAGTGGTGCCATTGACACAGTGGAAGGAAGGGATGCCATTCAGAGGGACCTCAACTGAAAGGTGGGCCTGGGTGAACATGATGAGGTTAAACACAGCAAACTGCAAGGTTTTGCACTTGGGCTGGAGGAATCCCAGGCATCCATACAGACTGGAAGGAGTGGCCCTTGAGAGCAGCCCTGCAGAGAAGGACCTGGGGATCTTGATGGATGAAAAGCTTAACATGAACCAGCAGTGTGCCCTTGCAGCTCGGAAGGCAAATGGTATCCTGGGCTTCATCAGAAGAGGGGTGGCCAGCAGGGACAGGGAGGTGATTGTCCCTCTCTACTCTGCTCTTGTGAGGCCTCATCTGGAGTATTTTGTCCAGGTCTGAAGCCCCCAGTACAAGAAAGACAGAGAGCTGGATTTGGAGTTGGAGAGGATCTAGAGGAGAGCCACAAAGATGATCAGAGGGCTGGAGCACCTCCCTTATGAAGACAGGCTGAGGGAGCTGGGCTTGTTCAGCCTGGAGAAAAGAAGGTTGTGGGGTGACTTAATTGCAGCATTTCATTACCTAAAGGGAGCCTACAAACAGAAGAGGGATCAACTCTTTGAAAGGGTAGATAAAAGCAGGACAAGAGGAAATGGTTTTAAGTTGAGGGAGGGAAGATTTAGGTTGGATGTCAGGGGGAAGCTCTTTACGGAGACAGTGGTGAGGTGCTGGAACAGGCTGCCCAGAGAGGTTGTGGATGCCCCCTCCTGGAGGTGTTTAAGGCAGATTGGATGGGGCCTTGGGCAGCCTGGTCTAGTATTAAATGGGGAAGTTGGTGGCCCTGCATGTGGTAGGGGGATTGGAGATTCGTGATCCTTGAGGTCCCGTCCAACCCAGGCCATTCGATGTGATTCTGCGATTCTGTGATTCTGAGATTGATGTAAACTAAGAAAATGCTTTTGCATATGTGTGTTTCAGTAAAGCCCAACTAGGCTGACTCTGAACTAAAAAAATCCAGTGTTCCCTTTCCTTTTAATTTTGATTAGTTTTGCAGCTCAGCAGTATTTTCTGTTGAAAAAAACCCAAAATGTTCCCATGTGAAGCTATCACTTTCCAAGCCTCAGCTCCTTACACATCTAATCGTGTACAATTATGGGTAGGGTTGTTGCTTGGCTATGATGTAAAATCCAGGCAAGGTTTCCCCAGGCAACTCACAGAATTATAGAATCATAACATTGTTTGAGTCAGAAGGGACCCTTGAAAGCCATCTAGTCCAGCTCCCCTGCAATGAACAGGACATTACAGCTAGATCAGGTTGCCGCGTCCTGTCTGGCCTTAAATGTCTCCAGGGATGGGACATCCACCACCTCTCTGAACAACCCATTCCAGTGCCTTATTGTAAGTTATGTCTCCACCCTTATTGTAAGTTATGTCTATTCTGATTTAGTATCTCAAAAGTAATTTGAACATTAAGATTTAACAAAATTCCCAGGTCAGGCAATGTTATATGCCATTTGGGTTTCTACAAACCTTATTCTTCTCTACTTTACTTTTTTTAACTTTTTTTTGCTCAGACATTTGCTACTTTATTTGGAATTTATGTTAATTTTGTCCTCATTAATTGGTGGTCATTTGTCATTCACTGACAACTGTTCCAATTGATCCTGTAAAAGGTAGAATGACAACCAGTCACCCCCAGTTTAGCAGGGCTGGCTGAGATGCATTCTAAGTGAAAAAGAGCACAAGAAGTAAAATAGTTTCAAGTGTGAGAACATAACATTAGTTTCCTAAAATGTAGCTGAAAAGCATATTTTTTGTTTATATTGTTATTTTTAAACCAAGAGAAAGCAAGATAAAAATGTTACAGCTTACTTCTTCCAAGTTCCAGAGTGCTTCTGGCATTATTTGTAACACAACAGCCATTAAGGATGGTGCTCTACTGGGAAGTACTGTCACTTGAGTCTTTGAGAACAGGTTTCATGTGTTCTCCCCTAAGGAAAGGTTGAAATGGAGGCTTAACAGAATCAAAGGAAGTCTGGCAAGACAGTAGGTGCTGAATGAGATAACATGACTGCAGGTTGGTATATCCAGAGAAAAAATGAAGTCACAAATTATTTCAACAAAAAGGCTTTGTTAATCTGTTTAAGGCCAAAACACACAAAGATTTGAACATCAACATTCTCGTTAATTTCCATTTAAAATATCTTTGTCTCTCCAAGGCCAACCACAAAAATTTGAGAGACTGAAATAACAAACAACTTCAACAAGTTTTTAATATGAATTGGCAATACGTGAAATACATACATGTGAATAACATGGTGACTTATAGATTTGTCAGATGAAATATAGATATGTGAAAGAGCACCTTCTTTGAAAGTAACAAACTACTAATAGTGTCAGTGAAAGCTGGAAGCGTAGCTGTGGAACAACAGTAAAATTTTGATCACACACTCATGTTGTATGTATAATTACAGAATAAAAAGTCAGAAGGCATTTCTGTAGGTCATACACCTTCCCCTGCTCAAAGCAACTTCTAGGAGGTTTCTCAGGACCTTGTCCACATGAGTTTTTAGTAACTTCATGGACGGAGATCCTCCAGCTTCTCTGGATCTCTGTTCCATTATTTGTATTTCCTGTCCTACAATTTGTATGAATTATCCAGTTGTCCTTTTTCTGTCCTTCTCTAAGAAGTTTTGTCTTCATCTTCTATATAGTCATCCATTAGACAGGATGCTGTACCTTTCCTTAGCCTTTTCTCCAAGCTATATCTGGTGTATGTCATGTGTTACATGTTCCTGGATGCTCTCTCCTAGATGCTCCCTTGTTTGTCAGACTTGCTCCTGAAACTGAACTAATTTTGCCATCTGGATCCTCTCATTAACTTGAATCACTAAAACATTTCTCTGTTGTTTCTTCTTTAAGATGATCTCTGTGGAGAGTGTATCAGTAATTAATTGTTATTAAGAATCTTTCAGTGAAAAGATTTATCTGAAATATAAGATAGTGCCAAGCTACAAGATAAATCACATTGAAATGATTGAGAGGTGAATCAAAGCCTTGTTTCATTACTTTGATGTAATGGCTGAGAAAGAACATTCGAGAAACAGAACAGTGTTCTCCAGTGCTTCCCATTGCTACTAATGTCTTGTCAAACTCAATGCAAGATTTTGATCTTGGGGACATTACAATAAAATATCCTGGAAGTTGCATCAGGAATGTCTGAACTCTTGAGGGCTGATGACAATGTCAAGGTCAGCAAAGGGGACAGCAGTCCCACCTGAGTTTGTCAAAAATGCTCCAAAACCCCATATCCAAGATTTTCTGCTTTATGAGTAACTGCCTAGACAGCAGCTTTCTCCTGGATTGTTGTGAGAGTGCAGCTACATCCACTTTCCTCTGTCTATAAAAGCTTCAGCAAATTTGGACACATGTGAGACTCAGGAAGTGACTCAGATAGTAAGAGTAGTAGTTAACAAGAGAATATACATCTAGGATAAGACAAGAACCAGTGGTGTGTTTTCCATTCCTCAAAGTAATAAGGAACAGTGGCATTTGGACACTGCTGGCTGTAGAGTCTATCTGGTTTACAAAGAACAGCAGAACAGAGAGACCAGGGCTGAATGTGACTCAGCATCAGTGAGCCAAGAGAAACAAAACTGATCTGCAAAATATCCAGAGCATGTACTCACTTGTGAACTGTCAGATATATACAGAGCACTCATTGCCTCATCCATCCTGGTTTGCAGTTATCCTTCTACTCAGTGTGAGACTTTAGAACAGGCTGCCCAGAGAAGTGGTGGAGTCACCGTTCCTGGAGGTGTTCAAGAAAAGGGTAGGAGTGGCACGGGAGGTCATGATTTAATAGGGATAGTGGTGATAGGTTGAGTGCTGGACTAAATGATCTTTGTGGTCTTTCCAACCTTAATGATTCTATGATTCTAATATGGACCTACATTCAATATCATTTTTCAAGACTTACAGTGAGACCTTGCCTTGACTGTGCCTCAGACCTATAAAGTGAGGATGATTTCCCTGCATGTATTTTTTTTCAATCTCCTCTCTATTTAGCTCATCAGTGCAGAGGTTATTTCTTGTTTTGTATTTCTACAGTACTCTGGAAAGCAAGACCCTGAGCTCAACTCATCCCATTAAATAAATCACAATGACAATTTTTCTCCCAGCTATTAATGAACAGCATTGGTTTCCCATTGTTCATCCATATTACTGGATGTCTTTCACTCTGAGATAAGAACTCTTCTTCCTCTTTCTGTTGCAAAGAATGTGTTGGGTTTTTTGTTTTTTGTTTTCCCAAATTGAATAAGCAAAGAGTGTTAAACTTTTACCATTCCTCATCAAGACTCCATTTAAGGCCTCAATGATACAAACAAACAAGAAAGATGAATGTAAATGATGTCCCAATTAAATGGAACCCAGAATGTCTCCCTGGATACATTATAGGATGCAGTAGAGGTGGTAATGTCGAAGAGGTAGCTAGGAATAGCCTCCAGCATTAAAAATTTAAGCCTACAACTCATTCACAGCTGTGACTGTGCATGCACTGGGAGAGAAATGGCACAATTGAAAATAGAATTGGCATATGTATGCCAAACGCATCTTATGGAAGAGGAAACTTAACTCCCTCTCTTCCTAATAAAAGTGAGACTTTGCTGCAAAGTTCTGAAAAGCTGTCTAATAGCAAGAAACAGCAAGAGGTTGGTAGGCAAAAAAAAAAAAAAAAGTAACCACAATTCAATGTGATAGAGCATATAGCAGGGCTGAACATTAGCATGTGCTCACACTGGAAGCCAGGCCAGTCTGCTAAACTGTGGAAGACAGAGGGCAGGCAGTCATACTTATGCATAGCTGTTTATAGATGGCAATCCACTGCAGATCTTCTGAGAGGAAGAAAAATGAATATTTTGTGTCTACAGACTAAGTTCATACCATGAACAGGGACTGAAATGAAACTGAATGTTGAGTAATTGTGTAATAAATTATAATTTTCCTAGGGAATGATGACATGGGACCATCATCTCTGCTTTAGTGACAGATGTGGGATCTAATCCCTGGCAAAATCTCACACACAAATTGCACCTCCATGCTCTGTGATTTTCTAGGTGATCCTCTTGGGAGAGTAGTTATTCCTGAACTTATCCATTAATATCCACAGTTTAATGCATTATTTTCCATGTATGTCAGTTACGCTTAATGGTCTTTTTTGTTTGGTTTAGTTTATATGGCAAAGATAGTTGTTTTCTCTATGTTGCTGCTCTGTTCTCTAACTTGGAGGTAGAAATTCTTCCACAAGAATATCAGGGCTATGCTGTCTATGTTTTTAGTCTATATTTGGATTATTTCTTAACAGGAAAAAGCCACTAACATGGTTAACTATTCCACTGAACCATGTCCCTCAGTGCCACATCTACCCATTCCTCAAACACCTGTAAGGACAGTGGCTCCATCACCTCCCTGGACAGTTTGTGCCAGTACATAACCACGCTTGCTGAAAAGAAATTTTTCTTGATATCCAGCCTGAACCTCCCTTGGCACAACTTAAAGCCATTAGCTCTCGTCCTGTCTGTCAAGGAACAAGGTCATTGCTGTCTGGAGGATACTATGTGCTCCACGAATATTGAATCTTCAGTGCATAAGCCAGCATTCCGTTATGCAGGAGACTGACATGAAACCCCATGTGGAATGTTTTGAAATATCTGTTGTGCCCACAGTATTGGATGACAGCACTGTGTCCTCTGAAAAGCATAGGAGAAAAAAAGCACCTGCAGATCTAATACCAGAAGAGTCGAAGTTTTACTTATGAGGGCAAGAAGACTCCAGCACTTAGAAGGCAAAATAAATCCTGGTGAGAGAAATTGCTATCTCTCTATAGAAACATGCTTACAGACACAGCAGCCTGGGCAGCTGCGGAGAGAGGAGACAGGAGCACTGTGGGTCAGTTGTTGAGTGTGTGACATGGACTGGGCCTGGCTCCAAAGGCTGCTTGTTTAACTGACACTCTATGGAGTATTCTGAGACCCATCCTTCTCTGAAGCCTCCTTAAAGGAGTTGTATTCTTTTATGATTTCGTCTTCCCTTGGGTTAGGTTTACACTATATTTAGGACAGAGAAAACAGCATTGTCGATGAACCTTGTGTTTGCTGTGGATGCATTGTGTTTTTTTTTTCATTTAAGATGTTGTAAACGTCTGGCTCTGAATGGAGCTCTCAGATGAGCTACCCTCATTACATCGTTATTGTTACTCTTCTGCCTTTGTATCTCTTTTGTGATTTGCAGCTTGTGTGAACATTTCAATAAAATACCAGCTCATATGGGCAAAAGCACTGAGCTATCAACTTTGTCAAGAGCTGGGTGCACTTACTTTGATGAAACAGTCGCTCATCAGAGGAAATAAAACACAACCAGGGGACATGAAAGGAAGTGTTTAAGCATCTGAATCCACATAGGGATGAACCCTGCCTTAGCGTACCCTGTCACTAGCACCTACATGAAAGACTGTAGCAACGGAAATTTCACAGTGCTGTCAGCTATATTTGCAAAATCAATGGGATTTCAAAATTGTAAAGATGGATTTTTAAATATTCCTATGGACTCGTTCTCTCAGACCTAGTTCTGAAGAAAATGTAAGCAGCAGGTGGGAAAAGTTCAGAGGAGCAGTTCAGTGAATATCTGGATTAGCTTAGCACTGCTACCTATCCAGAACAGCCTTTATTGTAGTCCAACTCAGAAATACTTCTGAATGAAACAAATTGAAATAAAGGGGGACTCATTCCTCGTGCTTTTTCAAATTGAATTTGTTGCACAGGGTAGATGCATGCAGAAGGTAAAGCAAAGGCATCTGAAGAATAGCTAAAATTGGAATTACATATCTCTTGGGGAAGAATAACCATACACATAAATACAGGTTAGGGGATGATCTGCTGTAGAGGAGCTCTGCAGAGAAGGACCTGGGTGTTCTGGTGGATGAGAGGTTGGCCTTGAGCCAGCAGTATGACCCTGTGGCCAACAAGGCCAATGGTATCCTGGCCTGCATTAAAATGAGTGTGGCCAGCAGGTTGAGGGTTGATTCCAGCTCTCACTGGGATACTTGGATGAAGAGATGGGTCTCCAAGTAGATATTTTTTGGAGAAGGGAAATGGAGCCTCATCACCCCTTCTGAGAGGTGATACTTTATAAAATCAGCTGAGAGTGTGACAATCTCAAGATCTTTAATCTCTGAAAATAGAAAGCCCAGCCTAGAGTAAGATTTATAGAAAAAGGCAGATCAAGTGTAAAAATTATGAGAAAGAAATGCTGCTTATTTCTAGGTATAATCGAAAAAAATCTCTGAAATCTTCATGTGGGATAGAAGCCCAAAGGAGGCTTAAAGGATTTTACTTTCAAAAGCCCACATAAAGTATTAAAAAGTTTGGAATTTTGTCTCACAGAAATCTTGCAACCTTTTGCAAGTGAAGTTAAAATCCATCTCTTTGAAGCTTCTAACAAAGCTGTACTCTCCATAATTAAGAGAAGGAGATGAAGTCTCCTGATCTTTATAGCCACACATTCTGAACAGAGAACAGGCACATTCTTGGCCCTGACTGCAAGCATTTGCCTGTGTTTTAGATGTAGTACTGTTATCTATATTTATAAAATCGTAGAATCATTAAGGTTGAAAAACTCTGCTAAAATCCAACTGTCAACTCATCACCACCATGCCCACTAAAACACATCCCTAAAATAGTTATCTCTCAATATATATTAACATAGGATTCTCACATCCTTGATCCTCTTGTCCCTGAACCTCTAGGTGGAAACTGGGGAAGCAAACTCTCCCCCACTGTAAGAGCTGAGCAAGTCCAAGACAAGCTTATGAGACTGAATGTGTACAAGTCAATGGGGCTGAATGACTTGCATCCCAAAGTCCTAAGGGAGCTGGCTAATGTGGTTGCTGAGCCACTCTCCATCATGTTTGAAAAGCCATGGCTGTCAGGTGAAGTCTCGGGGGACTGGAAGAAGGGAAACATCACTCCCATTTACAAAAAAAGGAGGAAAGAGGACCTGGGGAACTACAGGCCAGTAAGCCTCACTTCTGTGCCTGGGAAAATCATGGAACAGATTCTCTTGGAAGACTTGAGGGACAAGCAGGTGACAGGCAGCCAGCATAGCTTCACCAGGGGAAGGTCATGCCTGACCAAACCAGTGCTCTTCTATAGTAGAGTGACTGCCTCAGTGAACAAAGAGAAGGCAAGTGATGTCACCTACCTGGACTTCTGCAAGGCCTTTGTCATGGTCCCTAACCACACCCTTATCTCTAAACTGGGGAGATATGGATTTGAAGGGTGCAGTATTCAGTGAATAAGAAATTGACTAGAAAAAAGGGTTGTGGTCATTGGTTCTATATCCAGGTGGAGGCCTATGAAAAGCAGTATCTCCCCGGAGTCCATCTTGGATCTAGTACTCTTTGACATCTTTATCAATGATATAAATGATGGGATTGAGGGCAACATCAGCAAGTTTGCTGATAACACCAAACTGAACACAGGTGAGGTTGATACAGCAGAAGGAAGGGATGCCATGCAGAGGGACCTCAGTAAACTCAAAATGTGGACTCTTATAAACCTAACAACATTCAGAAAAGCAAAGTGCAAGGTTTAACACTTGGGTCAAGATAATCCCAGAGATGTGTACAAACTGGAAGGAGAACTCCTTGAGAGTAGCCCTGCTAGCAGGACTTAGGGGTCCTGGTGGATGAAAAACGTCACAAGTCATCAGTGTGTGCTTGCATCTCAGAAATCCAATGGTATCCTGGGTTCCATTGGAAGAGAGGTAGCCAGAAGTGAGAAGAAAGTGATTGTCCCTCTCTACTCTGCTCTTGTGAGGCCCCATCTGGAGTATTGCATCCAGATCTGAGGCCCCCAGTACAAGAAAGACAGGGAGCTGTAAGGGAGGATCCAGAGGAGAGCCACAAAGATGATTGGAGGGCTGGAGCACCTCCCCTATGAAGACAGGCTAAAGGAACTGGGCTTGTTCAGCCTGGAAAAGAGAAGTCTGTATGGAGACCTCATTGCAACCTTCCAATATGTAGAGGGAGTTTATAAATCAACTTTTTACCTGGGTAGATAGTGATAGGACAAGGGGAATGATTTAAACTGAAGGAGGGGCAATTTAGATTAGATGTAAGGGGGAAGGTTTTTACTGAGAGAGTGGTGAAGTGCTGGAATATGCTGCCCAGAAGGGTTGTGAATGTCTTGTTCCTGGAGATCTTTAAGGCCAAGTTACGTGGAGCCCTGGGCAATCTGATCTAGTATATGATCTAGTGGTTGACAACCCTGCTTATGGCACAAGAGTTGGAACTTGGTGATCCTTGAGGTCCCTTCCAAGACAAGTGTATGACTTATGAAAAAAAATCAAATCAATGAAGATGTAAAAAGTAGGTAAAGCCCTTCAGACACCTACAACTGTAAAGTGCCAGGGAATTACTTTGACTTCTGTTTGGTTATTTTTGAATGTATAGCATTGGAACTTGAGATGAAAATAGTACTTTTTAACAAAGGTAAAGTGGCCTGAATCCATTTCACCATGTGGGAGTACTTCTAATCTTATATATCAAAACTTACATGATCATAGCTTTAACTTCAGTACAGATAATACTGACTTTGAAGAAAATTAGTCCAGAATTAGGTTCACAATGTGCTCCAGAATAGAAACACTCCATGTAGCGTGAATGGTGAACTCCTGTTTTACAAGGATGATTCCTTTCTTTGTACTTTGACATTGCTTTGTTGGACTAGCTATATGATTCACCTCGTTTTCTTCCTGAAAACTGGTTGCATTTCCACAGTGTCTTCCTAGGCTTCCTAGGCTTGAATTTCTTGGAAAGAACTTCACCCTTTATTAGAGGTAAGGTGCTTCTGGACTCACACAAATAAGAGTTTCAGTATATATTTGTGTGTGTGTGTGTGTGTGCGTGTGTATACACACATATAAAATGTGCTATATTTATAAATAATCAGGGAAAAATAAAACAAAAAATTAAATACATGAAAGTCTTTGGGATTCATGAATGCAAAAGATTTTCTCACTAGAGTCCACGAGTTTGATGATGACGTATCAATCATACCACAGCAATTTCTATATATCCTCTTGAAGTGAGACTATCATAAGCACATAAAGTAGATGCAGGCTGGCCTCAGGAACATGGAACTAAACAGAAAATGACAGGAAGGGAACTAGAGAGCTGAAATGTGTTTTTCAACCTTAATGATTCTATGATTCTATGGGTTGGAATAGGCTGCCCAGGGAGGTGGTGAAGTCACCACTCCTGAAGGCGTTCAAGAGGAGGGGCATGGTTCACTGAGCATGGTAGTAATGGGTTGATGGTTGGGCTAGATTAATTTAGTGGTCTTTTCCAATCTTAATGCTTTTATGATGCTACGATTCTACGAAGAGATAAAGTGTTTTGTCCAGCAGATGAATAGAAAGTTCAGCTTTCCAGAGACTGTTGTAGGGAACAGACAGCTCTGACAAGTGGTCCTATGGTGAGGAAGGTAGCAGTATTCCAATTTTACAGCTGTTATTTATAAGGTTGAAATATCAAAGGCAATATTTGTCAGTTTGTGATTTTGTGTACTAATGTGGGGTGCTGAGTCTTTTGGGCTGGATATATGTTCTCTTGGCTTTCAGGGGGACCTGTTAAATTCTGGGAAATAACAAGAAAAAAAATTGGAAAATTCAAAAATTCTCTCCAGTGGTGTTATGACCCTGATAATGTTTTCATGCAATAAGTAGTCATTTGTGGAAATGTTTTAAATATTTATTGTTTTACTACTTTAGAAAGAGTATTCCTCTGTGATTTATTCAACTTTGAAACAAGACGATGATTAAAGTAGTATAAGGAATGTGATAGAGTTGTTCTTGATTATTGTAATAGTTCCATAATGCTAATTTCTGGGGAGAGTGGAATGATTTTCTCTACTCACCTTGCCCAGTTTTCTGAGAATCCTAGGATGGAAAATCCATGTTTATCAGCATTTGAAGCTGCCCTTGAATTTATAATAAGACATCCAGATACAGAAATTATTCAATTATTCTGCCTAAATAGCCTGCCATTTATTCTGCTTTCCTCCTGAGGATGTCATTCTAGCTCATGTCAATAACAAATGACCACAGTAAATGGCCAGGTCACAGAGCCAGTACCACAATCCCTTTGTCCATACTAGCAAGATGGAAAGTAAATGAACAGGTTCTGAGGGCAGTAACTTAAGCACAAAGTGGTTCACCTGACACTGGGAGAAGCCAATGGAAACTTTTCTGTGACTTGGTTGAACTCTGACTGAACTCAAAGTATTATGATATATACTATGAATGTTGTTCGACAGGTATCCATCATATATTGTCCACTGCCTTCCCCTCCAGAATGAAAACAGCTAGGATACCTTGCCACCAGTAAGCCAATAAAACTCCGTGGCTTCATTTATGTCCAGATTCAGGTTGCCCAGGGAAGTGGCGGATGCCCCACCCCTGGAGGTGTTCAAGGCCAGGTTGGATGGAGCACCAGGGAGCTTGATCTCGTGGATGGCAACCCTGTCCATGGTAGGGGATTGGGTTAGGGTTAGGCTGAAAATGTCATTTAAGCTTCTCCATCCTGGGAGGTATCTGAAGCAGATACTGTTTTAAAGGGCTTCTGCATGAGCACCCTGACAGATAAATTACCTTGCATGGAAAGCATGTTTATTCCATGACAGAGATTACTGACTGCTATGGCCCTCAAATGCACCATGACATCCTGTTCTGTGTCTGTGTGGTGCAGAGAAATCGGATTCTCTGAGGTGGATTCACTCCACTTTGACAAGGAGAACACACTGTGCAGTCAATGTCCCTATGTTTGTCATCATGGCTTTGCTGCTCTCCGCCCTGAAGTGTGCTGCAGGTGACTCTTTGCAGGTGTCAATTGAAGTGACAGATTAGGATTTTGTTCATTGTTTTGATATCAAATGAGCCTTACATATGGCTCCTGTTAAATATGAACCTAAACAGCAGGATTTGTAGCAGTAGCTAATTGAGACACTCTTCCGTGTATGATTCATTTCAGCCACAATCCTGTTACTATTGAGATAAATGAAATGTGTCTGTTAATTCCAGCTGAAAATCAGGGCTTTTTTTTTTTTTTTTCCCAACAGAAGTAAGGATTTTGCTTTTGAGACTCTCTGTAAGAAAACTTTGAGCCTGCACATTGTAAAGTAGATACAACTTATGCACATAAATCTGAACTTCTCCCATTCAAGACTGCTTCATTCTTTGCTTTCATCATTTAGATACCTCAGTGGTACTTACGTGTTTCAGTCAGTGCAGGATTGCCCAGACCCACAGACAGTCTACCTGTCTGAAAAATCTCAGAAGACATCTTCCTTGAATGCTTGTCACTGGGCTTTACAGGAGTCCAGCAACAGCATATCGTGTCTCAAGTAAATGTATGGATCTGCTACCTAGCAATTTGTGCTCTCATTTGGGAAGAAAAGGAGGTAAAGTATGGACATTTATTACAGACATTGGGTAAAATATGGAAACAGTGCTTGGTATGAGTACAGGAAAGTCTCTTGCAGAGAGAATCCTAAGTGTGAGGCTGAAAGGAAGCTCACATAGTCTTCATTGTAGAGTGGTTGCCATGCTATTTCAGAAACATAAAATCACGTAATAATTTAGTCTGGAATAGACATCAAAATATCATCTATTTCAATCCACTGCTCAAAGCAAGGCCAAATTCAGTTAGCTCAGGTTTCTCAGGACATGATCTAGTCTGATTTTCAATATCTTCTAGGACAGAGCACAAACTTCTTTTTCTTTTCCTACTTCAACAGGAGGAATGATGGAAACCTCTCCTCCACACCCAAATAGGCAGTTTGTCTTTGGAGGAGGCTTTGAAACATAGAGTCATAGAATCATTTGAGTTGGAAGGGACCTTTAACAATCCAACTCCCCTGCAGCGAATCAGGACACCTACAGCTAGATCAAGTTGCCCATCCACCACGTCTTTGGACAACCCTTTCCAGTGCCTCACCATCTTTTTCTTTATATACAGTCTAAATCTCCCCTCTTTTAGTTTGAAACTAGCACTGTACAATCACTCTGGGCAACAATAAGACTGATCCCATATGTCCCACATAGTGCTCAGCAGTGAAATGCATGTAAAGGTGTACCACCTAATCTGGTCTCTACTAAAAATAGCAAAAGAGCTCTCAATTTGATGAAGATAGACTAGAGACCTTTAGGAGAGAGTGAATGTTTTTCTCTTAAAGTGAGGCAAGATTGACTTCTGCCCTTTTCTCCAGTATTTTGTTCTTTTTAAAGAACTCCTCAGTCCATGTGAAAGCTGCTCAGGGGTGCCTGCCCCTCACAATGCTCTGTGGAAGGACATGGTGCCCTCCTTCAAGTTCTAGGTTGTAGTCCAGTAGCCAAATCCTGGAAAGAGAAATGTCTCTGATTCAGTTTTATAGTTTTCAGCCCTTTTGACCTAATCCTAAGAGGTTTGCTTAAGCTTGTGCTATGAATTGTTTGCAGAGTTAAGAATTAGAGGCAGAAGCCCTGGTTTTTCAGTGCCAAGCACCAAATCATTACTCCTCTGGGTCAGGCAATGAACAAGCCAGAAAAACCTTTGAGACTGAGCATGATTAATAGACTTAAAGGTCCAGCTTGGAGACAGGCAGAGAAAATACATGCTCCTGTTCTTCATTCACATACATACAGATGCTGCTCTTAAGGAGCTTTTCAGTATTCAGAGACAGATCTTCCACAAAAATGTTTTACTATGTTTGCAAACATAAAGTGGAGATTATCTAGGATAGCCTTTTAATGGCACCACTGACTAAGTGATCATACTGACTGACAGCACAGAGTGGGCAGGATTAAAAGTTTACGTAAAGAACAAGAATTTGTAGTGAACCAATGGTAGATACTTATATTCACATAAATATGTGCAGGTGTACCTTGTGATACTCATCACACATTTCTGTCACCAATGTGATGAGCTACACAACACCATGCAAGAAATCCTGGCAGTTTGTGCCAGGCTTTTCATAATTTACTGTGTGATCCTCTGATTTACCAAATTCCAAAGCCTATATCTCATCTGCTTTGTCAGGCCTGTCCTTATGAAACCTGTTTCAGTCAGATGTATTGAGATATTTTTCACATGGTCTCTGATAGGTAGAGACTCTTGAGTGTTTCCCATTAAATTACCAGGCTGAACATTTTAACTCTCTATGGCCTTGACACCACTCACCAGACTCCTTTTGGGCAAATACAGGGCATTCTGTCAAGCTAAAGAGGACCGGGCAAGTTTTGAGCAACTCAAATCTTTCCATGAATGCCAAAGACAGAGTGAGCTCACAGATGAGACAAATATTTTCTACAAAAAAATGTTTCAGAGAAATTGACAGATTAACATATTAGAGAAAACATTTTTGATCAAGTGAAACAATTTGGAAAAAAATTTCCAGATTTCTTTCTTGAAATTATGTACACAATATAACGTTGCTGAAACAGAAGAAACTATTTGAACAAATATATAGGATTACTCCTCTCCCCTAGTAGTTTTGTACTGTAGGACTAATATTCCAGTAAATCTTACTCTCTGCTATTAAATACTTAGTTCTTTGCAATCCCAAATTAGATAAAGGTATGCATAGGTTTGACTGAAGGGATGATCCACTGGGCAAAACATTACCTTATTGCAGTGATCACTCGAATGCCAGTCTCAGCTCTACCAGTGATCTACCATGGGACTTTGGGAAGAACTTCAGCTTTCTTGACTGCTAATTGCAGGGAAGTTGGATTAGATGACCTTAGAAGATCCCTTCCAATTCAAAGAATCCTATAATTCTATGATTCTATAATTATCAATCTTTTCTATTCTGCTAAGAAATTAGTGGTTCTTCCTTTGATATTTCTTGCTGTGTCCCTGTATGAGACCCAGAAGAGCTGCCATGGTCTCATCTGAATGCTGCTATTAAAAGGAAAAAAGCGGAAAGCCATTCAATGAAATGTGCCAGAGTTTGTTGACATCATTCAGAATAAAAGCATGTATTGAAAATTTCTTTGTCTACTCTCATAGCCTCTCCTTATTTTAGGTCAAATACTTTCAAAGATAGTTACATCCATGATGACAAATAATTTCTTCTACAGAATTAGTCTGCTATCTTTTCTTCTTCACTCTTAGAAGTAAAACTTGATGTCTGTTCTCATATAAGCTTCCATTGAAGTACACATGCAAGCTGAAGTAGGATGTTCATGAGGGGCTGGATTTCCATCATGAGCATTAGAGCCTTGCTATTGAAATGGCTACAGGTTGGGAGTTGTATCATAGTATCAGGCAAGGATAGTGTTTCTTGATCCAGAACTCTCTCTTCTCCGTCTTTTGTATACCAGAATTCATCTGAGTTGAAAGAGTTGAATGCATATGTGATATGAACAGAAGTAATAGAGTCATAGATATGCATGTAGAGACATTTATATGTATGCATACATATACCTATACTTACGCGTATATGCATATATGCATAAAAGTAATGAAAAGGAAAACAGATGATAATTATATACCAGGGAACTAAATGGAACAAAAACTACAAAATATTTGCAAAGTTTTCTTTTTTCTTGCTTTCATTGCACTTCACTCAGAAAGGAAACTGAAATTCCTAGAATAATATGACTTCAAGAAATGTCTGAAAAGAAGGCTTTTTGTTTTGGTTGTGAGATCTTCTTTTGTCTGGATACTTCCTTTCATTTGCTCTATGATGTTTTCTCCTTACACTCATTTTGCACCTTCTGCAAGGCTTTCCCATCTCACACAAGAAATAACACTGTAAAAAGGTTTGGTGTTTGCATGGGGTCCTGTTCAAAGTCAGATTCAGTTCCTGAGGGATATAAAGTTTGGGTTAGTACTCCAGCTCTGGTGATTCATTTCTAGTCATGGAAAGAGTCTGCAGCCTCCCTGTATGTCCACAGTGACACATAGCACTGGACCACCCACATCTCCAGTGAGTCAACCCAGTCAGTGCCAGCTGAACTCTTACACAACTGGAGATGGAAGCTGTGGGAAGATGGTAAAAAAAAAAAAAACTCCTTTTCTGTCCCCTTTCTTCCACCATAAGTCCATGACTACTAACTTCTATGGATGTAAAGAAAATTAATTCGCGTTTCAAGCATATGGAGAGCAATGGATGAAAGGTGCTCTAGAAAAGCATATTACAGATGTTCCTCTCCTTATGGCTACAGCAAGTCGGGATGAAAACATACTGCAGAGACTGTGATGTGCTTGAAATCTAATGCAAACTGTTCCCTCTCAAGCAAACAGTAGAATTTTAACTACGTTCTGCAGGCAGCAAAGGAGGAGAAACGCCGTGTTTCCCTCTTTCTTTTTAAGTATTATTATTAAAGATAAAATTCTGCCTGAGAGTGTTCAAATAATATGCTAATGAGGAATGTGCATGAAGTAGACAACTCCACTAGGAGGGAAATACATATATTAACAGAAACTTTATTCATTAACTTGGGATAAATGATTGCTATGTTGATGAGGCTGAAGAACTTGAAATGCTTTCTGCTGTCGGATAAAAGATAGTCCTGTCAGTGCTGTGACCAGGCTTTGAAAGTTCATGCTGGAAGAAATAGTTCATGGAGGCAGAAGCTAGAGGTGAAAAACAATTCCCAGATGGTAACACTTTAATTTTTTATTTGGAAAAGTTAATATTATGCCAAGCTTTATACACAGAATCACATAGAATGGCCCAGGTTGGAAGGGACCTCAAGGATCATCAAGCACCAACCTCCCCATTTAATATTAGACCAGGTTGCCCATCCAGTGTGGCCTTGAACACCTCCAGGGATAAGGCATCCACAACTTCTGGAGGGCCACAAAGATGGTTAGGAGCCTGGGACATTTCTTTTATGAGGAAAGGCTGAGACACCTCGGGCTGTTCAGTCTGAAGAAGACTGGGGGGGATATTATCAATGCTTATATATTATCAATGCTTATAAAAATCTAAAAGATAGCTGTCAAGAGGATGGAGACAGGCTCTTTCCAACAGTGCTCAGTGATGTAAGGGGCAGTGGGCACAAAATGGAACACAGAAAGTTCTATCTGAACGTGGGAAAGTACTTCTTTACTTTGAGGGTGACAGAGCACTGGAACAGGCTGCCCAGAGACCTAGTGGAGCTTCTTTCTCTGGAAATATTCAAAAACCATCTGGACGCTTTACTGTGCAGTCTGCCCTAGGGAACCTGCAATAACAGGGAGGTTGTACTCAATGACCACCAGTTTCCTTCCAACACTTATGGTTCTGTGACTCTGTAACTCTGTGACCTTCTATTTCTTACTCAGAGTCCATGTTCTGCTGCCATTCAGCAGGCTGGAAGGAGTAGTGCTTTTCTTGGTATATCCTTCAGGCTTAGAAAAAGAGGTTGGAAAGGAGGAGGAAAAATCACAATTTGTCAGCTGTCAGTTACCTCTGAGTGAAAGCATCTGAATGAATTCATAGAAAAACAGGCTAGTTGTGATGAGTATCAAATGAGCGCAGAGAATGGATATTGACTTTACAGAACCATGTCACAGTTGTTAAGTGAATGATTTTGCACTGGAGCAGTGGAAAATGGTTATTATTCTTGTTGCTGCCAGATATACTCCAATGCAGATAGATAATAGGAGGCCTGAGATCTAAGCAAAGACAGCTGCTTCAGAGGTGACCAAAATCCTTTACATTTTCTTCATATCTGTTTAATCCTGGCTATGCCAGGCTCCCCACTATTGTTTCTGGATAAAGTCTCCAGGATGAAAGACGATATGCAAATATCAAGCTGAAGAGAGACAGGGAACAGGCAAATTCTAGACCCCAAAAGTACTGGGAGCTGTCACATCTCTATCATCCTTTTCCCATGTGTAACTCGCTCAAAAACTCAATTCATCATCCATTCCCCCACCATAAACCACAGCGCATTCTATTCTCCCCTTTTCCCATTTTCCAGACAGCATTTCCCATTTTCCAGGCAACTCTCATTTTCCAATGACTTCTCTGTTGCTTGGCAGATCTAGCTTTGATTGTCATAGCAACCAAATACAATTCTGGACACAGATTGAAATTCTTAAGACATTATTATCCATTAAATGAGAGTGGATAAAATCTGTCTGCTTTTCAGGCTTCTGTAAATAGCATTCTAATGATAAAACCACTTTTTGTCTTTCATAGGGTACCAGCATTTTAATATCTGAGTGAGTGAAAATAGGAGAAGGGAATATGAATTTGGATAGACTTACTGGATAACAATACTGAGGTGTTTGATTTGTAAGATGGAACTTCCCAAGCTTCAGTCAGTACTGATAAAGCAACAATTAAGTGTAGCCTGGCAGTAAGAACAGCAACTGATCTTCTTTTAGGATCTTTGGGTTCTTTAGTTTGCTCCATAGAAGTCACTGTCAGAATTGCATAGAACTTTTTTGGGACATACAGATCCTTGAAAAAGTCAGACATTCAGGGACACATATGAAAGATCCTACTGAAGCTAATAGGACTTCCATGGCTATCAGTTTGTATCCTCAGTTTCTGTGCTATCTCCATTTCCTCAGCTACTATAGGGGATTAGTAAATTTTACACGGCACTGGGGAAACACGAAGGCAATAAGTGAAGTTTAGTGGAGATTTAAACAGCTCTTTTGCTTCTAAATCATATGTATCCGCATCCTTAAAATGGGCTGTGCATTTTGTTGCCCTTTGGAAGTCAAACTATGTGAGAACTGACTCTGTAGTGTGTCTTAAAAGGGGCATCCACTCTTGGAAAAGAGTATTTCTTTCAGTGGAGAAATGGATGTTCATACTGCGGGCTGAAAAAGAGTGCTGCAGTCCTCAGTCCTGCCTGAGCCAAAAAAAAAGCACTATAGATTTTTTTTATTCTTGCAGAGCTCTACCAGTACTTTTGTGCCAAGGCTTATAACTGCTTTGTTACGTGACTCTGGGACTGGTGACGTGGTGCAAAGCCTACCTGCACTTAAGTGCCACACGTTAGGTCTCAGCAGAAGGAATACGTGTGTATTGGGCCCTCTGGCCTGGAAGGACCTTTCAAGGACCCTAAATCCAACCCAAAATTGCTGTAGACAACTGCAAACCTCCTGTAAAACCAATCAAGATCTCTTTTAGATAGTAGCTTTCTCACTAAACTCAAGATTACATTATTCTGCTGAATCATTATAAAGTTTCCAATGCGAGGCTAATAGTAAATCAGTCACTCATACACCAAGGGCTTTCTGGACAAGAGTTCCCTCTCTTTCTGTTTCTCACAAGTTTGTGTAAGATACTAGCAAGATTGTTTTTACAGTCTGTTGCTAGTTTCTACAGTCTGTTGCTAGACTGTGAAACATCCTACTTCTATGACATCAAGGTTGAGAACTTAATCACCGTTGCATATAATATAGCTCAAATTGTGCTGTGTCCATAGAAGTAGTTAGAGCTGAAAACAGGACAGCATAACAAGGGAAATCGTTACAGAAATGCCATCCATGCCATGGGTGGAGTTGTCCCTCCAAACAAACAAAAAAGGAAAAAGCTACTGAGCACAGAATAAAAAACAATGAGGTTGAAAAATGTTCCTCATTACTGTAGAATAATTTGTTTCCAGTTTTTTTTTTTTTTTCCGTACGAAAAATATTCTCCATGACTCACAATTGTATCATTATAATGAGCGCAAAGAAACTTCAGTTTATGTAAGAACAAGTAGAGTAACAGGAAACACCACATTAAGTATAATCTAATTATACTTTGCTCCACAGAACAGAAAGGACAAATGTATTTTTTAGATAAGAAAGTAAAGCAGTGTAAACATATGAAAATCAGGGAGAAAGACACAGGCATCACCATTAGGCTCTGCAGGGTCAAGCGACCAGTTCAAACTACGTAGGCCAAGAGTTTATCTGTATACTCCTGCTGGGTGTGTAGCTCTTAACCAAACACCTCCATTAAATACGTAAAGGTCTGCAGCTAATGAACTTCCTTTCCAAGCAAAAGAAAAGCAATGAACATTTTTTATTCAGAATGGACCTTGCTAAAAGAGCAGCTCAGAAGTAAAAAAACGCCCACAGGCCTAACTATTCAAAAATGTCAATATGTTTCTTATCTTGTATATCAACAGGGAGATCATAAATCACAAAATTTGGACCAACAAAGACAATTATGATCATCTTATTCAGCTTTGTAATTGACACAAGTATAGAATTTAACTCCGTATTTTCCACACTGGGCCACAACTTATGCATAATCTACAGGCTTACTTTTGCAAAGATATTGGATCTTCATCTATATGAATTCTTGTCTCTCTTGAATCTTGTATGTGAGGCTTAAGAAATGTTTGCAAATTGCTTTGAGAACCTTCTTGGAGACTCAGTGTAGAGAATCTGCAGGCATACATAAAAGGTTGATTTCTATCTTGCTACTTTACTTTCATGTTGTTCTTACTTAGAGGCTTTGCTATTAATACAGCCAGAATTCAAATAGGTGATTATCAAGTCATTGCACAGATAATATATTAGTATATATATCAGTATAATAGGATAGTCTATTTAAATAAATACTAATTGCACATGATCAAATTCTCACATAAACTACATCAGAGTTAAAGTAGATGAAATAGCCCTTAAAGTTAACAGACTTCATCCATATTAAAGTGAAAGCATTTCCAGTCTTCTCTCAGCTCACTCAAAGCATTTTTAACCTCCAACGCTATGTGTATCAATACCTTAAAAACGTGCTTGGAAAATTACACAGGTCATTAACAGCAGAGCCTCTTGGATGAGAAGCAATTAAGTCGGGAAGAAACGATATTTATTCCCATGATAGGAAAACATAGCACAAAAAGCTATTATGTCTAAACAAGATCTTGTATCATAGCAGTGACGGTTCTATTTGTGGGCACAAGTGTGACTGTTATGGTCACAAGTAAGGTAACTTATTTGGAAATCTTTATTATTTGTTTTAGGACTCTTGAATGCAAGATTTCCCTAGATTTAGCTGTGATCTCAGTTCATGAAACTAAGTACATCTCATCCCAAATAACAAAGCTCAGATTAACCCCACCCTCATACAGAAACAGTCATCTGAATACCCCTTCTGGTACTCATTGTTGAAGCAAGAGGAAAAAACACAACTCCTCCATTGTTGGAGAATGACTCATGCATCACTTAAAGACTAATTCCTCTTGGAGGATGGAACTCCCAACAATTTCACCAACTGCTCTGAGAGACAGGATGCAATGTTCCTCAAGAGTGATAAGAAACACCTGTAAGTGAATGGGAAAAAATAATAATTAAAAAATACCATAAACATCAAAAGAATTGAAACTGTTTTCTCTAGAAAACTTACATTTAATGAGGTTTATATAAATATCTACAGATACATTTTCCATGACCATTAAGCTGAACAAAGATTAGATTTAACTGAGTGAAATGAATCCATTAAACATTAGAAAAACATCTCTAATGATTATGAAAGCTAAGCACTGGCATAGGCTGCTTGAGGGATGGAAAGTCTAGTATATTCTACTACCTGTAGTCAATAGTTTTTGGTATAGCTTCCCCCAGAAGGAGCATGGACCAGAGCTTCTCATAGTTCTTCCCAGCCCCGTTTTCTCTGGTTCTGAATGGTTTACGCATTGTTCCAGGGTAAAATCTTGTCAGAGGCAGAGAAAAAAAATCTCCTAAGTACTCTGCTCTGATTCCAAACAAATTGCTTCCCATTAAAAATGAAAACACTTTCCAGTGCTTGCAGCCATCAGCACGGTAAGTCATTGAGCCTCGTACGATGCACACAAATTTTCTTTGCTGTCTTATTTGTGGACTTCATTATTCTTTTTCTTTGACATTTTCTTATCTTGCATAATTTCTTTTTAACTTTGTGATGATATGAGATCAATCTAATTGAGTTTGTTTCATCTTGTTTCATATTTGGAGACCCAAGATCACTAAGATTTATACCTCTATACCATATAGATGTAATTGAACAGACCATCAAGAGAGCTTCACAAGCAAGGTCCTGATTTATATTTTTAACAGACAGTAGGAGTGAAGAAATTTGTTTGAAGTTATTTGGAAAACATTCAGAATAGTTTAGGTTGGAAGGGACCTCTTACAGAGATTATATAATCCTAATTTCCTCCTCTTCCAGGTCAAGGAGAATCACCTAAACCAGATTGCCCAGGACAATGTTCTGATGGCAGTTGAGTATCTCAAAGGAGGGAGACTCCAAAACCTCTCTGGGCTTACTGCACCAGCATTTGACCACCTTCTTAATAAAAAGAATATTTTCATGCGCTGGGAGGAAATTTGACAAGTTGGCAGAAAAGATCCACAATTTATCCCATGATATGTAAGGTGTGAAGACTAACCAATCTATTTTTAATTCTAGCTCAGACTCCAAGCTAAGCAGTTGATATGGTTCTCATGCTTCAATTACATAGCAATGACAGCGTAGTATTTGCATCTCAACTAAAAAAGAATCAATGTACCTTCTACTTTCATGCTTGATGCACTGTTCTCTCTCCTTTTTCCTCCACCCTCTGTAACTATTCTGTTTTACGTACATTTCTGTGATGTATAATTCACAGTATTGTGCAGTGCTCCCATTTTCTTGTCTTCCATTCAGATCAGTTTTCAAATTCTGTGGCTCCAGGCTCCAATGCTTTACACATTCTTGAAGCAATTGAGAAAAGGCTGTAAGCTGAAAATACTGTGCAGCAACATAATTGAGTGGCCAATCAATACAAGAGCTGTCACTTCAAATCCAGAAATTAATGAACTTATTTTGCAATAAAGGAAATGAGTTTTAGGGAAGGAAAAATAAAATCTACTAACAAGGCAATGTCTGAGGCTGTGGCTTTTTTAATAGAAAAGAAAGGGAAAGAATATCTTTTAGGAAAGAATTCAAATACTAACATTTAAACCTTTTAGTACTTTCAGTTCTGCTTGATCTAACTGATGTGGGGGTTTATGATTGCAAATTTACAAATGGAGTGTCCTCACCACAGCTTGGTGATGGGGAAAAGCCAAGGATAACCCTAGTGTTAGAACTCCACACAGATCTCTGCAGCCACAACTGTTCTCTAAACCCAGAATAAACTGACATCATTTGAAAACCTCTATTCCACATGTCCATTGTAGAAGGGAAGGATATAGAGGAGTATTCATAAGCCTTCTTCCTTTTTCACTTAAATCAAAGTGTGACCGTTTTTAATGACAAAAAGTACTAATACTGCCTTTCTCATTTCAAATTCCCCAAATCAAAGTAAGATCAGAGAATCCAAATTGCATCAAGCACCAGTTCTGGCACCAGCTAGTTGCCAAACACTCTGTTTCACAATTAAAACCCCAACCTATGTAATCTTGCCCATGAAGAGAGCAGTTAGTCATGGCCACCTGGCACAAATGATATCTATTATATATTAACTTCATCACAGAGGAATTGCTCTGCATGACTGCATGACTGAGTGGGAAGAGAAAAGCATTAGCAATGAGGTGTTATTTGAGTCCTATGACTGTTCCACTGTGTCCCTGCAGAATTCACTACCCTTCTTTTGTTGTCACCACTGGTAAAAGATAACCTCTCTTTTGTTCTGTCACAAGGCACACAGGGACAAGACACTGCTGTTATGGAAAGCCTTCAGATTTTTGGTGGGGAACCGCTGGTGATACATATGATGAACTGAGCAAAGGCAGACTCTGAAGCCTCCCAGTCAACGAAAAACCTTTCCAGAGAGGCAATCTTCTGGCCCTAGTTACTGGCAAGCAAGTAGAATTGAGATGTTCCAGACCTCTTCTGCATATCTATAACACGTTGATGTGAGACATTTCTGCTGAAGTACCATGAAATTTTGGAGTTTAAGAGGATGAAATATAATCATTGACATTTGGCAATGGATGGAAAGGAAAACCATCTCTAGCTGTGTCGGGCATGAGGGATCATCCTAGACTGTAGTGCAACCTGTGATGATGAGAATACCAGGGTAAGAGGGGAAGAGTCTATGATAAACAGTGACTATTTGTGGAAAATACTTGTACAGCGTTCTGTAGGCAGCTAGTCTGCTCTACAGTGATCTGAACTTCTGCAAACATTACATGAGGTTAATGAAACAGAGAAATAGAATCTGGGAACATTCGGACTTAAGAGTTCTGGGAAAGGCAGTTACCCAAGCACCAGTTTAAGACTTACAATACTGCTTGAATAATTTGGTAAGAATCCTAGATACTTTTATCTTCCTGTCTTAGACATCGCAAAAGGTACCATAAATGCTATTTCTCTTTATCTGAACAGACCACTAACAGAAGCAGTTCTACAGACCATTTGTTCTCAATATATAGAGTAAAAAAATTATTCTGAGCAGGGCAACATTTATATAATCTCTATTAAGCACACAAGGCTTTGACACTAAGCACACTTTCATCAGAAGTACCCCAGAATGTTTTGGAGTGCTTGCAGCTTGTTTTCAATCTCATACAGATAACAGAGAGTAAAGCATGACTTTGTCAGGCAGAGAAACCTCGGACAATTCCCTGCAGCTCAGCTGGCAGAATAGCTTGGGGGCTGCTGTTTGCATGTGCAAAAGACAGAAGGCCCATCATGGGAGTGTAGTGTGTGATATTAAACTTTCTGTAAAAGGCCATCCTCAAGTTAAACCCATTATCTCTGACATACAATCTCCACACAAGTGAAATATTCAGTGCTAAAAGTTTATGGCATTTCCCTGGGCGAAGTTGTTTGCAGCTGACTGAGCTTTTGCTTGCAGAGTACAGTTTGGCAGCTTTTCTCATCCAGCTTGACCAAGGCTGTGAAGAAAAACCTTGTGTATACAGGACGACAGTGTTAGGACACAGGGCTACAGAGCTGCTGAAAAACATGCTTTTTAAGGTTTTAAGTTTTTTCACACCTGTGGCAAGCAAATTACTGTGTTGTTCCGTGGGCACAATGGGAACATTTCTCTGGAAAGCGTGTCTCATTATGGGGCAGAAGTGTCACAATAACTTCAGACTGAGACTATAATAATAGCAACAATGAGCTGTATTCTAGAAGCATCAATGATCACAGACATACAGCAAGGGGGTATCTCCTGGTACAGAATAGAGAGAGGAACTGGGAGAGTTTCTCTTCCTCAAAATTCCTTTCTAGAGGAACTGCATTTGTCTGATCAGTGAAAGACTTACAGAACTGTAACAAGCTACCCAGAGAAGCTGTAGATGGCCTATCTGTGGAGGCATTCGAGTCCAGGTTGGATGGAGCACTGGGCATCCTGATCTGGTGGGTGGCAACCAGTACATGGCAGGAGGTTGGAACTAGATGGGCTTTAAGGTCTTTTTCAACCCCAGCCTTTCTATGATTCTATGATATCGTCGTACAAACTGAAGACCTGTGGCTTTAGGTAATATAAAATACACATTGAAAGAGAAGCTCCCCCAAAACCCTTCAGCAGGTTAAAAATTGAAGTTAAAGATGAATACTGATTTGTCTATGGAGATGAATTCAGTGTTCCACGTCTACATCTGCAGTTTACTTCTTCCGAATTCTCGGACTGCTGGCTGGTCTTTAAAGCAATATGGCCCTTCTATCTGGAAGTTATGGCTGTGAAAGTGTTAGTGTTACCATTAAGCAAGTCTTGACAATTTACTGTGTTGCTTTTATTTCATTGGAGAAAACAAAATAATCCTTTGTTTCACTCTTTTTAAATAAGAAAAGGCAGGGACTTCATACTTCTAATTACAATGTATTTCACTGTGCAGTCCCAGTGAGGGGAAAAGGGTTTCAAAGTCTACACAGTGTTGAGTGAGAATCGATCTGAAATTAAATTTGTCTCTGGGAATTTAGCTGTAACTAAGACACACTGAGGAAAAACAATCAGATCACTGTGTTTCTAGTTGTGCATGTTAAATAAAACCAGCATTTTGAGTCAGGCATTTTGAAATAGCAGGGAAAGTAAAGATTGGACATGGTGGAAGTCCTATTTCATGAAGATACTAACTGTAATGGACCAGCGCAGCAATTATGTATGGTGACAGTCACCTTTCAAGAACGGGTTACTACTCCATCTCCTTTGTGTAGGAAAGGCAAATTATAGGATCTCCATGCTTCATTAGAGTCAAACATACTTTTCAGTTAAAAAAAGATTCTTCCAACACTTTGTATTTTCCAGTATGGCTTTGAGACTGAGCTTCCAGTCCATGAGGGGTTCCAGGATTGAAACTGAGTCAGAAACATGAAGTACACTGTGCCTCCACCTTCACAGGACATAACTCCAAGGTGTAATAAAACATGTCCCCAGTGTAAATCAAGATCCAATTGACTACAACTGTAGATAGTGATTTTAGAATCATAGAATCATTAAGGTTGGGAAGGACTTCTACAATTGTCTAGTCCAACCATCAACTCATCTCCACCATGCCCACTAAACCATGTCCTTCAGTGCTGCATCTCCACGTGTCTTGAACATCTCCAGGGACAGTGACTTCACTGCTTCCCTGGGCATTCTGTTCCAAACCTCTTTTTCACTAGCATTTGATAAATTTCAAAAGCAGTCATGTTTTGTGTTATTTGGGTTTGTTTGTTTGGTTTGTTTATTTGTTTTATAATTTGGTTTATTAAGGAGATTTTTTCTTTCAGTCAGTTAAAGGCTTTTACTTACCTCCACCTATTACTGTAGTGACAGATGGTACAGGCAGGTATGAGTTAAGAATAAGTATGTACAGATGGTTCACTCTGTCTTGCAGTGTCTCTGACAAGATAACAACATGAGGAACTGCAGGATGCTACAGATCACAAAGAGAAGTAATGTATATGCAGATAGCCCACACTGACCTGTGGTGCCGCTAACAAGACAGCCAAATGAGAAATGGTAGAACACTACAGATAGCAAAAAGGGTGGTTGTTTGACAAAATTGCTGTCAAAATTAGAAATAGCTAGGGAAATAATAGCATATATACCAAATAAGGGTATAAAATCAGCAAAACTAGGGTTGATTAGGAAATGACAAAGAGAAATAATTGTTTATTTGAGGGAGTGAATGATAGTTGGAGAGAGGATGACTTTCCGGGTGGAAGAGCAAATCTGAAGTGAGCCAAGCCACGTGTTCACAACTCCCTGTTAAGAGGCTCTGAGCCCGAACAAAACAGCTTGGAGCAGTACTGTGCATTCATACCTGCTCCAAACATGCTTACATCTGACTCTTGTGCACACAAGAGGGATTTGGATGCTTTTTCTATTAGAGGAAGGGAGCACCTGGAGGAGGTGTCTGGGCATCCTGACTTCCTGAAGGTGTGAAATCAGAGTGCTGGAAATCTTGTTAAAAAAAAAACAAACTGTTTTTGTATCTTTTGAGAACGATTTAAAGCAGTGTTTGCTAAGTTCGTTTTGTAATCCATACATGAATTTTCCTTCATTCAAATAATCCGAAGCCCTATCCTATCTATATTCAGCTCCTTATGGTGTTTTTATTTATACACTGCAATTGCTCACAGCAGTGAAACATTATAAAGAGGAAAAGATAAAGCCTTGGACAGTAAGTCCAGGAAAAGAAACATAAATTAAGAGTGAGAATGGAATCAGAAGTAATGTCTCTATATCGTATTGGAAAATCTGCAGAGGATACAAATGAGTTTGTCCTCAGAGGCCACCATGAGATTACTGTCAGACATGTAGGCAAATATTGGACCTGCAAGAAAGGGTGCAAGGCCTTTTTCAGTGGTCTGACTGAACTATATTTTACTACATCCAAAACTTTGCTCGTAGTAATACAGATTTATCAAAGTTTGTGATACTCTTCTGATAGCTCCAGACAAGTTTCAGGCTGTAAAGATGCCATGGGAAGTCAGCAGGAGTCACCAAAATCCATCCCAGTTCCCTACCAAGAAGGGAAGCAGTGGGAGACTGTATCTCAATTGACTGTAAACCAGTAGATGATACCGAGGATGCATTTGAAGGGAGAATCACAGAAATGTTCTCATGAGTATTCCTGCTGTCCTGAGATTCTTCATATTCTTTCAGTAAGTGACAGGATAATATATGGGTATGCTAGAGTATAAATGTAAATACACATTTATTTCAACATTTGCCACTTTTATTTGTTGGAGAGTTCGGTGCTCGAGAGGCAAATGATTCTGCATCCAGTAATTACTGAATTTGTATTTGCAAAAATGCAGTTTTAGTTCAACAAGCAAATTGAGATTGACTTGTCTTCAGTAGATTTTCTTATTCTGTCCCACCCCCTATTAACAATGTCAGTTTACTGGTTCCTGTGGCCACGCTGCTCCCTTGATACAACAGGCTGATAAACCACTTTGGTGAGAATGGCTACATACCTACATAATACTGAGTGATCTAAGTAAGACAGTAGGTGCCTTTCTGTTTCCCCACGGCATACTAGGACCTTCTGGGCAATGATCCAATGCTTCTCAGAAGACGAGACTCTAAGAAAATTATTGAAATATTCAAAGAGTGCCTTTGGGGCAGACAGAACAATCTTGACTGAGGCAAAAAAAAAAGGAAAAAAAAAGGAAAAAAAAAAAAAAAGAAATAATAGAAAAAAAAATCAGTAAATAACCTAAATTTCCCCCAAATCATCTTAAGCTAAAATCTTATTCTGTCCATTCTCAATTTCAACTTCCCTTATTTGCATCACAGGTTACACACAGACCCTCACAATCCAGCTAGCGAAGCAAAGGGGCATGGGAAGTTGGGGTCACATCTATAACAGAATCTGCTTCTCTGGGCATATTAGTTTCTGCATCTGATTACACTCCAAACTGCTGAAAGGGAAATAAGTAAAAGAAGAAAGAAAAAAAAAAAAGAAAAAAAAGAAAAAAAAGAAAAAAAAGAATTTTAATAGTTTATAAAGGAAATGTTTCAGCAGCCCCACCATCCAGAAAACAACTTCTGGAATGCTTGGCTATTTTATCATTTGGCACCTTCTGGACTAGTGATTTTCCCAATCACAAGTGGTTATTCCCAAGCACAGAACTGGTTTTAGTTGTAGGGAAAGCAACACAGCCACTGATCCCAGCACTCTCTTTTTGAGTAATATATATGTATTTAAAAATTTTTTTTGTGTGCTTCAGAAAATAAAGAGCCTATTGGCATAGACGTTAAAGAAAATAACAAGAGGTTAAATATACAACAAGTATTAAACTGAGAGGCATTAAGTGGCTGCAGAATTCCCTTTTGGGGCTTTAGCTTTGGTGTTTCTGAAGGGATTTCCAGAAGCACTGAATAACTGCACCAGCCACAGCATCAGAGCTCATCTTCATAGATGTAATTACTGCATGCTTCTGACACCATAGGCATTACCATTAACCCTGCATGTGAATCATATCTAATTTATTGTCTGAGTTGAAAGCAATTCTGTCTTTCCAGTTGAAAATTTGCAGCAGTGCTTTGTCATGTTAATCTTCAGGTTACGATCTCTCTTCCATATGCATGCACTGCCTTTCCAGATGGAAGCTCATCAAAGTACCTCCTGCTGTCAGCCTTGGTGTTCAATTTTGGGCCTTCTCTTAAAAACAGAAGCAATCCTTATTTCCATGTATGACAAAGACATTCATTTAGCAGGCACTGGTATTTACAGCACAGACAGAACATTCTGAGAAACTTCAGATGATAAGAAGTTTAATTATTATAACCTCTAAAAAATAGGAAGTCTGTTCACTGTCCTTAACCAGTACTGCACTACTGACAGCTGTACATAATGCTTGCCTCTATTGGTGAATTTGCAAAAGAAGCCCCTCATACTACATCCAGTTTGGAAAGTCCTTAACATGTGCATCACACAGTGAACAACCCTTGAAAAAGTTTGGTAAATGCTGAGATGTAAGCATTCATAGAACCACGGGGATGGGCACCCACAACGTCTCTGGGAAAGCCACTGTTACTTGATAAAATATTTTTTATGGGAAGTTGGTACAGAATAGCTTTTTTTTTTTTTTTAATTTAAATAATCTCCTCTATTAAACTATGTACTCTTAAGGACCGTCAACTCAAGTTAGTTCCAACTTCTGTTCAGTATTTATTTCCAGTTTTCCCTGATATAAACTCATTTTTACTACTGAATTAAAATATATTATTGCTACAAAGGCAAAATGCAGTGTCTCAGGGCTTTTCCTCCTTTCTGTTTGGGGCTCTCTGGGTGAGTAATGCCTTCTATGATGCTTCGCAGACTCCATCTGCACTGATAAATTAAACAACATCAGGAAACACTTCTAGGCCGTGAACCTCAGATATCTTATAAATGGTGTAAACTGTACTGTTAAATTATTAAACAAAGGATCTCTGGTTGTGATTCAGGCTCACTCACTGTCTCCCAGGCAATTCTCAGGCATAGGATGGAGTTACAGTCAGCCAGGGCAGTTTGTTTCCTGGCAGGTAGGTTAGATGTAAACACCAGATATTGAGGTTAAGAGAGTTTAATAATTATACAGGTGCAAACTATTTCTTCACAGCTCCATTCTGAACTTCCCAGTGAAATGCTCCATCTATAGATGCCCCTGTTCATTGCAGGGAAGTTAGTCTAGAAGATGCTTAAAGATCCTTTCCAGTTCAAATGATTCTATGATTCTATCTTTATCAGTTTCATCTTCGCATTCACCTCGTGGCATTAACTGCTTAAGTGCCACCTAAGACCATTGAGGAGGCCCGTGCCTCAGTTCAGGACTGATGCCAGGAACACCTCCAGGGTCAGGAGCATTCCACTTCTCCTGGTCTGCACTGATCTTCCCTTAAATGCAGCAGGAGCAGAAAGATGCGGCCAATGGGGCCTTCTGAGAACATCACAATATCTGATTATATCTGAGATTTTTCTTTGTAGCATAGTAGAAGTTTCTGATTCACCAAAGTTGTCTAGCTAATTAATAATCTTTGTTTACTTGAAAGTAAATGACTATATTAAACTACTTCAGCACGCCTTTAATTGCTCAGGCTTATTTGCTATTTTAACTCAAAAGAAAACTAATTCAAGTAAAAAGTACAGTGGCTTTTAGTCAAATTCTATTTCATAGCTTCATACCTGCTGCAAACCACAGTTTCCTATGTCATTCTGGAATTCATGTCTTTCCTGCCACTTTCAAGACAATGTTCTGACTTGGAAAATTGACCCTGAAATCTCATAAAAAAAATTACAGAATAGTGTTTAGCATTGAATAAAACCAGTTATTCCCATCGTCCTGAACTCTGTTAGCTGATATTAAGGTGTAGAGTGGTTAGACTTCCTTTGATATCACAACAGCAGGCATCAGGAACCTGTTCTTCATAGCCACTCTCTATCACACATACTCTTCTGCCTGGACTATCTCCAAGGAATATTCAGTAGGAAGGATCAGTTGATTAATTTTGGCTGCAAAGTTAGCAAGTAAGAACAAGATTGGTGAAGTAGCAAACCACAGGAGATGATGTTGTTCCTGTCTAATCTGGTGTGCTTGAAAGAATGGTTTAACCATTGCAAAGACACTCTAACACTGACTATTTGAAGTCCTGCACATTATACATGCTATGTTAAGAGAATGGCAGTTTTGTTTTAAAAGTCATGGTAGCCTGAGATAGTTAAAATTGAGCATGCTATTAAGACTGTCATTTGGATCATTGTTGACTGATAGGTTGTTGCTGAGAGTGGCTTATTCTCCCAGACATAGGTGCCTAATTAAAGATAAATGATATGTTCTGTCGAATCTCTAGAGAGTAGATTCTCTCTAGAGTAGACAACATTGGCTCATACTAGGATAAATTAATCCTATCTTTTGCCTTAATAACTGGAAGAGGTGTTTACAGTTCAGTGTAAGCACTTGTGGCTAAATTTGGGACACAGTTGTCTAAGCATGGATATGAGCATTATTTAAGCTTCTCAGACTTTAGCTGAATGAATCTCCAAACATTCAATGATGTATCAGAATTCAAATAAATGATTGAAATGACTGAATATCCTTTTCTAGATCTGACCTGAAGGAAATTCTGTAAATTCAGCGCCATCAAACCTTGCAACCAAGGTTACATGACAGAAAAAAAAAAAAAAGACTCCCTGTACATGTCCTCAAAATATATTTTTGGAAGGTCTCCATGTCCTTTGTCTTGGTATTAGACTCCTCCATTCATCTGTATTGTGTATTTTTAGTCCTATCCCCTTTTACACAGATAGTTGGCCTGACACTTCTGCAAGCTGTTGTAAACCATGGTAGCTATTCCTGTCTCTCTTGAGCAACAGTATTTTTGGTTCTAACACTTGTTTGGGTTAAGAAAAAGAGTTTTTAAAAAGCACTTTAATTCCTATTGGACACACGACAAATAGATGAATAAATATTGATTTAATGCCTTTTACCCGCTTCAGAGCAAAAAGGCCTTGTATGAATACAGTTGATTAGATCATTGTAGAAAATTTTAATTACAAAGGAATTACAAACTGAGACACATACATACATTTTTCATCAGGAGCAAATAATTTTATGAGCTTCTAAATAAAGTCTATTAGACAATTGTGCAAAGTCTGAAAATAATAAGGAAAAATATATGTGCAGAATTATCTGCATAATACATAATACTCTCTAGAAATATGCTAGAAAATTAAACAGAAAGAAAGAAAAATATCTTATTTTAAACTGAAAAATTACAGCTGTGAGGCTCTGAAGTATGTATTTTTTCCTCATTTCAACCAATTAGATTGTTTATGGGTTTGATTTTGGTTTTTCCTTTTTTTTTTTTTAAGCTGGATCTTTGGCAGCGTTGTGAATCATTAATGTATGAAATCTAATATTTCTGAGTTAATGAGAAAGTTAACTAACAGCATAGCCTTCTGTGGAATTACTCATCATGTAAAGCTGAAACCAAAACCAGTGCAAGCACTCACAGAATTTTTCAAAATTTATTTAAATTCTTACACATCCTGTAAATTCAGCAATTATCTGCTTGGGTAATAATTTACATTATTTTTAGTAGTACACCAACTCAGTGTAGTTTAGAGGAAAACCAGGCATTCTGTAAAGAGATTTCTCCTGAAATATGAAAAAATATTGTCTCTCTGAAAAAGCAACCAACCAACCAATGAAAGCACAAAAATAATCCTATATCCTTTAACAATACCTACTCAGCAGCACAGAACAAGTAATAGATCTATCAAAAAAAAAAAAAATTCCTCTTGTAGCAAGACTCTCACTGAAGCCAAATAAATGTACAATATTCAGGAGAAAAAAAACAACAAAATTTGTTGAGTTGATAAAGAAAAAAAAGTATTTTACACATGTTAGGATAAAGGTTCTTTTTTAAACACATGCTTTAAAACCAGTCTAGAAAGCGAAGTCCTTTATTAAAAGAAACACAATTTCATTTCTCTAAATTAATAATTTGTCTAAATTATGTTGACTTTCTCATCCCAAAAATATTATTATAATCACATTATGGCTTTAATGATCAAATAATCTTTTATTCTCCAGGGCAGATTATGCTTTCAGTGATGCTGGTGTAATATGGCATAACCTGATTGCTATCAGCTGTATTGTGCTGAATCGATGATAATCCAGCCAAGAAATCTAGAATCCAAGCTTGTTATCCTACAAAGACAAGAATTGGAATAATTTCACAGTTTACAGTTAACAACACTAATTTATCACCTTTCAGTTGCAGACCAAAGATGCTTTTGTTAAGTAGAGGTACACAAACCTGATGCTTACATATTGAGGATTATTTGTAGGCTGTTGATTCATCTCATAGTCTCTGGACAAAGAAAAGTATCAAGTTTCTTCTGATAGGAGAAATAGTTTCCAGGTCATCCTGGATTTGAAAAAGAAATGTCAAACACCTGCGTTTTTCTATCTAGGTTTTTTTTTTGTTCTGCAACAACAGCAGTATTAAATACTTCTACTCAAAGAAGATTGTGGTCAGATTGGTACATATAAGACTGTCTTTAAAGGTTTGTTTCTATTCAATCAGGCACCTCGGCAATCCATGGGGAATAAGAACTGCAGTACTCTCTTAGGGTAAATAACAGCAAGCCAACTTTGCATTTGCCCACGAAGATCTACTGCAGTCCTAAGGGGGCACATGTTTACCAAAAAGTGTGTTTGTTGTTTTCTAGCTATACTACTTAGTCTAGTAAGACAGATTTCACCTGCGTATAAACCTTCTCTTACACATGTACTTCTTCATGGTTACAGTCATGATACAGCCAGAGAGGTTGCGAAGTGCTCTTGAAGACATTCAAACCCAGCTGGGAATGGGTCTGGACACACTACTATAGAGATGGACCAGATGACCTCTGGAGATCCGTTCCAGCATAAACCATTTTGACATTGTCAGTACTGCTCCCTTGTTCAACATAATCCCTGGCATGGTGATTCTTGGCAGAGGAATCTATTTAGTTTACAATAATAGGAACATACAAGAACTGCATATGCTTTTTTCATATGAACAATAAAGAACATGAGTGTGAAAGCTTGACACAACTGATGCCAGTATCGAAATTTTCATTGGTTTAAGCAAGAAATTTCACCTTGGATATTTATTCAAACGTTTTGTGTGAAGATAAGTTGACTACATACCTCAAAAGTATGTATTTTCTTACAGGGAAGAGTTTTTGTCTAATGGGGATAGAAATCTGTCTACTGCACAGAGACACAGTAAGGATTGATTAGTTAATAACCTGAAAGCACTACAGAACTAAATGGAATGCTAAGTATTGGCATTTTCTTTTGCAAAAATACTTCAGAAGAATCTGACAGTTTCATAACTGGGCTCTCAAACATGAATACTAGATATGCCCATCTAATTTTGCAGTACTACACACGGCACTTAGGGGAAATATTATGATAGCATTATCTGAGATTGATTTATACTTTTGATGAGAAAAAAAATATTAGAAGCAAATGAGATTAGGTGAGGTATTTTCACAGCAGATTATTTTTTTAAAGTGCAACTATTCTTGTTTATTTCTTTCTCTTTCTCTTTCCCTTTCCCTTTCCCTTTCCCTTTCCCTTTTCCTCTCCCTTTCCCTCTCCCTTTCCCTTTCTCTCTCCCTTTCCCTTTCCCTTTCTCTTTCCCTTTCCCTTTCCCTTTCCCTTTCCCTTTCCCTTTCCCTCTCCCTCTCCCTCTCCCTTTCTCTCTCCCTTTCCCTTTCCCTCTCCCTTTCCCTTTCCCTTTGCCTTTCCCTCTTCCTCTCCCTTTCCCTTTCCCTTTCCCTTTCCCTCTTCCTCTCATTTTCCTTTTCCCTTTCCCTTTCCCTCTCCCTTTCCCTTTCTCTTTCTCTTTCTCTTTCCCTCTCCCTCTCCCTCTCCCTTTTCCTCTCCCTCTCCCTCTCCCTCTCCCTTTTCCTCTCCCTCTCCTTCTCCCTTTCCCTTTTCCTTTCCCTTTCCCTTTCCCTCTCCCTCTCCCTCTCCCTCTCCCTCTCCCTCTCCCTCTCCCTCTCCCTTTCCCTTTCCCTTTTCCTTTCGCTTTCCCTTTCCCTTTCCCTTTCCCTTTCCCTTTCCCTTTCCCTTTCCCTCTCCCTCTCCCTTTCTCTTTCCCTTTTCTTTTCCCTTTCCTTTTTCCTTTTTTCTTTTTCCTTTTTCTTTTTCCTTTTTTTTTTCTTTTTCTTTTCATGATGAACAGTATCAGAACAGCTCAGTAAAGCTCCAGAAATCAGAGAAACTCTATCATACACAGATATCCATAGACAAGGCCTTACTCCATCTTTAAGGGAATCTTACTCCATAGATTCACATAGCAAGAGGCCCAAAAAAGTGTGAGACTCCCATAATCTATCTAGGAAAGATTAATCTGCTCTCCGTCCATAATTCCCATGATAGATGCTAATGCTCCTTTGAGGAGGGAGCTGAACAACTCCTGAATTGACAGAAGAATTGCTGCAGTCTGTAGCTCAGCATATTAAACAGAACAGAGCTGGTTTATTTTCCAGCACTAAGCTATAAACCATACAATTCAGGATCTTCGTAACTGGTCATAAAGCTGTTGCCAGCTGTAAGCCTGTATGCCTTACTCAGAAGAACACAAGAGACAGCAGTGACATAAATCCTCTTCAATTCCCCCAGTACACTCCAACCCGAATACAAGAAACTTGCTAAATGAAGGTACCATTGGAAAAAAAGGTTTCCAGAAGGAGTGGGAGTTAATGTGCATTCTGCACTCTGGTCTCTCTTTCTCAATTGACTATACAGTGAAAGTACAAAGGAAAAAGTAAATGCCTCCCTTTTTATTATGGTTACCCATGATGTCAGAGGCATATGTTGGTAGTGAGACAGTACAGATGGAACCTTCCTCAAATATTGTTACATTTTGTTGTCAAGAGACAGGTGAGCCAGTTTGACAAATTAGTGTCTGGCATGGAGGTGCATATGAAGCAAAGGTGTATCACTGAATTCCTCCATGCAGAAAAAATGGCACTCATTGTCTTTCACTGATGCTTCCTGAATGTTTATGGAGACCAAACACTGGATGAGGTGGTGGGTGGGTGATAGTGGGTGACAGCAGTGGTAATAGTGGGTCATCTCTGCTAGTGCAGATTTTTAAGAGCATGGAATGCAGGCTCTTGTTCATCACTGGAGAAAATACATAGCTGATGGTGATGACTATGTTGAAAAATAATGTTTTGTAGCTGAGAATTTGCTTTCTCAAATAGTACTATCATTCTCTTTCTATCTGTTGTAGCTTCCATGGAAATAAATAGGAGGCATTACTTTTGGAGCAACTTCCATGGTACAACTTTGTTTTTAACTCCATATGTATTTGGAATGAATGCAAATATGCATTGCATAAGTTAGCAAAACTCATGAGCAGATGTTTATAACTCTGTTTTAAATGCAAGAAAAAGACTGCTAGCCTAATGACAGCAGTTACTACTGCAACTTGTATGCTGTACTGAGAAACAGACTTTATTTATGAGATCCTCACTCTAATTATCTAACTAATTCTACATGCTCTGGCTGTGAAAAAAATCTGACTAATAAAAGAAAAATCCTAGCATTTGCTTTAATAGTCTTTGCTTTCTGTCTTGTTTCTCAGATATTGCATAGAACATTTTATTCTTCCTGAAAACAGTTATGATTCCCCTGTGTGTGATATTAAACAACCAGGCTGTAATCAATGCTACTAAATCTGAAGCAGCTCCTGTGCCTCCAGGTATTGATTCTATTCTGTTCATTTATTTCAATTTTGTAAAACACTGCAGTATTTTCTGCATACGGGATCAAACTTCAGGCTTGGATTTCTCCGTGGTTATCACCAACATTCAGATCATCTAGAAAATCAGAAAAGGCTCATGTTATATTTTTAAGCATTCTACCACACTGACACGATAACGTCTGTGGCTATAAAAAGTTCATGAGATCTCCCCCCACATACAATAACATGTGTTCCACATTTACACTGTTGCTTTCCCAGGAATTATTCCACTGGTGTTATTGAGATTATAATTTAGACCACAATCTTCTACTCGTGCACCTGGTTCAGCACTGAGTTGGTTGCTCAATTGTTGTTTTATTCTCAGAACATTGGAGACATTCTGCGCTTAATTCCAGCCTGCAGCAATCGTCTTTTTATCACTACTCACCTAGCTAATCTAAAGCTGGACTCTGAGGCACAAACTCCAGTACAAATTTAACTTCATATTTGCATTTTCAGGAGAAGTGGTTGAGTCAGAGCTCTGACTGATTAAGATTACATCTGCTGGTAAGAGCAGTACTGTGGATTTGCACCTGCAAAATTAACTGCACTACTGTGGCTATTACATCACAGTTGACTGTCTACCACAGTCTCACAGGTGTAGGAATTTGCACTTCTTTTTGAGCTTAGTAGAATCACAGAATAGTTTGAGTTGGAAGGGACCTTTAATGGTCATCTAGTCCAACTCCTCTGCAATGAACAGGGGTACCTATGGCTTGATCAGGTTGCTCAGAGCCCCAGCCAACCTAACTTTGAGTATCACCAGGGATGGGGCATCCACCACCTCTCTGGGCAACCTGATCCAGTACTTCAAAACTTCATGAAGTTTCTGACAGTCCATTTCCCCAGTGTGACAGGATGTTCCTGGGTGGCAACATAGCCCTGCGGCGTATCAGCCACTCCTCAGTATAGATAAGATCTTGGTGGAGCAAGCTCCAAAAGCTGAAGTAATGCAAAGCCAAAGCTCAGTGGAGGGGCAATGTGGAAGACTCAGCAGGGACCTCTGTAATGAGTAGGAAAGAAATGTGGACTAGACCACTGAGCTATATCTTAGTTAAAAATTCTCTAATAATCACTGTCGAGACAACTCCTAAGTTACAGATGTAATAAAAACGGCAAAGACAGATAGCACTCGTTGGTCAGTGTCACACGTGTAACTGACAGATGACTTCAATCAGAAAGAACCTGTGATTCAGCTCAAAACTGCACATATTTTGAATTTAAAAAGTACTTCACTATTAGAAAATTTCAGGCTTGCTTAGCATGCAAGAGCAACGCCTGTTCATTTGGAGGGAGAAAAGATACACCTGAACTAACAAGAGATTTCTATTCAGGCTCCAAAACAATGGAAGAACACAGCCCAATCAGGATAGAAAAAGAAAGACAAAAAGAAAGAAAGGCAAAAAGGAGAGGCAAAAAGGAAGGGAGGCAAAAAGGCAGTAAAGCAGAGAGGAAGGGAGGTAGGAAAAAGGTAGCCATTAATTATTTAGTCCAATAAACAACAAATTTCAGTATGTAATTCTGTTTCTTTCACAGTGACTGATACTGCTTCTAGTAAAGTCAACAGTGGTCTTTGTGCTTAGACCTCCATTAGGCCTTAGAAGGAATGGAATGAAACCCTTAACTGCTGAAAACTTGTATCTATTTTACAGATTGTGTTTTTTGCTCATACTTCAACACAAACAGTTCTGTGCTTGTCTTTACCAAGTGTGCCCATGTAAGTCTATTAAAAAAGCAAGAAAGTTGTATTCCAAAGCAGATATCTTGAACTTTATGGTGTTCCCATTATTTTATTTATTCTCTGAATTCTTCTGCATTTGGAAAAAGTTAGCAATTATAATAGTTTTGGGGTGGGGTTGAGAAAGTTTACTAAAACAATACATCATTTCTACATTTCCCAATTAAACGTGTTCTAAAGCTTCTGATTACAATGCTCCCTTATTCCCATTTTCAAATCTATTGCTACATAAAATGAAATAACACTGCATTAAAAATGTACTCATTTTTGTTACCCAACTTATAACTTCATAACACTTTCTGCTTCCAGAATAACTCTGGTAACTACCAACAATAAATGTTGTTTGCCACTTCATTTTTATTCTCCAAAAGCAAACATATATAAAAAAATCCCTTAAACAATGGCATCTGCAGCACAATCTGTCGTGCAATTCCTCTTTAGATTCAACAAACAGGAAATAACTCATTATCCAGACTGAGTCTGAGACTGCTAGATAAGGAGCACCTTGCACCCCAACAGTGCTTTCTGCCTGCAGCTCAGTTACTAATTCTCTTCCATTTTGGACCATTCCTTTGCTTTGTTTTGCCCATTTACCATACTTTCCAGTTATTTTGTTGCAGATAATCCGTTTCCATTTGAGGACTGCTTAAGATGACTGCAGCCATCCTGGGGCCCTTCATGATGGGTCTGTGATGGTTCCATGAAGTAGCTCCTGAAGTGGTCCGTTGACTTGCCTGACAGAAAATGAGGGTGTTTCTGTGAAAGAGAAATACGGAGAGTTGCAGCTGACCCAACAAACAAGATGGAGAACCATCAGACAAAAAGAGGTAATGCTGCACTTTCCACTAGTGTGATACTACAGTCTCTCAGAGGGACTGGAGTTTTAGCCCCATTATGGGACTTCTAGATGTCTAAAACTGCTTCTGATATAGGAACCAGGAAGTTACAAGGTAATGCTTTAGAATCGAAGCACCTAAGAAAAAGCATAGCCCAAACTATCTTCATCTTCTGAAAAGAGAACAGCCAATACTTCTCCTCATGGACTGCTGTGAAGAAGGCAGGTGCGAGTATCCGTGGGACTGCAGTAGGGTGCTCAGAGATTTGAAACAAGCCCTTCCCAGTACAACTCCTAACAAAGAGCTTTCTGAAGGACAGCAACAGGGAGTTTTGACACAGGCGTTTGGAAAACAAAAGCAAAAACAAAAACAAAACAACTATCTTTAAACTAAGCAAGAGATCCACATTTGTACATTTGTTTTGGTCACTGACAGGAACAGTGTCACACTATGTGTGTGTGGGCCAGAATTTCAGAGAAGTCCCTCAGCACATTAGCAAGAAATGTTGATCCTCTATTTTATGGGGTTTTTTTTAATTTTATTTTATGTCTGATCCATATGGCAGTGCTCCTAGATGCTCAACAAACTATATCATGAATCCAAGGGCAAACTCAAAGGCTTTGCAAGGTTGTTGGTTTTCCTGGCCCTGTTTCTGGCTTCTTGTCCTTCACACTTTTCTTTGGCACACAAAGCTTTTTTCTAGCAATGCAATCTCTCTGCTCAGCAGTTCAGGTTTAACTTTGATAAAATTAGACTGCTCGCTTTAAATCACATGACACATGTGCAATGCCCAGGTGAGGCAGAGACACTCAACATTGAAGCAGCTATCTTTTTCAGAATTTGGATGTCGTTGTGACAAGACTCATATTTTTTAGACTGAGAGATGTTTAGGTCTCTTTTCCCCCAGGTAACACTAAGTAACATGTTCATCTAAAACTAACATGCAGCTGATATTGCAGACTGTCACTGAGGCAGAAGTTGGATGTATCAGTCACATTTTCAGTTTAATGTGATCAGCTTCAAAATAGTTCTTATTTCACTCAAGTAAATGACTGAGTTCTATTTACACTCTTTTAACTCTGTTAATGTTTATATACTACTTGCAATCTAGTATGATTGTTATTGTCAATTATAATTAGAAAATAACTACTGTCTCATTGCCATCTTAATTGGCATTAATGTTGCATATAAGTTATAGCTGCTCATTCCAGTTCAGATGGAGTTTTCCTGGAGCTCTAAAACATCTGTCCTGTGAATTACTGGAGGAACAAAACCAGAAGAATTATCAAATAATTTCTTCAAACTTGTCTGCAACTACTTCTGTGTGTAACCAGAGCTTCACAGCGCAGTCTTTTGTTATGCTCTGGACAGCAACTATGAAATGCAGAGAAGTCAAAGAAATCAAAGAATAAGAATTAAATACGAATTGCAATTTTCAGTGTCAGTCTGGACAAGATTCCTGTTAGAACCAATGTCATGGAAATTAAAGAGTCATGTAATGGGACTGCATTGTAAAAATGTATGAAAACTGGAAGATTCAGCCAAAGATTTACTAAGTCTCACATTCAACACAATGGAAATGATCTCTGACCATAGTGAGGAGCCTGTAAAGGTACTGCCATGATGTATAGAGTGCTAGCACTCTGAGGACCAGAATGACTTAAACAAATTGAGAACATTGAAGTCTCAGAGACTTTTCCAATTGTTGTCCTTTGCTTATTTTCTCAAATCAATGAGTATACAAATTAAAATTTTCTTTCCCTTGTCACATATACATGGTTTCCTACTTTGTTTTGTATATGAAGAGATAAGGAGTTTGACGATTAAGAGGAATTGTGGTTTCCTGAAATTTTAGGAGCATGAAGAGCCAGAAAAAGGAAAAGAAAAATAAGGATTTCAACAGTATTTGAATCAAGGTACTGCAGCTTTTTGCAGGTTTAGCAAATGACATTTGAAATATGAAATGAAACAAAAAAAATGGAGGAGGTATTTTGTATTATATTAGCTCCACTATCATAAACAAGGGAGTTCAGAGTTATTCTGAATATGCAGAAGCAGACGGCAAATCTCCTGGTTGCCCCAGAGAGGAATTTACCAAAACAAAAAAGTTAAAGACAGGAAGGATGGAGAAGGACAAGCACCATTTTAACACATTTTCATATAATGAATCTATACATTCCATATCTGTCCGTACTGATACCTGTTTATAAAGTCACCCTGCTGACACATGGAAATGGTGACATGCTGGAACAAAGAATGTTTTCAATGCTGAGACCATACAGTGGGGACTCATGGATGCTCACTGCAGGCACCAGATCTTAGCAGTTTTGAATTGTATTTTCCCATAAAAGGAGAAAGTTACGGCTTAGGAAGATGTATAAACTCCTGTGTTTTAGAAGTAAGTCTTCTCTTAATCTCTTCTGGGTTGTGAACTGCCTTCAGTGAAAAACTAGCACCTGGACTAAAGGCAAACAAAAAAAAACAAAATACTGCCTATACTTCTACAGTGAAATAACACACATTTGAATTATGTCTACTGTTACAATTTTATGTAGAGAATATACATTCTCCATTTATAAAGAATACTTAGTGACTAACAGAAACTCCTGGAGTAAATAAGACCTACAGGTTCAAGTGCTTACAGTTCCTTAAGAATTATTCTTTTGAAGAAATATCTAGCATCCTGAAAAGCCTCCTCTCCCTCCAGTAAAATCCTTTGAGCTTTGTTGATAGTGTATATGCTTGTGTTTACTGTCTTCCTGCACACACATTTTTGATGCAATTTCCATGGCTCAGTCCCTACCCATATCAGCATCACAATGAAGCAGTGTTCAGTATGTGCAAACCAGAGGCTGAGTGGTAGTGCAAAACATAGTCTTTTTGTCAAGTACTGCTGTGATCACACGTCGTGTGAGATAGGTAAGCCAAAGTGAACATGGTTGGAGGACTTGCCTCACCGTGCCACTAAAGATGGGCTGACTCCATTTGGTATCAGGATGGACATAACCCTCCTGCACTAAATATCCTGCAGCCTGGCTGGCATGAAGATGAGGGGTCTGTGCCTTGTGGCCTAGACATACAAGAAGTTCTGACTACCAAAGGTCTGGAACACCGGAAAAGACAGCTTATGTTTTTCTATGAAGTATATACTCGTATATCAAATAGATCTAAAAGTGAAAGAAAAACATTATTCTAGGCTATGGCTATCGTGAAGTCTTTTTCAGTTTTTCTTCCTTCCCAAGGATGACATGACCTGCAGAGCTCTTGGTCGCTTTTTGTTTTTGAGTTGGTCTCTGTCATGTAGAACATTTGTTCCTTTTTCTTCTCAAAGTACTTTGTCTATTCTGGCCCACAGTGCAATCCCAGATTTCTGTTCATTTTCTCCTTTAAGCTGTACCTCCCTGTGTCTGCAGTGCCTGGGCACTGTGGAGCCACATCATCCTGCAAGTAATTAAATCATGTCCTCTTACTTCTACCCCCTTTGCTTTAATATTTCTTTTTTTCTCCAATTAAAATATCAATTACTGCCTGAATGACTTCTCCGTATCTGGAAGACCCAGTGGTGAGTTTCTTATAAGTTACTTACTTTAATAAATAATAGTTTAGTGATTAAAATACCTTAGTTCTCAGAACACTCACTGTGGAGTTCAAACAACCACTGCACAGGATAATTAAAATTGACATGGAAGTTGAATAACATATCCCAAAACACTGCTAAATTTGGGAGGATTCCTCTGAGTGATATTCCTATCTGGATTGGACAGGTGCTGGGCTTCAGGAAGAGCTTGAAATTTTACCTCCCACTCACCAAACCTTTTTGAAGTCCTCTGATGCGTAATCTATAGGCAGGCACTTGTTTAGTTTTCTCCTTTGATAACAAATCCATCATGTGGCACTGGGAAACACTGACAATCAGGCACAACATCTCTCTGTGACCAGAGCGTTATGGCCAGAGATATAACAATATCCTCAAGATGTGGGAGAGATCTTTTGCCTTCCTTATGGTTCCTCAAGGGCGTGGAAGGCACCAGGGAGAAGGTTCCACTGGCAAAAGACATATGGTATGACAGTAGAGGTTGAACCTTTCTGCCAGTATTTTGTTACATTTTATTGCTGTGTGACAGATGGCAGCAGAGGGAAAGTCTGACAAAATGTCTGACAGGAGTTTGTGTAAGAAAGAAAGGTGTGGAATTGAATTCCTTCATGAGAAGAAATTTGCACCCTTTGACATCCACTGACACTTTCCAAACATTGATGGAGAACTGTGAGTGTGAGTGCACTGAAGTGATGGGTGGTGCATTTCAGCATTGGTGATGGCAACAGCAACTCCGGGTCACCCTGCAGATTTTTACAAGTGCAGCATGCAGGCTCTTGTTCATCACTTTAGACAATTCATATCTAATGGTGGTGACTATGTTGAAAAATAGTCTTTCCGTATCTGAGAGTTTTCTCAACCAAATAGTGTTACTGTGCTCTTTGTTGTAGTTTCCATGGAAACAGTGGCATTACTTTCAGAGTTACCTATGTGAAATTAGAACACGTTGCTCCATTAATTATGCACCACAGTCTAAATCTTAGGATCTCTCACAAATCCTGTACAGAGACCTCATGCATCTTGCAGGAAGTTCTACTAGTTCTTCTAAATAGCCTTTTGGCTGTTGTTCAGATTTTGGTCATCCAAATCGAACCTGTGCAAATTCTTCAGTTATAGCAGTGTCCTTTCATATTTGATGGCTGGCAGAAACAGAAAAATATTTAATCTATGTAATGCTGGACACCCATACTTGCTGAGTTTCTATATTAGAAGTAGGTTGCTATGGAAATGCTGGTGGAATTGAGCTGTGGATTTTGCTAGAGTGGATGAATGTACCAATGTTTACTTAGTATTTTCTTCCATGAAGTAACATCAGATTTCATCCAAATGGAGACAAACGGTTCATCTATAGTACAAATAATGACTGATATCTGCCAGTTTAGGTTTATTTAATTAGGTGGTGTGTCTATTTGAGCTCTCTGTCTTTAGATAATTTAGATCACTGTGCTGGGACCTGAAAGCCTGAGTTCTTTGTTTCCATGCCAGTCACTGGTATTCTCAAAATGTCATTCTCATTTGCAAAATAAAGCAAGCATAGGAACGTACACATCATTCAAAAAATAACAAATACTCCGAGTTTAATACCACTCTTTAAGTCCACTCTTTTCCTGAGACCCGTGTTCATTGTGTACTGAATTTCTTTCCCTCATAAGACTCCTATTAGAGAGCCTCATTTCATCTTAAGGGCATGAAAAACAATTCCATCTCCATTAGTGAAATATTTGTTTCTTCTCTATGCAACTTTTCAGCCCTCTCTCTTCTGAGAGTTCCTGATTGTCTGAAAATTATCCCAGGCTCCTTCATCTGACAAAGCAGCTTTTGAGGAAAGAAGCCAACCCGTTAGTGTCATTGCATTAATTGTAGTTATGCTTTTAAATATTTTCTTAGCCTTTTTATTACAAGATCTCAAAGTTGCTTCTAATTACTGGAAAAGAAGTAAAAAGAAAAATAAATAGGAGAAAACTACATCTGAAATGAAGACTATAATCAAAAATGAACAGAAGGAACTAGCCCGTTACCAGACTCAATATGCAGGTAGTCAATATGGTCAGAAGCAACCATTACTCTGCTTGGCAGCAGGGAAAATAATTGTGTTTTCTATAGTCTGTGAATGAAAGAAGTAGGTAGGGGAGAACCTGGCTAGAAAGCTTACTATCATGGGATAATTTCCTGCTACCCATAATTGACAAGTCTGGCATTGCAATCAAACCACAAACAATATTAATTTTCCTCCCAAGAATTCAGAAAATGTTGATGTTGAGCGTAAGAAAGATATGATTTTGTCTTCCTTATTGTTTTTAGTCTCCCCTCATAAGGTGAATGCACATGTGACGTTCCTTTTTAATGTCCTCTCAAGACTCAAACCTATTTGAAAACTGCAGGATATCCACTTCTCTCTCCATTCTCTGAGATAAACAACTTGGCTGGGATGAATTGGTGACAGAAATCAGGGCAGAGGTAAAGACAGATTCATCCAGTGGAGCTCCCCAAGGGCAGAAGATTCCTTCCAGGGTTTCTCAGGATGATCATTCCCACAGCACTGACAGAATTCACAGAACCCAAGGTTTTAATCTTGTCTCACTGCCCCTGTCTCCCAGCTGGAGCACCCCAGGGAGTTCTGCCTCTGCTTGCTGAGTTAGGCTGTGGGGGCAATTCTTCTTTCCTTGTGGACTCTGGAAGTGTGCAGAACCAGGGATTTATGGAGAGGAGGGCTTGCAGTAATTTCTGTTTCCACTAGGCTAGAGATGGTCTGACTGAGAGAGTTTCTTGATGTCCTTGTTATTTATTTCTCATTTATGCTCTTTCACAAATATACATGTATACATATATATGCATATATACATATATATATAACAAGAAGACAATGAATACCAAATGTAATTCTGGCAAATTGGGAAAGCATCACAGTATAACTTCAAATCAGTCCTAGCATACAACACAACAAAGACAAAACCTCATGAATCACAGAATATCTCAGAGTTTCCATAGGCTTCACCACTTTGAAGGATTAAGCCTGGGATGAATGGGCACAAGGCCATACACCATCTCTTACGATCTGAACTGGATGTGGCAAGTGGAGACAATAGCCAGGTTCCATTCTTCTTTCAGACGTACAATGGAAAACTCTGTTTCAGCTCCAAATAGTATTCACCTTAGCCTCACATAGAGATTGCTCATTGTAATGTTGCTGCTCACTAGCAGAAGCATAGCTATTTCAAACTGCATTGCATTGTTCTTTTTCATGGAACTGTAATACCCAATGTCATGGAGAAAATGGAAACTGAGACATAGTGTAGTTATACAGGTTCACCCAACATAGAAATGTTTTTTTTGTTGTTTTTTTTTTTTTTTTCTTTTTTGGAGTTCTACAACTATAATTAAGCTATCAACCTACCTAAGAGAAATAAAACTGAGTCTTTTAATTAGCTTCTTGAATAGAAATAAATGCTTCATTATTCTTAACTATATCAAGCTGAGAACATTATTAAAGCCTGAAAGAATAATGAACAACATGACAGGAAGCACATTAGAGCACATTCAGGAATACATTTGCCTATTAAGCAATCTGCATAAATATGCCTATCATTGCTATCTAGGAAGAAAAAATAAAAAAAAAAGGACAGTTTAGGTAAAGCTGTAAAGAAAATGATTTGAAGTCAGAGGTGGGGAACAGAGTTTTTGGCATCCTGTGCTGTTGAGCACTCAAGAGTTCAGCTGCTCTGCCAAAACTTGTCCAAGCTGACTGAGTGGGTTGGCCTGTGTTTGCACTCACTACATTTTTTAACTTCATTGCGGCTATTTTGTCTTCTAGGTTTTGACTCTCTGAGGTATTTAAAGAAAGAACTAAGCCTCTCCAGAAGCCATAGAACAAAGCAGCTTAGGGAGGACTTCTGGATGAATTTCTCTTTTTTGAGTCTGCAGGGAGAATGAGTAATTGTTATAGGGCTTTCAGAAATCCCTTGGCAAAAGGGGGTATTATTTTCCCTCTTTAGAAATAATGCCAGAAGTGCAGAATCATTTTCAAAGCAAGCAAAATTGAAGGTATATATGGGATCATTCATAGCTGGATATGTTATTCTACAATTCCAAACAAAGAAGGTTCTAAAACTCAGATATAGCAAAGCCTGCATTCCTGTGTTTGAACTAAAATTCACCCACAAGCTATTTCTCCTAAGCAAAACTTATTAATTTCAACTCTATTCAAATGCATGTTTAGATGGCTGCACTGTTGTGGACCAGCTGCTAAAAGTACTTCACTGGATCACAGCCTTGCCATGAGATCCATACTCCAACATCTAGGTGCTGTAGCTGGAGCAGGGAAACAATGAGAATATCCCAGAGTTTCTCTGTTCTGGTACTGCCCTGAAGCCACTGGAGACACTGTCCAAAAGAAGAGGGAGAAATGGTAGACTGCAATTTCCTCACCCGATTCTTCTCCACTCCTCTCTCCATCCTGTTCTTTACCAGCCTTCTGCGCAGTAGTGCTTGCTCTGTGCTGACATATAGGTCTAAATTAGTCCCCTGGTCATCCATCCGCTTTCCAGCACAATAAAATGACATCTGTGTGAGCATGTGGATACCTTTGCACCAGCACAAGCAGAAGAGGTGGAGAGAGAGGATATTAGTTTTGCGCCAGAAGCCTCTTTCAAATTCCTACATTTAATAGAGGTAAAATATTTTAAATTGAAAGAACTGGTAGTTAAAACACGTAAACATAAAAAGGAGAGCTGCCCCATTGTCCATCCAAAGGGGTATCACAATAATCAAATACTGATAAAAATATCTGCAAGAAAAAAATCAAAACTATCTTCTCAACATAGCAGTTGGATTTGACATAACTCTTAATCAGAATAATAACATACCGTGTCTTCTAGCCATAGAAAATTCTATCTTAAAGAGGAGAGTACTTTACTATTTACCTTGGGCATTTTTGCCTATGAGACAGAGACAAATGGTAACAACAGATTTAAAGTAACTATGTCTATTCCAGATGTGATAGTTTGATTTCTAGATTATTTTTCTTTCTCCTGTTTTTGTTAAAGGAGTTCTACAAACGTGTATATTTAAAATGCAGTGATTTCAATAAATGCTTAATAAGGTTCAAGTCATTTCTGAAAACATGATCTTCATTCCTAATTAATGTAATGGGATAAAACAGCTAATGTATCAAATTTCATGCTTTTGATCCCAGAGGGCATCAGGAGATAAGGAGCTCTTGAAACAAAGTTGTGATTCATTGCGTGAAGCAGAAAATGGAAATAATCAGATTCATGGAAATGAATTGTGGAGATGATATACACTGAAAAACAAATAAGCTGGGATGAAAAGCTTGAAAAGTGCCTGTAATTAGCAGAAAGGAGGGGCTGAAGCCTGAAAAGCAGTGCTTGGTTTTATTTATTAACCTTCAGCTACTGCTTTTCTCTGTTCAGATAAGAAATTGGAAAAGAAAAATATGCTCATCTAGAAATTCAAATTAAAATGAGCTAGGAAACACTTGTTATAGTGTTATTTTAATATTCTTTTTTTTTTTTTTCTCCTTGATCTTGAAATGTACAAGTTTTCTCTTTCCTGTAGATTAAACAAGATTAAACAAACAGCCATCTCCTTATGCCTTCCAGAAGAAATTGGCACTAAAGAAATAAGTCTTTCCTGTATTCTTGGAATTTCTCATCCTGTCACCTTGTACCAATTGACTTTGTTGCATTTTCTATTCTGCCATATGCTGGACCAACTTCAGTATCTCTAGCTAAATTACATCAGTTCTTAGAATGTCACATTTTGGAGGTTGTTTAATTGCTGCACTTTCATTCCTTGTTTTCTGCTTTTCTTTTTTCCTTTTTTTTTTTTTTTTTTTTTTTTTTAAGCTGCTCTTCCACCCTTTCTTTATACAGAATCACAGGGGTTGGAAAGGACTCTTCAGATCACCAAGTCCAATCACTTGCTAAAGCAGGTTCCACAGTAGCCTGAACAGGGCTGGTCTGTAAAAAAGTCCCAAAGTAGGAATTTGTCTTTTTTTGTGGGGTATTTCTGGAATAGTAAAACACGCGGGAATAAGTGTCTCAGAACTTTTCTCTCAGCATCATTCAGAATGAGAGTGAAGTTCTTTCTTAGAGAATTTCAAATTCCCTAACACAATGTCCTAGCTAAGGTTTTTGGGATGACTAATGACTTTAAGCATAAAAATTAAATGCATTAAAGAGAAGGAGAGATACAATTTGTCTTTGTGAGCCAGGGGCAATGAAGGCATCTAAATTTGGGTACAAAATAGAATTGACTTTGACTACTAAAATACTTGGAGTGTTAAGATTCCGTTTCTCAGAGTCTTTCTCAAGCTTTTTTCCAGCTCTGATGGGCAACTGAGGTCAGTGGGTTGCCTGTTCAACACAAGCTTTTCCTACTGCTTTTCCTACAATCTTTTCTGCTGTAAAAATGACAATTCCATTTTGCATCTGGACCGAGCACTGACAAAGTACTGGTGATTGGATTCCAGCATATGTATTTCCTTGCTTCCCCTTTCTCATGCCTAGTGAGTGAAGATCCAGTTAGCTAGCCTTTTTGCACAAAATAGATAAATACTATCTCAAAAATGCAGAATTTTTTTTCCCTTTTAAATCTTCATGGAATTTGTCCCAGAAATTCACTCTGTTTTTTGTCACCGAGTATTCGTGGCCCATTTGGTAGTAGTTGTTACAGTAGCTGCACTGACTTTTAGCTTAAATAACTCATCTCCTTCCCTGGTCCTTCCCTGGTTCTTACCTCCTGATCCATTTATGGGCAGCAATCAGATCTCCTCCCAGCCTTCATTTCTGAAAACACTCAGGTTCATTACTCTCCTGGTTTTGTCTGGTTATCCCATTTGCCTGATGAATCATGAGTGCTCTCTGCATTTCTTCCTGTTTGAGTTCACTTTTTTTGATCAGAATGTTACACAGCATGTCAGATAAGGTTTCATCAGTGGCTTGAATGATGTAATTATCAATTCCCTCACTCTAATAGAAATATTTCACCTGAAATCACATATTCTTGTTGTACAGCAGCCTCAGGAAATGATCACTCAGTTCATAATACAGCTTTTCCTGCTACCAGCTTTTCTGGAAGGTCCTTACTATATATCTGAAATAACTTCTGGTTCTATAATTAAGCAGTGAAGAATTAATGCTGGATATTTTACAAAGAAGTATGTTCAGAATAGTGTTATTGGTAAAATTTCTTCACCAATCTACAACTCAGAATGAGAAGGTCCCCCAGTTGACATGGGTATTTTTCTCTTCAATTATACTGCGGAAAACTCTGTAACTCAGTATCACCATAGATATTTTTAAAAAGTTCTCCATAATAATTCTAAATCAACTAAGACAATATCAGTGGTTTCATAGAATGAAGTGGAATGTCCAGTATTTTGGTTAGGTAGGTTCTTGCAGGATTGCGTGGAAATATTTGAATCTGTAGCCCATTCTACATCAGATGACTAAAACCATCCACCCCAATCACATTGAAATGATCGGTGCCACCCATGGAGATATGGTGTAAGGAATGTATAATTGGCAATATTTTAATGGTCTTCTGAGCACAAGCAATAAGTAAGAAATATGTCAGCATAGTGGTTCCCATTCACAGACATCACAGAGTCGTAGAGCAGTCACATGCATTTTGCCTCACAAAGAAGCATGAAGATTGCATGAATCTCACAAACTATTTCACTGATTTCTTACTTTGAAGATTCTTCATTTAAAGTGATTTTATCCTCTAAGCTCAGTCTTGCCAGCCCTTATCCCTGAAGACCTGTTCCTCCTCTGGATGCCATGCTCTGAGAAGATCCTTTTTTCCATAAATATCTCTCAGTGTTCTGATACATTGGAATATTCAGTATAGTTCTAACCTAGGAGAACTTTCATTATTTTAATATAACTGTTTTCTCCTTTTCTGGAACTGGAGAAAATACCTTGAAAAATAGGAGAACTTTCACTCCAGTCTTCCTCAGACAGAAACCTTTGTTTCAATCCACGAGCACCCAGAAGGTGTCCAAATATTCATGGATTTTTTTCCAGTGTCACAGTAATATTTTTCTGCCTTCATATCATATTCTGGATTTGACAAATTCTGAACACCATCCTCATCTGTGAAGAAACAAATCTATTAATTCTCTTTCTGTTGGACTATTCAGTGATACAGCAATGCAGAAAAAAACTAAGTTATGATAAAAAAAAGTTCTTAAACAGCCACAGAAATACTTTTTTTTTACTTTTTTTTTTTTTTTCCCCAAGAGCCAATGGTCTATAATATAAGATTTAACACTGCAAAGTAACATAAGTTGAAGGATCAGGAAGCAAGACAGAAACATTATGTTCAAACACTTTCTGAATTAGAATTGCACATTATCTGTCTGAAAGTGGCTGTGCAGTGTAGCAAGATGTGTTATCTGTTAGAAAGCTATCAGAGATTACTTGAGTCAGCACTGCATCCACCAGCAGTTCTCTGTTTCTGTCACTGATTTTTTCAAAACCTAACACATAATGAAAAATGAGGGAAAAGGATTTTTGATGCTTGTATTAGGTAGGAAAACGTAATAACTTGTTTGCATTTGAAATATTTAAACTGTTTTATAGCTTGAAGTTGAACACAGTGTTCATAAATTCAGACTTCTGGAGGGGCTTGGGATGGACTGGGGGGGACCTGTACATTGTCTGGATGCATATTATTAAGGTTGTTAAGATTTTACACACCTGTGCATCTTTTCAAGCCTTTAAAATAGTAAATAAAAACTATTAAAACAACTTTATCATCAAGCCAAAAGCACTCTTCTTACAGAATTTCAGGAACAAGTAGAGCAGCAAATCTTATGGAAAATACTCATATTCATTAATTAATCATTAAGGTAGTTCCTAGGATCAACCATGTCAGGTGCTACTGACAGTACTCAGCTGCATGCTCTGCTACCTATCATTTCAACATGCCTTCTATTCCTCATTCTGAGTGGTGGTAAATATTAGTGTGTCTAATAAGTATATTGCAAGAACAGATATGACACTTCAAACAGGAAATTCATCATTGTGATGTCAATTAAGCCATTTTCACCATAAATGATAAATTCTGTATTCAGTGATACTGATGAAATCCAGGAAATTTCGGACTTATTGTGGTCTATAAATAGATAACAGGTAGAACCCTATACTTTTCTATAAAGGAAGAAATGTTTTCAAATATTCTTTAAACACAAATGTTATCTTTTAGATAGCTAAGAACAAAAGAAGAACTAAAGCCCTGCTGTGATCTTCTCCTCAGGAAAAGAAATTATCTGAGACTGTCCACATTATATTGCCAAATATATGTAATTTACTATACAACAAGCCCTGTGTGCTATCTTCATATTCAGCTTCACTGTTCAAGAAAATAAATTAGATTCCAGAATCTTTGTGTCCATGATAATGGTTTAGTATAAGAAGCCATTAATGCTGTAAATTATACTCACAGCTGTTAGCAACATGTAAGTATCTTGTTTTCCTCCCTTCATTCAGATGAACGTCAATTAGCTTGGAGATATTTACACTAATATTTTATTTATTGGATGCAACTGTCCATCTGCTTCTGAAAGGATGGAAATTACAGGGATTCTGCTAGAAGTAAAGCAATTAGATTTACTTACTGCCAACCTTTCCCAGGAGGTAAGGGCAGTGATATTCATAATTTTCTTCCATACAGTCACTATCAGAGAAAGGGTATATGGCATCTCAGATTAGCACGAGAAACAGCTCTAAGCAAGATGAAAAAAAATCCCACTTTACATGTAAATATGCCATCTGAAACAGCTGTAAAAATAGCAAAAATTTCCGATAAAATAAGCAACTTGATAACTGAGCTGTGTTCACTGAGTGTTGAGCTGAGCTCAATTTTGTAGCATCTAGTTTTAACTTGGGCAAAAGGAAAGAGAGAGAGAGAAACAAAAAGAAAAGGAAGAAAAGAAGAGAAAGGAAGGAAGGAAGGAAGGAAGGAAGGAAGGAAGGAAGGAAGGAAGGAAGGAAGGAAGGAAGGAAGGAAGGAAGGAAGGAAGGAAGGAACAAAGGAAGGAACAAAGGAACGAAGGAAGAGTTTAATTTGGATTGCCTACACAGATGACTTTTTGCCATCTTTCTGTGCTTAGAGGTTATATTTGCAAATCAAAGCTGCTATGTTCTGAGCACTGTTCATCCACAACATTTTGGAAAACGCATTTTTCCCTGGCACAGTTATTTTTTAGAGTTCTAGCCTTAAGGGCAGTGGAAAACGTGAAGTGCCCTAGATTTGCATATTAGAGAAGATTTACTGATCTTTTCTTCAAATAAAGAGGAGGCTAAAGAATGTGATTTTTCTAACCATTACCATTGATTAACAGTGTGCTCATGTTTGGCTCTTCATGATCTGTAAATGAACTGAATGATACCTAATAATGAGTAAATAATTTTAAATGCTCATTATTTGTAAAATGACACAGTACGGATGATCCTGAGAAAATGGAAACTTTTTCACGTGACTTCTTAATGTCACAAAATCCAAGCATATTTAATTTTCATTTTCCTGTGAATGTGTAATTTACTATTAGGCTAACATAATGTATTTTATTTCCATGCAGTTCTGTCAATCAGGAAAAAAAAAAAAAACAGAACAAAGAGTTGCAGATTTTGTTATCCCTTAGGATAATTGTTCACTAAGAGAAATCATTAATGAAGTAAATCATAGTCAAAAATGTTAACACCGGGAAAGTATTCTATGTGTTTCTTCTTGACGCAGCTGAGCATCCGTTAGTTCAGTGATATTTACAGAAATATGTCTATTTTGTGGGTGGAACTTCCCATCTGTTTCACTAAGAATTTAATTACAATACTGTTTGTTTTTTTCCTGGGAAAGAAGAAATTAATCTTTCTAAATGTTAACTTTTTCTACAAGAGAAAGCAGTCATGTTTGCTAGATAACAGCAACTAGACAGGAGTAGATGAAATATTTTCTCTTGGAAAAAAAAAATATGTTTATTAATAAGAACAAAGGCTATTTCCAAATTATAACAAAGGACCAGCATTGGATTCTTACTCCATAACTCATATTACTGTGACTACTACAGCTTAATATTGATGCTTTCTTTTTTAAAAGAATGATGCCAGGGGGTTGGGGTTGTTTTATTATTTAAAACACATTTGATGTTAACAGATATCTTGCTGAGAGTCTCAGCAGAAAGGAAGGGCAATAATAGCAGCTGATCAGTCACCTGCACAGGCAGATCCACCACTATGTCAGAGCTAGGACATGTTGACTTGCTGTTCACCTGCTCTGCCCTTGTCTAATACAGCATCTACCGAAACCTTCAAGAAATAGCTCTTTGCACAGTTTTTTTTCCCCGCACAATTCCAAGGTTGGCTTATCTCTTGAGTTTTCTGCCCTCCCTTTGACTTACAAGATCATTCACAAGTCTTTCCTTTTATATGATTTTATTTTGTGAACAGCTGGGGAACTGAATCGGTTACTGTGAAACACTACCTCTGGTGGTGTGAGTATTCACCTTCCAGTAACTGACCTGTAATGATGACAAGAAACCAGTTGCCAGGAATACTTATATCTCCTTTTACTCAGGAGATAAAGGCCTTTGTTCTTGGAACTGACAAGTAAGAGTTATAGTTTCATTTCCTCTTGTGTCATCCATTCTGCAATTGTGAAGCTTTTGGCTTTAGCACACAGATTTATTCCACCTCCAACCAAGCTTTGATCCATAATTTAACCCAAGAATTTGAGTTGTCTCTGTGTCCAAAACTATTTAATTAAGAGAAACTTTTCCAGTTGGTGTCAGTGCAATTGTTCAGTGGAAATTAAGATGAAAGTGAGATATGTAGTTTGGACTCAGTTCTGAAAACCACTGAAGTCCTTGAGTTTTTTAGCTAAAAATTTTGTATAACTGTCATTGTGTAGAACACTAGAAACTTCAGTTCTTTCACACCTGTCCATTTCCGAGTCTTCCACACATCAAAATATGACCACAGACAAAAAAAGTAAATAAATTAATGTGTTTAAACTGAGCAGTCTTTGTCTCAATACAGTGAGGCATTTTACACGGTGGTTATTCTGATGACCTCACCTCTGGTGCAAATCCTCACTAGCAAAGTCTTTGACGGTGTTGGGAAAGTGAATGCCAATACAAAAAGTCATCAATGCAGTGTACACATACACAATGTAGCAACAAGTTTTTAAAGTTCCTCTCACGTGTAATTGTTACCGAGAACAAATGTAATCAAGGAAAATAAAACAATAAAACCTTATTACATTCCAATTTCTACATGCAAGTACAAACATAAGACATTAACAGAGGAAGAAATTACTACTTTAGCAGAAGGAAGATGAGGAAATCTTTGCAAGTGTCACATCCCATCTATTTATCAAAGCAAGATTTTTCCCCATTTTGATACCAAATTAACTCCTTTGTATGGTAGCGTAGATCCCTACCACAGTATTTCTTCTACTTTTATATACATAATTTCAAATCAATCTCTAAAATCAGGGAAGGGGGAGCTGTGGACTCCCTAGCTCCTAAACAGCATGTGGTGTGCTTCTGTGAAGCTTTTCTTTCTGCTTGGAGAAACATTTCTGTTCTCAGAAGCCCCAATTCTTCAAAATTATTCTGCCCTAAAGATTTTATATTTACAAAATTGGATTTTTCTCTTTCTTCCTGGTGTTTCACTGCTTGCATCCTCTTTTAATGCACCAAATTCTGCATGTGCAGCCCTGTGAATTTGGCAATCAACCAAAGTACTCCAGAAGCAAAGCCAAACGGGTTTCACATGTCTTTGTTTCATAGACCCTAGTTTTCTGGAAATCTTAGCACTTAGTGTACTTTCTGCATTCTTGTACTACCTTCATCTCTGCATTCATTGGCTTTTAGAGTACCTTGCTGTCCTGTCTGAGAAGAGCACAACTTGCATTGATGTGCAAGCAGCGTGCTAAGAGGCAGTCAGCATTCATATAGGTCAGGCACTATTATACTTCTGGTCACAGAAGGGTTTCCTTGAGAGTTGAGTGAAGATTTTAATAGCTTTTTTTTTTCCCAGCTTTAAGCAAAAGATATTGAAATTATCCATAATATCAGTATGCCATTAGGAACTGAATTGCTTAATTCAGTCTAGTGATGTGAAAGCATTATGTAAGGTAGAGCACTATACACTCAGTGTTATTGTGAAAATAAAGACTGATTATTTTAAAATTCTTTTCTCAGGGCTTAAAACTACTGATAAATTAGCTCATTTTATTAAGTTACCCAGCAGTAGTGGAGCTACAATAGTTATCCTCATGTGTACTCTTATCCCATAGCAACAGTTTGATAATTGCAATTCACATTGCTTGAAGAAAAATGAGGTTCTCTATATATGTAGCTGAGTTGACACTACAAGACAATATCATTTGCCCAGAGAGGTGGTGGGTGCTCCAACCATCTTGACATACAAGGTTAGGTTGGACAGGGATCTGAGCAACCTGCTCTAGCTGTGGGCATACCTGTTCATTGCAGGGAAGTTGGACAAGATAATTGTGAAAGATCCCTTCCAATTCAAACAATTCTAGGATTTTATGATCAAGTGGCTCTGAAAGAAACAGCCTTTCGCTCTCCCTATTGTTATTCAGTCTAATTATTATTATTACTATTATTATTATTTTGCCTCACAAAGCATCTATACAATTGTTTGATAAAGAAAGTTAGGGAAACTATTTTTTTTCCTTGAAGACTGATCAGTTTTCAGCTCTATCAGTTCTCTGACATCAAGTGAAGTTTGGGTGTGGCCACCTGTGGGAAAAGAGGAAAGACAGTACTGCTTCTTTCAGTATCACTGGCAGCTTAAAACAGTGTGGCTCACCTTAACCTGAATTTGCTATAGGCCAGGAGAATTAAAAGTGAAGTACAGATACTTGTCTGAGTTCAGCTTGACAATCTTTTAGTCCCTTCCAACCTGAGCCATTCCATGATTCTGTGATACTTTCCTGAAGCTTCCTGGATTTGATAGCTTAATGATGAAAACTCAACATCCATGATGTTTAGAAGAGAGCAGAACATAAGACCTTCTTTTACACCTTCAATTTCTTTAATTAATCAACAGAGAGATCATGAACTAAAAATTTTACAGACTTGTATTTAAAAATCCAAACATATATGCATACAGAATTCCATTTGTCTGGCATTTGGGAAATGAAAACAAGACAGGATCTACATGAAACTAGTACAATTTACTGGGCATAAAGTTGCTTATTTTGTCTTTTTAAAATATTTTTAAATATCAAGTTAATTAAAAGTCAATTTTAACTAACACAAAATAAATCTGGTTATTTTATATAGGCAAGTAAAGATTCTCTATATGCACTTATTGCACCCATCTTTTTGAATTGTTTAAAAGCCTAGATGAAGATTCTCATATAGCAAAGTCTATAGTCATAACCTTTGTGCATTCAATAACTTAAACCATACAAAGCGTGAATTCTAGTTGTGTTTTATTTTGGAAAATACCAGTAAGTTGTTTCCTCTGCATGTAGAAAGCAACTAAAAAAAAGGTACAGAATTTATTTTTAAAACCAAAGAGCAAGAACAAACTAGAATCACACAGAATGACACAGAATCATTAAGGTTGGAATAGACCACTAAATCATCCGGTCCAATCATCGACCCATCACCACCATGCCTGCTAAACTGTGTCCCTCAGCTCTTGAACACCTCCAGGGATGGTGAGGTGTTCCTGGGCAGCCTCTTGCCACATCTCCTCAGCTCTTGAACACCTCAAGGGATGGTGAGGTGTTTCTGGGCAGCCTGTGCCAATGACTAACTACTCTTTCTGAGAATAATTTTTTCCTAATATCCAACCTGGTTATATTAGGTGGTTATAGAAAGATTTTTGTTAGGCTCTGGAAGGTGGGATGGAAGCAGAAGTCTTAAAATCACTCTTTCTGTAAGAACAGCAGTGGCAGAAATTGAAAGCATCAAGACATCTTTCCTAGCAGTGTCAGAAGCCTTCTGAAACATACTGGTGTCACCAAGATCTGACAAGCTGTATGCATGTCCACTAGCAGAAAATTACATGATCAGATAAATTTTATTAGAGGACACTTTATCTGCATGGATTGCTCACAAACTGGCAAGAGTTTTTTTGTATTTCAGTTTTGATTTATACACCAAATCATCATGTATATACCCCTTGGTGAATACTTATTCTCTGTGTATTCATCTTCTGCTACATGAAGGCCATATTGAACTACATCTTTGGTCACAGGTGAGTTGTTCTTTATTACGCCTGCAAGACTGTTAAGCCTTTCAAAGATTTCTTATCAGTCTGCTCCACACAGTGTTTATTTTATCATTAATTCTCTAATTTCTCTCTCTCTCTTTTTTTTTTTTTTTTTTTTTTTTGCCTGTGGTCTGTTGACAACCGAAATGTCTTTGCACTTTGTAAAGTGTGTGAACAAGTACATGGGAACAGCATGCTATACTTCTACACCATTGAAATGTGTATTGACTTTACTGCTTGAATCTTGTGAGGAAAAAAGAAACAGCATACCATACAAGGCTAAACATACAGAACTTCTAAATTCCATGTCTACCCATAGAGTAGCTCTGTTCTGCAGAAGTTAACAAATCTGTGCCAATTCATTGTAGTCAGGGATGTTTGTAGGTGTGAAGAGTTTGTCTAATGCACGGTTTTAGTGTTTTTCCATGTCACAATTCTGTTATTTCTCTATTTCCTATAATTGTTGGTGCATTAACTATTCTAGAGTGAGAAGGATCTAGGCACTTCCTTAGCTTTCCTTAAATACTTCACACTATTTCATTTGTGTGAAATTAACAGATGACTCTGTTTGTTTTCCCACAAACAGATAACTGTGGTGCTCTACCTCACTTGGCCTCCAGATATCCCTTAGGTCCTGAACATTGCCGTGTGTCACGTCTGCCAGCCCTTGGCATTGAGTTGGACACATTGAAGTATATCACATAATACCAAATGTCTGTGTTTAGTGATTATGTGATGATAATGGGAATTTAAATAGAATCAGCCTTTTTATCATATTAACAGACCCAAGTCAGTTTTCTCAAATGTTTAAAGCCTTTTTTTTTCCTTCACAGGTTTCACAGTTTAGTTACTAAATTCTCCAAGGAAGAACCCTGTAGGCAGCTCTGGGGAATAAAATGATATCCAAGCTAAGTAGACCATGTTAATGGTGCGCATTAATATCTGAACTGAATACTACTCACTGTTCCTTTTATTGTTTAAAACTAGAAGTGTAACAGCTGGATCATATAAAATTAACAGCCTGAACTCAAAACTTTTTAGCGTCCTCTCGCCAATCACAGATGCAGAGAACTTAAAAATACCCAGGAGATAGGGACCAGACCCAAGTGCTGTACACTGACCTGCTACCTATACCTTTCCAAACACTAATTTTTTCCTTATTTGTCATCCTTGGTCTGCTTCCCAGGGCTAGACTTGGTGACAGAAGGTTCTGCATTTTCCTCTTGCTTTTAGCTATAACCCAGAGGAAGAAAGCAAAAGCTCTTAGGTTAAACTTACTTCTTTTTCTTTTGCCAGGAAGAATACTTAATTACTTTCCTTCTGTCATCTTTAATACACAGGTGGTAAAATGAAGCTACACAGATGAAAATTAATGCTAAATCTAAGAGAGAGAAAATGCTTTTCACTCCCTACAAATTACTGTAATATATCCTTTCCCTTAATCATTGCTCAGGCAAGATAAAGTATTTGCTCATCTTTCATTCCTTTGATATAGTTTTTTAAAGGACTCCTTATAACTTGTCAATAATTGTGTAGTTTTTTTTTTTTTTACAAAATTCCCAGACTTGTAATTGCCTGTACCTATTATCTCAGCATTCAAAAAAGGGATATTGTGATCTGGGCAGTTCGGTCTACACCACCTACCCCTTAGACAATATCAGGTTCAGTAAGCTTCAACAACAGAAGTCCCATGAACAGCGCAATTTCCATCTGCCTTACTGACTGCTTGCCTCTTCACAGCTCAGTGGGAAACATCCAGGGTGTACTTAGGAAATTCTGAGTTCAAAGATCAGCAGCTGGACCCAAATTTTCTTGCCTCATTGCATTCAGAATCTTTACCTGAGTCTGCATTTGAGCACTGGATTTTGAAGCTGTGATAGACGAGTTTGGACTTGAACATTACCTTTCATCTTGGATCTCTACTGACAATAATTGCATTTTGTAGAGAGCCATTTGCCATCTGTCTGCTTGAGACAATGCAACATAAGAAGATCTAGTCCAACATGGCTTTGTGTGCATACATTGCACATTGATGCACCGCATAGGTATATGTCCTACACAGAAGAATATTTTTTCCTAAAGGAAATTAAATAGTCTTAACCCTGTGGGGTTGATTCACTTGTCGTTTATGCCAGAGTAGGTTGACTGATTTCAGCAAACCCTACTCCAGAAATGAACAATGAATCATACCCTCATTCCCTTACTGTAATCAGTAAATCTGTTGACTAGACAGTTAGTGAATGGTTAGAGAACAGGAACACGTGCAATATTAATATAAATTCATAATCTACTCTTCACAGTGTTGGTAGATTTTCATGCTTTTTTATGCAATGTTATTACTTTTACTCATCCTGACACCTAAGTCAGGGAAAGTACATAATTATGAGGCTTTTATATGCATTACTCTTATCTGAAGATAACCAGCCATGCATTATCAAAATTACCATTTTAAGACCTTCTTTGGAACACTGAATATCTTAGGCCAGCAGACACAGTGAAGAGGGAAGAGAAGGTATTTTCCTGTATTTTCTTATTATACCTGGGTCTGGTGCCATTTCAAAAAGCTCATTCAGCTAGGAAAATGGCACAAAATTGATATGCTAGAGCAAATCCTGGCATATTAAGAAATATTTGCGCTTCCAGCATTTTCTTTCAACATGATTTATTTCTGAATTCCAACCACAAGAAGGGACCTCAAGCATCAGGCTGTGACAAGTCACTCAGATGCTTCTCATTGCAGAAGTGAATAACTGCCTACACATGTGCTGACTTAAGTCAAGATCTATGCATGAGGGGCAGGCGCTCTCTTAAATCGCAAGACAGAGTGGCAGCTCCCATTACACAGTCCAACAGGGGCAAAGATTTGGCTGACTGTCCTGACATGTGAACACAGAAAGGACATAAAATTACTGGAGAGTTTCCAAAGAAGGACTACAAAGATAGTGAATGATCTAGAGGGAAAGATGTAGGCTAGTAAGGATGGACAAGGAGAAGACTGATATATTCAACAACAGTTTGCCTCAGTCTTCACTAGCAACTGCTCTAGATACAGCCCTCGAGTGGGTTGTTTGAAAAGTGGGGACTAGGGGAGCAATGTTTCTCCCACTGTAAGAAAACATCAAGTTCACAACAGCCTAAGGAATTGGAACATCCATAAGTCTATAGGTCCCAACGTGGTGCATCCCAGAGTACTGAGGGAAATGGCTGGTGTAGTCGCCAAGACATTCTCAGTGATATTTGAATAGTCATGGCAGTCTATCATCAGTGACGTCGACAGTAGGATCTAGTACACTCTCAGCAAGTTTGCAGACATCAAGCTGCATGGTGCAGTTGACATGCCCAAGTCCCTGGTGACTAGAAAAAAGGCAATGTCATGCTCGTTTTTAAGAAGAGTAGAAAGGATCACCCAGAGAACTACTGACCTCTTAGCCTCACCTTTGTGCCAGCAAAGATGATGGAGCAGTCCTGCCTGACCAATCTTACCATTTCTTATGATGGTGTAACTGTGTCAGTGGACCAGGGAAGAGCCGCTGATGTCATCTATCTCAACTTCAGTAAGTCCTTGACACAGCCCCCATAACTTCCTTCTCTCCAAATTGGAAAGATATGGATTTAATGGCTGGACTATTTGATAGACAAGGAACTGGCTTCAAGATCATACCCAGAGAGTGGTGGTCGATGGCTCAATGTCTGGATGGATATCAGTGACAAATGGTGTCCCTAGGGGGTCAATAATGGGAACAGTTCTTTTTGATATCATCACTGACGTCGACAGTAGGATCTAGTACACTCTCAGCAAGTTTGCAGACATCAAGCTGCATGGTGCAGTTGACATGCCCAAGGGACAGTTTACCATCCAGAGAGACCTAGATAGGCTTGAGCAGTGAGCCCAGGGGAACCTCATGACATTCAATAAATCCAAATGCAAAGTCTTGCACATGGGTCATGGCAACCCCTACTACCAATAGAATCATAGAATCATAGAATGGTACAGGTTGAAAATGACCTAAAAGATCATGTAGTTTCAAGCCCCTGCTATGTGCAGGGTCACCAACCACCAGACCAGGCTGCCCAGAGCCACATCCAGCCTGGCCTTGAATGCCTCCCGGGATGAGGCATCCACAACCTCCTTAGGCAACCTGTTCCAGTGCATCACCACACTCTGTGTGAAAAACTTCCTCCTAATATCTAACGTAAATCTCCCATCTTAATTTAAAACCATTCCCCTCATCCTATCACTATCAACCTATGTAAACAGCAATTCCCCCTCCTGTTTATATGCTCACTTCAACTACTGGAAGGCTACAATGAAGTCTCCCTGAAGCCTTCACTTCTCCAAGCTAAACAAGCCCTGTTCCCTCAACCTTCCTTCATAGGAGAGGTGTTCCAGCCCTCTGATCATCTCTGTGACCCTCCTCCGGACCCATTCCAAGAGCTCTGCATAATATAAGCTGGGGGATGAAAGGATGGAGCACAGTCCTTCTGAAAAAGACTTGGGCATACTGGTAGATGGCAAGTTGGACACGAGCCAGCAGTGTGCCTTCACAGCACAGAAAGCCAACCATATCCTGGACTGCATCAAAAGAAACGTGGTCAGCAAGTCGAAGGAAGTTATCCTGCCCCTCTACTCAGTGCTGGTGAGATCCAACTTGGACTACTGCATCCAGATGTGGAGTCCTCAGCACAGGAGAGATGTGGACCTGTTGGAGTGTATCCAGAGAAGGGCCACAAAAATGATCCAAGGGATGGAACACCTCCCCTCCAAAGACAGGCTGAGAGAGGTGGAGCTGTTCAGCCTGGAAAATAGAAAACTCCTGGGTGACCTGGTACTGGCCTTTCAATATCTAAATGGATGCTATAGGAAAGAAGGGTACAGATTCTTTGGCAGAGTCTTTTGTGACAGAACAGGGAGATCAGACGGCCTTTAAAGGTTCCTTGCAACTCAAATGATTCTATGATTCTATAATTCTAGGTATGAAGAGCAGCTGAGGTCCCCTTGGTTTCTTCAACGCAGAGAAGAGGAAGCTGAGGAGAGGCCTCATGACTGCCTGCAACTCCTCAAAGGGAAGTGGAGGGCAGTGCTTATCTCCTCTCACTGGTGACAGCAACAGGACTCGAGATGTTAGATAAAGGTTCTTTACCAGAGAATGTTGGGCATGGAATAGGCTCCCCAGGACTGTGGTCATGACCCCAAGCTGCTGGAGTTCAAGAAGCATCTAGACAACTCTCTCAGACAACGGGTTGGAATTTTGGGTGCTCCTGTATGGAGGCAGAGGTTTGATTTGATGGTCCTTATGGGTACCTTCCAACTCAAGGGTATTCTTGATTCTATGATTCTATGAAGAGTGGCAGTAGGAAGGCTGGGACCCTCCTTCAACAGCAGGGAAACTGTGGATTAGCTGAGAGCAACTATGCTGAGAAATAATTTCAAATGTATTCACCTCCAACTAACAGTTGTCTGAGGAGAGGGGAGTTGATGTGAGATCAAGACTCATGAGTCATTCTCAGAAAGTTTTGCCTTTAATTTGCAGCTATGTTTTTCTTTGAAAGTAAGTATGCAGCACACAGTTTTCCTTGCATTTCTGCTGAGCTTTTAAGATCAAGTCATTATGGAGTATTGCACTCTCTGTGTGGAAAAGCTTGAAGACCTCCTGCAGGAACACACCTTCACTCAGCTCCTCCCGCTGTTCCAGCATGACAATTATTCCAATGTTGTGCTCTCTAAAGAAGGATAATATTCAGTGACTTTTGAAAGACACTTCAGACTTTACGTCTTTGATGCTAGTTGTGATTCAGACTCCCTTCCTTGCTTTCATACTTCATTACTAAGGGGAAAAATTGCTTTTTTGCAGGTTTGCAGGTTCTAATAAGCTCCTCAGTTCCCTTGCACCACAACCAGTGGCAATCACAGACTGCTCTTTCTGATATATTTTTCTTCTGGTATTTCTGGCCCATCTAAGGTACAATTTTTCAGGCAATTCAGGACAGCTGGAAGTCTGGAGTATAGAAGATCAAATTAAACACAAAAAGTATCTTTTTAATTGCATGCCTGTTTTTGACATTTCTGCTTCCCCTGTCAGTCTCTCCTCATACAAAGCTTTCTTACTACCCCCAAGGTTTCTCATAGGAAAATAAACATCCTATCACACACTGTCTTTACCCATGGGTTTGCTGCCACCAGATATTGTCTCATATCAACTTCCAATGTCTTCATTATCAACTTGGGAAAGAGTTAAACACAGCCTGTTTCTGTGCAGCTGCCTGGAAGAAGTCAGCAGGAGCACCAGACTTGGTGGAGGGGAACTTGGGAACACTGGGCTTATGGAATCAAAGATATGAAGCATCTTTTCCTGGACAGTATGCAGTCAGGCAGCAATTCCTGCTCTCTGTTCTGCAAGTGGACTAATCAGTGGTTTTTAGCTGGGCAGCACATTCAATAAAATTTGTGATAAATCTGTACCTTCCTATGGCAACAAGATGCATAGACTAGTTATGTCATGACAAAAGCATTTGAAATATACACAGTCACTTTTCTGCAAGTATAAAATGTATGTGCTTGCTAGCATAGCCAGATGTGGTAGTATGATTGATGTCATTCATCTAAGAGGAAATGCATTGGAACTCGATGTGCAGCTGTGCTAGTAATTATTCTAAGAGGTCTGAACTCCAGATCGTTTTACAAATAAGAATGGAGACTTTTAATGCTACTGTCCCTTAATGAACCTGGTTCAATTTAATTATTCATTCCACTCTTTTCATTTTGCCATCTCAATTCTGGCAGCGTTCAAGAATCTGGAAGTACGCTACCACATATACCATAGCAAATTGGCATGTGACAGCCTTAACTCTACTCTTAACTTGTCCCAAGACCCTTTGCCTCTTTCCAGCTTTGCTCCTGCAGGTTACACAGATGATCTGATCTACACCATCTCATACGATACTGCCATACGTGTAAAATCCCTCCATGACTGAGAATGTTTACACTTTGTTGGTGATGATACTTTGATCCATTCAGATAACTTCCTGACTCATGCCAGAGGTGCAAAAACTTGAGCTTGATACATAAAATGCCTGCTCTCAGTCATACTTGTATGAAGTATATGATTGACATCTTTTTTTTTTTTTTTTTCCCATGAAAAAATTTGTCTCCACAGCTCTGACCTTGCCTAGCTCATATTTTGAAACTCTTTCACTGTCATTTCAAGACTACCTTCTAGCAATTCACTGGGTCTGGCTAGAGAGGCACAAATTAAATGTTCAGTATAATCACTGCTCTCAGTCTTCAAATAAACGAGCGAGGACAATTTTTATGTTGGTCACATTTAACCAAGGAGTTAGGATTAGGAACACTGGCCGTAGAGGTGCCTTATGGGGAGAGGAAGGGAGCTTGGTGAACAGTAACTCTTTCTTTCCAGTTTTTAGGACTCACAAAAGTTCATAGATTATAGAATACCAAATAAATAAATAAATAAATAAATCATAGAACTGCTTGGGTTGGAAGGGATCACTTATTTCTAATCTCCTTGCCAGAGACAGGGCTGCCTACCACTACATCATGTACTAGATCAGGTCACTCAGGGCCCCTAATGCCAGGCCAGCAGCTTTAAAGTCAACTCTAATGACCAGCAGAGCAAAGGAAGCCATAACTTAACTGCCCACATCATGTCTGTGTGCAAGTCACAGCCCATCCTCAGCATGGCAGCAAATCATATATTCAGTGCACCCTGGGGACAGGCTGGTCTCAAGCTTGGGAATAACTTTCTGTACCATAATTTACTCCTGAGGTGTTCAAGGCCAGGTTGGAAGGGGCCATGGGCAACCTGATCTAATACTTTATCTCGCAGTTGGCAACCATTCCTGCAGCAAGGGGATTAGAACTTGATGATCCTTGAAGTCCTTTCCAACCCAAGCCATTCTATGATTCTATGATTCAGCATCTCTTGCCAGAACAAGGTGACTCTCCTCTTCAGCCTCTGTCCTGCTCAATGCTCCTGGCTCTGCTCTATCCCTCCCTTAGCATGCTGCTTATTTGCCTCAGTCCTTTTTCCCTGCTCCCAATGTATCTCAGCATCTGCCTCCATGTTAGGCAGAAAATCAATAAAAATCTCTGTCACTGTGTTCTTCCAGAATCCTAATTTTCTCCTCTTAAACTGTTTGGTTTTTGGCAGACACAATACAATCTTTTTCCACCACTCTTAGGATTGTAGAATCATAGAATCACCAAGGCTGGAAAAGACCTCCAAGATCATTCAGTCCAATCGCACACCTATCACCAATATTTCAAAAATATGGAACACTTTTCCTATGAGGACAGGCTGAGAGCTGGGACTCTTCAGTCTGAAGAAGAGAAGACTCCGAGGTGAACTGTTAGCAGCCTTTCAATATCTAAAGGGGAACTACAGGAAATAAGGGGACAGATTGTATAGTAGGGTCTGTGGTGATAGTATAAGGGGGAAATGGCTTAAAGTTCAGGGAGATTTAGGTTAGATATAAGGAAAAAATATTTTACAGTGAGGGTGGTGAGGCACTGGAACAGGTTCCCTAGTGTTATGGTTGATGCCCCATCCCTGGAGACTTGCAATGCGAGGCTGGACTGGACTCTGAGCAACCTGATCAAGTTGTAGTGTCCCTGTTCATTGCAGGGGAGTTGGACCAGATGGCCCTCAGAGATCCCTTCCATCTCTAAGGATTCTATGATTGTATGATATTTCCCACTAAACCATGTCCCTTAGTACAACATCTAAATGTTTCTTGAACACCTCCAGGGACAGTGAGTCTATCACCTTCCTGGGCAGCTCATTCCAACACCTGACCACCCTTTCAGAGAAGAAGTGTTTCCTAATGTCCAACTTGATTCACTCCTGGCACAACTTGAGGCCATTCCCTCTAGTTTCATAGGAGTTAAACGGAGTTAGTTACATGGGAGGACAACTCCCACCTCCCACAACATCCCTTTCAGGTAGTTATAGAGAGCAATAAGGTCTCCCCTGAGCCTCCTCTTCTCAAGACTAAACAATCCCAGTTCCCTCAATTGCTCCTTATAAGGCTTTGTGCTCCAGCTTAGCTGCCCTATTCTGAACACGCTTTACCTTTGGTCCCTTCCTCGGCTCCCTGTCCCCTCTGCATAAAATATTTGCTCTGTTATTGCTCCTCATCCATTCTGCTCTTTTTGTCCCTTGACTTCCCTGCCATTTCTCTTCTTCTGTATCTCTCTCATGGCACTTTTCTTGCTGCTCCATTAGCAGAGTCCTTTCAACCATTTCTCCTCTCCTCTCTCAAGCCTCCTCCTGCCTCCTCACTGCCTTTTCCACCTCCTCATTTTCAGGCTTACACTAAATGCTCATCTCCTTGACCTTGTCTGAGCTAAAAATAAGTGTTTTTCTTCTGGAAACAGCTTCCCTCTGAAAATTACACAAGAATGAAGCAGTTTTATTGCATTAAGAAAATATCTACAATGCATTGGAGAATTTTGTGATGCACATCCACTCCCAGCCACCTGTTTTCCCTATTTCTTTGGTATTGAAGGATGGAAATAATTAATTTTTATCTGGAAAATATACTTGGATTATATGGTCTATAAAAGGTAGGAAAATGTGATGGCATGTTTGTCACTGAAAAAAAATCTACAAAGAGTCTTCTGAACGATACGTTGCTCATGCAAATTTCCACTTTAATAAAACATACAAACACATGCAAAAATACACAGATAAGGTAAAACAAGAACAATAAATTAGTAAATAAAGCCACTGCCGACAAAATAAAACCCCCCAAAATATAAAAAACCTCAAATAGCTTATTTTGTTTAAGATTTTACAAATAAGTCTCATTCGGAGAGTTGTATGTTCCAAGTTATTTTACACTGTTTCCTTAACTCCACTTTGTTTGCCAGCTCAGATTTTATATTTGTCTCATTTAGTTTGTGATGGTAAAAGAGTACAAACTGTCTTTCTCAGCTTCCTTAAATTTAAAGCTCAAATTTAGATGCCCAAGGATGTATGATAATAAGCATGTATATTCATCATATATTTCATATGAAATATATGAAATATATGATATGATATGATATGATAATATTACCGGAGAAGTTTGTCTTTGAAATGACAGCCCCTCCATCCAGGCTGTCAGCAAGAGTCCAACTATTTCATATCACACTGGCTTTGAAATTCTTTCGTTCTATTTGGTTCATGTGCTGTTGGCATGCATGTAGGTTGCTCTGAAAGTAATGCCTCCTTTTTTTTATTTCTGTGGAAACTACACAAATAGAACGAGCACAACAACACTATTTGATAAATTCTCAGATAAAAACCACTATTTTTCAACACCATGACTAGCTGTGCATTTTTTTCAGCATTAACAAGAGCCCGCATTCCAAGCTCATAAAAATATTCACAAGTTGGGGGGGGCCACTGTCATTATCGCCACTGCTGAAACACACCACCCATCACCTCATTTTGGTCTCCATAAATGTTCAGAACATCGATGAATGTCAACGTGTGCAATTTTTTCCACATGGAGGAATTCAGTAATACACTTTTGCTTCATAGACACTTCTTTGTCAGACACCGTGTTGTCAGACTGTGTCTCTGTTTCTGTCTGTCACATAGCAACAAAATGTAATGGAATATTGGTGGAAAGGTTAAACCTCTACTGCATACCATCAACACTCATTTCAGACATCATGGACCAACATAATAAAATAGGAGGTATTATTTTCAAAGCAGCCCTTGTACTTTGTCTTATAAGCATTACAGTGATGGTTAGGGCCCATAAAACACAATGTAATCTAAACACATGCTCTTCTGAAATATGACCTCCAACTCAAAAACAGCAGATTGGAAGTGGAAAGCATCATAACCCCTATTCACTCTTTTTAACTGTCATTTTAAAAAATCTGCCTGAGGAGAAAAAATTAAGTCATGAAAACTGTAGTTTTTTTCAGTTACTTGCTGAAGAAAGTAAGGGCATTTCCAAAATGTTTGACTGGATTAGCAAAAGCAAAAATGAGCTACCTCAAATGGATTCAGCACAGACAGAATACATATCTGTGTATCTGTGGTGGGCAGGATGGAAATAGCATAGCTAAGAAGGCACACATAATACATTTTCCAGTGGGCAGTCTTTCTTTAGCCTCCAGTTATTTATAAAACAAGCTGTTGGGTTCAGACAAAAAAAAAAAAAAAGAGAGAGAGAGAGAGAGAGATGAATTTAAAATGTGTCAAAAAGGTCAGATGATGGCTAAATGGCAGGGCTAGTGCAGTAGCAAAGTTGCTTGGCTGAAGGGAAATCCATTGATCTGTGGTTTCATTTGATTGATTTCCAAGAGGTGTGACCTCTTTCCATTCACATTCCAATTATGTACAGTCAAGTTACTTTTTCAAAGTTTTGTCTTATTTCATTCTCCAGTAACAAGCTTCTGTCTGGTTTCAGCTCGAGTAGAGTCAGTTTTCTTCATAGAAACTGGTGTGTTGCTACATTTTGGATTTAGGAAGTAAATATTGTTGTTAAAAGGTCAAGAATGTTTCAGCTTCTCACACTGCCCAGCCAGCAAAGAGCTGAGGGTGCACAAGGAGGGAGCAGAACCAGGACAACTGACCCAAACTGACCAAAGTGATATCCCATACCACATGGGGTCATGCTGAAGTATGCAACCAGGACACCGCAGTCTTGACAAAAAGGGACAAAAATATGTTTCTGTCACCATTTCTGATGGGTGGGCTGGTAATTTGACCCATTGGCCTTCACTGAGCTATTGGGCTGTGGCATTTGCAGTAACCTCATCAGTTAGCATCTCCATAGCTAATAGACTTGGAATGGTCCTGTTCATAGTTATGCAGTAGAACAATACTATTTTCCTTGCACCTTATCTGTATGTTGCAAATTAGATTAATGGATGTATAAATTAGGCAAGGGAACAAGAGGAGAAAAATCAAATAGAATAAAAACAAGACAGCAAAAATATCAGGAATACAAATAATCGCAGCATCTATGCAGCTAGAAGTCTCCCTAAAAAATGAGATAGGAATGGGACTATGTTCTTGGTACTTAAGGACCAAATAAAACCATTACAAGACACTTTTCTAAAAACCTGGCATATTGAAAGCAGGAAGCAGAATTACTGCACAGAAAATAAATCCAAACACAATAAAACATCTGGACAATGCTAATTGCATTCTGTAGAACAATGTATTTAAGAGTATTATTTAAGCATTCTACACTAAGCTGGCTTTTACCTTTTAAGTCATTTTTCTTCTTGTACCTCCTTCTCATTACATGCTCTGAAGAAAAAGGAGGCAAAAATTTTCAGTGTTATGAAAAGATACTACATAGAATCATTAAGATTGGAAAACACCTCTAAGATCATCTATTTAACCATCCACCTACCACCACTCTCCCCACTGAACCATGTCTTTCAGAGCCACATCTACACAATTTTTAAAGTCCCCAGTGATGATGACTCTGCCACCTCACTGTGCAGCCCATTCTAGTGCCTCACCACTCTTTCTGAGGAATTTTTTTTTCCTAATATCCAACCTGAATGTCCCCTGGTTCAACTTGAGGCCGTTACCTCTTGTCCCGTCACTAGGTATCGGGGAAAACAGGCTGACACCCACCTCACCGCAACTTCTTTTCAGAGAGTTGGAGAGAACAATATGGTCTCCCCTGAGCCTCCATCAGACCCAACAATCTCCATTACCTCATAAGACTTGTGCTCCAGACCCTTCACAGCTTTGTTGCCCTTCTCTGGACATGTTCCAGGGCCTCAATGTCTTTCTTGTAGTGAGGGACACAAACTGAACACAGTACTCAAGGTGTGGCGTCACCAGTGCCTAGTACAGAGGGATGATCACTTCTCAAGTCCTGTGGCTGCACTTTTCTGATACAAGCCAGGACATCATTAGCCTTCTTGGCCACCTGGGCACTCTGCTGGATCATGTTCAGCTGCTTGTTGATTAACTCCCAGATCCTTTTCCTCCACACAGTAAAGATGACCCTGAAGACCAAAGGAGAAGGCTAGAAGAAGGAATAGGTGACTCTCACCTCATTTGAACCAACCATAAACTTAGGGTGTGATTTTTCTCTTCTAGTTGCCTGATGAAACTGTACAAACCAAATAACAGGCCATGGATTGCAGGATGCTGGGAATGATAGTTCAGGCTAATGGGAATCACGCTACCGCAAGGTAGACTGAGGAGATCTCTTAGAAATCCAGTAGCATTAATGAAAAAGGAGAAGGACCATTCATTTAAATTTGCTGATATGAGAACATACGAAGAGAAATTCTTTTGATCTTGAATCAGGAAACATCTGGTCTGCGTACAAACAGAATTTTTAACTGAGAGTTTTTTTACATGAAATATATATTCTGTGCAGTGGTAGATGTGTCTGCTTAAATAAAAAGAGAAAAAAGAATGTTTTGTTTGCAAAATAATCAGTAGGAGGAGTTAAGATCAAGGCATAGGCTGATCATGGGTGTGATCAGTGTCTGATATTCACTAGAGTATACCCACGTTCTGTTTTTATATTTGCTTAAAGCAAGTCACTGAGCTGAAACAGCAGATGCTAAACTGCCTGCATTTCCCCGGAGAGTACCAGAAGGTGTTAACCAGCATGAAATGCTGCATGTAGAGAATCACTTACCTCTGTCCTGTCTTGCTGTCAACAAACTCCTGTGCTTATATGAACCATTGCCCTTTAACAGGTGCCACACAAGGCATGTCCTATTGGGCTCTTTATTAGTATGCATTTTATTGACTTGCTGGTTATAATGTGGTAGTAAAGCCTTGTCACAAGCATAGATGTACATTAACACCTTATCAAAGCTCATTTCAGGGCCATCCTTTTGAGATGATGAATTTGTCAACATTTGCCACGAAACAGAAGTTCTAGTCATGCTTTATGAGATAAGGATTGGACAGCAAACGTGCTAGCACTCACAAATCAGGCAACATCCATCCACGAAAAGCAAGAGCTAACAAGGACAGCATGAGTGACCCCTGAACACAGGAAACACTCATATAGTAAGGGTAATGCCACAGAGCTACCATTCTCTTTCCTTTTACTCTGATATTTATATTTGATATGTTTCAATAGAGCTGAACTTCTGTCAAAGAAGAGGCAGGCTAGACCCACTGCAGGAACTGCAGCTTTGCTACTGTCAGTATCATATTTGGGTCCCTGCAGCCTTTTTTTCTCAGGCTGAACAAGCCCAGCCCCCTTAGCCTGTCTTTGTAGGGCAGGTGCTCCAGCCCGGTGATCATCTCTATGGCTCTCCTCTGGAACCTCCCCAAAAGCTCCCTATCTTTCTTGTACTGGGGGCCCCAGACCTGGACACAGTACTCTAGATGAGACCTCACAAGGGCAGAGTAGAGGGGGACAATCCCTCCTTGTTCCTGCCACCTCTTCTGATGGAGTCCAAGGCTACACATGGATGGACAGAACTCCAAGTGCCTCCCTCTACAAAGTGGGCAGGAGCACCCCTGGGGCATTCTGAGAAATAAATTCATTTGATGTGTCACATGGATGCTGTGCTCCTGGTGTGTCATCCCAAGATCTGTTCCAAAAACTTAATCCACTGAAAGTCATTTGGAACAGAAAGAAACAAAGACATATTGATTCTCAAAGAAAGTACTGGAAAAGAATAGTGAATGAATGAGATTTCCATCAAAGGAAAGAAAAAAAAATTAATCTCTGAAACTACACCAATGAAGAAGAGGGGGCAGAAATAAAATTTCAAAAGGAAAAGATGACAGTAGTATTCCTTAAACAATAAAAGTTGGAATTGACAAGATTCACTCATAGCTCAGTTTAGTACTGTAATACTACATGCAGAGCAGACCTCAAGGCTGGTACTAGTTGTGTTTGTTTCATAGAATCATCTTCCATGGGAATGGTTGCCACCCTCTAGATCAGCGGTTCTGACCTGAACACCTTCTGGGATAGGGCATCCACAACTTCTCTGGGCCCCCTGTTCCCGTGCCACCAACTTCTGTGTAAAGAATTCCCTCCTAATATCAAACCTAAATTTCTCCTCTTTTAGTTTGAAACCTTTCCTACTTTTATTGTCACTATTTGCATGTGTAAAAGTTGCTCTCCATCTTATTAAAAGCCCTATATAACTACTGGAAGTCCAGAATGAGTTCTCTCATGATCTGTCTCTTCTCTAGGCTGAACAAGCCCAACTCCTTCCACCTTTCCTTGTAGGAGAGGTGCTCCAGCCCTCCAGTCATCCTTTAGCCCTCTTCTGGACTTGATCCAGCAGGTCTATTATCCAAATATCTTTAGAGATATTGCATAGCAGTCCTACAAAATGGAAATGTTGGTATGTTTTCACAAAAGACATAATATGCGGCTTACCTTATTAACAGCTGCAGTGGACTTGAGTTTTTGTGACAGAAAATAGCAAGTGCAAGAAGGAAGAATGTATTGTATTCGCAGAGAGTATGTTGGCATTGTACCACTAATATTCCACAGAGAAGTTTAACTTTTTCCTTCATATTTTTATTTCCTAAGACTTTCAGATGCAGCAGGTTTTTTTTGTTTGTTTATTTCGTTGTTTTTTCCCTCCATGTATTTCCTTGATTTTGTGATGTTGCACTATCATTGCACTTCATCACTTGTTCTTCCAGTATAGCAAGTGCTGTGCTAGGGTTATCAGCTGGAAATTTCACCCACTGAGGTAGCCATGGATGGGTGTTCGAACTCTACCCACTGTAGATTTTGTATGTAGATTTTATTGTAAGTTTGGATCCACATCCTGGATCTTCAGAGAAGGCCCGATTTACCCACAGACAACTACCATGTGAGGGGTTAGTCTTTCACAAATAAAATCGACACCAACTTGCCAAGGTCTTACTCAAGATGACAGTCTGCTCCTTTGGACCAGGAACTCAACATGACAGGTCCCAAGGAGACTGTCATGTGACAGCATCCTCCATTATGATGTGATTGAACAGCACCGTGATTCAGACGTTGCCTATCAATTATTACTTGTGTCTTATTTGTTGTTCCCTGCCTCTGAGTAGGTAAAAAATACCATCTCTACTGTATGGGTGCCCTGACATCTAATGTCTGTTCAGTGCTGGGATCTACTCTGCTTCTAGCAACCACTGTTTCCTTTTCTTCTTTGTTTTCTAAACTGTCAGAGTAATGTCTGAAAGACAAGGTCTGTTTTCAATGACTTCAGTAAGACACTGATAAAAATTAGAAGATCTTTAGCTTTACATATTCAATGCTTATATAAATTTTCCACCCAAAGCTTTAAATCATTCAGACTAATCCAGTTATTTTACTCAGTAGTAGGTTTGTCTCTATTTGTGCAACTCTACCTCCTCATAAACATTTTAAAGACTCCAAGTTATCTGGCCACTTTCCAGTTAATTAACTTAACACTGAAGGAGGTACTGAAAAATGAAATTAAAGGCATCCAATTTCTAGCCATCTTAATTCCTCACAGAAAAATAATGGCATCACATCTGTCTTCACTCAGCATATGAAAGCCACTGTCATATGACCCTAATTCTTCTTATTTATTCCATACTCTTAATCACTACTTGATTGAAGACAAAAAATACACAAACATAACTGATTTCACTTTGAGGAATGATATTGAATTTGCTGAAATTCAAAGGCAAGCATTTGGCTCAGTTGTTTTTATCAATGAAGCTCTCAAATAATATAGAGTTCCTGAGCAACCACATGAAAGGCATGATCAGAAAAATAAGATGCGCGTGTTCCCATAGTGGCCCACATTCCTGAATCCTTGTTGGATCTAGGGGCTCGGGGAACAAGGGCAGCCCCATGCAGGTACATGACAGCTGCTTTCCCACATGGCTGCAAATCAATTGGGTAGGGATAGGAAAGGGGGACTGTGTTGTTGAATTCATTCCTGCTGGCATCTTGATTACACTTCTGTTCATATGTTGTTTGCAGCAAATCTGATCATTTGTGAAAAATTAAGAAAGCATGGAAATCTTTGATAAAACTACTGAACTTCATTTCTCAAGATATTTTTTTCTATTTTAAATAGAAAAGCCTATCCACGAAGGCTGCGGTTTGCTTACTTTTGCTTGTTTATTTTGTTTCAGGACCAGATTTAATAAACATGAGTTTAGTGTAGATAAGACTATGTTATCTGAGTACCACAGAGGTGGGAGAAAAATATGATGTCAAAGAGAAAAAAGAACTATACCTGCTAGAGCTGGTGTAAATTAGTCTTTCCTTTTCCTACCCCGGGAACTTCGCGTTACACCTGGTAGTCCACACATGGACTACAGAGAGCCTATAATTGAATACCTCCACCTCTGACCACTGTGCTCTGGGCTTCTTTCTGTGCAAATTATAGAAGGAAGTTGTAGTTAAAATAATTAAATGAGGGAAAGAAAGAAGAAATCCAGATAGAAAAAACTTCTTAGTCTCCATATCTCTATTCATAATCTGTCTCAGGACATCTTTCATCTCTTGCCCTTACATCCGTACACCAACCTCTGTAAGTTATCCCTTCGTAGAACAGAATCATAGAATCATGGAGTAGAATCATAGAATCACAGAATCACCAAGGTTGGAAAAGACCTCTTTACCATCCACAAATTATCAGTATTTCCCATCCAGTAATGCATGTTATGTGAAATTATACAACACCCAGCACTCTCAGAATGTATCCACACACTGAGACAGTCGTGGTGAATCACATCCTGGTGCTGAAACACATCAGGATATTTGCATGATGTCTTCAAACCAGTTTTCCAAATCCTTATTCTACTCAAAGGCCATGGAAATTAATATGATGCTCTGACACCAGTTTGATGAATTTTGCTCTTTGTATGTCATTCTACCTTTCTCAAACTGTAAAGTGTGTACAAAGCTTGTGGTTGAAAGAGTGAAAATAGTTGTGTTTTTTTTTCTCATGATATCATATGGCATGAAATATCCCTTCAGCCATTTGGGTCAGATGTCCTGGTTCTATTCCTTCCCAGCTCCTTGTGGGTCCCACCCTGTTGCTGGCAGGATGAAGTGAAAAGCTGAAACATCCTTGGCTCTGTGCAGTGCTGTTCAGCAACTACTGAAACATCAGTTTGTTTTCAACTTTGTTTTTCTCCTATAGCCAAAACATGGCCTCATACCAGCCTCTATGAAGAAAATCAACTCTGTCCCAGCTGAAACTACCTACGCACACATCAGTGTGGGGACAATGAAGTGTTAATGCCAGACATCAGAATAACTCAATTTTTCTGTCTTGCTTGCTAATCTTAGAGGAGCTCACGAATAATGAAACTGACATAAGAAAAATCATTATTACTTTAAATGACATATGTAAGGATCTCCCTGAAGTCAACATCAAGTCAGGCTAATGAGCTACAGGACGGTCTTTCTGCACAGCTTGATGCAATCTGACATGCTGTTCTGTATGCATAGGTCAGAAATGTGATATCTCCTTAGCATTTCATTTATGTTTTTAATTTTATGCCTACTCACTTCTTTCCTCTTATGCCTGAGACTACTTTTTTCTGCAGGAAAAGTAAGAACTTCTCCCGCTGTCCTTTTCTTGTCTAGGAGATAGGTAAGGATGTGATCATGTAACAATGGAATCAGGGAAGTTCAGCTGCTGAATGAATGCTGTAGAGATATGTGTGCATTTACCTCTCAGCAATCTTTGCTCTCAGTATCCTGAGGCACTCAACACCCTCCATTACTCCCTAGTTCATCTAGAGCTGAAGAAAAGGGGCTTTTCACAGGTTATTTTTCAATGCAGCATGCTGCCATAGACACATATACGGTTCAAAATGTGGCATTTTTCATTTTTATGCAGTTCATGGCCAAAAGTATCTGGAGTTACAGTTTGGCCCTCAGAAGAGCTTTAGCATCTGAATTCCTATCCATTTCAAAGGAGCCAAGTCCTTTTTGAAGACAAGTGCCCTGTTCAGGATCCAGATCACCTCAAATTTATGTACCACTACAAAATGCAGATTCATGAACCTGCTGATGAGCTTCTGGAGAACTTCTGTTTTATTTGATACTTAAGACTATTACATGTGTTGAAACCCTTCAAGTTTCCTAAAATGTTCCTACATCTCTCATCACTGGCTTCATACTGGAGGGTACTCTCACAGCGGGCTTATTATATCAGGTTCCATGTAAAATTGGATGGATGGACTGCTCAGTGGATAAGGAATTGGCTAGATGACTGCATCCAGAGAGTTGCTGTCAATAACTCAATGCCCAGGAGATCAGTAATGAGTCACCCTCAGAGGTCTGTATTTGGACCATTGCTGTTTAATATTTTTATTAATAACACAGAGCCAGTGGAATTAAGTGAACTCCTAGTTTGTGGACAACACCTAAGAGGATGATGCTGTTGACATAAAAGAAGGAAAGGATGTCATACAAAGGGACCTGGACAGACTTGAGAATTGGGCCCATGTGAAAGTCATGAAGTTTAACAAGGTCAAGTGCAAAGTGCTTTACCTCGATCCAGGCAGTTCCCAAGTTCTGTACAGACTGGGAGATAAATGGATTGAGAGCAGCCCTGACAAAAATGACTTAGGATGTGGGAAAACTGGACACAAGCTAGCAGTGTGTACTTGCAGCCTGGAAAGCCAACTGAATCCTGAGCTGCATCAAAAGAAGTGTGAACAGCAGATCAAGGGAGGTTATTTGACCCCTTCTGATCTGATTTTCTAAGACTCCATCTGAAGTACTGCATCCATCTTTGGGGCCCTCATCACAAGAAGGAAGTTGAGCTGTTAGAGTAGGTCCAGAGGAGGGCCACAAAAAGAATCAGAGAGTTGGAGCGCCTCACTTAAGAAGACAGGTTGAGAGAGCCTGAGAAGTGAAGGCTCCAAGAAGACATTGCTGTAGCCTTTCAGTACTTAAAAGGGGCTTATACAAAAGATAGGAAGAAATATTTTACTAGGACATGTAATGCTGACACAAGAGAAAATGGCTTTAAAATGAAAGAGTAGATTTACATTACATGTAAAGAGGAAAAGTTTCACTATAAGTTTTCACTTTCTAAGCTTGGTTAACAGAGACATGAGTGTGACAGGGAGAGTATACACAAAATGAGAGGACAGGACAGGGGTTTACATGTAATCACTCTGTGTTTTCCTGTGGGCAAACATCTTAGTCAAATATAGTGTACATAAGCATTCTGATGTGAGGTTCTGTGTGCATTTCTGGAAACAACATGAAAGTCCAAGGAAGTCAGCTTGGACTCCACTCCAGATTAATTTCTAGGCTTCATCCAGCACGTTGCCAACTTTTTGTATTTTACTTTGGTGAAAATCATCTAGAAATTGCTATTTGAGCTGTTCTGAGTCTTGGGGCAGCCTCCAAGAGAAAATGTGGTGTTGGAGCTGAGTAAGGTAGAAGAGTGTTAATTCATTTGCTCTACATTGATTCCTATACCATGACATTTACCCACTGCTGAAATTGGTCCCAGGACTCCATATATCACTTTTGCCTAAGGCAAAACCTGCCTCCACAGCAGATAAGCTATTACTCTACACACTGGTACCAAGCCTAAAGTGATTAGGGATTGACTGTCCCACTAAACAAATAAAATCTATGTTTAATGGCCAGCTCAATTTTCCACCAGAGGAAGCTGGGTTCACTCTGTACAAAACAGCTCATATGATGACCCCAGGGTGAAATCAGTATCCTGCTTGATCTCATTATTATATATCCGTATGCCTTGTCTGTCTTTCCTCATGAAATTTCTTAATGTCAGAACATAAAGATATGATGACCTTAGGGAACTGGAGGGGGGTATACACGCGTTTCAGAGTAGAACTTTGTGGGTCCCAAAGGGAATCATTTATTCTTTTTCTATTCCTGAGAGGATCTCTGTCTAGCTACTGCCCATATTACATTACATTTTATTCAGCAGCACAGCTGAAAATCATCTAGGGAGCAACAGTGCCATTTCTTTATCAGTCTTGCAGAACCATCCTCAGAGATGGGTGGTTTTGTAATGGTATCCATTTCTGCTAAAAGGGCCCACAACACTATCCGGGGAGGCACCTTTCATGGTAGATAAAATGAACATTAATACTAAATTGCACTCATACAGCGACATTCTGCTAGGATTACACCATGCTCCTTGTGGTACACTATAACTTCCCAGTGCTTTTAAAGGATGATTTGCAACTCTGATAATAGTGGGGTAGTTGGGTTGAGCATTTTTACAACACAGTTAACTATTTTTTTGCTAGCATAATAATCTTTGAGGTGCAGTTTTACCAGACTGAATCACTTCGAAACACCAATTAACACTCATTTGTATAGAAAAAAAAAAAAGAAAGACACATTTAAAAGTGTGTTTCAAAGTGTTTGCTATAAAATCTGAGCACACTTTACATATTCATTTCTGAAATGTAAGAAATGGATTTTCAGTAAGATACTGAAAACATGTAACAGCTGCTGTCAGGAGCTGGATACTGTCTGGTATTTTGAGACTTGTGGAATTTATGGCTATTTTAACTGCAGGTTAACAAGCATTTATGTACCTTATTGCTATTTTTCATGAACCTGAGAAAAAAGAATCTGCCAGTCAACAAATTGTAATATAAAAATATATATATCCCTCTTCCTTTCCGTCAAAATATTCCTACAACCATGAATGTCAGAACTGGCCACATTTTCAGAGTATCATTGTTTGTCCACAGAGTGTTTTCTTTTCAACATCGCCTCCAAATTAGCAACTGTGCGTACTTTTTCCCACTATCAATATTAAAACACCTAAAGGATGTCCATTTACTGAGATCCTGCTTTTCTGCTGAACTTGGGAAAGCCTAACTGCTAAAATATAATGCAAGCATATCCATTTTCCTCATTTTTCTTCCACAGTTCAGTTCATTTAAAGATTTGCAGATTACAATAGCCATGAGAGAATGTGGCTGTCAAACCTTTCTTCCCTGGAGATGTGACCATTTTACATGCTTTATTGCCACTACATTTTTCTCTGAATGTAAAAAAAAAAAAAACTTTAAGTAGAAACTCTATAGAAATTGTTTCAGTAGAGGTTTGTGGGGGTGGTTATATTTAAACATACTTTAAAAAATCATAAAATTAAGCAATTCATTGACACAATTTTATAGTGACATAGGGGGAAGATAAATGTAGAACTGCTATTGCCTTCAACTTTTCATACTTTTTGCATTTCCAAAGAAAGAGGATTTTCTCTGCTATTTTGCTACTAAAATGGTTCAGGTCAGTGATGTTCTTTACCTGCAGACTGGAGACCTATCTCCTGGCATCACTGTGATAAAAAAGCCACAATAAAATTCCTTTCAACAAGACTTTCAACACACATAAATTGTACTTAAAAATGACTGCGTGCATGCTTTAGCCTCTTACAGTGGAGTTCTGTAACAGCTCAGACAAGTGTGTATGTTGATTTCATGGGTGTATCAGGCAAAGAAAACACTAACAAAGCCAAACAGTCTGATCAGGCTTTTAGTTTTCACTACTGCTTTATTCAGATGCATGAGATAAAGGAAAAGTAAAAAATATCAAGATGGAATAGTTGGTAAACTCCAAAACTTTTGTGAGATTAAATCTAATACAGTAGAACTCTTCACCTTTTCAAGAAAATGCCTCTATATCTAACAGACATTTATCAGTCATGCACAGTAGCTTACCCACTATTACTTGACATAGACTCTGCACCACGAGGGCTCTCCATGGCTTCTGGCATACAACTCAGTCTTCAGTTCTGTACAAGACAATCTCTACCCCTTGGAAGTTCAGAAACACAAAAATTAATTTAAATAATTAAAGGTGTGCATGTTGTGGGCACGTTCTCTCTGTTTGTTAGAAGCCTCCTGTGGCAGACAGCAGAAGGTGTTTAAGCTTCTGGTTGCAATATCCAAGAACTATTGATCCATTTCATGCAGTAGCTGTAGTCAATGCTAAAAAGGTGTTTCTGTAATGTAAGATAGACAAATATGCCTTTATGTGAAAATTTCAGCTATTATCTTCTCTACTGTTCCTTTTAACCCTTAGTTTCAAAATTTATCTTAAAAGGGAGTGAAAAGTAACAAATAAATGAGTAAAATGAAGATTCTGCATTTTCAATTTAAGACTAGACTAAGCAATGAATCTAGGGTTTCTTCTTGATGCCAAAATTTGACCTTTCTAGGATTCTTCTTCAAGAAATAAATTTGATCTAAATATTTAAAACTACTTTGGCAAAACTAGCCTTTAGCACAATCAATTTGTATACTCTACATATCTAAATTTAAAATTGCTATTGTCCTCTAACTGCTTTGAGATTCATTTTACATCCAGGCAATGAGAGTATTACCAATGTTTTTTTTTTTATGTCTTGGATTGTAGTGTTTTCTTTCTGTAATATTGTTGTTATAGTCTTAATGCAGAGAGAAAGAAATGAAAAATCTCTAATTAAAGTGACAGAATCAACATGGTGCACTCATTCCTCATTCAGACGCCTTTGTGTTAGTTTGAAGGTTGAGTTTAGAAAAGGTTGATTTTAAGGATATTATCATGGCCTGTCAATGGGATGAATATAGAACAATTCCTGGCTGTGCAGCAGAGGTTATGAAATCTCAGGCATCTCTCTTGGTATCTGTTCTGTCATGGATTATAGTACTTGTTTTTAACCACTTTTATTCTCACATACTGAAAATTCCTTATACAAAGCCATCACAATGACTGTGTGAAGAGCATGTGGACTTGTACAACTTAGAAAAGAGAAGGCTTTGGGGAGACCTCATTGTGACCATCCAATATTTGAAGGGAGCATATAAACAGGAGAGGGAACGGCTGTTTACGAGGGTTGATAGTGATAGGATGAGGGGGAATGGTCTTAAACTGAGACAGCGGAGGCTTAGGTTAGATATTAGGAGGAAGATTTTCACACAGAGTGTGGTGATACACTGGAACAGGTTGCCCAAGGAGGTTATGGATGCCCCATTCCTGGAGGCATTCAAGGCCAGGCTGGATGTGGCTCTGGGCAGCCTGGTCTGGTGGTTGGCAACCCTGCACATAGCAGAGGGGTTGAAACTACATGATCACTGTGGTCCTTTTCAACCTGTGCTGTTCTATGATTCTGTGATTCTATGATTCTATGATTCTATGATTCTATGACTGACTCTGTTGCTCTCACTGGGGATTCAGCTGCTACAGAAAATTGGAAGCATAAAAACATCAATTACTTTTTGAATCACTGATGGACAGTTGCTGTGCTTATAGAGATACTTCATCTGTGCTATTTAATCATGCAAGTCCATGGGATTTTATCAATTTTTAGGGATAGTGCTGCCGTAACCATTGTAGTTCAAGCCTACAAGAAAGACTTTCAGAGAAATATATTATACCTGCATGATAGGCCAGTGTATAGTTTGCTTGACATAAGACTGGGCTTAAAGAATCAAAACTCCCATGTTTCTATTTAACGTATTGTTTGTGTGCTGTGAAGCTGTGTCTTTAAGGAATAAGTTTGTTTCCTTTGTAGACAGAGTAGAAGAATCAATCCGGACTTCTTGTAATCTACTGTGTAGGGCATAGCAATGAATGCCATATGAACGTGCTGATTATGAACTTATAAAAAATTCATATTTTATGTTTTACTTAGCTCTGATGAATTATTGACTGAAAAAGAGAACCTTTATTAGTGAGGATAAGAGGAAGTGTTGTTTATAATGACATTTCTGATGTCAAGAAGAGCAGATCTTAGAGAAGTTTTCAGGGACAGCTTTTTCTTACAAAGCTTACTTGTAACAAAACACCTCCTTAGAACACTAAACAGAAAATTTTCAGTCATTATCTAGTATTTGAGTCATTCAAGACAACTTTCTTAGCAAATATGATCATTGCAAAAAAGTGAGGATAATTTCACAGTGATGTCGAAGTTCACTAGATGAAATGATAGCTAAATTAAATTTGCAAACACTCCCTAAAATGAGTTATTTCTGATACTTGTTTTTGACTTGACAGTGTTATAGCAGCTTGCTACCTGCTGTGGCCTGGGCTTTCTCTGAGGTTTAACAGGCTTATTAGAGCTAAACAACAAATGTTTCTCAGAAGTTAAACAAGAGACACATGCGATATTTAAATGCCAAACTCCTGAGCTGTGGCCAAAGATGCACACCCAAACCCAAGTAAATTCACATGCACTTAAAAATTTCCTGACTGGATTCTAAATTTTTGTGACATGCTTGGAGGATTGTTGTACATGAGCAAGAGAGAGCTCTTCCAAAAGTACTCTACAATATTTTCACCTGCAGAAAGAGGCTGCATAACATCAAAACCAGTGAGGTAGAGATAGAACTTGAGTACTCGTGAAGCTAGGTGTCTGGAATTTTTTTAAATTATTATTATTATTTATTATTTTTGTTTTATGCTGTTAAGCTTTATCAATAGTTAACCTGTGATACTCAAAAAAATAAAAATAAAAAGAAAATCAGCATTATCCTCAATGATTTTGTCAGTTTTAAAGGAATCTCAAGATTCCTGGGTTAAGAATGTGGTAAATATTATTTGTATATATGTCCAATTATTTATAATAATTGTTATTAATTTTGCTTTTCTGTACAAAAAATGAGTCCTATTTCAGTCATCTTTGAGAAGTAAAATTTAAAGATCATTATGAGATATTCTGAGTTCATGAGACAAAAGAAGAAGCTTCCATGAGACGGAGAGCATTTTTGCCCAACCTGGTAATTAATATTTATAGGTAAAGGAGTTTTTCCTTTAGAAGAAGTGGTATTGATGACATCACGAACCAGAAGAAAATCTCAGAGGAAGTACCAAGAGATTCTATTATGGCATGTCTGGGGACAGTGGACTAGAAAATTTCTCATTAAGGTAATTAATGCTGAACTTAGCTACTGATGGAATATGAACATTTATTTCTTAGCTACATACAGGTTGTACATAACTGTCCAGTTTTGCAGGTGCTGCATTCTATACTAAGTGATTCGTAATTAGAACTGGCAAGTCCACCTCCTCCACTCTTACCCAATGAGCACCTCAAATTTGATTCACTTACTGTATTCAGTCTGGAGGTTGAAAGTATATCTAGATTTTAGTAGTGAGATTGTATGTCTGTTGGGTATATCACATATTCTGGCACATCAGTTCCTGTGGACAGTATTATTTTTCAGAAATATTGAGCCAATTTAAAAGGAAGCAATTGTGTGCTATCATTTCTCTACAGGAGTTACTAGGGGAAGGAAGAATAGAGAATAGATTCACATTTGAGTTTTATTACCATATTTACTTTTATTATATTTGTTTGTTTTCAGTTTTGCTTTTCTGTCAGATTTTCATCATAGATTCCTGAGCTCTACTTTTTTTTTTTTTTTTTTTTTTCAGTTTTCAGAAGATAAGATGTATGAAATACCAGGGCTTGAGTTTGCACAGTGTCAGAAAATTTCAAGACTATATTTCCGTGTATATAAGATGACAAAAAGCTCCATATAAAGCAGTATGCTTTGCTTTGAGCCTTTTATTTTTCACAGTCCAAGAAGATTACATCAACTGGTGTCCCTTGGTCAAATGGGTGAATAAGCTTGTCCAAGAAGACATTAGTTGGTTACACTGTACATTTCCCTTGTGTACCCGTATTAGCTGTGACCAATACCTGCATTGTCTTTCATTTATTTTTCAGTAGATCCTATAATAATGTTCTTCACAGTCTTGCCAGGCACTGAACTGTAATCATTAGCTTTTTCTTTCTTATCCTTCTTGAAAACTGGGACGTTCATCTGCTTCCAATCAACTGGGACCTCAACATGTTAAAAGATTGTCGAGAAAGACAAATCAGTCCAGCCACTCACAGTGCTGGTGGTCAGTTTGAAAGTCCACCCCAGGCTACAGTCTAAATTTCCTGAGCAGCACTGAAATGACAAGTAGTGCACTCTGTAACACTGCAGGGCTTCCTTGCAGGAAACTAAACTTAAGTTTTATGCATTGCTCTCAGACATCTTTGCTTCACATAACACTCGAAACACCTTCAGTGGTGAGATTAATCTCCTATTTCCTCTCCATTTTGTTATCAATATAATTTAACATAATTTCATTCAATTTCCAAAATATTTAAGTCAATCCAAAATAGATCTGAAGAGACAGGCATGCAGAAAACCAAAGAATACAGATGATTTGTTGTTGTTTTTTTTTTTACTTTCTCACATGGCTGATAAATTATTTGCACAATTCTGCAGACAATACATACAACTAAGTTATTTTTCCTAGTTTTGAAAACAAAGTATTTGATTTTCCTACATTATTAATCAGCACTCAGGCACAGACATGTGGTGACTATTTTAATACATGAAAGACTGCAATACCCATTGAGAGCACACAAAAGAGAACTTTCATCTAGCATCTTGCATATTTATACCTCTCCATTTTTCTGGCAGTCTCTGCCAAAGTGCTCTTTATATCCAAGTTATAACGTTGTTATCTAGATGAATGGACACGTAGATATGTAAAAAGATTGTCCTGTTTAACACTTCAGGAGAAGATGGAGAGTCTTCTCAGCAAGTGAATACTAAATGCTCAACTGGAGGAAACAGCTGATACCTTCAAGAGGAGGGAACTGTCATTCAGAGGGATCTGACAGGCTGAGGAATGGGCCAACAAAACACGTACGAAATTCAACAAGGAGAAATGGAAAGTTCTGCACTTGAGAAAGAAGAAACCTTAGAAACGGCTGAGACTGAGTTTGACAGTCTGGTAGCAGCACTGGAGAATCGTAGAATAATAGAATGGCACTGGTTGAAAACAACCACAATGGTCATCTAGTTTCAACCCCTCTGCTATGTGCAGGGTTGCCAACCACCAGACCAGGCTGCCCAGAGCCACATCCAGCCTGGCCTTGAATGCCTCCAGGGATGGGGCACCCACAGCCTTCTTGGACAACCTGTTCCAGTGAGTCAAAAGAAAAGGTTCTGGGGCTTCTGGTGTACAATGCAGTGATCATAAACCTGCAGCATACCCTAGCAAGAAAAACCAACACCTCCAGAGCTATAAGAACATGGCTTGTAAATCAAGGGAAAGGGTTATTCTCCTCTCCTCAACACATACCAGACTACACCTAGATATTTCATCCTGTTTTGTTCCCTTGGTTTACTGGATTGAGTTCAGTGGAGGTTCACTGAGATGGAGCACTTGCCCAGGGAACAGAATTTGAAGCACTAGGAAGTGTTCAGACCAGAGAAGGAATCTTGCATTTCTATGGACCCCTGGTATCTATGGGGAGGTCATAAAAAAGATAGAGCCAAGATGTTGTGGGGTGGGAGGATAAGAGCCAATGGGAACAAATTGAAAGAAGAGAGATGGCCAGATGTGAAGAAAAGCAGTTTACCATGAGGACAGTCAAGCAGTACAGAAGGTTGCTGGGAGAGTTTTTGCTATGGTCATCCTTAAAGGCATTCAAGATTGGATCAGATAATCACCTAACTTGAAGCTGATCTTGTTTTAAGCAGGAAGGTAGACGAAGGATGTCTTGAGGTCTCTTCCATTTGAATTGTTATATTACCCTATGATCACTCCCTTATGCATATCTACACAGAAGTACCTACTCCTTATGCTATAATTTTGATCAATCAGAGTGGAGATTCTTTTTCTTTTTCTTTGCTGCAAAAGACAACTTCTCCTGCAGTAAGCCTGGTGGGATGGTACTACACCTGTATTCTACTGTCTTTCTTCACGCTTCTCCCCTGTAATCTAGACAGCAGCAGCAGAGACCTTCCTGTCCTCCTTTGTTGAGATAAGGATAAAGAGAAACATTGGTTTATGCAGTTTCAAAGCATATTAGCTTGCTATTCTTTTTTAAGGGATTCATTCATTATGCACAGAATAGGCAATATTTAATATTTATTTCTCTGATAGAAGTAATTGACTTGAAAAGCAAAAAATTAATTGGCTTCCATACAGGGTTTAATTCTCTCGATATGCCCATTACAACTGTGCTGTCATTGTCCCAAAGTGTTGTAATGCAGGAAATGAAAACAGCATTAATTTTCCCTAATAAAGCAAAAATGGGTTGCTATCCATTCTGAGCGTTACTGGACTGAGATAACATTCCCCAAGCTCTTACCTCCCTGATCATTTCAGGTTAATTAGAACCAAGAGTCTTGGTGCTTCATCACACTCAGAAAGATTGCAAAATCTAGAGGAGGGCATTTAATAAACCACACTCGAAATTTATACATGTTTATTTTTATCATCTGTTAGTATTTATCTGAGACTGGCGACACACATAATTAGCAAGGCAGCAAATTACTGTTCCATTGATTACAAGTTCTTTCTCTTTTTCTTAGTGGAAGCTACAGCCAGCATTTGTGTTGTCTGTGACCAGACTCACATTATGGAATATTTGAATGTGGAGGTTAAGGGAACTCAACTCAGAGGATGTCTTCTGAAAATCTTTCAAATTCACTGCACAAAACCATGTTTGCATAAGGGTTGGTTATCAAATCCAAGCACTTCTCATATCTTGGCTAAAGCTCCAGAATGGGTAGAGCTGTTGCTGGTGGGTTATTAAAACAATAAGCTTAAAGGAAACCCCTATCTCAGGAGTGAAGTTTTGTGATCTGTCAGCTCCAAGATCTGGCAAGGAACTCAGAACAGGTTGGGTTAATGTTCCCCTTTGGAATACTTTTTAAAGGTAATTGTATTTTTAATGAACAAAGCTAAGTAAAATTACAGAAAATCTCTGTGTGTGAGGGAAAAACCAGCTCTTCAAAAATATTCTGTGGAAACTTTTTTTTTTTTTTTTAATTTTATTATAAAATAAAATACTGGTTCTATTGATGGGAATAAAAACAAATTTCCAGCTGCTGTTCAGGTTTCAGATTGTGCTACCTATTTAAAGGGTAGCATTGGAAAAATAATTTTCCTTTAACATTACCAACCAAAAAACCAAGAAAGTTGATACTCACTGTTTATGAGCTGTTGAAGGAAAGGAAACACTGCACATCTATATGTAGTGGTTGTAGTAAAAAACAAGAAATCTGTAAACTAGACAGTTAGGAATCTTACCAGACTTGTATAGTTATGAGATATGATATTGCCTCTTGTTCATAAATCATTTACAAGAAAAATACCCTAAAAACAGGATTCCAGATGAACCAGGACATTTAGATCTGCAAACTGAAGGCTTCTGAGGATCAGCATCATTTACCAACTCATTTATCAGCACTGTAATCCTATAAGAGTAGCTAAAGGTCTGAATTTAGCTTCCTAAAATCGTATTGGTTCTGTTTCCAGAATGAGGGAGAGAAATCTCATATTTCCTTCAGTCCTCCATAAGAAAAAGATCAGAATTTACTTTCTGTGTAGAGGAAACAGTCCTGTCCATGACTGGGAGTGACCCATTAAGTTATTCTTCCCTAACAGGAAGGATGCCGTACCTTCCATTAAGTAACATGTTTTATTTTCCTTGAAATTAAAGAAGAGATTTAACTTGAGTGACTACAGTGGGAATTTCACCAAATCCAGTGGCAGCAGGAATATTCATTTACCTCTGATGTTAAGATTTCCCTGGAGTTGTTTAATGCAGTTCTTTTGCAGACAGGAATACAGAAAGGAGGGTGAGCAGTTTTCTTTCATTTTCTACATTTCTAGTCTCATTCTGATGCTACATCCTTTCAGATATTTTTTTAACACCTAATCTCCCTGCATCTTACCTTGGCCTATGTTCCCTGAGTCATTTTTATGCTTATCATGGGACAGTTGATGAAGGCTGCTGTCCATCAGTCATTTCATCTGATGTTGTGGATTCAAAATCAATCATCTGATTGCTGTTTTGGGGTCTTGCCACAAATTGAAACTCTTTCAGACTAGTTTTTTAAATTTTTATTATTTAAAATTTCCTGAAGGGCAAAGAAAATGATTGAACGTGCAGCCACAAACAAGTTGTTACACAGATGGTGATCAGAGCAGCATATTATGAATTTTTGTTTCCTGTGTAGTTTCTCAAAGATCAGATAGCTGGTGCTTTCTAAAGCTCTGTCTCACAAACGTAGAAACAAAGTGCATTAAAAATAATTTTCATTTCTAAATATCAAAGTGGAATGTACAAATTGTGCTTATGTCACACTGATGCACTTTATATTTCCACTATCTTTGAAAAAATTTGGAAAATTATTAACTTTAAACATGGGAAGACGTGAGAATGAATCTGATCTCTGTTGCAGTAGTACACTAAGGTACACGTGTTACATGAAGAGCTCTTGCAGATAAAATAAACCATGCTTGATTACCTTTACTCCCCAAAGTACAACTGAATTATGACTCTGAGCATCGTGAAACCCCGTGTCTGTCACTCTTCAGGTCCGTGCCTCATGTGCTGCCCTTGAACATGAAGCTCTCCCAAGAGTGACACAGGCAGTCATGGAGTTCAGTCTCTAATTTCACTGTGAAAATTATTAAAAGTTTCTTTTCCCCATTTTAACCTTTCTTTGGTATTGCACTCTATCTTGTATCTCCACATCTGTCTCACACTCTTCTCATTGCAAGTATGTTGCTTAGAATCATAGAGTCACAGAATAATCTGAGTTGGAAAGGACCCATAAGGATCATCAAATCAGTATGGTTTATTTTGACCTTCTTAATTGGGATATATTTTGAGACAACATTTTATTAAAAGCAGAATGTTTAAAAATAATTTTCACTAAAAAAAGAAAGAGAGAAAAAGAGATCATAGAGTCATAGCATCATAGAATGGCTTGGGTTGGAAGGGACCTCAAGGATCATCAAGACCCTACCCCAGTGCCACATGCAGGGCCATCAATCTCCCCATTTAATACCAGACCAGGCTGCCCAGGGCCCATCCAATCTGGCCTTGAACACCTCTAGGGATGGGGCATCCACAGCCTCTCTGGGCAGCCTGTTCCAGCACCTCACCACTCTCTTGGTAAAGAACTTCCCTCTGATATCCAACCTAAATCTTCCCTCCTTCAACTTAAAACCATTTTCCCGTGTCCTGCCAGTATCCACCCTTTTAAAGAGTTGACTCCGCTCCTGCTTGTAGGCTCCCTTTAGATAAATAAGAGAGATAAATAAGTTCTTTAAGTGTGTCAAAAATTCCAAAACTCCAAATTAAAGTACAAGATTTGAATCTGAGTCAAGTACAATTTCACCAGCTTTGATATGGATTGTATCTTTTATTTTTCTTTTTGGAAAATCTAGTTTTAATTTGACAAGAAACAGGATTTTTTAAATGCCTCTCCAAGTGAGTGGAGAGAATAATAATTTTCCTTTGAAAAATTACAGGGCTTGAATGAAGGGAATCACCTGGCATATGTCTCCTTTCCACTCACACAGATGGGACCTGCTGCTCATAAGTCCCTTTTGCCATACAGTCACATGCTGCTATGAAAAAATGGGATATGTTTAAAACATTAATGCAGCTGATGGACATTTTAATGGAGGCTTTTTAAAGCTTTGCCAAACTGCTTTTGAAGCAGTTGACTGAAATGTCAGAACTTCCTCTTATTAAAACTCCCACTTCAGCCCAGTCCCTCAAGTTTCAGAAAATCTTTTTTGACCACTTCCACTCAGATACCAAGAATAACTTGCTTAAAAAGCTTATTTTCCCTCATGAAAATCAGATTTGTGATATATTCTCCTATGAAAGACAATATTTCAGACTTATGTGGAGTTTTGTTGTTGTTTCTGGAGAGTAATATTCAGTTACAAGCAATGAGTAACTCTGTGTTTTTCATTTTCAAAGATAAACATTAATTTCATTAAGTTTAGCGAAACATTTATTTATTTTTTAAATCTTAAATGGCCTTTCCTTCCCTTCATGGGCTTGAAGACAGGGCTGGGGAGTTTTCTTAGCTGCATGAGCCCTGATTTTTCTGCTGGAGCAGACTGCCAGGTGTGGAAGCCCAGAGAACCAATGCTAACTCTGCTCTACTAGGGTTTTTGGGGAGATGCCAGCAACTTCTGGAAGCAGCTTAAAGCTAGATTGGTTGTAATAAAAAAACTCCATCAAAATTCTCTATTGCCTCCCAGATTTAGGGATGATGCCTCCTGAACTCTTTCACTTCTCTGACCCCAAAATTGGGCTTGATAGACAAGGAGAGTTCATAATCTGTGTGTCTATGGGCTGCATGTGAGACAGCTCTTGTGTCAGGGACTTCCCTCCCCACCCCATCTCCAGTGGCTTTGAAGTTGCTGTTTCCTTGGATTCTCCATCAGAATCAGGATTAATGTTCCATTATTGCTTTTTCCCTTCTCTTTCTTCATTTGACTTGTAATTTCTTCTTCAAATATATACTCATCACTCTATCCTGGTGACTCATATCCCAAAGTTATTTGAACTTACAGTTTAATTATGACTCCAATTATTTATGCATAGTCCAGAATTAAGCCCATTTCCATCTCCCTGATTGCCAGCACTATGGGATAAACAGATCAGCTTTTGGGCATTAAGCAGATGAGACTCTGCATACACACAATCATAAAACAAGCTAAGTAAGAAAGTCTCATGGTATTTATTCACTTTTCCAAGCAGAATTGCACACTAAAGTGAGACAAAATTGATTGAAAAGTCTTCAGAAATAAAAATATCTCTGGTGTATATATTCTGTTCAGTGTTTTGATAGAAATCTGTTCTTCCTTGTTTTGAAGATACTGCTTGTTAAACCTTCTCTCAGTATAAATTTTCTTTTAAAATTTTTTTAACACTGTAGACAATAAATAATTCTGTGGAGATAAAGCAAACACAAAAATTTCCTGTTTCTTTAAGAAATGCTTTCTCAAACTTTTTTAGAGAAAATTTTCTTGATTTGTCTATTTTTCAGTCTGATAAAATATCCTTTGTGTACTAATTGTGCCATCTGTAGATTGGGGTTTTCACAGTTGTCAATAGCCCAAACAGACAGAGTTGAATGACTTTTGCAATTAATTTGGAGAAGGTGAGTTTTCTGTAATACTTAGAACTATCACAGCTGAAAGGAGGAAGTATTTCATATAAATGATTTTTGGGAATTTATTCCAAGAGAAAAACATTTTACAGATTTTTTTTTTTTTCCTGAAATTCACATTTATAGGCATCTTTGACTCTCACTATGTTGAGATAAAATAAGCGCAGTGAAGCATTAAGAGATGTAAGCCATGACTTTTTCTATTGTAGATTCAAATGTAGTGCTGCTATAGATTTTGTATTATAGACAACAGTGTTATACATATACTGTTATACACATACAAAGCACAGCATCCTTTTCACATAGGCTACAGTGTAGTCAGTCCATTCCTTTCTGTTTTAATCCGCCTGTGGGAAACACTAATGGATTGAACTGGGAGTCATGAAGGCAATGCACAGCTTTTAGAAACTTAAAATTCCTCTACAAGCTGCCAGGAAGACAAGCTGCAGTTTATGATGCTGAGGACTACTGTGACACCATCTCAAAGCTCATTGCACTCTGCTTGTTTGCTTTTGCTGTTGATTCCCAGGATCAACTATCCAAGATAAACGATTTCTAAACTTTGGAGTCCCTCCACGTTGCCTAACCCAGCAGCAGCAGCATGAAGGTTTTGGAGACCAGTTCCAAAACCCAAAGAGGGACTCCTTCAGCAGCAGTACCACCACAGACATGTTCCAGATTTGAACAGTGTATTGATGGAAGCTCATCATTTGTTTTCACTTTATAAATCTTGTATTTTGTAAATACAAGCAGATATTTCTGCAAAAGAGGCATGGCTCATGAACTTGTATTTCTCACGCACTCCTCTGACATAGACAGTGGAGACATTATACCTTTTTACATGTTTTCTAGCACACAGGAATTTTTCCACTCCAGCTTCTGATGACAAATAAGAGGCTATATGTGTCTGCAATAATTTTATTCCTTCTTTTCAGTGCCAAACAGAGCAACTGACAAATATCTAGGAAGAAGATAGAAGACATATTAATTCCCCAGCCACTTCAGTTCACACCCACCTTGTCTGCTTCACAGAATATATTAGAAGAAACCTCACTCCTCTTATTTGCATGTGCTCAAGTGCAACACGGGCATTCTTAGCATTCTCATCATTCTATATGTCAGTCAAGGCATCTTCAGCCTTCCATTTCATACAGATTTTCCTAATTGGACATGTGGACCGAGAGATGCAGAACAGGTGGGAATTAGTCACACAGTCACAGAAGATAATGGTCCCCAAAAGAACCTGAAAGTAAGAAAAGTCACTACTGTGCATCTTAGTAATGACAGTCCCATCCAAAAGATAAGGGCCTTCTCTCGCATCAGGAACTCCATTCACTCAGGATGTACTATCTGGAGGTGTGGATTTAAAAGCCTAAATTCTTCTGATGATATTTACTGCAAAGCTCAAGTAACTCAGCATTTTGCCTTTAATTCAGTTCTTTCATAGCATTTTGCTGTGCTTAGAAATTTTGGACTGTTTTTTGGATGAAGACAGCTATTGGCAGTCTGCTGTTATTAAACCACAGTGGCCTGAGATGGAAAAGGTTTCTTTGGTCATCTGTTCTTTCTTGTTGCCAAGACAGGATTAGTCTTCATTACTGCACATTTGGCTAATGTTTTAGCCTGTTTGGTTTTCTTCCTGCCAGGCAATGAGTTTTGAGAATTTTTCCTGGGAGATGATTATCCAGGCCAATAAAACAACAAAATTAAATTAAAACTGAGGCCGTTCAATTGTGAATCCTTCTGTTTCTTGTGAGTGTTCATATGCCCACAGGCTTAAGCTTGTTGTTTTGTTGTTGTTGTTGTTGTTGTCTTAGAGTGGTGGTGGGTTAGTTGTGTTATGTGTTGTTAGCACATTTACATTTAAGAGGTAGAAAGTGAGAAACTAGAGACCGTTCAGTGTGATTGCTGCAGATCCTGTCCCATCAATTTGGGCATCATTTTGTGAGTTGAAATGAAAGCAGCTCCAGAATCCCATAGTCTTTGTACTGATCTCACAGAATTATTGTTGCTTGGAAGAACAAATCAATGGCTTGCAGCCAGCTTTCCAGGTCAACATTTCAAGCTCAGTCAGAGAGGATGTAGGTATTATACCTGATGGTGTCTTGGCACAAATAGGTGTTCACATTTTAGAAAAATGTCCTCAGATAGCACAAACCAACACAAAAACGTACACAAACCTAACCCATTGCAGACTAAATCTGGCCAGCTATGCATGCCAAGAAAGTGTTGTTTCCTTATGAAACATCCAAAGCCTAAAACAAGTTGATAGCCTCTGTCTCATTAGAGACCTGCGAGTTCAGGGCAAAATGATAACAAAAATATGAAGATGAGGCATAATTAGGAGAATAAGGAAAAATAAGGGGGATAAGGAAAAGGGTGAGCCTATGAGCTTGGACTCATTGCTGGAGAAAGCAGAAAAGAACCACTGCAGCCATTCAGTCCAGTCCCTTCACAATCCCGGATATTTATAACCGAAACTGGATTAAATCACCTAAGGATACGTTCCCCTGGTGAAAATAAAGCAGACAAAAATCATTTTCATGTTTTTTTTCTCCAGTCTGTATTCGCTGTCAGAGGCAGAGATGTGTTATGTGGAGGTATGGGATTTAGAGAACTAAAAGACTGAGCACAGCCATTCTGAAAAGGACTTGAAGGTACTCATGAATGGTAAACTGTATAAAAACATTTAAACATGAGAGTCTAATTCAGTTCTTTAGCTCTGGTTATCTCATGTGCAATTGAGAATTAAGATCTCAAGAGAAAGTAGCAGCTGCATGTAGGTTCTGCAGTCTTTGGGGTGGATATTATGCATGAGATGTATTTCAGTCACAGCTCCTAATAACTTCTTAACTTTTTCCTTTGATGAGACTGCAAAAGCATTTTCCAGGAAGGCCTGTGAGGCTCTCGCCTTAACAGATCCTGCAGCAGATGGGAGGTTATGCTGCTCCTGCTAAGCTGAGGATGAATTTCCTAGCACCTACCTCTACAATAAAAAATATCAGATACCATTTCTCTGTAGCCTTGACAGGAAAGATAAGATTCATAAAAGATGAGTTTGAAGCAACACTGTTGAAGCTAAAATAAGATAGGCAGGGTGGAGGGAGAGAAAAGTAAGGCAGGACAAAGCATTAGAGCAAGGAAAGTGAATGTTCTGTGCTGAACTGAGCATGAATAGAGCTCCACAAATGTCCCTGAGCTCACCATACTGGGGGTTCAAGTGGTTTTAAGAGGAGCACTCAGCACACTGAAAGAGCAGGCTCTGAACAGGCTGTTTTTTGAGATGATAGGCTCCAAAGAAGTTGCAGAAATGAGAATATTTTTAAAAATGCAGAATGCAGAAAAGGCGTAAACAACTTCATCAACAAATCACATGAATATTAAAATCCATCCTCATTTTTAAAGCAATTGCTGGTGAATCAAGTTGGTTATGTTCAGAGCAGGAGGCAAGGTGTTTTGTTTAATCAGGTTTTTAATTGGTTTATTAATTAGCTTCTACCAATGCAAAGAAGCTTTCTCTCTCTCTCCCTCTGAGATAGTGGTGCTGAAATCTAAATGAGCTCTGAATGGACCAAGCGTTGTGGTTATATTTTTTTCTTAATCTGATGGTGGTATTTGATGAGGTTGGCTAAGTTAGTTCTACAGAAGTATTGAAAAGAAGGGAATACCTTCAGAATATAGGGTGACTGTAGTATATTGTCAACTTTCATATGAAATTTCTGAGTTTTGCTCATTCTTACCAGATATGCCAAAATATGCCAAAAATAATTGTGCAGTGGCTGCATATTCAGTGCAAAGGCCAAATGAATTTTGACTGAAATAGGTCGAGTGCAAGGAGGGGATAGTATATGAAATCCAAGAGGAGATGTGTTATACAAGTATCACAGACTCTTGAATGAATATGTCTCCAAGCCTGTTTCAAGCATATATGTAAATAATGCAGAACCTTGTGCTGATATTTATACCACACAGAATCTTGACACCAGGAACAATTCTGCTTTAAGTAGTTTTGCAGGGCTTTTTCCTTCTTTAAAAAAATAAATAAATAAATAAATAATCATTGAAATAGAAGGTTTTGAGACATGTAAGCTTGACAACAAAGTTTCCAAAACTGAAGGCATAATGATTCATTTTTTTTCCACAGGTAAATACAGATTGCCAGCTTTAAAAGCATATATTGAGTACACCTGAAAACAATTTGCCCAGATAAAGCTTTTGGGACCTCACTTTTGGCTTCCTGCAAGAGGGAATTAAATGCCTAGAGCCGGATCCTGGACCCAGGAACTCTGCATATGATCTGTACAATTCAGGAAGAGTTTGAACTGGGAAAGGCATAGAGTTCCTAACTTCAACCCTCCTGGAGATCTCTAAGGTAAAATCTCAGCTCTCTCAATTTAAACCAGTGTCTGTGGTGCCCTCAAGCTGACAGCTGGCCTAGGGGCATCATGGCTCTTCCTTCTCTGGAGTTGTTTCACAGAGGGGTGCTTTCATATCTAGGCAGTATGCACAAGGACTGAATGAAGGAACTGGGGCTGTTTAGTCTGGGGAGGCTGAGGGGAGACCTAATAGCCCTCTTCCAATATCTGAAAGGTGCTTATAGTGAGAACGGGGCTGGTCTCTTCTCACTGGTGACAAGATGAGGGGAAATGGTCTCAAGTTGTGCCAAGGGAAGTTTAGGTTGGATATTAGGAAAAACTTCTTTACAGGAAGGGTTGTTAAGCACTGGAACAGGCTCCCCAGGGAGGTGGTTGAGTCACCATCCCTGGATGTGTTTAAAAACTGTTTGGATGTGGTGCTCAGAAACATGATTTAGCGGAGCATTGTTAAGAGTTAGGGTAGTATGGTTAGGTTGTGGTTGGACTCGATGATCTTTAAGGTCTTTTCCAACCTGAGCAATTTTATGGTTCTATGATTGGTCCACATCTTCCAAATGCTGGAAAGAAGATTCTCAAAGAAGATAACTAGAAAGAATGATGTTTTATCTCTTTATTTAAGTGTTAGTAGGTAAAGAGTTTACCCGAGATCAAGAAGACCGTGGTCAGGAGGAATCTGAGTTCTTAGCTTAACCTTCTCAGGAAGCTGACTTCAACATGTGATCCTAAAACTAGAACTCAATGTTCCCTTCTCCCAGTGCAGCAGAAGAGCAGTTCAACCATCAGGAGAGAGCTTATGGTACCAGTAAAATCTGCAGGGGTTGTGGTCGCACCTATTATCTGTCTGATCTGAACTTTTATGTCTTGTAAATGCAAAAATCTTGTGTGTTGTTAGAGATCTTGAAGTTACCCAGGCAAAATGGAAGTTTATCAAAGGAGCACAACTTGAGATGCAGTAACACTTTTGTCCCTAGCTTATGAGAAAGGGAATAAGAAGCACTACAAGGCATGAATATACAGCAGTAACTGTTGAGTATTGTTAAGGGGTCAGAGAGTTTAAGTCTCCCCCTCATAGCATTCCACTGAATAAGTTCAAGAGCTCTCTGCACAGCATATGGACATTTGTGATTCTTGTTCATCAGCATCAAACACTACCCAAGCCTCGTATGATGCCTGAACACCATGAAATACACTAAGGAGGAAGGTGCCTCATAGATAGGTACCAAATATTCAACACTGCATTATTCAAGTTTCTGAAGTTACAAGCCAGCTACAAGTCCCAGTCAGAATCAAGAACTAGCACTGTTTTCTTCAGCTGTGTCTGGAATAGGACTGTAAGAAATAATGGCTTCCATTTCCAGACACAAAATCTTTATTTAAATTCACTCTGTAACAATAAGTAGAAAGCTGTATGTATTTCAAATAACATCGTAATTTCTCTTGATCACAGTCTGACTCATTGTCTTGAGAAATGGGGGATATGTGCATTCACATCTCAAGAGGATGTGAAGCTGTTTTACCTAAGTGATTCAATGACATCAAGGAAGATGATAAGACAGAAGTTATCTCTTGATTTTAGAATCAAGAGAGATTTAAGAGTATGAGCTCCATGGAAAGAGTTGTATTCACAGTAGGAGAGAAGCACAGCCTCCAGGTCTTTATGTCTGACCTGAGCAGTTTTGTGTTTCTCTCCCTCTCTTTTTTTCTCGCTGAAGTCTCTATTCTGTGGAATTTGTAAAAAGAATAACATTTTTTGCCCTTGCCCATGGTTAAGCTATTGAAGAGGAGAAGAAAAAGAAGGGCTTGATCTGAGAAGTCAGAGAACTATAGAGTTGAATGCATCAGGTTTAATCAAAAGCCTACTGAAATCACAAGGCATCGTTCTACTGACTTCACAGTGCATGGGAGCAGACCGCATATGAAATAATGAGCCACCACTCATAGGGTAAATTCTCCCACCATTCTTTCTAGATTTTTTGCAGGATTTTATGAGCGACCCAGAAAGTCTAGAAAAGAATATCACTGTACAGCGAAAGATAAAACAGAAACACATTTCTAATTTGAGTATGGTTTAATTAGATGAAACCCAAGATATTATGGCAATGATTTAAAAGATACTCTGCATACTGGGGGGTGATTTACAAGTCCTTTGTTTACAAATGCAAATACAAGAAAAATGAAATAATATAAGAAAAGCTTTGTACCTATCCAGAAGCCTAAACAAGAAAAGTTATCCAAATTCAGATTAGAAACCAGGATACTGAGATAATCCTTAAATTTGAAAAATGTAATATTCTTAGAGGAGGGTAAAATTCGAAGATCTATTATTTACTAATGAGAATGGAATATTAAGCTGTTGAGAGCAGATTGGGAATGAAAGAGATCTTCGAAGTATGAAGGAAAGTATCTGTAGAAATAAATCAGGATTATTACATCTTACATTTCTTGTCTTATGATGCAAGAATTGGGTAATAATTTCCCAAAAGAAAGTTGCATATAATTAATAAGATGCTGTAGGAAGTTAAATTATATAGGGCCATAGTGGCTTTTTTCCTTGGAAAGTGATATTAATGGTATTTTTTGTGAAAGCTATATGGGATAGCTTCTTAATTTCATGAGCTCATTAATGAAAAAAAGAAAAAAGAGACTGGGGAACGATGAGAGAAAAAAAAAAAGACAGATTTTCCTCAGCAATTGAAGTTTTAGGTTCTCTGTTCCTGACTTAAATGGAAAAGATGTTCAGAATAAACAAGGGTGATTTATTAAAAAGGATTAAAGTTTAGTTTTGAAACTGAGGATACTAATGAAAGGTCATGACATCATTATGAATAATTCATTCTTAAGAGATCTGCCATTTCATCTGGCACAAAAAGCTCCATCGCCCAGCCAAGCCTCTCCCAAGTGTGCTCAACATATGTGACAACAGCTGAAAGTGTTTGTAAAAATAATTCTACAGAAAAGCTGACCTTTTGGTAAAGTGTTCAGCTACCACTGTTGTGATAGTGGGGCTTCATCAGTTGTCTTTCAGAGACTGAATAGCCAAAACATGTTATGAAAAAGAATATTCTCCTAGACTCAGATGTCTCAGTGCAGCTATCACCTGAGTTTCTATTTCAATAGCGTATTTCAATTACTGGGAAACTATATAGTGTGATACAAAGACTTTCTACCCACATTTTGGAGGGTTATAAGGTTAGTGCTGTACGATTAAAAAGAATTATGAGAAAAATTAACGTGAAGGTTGTTGCCAAAGGCAGATAAAATAGAGATGTGAAGACACCCTTGAGCTGTCTTCCTTAACTGTCCAGTGACAGTTCACTCTTGAGTGCTCAGAGAAGACTGAAAGGTCTCTGGCAGAGGCAGAAAAAGACTAAATGAAAGTAATTGGGAAAGAGAATGAACCGGAGCTCTGCTAAAAACAGTTATGTTCCAGAAAATTTCTACACAGACAGGTATCTGTTGGCTCCTGGTTTTCATCTCAATATAAGCATACAATACTGTGCCTCCTTGCTTCTTACTGCAATACAATGGCTGACTGTCAGCAGACAGCATTCCTTTTTTTGGCAGCATATGTTTTGCTTCAGTTGATTTTTCTGACTTGTAGCCTGCAAACACAGCTGTTGCTGATGTTCACAGTGGGATTATAAACTTACTTCCATTCCATTAAGCATGGTCTGTGACAACGTGCACACCATATCTTATTATACAAATACATGCAATCCATCAAACAGTTTTTAAAAGTAGAACTCTTCAAAGTTTGTACAACTGGCTTACAGACAGTGTTTGCTTTGTGGAATATGCATGGAAGCAAGTTAGCTCAAGACTTGAAAGCCACCACAAATCACATATGAATCAAAGCAGACATGGAAGTACCAAAAGAAATCAGTGCGCCTTTCTCCAAAACAGAGACAGGGATTACACTTGAAAGCAGAAATCAACCAACAGTATGTTGTGGGTTATGGTTTTGGATCTGAAGTATTGGAATGAATGTTCTTTGGGATAAGAGGGATTCAGCAATTTTTCATTATCTTCAATCTCCTGAAAAGACATCCAAGAGAAGAATAACACTCAGTAGCTAATTAGGCATCTGCATTTTAAAAAAAATGTCTTTGCTCTGGGTAATTTTTGTCATAGTATTGGTGCATATGAAGTGTGCCAGACAGCAAGGCCTGGAGATGGAAACTCTCTATTTGCAGCAAAAGCAGCTCAATTTGTATCTGTGCGGTTGTTTAGAGTTCCTCTCTTGCCAAAAATAAAGAAAGAAAAACACTAGATTCATTTTAAGCTAGGAAAGGTTCCTCTCGCTCACAACAAGTATGGCCTTAAAGACTTTTTCATTAAAGCAGCCGCAGTGTGAGGTGACACACGTATGTATTACTGTCTTTATCTGCTGTAAAGTAAGCTGGTGATGACATATTCTCCTCTGCCAGCTACTTCCCATACACATGATTTCCTAAAAGGCTGTTCCATTTAAAGTAACTAGTTCTCCTCCTTCCTAGATGAATCACCTAATTCATAAGTTGCAATCCCCAAAGGTTTCAGACCCAAACCCCTGAAATTTCACTATGTCTCCCAGATCAATGTGCACTTCAGCAATTTCTAACTGCAGATATTGCCAAGTCAGTATTGGTTTGTGGAGCAGGTTGTGGATGGCTCACTCACCACAGCCACCACTGCTGAGAACCTCAGTAGCACTAAAAGGACTGATCCTACACTCACATTACCCCAGCCTCAAAATACTCAAAATACAAAATTGTAAGCCTGACTTCTTCTGCTATATGGTTGCTGCCTTTCCCAGGGAATTCAGTGTAGAAGATCGTGCCTTAGAATTAACAGTAACATCTGTGATGGACATGGGGTGATGGGTTGATGGTTGGACTAGATGATCATAGTGGTCTTTGCCAACCCTTATGATTCTATGATTCTATGTAAGGGACAGAGATGCATGTATGTTTGTCTATGTTATGCTACAGAAACATAGGAATTATCACATACAGCATACAAATATTTTGACCAACATATGAAAGTTATATTTACATATTTAAGCAAGTGGAGAAATGTATCTAAAAATGAGGTTTAGAATTTGCTTGTGTCTGGAGAAGGTAAAATAATCTCTGGGTTAATTAGTATGCCCCAAAAGTCATTAGTACCACCTCCAATGAACTGTGAGAAAATCATAGATTTGTATGCCAAAGTTATTTAATGACTTCATTTAAGTAGCTGCAATGAGAAAAAGTTAGGGAAATTACTTACCAGATCAAAAGTTAAAACAGAAGCTTTATTCCCAGGAGGTAACACTAATCAAAGCCTGATAATTATCAGTTTGATTCTGCAAAGTCTTAATTGGCCCCAAGTCCAATGCTTTGCAGGATATACATAGTATCATGCAGAACCAAAATCCTCTTAGAAAGCAGGATTACCCAAAGTCTGGTTTTGCCAGCCTTGCTGCTGATTTCAGTGGCACTGCTTGTGAAGGAAGGTGGCAATGGGAATGAGCTATTTATGTCTGCTTGTTTTAGATAAGAGTGCATCTGAAAGAGATCCAGACCTCATTTCACATTAACACTGTTTGCACGTACCACAGAAACTGCACTAAAGATCATCTTTAGTAGGAAATCTCATCTTTATGATAAGTTCAAAGGTATCTTTCTGCAATTCACATTGTAGTTTTTTTATCTTTTTTTTTCTTTGCTAGAAGGCAATGTCAAAGACAGATCTACCTGTTAAAATATGCTAAGAAAAATGCAACTTGAATGAGGACTCATCTCTCTGACTGCAACAAGGATAGGACAACACATTGAAAACTACTGATGGCCCTATTTTCCTAATTCTTCAAAGTGACTGAAGGCCTTGTCAATGACATACTATTAAGCTTTGTCAATGGAAATTCATTTCTGGTATAGATTTCCTTGCTATCAGTCTCCAGGCATTAGGCTGCCTATAGGGAATTAAGATTCCTGCAGTCAAATTTGGCATCATTCCCAAACTTTGTCACATTAAAAATGGAGACTTGAACCCCATATTCATGTTGCAAGAAAATGCCTTCTGAAGAAATCAGTGTCCAGAGAAGGTGACATATTGCTCCCCATCTAGTTTGTTGTCATGGCTATATTGACATAAAGAAGAAAAAAAAAAAAAGCTTTAATTAGTATAGTTAGTATTTTAGACCATGTAGTCACTCAGGTGCTGGGGGGGTAAGTGGGGCTGCCACAGCATCTTGAGAGCAGCAATGAGGTTCACAAGCAGGTGCTGATGTTGGTGATCCCTGCAAGAAAGCTCTTTTGTACATTTTGTACATGTCTGTACAACAGTTCATTGTGGAGAAATCTTTAAGATGGAAGCACAGAGTACCAGAAATCATCTCTCCAAAAGAGCACAAAAAGGGAACAGGACTCACTCATCTCCCTGAGATCGATTGGGCCTCACTTTAAGGTCGCTGATTTCAATTAGTACATTAGAACTAATTTCTCGAATCTCCAAAGCATCTGAGCTGCTTTGCTGATTGTTGGCCCCCTCTCCCTTGACCACATTTTTTTCTGGCTGTGAGCCAGAGGGAACATTAAGCACCTGAATTTCCAAATTTAATTATAGTGTTTAAATAATGATACAGAGCATTGATTACATTTACATGCAATGGCAGAAACCAGCTTTAAGTATTTAACACCGAGGGCACTTCCTGCCTCATCGCTCTCTGTTTAATCACTTTCCTGTCAATTAGAAAAAATCCCGAAGAGGCTGGTCTGGTTTATATTGTTAGAGAAACTGAGTGCTCAAGGCACTACTGCAGCTTTTACTTAATGTTTTACACCTACAGAGAAATATTTGATTGAAACGAAGTAAATGGTGTATTTGAATACATTGCACACATACAACTCCCTCTGAGGTTGTTTAGGTACCAGTGCTGTCTGACCTGAGGTTCCTAGTACATTTATAACTCCTGTTGGCATACTGCTTTGTGTGCCTTGGCTGTGCTCATGTATGGGAAAGCAGAGAGGCCTTGTTTTGGGTTTGGCTATGGAGACAGCACACGCAAAAGACCAATTTGACTCTTCCACCTCAGAGTCCACAGCAAATGTCTCACTCAAATGGACATACCAGTGTTGCATTTTCTCTGTGTGTCAGTGGTGCCAGTGTCTGGGAGGAAGGGGAAGCTGAGACTAGGAGGAGAAGGCAGATGCAAATTTATTTGAATGTATTGCTTTCCCTTCTTGGGAATGAAATCACAGTGTTTCTAAACTAAGTGTCTTGACCAAACAGTCCCCTTCATGTTATCTGTGCCACATCCATTCAACTGTCCTAGGGGAGGCTCATTCTGCAGCTTCTTTGAACTGATTATGAGCAGCTTTGCATGAAGAACAGTTTCCTCTCAACAGCTCTTAACACTGATTCACAGCAATACTCCAGCAGCACTCAGCACCTTACTCAGCAGCCTTAAGCACTCGAGCTGCAAATTCCCACTGCTGACCAAGAAACATCCCGCTACTTGGTGCCCTAACTGGTCCCACCATCCCTGCCAGAAGGCAGGTCTCTTCTATTCCTTTGTGGTTGTTAAAAATGTCATAACCAGGCTTATGCAGCTCAGACAGCCCTGCATAAATCACAGAATCATAGAATCATTTAAATTGGAAGAGACCCTTGAAAGTCATTTAGTCCAACTCACCTGCAATTAGCAGTGACACCTACAGCTAGATCATGTTGCTCAGTGCCTTGTACATCCTCACCTTGAATGTCTCCAAGAATGGGTTGGAGGTATCCACCACCTCGCTGGGAAACCTATTACAGTGCTTCATCTCTGGAACACATGGAGAATGCTGTCCTTAGAGGGAATATGCCATAGACTGCTTAAGATCTTGTGTGGCTTTCTACGCACTTGCCATCACAATTCTACATAATTCTTTTGAAGATTAGTCTTAATGGTTACTAATATTTTCTTTTAATTTTAATAATGTCCCTTTTGATTTGGTGGTAGGAGGTGATGAGAATGTAGGGCTTCTGAGATCAAATCATGTCTCTTTTTGGACATTTTACTCACTTTGTGAAGGCAAGGAACTTTCTATCTGATGCAACTGCTTATTTTTCTGCAGCAAATGCCTTAGCAGACTCTCCCAAAAATATATTGGGATTGTTCAGTCTGGAGAAGAGGAAGGTGAGGGGAGACTTATTGTTCTCTACAACTCCCTGAAAGGATGTTGTAGTGAGGTGGGAGTCAACTCTTCTTCCTGGTTACACAGGATGAGAGGTAATGGCTTTAAGTTGTGCCAGTGAAGGTTCAGACTGGATATTAGGAAAAAATTATTCTCAGAAAGAATGGTGAGGCATTGGAAAAGGCTGTTCAGCAAAGTGGGGGAGGCACCATGGAGATGTTCAAGAAACATTTAGATGTGGTACTGAGACACATGGCTTATTGAGCACGGTAGGGATGGGTTGACAGTTGGACTAAATGATCTTAGTAGTCTTTTCCAACCTTAATGAATCTATGATATACAGTTTTATCAGTATGATGTAGGTTATTAAATTGCTCCTATGTTTTTTCTGCATTTTTATGTTGTCTGAAACACTATTTATTGGAATTACTCTTTTATCTCAGGGATAAAATAATTCTTCCTAGATCTTGCTTTTTGGCCATAACATCTTCATCATGGCTCTAGAATATGCCATGAAGACTAAGTGATGAAAGAATGTCTAAATTCCATACATCATATTACATTTTCTGACTCAAAAATACTTTCTTCTTGGTGTGGTATTTTCCTCCTGTTAACCTAAACTCCCATCCTCCTATTTATTGGATGATTGTTAGTTTTCATATCAGAAAGATATGGAGGCAGTAAATTGGCTTATGAGGTGATTTTCTCTATGTAGCTACTTGCATTTGCATAGGGATTTTTAATTTTCAAAAATAAATATTAGTAGAAAGATTATGGGGAAAACTATAATCTCAGTTTGTTTTGCAGCCCTCTTCACCTCCTGATGCACCTCCCTCCTGCAAATTAATTGTTTGTTAACCACAACTGTATATTGATGTTGTCATTCTTCTTAAACAATTACTCTGAGAATAAAAGAAGTGTAAAATGTTCCTGTTTCACTTGAGTGCATTCTATATTCACTTATCAGTTGGACATGAACAACCACACCAGGGAGAGTAACTGGAGAATCACTGTGAATGCCCACTCCTCTGCAGCATAGATTGATGGAGGGCTGTCATGAAGAGCTTGAGGTGTAAACAGACCTTTCATCTCAATAGAGCTTGAATGTTAAGATTAATGAAGGAAGAGGAAAACCCATTTCCCACTATGCTTCGGCATATTCACATCATTTGTAAATGCAATTACTGTAATGGAATGCTCCACTTGGGGTACTGTAATTTGCATGAGTAAGCAGTCTATATTTAGTTTAAAAACAGGCTGTTCATTGAGTTTAATATGAGGCTCAGATTTAAAGATGAAGACTACAGTTCAAGGCTAAAATTTGTGATTGTCCTTTTTTCTCTGAGTGTACTTGACATAAAATCACAGAATCTCTGAGGTAGGTAAAAACCTCTAAGATCATCTAGTCCAGCTGTCCACTTACCACTAAAATTGTTCACTAAAACATGTCCCTGTGTACTACATCTAAACATTTCTTGAACACTTCCAGAGACAATGACTCCACCACATCCCTGGGCAGCCTGTTCCAATGCCTAACTATTTCTGAGAAGTTCTTCCTAATATCCAATCTGAACTTTCCCTGGTACATCTTGAGGCCTTTTTCTCTTGTCCTACCCAAAACTGAACACAGTACTCATGGTGCAGCCTTGCCAGTGCTGAGTACAGGGAAATGACCACCTCCTTATCGTGCTGGCTGCACTGTTTCTTACACAAGTCAGGCCTTCTTGGCCACCTGGGCACGCTGCTGGCTCATACTGAGCTGAGTACTGACAAACAGCCTCAGAACCTTTTCCTCCAGACAGCTTCCCAGCCACTCTGCTCCAAGCCTGTAGGGTTGCATGGGATTGTTGTGACCAAGCTGGAGGACTTGACATTTGATCTTGTTGAACTTGTGGAGGCTCGCAATACTGAAAGGCCACTATAAAGTCTTCTCAGAGCCTTCATTTCTCTAGGCTGTAAAGCCCCAGCTCTCTCAGCTGGTCCTCATAGGAGAAGCCCTCTGCAGCCCTCTGATCACCTTCATGGCCCTCTTCTGGACTCATTCCAAATGTCTTTCCCTTTTTGGGGACCCCAGAACTGGATGCAATACTCCAGGTTGGGTTTCAAGAGAGCAGAGTTGAGGGGCAGAATCACCTCCCTCGATCTGCTGGTCACACTTCTCTTGATGCAGCTCATTATACAGTTGGCCTTCCAGGCTGTAAGCACATATTGCTGGCTCACATTGAATCTTTTATCAATCAACACTCCCACATCCTTCTCCTCAGGGCTATTCTTAAGCCATTCTCCACCCAACCTGTATCTGTGCTTGAGATTGCCTCGACCCAGAACCAGGAGAAATTCAGGTTGGATATTAGAGAAAACTTTCTTCACAGAAAGAGGTGTTGGTGAGGTATTGGAACAAACTGCAAGGGAGGTGGTGGTCACCATCCCTGGAGGTGTTCAAGAAACGTGGACATGTGGCAACTTAGGGATGCGGTTTAGTGGGCATTGTGATGATGGGTTCACAGCTGGAATCGAAGATCTTAGTAGTCCTTCCAACCTTAATGATTCTATGATTCCATGATTCCATATCCTCTACAGGAGAAATTTCCTCCTTTGGTTGGTTACAAAGATGGCAAGCAATTAAGGCAAAGACGGGATTTTATCCTCTTTCACTTTTAGGATTTATTTTCCTTATTATTTTTTAAATTACAAAACAACAACAACAACAACAACAAAAACCTGATTTGTTTCTAAATGCATGAAGACATTCATTGTTGATGTTATTTCAAATCCATTTTGTGGAGGTTTGCAAATTTAATATGAGGATATTTTTGTGGCCAGATAGTGCCCGTGGGTTTAACAGTGTAAATGATGACATGAATAGCTGGAGTGGCAGCACTACAACATGGAAAGACAGAATAAAAACAAAGGGCTATGGAAGCTGCGTTCATAAAACAAAATGAGGCAATAAACAAAAGGGAAGCATTCTCAGAAGTTGGTTATTTCATTTTTGATGACATCAGCTTCTAGAAAACAGCCAAAACATATAGACAACTGCAATCTTTTCCTACATAAAGTTTGTCAGATCATAAATATGAGTACTGCTACCCACTCTGGAGCTGTTGGTTGGTTTTATTTTAGGGACCTGGAAAAAAAATCCTTCCTGAAAAATATTTAAAATAGAAGCAATTTTGCTATGGCAGAAAACTTGCAATAAATTTTTGGTTTCTTAGGTATTTGGGGGAATCCCTGTGAATCTAGTGAATTTTGCTTTAGTTCAATAAGAAGAATCCCTTATCCAAGATAGGGAGAGACCTGAGGCTAGAGATGAAAGGAACTCCATTGTATGACTTTGATGTTAAGCACTGAAGTTTGTCAAAACATAAAATTCATAACTAGACAGGATTTTAATTCATTAACGACCATGATTAATCTTTGGATTGAGATCTAATGCTCATCAGGTTCTGATATGTGTTCAGAACAGTGGTTAAACAACATCTCATTTTTTCTGCTTTAAGTTGTACCACACAACCAAAACCAGAAAAAAATAAAACTCTCTTTGAACTGACTTCAATGTCTGTCAGGCTGAAAAGATTTGCAGACATGTGCTTGCAATGACTCCACAGTTCTTTTCCTGAGATTGTTTTGTGATTTTTTTTTTTTCATTTATAAGGCTCAAGCCACAGAGAAGGAAACTAGCTGGATATATTATTGCACAATATAATGACATAAAAGTATCTTTTATGGGCATTTTTGGTTTGTATTAACCCAAATTGTTCAGAATAGCAAAGAGTCTTCACAGGGCAACTTGAAGATGAATGGTTGATGATTGATAGGCAGCCTATCTGACTGCAGAGGCCATGCTGATGCCCAGTGCTAAGAGGAGTCATTCTGAGTTGCAGTTGCACAGCAAGCAGACATCCCTGTGGTCACAGAGTCATAGAATCGTGTGAGTTGGAAGGGACCTTTAAAGGTCATCTAGTCCAACTCCCTTGCAAGAAACAGGGACACCTACAGCTAAATCAGGTTGCTCAGCACCCCATCCAGCCTGACTTTGAATGTCTCCGAGGATGGGGCATCCACCATCTCTCCAGGACACAAACCATACTGTTTCACTTCAGACTATTTATATATTTTTTTTTATAATAGATTTAAAAATGTCCATATTAATATGTCCACTTAAATAAATTCTAAAACATGACGTGGCTAAAGTGTGCATGCTTTGGCTCTAATAATCACATAGCACAGAGAAACATTAATATTATTCTCTCTATGTATATGGTTTTACTCTTTTCCACTAAAGAAAACCCCATTTGACTATCTGATTGCACTCAGAATAATATTTACATGAGTTTTACAAAGACATGCAAAAGTAGTTTCAAAGAACAGCAACCTGTAGCTTTATGATTACACATTAGGCCTTTCAGACTTTGGATTACAAACAAACAAACAAACAAACAAATCTAAATCCACAGAAATTCTGTATTAAATGAAATTAAGACCAGAACAGTACACTATTTGCTATAATCCCTCAAGTACAAGCAATCGTAACATCATACATCTCAATTTGGATGAGTTTATTTTGTGTATTACAAAAAGAAGTTGTTGGGGTGAAACAGCAGATGCTCCAGTATGAGTAAATAATAGTGAAAGTCCATGTCTCCACATAGGAAAGAGAGTAGTTATTTGCCTAGTCCTTCACATCTCTCCTCAAATCTGCTACTGTCGATAAAAGAGGTTAGTATAGTGTAAGACTTGGTTCAATTATTCAGATGTAATAACAACAAGGATTTCATTTAGGTTAAATGTACTGTCAATCTGGTTAACCAGTTCAGATCATCGTATGGTAAGAAGGAATAGGTTTTCCAAGCCAGCCAAGACATTGTGGAAAATGAGATGAGTGGCAGGGCTGAATTTATTTAAGTTTAGTTTAGTGAACATGGTAGTGATAGATTGATGGTTGGATAGTTGATCTTAGTGATCTTTCCTACCTTAATTCATTCTATGATTCTATGCTCCTCCAGAGTGTCTTCCACTGTCATTTTCTGTTTTTTGTATGGAGATAATCTTCTGAATAAAGCACAGATTGTCACACTCTGGAAAATTGAATGTTGGCATTTTTGTCTGAAAAAAAAAGTCATGAATGCACATAAATTCTCTGACTATATGCCAATATATAATTTGATTGTAAAGGATTTGGCAAGGACAACCTAGCAAATACTATTTTTATTTATGCAAGCCCTTAAAATATTACACTGGCAAAGACATCATTTGTTCCAGGGAAAGATATGCTTTTTCTTTGGCATTAAAAGCAAAAAAAGTGCTCTGTAGGTCACTGAAAGTTCAGATGTCAGCTATGATCAGAATACCTTCTCTGTTCATTTGGTTTATAATGAAAGTCTTCTTCTCATTACATGTGCTGTTATGTGATGCCAGGAAAAGTCACAATATGAAGTGTACCACTATCTAGGATGTTGTCATGTACCTACACTACAGTCATAATCCACTCAGATCTTCAATTCAGCAGATCAAAGCCTGGAAGATTGTTGGGCTATCTTTTTCCTGAACTGCAATTAATGTATGGATAACACTAAAGAGATAATTAGCACTAACTCTACTTCATATTATACCTGCCCTGCAAATACAGTAAGAGGAGGTTGCTTGGAGCAGAGCCCAAAAGAGGAGGGCATTGAGAAAATTAGCAGAAACACTTCTCTTGGGAGCTTGAGGTTCATCTATGCTAATGTGCCCTTAGCCTCACTTGCACAGAGTCCTATGTGAACCTCTAATAACCTGTCACTGTGGAGCTTCTCTCCCTTTCCTCCCCTGACTTCCTCACTTGAGTTATTGAGGTGACACTTTCATCCCTGATGACACATCCATCCCTCCTCCGTGCTCAATTCCAGCCACACAGCTGATGGCAAGCACTGGAAACTGTTTATAACAAGTATCATCTTGCATGTTTTTTAAATTATGCCTGGAGGAGGCAGCAGGCCTGCTGTTAACCAAGTGATTAATGCACACCTTGAAGGACTGCAAATTTGGGTTCAGGCCTCTCCACAGCTGAGAACACGCTGTGCTATGTTCCTCATGGTCCTCACAACACAGATCCTGCATGGTCTTTCCTTGGGTCTGACTTAAGACACAGAGGCTTGCTGTTGCTAAGGGGAAGGAGAAACAGAGCTTGGTCCTTGTGTCTGTCATGGAGTCCATTGCATGAGATTGTTGATGAGGTAGCAGTGCTCTTGAGAGCAGTGATTTTCCTGTATTGACATCACCTGGAATGTGTGCAAGAGTAACCACTAAACAATGTAGAATTTAATCTTAATATCAGTTAATTAGCAAAAAAACACTCAAGCACAGAGGAAACCAATTTACCTTATGTGCTGCCTTGTGATTGAAAGGCAAGAAAAGGATAAATGTGTATTACATCATAAAAATGTCCTGATAAAATGCATGACTGTCATCAGAAGAATTTGATACATTTACAACCAAGTCTCCACTGTCCTTTTGTATCTGGTGTGATTTAATGATGATGGTAGCACCAATATGTTTCTACTGTTTTGAGCTGCTTAATTTGTCTTCCGTAATTCAGGCAAATCACAGGAGTTGAAAAGGGCTGAATGGGTAACCTTATTAGCAGAGAGATGTTCTTCAGGATGCAGACTGAATGACGAGTAAAGAAAAAAAATGACAACAAAATTAAAAAAAAAAAAGGATAAATCATTCAGGAGGAAATTCCTCTCTCAGTTCCTTACTCCTATATTTAAAAAGATAATTTATTTTAACCTAGGTTAGAATACACATTTTGATTAAGCTTAGTTTGATTTTTTGGTTTTCAGGTCAGTATTTTGTTGACAACATAACAAATGAACATTGCTTAACGGTGATTATTTGTCTTTATGGCATTTTACAGTCTTCCAAAAAAGAAAGCCTCCTGTTTCTGAAAATTACTATATCCAGTATGTCCAACTTGTAGTTTTTCCCCCCCTCTTAAAACATAGAGGGAGAGAGAAGCTTTATCTTGTGTTTCTGTCACTGGGGTAAAAACAAAGTGATCTCATTAAAATGTATGAAATTACCATGGCATAAAATTAATACAGGAGACGATTTGAGCCCATGCTTTGTTAATAGATCCTAGAGTATAAGAACTGTCTGTGTTACATCAAGAGATGCATTCATATAATTCAGGAAAGGATGGGGTCTAATGCACTCTGATTATTCCTTTATCAATTTTCACTGGCAGCACTACTCTATACTATTGAATAAGTTATTATGATTTGATTGATTTTTCTTTCCTCAGGCATGCATTTTAAATCTGAGGCAATTCCTGTAAAAGAAAGGAAAATGGTACGACAAAACATGAATCTCAGCCTTTCAAAGCCAAAAGTTATTTGGGTAATTCCCGTGGAAGAAAAATGCACAGCAATTTTTTCTTCCACACTTGGTACTCACAGACTGTGGTTCTTCTTCAGTATAGAGGGTTGGAATTTTCTTCAGATTGCCTTTGTTTTCTTTGATTTCAGCATGAGGTAGTCAAATACTATTAAAAATGATTAGACCCTCCTCTCAGTACTTATGAGTTCATTTGGGTACAGTTGAATATGAACATTTTAACTAAAACCCAAGACCAAAAATTTCAAAACCTGCATATTTTGAACTTGTGTTTTGATATTTCTCCATTGTTATCACCAAATTTCCTAGTGCTCTAAACTTTCTCTCCACCTGTGTCTCACTTCTGGTTTTAGTAGACATAAATAGAACTTTGACACTACTATAGGGCATTGACTTTTTGGCCTAACAAAATGAAGCTTGGAGGAAACAAATCAATTTACCATATAGCTTTTGAGATCTCTCTTTTTTTCAACTTGCTTAGTTTCATTTTGCTTCAAACTTTTGCATAGCTGAGAAAAAAAAATCTGATTTGGAATGCCATTAGAAGTTGTCTCAAACACATTTGAAGGCTGTAGAAGCTTTCATGATAGCTTCAGTCAGTTTTTGACTAAGTTTCTCTTTGGTCTGCATCTTTCCTCTTCTAGAAGGAGTCATTCGCTTTCAATGGCCTTCAATTCCATGCTCCATTTTTTAGCATAAGTAGTCTCTTTGGTCCCCTATCAATATTCCTTCCACTGCATGAAAAATCATTTCCTTCCTGACTTTCCACCACTCATAAGACTCAACAGATCCTGAAAAAAAAAAAAAAAAAAAAAAAATCTTTGGCATTTTATTAGGCTAGAATAGGCTCATAGAATCATAGAATCATAGAATCATAGAATTATGTAAAATCCTAAGTTGGAAGGGACTCATAAGGATCACTGAGTCCAACTCCTGGCTTCACACAGGACATCTCAAAAATCAGACCATATGTCTGAGGGCCTTGCCCAGGTGCTTCTTGAACTCCGGCAAGTTCACTGCCATAATAGATTACATAGAGTTATTTTATTGATTCCGCTTCTCTGACATAATGTCAAATTTTATATTGAAGAAATAGGAAGATAAGTTCCTTTGACTGTTTTTTTAATTATTATTATTTTATTTTTCTTTTCTTTAAGTCTTTATTCTACTTCAGGGTCATATTTCACCAAAAGATTTTGGAGTCCATTCGTATTTGGAGGTTGCATATACTCAGAATGGAAATATATTATTTACTTGACACTAGAGAGGCAAACACAGATATGCTGCATTTAATCAGGAATAAGCCTTTTTTCAGTGCCTACCCTTTATAAATAATCTTGCATATATCATTTCCCTCAAGACGAATGAGCTACTCTACCAATATTTAAGATAGTTAAGAATTACCCTACACAGTATAAATCATCCAGTTGCTGTAAGGGATGTCACCTTGTATGACAAAAATGGGAGCATAGGAAATTAGAAAAGAAATTAATGTCATGATCTGACATTCTTGCATAGAAGTTATATATTGTTTGCAACTCCAGTGCTTGATCTTTCCATTTACCTTTGGCTATGGTAAATTGGTTTATGAAGCATTTAGATGCATGTAATGAAAGATTATAGTAAATATTTAAATTAATCTGTCTACAGAGTGCATCCAGGATCAATATCAGGATGTGGATTTTTAGCATCTGGAGCTACATTTCTCACTAATAAGAGGCTTATTTTTTCATTTAATGGAACTCTTCTGAAAGGCGAGTGCCTGCCATCTCATCTGATCACAGTAAATGACCTTCCTCTTTAAAGATAACCTGAGCTTATCGGATTTAAACTCAAAATCCTCTCCTAACAGCTGATAAAAACTGAAGTTGCCAAAAACAGAGACTGCGGTGTGATAGCCAGTGACTGCACTCCATGTGTATGGTAGACAAGAATGTGCTCTGCCTGTGCTTTGAGCTGACCAAAACCCCCCGGCCATGTCAGGAAGAAGCAGGTCAGGCCCAGCGTTATGTTAGTATTACCATATGACTTTCCATGGCACCTGGCTGGGTCCTGGGGGCTCAGATCACAGGCATTGCTGTGAAGTTGCCATCATGCAAGCATGGTCATTTTCTGCATGCGTTATAAAACTACTGGGAATGTGTTTATGATTCCCCATCTGAAACGCTAAAGCTAAGTAATCTGGTGTTTGGGACTAAAATGCTGTTTCAAAACAAACCATTCTCTAAGATTTGCCTTTGTAATTGCAGGTTGCTTATTAAATGTGCAGGAGCTGCATTCCAGCGTGACGTATCACACAATCTGCCAGATGCTGTCCTTAGGAGAGAGGCAGATTTGCAACATACAGGAAAAGAGTTCATTTTCCAAAATAGCTTTGCTTTTCAATGCTTAGATACATTTAAATTAAAATGAAGCCAGCAAATGCCCATCAAGAACCAACTGAGTTAAAAGCTTGCATGTTTTCTCCCTAATTCCTTCGGTTGAACTGGTCTGGTTTGGTCTGCCGAGTAAGTCCATTTGTAACAGTATGTGATCTGATGTGGCTGCAAATGCCCAGGAGGCTGTTCTAGATGGGGAATTATTTTAAAATCAATATACCGTGTCCTTATCTATCTGAGGTCTGCTTGGATCTGTAGTTTAAAATAAATTAAGTCAATAGAATGTGCAGTATGGTTAATGCTAATGAGTCGGTTGATCTAATTATGTTAAAAAACAACTTTAATAATTAGAGAGCTTTTTGTTTTCTTTTGGTTTAAACCAGGAGTAGCAGCATTGCTACTGTGTTGCCTGTGCAAAATGTCTTCTCACAACACATTTACTGTTTTTCATGTCTGGTAATACAACTCGCAAAGTGTTAAAGAGAAGAAAATAAAAGCCCCATTGAAAAGCTGTGCCTATTGCTGATTTTCTGAATAAAGGCTTTGCCTTATCTGCCCTTCCTGTCAGATGGAAAGCAATACCCAGAACTTCTAAGCTCAGAAAAGTCATGGAGATATAAGCTAACACCCTGATCTATTTTTAAAAGGAGAGAGTGTTAAATATCATCCAGAAGGGTAAAGTCTACTATTGCAGTAAGCCTAAGCTGTTCATTGTCCCAAGTATTGCCCTGCATGGTGAAGTTCTTCCTAGCTACAACTTACCGTCCTATGATAATTAGAAAAGTGAATAAGTAGAAATCAAAAGCATAGTTTAAAATTTTAATAATGAGCAACTTGATGACCAGAAGACAACACCTTCATCAGCCACCTAGTGTCTTTCTGATATAGTTCACCACAGTACCCTTCAGGTCATCTACTTCTACCCCTTGCCATGAGCAGGGATACCTTCCACTAGACCATACTGCTGAAAGCCCCTTTCGACCTGGCCTTGAACACTTCCATGGTATGGGTATCCACCGCTCCTCTGAGCAGACTGTTCTGGTGCCTCATCATCCTCATATTAAATAATTTCTTCTTTACATCTAATCTAAATTTACCATCTTATGTAGTTTAAATCCATTACCCCTTGTCCTATCATTACACATCCTGATAAGGTGAATGGATTGGGAAAGGTAGCTCACTATGAAGCCTGGCTCAATGTTGAGTCAAAACCAACCTATAGGTGTAGAGATGATCTCACTTCAAAGTAAAGTCCTAGGAAGTCTCATCTAACATCGGTGTCCACCTTTTAGCAGGAGTCAAATTATTTAATCCAATACTCTAATCTTCCTTTAAAAAGAGTGTAAATTTATTAAAATAATTTAGCAAAGGTCATAGATAAGTGCTTGTGGCACAGCTACGGTTTGCAGCATGGTTTTTCAGTTTGGTTGTTAGGGATGATTTCTTCTCAAAAGAAGTGGTGAGGCTTTGGAACAGACTGCCCATGGAGGTGGTGGAGGCATCATCCCTGGACCTGTTCAAGAAAAGGATGGGTGTGGAACTGAGTGAGTGACATGGTCTAGAGAGGTCACAGGCATGGGTTGATTGTTGGAGTCTATGACCTTACTGGTCTTTCCAATCATAATGATCCTATGGTTTTATGATTACAGTCATTAAATGCTACAAATGTAACAAAATAAAGATATAAATTGTACACCCCAAGCAGAGTATTAATGGCTACACTAATTCTATATAGGGAACGTTGGTGGCATACCTCATAGGTTTTTCAGCGAGAAGAGCATTAGGTAAATACTAAATACCTCAAGAGCAGAGAGTGTTAAATATTGACCCTCGTTTGTGCTTATCAGACCATTTGCTTTGCTGTCAAGGGGCATGGAAATTGCATGCTTCATGGCTGAGAGCAATAGTCAGCTGCTAACACAGCTCCACAAGAGCTGACTTATCTTTTTGATGTGGCCAAGTACTGCACATCAGCAAGACCTCCAGCACCTTATCAGTGATTTGAACAACAGACCCATCAGTGAGTCTCACTGCTTTCACATAGATTTTGATCCAGAGTGCTATTCTTATCTATACAATACATATAAAAAATATTCCAACCTTTTAGTAGATCAAGATGCATAATGGAACAGCTGCAATATATGATGTATTGTTTAGTTTTTAATACTTTGGAAGCAAAAGTAAAGGTTAGGAGCTGATCGCTGAAGGAATTACGTGCTTTGAAAAATGTTTTCTACATATCACATTTGCTGCTTGTAGGATGGATGGATGTATATTTTCCCTGAAATTGAATGTGCAGTGATATATTTCTACATTTCAGTCAAATGGAGATGTCTAGCCTGCCATTATACACGATTAGAAATTTATATTTACTGCTCTGGTAGTATTCTTAATAACACCACTGCTATCAGCCTGATTCTTAACTCCATGAGGGAAACTCATAACTAATGTTGTGGCTAATTATTTTCAGTGATGCTGAATGCAATAAAACGGCACACATCTAAATTGAAGATTTTCTACTCATAAAAGTACATAGTGGTTTTTTGTTGTTGTTGTTTTAGTTTGGTGGTTTTTTTTTTGTTTTGGTTTGTTTCGTTTCGAAATCAGGAAATCACTCATGCTTAACCTATATAACATAATTAGGTATGTGATGGACAGCGTCCACAATGTCTTTTCTCAACAACTGCTTTACTCACTTATCTTTAGAAAACATGTCTTGCTAATAGGGAAGAAAGAAACACCTGTTTCCTCCTTCAATGGCAATTTAGATGTAATTGATTCATACTACTTGTCATTTTCATTGCAGCGTAGTAAGTAAAGAAACATACACTGGACGTATATTTTCTGAGTTTATATTTGACCATGATACTCTCAAAATTGCAGACACAGTTTGAACTATCCAACAGAACATGCTTCATATTCCTTCTGCAAACAAGCCTGGTCTGCACTATACAGGGTGCTACACCCAAAGACAGCTGAGTCAGCTCAAAACAGAATTAACAGTCTTATTCATTGCCTTGAAAGTTTTCAGTTTACATTGATTATATTGATTGATCACTAGAAGACCAACTTTTGACTCAGTCTGATAATGAACTAAAAGAGGGGAGATTTTGATTAGATATTAGGCCGAAATTTTTGACTCATATGGTAGTGAGGCACTGGAACATGTTGACCAGGGAAGTTGTGAATGCCCCATTCCTGGAAGTGTTCAAAGGAGTTGGAACTGGATGGGCTTTGAGATTCCTTCCAACTCCTGCCATTCTATGATTCTTCCCCTCCGCTCTTGCTGACACCTCATGGAAGCTACAAACATTGGTCCCCTGTCCACTCAGACAAGCCACTAATGGTGTTTGTTAAAGCATAACCTGCCCTCCTGCATCCATCCATGTTAAGTCAAGAGAAGGCCAGAGTCTTCACATGTTACCATGCAAAAGAAAATCAGGAAATAAGAGGCACAGCCTGAAAAAAAAAAAAAATCAAACCTGCAAACATCTTTTATTTGCTCTGAATTTACTCACTTTCCTGCTTGCCAAGTAAAGCTTGTTAGTGGATGCATTCAAAACGTCAAACTCTTTGGCCTGGATCCACCTCTTAGCTTTCACATACAGCTGATTTCTTTCAGGCTGGTTTGGGGGCTCTTTCTGTAATTAGATGATTAGTCTCCTAAAGCAGGTTTCCCTGAATGGCAGTTTGTTCCCCTGATCATTTTACACCAAACGTAGCTAAGTGATGTCAATTTTCAAGAGATAGATGAAATTAATTCTCCCTCGGTACCTGACCTACTGCAAATGAATCAGCATTGTGCAGATCAATGCGATTAAAATCATTTGAATTTCCAATTTTAAAAAATATTGAAGGTGAGAGAGAAGAACCACATAAACTTAGAAAGAACATTTTTACTTGAAATTACGATGATGCAGAAATGATATATTTTGTGTAAGTCACCTATTCTCGTAGAGTGGCTCATTTCCTGTACTTCCCAACAAAAATATTTCCAGTTCCTATCTGTTCTCAGCACAAAAGAGTTATCTTGATAGTACTTATACTGTGGGGCTTTCTTTGCACAAGTGGATGCAGCATTCATTTATTAGACTTTAAAATATTTCTGTCTACCGGCTGGATGCAAGATGAAAGCACATGGATATTACTTATTCTTAGTCAACTAATACAAGGTATATGATTTACACATAAAAAGGGCAACATCTGGTGCAATCCTTGTGCTGGGAGTAGTGGAAACTGCACAAGGTATCCCCTTTATCCTATCAGCCTAATTTCACTAAACTGATTTTAATGAAGCACAGAAATGTAACTGCCTATTTAACTTCTCATTCTGAAAACATATTGTAATTAACTGCCTGAGCAGCTGTACAGTATGCTAGGAGATGACTTTAAATGATGTGAGTCTATGGATTTTACTTGTTTCAAAATTATTTGCGATATTGGAAAGTTAGATCTGATTGCCTTTTATGGCAGTGTCTAAAGCCTAAATGAGTTCTGACACCTGAAGGAAGAAGTCCTGGAGACTTAACATCATATTCTGCAAAATGCATTTGGGAACTTGATCACTCTGACCTAACCTTAACAGTTATTTCAACCCCTCCAGTTATTGTTACACATTTGATCCTCAAATGTTGTATAAATTGATACTATAAAAGCTGGCATAAAGCAGATACTCCCTGTGTAAACTAATATCTACGTTGTCACAAGGAACCAAGATACTACTGATTACTTTTATCCTTGACTAAACAGCAATGCTTCATTAACAGCCTGTAAAAACGTGCACTAGTAGAAACTATTATAATACTTTATTAGATGGGAGCAAATGGAGTCACTCAGGCAGACAGCTACAGTCTATAAAGCAAGGATGGGGCAACATTTTAAAGAATACATTAAAAATATTAGTGAGAATGTTTTAAAATATCTTTTAACGAGGTGACTTAATACAAGGTGATTGGTATGTTTTTTTCATAAAAATTATGGAATAGAGTTAATCACGGTGAATTATCATTAAATTCAACCAAAAGTTTACTTAAACACTTCTGTATCTCATTTAAATTCATTCCAGTAATTAAAAGGAGTGTATAAACAGAAGAGAGACCATTGGTTTATATGAGCAGATAATGATAGGACAAGGGAGAATGGTTTAAGACTGATATTAGGAGGAAATTTTTTACACAAAGGGCGGTGAGGCAGTGGCACAGGCTGCCCAGAAAAGCTGTGGATGCCCCATCCCTGGAGGTGTTCGAGGCCAGGCTGGATGGGGGCTGGAAGTCGATGATCTTTAAGGTCTCTTCCAACCCAAGCCATTCTATGACTCTGTACCTGTTCTTTTCAAGTCATTTATGTCAATAAAATGAGATATGAACAGAGGAAGTCTTTAAAGTTATGCACCAACCAATTCAAAATCCACTCTTACTGAACTCTTGCTGCAAAACAGTGGCAGTAGGTTACCATGCAAAACAAATACTCAATAAGAAAATATATCCTAAATTTTATTACCTATTTCTGATATCAGACTTCAGCTGCTGCCTTTAATAGTCTCCATCACTCTTCCAACAAAACCTTTGGGAACATACATTAAATTTTGAAATTGAATTTAGTTCAGTGTTTTGGGAAAGCTATATGTTACTTTAGGCTTTCTCTAGGAATGGATTTGATGTGATCTTTCAGGTTACCACAGGCATGTGCTTTGCTTGCCCACTGAGTCTGATAAAGGCAGAAAAACTGAGTTGGGGATGTCAAGAATGTGCTTCCAAGAGTGTGATCAGTCAGAGGCTATGGGAGCTCCAAGAAGGAGCATGAGAGAGACCAAACTAGTAAAACATTTTATTCATGTTTAAGATGTAAGCCTGCATCTCTCTGGGGGCTAATCCAATCCAAAGAGTGTCAATGAGGTGTGCAGATCTTAGTGATTCTGGTATAGGAGCAAACAAGATTTAAGACTTGCCCACAAATATTTTTTGCTTCTGTCTAAAAACAGGACATTCTCATAACAAAGATTTACAAATAGTCTTCATAATCACATACATTGGTTAGATTTCATTTGCAAAAATCGCTTGAGTCATCTTGTTTAAGAACATAGGGTCCTGTGTACAAAAATCATTTTTCACAAACTAGTTTTATATTGTTCTGTCTAGAAGTTCTGGGCCTTATTAGTGTAATTACTTGTACTTCAGAGAGCACCAGAGAGATCTGACAACAGTTGTTCTTTGGATGGAAAAATGGTTTTCTACTTGAAGAGCTGCTTCAGGGACATTAAAATAGAAAGTGGAAATGCCACAGCACAAAACATTCAAATTGTCATTGTGACATAGCTGAGGAGGGAAACATATTGCATCCACATTGGTACTAAGTACTAAGTATCAGCATAAATATTTGTCTATTCCAGCTATAGAGTATAAGCAAGATTGAGACACAGAAGTGCCTAATAGTACCAAAGCTTTTGTTCTCAGAATGTGAATTTTCATATTTGTGCTGTTATGAATCTGTATTAATTCTTTACTTTGAAGTACATTTGTCTTCATCATTCAGAGTATCCCTTTTCACTAGCACTGGAAATTCAGTCAGAAACATGCTGTATTCATTCTACAGATTATGATCTGAACTACCCTCTTGGGTGAGAAATGCAAAATACATTTATTCTGCTTTAATTAGACCTCTAGCAAATCTTTCGCAAATGACAGTTTCAAGTAGAAGATGGGAAAGCTATTTCCTTTAGTTTCTCTCAACCACATTAGCAGGATGACAGAAGGAGCTGGGAGTTAATAGGAAACATTAACCAAAATTTGTCCTTGTAGCGGCTAGCAGTTCAGCTGTTGTTTCATATTTCTTCTGTGGCATCACGCACACTTACAGGGTTTAACATTTGTCCAAGGCCTTCAGAGAGCACACACCATGGTAATAAGATGAACTGCTTTAAAAAGATTGCCTTAATACCATCAGGGCTGACACAGCGTTGATGTCAGTGGAGGTAAGGGAGAGTGCTGAACTCCTCACCTCCATTCCTATCACGGGGAGGATGAAAAATGCCCTGATACTGCCAGCATTGCAAGCTGTCTCCAGCTGCCCACAAACAGCAATTAAAAGCAAAAGGAAGGGAGGGCCAGGGCCCCACATCCAGAGTGCACAAGTTTTGGGTGGTACGAGGGAGGAACAGAAATGGGGGGTACTGGGCAAGGAGAAAAATGGGCACTGAAATCTCACCCTTGCTCTTTTCCAGGAAACATAGATATGCCTATCAGATTAAAAGTACAGTTATGCTTTCCAGGGATGTAGGCATATCCTGAGATGATTAAACTGCCCTGAACCACTGCAGTGGTCCTTTATAAACCTCAAAGGTATGTTGATCTCCTACATCACTTACTGGCCACTAACAGGTTGGAGAAATGCACTATTTCTCAATCTCTTTGTCCTAAAAATAAGACACTAGCTGATGGGAAAAGCAGGGACTAAGACACCACTGAGATATAATTAATTCCCAGGCCTGCTCTTTGGCTGCCCTGTGACTTTGCATGCGTCACTGTACTTTATCCTCTTTCTCTTGGATGCTTCATCTGTTCAGTGCAAATCTTTCAGGGCAGGAGCACCTACTTAAATTGGTTTGTCTAACTCTCAGTATGACCCAGTTCCCCAAGTGCAACTTCAGTGCATGAATGGTAGGAAAGAGACCAGCTGGCTGCAGAGTATAAAAGGCTTGTGCTCTGCATTGTTTCGCCTTTCCAAATTGTGCAAATTTACCAATATCAAACGAAAGAATCCAAAGGCAAAAGAGAAGTGCATGATGAGGAGGAAGAAGGGAAAAAATCACATACTAAGGCTCATGATAAATTACATGGTAATTCATCATCTGGCTTCCTTGAGATAAAAAGCCAATATAGAGAAATCAAGAGCAATTATGTCCCAGTTTATGAAATGTCTTAGGCTACGCTCAAGCCTCTGCTTTTGATTCTATGTATTTTGCACTTGGCATGTTTTGTCTCTTCTGTGAATAATGGAGTCTATCATCATTATTAGTTATTATCTTCATTATGGTATTTATTATACTCTTGAAGGTAAAAGATACAGCTGAAAAGTGACCAGACTGCAGCTGTAGAATATAGTGCATTTTAAGGAGTTCTTTCATGTGCCTGGTGAAGATATAATTGGTATCAGAGGACAAAGAAGAAACTTAAAAATCCAATCTGGAATGTTTTTTTTTTTTTTTTTGTTAAACAACAGCTGTAGAAAATTCCTACTGGAGCGAAATGAAATAGAGAACACTCTTACTGGGTGCCTCAGACCAAACAGAGTGCATTTCCCAAAGCCTCATGATGATATTCAGCATAGCTGGGTGGAATATTGCCAAACTGATGTGCACCATAGCAAAGATCAGTCTAATTCATGACAGGGACCTTTTGGGGGCTTAAAAAAAGATACATAAAGCAATCTCTGTAGACCTGAGAATATGAGACAGCTGTTGTAAAACTGTAGGCTTCTTTTAAGTGTTAGGGTAAGGTAAAGTATATGCCATATAGCAATAAGGTGATTATGTTGTGTGAGATCGTACAGTATGCTTAGGACAAACAGGGCATCAGGCCCACCAACATGGGTTTGCAAAAAGCAAATGGTGCCTGACCAACCTCATTCTTTCTATGATCGAGTGGCCTGCCTTGTGGGAAATGTTGATGTAGTCTACCTGGACCTAAGCAAAATCTTTGACACTGTCTCCCACGGTATTCTCCTGGAGAAGCTGGAAGCCTGTGGCTTGGACAGGTACACTCTTTGTGTGGTAAAGAACTGGCTAGAGAGCTGGGCCCAAAAAATGGTGGTGAATGGAGTTAAATCCAGCTGGTGACTGGTCATGAGTTGCCAGGGGTTGGTAATGGGGCCTGTCCTGTTCAATATCTTTATTGATGGCCTGGATGAGGGCACTGAATGCTGCCTCAGTAAGTTTGCAGATCGCACCAAGTTGGAAGGAAGTGTCAATCTGCCAGGACATGGGCTTGGGGCAGAGTGGTGGGAAGACTGTGTGAAAAAAAACAGACTTAGGGGTGTTGGTTGGTTCTCAGCTGAACACAAGCCAGCAGTGTGCCCAGGTGTCCAAGAAAGCCAGTGGCATCCAGGCTTGTATCAGCAGTAGTGCAAACAGCAGGAGCAGCGAAGTGATCGCCCCTCTGAACTGAGCTCTGATGAGGCCGCATCTCCAGTACTGTGTTCCAATTTGGGCACCTCCCTAAAAGATAGAAATTGAGGCCCCGGAGCATGTCCAGAGAAGGGCAATAAAGTTGTGAAGGGTCTGGAGCACAAGACTTATGAGGAGCAGCTGAGGGAACCAGGATTGTTCAGTCTGGAGATGGGGAGGCTCAAGGGAGACCTTAACTCTCTACAGCTCCCTGAAAGGAGACTGGGGAGAAGTGGAAGTTGATGTCTTCTCCCACGTAACTAGCAATAGGACTAGAGGGAATGGCCTCAAGTTGAGCCAGAAGGAGTTCAGACTGCATATTAGGAAAAATTTCTTCTCTGTAAGAGTGGTCAGGCACTGGAACAGACTGCCCAGGGAGGTGATGAAGTCACTGTCCCTTGGGGGTGTTCAAGAAACATGTAGATGTTGCACTAACAGACATGGTTTAGTGGGGAAATACTTGTTGGACTAGATGATCTTGGAGGTTTTTCCAACCTTGGTGATTCTATGATAGGAATAAACACAACAAATAACTTGGAGAGGCAACAGCAGAAAATGGATTCTGCCTTAACAGAAAGAGCAAATGACTGTAGAATATTAATTTAGCCTAAGAGTACTTCTGTCCCAGTCTTCTTCCCAAACTGGTGGGGGTGTCAGCTCCATTTTTTGCTGAGCTTATAGGATAAATATGAGAGGCAAGAGGACCAGAAAAATGCAAGAAGCACACAGCATTGGTAAAGGTGATAAGACCACTGTGTTCAGGAGAAAAAACACCCTGCTCACACAGGAATTCCTGCAGACAGGAATTTCAGGGAGAGATTTCAGAGTGATATTTCAGAGGACCTTCATAATAGAATAGCTTCAGAGCTGTCTATGGGGCATTCCTGCCCAGCACAAGGGGCAAGTTCAAAGAAGGCAAGGAGGAGCTTGCATGAAAGCAGAAAGCAAGCAGAAGGCAATGCTAAGCCCAACTAAGAAATGGAAGCTGCAGAGTGTGAGTAAGAAGAGAACAAAAAAAAGTAGGTTGTGGTCTATTTTAAAGTGAAACCAACTAATCTTTGCTGGCTGTGATGTTGTAAACAGTCTAAGTAGTAGGAAGAGATAACTGATCTTATGAGCAGCAGTATTTTGAGAGAAGAGAGGAAAGGGATGATGTCCTAGTCATGACGAAGAGGCAGACTAGTGATGTATCTTTGACGATGAAGCCGAGGGAAGGGCAAGATGGCAGAAAGAGGGCTCAGATTCAGGGCCATGCTGAGACTGCACACTCACAGAAGAGAGATACAAGAGACGGGCCAAGATGTTGGCAGGAGGTTGATTACAGTATAATATTTGTGAACTGCCCAGTACAGGATTTATGGTCAAAGCAGCAGCCAGGACAGATTTCCTGTTGGCTGCTCTTTTTGATGGTTTTATAATACATACTGCTGGAGGCCTGCTGCTAACCAGCTGATGCATCTCTTGCTAGCCATAGGTGGGCCGATGGCTCATCACAGCCAGCAAATGCAACTGTATTGATTTAAAGATGTATGAGTCTCCTGCTAGAAAATCGTTGTATTCAGTGGCTTCCTCATTGCATTTAATCATGGGAGTAGGTTTTCCATTATATTCAAATGACATTTTTTCCTTTGCAAGGAGATAGATGGAAAAGCACATAACAAATGCATTGAGAGAAGCACTTTTAAACAAGTTGGCACAATGGAAGCAAACTTTAGGGATAAGAAATATCAGTTGGCAGGTCCTTTTCACACAGGAGTGTGCACTGCAAAATCTTCCAGATGCTACACCACTACTTACAGTATTGTCTGCTTTTACACTGTCTTTCAGCAAGGTTTACTAGCCCAAACAGAAACTCAGCCTACCTTTCTCAGAGTAGAGGCAAGTTGTGGTTTCTCTGTTCTTCTCCTGGTATTGTATATCATGAGCTCCTATTTGTGTACCCCATAAGGGTATACTGTGTGTCCCTGAAGCACAATGGCATATGATAGTGACTCAAGTAAGAGGGATTAAACTCCTGCTGATTGTTTATTGTCTTGTTCACCACTATAAGTTTGTACATCTGCGGTCTTTCAGCCTATATGCATGATAGGGGACTCCTACAATATTGTATAATCAGATGGGAGTTCTCCAGGCTCTGGGAATTAGGTACTGGTTCCTGAGTCTGAAAAGCAAGGGACCTCAAATGGGACATGGGCATCAACTTCATATGAATGGATGACAGCAGAGTTGTGCAATGTTTGTATTTATACAAACAGGGAATTTTGAGACTGATCAAAATTTCTTGTAGACAATAGACTTTAGAGGGTATTAAGAGAACTGCTGTTTTGAAACACTGAGCTGATGGTATCCAAATTCTGAAGATCATCATTTAAAATTCAATGTTAATTTTCATGTCTTCAGTCTCTCCTTCACTGCAATTACATGGAACTGAATTGTGCCTCACAGTTAGTTCTGCAATAAGGTCTTAAGAGACACCTAGATCTTAGGATATTATCAAAACACACTTAGCATTCCCCTGTATTTTCATTAATGTTGTAACCGTGCCTTCCTACCCTGACCAATTGCATCCATTAGCGCTGACACAGAAACAGTTGATCTGACAGAAGGGCCCTTGCCTGTCTTCAATATTTTTTTCTAACATTTCTAGATCTTATTTTAAGTTCGAAAGATAATTATTTGAATCCATCCTTTCTTAGCCCATTGTTATTACTTCTTTTTACCTTTAAGTGTAGGTGTAATCATAGCAAAGAACCTCAGACACAGTCAAATAGGTTTACTCTTCTACCTCTGATCCTCCAAAGCAGTAATTGGATTCTTGTATAAAACTAGTGAAAATAGCATTTTCTGTTTTCCAGATCTTCACAACTATATATCGATTGCTGTCTCTAATGAATCCTCTTTGAAGCAGGTAAGGTCTGTTACATCTATTTAACCAACAGATAAACAAGCCTCAGGGTCCCTCATGGAGTCCGAATGACATACCAGTATTGATATTTGTATTAAATCCCCTCTTTCATGTCAAACTCTTATAGAAGATTTCATTCTACTTTACCACGCTTGGACGTGGATTTTGCAGTGCATGACTTTTACTACCCTCAGTTTTAGTTTACCACATTGCAGCAGAGTGCAGACACTACACAAGATAGGGCATGCACAAGCATAGTCTTCCTTTTATCCACCCATGATGTTATGGAGGTGTCAGCCAAATGCTACTGGAAAGGTTTCCTGGCCCCTGCTGGCTCTTAAAGTGTGCCAGATATAATCTGCATAATTACACAGGCCATAAAGCGTATAAGACAGCCTTCAGATGATGTAAGTCAAGGCAGTCATCTCTCCTTGCATCCTCACACACTGAGACACCAAGCAGCCAAGTCCCCACTTCTCCATTTGACCTTCCACACCTCCTCCAATTTAATAATTTTCATTTACTGACATTGTAGTGGAAGTCTGCTACAGGCCACCCAACCAGGATGAAGAGGTGGACAAGACGCTTTATAGACAGTTGGGTGAGGTCTCGAGGTCTCTCCCCATTGTTCTTATGGGGGACTTCAACTTCCCAGACATCTGCTGAATTTATAATACAGCGGATAGGGAACAGTCCCGGAGGTTCCTGGAATGTGTAGGAGATAACTTCCTGACACAGCTGGTGAAGGAGCCTACAAGGGGCAGAAAAATCCTGGACCTGATGCTTGTTAACAGAGAAGGTCTTGTGGGGATGTAAAGGTTGGAGGCATAGTGGTCTGGGGCATAGTGATCATGAGATGCTAGATTTCTTTATTCTTGTTGAACCACAGATGGAAGTCAGCAGAACTGCCACCTTGGACCTCTGGAGGGCAGACTTTATCCTCTAGAGGACCGTGGTTGAGCGAGTCCCTTGGGAGGTAGTTTTGGAGGGCATGGGAGCCTACGAAGGCTGGGAATACTTTAAGGAAGTAATTCTAAAGGTGCAGGAGCTGACCATTCCTAAGTCATGGAAGATGAGCCGATGGGCAAGGAGGCCGGACTGGCTGAACAGAGACCTTTGGCTGGAACTCAAGAGCAAAAGGAAAGTTTATGGTCTTTGGAAGAGTGGGCAAGCCTCTTAAGACTATTACAGGTACACAGTGAAGCTGTGCAGGGAGAAAATTAGAAAAGCCAAAGCCCAGCTAGAACTGAACTTGGCCACTAAGGTAAAGGTTAACAATAAATTTTTCTATAAAAACACGAGCAGTAAGAGGAGGGCTAGGGAGAATCTCCATCGCTTTTTGGACTCCGAGGGCAACAAGATAAGCAAGGATCAGGATTAGGCTGAGGTACTTAATGCCCTCTTTGCCTCAGACTTTAATAGTAAGACTCCCTGGGCACACAGCCCCTTGCACTGGTAGATAGGGATGGAGAACAAGTTTCCACTATACAGCCAAAATTCCTGTTATCAATGTCTGCATAACTCGCATTTCATTCTGGTACTTAGGCCACTTCCATTCCTATGGCTTTCTGAATGATACCCTTAGACAATTCTGAGATGAAAATAGTACTTGACTTTTTTCTTAGAAACTATTTATTTCGGCATATCCTTGCTTTTTCTGTAGAGGCTGTTAACATCTACTTCTAAATATTAGTTTCCAACCCAGAGACGTTTTTCCACTTAAATCCTCATGGTCTACTGCTGCTGTTATTATTTAATTTCATCTCTAGTCACTTCACTAATGATCATCAGGTTATTCATCTTAAATAATAATTTTGTGTCTTGTCAAGGGAACATGTCAAAAAAAAAATCATTGATTTACTCAGAGTATCTCAGGTCTTATGAAAGAAGAATTCAGATTATCTGGGGAAAATATCTTGAACAAAGTATTGTAGCTTATTAATTCATTTTACTGTATATCCATGACTTCAAAATTTATTTTTTTTTACTACTTAGCTATAACTAGCACCAACTTAACAGGGTTTTGGCAGACCCATCAATTTGGCATAACTGATGGTCATTTTCCTTTTCTTTTCTTACCCACTTAAATAAATGTCCAATTGTCTTATCTGACCATAAAATCAAGAGATATGCAGAGAAACTGTGTGGAGGAAACACACTGATCATGATGCCTCAGGTCAGATATTTTTCCCTACTCCATTGAAATCCAATGGGATGATGAACAGGAGATTGTGAATTCAGATATCACGGTCCTATCCCTAAAAACACCTCTTTCACAAGATTTGGCAGTTCAGACTGGGTTGGTTTAAAAGCTTGCCAACCCAAAATGTCTTTGTCAGATTACTGATTGGGTGATTTCACTATTGCCAGTAAGTGCAAACTACCATCAATCTCAGTTTACATTAAAGCATCCAGCTATAAGCTGTGCAGGCTGATGACTCAGATTCACAATTGTCTCTGATTTAGCTCCAACAGATGAAGAGTTTATCTTCCAGGCTGGTAACCTCTTCAACTGCTGCAGGTAAATCCAATGTGAAGCAGTTTGAATTGCTCTTCTTTCCTCAATTACCCAGCTATCAGTTCACAAGGAGCTATGAGAGTCATGCTGCAAATCTCTGCTGTCCAGTTCAGAGGTGCAAATCTTATCAGAAAAGAAAGTTAGTTTGGATAGTTTTCTGCTATTCCAGTCATCTCCTCAAGCAGTGACAATATATTATTATTAAGGATTTTATCAGATTATTGTAATCCAAGGCCTATGAAAGAAATATGCCAGGAAATACATCCACAGTGTTAATCTTCAAGGAAAAAGTCTATTTACTGTTTCAGCATTTCTACTGGCAGTTACATCAATCACATGCTGGGAGATGTAGAGCTCTACAGTTGAACTGCACCTCATGGAGTAAGCTTTGGTGTGAGCTCGGAGACTTATGTCTGCTGCTGAGTGATGGGATTAGCTCATAGCTAAGCTCAGAGAGTGGATAAGGACTGTAGCAGCTGAAATGTGAAATGTCAGGTGCCATAGTTTGGCTGACAGGAGCAGAGCAAAGAACATGGTGAAGTATGCTGACTGCTTTCAATGGCAAATAAATGTTTCTGGACCTTGAGGCCTAGTGGCACACATCAGCCCACAGCCATGATAGTTAGTCATGGCAGTGCCCAAAACAAGATAGCTGTAAACGTGCCACCCTGGGGAATGATCTCTGTACCAGTTGTCAGATTGCATGAAATGTCTGCTGGAGAGTGCACAAGTTGGAACAGGACAAAGTCTTAAAGGGAAATAGTGTAGTGATTTGTCAGCACACAGAACTACATCCCCATTCCAAGGAGCATGCTGGAAATTACTGGGAGAGAAGCAGCCCTGGTGTGCAGATGGATGGAGAACTGGAACTGGTAGGGCAGGAGTGGAGATGGAAAAGTCTTTGGTTGGGCAACCCACATTATGTGGTTCAGAGAGTCGCTAATAGGGTTTGCTACCCTACCTACACAAGTAGGGCATACCAGAGAATATCTAGTCCACTATGTAATGGAGGAGTCACAGCACAGAGAAGACCAAAAAGCATGGACTGCTGATGTGCTACTCAGTGTCCACACATCCAGGCTGGATGAGGCAGCCCCATAGATCCCAGTTCTAGGTGTGGGGCTAGAAACTGTTGACTGCAAAGCACCCTTGGAGCATGAGGTTTGCAAAGTATGTCCTCTACAAATCCACATTCATCCACTTTGCTGAGCTGTAGCAGTCAGATATATAAGGAAATATCTACTAGGTTTTGACTGAATTTCACTCAAAATATCATGTCTTATCCACTAAGCCATCTCATCTACCTGGTCTAGTACCAGATCTGGAGGTTGGTGGCCCTGCCTATGGCAGAAGGGTTGGAACTTGGTAACCCTTGGGGTCCCTTCCAACCGAAGCCGTCCTATGATTCTATGATTCTATGATCTTTGTATAAGTTAATCCATTTAATAAATTCTGTTTCTCCTGAGAAAAACAGGAGGTGGTATTTCGTCAATCATGTGTCACATGTGACTTTCAAAAATGGTCTTGAAGGCAGAGGTTTTTTATTCCACCTGGTTAAAGTTGTCATTGAGTAGAAGCTAGCATGACTACATTCTTTGTGTAAGCATTATACCAAAGAGTAACTTCTTTTGAAGGTAATGAGAGAAGAGGAGAATCACTCTTCAGTGAGGATGGATTTTTACAAAATGCCAATATTAGTGTATTTATGGATGCAAAAATCATATACATGCAGATATCTTTATGGCAAGTACCTTTTTTTTCTGACAGTGACAATGAACAACTTCATCTTTCAAGTGACAAATGACTTTTATTTGGCAGAGTTGATTAAATTTATTTTGTGGTTAGAAAAAGAAGTTGTGCTACAATTCACTGATACAGAAACAATTAAAATAGATTGGTTTTGCTGATGCGATTCTAGACATGAAATAATTATCCCTTTATGAAATCACATCTGTAAAAAGATAATTGATTTGAACGAGTACAATTTTTCACAGAGACATGAGTGAATACAGCACCTATTCTACCTCTACAATATTTTCCTATAGTCTTTAAAAACCTAACACTTAATAGTGGCTGTTTTACCATTTGCTTATTTTTATTTTATGTGTACATTTCCCTCACGCATATATATTTAGACATAAAAATGTTTCTTGTCAGAAAAACAAGAAAATAGCTTGGAACGTGGTGGAGGAATGCCTAAATGACACAGTAGTTTTTCAACCTTCTGTTAAATTTTCATGCTTCCACGTGCTGTCCCAAGGAGTTCATACAACATGAAGTGACTTTTATGTTTTCCAATATTAAGCCTCCCATTTCTTTTGCCTATTGGATGCTCTGACTGGAAAGCAGGATTCTGCACAATGGCACATGCCCTGTCAACTCCTGAAAGCATTTTGACTTGGAGAAACAGGACAACACTGGTACCCAGAAGTGTAAGATGAAGAGAAATAATGCCAGACAAAGGCCACAGGTGCCATAGTAGAATTTCAAGGTGTGACAAGGGAAAACAGTTAAAGGAATTTATAGTATAAAACGTAGAGAACAGATTTGGCAATAAACAATAAAAGAATATGCTAAAATAATGTCAGTAAGAGAGGAAATGTAAGTATGCTATTTGGAAGTGACCGGTGATGTTAAATTGTCAGGTCAATTAGTGGAATAATTTATATAGGGTGGTAATAATTGGAACAACTGAGGAGGTAGGCTGGTTTGTACTTGTCTATCATGAGTAATTGAGAGTTTCCATTGCTGTAGCTGTGTGAAAGGCAAAGGTGTTCCTAAGATGCATGAGAAGAGACTTTTCCAATGCATACAGTGAAATAGAAATGTTACATTGGTCATTATTCCCAGGGGCTTCATCTTCAGTACACTGAGACAGTGATGTTGCACAATTAAGAACACAAAGTGGGCATGGAACAAAAATAGCCAACAGTGTTGATGGGCAGCTGTGCAAGAGGAAGCTGGATGCAAAGGACTTGCTCAATCTGTCATAACATAAATGGAGAAAGATGTGATGGCCTTTTATTAAAAGTTACTTCCTCCTCTCAATTTCTTTAACGGAAACTAGATTAATAAAGGATAAGTAACCTAGACATGGATACATTTAAATAGTAAATTTTCTGAGCACTGAAACCCTGGGACCCTCAGCAAACACAGAAAAGGAATGTAGTTTAGAGACAGATTTCAATCAGTTGATCACAGGGATAAGAAAATGTGGGTACATATAACAAAAGGAGGCAGAGTCTGATGATCATTCTAGAGCAGCATTCTAGGTGAAGTTTAACAGCACAGCCTCATCTTCCATGGTACCAAAGAAGAACAAAGCATTACTCATGACTTCGTGCTTATTTTTGAGTGATCTGAAAAATACACAGCAATTAAATACTGGACTGCATTTAGCAAGCACTGCACACTACTGTAGTTAATTTACAGGAACTGCTTTTGATGATACAACACTGTGCTGCTAGCAGAAAAAAAAAATCATCATAAAGCAAACTGAAAATGCAGCATTAGATAAAGTGAATTTAAGATGAAAATAATAACATAAATGCTGCTGTCCCAATTTTATTTTTCATAACAGAAAGTTGGCCATGGTTTCTATTAACTAACAGAAAAACCATAAAATGTAAAACTTAAAAGTGAGTTCACTATATTATGCTCTGTATTTATTCTGGTTGTACGTTGCATTGATTTTGTTTTATCTACTGCTTTGAAGTCTGTACCATTTCCATGATGCTCTGCTTTTTGAAAACAGTCCCTTATTAACACAGAGGAGGGAAGCTTTGACCAGCACCTTAGGACTGAGTTTTTACAGTCTATGAATATATGCTTGCCACAGATTTTGGTGGTTCATCAGTGCCTATTATCAAAAACAGTTTAGCAAAAGAGTAACTCAAGAAAAAAGATATAAGTTTGGATGTAATTAACCAGGAAGGTCATTCTTTCTATTCTCTAAACACAGATTCCAGTAACCTAGCAAGTTATTAATGGAGCCAGTGCACTGATGATCAAAGGAGGAGCTTGAAAGAAGTAAAGATTTTCAATGCAATGCTGTTTTTCTGGCCGCAGGCCTCCTACCAACATAGTTATTTCTTCTGATTAAGTGCAAAGCCAGGTTAAAGCAATGAATTTTTCATGGAAGAATATGTTTTCAATTTTGGATATATAATGAAAGTAAGTTGCATATGGTATTACTTAACAGGTTGGAACAGAGACTTAGTTTGGTTGAATTATTGCAACTACATAGATACTCTTTTATAATGATCTCATTTAAGTCAGTTCTAACTGGCCTACATGCCAATAATATTCAATGCTTCATTTCCATGATTTACTTGAAATTTTTTTATTTATAACTGCCCCACAGCATTTTGCTGTCTACTGCTGTGCAGTCGGTGCACAGGACAGGAAACACACACTCTTCTAATGCTGCTGTTTTTCAATAGAGAAGCCCTAGAAGAGATTACACAGAGACAGAAGGAATTGCCAGAAAGTTCACATTTTGACTGAAAGAAATGAAGGCATGTATATCTATTCTCAAAGGAGCAGCTCTCCATGACATTGAACGCTATCTCAGATCCAGAAATCTCACTTACTCCATAAACCCCTTTGGCTTTCAGTCTTGAACAGTCTCAGAGCCAGAGCCAGTAACATTTCATAAGGGGGTAAATCTAAAGGAGAGAAAAGCTAAGGATGATTAGGTGCTGCTCAGAGAACACACACAGCAAAAGCATAAATAATCTCTATGGAAAAGGAATATATAAAGTGATCTCTCTATAGAAGAACAGGAATAGTGGTCTACATTAGCAGTAAAAGGAAGACCAAAGAAATTGTTGATCGGCTACTCAGTGGAAAGGGAAAACTGCTGATGGGCAGTGGTAAGAAAGTCAAAAGGTGGAGTTATTTTTCCTTCTAAATGAAGTGAATATTTAATGCCAACGAGAAAGAGCAGGAGGCAGGTACGTGAACCAGAATCATAGAATCATAGAATAGCTTGGGTTGGAAGTCCACCAACTCCAGATCCGGTACCAGACCAGGTTGCCCAGGCCTCCATCCAACCTGGCCTTGAACACCCCCAGGGAATGCATTGGCCCTTCGATGTCACTGATTAGCTATGGGTGCTGGTGCCATTTTAGAGGCCCATCTCACTTCCAGCTGTGGGTGCAGAAAGATGCAGTACTCCTCACACCCCATGCTCAGGCATCCCAAATGGTATTCTATGTTAAAAATACTCATTCGTGACATTGATATTCTCAAAGATTGGCCATATACGGTTAACCTCCCTAAAAGGATCCCTAAAAAACTATCTGAAAAAAACTCAGATCTGTTGGTAGTGAGCTGGGAAAATTTCTAAAGGACAGATTGACTGTCAGCAGACTGGGAAGGTGAAAAGCAGAAGGGAAATGAAGACCTGTAAGCTTGGCCTATATCCGCAGTGAAGTTCTGGATAAAATCAATAGAGCAGACATATGTAAGAATCTGGAAGATAACACAAAACTGAATAACAAATAGCATAGCAATGCGCCAAAAATCTAATCGTGACTGCACCTAGCTTATTTCCTTTCACTAGACACAAGTTCATATGACAACAAAGAATTTCTGGATTTCATGCAGTTAACTTGGCACAATTTTTGACACTAGTATCCATGATGCTATTTTGTAAATGAGATAAAACAGTCTGGATAAAATTATCTTTTGTAGGTGCAGAACTAATGGTACTCCCTGCTGTGTTTCATACTAGTATTGTTTCTACTGTTGATGACCAGGGCTGTTATCAATAGATCTTTGCCAGTTTGAGAATATGCATTGGGTGAGGTGCCATCTTTCTGCCTGCTCCTAGCTTGAACAGTGAGTCTTCAATGAATTTGCAAATCTGAGAAGGCCCCACTGAGTCTCCTTGAGAACAAGGTCAAAATCACAGACAATCTTGACATTGTCTGACGCACACAGGGTGAAATTCAATACAAAAGCATGCAAGGCAGGAAGAACCAACTGCACAAACACAAAATATGGACTAACTCCCCAGGCAGCAGCGATTCAGAAACAGGGAAGGGGCAAGCAGTGAGTCATGAGCTGGAGACGAGTCAAGAATGTCCTGACGTTTGAAAAAGCAAACAATCTTGATATGCTCGAGAAGCAGCATACAGCCTAGGGAAGATAAGAAGCTGCATACCTAGCTGGAGACATTAATTATTGTTTGCAACCATATAAAGGTTTTACTGATGTAGTAGACAGAGCAGGTCCCATAGAAGACGTGATCATAGATGAACTGTTTGCCCAGGGCAATGTTAAGCATGTCAGGAGGCCATCAGCAGCCCTGTGAAAACAAGGTAAGGGAGATGTAGGTTGAATATCAGGTACATAGTGTCCTTTGCCAGAACTGGAATGTGCACTTTTCTAGATAACATAGAATAACATGGGATTGTTTTGACCAGTTAGGCTATATGCCCAGAGACGTGAGGGCACTGAGGGAACCTCATTACCCCAGCCAGAGACACAAGTCCCTGTCAGGCTGTCTAGGAGAGCCTTGGTCCCATGAGCCGGGGCTGTGGCCCAGTTGTGAGTGTGTTTGTAGATGTGTGCTCGATCACAGAGTGGCTTAGGTTGCAGGGGACCTTAAGGATCATTGTGGGCAGGGTTGCCATCCACCCTGGCTGCCCAGGATCCCATTCAACCTGGTCTTCAACACCTCCAGAAATGGGGCATCCACAGCTTTTCTGGGCAGCCTGTGCTCTCCAAGTAAAGAATTTCTTCCTAACATCTCACCTAAATGTTCCCTCTTTTAGTTTAAAGGCATTCCCCCTTGTCCTACCATTGTTATACCATGTGAAAAGTCACTCCCCTTCCTGCTTGTAAGCTCTCTTCAATCATACCTTTGGCCACTGATAGACTGGACATTGGACAAAAACACTAGCTTCCTGCAAGGAGCTTTCACAGAAAATGAGATGATAGAAAAATAATCACGCAAAGAGCGCAGACTGAATCCTCCTGATAGGAAATATTCCTAATGCTGTCTGGTTTCAGACTTACTCTGCTTCATGAGGCAGGATGCTTCCTTTGCCAAAAGCATTTTGAGAGCCACGATAAATGACTACAGTAAATTAAAGAAGGAGTCTCTGAAGTTTAAAGGAAGCAATTTGCAGAACCATATTTTATGTATATCAAGCACTTTTCAAAATCAGTGACAACCATCTAAAGCAGGCAGTTTAGGCATTTTATAACTCACTACCAGCTGCAATGTATTTCTTAGCTCCAAAACAAACTGATATGGAAATAGCATTTGATGCATCTTTATATCCTATCAGTTTAATTTCTGAAGAAGCCTATTATTTAAGCTCCATTTTCTAAATATGAACGAACAACATAACACGATAACCGGTGGGCCCCAGCAAAAAATATATTGAAGGAAATCTATGTTTGTTTGTTTTGTTTTGTTTGTTTGTTTGTTTGTTTTGTATAGGACTGGAAAGGTATCTCAGAAGATGTAGTAAATGCTGGGGCAGCAGATCTCAATCCCAACGTACATCTATATAAATATCATCTCTGCAAGAAAACTGAATGCTCAAACCGCACAGCAGACCAAGAAAGTGTAACATGCACCCCTGTGTCAGCACTTGTATTTCTTTTGGTCACTTCCAGGCTGCTCCCACTCAATGAGTGGGACTCCCTGCAAGAAATGCCTGCCCTGTTTCATCTCCTAGTCAGGGAGCCTTCCCCTCCCCAGCTTGTATTTGGTGGGAGGCAGCAGAGACCAATTCCTACCCCATGGTCATACAGCTCTGAATGGATCTCTTATGAACCATCCTAAAAATGACTAAACGCCACAGATGGAGAAAAATCAGGTGGGCTGGTAGTGAGGCTGAGGATGGGTCAGAGCTGAAATGAAAAGAGAAGCATACAAAATCAGCAGTACATCATATCCTTTGGAAATACCTGCCTTCAAATCAGGGATATGACAGCCATGTGAACTTGGGCTGTTTTTACGTAAGTGGATTGCCCAATGCAACGTAGGAAATGTGTTGCAGAGCAAGGGTGAACATAGCAGAGCAGAGGCCCTCCAAAAATCTATTAAAAAAGGCCCTTCTTAATTTTGCTGATGGCTTATTTTCAATATTCTGCTGCAGATGAAGCCAGAAACAACACACAGGGTACCAAGCTGCAGGAAATTTATCTTTTTAGTGATGCCTGGCAGCAAGTTAGAATAAGTCAAAGCTCCTCCTCTATTTTCACCCTCCCAGCAGAGAAGAATGGTGGAAATACCAAACAAGACACAAACACACTAAAAATTGAGATTTTTAATACATCAGTACACTTTTAGTAAGCCCAGATGTTATTAATAGCATCAATTCAGGCATTTATTTTCCTCACACTAAAACTAGAGTTTTAATCCCCTATTGATTTAAGCTGAAGTGCGGGACACGCTGCAATTTATGTGATTGATTCATGTACCTTGAGGGAATCAAGTCATCTGTAAACCAATTTTTTTTCTTCCCTTAGAGGTCCCTGTTAGATAAATGGCTCTGTAAGGAAAATATGTTCTTTACATTAAGGTCAAGAGGTCAAATACTCTGCAAGCAAAAGCAGGCGGCACTTCAGTGAAGTCCAAATGGAATATTCAGCCTGAAAAACACATTTTCCTAATTTATGAGAAGGTAACTTGGATTCAAGAAAAACATTTTTTGGAAAATCTGAGAACTTACATAATTCCATAGAGAACATACATTTGGCATAACCAGAAAATTATATTTCTCTATTTATATGCACTTTACATGCATCGAAAGCATATTATTGCTCAACTCCAGTCCAATGCCCAATTCAAATAGTCAGGATGTGCTCTGATTTATAGACAGAGCCAAGTATTTCCCTTATTAGAACTGCTTGTCTTTACTTGGGCATAAAATTACAAACTGAAACATCCCAGTTACTTCATGAAAGGAAGCCTGGATACCTGTACAGAAGCCACAGATAAATCACCTTAGGAAGAAAGACTGAAGAAGACAGTCCTGGAAGTCTCTGCTGGATGTGCTGATGATTGATGTCTCCTTAAGCATTCTCTTTAAAAGATTTATGTCAAAGTTTCTCTGGCCTCTTCACAAAGTTTCTGCCCATTCAGCCTAGTGGGGGAATGTGTGATAACATAGGAGGGTGAAACTTGAAAGCATTTCTGGCTCATTTGAAATATCAGCAATCATGATTGGGTGATAGAAAACAAAGTTTTTTAGATATTGTTATTGATGTAAATCTATATGATGCTATCTCAGGCAGCAACAATATCATTTGATTTTTCTTCTACATTTGTCTTGCAGGGACTAAGTGCCTTGGGGGAGGGAAAGAAACAACAACTCACAGAATTCAAACATACATTTATTTATATGCTGAATGACAGCACTATGGAGTTGAGGATATATTACTACATATGAGCTTTCTGATCTACAGCATAGAATCATAGAATCATAGAATCGTTTGAGTTGGAAGGGACCTTTAAGGCTCCCTCTACAATGATCAGGGACACCTACAGCTAGAGCAGGTTGCTGAGAAAACCATCCAGCCTGACGTTGAGTGTCTCCAAGGATGGGGCTTCCACCATCTCTCTGGGTAACTCTTGGCATTCAAAGCCAAAAGATAAGTAATCTGTTCAAGTGTTTGATCTGTTCGTGTAAAAAGCAAATTAATATTTTCTTTTTTGTTTGTTTGTTTCATGGTGACATTCAGTCTTTACCCACACGGCTAAGTTGGGAGGAATCCACAGTGGCCAACATACATTCCTCTTCAGGCTGATCTGAACAAGGAGTGCCAGTGTTTCTTGTTCACACGTGGTTGAAGCGGTTCATGTTGAGCTGGCTGCTGTGTAAGTATTGCAGAAAACCTGGTAGGAGCATAACAGAGCTGTCTGCTTCCTTTTCAGCAGAGACATCACAGCACTGCTTGTCCCATGTCTACTTCCATCATCCTTAGCTTGTAAAAACTGTATATCAGCTCTCAAACCAATGTGCTATTCACACTCAGATGGGTGACTACCAATCCCAGAAGGCTGGCCTGGTACCATCTTGCTACCAATATGCCACCTCCAATGGACAATGCATGCTGTAATGTTGGAGACATCTCTCTGCATCCCGTATGTAAAGGCTACTGTAAGTAAAAGATTTTTATGATGACTTTTTTTCCCCTTTTCCTTTTTTAGGTATTATTGATGACCAAGGTAAAAAGATTCAAGACTCCCTGGTGCACACTATCTTGCCAAAAGAATAAATTGTAAGGAAATTATTACACCTCTGTAAAACAAGGTAAATGAATCATTTCTTCACCTTTCCCTCAAAGAATGGCTTTCACTCATTACACCGTTACAAAGCTCTCCTGTTACATTTAGCTCAGATAAAACTATGGAGAGCATGGACTCTCCTTTCACTGAAGTCCTGGTCATTGAGCCAATAAGTGGAGATGGGTGATGCAGCATTTGGAAAAGCGCTTCTGTTTTCAAAACTGTGATGAGTCACTGGAATGAACCTGAGTATTTAGTTCAGCTCCCTCCTTATTGTGCTAAATAAGTCTTCATTTTCATCCATTCCTGTGTAGCTGCATCTCAGCTGGATCTAATAGTACCAACAATCTAAAGTGAAAATTGCTTCTGGTGTCTCACAATATTTCATGCATAAAGCAGCCCTCACAGGCAGAAGATGCAACTGCTCATCCTGTGCAGAACAGTGAAGTTACTGAGGTGTCAGGAAACAGATGGACTTAAATTTAATGTGGTTTTCCAGTTTCCAAACAGTGCCAGTCCATGATCCTTTGTATAATGGCCCAAGAACACAAGACTGCACCAGCATGGGAGGGCACTAAGGAAAAACGCTACAGTATTTCCAGCCTAGTTCACCAGAGATGAGAGAGAGAACTCATTTAATATTAAAATTATTTGAAAACACAGAAACAAACACATCGTGTCTGAAAATTCTGTGCAGTGAGGATGGAGGTGTCAGGTTTTGCACAGTGGGCTGCAGTGTATGCACACTGCTTCTTTGCCAGTCAGAAATACAGGAAAAAAAAGGTTTATTGTCTACTGCCTGGAAGAGTTTACTGTATCTTTCAGAGAAACAAGAAGCTCTATTTAAGGGTAGCACTGCAGAAGCTGAAGATTTATTTCTATTTGCTCCTTGAGGGAGGTGAGGATTGTATTTTGCATTTTAAAACATATTTGTAGAAGGTGCCAGACACCACCATAAACACCAACCCTCTGTTCACCTGTCTATAAAGCATCCTGGGCTTGAATCCTGGGCATAAAGCATAAAGCATTCTGGACCCCATGCCTGAAGCACCACTCCTCCTTGACTCCCATCCCTGAGGACCGGCAGTGGGAGGGCTGCAGGACATCACCTCCTCCAGCACCAGGAGCCCTCAGTGTTGCTCAGCAATGTACATCTCACTGTGAGATACAACCACTGCCAGCTGCTCTTTGTTAACACATGTATTTGTATCACATTTAAACTCCTTCGGATTGGTCACAGCCCTGCCTTAAACTTATGCAAAGTTTATCCTAGCTGATCCTATGGGAAAATAATCAGAACTCTGTAAAACAACACCTCAGAGTGACAACTTAGGTATGAACTTAAAGGTAAAGCATCAATCCAGCGATGTTCACTGTGACTGTGAAGAAAGAAGAAAGACTTCAGCAAGGTCTGCAGTGATAAAGCAAGGGGAAATGGTTTCAAATTTAAATGGAAGATTTAGACTGAATATAAGAAAAAAGTTCTTAACAGTAGGGGTGGTGAGGCACTGGAACAGGCTGCCCAGAGAGGTGCTGGATGCCCCATCCCTGGAGACATCCAAGGTCAGGCTGGATGGGGCTTTAAGCAACCTCATCGAGCTATAAGTGTCCCTGTTCAGTGCAGGGGAGTTGTTCCAGATGTCCTTTAAAGGTCCCTTCCAACTCAAATGATTTTATGATTGTGCAATAGTTGTGCCTGAGTGGTTACAGTGATGGAGTAGAAATCCATTGAGGTCCTGTGCAGGTTTGAATACTGCTGACGGTGAAGTGATTGATTTTAAGGGGAATGACTTAGAACTAAACAAAGGGTGATTCAGGTTAGAAGTTAGGAAAAAATTCTTTACTCAGAGAGTATGATGAAATGGCACAGGCTGCCCAGAGAAGCTATGGATGGCCCATCTCTGGAGGTGTTCAAAGCCAGGTTGGGTGGCAATCCTGTCCATGGCAGGAAGACAGACTTTGTTGATCTTTAAAGTCCATTCCAACCTAAGCCATTCTATGATTCTATCATTTTATAATGCTGCTGATGTCCTTTTCTGTTTTGTTTTCTCATTTTGGGATGGGCACAGTTGTCTTTGTGCAGCTTTACATGGCAGGTTGTAGGAGATGATGTAGTCAGCAAGTTATTTTTAAGCTGAGTTCTTGATAGAGACAGAAGCAAACAAGTGCTTGACAGAAAACCAACATCAGGATGGATATTAGGAAATAATTCTTCTCAGAAAGAATGGTAAGATATTGGAACAGGCTGCCCAGGGAAGTGGTGTAGTTGTCATCCCTGGAGGTGCTCAAGAAAAGGATGGATGTTGCACTAAGGGACACGGCTTAGTGGGCATGGTGCTGGTGGGTTGATGGTTGGACTAGATGATCTTGGAGGTCTTTTCCAACCTTACTGAGTCTATGATTTTATGAACAGGCACATATTTGCTGTGTCCTACAAAACTTTATTTATGGAAATGATTCAGAACTTCCACTTTCCTGTATTTTGCTGGTAGCATGGCTACAAATCATCTCCAGCTCCAGAAGTGCACCCCTGTCACAAAGGAAGTGTAAGAACTAATTTTGAGCCATCAGAAATGTTTTCAGGCTGTCAAACAAGAGTTGTGTGTCACTGTGAGGGTGAAATAGAGGAAGGGACCTGAGAGCACTTGACAAAAAATTAAAGGCCAGCAGAAGCACATTGCTAATTCATAGAAATCCTGCAGCCAAGCTTCAGAACAGCACTGGTACAAAGTAATAGGTTACAAACCCTTGATTCCTTTAAAAACACAAACGCCAATCATCTCAAGTTTGTTATTTACTGCCTGCCTACTGAGCTGCCTTCCAGTTTGAACACTGAAAAAGAAATTTCCCTGGACAACAGATCAACAGTGATTAAAATTTAAAGTTCAATTCACTGCTTTAACCCTATGCTCTCCTGTCTTCTGTGAAAGGAAAAATAGGTGTTTCACCTAAAATTTGACAAAAGAGTGGACTCAATCTTTGCAAAATTAAACTAAAAAATTAAATAATAATAAAAAAGAAGAGAGAACTTGTGTGATTAAAGCCAGGTGGGACAGTGCCCTGAGCAGCCTGATCTGATGGGTGGCAGCCCTGCCCATGGCAGGAGTCAGAACTGGATGATCTTTGAGGTCCCTTCCAACTCAACCCACCTTAAGATCTTATGACTGGGAGGGGAGGGAGGAGAGAAGCTTTATCATTAGTATCCACGGCTTTACTTGGAGGGTTTCACATAGGGAAAAGCAAGAGCCAAAATATTTATGGGGAAAAATCCACGCGGAATCTTTTTGGAATCCATGCTGTGTCACTCCAGCGCTGTGCATTTATTACATGAAAATAGAAGCAGCCAACCCAGAACGCTCCATTTTCTGATTAAAAAGAGGAAAGAAGAGGGGAGGGAATTGTTATCACTGTATTTGCAGCATGGCATGCTGACAATTTATTTTTTTTTTTTAACTTACTTTTACAAGCGCACCATTAATAATTCATGCTGCTCCTAAATGGCAGGGCAGCCGCTATTGCTTTGTCGCATCTCACAATGGCTGAGTGACAACAGTGGCTCTGACTCCGGGCAGCTATCTCTGACTGTGCCTGAGAGACACATCGCCGTCCTTCCTTTGCCATTCAATCTGACACGGCTGTGACAAATGCCGCCGTGCCCTGTCATTCCCTTCACCCTCTGATAACAGAAATCTGCCACTTTTCGATCTGTGGTCTGCACTCTTGTCCCCCAGAGAAGAAGCTGTATGCTAATGATATGCAGGTTTGCTTCTGGTTGCTTTTCCCCTGTTACGTATTTGGATTGATTGTGCTTCAAAGAGCACAGTGTTTAAGTGCTGCTGGGGACCAGCACCCAGCTGCATCCTGTATGGTAATGATGTCCACAGGGGCTGAGGGATAAAATAAAGGCTGTCATTTTTAGCTAGGAGACAAAGAACAGACGGTGAAAGACCACAGCTGGAAAGTGTCTGTTGTCGGATGCTAAGGAGCTTTGGGGCCTGAGCTGGAAGTGTGCAGTGAACCCCCAAACTACTGAAGGTTTCCCAACACACAGAATCATAGAATTATTTGAGTTGGAAGGGACCTTTAAAGGACATCTGGAACAACTCCCCTGTGATGAACAGGGACACCTACAGCTCGAGCAGGTGCTAGCCAAGCTCAGAGCCTGACCTTGGATGTCTCCAGGGATGGGCATCCACCACCTTTCTGAGCAACCTGTTCCTGAGTCTCACTACCCTGATCATGAAACTTATTTTTCTTACATGCAGCCTAAATCTCCAGTTTTAGTTTGAAACTATTTCCCCTTGCCCTATCTCAACAAATTCTACTAAAGAGTCTGTCCCTTCTTTCTTACAGCCCCTCGATAGATACTGGAAGGCTGTCAGTTCTCCCTGGAGCTTTCTCCACTCCAGGCTGAACAACTGTGAATGACATTGCATGCAGTATGTGTTGCATATCCTGCATCTGTACTGGAGCATCCTGTGATTCTTTTCAGAAGTCCATAAAAGAAAATAATCTTGCTTCCTGCCTCTGGTGCTCTGGAAGCAGTCGGTTTGAAAGTTGTGGGGTTTGCTCTGACCTCGACAGCACCTTGCAGCTCCCCTCCTCCCTGCTGCCTGCAACCAAGGGCACACACCTGAGGCGTTCAAACAAAATGACTCCATTCAATGAATGTGCAATACCTATTACAGCACACTGAAGAACCTGTTCAGGTTTCTGGTTCCAGAAAGGGACTAGGAGTCTTAATGAGTTTCCTATTGTCCAGCACTTCGATCTTCCCAGATAAGTGGGTGTAGGTGAGTGCAAAAGAAAGATTAAGCCACTATAGCTGGCAATGCCGATACCAGTGTATTGAACCCACCGAGCCCTAGAAGCTGGCTTCAGTGCCTAACTGGGGCATATCAAGCATTCAGCTGCCATTCCTGCAGCAAATGTTCACTCCATGTTGCTATTACAAACACATGGGACAAAGATGTTACAAAAGCATTCTTTTTCTTATGGAGACACAGAATGCTGCTTCTTTTATCCTTCTCTTCAGCAGAGTTGTTACCAACTCCAAGCTCTAAAGGTGGGCAGTGGGCATTTGTTAGAACAGCAAGCTTGCTCCCAAGTCCACTGAAGCTGATGGAAAAAAGATCTCCTTTCTTTCATCAGATTTTGGATCCTGCTCAATGGGACCTTATGGTTTAGAAAACAGGTGTTTTTTGTTATTGTTGTTGTGTTGTTCTTTTTTTTTTTTTTTTGAGGTTTTTGATATGGATTTTTTTTTTCCTCATTCCTTTGTTACTTCTCCATCTCATGTTTGTGACTAGAAAATGCTTTAAATATGACATACTTCCAGTGACAAGAGGTTGAGGCAGCATTACTCCTACCATTTGTATAACATAAGAGAAGTTAATTAAAAAGCTGCACAGCAGGGCTGGAACTGTTAGAAACTAGAAAGAGAGAAAGAATGAGGCAGAACAGCAAAAAGGAGCAGACTTCTGATGTTCTTTGCACATGATGTTTTTCCCATTGAAGTACTTTCATGGCTGCTCCATGCGCTTCTCAAAGATCAACTCATCTTGCACACAGGCTTTGCTGAAAGATAATGAGCAACTCCTAGCAAGAGTCGATTAACATGTAATCTTTGACATTTTGAATCATGAGCAGTTGCCAAATGCTTTTCTCCCTTACAAAGAATGAAACCTACAGCGTAAGAATTAAGAATTTGATTTTGTGACATTTTTCCATATTAGTCTAGACTGCTCTGCTCTGCTTTCCAGTGTCATAGTGAGAAAGTGGCCTGAGTTTGTCCAACATTTTTCACAGACTCATTAAGGTTGGAAAAGACCACTAAGATCATCTAGTCCAACCATCAACTTCTGACTCTTTGGATGGACCTTGAATGAAAGGTTTGAGAAGGCTACAGAATAACTTCAGTTATTCTGATCCACTTGCTAGAAACAGTTTGAAGGTTTTTTAGTTTATCTGAAATCCTTGCAAATGTTTTTATATATATTTGATGTCTTTGCTGTTTTCTCTTACCACTTCTGAAAACCAAGCAATATAACAGCACTCATCAGAGTGTGATTATTGTTTTTGTGTACAAATGATGGTTGTGGAAGAAAGGTTCAATTAAGCTCTCAACTGGAAATGACTTCTGCAAAAGAATTAAGAAAAAAAATGAAGTATCTGGAACCAAAATCCATGAAGAAGTGACTTAATGCAAGCAGCACGGGCAACAAACAGGAGGAGCTGGAAGCCACTGTGCAGCAAGTAAAGTATGCCTTAGTTGCCATTACTGAAACATGAAGGATTGCGTCCATGTCTGGAGTGCTGCAGTGGATAGCTATGAGCTCTTCAGAGGGAAAGGCAAGGAAGAAGGGATAGTGGTGTGGCTCTATGTCAGAGAGCATTTTGATGTTGATGGGATGAGAATGATAAAATTGAATCTCTATGGGTAAGGATCAAGGAGAGTGCCAACAAAGCAGACATCCTGCTGGGGGTTTGTCATAGACCACCTAACCAGGATGGATAAGGTGTTCTTTGAGGAGCTGGCAGAAGTCAAGCGATCACCAGCTCTTGTTCTTATGGGGGACTTCAATTTCCCTGATATATGCTGGGAATACAATACAGTACAGAAGAAGCAGTCTAGGTGGTTTCCATGCACTTTCCATACTAGGAGTGTATGGAAGGTAGCTTCCTGACACAGCTGGTGAGAGAGCTTACCAGGGAAGGGAATCAAATTAATCATCCAGAGAAGGGCAAGGAGCCTGGTGAGGGGGCTGGAGCACAAGTCTCATGAGGAGCGGCTGAGGGAACTGGAATTGTTCAGTGTGGAGAAGAGGAGGCTCAGGGAGACCTTATTGCTCTCCCTGGAGGTGTTCAGGAAACATTTGTATGTTGTACTAAGGGACATGGCTTAGTGGGAAATATTGGCGGTAGGTGGATGGTTGGACTGGATGTTCTTGGAGGTCTTTTCCAACTCTGGTGATTCTATGATTTCAAAGTTCTATGGACTATATAATCTTCAAGTAGAATAGAATTTACACCTGTTAATGTGTGCTACATTGCAAGTGCAAAGTGGTTCTATCCACTGGTATATGCTGACCCTCTTCACATGAAATGGCTCACACTTCAGGTTCATTAGTCAATTAAATCAACCTGATAAAGCAAACAAATTCAGCCAAAGCACAAGTAAAGCATCACAGAAGGTACTGTTGCAAAGGTAGAAGATAATGCATGGAGTAGATGCAGAGAAGTGCTGTACATCCCAAGAGTAGCATGGTGGCCAAAGCAAGGAAATGCTAGCTGAAATAATTAATTTTCCAGGTGCCATTTTAATGCCAAACAACTTAATTTGGGCCTTAAAAATGAAGCTCCAGTTCTGCATGACAAATCTAGGGAAACGCTGTTCAAGTGATTTACAAATACATGCAACAAGGTTGGTATCAGTTTACTTGGCTTGGCTTGTATTTGTGCTCTGCAGCTACAAAAAGCCACAGAGAGCATTGGACATGTTTAAATGGTCAAGATAATTATTCCCAAACATTCATATTCCAGTAGCACTCACAAGTCCATCACGTAGTAGGGTCTAACTGCTTTATTCCATTCATTAACACTGGATTCTAACATTGAGGCCGTAGAGCTTCTCCTTCTGCCTCAAAGGAGGATCAACAGGACTTAAGTAAAGTTACCTGGCTTACATTTAAAATCCTGCACTGATGAAAGCCTTTCCCCACAAAAATCACCTCTGCCAAGGTTCATCTTTGTTCTATCTCTTTCTTCCTGATATTTAAGCTCATTTCTTCTTGTTCCTTTCACTGGAACAGGCTGCCCAGTGAGGCCGGGGAGTCTCCTTCTCTGGAGATATTCAAGACCCACGTGGACACCTACTTATGCAGCCTGCTGTAGGGAACCTGTTTAACTGGATATTTCAAAACCTCTGAGGCATGCCAAGTGCTCCCCATCTCCGAATACACCCAGGGAAAAACACTGCATTATTGTGCATTTCTACTAGGATGATGTACATGCTCCTGGTGAAAGTCAACTGCCTTTTCAATGGATTGATTTGTAGCATCTCACTCTGCCTACACCATGCAAACAGAAGTCATCGTGAGGGCAGTCAGCCCAAATTACACTGCAGCACGCAGGGATCTTTGTGGGCTGCTACCTATGCTGAAAGGTCTTGCAATACTCTGTTCTCTGCAATGAGTTTAGATCTCTGGATGCTCAGAAGCTGGCAGCGCAGCTCTTCAGCACGTCCTAAGACACTGCTCTCCATCTATTTTTAGAGCAGCTTCATCTCATGTTCCAGATATTGCAAGAGTCCTCCAGGCACCCTGTGTGTCAGCAGTGCAGCTCCCATCTTAATGCACAGAGCAGTTGAACACTCAATTAATGGCAATGAGCTCCCAAGCTCATTGGCACTGGAGAATTAGTTCTGTTGTTCATGTACTGATACTTTAGAATCTCTAGACATGCATAGCTAATTTTGTTTTTAACCACTCTAGCTGTTCCTCTCAATCTCCAAAAGCTCCTGAGAAGCACTATAATCCCACTGGTTCCCATTTGCATGATACATGTTCCCAACACATGCAATTACTGCATGCATAATTGTCAGCTCACATAGGCTCAATTATTAGTTTCTAAAGCAGGTATTTAACTAGTCCTTCTAAATCACTGGCAGGGTGATTTAAACATTATTTCATATACCCTTGTGGTGTCAGCCTCAGTGAAATGGTTTGAATGTGCAATAAATCACACTATCCAAGTCTTAGTGCTGTTTTATAAGCAGGACCTACCATCTCAGAAACAAGTAAAATCCTTTAATACACAGAAACCTTTTAAATTTCTGAATATCTGGATAAAGCAAACTTAAACCTTTGTCTTAAACAAAGGTTGAAAAACAGACCGGCATACTCAGCGTAACAAAAGAGCATCAAGAGATCTGAAAGCACAGCAAAAGTGGCAAGCACGTTCTGCTGAATATGGAGCACAAGGGACTAAGCATGAACATCCAATTCAGATGGATCTTGGCTCAACTGGGAAATATGCAATTAAATGACAATCTGGCTCTATGCCAAGCTGTAATATAGGACATTCTGACATCTAATGCAGAAACCTTATTGATGCCTCACAGCACTCAATGCCTTTAAGTCTTTGTGGAACAACTGAAGCATAAAATACAGACACTAACAGCTAGTGAACTGGGCTGTGAAAAGACATAATAAAGTAAAAAACAAAAGTTTGTATGTAGCTTAAGACAAAACACTTTCATTGCTTCAAGGAATGGGCAGGGGAACAGTAGTCCTGATGGCTTACCCAAATAATCATAGAATAGTTTGAGTCGGGAGGGATCCTTAAAGGTCACCTAGTCCAACTCCCCTGCACTGAACAGAGACACCTACAGCTAGAGCAGGTTGCTCAGAACCCCATCCAGCCTGATTTTGAGTGTCTTCAGGGACAGGGCATCCACCACCTCTCTGGGTAACCTGTTCTAATGCATAACCACCATCATCATGAAAACCATTTCCTGATACCCAGCTAAATCTCCTGTTTTAGTTTGAAACCATTTTCCCTTGTCCTATCACAACAGACCCTACTAATGAGTCTGTTCCCTTCTTTCCTATAGCCCCCATAGGGCCGTGTAAATACAGCATTTTGCTGCTACACACATTACTATTGTTAAATAGAGAAGGACATACTTCCTTCTTGTAATACTATAAGTCTGGGCTTTTCAAGAGTACTGTATCCTTTACATATCCCTTTGAAAGCTCTGTTCATGCTTACCTTGGTGCTGCACCCCAGCCTTGGTATCTACTCACTTACCACTACAGCAGGCCTGTCAAAATACACTCATTATACGCATCTACAGTGGTTCAAAGACAGTCCCACATAGCTTCCTATCCTGAGAATACCACCCAGAAAAACAGCGTAACAAGTGAAAGCATACAGCATAATTCAGCCAGCTTCTGTCCTTCCATGCTTCCACTGCTCCTGCCATGGAAATGCTGGTTTCCAAAAGTTAAGAATCTCCAGGCTCACGCTTGTTCAGAGCTTACAGACCCAAACAACCATGTGTTGCACTGTCTCCACTCTAAGACATGCTGCATGGTATATCAAAGAGAAGGCTGCAGGGTGACCTCATTGCAGCATTCAATACCTAAAGGGAGCCTACAAAGAGGAGGGGAATCAACTCTTGGAAAGGGTAGATAACTGCAGGACAAGGAGAAATGGTTTTAAGTTGAGGGAGGGGAGATTTAGGTTGGATGTCAAGGGGAAATTTTTTACAGAGAGAGTGGTGAGGTGCTGGAACAGGCTGCCCAGAGAGGTTGTGGATGCCCCGTCCCTGGAGGTGTTCAAGGCCAGATTGGATGGGGCCCTGGGCAGCCTGGTCTAGTATTAATTGTGGAGGTTGGTGGCCGTTCCTGGCAGGGGGTGGAGATTCATGATGAGGTCCCTTCCAACCCTGTGATTCTGTGATATCAGGTAAGATCCATTCCTGCTACAAGAAAAGCTTTCTTTCAGGAGAGGTTCCACAGATGCTTGCCCCCATCTACCTGCAGGCATTTCTGCACCTTGCCTGTTTCTTGTATATCAAGATAACCTAAGGATACTTGGCTCCTCTGGGCTGTGCCACAGATTTACAACTACAGTTACTTTAACTCTCCATTTAAAAGATATGGAAAAGTACTATTTTAAGAACTGTACCAATTCTGCCAGAGCAATATCTCTGGAACAAGTATTTTCAGTGTGATTTTACAACACTACCTCAGGATCCACTGGTAACTACATTCTGCTCTGCTACAAATCGTATAATAAGTAGCCCTAAATTAAACTCCAGAATACATGACATAGTAATATATTTACTTTTTATCTACTCTTGACACACCTTGTGTTGCAATTTGATTCATAAGTTTTTAACCTGATGTTAAAAAAAAAAAAAATCATTGCAAATAGTGCATCTTGCTTACTATGCAGTATCAGGAATAGATTTCACCTTGTCTCCATGTTTAAATAACGCTAATTAAATATTAAATTTTTCTCAGAAGTAACATCTTGCATCTTTACTGGGAAGTCTTACTGTATTGCCTGATTTCTTTGTTTTCCTTACTTCACTTTAGGATCTGTAATTGAATGCACTGCAGGGAAAGATGGGAGTTCTGCTACAGTCTCAGTAAAACAGAATACAGTGTTAGACTAAGCACCAAAAACATAACACAAACACAGTCCTGTTATTTACTCTCTGCTAAAGTACATACATATATAAATTTTCAGTCAGCTACTGATTTGGGAGGGAGGGGTTAGTTATTATTTTTTCTTCTGACTGGGGCAAATTAAAGTAGTGAGACTAGCTACCAACACCATTTAGAGCTTTGCTCATTTGCTGTAGTCATTTTTTTTAATCACACCCTAAGAGAGAGAGAGAGAGAGAGAGGGTCACATTTCCAATGTAGATGATGTTATGGCAGTAGAAGACCTATTGCCAGGAAACTCTGTTCAGGAACATGGAAAAGGAACTTATTCATAATAGAAAAATACACAAGCAATGCAGATCTCTAAAACATCTTGTCATGATATTCCCAGCCTTAGCTATAGCAATGTACAGAGTATTATCTTATCCCCATTGCATCTTTTTCAACAAGTAATCACTATGGTTGATAACAGCAACGTCTCGAAATGCTCTCAGTCACCCCTTGAGTCTGGCCCAGAAGCTCTGTGGACAGAGCAATCTAATAAAACCTTCTAGTATCATCCAAGGAACCACACAGTATTGTAGGGGTTGAACGAGACCTCAGCAGTTCATCTCATCCAATCCTCCCTTTTTAACCAAGTTCCCTACTTGGGACCAACTGCTGTGTTCCAAGTTTTGCCCATGCTCCCTTGTTCTGTCGCTGGGCACCATCGAAAAGAGCCTGGCCCCATCCACTTGACTTCTGCCCTTTAGATATTTACATGCATTGATAAGATCTGCCCTCAACTTTCTGTTCTCCACGCCAGGTCTCTCACAGCCTATCCTCATAAGGCTGATGCTCCAGGCCCCTAACCATCTTTTTGGTTTGCTGTACTTACAGAAGAAGTTCCCTGTCTCTCTTGAACTGTGCAGCCCAAGAACTGGACACGATACTTCAGATGTGGCCTCACCAGAGCAGAGTAGAGGGGGAAGGTCACCTCCCTCACCCTGCTGGCCACGCTCTTTTTAATGCACTCCAGGACACCGAACTGTAAATAGACATGACTTCACATGCAATTCATTATTTAAAGGTTTAAAATGCAACCTGAATCTGAATGGATAAATTCAAACTTAAAACAGAATGTCACTGTCCAGGTTACCTTTATGGCAATGGAACGATGGCTGTTTTCGCTGGATAAACTAACTTGACCTTTGATCAAGGGATTAGAGGAATGTAACAAGAAAAAAAAAAAAAAAAAAAAAAAATCCTGCCCAATTCAAGACTTAAAGAAAGTCGATAAATCATGTAGGCTTTTTTATATTGGAGAATTATAATTTACTAGTATTGCTAAGCATCAGTCATGTCTCTTACTTCTACTAAGCCATAAATAGGCAACTGCTGATGAAAAAACACATCACAAATTAAAATCAGCAATGACTTCTTTTTCCTTGAAATTCAGGTATGTATTAGAAATACTGAGCTTGTTATGTGAGGAAAATTGGCAAGATGATCACAAATAAAGTTTCTTAATTTGGACTTCCATTCTTTCTCCTGTCTCAAGTTCTTATAATTGCACTAGGGTTATTTAGTTCCGACTTGGACTCCACTCATACTAATGAACAGCACCCTGATGAGCAAAATGTTCTCTTATCTACTTATTTTTCCTCTAACTTCTCATTCTGGAGTTTGAATTGGTTGATACTAACATAAAATACCTCTGTACCAGATTTGAGATAAAAATAATAAATTAATAATTTATAGAGCCAGCTACCTTACACTTGCATCATCACCAAAACTGTAAATCATATATTCAAAGAAAAAGTGCATCACAGAATTTGTATCACAACAGCAACAGAAAGTTTCACACTTATCTGCTAATGTGTTTTTCAACTACTCTATAGATGATTTAAACTTAGGCTTCATGTCAGTGTTTGAAATATTATTGTTTCAGTAAGAACTGACAAGTGATTTCATTCCCAATGACATGGAGAATCTTGACTTGGGCCTTTTCTATTATACCATGTTCTCTTTAACTTATTCAATTACCATTAGTTGATGGAAATACTCAATTATTTCCATGTGAAGATGGATATGAATAAGCTGTATAGCATCAAAGAAAACACCTGCACATGCTGTTTTCAGTACCCAAAGTCCATCTACCTTTCAGGTTCTAGAAACTATTTTCACTCCTAATACTAGTAGCAAAATAAATGCTCTCAAGGCTAGTAAAAAAGGGAAACCATTTCCAAAACAAATTGTAAAAATATTGACACAATATTTTGTCCTTTAATTCCTTGCTTGCCCATAAAGAATATAATGGATGAGGTAGCTTGTACAGTGTCATATATCTTGTATGTTCCTGTAAAATACACTTACATGGTATTTCCTTTGGATGCAAGACATAAAATGACTCCTTATTTTCGTGAAGATAATATTCCTTGAACTGAAGAAATCATAACAAAGCTTCTACAAATTTCTCCTGTTTGATTTCATTCCAAAGCACTAAAGATCTTTTCAACCTTTTTAATTTGCCGAGGTTGATGAAGTTACTTCCAGCTTTTCAGAAAAAAATTCACAGCATTTGATAAATCAGCCTGACCTCTGTGCAATGTTTTGATTATAATTTCCCTCCTTCACCCAGATTCAGCAAAGATGACTCTAACAATATTTTTACAGAACAGGTCATTCACAGCATTGTCAGAGCTGCTTACTTTGTGTTTTCATATTTTACTGGCAAGCACTACTCATTTCAAGTCCTGCACTGGATTGAAATGAAGAATAAGTGGTTTAAGAATTAAAAAAAGAAGTTGCAATCTTGATCTTATTTAAGATTCTATCAACGCCCATCTCATCAATAACTACTCTCAAAAGCATCCTTGTGAGGTGCAGCTCTGAATATAAAACATACAGGTCTTACATCATTTTGTTCTCCTTTGCTGTTATTAAAGCTTAGAAATCTTGAGGTAGAAGAGCAACCTTTGAGGTCAGCTGCCTTACTCGCAGGTGCCCCATGAGAAAGACATTCTGCTTCGTGCAGGACTGAAAGGAATTATGTTTGCATATGAACAGAGCAATTTATCCACTACTGTTTAGCAATAGAGGAACACGTGTTGCTTCATGCCTCATCCATGTAACTGTGGAGAACACAACAAACTTGAACAGAGGGTTTTGTTGGAAACGTACAACAATGGCTCTGTAACTTCAACTGCCCTTTGAAATGTGTGGTACCACTTGTAATCACTAAAGCCCAGCACAGGTAAATTGAGAACAGGGACGCATGAAAGATCATACAACTAATTACCTGTACCTTACGGAATTAAAACAGAGATGAATGTGATGCTACGTATTAATGTCAGAAGTTTGATGCTTTCAGGATGTGCCAAAATATAATTATGACTAAGTGCACATGAAAGTCTTCCAAGATGAAAAGTTCTCATTACAAGGAGCAAAAAAAGGACAAATAGAGTAGCACTACTGATGGAAATGATGTCTGCTAACGATGTAAAAGCTGGGAATGTAAATTGAGAAGCTGTCAAGCCACATACAGTACAACTCAGTAACCTCACTGTGATCAGATTATAAAAGGGAAAGGAACATCTGCAGTTTGTCAAGTTATGAGCAAAGACTGTAGTATTAGCATTACCTAAAGAAAGCACATTTTTACCAGTGATAAGGTCTGCAAATGAACTCACATCCTTCCCCACTTAACATTTCAGATACAGCTCATACGTATCTCCAAAAAGCAGGAACTGCAATGTGGCATCAACAAAATAAACATAAAATAAAAACAATCACTGTGATTTTGTGTACAGCATCTGTTCTCCTCTGCTTCACTATGTGCACTCTGATAGCAATCATTACTTTCAGATGAAAAGAACTGCAAAACAAAAGTCAACATTCTTTTCAATTCAATACTAGTTGCATTGTCCTCAGTCGAACCTCATTGTTCTTACAGAAATAAGACTTGACATTTAAGTAGGGCTCTACAGCTTTTGAAGCATAAGACTTTGATAGACCACTTCCTGCCTCCATGAATGATGCAAATTTGAAAAAACTTCTCTTGAATTGTTCAATCTTGAGTTTTCAATGTGCTTTTATTCTAAGAAATTGATTTTCAGAAGGGCTGCGTACTTAAATTTCCTCACTCGGTCAGTTTTCATATCTTCATTAACCTCACTGAAGCTTCAACAAATGGTGCAACAAATTATAAACCTCTTCTGTAGGCAAGCAGGAGGAGCTCAATCCAAAAAACAAATCCTGATTCTGCAGTTAAGTACAGCACCAAAACGTTCCCTTCCATACCAAATTCTCTGTTCACTAAGAGTTCAAAACATTTCATATCTGCAATATAATTTCTGCTACTCTCTTTTTTTCCCTACTGTGCTAATGGTTCTTGCTTATTCTTGACATGCAAGTTGATGGGGTTTTTTTTTTTGGTTTGTTTGTTTTATACTTCTTGAGCACACATCCAATCTGTGATAGGACATATAGAAACATAAAAGGATGTTTAATTGCCTTTCAGTAAAACTAAACTCTACACTGAAGCGTCAAGATTCTGTATGTGAACTCAGAACTTTGTAACTTTAGATTATTCCAAAGAAATTTATTAAGACAATCCACACTGTAAAGAATCTCTGCTGCTTAGGTGATAGACAGAAACAGACCTTCCCAAGCAAAAGAGCTGATCCTTACCTTCTTGGTAGTTTCAAATCCAAATAGAAGTCAACTGAACAGCTGGGGCCTCTCAGAACAAGTGACTGGCATAAACAAAGTTCTGTTTTCCTTCTTTCAGTAACTTGCTTCTGAAAAACAGACAAATCTTTTGACATCCACTTTGTGAAGTGCAATGACCTACGTTAAAGAGGAAGCACTCACCCCCTCAGGAATATTACAGTTGTTGCATATTCTAAAAATATGAAAATATAATAATTACGGAGACAATAAATCAAGATACAGTACTCAACACTGCCCAAAGTATTTCCTGTCTTAGAATCATACAAAGATCTAGGTTGGAAAAGACCTTCAAGATCATCTATGCCCAACCATCACCTAATGCTGCTAAGTCTGCCACTAAATCCTGTCCCTTAGTGCCATATCTACACATCCCTAAAATACCTCCAGTTATGGTGACTTCATCACTTCTCCAGGCAGCCTGTTCCAATGCTGGTTTCCAATCAATGAACTTCTAAGCAGATTTGGGGAAAATAATAATAATAGCATCTAAGAAAACACTTGAAAATTATGTCTTAAATAAAAAGGTTATAGAAAATTAACACATTTTTATGCCTAATAATCGGAAATTCTACCACCTATATTCACATCTGAATTTATCTGTAATAGAACTCATAAAATTTAGTACAGTGTTCTGGTGGAAGAAACTTCACTACATCAGGAAGTATGGTCCTTCTACTGCTATTTAACAAAAGGCAAATCAAGCCTTAAATTTCAGTGGGTATGTGTGGCTATGACATACTAGAATTAAAATGAGAAAGGTAAGAAAAATAAACCCATTTCTCCAAATACTGACATATTTCACATAAGGAGAATTACTGAATCTATCTTGAAATAATTTACTTCCAAATTTTTGAATGATATGAACCAAAATACTTTTACATTCTCCCTCCCCCCAGTCAGTAATACATTGCTGAATTGATTCAGAAAGGTTTTACATCAAAAACATAGTTGTTATTGCATATGATCAAGATTCTCTTCCAAATGTGAATTAATTACAAATTGGCTAATTTCAATAAATTCTAAGAAAACCTTTTAAGATTGTTCTATTCTCTTTTAGATAATAGACTTATTTTTGCAATTCAACACTGCATTTTAACTTACAAAAACAAGCTTCTTTTGCAGATTAATCAAGTTGGCATATGTGGTGCATCATTTTCTACATTACAATTGTTACTGAACACTTTTCATCTAATCAAATTTGCTGAAGTCAACACTGACATGTAACCAGTCCCAGTCAGTTACAGTAATTGGCAAAAAAGGATATGTATATATATCTGTCCTACAAATCTAACATCCCTGGTACATCTTACACACTTTCAAGATTTAAGCAGAAGAAATGTAGCAACCACTGAAGTTGAATTATTTTTACCCTGCTAAATTTTGAAGTATTTGGTTAGTTGTTTTCCAGTAACAAATTTAAATTCCCTATCACCACATCACCAGAGTCAAGGGAGAATCTACCACAAAATGTTTGCAATCCAATTTTGTATGATGTGTAAAAAAGCAGATTGACAAGAAGTAGACAACCAACTCAATACATGAATGTATTTAAAAGCTTTTCTCTACTTCTTCACTCAGAATGCCCACAAATATTTTCAATTACATAGATAATTCCTACAAGACTTCTTTACATTACTTTCCTGATTAGAAACTACTAACTGGACAAATAATTTGCCAGACTAGTACAAAAAAAGCATTCTTTAATTAGGTGTGAAAAGGAAGGCAACACTTAAATAATTAGTGCATTAAATGAAAACATGACAATTTTATTATTAATTAGTAACTTTTATAACTCAAGTTTAAAAATATTAAACAATTCAAATTCACAAAGAAAAATCTGGAACTATATACATTTATAATTAAGAATCTCTAAATTTTTGTCAGTATTTACTTATTTTTTGTACAAGTTCTTTCACACAGCCATATTTACAAACATCTTTTTAAAACATATGAACAGACATATTTTATAGCATTTACAATTTTTTTTTTTTTAAACAGAATACATTGAGTTGACAAACATTTGGTTTCATCATATAGTACTGAACAGTACTTTATTCAGTGGGATGGAAAGAGTTACCATTATCCAAATATCTAAAAAACAATTGGTACCTGGAATTATCATATATGGCTTTAAATATCTCCCAAACAATCAACTCACAAATACAAATTAAAATCTATCTGTGGTATATTTCTAAATCTTGAGTCTTTGAATGAGTTAGGTCTACAAATCTGAACACACATTCTAAGCATATATTCAGAAATAAGAAGTCCTACTAATTTTTCCTAAAACAAAACAAAAACAAACAAACAAAAAAAAAAACACCAAAAAACCCTGTTTCCATTGAAGTCAAGCACAAACTTAGTATCTATAAGGAGGGATGGAGGGACTTTTCTGGACAATCTGCTGCTTTGATGGATGTTTTTTTTTTTTATTGTGGTATATAACAATTTTGAGAAAACAGTATTTTGAAGATTTACAGGAATGATATGAGGTCTTAGATGGGGAAGAAGAATTTTTTTTTTTTCACAACAGGAACTTTCTTCAGGAAAAAGAAAGTCCAAGGTAGTTTTGTACTGAAAGTTACTGATACAGTCCAACCAGCCATATCTGTAAAAAGGTTTTACCTCACAAATTAACCAAAAATCTGTCTGCTTGCTTGTTTTTGTTGTGTTAGGAGAAGAAATACAAGTTTTGGCTTTGGCAAATAAGTAGCCATCCCATTTAAATACCATTCTTTAGAGCTCCTGCACAGATTGTTCCACAGTCTGTTCTTCTACAGACTGCATCGCTTCCTGAACATAAACTATGAATTCTGAAGCTTCTCCACCCTGTGTGTAGACAGTCACTGTCTCAATTCCCTCCACTTCATCTGATGAGACTACCAAGTGATGCTGTTCAGACAGCTCCACTGAGGCCTGTTGCAAAGTCTCCTGAATCATCAAAGTGTGATTGGCTGATTGCTCCTCTTCTTTTACCTAGGAAGAAATTGAAGTGTTTACAGAACTTTCACTTTTCCAATAAACAACTGCTACTGTGATGATTAATGCAAATACAACACAGAAATCAGAAACTTTTGAAAGCTTTACACAAAATTTGTAGCAATTAATTTTAAGAAGTGTTTAGGCAGACAAAATACTGAAAACAGTAAACCATTATTTCAGTTACATGCATGGAGAACAAAGTTATAGGAACCTATGTCTCTTGAAACAGTTTTAATCTCTCGCTTGTAATTTACTCAAAACTGCTCTTATTTAAATATACCAAAAAACAGCTCCTCCAGTACCAATGATATGAGAATCCATCCAAAACCACATTAAAAGACATCTACAGTCATCAAAGAATGGCTTGGGTTAAAAGGGATCTTAAAAGATCATCTGGACCCAACACCCCTGCTATGGGCATCAACAGACCACAGAACAATTCTCACTTCTTTTTTTTTTTTAAACCCAATAGATTGTTGCTCATTGAGGTAAAAAATAAATGAATAAATAAATGAAAATCATTCTAAACTTTAAGAACAGTCATTGTAACCAAAACATAATGGAGTAATTTATTAGAAAACTGTGAAATTTAAGATTTACTGAAATGCACCCCTAGCACCTGTTTATGAGGCAGCAATTTTTACATTATTGAAAGAATACTGATAGTAGCAACTGTAAATGGCTTTTAATAAGCGTTTTATTTTTTGTCAAAAAAGAAAGATGTGCAGCAGATTCTGGTATTAAATCTCCTGGCATGATGGCTGCAAATGGAAGCAGCCTGTCTCCATGGGGAAAGTGGGTTCTAGCCGAGGAACTGGCAGGATTATTGACAGGTGTTTAAACTAGGTATGAAGGGGGAAGGGGACAAAATGAGGACCGCTGGGACTGAGGGGGCAGTTTGAGGCTCCAAACAGAACTTGATGGGTGGAGACAGTGGAGTTCAAAGGCTTGGAGAGGGGTGAGGGGATGCTGCTTCTCTTAAGTGCCTGTATACTAATGCACGTAGCATGGGAAATAAACAGGAAGAGCTGGAGTTCTGCGTGCGGTCACGAGGTCATGATCTCATTGCGATCACGGAGACGTGGTGGGACAGCTGGCATGACTGGAATGTTGTCATGGAGGGCTATGTGCTTTTTAGGAAAGATCGGCTGGCTAGGCGGGGTGGTGGAGTTGCTCTTTATGTGAGAGAGCAGCTAGAATGTATTGAAATTCACTTGGGGGAGAGTGATGTAGCAGTGGAGAGCTTATGGGTGAGAATCAAGGGGCAGGCTGGTAAGGGTGACACTGTTGTGGGTGTGTACCACAGGCCCCCTGATCACGATGAGGAGGCTGATGAGGCCTTCCATAAGCAACTGGATGTAGCGTCACGTTCCCAGGCACTGGTGCTTATGGGGGACTTCAATTATCCAGATATTTGCTGGGCGACCAACATGGCCAGGCACGCACGGTTCAAACGGTTCTTGCAGTGCGTTGAAGACAACTTTCTGATGCAGGTGGTGGAGGAACCGACGCGGGGAGGGGTGTTACTGGACCTTATTCTCACCAACAGGGATGGACTTGTTAAGGAAGTAAAGGTTGGGGGCAGTTTGGGTTGTAGTGATCATGAGATGGTGGAGTTCAAGATCCTGAGTGGAAGAAGCAAAGCAGTAAGTAGGATTGCTACCCTAGACTTCAGGAGAGCCAACTTCGATCTCTTCCAGGACCTACTTGGAGCTATCCCATGGGCTCAGGTGTTAGAAGGTAAGAGGGCCTCTGAGAGCTGGTCAGCATTTAAACAGCTCTTCTTCCAAGCTCAGGATCGGTGCATCCCTGTGAACAAGAAATCGGGAAAAGGTGGCAGGAGACCTGTGTGGATGAGCAAGGAGCTCATGCGCAAGCTCAAAGGAAAGAAGAAGGTCCATGAAATGTGGAAAAAGGGTCTGACCACTTGGGAAGAATATAGGAATGTAGTCTGGGCCTGCAGCGATGCAACAAGGAAGGCTAAAGCCTGCCTGGAATTGAATCTGGCTGAAGTGATAAAGGATAATAAAAAAGGCTTCTTCAAGTATGTTAACAGCAAAAGGAAAACTAGAGAGAATGTGGGCCCCTTACTAAGTGAGGGGGGGGTTCTGGTAATGAGGGATGCTGAGAAGGCAGAGATACTGAATGCCTTCTTTACTTCCATCTTCAGTGAAAAGGTTTTCCCGCAGGAATCCCACACCCTGGAGGTTAGGGAGAGGGTCTGGGGAATGGGAGATTTCCCTTTAGTCAGGAAAGAGGACGTGCGTGAGCGCCTAGGCAGCACTAAGGTCCACAAATCCATGGGACCTGATGGGGTGCATCCACGTGTGCTGAGGGAGCTGGCGGAGGTCATTGCCGAACCGCTCTCCATCATTTTTGAGAGGTCTTGGATAACAGGGGAGGTCCCTGAAGACTGGAGGATAGCCAATGTCACTCTGGTCTTCAAAAAGGGCATGAAGGAAGACCCAGGTAATTATAGGCCTGTCAGCCTCACCTCTGTCCCTGGAAAGGTGATGGAACAGCTTGTGCTGGACACCATCTCCAGACAACTGGGAGAAAAGGAGGTTATCAGGAGTAGTCAGCATGGGTTCACCAAGGGGAGGTCGTGCTCAACCAACTTGGTGGCCTTCTATGATGCTGTCACATGCTGGGTGGATGGGGGAAGAGCGGTAGATGTAGTCTACCTTGATTTTAGAAAGGCATTTGATACTGTCTCCCACGACATCCTTATAACAAAGCTGAGGAAGCGTGGGATAGACGAGTGGACAGTGAGGTGGGTTGAGAACTGGCTGACTGGCAGAGCGCACAGGGTCGTCACTGGTGGTGCAGAGTCTGGCTGGAGACCTGTAACCAGTGGTGTCCCCCAGGGGTCTGTGCTGGGTGCGGTCTTGTTCAACATCTTCATCAATGACCTTGATGAGGGGATAGTGGCCACCCTCAGCAAGTTTGCTGATGATACGAAGTTGGGAGGATTGGCTGACACGCCTGAAGGCTGTGCTGCCATTCAGCGAGACCTGGACAGGCTGGAGAGCTGGGCAGTAAGAAACCGGATGAGGTTCAACACAAGCAAGTGTAGGGTCTGACACCTAGGGAGGAATAATTGCATGCACCAATACAGGCTGGGGGATGAGCTGCTGGAGAGAGGGACCTGGGCGTCCTGGTGGACGACAGGTTGGCCATGAGCCAGCAGTGTGCCCTTGTGGCCAAAAAGGCCAATAGCATTCTGGGGTGCATTAAGAAGAGCGTGTCCAGCAGGTCGAGGGAGGTGATCCTCCCCCTCTACTCTGCCCTGGTAAGGCCTCATCTGGAGTACTGTGTCCAGTTCTGGGCTCCCCAGTACAAAAAAGACAGGGATCTCTTGGAAAGAGTCCAGCGGAGGGCCACAAAGATGGTGAAGGGCCTGGAGCATCTCCCCTATGAAGAAAGGCTAAGTGAACTGGGTCTGTTTAGCCTTGAGAAAAGACGACTGAGAGGGGATCTGATCCAGCTTAATAAATATCTGAGATGTGGCAGCCATAACGGTGAGGCCAGTCTCTTTTCAGTGGTACGTGGAGACAGGATGAGGGGAAACGGACATAAGCTGCAGCATAGGAAGTTTCGCACAAATATGCGAAATAGCACTGGAAGAACAGGCTGCCCAGGGAGGTTGTGGAGTCTCCTTCTCTGGAGATATTCAAGTCTCGCCTGGACGCCTACCTGTGCGACCTGGTGTAGGGAACCTGCTTTGGCAGGGGGGTTGGTCTCGATGATCTCTAGAGGTCCCTTCCAACCCCTACAATTCTGTGATTCTGTGAAATTTAAAAGAACTCAACTATTTGTAAGTTATACTGAGACTACAGTACTCAAAAGAATTCAAGATCAAAACTTAGCTCTTGACTAGATCCATACAACCCATCGATGCGTAATGTTCAAGGCCAGTAACAACACATTAGAAAATTAAGTTACGAGGAGGAAATTGATTCTAACACATACTAATTGTAACATTATTTTGGGGACAGAATGGCATAGCGGTTTTTACACGCACAAAATACATGCAAAGGCATCTGTTAGGTGTTTTCAGCATACACCACTCCCCTTGTTCATTGAAGAGGGCTGTTTTATTAGCTGGAGTATAAATGCCAACCCACTTGCATCTGCAACATGCAGTTAATTAGATCTTCTCTTCCTTTCCTATTTGGAAAATGGGTAGTTCTTGCTAAGGCCTATTTCTTTTTCATTTAGACTTACAAAATGCTTTATGAAATGAACTTCCAGAGATAAATGATGTTTATTTGTCACTGCAAGAAAGTAGCTGACTGAATCTCTAGGAGCAATCTCTACAGAAATACTTTTTTCACATCATCAAATGAATCTATAAATCACCAACTTATATATAAATCATAAACAACATATATATATATATCACCAACAACAGAGCATGAACACAGAACTGTGATTCTCCTACACACCTTGGCAGAAAGCAAAACTTGATGGCATTTCCAACAATCACACAAAGTGAAATATGAAGAGAACAAAGGATCAATACATGATCAATTTACTAGATTTCAGTGTAACCCTCGTACCTCAGAGCAGTGTACGTTGTGCTCCTGGCAGCAATGAAGTCATAAGAGATTTTAAAAAATACGTATGATAGATTCTATTCTTTGTGGAGTCCACTCAATTACATAACATGTTACCGATGTAAGCGTTTTGTTTTTTGTTTTTTTTTAATTAGAAACTGATTCAAAAGTTCTCCACTTCTCCTTTGTACTACACTAATTTCTAAGCAGTGTTATTAGAAGAATGGACTCCAAGGAATTCTATGGAAGTTCAGTATTGGTGCTTAGGAGGAGAGAGGGAACAGCAGGGAGAACAGCAGTGAAGTGCTCAAGCACGTGCCAGACTCCTTAGAGACTGGCGAGGAGAAATTCTGTATGTTCATTTCTCGGTTCTCTTTTCTACATTTTTTTTTTATTTTTTACACTCCCTCAAGCAACCATTCCCATTTTTGTATATTGACTTTTCTGCAGTTTTTCTTCTTCCATGTTTTAAGTATCTGACAGATCAGGGAGATTTCAGATACAAACAGACCCCAGAGGACTTATATCACTTTGAACTTTCACTCAATTCATCAAGCTTTACAAGGCTTTTTCTCGAACAATAACAAGTATGTTCAGGTGTTAAATTATTCAGAGGTCCAAGTACGTCTGTGGTACTGATGAAATATAAGTGGATCTAAACTGGTAAAAGATCAGACTTCTAAAGAGAATCTTACCAATGCCATTTACCTTACCTCAACAGCACAATTATAGCTACTGATGCTGACTCTGGCTTTACTGCACAGCATTCAGATTATAGGGATAAAGATACGTGATAAGGATAAAGTCCATTCCATGTTCTGCATCCTTTACCAAGCATACCCGAACCTTTTAATTGCAATTTATTTTAAACAGCTCCAGCTGTCGCTAAGGTTCCATGTCTAACAATTTGTGCGATGTAGAATGCTTTGTCTTGACATAAGAAAATTTGCAACCACCTCCAGGAAAACAAATTTATGGTGTTGCAAAAAATGGATATCCCAAAAATTACCCTTTTCATTTTGAGCTCCTGCTCAAAATGCAACAAACTAAACCATGAAAAGAAACATAACACTTTCCTTCTCCTGATACTCCTATACACCTTTTTCAACAACAATAACAAAACACTCTAGCTGCTGCTTAAACACTAAGAGTTTTGTGAATTCAGACAGCACTCCCTTTTTGTAACTGTTTCATTCTCTCTCTTGAGGCTACCTGCTCCTGTGCTGGCTCCTCTTGAAATAGAAGGCTCCACACAACATCGACAACATCTGATCTAAGAAGATCAGAACAGGTGGACCAAAGTCTAACTGCCAGTGGAATTGGATAGAAAGCTGCAGTTAAAAATGTCAGGCAATTAAAATCTCACATCTTGTTCTTAAGTCAGCTCACAGATAGAGTCCTTGACGGTACTGATCTTCAAAAACGTACAGATCGAGGTGTCTAAAAGTTGGCTTTTTAATTATGTAATGCACAGTAACTTCTCTGGTATTAGTGCATGATACATAATCCTCTGACAATACGCCTCAGGCCAGAAAAATTACTCTACTTTGCTAAGAGCTGCAAGAATGAACAACACAGTCTGAAAAAGATCTCGTCTGGTCTCAATTTAGTCACTCTAAATCAGAACTATAAATAATTTAAAAAATAGTTCTGTGAGTGTACACAAATAATGAACAAAGGAAGACAAAGCACAGTTGACATGAAAATGAAATGAAATTAGAATCTCATTCAATTAAATAACAACAATCCAATACTCATTCAGCTTTATATGCTTTTGAAATTAAAATGGCCAATAAAGAAAGTTCATTTAACCTCCCCATCTACCTTTATCAATGTGGATCTGTGCCCTTGTTAAGCAAGGTAAAGAAGACTAATGTCCTTATTTTTTGTGTTTCTAGATTCCAGTATCTTTTTTGGACAGTTATCTGTAATCCTTTTAGTTTGACAAATTACCACTTTATTTCGGATATTTACATTTTAAATCAGTTCAATGTTTACATGCTTCTGTTTGGTTCCTGTTAGGTTGTTCTACAGGAAATAATCTCAAAATATTAATTAACATCCCTCAAACTAATGAAACAGTGGGATAGCTGCCATAAGAATGAATGAAGTTACTACACTCAGTTCTTTTTATTGGCAACTGAAATCTTTGGAAGAGTAGCATCCGTGACCTCTTTTCTGTTCAAGAGCCAGATGATAAGCATCTGACTGCATATACTTCACTACAGAATGGCAGAAAGAATCTGAAGCCACACACAGCTGATATACTAAATCAATTCAGTACCTGCATAAATATTCTTCACTGGCTTAAAGTACTTCCTCACGGAAGTTGATGGATCCTCTGCCCCCATGTCTTTATAAAAAGACCAAGATTTCTAAATTATCTCAAGTTCTAAATGCAAATATCTGAGGACTATCTAAATGACAAAAAATGGATACATCTAAGGAACCTCTTCCTATAAAACAAAGCAAGTAATTTACATTTTGAGATATATTAACTCAAGCCATTAATATGCCAAAATATACTTCTTCCTTACTGTAAAAAAGGGGAAAAAAGGAAATACATAAACTGCTAAAGCTGCTTTCTTATTCTATAGCTCATAGAAATAACAAGTATTTACATCTTTCTTTGCAGTCAGTAGGAATTCCAGATTCACATGTTTAAAACAACCTTGCTGAGCTTGACTCAAAATCCTCTGCAAAATCTGTGCCTTGATTTCGGACTGAGTGCTGCCTTTCAGGTTATTACCATGAAGAAGAAAAGTTAAACAGACACTGCAGGAATTCAGAATCTTACACTAGGTTACAGATGACTCTATTTATATTGTAAGAAATCACAGTAAGTAAATGTACAAGTTATCAACTGAAAATCTGAAAACAAAAAGTGAATATAAGCATTCTAGATCATAGAGAGCACCTGGCTATGTGATGCCCCAGCTTACGCTGCTGCCTGCTGGACTGCCTCTACCATTTTGTTCGGTGCCATTTGAATAATCTGAACTCTCTCTGTTCTGGTTTACACACAGACATGTTGTGTACACACAGATGCACAGAAAAATGGTGTAATTTGATCATTTATATAGAATCTCTATAGAGAGCTACAAAACAAAGACAATCTGGTGAACGCTCATTTCAGAATAACAGGAAAATTCAGTATACAAGACTCAAGATGCACAAAATTAAAAATGCAAAGTGGTAAATAAATCTTCATACTGGTGAAGTAGATTTTTAAGAAGCTTCATCCATTGGCTGGTCAAATAAATTCTGACAAAGAGACTGTGATTGGCAACATGTCTTCTCTGGTAGAATGCATTTTCACCAGATTTTCCTCTGAAGAAATAAGGCAATACTGCCACAATTTCAAGAGTTCTATCAGAGAGCACTGATGTTGACAAGAGATTTTATCTATATGTTATGCAGATGACAAGAACTTCACAGAAACTAAGAAAATGGGGACATCTGCCCATAATAACATTTTTATTTGCTGGCATCCCCGAGATAAAGAATAAATTGCTCCATGTGCTAAAGGAACGTCAGTCTTGATAATCAACACATACATAACTCTATGTATTAACAAAAGTTCAGGATGAACAGTGTAACAAGGATAAAGTAGGTACAAATCAGAGATTAAAATATGAGTACTTCTGAAGTATAACATGCAGTACCTGTTGACATGACAGCCATAGTAATATTATTAGATGCTTATTTTTGAAGATCTGTTATGCTATAAAATTCTGTCCTGTGATCATCTGTAAGCTGATATGTAATCCTTGCTATGCATTACTTCTGCTGTCACTTTGTAAAAAGTGGTTGTTGCCATGGTAGGATTTTACCACAGCCTGAAGAGATCACAGAATGAAATGATGAAAGGAACTAAAACAAAGTATGAAATGCATGAAAAACCAGTGTTTTCCTAAGCTTGATAAAGATACGTATAGCTAGTGAAACAACTCATACACTTGCTCTTGAGATCAAGGTATTTAGAAGTCCAGACTGAAAACATGTTACTGTGCTTTTCAGGAACAGAGCTGAATTCCATGCTGCAGAGGTACTAAGATCACTCTTGTCTGTTATTTTGGAATGGGAAAAAAAGAGGAAGTGAGCCAATAGCTGCTCTTCATTATTAGTATTAGTATAGTGATTTGGACCAGGATCTGAACTCTATCAGGTATTCTAAGTGCAAAAAGTATTTCACATCCAAAGGTCTTATAATTTCAACATAAATCATGAAACAGTAAGCAGACAAAAGGAGATGGGTGAGCAGAATATAAACGTGACAGTGGTACCCTCAGATTAGTAGTTCTCTGAAAGAGCTGTCAGGCACTGGAACAGGCTGCCCAGGGAGGTGGTGGTCACCAACCCTGAAGGTGTTCAAGAAATGTGTTGATGTGTCCCTGAGGGGGGTGGTTTACTGGGAAATATTGGACAGTTGGACTGGATTATCTTGGAGATCTTTCCAACCTTGGTGATTCTATGATTCTACCTTCATGTAACAGGCAGCAGTGTCAACATACCAACAGCCTAACCATAGATAACTGGTGGTGGTGTACTTTTGAACACAATGAGGTACAAGTTGCTCTTCATTAAGAATCCACATAACTAAGGACAGCCACAGAATTGTAGAGGTTGGAAGGGACCTCTGCAAGCCATTCAACCCAACCACCCACTGAAGGAGGTTCCCTACAGTATGTTGCAATGGAAATCCAGATATGTTTAGAATCTCTCTAGAGAAGGAGACTCTACAACCTCTCTGTGCAGTCTGTTCCAGTGCTCTGTAACAACTCTTAAAGAAGTTCTTTGTCATGTTCAGCTGAAACTTCCTGAGTTCCAGTTCGTAGCCACTGCCCCTGTCCCATTGCTGGACACCACCAAAAAGATCCTGGCTCCATCCACCTGACTTCCCTTCTTTCAATACTTATATGCACTGGTAAGATCCCCCTCAGCCTTCTTTTCTCCACACTGAACAGTCTCGGGTCTCTCAGCCTATCCTCAGAATAGAGATGCTCCAGGCTCCTAACCATCTCTTTGGCCCTCTGCTGTACTCTCTGAAGAAATTCCCTATCTTTTGTTAATGGTGGAGCCCAGAACTGGACATAATACTCTAGATGTGGCTTCACCAGGGCAGGGTACAGAGGGAAGAGAATCTCCCTCGACCTGCTGGACATGCTCTTTTAATGCACCCCAGGGTACCACTGACTTTCCTGGCCATAATATGGAAGAAGGCATTAAGAAAGTTATTTAGGAAAAGTAATGAGTAATTAAATCTTCACAGACTGATCAAAGGTAGAAATCAAAATCTTAACAGCTAAAGAGAGATGGGCCAGTAAGTGAGAAAGTAGTAAAAATAATAATACAAATAATTACTAATGGTTAATATAATATTCATTATCTTCTTCAGAGGGAGCTTGAAATGATAGCTTTATAGCCCCAGGAAAACAGAGGATTGATGCAATGTCTAACTGGGATAAGAGAAGGTTGTTTAGAGTGGCCAAATAGTTTTGCCAAACATCAACAAAGAAAAAGATCATATGAGTCAAATGGCTGTGTATTACTTAGGAAGTGAAGCTCTGAATCTTCAGCTAAATCTTTTATATGCCATTGTGCTACAAGAAAGATTGTAGAAAAAAAATTCTGTTTGCAGTGCTCACTCAGGTATAATTGTTATGGAGAATTAGGAATTAAGGAAAAGTACACGGATTTGAAGAGGTGAAAATACTTTGGGAATAGGTTAGTTGGATTTTGGAGGGGGAAATGATTTGGTTTTGTTAAAGAGAACAAAGAGTGCTGCTCTACTCAAGCAGTTTTCTGTGTACAAGGCAGGCAGGATTTGCTCTGAATAAAAAGGGATTTCAGTAACTTGCTCATACAGGATAAATAATACTGAGGACAAGATTTAAAGCTTTACATAATCATCTGCTGATGAGTTTCTCATATCAGAACAATAACTTCTGTGCTAATAAAAATGCTCAAAACATATTTCAGGTCCAAAGACAAGCAAATTAACAACACAATTGTTTACTAATATCTACATAAAAACAGGAAATATTGGTAACACAGTAGACATAGATAACATGCAATCAAACTTAACTGAGTACTACAGTATAGTTATCTACAAGTTTGACTGAAACTAGAAATCCAAAAATCTACTGCTCTGCTCATTAAATTGAAGCAAAAATATAAAATTAGATTTGGATAAAGAATTCTACATGGTTTCTATCTTTGATTTCAGAGAGATTTTATAAAAATCCTTGCCTTTACACAAAATACAGGTATTGAAATAGAATATATCTAGCTGCCACTACTCATTCCTGCTAATGACCACTGGAAATGGGAGAGCAACAACTATAACAAAAATGAGAGATGCTGGATGCAGTCCAGAAAGGGACAACTCTGCTGATGCCATGATCAAGGCAGGATGATTCAGGAAACAAGCAAGAATGTTTGCTTTGTGAAGCCAACAAAAGATATCTTGGCATTTTGTCATCACAGAGAATCATTTACAGACAGAACATAATGACAGAGTCCTTTTCTGCTAAAAAATAATTTAACAGCTGTGTGCATTTGTGAGGGAAACGTTTCTTCTCAAGAAGCATGGTATTTATATCAAACAAATGCTTAACATGGAACAATCTTCTCCTCCAAAATTAGTTGGCATTCCTTGTTTGATGTAGCGCCTAACTGAAAGATGCAGTCATACTTCAAGGCAGTTTGTAATTGAAAGGTCTTGAAAACACATCTGCAGACACTGCTAATCAAGTGTGGCTGTGATACTGGCATGATTACTCATCCTCCAATCCTGCTCCTATATTCAACACGCGAACTAAAAATACAGTCTACCTATATAAGTTATGAACTGAAAGAACTCTGTTAGCAAAACAAACAAAAACACAAACATTTTGGTTTCCACCCTATAGCATGAGAGCAAAATGACATCTGCTATGTGTCACAGAGAATTAAATCCAGAGAAAGGAAAGTGACTTGCTTTACAGTGCCAGGCACTCCTTGCTATGTTCTGTGTTTCCGCAGAAATGTCCAATTTCTTGTCTACCTTTACCATACACTATGGGTACCTCTTATTTTGTTAAAGCATTCATTAGTCTCTTTCCTAGCAATTTTTCAAATGTACTACTCCATGCCTTCACCTTTTTCCCATTTTACTTTTTCTAGTAAGTACAGAATATCTCAAACGTTATGCCATAAATACCATCACTATCTGTAGTAATCCAGACTTGATCACTAGTAACTGAAATAGATTCAAACTGACAAACTGTTCTTTTTGTGTCATGCTCTGATCAAAGCCTCACTGTGGTTTTTTGCCAATTTCAGAATATAATGGCAGAACCTCACAACTGGATCCTGGTTTTCTCTCAGGCATTTGGTGTGCCTATCATCTGTATGCTCTTATAGTACAACAAAATGACAGAATTTCTCCCAAACTAGATACTAAAAAGGTTTAATCTTGATAATAATCTAATATACTGGCTCTCAGACAAGAATGAGCTGAAGACATTTCAGATTCTAGACAGAATCTTTGAAAGGACTCACATACATAGCACTATCAGAGCTAACAACTTCCATTTCCCAATCATAACCCAAGCTAGATAGGACTTATTTACATTTTTTTGAAGTCATATTATGAATAATGATTCAGTCTGGGATTCATTATTGTTATGCTGTGAAATTATTTTCTTTTATAAAATCATTCCAATGAACAACAAATATAAAATTTCCATAGTCAAAATTGAATTATTTTTTTCTTCTCAGCACTCAATACGTGAGGTGGGAGCTCTGAATACAAAATCTGATCTTGAGTACAGCTGCATAATAATTTGTACTCATGGTTTAATATATAAGCAATATGAACACATAAAACTCAGAGAAATAATGCAATAGAACACTGTAAACTCCATAACCTTTCTGCTTGCGAATTAATAAAAAATAATTTAAAAAGAAGATACCAGACAAAGCTAGCTATATACGTGACATGTAGCAGTCTACTGAGAAGGATTAACAAAGCTTGTTTCTCCAGGTAAAAGTCTTCCATTAACATGAAACACTACAAGTACTGCACAGAGAAGACATTTGAACACGCAGTTTGGGGAAATACTAAGGGATGAAGAAGGTTGCCTTATCAATGGGTACTATCTGGATTCACATAATTTCAGGGATAAAGTGTCAATGGCACATTTACAAGTGAAAGTAAAGAGTACAGATGTTGCAGAAAGTTCCAGGGAGGAAAAGAAAGAAAAAGATAGCAATAATGTAGTGTAACATTCACAGAAGAAAAAGAAAAAAAAAAAAAAAAGTTTAAAATGTCCTACTAATATAGCATTTAGAAGAAAGTTTTAGGTGCAAACATAGAAATATGAAAGCAATCTGCCAGGCCAGCCAAAAATGAGAGATGAAAAAAATAGGTTATGTATGCTCTTCATAAAAAAAGAAACTTAACAGCATAAAAATCAGGACAATAAATGTTGTTAAGGAAAAAAAAAAATGAAACCAAGCAGCTAAGCAAGGACTTGGAGAGGCCACTGAAGAACAAGAATGGAAATTCAGTGACAGATGATGCTGATATATTGCTGACACCCTGAATGAATTTTTTGTCTCACAATTCACAAGAGAAGCTGAAGGTCACAGAATAGAGTGTGGAATAAATTTTCCAGTGGGGAAGTGAAATACGAACGTGTCTTACAATCACCTCAAGGTTAACAATTAGGAACTCAGCATAATTAAAACCTGACAAAGAAGCAGGTACAAATGAGTGATATCCCATAGAAAGCAATGCAGTGTTAAAGAAATAAAGAAAAGCTGTCAGTTCCAAATAGGAGAGGATTACAATCATGTTAATAACATTTAAAGACTTTTCCCCGCATGCTAAAATAGGTGTGGCTGTAATTCTGAAGCTATTCTCTGCTGGGAAGAAGTGGAAATAATAAATAGAGCAGTGGCATAGGTCAAACAGATTTGATAAAGCATCAGAAGTATGAAATTAAAAGAGAAAAGAAAAAATCATTAAAAAAACAAACACCTCTACTGATCTCTTTTGTTCCTTGCTCTACTTCCACAGAGCCCACGCAAGGTAACGAGGAATCTAAGGTATTAGAAAAATTCAATGTAAGCAGAGGAAGCACAAGATCACTCAGCTTGAGAAGTACTACAGTTTTACACTAATTTTATTTCTCTGTGACTTCAAAATCAGAGGAAAAAAGCATTTTTAATCAACAGCACTCTTAACAATAGGAACAGAAAAGAAAAACAGTGAAGATTCTGTGCTCTGAGAATTCAATATTTGATGTAGGAGTAGAGCTTATACCACTCTGACATTAGACCACTGGAATTTGTTGATATATATAAAGCAAGGGAAAAGCAGTGATCAGTTCTTAACAGCTTGTAAACTCAAAGGCTAAAACTATGGATTAAAAAGTGACATATAGAATTAATTTGCAATATGAACACTTACAAAATGCTAACAGCAAATTCAGATGCTCTAACAAGAAAGAGGATAGGCATTGAGATGAATGAGAAATTGATCAGATTCAGTAGTCAGAAGTCACTGAATGTTTTAAATTATTAATTTTCATAGAATCATAGAATCTTTCAGTTGTAAGGGACCCTTAAAGGTCATCTAGTTCAACTCCTCTGCAATGAACAGGGACACCTACAGCTCGATCAGGTTGTTCAGAGCCCCACTCAGCCTGACCTTGGATGTCTCCAGGGACGGGCCATTAACCATATCTCTGGGCAACCTATTCCAGTTCCTCACCAACCTTATTGTAAAAAATTTCTTTCCTATATACAGTCTAAATCTTCCCTCTTTTACTTTGAAACCATTCCTCCTTGTCCCATCACAACAGACCCTGCTAAAGAGTCTGTCCTCTTCTTTCTCATAGCCCCATTTAGATACTGACAGGCCACTCTCAGGTCTCCTTGGAGCCTTCTCTTCTTCAGGCTGAACAGCCCAGCTCTCTCAGCCTGTCCTCTTAGGATGATTTTTTGTCCTCAGATGATTTTTGTGACCCTTCTCTGGGCACGCTCCAACACGTTTCATGTCTCTCCTGTGCTGATGACTCCACATCTGGATGCAGTGCTCAAGGCGAGGCACCACCAGCACACAGCAGAGAGGCAGGATCACCTCCCTCACCCTGCTGACTTGTCTTCTTTTAATGCAGCCCAGGATACAGTTGCCTTTCTGACTGGCTCATGTCCAGAGTCCCATCCACCAGTACTCTCAAGTCCTTTTCAGCACAATCCTTACATCTCCCAGCTTGTATTGCGAATGGGGGTTGCCATGACCCAGCTGCAAGACCTCCACTTGGCTTTGATGAACCTCATGAGGGAGGTTCTCCTGGACCCACTGCTCAGCCTGACTAGATCTCTCTGGATGGCATCCCGTCCCTTGGGTGTGTTGATCACACCACACAGCTTGGTGTCACCATTTTTTTCTAGTTTCACATACACAGTTTCTTCCTCACAGCTGCCACTTATCTAGGCATTGTTTTCTCCTAGGTTTCTGGTAGAAGGGCTTCAAAATACACACTTTTAAGGAGAGAACAGTATTTGGTTGTGGATAATAATGCATTTAACCTTTTAAATAGGTCACAAATACAGCATAGTATACATGTTGGCACTGAGTACAGTTAAAGTTGCTTTTAAATTTGCATGTAGAGATGATTAAATGTCTCTCCTTTTTAATGATAGAATTTAATTTACAAATCAGGATCTGTTTTAACTAATTAAAAAAAAAAAAAAATACCCCAAAATTCTTACATGGTTCCTAATGAAAACATCTGCTAAGTAAAAAATAAAAATAAAAAAAAATAAATTTGGAAATGCTTTTTCTTGAAATTCTGCCTTGTTTCCCTTACATCTGGGTGGCTATTATCTTAATAGTGTTTTCACAGACTATACTCTTCCACAGAAATCTTATGAATTTAATAATCACAATACTAAAACCTCAAGTTAGTTCAGGCAACCACAATAACAACACTTTGGGTTCATTTAAATAAAAGGAGCTCCTCAAACGCTTCAGGAATTTAAGCCTTCTCATGTACTCCCTTTCCCTGGCCTACCAGCTACCTTGGGTGCAGACACCCTGAGGAATAAAACTGGACAGAACAGGAAAAGGTATGAAGTAAAGAAGTATGATGAAACAGAAAGAACAAGCATAGCATGGAGAACATAACAGGGAGGAAAAAAGTCTCAGCATCGAAATTACAAGACATCTGTGAGAAAGACAAACTGAGGAAGCAAAAGGCTCATAATCAATAGCCAGCTCAAGTTTATGTGACAATCTTGTGTATCCTGTCATTCTTAATTTCTAAAATGCAATACTATACATATGCAAATATTCTTAGCAAAACCTGTGCAGGACTAAACTTCAAGAAATATACATTCATACTAACATTTCTTCTACCAGTACCTTATAAGGTTTGTCCCATTTTAAAAGGAACTACATTATCTACTACAAATTCTGTCACTTAATTCTTTACCAGTTGAATCCAGCACTTTTCCCACATACAGAATCCTTGCCTGAAATTAACAAGTCATGTTATTCACGCTCTTCAGAATATTGACATATATCTTCTGGTCTTGTCCTGTTACCAACAAAATCAACTACCTGTCTTCTCAACCAACTACAATTCACTTTTCTCTTCATTTTTCCCTAATGTGAGTGGTCATACTGACTTCAGTCTCACAGAAGCAACTGCTGTTAAGGAGCATCAGTAATATTCTTCTCTGAGCTGTTACATGCCTGCAAATGAGTTTTGTTGCATCCTCATTAAGAAAGGCAGTATGAACTCAGACTGAGCACAAGTCTTCTTTGTTCTCATGGCATGTGACTTTAAGACCTTGCATATATCTCTACCTTTAGCTACAGGACAGCAGTGGAAAGGACAAATGATGGTCACTCATTCATGGTTATGGTCAAACAATATAATGGTTGCAGAGCATGCACAGTTGTATACAAACCTTTCATGTTCTTCTGTTTCCAAAATAATGCAGCACCAAGGAACTCCTGACTCTTTTAGACAACAGTGGGACTACATCCCCACTCATGATGAAGGTATACTATTTTAAGAAGTCTGAAAACACTGTATTTTCTCGCTCTCACATGTTCCTATACGAATTTATCCACTTATATTTTATCTGTTTGTACTGATGGCAATGTATTTTATATAAATATAGAGTGTATTTATGTATAAACGTGTGTGTGTGTGCATATAAACTGGGGCTGGGATGGAACTAGGCTGTTTAGTCTAGGGAAAAGGAGGCTAGGGGGAGACTTTATTGTTCTCTTCCAGTATCTGAAAGGTGCTTACAGCAAGAGAGGGGCTGGCCTCTTCTCACTGGTGACAGGATGAGGGGAAATGGCCTTAAGTTGTGTCAGGGGAAGTTTAGGTTGGGTATCAGGAAAAACTTTTTTACTGAAAGGGGAGTTAAGCACTGGAATAGGCTTCCCAAGAAGGTTGTTGAGTCACCACCCCTGGATGTGTTTAAAATCCATTTGGATGTCATGCTCAGGGACATGATTTAGCGGAGGGTTGTCAGTTAGGGTAGCATGGTTAGATTGTGGTTGGACTTGATGATCTTTAAAGCCTTTTCCAACCAGGGCAATTCCATGATTCTATACATATACACACACAACACAGGGACAAAATTACTTTAGGACAAATGCTGTATGTGTCTTACAAAGTCATTCACAATTTAGGCCTTATAGAACAACACTGATTTCACAAGAAATATACTAAAACAAAACAAAGCTGTTCTGGAGAAGAGCTCTTACCTGCTTTACTACTGTCACAGTTCCAGGTGCCATGGTAACAACAGAAGCAACTGCAGTGGCATCATGGGTTTCCGATCCCAACTCAATGATTTGCTGCAGAATGTTTACAGCTGCCGGATCAAGTCTTTCACCTTATCAGAAAGACAGTATATATAAGATTATTACAGTAAAGCAGGCCTTAAGGGTATGCAAATCTAACTGCCACTCTTTTCCCTCATGCTTTAACCTTGATACATTGTGCTGTCTGTAAATTCAAACAGCTCACTAGCATGACACTTTAATAACAGATCTATAGGATGAAAGTATTCACAAAACAAATTTGCCTGAGGAATGCGTGCATCAACAAGTGAAACTACATTGCTCATTTTTATGACTATTTTAAAGAGATCAAAAAGAATACATTGACTAAGCAAACAATAGATACAACTAACAGCAGTAACTGTAAATTATGCAGCTGCGAGACTATACAAATCCAAATGAATATTTGCCAGACATTCATATTAAGCAGAACCTGAAGTCTATACCTGTAACAAAGACAGCTGGTTGATATATTAGATACCTGTGTTTATCATCTGTCCGAATGTCTGCAACACCTCTCAACCTTAAATTATCACTAATGTGCTAAAGTGAAAAAGTTAATGTCTTGATAAAAACAATGCCTATTACATTATAAGTATGGGATCAGAACATGTTTGTCACATTTTAAATTATCTTTCTGTGTGCAATTCTACCAAAGGAAAGGCAAGTTTACAAAAAAAATTATATACTTTCACTTCTCCCGAAATGTAAAAAGAAAAAACTCAGCTGCTGAAGAATGTTTTGTGACATGCAGGAATAGAAATCCCCCTCCTGTGGTCTGCATGTCCATACGATTAGCAGTAGCATGACAGATGTCAGAAAGGGAGGAAAACTCTCAAGGTCATGATAAAGCTGCTTTAATTTGCTGAAATCAGTGCCAGAGCTAGGAAAGAGGCCTGAAGGAACCAGTCAATGGAATAAAGCTCATGTCTTAACTCCCAACCTTTACAAACTGATACTGTGGTGGGAATCTAGCTCAGATCACTTAATTTCAAACTAAGTTGTTATATTTTGTTATCCAAATGAAATACAATTTTATCTGAGAACTGAAAAATGTTTTCTTTCTTTCATTTTTTCCTATATAACTGCCTTCAGTTACATAACTGGTATAAACTACTAGGTTTTATATCTAGAGGGAATATGTCAGAAAAGTTGGATGGTTAAACCAAATTGTTCTATTTTGAAAATTACTGCCTCATGCTTAAAATCAAAACTGTTATATGCAGCATATTCGTGATCATGCTTACTTTAATTTAAATATTATATCTTAAGAATTTTTCTCAAGATATTTTTACTCATTCTGAATTCCCACTTATTACCAATATACAGAAAGTGCCAGTTACATAATGGAACTGCGACATGCTTGGAGATGCCAAAAGAAACGGGAGCTTGTGAAATTTATCTGTATGGTGAACCATACAGTTCACAGCAATGGTAAAATGCTCTCTTCTGGCAGCCACTGCCTTTATTTACACACATAAATTCAAAAAATATAAGCACTGATTCTAGTCTCTATTTTAACACTCTCTTAGACCTAAGAGTTTTTTCTTGCAGTTGTTATTGTTCCTGACTTATCAATCTCATCTAATTCCTCTTTTTCTTGTCTAATGTGATACCGAATAGTTCATTCTGCTTTCTGTACCATTAGAATTAAGTTTGGTTGTACTGTTTTAGGAATATGGTAAATTAAGCATACCACTGTGTCAGTTCTGCAGGATGGCTGATTTACAAAGGAAGAAAAATGATAGCTAGAGAACTGCCATTAGATACACACCATCTGCTCTGCCAAGGCAGCTGAGTTCACAATACATTGAATAATGCAGGCAGGAAATTCCACACATCTAATAATAAAAGGCAAAGTACAGTGTGGTAATTATTAATGATTCAAGGACACAGAAATTAATTATGAATGGTCACTTACTATTTACTCTTCAAGAAAAAATATAAACTCCCAAAAAGTTCAGGATGACAAATTTCAGCATTTTTAATTGTTTCACAGTGATTGTATATTGTCCACTATACTGAAAAGAATTAGATATTTATGAAAAAATACATATTTGGTGTTCCAACCCCCAGAAAAGTAACTTACCGTTTTCAGAAGTGTATCTAAGGTTCTGTAATGCAGCTACAGCAGCCTGAGTACCTTGATCATCTTCTCCAGCCTCTGTGATATGGAGATACTGAGTAGACGCTTCTTCAGAAACTTCAGCAGTTAACTTGAAAACAAAACCCAGCCAATGCATGGATAATCTCCCTCTCATTTTAGCAAATTAGAGAACAATCAAAGTTATGAGCCTAAAAATAATGAGTTTTGGGCAATAAACAAGAGTTATGGAAATTATCTTTCCCACAACTACTATTTTCAAAAGAGGCTGTTAACATGTACTTTTGCTCTGATGGGACTTTTCTCTTTATTATTGTTCCAATGACAGAGATTTGCTTGAATCCTGGGTGTCCTCTTACTTTTTCATGTTTGGCCATCAAGGAGGGCGTATATAGTATGGTTTGTAAAATTCATATGGAAATAACACTTCAAAGGACTACATTTTAAAATACTTGCCCCTTCTCCTTTGATTAACTGTCTAACACTGAACCTACTGTGACAGTTTTTGAGAATTTTGCACTCTATCCATGCGTACTGCTGAACACAAACTGCAGGACAGACTTCTAAACCAGCCATCAGACTGATGCTTAGGGCTGGACTGCCTGAAATTCAGCAGGATCTGAAACTGACTTGTCCACTGCAATTGAATTCTGTTTTTCTCCTGTCACTAGAGACCAACAATGAACTAATCAGGCAGTGGAAACTCAGCTTGCTAACTGTGATTTCTTAATGGAAGTGACTGGATGGTTCTGTGGTTTTGCCATAGCTTCTACATCTACATTCAATTTTGTTTCATTAAAGTACCAGTCTTCATTTCAAAACAAATTGCTACCCATGTTACAGCAGAGAAAAGATGTAAAAGTTACACCTGCTTAAGGCAGCTGCACTACCCCACCCACTGAGAAAATTCAGGTGATGTTTTGGCTTTGTCTTGTTTTTTTCCTGACTTGGCTTCTTAGATCTGGTTAAGTTTTTTTTTAAGCTTTGATCCTAATAATTGATGCTCTGACTCCTATATACTTTGGATACAAGACTAAATAGTGGAAGACATACTCTTTATAATAGTATATCCTATTTAGCCGACTAACATATACATTCTGTATTTTAACATCAGACCAAATCATAAGCTTCTTTCATTAATTCAATACAACCTCACAGCTTTGGGCACCTTCAAGTTAACATCAGTGAATATTCTGTATGTATTTTTGTTGTATATACATTTTTTTAGTTTCGCATATTTTTGCTAAAACTTTCATTCTTTCTACAGCAGAGGACTAGAGCCTTCTTTATACAAAAAAAAACACAGTACATTATTAGTCCAATCACTAGTCATGAAAGCAGTCAATATTAACAGTGACAGGAGTGTGTGCATTGAAAATGGTGATGAGAGAACACAGGACCTCTTGTTCTTATATAAAGTTGAGAACACACTTGAATACTTGTTATCCTTAACTTTCCCTCCATAACTTCCTAAAATCCTAGGGCCAAATCCATGAAAACTTTGCTTTACCTCCCACTTTGTTTCCCCATCGTGTTCCACAAGCTTCATTCCATGCTTGTTCTTAAGATGTCTGTTGAATTCCCATTTTGTACCATATACAAAGCTGCAAACAGGACACTTAATACCACCTACAAGGAGACAAAAATAAATTCCTTTAGTTATTTTTCTATTAGGTATTTTTCAAGGAAGTAAATACTCATTTCATTTAACCTCATCTCTGCTAAGATTTACAATTTAATTTAAAAATCTTTGCTTTCATAATGTAAATAGTATGAAAAACTGGAAAAAAAAAAAAACTCACAAAGAACTCTTAAATGCTTTAAAGGCAATTTTGGATAATGGTAATAAAAGGAGTCTGGAACAACTCATGTACCTGGAAAGGTATAGCAATCTTGCTTCCCTGCCTTCATGTTTCCCTGTTATGGATCGAAAGTTGGAGGAATGGTGTTTCCATCTTTCTTTGCTTCTACATCTCTCTCTCTTGGGAATCCCTCCCCCAGTTACAAACATACAACTATCTGCATTAGCTTGAGATAATACTTCATTTCTGTAATTAAGTCCAAGTGAAAACCAGTTTCAAGCCTATTGAGCTAAATGTTAAGAGAGATAACCAAAATGTAACAGAGGAATTTAAACTGCAAAGTAAGTAACAACTTACTTACTGGGCAAGAACATGAGCTCACAGTCATGATTCTGGTTGAAACTCAATCTAAGCAGCACTAAGAGACCACTTGTAGTTTCCAAGTGACATTTCTTTGAAGTCCAAGGGTAACTGTGACTCATATTGTGCCATAGGCCAAGCATAAACTAAGACTAGTACGTGCATTAAATTCTAAATAAATACTTTTTCACAATAAATATTCTTTTATTTCAAATTGTAGAGTTCTTCAGAAACTTTAATGCTTGCTCCATTGCACGCTGTTGTAGTTTCCAATGTAAATTGTATGTATATTCAAAAAATCTACAGGAATGGGCTCTGTCAAGTTTTAGGTTTAAATACTGGCTTCCTGCTGTCCACTTGTTGTCTTTGAAGATACTTGTTCTGGCTTTCTCAAGTTCAAAACAACATATTTGTGAATTTAGCACAGTGTTTATCTAGTAAACAATTTTTTACAGGTGAAAAAATACTGAATATGATGACATCATAAGCGGCAAATTTAGACTAAACAGTTTTCACTTCTTTTTCTTACTGAAGTCACTTGGTCAAATGTCAGATTCCAGCTGTTTGTAATTATGCAAGTAAGTGTTGTTTTTTTGTTTTTTTGTTTTGTTGTTTGTTTTTTCCCTACTGACTAAATCAGAGCAGAAATAATGTACATATGATAATTTGTTGCATTAGGTGACCAGGACTCACTCTAACAAATCTAACTGCTTTAGGAGCTATTCCACCAGATGGCAAATGATGACTCTTATTCATCATGTTCAATGCTTCAAACAGACTCTCATAAACTGGCAATAGGCCAAGCTCTCGTTGTCCACAGTCTTTTAAGCATAAGGTGATTAGAAAAAGCTTTCGATTTTACAGTCATGGAAATCCACCAAATGGTATTCTACCAGGTGAAAATAAACTTTCTGTTCTGGTTAAATAGAATGTAACTACACACAGTCACTACAGTCGCTCATTGACACTTAATATTCACCTATCATTTCCCCCTCTTTGCTCTCAGTCTAGTGTAAATCCTCACCAAACTTCACTATTATAGCAGATGCTTAATATTCTATCTCAGTACAAAACTGAACTGGTTTCTCTATTAGTGGGCTTAAAGCTCTGCAGTTCACAAAAGCAAAATAATGTGGCTCTGATGAGGACAAAGAAATTATCGGTTTGAGAAAAGGAAATTAAATATTAATTCCACACTAATCTGTACTACTAGAAAGAAATACCACTGTGTAAGAGAAGCCTTTCCTACATTAGTTATGGAAACCATTATAACAATATATCAGATTAATTAAAGTGCAACTTTTGTTACTGAGACTTTAAATAAAGAACAACTATGAAAGCACAGAGCTGATAATATTTAAGTCTAGGTCAGTGATTTGATATTAAATCTTTGGAAAATTAACTTTTGCACAATTCTTTAAAAATTGGCAGCAGAGAGTCAGTAAATGATGTATTTTCTACTTTTAATATCAAAACTGATCTCTGCAACAAAAAAATACACAAAGACAACCGTTATTGTCTGCTAAAGTGATGACAGTGGTATAATAGACCATAAGGCCACAAATGGATCATCCAGAATGTACTGCACAAGTTGCTGCATGAACACAAATAGAAAACCCATACTCCAGAGAGTGTAGAAATACATAAGCAAAACAACGGATGGCAGGGAACAATCAGTAAAGAAAAAGTAAGCAGTTTACAGAGGAAAATAAAGGTGACATGCTCAACACTGGAGAACAAATTAAACTAAAAAAAGAAACTATCAAATGATTTGGCAGAGTCTTCTAATACAAGCTCCAAAGAGAAACCCTCCTGGCTGTTCCAAGCAATACATAATCCTCTTGCCTCTTCTATTCTGTGAGCACTTCTAGGAATCTAGAGTGCAATCCAGCAGCTTATATGCGTGTAAGTATTTACAATTAAGATACTTGGAACACCTGCACTGTAGTCACAAACCAAATGACAAGAATGGAGAAAGAATGGAGAAGAAAAGATGAGTGCATGTGAGATGATTCATTCTCAGCTCATTGGGTAACTTGGGACAAGCAGAATACAAAAAGAGGAATATTTTTACATGGCTTCTATTAGGTGCTAATTTTCGTTTGTTTCCCTTTTTTTTTTTTTTTTTTTTTTTTCAAACCCACTCATTTACTGGTTCTCTTGCCTTTTCATATTTGTCTGCAGTCCTTTAATTTCAAAGGACTTGTTTAATATCAAGTCTGAACAGTCATTTTTCTAATATGAATACATGAATAATTTTCTAAAATAGCTTTCAGATCCATGAATATGCTAAATTGAAGCTTGATAGAGACTAGTGAGGCAGCAAGTTGCAACTTCTGACCAAGGTTGCATACCTTGTCACACTGCATCATATGTCCACACTGATCCATTTGTGCTGTGACCCAAAGATCTTCTGATTCCAAAATCAGGAAAAAAAATTATTAACTTAAATAGCACTTATGTGCAACTCCAAATGCAAATCTTAATTAATTCAGTCTCCCAAAGAAAACATTTCTTTCCTAGTGAGATACCAAGACACTGAGAGGGGAAAAAAACTAAAAAAAAAAAAAAAAAAAAAGATCTTCATATAGTCTGACAAGAAATCTACAATTATCCCCTTTTTGAGTCCACATGTAATACTCTTCATAATGGGCTACACAGGAGGAAGAGGAGTTGGCAAAGGAGGTTGCATGAGGGAAAACTGCATCTACTAGCGTGGCTTTCCTCATGATAGTTCTGAGATGAGGCATAGTCTTGGTTGCTGTTACACAAATTTGAAGTCCCTTCACTGTTCCTATACCCTACAGAACAGGTGAACAACTGGGAAGCAAGCACAGTGTTAGTGGTAGCATGGGTAATGTGTAAGGAAAGGAAAAGAAAGAAGGTTGCAAAGTCAGGGAAAACAGCATGTCTAGCAGAGAAAAACATAAAGGCTAATCCTATTCAATCTCATTCCAAGGTCTTAATTCTCTGACAACAACTGCATTCTCTATTTTATAATTTGTTTGTTTGTTTGTTTCAGTGGAAAAGAATAAAAAAATCAGCTCTACCAAACCCTAAAATATTTCCAGAACAATTTTTTTTTATTTAATTAGGCCTTTCCATCTTCAAGTCTAGGCACTAGAACTGAATAAGGTTTGTGTTTTGTGAACCTCTGAGTACCTTTTACACTCACAAAAGTATCTGATAGCAGAGTCAATTGTTTGCTTTGATTCGCTGCCCAGTGCAAAAAAGGACTGATGGGAATCAGACAACCAGTACATGTGAGTGCTTTGCTGTTACCCAGGCACTGCAAGGAATGAGTTACATGGTGATTGATGCCTGTATGAAGTAGAAATGGCAGAAATAAAGCAAATAGTGCTGCCCATCTTTTCAGAAGGAAATACAGGACTTCAGCTGAAAATTATCAACAAAAAATAATGACAGTGAGTAATAGAACTTCTAATGCTAACTACATAAGCATGATAAAATAAAATAATTCAAGCTGATTTTCCTTTCCTTCTGACATTCAATTAGCTCTTGAATTTTGGATATCCCCCAATATTCTCGTTATGTCTTCTTAACCTGTCTATGACGACAATTTCTCCAACTGACAGGTGTCTACATCTAATCACTTTTTATTTTTGTTTGTGCAGTACAACTATACAATAACAAGGAATGGAACACTTAGGACCCTAGCACAGTGATACAAAGTGGAGAAATGCAGGCCAGGTACAACAACCTTCTGATGTGGACACACAGGATGCAGCATAGAAGACAAGGAGTGATAAGAAATGGGACACAAGCTTGGTAATGAAGATCTCAGCTATAAACTACCAAAAAAAAAGAAGGTCTGCAGATAGATAATACTGATGCCCTTCATAAGTACTTTGTTGCTCTTTAAACTATAAACAGTAAATTTGGATGTAATTTGGAGCTACAGAACAATTAAAAAGAAAGCGTAAAACATGCAAAATTGACCTCAAGCAGAAGGGGAGAAGACGACAAAGCCATCAAGATTAACATCATTAGATCTAGATTAATGATTATTCTTAAATTAGGTTGTTAAGATTTACATTATATTAATACTTACATACATAAGTTGTGCTTCCTTTGGCCACAAACAAGCTTTTGAGCAGTACTCTGTGCAATTGGTTTTATCTGCACTCTCTTTTGTGGGGGAACAATTTAGTGTCATTTACTCTCAATGTTTAGTTCAACCTTGTAAAATTGTCATCGAAATTTATCAGTGTATCATTCATTTCAAAGATACCGAATCTTTACTTACAGAAGGAGACAAGTGAAAAAGATAAATGTACACAGCAGTGAACAGAACGGGCAAGGTCAGAAGTCTGATTCACTCACCTTCAGAAATCAAGAACAAAGGACAGTGAAAGAACAGTTAAAGACAGGTTGTTCAGAATTACCAGAAAGTAGTACTAATTTGTAACATAACACCCAATAACATGAGGAATAAATATCCTGCAGAAGTTTATTGTACATCACGTTTGCTTCAGCAAGATAACATCAAATCTTATAAAGTGGAGGTTTACCTTGTTGGATAAGAGCTTCTGCGGCAGGCTCCCCAGAACCTACATTTACATACTCTTCATTAGGATGCTTCCTGTTGTAATGCCTCTTCAGGGAACCAGATATGTTGCAGGAATAATGGCAATGTGCACAACGGAAAGGCTAGGAGCAAAAAGGAAACAGCTCTAAGCTGCAAGATTTAGATTCAGAGAAACCAGGCTGAATTCTAGTTTGAGCATTTCCCAAGGAGACCTTCCAAAATTCAACACAAAGTCATAACTAAATTTTACCTACAATTTTTAACTTGTAATTATATACAAAAACAAACAAACAAAAAAAAAACCAACAAGGAATTCTCATCATTATAAGATCAGTACTTACTTTTACAATTCAATAAATTGGGTATTTTCATAATGAGATCAGATCTGACCACACAGAGATTCTCTGCAAGTGATTCACTCACTTGCCCTGAACAAAGTAATTTTTGTCTGAAAAGAGGGAGTAGGAGAGCTAAAATAACTGCAGCTTTTGAGTGAGACATGCAACTGTTAAAGAAAGCTAGGCAGAACCAGGTCTGAAACAGAATGCAGACACTGACTGAACTCCTTTGGGAAAAAGTCCAGTTCTTCAGAACGAGCAAAATGCTTAATGCACAGCCACAATGACCAGACTCATCTAAAGCTAGTCAGCAGAAAACAGCTGGTACAGAAATTCTGATTAAGAAACTGAATTTAAAGCAGGGAAATGTCTGCTGTCAGGGTCTGCTGACCAGAACATTGCCCTAACGTTGCTGCTCATGACCTTCCTTGAGGCTTCAAGCAATAACAGTAAGGAAGAAAACTGGTGTTCAGATTCCTTTAACCTTTCAATTCAGAAGGTGCTGTAACATTCAGCTTTCATTTTTTTCATAGTAATGCCCTCCTTTTCCACAGCAGATACCACATTTCTTTCAAGAAAATATTTCATGCAGATTGCTTAGTTCTTGTATCAGTTTAAATACACTTGCATGTACTGTGTGTTATGTGCTGTATGACAGCAGAATTGATAGCAGGGTGAGGAGAGGCAATAACTTTTTCTTTAATCTGGCCATATAGAGTTGATGGCACAACCTCTATAGCTCTGTACAAACAGAACGCATTTGTGCTAAGATAACACACATAACAAATATGAAATAGTATATGCTGAATTATACTAAATCTAGCAGTGATTGTGGTATGATCCTGAAGATGAAAACCTAAATGCTGAAAAATTTCAAAAATGGTCTGTCCAAGTCACCAGTACGAGATCACAAAATATTCTGCTTGGTTTGTCCAATTTGCCAATATGAGGTCACACAAAATTTTCATGTGTATCTACTTATCTTAGATAATTATTTCTAATTAGTACTTTGGAAGTTTCAGAATAATCAACCTTTTACATTTGATTCAGTTATTTCAAACATGTCTAATGGTAAAGAAAGGTCTGAACAATATGCAGTATTATGCTATCTGGTATGCAATTACAATACTTCACACAGTTCATCTAAGTACAGGGCAGAAAACAGGACAAGAAATCAAGCAAACAAATGAACAAAACAAAAAACATAGGCAAATCTAATCACTGGTAGAGAAATTTTCCCAAGGCTTCTGTTGTTCATTACTACTCAAAGTTCACCATCTTCAGCAAATTACATTAGCATCTCCAAGCTGTAATGGAAAAGGGCTTTTCTAAACATCCTGTTGATTCCTTTAAGCAAACTGTATTGTAATGGTATAACAGCAGCAACTTTACTGCACTACTACTGTCTACAGTGCAAATTCATGGAGCTGATATACAGAAAAAAAATGTTCAAATGTCAAGTTACAAGATTTTTGTTGTCAAAAACAATCTGAACGCATCTTAGAATCATACAACTGACCAGTATCAATATCTCAATATATCTATCTAAAAGAACAAGTGCTAGAACTTGAGAATGGTGAAAAAGGACATCACCTTACCACTAATCATCATGTTCTTCTTCAGGTATAATGCTTATACAAACAGGGAAATGAATGAACAATACATCTGAATGGAACTGTTTTATCAGAAGAACTGTCAGCATGTTTAGTGTTCATGAGAATACACTAAATGACATAGTGCATGTTCACTAAAAATGCTATTTTCAGAACAGGTTTTAAAAATACACTTGACTGAAGATATACTAAATGTTAAGAAATATACAAAACAAATTACAGATTTTTAAATGACCACAAAGTGTACCAAAGTTATGTAACAGGATTGCTTTAATGATGTGACAAGTGTTAGTAAACGGCACAAACAAAAGTACTCTAGTAAGTTTTCCAATTGTTTTATACCAGTATAAAACCAGCAATTTTTGTTTTGATCTATTCCTCCCTTGTAGCATTTGGCTGATTCTAAGTATCTTCTAACAAACTTAGTTTCCACTGCCTTTCAACTTCATTTACCATGACCAAAATGTCTTTCTAACCCTTAATTTGTTTTCTCTCTGGTTATTCACATCTCTTCCAGGTTTTCCACATCTATTCTACTCACTCTACATCTGTCCAGCTTTCCTACTATGTCAGGAAAATGTAGTCCATTCAATTCAGATGTTTCTTCAAATTCTACGTTGTACTGTTTTGGTTTTGTTTTGTGTTTTTTTTTGTTTGTTTGTTTGTTTTTTACCAGAATAATGTCTGAGCATTGGTGGATGTCCCATCACTGGGGACATTCAAGGTCAGGCTGGACAGAGCTCTGAGCAACCTGATCTAGCTATGTGTTCCTGCTTGTTGCAGAGGAGTTGGACCAAATGACCTTTAAAGGTCTCTTCTAACTCAAACAATTCTATTATTCTATGTGCATTTCTTCTCATGTGCAGTTGAAGGAAATTTCCTGTGACCAGCGGCAGCTTAACCAAAATGAAATAAAAAAGTAAAAAAGTTCTAAACAGCACAGTGGTCTGTAGACTAGAAAAGCAGCACAGCAGTAACTAGTCACTAAGAACTCACCTATAGCTAAACATATAAAGAAAAAACAAAACATAATCTATTTCAGTTTCTCAGACATCTAAAATTTAAATCGAACTACGAAATGTTGATAATTATTTTTAATTTTTTTTTTTTTTCTTCCAGTACACCCTGAAATGAAGTAACAATAAACATGAGCTCTTGTACTTCTGAGGTCCAGGTATTACCAGCAACTCACTGTCCAGACAGGAAACAATTCTCAGCACACTAAGAGGATTAACTTTGATTTCTGCAGCTCTCGAATTCATTTTTGAGAATGTCCTGAAGTCCAAATTCAAGCACCTGCCAGCCATCAGGGTTTTGTGACTCAAACACTGGGTAGCTTGGAAACAGGATTGTTAAACTATTATTAGATTGTGTTGCTACTGATGAGTTTGATATGCATGCAAGCAACTATCCCAGAGAGAAGTAGGTGTTACTAAGAGACTTAATGAACCCCTCTTAACAAATATTCCTGATTTACTTACTTCAGTGTTTTGCAGTTCTCTTAATAATGCATTGAGTAGCCACAATTCAGTGTAGGCTTATAGCGGACTGCCAAGAGGCACTGTATATCTATAATGCTAAAATATGGTCAGAACTATCCATTTGTTAACTAATAAAGTACTTACTATGAGTACTTTCATCTCATAAGCTATTTAAAAAGGAAAAGAGTGTTTTTCCACAAAAAGAAAATAGAAAAAAAATAGATATATATTGTTGGTCTTTAAGAAAAAAAAAAAAAAAAAATCTTTCTTTAAAATATACAGTCCCTCTAGATGATTTGCTTCATTTTCCTATATGGTTTTGCGTTCCAAAACTTAAGTCATGAGTCAAAAAACTGTCATCCTTTCTGCTGAATGAAGAAGCAACTAAAGTGTACTCTTCATAGAAGCCAACTAATTTGTTAGATAATGAAAACTGTTGCATATCAAAATAGTATGACATTTTCCAAGATTAATATGTTCATTGCTAAGATAAGTGTTACATTAAAATGAACATTTCATACATAAAAAATATCCGATTTTTCTGGAAAAAAAACAAGTATCATTTCTGTTTTCTGAAAGCAATATTTCATTGCATCAAGATCATGCCGAGAACCAACATGGAATTTGAAAATAAAGCCATACTAAAGTCTACACATTTCTCACCTAAACATTTCATAGAAACATTAACCATCTTCAAAATTCTCTCCAAGCCACATTTCAGATAAATGTGTAGTTTTGGGGTTTTTTTTTAAGTTAATCCTCATAAATTTTCTTCAAGTATACGAACTCATATACAAACTTTCACAGCAGATTAAGATGGGCAATTAACAGTGATGGATAGGATGCATATTCCTACTTTAATAAGGAATTTTAAGATACATATGAGATTAGTAATGTCAAGTCAGACATAATGGTTACAGTTGGTTTATATTTTAAAACACGTATCTTTTTCAAGTACAGATACTGAAAATAGTCCATGAACAAAATAAATCCACCTCAGAAGTCTGAATATAAAGTGAAAATTCCCAAAATAGTAAATTATTAAGATGCTGTAATTGTGACTACAAAACAAAATGTGCTAGTTTTGAAACTATTGCCTGAAGTTCCATGTATTTCTGAATATTATCAATAACGACAACTTTTGTTTTCTTACCTTGAAAGAGACATGTTGTTCCATATGACGTAGGAGTTGTGGCTTTTGAGCAGCTGTATAATCACATACTGTACATTTAAACTGCTTTCCTGAAATAGGTAGAAAATGGAATCATTATTTTCTATTTAAGTTCTGAAAACTACTGGTAATATTTCTTCATAATGATGATTTCCAAAATTATAATAATGAACAATACTCAGTTTACCACCTGCTCTCCAAAATTTGGTTAAACAGAGTGAAGAGCAGTAAGGAAGAAAAAAGGCTTGAGTGTGACCTCTAAACTACAAGTGTTAACTATTTGAGGTTCTCTTGGGATAGTTTTTTGGTGAAAAAGAGAAAAAAATCAGTACAGCAGAGCCTAAATGGAAGAAGGGAATCGAGAATTTACCACTACAGTCATCTTTACTTTGCTATTCATAAAGTAGATTTATACATCTTTAAAATACTGATGTTTGGTCATGGTTACACAGGTTTACTCTACTTTTGTACCCAGTAGAGAGTTGTTAAAATTCAAACACATTTAAATTTTCTTGGTTTTCCCTGCATGCTTTCTTGATATATTTCTGGTACAGCATGACAGAACCTATTATTTTTACCACAAGATTTCTTCAGCGTATTTTGCTCTACTCTTCCAATCATGACTCAAAGTACCTTAAAAAGATTTCTATGAAGGCTTAACCCAAGACACAGGGAGAAATAAAATTGGGCACTGAATGAAATAGGATTAATATGGCAAACAGCAGAGCCTCGTGTTCCCACCTTTCACTTTTGCTTACACAGTTTTAAAAAATGGGCACATACTGCAGCACAGAGCATGATGGCTCCTTGTTCAGTATGAGCTTTTGTTTTTTCTCATCTAAATCTCTGCAGTAACCCTCAGACTCACATACAGTCCTACAAGGCAAGAGAGAGCACATACTGGGATTAGCTCACACCTCCTGTGTGGTGTCTGGCGGCTGCCAAACAGGAGAATGGGAAAGTTCTATCATCTGTCCTCGTAGTGCTGACTTGTATTTATTTTAAAAGGGGACACGTTTTCTCAAAATGTATGGGGTTAAAATAACTTTGGAACTTCTGCTTGGCAATAGGATATGAAGACAATTGGAGCGTATTTGCAAAACTTTGTTCTCACAGGTACAAGGCTAAAAAGTCACTGAAAGATTCAAGATACACTGTGTTTCTCAAGTACTTCACAGACTGAAAGTCTGATTGTCAGTACAGTCATACAATTTGTAGAGATTGCTTTGTGAAAAAAAAAAAAAAAAAAAAACACAAAAAACCCAACAGCATTAATTCAGTACAGAAGTGTTATCCAAAGAAAGGTGCTTCTTTAAGTTCCGTATAGAAGGATTATGCTGTATTCATAGTTTATTTGAAATTTTTTTACATGCCTACAAGTTTCTAAGTCAGGCCTTAATACAGCAGATACTAAACCTGAAATAGCAGTAACAAAACAGAAGAATAAGAAATGGAATTGCAACTACCGAAGCTGATAGGTAGAACATTCAGTGTAAAAGTCAACATTTTTAACAGAGGGCATGACTAATGTCTAAGACAATTTACTCAGAAATCAGATAGATGCCCTGTCACGTGAAGTCTTTAAATCAAGTCTGCTTAGGTACAATACATCTAAAAAGATGTACCACACAATCCATCTGAAATATGATGTAGAATTATTAAATTACAGTCTGTATTCTGCAAGATATCATACTCTGTGGTCATAATAGCCTGCCTTGAAACCATTACTCTAACAGGAATGAATTCTCTATGACATTTTCAAGAAACATCTGTTGCTGTTTGTGGCTCTGTAAAGAGGGAAGCACTCAAACATATAACCATGCAGTACTTCCCTTTGTGCACCCTTTAGTTTAAAGTATTCTCTCTCCCAATTCTTTTTTCCTCTATGATTTAAAAATAAAATAGCTTGTCTCCATTTTTTGTCTTGCTTTCATACTCCCTTTCTCTATACATTTAGACTGTATCAGTCCCGCTATGTATTAAATGTAGAAAGACTGCTTTTCTTAATTAAATGCCCATGGTTGGCCAACTATATCTGATTAAAGCAGTGTGCGTTAAAGCTAGTCAGAAAGCAAAAGAAGCAATAGGAAGGATAAAAAAGTATTGTCTTGAAGAAAACAGGTTTCTTTAAATTCTGAATCTCACTCAAACAATTGCAAGCATTTTATAACAAGTGTGAAAGCTTCCATTAAAAAAAAAAAACTAAGAAAAATTGTGTTGCAATTTCTGATATCTAATTAAATAATGAAAAACAGCTTTTCTGATGTATTTCTAATCACAATCAGTAATAAGACTGGGCTGCAGAGTTGTTTTCTATCATGTCACCCTCGAATGGAATAAAACAGACAGAAAACTACTTTATATTCCACTGGGTAAATTGACCTTGCAAGGCTGATATTTGAACAAAAATTGCCCAGATCCCTAACTCAGGAAGACAAGACTCAAAGAGCAGAAGCATCTTTCAAATTCATTTGTTTGTGAAATAATTGAAAAACACTGAAGTTTTGAAGTGCTGTCAGTGTAGGAGGAGATATTCAGCAAAGAGAAACCAGCAGCATTCTAGAGGTTTTGAGTCCCTTGACAAATCATACAGTACATTCTTGATGACAAATGTTATCTTTATTTTAACAATTGTTGGAAATATATGAAGAGTTTACTGAAGTGAACTTTGTGAGGAATAAGACTCTACAGAATCACTCACTATCTACAGATAGTGAAATCTGTCACTCCAATGGCAGCATGCATTTTTCCAAAGGTAATGGGAATTTCCCAGAACACTGTGTTTGTATCAGACCCCATGCAGGAGATATTAATGGCACCATAGGAAGATGTTTTTCTAAGCTTCATATTCTAATTATATTCCAAATTTTCTTTTAATTCAAATACAACCTGCTCTCTCCCACTGCCAGCTATCAGCAAATGATTTGATAAGTGAAATTGCTGATTTCTGCACATGTAATTTATACATACGTGCAGCACCTGTATGTTATTGATCAAGTTATTTGAAAACATTGGAAAGTACTTTTGGAATAAGGAATGATTTTCTGAGTTGGCAATATTACACATTTCCTATAATATATATACTACTGTGAAAGGGAACATCCCTTCTGTTAGTATCACACACTGAAAAGGACAGACACAAAAGTAAGAGAGTATCAATGGATAATAAGGAGCTTGTGTGTTTATGTGCAAGGGAAATGCTAGTGAACAGATTCAAGAAAAAATAATTTAAATGAAATAGTCAATAAAGAGAGGTATTATGCTCCACAAGGCTGCATGAATAACAAAGACCACGCCACTAAGGTCAGCACAACTTATAATGCTTTGAAAAAAAACAGAGAAATAAAGTATTGTTGCATCCCAAATTTTGAAAGAAATTAGAATATTTTTATCTTGGTTTACATCTATTTTTTTCTGTCATTATCACAGAAATATTAAAATTACTGAGCAAATGTTTCTGCACATGTGTCTATTGGGAATACATCCCCATATGTACCACTTAGGATACTTGGAAACATAGGTGTGCAGTAATTTGCCTCTACTGGGCTACTGGATTTGGCAACTCCTAACAATATTCTCACAGAAGAAAGCAGATAATAAAGGAATTATCTGTATTTTCAAACTTCTGTTGAGATCAGAAGTACTCTGAAAGTATGTAGAAGGAAGTGATCACAATACAGAAAAAACAAGTATTTCACGGACAACTGTCTTTCACAGAGGTTAATTTTCAAAAGTTTTTGAATTATTACATAAATAGAAATATCTCCTGGGAAAAAATAAACTTTGTAAGTGCTCAAATGAAAAATAGGTTGTTAATACAGTGCTATATTACAGGCAGCAGTTATTGCCCTAAAACAAACTTGGATTTAATAAATGTGCTCTTACCATCAGCAGTATGAAGGAGTTTATGGCTCTTCAAAGTGCTTTTTGATTTGAACTTTTTCCCACACATATCACAAAGGTGTGTCTTCTCAGTGCTGTGACGATTCATATGAGCTTTCAAGTTACTCTTGCTGCGAGTGGCATACTCACAGAGAGAACATTTGAAGGGTTTGACACCTAAAAAGAAAAAATGCACTAGGAAACAAGCTGTATGTTTTGATGAGAGAGTGGACATTTCCTTGAGGGAAATACAGAAATTTCAAATTTTGAGAGCAACACAGGCAACATTTTAAAATTAGGGTGTTTACATTTAAGAAATTTAATCTGTAGAGTCTAAGTAAACTACACCGAGTTCTTGACAGTATGATATGATTTAACTCATTACAGAAAGGAATGTTGGGGGGCTCATTTTAGAATTAAATACTTCTATATTAAATGCAGGTTCTAAGTTCAATAGAGAAAATATGATTATTTTTGTACTGGTATGTTGACCCTGCATTTAAAAGCAGAATCCAATCCACCTAGATTTGAATCTAACTGACAACCAAATGTATTTCTAACAGTCTTCTGATAACTAACATACTCTATTTATGTAATAAAGAACGAAGAAACTTATTTTAGGAAGATTGGTTCATTAGATATGTAATACATAAGCACAAGTCAAATGTGTAAAGTTGCATTTGACTGTTAATTAGCTTCAGACCTGCTAATGGCTTGTACAGTCGTACTTTTTTCTGGCTAAGCCACAAGGACTTACAACTTCACTTCTTTCAAATTGTCCAAAGCATCAGTATCTCACCTAGTAGAAAGTGCACTAGAACAAAGTACATCTTTCAAAGAAAAGTTGGATATAACTGAACTAGCAGTTTTTCAACAATTCAACAGTTTCATGAGGCTCTGACAGTTTTAGGTTGATATTCATGATCTTAAAACTGGATTTACAAGCATGAGGAATTACAACCTACTTTCAAGCAGACTTGATTGCACACTTTGATTTTGGAATAAATTCCTGTCCATTTCTCCCTAGTTACATGAATTGGGTATCAAATTTTCCTGGCAGTATAAACTCTGTCTACAGAATACATGACCAATTGTTCCAAGCCTTTGATTTTGAATTACCAAAGCTCCTACAGGATCCTAGAGAAAACAACTACCATAGTAAAAAGACAGAAACTCAGAGTTCAGGCTTTCAAACACACAGTACAAGAATAAATGTCTGCATGGGCACTAACACTTTGGTAACAAAAAACCGGTTCAGAGGCACTAAACTCCATTATTCTCTTTATGCGAGTTTATAGATAAAGAATCCAGAATAATGCTGAGAGGTCAAAGGCAATCTGCTTCATAGTTTATTTACTATTTGAGTTGTCATATGAGCTGTCTTCCATCTGTTATAAGCAAGTAGGCAAAAACTTCTACTGGACAAAGGTTTTAAGTCAAAGGAATTTTCAAACTCTGTGCTAGCACTGGAATGGAATTTCTTCCTGAGACATATAAATAAATACACATATGCATGTAACATACATTTGTATGCAATTTTATAAATATATACACACATATAGAATGCTGATGCACACACACACACACATATATATACAGGATCAGCAATGTCATATGGTTTTTTTCATCACTGTTTAGGTCCGTGTCAGCTAGCTGCCATGCTCAGCACGATGCAATTAAAATACACATAGGAGTTCTAAGTGCACATCAAAGCAACAGGATTTCAGCTGTTTTACTAATAGATTCCTCTAACAAGTATGTTTGGACAAATCTGAAAGAGCAGTAGCTTTTCATATGGAATTACTGAAAATTACTGGTTTTAAGAGACTTTGAATTTGAATTTAAATCACTTCTCTTTTTTTATAGAATAATTTTTGGATGTATATGAATGAGGTCTATGAAAAAATGAAATAGGAAGCTTATTAATTTTCTTTAACCTTTAGGCTGTCTATTCACGTTGAGAACATGTACTTTTTGGATGCATATGAATGAGATATTGAAAAAATGGAATCAGAAGCTTATTAATTTTCTTTAACCTTTAGGCTTTCCATTTGTGTTGTGAAAATGTAATTTCATATGTGATTTAGAATCTATTAAACTAATTATATAAACATTGAAAGCTATTCTACTGTAGTTTAACTTTTTTTTGATTCAGGTATAGCAGTAAATTTGAATTCCTTTTTAAGTCAGTGCAGCTTGTGTGGAATAAGAAACTTATCATATCCTCAAAACCAGACTTTTACCTTCATGAGCCCAAATGTGACGCTGAAGGTCTGACCCATTCTTCATAAAATAAAAATCGCAATAGGGACATTTCACAGCTCGTTTTCCAATAAGTCCTTTCAACTGAACTCTTCTGCCAAGAATCTCAGAAATGGTACTCATCGAAACCTCTGAGAGAAAAGTAATAGATAATAAAAAGAAGGACATCAGGGAATTTGTTCTCTGTTACATATCTAATACTGAAGAGCTAGATCCTGATCCACTTCAGATTTTTGTAAGTTTTACCTTCCCTCGTGCCGCTCAGATAATGACTAAGCAGTGAATACAGCACTTCTACTTTGGGGCCTTTTCCTTAAAAGCCTTTATATGTTCTTACCTTTCTCTCTCAATCTGCATACTCAATAATCCCCGCTATCTGGTTACAATAAATAAATAAATAAATCTTGCATGTGCCACTGGCTGAAAAACCATTTTCCAACTATGAACATTTACAATAAACTAATCTAGTGCTTTTTTCTTCAATATTTTTAGAAGAGTTTCTTCAAAATTTCACCCCAGCTTTCCAGAGATGTCAAGAATCACAATACTTCACTTCAGTCAGCTACGATCCTCAGAATGCCTGATAATCAGAAATTTTAAAGTGAAAAAACAGCAGTGTGTTCTTGCAGCTCGAAAAGCAGACGGCATCCTGGGCTCCATCATGAGAGGGGTGGCCAGCAGGGACAAGGAGGTGATTTTCCCCCTCTACTCTGCTCTTGTGAGGCCCCATCTGGAGTACTGTGTCCAGGTCTGGAGCCCCCAGTACAAGAAAGACAGAGAGCTGTTGGAGAGGGTCCAGAGGAGAGCCATAAAGATGACCGGGGGCTGGAACATCTCCCCTATGAAGACAGGCTGAGGGAGCTGGGCTTGTTCAGCCTGGAGAAAAGAAGGCTGAGGGGTGACCTCATTGCAGCCTTTCAGTACCTAAAGGGAGCCTACAAACAGGAGGGAAATCAACTCTTTGAAAGGGTAGATAACTGCAGGACAAGAAGAAATGGTTTTAAGTTGAGGGAGATTTAGGTTGGATGTCAGGGGAAAGTTCTTTACTATGAGAATGGTGAGGTGCTGGAACAGGCTGCCCAGAGAGGTTGTGGATGCCCTGTTCCTGGAGGTGTTCAAGGCCAGATTGGATGGGGCCCTGGGCAGCTTGGTCTAATATAAAATATGGAGGTTGGTGGCCCTGCATGTGGCAGGGGGGCTGGAGATTCGTGACCTTTGAGGTCCCTTCCAACCCTGGCCATTCTGTGATTCTGTGAAAACAGACTTCTGGAATAAATGCATCTGGAAGACTTCTAAGGTCACTTGTTCCAAGCAGGGCCAATTTAGCAGGTTCAATTAAGTTGTCTGGATTCCCATCCAATTTTGTTTAAAGTACTCAAACAAGAAAAAACACACACAGGTCTGGACCCTCACCTACTTTCTATGGTAGATTCTTCATCCATGACTTCAGGCTTTTATGTCTGCTCAGTAGGGATCTATGAAAGTTGAGGCCTCTCAGGACTATTAATATTTAATATTAATATTTATTATTATTTATTAATATTAATATTTAACATTTAATATTACAATCAGATAAAAGCCGGATAAAACCTGGTCAAAAGCTAGGTAATTCTGTGAGATGGGATGAGAATCCAAGAGCCCTCCTTTACTGCAAAGTTCCCTAATCATTGGGCAAAAAGGGCTAAGTTCTCTGTCTCTGGTTCAAAATATGGCTCTACAAAAATCTGAAGAGATTTTTGTCCTACTGACTTCATGGGACTATAGCTCAGCTCTATCCTCTATCCTCTGCAAAACTAGTAAAAGAAAGAGTATTATTTAATAACACATCTTATACTTGATGAAAATTGAAGCAATGAGAGCAAGGCATGCTGAATGATATTAAGAAAGGAAGGAGAAAAGAGCTACAGAAATAACATTTTAATGATAAATATGAAAATGGTTTCAGTTTAAATTAATTTTTGATGTGTCGTCTTAAAATTCAATTCTTTTTAACAGTATCCATCTTTTTCTTTCATTTTTGTTCTTTTCCATTTGCATTCTTAAAAACAATTGCAGTCATTCCATTCAGTAATTGACAATTTACAACAACACATTCCTTACATTTATTTAGCTTGTAATTAAGTACGTTGGAAGAATAAAGGATTCCTCCTGCTTACAAGGACAGCAGGCACAGTACAAAGAATTGTGCATTCAAGCTGCTCAATATATTTATATAGTGTTGTTGTATAACTACTGCATAGGCATATCTTAGATGCATTTCGTTAGTACCAAGGTGGTATAGGAGCAAAATACCAGATTTATCAGATAAGTTCTATTCACATATATGAATTAGAAATGAACATACAAATAATAGGCTGTACATACATATATTTTTTAACCTTACTTCTATTATAATCAAGAGTTTAAAAGAGTGCAGTTTCCCAAATCAAAAAATCATTCTATACTTTTAGAAGGAATCAAAACAAATTGCTCACTCTATTTAAATTCCTGAGTTCAGTACAGCTTCAGAGGTAACTGGTATTTCTGGACTACAGGCACACCATACACTAATAACTCAGTAGTCAATGGACCAGTGCAGACCAATGGCAAGCTTTAAGGGCACAATATGTAGTGCATGGCTTATTCACAGACTAGATTATTTAGAGAGGCCACGTATATTCCCTGGCTAAGGCAACAAAAAAGCTTTACAGCCACAGATCTTGAACATTAATTTCTGTGCTTACTGAGTGACTTATCTACTGTCTACAGTACAGCACATAAGCCTTTCCTCATCTCTGCTTGGTGCACGAGATACATCCCATAACATTTGACAAGTCCTCCACCAGCACACTGTTGTATTGTGGTCTGCAAATAAAGAGGTTTGGGAAAAAGAGAGCTGAAGTGGAAGCTAGTCTGAACTTAGAGCAAAGCAAATTGTTAAAAACACGAGTCTAGCACTATCTAGTGGCAGTAGGAAGATAAGAAATTAATCCTTTATCTATCATGCTGTATTTCAAATGGACTTTTTCTTTCCCAAACTCAACTGGTACTTTCCTACTAAGTAACAAATTACATCAAGTGGTAAGCAACACTGTAAAATGAGCTGATAAAAGTATGTTAGCCTATACAATCAACTCCTATTATACACAGTGGCAGAGAGTCACTGTATCCACTATCATACAAAACTGATGAAGGAAATATTGCCATTGTGCTTGAACTTGTAAGTCATGGCACTAGAAAGCAAATCTAAAAAGATTTTGACTGGATCACAGTAGTTAGCGTGGATCCAGCTTAATTCTGGCCATAGAATATTATACCGCGTTCTTCTAACAGCCCTATTGCAGGCTTCAGATGGCCCTGGAGATAAAGCCTGGCCACATTCTAAGTGAGCAGGCCTAGAGTCAGCCCAAGGACTTCTGCATTCATGTGAATTTATCTACGAATACAACAAACTACTGACAGACAAAATAATGTGCAGTAAACTCACTTCTGTCAGTTAATGTATGGGCAATGGAATTTTATGTCTAATATGCTGTTACATGATATCTATGGGACTAATTCCAGACGTGCTGATACTTAATTTGAATTCACTTAAGTCATCTTTTGGATGGAAATGAGTTCTTTGCCAGTGAAGTCAGATTGCTTAGCACAATTACCTTTTCATTCTAAATTCTAACGTCTGCAAACCCAATAAAATCCTTAATCAAAACAAATTAGGTTAGATATAGACTTTTTCTTTGGAACGTAACCACATTATATTGCTCACTCTAAAATTTATAGTTGAATTGTAATAGACTGAGAAAATTTCCCTGATTTTTTCTTACCAGGATGATTTATCTTGATGTGTGATTTTATAAGTCGATCTTCAGAAAATGACTTCTCACACACAGGACACGAATAACTCTTTTTATCCTTAAGTGAGAAATAAGAAGAAAGAAAGAGATTGTATTTTAAGTCCACTGGTGAAATCACTATGTCATTATTCAATAACACGCAGTTCTCAACAAAGTTATAACTGAAAGTTCAGGGTTGTTTTTTGGTGGTTTTTTTTTTTTTTAATTTAATAAATTCACGTATTTATGGTGAAATAAGTGAAAGATAAATATGACAGAATTCTAAGCACATCATTAATCCTTGTGAATGTAGAGCTCCAAGTACCTGAGAAAACGCACAATAAATCTAAGCATTATTTTCTGGATGACACTTTAGACAAAAGTCACATAACAGATTAGACTTCTTTGACAGATGCAAGACTATTCAGTTTTTTCAGTGATTTCACACATTCTCCAATCTGAAACCTCAGATTTCATTATTCTGAAGACATCCACCAGTATGTGTATTTATAATACTGCTTAATGGCCTGAAATTGAGCAGAAAAGCTAACAATGACAGATGCCATTACTTATTCAAAGTCTACATTTTGAACACTATAAATATGCAGCATTTTTACGTTACCAATAAAGCATTATTCTACTATATTGACTTAAAGACTTCCAGATTTCTCTGGATTTTATCAGTGTCGCTGATGTTATAAAAGCTTTAGCACCACCAAACAAGTGGAACTAAAGAGCTTTAATGAAATTTCTTTCTATATGCATTATTAGTGGGCTTTATGTTATTCCAGAAGCAGCTAATTCTGGAAAATGCACGACTTTTCTCCATTAACTGAAGAACTACTCAATTTTTAAAAATCTCTGCTGTTTATATAAGTTGAAGAGATCGATCTTTCCAGAAGTACCCGCTGACACAGACCAGGTGCTCAACCAAACACATCGGTCATCTACACACCGCTGCTCTGACCAGATTAATGTATGACAGGAGTATCAAAACTACAGAGTGAAGAAAGTCTAGTTAGTCCTGACACTAGGTAGATAACACATCTCCCACCAGGTAGTATATCTACCAAACCACTGGGAGATTGTTGGAAAAGGTTAGTTGAAGTTACAGAACAGGTATTTTACTGGTTATTTCAGAAGGACAGAAAACTGTTTCAAAAAGAAAATGTTATGAAAGAGAAATGTGCAAGTAAAAGGAGAGCAAGAATCCTGGACTCTACCAATTTCTCACCTGACACTAACCAGGAAAATAGGACAAAGAGATAAGTATTGCCTGTAGGCTGTAGTTATAAATGAACATTCCTCTTAAAAGCAAAGCAAAAATGAAGGATTTTATTCGTAAATTGTTTTGGATTATCTCATAAGTATTCGCATTCAATATCATTTACATCTGAGAAAAAAAACGAACAAACTGGCTGAAATAGCAATAACTAATTTCATGACAGTGGAATATGGGATAGAAACTCTTGCAGTTAATATGGCAATAGCACAACAATAATTCTGACTGCACTATCAGAAAGTTGTCTGTGAGAAAAACTACACCAAGGATGGGGGATAGTAGGTCCTAGAGGATTAACACTTTGAGTAAAATAAAGTATCTTACTAAGATGGAGTTGGGTCAGCCACCACTCGGAGCTCTGAGAACCTCACGTGAAGTGGGAACAGTAGAGAACACCAGCTAGTTTATGGACAAAGAGATTCAAGAAGCCTGTACAACGTTCATCAAGTGCCCTTAAGAAAAGAGCTGTTAATTCAGGGAATTAGTATCTCTCAAACTATGTACCTATAATCTCTAAACCTGCTACCTGCTGTGATTTTGGTTTTCTACCTGAATATGTTACCCAAATGAAAATTCATAAATTCATTCTCATCAAAATAAATTTTTAGGCATATTTGTATCATTTCTCATTACTTTTATGATGTAATTAAGGTAATTTTCTTGCAGTTTCTCTTGAGGAGCAGCATGAAAGTACAGGCATCAGAAAGTATTTTTCCATGTGCTTATGCAAAACAAAAATAAAACAAAATCAATAACAATCCAAACAGGTTTCTTCAAGTAGTACGAAAGTTTTCTACACCAAGTTCTATGGTAAGTCATCTTCAAAAATGTGTCTTTTGTAGAGTAACAGATTTCAATTCTGAGCATAGTCCCAAAAAAGATCCCCCCCACCACAGCTCTAGCTCTGCTGATTGCCCTTGTCATAGGCAGTGACAGAGGCACTTGGAAGGACTTACACTGAGGCTGTAGTAATACTTTCATCACATTCTCAGCATGCAAGTTCTCCTCTGCTATGAATAGAAGTTATTTATCCTGCACCTTATCAGACTGCCTGCCTTTTAGATGCCTTTGGGGGTTTTTGAATGATGCAAACAGAAGCAAGGTATCAAGAAAGACAGATCTACCTTTGTTGGAAACCAGCTGCATAATCCAAACAACTACTTCAATTTCAAAGTCACATCCATATTTCCTGAGGCTTCCTGAATCCTTCTATTAGTCAGTTTGAAAATATATAAGAAAGTTCAAATAATTCCAAAGTAAAGTAATTTTTTTTTGATTGAAAGTACTGTTCACATCCCACAAATCAGGAATTAGTCAGGTTCATAAATAATCTTAAACCCAGAAAAACGCAGTCTACTATTATCACAGAACTATCTTTGTTTATGTTATCGTTCGCTATAAACTTACAGAGGAATCACAGTGCCTTTCACTCTATATAAAATAATTAAAATTGTGCTTAAAAAGAATTTCAATATCTATTTATACTGTAACATACAGTCCTTAAAGAGAAATTTATTTCTCTGAGGTATGTGTTTCAAGATAATTCAATGGGTAGATGTACTAGTATATAGCCTTAAAAACAAAAATGAAACTCTCTGAATATGTAGCATTTGAAAAAAATGGACTGCTAAAAAGTTCAATTAATTAATCAAGCAGTGCCAAACACAACCAACAATGCAAAACATCAGGAATGTAACAGCCTACTGTAACACGCTCATAAATAGAGGCATCTTATCCTATGACACGAGGACCTTATCCTATGAAAATACAGAGTAACATCTGATGATGCTATATATCAATATAAATTCATGGACCATAACAGCACTTCTGATGCTAATTCCAAAAGAGACTGTGTGAACTCCTGACTGCTTTGTAATTTGTTTTATTAGCAGTGTAAAGTTAAGACTACAGCCATTATAAAAATCATTCAATTCATACCGCATGAGACTAATGTGATATAGAAATCAACAATACCCTCAGCTTCTTTATTAGCAGTGACATTATTTTATGAGCAGGAAATTAAACAAAGCACCACTAAATATTGGTATCCATTGGCAAAACTGAACATTTCTTATCTGCCCAATGCCTCCCAGCTTGGCAGCTAGGCAACTCAGGCCAAATGGACTACACTGGCTTAAAGAATATTTTTCTGCCACTACCACTCCTCTTTCTTATAAAGCTTTTCTGAAGCTAATGGTCAGCAGAATATTCTGATGATGCTGGATGCACTGAACTGCTGAGAAGAAATGTTTAGCATCATTTCCTCCCCATACTGCAGTATCTGACTGTCTCAACTCTTCCTGCTTTATTATATTAAACACTGAAAAGAATACAAGATTTTACAGATGTGAAAAGTAATTTGTTAAGACAAAGATGCTTCTACACCAAAAATAATATGTACGTCAGAGCAGCAAAATAAAGAATAAAACTAAAAACAAAGGAGTGAAAATCAAAGCTCTGCACAGAAGTTGATGACTGAAGAAAGAGACAAATTACAGAAGGTATCTATGCTAGCATCACAGTAAGTTTTACTGCCTTAAAACCAAAACACTGTGAAGAGCAAAGCAGCACGTACAGTCCTAAAATGACTTTATTTAACTCTCCTCCCACGCTGTTTTCTCTTTCCAGTATTTAAATCTTTATGCATTTTGATAGCTTGGTACTTGAACATTTTTGTTCTTTTTGTTTTCTCCATAGATGATACACTTCTTTCATGTGGAAGAAAAATTATGATGAAGCTACTCATAATCTTGCAAAGTCAAGCATCTTCCAGTGTTACTACATCCTCAGATAGAATTCCTGGAGCTATAGCTGGAGTGGAAATGCAATCACAAGCCTTCTTGTAGTAAGGAATGAGCTACTCTGAACTCCTGTGCATCTGCACTAATCTAAGAGCAGAAGCCAGCAGAAGTTCTCAATTTGTTAATTACAAAAAAATTATTGTTCAATAATGTAGAGATAATGCCTACTCCTCCACCTACTCAAATCAACAAAAATATTTAAATACTAACATAAAAAATAAAATAGGGCTCCTGAGTTAAACTTGTGATGAGTGAAGAAGTGTAGAAATCCTCACCAAAACTTGTCATGATGCTCAAACTGAAATTTTTCAAGATTCCTGAATTAAGCTAATGTCACTGTTAAACTGCAACTAACTTTCTGATGCACCCAGAAAGTGGTCACATACACATATGAAGGAAATTACTTAAAAAATTGTAAAAGGCTAGACAGACTTTATTACAGCTCACAAGATGATAGCAGTATTTTTTATGCATTTTTTCATGAAATAACTGCTTAGAAAAATAAATGGCCAGCTGAAACTTCTTATGGAAGCCAGCATCAAGAACAAAAGCCATTTTCCAACTGAGTGGCCAGACACAAGTTTGGTTAATTCTTTCTCTGTTCATTACCTTGCATTCTTGACTACACAGTGGCAAATATCCCAGATCTAGAAGTACCACAGCCAGATCAGTAGTGTGAAAATGACACTCCTCAGGAGAGGGAAATGAACAATAAGAGCACAAGTATTAACTTACGACCCAAAGCTCAAACTATGCTATTATTAAAGTTAGCAGCATAATGAAATTTCTGAGCAACCTTCCAAACAACAATTTTTTGCATCCAGAAATGTACATGAAGTACTTGTAGTCACCAAAGTATAGGTAGGTGTTCTGGATCTAAACTCCAATTCTGGATCAGAACTCCAGCCGTGTTTATCTTGGAGCATCACTCACAGATTTGTAATAACTTCAGACACAAACTTCTCTGTGATGTTTATCAGTACAGAGGAAATGATGGGTGCTATAACTGAGTGACAGGGATGAGCACAAAGTTGCTTTTTAATAATCATCATTTATCCTGTTCATCAAACAAAACAGGAATCCAGCTGAAAAGCAGCCAGGAAAAATCTAATGAAATACGCGCATCTGTATAAGAAACTGAGATTTTCATACTGGCTATCACTGGGGAACTTTTAACATTAATATTTATTAAGTACTAATTTTGCAAATGAAAACTAACATTAAAGTAGCTTTCTGTATTTGTCTGTGCCTACTTTTTTGAAGTACTGTATTTTGGATGAGCAGCCCCATTTACTGAAGGCATGCACTAAGTATATATATCAAGCAGTGGGCCAAAGGACCAATAAGAGCATTGCCAAGGCTAGTTACTGAGTAAATGCTAATAAATGATTTTTTCAATTCATTTAAATACTCAAATAGATTTTGCAGTAAGCATCACTAAGCATAATTTTGAAAGAGCTCACTTTCATAATGTTTTTAATTATGAAATGCATTTTCTCAGTTCCATTTAGTGTCATGTAAATGATCCTCCTGGTGGGAGCTGTCGGATATTTATCACACTTGAAAAAAAAAGGATAAGGACACGGAAGTCTAATTTTAGGCTCTTTTTTTTACAGTAGTCTCAGACATCATTTACACAGATTTTTCCCATCAGGTGCACATTATAAATTTAATAAATCCAAAAGAAGCCTAAAAAATATATGTTTCATGGCTTTCTCATATAATTTATAATGAATTCGGATTGATCAAAATATCAGCAATATTCTGGGATAAAGAGGAAAATAAACCTTTCTTTTATGTCATCTATGGCTAGTTTGGTTGTTTGCTTGTGGTTTATTTTTGTTTGTTTTTCCGGTTGTTGGTTTTTAAAGCTCTCCTGCAGTTCCAAAAGACTATTACTTAATCAGAGTAAAAATACCTTTAAAATAACTTCAGTTGTTGGAAACATTTGCCAAGAGCCTACCCGCAAAATGCAGATGACCTGAAAACATTAGGCTGATATGTAAACATCTTTTCGAAGCAGCCATGCTCATTTAGTAGCTAGAAATTGTCCACATCTGGGGAAAAATTACCACGAATCCTTAATTCAAACATTACACTTGTAAAGATAGAATGCACCACCAACGCTTATCACAGTAGTTTAAGCGTTGTGATGTTATTTTCTCATGTGATTAGGAGAAACATGCCAGTAAGTGGTGCATTCTGCATTATTCATGTGATAATGTTAGATCAGAGAAGTATCACCAAGTTGTGTTTTAGAGAAAGAGGGTTCCCAATCCAGCACGCAGTCCATACCATAGTCTCAAAGAAAACACACAACAAGGCACTTGAAAGCATCCCTCTTCTACCTCTTCTAATGCAAAAAAGCAACTGCAATGGGCATTCACTGACTAAGACGAAACTTTAATATCAGAATTCTTCACCTTCATAGCCACTAAAGAAAATGGTGGTTGGTCAAATAGATGGGCTGCAACTAGTTAGAACTATTGCTAAACAATATTTATAAAAAAGCTTTTCAGCAATATAAACTTTGCTATAATAATTAAGAGAGAAATAAATATTCATTTTACCACAATAATCTCTGTGAGAAGGAAAGGATCTGCCTCCAAGGAATGAAGTAAAGAAAAGCAAAGAATTTGAGAATATTGGGAAAACTGAAGGGACAAAGTGGATACCAACATACTATATGGGAAGCTGCAATAAGAGTGATCAAACTTAGGGAAATGGTGGAGTCTCTGATCCTGGTGGTTTTCAAGAGAAGGGTAGTCGTGGCACTGAGGGACATGGTTTAGTGGGTATGGCAGTGATGGTTTGATGGTTGCACAAAATGATCTTAGTGGTCTTCTCCAACCAGAATGATTCTATGATTCTGAATATATACTTGGTCTAGCTCATATAACCAAGTCATCTAACACTACTCAGGCAGACAGAAGTACTCATGTGCTCAGGTTACAGCTCTTGTATCTTCAGGCATTGCCACATGATTCCAAACACCAAGGAGATGACACTGAATTGAGATAAACATACTAGTTGGCTTGTTAGTTTTGGTTACTTACCAGCTCAGAATGAACTTTAAGATGTGCCTGTAGCTTGTATTTATCTGGAGTAGAGTAGTCACAATGTTCTGTAGGACATTTCAGCAAAATATTGCTGTGTTTTTGAATGACGTGACGCTTAAGGCAGTTTTTGGTGATGGAAGAGTAACTGCACTGGGAGCAATAATATAAATGTTCTCGAGTGTGCGTACGAACATGCATGTCATAATGTACTTGGTACCAAAATAACTTGCCTGAAAATAAAACCAGACATGGAGAGAATTATTTCTAAGCAATCGTTAATGGAAATTCCAATGCATACCTAATTTTGTTTTACAACAAATCATGCTGCTTGAATTGCATCCCGTCTGACTGGGAGAAAAAAAAAAAAAAGGAAAAAAAAAAATCATGTTAAAGGGTCTACTAACAAAAATGTTTACAAAAATGTTTTTGTCTAAAAAGGTTTGTCATACATCCTGAAACAGCAAGTGCAACTCCATTACCTATAAATGATCTTTTTTCTAATGAGGAAGTCCTTTGTATCTCTTCTAAATGAAGATTCTGAGTTCAGCTGCTCAGTAGAAGAGATTGTGGGAAATCTTTTTTGTACTTCCCTTCATTCTACTCCTTCCTCAAAGTTCTTTTGACACAATGGCACCAAAAAAAGAAAAACGCATATAAATAAAACATATCTTATGGTGTTTACAACCAACAATTTAAAATCAAAAACTTTGACTCCTTTCCCTTCTGAAAAAGGGAGACTATGAGAAAAATCCCAATTATTTCACTCCAGCTGTGTCAGCTAAAAAAATTGCAGTTGGGATAAATGGGGATGTATAGTCTTCTCACTTCAATAAATACAAAAATCAATTAAAATCAGAATAGTGCTGATCTTAAACCACATAATGAAAATTTTCATTGTCAGAGAAAATGGTTAAAAAAATATCAGCTAATGTATCCATTGTACATAATTTGTATGATTGTACATCACTCCATGCTTTACAACAAAAACTGAATTTTACACTAAGACAATAACGAAGCTTCGGTGCTAAAACCCAGACTGGCTGATGCTCATCACAGACAATTAGGTCTGTTCTGCTCAGCCCCAGTGAAAGTTCTGAGGTAGGGTAAGGCACACAGGCAAAAAGAATCTATCCAGTTCTATTAAACTTCAAATCAACAGAAAATCAATTAAGGCAAAGCTCTGCTTTACTATATTCTATGACTGTTTTATGAGGGGATTTGAATCATTTCATTTTGTTTATACAGCCCAGGTTAAACTACCCTGAACTCCACAGTCCATACCAAACTAAAAAATACTGATGCAAAGATACACAAATTTACCAAAAACTATAAACCAGAGAAGTAGGAGAAAGACAGTCCATCATATAACATTAAAAAAAAAAAGGAAACAAAACCCCCCACATCTTTGTACTGCTTCTTACCACAGTATTCACATTCCAAATCTCCATAAACCTTCCTTATCCTCTCACACAACTCTGTGTTCATTTGTCTCTTCTGTAAGCTATTCAAGATCTGCATAAAGGCAACAGCTCCGCTCCGATTATCTGATTTATCTGCATCAGAAGAGGCTGCCTGTGGACTGACGGCTGCATTAGCATCTGGTGCTAGCAAAGGGTCAGTTGTTCCTGTTGAGTTCTGAACTGATGGATTGCTTGTTTCTGATTCACTAGAAGAAACAGACTGATTTTTCTCTTCAGAAACTGAAAGATCCTCAGTCACTGCACTGTTTTGACTCACATTTAAACTTGCATCCTCAGAGAACAAAAGCTGAATTTCTTCACCCTGTTCATTTACAGAACTGCAGTGATCAGATTCTTCTCCATGTGCAGCAGAATCTTTTAACTCATCAGGAGCAGAGGTGCCATTTTTCAGCAGAAAGCAATCTGACATTACACAGGATTGAATGTTTGTGACTGCTGTCTCTGTTGATGCCTCACAGACAGTCTCTCCTATGTTCTCTACCAGAGGATTTTCACATTCTAAGGAAGAAACGGAATTAGTTTTTAAGTCACCATTATGCTGATCATTATGGTTCACATCTGCAGCTATCGATTCATCTGTGCAAGTAGATGGTGTGGTAACAGCATTAGTACTCATCATAGTCAATTCATCTGCAGTTTGTGATAGCTGTTCACCAAGTGCTTCTGGCTGTATATCACCTCCTGGCTCAAGCAGGCAGAAACTTTGATTGATAGAACTATTAAAAACAGAAGTTTCCTGCAAATCTGCATGTACTTCTTTGATGTGAGCACGGAGTCTTACAGAACTGACAAATTTCATCAGGCACACAGAACACACATAGACAAATGGGTGTTTGCGAACATGAAGCTCAAGAGCTTGGTATTTAGTTGCTCCATGACCACAGAGCTCACAAGCAAAGGGCCTTTCATCACCATGGACAAGCATGTGACGGTCTCGATCGAGTTCATTTTTAAATTTGCGTTCACAAATATGGCAGTCATAAAGAAGTTGTCTTTTGCCCTCTCTTGTCATCAAGCGAAGCTCGTCAAAAACATCTTTCACCTTCTTATCTTGAAGGTCATGTGTTTCCTTGATATGCTTGATCAAATTTTTAACATCTGAGTATTTCTTTTTGCAGAAGCGACAATGCTGCTTTATTTTCTTGTGAACTCTTTCAATATGGACTTTGAGATGGCCTTTGCTGAGACATGTGAACGTACAATAGTCACAGCTAAATTTCTCCCCTGTATGTTTCCGCATGTGAACATTAAGATTGGCTTTGATTGCACTGGCATAATTGCAGTATGAACACTTGTATGGTTTTTCATTTGTATGAATCCTCAAATGCGCTTGGAGGGAGTGTTTGAATTTGAACACCTTATTGCAGTATTCACATGTAAAGATCTTCAGTTGAGTTGGACCTAACCTAAAAAGAAACAAAAATAGCTGTATTTAAAATATTGAAACTTGGTATCAAATATTTCATAGATATTCATAGTAGACACAAATAATTACCTGTATTTATTATAAAGAGATACTCTTTGTCAGCTTTTTAAATTCTACAACCTACGCATAGAGTATTTTTAGCTGTTCCTTTATTGAAAAGACTCAGAAAATATGAATGCAAAGCTTCCCTATTCATTTTAATGAAAATGAAATATCTTGTATGAATTAACAATAAATACTTCAAAATTACCTGCTTGATTTCATTGTCTGCTCATAGGGCGTCTGTTGAATTGCATATTCTTGATATCCTCTTCGGTGTGATGGGTCTTGAACCACTGTTTCTGGAGTATTGGGTTCACTTTCTTGGGGAGCAGCCTCAACTGGAACAATTTTTGTGGCTCCTAAAAGAAAGAATAAAATATGTTTGTTCACAATACTTGACTAAATTCTGAATTATCTATAATACATGAGTGTAAATCATTAAATGCTTTAGGTTGGAAGGGGCATTTAACAATTGTCTACTTCCAACCCCACTTCCATTAAATCAAGTTGCCCAAAGCCCCATCCAACTTGGCTGTGAGAACTTCCAGGAATGAGCCATACACAGTTTCTTTGTGCAACCTGTTTCAGTTCCTCACCACTCTCATAGGAAAGAATTTCTTCCTCGTGACTAGTCTAAATATACCTTTTTTAAAATCTGTCCTACTGTCACACTGCCCGATAAAACATTAAACTCAGTAATTACTGGTTCAACTATTCAAGTTTCTATTTTTAAATTCATATGCATACAATGACAGGTACATGTGCATAGGATGATGGGTACAATTCCAGAAGATATCAGTATTCACATCAAAGATCTACTTAAATTACACGACAGAATTATTGGTTTTGCAGAATTACAGAAGTGCCTGATGCCTATTACTATGAGATCCCATATCCAATTATTTCCATCTTTAAAAAAATAAGTTTGCAAAACTCAATTTTAATTATCAGTTTCTGTCTCATAATACTATTGAAAACATCAACTGCTGAATCGGTTCCACAAATGAGGCTGGGGAAGAAGACACTGTTTTGTCTATATTTGAAAGTCCAGACAAAATTTCCTTGAACAAATTTTTATTGCTTATGTTTTGGGACTAACTGCCATCCACTCAGAACAAAAGAATACATGCTATGTGCACTTATAAATCCCCATTAAAAACAGAAGTAAAAGGGCTTCGTTTAATGCAAAAAAGATCAGATACTATCCCATAGAGCTTTCACTAAAAGAGGCAGAATTAGGACATTTTGAGACGTGATTGAGATTATTTAACTTTTTTTTTTCCTTTTCTTTTCCCTTCCCTAAACAATTGGATGGAAAATATTCAATGTCAAGTATCCACTTTAGCATCCACTAGCATTTAGCACTGAAGATAATCACATAAATATTAATTTACAGTGCAAAGAGAAATCTCAAGTATATCAAACCAAGCATTCATTATTGATTGATCCCCTCCCTTTTAATTTCACAGTCAAACTGTAATTTATCTACTCGTGTTTTAAATGAGAATATTACTAAGTTTCTAAGTGGTAATATGTATACTTATTTATTTATTAACATATATATTACAAGTATATATATATAGTTGTGAAATTCTCGTATTCAACTAACAAGTACTTCAGAAAAATATCTGAAGATAATAAAAATTAATTCCAGGGCTGATACAGAAAAACAAACAGTAAGCAAGGACCATATACTGAGTAATGAAGAGAAAACAATGCATTAAATATGTAGTAATAGATAGCCCCTAGGAAAAAAAGTATTGCTGGACCTATAAATAAAGACTGTTCTAAGATATACAGACAATAGAGAAGCAAGTAAGGCTGCACATGAAAATATCTTTGAATTAAAAAATGAACTTAATAACTTCATGTAAAACTGAAATTCAGTATATTTCACTTTATTTCCTTTTTCCTGGATAGTACATTTGTATTTAATCTCATTTTAATGCACCTAAATAGAAGCCAAGTACGAACCAAATAATTTTACAAAGACATAGGAGCCTACAAAGACATAATCAACACATTATATATATGCTAACAGCAAGAATATAAGTATTCACAAAATTAAACACATGAATAAAAAGCAAAAACATTCAAAGAGTGTTTGCTCCGTTAATAATAGAATGAAATTAAAATCCTTCTTGTTCCATCTAGAAAGAAATAATCTATCCAGGTAAAAAGTTAATTTCCCTCTTGTTTATAAATTCTCCTTAAATATTGGAATGCTGCAATGAGGTCTCCCTGCAGCCTTCTCTTTTCCAGGTTGAACAAGCCTAACTCCTTCAGCCTGTCTTATAGGAGAGTGCTCCAGCCCTCTGATCATCTTCATAGCCCTCCTCTGGACCCTCTCTAAAAGTTCCATACCCTTCCTGTGCCGGGAGCCCCAGACTTGGATGCAGTACTCCAGATGGGACAGAGTAAGAGGGACAATCACCTCCCTCTCCCTGCTGGCCAACCCTTCTTCTGATGGCACCCAGGATACCATTGGCCTTCGAGGCTGCAAGCACACACTGCCAACTCATGTTAAGTTTTCCATCAATCAGGACCCTATGTCTTTCTCAGTAGGACTACTCTCAAGGAGTTCTTCTCCTAGTTTATATACATATCTGGGATTACCCTGACCCATGTGCAAAATCTTGCACTTTGCTCTGGTGAACATCATTAGGTTCACAAAAGCACATCTTTTGAGTTTCTCAAGGTCCCTCTGAATGGCATCCCTTCCTTCTGCTGTATCAACCACACCACTCAGCTTGGTGTCATCAGCAAACTTGCTGAGGGTGCACTCAATCCCATCATCTATGTCACTGATAAGAATGTTATAGAGTACTGGTCCCAAGATGGATCCCCTAGGGGACATTGCTCATTATGAGCCTCCACCTGGACACAGAATCATTGACCATAACCACAACCAGAATTTAAAAATGCTAAAAATATCTTCTAAGCTTTCAGCATTTGCAAATTCTGGATGATAATTCATAACTGCTATAATAGCAATTACCTTTTTATTTTATATATTCTACCTGGGACCTTCCAAATTACTAGATTACTAACTGTCAATCAAGTAAATGAAAAGATAGTCAAAAACAGCTTCAAATCCACATTTAACTGTCATTCTCTTCAATCCATTACAGACTTTTGAATGAAACCTCCTGTGCACCAACTGCTCCCAAATTGAACTTATTTAACATTCTGCATAATTTAAAAAGCATAGAAAGAAGAAAACAAAAACTTCACGTTAAAGAAAAAATTACCAGGTAGTAATTAAGGTAACAGACATCCCTAAATATTCATTTCCTTTCTGTCTTCACATGCTTTGTATATTATTTTTATTCTCGGTATTTACCTCGTTAGGCTAGTTTCCTATGAAAATGGGGCTTTGATAGCATTACCTATCATGTCTTTTCTTTCCCTCTTGAAAAAATTGTTTACTTACTAACAGAAAGGTGGAGTTCTCAAAGACAAAAATTGTTACAATGTTCATAAAATTTAGCACCTGGACAGAGAAGAGCCAAATTACAGCTCTTCCCCAGAAGTTCTGTTTGGCGACTGTTCACGTATAAATCCAGTAACCAACAACTACATGAGTCCCTTTACCAACAGTTTCTGTTTGGACAAAGCACCAGAAGGCATAAAAGGGAGCCTTCAATGTGGCAGTGAGGGGATTGGGCCAGGATGGAAGAAGAAGCTGAATGTGGTGGGAAGAAGCTAAATAGATGGCAGAGACAGTGGGGAAAATGAGTGCTCAGCTACAGGTAAGAACAAGTTCAAGGTCACGTCCAACAAAAGGATCAGGACTGTGGTTAGTGAAAAATCCAGGTATTTTCCAACCCACAACATTAAAATAAATAAATACACTCTAATTGTTCTGAGATGTGTAAGCAAAACAACTGTTCAAAACTATTAGCAACAGCAAAGGGAACAATAAAGGCTACAAAACTGAAAATAATGCACAAAACTGCTAAAAAGGTATTTTGTCATTCAGGTAAGTACCAAGTTTATATCAACAGGCAAATACAAGTCTAAGTTTGAAATTATTTCAAAATCCTACAATGCAAAGGCTCTACGCAAAATTACAGATGAAGAACCTTTTAACTACTGAATAGAAACTTCATGTGATTTTGAAATATAAATTTCCTATCAATCTATTTGTAAACATAAGTATCAAGTTCTATATACACTAAGCTGTTTGTGTTTTCATAATCAAATTTATATTTATCATAAATATATAAAGAGTCAAGAGCTGAAATAAAGATACAATCAGAGAAAAATACTTTTTTTTTTTTCTTGTTCGATGATATTTCCTTTTCTTCTTTAAAACCCCTCACAGACTCAACATAGCTCACGTTAATGCGGATAAATACATTCAGGTCCACAAAGTCTTTTCCCAGCATATATGTAACCTATAAAGTAGCTCTACAATGATCCTGATGCCAGACACAGAGATTCTACATCAAAATGACCAAATAACTAAATACTTGATTTTTCAGATAGCATGTACCCTAAGCATTTCAGTATAGACCAATTTCTCTTTTATATGGTGTCAAGATAAACAAAAAAAAAATTTGATTAACTAATCGGTGATTCTGAATACCTGGAATAGCTTCATGGGCTGTCAAAACCACACTTATTATAGGATTTTTAGCCCCTGGAACCTGCTCAGTCTCCTTAGTCGATGGAGTTTTCTCTGTTTTCTGTACTCTGGGCCTCTTTGGAGTTTTTTCTCGCTCATCTTCCTTCCTGTCAAGGTCAACGTCAGAATCATTACCTAAAGAGCAAACATCAAAGAAAATATATATATAACTACATGCAAAAGAAATGCAGGTAATAGTTATGAACACTACAGAAGAAAATGAATGCTACTATAGAAAATACTGCATATTATTTAAACCAGGTGTGCTGCATGAATCCCTAAAGGGAATTATTTTTTTGCTTTCATTAATAAAAAATGTGATAACGATACAAATAAAGGAAGTAGAAATAAACTAATAACAAAAGTTAGACTCACAGAAACATTTCTGTTCCTAAATTATCTTAATATTATTGTGGATTTTTGTGAAAATTCTACAAACCTGGAACAACTTCTTATGATTTAATCATTAAAGAACAAATCATTTTTCTCCTTGAAGTCACATCCCAGTGACTTCAGGATTATTCATCCTTGTACTTGATTCACTACCCATCATATTTAATGGAAAATGTTTGTACAACCTCTTCGGGTTAGGCTTTTTCCCCCAACCATTACAATGAATCAATAGACAGAAACATACTTCTCTTTTTCAGCATTGAACACCAAGGTTCAAAATAGTTTATTTGGTTCAGTCTAACTCTTGAGCTTTAACTTTGCCTTTTGAAGGTCTGCACTTTTAAATGACCCTCTGTCTTCTGCTGTTCAGAATGCATTCCTATTCTTAAACTGGGTAACTTTTGGACCTGCTACCTAGAAAGTAACAATGTCTACAAAACACTCATCTGAAATAACACATATGTGATCAGCTCAGTTCTTTCTTGAGGTTCTTTCTCCTTAGAGCAAATTAGGAATTCCTTACTGAGATTTGTTTCTAGAAGTGCTTATAAATAAAGGATTCGAATTTTAAAAAGAGTGGTTCAAGTTTATACTCAAAACATTCCTTGTATTAGATGAAATGATTGGAAATACAGGCTAGAGAAACTCTCATGACAAATTAGGATATTATACAAATATTCCAGAGGTAATGAGTAAAGAAAGCTCAAAACTGAAGAAAGAAAATTATAAATGAACCCACTGAATTTCAGACTTTTTTTTTTTTTTTTTCTGAATCTAAAGCAGCTGACACAATCTCCAGAGTATGCAGTGTATATGCACAGAAGGCTGTAGCTGCTGTGCTGGGATAAGAACACAATGTATAAAAATAAATCAGTAACAGCACAAGCTGTAGTTTGTTCAGTCCTTTATAACATGTAAATAGCAAAAGCAGTAGCATGAGATGCTACATGGAAATCGCTGTGCTCTAATTTCAGTAATATTTTGTAATCTGTTAATACTCAGCTCAGCTTCTGGTTCCAAAATCATGGGGAAAAAAAAGGAGATAGAGACAAAAGGCAATTCTTAAAAAAAAAGAAAAAAAAATGGAACAAGCACAAACTAAAGCAGCACAGGTAGCAAGGTAAGTAGCATTTGGCTAATTTGCAATTCCTCTAACTAAATGCAAAACTAGAAGGAAAGAAAGTATGTGGGAGTTAGTTTAGACTGCATTAGAAAAATTCATTTATGTATTGCTCTCCTCAACAACAATTTTTCACTGTAGATTTCAACGGTTCTGGAAATTATTACTACTTTATAAGCACAAAGAATCTCATTATATCCCCATTTACTTCCTTAGAACAGTTGTAATTTATTGACCGATATTGAAACTGAGTAATTCTAACAGCAACATTTCACTGCAATACTCCAAAGGGATATTTAAATATGAAGATACAACCCCATTCTGGCAGACACTTCTTGTGCAGTGGGATGAAGGGTGCGTGGCAGCTTACTGACAGTGTATTTTTCCCATGTTTCCTTCATGAAACCGCCTCCATTACTTTACTACCAAGAATACATCTTTACAAATATCACAGCAGGAGTGGATCACAAAAATCTTACCTGCTTCACAGAGGAAAAGAATACATCAGCATGCAAGCTGCCTGTTGAACTGTATTTCACTGAGGTTGATTTATGTATTATTAAACAACAAATACAGAAGTTGACTGAGTTGATTACACTGTCACATTCAGTGGGCATTAATTTAGTGAAAATTATTTGCTATGCCTGTGAACAAAAGGCATTTTGCATGTTTATAGCTAAGAAAAATCCAGAACTACTGACTGAAGCAAAAGATGTGATAATAACAACAGAAGTTTCCCCATTTTGCTTAGGGTAGCATAGTGAAACGATGATAGGAACATGATTCCAAGCACCCTACTCCCTAGTCTTCTTTCCTAACCATTAAAAAGCAAGAGTCCGTTTAATGAGAGAGTAATGAGAGAGACCAGGAGACTTTTTGGACTGATCTTTTCACGTTTAAGTTGTAACTCTATAAACTTTAGAATACTAGGATTCTACTTTGTTTTTGTTATTGTTGTTTTTTAAAATAAAAATTAGTAAGAGAAGGACAGAGTCAAGTCAGTTGAGCGACAGAGTTGTGTCAGTTGAGTTTGTTGGTTCATCAACACTAATGAAAACTACAACCTTAACAAGCTAACAAATATTACTTGCTGCTTTTCTTTCCTAATTACGCTTCTATTAGGCAGAGCAGTTTGCTAATTGATTCAGTTTGATCAAGGGTCAATGAGGAAAAGTACTAGAACAGATCTATTACAATAAACATAGCTGACTGTAATTCCCTGCCTATAAAACAAACTCCAGAAATTTTATTAAGAAGCGATTTTTACATAATACATAATAAATACAAAGCTGGTAAATACTTCAAGCAAAGACTTGCATCTCAGCTTCCACCTTCAAGCTGAGAAAAATCTATTATCAGGACTAGAATCAGCTCATGCATAGGTGCTAGGAAGGCACTGAGTGCAGACCCCTGTAATACAGAAAACCCGGCACACAGATTTGGCCAAAAGCAAGTAAGAGAGAAAATACACCTGATTTATCTATGATACATCTTGAACTAGTGCTGAATATTTGTATGAACATGATCAACATTCAAATGATACATGCAAAACACAAAGCCTTCCTTCCTCTCTACGTAAAGTCAAGTTCTGGTACTTAACTTCAAAATCCACTCACTAATCCACACTGAAGCCTATTCTCCCTCCTTCTGAGAGGAACAAGCATCTTCCAGAAGCTGTTTGTTGGTAAGGACCAGAGGCCGCATGTATGACCAATACATTTTTGTACAAGCACAACTATGCTGCATTCTGCATGTAACCTGAAAGAGACATAAAAATATCAAACCACTCTCCATCACATCACCAAGCAAAAACATCTTACTTCCTAATGACAGCTGCTTTCTTCCTGAACTCTCTCCACATAAAAAAACAACCAAACAAAACCAACCTGAACTAGGTGGTCTTTTAGAAAAAGAACAGAGGGAGACAAAAGTATGTTTTTATGAAATAGATGAGCTTCAGCTGTGACTACAGGGCATTGCCTTTCCATAATACAGGATAGCTTTCTATCACAGTCATTTAGACATCTTCCTTGCAGAAATTATAGTTCTCACTAGAGATTAGAGAGTCAAAATCAGTCTTGATCTTTCACAACAGTCTTTGATCTTTTCACACATTCACCTGCTACTATTCTTATTGCATTGAAAAAGCATCCAGCAGTGATTTTGAGATGATTTAGGAACAAATGAAGTCTACGCAACTCAAAGTAGCTAAGCAAGGTTTCTCCAAATCGTACGAATCTTTGCTTGCTCATAAACAGATTTATTTAGATAAACTGCCTCACTTTGCATCTCCCTTGCTAAGCAGTCAGCTCAGCACTTTGACAGCACTCTGACTCAACAGACAAATAGACTGACCTTCCTTACCTAGCAAGAGGCATGTTAAATTCTCTCTGTGTTTGTGCAAGGAACACAACGCAGTGCCCCAATTTTTTAACGCATTTAAGGAGCGGTCATGGCTGTGCTGATGAGGAAAACTGACAACACCAAATGAACCAATAGTTTCAAAGTCCTGTTGAACCAGGCTGTTCACCTGTCCTTTGCTTCTGTTTAAGTCTTTAATTGAAAAGTACTGCTGTCTGCTTTCATAATTGGACTGTGTTTCACAGGCACAGCAACACATCCCTAATTGGCATGTTTTTAAACTAATCTTCATTAAAATTATTGTTTTTTTCCCTAGAACATACTGATATTTCATAGCAGTAAGAGTATAGTAGGCAGTCAAAATGAATACATGTAATTGTTTTTCTTGCAGAGACTGGCACACTACTTGCAAAGAGAATTCATGTAAATGAGAATCCAGTTGATGGTAAAGAAGTTTAAAACTAAGGCTGAAGTGTCATTTTTAAGAATTCTGAAGGCTCCAAATTCTCTATGACTCTCTTGAAAAGGTCTAAAAGAATAACTAGACTGTTGCAATAAAATCTGATGAATCACCAGAAGTTAATTTTAACAGATCAGAAGCACTTACAAAGTCTATTATACTGTTCCAGCAGAAATATAACTTCTTAAGGATAATTTCTTAAGTTGCCTGAGTATGCTTACTTTTTAACTTAAAAAGTTGTACTTTTTGACTTAATTTTTTTTAAATTGTGTACTGGAACTGTTGCAAGTTTCTCTGTATTGACAAAGGCACTTCTTTAACCAAAATTAAAAATCCTTTTAGTTAGTGTGAAGTAATTTACTCCAGAGAAGAGAGGTGGGCTGTCCACTGCTGCAATCTATCTTCCATCCAAATCCCATTTCCAGACATCAAACATCCACTCCTATAACTCCCAGAGATTCACATAAGCTGCAGAGTGGAAAGGGGAGGCTGGTTAAATTAATCTCGTTCTCTTGTTTTCTCTAAACAATTGAGTGCAGAGGCAGGAGCTGGGGAACTGATCCAATCCAGGAAAAGTCAAAATCCCCAAACCATTGCATTGCAGTGCAGGAACTCTAGCATCTCCTTTTTATTTACCTATTCAGAAACATTTCTCAACTCATCCAACTTTGTCTTAGGACAAAAAGAACGGATGGTATCTCCCACCAACCCATTAGTAAGAAACTCCAATTTAGCTTAACCAAACAAAAACAAAAGTAAGTGTTTACATAACTGCTTAAATCAAAGCAACCTACTTAGGCAGATAAACCCTGTATTAAATAAAGTTTACTGAGTAGATGTTTGGAGCATTTGTAAGCAAGAGCTGGATGGGTCTCTGAGGAACCTGATCTAGCAGGATCCTCAGAGAAGTTCATTGCAGGGAGTTGAAGTAGATGACCTTAAAAATCCCTTCCAACAGTAACAATTCTATGATTGTGAGGTGAAGGTAATCATTACGTATTAAAGAAGCATATTAACTGCACAGAGGAATTCAGCAACCAGTAAGGCTTGATGACTCCTGAAAAAGGGAAAGGACCATTTCAGTGAGAAATTATTTCAATTACTTCTCAGACCAACAGATATTGTTGCTTCAATACAGTTTTATAGTTGTTTATCCATTGCAGTTTTAAACCTCCAATATGCTAAGTGTTTCATTACTTCCCTTAGGGATCTATAAAAAAGAGCAACATGTTTTATTATTTGGAAAACTTTCCTGATAGTTTAACTTCAGCTCAATACACTTACGTTCCTCTCAGTAAAGAATATCACACAAAATATCAATATATAGCATCTCAATATTTAAGTTTAGTATATTTTAGCACTAGCTAAAACACTAGTGTGTCAACAGCATTATTTTGGTCATATATCAAAAGCATAGCACATTATGAGTCACTTGAAGAAAACTAATTCCATCCCAGCCAAATTCAGTACAAAGTGAAAACATATTTTTATTATTAGTAATATATCCAGATAACAGATATCCATACACTGATAAACTTTGCAAGAAATGAAAAAGATGATAGATGAAAACAATAGAAAAAAAATCCCAGAAGCAGTGGAGAAACAAAAGCAATTAGAAGTTGGAATGACAAAAGTTTAACAGTGGGAAAAAAAGGGTGGGGAAAAACCCATATGCATTCAGCAAGAGGATAAAAAATAAAGAACTTGCTGTCAAAAGTCTTTACTATTTTTGGCCACCTATTCTAACCTCTGTGTCCGAAATAAGAAAGGATATTTTAACTGGAAGGTTCCAAGAGCCTCAACAAAATTCTCCACCCAACTCTATGAACACCAACAATAGAGAAATGTCATTAAGCCAGAAGTTTCAGTACTGCTTTTCTCACATGCACTAAAATGTATAACTTCGAGAAGTTTTGTCTCACTGATAGCTTACTCTAGAAATTGTTGACATCAAACGTGTCTACTCAAGTGACTATAATATTTCTTGAACATTATAAACATAAAAGCCACACACAAAAAAAATATTTTTGTGCCACTGCCTAAATCAAAGATGCCTGTATTTCCACTCCTTTATCTCAAAACAGGGACAGCAGAGTTGCTGGGAAGAATTATATAAGTGATCAGATGCATAAGCAATTTCCATCATCTAGTTAGTCTGTTATTTAAGGCTCCTAGTAGAAAAGAAAAATCTGAAAGCAAACATGAAGATTTCTAAATTGTGACTATGAACTTCAGGCAAGAAGTTAATACAGGACTATTAACCATTTACCAGAATTAGACAATAAAATGGCACCCAACGAAAAGTGCAGGATCAGGTTTAGAGAACAATGCAGAAATAGCACCATTTCACTGATGGTGCAATAGTGCACTCAAACTCATTAACACAGAACATACCAACAGGTAGAAAACTAGACAGCTTTGTAGCTCACTTAGGTGAACTAATGAGATTAACAGCTTTCATTGATATGGGTGAAACCTCTAGTGCACAAGCTCTTGTAAACAACTTCAGCCACTTTGAATCTTGGCATATTTGTACATGTATGAACAGGTCTCCATGAAATTATGTGAACAGATAAAAAGACATTTACTATTACATTATTTCTTTGCCTTTTAGATTTTTTTGTTCACTTTTCATCCTCAAAACTTTATTTGTAATGAAAATTGAGTCTGATAATAATATTCCAAAAGCTACAAGTTTAGAGAACATATTTTCTGAGCTGGTAAGACAATAAAGCTATGATAAATAATATTGTTTTGGTCCACTCATCAAAAAGCTTTGAGCTACTCAATCTAATCACATTCTCAAAGGATAATAACAACATGCATGCTACTTTTATCTAAACATTCTAAAACTGAAAAGGTATTCCAAAGCAGTTCATAGATCAAAGTGAGAGGTGAAAAGTTCTCCCACGATGGGATAACTAACAGTAGATGACTGAAGACAGAATTGCCCAGGTGTAATGTAAACAATTATTCCTTCAAGTTAAAAAATGGTGCTTAATATCTTCACAGTTTGCCATCTAAGTATGAAACTTAGGGCTGGAGGCACTCTATCTGCATTAGACATCAACAACTAAAAGCCCTCACTGTTTGTTGTTCAAGAATGACATTTTTTTTCCTTGACTGATTTGCTTTTGCCAGAACATGAATAAAAATTGTTCCATTCACATAAAATTGAGGCTGTTTTCTTATTTAAAGGAAAAGACTAAGCAATTTACTTTGAGAAACCTGCCAATGCGTTTTGTAGCAAAACAGATCCAGATAAGACTTAGCAGCTTTAATGAGCTAACAGATCTAGTGCAGTTAATTTGAGCTGACACTTTTTTATTTTAAAAGGGCATGCAAAATAGGCAACATTGACAAAATGATGCAAATGCTAACATTGTACCTAGCACACATACAAACAGCAAAGCACACAGACACTTGCATTCTCAGAAATGAGACTGCTGGAGTGAATGTCTCTACATGTATCAGAAAAAAACCCAAAACAATCAGGTAAGAGTTTCTGTGCTGTCAACATATTCCAAACCCATTTTAAATAAATTAGTCATAGCCACAGGGGTTAAACTACACAATTCACTGGAAGCAAAATGCAGTCACGCTCACTGTGTATCATAACGATAGAGTGGACACAAAACAGTAATAGAAAAATAGAAAAAAAAGCAATGCCAAATACTGTCTCTAAGTAGGATCAACACAGCAATACGCAATGCATGTTAAACAATGCAGCTAAAGAAAAAAATTCAAGGCTAAACTATTCAGTGGATAAAGAATTGGTTGGAAGGTCACAGTCAGAGGATTGTAGTCAACAGCTCTATGTCCAGGTGAAGGTCAGTCACAAGCAGTGTCTCCCAGAAGTCCACCTTGGACCTACTACTCTTAAATCGTTATTGACAATATACACACTGGGATCAAGTGTACTCTGAGCAAGTTTCCTGAAGATACCAAGCTGAGAGGTGCAGCTGACATAATAGAGGGAAGAGATGCCATCTAGAAGAATATTGAAAAGCTCAAAAAGTGGGCTCATGAGATCCTAATGAGGTTTAACACGGTCAAGTGTAAGGTGTTGCACTTAGGTGGAAGCAACCCCAGAAATGAGTACAAACTGGGAGAGGAACTCACTCAGAACAGCCATGCAGAAAAGAACCCATGGATCCTGATGGACAAAAAACTGGACCTGAGCCAGCAGTGTGCCCTTGCAGCCTGGAAGGCCAACTGTACCTGGGCAGCATCAAAAGAGGAGTGGTCAGCAAGGAGAGGGAGGTGACTGTCCCCCTCTACTCTGCCCTTGTAAGTCCCCATCTGGAGTGATGCACCCAGGTGCAGGGTCCTCAGTACAGAAAGGATATGGAGGTGTTGGAGTAGGTCCAGAAGTGAGCCACAAAGATGACAAGAGGGCTGGAGCACCTCTCCTATGAAGAAAGGTTGAAGAAGTTCGGCTTGTTTAGCTTGGAGAAGAGAAGGCTCTGAGGACACCTCACTGTGGCCTTCCAGTACTTGAAGGGATCTTAAAAGCAAGAGACAACATGGTCTGACAGTGAAAGGATAAGGAAGAATGGCTTTAAACTACATGAGAGAAGATTTTGTTTAGGCATTAGGAAGAAATTCTTAACTCAGAAGGTGGTGAGGTGCTGAAACACATTGCCCAGAAGTTGTGGATGCCTCATCCCTGTAAGCATTCAAGGCCAGGTTGGATGGGGCGCTGGGCAGCCTGATATAGTGGATGGCAACCCTGTCCATAGCAGGAGAGTTGGAACCAGATGACTGTTAAGGTCCCCTCCAACCTAAGCCATTCTATGATACAAAAACTTTTGTAAAATAGAAGAGGTGAGCTTTGCATTACTTTTCATACAATATAGCAAGCCATCCTGAAAGGCATTCCTTTTGTCTATCACAAGAATAGAACAAAATTCAGGTTTCCCAAGTGAAATGACAGAAACATTTCTATGGAATCATACCTCTTCATTATGCATGATATCCACCTATGTTGCTATATCAGTTCCCATTAGAAAACTGCAATCCTTTGCTCATAACAGTTTCTTGTGAAAAATAAGCATTTTAGTGAGTCTAAGACTAATAATGTAATGAGCCTTCGGAATTTTTGGAAGAAAAAAAAGAAATGTCTAACTTTATTCTCAGTTTTGTTTCAACATGCTTTTAACATTACAAGAAACAGTCCATTCTCTTCTATTGAAAATCAACATTAATGTCTAGGAGTAATCAGGTTATAAGATGGAAAAACACTGGTTCACAATATGCTTTGTATCTTTTTAATGGGTATTCTTTTACCTCCATCTCCTTCCTCTTCTCCTTCATTCAAAACAATAATGCAGATATGTTTCCTCAGCTGACGCATATTAGAGAACTTCCGATTGCATTTCCTACATTCCAAGCTGCCTGGTGAGACTTCAGCCACTTCTGGTCCTTCTTCTGTCCCAGGCAGAGCTTCTTCATTCAGAACAGAGTTATTTTCTGCAACATCTTCATCCACACATAACTTCTTAGTAGAACCTTTTGGCCTGCCCCTTTTCTTCTTCACTGCAAGAAGCTCTAGGGGAAAAAAAAAAAAAAAAAAAAAGGAAAAAGAAAAAAGAAAAAGGAAATTAAGAGTTAAAAACAAGCTACAATGCAATCTCATAGGGTTACTCCAGTAACTAATATCCACCAGCTCTTTGAAAAGGAGCAATATTAAATGAAGGTTCAGAGTCTCTACCCCTAAAGCTTAAAAAAAAAAAAAAAAAAAAAAAGATTACTTTCACACAGATTTACTTTTAAGCAATGACATTTGTTAGCATTTCTGCTAGTCACAAAGCAATAATATGTTACTGAGATTGACAGATATCAGAGTACTACAACTTTACAGAAATCACACTGCAAGCATTCTTTTACATTATTGAATAATTGTATCAGCAGGCATATTCTACAGAATTGCTCCACCATGCTGACACTCCATAAATAATATCTCATTTTAATTTAAATCACTCTCAAATAAATTGTTTAAGCAGTTGAGATGCATTCAGAGAAAAGCACTTTATCTTTTAAAACCATAACTTCATTTTTCTTTTAATAATGTGAGCCAATGACATCTTCATTCAAGGCCAGGTTAGATGGGGCTTTGAGCACCCTGACCTAGTGGAAGGTGTCCTGACCCATGACATGGAGATGGAACCAGATGGTCCTTAAGATCCATTGCAACTCCAATCACTCTGTGATTCTATGATTCTGAAATTCCCATGATTCTTTATTATTAACACTTTCTAGCTTCATGCTCCTATCTCTCGCTTTGGACTGCTCTGATCACTCAAAAAGCAACTCTGCTATCAGACTCTCACAGACAGATATAGTCAGATGTACTCAGAGTGACAGAACCAGTTAGATCAGCATAAAACTTCTAATTAATGAAAGCCAATACTAAGAGAAGAGGAATTTTCCAGACAGTGTCCAAGTACTTTTCAGAAATTTCATCCTAGCTATCAGTTACTCTGGTGTAATTGTTTATACAATTAAAAGAGTTGCTCTTTATCTTTCTTGTTACCCTCCAGCACTTTTTATTCTTTACACTGTACTATTTGAGGAATTACCTGATTGTTACTGTATGTATTTTAATTACTTTGTATCTGCTCTTCTGCAAGAAGCTCAGTTCCTCAAGAGCAAAGCGTGCTAGCTTTTCCAGCATGTATTTACTTCTGAGCAGGCATCTGGTAAAATATCAGATCTATTTCTGCATAGTTCTGAGAAAGAAAAACTAGTGTGTATGTAAAAGAGTTTGTCTGATGGTATGTAGAGGAACAGGAGGGAGTCAAGCTTCTTCCAGACCTTTAACATTCATTTTATCAAATATTAGACACCTATGGTCTTTTATATTGAATGAACATAGAAAGCACTCTCCAGAATGCACTTCAGATCATACAAGGCCTGAATACTCTCTGGATCCCAGTGTGACTGGGGCTGCCTTTTAAGAGCCTTCAGAAATATGCAGTGATGTTCAGCTTTGAAAATTAAAAGGCAAAGACTTTGATATAGTCACTGTAATTGCAAAACACAACGACCAACAAGCTAAAAACAAAAACTACAGTATAATGTGCATAAAAATGCTAAGTGTGCTAAAGTGCTAAGTGAAATAGAAGGTGTATGAAGTCCCTGTCAGCCATCATCTTTGTAATATCATACAGAAAAACAAGGGACTAGCAAGTTTTGCCAGTAACCTTGTATTTCATGGTCTAGAAAGAAAAGGGAAAAAAAGGAAATCTGATGTACATGTCAGCTTATGGTGACAACAGCAAAGAGGTCCCTGAAAGCATTCTTACCATTTGTTTCCAAAATATGAGACTCGTGCAAAAAATAAAAATAAAATTATTTCTCTCAAAAACTTATGGCTGTTCTCTCTCTCTGCTTGGCTCAGATGGGAAAAGTATGAATTATGTCTTCCGGCTTCAGAGAGAGAGAAATGCCCAGTAATTAAGTAACCACTGCAATTCCGAACGTGTGAAAAGGTCTTGAGATTATTCAAGCTAAAACAGACTGGCAGTGTAACTCAAATCTTCCTCTTCGTGAAAAGCTCACAGTGCTTTTATTCCAGGAACTTTCACCAAAACCGAAGATTAAGAATCGTCCAAATCTTTTTATCAAATATTTATAAGTCAGTAGCCTATTTTCTATCTGGTAAACTGAGACTGACAATATAAAAATCCCCCAAATCATGTAAAACATATGATTTTCAAGCAGATATGCCAAAAGCCCCTGCTAAATTGGTTGACTTAAAACATACGGAAAAATAAATGACCTCAAAGAATCTAAAGGGAAGATGCAAGAGAACAGGAGGTGGTAGGAGCATCATTTCTAAATCCATTCATCACTTCCCTTAAGTATTTCAGACAAACAAAAACCCACACACAGAGACCACAGTTTTGAGATAATCATGTAATTGATATCAAGTGAACAAGAAAGCATACTGTCTTATTATAGTGGTGTTTGAGTATCCATCTACTTAAATATGTCATAAGAAAACTAAAAGCTCCATTACAAATGAAAAAAAACAACCACTTTTCTCACATCACCTTTTGCAACTATTCATGAGCAGCAGCACTCTGAATTTCTGTGCTACTGCACTCCAGGAAGTGCCAATTACCACCAAATAGAGAAAGGTGATTTCAGTACTCTCAAAACTGCTCTTTGTTACCACTGTAAAAAAAAACAGTATTTGATGCCTTGAGCTAAAGAAATTAACTTGCAATTAAAAAAACCAACAACATTTCAATGTCAACCTGCAAAAAGGTCAACCCACGTGTCAGGCATAGTATGAGGAATGCAGATACTGCTTAAGTTACTATAAGTAATTAAATCCCAGTATAATATTCTTTTCTTTTTTCTTTTTTTTTTTCTTTTTTTTGGGTATAATATTCTTTTCTTTCTTTTTCTTTTTTTTTTTTTTTTTTTTGGAAAGCAAATCACTCAAAAAAAAGCACATTACTCAAAAAAAAAAAAAAAAAAAGAAAATTGGTTCACCCCTTGCTGACTGTTTTAAAATAAATGAAAAAGAGAACAGTGTTTTCATGTTACAACAGGAATGAAAACAAAATCCTGTTTACAAACAGAACTGAGAACTGCTCCTTTAAAAGGTTGGTGGTAGATCCCTTTCTGTGGACTATGAAATTGTAGTTTCTAATGGTGTGGCAACCAACGTAAAGAATATGTAAATTTACACCTGTTTATAAATGAGCTTACATCACATGCACACGTTACATTGGCTAGAAGAATAGCCAACAGTTATCAGACACATTAAAAGGCCTCATGTAAGTGCTAGATAGCAGCATACACTGGAACAGGATGATTATCAGTACAAAACTGATAGAATCACCAAAACTTGCTCCTGTTCTTTCCTCCTTCCAGAATCTCAAGCCACTTTAAATGAACAGTGCCCGAATTCAATTTTTAATGATGCACATGACCATAAATTCCAGCTGTTCCCCCATCCAGTTTGCCACCAGCTATCCATTCACACTGCATTGTACTAACCACAGTTCAAAGCACCACCTAAGATGAACTAGGCACAATAGTTGAGCACTACGTTGTCACTGACTTGTTAGCAAATAAGCAAGCCAATGAGAATGGTCACATCTTGCTAAAAGGATGCATTAAAGCACTCATTTCAAGAATGCTTGGTGGGAAGCTTAAGTTTTAAATCAATCATTAGAATGATTTTATTAGTGGGATCTTATTCATGATTGCCTTCTTAGCTGTTTCCAGGTATTTTTACACCCACCACAGATTCTCTGAAATCAATCTTTATGATAACTGGTATTGGATGTGTGCAATGGCAATATTCTGAGAAAACATTCTGTGCTATGCTATATAATTATGTACTCAATGGCACTAAAAAAGGCATTTCAGAAACAGGACATGGAAATAAACTATATAAATCTACTTCTATACTGTTCCTTCACAGTAACTATTGACATAAGCTTCTCAAAATCAGTCTGTGATTTAATAATCACCTATCTCAGAAATATTCAGAATATTCAGAATATTTTCATTTATGAGGCCTTCTGTTTTGATACAGCAGAATTCTATTTAATCATTTCCTTGAAGTTAAAATAAGCAACTACAAATACATACACACTATTCTTAACTCTTCATACACTGAAGTAGATCACAGCACTCCAGCAGTGTGGATTTTGTCGGGCTTAATGATGTGGTTGTACAGTGGTTGCACTGATTGCCTCAAAATCAAACTTAACCAAAACTGGTTCACTAAGGGACAACACCCTTAGAGACCAGAATTTTCCAAAGTTACTTTATTACACACAGAGAAATGCAACAAGTGGATGAAACTATACACTCTAATCATATTTTTTCATTGGTTTTCTACGCCCTCCGTCTTAAGTGCATGATTAATTACAGTCACAGATGTACAAAACAACATTTAGAAAACCACATTAATGCCACTATAGGGCAAATATCTCTGACTCTGAAAAAGTGGAAGATACAATAAATCCCTATCAAACAGTTATTTTTCTCCCAACCCATATACGTAGCTTAGCACAGTCACTGAGCTGATAGCTACAGCATGACTCAAGCAAAAATTTGTCAGAAGTTGCAAAATGATTGTAAAAGTGTCTGCATGAACAACCTGGCCAAATGGCAATGGCTGGGTGCATTATGCAACAGTAAACCATTTTCATCTGTCAGCTACATAAAAAACAGGCTCATTTTCTTTTATGTAAATGATTAGAACAGTACATGCTGTATTCACAACCTGCTGCACAAGGGGTCACACAAAAACAAGCAAATATGGATGAAAATCCACAATTTCATGCAAATGTAACAGTGATCACACATCCTGGTACTCAGAAACAGCTCTTAGTCCTGCAGCCTCAACAGATGCTCTGGCTGTACCTGGTCCTCTAGCCAGGATAAGGCTGCTCTTTTTTATGTGACCTTAAGGAGTTACACCTCTTGTGGAAAATTTTCATACTCAGATAATAACTTCTTCCAGTTCTCATAATCAATAGATAAGGCCTGAAAACAGTGCTGCAGAAAACCCGTATCCCATAATGCACACACAGCCCATAACAACAATCCGTCAGGGAATAATATTACAAGTAGATGAACTTAGGATCATTCATTCTGCTCCTCAAACCATTACCAATCTGATTAAGTAAAAGTAAAAAAGCAAAGAGCTTTGACAGGCACTTTGAAAGAAAACTGAGATCATTATGGAAAGTTTTGAACAAAAATCCCACAGAAAAATAGAGTATGAGTGATTACTGTAAAGCAGTAAATATCTGTCATTTCCCAAACAAAGTTGCTATAATCCAGAGCAGAACAAATTGTGATCTATCCATAATCTTCACCACAGCAACATTTGCCTGGTCTCCTGATTCCACAGCTCTAGCATCACCTGATCAAAGCAGTTAGGGCCAATCAAGTGTAAATATATCATGATCTAATTATGGGAAAGTGGTGTGACTAACTAAAATTCAGCAGAGTGTATTACCAATAAAATAACTTCAGAGTAATAAACATGTATTATCAGCATTTTACTTCTTCACAGTACTTACAAAATCATTGATTTAGTATTCAGGCAGAACACAGCTCCATTAACAATTCAACATTCACTCATCTATGCCAATTTCAAAGTAAATATGTTTTTTACCTATACTTGGAAGAAAAACTGTTTTCAAAGGACAAAAACATGTTAATCTATCAGGCAACTGAAAGGAAACTGTTCCATACTGTCATTCATAAGTCACTTCTCCCTTAAGTGACAATACTGGATCACTAAAAATTACAGAAGGGATCGCAGAGAAAAAAAAAAAGTATACAAAAACCTTTATGTGCTACAGATTTCATAACAGAAGGGGAAATTTTCAAACTCCTACATTCTGCTATGAAACTTCCTAATTATTTAAACAGAACACTGAAGAACAGGACTTCAGAATACACTACTCTCTTCTCCAATCAATTTGTGTAATGAGAAAGGTTTGTTATTTGTTTATATTATAGAAATATTTTAATATCTTTTCTATGTGAGTATTTCACTTTGACATTCTTACTAAAAGCAGATGCCAAAGAATTAGACCAAATAATCCGAAAAAGGCAGCGGCACACAATCACATCAGATGATACAAAGTATTGATCAAGAACAATGAAAATGGTAACTTTAAACACGAATGTTTTATTTTACATAAGTAGATCTACAAAGCTATGCTCCTAAAAGCTGCTTAGGTCTGATTTCTGCTCATTCAGATCTTTATGGTAATTACATACTATTCCAATGAAGGTGTGATGCTTGCCTTACAACATAGAACAAAAGGGCTGATAGTTCCTGCCACAAATACAACAGGAAGTTTACAGAAGAGCCTTTTTACTCACAGGAATAAGAATGTGTTGCAAAGTACCACAATCACTGTGCTCAGAGATACAGCTTAGTGAAGGGGTAACGGGACACTAAAAAATGCAGGAAGGAAGATGGATTCTGCATAGCTGAGATACTCATTCTGTATAATTAAAATTAGAAGAGGATTTTGATATTTGATGCAGATCTGATATTTATTCACCTTCTTATGAAGCACTGTTTATTTTAAGCATAGTGTGATATGATAATCTGATGCAAACTCTTCCTCAGCAGCCACCTGAGGAGATAACAGCTGAACACTATGTGACCAGTTATTAGAAATAACTTCTTACATTCATGAAGTCAAAGTACCTACTGAATTACTGCTGGTAAGCAAAGGAAGAAATGCCACACACAAATGTTAATGATAAAAATATTCGTTCAAGTGTGATATTAGAGTGGGTTAATTTTTTCCTTATAATCAGCAACCATAATTATTAAGGACTTTAGAAATCTTGGTAGTTGTATTAAAACAAGAGCTTTGCCAACAGCACGAATCCATTGTTCAATAAGAGTGTAAAGCATATGAAGTCTGAATCATCTTGAATGCATTGCTAATACTACAAGGGATTGAAATTATAATCAATTAAAAATAGTCATGAATGTAACTTCTTTAATTGTAGAGTAGCATCAAACTTTGCCTAGAAGATTTTTTTTAATTTACTAGAACTAATATCAAAGCACAATAACAAATTATGAATCATGCTGCTGCCTTCTCAGAACAAACTATTAATATAATCTGAAATTCCAAAAGCAGTTAAGTTTTGTAACTCAAAGCATTTCATCCCCTTCTCTTTCCCAGCCCATGGTGCTCTGGCTGCTTGCCTAAGAAAACTGAACTGTCTGGCACTTACACTTCTGCTGCTGCTTTTAAAACCTCAAATCAAAGCTCTAGGAAGCAGACTTTGCTGTACTTGACATTTAAAATTAATGGAGCACTGTAATCATCCCCTGCCACATGCTGCGTTATCCATGTCCATCCTCTGATCTAATCCGCACTAAACGAAATTCATGTTGGCAGCACATGGTGAAAACTGTAGAAACAAGCTATGTAAATGGTACACACAATGAAGAACCACGAGACCACAGGTTTCATTAAAAAAGCCTAAATAACTGTTTGAAAATTACATTTTACTCAATTTATCAAAGTACCTTCTCCATTTCTGTTTATGTCTGTTGGTGCTGTTAGAGGCTGGAGTGGAATAATGATGTCGTCCACGTTAGTCCCTTCTTCTGAGTGCTTTGCAGAGACGTGAGACAATAGTTCTGACTGACTTGGTGAAAATAAGTTACAAAGCTTACACATGAAGATGGAACTGATTCCTGAAAGATAAATTTTTTAAAAATAAGTTAATATTTCCAAATTTGGTCATTTATTCCTATTACCAGTAGTTAAGGAGGTTTTGACACTTTTAACACAGATAACAAACTTGTTACACCATCAAATAAAGTCATTCATAATGAATCACAAAACAAATTTAAGAAATGGTACAACTTCTACCCAGACTCTCACAGGCCAAAAAACTTCTCCTGACTAAAATCTAAGAAACGTGCTTCATCCCTGGAGGTGTTCAAAGCCAGGCTGAATGGGTCCCAGAGCAACCTAATCTGATGGATGGCAACCCTGCTTGCGGCAAAGTGGATGGAGCTAGGTCATCTTTGAGGTCTCTTCCAACCCAAGCCATTCTGCTACTCTGAATGGAAACAGGACAGATGAAGTCATTTTTTTTTCCCCACTTCCCACCTTACACAATGCCACAATTTTTACAAACATGTGATAAACAGAAAATTGTTTAAGACATGAAGTCACTGCCCAGATTTGACACATATTCCATTGGTACAAACCCAAAACATTTTAACCTTCATAAAGTAGCTCTGCAATACAGAGAAGCTCAGCTCCATGTCTAATCAAAGGTCATGGATCTCACTACTCTTTTCCTTTACTTTTCAAGTGTATTCAACCTTAGAACTTAACTCACCTAGGCACAAATCTCATTCTCTAATCACCTATTTAAGTACTGGAAACATAAATAGCTAGAAATGTTTGTTAGAAAATAAAGGCATTTGATACCAAATGTATGTTTTGTTACACCATTTTTTCCTTTACTCATTGAGCTCATTACCAATTATCCTCAGTTGTGGCTCTGCCTCTAATAAAAGAGTGGGGAGGAAGGTCAGAACACCTGCAATGCTTTACACCACAAAGTGTTGCATCCTATCACAGCTATGCAAGTGTAGTGTCTTCCTTCCTTCCTCCTTCTTCCCATTCACTTTAAAGCTACACAAACATGTTTTCTTTCAAATTTGGAAAAATAATCAGGCCTCATCTTGAGTCATCAACCTACATGAAGAAAAACAGGGAGGAAAAGATGGAAAATTTAAGGAAGAAAAAGGGAAAAAGAAGTTTTACACTCAAAGCAAAACATCACGTTGCAACCTAGGTCAGCATTAATTACATGTGACACCAAGAGAAATATCAACATTTCATATACTTTGACATACAAGTTCAAAGAAAAATTCCTTTTAGTTCTCCAAAATAACACCAGACAAAACAGTGAAAACTTATGAAGTAGCAGTAAATGAAGAATGTCATTGAAATGTGTATTGGTCAATGTTTTAAAATAAAATCCGCTGTGATGCTTTGACTTTTGAAGTCACTGCTTCCTTCTGTTTCTAAAGAAACCCCCAACAGCCAATCTCAGGCACGCTGGCTCCTCAGCTATGTACAATAAGCCCCGACCCATACATCACTTTCAATTTCTCCTCTCCCTCTGTCCCCCTAAGGAAAACAAGGACATACTTTCATTGAAAGCAAGCTGGAGCAGCCAATGCTAGTTGAGGTACAAACTAAAACTCAGGTTAGCCAATAAATACAAAAATACAGTGATTTTCTGTGAACTTTGGGATGAATCAGGGAGGGAAGAGAACAGGAAAGCTGTATTTTAGAACTAATAACAATCTCAAGCAAAGATCACTAGTCCTATTCAACCTTATTACTATCCCTTTGTGACACACTGTGCGGTTCACACCACTCTAGAAAAAGCTTTTGAATGTTAAGAATAGCAAAGCTGGCACCCATTTACACCGCTGTAACAACAACAACATAATCTTTAGAAATAGTACAAATACCTCAAAACTAAAAGGCGTCATACGCCTCCGTTTCTTAACACAGCTCTGAAAAACAGCCCACAAACTATTCCTGTTGTACAAATATACCATATCCTACACACACGAGCAGCAATGTAAAATGTATATTATACCCACTATGGTCTTACGAGCACGGCAGGGCTCCTTCTCAGCCATTCTGCTGTCTTGAGCACACACGCTTTCTCATTTTGATTGTACTAAGTTTATAATGGAAATGTTCCCTTAATAATTCATTATTTCTGCTCTGTTATTTAGTGTTATTCTTCTATTAAAAACCTTGTTATTAACTCAGTGGATGACGATTCTCCTGCATGTTTAATATTTCCAGTACAAAACCTACGATTATCTACTGAACAGCTTAACCACACCTAAACACTGAAATTCCACAATGCAGTGGACGCTTCTGTTTTGAGGCTTTATTTGCCACTGTTTCTGCTTCCTGACAGCCAGCTGTGTTCCCTGGAAGTTCAGACCCACTGTTTTTTGTCTCTCCCCTCAACAGCTGTTATCGGTGCTCTTCTTAGAAGTGAGATTGAAACAAAACAGAGGAAGAAATGCTTTTATGCAGAATGACTGGAAAAGGAGGTCAGAAAGCAGAGGATAAGCTGTGCTGATCACGGGCCTAAACAATTAGATTAAAATAAGCAAATGATAACCAATTAACTGGTTGCTAATTAGGTGGTATAGCAATAGAGTAATGAATTACAGTCAATTAAGTGTAAAAATCAAATAGGCAAAAAGTCAATTAACTATGCAGGGAATCAACGATTAAGTAGTGGATAATTAATTATGTGGGAAGTCAACAGAGCAATTAATTAGACATCAATTAAATATGCAGATAATGAAAAAAATATTAATCAAGTTTACAGGAAAACAAACAAGAGTACTTTCAGCCAAAACCAATCTGAAACATTCCACCTAATAAGCTTGCTTTGTGTTAATTCATTTTCATCATTTGCTCATATAAACTCTGTGTATATTGAAATAAATGCTACCAGTTTCTTTTTTCTTAAATTGAGAAGTAGCAAATTAAGCTATAACGGAAGTGAAACCATTTCAATATTTTTTTCCATTATTCCAAAGATCTCAGGGTATTTCTTAATTAGACAAAAATAGTTCTTTATACTGAGCATGTGCATAGCAAAGGGAGATTAACCAATGGATCGTTGAAGACAAATGGGGTGCAGACTGGGAAACAAGTCCCTCATTCCCAACTCCCTTCTTAAAGTTTAAAAGCATCTGTTCTGTTTCTCTTTAAACCTGCAGGAGGGACCATTCGTATCAGAAACATTACTGAAAGCAGAATTATTTATGGAATATATATACTTTTGATCACCATGAGTCAAAAACTAAGGAAGAGTTTGTTGTAGTAAATCACAAATGTCCCCATAGCACTAAGGACAAGCTGGGGGCTGGGTTCTGTTTTGCTTTAAATAACTGTTTTCATGAGAAACACAAAATAAGTAAACAAAAGAGAGATTATCCATCTGTGTTTATGTGTCATAAATCATTCTAATGTACCCAAAACTTTTCAGCAGCTATTTAATACAGACAGCACTTAAAATCTTCTATAATCACCTTTAAAGCCCTCCAACAGTTAAAAGGAACAAGGACAAGAGGGAATGCCCTCAAGATGAGCTGGAGGAGGTTCAGGTTGAATATCAGGCACTGGAATGGCCTGCACAGGGAGATGGTTGAGCCACTGTCCCAGGAGGTGTTCAAGAAACATGCAGATGTTGTACTGAGTGACATGGTTTAATGAGCAATATTGGTGGTAAGCGGATGGTTGGACTGCATGATCTCACAGTTCCTTTCCAACCTTAATGATTCTATGAACTCCATGGTTAAATACAAAGATAAAAGTTCACCTGACACCCCTTGGCCTGTGGAATAACCAAGTTGCTTGTACAAATACTTGTGCTCCTGCTCAACCTTCCTAAAATATACAGCAGTGTGGTTTAGAATTCACGTAACTACTTGCTTAAATCTGAACTTAAAGATAGAACAAACTGCTTCAAATCCCTGATAATGTTCAGCAAGTAAACTTGTATTACATCCTGAGACTAGGAAGTTATTTGGCCTCAGGCTTTTTGCTGGTTTCTTTTGTGGCAATTGGGTATTTATTGTATTACAGACTATTAGTAATCCAAATAAATAGGTAAAGTATAATGTATATAACAGATTTCTTCCCACCTTCAGCATATGTAATACAAACTTTATTCTCAGTTTAATAACACTCTGGTCTCTCAAGTTGTATTAATACCTTTTTTTTTTTTTTTAAACCCTCACCTCCTGCTAGTATGAAATGTGAAGGTTGGCAACCCTGCCTGTGGCAGGGGAGTTGGAGCTTGATGATACCTGAGGTCCCTTCTAACCCAAGCCATTCTATGATTCAATGATTTTAATAAATCCCTTTCTCTCTCCAGCACCTTCCAGCCTATCAGACTCTCCTCTCTCCCTGCTCCTCACTATGCATCTCCAAGCTTCAGCTATTCACCTTAACTTACACTTTAATACCCTGACTTTTTTTCTTTGCAGATAAAAGAACTTTGCTTCTCCCCCGATTTGAATCCATCAGCACTCATTCTCAGCTAACAATCGCAAAGGCAAACTGAACACCCAGTTTTCATGACATTTGCACAGGTCAGAACTAAAGCTATCAAGCACAGGCTTCACTGGGATATTACACTGTACAGCTACCAATCACTGTCATGGAATCCTGACAGAAAACTCAAGTACTCTTTACTTCATGTTAAGTACAAAAAGCACATCTTTACTTCATAGGATCAAAGAATCATAGAATTGTTCAAGTTAGAATGGACCTTTAAAGGTTATCTAGTCCAACTCCACATTATTTCCAGCATTAAAAACCCAGTGACATCACAAGACACCTTTTGTTTTCTCAAGAAATCCTTCTTTAGACCGAATATAAGGAAGAAGTTTTTTACAATAAGGGTAGTAAGGCACAGGAACAGGTTGCCCAGAGATGTGGTGGATGCCCCATCCCTAGAGACACTCAAGGTCAGGCTGCACGGGGCTCTGAGCAACTCAATCTAGCTGTAGGTGTCCCTGTTCAGTGCAGGGGAGTTGGATCAGATGACCTTTAAAGTCCATTCCAACACAAAAGGTTCTACGATTCTATGCACAGCACAGATTATGACAAATTACTGATGGGCTACCAAGAAACAGCAGGCACAGCTTTGGAGAAAGCTACCTGGGCTTTGTAAGAAAGGAAAAGGAGAAACAAGATTTGAGAGGGGCTGTGGGACAATGTAAAACAGATGAAGGAATTTGTAGAGGAAGGAGTTTGAGAAGGAATGGAAAATGGTATATAAGGGACTGACCACACCCATGCCTGACCACTGCAGTCTGTCCTATTTCTCATTAAGTCCCTTCACAATAATCTTTCTGTGTAATCCCACTGTCTGCTCCTCATATTCAAGTGCCAGCTACTGGAGGGACCAGCAAAAATGGATCTGGTGCAGTGCCTGCAATCAGACTGGGGCTGGATGTACCAGGCCATGGTGCCTGCCAATATAGAGTGGTGAGGCTTGTTGGCTCCAGATGCTGGGATTGGACTGGCGTGTGTTCCAGGAGCAGCATAGAGGGGAGAACAGACTTCACTACTTAAATCTCTATCAGCTGAACAAGAGGAAGACTCAGCTCTTTACTTACATTACATGCAAACCCTCTATGCAAGCACTGTTGGAAGCAGTGCCTTGACTGTGGAGCCTCCCATGTTGGTGTGTGTTATACATTCTCAGTTTTGTTCCTGGCTGAACCTAGAAATGGGAAAGCATTAGCTGCATCCACCATCCTGGGACCAGCAGGTAGGGCTCCAGCAGACAGGCAAGAGGAAAATTCCAGTCTGCAGATTTACTTAGAATATCCCTTATCAACAACAGTGTTATTTCTAATCCTTCTCCAGCAAGTTTTACTTCCTAAAGGTGTGCTAATCTCCAATCTCCAAGCCCATGTCTATAAAAGCAGCTGCACTTGTGGATCAAGGAAAATGAAATCCCATGGTCCCACACACAAACATACCTCAGTACAATCACAGAATCATAGAATGGCCTGGGTTGAAAAGGACCACAATGATCATGTAGTTTCAACCCCCTGCTACATGCAGAGTTGCCAACCACCAGACCAGGCTGCCCAGAGCCACATCCAGCCTGGCCTTGAATGCCTCCAGGGATGGGGCATCCACAACCTCCTTGGGCAACCTGTTCCAGTGCGTCACCACCCTCTGTGTGAAAAACTTCCTCCTAATATCTAACCTAAACCTCCCCTGTCTCAGTTTAAGACCATTCCCCCTTGTTCTATCACTATCCACCCTCGTAAACAGCCATTTCCCCTCCTGTTTATATGCTCCCTTCAAGTATTGGAAGACAAGATTATATCCAGGGATAACAGCCTGCTTAAAACTCAGCAATAATTTCCAAATGTTCCTAAAATAATTTCTCACTACTGTAAAAACAAAAAATGTACCTAACAGCATAGAAATGCCTGCAATTAGCTAACGCAAATAGTACAATAAAAGCAGAAGCCAAGTGCAGTTTCATCTACCTGCAAAGCACTGCAGTAATGACAGCCCAACAAGCTTATCAAAAACAGATGGTTTTGCTACTTCAGTACCTGACCTGCTCACTGTCTTGTCCTTCCTTCTTGTACTATACTGCGTTGTCTTCAAACCTGCAGGCACTCAATCGCAGCAGTATGAATAAAAATTTGAATAATAACAGCAGTACGAATAAAAATTTGAATAAAAACAAGCTGCCTTTATTCAAATCAGTTAAATATTCATTATAACATGAAACAATATAATTATACACTAACATGGGAAGTACTGAGAAAATACAAGGGTTTTTGTTCAAGTTTCAAATGCAATAAAAATAATAGTACCTATGATATTAGAAGGCGGGCACAGTTCTGCCAATAATTGTACTGTGTGCATTAAAGAACTCTTCCTACACAAGAGCTGAGCACGTGGGATATTACAGTGTTCAAGAAAAAATAATCAAGACTTTTCCTTTAGGTAGAAGCATTCAAATCTTATAAACTGAGACAGGGAAGGTTTAGGTTAGATATTAGGAGGAAGTTTTTCACACAGAAGGTGGTGACAGGCTGGAACAGGTTGCACAAGGAGGTTGTGGATGCCCCATCCCTGGAGGCATTCAAGGCCAGGCTGGATGTGGCTCTGGGCAGCCTGGTCTGGTGGTTGGCGACCCTGCACATAGCAGGGGCTTGAAACTACATGATCACTGTGGTCCTTTTCAACCCAGGCCGTTCTATGATTCTGTGATTCTATGAAATAATAGTTCACAGAAGAGCGACGTACAAAAAGGCAATAATTTGTATTTAACAGGCAGAATTATTTCTCAGTAAGAAAATCAGTTTGAACGACACATAGAAGAATCTACATCTATGTTACAAGCAGTTATGATATTCCACCCTAAAGTTAAATACACTAACAGTATTTCTCCCAGCCATCAGATCTCATTCGTCTGTTCATGTTAGGGATTTTTTTTCCCCATTTTTCAGAACTATTTCAGAAATGAAAAATTCTTCAAAACACATTAGGATGTATCTCTGATTATTATTACTTCACTGAAATGACGCTTTTTAAAACCAAAATCTACTTTATTCTGTTTCAAAAAGAAAAGAAGAAGAACAGTCTGAAATGCACGAGTGCAAATAACTGTCACCTGCATTTTTCTATCCTGAAAAAGAATCTCTAACTGAACCTAAGTTTTGATTACATACATTTTAGCCTCAAAAAAGCTGTACTTTGCCACAGCTTTATTCTCTAGACCTCTTCCATCACCTTACAGCATTTTAGTTATCACTTTAATAAGGGCATTGGTATACAATAATTTTATTTCTCTTCATTTGATAGAGTTGGGAAAAAAAAAAAAAAAAATCAATGAATGAATCCGTTTCCTGCTGTTTTCTGTGTTTTGATTCATCAAAAACCAGGGGGTGAAATACAGCATACCTAAAGCCAAAAGCATTATACTCATTAGAAATACAAATAGAAACAACAGGAGACAACAAAGAGCACAGAGTTGAGACAAACCGCTCTTTTGGTTTCTCATTTCTTTGTAGCTGCCTCAAAAAATAACTTGCATGCTACTACAATAACTCAACAGGCCTAATAAGGTGTCAGAACCAGAATGCTGAGCCATAAACAAGGCTGTTGACTGACAAGCATCCAAACAAGATTCTGAAAAATACTGTTCTAACCCCAGTGGGATAATGCAAAATATAAAGCAGAGGGGAAACAAAGCAGGATGCACTGTTTGTGAGGCAGTGCTGCCTGTTAGGGGAAGCTTAGGGCCAAATCCGATTAAGAGACTTTGCCAAAAAGCAGCAGAATCCCTGAGGACCAAAATGCTCACCCTGTACACAGAGGAGCACTAGGATGTGTTAGCAACAGCCTGAGCATAAGAGTAAGAACGACTGACACACTGAAGGAGATGTTAGAGAGACACAAACAACACAATTTAGGTTTCAATTACCCTTATGCAAACTGGTTAAATGTCAGGTCAGAACACAATGACAATATTAAATGCTTGGACACCATCAACGGCTACTTCACCCAGCATATAATCAGAGAAATAATCAGAGAGCACTTCTTGACATTATCAGAAGTAAAACAGGACCATGTTCAATGGGACCCTACTTGAGACTTGTTCTGCAATAACGACTCAAGCACTACTCAAAAATCCTTTACAGAAGTGACAGAAAGCCAAATGTTTAACAATGTGAACTACATAAAGATTAAAAGCATCTCTAACAAAAGAAAAACAAGCAACAAAAAGCATTCTAAAAAGTTAAATCCTCGAAAGCAGCATGAAGAATATTTAAAAGCATCATACTCGAAGGCGGATAGTGATAGGACACCACACAAATGCAGCTCTTAACACAATTCTGTTGCTACAGCATTGAAATCTTTTATTCTTTCTCCAACAGAAGACAGTACGTTTGAAAATTCACAAATACTAAGTATTCCACACTGCATGGACTTGCTTTGGAGTTGTCTAACTCATCACCAGAAAGCAGAACCTGCATCATGCCATGTGATGAAGCCAGCCCAGGAAGGAAAAGGCACCAGGCCTTCATCTCCCTCCTCTATCTGAAGCACATCCTTCCACTCTCACAGTACCAAAGGCACGGGATTTGCAGTCCATTGGCAAAAGAAAGCTGACCTCTAGTGCTTAATTAATTGGTGCTTAAGAACATTGGTGCTTAGCTAAGGAAGACAGATAAGTCTTTTTTCCTCTTACTCACACTAGATTTATGTAACTTTACAGAAGCATTTGCAGAAGTTCTTCAAAAGATACTGCCTGCATACTTTAATGAATACATGAACTTCAAAACAGGATTAAAAGGAGTGTGCTAATAACAAAAAAGCCTTCTCTACAAATGGTTTTAAATGAAAAGCCTGACAAAATAAGGAAATTAGCTTTACAGCAGAACTTGACAATAATCACTTATCAAAAGGAAAGAAAAAGAGAAGAAAAAGAAAAGCTTCTCCATCATTAAAAAAACAGAGATACCTACGCTGACATGAAGACTTCGCCTTTTCAATGTTGTAACATCGCCCTCATGTGGATAAATGCAACGCTACAGCAGTTCCACAAAAATCCTTAAGCTGTATCACCAGATGTAACAAAATCATACGGGTGGCTCTGGCTGCAAGGCTCTGAACCTGATTTCTGGAGGACACCTGATAGAATTATTAAGGTTGGAAAAGACCTTAAGATCATCAGTCCAACCATCAGCCCATCACCACCATGCCCACTAAACCATGTCTCCCAGTGACACATCCCCACGTTTCTTGAACACCTCCAGGGACGGTGACCCCACCACCTCCCTAGGAAGCCTGTCCCAATGAATAGCCACTCTTTCAGAGGAGAAATCTGTCCAAATACCCAACCTGAACCTCCCCTGGCACAACTTGAGGCCATCACCTCTTGCTCTATCGCTCTTACCTGGGAAAAGAGGCCAACTCCCATCTCACCACAACTTCCTTTCAGAGAGTTGTAGAGAGTGATAACGTTTCCCTTGAGTGTCCTCTTCTCCAGATTAAACAACCCCAGTTCCCTCAGACACTCCTCATAAGACTTGTGCTTCAGACCCTTCACTGCCCTTCTCTGGACAGACTACAAGGCCTCAATGTCTTTATTGCAGCAAGGGGCCCAAAAATGAACGCAGCTCTCGAGGTGAGACCACACCGGTGCTGAGTACAGAGGGACGATCACCTCCCTGCTCCTGCTGGTTGCACTATTTCTGCTTCAAATCAGGATGCTATTGGCCTTTTTGGCCACCATGGCACACTGCAGGCTTTGTTCAGCCAGCTGACAACTAACACCCTCAGATACTTCATCTCTGTGCAGATTTTCAGCCACTCTGCCCCAAGTCTGTGTGACCAAGTTGCAGGACCTGACACTTGGTCTTGTTAAAGCTCACACGACTGGTCTCACATCATCAATCCAACTTATCCAGGTCCTTCCTTCCCTCAAGCAGATTGATACTTCCTCCCAACTTGATTTCACCTGCAAATTTAATGTGGGTGCACTCAATCCCTTTGTCCGGATTCTCAATAAAGACATTAAACAGGATGGGCCCGATACTGATCTCTGAGGAGTAGCATTCATGACTGGTCACCAGCTGGATTTAACTCCATTCACCACCACTTTCTGGGCCTGGCCATCCAGGTAGTTCTTTGCTTAGCTAAGAGTGTATCTATCTAAGCCATGGGCTGCCAACTTCTCCAGGAGAATACAATGGGAAACAGAGTCAAAGGCTTTACTAAAGTGTAGGTAGACTACACCCACAACCTTTCCCTCATTCTAGGCTGGCCACCTGGTCATAAAAGGAGATCAGGTCGGTCATGCAGAACCTGCCTTTCATGAACTTGTCTGGCTGGGCCTGATCCCCTGGTTGTCCCACACCAGCTGCACTGTCACAGTCAAGATGATCTATCCCATAACCTCTCCGGTACTGAGGTCAGGCTGACAGGTCTGAAGTTCCCTAGATCATCCTTATGACTCTTCTTGTAGACAGCTGTCACATTAGCAAGTCTCCAGTCCTCTAAGCCCTCTCTGGCTGACGAGGAGCACTGACAAACAGTGCAAAGCAGCTCAGCAATCAGCACTCCTGAGTGGATCCCATCCGGTCCCGCGGATTTGTGACAGTACTTCTTTCCTCCTGAATGGGAGGGGAGGTCTGGGAATCATCTCAGTGAATGATAACCAATACATTTCAGTGTAGAGGAACACAATGTTAAATCATTGCAACGTCACCAGCTCGTACTACAAGAAACAAGGCACTGTGAAACAGCACATACATATTATCAGGGCAGTCCCGTCTGCGTCATTTTATTTTCATGTTAATCGCCACGAAAGCCAGGCGAGAATACGGCACACGAGGGGCTGAGCTGACAGCGCAGCAGAAGCTCCCCGTTTTAACCATTCATGCAACAAGGCGGCCGCTTCCCGCCGCCCGAGCCCGGCACCGGGGCCGCTCTCACTCCCGGTGCAGGCACCGCAGCTCGGGCCGCACACCGCGCAGCCCAGCGGGGAGCGGCGCCCTTCCGCGCTCCTCCCGCCGCCCCCCGCCGTGCTGAGCGCTGAGCAGCGGCCGCTCCTGCTGAGGGAACTACTTCGCGCGCGGATGGCGGTGACGCAGCACGCTGGCCGGAACTACTTCTCCCCCGCCTCAGCGCTAACAGCTCCGCGCGCGCTCCGCCGCCCTCCCCGGCTCGGCGCCGCTCACCTGCAGCCGCAGCCTCCATAACCGCGGCGGGGTTGGGGCTGAGGGGCAGCGGGAGAGCTGGCTGGAAGCGAAGCGCGCGGCCTTGTCAAAAACAAAAGCAAACGAAACAAAAAACAAAAACAAAAAGAGCACTGTCGCACCAGCAGGCTGGGCTTCACATGTGCTGTGCCGTGCCGCTCCTTCTTACAAAAATATATCTATGTTTTGATCGATGGAGACGGTGGGGGGTGAGATTGGCCAAGCGGCGGATTATGGCGAATCTGCCGCCTCCGACACGGCGGCTTCTTCTTCAGCGACGTCACACGGTGCGCGCGAGGGCGGGAGGTCGCTTGCCACCCAACAGCTGAATGGCGGCTGTAGAGCGGCGCATGCGCAGCTCGCTCTCTTTCCCTCCTCCCCCCCCTCCGCACTCGCGCGGGTTTCCGGCTCTGCTGCGCGGCGGCCGGCTTTGCTTGGCGGGCTGGCGGTTCGTGCCCTCCGCCCGGGTTGCTATTAGTCTCACTGTGCCCGTCAACCTAAAAGGAGTTCATACTGACCTCGGTTCCTAAGACCCGTTGTAAGAAAAAGAATGCATACCTACTTAAAGAGATAAGTCTTTTAAAAATAATTGTTAAGCATCGCACTTAATATGCCGCCATAAAAAGTAAAATTAAGCCACAGTCAGGAGACCACAGAACCTATACATTCCTTAGACCTTTTTAACTTTGAAATCGGCTATATAATGATCCACAGTTCCAAACACTGCCTGCGGAGCCTCTAACACAGTTCACCACAGTTGAGGGGCTGAGCCACCTCTGCCCTCACTGGGGCAATAGGAGTGCACTGTGCCGTGCTGTTAACAGCAGTCAATCTTACTGCTCTTGTTATCTTTGGTTGCAGCCTGTCTTCTACTGCCATGTCTCAAAAAATGATGGGGCCAACAAATGCAATTTTATTTCATTTTTTGGATACTGAATACTGAAAAAATTAAGGCTTTTATCCTAACAACCAGCTTCACAATTTAATCCCATACTTTAGGCTACATCGATGGAGTGAGGTCAGTTGTATGAGCTTTAACAGGATCAAGTGCTGGGTCCTGCAATTTGGTCACTACAACCCCATGCATCACTACAGACTTGGGGCAGAGTGGCTGAAAAGCTGCACAGAGGTGAAGTGTCTGAGGGTGTTAGTTGTCTACTGGCTGAACAAAGCCTGCAATGTGCCATGGTGGCCAAGAAGGCCAATGGCATCCTGATTTGAAGCAGAAATAGTGCAACCAGCAGGAGCAGGAGGTGATCGTCCCTCTGTACTCAGCACCGGTGTGGTCTCACCTCGAGAGCTGCGTTCATTTTTGGGCCCCTCGCTGCAATAAAGACATTGAGGCCTTGTAGTCTGTCCAGAGAAGGGCAGTGAAGGGTCTGAAGCACAAGTCTTATGAGGAGTGTCTGAGGGAACTGGGGTTGTTTAATCTGGAGAAGAGGACACTCAAGGGAAACATTATCACTCTCTACAACTCTCTGAAAGGAAGTTGTGGTGAGATGGGAGTTGGCCTCTTTTCCCAGGTAAGAGCGATAGAGCAAGAGGTGATGGCCTCAAGTTGTGCCAGGGGAGGTTCAGGTTGGGTATTTGGACAGATTTCTCCTCTGAAAGAGTGGCTATTCATTGGGACAGGCTTCCTAGGGAGGTGGTGGGGTCACCGTCCCTGGAGGTGTTCAAGAAACGTGGGGATGTGTCACTGGGAGACATGGTTTAGTGGGCATGGTGGTGATGGGCTGATGGTTGGACTTGATGATCTTAAGGTCTTTTCCGATCTTAATGATTCTATGATTCTGTGATTCTTGTAGGAGTCTTCTGGCCTCAAAATAAAAATCTATTAACTATCATCAACACAAAATGCCCTTAGATTGCATACCAAAACAGAGAACGAACAGCTCTCTAACCAAAAAGAAATGGAGCCCCTGCTACTTAAATAACTGGCACATCACAGAATCACAGAATCACAGAATCACAGAATTGTAGGGGTTGGAAGGGACCTCTAGAGATCATCGAGACCAACCCCCCTGCCAAAGCAGGTTCCCTACACCAGGTCGCACAGGTAGGCGTCCAGGCGAGACTTGAATATCTCCAGAGAAGGAGACTCCACAACCTCCCTGGGCAGCCTGTTCCAGTGCTCCGTCACCCTCACCGTGAAGAAGTTCTTACGCACATTTGTGCGAAACTTCCTATGCTGCAGCTTATGTCCGTTTCCCCTCGTCCTGTCTCCACGTACCACTGAAAAGAGACTGGCCTCACCACTATGGCCGCCACACCTCAGGTATTTATAAACCTGGATCAGGTCCCCTCTCAGTCTTCTTTTCTCAAGGCTAAACAGACCCAGTTTACTTAGCCTTTCTTCATAGGGGAGATGCTCCAGGCCCTTCACCATCTTTGTGGCCCTCCGCTGGACTCTTTCCAAGAGATCCCTGTCTTTTTTGTACTGGGGAGCCCAGAACTGGACACAGTATTCCAGATGAGGCCTTACCAGGGCAGAGTAGAGGGGGAGGATCACCTCCCTCGACCTGCTGGACACGCTCTTCTTAATGCACCCCAGAATGCCATTGGCTTTTTTGGCCACGAGGGCACACTGCTGGCTCATGGCCAACCTGTCGTCCACCAGGACGCCCAGGTCCCTCTCTGCAGAGCTCCTCTCCAGCAGCTCATCCCCCAGCCTGTATTGGTGCATGCAATTATTCCTCCCTAGGTGTAAGACCCTACACTTGCTTGTGTTGAACCTCATCCGGTTTCTTACTGCCCAGCTCTCCAGCCTGTCCAGGTCTCGCTGAATGGCAGCACAGCCTTCAGGCGTGTCAGCCAATCCTCCCAACTTCGTATCATCAGCAAACTTGCTGAGGGTGGCCACTATCCCCTCATCAAGGTCATTGATGAAGATGTTGAACAAGACCGGACCCAGCACAGACCCCTGGGGGACACCACTGGTTACAGGTCTCCAGCCAGACTCATATGGGAAATGTGGTAGGCTAGCAGCAGTCAAGAGTTTATGAGAGGTGGGAGTGCAAATATTTGTAACAGAAACACTAATATCAGTGCAGATAGAAGTTTGTGTTGGCAGAGGAAGCTGAAGAATGGTGTGTGCTGCCACTATCACTCAGCAGTCACTGATACCACAGCACATCTACATGCAGCTCCTCGAGGCACCCAGAGAAGGAGAAGGGCAGACAGCCTCCAGAGAAGATGTGAGAGTACATCAGCACTGTTGCCTTATGGCTTAGCGGCACATAAGATGTAAATTAGTGCCAAATTCTTAACATGAAAGACACATCAAATCACCAAGTACACCCATCAGGCAAACACAGCACACTCAGAACACAAGGACATGTCCTCCAGGTCATCACAAATAGCTCTGGCCAAACTACCTGAATTTCCTGGTGCTTGTGAATGTGAGAGGATAAGTATGAGGAAATGAAATTGTTTCTGTGTCAGGCAATCATTTTTGTGTCTCATTGTGTTTAACAATAACCACACTGCACTACATTAGTTGGAACAGATGCAAATGTGAAAGGACAAAGAAGGGCTTAGCCAGAATCAGATTGAGTCCTAGGCCCTAGCAGAAGGGGTGTGAGTGAGAAGCTGTATGCCACCAGTACTGGCTTCACTAATCTTTCTGTTGAAAGACTTGCATTAAAGGGCTGTTACAAAACATGTGTTTCTGTATTTACATGCTAGTCTCAAATATAAGGTAGCAGAGAAGGACAAGACCTTCCCCAGGCTATGGTCACAGACCTTTGCTAATTCATCTCTGATCTGAATGACAGAGCAACACTACAGCAGAATTATAAATTATTGATGTGATTACAAGAAACATTTAGGATTACACCCTTGTCTTTAGCTATCTTGATTCCCACTTTTCCCCTCCCAGGCTCTTGCTTTGAGTGCCCTTTTTGTCCCTGTTGACATCTCTCCTTCTCACTGTATCTGTCAGCTTCTGGAGAATGTTTTCTGCTTGGAGCAATAAAGATCAAAGCACATGCATGCTCAGATGCTCACCTCCCCTGAAAGGAAGGAGTTGTGCTCTTTTTAGGACATGAGTAATATCTGTCCTTACCTTGGCATTGAAAGAACATTCCCTGGTCCTTGAGTCACTGACCCTCACTACAGCAAGAAGGCTGGATTCTCCTGCCAAGAAAAGTGCTTGCCCGAGATCTTTCACAGAATCACAGAATTGTAGGGGTTGGAAGGGACCTCTAGAGATCATCGAGACCAACCCCCCTGCCAAAGCAGGTTCCCTACACCAGGTCGCACAGGTAGGCGCCCAGGCGAGACTTGAATATCTCCGAGAAGGAGACTCCACAACCTCCCTGGGCAGCCTGTTCCAGTGCTCCGTCACCCTCACCGTGAAGAAGTTCTTACACACATTTGTGCGAAACTTCCTATGCTGCAGCTTATGTCCGTTTCCCCTCGTCCTGTCTCCACGTACCACCATTATGGCCGCCACACCTCAGATATTCATAAACCTGGATCAAGTCCCCTCTCAGTCGTCTTTTCTCAAGGCTAAACAGACCCAGTTCACTCAGCCTTTCTTCATAGGGGAGATGCTCCAGGCCCTTCACCATCTTTGTGGCCCTCCGCTGGACTCTTTCCAAGAGATCCCTGTCTTTTTCGTACTGGGGAGCCCAGAACTGGACACAGTACTCCAGATGAGGCCTTACCAGGGCAGAGTAGAGGGGGAGGATCACCTCCCTCGACCTGCTGGACACACTCTTCTTAATGCACCCCAGAATGCCATTGGCCTTTTTGGGCAACCTGTCGTCCACCAGGATGCCCAGGTCCCTCTCTGCAGAGCTCCTCTCCTCTCCCCTGGCCTGTACCAGTGCATGCAATTATTCCTCCCCACACGCAAGACTCTACACTTGCTTTTGTTGAACCTCATCCAGTTTCTTACTGCCCAGCTCTGCAGCCTGTCCACGTCTCACTGAATGGCAGCACAGCCTTCAGGCGTGTCAGCCAATCCTCCCAACTTCATAACATCAGCAAACTTGCTGAGGGTGGCCACTATCCCCTCATCAAGGTCATTGATGAAGGTGTTGAACAAGACCAGACCCAGAACCGACCCCTGAGGAGTACCGCTAGTTACAGGTCTCCTACTGGACTCTGCACCGCCAACGACGACCCTCTGCGCTCTGCCAGTCAGCCAGTTCTCAACCCACCTCACTGTCCACTCGTCTATCCCATACTTCCTCAGCTTTGTTATAAGGATGTTGTAGGAGACAGTATCAAATGCCTTGATGAAATCAAGGTAGACTATATCCACTGCTCTCCCCCCATCCACCCAGCCAGTAACAACATCGTAGAAGGCTACCAGGTTGGCCAAGGATGACCTCCCCCTGGTGAACCCATGCTGACTGCTCCTGATAACCACCTTTTCTTCTTGTCTGGAGATGCCATCCAGCACAAGCTGTTCCATCATCTTTCCAGGGACAGAGGTGAGGCTGACTGGCCTGTAATTACCTGGGTCTTCCTTCTTGCCCTTTTTGAAGACTGGAGTGACATTGGCTAACCTCCAGTCTTCAGGCACCTCCCCCATTCTCTAAGACCTCTCAAAAATGATGGAGAGCTGTTCAGCATTCACCTCCACCAGTTCCCTCAGCTAAGTAGGTCCTGGAAGAGATTGAAGTTGGCTCTCCTAAAGTTGAGGGTAGAACTTTCACATAGTTAGAGCCACTAGTTGAGCATCAATCCACACATGGTTTGTTCCTTCTTACATAGTTACTTTATCCAGTTCTGCTTTGCTCAATCACAAGTCTATGTAAAAGGCCATGTTAATAAGGCTTTTTTACTTCCCAAAAAAAAGAGAAGAAAACAACAACAGAAAATACTGGAATCTCTGAGCTTTTGTGTCTGGCCTAGTCAAAATATTCTGGGAGCTCTGTCAGAGCTCAGCAGAGAACAAAAGGGCCCTGCTGGGTACTCAGTCAGTCACAGAGCCAGGTCAAAGCAAAGCATTTGTAACTCTGAGTTACAATTTCCACAGCCTAAGCAAGAATACCCACAAGTTTTTCCACAATTTCCTCTCCATACTCTCCATATTAAAATCCACATAATTAATCAGTGGCCCGAGTTCACCACACACAACAGCTGGTTGAACTAACAGGATAACTAGCATCATTTGTAGATGGAGAGCAAAAATGTCAAGATGCCAAAAATGTCAAGACGCAAATAATTTTCTCTGATATCTTCTGAAGATGGGAACATTGGTGTTTGTGAGACCTAAGCCATGCTCTGTGACACAGCATGGTCTCACCTGATGAGGGAATCTGATCCTGCTCTGTTGATTCATCTCCCTCTGTCCTGTTTCCCTTATTTACTAAACACAAGATCCACTCTCTACTTGCTCAGGCCCCACCTGTTCATCTCCTTGTCTGACCTCTTTTGCTACCTTTCTTCTCTCAGTCCCAGTTTCTTTCACAGCTGTCTTTCTTTTTTTCCCCAGAAGCTTCTTCCATGTATTTTCTGCTCTCCTGTCCCAACTTTCCTCTAGCCTCCCATGTTAGTTCCTGCATGCAGTAATGTTCATCAAATACCACTGCCAGATCCTTTCTTCAGTTCACTGAGAAGTCTCCTAACAACAAGTCTCTAGCTAATATCAGTTGATTTCCTCTTAGCCAGTTCCCCAGAGTGGTGAAAAAAAACCCCAAACCCACAGAGCACTGGAGCAAAGTTCACATGCAGAGGGAATTCAATATTGCATAGAGTTCTGCCTGTTTCTGGAGCTAGAAATGATGAAGAGAGTGCAGATGCCCCTTATAGAGGCCACAGAGCAGATGTTGATTCCTTTTCCCAGTTTTGTGGCTATGCTTTATCAACAGGAAATGGGAAGCTAACTTTATTGAAAAAGTGTTATTTCACAGGTGTGAAATCAGAGCACACCTTGCTTAGCTGTTCAGTAGAGTGGCCCTACAGAATTAAAGTTGTAAAAACAATAAAAAGTTGAAATTAATAAATTAAAATAAATAATTTAAAAAAACCTGCCCACTAATATTCCATTACATTTTGTTGCCATGAGACAAATGACAGCGGAGTCTGACAAAATGGCATCTGACACAGAAGTGCATATGAAGCAAAAGCGTGTCACTGAATTCCTCCATGGGGATAACAGTGGCACCCACTGACATTCATCACCATTTGCTGAATGCTTATAGCGACCAACAGTGTATGATAACACAGTGAGCCAGTGGATGATGTGTTAGAATTACTGAATACCTCCTCCCCACACACGTGCACCTCCCAGTCTTACACTTCTTTAGGAGATTACTTGTCCTTAATGCAGAAAATAGAGCTTTTTTTTCTTTTTATAACTCAGTATTATTCATTTAATCATCAAACACCTCATCTTCTCAAAATTATTTCAAGGTAAATTATTTATTAAAACAGCATTTGGGGCTTTATCTTTCACTGTCATCTTCTCAGTTTACTATTTTTAATGCCTTCAAACAAATTAAGCAGTTCCTGGTTCCAGCTTATTTTTGTATTTTAAAGCTATGGACTCATTAAAAAACACCAACATGAGGTTAGAATTAAGTAGTTCTCCCAGAGTTTTGTGAACTGGTCTTCTGCTACGGGACATGGGTGGATAGTGACAGGACAAGGGGGAATGGTCTTAAACTCAGACAGGGAAGGTTTAGGTTGGATACTAGGAGGAAGTTTTTCACACAGAGGGTGGTGACACACTGGAACAGGTTGCCCAAGGAGGCTGTGGATGCCCCATCCCTGGAGGCATTCAAGGCCAGGCTGGATGTGGCTCTGAGCAGCCTGGTCTAATGGTTGGCGATCCTGCACATAGCAGGGGGGTTGAAACTACATGATCACTGTGGTCCTTTTCAACTCAGGCCATTCTATGATTCTATGATTCTATGGACACTTCTGCCCAGATTTACAGCTGCGGAGGTATTCAACGGTGTCTCTATAAGACAGATTCTTGGAGAGGATGTGAAGGATATGTGGACATAAATCTAAATTAGACTATTTAAGGCATATAACTTATGCTTAGACTTCTTTTTAAAACATAAAGATGGATTCCTGCAAAAGTGTTTAAAAAGCATAACTCATTAACCTTCACTCTGTTACGAATATTATTGCCTTCTAATCCCTGTCCCATCACTTTGATCATCCACGTGGCTCACACAGCTCTACCACTACAGCAATTTAAGAGGGAATTGTAAAGATACTCCAGACTCACTTTATTCTCAAAGTATTTTCCCATTGATCACTATGAGGAAACAATTCCAGCTGATGCTGTGCACTTCTGGAAGCTCAGCTTGAGAACTGCAAGGAGGCTAATGCTTGGAAATTATCTGAAGTGGTTTTGCAGGTAGTTCTGTGCTTAACAAAGAAAAGTTGTTCTTCTGTAAAGGTCTCATTTTTTCCCCGCAGTATCTGTCTGGAGTAACTCTATGTGCTTGCTTTTTCTTTTTTCCTTTAGGTTTGATGTGGAGTTCTGTGTTTAGGACCGCATCATTGCCCTTTTCTTGTTCCAGGACATTAACTTTGTGCTTTCAGTAACATCTGTATAATGAAAATGCTAATAAAAATGGGGCAGCACAAACCATACATGTACAAATCTCTCCAGAGCTTAGCATGAGGCTTATCATAATTCTTGCCATCTCAGGACTGTATAATCTACTGATACTGATTGCACTGCACAGTTAATGTAAAAACTACCTCCTGCAGGCTGAGAGAAAGGCAACAATTACAAATAACTTCAGAAGAAACACATAGGCACTGAAAATATTTCTAATGATCAGACTGTCATTTTTTCAATATAGCAATATAATCACTGCAGGACGTTGAAACACCCTGTATTAATCACATTTCTGCTTGTAGGTTTACACTGCTTAATCCTATTACAGCTGTACAGCATGTTTTTCTCTTGCTAGGTGATGTCAGACTGTCTGGAGACAGCAGCGCAGCTGAAAAGCTGGAGATTTAAATGCTGCTTTTCCTTGCTCTTCTACAGACTTCTTGTTTGCGACTTGTTTCCTCACATAGGCTCCTACGAGACAAGAAATGGTATTTAAAAATGAGTGTTGAGAAGAAGTAGCTGGTTTAACCTCACAGGCAGCTCAGTACAACATGGCCACTCACTTACTCTCTCCCCAGGTGGAATGGAGGAGAGAACAGAAAAGATTAGAAGTGTGAGAACTCATGCGTTGAGGTCAGGATGGTTTACGGGTAAACCAAAAGCTTTGTGCAAAAGGAAATCAAAAGGAATGCATTCAGTACTTCCCATCAGCAGGCAGATGTTCCAGGAAAGCAGTGCTCATCACACATAATGGTTAATTGGGAAGACAAACACCATCACTTTGAATGTCCCCTCCATCCTCCTCCTTTCCCTCGGCTTTTAATGCTGATCATGATGCCATATGGTATGGAAAATCCCTTTGGACAGTTTGGGTCCTGGTTCTGTCCCCTCCCAGCTCCTTGTGTACGCCAGCCCTTCACTGGCAGGGCAGCTTAAGGAGCTGAAACGCCCTCAGCTCTGTGCAGCACTGCTCTGCAACAGCTGAAACATCAGCGTACCATCACCATTCTTTTCATCAGAAATCCAAAACACAGCATCACATGAGGCTCTGTGAAGAAAATAGCTCTAGCCCAGCCAAACAATGTGAAACGATCACCACAGCTGGGCTGGGATAGAAATGCATGCATAAGAACAAACTTTGCTATAAGTTTTTCAAGATACAATGCTATCAAAATGGAAGATTATTTATATTTGTGAAAATGAACAAAAAAACTCACAATGCAATACGCAAACAGTGCCACGATTTCATTCTCTTCACCTTTACTGTAATCCAAGGAAATATCAAATACATAGGTGTCAAATAGAAAAGTAGATTAATTGTGTAGGAAAGCACATTCTAAATGCCAAGAGGCAGCAGTGTTGGAAAGGCAGAAAGACAGGTGTAGGAGACAGACATCTTTGTTATCATTTCCCTACTGGGAAAGTTGCCACAGTTCTCACTGAAGAGAGAGCTACATATAGGATAGCAGAGCAAGGATAAAAGCAGCACCAACCATGTTGGGGTTCATGTATTAACTGTACAGTAGAAATTTAACAACCATGAGATACCCAGGCTACCAGCTACAGCAGTTCATAAACAACACGTAGGATTTTGATTTGGTTACTCCAGAGACTGCTTCTCTATACTTAATTCCCATCAACTTTCTGCAAGATTAACACATCATTAAGTTCTTTAGTTCCTTCTTAGGAAAGCAGGAAACATCACATCTACATACATAAAAGTTTTAAGGTCCTCTAGTTGCTTAGAATCATAGAATTACTCAGGTTGGAAAAGACCTTAAAGATCATGAAATCCAACCACAACCTAACCATACTACCCTAACTCTAACAACCCTCCACTAAATCATGTCCCTGAGCACCACATCCAGATGGTTTTTAAACACATCCAGGGATGGTGACTCAAAACACCTCCCTGGGGAGCCTATTTCAGTGCTTAACAACCCTTTCTGTAAACAAGTGTCTGCTGATATCCAACCTAAACTTACCCTGGTGCAACTTGAGGCCATTTCCCCTTGTCCTGTCACCAGTGACCATAGACCAACCCTGCTGTCACTGTAAGCACCTTTCAGATACTGGAAGAGAGCAATAAGGTCTCCCCTCAGCCTCCTTTTCCCCAGGCTAAACAGCCCCAGTTCCTTCATTCTCTCCTCATAGGCCATATTCTCCAAGCCCTTCACAAGCCTTGTTGCCCTTCTCTGGATCTGCTCCAGCACCTCCATGTCCTTTCTGTACTGAGGTGCCCAAAACTGAACACAGTTCTCAAGGTGAGGCCTCACCAGGGCTGAGTGCAGGGCAGGATGACTTCCCTAGTCCTGCTCACCTCACCATTCCTGATACAAGCCAGGATGCCATTGGCCTTCTTGGCCACCTGGGCACATATTCAGCTGACTGTCCATCAGTACACCAAGGTCCCTTTCCATCAGGCAGCTTTCCAGCCACTCCTCCCCAAGCCTGTAGGGTTGCCAGGGGTTGTTGTGACCAAAATGCAGGATCTGACACTTGGCCCTATTGAAACTCATACAGTTGCCTTGGCTCATGGATCCAGTCTATCCAAGTCCCTCTGTAGTGCCTTTCTCCCCTGTGACAGATCAACATTCCCTCCCTACATAGCACATACATGTAAAAATACAATATACAAACACAAAAACTACCTACATTCTGTTTTCCACAAGGACTTTGTTATGAAGTGTGTGCCTCAAGCTCTGTATACCTTTAGGTTTTTATTTTACATAAATTTAAGCATGATACAATACCACTTCATCTACCCATCAAGCTCAAGGTTAAGACAACTGTACCTTTGTTCAGAATTTTTTAATTACTAAGAAGTATTAGAATTACAAGAAACTTTATGCATCCATTACAATGAGGGGTCAGAAGAGGGCCACAAAGACAATCAAAGGGATGGAGAACCTCTCCTATGAAGACAGGCTGAAGGAACTGGATTTCTTCATTCTGGAGAAGAGGAAGATCCAGGGACACCTCACTGCAGCCTTCCAGAGATTACAAACAGGAGGGAAATCAAGTTTTACAAGGTCACACAGATATGACAAGGGGGAATGGTAAAACTAAAGGAAGGAAGATTTAGATTAGATGTCAGGAGAAGTTTTTCACTGACAGCAGTGAGGTGCTGGCACAGGCTGCCCAGAGAGGTTGTGGATGTCCCATCCTTGGCCAGGTGGGATGGGGCCTTGGGCAGCCTGGTCTAGTGGTTGGCAACCCTGCCTGCAGCAAAGGGGGTTGGAACTTGATGGTCTTTGTGGTCCCTCCCAACCCAAACCATTGTATGATTCTATGATTTTTCTTTTTCTCATACAAATTCAACACACTGAAGAAGCTTTTAATGTGAATGCTGCCAAGAGATAATTACTCAGGTTAGATGGTAAGAAGAAAAAAAATATGTTTTGTCACTCACACACCTGAATATTTCTTCTATTTAAGGAGCGTTCTCCTGGACTTTTTCTGTTTTGGCAGTAAATGAAAGTTAGGCTTTAAAAGTAGCTATATATCTTTCTGCCCCATTTGTCTTTCCCTGAAAGAACAGCACAGTTGCATAATATATGGAGTACAGTCCGTATAAACCATCTGCTCAGTCTACTTTCATTAGTACATCACATCAAGGGTTTGGGGGTTTTATTTTTGTATCACAGTTTCTGAAACATCCAGATAAAAAATAAGAGTTCAATTTTCATGTTCATACTGGGAAGCTATGTTAATAAATTAGTCATTCCTGACATATTTTAGCTGTAAATTTTGCAAATCTTTATAGTTAAACCCGCTTAAGTAATTATGTGCACACTGCATGTGCTTTATATCATGTTACATCTGCACGTATTTAGTTCCTCCAATTACATTCTGATATAAGCCTGCTTCTAGTCTCACCAACATTAATGAGAAATAAAGGGAGATATTTTAGGAATCAGTCATCCAGATGTAACAGATCAGAACATGGCCTTCAGACACAACAACTGCTGAATAAAGGCTAATTCATCAATCTGTTATCCTGCAGTGAAAACAATCAACATATCCAAAGAATAGATGTGAGCTATCACTGAGACAGGGTGTTGGAAGACATTAATTTGGTTGGACTTGGTGATCCATGGGTCCCTTCCAACTTGAGATATTCTGTGGGTCTGCAACTATAATGCGACCTCATTTACCTGCTTTTCTATAGCAGCTCAAACAAACAAATAAAATAATCAGGGAAGTTCAGTACTCTATCATTTTCAAAGCACAGAATTGTAGAGACTGGAAAGGACCTCCAGAGATCAACTAGTCCAGCCTCCCTGCAAGGCAGGCCCCTGCAGCAGGCTACACAGGTGGGTCTTGAATAGAGAAGGAGAACCCACAGCCTCCCTGGGCAGCCTGTTCCAGTGCTTCGTCACCCTCATTGTGAAGAAGTTCCTTCCCAACTTGATGCACTGCAGGAAATCCTTCTGAGGACCCAGCAGAACCTTCATACACTTTGTGGTTTCTATGCAGACAGGACACATCTGTAACAGACTCAGTACAAAGCCATCAGTGAAAGGTCAGAGATTGGCACCACGCAAACCTCTCATGCCACTGCCACCCAGGAACAGACATTCAGGCCCTCCATGACCTACTGCTCCTTCAGCTGAAGGAGTACAACACTTCTTATCAGCAGAATCCTGCAATTTGATGCACTGGAACAGGTTGCCTGAGGAGGTTGTGGATGCCCCATCCCTGGAGGCATTCAAGGCCAGGCTGGATGTGGCTCTGGGCAGCCTGGTCTGATGGTTGGCGACCCTGCACATAGCAGGGGCTTGAAACTACATGATCATTGTGGTCCTTTTCAACCCAGGCCGTTCTATGATTCTATGAATTACCCAAACTAGAGCTTGATTTGTACAGCTGCTATGTATACACATTCTTTATGACACAACATCTCAACTTTGAGGTTAAGTTCCTAAAAGTAATAATATATGTAATATAGCATCTATGTAATACTACGTGATAAATGTAAAACATATTGAGATAATATCAATAAAAGTGATAACCTAGAGAATTAACATTGATACCTCACAAAACTTCACTTTGTTTTCCAGCAGGAGGGAGCCAGAGCCATAGATGTAAGCATATGTGGGAGATGTCACGTTGCTGCTGGAATTCCTGCAGAGCAGGATGAATATAAATAACCAAGTGAAAAGCTCCTCAGCCCACCCTGCTTACAGTAAGGCATTAAAGAGGCAGCGTCCATACGTACTGCTCAGTGTGACAACAGCTGTCTCAGAGCAGCACCTAAACCCAATGAAAAAAAAAAAAAAACCAAAAAAACAAAAATAACTTCATCAGACTTGACACAAAACTTTAATTAAAGCTCCTAAGGTTAACGAGTTCTCTTCTAACAGATGTTTGGGAGCGACTCCAAACAGCAGTTTGCTCTGAACAGTGGCAGTAAACAAATGACATTACACAGGTGGGCTGCTTGCATACGTTGCTGTAATTTCCTAAATAATAATTATAGGGTCTAAATTTGGGTATGGAGCATTTACTTGGGGGGTTGGGAAAGAGGGGGATATTTTTGGCTTTTTTTTTTTCATAACTTAGTTTAAAAGAAACGTGCAGACAGAGCCTACCCCACTTCCACTCTACATGGTGGCACAGTGTACACCTATGTGTTTAAAAGCAGGAATGATAGAGCAGTACTTACAGTACTTCTTTTTGCTTAATATTTTCCTGTCTTTGAGAAAAGTCAGAACACCACCACCCAATGATGAAGGCTCCAGTAGCATAAAAACAGTATTTTCATGCTGACTTTGGAAATGCTATTTTCAAAGCTACTTAAACACCCAGTTACTTTATAATCCCCAAAAATCAGAAAACCATTTGAATATACTCACCCCCATTCACTTCTGTAATTTTGACAATCATAACCCAATATCTCCAGAAGTAAGGATATCAAATCTAAGTCAAGGCAGCCTGAAGCTGTGCAGCCCCTCAGAGATGAAGGCGTTCTTACAACAAACCTCACTGGGCCGCAGCAGCTCTGCAGTGTAACTCAGACTGATGCACCAAAGAAACAAAATCATCAGTAAAAAGCTGTTCCCTATAGAAGAATCAAATGATTATGTAGAATCTCACAAGCACTACTCGACCTATGTGCTCTTCATGTTCAAATACTATTCACAGAATAACCTCTTCTTGTGCTTACTCATAAACAGTGGTTATGTACTGTGGAAACTGGCAAAGAAAGCTGTCCCACATACCTCTGTTTAACCTCCAGTATTCTCCTGAGGTGGCTTCAGCAGTTTTGCATACATAGGGTAGTTAAGTATAAACTCAATTTATGCATAATTCCCTTACAGACAACAGGAGTTTGTCCAGTTATTGAAAATGTGGAACAGTTTCATCAGCCAAAGCTAAGCATCTTCTGAACGCTTCCTGATGTGTGTTTGATAAAACAACTTATTTGACTCTTAAAAAAAAAAAAAAAAAACATCCCCCAAACTAGTTTTAAAATCTTGTTAATTTGCATTACAGATGACATTAGCCATCACAACCTCTAAATTATACTGTTTATTTACACAGGTGCAATGGCAAGCAGTCCTGCATGGAACTTAGTATCTAAAGTAGTACTTCTGTTATTACTCCACAGCCATAATTTAAGGACTGCTACTAAGAGTTGAGCAGCTGGCTAGAAAATCTCAAATCCAGTTGTGCAATGTCCCTTCAATTCAAACTGCTATTCTGCGTGCAGTCTTCTTGGAAAGTTCAACTCTAAATTTTAGAGCTGCTCCTTCCCCAGGCTTCCTACCTGGAAGTAACTTTTCTGGAGAATATTGCTGCACATTTAAAGATCTGTGTTATTTTTGTTTTCTTGAATTTGGCCTTAGCAAATCTAAGTAGGAGTAAGGAAACAACCTTCAACAGCTCAAGTACAGTTAAGTAGTATACAAAAAGACCTCATACAGTCTGCAAAAACGTCCTATTTCATGAAATCACATTCAGCTATACCATCTCCTGTTAATTCTGAATTAGAATCCAGGGTAAGAGAGATTTACCAGCTTACATATTCCTTAGATTTTGAAGTGTGAAACATCTCGAAAACAATATATTTTCTATTACCTGGTACAAGTCAGTTCTACTTGTTCAGTAATACTGGGGAAAATGGGTTTAAAAACTGCACTAAGTCATGCATTCAAAGTACACACTTTCAGCAAGTTTTCCATAACCTTAAGTAAACAGAGTTCAGCTCACAAAGCATCTTTCATCCTCACCACCTCCCTTTCTTTGTCAGGGAGATAAGGCTTGTGCAATGTTTGGAAAAATAATTTTTCACATTATTAAACTGGCAGATGCCTTAGATAAAGCCATATTGTTTACAGGAAATTATTTCTCTCAAAAAAAAAAGATGTTATCAGATAACAAATGTTCCCAACTGACATAAACTGCATTTCCTTCATGATGCATGCAGAGCCCATGCACTGCTTTCTTGGGTCAGGCTCTCCTCCTTTAAACATACACGTTATGGGTGACAGACTGAGCTGACAGCATGCATTCCCAGACTGTCTGAAGAGACTCCCACATGAGTTAAGACTCCCATTGCTAACACTCAACTACTATAGGATCACATGGAATATTAAGTGGTTTTTATTAACTTCACACAAAAGAAAAGCTTTAAAACATAAACAAAGCTGGCCAGAACTGGCATAGCTGGTTAGGGGTACACAATTACTAGAAGCAAAACCTTAGTGAACAAAACAGACAAGAAAAATCAGTATCAACATACTTTTATTGAAATAAGTTTGGATTTTTACCATCAGGGAAACAAAACCAGGAAGAATTAAATACAAGAGTAAATGCATGTTTTCAAAAGCAACAAAAAAATACATTAGCAGTGCCTGTGTTCTTTGAGGTAGATTTGTTGACTGATGCTGCACAACTTACCTCTGCCACCATATCTAAGCAGAACTTCCGGACCATGGTATAAATCACACACACCGTGGCCTCTTCCAGCTATTTACCCAACCCTGCTTTATGCCATCACTGGGGCCATGGGACTGAGACTTATCTGTCCAAAAATCACTGACGCAATGGATGAAAAATGAGCATGCTTCAGAAGTTTTAAATTCGGTGCTGTTATGCTTAGAATCTTTAGAAGTATTCTAGGTTAGAAGTCTGACTTTTTGCATTTATCCAAGGAACAGCTACACTTCAGCTGCTTCCCAGACCGCTACAGAATTCAGACTATTGCAAATCCAAAATACTCCCAAAAAGCATATATTAAATCTTAAACTTTCAACAGGCTGTTCACCAATTTCACCGTTTAACATTTTTCTCCTGTAACACTCATGCCAGAAAGTCAAGATTTTCCTGTAATAAAAGACTAAGACTACTGTTTTGTACCTATTTGTAACATGAATTTTACATCTCAAGTGCATTTAAACTCACTGAAACCCCACTTAAACACCCAGTCTGCTCACACTGCTTATTCGCTACCCCACAATAGCTCTTATTTCCAGACAAATGGTGCTGCTGAAAGGAGTCTTTGCACCTTATGATTGGTGGTAATGTTGATTTGAGAATTCCTTCTTGCTGTTGAACCTTACAGCACTATGCCACGGCTACATCAGCATGGCTGCTTGTCATGCCAGCCAGATGGAAAGAAGCATCTCCATTAGCAATGGAGTGAAGTTACCAATGCCATGGGGCATTTAACTGGAGAAAAAAATAGAAAAATATGCAGATTGTTCTGTAGGTAAGCTTCCCCTTCATCACAGGATCTCTTCTGAAGAAGACAACTTACATCCCTAAGGCTTCCCTGGCTCACCTCAACTGGAAAACTCAGAGCTCTGCACCAACTGAACAAGTGACATTGGTTCATAAAAAAAAAGTTTTTAAACCATGCAAGCACATACACAGTAGTGTGTGATTATACTGCACTACTCGCACAATGAAGTTCTGTGCAAATACAGAACTTCTGATGCATTCTTTTGCATGCAATTGATTGCAGTGCCATATATTTTTTCAGATCTGCCCAGGACTTCTGATTAAAAAAGACTTCTTCAGCTTGGAAACAAAAGTAAGCAGCACAGCAAAACATAATAAATACAAGAAAAAATATAACAAAAATATGCTTCTGCATCTTAAAAGAGAAAAATCCTCTTGGTAATTTTCATCTGTTTGCCTTAAGTAGGAAATACATCACGGATCAGGAGTCACAGCCTAATATTAAAGGAAATGAATTTTCGAAGTGATCCTCAGGAAAGCAGATTATACTTCCCAACAGTGCATCCCATGTCCTTCATTCTTCTGCCTAAACAAAACCATTCTTGAGCTCTTTTTTGAATAGTTAAATCTAGTATTTCCTATTCCCAAAATGCTGGAGCTCTATTTCATTTAACAATACATCCACCACTAATAGGAATGGGATCCAATCACAAGACATAATGTAAAACGAGTTAAATGGAAAGCTAAAGATCCACGTTCTTCTATCCAAGTCTTCCAAATCAAAGCAAGACATTTTTCATTTTGTTAGCTACCAAACCTAACAGAATTGTTCTACCACTTAAATATTTCATATTATTATTTCTATTTACCATAATCCAACATATCCACTCTTCCTCTGACACTGAAGAAGTTGATCATAAATAAGAGATGGCTACTGCACACTGAACGTTCAGTAATAGATTCTGGGTATTTTCCTGTCAGGAGCGTATCCTAGGGGAGCTGAGGACACCAGAATGCAGTTTTCAAGACAAAGATACAGGATCACAGTTTATTTGCAATCAAAATGATACACATTTTAGCAGTTAAAGACTGCTTTACAATAATCATGCATTAAGATATTTATGGAAATACAGCAGAAAGAAGAGTACAATAAGTTTATTTAAATACTACTGAAATATAGCATTCCGTTCTTGCCAAAATGTCACTTGATCATTCAGGAAAGCTGCCTTTCCAAGTCAGTTGAAGTAAACATCCACCCCCCAGCCCTACCACTTGTTATAGCTGAGTGTAGGATGTTTACAGGAACTAAAAGTTAGCTTAACAATATAAATACAGCATTGGCTTTCAAGATATCCAAAAATGAATCGGCACAGACATATTTCAATACACTGTGCATGCTACAGCTTATTCTACTCAGAAGGCATTTGCAACAGTTATTAAACCTTACTGATGTAAAGTTGGAGCACTGTTTTTTTTAACATTTAACCTTATAAATATCAGAATACAGTAATGTATTTGTACAGTCTCTAATACTATAAAGATAACAGGATAAAAAACAGAATAAAACAATTCCCACAGCCCATGGAGTTCAATATCTCTGTTGCACTTACCTGCCAAGATTTTTGACGCTTAGAGTAGGCACCTTCTAAAAACCTCAAATGCAAATCATTATCAGAATTGCTACTGAATACCAAAATACAAATGGGACATCAACAGGGTCATACAAACTGGGACAGAGTCCTCGAGGATGTGCTTCTCAAATGGTATTTGTGCTAAAATTCAGCTCCTGTGGTACCAAAAATTTCAGCAGTTTCCTTTATACACTCAATTTTACAGCTTTTATTGCTACATTTGCTTGTAGTTGCACTACATTTTCCTAAACTAACTCCCATTCTAAAACTGCTTCCAAGGTTCTTTCCCTGCTGTTTCAATCTTCTTAGTTTTCTCCACACAAATTGTTACTCAGAAAGATGAGTCATTTCAATAGTGAGAGAACAGAACACTATCAATTAAGCTTCAACACTTATTTTAGATTTTAAATGTGCGGCTTACTTGGCATCTAAAGCCTTGAATAACTAAAACATTAGCGATCCAGGAAAAAAAAAACGCTTTATAAACTTCATCAGCCTTCTCAAAGCTCTTGTCTGAGCAGGTGTTTTGCAGATTTACTGGGGAGAAGGAACCACAGATGCAGATTTCTCTTCATACACAAAGGCTGGTGGAAGCCTTCTAAGCACTTAACAGTTGGTTCTTTGTATGAAGAAAAAACCATGAGCTCAAGCATTTCTAGTGAACGCAGCTGCAAGTTCACAACAAGGGGAGACCTTCATGCAGGCCAGCCTGAAAGTACTGAAGAGTTTGATGTGTTGCTGCTAAGTGGTCATAAAAACCACTAGAAGGAAAACCACAGGCAACTAATTCAGACTCTAAACATGCATCTTCATAAGCACTCCACTTCCTCAGCAAGCAGGGATCTTGGTATTCCACCCTACTTCCAAGCGTCTGCATGTCCATTCCTACTTGCACTAGACACGACAGACAACCAGAATTAGCAGCACGTTCACAACTCCACTGCCAGCCTCTGGATTAGCAACCTCCTCCTTTAGGTATCTGCCTCCACTATGATGTTACTGCATCACACAGCAGTAGAAATTGATTTACGTCTCCTCCTTCTATCATAAGCAATAGTTGCAGCCATCACATTAACAACATAAGGTAATCAGCTTTGCTGATGATTAGGCTGACACGTCAAATCTGCCTCTTCCATTCCTAAAATTCAGTGATTCAACTTAAATCATTATGTGAACACATAAACCTGGAAAGACTCCGCCTTCTTCATTTGCAAGCACAAATGTTTGAGATGTGTTCAGAAGTTTGTATTTCACATGCAGAAAGCAGAGATCCTGGCTTTTCAAACTCTCAGCAAGAAAATCCCAAACATAAATGTAATGTAAAAACACAATGTGGATTTATTTATTTCCCATCATTACAAACCACTTCAGTTGGCTTTCATGTAAAGAAGTATGATGGCTGTGTTTGAGTATGGGTATTAAATACTAGCACATAAATAAAATTCCACAAGACTGAGCTGATGAACTGCACATGACTACTCTTATCTAGCATGTGAAAAGACAGCACTAACAAAAATGACTACAAGATTAACTACGAGATAACGTTTACTTTGATCATGCAGTGAAGAATGTTAACAGGCAACACTTCATTTCTTCTAAGTCCAAGTAGCATGTAGAACTATGGAATGCCAAGCATTTACAGCGAAGAACATCTGGAAAAAATGACTACCATTTGTGATCTCCTTTAAAAAGGAAGAAGGATTTGTAAATCCTGCTTGTGTTTCTCTTTCCAAATTTGAAGATGTACACAAGCCAAACATCATATTTAAGAGAATGTTTAACAGAAACTGTATTGTGTGTGAACTACTCTGAAAACAGATCATTGCAGCAGTGCTATCTGTAACTTCAGAACCTTCTATCACCACACACTGCTGTGCCAGCAGACAGGGGATCCACATCACAGCAGCTCTGTATTTACAGTCACGCACCTGCCCCAGAAGAATGGCTGTCCTCGGTTCACTGGTGGCCATTCATGACATGCTCGAGAATCACTGCCCTCCGCAATACTTGCAGTCTATCTTTCCCAGGCCTAAGGGATCCTCACTTTCAAGAAATCAGAAATTTTATTTTTCTAAGTATCTGTATCTTTGCATGTAATCGACAGAATTCCTGCAGGGAAATTAGATCTAGCTAACCCTTTTAATCTATATTACCATATTATCAAATAAGCTGAACATAAAATTTAGCTTCACATTCCTTGACATTCAAAAGCCAGCATTTTCAGAGGTGGAAGACTGGAAAGCTAAGGTAATGCAAGAACGCTTACTACTCAAACAACAGTAGAATTCACTCCTTTAGACTATTCTGCTCCCATCCTTTACAAATAAAGGTCAAGAAAATTACATCTGCAGAACACACTTCCTAGATCCCTCACTGAGAAGAGTGGAAAGTACTGAAGTTGTTTTGCTGAGAGCTGTTCTCAATGAGGTGATTACTTTGAGAATTAGCGAAGAGAACTCTGAAAAAGTACTTTCAAAAGCTGTTTTTCATGTGAAAAATAATCTGTTAATGGTAGTACAAAGCAAGCTGACTGTACCACAAACAACTGTACACATTTGGCAGTGTTTTACTACAAAAATACATCCCATGCAATCTTTTTTAACCTTTATTTTGGCCTTGGGTAACATCCAGCTTACAAACAATGAGAGCACCACCCACCCATAGGAGAAACAGAACATGGAATTTCAGAAAGAAAAAGCAAGGCACAGCAAATAAAATATTTGCTAAGTATTCAACAATATTTAATCGTTTTTCTACAGGTTAGTAACAGATGCCATTAAAAAAGATTTGTTTATGCACATTTGTACAAGAAATTAGACACTGCTTGCTGTTACATCCCATAGTTCTGTAGCTCATACTATAAAGCAGCAGAGAATTCAGTTCTGAGTGACATATATGCAATACCTTTGTATCTCCATCCTGTTACAGATTAGCCTGTAATCAATCATACTAGCAGTATTAATAAAAATAAAGTCAACTCACTTGGAGGCAGTCCAGGGTGTCTACAGAAACTACTAAATCTGTCTCTACAGATGCAGGTTTAGACATCTTTTCCTCCTGGTGCTGTCCAGGTATAGCCAGGTGCAGCAAACATCTGACTGAAAGCTCGAGCTGCTACAGCTTCCAGTCGGGGATGTTTACAGCAACAGACTACTACACATCACTGCAGCTGTCCAGCAGTACAAAGCAGTCCATCACCTTTAGGGGAGGGGGAAAATAAAAAGATTTATGACTCATTTCTATGACATTCCAATCAGATACCATTCAACTAATTCTGAAGAAAATCTCAGTTTCACTTAAAGCAAATACTGATCTAAAAACACCACAATTCTAGATTTAACACATATTTAATGTTTCTAAATGCAAGACATAAGAATATATGTACTTAATTTTTAAATACACATTTTTCAAACTCTTCAGGTTCAAATACATTTATATATACACATATATAAATTTATATGTTTTATTTTCCTATACCTTCATTACCAGAACTCTCAAAAATAAATGGAGTTCCATTCTAAGCATCCATACGATCTACTCTTTCACAGGTACTTATGTTTCTAAATAAGTATGTACAAAGTTAAACACAAGAACAGGAAAACTCATGATGAAAGAAATCTTAGAAACAGACCTGGCACAATTATGAAAAAAATATGTATATTTCTCAGCATCACAATAACTAATCAGTTTAAGGCTCTGTTACACTCTCCCTCTCCCTACATATATATATATATACACACACACACACACACACATACACACACACACACACACACACACATATATATACATATATACATAGATTAATCCTGGGGTAAACATTAAAAGGGTCAAGTGGGAATAAAACAGTAACAGCCTCGGGATGGAACCATTTTACTTTCCCTTTTCAGCAACTCAGTACCAGAATTCCCACAAGACTGCATTCTGTTCTGATGCAGTCAACTTCTTTCCTCTCACTTAAAAGAACGCTTCCAATATGAAAAATATTGGAATGACAACATACTATCGAAGAGTAAAGAATTTAGTTTAGATCAAAGTCATCATTAGACATACAGTACTCATTTAGTTGCTTCATATCAATGCTCTGATTGGAATCTTCTGCACAGAAATAACCTGACAATCAATCCAAAGGACTTCAGTGGTGTTCTGGTGATGCAAAAGTTCTCCCATTCTTTGTTAAAGAAAAAAGAAGAAAAAAAAAAAGGAGGTGGAGAATCTATGAGGTTATTTTTTTAAATCCTGTCATTCTGGCTTGATCATATTCACATAACACTTAAGTGCCTTTATCTTCTAGTTTGCAGCAGAAAACATTCCTTTTACTAATAGAGCAGAAAGCAGACAGATTTATCCTTGTTTATCATTGTTTATCCTTTCAGAAAGAAAATGCTTAGCCAGTAAGTAGTTTTCTGCTTCCAGGAAATACGCAGACTCCTGCAATTTAAAGTTGCTTGTTCTGATGCTGTTCAGGCCTCCAAGGCAACTTGTAAAGGGAAATTCTAACAGAGTTTAAAGAAAAACTACACATACAAGATCTCTCAGTTACAGAATGTCAACCTCATACAGTTTTCCAATAAACGTTTCCTTCTGAAACGTGAACACTTGTTAGTAGTAAGTGAAAGTAGTTATTACAGGAGTTTGCCAAGATTAATGAGGAAGCTGCATGCAGTCTCTATGGATACCATGCTGACCTTCATTATTTGAGAATAAATAGTTAAAAAGCCAGTGGACATTTCCAACAAAGGCCTCTTCAGGCTGTTCCAAAACTGAAATTTCCTATTTTACCTCGCGAAGAAATGGGTTATTTCATGCAGAGGTAGGCACATGGTATTCAACTAATTAGGCTGCTAAGCATTATGCTGCAGTGAACCATTTCTTATGCTGCTCTCCTTTAACACTTCCTCCTTAAGGAAGTAATGAAGGTTATCACAATGTCACCTGCGTAAAGAGAGGACACTCCCTTCAGCTTCATTTTAACACTCAAATCACCACAAAACAACCAATATAAATGACATTGAAGTCTTTTGTTGTGCTGGGATTGGACATTTGATAAAACAGCATCTAATATGGAGGAGTTAAGTTTTCAGCTCCGTCCAAGTACAGTGTTAATATATCTGCAACACAATTTTGTGCTACTATATTTGTGAAGGATAGAGCCTCCATAAAAGTTCTTTTATGAAAACTGAAGATAAAGCATCTTCTGCTGTTCTCCTGAACACTTTTACTTTTTACAAACTAATATAAAAAGACAGCACACTCCAGCTGTTGTTAAAGGCTCTGTCCTTCAATTCTGCTATAGCTTAAAAGCACAGAAGCAGGACTTATTCTAATGTCACTATAAACAGAAGAACATTGATTGCTGGCCTGCATTAATGCTGTTAACTGTATTTGTTAAAGAACAACGATGAATGAAGCATTACTTGCAGCGTGAGTTCCCCTTCAAATTCCACATACAGAAAACATGAAGAAACCATGTGAATCTTTGAACTACATAAACTACTCCTGACACACAATATTTACCAATCTGTCATTTCTCAACAAGCCTTAAGATGTCAGTAGAAGGGAATCACCACGAGCTTTAACACTGACAAAAAGGGCACTACCTGATACCTGAAGTTTGTGCTCTCTCACAGTTTCCAAACCCAAGCCACACAGGTCACAGAGAGGTATTGCAGTTTTCCCAAGTGCCACAGATTATTTTAATCAGTCATACTGAGCTTGGACTGCATCGTGATCAGAAATTTAAATAAGACAGGAAGAAGGAAAGCAAGAAGGGAAAGGAAGATGCAGGGGAACAAGGAAGCTAAACAGAGCTTCTTCCTTCTTTTCTTCCCACATCTTAAGACAGCCTCATTCCATGATCAGCATGATTACAGTTACTCAATGAATTCAAAGTCTCAGTTCTCACACACAAATAACTAACTGAAAAAGAATTAAAGCAGATCCTCACTACTGCTCCAATTATTTTAAGTTGTGTTGATTGACCAGAACATAACTGAATATTAGACATTAAGTTATTTGCTCCGAGTAAAACACAGTGTCTGAATCAGTGCTGCATTTAAAGTGCCACAGCTTTCAGCTCTCAAATAGTCCAACTCAATTTCAACAGCATTAATGTCCCACAGATTCAGACAGAATACAATCTGTCCTAGTGTGGGGGAAGAATCTCATCTTTTAACAGCCAGTGTTTCATTTTAGCATTAAAAGTATACAGTGCACAATGAACTATGATAAAGTAGGAAGCACACGTATGTAGTTTTAGAACTGCATTCCCTGTATATTTTCACGAAACTACACACTCTGCTTCTTATAATCACAGAATGGCTTACATTGGAAGGAACTTAAAGATAACCAAGCTCCAACTCCATGCCATGGGCAGGGTTACCACCCACCAGATCAGGCTGCCAGGGCCCCATCCAACCCAGCCTTGAACAACCCCAGAATGGGGTAGCCACAACTTCTGTGGGCAACCTGTTCCTGTGCCCTACCATCCTCTGAGAAAGGAATTTTATTCCTAACATCTAACCTAAATCTGCCCTCCTTTAGTTTAGAGCCATTCTCCCTTGAGCTATCACTATCAGACAGTGTAAAAAAAAAAAAAAAAAATCACTCTCCTTCCTGCTTATAAGCTCTCATCAAATACTCGAAGGATACACTAAATATATACATAAGTACAAACACTAAAACTGATAGTCTCACTGTGTAAGAAGTAAAAAGATTTTTTAAATTGAGCTGTCAGAAAAACAGCATCTCATATTTTAAGAATGCATGGGAATGGGTAAAAATAGTACACTATTAACATATCTAAGACCAAATTTCAGTGAGGATGCAAATGTCATACATAACCATTACAGAAAACCAATCAACTGAATGCTTTTGTCATAAAATACTGTTCTCATCTTACCAGAGGAGGAGAATAAACAACAAAACAATGATGGTACGAGCCAAAATAAAGTTCAGATCCTGATTAAGAACAGTATCCACCCATATGCTCTGCATATCTTGGGGAGCTAAGTTAGAATAAAACTGTAAGTTTAGTCTCCTGTGACAAAGCATAAGGAAGAAAAAAGCTGTCCTACACACTGCCCCATGATTCACTCGTTTCAAAGAACGGAGGTTTAATAGGTAAAAAAAAAAAAATAGACTATAAACCCAGAACTGCATCAGAGAGAATTACTGCAATCTAACAAGCTCAAGAACAGACACAGCATGCAAGACAGAGTTGCCCCTATTCACTTCTTGCATTAATTCCCAAAAATATACAGGAGTAGCAAATACAAAGACTGCTCACTTTCCTTCTCCACAGCCTATGAAAAAGCAGGTACGTATTCACCTGCAATCTAAATCATCTCAGTATTAATTGGAGTATACTGAGCACAGAGAAAGCTGGGGGTCGAACACAAGGGAAGGGTGTTTTTATACTTTTAAATAAGCAATTTAAAACAAAGGAACAGTAGGCAGAAATTGAATACACCATTAGGTTGCACATCTGCACCAAAGTTCACACCCTAGATTTTTTCTCTTTCAGAGAATACAATCTGCCTTCAACTTCTTAGCTCACTTTGCTCCAAAATATTCTGCTCAATATTAGTGCTGTGAACTGTAAATACATAAAACTAACTGACGCTGAAAAAGACAACACCAGAAACAGCACTGCAAGAGAACCTTCAAAGTTAGTTTCACTTTTGGAAGTCCTTACTTAGACACAGTAAAACAGACATGCAGTCAGAGCCCTTCAGTTAATACATGCTTTACAAAAGCACCGTCTCCACAGACACCATTTCTGACTCCAGCAAGCATAATGTTAACAAATGAGACATGAAAAGTGATTACCACAGAAGATCAGAAAGACAGCTTAGAACAACGATAAGCCTTCTTGGTGAAGAAAAATCTTGAACTAATCACCGAATGGAAACCAAAAACATCTTACAGTGGAAGTGATCTCTGGAAAGTCCTCTGGAAATCACCTACAGCAAACTCCCTGCTCAAAGCACAAAGTCTTTTCCACTCAAAATCTGAGCATCCCCAAGCAAGGATTTTTCATAGCTTCTCTGAGCCATCTAGTCACATTCTGAGTAGTCTCACAGGCCTTTTTTTTTTTCCTGCCTTACTCCTAACTTGAATTTCCTCTGCGGCAACTTTTGTCCAGTGCTTCTCACCCTTTCACTGTGCAACACCAAGAACGATCTGGTTTCTTCTCAGGATCCATTAGGTAAGTGAAAGCAGCAATTAGAGACTCCCCCCTGAGTTTCCTCTTCCCTTTGGCTGAACAACACTGCTCAGCATGAAGAAGTCACGCATTTATAAAACACCTTCTTGGCTCTCACCCTGATAGAGTAACTTACTGAGCCAAATTAAGTCTTTAATTCAGGTAACCTGAGAAGTTCTGCAGCCACTTTGGGGGGCAGGAAGTGGCTAATCCAGATCATTTTGCTTTAGAAGTAAGCTAAGTTAAAAAATAAATAAATCCATCTGTCACTAACAATTTATCATAATGTATTACCCTCATAAAAACTCCCACCAGCAGGCTTACCTGCAATCAGTACAGGAAAAGGAAGAAAGAGTATTAGCATCCTTAGCTATATTTTTGTTTTCTCTGAGAACAGCTTCTAACAGATTGCTGCTATATAATGTACAGCCATATATGCTCTGCAATTTTTGCTTTTTCAGCAGGGGAAATACATCAAAGTGCACTGACCTCAAGAGAAAGATGAATGAATACCTGGAACTCCAAATTAAGAAGAAATAGAAATACATCCTACATATTAGGCCTGATGTTACATAAATAGCTGATGCCCTTCTTTGTTCTCACAGTAATATTACCTCTTCAGAGGTGTCTATGTTGATTATACAAACTCAGTGAGTTTAACATTTAACTCAAATATTGCTGCCTGCACTAAATAGATCTGATTTTATAGCTTCCTCTATTCAACTCTCTCTTTTGGTCTCTCTTACAGGAAAGGAATTTTAGTCTTATTCCTTGGAAAAGCTGCACCAAAACCAGGTTTTGCCCTGCATGACGCAGGGGGGTTGGAGATTCATGATCCTTGAGGTCCCTTCCAACCCTGGCCATCTGTGATTCTGTGATTCAGGTTGCCTGATCTATGGGTAGAGTCCTAGAGACACCTTATTACAAAGTATTAAAACAAATCATTTTATATAGGATACAGATACCCCCACATGACATGTTTCTATTTTACCTTGAGGAGTCTTCCAGTTTGTGCCCATAGTCTGCTTTTTCAGTCAAGGTAAGAAGCATCTCTAGTTCAACTGACAAAGTTGTCTTCAGAAAATGAGCTAGGTTTTTTTGTTTGTTTTTTGAGAAAAAGCTTCCTTGGAGGATCATCTGCATCTTATATTCAATCTGAAACACATAAAGAAAGTTCACACTACTGAACATGAAGAAATTAATCTGATCATTTCTTTTAAGGGGAGCAGAAGGAAGACGCAAGAGGGCAAAACCAACCCTAGGACTTGACAAGAAATAGGATACAGAATACCTTCAACAGATGTTCTCTGGAATAATATCAGATGAGCTCTACTCATAAGAAGTTAATCTGAAATAAATTCTTAAATTTAAAGCCAGAAAGTCTATCAGGCACTGGATGTGCTTGAAAAACACATCTAGTGTTTTTCAGGGCAAAACACTGAAGTCCTTCCTACCTGTTGACTCAAAAATGATCAAGAGCAAATGGAAAAACCTTCCCTAAAACAAATAAATAGAAATCAAGACCTGAGATGCACCCCCCCCTTTTTTGACTGAGTATCAGCCCAGTCTGATGTAGCACACTCCAGAAGGATAACACATTTAGAATGCTTCATTTAATGACTATTCACTCCCATTTGACATTATAATTCTCTGGTGATACCAGCTGCCATAAGTAGTCCTCTGTAATGCTGCTGGAAACAAATTGAGAACTCCAATGAGTCATCAATACCACAGAGTCCTACTGATGACCTGCTGACCAAAAGCACTTTGGATGCTCAGTTAAGATCAGCAACACAATTAAGACTACACCAAGTTACTCTACTACTAGAGAAGCTGGTAAGGAAATACACAAGTTGGGCCAGGCCACCAAGAGATCTAAAGGGAACACAATACAACAGTTCTAAGTGCAGCTCTGTGTGAACATATTTTAACCCGTTGAGTCACAGATATGACAAATTCTCACATGCACAATTTCAATAAGCAGAATCTGAGATTGTTACTGAAGGAAGCAGACTTTGGTGGAAGTGCAGTGTTATAACAACTTCTCCTTATGGTGTGAAGTGCAAGCTCAACTCCTTCATCACAATTAAACCTTGAAGGACATCAGTGATCTGTGCAAGACTCTGAATCTTAACCTTGGTCCCAGTAAAATATATACAACTTCTGAATTACCCACAAAAAATAAACACAACCCAGCAAGCATGCAAGTCATGGACATCATATAAGTGTGCATAAAAAAAGTTTTGTTGTGCAGTAATAAGCTACAGGCCCATTCTTTTAAGTACGTGTACACAGCCTGCCATCCCCAAAGGAAACATCCACACAAGGACAGCATGTCATCACAGCATTTGCTCAACCATCAATATCAAACGCAAAACAAAAATGATGCAACAGCAAATAAATAAATCAATAACTCTTAAAACATTTCCAAAATGTAAGATTTCACCAAGTTGCTATCAGGAAAAAATCAGAAAATCAGTTTTCAGGACAGTAACTGGAAAGAGACACAACCCACTGGCAAAACAGTTAGTTTTGAAAATATTTCCTCATATTCTCAAGTCAATTGCGCAAAAGATCTGACAAATATCTTTAGAAAGCTACTATTTTCATAGCCTCTCAAACAACATTTGCTGTAGCATCAAGCCACCTCCATATATAGTTTCTTACTCAAAGCAGCAAAACAGACTTCCTAGTCTGTAAATATGGGAGGAGTGGATCTGTTGGTTTTGATTCATATTTCCTTACTTGGAACAATGTAGCAGTTAGCTGCTGGACTATTAAAAGAAAAGGCAATCGTTACTACAGTGAGAGTTTGTGGGTCACCTTCATACATCACGAGCAGTGCTCTTCAAAAAACCCCTCCAGATTCCTATTTTACACCAGCATCTTTGAGAGTAGACAGCATGAAAGATATCTTCACTTCGAGTTTTGTAGAAGCTGTCTTCAATTTGAAATGGATGTAGGATGTCTCCCACAAGAGTACTTTGAAGAAGGACTCTTCAGCAACATGCAAGAAATCTTTACGTTTAAGGACAAACTTCAGATTTCTGCTCTCTGCTTTGCCTACTAAATCTTATTTCCCATCAACTCTAAATATGGCTTTTCAAACCATAATAAACAAAATGCAGGAGACTTACTCTATGACCCACCAAACTGCTCTTTTGTCACAGTACAAGTACAGAGCTTTACTGATAAACAGAATTAAACCAATAAACAAGCAGTTGGGAAACTTTGGAGCAGAAGTGGTTCCTCAATCACCAAGGTCGGAAGAGACCTCCAAGATCATCTAGCTCAACTGTCCACCTACCACCACCATTTCCCTACTAAACCATGTAATCTCCTAAGTGGTCTTTCAGTTATTCTGCAAGTTTAGTGATATATCCAATGAGAATAAATGAGGCAGGAGAAACACCTGGGCAGGAAATCTTTTCTGAAGTTGTAAGACTTAAGACAGAGCTGCAATACAAACTGAAGTAACACCTTAAGGTTTCATTAAGCAGCACTTTTTCCAAGAAGCTGGAAGTGTACAGGCCCATTCCAAGGTTCGTATTAACGTCCACCATGTCACAAAAAACATTCTAAACTTGCATTGCCAAATTACACCCAATACTGTTCCAAGCAGAATTTCCAAAAATTGTGGGAGATCTGTTAGAAAATATTCCCAACTTCAGTTTGGCAAAGTACCCTAAGTACTTTATGGAGTATGAATGAAGATTCATCTTCCTTCTTTCTGCTTTTCACATGAAACAAACTGAACAGGAAAATAGATAAATATATTTAGGAGAAAAAGCAGAATCAGCAACAAAGAATGCCACTGCACAACTTCCAGCAACAGGTGTTCTGCAGATAATGATGTAAAGTCATTCCAAAGTCAATCCTGAGACCATATTTACTAGCTAAATTTTAAGTCACAGAACCCAAACACTTGACATCTCGGTATGTCTGAAAAATACAGACTAATGTATGAATGCAAAAATTCCATGCAGTTGAGATCTTGGTCACACCTCAAAAGACAACTCTGTAATATGAGCTTCACTCAGAGGTATTAAATCTTGTTTATCATCATTATCTTTAGGCTGGCATCATTATCATAAGGGACCTTTCCAAAGACATGAAAAGACTGCTGTAGTACTTACACAGTGATTTCAGAGTGATTTAGATTGATCATAGGAAGAGTAGGGTAGGAGAACAGTAGCCCTGCTTGTCCTCACTTCTGGCTGAGGGATTCTTGCTTCTTCCATCCTTACAGGAATTTGATAAAAATATGATGCAAGTTACTGGGACCCAACCACTATATTTAGCTGCAAACTAATCCTAGTGAGGGGAAAAAAAAAAGATCAGTTTTCTGCAGGCAGGTGGTCTCAGTTACTGGATGGCAGGGCAGTCCCTGGCACTGGCAGGAAGCAACTGTAGGGCAGGAATGTCTGTTTTGGTGGCAACACAACTTCAAATCAATGCAGGTGACCTGTGAAACCACAACATGAACCTCTTCTCACTCTGCAGCAAACAAAGCCCCCCCAAACATGGCAAAATTCTGTTCCCTTAAAAGCTTCACAGTCATTTAGATGTAGCTTCAATAATTCCACGCCTCACAGCAGGTAACTGGCATTTGAAAAAAAAAAAAAAAGCAGAGAAACACCAAGCTGCCTTTTGCTCTCTGCATCCAAGTTCACCCCTCCTGCAAGTCTGAAAATTGTCCTTCAACATTTTTTGTTAATGCTACACGTTAATGCCAAACACTCAGCAGCTTCCACCTGCATGGAGATTCTAAAATGCTGAAGGAACTATTTTCCTCCCAGACACCTGAACTAAGTGACAGAAGCCCATCTTGTGCTACCAATGCTCCACCTGCTGGTATGCAGATAGTACAGATCAGTTCAGAAAGCATTCTGACCTTTAGGAGAGGCAGAAGGCAAATCAAAACAACACAAAACCAAACAGAAACATTCCTCAGTATTCCAAAGCATCTACAGCACCTAAGACAAAACCTCCCTTGGAGAACTTGGCAGTGCAACAGATTTCTGAACAATGGAATTCTTAAAAAGTATTTGCAAAATCCACTAACCAAGGTAGCTGGTTATTAACAGACAGACAACAATTACTTCATTAGATGAAAGGTACAGGTCTGTGGTAAAATCTGCCCACAAGATTCAAGCCAAACCCAGAGAGGAGCTCCCACACAGAAACATCATTAAGTCTCGAGGTTCTACATGATAAATTAGCTTTTATCTAGATTTAAAGTGCACTTCCCTAGAGAACAAAAATGCATTAAAAGGAAGGACTCTCTCCAACACAAATGAACCACAAAACTAGGAAGAAAACAACCTAAGAGAAGTAACTTTAACCATACCAACTCTTTCCCACATACTTACACATGAACAACAATAACGTGCCTGTAAGAAAAACAAAAAACCTTCTCATAGGACTTCTGTCATGCTCAGTTCAGACAAACCCATTGCTTTTATTCTTCATTTTTAGTAACCAGCTACAAATTCCTACTTGATTTTACAGAACAGTTGCACCTCAAGAAGCAGCCTGTGGAAACCATAATAACTCAATGGATAAGTAGTAAAAACATCAAGAAACTACTCTAGGAAATCAGTTTTAAAAGGTCAATTTCATGTGGAGTTTGTGATCTGCCTCTCAGTTTGAAGAATTCAAATGTAACCAGCACCAGAATAATGAGCATTAACCCTATCATTTCTACAACACGTGTTCTGGAGAAATAGTGAAGCAGAAGTTCAGTTGCACAATGGGACCTATGGTACACTAAAGTAAAGGCTGCAAATACCAAATTCTATTCATTGTATAAAATATACCTTCCATCAGTAACAGACCAAAACTCATTGTCTTTACACAGTCCCACAGTCAACAATCTTATGCTCCAATTAAGTGCAAGAGAATTAGCATTAGTTGGCTGTACTTACCATCAAACATCTTTTCCACATGCAAACAATCTCACATTTAGTCCTTCTACACCCAACTTGATACTCTACTATTTAAAAGTAGGATTCCTCAAATGAATTCCATCCTCCACATACAGCTTAAAAGACAGAAAAGATCAACTTATAAATAATCTATGTATCACAGTACTTCAGTCTCCAGTGATCTGGAACTCCTAACTGCACAAGCATTATCAAGACAAGTAAAATAAATTCTGCTGTTACAGTAGGTTGAGGAAATGACTGAAGCTTGCAGACAGTTTGCGTTATCAACATACTATGAACTACCTACTATCAAGTAGACTTCTACAATAATACATTTATAACATATCAACAAAAGGACATAAAACTACTACTGACCTTTTCTTCATAAAGAGCTGACTTAAGAAAACACTCTTTTGGTGCAGTTTAATTGATGATTAACAGTCTTTAAGAACTACAGCAGACGTTTGGTTGCATGATGATGCCAGTATTCTTATATCACAAATAATCTGGTGGAAAGAATCTGTCCTATCTCACAGCTGACTCAAGTTTGCAAATTGAACTTTGCAAGCTGTTTAGTTGTTGGTTCTACTAAAAACCCTACAGATACAGCAGACCAGCCTTCACGAAGCTCTAGGAGTCACCTTAACTTCCCTTGATATTTCTTAAAATAATGCTCCCTTGACACAGAACAAACAAGGGACAAGTTGCAGAACTGCCTTCCCAAATAACATCCCAGTGTTCCAGTGACCTGAATGCACCCCAATATGCCTGATCTATCAACAGATAGCTAGTTCTCCTCAGCAAAGCACTGTATTAAAAGAATGATGTCCTTGGCCTACAGAGAAATGTGGGAGATAAGACAAGAGAAACTAAGAAAACAAATTCTGGAAACCACTGTGTTGGGATAATTTATACTCCAAAACTAGTACTGGAAATGAGTTCACTGTAAAGTTTCTTGTCTTAAACTAATTTGATGGAAAAAGTGTTTAGTTATCCTTCTAGAGGTAAATGCAATATTGATACTGAAGTTTTATTATTTAAATCTGCCCAGAGAGGTTGTGAATGCCCCATCCCTGGAGGTGTTCAAGGCCAGGTTGGACGGGGCCCTGGGCAGCCTGGTCTAGTATTAATTGTGGAGATCGGCAGCCCTGCCTGCAGCAGGGGGGTTGGAGCTTGACGATCCTTGAGGTCCCTTTCAACCCAACCAATTCTATGATTCTTGGAAATCTCCAAAATAATTATTTAACCAAACCTTCAAAAGCGGTAGATTGAGAGGAAACAATGAAAATAATATGTTCATTCACAAGCACAGATCAGTTATCAAGTTTTAGCAGCAGTGCTAATAATATATATGTGGTTTATATCAATATCTGAAAAAACTCTCAGAAAACATGAGGTTAGCAGAACACATAACACTAGTGTAAATGAACACGTTGTAAGAATATGCTCAAAGCAATGATGCATGTTAAATACGGACCACTCAGCAGAGTAAATATGGATAGAAAGAAAAAGCAACAGCCTTTAGGCACTTCAGATGCCCCATCCCTAGCGGTGTTAAAGGCCAGGATGGATGGGGCCCTGGGCAGCCTGGTCTATCAGATATGGAGGTTGGTGGCCTTGCCTGTGGCAGGGGGGTTGGAGATGCATGATCCTTGAGGTCCCTTCCAACCCGGGCCATTCTGTGATTAGGCACAAAGATACCCATCTTTAGGAAAAGCCATGAACAATAAGCAGCTTTTGTGACCACAGAGTAAGTACAAAACAAAGGAAACACATAAGAAACTGCGATGGAGAATTCACAGCAATCTTGTAATACTTAATCAAAAGATAATCAAAGCTAAAGCTGACATGAGACTATTGCTGCAAACATGGCCTCTTCAGGTCCAACAACTGAGCTACATCTCAGAAATCCCAGGTAACAGCAGCTCAATATCTAGACAGTTCATCACTTGCTTAAAAACCTCAGTTTTGGCATTTAAATCTGTTCTACTTTTTACCATCTTTTTCCAAATTATACTTTACTGAACTGTGACCTCCATTTTACACTGATGGAAATGCACTGTGCCAGCCAGCAGCCCTGAGCAGGCTGTACCCTGGGATATAAGCTTTGGAAGCTCACACACTCAGGAACGCTTTCTGCCAAGCCGCAGAGGGTCAGCAGGGCATCTTCTGTTGCCAAGCATCAGCTTTGGAAAACAGCAGTTTCCAGAAGGTACAGATTTGAGCCTTTTCTGTAGGTCATCAACAGCTCACAATGCACCTCACCAATTACTCCGAATTGAGGACTTAAACCATAACTTCTGCTTATAAAAATGCTGAGTATAATGCACTGAACAATTAATAAACAGTATAAGACAATGCAAAGAGAAAAGTTCCATCCTGAAGAACATTTAGAATTACTTTGAACATCAGAACAATGACAACTCTGCATTTGGCTGAGCTGTGCTGTATCTGCAAAGGAAACAATGAAGTGAATAGCTGAAGTCCTCTGAGCTTCATTTGGCATTTTGATTTATTATACTCACGTTTAGCTTCAAGCGTTCGTTCATTCTCCACACAGCTCTTACACAGCAAAAGGATGTTTTAGGTGAACTTATTCCTATATTCTTTATGTAAATGCTAATGTTTTTATAAATTCCACTAATACCACTTATAGCAATGATTCAGTATGAAACATTAGAATTGAAGTGTGTTTTAGTAGTATAGCTGCCTCATTCCCACAGGATTCAGTGTGTCCTCAGACAGGAAGAAATCTTATCTAAAGCACCCCTTGTGAATATGTTAATCTTTTTTCCTTTATCTTTCTAGCCTTCAGTTGTGCAGAAATACAGCCTTAATTCCCTCAACCTCCTCATGCAGTAGAACTCTTCACCTCAGACTGAGGTATCTTAAGATGACAGTACACAAGGAGCAAACTGATATTATCAAAGAGTAATTTCAAGCATAGCAACTTCACGTGTACCAAGTAAGTTTTGAACTGCAAGATGGGTTGTGCTTCTGCTCATTAAGTGCTACCTTAGACAAAGCAATTCCCCTTTAGGGTTAGAAGAGTGTTCTCCAGTTAGAGCAGCTCACTGCTGTGTCCCAAGTTACTGAACTCCCTAAAAAAGAAACAAAGAATATTTTGAGAGACATATACAGAAAAAGAGATTGATTTGACAAGCTACTATGAAGCTCATCAATATTATCTCAATGGATTTCTTACAGATGATAGCCTCCGTTATAACAGAGTGATATTCTATACTTCCTTAAGCAAAGTGAGAGGGGATGCATTTCTACCTGTGGATTTTCTTGCAGTGTAACACCTACCACAATGCTAAGGGTTAAGGGATCAATCACTCATCACTACAATCCCTTTTTTCTTCATCATTCCAGTAGTGCCTCCAGGCTACAATCTGGAAGAGATCAGAGCTACACAATGGGTAGCTGTCTAGTCTAGAAAGTTCTCAAACCAGTTACAGAACTTCTTTTACCTAGTTGAAATATCACAAACACATCTTGCTATCTCTAATTTGTTTCAGCAAAATCTCTCATGACACAGAATATCTGTAGCATCCAGGCAGTAATGTTGCAGAGTATTAATACCATCTCATGCTACAAACACCAAAACAATCCAAATAAACTTGCAGGTGAGATTTGTAACACTGAACAAGTGGTTTTTGTTTTCTTTTGTTTTTCCTTAAGTTCTCTCAGCCCCAAAGGCTCTGACCTTTCTGTTCCTCCCAGAAGCCCTCTCAGACAACAGCAGGCATACTTCCACCATTACATTTTGGGCAAGCTCATGATTTTTTTTTTTTACCATTCTTTTGCATAGATCATAAAATAATTAAATCCCTATCACAGTAACTAAACCAAAATTGCAAATACCACACATGCTTGCACAGTCTACTCAGCTTGTTCCCAATCTGATTATTCACCTGTTTTGTTCTGACTGCCATCTGCCCACTCCTCCTCCTGTGTGTTGGAGGCAGACACTTTGTGCCATCTCAGAAGCAGTTTTGCTTTAGCCCCTTCCTGCACACTTCTTCCAGGTCACTGATACATACAGTGAATAAACATAACTGCAGAATTGCTCCTTCTTCAGTCACTACATTTCAAACAAATTCCAAAGGAGAGCAAGTTTTGCTATCTAACTCCTAAAGAAAATAACAAAAAACATTTACTTTCCATCCTAAATATATATTTATATAGATACTTAAGGCAATAAGGAGATTCAAGAGCAAATCAGCTCCCTTTATCTTCCATTTGAACTGGGACATGAGTACTGATCACCAGCAGACACAAATATATGTACAAGAATAATCACATCGGTATTTTTATTTTAGGCAAACAATCCACTGCCTTGTAGAACCTGACAGTTGTCTCCATTAGTTCTACGACTGCTGTAGCCAAATCTTATCATGTGTTGAAAAGGACACTGGGATTAATTATGTAGCTCCAATCTGGCCCTTTTATTAGTATCAGGAATGTGCGTTTCTTAAGTTGTACATGACAGTCACTTAAAACTCCATCTGGCTTTTTTCATTTACACCAGGATCTTCCATGCTCAGAGTCCATGAATGTATTAACTGCACTGATCTGGGGTTGTTGCTTTTATTTTTTTTTTTTCTGCTCTCCTAAAGAAAAGGAGAAAGTTTCAATAAAAGACTTGAGCATTTACAGGTTCATTCCCACTTCTTAGTGTGTGGAAACTTAGGAAGTTGCAAAGAAAAGCTCCATGCTTCTTTACAGAGAGAATTTTCTTTTTCAAAAGAAAAAAGAAAGAAAATAAATCCAAAAGAACCTTCACTTTACTTTGTCTGCACTGACCTTTAGCCCTGACACCCACTGCATCCTGTGGGAAACATGCTCCAAGGGCCAACTTTCTTATAAATATTTTAGCAGATTTAAGCATCCTGAATAGATTCTGTCCACATGAACAAAATGAAAAGGCTATTGAATATGGACAACATAGATGTACATTCTGATAGTCACGTAAGTATCCACAGAGCAATAAAATACAATGCCATGGAATCCCAGATGCACAACGTGCAGGTGCTTTCTTACAAGTTTTTATGGCTGCTGCAAGTCCATCTTCCTGCATACGCTTTTAAAATATATTTTCATATCCTCAAAAAAATAACAAAAAGCACTAAAAAGAACCACTGCATTCCTAGATTTGTGTGATAAAGGCAGCAGAGATCATTCAATTCCCTACTCAAAACGAAAACTCAAGTTTTTCTTAGATGTTTTGCCAATAAATTACCTTAAACTTTGCAAGATCTGCTCACTCAGGAATTTATTTCGCTTCTAAGCTTCAGAGCATTGCACCTGTTCCTCTTCAGATGGCCAGCTTCCTTGTTAAGTCTTACACTCCAGCACAATGAGGAATTGTTTCATGCAGCACGGAACGGATCACACTGGAAAGCCACAAGGAAGGAATGAAGGAATCTTTCAAGGCCTTTCCACAAACGCACTCCTACCCAGGTGCACTCCTGCCTGTCAGCCTTTCCCATCAGTGCTTGTAGCAAACTCTACAGACCTGCAAACACAGCTCCCCCAAACAAGCCACGGTGCCACACAAGCGCATTCATGAGAGCAGAAGAGCAGAAACAGAAGACACTGGAGTATTGAAGAAGTAGAGGTAGCTTTGCTTCGTAACTGAAGCACTGGGTAGCATTTAGAGAAGGTGGCCAACTTATTTTGCATTAACAGATATCACATTACTGCAGGATTTTATGACTGATGATTACAGATAGATTTAGCAAGAAAAAAAATAGAGGGAACGTTTGTTTCTGAAGCCTTGTATTGGAAGGTTTGCTCCAATTTCACCCATCCAGTGACAGTACCTTCATTATGCATCACTAAATGCTAACTACAGGAACAAGGGTAAAGCATCAGTCCACCTGAAGGCACAGTTTCCTTCCAAGACCTGTAACAAGCAGTGCACAGTAAGAGTATATAAAAGCCTCTCTTTTCCAGTCCTAACGTTATTAAAGCCTCTGTTGAAACCATTGTCCTTTGTTTTCTATGTCAGTTTTTATCACCAGCCATCGAAACTGCATTAGTGGTCCATCTGCACGTGATACAGATCAGGACTTCTGTCTGCAGCAGTACAATTACCTCTTAGCTGCATTACTTCATAGTGCCTATTACAAGAGCGAGCAGAGGACGAGCTGCGTTCACTCCAAGTTATCCCTCTGATGTCTCCTAGGAGGACAGCACCATGCTCTTGGCATAGCTCTCTCCAGCATGCTTGTGAGAGACTTGCATGCAGACATTTGAGACAACAAGTAGCCAGTAACTGCTCAGCTCTCAAAATGTACAGTAAGATAACGCCAATGATTTTCATGCATGAGAACAGCAGGACGGGATGTACAGTGTGAGCTTACATAAGACACAGGCACTGCTGGGAACCGACAGAAGTGAGCAGCATAAATGGCTCAGAAAAATGCTGATGTCACTCACACACGTTTGGGTTGTTCTGGCTTCCCACACCCCGAGTTCCCCTGATCCTACAACTGTCTTTCTAGAAGTCTGTGAAACCTTTGTTTCTACTGTTTTACTGAGACCCCAAAAAAGAAGCTGTCCTCAAGAACTCACATTTCTTACTAATATTAAGATGACAGGTTAAGAAAAAACACAAACAAAAGAGACTCTAGGATTTACTGTAGTACTTACAAGCCAGAATCTAAAGAAAAACAGAAAATGTAATGAAGGATTGGAAAAAAGCACGTAATTATGTACACAAACACTTGCTCCTAGTACTTACTGAGAAAATAGTTCAAGCATAACTTATCTGTCTTAAAATATGACCTCTGCAAACTTACTAAGGTCAAAGAGACTCAGTAGTTACTCAGCGAGCCCTGCCTGCATAAATTAGAGATGCCTAAGGGTAGCTATGAAACTGGTATTTGATTTTTCCAGGGCACCTACATCTCATGAATTAACAATGAATTGCCATTTTGCCAGAGCAACTTTCAGTTTTGTTGTTAAAACCGAAGACAAAAGTCTTCTGTTGTGCTCACCTCCTCCTCACACAGAACAGTTGTCCTATTTAGCATTATGGAAGTTCCAAACAAACTTGAGCAGACAAGTGATAAACTACAGAACAAATTACTCTCAGAAGCAAAACTTAAAGATACCAGGCAGTCAGTGCTCCTCTGTGGTGTATCGTTCCAGAATAGATCAGAAAAAAACAAAAAAGAAAAAAAACAAAATCAAAGAACATTAAACAAGCAAGCTATCTGCTTCAATTTACATAAAGCAAAACTGCAGAGGAAAACTCAGCTGACTCTGCCCAGCACTCCAGAGAGCAGCAGCTCCAGCTCACCTGCTATGGCAGTGGCAGCACTGCTCTTGAGAGCAGCACGAACCACTCCAGGCAACTCCTACAGAGTTTTCAGATTCCTCCAGTGAATGTGTTTGCCCATGGCACACTTAAGCCATTTGATTTTCTACACAGATCACCCTATAATGTGAGAATAAAAATACTGTTTCCTCAACTGCTCAGCTTGTTGTAATGAACTTACTGTCACCCACTTCAGTATTTTCTTGCAAATATTGAGGGACCTCAAGACAGCACCTTGTAAACACTACTACTCAACCCTGGCAAGTATAGCTGCGTGGTGGCACAGTGAGCTACAAACCAGTTCCAAGTAATTTCTTGATCATGCCAAGATGTGAACAGATATACTGGAATATCTCTCTTCCAATTCTATATCAAAAGCCTCAATCTATCACCTTGCCCAGAGACACGTTAGAAATTCACAAGATTTCTTAGCAGTACTGGTGTTGTTTTAAGAAAACAGGAGGAAAAACAAACACTATTTGCACTGTGGAATGGTGATCATTTAAAAGCTCATTAGAGAACTTTCTGCATAAGAATATGAAATATGACATAACGCTGCCTGCAGCAGGGGGTTGGAACTCAATATCTTTAAGGTCCCTTCCAGCTTAAGCCATTCCACGATTCTATGATTGTAACATTGCACATCACACAGTATCACAAGTTATAAAATGTCTTTTAAAGCAAGAGTCTACTTCTATGCAAAGTTACTACCACAGGAAGAACTTGCAAGCAAAACAATCCAGGCTGCACTGTCCATGCTATTATAGAGAAACAACGTAACTATCAACCTGTTATTACTACAGCTGATAAGCATTTCAGGCTCGTTAGTGTTTATTCACAGTGTGTTTTTGGAAAGCATTACTATTTCTAATTCATAAGCAAACAGAGGAGTGATGCAGAACAGTGACCCAAGGTCACAGAGTAACCAAGTCATAACTTCACCTGGTTTTGCCTCAGTGCAACTAATAGTTCCTATTACTGAGTCACTCCTGTCCCTCTGCATAACTCTCTGAACATGAAGAGACAACAGACTGTCGGTGGCACTCAAGTCTCCACACACTGATAGCAGCTTCACTCCAGGGTTTGCTAGAGAGAGCTGTGCCATAGGGCATATAAGAGCACTGAACCCTACTGCAGCACTGTGAGGAAAAGAAAAAAAAAAAGTATATATACATAGATAGATAGATAGATAGATAGATATGTAAGAATATACAACATTAGGCAGCCTGCTTGTCTATGATACAGCTCCTTCACTAAACAAAAAAAATAAAGAGTCCTTCACAATTTTACTCCATCACGCCACAGACCACCGGGCTGAGGGCAAAGTGCAAGGAGGAAGGGACAGCAGGAGAGTTATGCAAAGCTGGGGCCAGAGGGAGGTGGGGAGGAGGAGGGGGAATAACTCCTGTCAGCCCACAGAAAAACAATAATAATCCCCACAGACAGAAGAAAGATTCCCAAACCCCCCGCCGCCCTCCCAGCTCAGCGGGCTGTGGGTGCGGGGCGGCCCCAGCAGGGCGCAGAGCGGCGGGCGCAGAGCGGCTCCCCCACCCCGGGGGAGCTCACGGGGAGGAGCGCGGGGCCCGAAGACCCCCACGCCCAATGGAGCGGAGGCGGGCAGCCTCTTCCCCATCTCTCCACGCCACCGCCGGGGGCCGCCGACCCTCCGCCCCCTCCCCGGCTCCCGTGCGGTCCCGGCTCGGCTCGGCCCGGCCTCTGCGCCTCCCCGTACCTGCGAGGGGATGCGGTGCAGGGCGGCCGTGCCCGGGGGACGAGGAGCGGCGGCCTCGCCTCGCCCCGCCCGAGCCCGGCCCTGCCCGCCCACGGCACCCCGCCGCCCGCAGCCGCCGCCCGGGCTCACGAGACCGGCTGCGGCCCGGCTCTGCCCGAGCTGCCCGGAGATCCGCGTCCCGGCCGCGTCTCCTCCTCGCCTTTAGTTTGACCTTTTCCGTGTCTCCCCGTCCCCGGCACTCTTTGACGTCACTGCCATGGCAACCAATCCCCGCCCCCCCTCCTTACACCTCGCGCGCGCGCTGCTCCTCTCCCCGTCCCCGCCTCTCGCACGCACGCACGCACGCACGCACGCACGTACGTACGTACGCACGCACGCACGCACGCGCCGCAGGATGAGACCAATCAGCGCTGGAGGGGGAGGCTCCGCCCCGCCCACCGCTGCCGGCGGCGCGCGCCCCGAGTGCGCGAGGTGTACCGGGAGTCTGGTGCGCGGTGGGTACGGGGCACGGGGTGCTCAGGGTTCACGGTGTGTGTTGTTAAGAGGAAAGCTGGGGGGGGACTTTTTGTAAGGGCGGGTAGCGACAGGACGAGGGGAAATGGCTTTAAACTGGAAGAGGGTAGATTTACATTAGATATTGGGAAGAAATTCTTTACTGTGAGAGTGGTGAGAGAATGGAACTGGTTGCCCAATGAGGCTGTGGATGCCCCCTACCTGGAAGCATCCAAGGCCAGCTGGATGGGGCTGTGAGCAACCTGATCTAGAGGGAGGTGTCCCTGCCTATAGCAGGGGGTTAGAACTAGGTGATCTTAAAGGTTCCCTTCCAACCCAACCCATTCTATGACTCATTCTAGTTTTATATGCATGGTGTGCTGTCCGTGGTGGGGGTGATGCATAAGGTGCACTGTGCTCAGTGTACAGTGTGTGTGATGTGTGCGGTACATGGTGAGTGTGATGCCTGGAGGGCACGGTGTGAGTGGTGCTCAGAGTGCAAGGTGGGCATAATGCACCAGGGGCTCAGTAATAGCTCCCCAGGGAGGTGGTTGAGTCACCATCCCTGGATGTTTTTAAAATCCGTTTGGATGTGGTGCGCAGGCACATGATTTAGCAGAGGGTTGTTAGAGTTAGGGTAGTATGGTTAGGTCATGGTTGGACTTGATGATCTTTAAGATCTTTTCCAACCTGAGCAATTCTGTGATTCTATGGTGTGTATAATGTGCATGGTGCACAAGGTGCTAGGAGTGCATGGTGTGCATAGTGCATGGAGTGCAGCATGCGTTTGGTGCATGGAATGCTCAGAGTGCACAGGGTGCTCTGAGTGCTCGGTGTGCATGGGGTATGCTATGCACTGTGTGCACGATGGGCATGGTGCTGAGTGCATGGTCTGTGTGGTGCACTGGGTGCCCAGATTATGTGATGCATATGGTAGAAGGGGTGCCACAGGGAACACGGTACGTGTACTGCACAGGGTGCACACAGAGGAAACTATACATATGATTTGGTGCTCAAGGTGCACAGTGCATGCTGTGCATAGTGCATGGGATGATCACAGGACATGACATATATGGTGCATCCAGTGCTTAGAGCACATGGTGTGAATAGTGCATGAGGTGCTCGGAGGAAATTATGTGTATGTTTATGTGTACATGATCATTGAGGTTCATATTGCACAGTGCGCAATCTCAGCATTATGTGCATGGTGCACAGCGAACTGTACATATCCTTCACGTTGTACCACATTGCAGCCACAACCAGTATGCACCACTTTCACCTTAGAAATATTTGCCAGCAAAGAAGAGAGGATTGGTAGCAGAAGCACAGAGCATGCAGGAATGCACATTTGGACCCGATGATCCTTATGGGTTCCCTCCAACTCAAGGAACACAACTTCCTGCACGTTCCCATTGTTCGGGGACTGTATGGGCAAAAGCACTGACTTTCTCCAAAACGTTTGGTGTAGGTACCACACATACAGTACATGTAACGTATGGTAGGGTGCATGTCTCAGTGCCTCAGTTTGCAATACAACGTGTGCATACATTTTCTACATGCATATAGTTTGCTTCAAACACTGTCAGCTGTGAAAAGCATGCACGTGCACAGCATGCACCCTTTATGCAAAGTTGGTGCTGCAGACTCTTGGAGTTTGTAACTTGGTCTGAAAAAGATACATGTGTTAGCAACATGCTGCCTCTTGTAAGCTCTAAGCTGAGATAAACATGCAATCGTACTTTAATACACTATCAATTAGCAACTGCAATGCATCTGCTTCTATATGCAGAATATTGTATACTTTATATGTACCATGTTGTCTATTTATATGTTCCACCCATCTGTTGAAGCAAAATGGCAGTTTCAAACAACTCTGAATCAGAAATATTCATATTCCTAATCACATGTATTCAGTAAACACTTCCTGAAGGTGCATAAAAGGGAACAGAGGCAGTTTCCTCTCCTTTGAAATATGTGATACCTTTCTCCCAGATAATTAACAGAACCATTTTAAACCCTATCATATCAAGACCAGAGACTGCAGCGTGGAGTCTGCATCCTGCAGATATCCAATACAGACTACTGGTGGACAGCAAGCTGGACATAAGCCAGCAATGTACTCTCACAGCCCAGAAAGCCAACCATATCCTGAGTTGTATCAAAAGAAACGTGGCCAGCAGGTCGAGGGAGGGGATCCTGCCCCTCTGTTCTGCACTGGTGAGGCGTCACCTGGAGTACTGCATCCAGTTGTGGAGTCATCAGTACAGGAGAGACATGGACCTGTTGGAGCGTGTCCGGAGAAAGATCACAAAAAGATCCAAGGGATGGATCTCCTACGAGGACAGGCTGAGAGAGCTGGGGCTGCTCAATCTGGAGAAGAAAAGGCTCTGAGGTGACCTGAGAGCAGCTTTTCCCTACCTAAAAGGGAACTATAGGAAAGAAGAGGACAGACTCTTTAGCAGTGTCTGTTGTGATGGGACAAAGGGAAATGGTTTCAAAATAAAATGGGAGATTTAGATTGGATATGAGGAAAATGTTTTTTTACTATAAGGGTGGTAACACACTGGAACGGGTTCCCCATAGAGGTGGTGGATGTCCCATCCCTGGAGACATTCAATGAGCTCTGAGCAACCTGCTCTAATTGTAGGTGCCCCTGTTCATCGCAGGAGAGTTGGCCTAGATGATTTTTAAAGGTCCCTTCCAATCCAAACGATTCTGTGATTCTATTCTATGAATAAGGAAGTTATTTTAAAAAGAGTAACTACCTCTGAAGTGGTTGATCACAGCATTGCACAGTGTGCACTACTTGCTTTCCAATGGTTTGCTTTTTCCTCCAACATCCAAACCACGAGCCTGACTGTGGCCTCAGCATTGTTGTGCTGCATGGTTAAAATGTCAAGACATTAGCCTTCATAATTGTAATGCTGCAAAACTACAGTGTCTGTGTTACTGACACCACCACCCCTAAAATCTCCGTTGAGTCAAATCTAAAATAAAAACTAAATGATTTGCAAACTCCTACAAAGGCCATCTAAAAATATACCACCAGGAGTGAGTAAGTGTGAAACCTTTGTGTCCCCTGGAATGGATTCATCCCTCTACCCCTCTCATACTTCCCCAGCTCAGCTCAGGACTTCCCTTTTCCCAGCAATTGGGAAGTGCCATCAGTACCAATGTGCCATGGATCAGCATAGATAAATGTAGTCCTTGGCTGCCACATTTGTGTCAAAGCCACTTTTTTGGCAACTTTATCTGTGAAAACTTCTGAGTGTCAAGCATTTATGAGGGCTGCACCACAAGTAATGCATCCTGTCATGTTGTTGGCCCATGATGTCAGTGGAGGGTGTTGGTGGGATGGCAGCTGAGGACGAACCTTCCTGCCTATATTCCATCATATTTTGTTCTCGTGTGGCAGATGGCAGCAGAGGGGCAGTCTGACAAAATGGTGTCTAACATGGAAGTGCTTATGAAGCAAAGGTGTGGAACTGAAAATTCCTCCATGCAGAAAAAGTTGCAACCACCGACATTCGTCAGTGCTTGCTAAATGTTTATGGAGACCAAACAAGGGATGTAAGCACAGGGAGGTGGTGGGTGGTGCGCTTCAATAATGGCAACAGTGACAGTGGTGCAGATTGTTATAAGCATGACATGCAAGCTCTTGTTCATCGCTGACAAAAATTGATAGCTAACAGTAGTGACTATCTTGAAAAATAGTGCTTTGTAGCTGAGAATTTTCTCCATCAAACCATGTTATTGTTCTCTTTGTAACTTGTAGTTTCTGTGGAAATAAACAGGAGGCATTACTTTTGGTGCAACCTACTGAACAGGACCTGATGAAAAGGAGATGGCAAGAGGGAGGCGATTGGTAATTAGTCCTAGGGAAGGAGCTGATGCTCATCAAACATCAGATATCCAGGGCTCATCACTACAAACATAACCTCCCAGATAAGGTGAAAAAAAAAGCAACCTCTCTCCTTCTTCCTTGTGCACAAGGCCAGACTGCAGCACCTGATTTCCATGAGAAGAGGCCACTTCTGGCATTGACATTCCCAGCAACCCGAGTTCCCTCAATGCTGTCCCAAAAGAGGAGGGGAGGAAGGAACTTGCCATTCCAAAAGGGACAGAGCTGCTAGAAAGGCCCAAGGAAAGCTGATTGTGCACTGAGGGAATGCAGGGAGAAAGGATCCCTGCTCCTTGCTGGGATAAAACCAAACACCTTCCAGAATTGGTGTGGGGGAGGACTATGGAATGTTTTAATGCACTGACACAGACATCAAGTTGCTGATGAGGACACTGCAATATGGGGCTGATTTTGGATGCTTGACTGACATAACATCTGCAAGTACCACTGGTCTCAAATCAGTCTCACATGGGGATTTTATGAGCACTTTTCATTCATAGATCCCAGAGGGTTTCACAGAGGCGAGACTTATAAATAAGAGAGATGGTAGTGAGGGATAGGTTGGGGCTTTTAAAAGGCAATGTGTTGTTTCTTTAAGGGGTTCTGTAGATAAGAACTCTGTATGAAGTCTCATTTTACCAAAAATAAAATATTTTGCAATGGCATGCTGTGCCAAATGACTCCTGCATAGATATTTACATTGTTAAGGCAAAATTTAGTCATGCTGCGTGCAAAGTGTCAATAGTGAGGCTTTTGGAAATTGCAAAAAGCAGAGCATTTAATCTTTGATTTTAACATAGTGCATGCATGTTTTAGGCACTTTTTAGACTGAACAGATCAAAGTCTTTCCCTCCTAAATGCCAAAACCCAGCAATATTTGTGTAACCATGTAATTTGGCCTGTTTTACATGTTCTTAAGGGGGTTATTATAGGCAGCTTTCAAATTGAGTTGGCTGGAACAGTTGATGCTCCCTTCCCTGGTTTTCAAAGCCTGTGCAGAGCCCATACTGTGACTGACACTGCTGTTCAGACGGAAGCATTTGGGTTTTATTACCTGGTGCAGAGGGAAAGGGCATTACACCAGTCCTGGCTCTGCTGCTCCTTCATCCTTCCCCTCTGCGGAGGTGACACCAAAACTCCCTCATCCTCTCAGCTGTCTAAAAGCTTAATTAACCTTGCACATTTCAACCAGAAGGATCAGCATGGGGAAGGCCCCAGAAGTGTGAGCACTGTTAGTGCCACCTGCGTGAGACCGTTTGATCAATGAGGCTACACAGTGCTGCAAACTCATCCAGCTTGGGACAGCCTCTGATATTCCTGAGTTTGAAATAGCATCATTATATAACCAGGAGGCAGCCATAGGGAGATGTCTCCGTAGTGCAGCAGTCCTTTCACCCAATGGTGACCTTGTAACTGGATAATAAAAGCCATATTCTGCTTTGATTGCACCTGTGCTGACACTATTTACATTGCAGTAGCACCTAGAGGCCCCATTATGTAAGGCACAGTAAAACTATTTTGATCTGGAATAGACTGAAAGTGGGAGGGGAAGCAGTAACAGGCGCAAAAATGTTTGTCTCAAGGTCACATATCACAGAAGTAGCTCTGGCAGGAGCAAAGCTCACGTCTCCTAAGTCCCAGTGCAATGCCATGCAAGCAACGGCTTGTAGGGAAAAAAGGGCATATTTACCCCCCAGACTGTAAATACAAATATAAAATGTTAGGAGATCACAGCATCTGTAGCACAACTTGCTCTTTCTTTGCTCTTCTTAAGTAAGCTTATTTTTGTTATTGTTTTTTCTTTAAACATTTTAATATTTAACCAAAAAATAAGATGCAATTAAATTGTCAATGCCTTCATCTGTCAACTGAAGCATATTATGATTTTCCTAATAAAGACCCCCAAGGATCAATGTTTTTCTTTCAGATTATTCTTTGTTTGAAAAGTTAATTGGTCCTGGAGCAATCCTTGCTGGTTTTGCAGTGGCCATTTTTAGCTCACGAAACAATGAATCTTCAAGTCACATCATCACATCTTTCCTGTCCCGTGTGTTCCTGTGCCACCATCAGCTCTGCTCTGGTTTCATTTAGCCAGATGGTATCTCACAAGATGCTAGACATGAATATTTCATATGGTTTAGAAACTGTTTTTCTTCACTCTTCGCTGTTAAAAAGTGTTGATTTAAGACTTCTCACAACTCGAGACACTTCATGGCACAGTGCCATAACTCAGACCAAAGAAAGCTGAGCACTGTTGTCATCTCAGAACGTGGGAAGCTGAGAATGTTTTGGACCACTGGAAAAACTGAGCTGAAATTTTCCATTGAGAGAGGGAAAAAACAAAACAAAACAAAACTGGAAGGCCGTTTTTTCAGGCAATAGCCTTCCAGTTTAGCTGTACTTAGGTTACATTTTCTGGACATTATGTGGAAAGTCAGAGGCAATAGATCAATGCAATTTTTGATCCATTGAGTGAGCAGCCAAGTTAATCTTACTTCTCCAAGCACTTTCTTCTCATTCGCAGTTCCTTTTATTCATTTTAGGCCATTTGTAACACTGTTGTCGTCTTTACAGAATCAAAACCACTGTATCATGTGATATAAATCCATTAATACTCACCTGCCATTATCATTTTTCACTCAGACTCTGCTTTTGCTCCTCTTTGGAGACATCAGTGGTCTCTTTTGTCCAGGACCGTGTTGTTTGCAGCAGATAATCAATATGGAATTGCAAGTGCTTCTCTGAAATCCTGAAGCTTGCAAAACTGGCTTGTTTGGTTTCTTCAGCCACACATGAAAACTTTTGTTTCAGCTGTAAGCTTTCTCTGGGATGATTCAGCTCCAGATTATGACACACACAGCTTCTTTCTGTTGCCCACACAAAGACCTTCTGCGCCATTTAGGATGTCCTAGAGGACATCCTCTGCCTAATCTCCTGCTTCAGAAGGTCACAAGTCCACTGTAGATCCTGTGTAATTTCCTCCCATCGCATAAATACATCTCAGATATCCTGAGGCATCTCCAGTGACACTTGACATGTGTCAGTTCATTAAATAGGAATGTCTGTGTCTGAGATGGGTGTCTAAATTCCCATTAGAGTAAATAGAGATCCAGTTGGTGGAGCACAGAAAGCATCCCATTGACCGGACCTTAAGTGACCATTTAAAGGAATACAATCATCATCCTCCTCTGACTGACTTTTAGATAAGACATTTCTCAGGGCAGGAAAATTTGTCTTGCTCTAAAATAAGCATGTTAGCAGCATTTAAACACCTTCTGCATATTAGACAACAGTCACACACAGTTCACCAAGAGGATGCGGACTCATTTGAATTGAAAGGGACCTTTAAAGGTCACCTAGTCCAGCTCACCTGCAGTGAACAGGGACACCTACAGCTAGGTCAAGTTGCTCTGAGCCCTGTCCAGACTCACCTTTGATATCTACAGGGATGGAGCATCCACCATCTCTCTGGGAACCTGTTCCAGTGCCTCACCACCAATATCATAAAATCTTTTTCCTTACATCCTAAGTCTAAGTCCTAAGTCTAAGTCCTCTTTGTTAAACCAGCTGTGCTGTTTCCCTGTCCCCCAACACATGCCTTGCAATCTCCTGGAGCCTTTCCACGTCCATTCATAGAAAAGAGCAGTTGTAGCGCCTCCAGCCACAGTTCGTATCAATGTACATCTTTTCTTGTTTAATTTATTGTCTCATCATATGATACTCAGATTAGGTACACACTTCCCACAGAATCTGGTAGGTATAGATTCCTATGTAATATCAATTTGCAGGTAAGTAACATCAAACCCTCTTCAGGAACACATGGGAGGCAAGCAGTGGATGGTGGTGAGAAGAGCTGAGAGCTGAAATGAGAAATCCGGGATGCTAAGGGAAATCTTGCAGGTGGTAAAACAGGGCAGCAAAGAAATGAGGTAGTGCAAGATGGATGGGAGAGCATAGAGATAAAGGAGGAGAAAGAACAAAGGGATGCTGTTGAAGAAGCAGTGTCAGATGGCACTGGGTAGAACAGAGGATAAAACATTGAAGAAGGCATTGATCACATTATAATGTACATGAGTGTCTCCTTGAGATACTAGAGGAAGAGAGAGGAAGAACAACATAGAGATTAACAAGAACTGAGAAGCAGAAGAAAGCATTTTGGCTGTACGTAGTAATGCAACAGCTATGTAATTATGCCCTGATGGCAGTGTGGCACTGTGTGTGGCATCTCTGCCCTCCAGTGCATCAGCCCCACAAGGCCAGAGCTATTACAAGTGGTTCATCGCCAGTCAGACCTTGTCAGAAAAATAATTTGGATGCCCCACCCACTGCTGCTATTCAGAAGCCTTAGGACATGCCTACACAGCTGTCTGAAGATCTTCTGAACTAATTTTTCTGATATGACTTACACCATTTGTTTTTATGCTAGAATTGGCTTTTCACTTAAATAGTTTTCCCCAGCATTCTCCTCCCCACTGTATTTACTGAAAACAGTCATGTACCCTTGCAGCTATATTCTGCCAGGGTAAACAAGAGTCATTATGAAACAGGACATGAAAAAATAGGCTCTCCATTTCCATGATCCTTCAAAAGGCCTTCCACCTAGCCCACACTGAGTTCATCTTCTCTGAACTCGCTTGGTCAGATTTGGTCACAGTTCTTCAGAGAGGGACCAGATGGGGGGCAGCAGTTCCTTGTGACCACAGCTGCACCCAATAGGTCTTGTAAGATTTTAGAATAGAATGGACTGTTCGGTTGGAAAGGGCCTACAAAAATCACCAAGCCCAGCTGCCTGACCTCTTCAGGGCTAAACAAAAGTTAAAGCACATTGATGAGGACATTATCCTAACGCCTCTTGACACTGGCAGGTACAGGCATCAACCATCTTTCTAGGAAGCCTATTCCAGTGTTTGACTTCCCTTACAGTAAAGAAACTTTTCTGGTTTTCAGAAACCATTCCTTCCCACAGAGGCCAGACCCTCCTGATCCACTGTCTGATGGTAACTGATGGCTCCTTCTCACTTCCTAGAGGCGCAGAAACCCTTTGCACTAGACAAGTTGGATTCAAATCTCTATAATTAAATTTTTAGCTCTCAGCTCCTGCTTAGATTTGGATCTGCTGCCTGCGTCCAAGCACTGAAGGCCTGGAGTGCACGGGACTGTATGCTCCACTCAACTAGCAGCACTACTGTGGTTTGCAGGACCCTCCATGCCCACTGGCTCTCCAGTATTTGCAGGAATTGAGTAGTAGATGATCAGCTGTATCTTTACTGCAAGGAGGTTTTTGTTGTTTTTATTTTGTTGTTTTTGTTTTGGTTGTGTTATTTTTTTCTCCTCTAAAACAATGTGATACCCCGGGTCATCTTCCTTTATGATTACACCAACTTTCTTTGTACCACATTTATTTTTATGGGTGTTTTTCCTCAAGAGGATCTAGCATTCAAAATGTTTATTCCAAACATAAGAGCTATTTCACAGTGACTGCCATTTTCCATAAAAAAAAAAATGTTTCCTATTCTCCATTTTGTGTTCTGTATTCTGTCTCCCACATGTGCTGCAGCAGTGTGCAAACTTTTATGATATTTCTTGGGTCCTACCAAATGTTCAGAGCAAGATTCCAACATTTGATGCAGTCTTTGTCCAACCAAGGCTTGAGAATTCCCAAGTATGGAGAACCCACAGCCTATCTGGGAAATCTGTTCCTGTGCTGTGTCATCTACCATAGGATGATAGAATAATTTGAGTTGGAAAGGACTTTTTACAGCCAACAGTTCCAACTCCCCTGCAATGAACAGGGACATCTACAGTTAGATCAGGTTGCTCAGAGCCCCATCCAGCCTGACTTTTAGTGTCCCCAGGGACAGGGCATCCACCACCTCTCTGGGGAACCTGCTCCAGTGCCTCACCACTCTTATCATAAAAAATCTTCTTCCTTATATCCAGTCTAAATCTCCCCTCTTTTAGTTTGAAATGTTCTATCATAACAGACACCTGAGGTAGGATTGGATGGGGATTATGCACAGTCCATCCCAGCCCCTCTTGGCTGCTCCTTCCTCCTTATTCTCTTTGTATGTGAAAACCTATGTGATGGGCCATTTGACTTTTGTCAAAATTGCCCCTTAGCTCATCACGTCAGACAGATCAGACGGAATCTGCTCTTGAGAAGTTTTCATTGATTGCTTCACCAGTAGAGAGCATACAAGGAAAAATTTACTTAGAAAATCATTAACATTGAAGTCTTTCATGCAGAACATCCACTTTTCTCAAAAAAAAATTGATTGTTCTAATTTGTCTTCTGATAAATACAAGCTTTTCTTAGTCAACCCTCAGTTCACCACTTGACGTGTACACTTTGATTACAATTTAGAAGTGGATTTGCATTATGGCTTTTGCTTCACTTAGTCCCATCACAGAGCATCATACCTGCCATCAGGTTGCCCTTACCACATTTCCTCTTTCCTGATACATAAAGAATCATAAACACGTTTGGGTAGGAAGTGACCCTTAGACACCATCTAATCCAACATCCCTGCAACAAACAGGGACACCTACAGCTCGATCAGGTTGCTTAGAGCCCCATCCAGCCTGACCTTGAGTGCATCCAGGGGTGGGGCATCCACAACATCTCTGAGCCAGTTCTCATCACTCTTACTGTAAAAACTTCTTCATTATATCTAGCCTAAATCTCCCATTTATTTTGAAACCATTTCCCCTTGTCCCATCACAGCAAAGACTGCTAAAAAGCTGGTCTCCTTCTTTCCTATAGCTCTCCTTCAGATACTGAAAGGCTGCTCTCAGGTTACCTCAGAGCCTTCTCTTCTTCACATGAACAGACCTAGCTTTCTCAGCCTGTCTTCATAGGAGAGGTGTTCCATCCCTTGGATCATTTTTGTGGTTCTCCTTTAGACATGTTCTAACAGGTCCATGTCTCTCCTATACTGAGGATCCCACATCTGAACAAAGTGCTCCATGTGAGGTCTCACAAGTGCAGAGTAGAGGGGCAGGATCACCTGCCTGCTGGCCACACTGCTTTTGATGCAGCCCAGGATATGGTTGGTTTTCTAAGTTGCAAAGACACATTACTAGCTTATGCTCAGTTTGCTATCTACCAGTACCCCCAGATGCTTTTTGGTAATACTGTGCTCCATCCTTATATCCCCCAGCTTGTACTGAATACGGGACTTGCCATGACCCTGGTGCAAGACCTTTCTTGGATTTGTTGAATCTGATGAGGTTCACCTGGGGTCACTGCTCAAGCCTGCCTAAGTCTCTATGAATGGCATCTCATCCCTCAAGTGTGTTGACTGCATCACACAGATAGGTGTAATCTGCAAACTTCCTGAGTGCATTCAATCATACTGTTAATGTCATTGATGAAGATGTTAAAGAGCACTGGTCCCAGTACAGATCCCTGTGAGACACCACTAGTCACCTGAGATCTTCATCTCAGGTTGCCCAGTGTGGCTGTGGATACCCCATCCCCAGAGGTGGTTAAGGCCAGGTTGGATGAGGCTCTGGGCAATGTGATTTAGTACTTGATCTACTGGCTGGCATCTCTGCCTGTGGCGGTGAGTGTGGAACTTTATAATCCTTGATGTCTCTTCCAACTCAAGCCATTTTATGATTCTATGATTCTATGGTTCATCTGACATTGAGTCACTGACAATAATCCTCTAGGTATAATCTCACAAGCACTGAAAAGTCCACCTGTCAAATTCACAGGGGCTTTGTCAAAGGCCTTACTGAAGTCCAGGCAGATGACATCAGTGGCTCTTCACTTGTCCATTAATGCAGTTATGCCTTCATAAGAAGTGACAAGGTTGGTCAGGCAGGACCAGCCATGCTAGTTATTCCATATCACCTCCATCTCTTCCATGTGCATTACCATAGCTTCCAGATGGATCTACATCATGATCTTCCCTGGCACAGAGGTGAAGCTGGCAGGTTGGTAGTTTCCTGGGTCATCCTTTCTGCCCTGGGTGTGGCATTGCCTTTTTTCTTGTCACCAGGGGCTTTACGTGATCACCATGTCTTTTCAAATATCAAGAGTGGCTTGGTGACTATGTCAGTCAGTTCCCTTAGGACTCTGGGGTGCATCTCATCAGGACCCATAGAACTACGGATGTTCAGGTTCCTCAGCTGGTCACAAACCTGATCTTCACTTACACTGGGAGTGATGCCCACCTTCTGAACCATCCTCTGTGTTAGAACAGTAGCTAGTGAAAACTGAGGCAAAAAGTTATTGAGTGCCTCAACCTTTTCCTCGTCTGTTGTTACCAGCCTGTATGTGTTGCTCACTAAGGAGAGTACGCCCTCCTGGACTCTCCTTTTCTGATTGGTATACCTATAGAAACCTTTTCTATTCTTCTTTGCACCCCTTGCCAAGTCCAGGCCTTCCTGACCCCGTTCCTACACAGCCTAGCAGCACCTTTATACTATTCCCAGGTTACCTGTTCCTACTTTCCATTGCCTGTGCATTTTTTTACCAGCAGGCCTCAGTTCAGCCATGCCAATCTACTACCTTCCTTTCCTGACTTGTTACACCTGAGAATGGAGAACTCTTGTGCCCTAAAGAAAGCTTCTTTAAAAATCTGCCAGCTCTGCTTTGCTCCTTTGTCCTTGAGGACAGACTCCCAGAGGGTTTTGTTGACTGACTCCCTGAAGAGCTGGAAATTGGCTTTCCTAAAATTAAGCTTTTAATTTAGTTTAATTAATATTTTATTCTTTGCCTGTCTGATATGCCTCAAGAGTGTGAAATCCACCATTGTATGGTCACTACAGCCTCCCAAACTGATGTCATCAATCAGTTCTCTTGCATTGGTGGAGCAACAGATCCAGCACTGCATCTCCTCTGGTGGGGCTGTCTATTACCTGGCTCAGGAAGTTATCCTGGATACATTCCAGGAGCCTCCTGGATTGCCTACAGCTTGCTGTGCTACCTTTCCAGCAGATGTCAGGATGGTTGAAGTCCTCTAACAGGACAAGAGCCTGCGATTGATATGTCTCTTGTAGCTGGAGGAAGAAGGCTCCACTTGACCAGCGACCTGTAGTAGACTCCAATCACAAGGCTCTGTTGCCTCTGTCTCTAGCTCACATTTCTCACTCTACATGTGCTGGAGTAATTTTGCTAGTAATTATTTAAGTCTCCACTCACTTCTGAATATCCTCACTTCTGTGTATAACATAGAGTCATCTGTCTCACTGAAAACTGGGAAAATAAAGTGTCAATTTTTAATACTGTAATACAATTACCTTTAATCACTACTCTCCTCTCTCTCTGCTGAATTTATATGCTTTTACCATATTCCTTTTTAATTACAAGGTCAGAAATCTTTAACTGTGATATATCTTTTATCTTTGCTGTGTTAAGTTTTCTATTTTTCTCTTTTATTAGGACAATATCTGTGTACACCATGTAAGCCATGATTCCCATCATTTTTTGATGAATGGATCTCCACCAACCTTCAGTGTTCCTTGCAGAACATCATGTCTTATTATTACCTAAAAATTAATTGGAAACATTAATAGTAACATCACTTAATGTAGCTCCAGAGGCTGGCTGTGAATTAATTACTACAGCTAACTCAAATCCATCTAAAATTTATTTTGAAACCGACTGGATGGTAGGAAGAGAGTGTGATCCAGGCCAACAACTGATCTGCAGTCATAAAGGGTGGTGTGTGATGCTCTTCAACTGTGTCAGGTCCCTGCTGATGGGAATAAACTGAATATTGTCATACAAACAGTTTTGACATCAGCCATTTCTCCAAAGTTCTCTTCTCTTAGAGGAAGTAGCTCATATTTTTTCTTCTACGTAATTTATAATTTCAGATCTCCAAAAGTGTGCTTTTTTTTATAATGATCAATGAGGCAATATCCACAGAATACAGTAAACAACAATAGGGCCATTATCTTGCACAAAGCTGACTGGCATGGTTGGCCATGCTTGGCTCCATCTATATTTTTATATTCAAACAGGATGGCCTCGTCCAAGCTGGGGCTATTTGAGGCCTGAACCATGTCAGGATGTACAAGAATTGTTTGAGAAAATGCTTGTTGGTTGAGATAAGACCATAACTCTTCTAGTAATGTAAGATAGGGAGGATTCAGTCCCATTGCCTAGGAACTTTCTCTGCTCTGTTTTGTTCATCTGTATGGGTGTAACCTGCATTGCAACTCTGATGATTTATTTTAAAATAAATAAAATGACTTTTCAAAACAGGAGAAGGGAGGACCCTCAACTGTAAATCAAACACTGCAGCTCTGATACTTGGAAAGATACTGAAATGAATTATTTGATCATCCCAAGAGGATTGTAAGTCTATAAAAAGCAGCCAACTTGGACTTGTTAAGAACAAAGCGTATCAGATTAATTCAGTTTAGCTCTTTGACCCAGTGGATAAAGGCAAAACAGTTTTGTCTTGGCTGTAGTAAAACTCTTGGCATAGCCCAATGACATGTCCTTGCTGAGAGACTATGAAAATTGCCTAGATCAGTGCTGTTTATGCCAGGTGATATCCCACAACAACAGACAAAGTCCAACTCATCAAGTTGTATGAAGACACTCTTTGTGATAAGGCATAAAGAAGTTTCCACTATCTGGGGGAAGAATGAGCTAAAATGTCTGAGAAGGAGGAATGTCCTGATTCAGAGGTAATTCCTACAGAGCAGAGAGTACAACTTCATTTAAAAATTATGCTCAAAGAGAACTTTTTAATTTTTCATTTTCCACCACTGAGGACATTTGGGGCTGATGAGTTTGCCTGCTTCCAGTAGCATTGGATGTACCCGTTGCCAAGTTTCCTGATAATATAAAGCATACTTTTATGCAATTTGCTGAAGATAACAATCTGGGAAGAGATTGAAGACAGCATTAGTGTTCAAGTAATTGTGATAAACTTGGCGAAATAGTCTGTAATCAATGAAGTAAAGTTTAATATTGGTGAGCACTTCATCTCTAAATGAAAACCAAAATGAAAAAAACTTCCTGCAAAATAGTGGATATTGATTTATGCCCCAGTACAATACAAAAAGAGTCCAGGGCTGTGCTGGACCAAAGACTGCATAAAAGCCAGCAGATAAGGTGCTGTTCAGTTATTCTTGTGTATATGTCACATGTAAAAGAGGAAAGGCTATTATTACACTCTATTAGCAGGGGTAACACCTTTTTTGGGTGCACATCCTGTTTCGGGTACATATGCTTTAATAAGTAGGGTGTGTGCATGTGTGTGCAGACATTTGTGTATACAGGGTGACAGGAATGCTAAGAGATGCATGCTAAGACAGCACAGATGACCAAAGAAGGTTTGTTTTCTTAGTAAAGAGAACATCAAACGTGGATGTGGGAACGTGCTTCAAACAGCTTACAGTTCTTCAGTGCTTAGTTTGTTCAGGCTGAAGACAGGACATGAGAGGTTTTTGCTGCACATTCAAAATAATTTCTCTTAAGGAAAGACTTAGTAAGTAGAAGGATGATTACACACTGAGACATGTTACATAGATGGCTGTGAAAGCCCAGAATGGAGGAAACAGGCATCCAGAGGGTATAGCTGTGTTTCGTCATACCTCGGAGTGGGAAAGTGGTGAGATTTGAGTTCCTCTCTGGCTCTCTGCCTATTTCCTTGCTGTCTGTAAGCTTCTAGGCCTTTCTAGGGCCTGTAAGCCCTTTCCAGTGGCTGCAAACATGAGGTGGCTTTGGGTTTCTTTTTCTTTCTTGTCTATTCTCATCCCTTAAGATATTCTTACTCTCCACTGAATTTGCATTGGTGATGTTTTCAAAATAAAAATTGCTACTTGTTTTTTTCTCTTGATACTATTATGACATTTTTTTCTTTTCTATCAGCATGAATATTTAGTTCAGTCACTTCCAAAATTTGGAATTGGTTGTGACTTTATGGCTGAGTTTATACTATATCACCCTTCAGTTTTACATGCCAACATCATGGTAATGACATTATCTTCCTTGCTGGTGCCTAGTGTAACAGTATATGCCTTCTGAATCCTTCCTGCCTTCTCTTATTACCATGTTTGCACCCTAGAACCTGTACAGATTCATGGTTACAAGCCAAACAGATCTAGGGAACAGAAAAACTTTTTTCTGCAGTCTCGGCTATCAGGTAGGAGCTGCCAGCTCAGTAACAGTTTCCCTGATGAGGCCTTGCAGGCACAAAGCAGCTTGGCAAGATGCGGATGGGTGGAGAAGCAGAATGAACCTGAAGGACAGATCACTTCTCCAGCCTAAAGAAAAGGCAATAAGAAGTGACACACGGCCTCCTGCTCCCTAATTTTAGACCTCCTCTGGCAGACACTTTGTGTTTTCAGGTTTAGTCTGTTCTTCCTGTGTTATATATTTTATCATCTTCGATGAAATGAGTGTGAGGAAAATATGAGAATGACAACAAAAAGAAAGCAATCAAGTGCATCCAGAAAAAAGAGGGCAGCAGTTTATTTCTTCAGAATTTTCTTTAATGTATCTCAACTCCTCCAACTTCCTGCACTGATTAGCTGTTCTCCTCCACAGAAATTACATTAATTTGATGGCACATTTATTTTGGGCATGGTAACTTCTAAAAGGATGGCTTTAAAGCTGAGGAAAATCCTACCACTTCAGGTGCAAGAAGTTAGGAGTTGTCATAACAAACACTGCTCTTTTCTGAACTGCCCCAATCCGAATCTCCTTGTTTTTGTTTCCTCTGTGCCCAGCTGAGGAGCGCAAATGGGGCTGTAGTCAACAGACATGTGACCCTTCCAACCTGAGCTTTGTTTAAGCCTGAACAGAAGGAAATGTGCCTTTGCAAGTCATTTGTGATACCTCATAGCTTTAAGCATTGCATCCATTGTCCTAGTCTCTGTCGTTAAGTCCTAGCATGTTGTGCCCTCTGTGTGCAAGTGGTGTGCATTGTAGTGCAACTGCATGCATGTTCGAGGCAGATCCAGATTTTGCAGATACCTGTGTTGACTCAAGATTACGAATTGGACTCAGTGATGCTTATGAGTACCTTCCAACTCAGGATATTCTATGATTCAATGATTTTCATTATTCCACAGACTGAAAACCCAGTCTGCATGAGCTCAAATTGCACAAGACTTTTGCTTGCTGCAATGCATCTCAGATTTATCTCATTTAAAAAAGCTTCTGAAAATGTGTTTACCTGTGTTTTCCTTCCTACTTCATACTGGATATAGAATAGGCATTGTGCTCTTTTTTTTTTTTTTGGTAGCCAGGTTGCTTTGCACATTTTAGTTTATTTTGAATGTAGCTCTTCAGGAGCAAAAGGGAGAAATTTGCACGTCTCTCAGTAATTATTTAAAAATTATATGATATGTCTTAACCCTTGCTGTAATTTAGAAAATAAAAGGGAGCCTTTACGTATACTCAGGGCATTTTCAGTTCAATTCTTTAATTAAAATTTATAATATTCCACAAATCTACATCTTAGCAAAAAGTTCAGAAATGTTCTGGAAATGCAGTGCAGGAAGGAGTACTGAAGCTTGGAGGAGCCAGGGATGCTTGTGCTAAGGATGCTCATAGAAGTAATGGTTTGGAGGATTCACAGACTGATGGTCAATGAGGCTGACCACCTGGCACATAAGCTTGGGTGAGGTGCCCAGTTTGGTGACAGGTGGTTTTCTTTCTGCACATTAGCTTTGTTAGCAGAGACCCATTAATCAGTTTTATGTAAATGTCACTGCAAATAAAGAATCTGACCTGAATGTGGTTAAGTGCTCAGTACCTCTCTCATTTTCACAGTGAAGTTAGAGCTGCACGTGGTCTTTCCTATTGAAGATTTGCTGCTCTTCTGTGAAGAAACAGAAAGAAACTGTAAAAGGTGGTAAAAAACTGATGTTTTTTTTTTTTCCTAAAGAATATATGACCTCACAAAAGGAAAGTTATAGTCCATCTTCAATTTGTTAAGTGTTAAGTGTTGTAAAAGAGATATTTAAATAGTGATTTCCCTTGACGATTCAGGAGAAATATAAAACTGAAGATGACGCAGATAAAAACACCAACTTTCTCTAGTAACCTTCTCCTCGTCTCAGAAAAATCCCCAAGCAAACCAACCAAACCCCAAAACAAAACTAAGAAAACCAGGGTTGCTGTCTCATTGACGTAACAGTAAAAAAATTAAGCCTGCCCAGGACTCTCTTGTTATTTTCTGTACCATTCAATACGTCATTTTTGTGGAGCACTTTGTTCTGGTGGTGCCCCGTTGAGATGGTAACAGTAATGATCTATCAGCATTGCCATTATAAACCTCATATTTATACCCTGGATGTGCACATTTGTTATTACTTGTATTTGTTATAAGAACACTACATTTTCCTTGTAATGACTTGATAATTTTTAAAGCGAAAAAATAAAAATGATTCAAGGAAGTGAAAAAAGAAAGGCAGTTTTAAAAAAGAGAGAATTCAAAAATGACAGTATTATTATTAGTATAGCAGTAGTTTTATTTATATTACAATAATGCCCATATAATCTGTAGAATTAGGTACTGTACAGGCAACTTGATTTTTTTAAATGGATTTTTTGATGGTGAGAAATGCTGGATAGAAAGACTTCTGATTTCTTATTTATTTGTTTATTTACATGATCTTCGATAGTACCCTGGTGTCTGAGATTTGGCTTTTATTGTGATAATGTTATACATGTACTCAATTATCTCTGTTATGAAAAGCACTTTAATGCATGCTTTCCTTTAAGAAGGAGCTGAAGTGCTCACAGTGGAAAACAGCATTTTTGCAGAGCTGAGAACAAGTCTCATCCCATAAAGCATATGAAGCACATATATCTTGCAAAGCCACACTGTAGAGGTGCAGCAGAGATATCGGAGTGGGCTCCAAATGTGCTGTTGTGTTTACATGGTGCTGAAGACATGAAGTATGAGCTGGATCTGGAAAGCAATGCAGCCATGTTAATGGAAAACCCTGTCCATTCTAATACACAGAATAGAATACTAGAATAATAGAATCGTTTGAGTTGAAAGGGACCTTCAAGGATCGTCTAGTCCAACTCCCCTGCAATGAACATGGTGCTACCTAGCTTGAGTGAACCCCCAAGCTGATGGACACCCTATAGCTGCTAAAGCCCAATTCACTAAGACCCTGAATGTGATTTATCTTTGGCTCTGCTTTGCACGTGGAGGATGAACACCTTCATACTAAGGCTGAGGTCCTCCCCAGTGAAGTAGGAGTAGTTTGCTATACCACTGCAAAGCTGTATGGACATTACAGCCTTTGTACTGCCAGAGAAAATAAATAAAACAAACAACTTTGCTCTCTGTTTTTATGGAGAACATAGTCTGGTTTGGGCACCCAACTGAGTGGCTTATCCAGAACAACAGACAGCTGAATCTAGGACCATGTATACAGCTGTTTCTGACACGGTTAGTAGCTCATCTCAGGCCCTCTCACTTATAGTGCAATGTTTTGCACAGAATCTGGTTTCCCAGAATCCTTCCTGGACAGATAGCTTAATACAAACTAATTGCTTTTTTCTGCCCTCAACTGCTTGTCAGCAGAATCAGTCTACAATGTAGTTGGGGATAAAAGCAAACAAAGGCATTTAGTCACTTCTAATTTTAGCAATATACAGCTTATCCCCTTCTCAACATTTTATATTGAACACAGCCCTGGCAAGCCTACGTAGATTTTTATTTTAGTTTTCTTAGATTAACCAAGATGTGTCAGGCTGGATTTAATCACACACATGCTAACTCTTTGGGTGGATGCAGTGTGCAGACACTGTGTATTGGATTATTTTTCCTGTAGAGTTATGCACATAATTCATGTAGATTCACATTTAAACCTCCCTGTCTGATGATACATAGTGCTGCCTCTAAAGACTAAGTGAGTGGTGACTTTCATTAAAAAAAAATCATAAATATACTTTACTGCTTGAACTTAGTGCAAATGCACAACTGACTCATTGACTCGATAGATGTAATTGCTCTCCAGGAGCCTTTATGGTCTATTGTTTCAATTATAAGTGAATTACATAGTCTCCAAGAAGTTACTCACTTTGCTTTCAAGGAGAGTGAAAGGATCAAGTCAAAGCAGGAAATTAGACAAAAAGGACAAAATGTTATTGATACACTTCACCTTCTCAGTGAGGAAAGGAAACACATCAGGCACAATCTAAGTCATTCATGTTTTATCTATCTGATACCATTATAAGCCTGAAAGTGTATAAATTCAGATCCTGAGAGGAAGGCAAAAAACAAATGTAATATGTATATAGAAAAGACAAAAATTGTGAGGGATGAGGCAAGACATAGAACTAAATAAGCTTCCTTCCTGAGATAAATGGTCAGAAAAGAGGGAAAGCAGCAAAAAGCAAGGGCCAGGATTAGGCCTCTGAGAAGCTTTTGAATTTTTTCTTCTTTCCCTGAGCAGAAAAATCTTTTAGGATCTTCAGCTCTTAGTAGCATATGCCAGAACTGGAAATCATGGCGTCCTTCAAGAACACATAGCAAATGTTAAAATCAGGCAGGAGAAGCACAGATATAATATTACTTTGGAAAATAAGGCTTTTGGCTAGTAGTCAAAGGACAAAGAAAACATGGTTTTGGAGAGAACTTTGAGTTTCTCATAAATACAAAAGAAATAGTCAATGATCAGTGAATAATGCATAAACAATAAGCAAAAATATTCTGCATATTCCTCTATGAAGTCTCTGAGAAGGGAAAAATATAATATTTCCAAATTTAAAAATCAAATTTTAAATACTGGCATTTTAACTTACATTTTATGGAGAATAACTAGTTTATTAGCTGAAATGTGAATGCTTACATTTCACCCTTGTGATTTTTCATCAAAAGACCATCACTCATTTCAGTTCCTAGGAGAGGATTTATAGTTTTATTCCAGTGTACAGAATCCTGTGAAAAATCCCAGATTCAAAAGGAGTTAAAAATATAACATCACTGGAGACATTACTCTAGTATAGCATGGTTGTGTATACTGCCAACATCCCACAGCTTCTGAAAAAAAAAAAAAAAAAAAAAAAAAAAAGGTTATTGAGGAAGTTTCTGGTGGAGGTCTTGTCTGCCCAGAGAGAGGATTGTTGGAACTCATGGAACAGATTGTGTGGAAGCAGATGGAGAAAACATGGGATCCAGAGATGGCTTTGAGAATCACAGAATCCTAAAGGTTGGAAAAGACCACTAAGATCATCTGTCCCAACTGTCCACTTACTACCAATATTATCCACTGAACCATGTCCCTAAGTACTACACCTACTCTTTCCTTAAATATCTCCAGGGATTTTGACTCTACCAATTCCATGGGCAACTTGTTCTAATATATCACCTCTCTTTCCAAGTAGAAATTTTTCTTAATACCCCATCTGAATCTCCCCTGGAACAACTTGAGGCTGTTACATCTTGTCCTATCGCTGTTACCTGAAGAAGAGGCCAGTCCTCATCTCACCATAACCTTCCTTCATGTAGTTGTAGAGAGCATTAAGTTCACCCTTGAGCCTCCTCTTCTCCAGACTGAACAATCCCAGTTCCCTCAGCTGCTGCTCATAAGACTTGTGCTCCAGATCTCTTGCCAGCTTTATGCCCTTCTCTGGACATGCTCCAGAGACTCGATGTTTTTCTTGCAGAGAGGGGCTCAAAACTGAACGCAGTACTCAAGATGTGGCCTCAACAAAGCTGAATACAGAGAGACTGTTACTTCCCTGCTCCTGCAGGCTCTACTATTTCTCACAGAAGCTGGGATGCCATTGGCCTTCATCACCTGGGCATACTGCTGGCTTATGTTCAGCCTGCTGTCAGCTGACACCTCTAGATCCTTTTCCTCCACACTTCTAGCCAATCTGCCCCAGGCCTGTAGCGTTGCCTGGGGTTGGCGTGATGCACGACACAGCACTTGGTAACAGGTAGATTGACAGTTCCCCCCAACTTGGACTGAGTACTGAGTACTGAGAATGAGTACTGAGCGTGTACTCATTTCCGTCATCCAAATCATCAGGAAATGGGCCCGAGTACCAACCCCTGGGGAGCACTACTCCACTGTAGTCGCCAGCAGGTTTAACTCACCACCACTCTCTGGGCCTGGTTCTCCAACCAGTTCTTTACTCAGGAAAGAGTATACCTGTCCAAGCCACAGGCTGCCAGCTTCTCACAGTTTCAAGGCATTGCTGACATCTAGACGATGTCAACAGCCTTTCCCTCATCCACTAGACAGGTAACATGATCACAGAAGGAGATCAGATTAGTTAAGCAGTACTTGCCTTTCATGAACCCATACTGGCTAGGCCTGATCTCCCATTTGTCCCCCACATGCTGTGTGATCTCATTCAAGATAATCTGCTCCATCACTTTTCTTGGCACCAAGGTCAGGCTGACAGGCTTATAGTTCCCCAAGTCTTCCTTATGACCTTTCTTGTAGATGGCAAGACTCCATTCCTCTGGGACCTCTCCAGTAGACCAGGACTACCGATGATGGAAAGCAGCTTGGCAATCACTTCCACCAGCTCCTTCAGCACCTTCGGGTGCATTCCATCTGGCCCTATGCGCTTGTGACAGTCCAGGTGAAGTAACAGGTCTCTAACTGTTTCCAGCTGAATTGTGGGGGATTTATTCTGCTCCTCATCTCAGATTTCCAGGTCAAGGGGTAGAGTACCCCGAGGATAACTGGTCTGACTATTAAAAACAGATGTAATGAAGGCATTGAGAACCTCAGCTTTTTCCTTAACTTCAGTGGTCATGTTCTTGGGCACATCCAGTAAAGGATGGAGGTTCCATTTTGCCCTCCTCTTATGGAAAATGTATTTGTAAAAACACTTTTTTTGTTCATTTTATTCACTTGCATTCATTTCATTTTGTTCATTTATTCATTAACATTTTAATTCAGTTCTCTCTCATCCATGGGACTGGCAACAATGGAGACTGGAGGGGAGGTCTCTAAGCCATATGCAGTGCAGGAATTCCAATTCAGAGACGTGTGGTGTGTAGAAGTAAGCTAAGGCAGCTGTACTCTGTCTGGCAAATTGACTCCATGTGCAAGGTCATTTTTTATCTGTAGCATCTTCTGGAATAATCAATTAAGGGAATTATCTAGGACAGTTACATTGCTTTCTCTAGTGAATACATGGAAATCTATGCCTATCCGACTTCTGGGGACCAATGTTTACTGCCCTATCAACACACCCTCTTTGACCTGATTTCTGGTTCACAAAGCAAGCATATCTCACTTTTTTTTTTTTTTTTAATTATTTTTTTATCCCCTCTTCCTTTTTTCCCCCTAGTATTATTAGGTCTCAGGCCCTCCATCGCCAAGGTTAGCTGCTTTGGAGCTGTCCTGGCCAGAACCACAGCGCCCGACCGCGAGGTTCAGGACGGTTTCGGTTGGTTCCTTCATCCAGGTAACCCCGAGGTAATGGAGCAGCTCGACCGCTCTTGCGAAAGCTGCTGACGTGCTGTGGGGCGTTGGCAGGGCAATGGCTGTGCATCCATACCCCCTGCCTTGAAAAAGCCTCGCGGGGAGCAGCGTCGCGTCGCTGCGCGGCTGGGATGGGGAGGAGGAGCTCGGCTGTGTGAATCACGTGGGCCGTTCAAACGCGGAGAAACCGTATGCCGCCCGTGCACGTGTTTGCGCAGCAAGGAGGGCTGTTATCGCTGTGCGGTGAGTGGTAAGGTCGGGGAACGCGACTCAGCTTCCTGTAGAAAAAACACGAGGGTTGGTGTGAGGTTCGTGGCTGTGTGGTCATGAGGGTATTAGGGCTACTGCCGCTCGAAAGGAAGCCCAGCTCAGGTGTTTTTACACTAATGCACACAGTGTGGGTAATAAGCAGGAGGAGCTGGAGACCCTTGTGTGGTTGGAAAGCTATGATATGGTTGCCATCACAAAGTGTGGTGGGATGGCTCACACAGCTGGAGTGCTGTGATGGTTGGCTACTGGTTTTTCAACATAGGCAAGGCAGGAAGGGTGGTGGTTTGGCCCTCTGTGTTAAGAAAGAATGTGAATTTATGGAAATTAACGATGGTGATGAGAGGGTTGAGAGCTTATGGGTCAGAATAAAAGTGAAGGCCAATAAGACTGACATTATCCTGGGAGTCTGCTACAGGTCACCCAACCAGGATGAAGAGGTGGACAAGACACTTTATAGACAGTTGAGTGAGGTCTCGAGGTCTCTCCCCATTGTTCTTATGGGGGACTTCAACTTCCTAGACATCTGCTGGATTTATAATACAGCGGATAGGGAACAGTCCCGGAGGTTCCTGGAATGTGTAGGAGATAACTTCCTGACACAGCTGGTGAAGGAGCCTCCAAGGGGCAGAAAAATCTTGGACCTGATGCTTGTTAACAGAGAAGGTCTTGTGGGGATGTAAAGGTTGGAGGCATAGTGATCTGGGGCATAGTGATCATGAGATGCTAGATTTCTTTATTCTTGTTGAACCACAGATGGAAGTCAGCAGAACTGCCACCTTGGACCTCTGGAGGGCAGACTTTATCCTTTATAGGACCGGATGAGAGAGTCCCTTGGGAGATAGTTTTGGAGGGCATGGGAACCCAGGAAGGCTGGGAATACTTTAAGGAAGTAATTTTAAAGGTGCAGGAGCTGACCATTCCTAAGTCATGGAAGATGAGCCGATGGGCAAGGAGGCCGGACTGGCTGAACAGAGACCTTTGGCTGGAACTCAAGAGCAAAAGGAAAGTTTATGGTCTTTGGAAGAGTGGGCAAGCCTCTTAAGACGATCCTGGTAGCTACAGATCTATCAGTCTCACCTCAGTGCTGGGGAAGGTTATGGCGTGGATAATCTCGGGAGCCATCATGGACCAGTTAAAGGTCAACCAGGGGATCAGGCCCAGTCAGCATGGGTTTAGGAGTGGCAGATCCTGTTTGACAAACCTGATTTCATTCCATGACAAGGTGACCTGCTTAGTGGGTGAAGCTATGGCTGTCGATGTGGTCTGCCTGGACTTCAGTCAAGCCTTTGGCACTGTCCCCAACAACATTCTCGTGGAGAAGCTGGCTGCCCATGGCTTGGATGGGCGTATGCTCCGCTGGGTGAAGCACTGGCTGGATGGCTGGGCCCAAAGAGTTGTGGTCAACGGAGTTAAATCCAATTGGCGGCTGGTCACAAGCAGTGTCCCCAGGGCTCAGTACTGGGGCTGCTTCTATTTAACATCTTTATTAATGATCTTGATGAGGGGATTGACTGCGCCCTCAGTAAGTTTGCAGATGACACCAAGTTGGGAGGTAGTGTTGATCTGCCACAGGAGACAAAAGCACTACAGAGGGACCTGGATAGACTGGATCAATGGGCCAAGGCAACTGTATGAGTTTCAATAGGGCCAAGTATCAGGTCCTACATTTTGGTCACAACAACCCCTGGCAACCCTACAGGCTTGGGGAGGAGTGGCTGGAAAGCTGCCTGATGGAAAGGGACCTTGGTGTACTGATGGACAGTCGGCTGAATATGAGCCAGCAGTGTGCCCAGGTGGCCAAGAAGACCAATGGCATCCTGGCTTGTATCAGGAATGGTAAGGTGAGCAGGACTAGGGAAGTCATCCTGCCCTGTACTCGGCATTAGTGAGGCCTCACCTCGAGAACTGTGTTCAGTTTTGGGCACCTCAGTACAGAAAGGACATGGAGGTGCTGAAGCAGGTCCAGAGAAGGACAACAAGGCTTGTGAAGGGCTTGGAGAATATGGCCAATGAGGAGAGACTGAAAGAACTGGGGCTGTTTAGTCTGGGGAAAAGGAGGCTGAGGATAGATATTGTTGCTGTTTTCCAATTTCTGAAAGGTGCTTGCAGCAAGAGCGGGGCTGGTCTCTTTTCACAGGGATGAGGGGAAATGGTTTTAAGTTGCACCAGGGTAAGTTTAGGTTGGATATCAGGAAACACTTGTTTACAGAAAGGGTTGTTAAGCACTGGAATAGGCTGCCCAGGGAGGTGTTTGAGTCACCATCCCTGGATGTGTTTAAAAACCATCTGGATGTGGTGCTCAGGGACATGATTTAGTGGAGGGTTGTTAGAGTTAGGGTAGTCTGGTTAGGTTGTGGCTGGACTTCATGATCTTTAAGGTCTTTTCCAACCTGGGCAATTCTGTGATTTTATGATTTGTTCACTACATGACCTTACTTTGGCCTTTCAAAATTTCTCACTAAAAATATAGGAATCTCTGTTCTGGTACACTGCAGATGACTCCTCTTGAAACTACTTAGTCCCTTTGTAAATGGATAATTGTACCAGGAACTTGCTGTCCTACAGCTTTTCTTGTGCTCATTGGAGTCTTTTCTGTATCATTTACTATGGCAATTAAAACAGTCTGACTCTAGAATAATTTCCCATCTCTCCCAAGCTTTTCAGTAAAACTGAACCTTAAATTGTGTAGATCACTAGATCTCTTAAGTGGTGGATTATTCTCTGATAAGCCACTGGGCTGTGCTATTACTCTACGTTTTAGGGGATTGTTTCTCCTATAGCAGCTTCCAACACATTAGAAGAATGACTGCTACTTATGGCAGACAACTTGCTTTTTTGTTTCTTAAGAATTTGGTCAATAATTAATGTCCTGATAGCAAATAATGGGTTGGATTTTAGCTCAGCTGTAATTTTTATTTTCTTTGTGTACCTCTAAATGCATATACCATAAGCCTATTTCTGATGCATCAAAATCGTTTTTAGGCTCATTGAAGCATCTAGTAATGCAGATTACTTGTAATTGAATGCTGCAATCCAGCTACCTTTTTTTTTTTTTTTTTGCTAATAGATACTCTTTTCTCCATGGAGAAAATGCAAAATTCAATCCAAATTTTAAAACAAATGAACAACAACAACAACAAAAAAAACACTACAAAGAAGCAAACAAATAAAAAGCCCAAACCAGCACCTTTGCTTCAGTCAATTATTTGTCCATTTCTATACACCGTTGGCTCTTGCAGTTGATCTTAATTAGTGAATATCCACATTCATCTCTGCATTATGCAGTCTTGGTTCTTAAAGATGTTGCTCCAGAAAAACATGCAGCAGTCAATATACTAAAATATTAATCATATTTTAGCCAAAGCAAAAAGATCAAGAAAGTGGAAGTAGCCCACTCTTCTCTGACAGCCTGCTTGGTCCTTCTGATGTTGAAGGGTGCACTGTGTATTGCTTTTTCCTAGTGATCAAGCTGCAGTACAAGGTGATAAAGATTTGGAGTCTATGCTCGCTGGCTTTTTGCCTTTGTCAGCCACTCAGCCTCGGATTGTGTTCCTGGATTAAATCCTGGAAGTTCTGTGTATGATTTACAAGAAAGTATGACTTGCTAATATACTATCTTTCATCCTTTTTTCAAATAATCTGCAATTTGAGAATTATTGTATTCTTATTATGCACATGCAATGCAATGAATCTGCTTGACTCATGCCTTCTTACAATTTCGTGATGAGGGGAGTGGGATGGTAACACCGATCTCTGCTCTCAGGTGACAGCAACAGTACCTGAGGGAGTGGCATGGGGCTGTGTCAGGGAAGGGTCAGGGGGGTGTTAGGAAAAGGTTCTTCACCACAGGGCATCGAACAGGCTCCTCAGGGCAGTGGGAGCAGCCCCGAGCTGCTAGTATTCAAGGAGCATTTGGACAGCGCTGTAAGACATAGGCTTCAAATTTGGAGCAATTCTTTGTGGAGCCACTAGATGGTCCTTGTTGGCTCCTTCCAACTTGAGGTGGTGGTATGACTGGCAGCATTAAATCAGGAAATAGTAAACTTCATGTTCTTGAAATACTGTTTGAGGTGCGTAACATCTTTGTTATTATTCTGTAAAGTTTATATTGTGACAAGGCTACTAATTATGGTCTGAGAGCCCATCGTGCCAAGTACTTTAAAAGACGAAATCAGACAGTAATGGCCAGTATTTCAAGCTGTGTGGTTAACTTGAACAAGTTGCCAAAGGAAGTGGTGGGTGCCCTGTCCCTGAGAGAAATTCAAGGCTGGGCTGAACTGGGCTCTGTGCAATCTGATCTAGCTGTAGATGTCCCTGCTTGTTGAAGGGGAGTTGGACTAGATGACCCCTAAAGATCCTTTCCGACTCTAAGAATTCTATGATTATGTACAGTGTTTATGACTTCTGCTACTTAGTCTCTAGATCAGGAAATTCAACAAGTTAGACATTATCCTGTGAGGTAGCAAATAGGACTGGTTTAGGAAAGTGTCTGACTATTTGTTTTATTTTTAATCCTACAGGTAGTTCAGGACTGTTAAAATGTGAAAACGTTCTGATATTCTCAGCAGCAACTACAGTGATTTCACAGACATACTCACCCCAGCCAGCAGTATATTCCGAAGTTATGGAGTCCGTGGCCAAGAAATGAGCCATCCTAGGTAACATATGTACTTGTGGCATTATTGAGGAAACATGTTTGAAAACTTGCTCTTTAAGTTCTGCAGAAGTTTCTCAGACATTTCAGGTTCTGAGATTTTCTATCTATTAATCTGAGAAGCATTATAGTTACTATAATACCTTGAATATTGCATTAATTTTAATGCACAGCTTGATCTATAATTAGCTAACAACTTTCTCTTGAGCCAGCTATGATAGTGATTGCTAATTTTTTTGCAGTGCATTTATAGACCTGATCGCTAAAATATATGGAGTTCCTCATCTTTTTACTGCTATCTTGGAGTATGTAACTATTTTAGTGGATCTAGGGCCACAGCTGAAAATAATTATCTAACTATATTACTAATAACACAGTAGCTATTGAAAGTAAATTCAGAAATAGCTCATTACTTTTTTTTCCATTAGCATTTATTCACTGTTTATATTATGCAAAGTTTGGACTGTGGAGTATGACATTCAGAGCTTTCTTTATAATTATTTTCACATTCTGGTTCCTCAGGACTACTATAATCTGGCTGCAAACATGTCTTTGAGGGGCAAACAAGTGACTGTTTTCACTGTGCTTTTGTAATTCAGAGAAAAGTCATATTCCTCTTGATTTTTCTGTAGGCTTAATTTGGATCTTTGATCCCAAATGTTGCCTTGTAATCTGGTACTCTGATGTCTTCTGGAGACACTGGTTTTAATACAGGCAAGTAAGCTTGTGAAGCCTCTCTACCCTCTGAAAAAGGCTTTAGCATTCTTATACACAGATTTTGGCTTTCACACTAGTATTTTTCTATGGGGTTGGCTGCACTTGCCAAGGGTGTTGTCCTGAGGGACATGGCTCTTGAAAGTGCGTCACCCTGAGCTGCTGATGCGAAATCAGCTTATTCTCAAACAGCCTCTGTCTTCCAGAAAAGGAAAAAGCCTGATTTCCTGCTTCTAATCCTTTTTCACCCTTTCCTTAAAATAAATTAGATATTTCTGTGCTGCAGGGTCTGCCAGCAAGGACAGATCCTGCAGACTCAAAGGACACTAGCTGCTGTTAGTTGGTTTGCCACAGCTCTCCTTCTACTCTTTATCAGGGCACTGTGAGCAAGCTGCTGAGACACCTAGATTTGGCCTTCCTTCTGTACCCACTCACTGACACACCAAATATCTTGGGTGATCGACTGATTCCATCTGATCTACTAATTTCTGTGTTTTGGGATGGGGCAGCATTGTACCTACAGACAGGGGGGTGAGAGGTTGGAGCGAAGCCCCATGGAAGGGGATCTGGGAGTTCTGGCTGGCAGAAAATCCAGTGTGAGCTACCTGTGTGCCCTAGCAGCCAAAAGGGTCAACTGTACTCTAGGTCTGCACAAGACACAGCACTATCACCAGGGATTGTCCCACTCTCTTGACCTGCACCATCATGGAGGCGGCTCTTCCGCAAACTGCAGGTAACCAAAACATCAGCTCAATTCCCCTGCACTCAGTGCTGCTCAAGCAAGCCAAAAGGTTGGATACCTAGAGTCTAAAGGGTAAGAAATATGAGGTGTGGCTGAGGTGCCTGGGTTTGTTCAGTCCAGAGCATGGGAACAGCATGGAGCTGCATCAGGGGAGGGTCAGATGGGGGTTAGGGAAATGTTCTGCACCAGAGGGCAGTCAGGCTGCCAGAGTTCAGTGCTCCCAGACATAGGATTTGAAGTCAGGATGGTCTTGTGTGGAGCCAGGAGCTGTATTCAGTGTTCTTAGCCAATCCCTTCTAGCTTGGGATATCTTGTGATTCTATGAATTTTCTAGAAATTGGCATCCTGGACTTCTGGAGAAGATGGTGCTAAAATAAGCTTCTCTCGGATGTTGATGTTACAGATGCCCAGTTAGATATTATAGCGAGGGGTGAGAAAAGAGTTTCCAGGCACATTTTTGTGCTATACAGTCAGTTGTGTGCTACCTAACTTGCAACTTTCATTCCTGGTGAAGGCTCTTCCATGTCCTTACCAAACCAGCAAACTTCTTCTCTCCATAAAATGAGAATTCTCAGTTGGAAACAAACTTGAGTAACTCTCATAAACAGAGCCTGTGTGAGTGCGTTTTGTGAAGAGTACGCTTTGTGAGTCACAGCTGCAAAAGCAAAGAGTTTACAGGAAGATCAAGTATGGGCATAGATGTTGGTTACTTAATAGAGGACGTCACTGTCAGAGATTCTCTACTTTAAAGTGCAGTTATCATCCAGAAAGTGTAAAAGTGACATCCTGGTATGCCACATTTTTCCTCCTCTGCAATTTCTATCCCAAATTCACTCAAGTCAATACCATGTTTTTTCTTTGACTGCCAGCACAGCTAGCTCAGCCTGTAACCTGAGAATCAAGCTGTGTTCTTTCTGCTTATTAAAACACTGCCAACTGCAAAGCTTCTGGAATCAAACATTAACTGGCAATGCTGTGGGAGAGGCAGGAGAGCTGAGTACAACATGACTAGCACATCCCTAGCTACAGGAAGGAGAAAAAGAAAAAAAATAATCATTAAATTCAGCACACATGCCTCAGGAGACCCACAGAGAACACATATTTACAGCACCTGTAGTGCTATTTTTTATGCAGTTGCTTTTCTGTCTATCACTGCATTTCACGATAGAACAGCTAAATAGGGAGCCACATAGTTCCTTACTCAAGTCCTAGGTTTGTCAGATTTCCAAAGGATTCATATAAAGGAAGCATGTTAAAAAAAAGTAGAGGCAGTATTTATTTACTATTGACTTAGTTAAATTGCAGCACCTTTTGCAGCTTGCAAATGTGGCCAAGGTGTACTTAGTCTTTACTTTGTATGTGTTTAGTTGTTGAGATAGCTTAAACAATATCTTCTCAGAGGCATTAAGATCCTTGGGTAGAAAGAGGAATCAAAGAGTAGATGAATGAAAATTATAAATAGTTCAAAATTTGTGCTGGATTCAGAAGAACGTCAAAAAGTCCATGTTTATCTGGAGTTTTTCTGAAGTGTATGAACTCCTAGTGTTTCAAAACGAAGACAAGAGCTCTCATGAAGTGTTTCTGATGCCTGTGCTGTTTGTCCCACCTAGAGAAACTGCAGAGCTGAGTGCTCACTGCTTAGCACCCCACAGATCTATTTATCCCTGCAAATATTGAAAACAAATCAAAATGCTGGATGATTACATGTGCAAAATGGGTAAAGAATTGCAGCATTTCTGTAGTGCTTTTTCATGCACAAACACAGACATGGATAATGAACTGTTTTGCTGCTGCTCAGTTTGGTTCTCATCCCAGCTTTGCAGTGATGTCTAGAAAACACCTGCTTTCCTTGAGAACAATATGGCTACTGATGCCAGTAGATGAGCTGCCTTAGATGGCTTTCTTGGTTAGGTACAAAATATGTAGGACAAGTGAGCCTTGTGGGACCTTAATTTCTCCTGGGTGAAGACTGCATAGATAAAAGGCCTGCTACCTGATAACTGAGTCTGCCATTTCGGGAATCTCCAGAGGAAGAGAGTTTGCACACACGGAATTCTGACCCTGACTGTGCTCATCGTAAGACCACTAGCTGTCAACTCTCTAGGCATGGCATCATGCAAACTGACTGTATCAGTCAGTTACTGCAGTGCCAAACTCAAAGGAAGGTTTGCAGAGCTTAAACCAACTGTTGTATGTCAGCTGATTAGAATTAAATCTCCATGTGCCTAAGTTACAGAATGGCAGAATGCCTGTGGTTGGAAAGGACTTCTGAGATGAAATGTCACAACTTCATACTCGAGAGGGACACCCTGAGCAGGCTGCCCAGGGCCATGTCCAGGCAGCTTTTAAAGATCTCCAAGAAGGAGACTCCACAGCCTGTCTGGGCAACCCGGGCAAGTGCTGAGCTACCTGCACAGAATGGAGTTGCTTTTATTGTCTACACAGAAGCTGCTGTACTGCAATTTGTGCCCACTCAAGGCTCATTCTGTCCTTTAAAGAAGTTGAATATGATAGCCTGCAGTGAACAAAACAGATGGAAGCTAATTCCTGTATTGCTGTCTATTGTCCAACTGAAGTGTATAACACTGGAAATCACTGGCAAAATCTCTGTTCATTACAGAGAAAGCGAGATATGTCTTGCAGTTCACACTGAAATATGCTCAGAACTCTCTGAGGTGCAGAGTTTCGCATTGGAAAAGACCTTAATTCCAAAGGTGTTAAATGTAACATCCAGTCCAGTTGATAAGGATCCTTTTTTATTTTTTCCAGAAAAAGTTTCTCTGTTGTTTGTCTGGAAAAAAAAAAAAAAAAAAAAAAAAAATCACAGTAGCAAATACCACAGAAATATATAAAACTAGACACGGAGTAAGACCTCAAGCAATAAAAGAGCTTGAATGTATCATGAGCTACTGTTCTTAAAGAGCTATAGCAGGTACCTAGTTTATTGTAAATATTTACAGCTTTATTTATGGATTTGTCTATTAATTTAGTTATTACTAAATTACTTAAAGCAATTATTTCTTCACAAGTACAGAGTGGAAGATAAAATCAGTGTAGAAGAAATGAAGTGCTAAGCCATAGAGATGTCATATAAACATCACAGTAGTTAAGAGACAGTACACCCAGGCCAGGTACTGTTAAGGCTATGACACAGTGGATAGAACACTGGAAGAGAATATGACATAGCAGCACCAAGCAACAGCGGTGAGAAGGGGTGGAGAAAAGATGAAAGAGAGCACAGTACCCAGTCTCAATTACACTGATTAAATGGCTGTTCCTGGCCCCTGCCTGGGAGTTTGGAGAAGAGATTGCCAGGATGAGTTTCTCAAATGCATCAGCAGACAGGGCTGTCATGCAAGTGAGCAGGTGAGCAAGGTGTGAGGGGAGAGGGCAGGGAGGAGAAGAACAGTACTGGCCAGAGTTGATAGCTCACGGTTGCTCCTCCTTTCCTGTTTTGCGTGCATGTTGTACACTGGTTTTTTTCCATAAGTCGACGTGCCCCTGTCATGCACTTCTTATCCCCATCGTGTATGAAGGAAACGGTGACACAGCTCTCCTGCAAAGACAAGTTATCCCAGCCCATACATCAGCCAGGCTTTCCTTCAGCTGAAATCTCCCTGCTTGTGTGCTGAAGGAAGCGGTTCTGAAATGAGCTAGGGCCCACAAGAGCCTCTATAACCACAGTAGTGTCCCTCTTGCAGTGAGTGAATTGCTGGTGTTAGCCCCTGTGTCTGGAGCTTTGAGAAGAGTTTTCAAGGATGAGGTGAAAGCTTGCTGCAGCAGCCGTGGCTGTCGTGCAAGCAAGCGGGTGAGGAAGTTGTGAGAGGAGAGGGCAGGGAGAGGAGGAATGGATCAGCTCCTAGTGATGGATGGTGGCTGCTCCTCCTGTGTTGCTTTTTGCGTCTGTTGCAGCCTGGCAGATGGCCATGAATTGACGTGTTTGTTGCAAATGCTTGTCGTCTGCCTCCAGGAAGAAGGAAATTGGAGACCTGACGCTGCTCTGCTGGGAAGGTGACTTCAACCCACCCTTATGCCATCCTGGTTTTCTGGGGTCTGAAATCTCCTTTCTTCTGCTTTGAAGGGAGCTCTGTTATAACTCATTGCAATGCAGAGTTGCTCCTGCAAACCCAGTCCTGTCCGTGTTACGGTGATGAGATAGCTGGTGTTGGCTGCGGTCTCTGGATTTTAGACCCGAGTTTGCATGGTGGATGTGAAAAGTGGTGCATCAGCCCAGGGTGTCGTGCCAGTGATGCGGTGAGCAGGGTCCAAGTGGAGAGGGCAGGGAGGTGAAGACCGGGGCTGCCCCAAGGGATGAATGGTGGCTGCTACTCCCTTGTTGCTTTTTGTGTCTCTTGCAGCGTGGCGTCAGGCCTTGGGTTGACCTACGCATGTCGTGCCCTTGTCCTGTCCATCCTGTGTGAAGGAAATGGAGTCCTGGCTCTGCCGTACTGGAAAGATAAGGTAAACCTAGCAATACCGTGCTAGTTTTCCCAAGGCCTGACATCTCCTTAGCTCTGTGGTCAAGGGAGCTGGTGTGAGGTGAGCTGCGGCCTGCATCAGCTTGTGTAACCACCGTCGTGTCCTTATTCCAGCGCTGCAATGGCTGGTGCTGGCCCCTGCCCGGGGATTTTGAGGAGAGGTTGCCAGGATGAGTTTCTCTGATGCATCAGCAGCCAGGGCTGTTGTGCAAGTGAGCAGGTGAGCAAGGTGTGAGGGGAGAGGGCAGGGAGGAGAGGAATGGATCAGCCCCTAGTGATGGATGGTGGCTGCTCCTCCTTTGTTGCTTTTTGCGTCTCTTGCAACGTACAAGTTTCTGTTTAAATGGCTTGTTTGTGGCATGCGTTTGTCCTCTCCACTGGCTGTGAAGCACATGGAGACCTGAGTCTGCTCTGCTGGAGCAATTGTTTAAAAGAAACCATCTTGCATGCTATTTTTCCTAGGGGCTTAAATGTCCGTAGCTCCGTTGTCATGGGAGCTCTATTGCCACGCAGTGGAACCCACGTGTTCTGCTGTCACCTTGGTACCATCCGTGTTACAGTGGTCTAATGGCAGGTATTTGCCTCTGTGTCTGTTTTTTTTTTTACCAGTTTGGCATGATGGAGGTTAATAATTGTCCGCAGCCATGTCTGTCAGGATGTAACCATGTGAGCAAGGTCTGAGTGGAGATGTTGGAGCGGAGAGGAATGGGTCTGCAGGTAGTGATGGATGGTGGCTGCTCCTCCTTTGTTGCTTTTTGTGTCCCTTGCAGCAATGAGGCAAACTCGAATTGACGTGCTTGTGGAACGCGCTTGTCCTCCCCATCATATAGGATGGAAATGGAAACGTTGGACTTCTCTCCTGGAAGGACAAGTTTGGCTAAATCCTAGCTGTTAATGGTTCCCTTGGTGTGTGACAGCTCCATACTGCTCCCTGCGTGGCAGCTCCATTGCCTCTGTCTGGGACCCACAGGAGATGCTGATTACAGGCCAATTCCGATTGTTACAACGACTATGTGGCTGATGTTGGCAGCAGACTCCAGATTTTGGAGAACAGTTTCTGAGGATGGTTGTGAAATAGCGTAGTGAGCTCTGTCTGTCGTGCAAGCAAGCGGGTGAGGAAGTTGTGAGAGGGGAGGGCAGGGAGGGGAGGAATGGATCAGCCCCTAGTGATGGATGGTGGCTGCTCCTCCTGTGTTGCTTTTTGCATCTGTTGCAGCCTGGCAGATGGCCATGAATTGACGTGTTTGTTGCAAGTGCTTGTCGTCTGCCTCCAGGAAGAAGGAAATTGGAGACCTGACGCTTCTCTGCTGGGAAGGTGACTTCAACCCACCCTTATGCCATCCTGGATTTCTGGGGTCTGAAATCTCCTTTCTTCTGCTTTGAAGGGAGCTCTGTTATAACTCATTGCAATGCAGAGTTGCTCCTGCAAACCCAGTCCTGTCCGTGTTACGGTGATGAGATAGCTGGTGTTGGCTGCTGTCTCTGGATTTTAGACCCGAGTTTGCATGGTGGATGTGAAAAGTGGTGCATCAGCCCAGGGTGTCGTGCCAGTGATGCGGTGAGCAGGGTCCAAGTGGAGAGGGCAGGGAGGTGAAGACCGGGGCTGCCCCAAGGGATGGATGGTGGCTGCTACTCCCTTGTTGCTTTTTGTGTCTCTTGCAGCGTGGCGTCAGGCCTTGGGTTGACCTACGCGTGTCATGCCCTTGTCCTGTCCATCCTGTGTGAAGGAAATGGAGTCCTGGCTCTGCCGTACTGGAAAGATAAGGTAAACCTAGCAATACCGTGCTAGTTTTCCCCAGGCCTGACATCTCCTTAGCTCTGTGGTCAAGGGAGCTGGTGTGAGGTGAGCTGCGGCCTGCATCAGCTTGTGTAACCACCGTCATATCCTTATTCCAGCGCTGCAATGGCTGGTGCTGGCCCCTGCCCGGGGATTTTGAGGAGAGGTTGCCAGGATGAGTTTCTCTGATGCATCAGCAGCCAGGGCTGTTGTGCAAGTGAGCAGGTGAGCAAGGTGTGAGGGGAGAGGGCAGGGAGGAGAGGAATGGATCAGCCCCTAGTGATGGATGGTGGCTGCTCCTCCTTTGTTGCTTTTTGCGTCTCTTGCAACGTACAAGTTTCTGTTTAAATGGCTTGTTTGTGGCATGCGTTTGTCCTCTCCACTGGCTGTGAAGCACATGGAGACCTGAGTCTGCTCTGCTGGAGCAATTGTTTAAAAGAAACCATCTTGCATGCTATTTTTCCTAGGGGCTTAAATGTCCGTAGCTCCGTTGTCATGGGAGCTCTATTGCCACGCAGTGGAACCCACGTGTTCTGCTGTCACCTTGGTACCATCCGTGTTACAGTGGTCTAATGGCGGGTATTTGCCTCTGTGTCTGTTTTTTTTTTTACCAGTTTGGCATGATGGAGGTTAATAATTGTCCGCAGCCATGTCTGTCAGGATGTAACCATGTGAGCAAGGTCTGAGTGGAGATGTTGGAGCGGAGAGGAATGGGTCTGCAGGTAGTGATGGATGGTGGCTGCTCCTCCTTTGTTGCTTTTTGTGTCCCTTGCAGCAATGAGACAAACTCGAATTGACGTGCTTGTGGAACGCGCTTGTCCTCCCCATCATATAGGATGGAAATGGAAACGTTGGACTTCTCTCCTGGAAGGACAAGTTTGGCTAAATCCTAGCTGTTAATGGTTCCCTTGGTGTGTGACAGCTCCATACTGCTCCCTGCGTGGCAGCTCCATTGCCTCTGTCTGGGACCCACAGGAGATGCTGATTACAGGCCAATTCCGATTGTTACAACGACTATGTGGCTGATGTTGGCAGCAGACTCTAGATTTTGGAGAACAGTTTCTGAGGATGGTTGTGAAATAGCGTAGTGAGCTCTGTCTGTCGTGCAAGCAAGCGGGTGAGGAAGTTGTGAGAGGGGAGGGCAGGGGGGGGAGGAATGGATCAGCCCCTAGTGATGGATGGTGGCTGCTCCTCCTGTGTTGCTTTTTGCATCTGTTGCAGCCTGGCAGATGGCCATGAATTGACGTGTTTGTTGCAAGTGCTTGTCGTCTGCCTCCAGGAAGAAGGAAATTGGAGACCTGACGCTTCTCTGCTGGGAAGGTGACTTCAACCCACCCTTATGCCATCCTGGATTTCTGGGGTCTGAAATCTCCTTTCTTCTGCTTTGAAGGGAGCTCTGTTATAACTCATTGCAATGCAGAGTTGCTCCTGCAAACCCAGTCCTGTCCGTGTTACGGTGATGAGATAGCTGGTGTTGGCTGCTGTCTCTGGATTTTAGACCTGAGTTTGCATGGTGGATGTGAAAAGTGGTGCATCAGCCCAGGGTGTCGTGCCAGTGATGCGGTGAGCAGGGTCCAAGTGGAGAGGGCAGGGAGGTGAAGACCGGGGCTGCCCCAAGGGATGGATGGTGGCTGCTACTCCCTTGTTGCTTTTTGTGTCTCTTGCAGCATGGCGTCAGGCCTTGGGTTGACCTACGCGTGTCATGCCCTTGTCCTGTCCATCCTGTGTGAAGGAAATGGAATCCTGGCTCTGCCGTACTGGAAAGATAAGGTAAACCTAGCAATACCGTGCTAGTTTTCCCCAGGCCTGACATCTCCTTAGCTCTGTGGTCAAGGGAGCTGGTGTGAGGTGAGCTGCGGCCTGCATCAGCTTGTGTAACCACCGTCATATCCTTATTCCAGCGCTGCAATGGCTGGTGCTGGCCCCTGCCCGGGGATTTTGAGGAGAGGTTGCCAGGATGAGTTTCTCTGATGCATCAGCAGCCAGGGCTGTTGTGCAAGTGAGCAGGTGAGCAAGGTGTGAGGGGAGAGGGCAGGGAGGAGAGGAATGGATCAGCCCCTAGTGATGGATGGTGGCTGCTCCTCCTTTGTTGCTTTTTGCGTCTCTTGCAACGTACAAGTTTCTGTTTAAATGGCTTGTTTGTGGCATGCGTTTGTCCTCTCCACTGGCTGTGAAGCACATGGAGACCTGAGTCTGCTCTGCTGGAGCAATTGTTTAAAAGAAACCATCTTGCATGCTATTTTTCCTAGGGGCTTAAATGTCCGTAGCTCTGTTGTCATGGGAGCTCTATTGCCACGCAGTGGAACCCACGTGTTCTGCTGTCACCTTGGTACCATCCGTGTTACAGTGGTCTAATGGCGGGTATTTGCCTCTGTGTCTGTTTTTTTTTTTACCAGTTTGGCATGATGGAGGTTAATAATTGTCCGCAGCCATGTCTGTCAGGATGTAACCATGTGAGCAAGGTCTGAGTGGAGATGTTGGAGCGGAGAGGAATGGGTCTGCAGGTAGTGATGGATGGTGGCTGCTCCTCCTTTGTTGCTTTTTGTGTCCCTTGCAGCAATGAGGCAAACTCGAATTGACGTGCTTGTGGAACGCGCTTGTCCTCCCCATCATATAGGATGGAAATGGAAACGTTGGACTTCTCTCCTGGAAGGACAAGTTTGGCTAAATCCTAGCTGTTAATGGTTCCCTTGGTGTGTGACAGCTCCATACTGCTCCCTGCGTGGCAGCTCCATTGCCTCTGTCTGGGACCCACAGGAGATGCTGATTACAGGCCAATTCCGATTGTTACAACGACTATGTGGCTGATGTTGGCAGCAGACTCTAGATTTTGGAGAACAGTTTCTGAGGATGGTTGTGAAATAGCGTAGTGAGCTCTGTCTGTCGTGCAAGCAAGGCGGTGAGGAAGTTGTGAGGGCTGAGGGCAGGGATGGGAGGAATGGATCAGCCCCTAGTGATGGATGGTGGCTGCTCCTCCTGTGTTGCTTTTTGCATCTGTTGCAGCCTGGCAGATGGCCATGAATTGACGTGTTTGTTGCAAGTGCTTGTCGTCTGCCTCCAGGAAGAAGGAAATTGGAGACCTGACGCTTCTCTGCTGGGAAGGTGACTTCAACCCACCCTTATGCCATCCTGGATTTCTGGGGTCTGAAATCTCCTTTCTTCTGCTTTGAAGGGAGCTCTGTTATAACTCATTGCAATGCAGAGTTGCTCCTGCAAACCCAGTCCTGTCCGTGTTACGGTGATGAGATAGCTGGTGTTGGCTGCTGTCTCTGGATTTTAGACCCGAGTTTGCATGGTGGATGTGAAAAGTGGTGCATCAGCCCAGGGTGTCGTGCCAGTGATGCGGTGAGCAGGGTCCAAGTGGAGAGGGCAGGGAGGTGAAGACCGGGGCTGCCCCAAGGGATGGATGGTGGCTGCTACTCCCTTGTTGCTTTTTGTGTCTCTTGCAGCGTGGCGTCAGGCCTTGGGTTGACCTACGCGTGTCATGCCCTTGTCCTGTCCATCCTGTGTGAAGGAAATGGAGTCCTGGCTCTGCCGTACTGGAAAGATAAGGTAAACCTAGCAATACCGTGCTAGTTTTCCCAAGGCCTGACATCTCCTTAGCTCTGTGGTCAAGGGAGCTGGTGTGAGGTGAGCTGCGGCCTGCATCAGCTTGTGTAACCACCGTCATATCCTTATTCCAGCGCTGCAATGGCTGGTGCTGGCCCCTGCCCGGGGATTTTGAGGAGAGGTTGCCAGGATGAGTTTCTCTGATGCATCAGCAGCCAGGGCTGTTGTGCAAGTGAGCAGGTGAGCAAGGTGTGAGGGGAGAGGGCAGGGAGGAGAGGAATGGATCAGCCCCTAGTGATGGATGGTGGCTGCTCCTCCTTTGTTGCTTTTTGCGTCTCTTGCAACGTACAAGTTTCTGTTTAAATGGCTTGTTTGTGGCATGCGTTTGTCCTCTCCACTGGCTGTGAAGCACATGGAGACCTGAGTCTGCTCTGCTGGAGCAATTGTTTAAAAGAAACCATCTTGCATGCTATTTTTCCTAGGGGCTTAAATGTCCGTAGCTCTGTTGTCATGGGAGCTCTATTGCCACGCAGTGGAACCCACGTGTTCTGCTGTCACCTTGGTACCATCCGTGTTACAGTGGTCTAATGGCGGGTATTTGCCTCTGTGTCTGTTTTTTTTTTTACCAGTTTGGCATGATGGAGGTTAATAATTGTCCGCAGCCATGTCTGTCAGGATGTAACCATGTGAGCAAGGTCTGAGTGGAGATGTTGGAGCGGAGAGGAATGGGTCTGCAGGTAGTGATGGATGGTGGCTGCTCCTCCTTTGTTGCTTTTTGTGTCCCTTGCAGCAATGAGGCAAACTCGAATTGACGTGCTTGTGGAACGCGCTTGTCCTCCCCATCATATAGGATGGAAATGGAAAACGTTGGACTTCTCTCCTGGAAGGACAAGTTTGGCTAAATCCTAGCTGTTAATGGTTCCCTTGGTGTGTGACAGCTCCATACTGCTCCCTGCGTGGCAGCTCCATTGCCTCTGTCTGGGACCCACAGGAGATGCTGATTACAGGCCAATTCCGATTGTTACAACGACTATGTGGCTGATGTTGGCAGCAGACTCTAGATTTTGGAGAACAGTTTCTGAGGATGGTTGTGAAATAGCGTAGTGAGCTCTGTCTGTCGTGCAAGCAAGCGGGTGAGGAAGTTGTGAGAGGGGAGGGCAGGGAGGGGAGGAATGGATCAGCCCCTAGTGATGGATGGTGGCTGCTCCTCCTGTGTTGCTTTTTGCATCTGTTGCAGCCTGGCAGATGGCCATGAATTGACGTGTTTGTTGCAAGTGCTTGTCGTCTGCCTCCAGGAAGAAGGAAATTGGAGACCTGACGCTTCTCTGCTGGGAAGGTGACTTCAACCCACCCTTATGCCATCCTGGATTTCTGGGGTCTGAAATCTCCTTTCTTCTGCTTTGAAGGGAGCTCTGTTATAACTCATTGCAATGCAGAGTTGCTCCTGCAAACCCAGTCCTGTCCGTGTTACGGTGATGAGATAGCTGGTGTTGGCTGCTGTCTCTGGATTTTAGACCCGAGTTTGCATGGTGGATGTGAAAAGTGGTGCATCAGCCCAGGGTGTCGTGCCAGTGATGCGGTGAGCAGGGTCCAAGTGGAGAGGGCAGGGAGGTGAAGACCGGGGCTGCCCCAAGGGATGGATGGTGGCTGCTACTCCCTTGTTGCTTTTTGTGTCTCTTGCAGCGTGGCGTCAGGCCTTGGGTTGACCTACGCGTGTCATGCCCTTGTCCTGTCCATCCTATGTGAAGGAAATGGAATCCTGGCTCTGCCGTACTGGAAAGATAAGGTAAACCTAGCAATACCGTGCTAGTTTTCCCCAGGCCTGACATCTCCTTAGCTCTGTGGTCAAGGGAGCTGGTGTGAGGTGAGCTGCGGCCTGCATCAGCTTGTGTAACCACCGTCATATCCTTATTCCAGCGCTGCAATGGCTGGTGCTGGCCCCTGCCCGGGGATTTTGAGGAGAGGTTGCCAGGATGAGTTTCTCTGATGCATCAGCAGCCAGGGCTGTTGTGCAAGTGAGCAGGTGAGCAAGGTGTGAGGGGAGAGGGCAGGGAGGAGAGGAATGGATCAGCCCCTAGTGATGGATGGTGGCTGCTCCTCCTTTGTTGCTTTTTGCGTCTCTTGCAACGTACAAGTTTCTGTTTAAATGGCTTGTTTGTGGCATGCGTTTGTCCTCTCCACTGGCTGTGAAGCACATGGAGACCTGAGTCTGCTCTGCTGGAGCAATTGTTTAAAAGAAACCATCTTGCATGCTATTTTTCCTAGGGGCTTAAATGTCCGTAGCTCTGTTGTCATGGGAGCTCTATTGCCACGCAGTGGAACCCACGTGTTCTGCTGTCACCTTGGTACCATCCGTGTTACAGTGGTCTAATGGCGGGTATTTGCCTCTGTGTCTGTTTTTTTTTTTACCAGTTTGGCATGATGGAGGTTAATAATTGTCCGCAGCCATGTCTGTCAGGATGTAACCATGTGAGCAAGGTCTGAGTGGAGATGTTGGAGCGGAGAGGAATGGGTCTGCAGGTAGTGATGGATGGTGGCTGCTCCTCCTTTGTTGCTTTTTGTGTCCCTTGCAGCAATGAGGCAAACTCGAATTGACGTGCTTGTGGAACGCGCTTGTCCTCCCCATCATATAGGATGGAAATGGAAACGTTGGACTTCTCTCCTGGAAGGACAAGTTTGGCTAAATCCTAGCTGTTAATGGTTCCCTTGGTGTGTGACAGCTCCATACTGCTCCCTGCGTGGCAGCTCCATTGCCTCTGTCTGGGACCCACAGGAGATGCTGATTACAGGCCAATTCCGATTGTTACAACGACTATGTGGCTGATGTTGGCAGCAGACTCTAGATTTTGGAGAACAGTTTCTGAGGATGGTTGTGAAATAGCGTAGTGAGCTCTGTCTGTCGTGCAAGCAAGCGGGTGAGGAAGTTGTGAGAGGGGAGGGCAGGGAGGGGAGGAATGGATCAGCCCCTAGTGATGGATGGTGGCTGCTCCTCCTGTGTTGCTTTTTGCATCTGTTGCAGCCTGGCAGATGGCCATGAATTGACGTGTTTGTTGCAAGTGCTTGTCGTCTGCCTCCAGGAAGAAGGAAATTGGAGACCTGACGCTTCTCTGCTGGGAAGGTGACTTCAACCCACCCTTATGCCATCCTGGATTTCTGGGGTCTGAAATCTCCTTTCTTCTGCTTTGAAGGGAGCTCTGTTATAACTCATTGCAATGCAGAGTTGCTCCTGCAAACCCAGTCCTGTCCGTGTTACGGTGATGAGATAGCTGGTGTTGGCTGCTGTCTCTGGATTTTAGACCCGAGTTTGCATGGTGGATGTGAAAAGTGGTGCATCAGCCCAGGGTGTCGTGCCAGTGATGCGGTGAGCAGGGTCCAAGTGGAGAGGGCAGGGAGGTGAAGACCGGGGCTGCCCCAAGGGATGGATGGTGGCTGCTACTCCCTTGTTGCTTTTTGTGTCTCTTGCAGCGTGGCGTCAGGCCTTGGGTTGACCTACGCGTGTCATGCCCTTGTCCTGTCCATCCTGTGTGAAGGAAATGGAGTCCTGGCTCTGCCGTACTGGAAAGATAAGGTAAACCTAGCAATACCGTGCTAGTTTTCCCCAGGCCTGACATCTCCTTAGCTCTGTGGTCAAGGGAGCTGGTGTGAGGTGAGCTGCGGCCTGCATCAGCTTGTGTAACCACCGTCGTGTCCTTATTCCAGCGCTGCAATGCTGCTTTTTATTTTGCAATTTTAGAATGTTCTTGTCTTACCATACCACTGACTGCATGTTATTTATGTTACCCTATCTTTTATGCAGTCAAGCATTTGAAAACCTTGTTCTGAGCTCAGGACAGAACTGAATAGTGTTGGAGGGTCTGCCCATAGTGATTTAAGTTGTTCTTTCATTTTTCTTTCTTTGACTCTTGCAGGCCTTGAGAATGACATCACCTAAACATGGGACACCTCTTTCCTCTGCCTGTTCCCCAGATCCGTTTGAGAGTGGCTTGGCTTTCTACAAAGACTGAAAGACATTTATCTAAGGACTGAGAATCACGCAGACCCTGGCTGGCCCTTAATGATCTGGTTTCAGCTGGAATCTGCCTGTAGCCTTGTACAAAGGGATTTCGGCACCAATCACCTTTTCTTTCTGAACCATTCTGAAAATATTTTTTTTTTATTAATGATCTCATTGTCTGATTCTGTTTCTGCTGTCTTTTAAAGGAGACTTTATTGTTCTTTTTTATTTATTTATTTTTTTTCTGGAGGAATTTCTTAAGCTTCAATTTCTTAGGAAAAGAACCCCCACTGGAAGGGGCCTTCTAAAAAGCCTTCTCTCTTGATCTCTTGTTTGCAAGGACTCCCCCCTCAGTATCTTCTGCTAGATCTCCGTTTCCAGTTTTGGTAACCTAATTCAGCTTCCCATTTTGGGTCATAGTTTTTGCTACCTTATACCAAATTTGCTTTTCCTTACATAAAACCAGATTCCTTGCCCTGCCTTTCACTCTGCACAGAGAGCATGAAAGAAAAGGGAACATGAAAGAGCATCACAGAAGCCGCATCTCTGCTTCTCCCCAAATGCATTCCCCTTCAGCTACATGTTGGACAACAAAACAATATTATTCTCCACTGGAAGTGTTGGAAAAAACAACTGATTGATTTCATTTGAATAAAATATCCACCTTGCTAACACAAAGAGTCAGTGGACATTTTTGAGGATATACTGGCAGCTTTGGGTTTGCCATTTGATCTCAGATATTTGGTCCATACTATATACTCCTGTTTTACAAATCTCCTCTGCGTACTACTTTTCTGAGGTATTAACAGAAAACACAGTTAAACAGCAACATAGCAGTGCAATCCTGTGGGACAGAAACATGTCAAGAAACATTTAGACATTGTATTGATGGGCATATTTTATTCCCCATATTTTATTGGGAAATATTGGTGATAGATGGACAGTTGGACTGGATCACTTTGAAGGTCTTTCCAACCTTGATGATTCTGTGATTCTGTGACAGCCCCTTGGGTTGGCGTGAGTGTGGTTAGATGCAGATAGAATGCAGTTTGGCACAGTAGGGTGCAGGTGGCCCTGGCAGCCAGCAGCTTTGGCCCATGTTTGGTTACAACAGCCACCTTACTGTAGTGATGTGCTTGCTGAACTGGTGCTCAACCTGCTGTATAGTACTCATGTCCAGAAAGCCCCTAGTGTTCCCCTCTGTATCTTTTCCTATACTCCTCAGAAAATCTGCGTCAAGATAGCAAACTGTCTGGCTGTTGTGTTCTTATTGAGTGAATTCAGAACAAAAGTTATTTTCTTAAATGAGGAAGCACTGAACAAAACGTCCAGGAGACAACTGCTTCCTGCTGTCAGCTTGCAGGGTTTCCAAAGGCAGTAGATTTGCTCTTTGCACCACACTGAACTGGGTACGTTTCATTGCACAGGAGGTTGTGCAAGTACACAAGACATATTTGTTTGCTGAATGAGTCAGGAAAGATGAAAATTAATGGAAAAATGATTTTGGGACTGTACATTGTACCTCACAGGTCAAAAGCAAAGAATGCAGAAGCAAGTACAAGCGAACAGATGGATGAAGCTCAAGACTGCAGTATCCTTCTGCTATGGACTACAGCAGCATGTGACTTTTGTAGATTACTGTGAGTGAAGTGTAGAGGTTTAAGAACTGCCTGTACTCAGTGAGCTCTTTATGGGATGTAATACTGTACAAGGAGTGCTGTGATCATCCAAACAGTCCTTTCCAGAATCCAGCCCTGCTGCTGAAGCTTGATCAGTGCAAAAACTCAACAAAATCTTAGCATTATAGAATATCCCAAGTTGGAAGGGACCCACCAAGGATCATCAAGTCCAACCCTTGGCTCCACATAGGAACATGCAAAATTCAAATCTTATGTCTGAGAGTGTTGTCTAAATGCTCCTTGAACTCCAGCAGCTCGAGGCCATGACCACTGCCCTGGGCAGCCCGTTCCTTGCCCACTGCCCTCTGGTGCCGAACCTTGTCCTAACCCCCAGCTGTCCCTCCCTTGGAGCACTTGCTGATTTAAATAGAATTATTCCACTGTTTCTTAGGGTCTGACTTAATCTTGAAATACCTTTAAAGGTATTTTAAAATCGGACGCTTTTCTTTATGCTCCCCCCCCCCTTTTTTATTTTTCTCTGCCTCATACATGCCATATTTAAAGATATCTGTCTTGTTATGATACAGAGAGAAAAGATTAATTCTTAAGCCAAATGTTCATGATTCCCAGAGAAACCACCTGAAGATTATTTATAATGGTGAAGTCACTGAGGTTCCTCCAGAAAAAAAAAAAAAAGTATAACTGCAAATCTGTGACACAGATGATTTGTGATAAGAGGTGAGTCATTCCCTTTGCCTCCCATCACACTCCTGGAGTTAAGATTGTTGACGGGTAACAATGAGGGCTTGTTTTCCATTGACTTCATCAGCAGCTGCTGCAAATCTTGGGGCCAAGCTATCCAGAAAAAATCCAGAGCACTTCCAGGAGGGCTGTGATAAGGCTCTGTGATAAGGGGATTAGAGGACCTTGCTTTTCTCTTGGAGTGCACTAGACAGCTTTGCAAAGTCAAAAGCACTGCACTGATTAAGACTGGTGCAACAGCCAAAATTGTGCCTTACAGGGAGATTTTCCATATGATTTAAACTAAGAAGGTAAACTAATTACATGAATGAATGTTTCCAGCCAGGCAATATCAACCATCTGAACATATTTAGCCAATGAACTATTAAGTGTAGTATATCTTTAGCATCACAGGAGACAGTAACTTACCCTAGTGGCAGCTAATCACTGCTGCCTCACTCTGCCTGCAGCCCCTTGGAGTTCCACCCACTCATCAACAGGCCATTGGTGCTCAGTCATGCACACAGCCATCTCTAAGTAGAAATGGGCCTACTAATTACTACTTCTGCCCTCACTTATGCTGCTGTTTGGAGTAAGATTCAATCCTAAAATGGATCTCAGCAGTACAAGAAGCCTGTCTCACACTCCCTCTCATTTAATGTGGCAATACAGATTCTAATCTACACTGAGGCACATCCATTCATTTGGTGCAGACAGTAACCTTGTCTGCAGGTTGAGCAGGGCTCACCGTAATGTTACTGTCTGCACTGCTGTTGCATTAATAATAATTTCTAGCCTTAAAAAGACAATGCAAAAAGGGTATACATTTTCTAAAGCAATGAAACGTATTATAAAAGCAACCTGCACCTACAGAGACAGGCACAGAATCATAGAATTGTTTGGATTGGAAGGAACCTCAAAGAGCTTTAAATAAAATTTCCTTCCTCCTTATATTCAAGCAGCTCTTTTCTTCCCTCTCAGCCCATGACTCAAACCATCTTTTCTCAGGGCTTAGAGGAATTTTCTGAACTTGTTTTAGAATCATAGATTTATTAAGGCTGGAAAGGACCTCCAAGATCACCTAGTCCAACTATCATCCCACCACCACTCTGTCCCACCAACCCATGTTCCCCAGTGCCACACATCCACAGTTTCTGAACACCTCCAGGAATGGTGACTCCACCATCTCCCTAGGCAGCTTGTCCCCAGTGCATTACTACTCTGTCTGAGAAGAATTTTTTCCTAATAGGTCTTTGTTCTCCTTTATTTTAGGCTGGAGTACAGTTTTAGTGCAGGACTGATCATCCTTTCCCTGATAGGCAGTTACAGTTCAGCACTGAGGATCTGTTCCTCACTGTGCCTCTTTGGACCTCAACATCTTTTCCTGCAATTCCTAAAGATCATTGGTGACAAAGACAGCAATGTCCTGAATGTGTTCTTAAATATTTGGAATTCTTTCAAAGTTAGTCTTAGGTTTCTATTAATGTGATCCTGACTTTTTGCTTAGGTTTGCCTACACAGGGACAATCAAGGAAGTTGATTTAAATGAACTAAAAGCAGGAGTTTAAAGTGAATTAATTCACTAGTAAAATGAATTAAGCCTCCCATTTCACAATTAAAGTGGCCTTAATATGACTTAGCCTTGAAAGAGAAGTAAACCAAATTAAGTCAAAGCCACTTTAATTCTGACAGTTGCCACAAAGGGCTTTAATCAGTGCAGTTTAACTAATCCCCTTAAAAACTCAGATAAACTTTTCTGAGCACCTTCATGTAACAAGCTCTTCACACCACATTCTGGTGGAAGTCCTATTGCTGAGGTTTGCACTTGAGTAACATCAACTGGAAGAGTTGTGTGACTATAAATCCAGATCAGCTAGTTAACTCCATGACAGCTTAATACTTTGTTAAGCCTACCAGCTCTCAGCAACTGTGCTTTCATAGCACTGCAGGCACTCATACAAAAAAGGCCACCTCATCAATATTTGTTGGAGAAGAGGGCTACAAAGATGATCAGAAGGCTGAAACATCTCTCCTGTTAAGAAATGTTGAGGGAGTAGGGCTTATTTAACTTGGAGAAGACCTTCCAGTACTTGAAAGGGGGTTATAAGCAGGAGGGAGACTGACTTTTTATATGCTTTGATAGTGATAAAACAAGGTAGAATGGCTTTAAAATAAAAGAGGGAAAATTTAGGTTAGATTTTAGGAAAAAAAGTCTTTATTTGGAGGGTGGTGAGGCCCTGGCACAGGCTGCCCAGAGAAGCTCTGGATGCCCCTTCTCTAGGGACGTTCAATACTGGGTTGGATGGGGCCTGGGACAACCTGATCTACTGAGTGGTAACAGTGCCCATGGCAGGAGGATTGGAACTCAGTAGTCTTTAAGGTCCCCTGCAACGTAATTTATTCTATGAGTCTATGATTCAATGAAAAGGAAGAGAAAATGATGTTGTGCAATCTCATGTGTCTCCATTCGTTAGCAAAGAGGTCAGCTATCTTGGTAAATAACTTGAAAAATTTGCAGTGTGCCCTGGTGAGGCCCTCTGCATGCAGGTAGGCTATGATCAGTCTGTAATCTGCTTTAAGTGAGATGGGAACTTCATTAGCACAAAAGCACATTTGCTTAAATGGGCCTTCAAGTGGCATAAATTAGGATAGATAGTCATTTATTATCATTATATATATATTTTACATAAAATTAATATTTGGCAAGTGTCAGTTCTGACTGGGGTCACAGCAAAGGACATAGGTTACAAATGAAAAAAAAATCACAGATGACATTGTTCAAGAAAAAAAAAGAAAAAGAAGGAAAAATAAGACTATTTCACTCAAATTAGACATTTAGTCAGTTTGAAGTGTATCTTATCAGTGTGCACATCAATCTGGCCCATTAAATAGTATGCCCTTTAATTCCATCTGCCTTTATGAACAATTCCCTGTGTAGCTCAAACGCTTGAATAAGATATTTCAGCCTCCTTTGCAGCGCAAATAGGGGTGTTTGACTTTCTCACTTATATGCGTGTCCTTCAGCAGGGGGTTCCCTGAGGCACACAGTGTTCCTTGGCTGGTTACCCTCCTTCCCTGTGTATCTGCCCTGACAGGGAGAGCCAAATGCACTTTCCACCAGGTTTTTGTTTTTCTTTTTTTTTTTTTTTTTCCCCAAAACTTGCCTGTCTGCCAGCTTGAAACATCATCCTTCCTCTACTTCTATGTTATTTATTTATTTCTGAAGAATTTATTGGTTATTCCAAAATGTCCTTCTCACTAAATAACACATGCAGCTGCAACACGTGCTAGCAGCAATCATCTCAAATAAAATATTCCCAGTGGAAAAAAAAAAAAAGTGTCAGCATCACCTCCACTGGATCAAAAGCCATGTTAGAGATAATATCAAAGCATGAAAATCTGCTTGCATAAAACAGCCAGAAGCCTGAAGCCATCCCAAACACCTCCAGAAAAGCCAGGAATCTGCACAGGCAGAGCTGCCACACAGCAGAGATGGATTAAGAGGCAGTGTGTAATTTCCAGCCAAACTCCTTCAGCTCCTGCCATCTTCACGCAAAGTTGTTTTCAAACTGTGAAAAGTTTAACTTCAACATCGTGCTGAAAATCTCATGTGACTCAAAGAGTCAGCTCCCATCAGGTGAAGTTTCCTTTAGGGCAGCAGAAGCAGGAGCTTGTCCTGGCCAGCAAGGCAAATTGGAAGGGAACTTTCTGTACAGATTTTGCAGGTATGGAGAGCAGCTCGCTCCAGGGATGGGTAATGGGATATGCAAGCCCTCCAGCTCAGCATCTTTAGCTTAGGTGTCATGCAGGCAGGAGGAACTTGCACGTTGTGTGCTCTTATGGAGCCTGTTATTTATTCACAGCAGCACCTGCCTCACAGAAGGTGCATTCCAAGCCCTTAAAAAGCATGATTATTCCCACCTCACACAAATATGCAAGTCGCACTTCAGGCATCTTTGAAAAATCTTTGTCACGGGACCAATTTGATTTGCTTGATGTGACAGCGCTGAAGACTGCAAAGCCCCCAGCAGGGCTGCAGATGGCAGAGCCGTGTTGTGCTTGGGCAGCAGCGTGGCTTTGGCTGCGTGTTTCAGCCGGGGTTCATTGAGAGTCTGGTGTCTGGGCTCTCAAGGCTCTGTAACAGCAGTGGCGTGTGTCCTCGGCAAAGAGGTGGCCCAAGGGACCCTCCATCTCCAATGCTTCTGGGTGCTAGCATTATGAGATTCATTTGGCCTCACAGTTGAATTTTTGCACGCTCTCGTTTTCTCCTTTGTTGTTAATGCAGAGGAATAATTAGTGGGAAATCCAGGTGATCTTGATTGTCTAGTTACTCAGGTGTTTTGTGTGCAGAAGTCCTTTGGCAACTGGGGCAAAAAGCATCTTGTGCTGCCCTATAATGAAGAACACATGGTGTGCCTCCTTCTTGCACTCTCTCTCTCTCTTCCTGCTATATTTATGAAGTAGGTCCTCTCTGAAAGCAGTAATGCTGCGAGAGAGGAAAGTACATATATAAGCAAAGACAGCTTTCCCCAGTGCTGTCCATCTGATGTCTTGTTCTTCATCCACTAAGGCAGATAAGGGTGTTTCACTATGAAAATCCATCATTCTCAGTTCTGGACCAGGAGGACAAAGGCTAAATATGAAGTTTCTACAAGTTTGTGGGTTTTTTTTTTTTTTTTTTTAAATGCTGTTGGGATGGAGAAAAGGTATTTATCATTGACGTTGTGTATAATTAACGTTGATGCAACAGTTCCTTAAGGATTTAGATGCTCCCATTACCATACCATTCACCTTTTCAGTCATCTCTTGTAGTCTTCTGCACCTTCACAAACCTGGCTGGCTGTTTCTTTTACTTTTGCAAAGTACAGAGAGAGCGATGTCAGTACTTCTGAAATGGGAACTCAGTGTGATTTTTCACAGCTTAACTTCTAGCCTTAAGGATGCTGTTTCTTTGCACTTTTTATTGGTTTCCTTTTCCACCCCTTTTTGGTATCTCTCCCAGTTTATCTGTGCTGACAGCTGTACTCTCTCTTGTACCAGTTTATCCACCTTCATTTAAACACACTCATTATGGTCTTATTTCCTTTTATTTCTTTATGTTTCTCATCTGCTTATAGCATATTTGCAATTTGTTGTATCTGCAGTATCAAGCTACAATTATTCTTACAATATGTAAGATCCTCTGAAATATTTTTGCTCATTGAAATCTAGAGTTTTTATTAGATTTGCCATCATTTTGCGATTGGTTTTCTTTAAACAAACAAACAAAAACAAACACAAAAACACAAAACAAATCAAGCTGATCATCATCATGTTAAGTTTGACCAATCTGCTACAAGGAGGAGTTCTTACATGAGTGACTAATGGAAATGTTATGCCTGGTAGTCACACTGCTGGTATCCCATCTCCTGTTTGGCATCACCAGTCAGCAAGGGAAGCCAGGCTGCTGAGGATCACGTCACAGTATTGGAAAAGCCTAACTGTGAATTTCAAACTCTGAAATTCTATTTACATTATTTCTGGCATCTTAATATGCACTTTCTAAATATACAAAGTATTGCCAGGTATTCATGAAAACCAGACTCCCAGTTAGTACATATGAATAGTTGGCTGAATGATGATACTTGATTTAAAAAATATATATTTGTTATTTCTTTATATAAACAAAGAAATGCTCCAGAAGACCAATCACAGACAGTGTCAAATACCTCTGTGACAACTAAAGAAAATAGAAGCAGATCCCAAACAGCCTTGAATTTGGGATTTTCTCCAGAACTGTTTAGCAGTATTTTTGAGTTGGACTCGATGATCCTTATGGGTCCCTTCCAATCAGGATATTTTATGATTCATAAAGTAATTATAAGTTGTGTGTACATGTGCAAGTGAAAGTGCAGTTTATAAACATAGTCACACTTATTAAAAATACATTCCATGAATAATCATCATGGACTCCTAAAAAACCCTCTTTATGAGTGCCTGTGGAGAGAAAAAAAATAAGCAATCAGATAAAAATTTTGAAAGCCATGGAGGAAGCCATGTTTGTACAACCAGAAAATGCTACTGTCTGGGTACAATGCTTAGATATTGTGGAGAAAAACCTCATTACGTTGATCTAATTAGGGCAGCATTATTTCTTGTCAACCTAAAGTAAGCTGTTTCTTTTTTTCTATGTGTTCAGTAATGTTTCATTGAGATTTAAATGTGTGTTTTGTTCAACTTGAAAATGATAATTTTATTTGGAGGCATTTATTTACTTTCATTTACATTCTTATCTATTTTGAAAGGAAAGCTAGATTCATGGAAGCAAGTAGGTGGAAGGAGATCAAGATAGGAGGGATCTGAGACATCTGCCTTCATATCTCTTCTCGTTCACAGAAATTTAAAGCAAGCCTGAAATATGGATTATGAAGACAATGATGGAAATCAATCCACTTTGGTGAATGGCCTAGTCACCAGGCTGTCCTCTTGGCTTTCTTGCAGTGAGGGCTGCTGTTGAGAACTGAAAGGCAGAAGTCCAGAAGAGCCTGGATTTTGGCATGAGGAGTCCTCTGGTAGCAGAAAATACAGTCACTGAGCCATGTCATGACTGCTGTTGGGAGGGCAGCCAAGGGAAAGCAGTGAGCATAAATGCTCCCTTAGTGGTAAGACAAGGGGGAATGGCTTTAAAATAAAAGAGGGGAAATGTAGATTAGACGTTAGGAAAAAATTCTTTACTCGGAGTGTGGTGAGGCACTGGAACAACTTGCTCAGAGAAGCTGTGAACGCCCCATCCCTGCAGATATTCAAGACCAGGCTGAACTGGGTCTTGGGTAGCCTGATGTAGTGGGTGGCAACCCTGCCCATGGCAGGGGTTTAGAGTGGGCTTTAAGATCCCTTCCAACATAAGACATTCTATGCTTCTATAAAACCAGTTCAACTTTCAGCCTGTTCTGGCTCGCTGAACTCAGCCCAAATTTCTAAATGCTTCTGCATCAAACACTCTCTAAAACCACATGTGCAGCTGTAGACCTAATAGGTCTTTTCCACTCCTGATCCCCCTCACTCCATTATGTGTTACCATTTTGCTGTTTTTATGCCTATTCTTGCACTGTCCTACTACTGGCTTTTTTTTTTTTTTTTTTTTTTTTTTTTTTTTTTAAGAAAGAGAAAATCAAAACATTCAAGATCAGACTCTGAACACCCTGATCTACTTGTAGGTGTTCCTGTTCATTGCAAGGGAATTGGACTAATGACGTTTAAGGATCTCTTCCAACTTAAATGATTCCATGATTCTATTATTCTATGGAGCCCTGTGAAGACACCTGCTCTGATCCGTCACAAGGCAAGGCTCTTCGTATGTAGTCTTGCCAAGCTGCCATTTTCTTGTGAGCTTTATCCAGATCTCATCCTTCCTGAGGGGGTGAGACAGAGCAAGCACAAAGGCTTGAACATTGCTCTGGCTTGTGACTAATGCACAAACAGGTGGGAGAGAAAGTATTGTCTTTCTTTCCAGTTCTCAGAGTCATAGGGCAGCTGGGCACCGCTGTGGGAGTGCTATGGGAAGGCTGGAACTCAATGGCCCAACAGCTGGGACTGGCAGCTGCTCATGAGCAGCATCTGCTGTGCTCTAGGGAAGGAGTGAGAGTCAGAAGTGGCCTCCTGGAAGGGCTGTGCCTGTTATTTCTTCCTGTTCCAGCATTGTTCCTATGTCTTTTGGCTCTGACCACTCTGAAAGAAGAGACCCTTGTCCTGTGGTGTCTTCCCAAATCCACACAGGACAACAAATGATGTGTTGGAACTGCGAGTGCCTGAAGCTGGGTCTCTGCAGACCATCAGAGTGCATGTTAAATCCCACGAGGAGCTTTGTTTTCGTTTCCCTTCAGTTCCCTCAGATCTGGAGAAGTCTGAATAATGAATGTGGCATTTACAGGCTGGCTGAATCGAGCAGTGTTCAACTTAAAGAGGAGGCTGGTTTTTGAGGGAGGAAATCAATGCCTGCGTTGAATACGCAGTGCCACGTGTGATGAGGGAGCAGGTAGGCAAAGATCTTCAGACAGTAAGCCAGGTGCAGACATCCACCTCCTCCTTGGACAACCAGACATATCCTAGTGCTTGCACAGATCTTTTAAGTGGCTTTTTACAGCATGCTTATTCAGTAGTCAAATGGTTCCTCCTTAATCCCAAATTAAGATTTATTATTCATACTGCAATATCACTTATGTATCCTGCACTGGCTGAGCTGAGAGTTACCAGGACCATAAAGATGATCCTAAAACAAAGTTGAAATGTTAGGCTGAGTTTATCCCTCATTAGAAAATAAGGCTGTGGCAGTTTACTCTCTTCTAGCTGAGCAGTCATGACCTCCTTAGAGGCATTACCTCCTTAGAGGTTGACGGGAACACGAAATTTCCATTTCATGCAAGAGACTGGATGAACAAAACCAGAAAACCTATTTCCAAACGTACTTAAAATTTTTCCCTTTATGTGGCAGTAGAGTAGATTCATTTGCTGGTGTTCGAATACATGGCGAGGTCTTAGGTAAGTTATTTCTTTCTTTTAAAACTTACTTTCCTGATCAATATATTGTAGATAATGCTGGATTTTGTAGAGTGCTTACTTAGGTACAGATAAATCATAGAATCATGGAATCTCTTGAGCAGGACAAGACCCTTAAAAAGTCATCTAGTCCAACTCCCCTGCAATGAACAGGGACACTTACAGCTAGATTAGGTGCACATCCATCCAGCCTGACTTTGAACGATGGAATAGAAACCTTGTGGAAATCTCAGGTATAAGTTTTTGGAGATGCAGAGATTCAACATCCCTTTGTGCAGCATTAGTACAGTGGGATCCTGAAGGAAGACTACATACTGACATACTTTGAATGAGGGTGCATGTCCACAGCCTTCAGCTCTCCTGTGTCCTCCAAAGATATAAATTTGCTTTTTTAACTCTGGAAGATATTGTACCTTTTCATTTCTATTAATGGTTTTGTATCAGCTTCCAGCTTTCCACCAGTTTGTTGTTTTCAGTCTTGTAGGGTAGTTTTTAGTCCCTGGCATACACTTAAATTTTCGAAGACATCAATACATTTAAAGCTCATGAGGGCAACCCTGTTGGCACCAGGGGAAATGCTCAATGCTCAAGCAAGACAAATTTAATAGCTGTATTGAATGGTTTAATTCTGGAATAATGCTACAGAAATGGGACAAGTTGTCTAGATTTATATGAGTGTTGGGAAGCAAAATCAGAATTTAATTTACTCTACTGGCAACATCTCTACCACCTTAATAGATTGGTGCACTGTTGTATAAATGCAGTTAACGAGGATGATTTGAGACTTCCTATATACTGTACTTTTTAAAGTTTACTGTAAGATATTGCAGTTGTAGCAGAAACTGCAGAAAGCAGCATGTCCCCATGGTACATTATGTGCAGCACTTCCCAGTGGCAGTAAATGTTCTGGCTTTATCAAAAAGATCGCATTTCTTTCTCTTACTGCCTGCCCGGAGAAGCTAGAATAACTTTTGACCAAGGAATACATTAGTTTAAATCTTAAATTTCAAAGTTAAATTACACAAAGATTTGTAGATGTGATTCATATGTTCCCCATTGCTTCCAATCTCTTTCTTTTTCTCAGCTAACTTAAATTTGTGTGAGTATCAAAGTGCTGCTGGCAACAATTGCATTCAGCTCAAGCCCACATTCTGCTATCTGCTATGTTCATGGTGTGATTTCTGTGGGTCTTGGTTGGCCTTGGGGCTCTTCCCTCCCCAGTTGCTTCAAGAGTATCCTCTGGCAGTTATGTCTCTGCCCACTGTGCTGTGGTGAGCCTCCCAAAGTGGTGAAAGGAGGACGATGCCAGTCACACACCTACCACATGCACATGCCATGAAGATTTATGAAGTGATATTTGCAAAGTGTAAAACATTATTTATGCTAGGTGCTGTGATCTATCAGTAAAAAATGGGATATAAACATCAGGTGGTTAAATATTTAAAACTTAATCTTCGGAGCTGGGACATCTGTGGCCTTTTCAAGCTCTGCTGATGGCTTCCTACCCATCCCTGGATGAGACATTTCACAATTCCTGCCACTCCTCTTCCCTCATCTCTCATATAGCGCATCTATTTTGTGAACACTGTGCTGAGCAGTACTCTGATCAGGTGCTGGCTGAAGGGTATGCACACCAGAGTCCTCAGCAGGTCCTCAATACTTTGGGCAGATGTCAACCTAGTCTGAATCCAGAGATGAAGATCAGCTCTTCCACCAGCCACTTCCAGTTTTATTTCAACTTTAAGTTTTCCTTTTACTCTCTAATATTACATCTAGTGCGTAGCTCAAGATGCCATAACTGTTTTAGCAGTCACTACGTCGTAGCTCTAGGAAACCTGGCTGAAAGCAGTGATTGTTTGATGACGTGCGATAACCAAGACAGGGAAAATAGTTAAGGACAGACAGTTCAAGTATCTCTTCCACTCTTGAACTCTGATTTAGTGAATATAAAAACTATGCATTGCTGTAACTTTCATAATAACCCTTTCCACCTTTAAGGAGAAACCTTTTGTTGCTGTTGTTGTTTTTGATGCTGCAGACACACCTCCCAGTAGTTTCTCAAACAGAATGGTTGACTTGGATTCCCCCCAAACCAGAGAGCAGCCTCAACTATGAGAGATCACCGGCTGGCTCTCATTGTTTATAAGATGCCCAGCTGTAAATCTGGAGAACTGACCCATCTGTAGCAGACCCTCCTATTTTCCCATGTAAAATATCTTCATTCAGTCATTTACTAGTGCAAGTACTTCCCTTGCCCTGGAAGTACATTGCAGTCTGGTGTCCATGAACCTGACCATGTTCTAGTGGAATATTCAGCACAGTAATCTATTGTTAGTCACATCCAGGGCACTTTAATAGCAATATTACTTGACTGATCAAAGCGCAGAGCACACTTTGCCCCTGGATTCTTGGTACCAGCTTCTGCAATGTGCATATTCAACTGCAATGTGCATATTTTGAGATAGATTTTTTTCTGCAGTACTTAATGTTCGGAGAGAATTTAATCAAGAAACATGAGTAATTGGCATTAACATTCACTTCTGAGCAAGAGAACAGCTTTGATAGCATCTATACTCATTAGACATTTCACTCCAAACACTGTTCATTACAGCGAGCACCCTTTGTATTGGCTTATGCTCAGTAAATACAGCACAGATTCTGCTTGGCACAGAAGTATGTCTTGTACAAACACTGTAGTTACACAAAAGTAAAAAGTTTCCAATGTCAAAATGAAGCTGCAGGGTCTCTGAGAAAACTTCTAGGCAATCTTCAGCCCAACAGAAAAACCTGCAATGACAGGACACAAGATTTGTTTACCTTCTGCCTAATTGTAATGAGAAGGATTGATCGCATTCACATAACAAAATGAATTCATGGGAGATTTGGTGATAGCAGCTGCATCCTGAGAGGGAGAAGAAAAGTTTGTCAAGATGCATTTATGGAGTCTGGACCGCTTTACACACTACTGGAGCATGAATTACACCAGTAGCAAGATGAGAGTGAGGCAAACAGGTATTGGTTCTTTGCTCTTCTGCCTGCTTACAACAAAGTCCTGGAAAACAAATGGATACCAGTCTCTGAGGAGACAGTATCAGCATGTTTGCATCACACTCCCCGTCCTCCTACTGCCCGTATTTCAGAGCCTTACAGTCTCTGTTTACTTTTTTATTGCATCCTAACTACAGATGCATGAATAAGCACTTCCTCTGTTCTCTGTGGAAAAGAAGTACACGAAGTAATGCTGATTTTCAGTCAGATTATAAAATAACAGTAAGAATATTGTGTTACTGTGGTATCTAAAATGGCCCTAGGGCAGAAAATAGGAAATGTGTTCAGTGTCAGTTCACCCCTTCTCTCCATGATTAAATTTTCACCCAAATCAAGTAGTTCAAAGTCTCAATTTGTTTAATGAGTTGACTTGACACATAGATCATTTTCTCTTTTAGCAATTACCCTGAAAATGTGAAACAGCAGGAGCCCAGATTTTCATATCTATCAATACAAGCAGATTGCAGATCTTGTTCTATTATGTTATCACACTTAACGATTCCACAGTTTTAAAGCATTTCTCAGGTATTGTGCCTCCTATTAATTCAAGTAATGTTAACGATGCTCATGTTGAGTGAAGTACAAAAATGTCAATTGCTTTATGCCAGCATTTAAGGATAATGTGCTAATGCAAGAACTCTTGATTTCCAGTTGCCTGCTGTGACCATCTGACCTGAGTTTGACTCATTGCTGCACCCTGTAGGGTGATCGGCTGTAGCCAAATCTCTTCAAAGGGCTTCAGCTTCTTTACTTGATCCACGGCTGAGTATAGTGTAGCCAAGAGTCAGAAAATCTTAGGGACAACTGCTCATTTAGGGACTATGCTGCCCTAGGAGCACCTTTCTAATGTCTGTCATACGCCAATATCATTTGATAGTTGGGCTCTTCATCCTGCATATAGCAATGCAGCCCAAGAAATACTGCTTTGCTTGGTGTTGGCCAGTCTGCTCTTACTGACTGTAAATTTTGCTATGATCCAGAGCAGCAACTGAGAGCTCCAGACCAATAGTTTCCCCCCCCCACCTTTCCCCAGGCATAAAGTTTCACTCTTTTCTCTCTTATGTTCTTCAAATTTGTAGTCCAGGATAAAGTCTCGAGTGGAATCAAAACATCTTTCTCTTTTGTTGGGCTCACAGCTGATCTGAGAGGATGGTTCAGCACCATAAGTTCCAAAAACACTCTTTTATCCTTCCTGTAGGTGAAAGTGCTGCCTTATCTTGTCTGTGACTCTTATTCTCTCTCCTCAGTTCTATCCCATCCTGGCAGCTGCCACAAAGCTTTTGTGGAATAACTCCTACGCAGATTCTAGCAGAGCAGATCATCTTCGCATTGTCCAGCAGCAATTATGAAGGGGCAATAGCCCACAGGAGAGCCATTTACCAGATGTTGGTATCCACAGAACCCTTTCCCTCCATGCTGCAAATATCACTTTTCTTCTTAAAAAGTTATTAACATTATAGTACCTTTGCTACTATTTTACTACTGCTGTACTAGTACTGATAATGTTCCTATCACTATGATTGCTTCCTAATAACAGAAATGAGTCATGGGTTGCTCCAGCAATACAACTTGCATTTCCCATTGACTCTTTCCTGGTTATTCCTAATTACTTTTAAGCTTTGCTCTCTTCTTTCTTAGAAATCTAGCAGGACATTTTGCTGGAGTAATGACTCCTTTTCAAAAGCACACACCACCTCATGGCTTTAGGATATTGGAATGTGAATGTACGGTATGGCCAACGTGTTGTGATTTCCTACCAAACATAAACCAGAGTACATGGCTTCTGGAACTGCACCCAAATGCGGTACCCAAATACTGTATCTGTTAGGGCAGAATGGAGGGAAAAGACAAAGGCAAGAGTATGTGTGGGAAGGGCCAACACAAGGCCTGAAGAAGATAATTAGGGATCTGGATGTGATGAAAAGGGATGGGTACTCTCTCTAAGTAGGTATACAATCAGAACAGTAATGCACAATAAGTTTTAGTTGTGGTACGGTGAATTCTAAGGAGTGGAGGAAAATAAGGGACAGAGAGTTTACAGTAATCCAGTCAGCCAGAAAGGGGCCTTGGCTCAGCTTTTCATACCTCAGAAGCTCATTGGAAAAAAGGTGGGATGCTCATGAGAATAGGCTGTCTTGGGGATTCATGAGACTTCCTGGATGGAAATAGCATAAAATACCTTTGCACACTGTATTTTTGTTACTGCTAGCTTCACTCCTTTCTAGAAATGGAAGAAAAAGAAAAGAGATTATTTTTCTTCAGCAGCCCTCAATCATTGAAATATTGAGAAATCAGCCTATGAGTTTATTTTAATCAATGCTGGTCTGATAAAACTGGTCTCTTACAGACAATTATGCTGGAGGGGAAAACAAAGCCAGAAAAAAAAAACACCACTTATGATGATCACCAAGCAAAAAGTGGATTTTATTTCTGTTGCCCTCATATATTTTACACCTCCTAAATCAAAGTTCATAATCAGATCTAAATTTGGAGAGCTCATTTTACAGTAAGGAACTTAAATAAACAACCTGATTTGTCATTATTTAGAGCACTGACTTCCCAGGAAAGCAATGGAAATAGCAAGTACTGAATGCCTTCCAAACCAAAGTTTTAGTTAATTGTTAAATTATCCTGACAACAAAGTCTCTGACATGCCTCCTGGCAGGTACTGAAATTCTCAGCTTGGTTTACTAGTAGAGGAGCAGTGAGTCACTCTAGAATGTTTCACTTCTTTTGTTACTGGAATTGGGAAAAAAAAAAATGTCCCAAAAACATATTTTATTACTTATAGTAATAAATGTAAGAAAAAAAAATATTTCATTTACTCATAGAGTTCATTCTAAACAGAAAAGAATAGTGAAGGTGAAATAGTTGAAGCAAAGTACGATCCAACATGTCTTTCTAAGACTAAACCGTGGCTCACTGAAAGAGTCAGCATAGTGTTTTTATGTTGATTAGTTCCATTTTGGATAAAGAACCTAATCATGAAGAAAGAGATGGAGAAATATTGCATACTAGCATGATAACCTTGTGTGACAGCACAGTCATGATAAATACACTATACATCTAGAAGTTCATTCTGACACATAGTCTGGACTAAAGGGTTCTCTCGCAACGTAATGATCTATTGTATTGCCCAGCCAACTAGAGTAGCATTAAAATGAATTATATCAGACTCCTGGTTGGGAAATTGTCTAGTCCATTATTTTTTAAGTACAGATTTCTTAAAGGGCAGAAGGAACCTTGAAGAGAGAGAATGAATTGGAAACAAATTGTAACCGTGACATTTTGCCCTCTTTTCTCTTCTTCTCATTTTTTTGCAATTAGAGCATTATTTCCTCTTGCTTGTCGAGGACCATCAGCGTTTAAAAAAGTTTTTTAGTCTTTTGCATTTGTTCTGACCTGCAGAAATGGAAGAAAATAATTGTTTATCCTTCCACGCCAACACAGCTATCTTTGTGCTTACTTTTTCTTGCTATACATCCTTTTGTCATTTCTTATCGGTTTCATAAAGTGAACATAAGAGGTGGACCAATGTGTTGTTGTCGTTGAATCCTTAGCAATTTATCTGTCATGGTGTCAGAGACCAAGATACATTGTACTCTTCAATCAATCTGTTTGTTTACAAATTCCTGTGCATTTATAATAATCTTGTGCATTTCTAAATGTTCTTGACCAGCCAACTTAATCCTGCGTGAAAAGGTCTCTACATTGTTCAAACCATTCTCAGGAAACTAAGTAAGGAAATTTTGTTATGTGCTCCTAGTTGTGTAGCTGCCACAGCTTTTGTATTTCTGCAGTAACAAGAACACCATCACAAACACACAACTTGTGTTCCCTGGTAATAACGAATTATTTCATGATATCGAGTAGGATGATCACCAAAAAGATATACTGATATTGGCTTGTCCAATATAGACAGTACGATGCAATTTCAATCCATTGCGGAGTCTGTAACTCTGCAAACCTTGGTATTTCCCACACAGAACACCAGTATAGGTGTTAAGTGGTATTGTGTGAGTCTAGCAGTTCACCTCCATATTTGGTTGCAGTCTGCCTCCTCATTTTCCCCTTACTTGGATTTGGCAAATGAACTCATACAGGCACTATCATAAATCATAGAATCATCATAGAGTGGTTTGGGTTGGAAGGGTACCTTTAAGATCCTTTAAGTTCCAACCCCCCTGCTATGAATGTTGATATTTCTGGCCTTCAGAAGTGAGCAATTTAGTATGATACCCGGATGGACCAAGTAGCAGTTGTGGGTGAATCATTCTCAATCTTGAATTCACTAAACTCTCGAAGAGCTAACTGAGTTTAACGGTGGAGGAGACTCATCCATGTTTCATCTGCATTCTCACAAAAGTGGCTTTGGATGTGCTAACTAGGAAAGTGCTCATTAAGTGGTCACTAAACCAAAAAAAAAAAAAAAAAAATCAAAGCCAAAAAGGAGTTTTGATTTTGAATTTAAGTCCTAATTTTGAACTGTGATGCCCAAATATGCATAAATAAGATCATATGTGTTCTTACGATGTAGAAATAAGATTTCATACATTCATAGGTTGTTTTTTTTTTTTGTTTGTTTTGTTTTGTTTTTTAAATTGTGGTAGCTGCTAAAAACATTACTGCAAATACCTGAGAGCTAGTATTCCTGCTTGCACCATTTACTCTTTCTTGCATGGTTTTATGTAAACTTTTATGTGTGCAATCCCTGTGGAGTGATGATCAATTTATGTAATTTAATAATTAAAAATAATTACATATTTTGGAGTTTTCCAGCGTCAGGAGCAGCTACTGATAAATCTACATGCATAGTTTCTATTCATGACCTCCCAAGGCTCTCTTGGATCTGCTCAGTGATGTTAATCACTTAAACAGCAGGGACTTTCTGGGAACAGTCCAGCTTGCTCTGATATTAGGATCCATTTAGCAAATGGTGATAACTAATTTAATTAAGATCAGATGCTAGTGCCATTTGTGAAGATGATGCCGTATGGACATAAGCCGACAGTTCTTTGGCTCTGAAGATTATGTTTCTGATTTTTGGATTGCCGTGACATACATGCACTAACACACTGACAGCAGTGCACGATTAATGGCTGGGTTATTCAGTTCTTTGTCACTTAACCAAAGTATTTTATCTGCTTAGCTGTCAGATGTCATCAAGACAAGCGCTTTTTCCTCTCTTGGAAGGATTAATTCCCAAAAGATTGAAGGAAAATGATCAATGTCCTGAAATTCTTGTCACTTAAAGGTCATCTAGTCCAACTCCTCTGCACTGAACAGGGACACCTACAGCTAGATAAAGTTGCTCAGAGCCACATCCAGCCTGACCTTGAATGTCTCCAGGGATGGGGAATCCAAAACATCTCTGGGCAAACTGTTCAGTGGTTCAATACCATTATCATAAAAAGCTTTTTCCTTATATGCAGCCTAAATCTCCCCTGTTTTAGTCTGAAACTATTTCCCTTTTGCTCTATCACAACAGATCCTGCTAAAGTGCCTTTCTTTCTTATAATCCCACTTTAGATACTGAAATGCCACTATCAGATCTCTCCAGAGCTTTTTCTGAAGCCATGCTGGTTGTTCCATATCATTTCCCTCTCTTCCATATGCCTTAGCATTAGCTTCCAGGAGAATCTGCTCCATGATCTTTCCTGGCACATAAAAGTTTCCTAGCTACAAAAAGTTTCCATGGCTTTTAGAAAAAGTTAGACAGATTTATGATATCTGTTGTAGTATCTCCTCTCTGTCTAACAGTAGTGATGATAACAAAAGCCTGATATAGATAAGTGTCCTTATTTTTGTCAATCACTATAGAAGGCAGTTTGGATCATGGACAAGATTGAAAGTATGCATATGCTTGTACTTCTTTTTCCACCTCTCATGACTTTTGTGAAAGCAACAGCTGAAATGGTAGCTATTGAAATTACTGCCAATGACTCAAGTTTTTACTTGACTGCTCTGCCTGATGATTATATAGAGGAATAACAGAAATGCTGCTAACATCTCTTGATGGACTACTGATATTCCCGAATGGCAATGGGTGCTTCAGGGGGAATAGGATCAGGCTTAACAATGACCATACTATTTTGCTCACTTTTTTTTTCTTTCTTTTTTTTTTTTTCCTAATTAATTTCTCGGTGTCCTGGTGGTAGATGCTGTTTATCCATTTATATTCTGCTTGTAGACTTAGCACCTGGCGGTTGCACTTAGCACACAGCTAGGTGACGGTTTCTTGTTTGACAGATGAGGGCTCTTCAACATTTGCAGGTATTATTGTCAATGCTGGTCCTGATAGAAGGCCTTTTATAAACAACTGACAGCTTGCACATCTGGGCACATCTTTAGTTGCGATATTAGGTGTGTAGCAGGATTTATGGATTCATAGAATCTGACAGGGATGGCATTGTAAGCATTTCTGAGGGGGTCCTGTTATTTATGAATATCTAAGGAAAACACTTAGTTTTCATTTTCTGTTCTCTGCTTCACTGCTTACAGGTAACTCCAGAGTGAGAAAAGGGGAATAATTACAAATTTTGCCTTGTATCTGCATCAGAAAGTTTTAAAATATTCTTGTTGATATACTGAACATTTGAAATCTAATGAAGTCTTTTCTTCATTTGTAATGAAGGAAGAACTATCTTGATATGGTGCCAAAATAGACCCGAGTCCCTGAAAAAATATTTTTAATGAAGTTTTAATTCTTTCTTATTTTGTTAGCAGGTTGAGAGTGTTGCTACCATATAATTGAGTCGGTACCCCATTACTTCAGACTTGTAAATACCATACTCTGATTCTCCAAGTAGTTTTCCAGTATAGGTATGAGTTAGCTTCACAATCTCTACTTCCACAACAAGGTTTTTCCTAATTTTTCGTCATCGTGAAGCAAAAGAAATAGAACAAAGATACTTTTCACTTACTTTTCACCATTCCTAAAATAATCTCTGACATTTCTGTGAACACAGAAATATATATTCTCATAGAGGCACAAATGTTGAAGCAATCAGAGACAATACAGAATCATGTCAGATTACGAGTCTACAAAATACAGTCTTTCAAATCCCACATACCTTTTCTACAATTATTCACCTTTTCCACTCTGACTTACATTACTCTGAATACATGATGCAAAAGTAGCAATAGGCAAACAGCACTATAACTGTACAAATAATTGTACTGCTTAGTCCTGGAAGATGGGAGAAGAGATGCATAAAGCAAATTCCTAGTGCCTAAAGTAGGAAGAGTACAGAAGTAGATTTCCAGCTACGAGCCTAGGATGCTGCAGTCAAAAACACTGATGACATTTGATGCAGTAAATGAGACTGGAAGGTAAATTTAGAGTCAACATTTGCCCTGGGTCTTCTGACAGCTAGATGTAAACTGATGGCCATCAGGAACATCTGCCAGTGGAAGAGTACATCTTAGGACATGTTGAAATTCAATTATCATTGGATAAATTGAGTTGTAAGAAATTAGCATTTGTATGTGCAGTCCTTTGAAATGAGAGAGCAGAGACTCAAAAAAGAGGAAGGACTGAGAATCTGCAGGTGTGTCAACCCAGTGCTCAGTCTTTGAGAGCTGGAAACTATAGTTTTCCTTACAAAGTTGACGAGCTTAGTAGCTCAAAGCTAAACAGGATCACGTGAAAATAGATAGAACTGGCTAGACAAGAAAATTTCTGAGTGATGTGAGTACAAGCCATTGAAAAGAAATGCTACAAGATACCTGTTGCTTGACTGAGGTAGTGTTTGTGCATGTGTGCATGTAGGTGTTCCCAAAATACACAGTCTAATTGTGAGATCATTGCGGAAAACACTTCAGATGAAGGAGAGAGTTCTGTCCCCAGAGAGCCACAGTGATTTCCCCAGTGAGGACTAAATAGGAGATATTCAGAATGTATTGGAAATAATAAGATCAAGTATGTGGCGAACGCAGCAATGTCTGGATAAGACATTATGGACAGTGTTTTCAATTTGGAGAAGAAAAATTTTTGTTCCTGCTCCAAACCTGAGTTTCTGTTGATCTGAGATTTAAAATTACTGTGACCCTTCTCTTGCAGGTACTCAAAGTTTCCTGAACTTCCAACTATTCCAATCATGATTCTGGTTCCTAAAATACATATTTAATTTCTACTTTTTACAAGGCTTTCAAATATCTTTTTCAGAACTTTGTTAAATTGGAATTTATTATTAATGCAACATAAGGAAATTTTCAGAACTCCAATATTTTTCGGAGCACTTACTCAGAGGTAAGAGTCTGCAAAGCAAAGTACAGAACCATAGAATCTTTCCATTGGAAGGGACCCTTAAAGGTCATCTGGTCCAACTCCCCTGCAAAGAACAGTTATACCTACAGTACATCAGCTTGTTCAGAGCCCTATCCAGCTGGACCTTGAATGTCTCCAGAGATAGGGCATCCACCACCTCTCTGGGCAACCTGTTCCAGTTCCTCACCACCGTTATTGTAAAAAACTTCTTTCTTATATACAGTCTAAATCTCTCTGCATGATTGGTTTTGTGTATCTATCTGTACATGAGCCAGAAATTCAGAATCAAATTCCAATCCTATACATATATGTATTTACATATATTACATTTATATTTATACCATGTCAATACTTTTTCACTACCTGTTGTCTATTGTATTTAAAGACACGGTTTTGGGCTGAATGGAAAAGAATGTGACCTCTCTTTTGCTGTTTGCTCTTCATTCAAAGGAATACAACTGATTTCAGTACAAGTTGCCACTGACTAAAATTAGTGAATGTTAACAAGAACAGTCTTTACAAATAGAGGTATATAATAGCAGGCTAAAACTACCCAAACACATTTACTCTTCAAACTAGGATTTTAAGTCCTGAAATACTTATTTATGCAATTTTTATTTCCCTTTAACCCCTTGGCAATAGCTGGTAGGACTTCTGACATAAGCACTAATGAATTTTGCATTGAATTCTGACTCTTGGCATTTAGAGCTTAATAAAATCTTCTTTTCCTTTATCTGGAAGATTCCTTTTCTGCTAATTGGTGTCAACATCAATCAAGATCAGAGGTGCAACAACGCTAGTTTAAAGGCTTTTTGCTTTATACCCCAAGTAATATGAAGCTGTAGGCAGCTCACACATAAAAGTGGCAATAAACATCTTTTCATTCAAAAATGAACAAAAATCTTGGAAACTTTGAAAAATAGCATTGTTGCAACAAATTGGAAGCCACTTCCAGAGCTCTGTTTGTTACATGATTGGTACTTCAAGGCTATGGAGCTGCCGAGTGGCACTTTGTTTCTATTCAAGATGACTGTCTCTTGTTTTGTGCAAGGCTGGAAACCCTGAGTCCCATTGAATTAAGAGCAAGAGCCAGGCAACCAGAAGCTCCAAGTGAGCCAAGCAAAGGCTGTTTCTTGCTGCCCTAAATATCTTACCATTTGATGTGGTAGTGGATCCTGACCCACCTAGCTTCTCCCCATTCCTGCATGAATTCAGAAAAAGTAACATCAACTGCTTCTGCTGTTTTGTTGTGGTCTTTCAGAATACCAGGGGGTATTCCAGGGGGACCTTCTAGCAGCCTTTCAGTACCTGAAGGGGGCCTACAGGAAAGGACTTTTTATAAGGGCATGTAGCAACAAGACAAGGGGAAATGGCTTTAAACTGAAAGAAGGTTAGAGTAGATATTAGGAAGATTTTTTTTTACTATGGGGGTAGTGAGACACTGGAACAGGTTGCCCAGTGAGGTTGTGGATGCCCGCTCCCTGGAGGTGTTCAAGGTTAGGCTGGATGGGGCTTTGATCAACCTGGTCTAGTGGGAGGTGTCCCTGCCTATAGCAGGGGAGTTGGAAATATATGATCTTAAATATATATATTTAAGTGTTTATATATGTATGTAGTATATATATATATATATATATAGTGTATAGTATAGAATACTCTATATACAGTGTTCTCAATTTGGAGAAGAAAAATATTTGTTCCTGCTCCAAACCTGAGTTTCTGTAAGATCTGAGATTTAAAATTACTGTGACCCTTCTCTTGCAGGTACTCAATGTTTTCTAAACTCCCATCTATCCCAATCTATCTATCTATCTATCTATCTATCTATCTATCTATCTATCTATCTATCTTTTTCTTTTTTTTTTTTTCTAGATGAGCTGTGAATGGATGCTTTCAAAGTTAAAAACTTGACACCACAGGGCTGACCATTAATCACACATCCTACCTAAGCTCTGATTATCATCATCCCCCATCTCCAGTAAAATTAATACAGAAATCTAATCATTACAGTGACTAGAGCCCCTATAGTTGCACAAACACTGGACAAACACCAAGACTGGGGGAGTGGACTGGGAAAGGTAATTTGTAAGGAATGGCTTATAGTAATTAGCAAAATTTGCTACTGCCCAGGGGCTATTTGGAAATGATTGATAGCTTCAGACCATGTGTCTGTGCCCACATCAACGTCATCCTCAGCAGACTCACTGCACAGTCGTCTCAGCAAAGCAGCCAAGGGTAAAGAAATGATGGTCTTCACCTGAAGAGAGCACTCTTGGTCATCGAAGCTGAATGGAGACACACGGGATCATAGAATATCCTGAGTTGGAAGGGACCAAAAATATCATGGAGTCCAGCTCCTGGCTTCACACAGAATTCAAACCATATTTCTGACAGTGCTGTCCAAAAGCTTGTTGAACTCTACATGTGTCTGCTGACTCTTCTCACAGATGGAAAGGATACCGTCCATTACATTGAGCTTACTGTCCTTTCATTGACAGAGGTACCTTCTTAATTTGAAAGGCTTCCTAACCACCATGAGTGCAACTGGGACTCTGTTCCAAATACCATGGCAAGATCAAGCTGGAATATTTGATGAAGATCTTAATGCTTCAGTCGCACCAGCAGCCAGTTAAGGTTAACCCAACATACAATCACGCCAAGTAGATCACTTTTATCAAGCTGATGAAGACTTAGTCTGTATCTCCTAGGCTGGAATTTTGGGAAACGTTTCAGAACTGCATGATGTGTAGCGACACACAGCGAATCCCTAGCACCCGATCTTGCAGAGGTATCAAGGCTGCCACCTGCCCAGAGTTTTGAAGAGAGTTCTTAGCAATTTGTTACATATTTCTAGTGACAATCTTAAAACCAAATGGAAATCTCACAATGGAAATGATAAAATAGGCTTTCTTATCTATGATGAGATGCTCTGTTGAACCTTTTTTTCCCAGTGCCTCCATTGTTGTCAGTGACTTAATTCACTTCTCTGTTCCTGAGGTCATTGGTGGGAGGCACAGAAGTGACAAATGATGCTGAAAGTAACCTACCCTGTGAGTAAATGGAGGATTCTATCCTCCTAGGCTGCCAACCTTGTAACGTTCACTGGAAAAATCTTTTTTGGTGCTACTTCATTATATGGTGCAATGCAAGGGCACCCCTGGTCAGTAGACCAATGGCAAATCTTTTGGTGTCCTGCAGACTATTGTGCATTTTGAGTAATAGCTGCCTGGGGAGCAAGTTAATGCCAGGAAGGGGCATTGTCTGCTCTAACTCACATGAATAGCTATGAACAGAAAGGCTGAACGTTGCGATGACAACACATCAATAAGCAAAGCCACTTTCTCCACCTTTTGACATGAATTACCTGTCTTGGATACTGCACTATAATCAGCACTTGCATTGCCAGGAGGAAAATAAAGGCCAGTTTGACCTTCTTGAGCAACAGGATCTGTTTTCTTGAGCAGATGAGAGAGTCATTAGTCAGGAAAGCTACTTAGGCTCACTGTACAATGCACTGCTTCAGTGGAGCCACACCTGTGCATTTGATTTATGTCTTCAAGCACTGGAACAGGCTCCCCAGGGAGGTGGTAGAGTCACCATCCCTGGATGTGTTTAAAAACCGTTTAGATGTGGTGCTCAGAAACATGATTTAGCGGAGGGTTGTTACTTAGTGTAGTATAGTTAGGTCGTGGTTGAATTTGATAATCTTTAAGGTCTTTTCCAACCTGATTGATTCTATGATTCTATGATTCAGCATAGGGTGAGATCTGTAAGGCCTGTTAGTGTAAATCATAGAATCATAGAATCTTTAAGATTGGAAAAGACCACCAAGATCACCGAGTACAATCATCAACTCATCTCCACCATGCCCACTAAACTACACCCCTCAGTGCCTCATCTACACATTTCTTGAACAACCACAGGGACAGTGACTCCACCACCTCCTTGGGCAGCCTGTTCCAGTGCTTCACCACTCTTTTTGAGAAGAAATTCTTCCTAATATCCAGCCCAAACCTTCCTTGGCGCAATTTAAAGCCATTACACTTTGTGCTATCGCTGTTGCCTGGGAGAAGAGACTGAGCCTCACATCTCCACAGTCTCCTTTCAGGAAGATGTACAGAGCGATAAGGTCTCCCCTGAGCCTCCTCTTTTCCTAACTGACCAATCCCAATTCCTTCAGCCACTTTTCATAATACTTGTACTTCAGACTGTTCACAGCTTCGCTGCCTTCTCTGGGTATGCATCAGGGCCTCAAAATTTTCTTATAGTGAGGGCCCCAAAACTGAACACAGTACTTGGGGTTGTGGCCTCACCAGTGCCAAGTAGAGTGGGACGATCACCTCCCTGCTTCTGCTGGCAGCACAGTTTCTGATACATGCCAGGATGCCACTGGCCTTCTTGGCCACCTGGGCACACTCAATCTGCATGACTGTGTGCAATGGCAACACACAACCTCACTGCAGATTGAGACGTTTGGGGTGAGTCAGAGGATTACCAGGAGAGCAGCACCATCACCGGAGCTGCCAGCAACCCTCCTGGGCAACCTGGCTGGTTAGTACAGGGGCTGCTGCAAAGAAGTAATTCTGACAGCAGTGGGACTGCTGCATTACAGCAGCACTTGTATTGCCAGGCAAGACAAAACAGACTGTTTTGTTTCCCTTTCACCTTCTAGGCAGATCAGTGCAGTCCTTAGTGCTGGCCTTAGCTATTTCCCTCTTCATTTCACACATATTTCAAACAAACAGGGATGACAAAAGTATTCAATTTATCGCAACACACAATGCTGGTAATTTTGCAGGATCTGAGGCCAGCTGAGCAATATGCTGCTGGCATTAAATTGCTCATTCCCCTTTGCTATTAAGTAAAAGAATAAATCAATGGGTAATTCCTTTCTCTCACTTTAGCCCGTCTCTCTCTCCCCCTTTTTTAAAGCCAGACATCAGTCCTTTTTATTTAGTCACGACAATGCAGCTAGAGAAGAAAATCTTAGTACTATACCAGTGTGTTTAGTTTCTTTTGTAGTGCTAATGAGGTGCTGAAGGTATGCTTAGTGTCTCTCTGAGGAAGGCAGGTGCTACCCAGGAAGCTCACATAATGTTACAGTCAAATTTATTTGTTTATTTAAACTGGCTTTTGTTTGCAGTGGACACGTAACCTCTCCTCTAAAAAACAAAGCAACCAGGGAATTGCTGCATGTTGTGGTTTGCTGTTGTCCAATAATCACGTAGTTACCTGCCGCTGTATCTTGTCTGATATCTCGTAACAGCACGGCACTGCTGTTTGAGGAGCAGGGAGAGATGTAAAATCATTTCAGCCCTCTGTAGTTCTTGTCAGAGGTTCTTGTATGGCAGGGCATTATAACAAAATGGGGAAGTCTTGCTTTTAATACAAGAAAAATATGAATAAGGTACTCCTGTTACTGTTCATTGTGCTCTTGTGCAAATGCAGCTTAGTTTGTGTTTGCAGTTAGTTCAGAGGGACTGGTGTATTCTTTCACTTAGACATAGATGGTAGCAGAAAAGGCCAGTATGAATGACAGTGCACCTTCAAATAAGGGAAATGGTAGACAGGAATAGGGATGGAATAAAAGTAAAAAGCCATACCACGTATGCCTGAAGTCTGCTATGCGTTAATAAATGTTATATTTTGCATAAACATGTATATGTATATCAATTTATATGTTTTTACTGTATCAGAACCACACTGCTTGAGTGTATTTAGCAGCACCTGTAATATGGGATCTCTAAGTTTTGTTTTCTTCCTCCCCATCCACCTTACAAGGTAGTGAGCCTGTGTAATAGGGAAAAGTCATGCACAGGACCAAAGGTAAGGGCAGCTGACACTTTATCTCAGCGATCCATCTGGGAGCAGAAATAGGATTTCCTACCAGCACAGAAAAGCATTCTAATACTAAGAAATAGCTCTCAGAGAATTAAATTATAAATGTATATGCTGCCCTGAGGATATGTCGGTTTTGCATCATAGAATGTCCATTACCATTCATGCTTGTGTTGCTGGGCAGGGGAGTCCAGTTAAGTTGCTCTATGGTAGATGAACTGTTAGTATTCAAGGTAATACCCTTCAAAAGAAGTAGGCATGGGGGCACTAAACCAATTTATTGTAATGCAGTGAAATAAGAACTGCAGTAAAAATAGGGGAAAAAAAAAAAAAAAAAAAAAAAAAAAAAAAAAAAAGCTGTTGCAATGAACAATCACGTTTTGAACTATTTTTTCCTGGTAGTGGAAATTTAATAAAAAAAGTGGAAGTCATCAGAAAATAATAAAACATTTTCTGACTAGGGAAGAAGGTTTTTGGCTAGTTCAGAAAATCTGGCTATCGTTCTCATCTCTGCTTCAGACCAGTCATGTCACAGAGGCCACCCTTTCTCAGCAGGTTGATTTCCTTCCCTCAGACGTCATTCTGCCTGTGATGGGGACCCTAGGGCAATTTAGGCCTTTGATCTCACTCAGTGTGGCAGTGCCTACGGTATTCCGAATCTGTTATTCTGAAAGATGGACAATCAACAATAAATCTGAGAGGATACGTGCCCACAGACCTGCCTTGGGTGGCACATTGCATCATGGCCAGTTGTCCTTGATACACAGCAGAAGGATCTGACTGATTATCACTGCTGATCACTTATTCCAAAGCATTGCCTGTAAGAATGTTTTCTGTCGCATCATTGTTCTACGTGGTCTTTTACAGATATTAACTTTACAGAACCAACCTCCAATATTTCACTTGTTTTGAATTTCTTTGACATAAATCTCAAGAAGGTCCCCTCGCTTCCCATCTTCAGTATTTTTACCTAATTTCTCTATTAGTCTGAATGAATAACAAGAAGCCACTCAATTTTATACTGGTTTAATATTTGTTATTCTGTGCTTTATGACTTAGAATAGGTTTTGCCAGGCAAGGAAGCCACCAGAAAAAGAGACTTACTCAGTTCAGTATGACAGCAGGATAGGCAGGTGTCATCTCATGATGACATTTAAAGGTGGACGAGCCCCATGAGTGAGGGAATTCAGTCTGCAGTAATCAGTGTCAACTCCGATGTAGATCATTTTTGTCATCTTTATTTATTCCCTTGAGAGATCTCCTTATAATAATAGGAAGACTGTAATTTAAAGGGCCAGGGGAGTTGGAGAATGGCTGAATTACTCACTATTTATAGGAGGCACCGTTCTCCAACCAGCCCCAAGTGTGGCTGATGTACAGCATCCTCCCTCTTTCCTCCTTGGTGCCCTGAAATACCAAAGAAATCATTTGGCTCCTCAGTTAATCTGCAGGGATGGAAAATATCATCTTCCCCTTTTATTTAAGGGAGGTATGTCACACTTGAGACTTTGACAAACTCTTATTGGTCATCTTTCAGAGCTTTGATTTTAATAGGAAACAGCGAGCAGCACTTTGCAGCCAGCCTAAGCCGAAAGATGCTAGTTTATTGTAGCACAGATCCGTAAAACACTGAAATAAAGACTTGTGCAGCTGATTTGCTATGACTGCTGCTAATTAAATGCACATGTATATACAGGGCTTTGTTTTAGCCACCGAACATTTGATCTGCCTTGACTTCAGTCTCTGCCTTTTATATACCTGAAGTCAAGACTACCTGTGCAGATCAGCATCTCTAAATCTATGCTTCATCCAGCCTGGCCCAACATGACCCTGGGGCCAGCAGCTGCTGCTGGGGCAGGGAGGCATGTGTAGGGAAATATACTGGTCATGGCGTATCAAACACAGTTGCCACAGCAGCAGATCTTTTTCTCCCTTTCCTTCCTCCAGGAATCTTGACTGTGTTTAAATATTAAACCTGGAAACATCTCAATGTATCCCCTGAGGACTCTTTCTATTGAAAACATCTGAAATCCAATAAAATTAGCCAGTCCTTTTGATGTTTGTAAAGTGGCTGCTCACTGAGGCAGCAGGTTTGGGATACAATATCAGACTCCCACAAAAACATCTACATAGCATTTCCAATAGTGCTGATAGCTGTAATCTCCCTGCCACATGTCACATTCTGCTCTCTAACACTACCCTCTATTTAAAAAAAAAGGGACATTGAAGAGGGTTTTATTCTTACTTCTATGAAGCATTGATTTACTTTGTCTTACAGAAATCCCTTAATCAAAAAGTACTTTGAGCATACAGAAATCTATTCAGCAAAGGATCTCACTTCCTAGGAAAAAGTTGATAGTTCTCACTAAATCAGGGCTTGTTTCAACTTTGCCAAGGATGGAAACTTTTTTTTTTTTTTTTTTGTCAACAGGTAGAAAACTCACAAATTTTAGCACTTAGGTTTTTGTTTAGCTATGATGCTTCACTCCCATCATCTCCCTAAGAAACAAATGGGGAAGGACAACAAAATCTCCAGGTATTTTTCATGGCTGCAGACCCAAGCATGGCTGGGAAGAATCACAGTGGCAGAACTCTTTAGGATTAAGTAAACATGCAAAATAAATCTGTGTGATTTGCTTAATGAAATGCACTGATTCCATACTCTGAGTCAGGTCTGGGAAAATAGCAGGACAAACCTTCATGTCCCACAGAAATACTTATACCTCTTTTTAATTTTCACATCAGGCTCAAGTGCTATTCGTGGAGATTAGAAGGAACAGACTCTTTCAGCAGCAGCCACATTGACCATTGGCCTAAGTCAGTTTTCCATTGAGTAGCAGGCACTTTTCCAATTTTCTAGTATATACTATTGCCTCGGCAAAGAGTAAATGGGACATGGTGCCAGGACACTTGTATCTAGAGCACACTTTGACTCCTTGCTGTATTTGCAGAAATTCCAGGTACACATCATTAATCACAAAGCCTGTCCTATTCCTGAATTATTTAATACAGTATTGGAGGAGTTCTGAATTATTTAAAGCAATATGTGAAAGGTTCTCTACAATATACATGCAGAGATTATTAAGAGCCTTGCTAAACAGATTAAAGTTGCTGGAACCCAATATCAGTTCCTTGTGTTCCGTAGCCTTAATTCAAATAGAGAAAGAAACTGCATGCTCCAGTCCAATAGCCTCCTAAAATTTCCCCCAGAATTTACTGCAGCTGTTATAAATAAGTGAATTGACTTTAATCTATCTCATCGGTTGCTCAAAACATGACAGGCAAAAAGAAAAGGACAAACTAGTTGTAATTTGATGGTAGAGGAGAATGGAAAAGCCGAAATAATTTACCTGATCCTCATGTACATGTGAAACAGACACATGCTCTGCCGTGGGCACTGTGCTCTCCAGCTGCAATGTTCAGTCCCACAAGCATTCCCCACACAGCCACTATTTCTGCTGTGCATACAGATGTTCTGAGATACTTTCTGAAAAGTCTTCTTTTTGTTCTCTTGCAGTGTACAGTTCTTTTCAAATCATGATATTATGGACATAATGGATGACAGACACTCATCAGCACCCTCTCCCTATAATTAAGTCTGAGAATAGACAGCTCATGAATCCTTATAATAATTTAAGTAGGAGAGGGAGCCCAGAATTTCTTGGCTCAGATTGCAAGATAGCTGAGTGATAGGATCTAGCCATATCCCTTATCTAGCCATATATACTGCAAAGTATTTTCAGCAGCAGATTTCCCCCTTGGATGTACTGTAGTGCTCATGCTACATGAGTGATTTCCCACCCAGAAAGAGCAGCTGGATCACCAGAAGATCAGTGCAGATGGTGCTCCAGGAACCAAATAACAGTGTTTGGCGGCAAAATGAGACTTGAGTGTAGCTTCATGAATAATTAAACTGACCCCTAAACAGCAGTTTATATCCAGACTTAGCAGCTGTGACCTTATTTTGGCTATGCTTTCCCATCATAGAATCGTTAAGGTTGAAAAAGACCACTAAGATCATCAGATCCAACCATCAACTAAACCTCATCCCACAGTGCCAAAAAATGGTCCTGTTCCACTGACCAAAAAGATGGACTGGGGAGATTCCTATTACTTTGGAGAAGGAAAAAATGACAGCTGAGAAATTCTCAGCATCAAGAGAATTAGCTCTGGCCTGCTTCCTCCTCCTCTTCCTCCTTTTCTGTTACAGGCACTTGCTAGGAGAGATGGAAAATAGCTCTTTAAAGGACACTGAGGACAGTTGCATATAGAATTAAGACCATATAGAAGTGAATGTTCAGTTGACCATTAGCAGAGTTGCTGTCTCAGGTTTGGTTATGCATTCAGACACTTTAGCAGGTGCACTCAGGTTAGTTCTTTTGAAAATTTTTCTTCCTACCAAGAAGATGGACTGGAATTTCCTGCTGAATCTTCTCCCTCAGCTCAACAGAGAAATGAGATTCTCTTCCAGTCTTAGGATTGCAGGAGCTGCAGATCTGTGTGCAGAGGTACCACCTACTACTCCTTTAACCTGGTCCAATAGGGATATGTAGATTAAAGATTCATTTTCAATACAAATATTCTCCTCCCTCTGTTTCTACATAATTAATGTTTGTTTGTTTGTTTGTTTGTTTGTTTTAAAAAAAGGCCTGGTCAGTTTTTTGTTTTTTGTTTTTTTTTTTTTTCCCTGAAAATTACACAGCAGTTTCCAGTTGTTAACTCTGTTAACTCTAAAATATTACAACTAAATGGAGAAGAAAGGCAGAAGAGGGATTACCAACATGTATTTTTTAGCCAAGTAATCACCTTTCCACTCATATCAAGAAGGCCATGAACTTGTTATATGGCCAACTGTAATGCAACAGGATTGTATATGATGGTGGATCATCTTAGTTTATCCATTCTGTTTTCCCTGTGAGCTTACAAGGACTTAAAATCTATTTGCTTTTCACTTTGTTTAGCCTTGATTTAAAGATATGACAGCAAATAAGTGGATGCCTATTCTTCATTGTCTCTCTGTATGGAGTAAAGCACGTCGTACATCATTGCTGGTGGTTCTGCCCTAGTAGGTATATGGGGTATGAGTCTGTGTGTGTGCAAGGGACAAAGGCAAAGACACAAGTCTGTACACTGGAATTTTGTTCACTTTTGTCCAGCTGAGTGGCAATTAGAGAAATGAGGGTCAGATTGTCCCACTGCACCTCCACCTCAAGTATTCATAGTATCGTGTATCAGGAGCCCAGCTTCAACAGAAACTTAAATTTCTACAAGAAGAAAAGCTATAGAATTATTTTGGGATATATTCCGAGTTATTAGACCATTAGTAACTAGCACATAATCACTTTTATAGGGCTTTAATTGGATGCCACTAGATTTAGCCCAAATCTAACAACTGATTGATTCTTAAAAAATCGTGTTCACAACAAGTGTTTTAGTCTTAACAGCAGTGATCTACAACAAAATATTTCAGTTGGAAGGGTAATAAGATAATTGAGGATGGAGGGTAGCTCTATTCAGTTCTTTCTGCTTTCTCTGGTTTGGAGCATGTTCACTTTTGAACTGTTCTTTTAAAAAGCTATATAGAATAACATGTTCTCTTTCCCTATTCCTCTTCCCTAAGCTTTACTGGCATTGGCTCAGGCAGACTTTGCCCTGCACACTTTCCAACCACTCATTCAGTGCCACATTCTTGCTACTTCATGCACATCTAAAATAATAACATAAAAGTCAACCAAGCAGTGCTTTATCTGTACTGAAGCCAATGCAATCACACCAGAGGTACATCTTGCCTTTATTTCTTTACATAGTCAGTTTTTCCTGGAACCTTTATACGATTTTAATACAATTTTAAAATCTGACAAGAAGTTTAATGGTCATCAAGTTATGCCTTGACTGTTGAAAAAGGACTTTATGAATATATTATTTTTGTTTCATGGACATCCATTCTCATCGCTTTATTCCTTTGAAATCAGTTTTGCTTTTGTAGAACTTAAGAGCTGTGTCCTTAATCTCAGCATCCGTATAAAGATAATCAGTCTCTTACGTTAATCCAGTGACCACAATATCCACCAGAAAATTGTTTTAAGGGCAATGTAAATTTTCAAAGGCAAACATGATGCAAAATATTTGTAAGTCATATTTTTCTCAAGTTCTGAATAATTTTAATTGTCTGGCTTTTCAGAAATAAATCTTTTGTTTTGTTATGCAACATTATTTTCCTGCAGAGTACTCTTTGAGATGCACAAAAACACTAATACAGAGATACCAATCTTCTTGTACCATTATCATGGTATTTTGAAACTTCTTTGAATTATCTGCAGTGCTGTGAGGTTTAGAAGGCTCTCAGTTTGTACAACAGAGTCTTTCATTTAATTTAGACACAGCTACCACTTATTATGGAATGCATGCAAGATGGCACCACCACAAAGAAAGAAATACTTGCCTAGTTCTTGCTACCACTGCAAACTGTACATTATGCTGCAGCTTGGGGTGTGTTCTTTTGCAGCACTGCTTTCTCTGCTAAGTGAAATATTTAGGGTAACATTCTGACACCTTATTCACATTCTGCAGTAATTTCTAGCACTGGAATCAGTAAGAGTGCTCAAAGGATGAGGAGTTACATAATGTATGTTAGAGGTAGGTAGTATCTGATCCCCCAGACTTTATCTGTATTTTCTTCTCCTTTCAAGTCTGCTCATCAAAGAGTTTATTAGAACACGTCTAAACAAGCACTCCTCTTCTGCCCATATACAAATGCTGCTGTGGGGAGAGCAGGATGCCAAACAAAACTGTAATCCCTCTGAAGTATAAGACAGAGAAATTAGAAAGGGAAGCAATCACAAAAGAGCCACTAATTTAGTTATCAACAATCTGCAAAATCCATATGAAGCAATTATTGTGTTGAAAAGGAGAGAAGGAAATTGCACTACAGTCATCTGTAGAGTGTCATTCAAAAGTAAAAAAAAAAATACTGTTAGAGGTGAGAAGTCTGGCAAAGTTATGGTTACCTGCAAATTTTATGTGATTCTTTATTAATAATAATAAAAAACCATCTTAGAATAAATATTCTAATAGGCACATTTACCTAAGATGAGAAGCTGCTATTACAGTATTGTCCAAAGCAAATGTACTGAAAAGGAAGACTGCATATTGAACCTGTATGTACTGGCACTGCTGGTGTCCCTGAAGGACCCTTCTTTGACTTCTACAGCTTCTTTCTCTGCTTTCATGCCTAAACTATTTCTTCCAACAAATCACAGTACTTCCTTTGGAAGATTTCATATCCTGAGTTCAGTCAACCTCACAGACCCCACGTCCTGGGAGACTCAGAAATCCATAGCAGAGCTCCCACGTGCTATCCTCAGTCTATGTGTTCACAAACAATTGTAGAGATATTTTACCATTTTGACTTCTTTGCAGGTGAGCCGGAATGCTGAAGAAAGTTCTTCAGAGACCCAAGCAGGCATGATATGAACTAGGATAGTACGGGGAATGATGCAATTACCTTTACTTGGGGATCATAGAATCATAGAATTTAGAATGGCTTGGACTGAAAGGGACCTCAAGGACCATCAAGTTCCATCCCCCTTCCACAGGCAGGGTTGTCAATTACTACATCAGGTACTAGATCAGATTGCCCAGGGCCCCATCCAGCCTGCCCTTAAACACATCCAGATGTGTTTACAATACTCAGAGTCATATAAAAAGTAACTATCTCTCCTAGCCTTGATCAGGATAGACTTAATCTCAAGAGGGGACTGGAGGAACTCTGATCCCTTCTACCCACTGACTTCTGTGTTAAACTCATAGTTCCCATTATTTGCCAGCTCTACTCAGTGGTCTTAATGCATGAATTTAGAAGTTTGTTTTGAGCTAGTAGGGCCTTTGTATATAGCTATGGTTAATGGCTGCATCTGCTAAGCTTGCTTACAATATGAATGAATAATTGTAAGCAATGAGGATGATGGCAAAGCCAAGAGAACTGATTAAGTTGGAAGGTTTTTGTGTTTAGGCATTAATTCTAGAAAGCTGGGGATTTGCATCCATTTACCGTCACTGACTTACATAAATAAAGCTTGGTTTCCATGTGGCAGGATCCTGGGGGTTGAATTAAGATCAATGACTAATCATTTTAATGAGCCTGTCTCCAAATCACATTGGAAAATTGAGTTTTGGTGCCTCTATTTCCCCTAAAGAAGGCATAGAAGGTAAAAATTCCCTTCTCCAATTCTGTTTTTGATGCTGCCTTAAGCATGTTGGGTAGCACTGTGTTTGCTCAGCATCTACAACAGCAGTGGCTTGCGCTCAGATGAAGTATTTAAATGAAGTTGTAATGAGTGTCATGACAACAGATTTGTTTTTCAGCTTCTCGATTATGTACTACTATAAATTTAATACAAGCAAACTTCATTATGATAGTGGGGCTTCTGATTTGTGTCGTAGGTCTGAATCCAGAAACACAGAATTGTGATAAGAAGTTAATAATAAAGATAATAAAGGACGGGTTAATTGAACTCTAGAATTGTTTTGACTAAGGCTCACTCGAGTCCTGCACTAAGGTGTTTATTTTACCTGGATTAAATCATCTGTCCTTTGCTGGAAAACTTACTGTATTATGTCATTCAGCATCAAAGCACAGCAGTGTTTTTCATGATCTATATAATGATCAGTGTTTTTGCCAGTTTATCTTGTCTTTCACATAGCAATGATGTGCATTACCAAGGAGCCAGATGTTTATACCCCCAAGAAGGTGAAATGTAGTAGAAAAGGATGTTGTTTTGATGATTCTCTTACAGCATATTCCTAACTGTGCTCATCCAAGCATCTGTGATGACAGTAGTAAATAATGCTTAGTGCACAATACACACTCAAAATGAAATTTTAGTAGTAGTAAGCTTGGAGATCTCTGAAGAAGTGAGTATGTACTGAAGGGAGCAAGTTAACCACTGACTGTGATAAAACCAGGGCAAGCCAGGAAGTGTTCTCAGAGGAGTGACTTTTACCTAGAAAAATCATAAAAAATGCTTCACTGAGTAGGTAAAAGCAGACAAACAAATGGACTCCAGGAAAACTACTGTTGAGGGAAAAGAAATTCTTTAATTTTGCTCTACAGATGAAGCTTTACCTTTGGTTTGGGTAAATATTTACATTTGAGAGAGAACTCAATAGAAATTAACAGATGTATTTTACTTACCTAAGATAAATAATTTACTTGCAATCAAATCTGATAGTACAGTGTTGTCAAGATATAACAGAATGGTGGAAGACTTCGTATTATCCTTTTCCTGATACTTCAGAACAGACTGAGATTTCAGAATGAATATGCCCCTGTCTGAAGGCATACTTGTAAGACGAGATGTAAAGTTGTTGTTTTGAGAATACACATATAGTATTTGAGTCTGTTCTTATGTGCCACCTGAAAGGCACAAAATAAAAAACATGCCATTAATATTTTGGTTGTAGAATTGTGTTAGAAATCTGCCAAAAGTGGGTAAGGACCACTCATGTGTGTTCCCTAACTCCCTCCCTCAGTTTGCTGGATGTCAAGTCCTTACTGGCCCCACTGTGCAATGTCAAATGCCAAAACTCTCACAGAGAAAAGGCAGTGGAACCAGTGGAAATAAACACAACACATTAACTATTCACTTTGGAACATAAGGGATGAGGAGATAAATATTCAAAGTCATCCCAATAATAGCAATGCATAATATATCTGATGATTCCCAGATTATTTTTAGAAAGTGTTGCATTGCTGCAGTGTTCAACTGAAATATCACCCAGTGAGACTCCAGCATAATTAAGCAATGATTAATCAATACTTAACTAAAGAAATTAAGCTCAGGAGAAACAATTAATTGAAGTTAAGTGAACTTTGACAGCTCATATTAAACTAAGGCTCTAATTAACAAAAGCATTGTGCATCCTTTAAATGGAGAGATGTGCAGGCTTCAGGTGCTAGAGATGGGGTGAGTCTTATGCTGCAGATTTCCAGATGATGAAGAGGTGCTGACAGAGAGCTTCATTTCAGACTTTTTTAACAGAGAAACTGATTCTTCTTCTCGATGTCCAAGATGCTATTTGGCACTACAGGTGGCTATTGCGATAAAAAAATACATCACCTTTTGGTACCATTCAGTACAGTCTATTGTGTGGAAGATCATTACTACCTGTGTGAGACTTACCCCATCTTTTCCCCTTTTTCTGACCTGGTTATACCTTCTGGTCAAGGTCAGGGACCCAGTGAGGCACCTGTGGCACTGAGCAGCACCTGCCTTGAGCAAAAAGTGTTCCAGTTGGCAGAAACTACATACGCAGGAATAACCAAAAGAAAGTGTATTGTGAGTCCATGCCTGGGTGCTGGCCTCTGTGGGCAGAAGTCAGGGTTGCCCCTTGTAGGACATAGCTGGTTCCAATGGCCCTGCTGCAGGGCACAGCTGAGCCCAGCACCAACCCGGCAGCATCTCAGGGAGAACAGATTTCAGCACAGGCACAGCAGGCACAGGCTGAGGAGGCTTCAAGCAAGGGAAAAGCAGCAGAGGGACCCCAGGCCCAAAGAGGAGGAGGGTAGGAGGAGCTCCAGGCCCACAGCAGGGAACCCCCTTCAGCCCCACGGAGCCCACCTGGAGCAGATCCCCACCTGCAGCCCAAGAGTTGGGATAACTGGTATGATCTCTGTGAAAAGCTTGATTTAAGACCTGAGCACTAGACCTGGTTGGGAGTAATGCAGGAAACATCAAAGATCTAAGCTGCCACTTGGTTTCTTGGCTCTCAACTACTTTGGGATCTGGAACAGCATTGGTACTGTTCAGCAGCCAAAGCATGCCTACATAGGGCAGACTGATGATCATCTTTGGGCTCTGGACCCACCTGTGTCAGTCCAAACAGTAGGTGTTTTGCTAACTCATTTCACTGCCAGCGAAGATTTTCAGGGAATGGTCACACTAGCAATTTATCAGGAAGAAGAGATGCATGGAAGATGGCATCTCTCTACTTGTGGTTGAGTTGCAGGCAGTTGTCTCTTCCACCTGCTAGACCCCAAGAAGAGATGTGTCCTTGAGGGGCAACCTTCAGATAAAAGATTAGGATGCCTAGCGGAGGTCAATCTTTTTTCTCAGGTAACTAGCAAGAGTAATGGCCTTAAATTGTGCCAGGGGACATTCAGGTCGGATATTAGGAAAAAAATTATTCTCAGAAAGAGTGGCAGGGTACTGCCCAGGGAGGTGGTTGAGACACCATCCCTGGAGGTGTTCAAGAGAAAGGTAGATGTCTCATTGAGTGACATAATCTAGAGCAGTCATAGGCCTGTGTTGATAACTGTACTCAGTGATCTTAGTGATCTTCCCAGCCTTAATGATTCTATGATTCTATGAGCAGCATCACTCCCTAAGGTAGCATGCAATACAAGGCTGCAACCTGGAGCTCTTTTAAGGGGCAGGAATGGGGACTATAGCCTGATCTCAACCCCACTCTTCTGAGAGGGATTTTCCTCTGGAGACAAGGACCTTCCCTTGCTGTTTTTAGAGGCACTTGATAATGGAACAAATCTCAGAAGGGAAAAAAAATAAAAAGAGGTGATTGGCTAACGGATTAATTGCTCTGTTAATTGCTTTGCCTCTGGTGCTCCTGTCCCTGAGGAGAAAGGGCCTGAGGGTTATCCTATCCATTGCTAGTTCTCCTAAATGATGAGCAATTATCTTCCAGGTAATGACTGTTAAGTGTGGAGGTTGCAAAGTAGCTCCATTCAAAATGATGGATCGGTCCAAAGTTGAACTTCATCTCTGGAATTAACGCTCAAATTAGGAGCTGATATATTCTGATTCCATGCGGATTGGGCCTGACGTTGCAACAATGCAAATGGCAAAGTCTACTACAGTAAAGTTTCAGATACTGAGCCCAACTCCACTGCTAGAGCCTTGTTGAAAGCCCTTGTTGATTTTCTTCTTGTTGAGATCTCTAGAGGTTGCTTTAACCACAGAAGCATTCTGAGTGCTACGCAGAGAGCTTTTCTCCACTCATTTACTAAACTTGAACTAACCTGATCCAATGAATCTCCACTTGAGGGGCAGAGGAGCAGTTTATACACTACTGATGGAGATAAGGTAATGATATGATGTTTCAAGGTTACAAAGGAGGAAGTGGAATCTCAGTAGTGGCACTGTTTTTGCTCTGTAAATAGTTGCACATTGATACCTTGGATCTGTAACTGTGTGGAGGTCCTGATTCTGCAGGGTACATGGACCATGGGGGAAGAGATTTTCACTGCAGGAAACTGCAAATCCAAATGAGCCAGTGTTGAAAAGCAAAATGAAACAAAACAAAACGCAGCAACTTGCCTATAAAAAAAGCACAAAAGGTGAAGTGACTTGCTTGTGGACACAGAGTAAGACAATAGGAGGATGAGGAAGCACATCCTGTGCTCTTCCTATTAAGGCACATTGCCTCTTCATTAAGCATGCCTGACCAGGTGTATGATGTGTAAAGTGCTTGTGGGTGAGTTTTCCCAAGCAGCAATACAAACATGCATTATTGCTATGCTCCTCCCTGCCGTATTTCTTCTTCTTTATTCACCAAGTGGTGGGAGCTGTCTCTGTCTCATCAGTTAAATCCAAGAGTGACGATTTCCAGAGGCACTGCTACTTAGTGGAAGAAATTCATCCTTAGGCTAAAGGACAAAGCACAAGGCCTAAGTGTTATTTAAATGGCTCATAAAGCATGTGCAGGCTCTTTAGCCAGAGTGAAAATCACCCTTTGCTAACACAGGAAATAATCCTGCTTTCCTCTGCCTTGCCCAGTCTTTTCATGATGATTAATCCCTTTCCTTCTGGTTCCCATTATTTCTGTAAATGAGAATATGCTGTAACATTGCTGAGGTTGGGCTAATTAAATCAGCTCTTTCTTATCTCATTGATCTGCATTTTAAAGCTGAGCTGATTAAGGAGGGGAGAGTATATTTGATTAGAAATATGTTTTTGCTGGTTAGTTACATCAAAGGGTAGATTACAGGAGAGCAGAGGAGCTGAACTCACGTGGCTGCTCTTCTTGGTGGTTGTTAAAAGGAAGGAAAAATAACATGAAATAAAGCCCAAATTCTGAGATGTGTTTTTAATCCATATTTTTTAAAAAAGCAAATGACAATACCTATACTTTCTCTTCTGAAAAAGTTGTAATAAGGGACATGTGAAACTATGATACAGATAAAACACCTCCATACTCTGCATGGTGCTACAGACAATATCTTATCCAACGTCAGGAAGAAAGCAGGCTAAAACAGAAATTGCTTCCTGATTTTATGGACTGTATCAACAGAGTCATTCAACATCCCTGACCAAACTCTCACCTGGGCTGGCAGCGAAAGCCAAGGCTCAGAGCAAGGTCCCAGGTTGATCCTCTGCTTGAGCAACTTATTCAACTCTTATGCAGTTTTTGCAGCATTTCCAACTGGCCTATCTGCATGTATTGTTAAAGCAAATGTTACAGCTAATGCTGGAACAACAGCTGGAAGAAGGTGTGACTCCCTGACAAAATCCTTCACTAATGTGTAAGGCCTTTATTAAAGTCCTGCTTTAAGCAAGCAGTTTTTGTTAACTCCAAGAATGCCTCATCCTCTGCTCAGGTAGGACTTTACTGGAAGAAGGAATAGCTGGGAAAAAGGACTAGGAATAGAAGCTCCCCGATTCCTTCTTCTTTGAGTTTTTAAGGAATATTAAAGAAACTAGGTCTTGTGTGACTTCTTGAATTGAAAGGTCTCCTAACTTCTCAGTAGGGCTGGGACCAAAACAGAGGCTTTATTCTGTGTACCATTGTTGAAACATACTGGGAGATGGGGAAAGTCTTCTAGATTTCCCTCCTCTAGACTACCACTCGTGAGGCTACAGTGCAATTCTCAGACTTATGGTTAGGATGTTCCTCCTCTTTGACACCTTTGTACCTGTGTACTTGTACGTCAACAGAAATGCATCCAGTTCTGGGCTCCTCAGTACAAAAGAGACCTAAACATAGTAGAAAGTGTTCAGTGAAAGGCTGAGAAGATGATTAAAAGAGGGAAGTATCAGCCCTAGGAGGAAAGCCCTCGTGGCCAAAAAGGCCAATGGCATTCTGGGGTGCATTAAAAAGAGCGTGTCCAGCAAGTCGAGGGAGGTGATCCTCCCCCTCTACTCTGCCCTGGTAAGGCCTCATCTGGAGTACCAGTGTCCAGTTCTGGGCTCCCCAGTACAAAAAAGACAGGGATCTCTTGGAAAGAGTCCAGCGGAGGGCCACAAAGATGGTGAAGGGCCTGGAGCATCTCCCCTATGAAGAAAGGCTGAGTGAACTGAGTCTGTTTAGCCTTGAGAAAAGATGACTGAGAGGGGACTTGATCCAGGTTTATGAATATCTGAGGTGTGGCAGCCATAATGGTGGAACGTGGAGACAGGACGAGGGGAAATGGACATAAGCTGCAGCACAGGAAGTTTCACACGAATGTGCGTAAGAACTTCTTCACGGTGAGGGTGACGGAGCACTGGAACAGGCTGCCCAGGGAGGTTATGGAGTCTCCTTCTCTGGAGATATTCAAGTCTCGCCTGGACGCCTACCTGTGCGACCTGGTGTAGGGAACCTGCTTTGGCAGGGGGGTTGGTCTAGATGATCTCTAGAGGTCCCTTCCAACCCTTACAATTCTGTGTGAAAGGCTGAGAGAGGTGGGACTCTTCAGCCTGTAGAAGTAGAGGTTCAGGAGGAAGCTTATCAGTATGTACAAATATCTGAAGGGAGAACACAAAAAGGATGGAATTAGGCTCTTAAAAATGGTGCCAAGTGTCAGGCCAAGAGGCAGTGGGCACAAAATGAAACGCAGAAGCTTCCATCTGAACATCAGAAAGCAGATCTTTACTGTGCAGGTGACTGCCACAAGTTACCCAGAGATGTTGTGGAGATCTCCTTGGACATCTTCAAAAACTGTTTGGACATGGGCCTGGAAAACCTGCTCTGGGTATTCCTGATCAAGCAGGGGTTTGGACTACATGATCTCCAATAGTTCTTTCCAACCTCAGGCATTCTGTGAATCTATGGTCATTACACATGCTGCTCACTTATTCCTTCCTCCTCACTATTTCATTTCAGGCTTCACGCATGGTCCTGAACTGATCTACAACTGTAACTTGTAGAACTCGTTTGTTGCATTCATTCCCTACAGTCAGCATTCAGCTGACAATGTTGTGACTCATTTTGTCAGTGATTTAATTTTGTCAGTGGGTTTGGGAGAGCTCATTGAAAATGGGTGTCAGGATGTTTACATACTTTGCCTGGCATGAGGTCAAGCAATCAGAACAGTAGCTACAGACAGCAGAGATAAACCCATAGATTTAGTGTTAATTGGAAAGGCAGTGTAGCTGTGATAAGAACTGTTAGAAGAGAGAAGAGAATTTTACTCCCAGAGTGACATTATGCAATGCTATTCTTTATTAATGAAATGCCGTAAGCAGGTAGAGGGGAGCAAAGGACTCAAGAAATTTTTAATTACAGGTTTCTGAATTAAGAGACCTTTTTTCTGAAGACCAAAAGCACTTGCAGGAGTAAGTTTCTCTCAGCAACCACCCCTCCCCCATAATATTTTATTTGAAATATTGGTGTAAGCAGATTGAAAATATGCAGGCATATGTGAATTCTGGCAAGTTTCACATTTTCTTTTCAAGGACAGTAATATTATATAACACGCTAATTACAGGAAGATACTTATTTAAAAAAAAAAAAAAAAAGACATCAAGACTTGTATATCTAGGAGTTGTAACATCCTCAACGTCAGCCCAGTTCTTAAGATGTGAACAAAACACACTGCAAAGTAATTTGAAAATAAGCTTTAATCCCCAACAAAATATTGAGTGAGAATTATGAGTTCAGCTGGCATGGGACTTCCAGAAGTTCTGATCTGTAAAAAAAACAATACTAAATATTATCACTTCATGCCTTAACATTTTTCATTTCTGTCAGAAGTGAGGTGATACAAGGGTTTATTTATATACAATGAAAAGAAACCCAAACAGATATTTATTCTTAAAGGAGAATAAGAGAAATTGTTGACAAGGAATTAATCATCATATGCCATGATGAAATTTGATCAGCATGAGATACATATTGGGATTATCTTTCTATTTCTGCAATGTATGTATTTCCATATCTTTCTGCTTAAAGAGATAGTAGGAGCTCAATTGGTACTTCTATTGATATGTATGAAATTTCCCTTGAACTGGAAGAGTTCTTCAAGGAATGGGAAAAACAATGACAGTGACTCTAAAGATTGCAAGCCCCCTTCTGGAAGACTGCAATCACTGTCAGTGATCGTTGAAGTTAGAAAGAACTGAAACAGAAGAGAAAGAATTAAGGAAAGAAAGGAAGAATGTAAAGAAAAAATAAAGAAGGAAGGAAGCAAGGAAGGAAGCAAGAAAGGAATGTGCTTAATCTTCTAAAGAGGTGAATCACACATAGCTTGTTTTTATATATAAGTTAGTGGGAGTTGCAAAGAAAGCAGTCAAGATGCTGACTTCATATTACACCATCAGATGTACAATTACTTTCTCCATGTAACATGAGCAAGACTTTGCATTTCTGGATAAGCAGGTAGCCATCTACCACCGGAGATATATAGATTAAAATATTTATTAAATTGCCAATTTGTCTTTGAAGCCAATTTCTAATTATTTGGCTGAGCTTTTCTTGTTAGATGCCAATTCTGAAGAGGTCACATTTAATTTATAAGTAAACAATTCTTCACTTGTATTAAGCGTATGACAACGGAACAGATCCCATTTCAAGTCTCCTAGAGTTTCTTTTTAATAGACGAATGCAGCAGCTTACAGTGCTGGCTGCAGTTAAATAAAATACTTACATTTGTTGCTTAATTCTTTTGTTTTACCAATCAGGAGATTGCTTCCACCCAAAAGCAGTTCAGCAGTGCCCTCCAAGCTAGTTCTGAGCTAGTGTTTCATTTAAAAGACCTAATTCAAGAGCATTCCCACATTGTTTCATTAGTTTCCTTTGAGAGGCAATTAGTTTATGCCCACTTAAGAGACACAGCAATAGGGAAAATAATAGGGCCTGAAGAATACTAAGGGTGGAGTTGTCAGTGTTTAGAGAGGAAGCTTTTGAGTGGAACTGTGTTGCCAAATATTTTTTTTATTACAACGATGAGTGGAAATAGTTGTTCTCCTGAACTAAAGGTTGTTATTTTGTGTAGTTTTATGAAGTCTGTCCAACAGGAATTGCGTATGTTCATGTTTGTGTAAAAGTGAGGAGGCTGCTAGCTAATTCCTTTCCTCACATGAAACTGACTCTGCTGTGGAATTTTTAGGGAACTCTTCTGAAGAAGATGATTTTGGAAAGAAGTTAGCAAAAAGGATCTTAATAGGGTTACTGTCCATGATTTCTTGGCCTGTGGATATGCTTTGCTGAGGGTTCAGTAGTTGAACCCAAACCAGAAGCTGAACCCAAGTCAAAGATTATGAAGTCGAAGTTTCTTGGCTAATGACTGCTGGATGCTCACTCAGTTTTCAAAAAGAAATCATTTTTCTTTTTTTTTCCCCTACCTCTGAGGAATGAGCTGAAAATAAATACCCCAGACTGAAGAACTAAGCTCAGTGCAAGACTAAATAGAATTCAGAGGTCCTTTCCAGAGGTTCTTCTCTAAGATCTTTAATCTAATTTGAGAAGGTATTTTTCATGAGAAGTTGAATAAAAAATCTCAGAATAGGCTGTCATGATCTACTTAGAACTATTTTGTACAGAAAAGGCTCCACAGAACTGAAGATTTGAATGATGCAAACTGTTATTCTCCCTGGCACCCCTGAATACTACCTGTTTTCCTACAAAATATCCTGAATTGACAAATGAATATTTCCAAATAAGTAGATATTTTGAAAAAGAATTTAAAAAAAAAAAATCATAGTTGTGCCACATGCAATGTTTTTTTCTTTCTCTCTTCTAGAAAAGAGTTTAAAAGTACATTTTTTTTCTTTTTTTTTTCTTTTTTTCCTTTTATTTCAGTGACTTATGAATTGTTTTTAGAATCTTCCAACAGCTGTGCACAAGCCTATGTGTCTTTCTCTACATAATATGAAATTCCTGCCCTGAGGATCCTCTGAATTGAATTGACACCTGACATAGGTTGATTTGTTTAGCAACAGGGATTAGTACATTAGTTTACGAACCAATATTTAGTTTAGCAAAAGGAATCCATGAGTGATAGTTCTAAAACTTTCCATTTCAACTTTAGTGGGTGGATAGTCTTGTTTGCCTTAATTTTGCACTGGGGACATAATAGAGTACTTTTATCTTTTGCCTAAGTAGGTGCAAGGACATCTTCCTTGGATTCCATATATACTCTTTTAAAAGTTGCTCACTAGGGCCTAATAAACAATGGATATTTTTCAAATTGGGCAAAAGCAGCTGAAAGTTAGTCAAAGGTCTCAGTGATGAAGCTGACTGTGGAAAATGAGGAAGAAGTAGGTGAGCACTCGGCCGCCCTAGATACTACTGAGCATGCCCAAAGGGATAATTAGCATATCTTAATGAGTTATTGAAAAAGAATGAGTATATATGCCAATGTACTGCATATCTATGTCTTAACTGTTTAAATTCAGAATCTGAACTCTAAGTGAGAGTGCTTGCTTGTCAAGTTGCCCAGTAACACAGAGTATGGTGTTACAAAAACTTTATTTCCCAGATTTCAGATGATGCCCTAAACTGTGCACAGAACAGACCTCAACAGCAACAATTTGTGTATTTGAAAGCAGGGCACTTGCAGAACTGTAGTATTGAAGAAATCAGGTTTTTATCTCAGAGACCCCTTCCTCAGGTTTTGGATGCATGACCTCATGCAATGTAAAAGAATAACCATGTATTTGATGAGCTCTATGCTCAGAGAAGTGCTCCACAGAGAAGCTGGGACTTCATAATACCTATGGCTGATTAGGTGTATCCATGTGCCTACCCATTGTCTTTTCAGTAGATTTCACCTAGATGGATGAACTAATTTTCATGAATGTCAGTATAAAACTTAGAAAACTGAGACAATGTTTCGCTAGTTCAAAAAGTCTGTCTGATCAATGTAAAATGGAACTACCTTGGAGGTTCTTGTAAACAATAGGGGATTATCACACACTAGAGTTATGTTCCTATATCCTTTGCTGAAGCAATGTCATAGAAAATAAAGTGAAAAGAGCAGAACCTGCTGTGTTGTTGCTAGAGAGAGCCTCAGAACTTAGAAGATGTCTACATGATCTGTTGCCTCCCAGACCATCCACAGCAAAGGGCTCACATCTCATGGGAAAATACAGCAGTGCAATACATGTTAATGCCCATCCCTACCAAAAGACCTCCAGCAAATGCAAAGTGGATTCCACTTCACCCTCATAACTGTGTATGCATTATCTTCTATTTCTGCTGTTAAGGTAAACTCTTTTGTTTGGAGATGTTTTCATATTTAAGTGGATTAAGTCAGTCTCAGATATAGAAAGCAAACAGTGATTATATGTTACGAGCCTCATTCAAAGCTATAGAATGACCAAATTCTGTGATAGAAGCAAGGAATAAAATATTGTACATATTCTCCTAGTCTCAAATCCCTCCTGACTGTCTATCTCAGAGCCAATATCTGTAAGGAACAGCTAGTAATGACTGATGGCTTTGAAAACCCAGAACTTGCAGTTTGGTCCTTTGAAAAAATTAATTCTCAAATTGATTTTAGAAGAGGCAGAATACATAAGATGTCTCTTCCAAAAGGAAATGACACTTTTCAGTTTAGCAAATCTTCTTCAAAGGGTTTTATGAGGATTAAAAGTTAATATTACTCTTTTTAAATGTATAGCCTCATTACGACCAGTCCTAGCATAACTGAAATATCACACATTTTACATTCGCTGGAATAACATTCTGCACAACAATTTGTGGCTGCTTTAACTTAAGAAACTCAAACTGCAAAAATCAGCAGCTAACACTGCATAGCCAGATAAAGTATATCTCCTTGTAGTCAGCTCTGACGAGGCCCCACTTCAAGTACTGTGTTCAGTTTTGGGCTCCTCACTACAAGAAAGACATTGAGGCACTGGAGTGCATCCAGAGAAAGACAACAAAGTTGTGAAGGGCTTGGGGCACAGTCCTACAGGGAGGCTGAGGAAACTGGGATTGTTTAGATTGGAGGAGGTTCAGGGTTGACTTTACTGCTCTCTACTACTCCCTGAAAAGAGGATTGGCCTCTCCTGTGTAACTAGCAATAGGACTAGGGGGAACAGGCCTCAAGTTGTGCCTGGAAAGATTCAGGTTGGATATTAGGAATATTTTTTTCTCCAAAAGAGTGGTCAGGTGCTAGAATGGGCTGCTCAGGGAGGTGATTGAGTCACCGTCCCTGGAGATGGCCAAGAAATTCTTAGATATTGCAAAAACGGACGTGGTTTAGTGAGGAAATGGTGGTGGTAGGTGGATGGTTGGACTAGATGATCTCAAAGGCCTTTTCCAACCTTAATGATTCTATGGTTCTGTAAAAATAAACATTAAATCCAGAGTGAAACAACTTATGTGGCAAGCAAAGCACGCTTTAAAAAAACTCTGTGGGAACAAAGAAAAATCTTTGAACTACAGAAAGTGATGCCAAGTCTTAAATTGCTGATACCCCCGCTAAAAGGATAATGGCCCTTAAAATCTTAGGTCAGGCCTTCCATCTGCCTAAAATTGCATTCCTGTTTTGTATTTCTCCAGTGCAGAAAATGTAATGAGGGACAGAAGCTGAATGAAGACAATAGTACCCAGTTTTTCAAAAAACAGATGTTATTTAATGCTCAGCTGGAAACCTGTGTGTGGATTTATGCCTGGGTTAGTAGCATAATAATTGCTATGATTGTTGTGTTTGTCCAGAAAGAGATCAGTCCAAGGTTTGTGTTAGACTCCAAAGTCAATTAGAGTAGCATTAGAACAAATTTTGTTTATCTTTGTACTGATAAAAAAAAATATTATTTTTCTTTTCCGCCTGCTGGGCTATCTAGAGTGTGACAAGGGATGTTACTGAACAACAGTCTGAGGCCTTTGAGGGAACAAAGGCTGACTGATTAGGCTTAAATTTAATTTTCCAGTGAATTCTTGCGAACAAAAAGAGATTCAGATGTGATTAATGATAGTTTTGAAGGACACAGTGGGAAAGTATGGGAAAGTTAGATTTTTATTAGGATTACAGATTACAGAATCACAGAAAGGCTGAGACTGGGACTTCTGGAGGTCGTCTGGTCTCCATACTGGGTCCAGCATTCATCTCTGGAGTACTCTTCCTGTTACTGCTCTTCAGATTCAAGAATAGGAGACTGATGATCACTTGAAAAGGTAGGTAGAGGGTGCCTCAAATAATACAAATACTATAAAACAAGCCATGGTTGATTTGCTTCTATGAACGTGTCTCTGTATGTGCAGTAAAGAAAAATTCTACTTCACCTTGTTTAGGAGGAAGTAAAATTGGGTGAGAAATTATTTTTTTTGTTCTATGAAAATCTGAGATTTCAACAGCTGACTATCATGAAGACAAAACTAACAATGTGCAAAATTTCTCACAAAAAGTACGCAGAAACCCTGAGGGGGAAAAAAAAAAAAAAAAAAGAAAAGAAAAGGATTTCTCTCTGATATAGAAAAACTAGATTCAAAGACCAGCTTTATCTTCAGGAAAGGATTCCCCATATGTGAACAATTTTTCCTACTATATACTTAAAAAAAAAAAAAGTAAAAACAACCCACGTTATTGTTGATGCTCATTATAACTAATTATAATTTTCTAATGAAATATAGAGTTGATTGTTGCCTGTGTTAAGTGTGAGCAAGTTGACAAAAGGTGTGAATGATGATGACACACCATTAGCCCAGCAGCTCTTGTGTCGTACAATCTGAGGTGAACTAGAATCCACTGATAACACAGTGGCCAGTATGATCAATTCAAAGAAGAACTGAAAGATCATACAAGGAAAGTGAGACAATCACAGTGAATTGGACAGTTTAATATGAAAATTAATGTAGCTTTGGGTGATAAAGAGTTCTGCAGTGGTCATGGTCAGGTCTTGACAAGGGAAAGAATTAGATGTAGTAACAGATCACAAGAAAATTTTGAGTCAAATTGTAAGCCTGTGGTGTAACAGGGAAGATATTTTCGTTGGGGATTTAGTGTTAGAATTTAGTGTTTTTGTACTAGGCTCTGTGAAATCTCATCAACTGATGATTCCAACTCATCAGTTGGAGTAGCAACTGCCATGATAGTTACATGTCTACAAGAATCATGCACTCAAACTGGGCCAGATTCAATGAAATCCTATTAGCTAAGAGGAAAAAAAAGAAAGAGCTATAAAGAATAATAGGAAAGGCAGCCCCATCTTTAGCAAGGGGATTGGAACTAGATGATCTTTGAGGTCCATTTCAGCCTAAGCCATTCTATTATTCTATGTTTCATATGAAGTACAATTTTCTGCTTGTGTCCTACAGTGATCAGGAGTAAATGCTTAACAAAAAGTGTACAATAACATTAGCATGAGTAACAGTTCACAAAACATTGTCCATCTTCATCAAATTTCAATTCAGAGACTTCCTGAGCAAGAATCAGCATCTTTGCCTTCAATACATATTGGATACCCTACTGGATTTCCTCTCTACACTTTTGCTCACTCTGGTTGCAATTTACTTTCAGAACTAGAGAGAACATTCAGCATCTCTGCAGCAGCAGGGATTTACACAGTCCCAGCATGTAGGAAAACCATAACTTTGCTTCTTAAGAAATTGATCCTTGTTATTTCCTTTAATGCCACTGATTCTTGGGTTTAAGAAGACAATTAACAAGCATTCCCTGTTTGTTATTTTCTCCCTTACTGACCCAGGAAATGCCTGTCTGACATTAAGACAGCTTTTTTTTTTTTTTTTCTTTTCTTTTTTCTTTTTCAGTGTAATTAGGAATAAGAGAACATGATTACAATTTATAATGGACACTGAATTCTATAGCAATAAAGAGGAAGAGTGGTTTTTAGTAAAGAAAAAATTTGTTCAAAGAACAAAAAAGGGCCTATTCTGGTCTGACCAATCATGACACATTTGTAAGAGGACCAAGCATGGCCCCCTGCTCCTGTCTGTAAAGGAGCTTGAAGGAATTACTCAGGTGCTTTAATCACTTAGTCTCCTTCACCCTCTTCTTCCAGGAGGACTGGTGGGAATCCTAAATAATTTAAAGATAGAGCATACAATTAATTAGTGAACAGAGTCATAGAACTTAATAGCAGAGTCCCTATTTGATGAGTCAGGAAGACTTTCAATTCCCTACTCTGTTTTGCGGGATGAAAAAGTAGTTTTAAATACTCACTCCATTCTTGCCTCTGCAGGATTGTAATTTAACACTATCTTGCCATCTCAGCACCACAACCACCACACACAGACAACATTTTATCCATTTTAGCCTTAAAACCTCAAAAGATGGAATACTGATCTAACACTTCTCCAGAAGACTCCTTTCTTCTGTCTAATAATTTTCTCAATTCGGAAGCTTTCTCTGATGTTGTGTCACTCATATCTACATAAGATAAACAATTGGCTTCTGAGATGAAGAGTACTTATGTACATGGAAGTGATCCTTCAAGAACTAAGATGAAGAACCACTACAAATATCAGCAGCATGGTTACCTCTGCTCACCTTTTACAGCAGTGATCTAAGCATGAAATGCAAAGGTGAAAATTACAGCACTTATAAAAATGCCAAATTTACAGTGCTAAATAGCAAAGTCTTCTGACTCTCCACAAAACAAATACAGCAGGATGGCCACTATGAGAGTTGTCTCAAAAACAGGCATCAACTCAAGAGTGAATAATAATGAATAGGGAACCAGTGTGGAAGAGGTGGTCTCTTGTCCTCTGACCTACAGAAATTGATTGCACCGATTTATTTACTGTTGACATTTGATGTGGATGAAATGAAAACATTTGATTGTTATTATTACGGGTTCATCTTAATGTGCTAGTGCAAGATTTCCCTTCCAGTTGCCAGTAACTGAAATCACCCTGTCTGCTGTCAGTGACTTTAAAAACAATGTCATAGAAAGTGATTTGGGCTGAGATGTGGTCTATAAAATATTTATTATAATGAGATATACAATTTTCAGTTTCTTAGTACATCTTGTGATAGCTGCTAGATGGGTTACAGATGAAATTACTCAATCCTAATGGCATATATAGTTCTTGCACAGTATTTTTATTGCTAATTACTTGATGGCATTATGGTCTCATAAAATAAGACCAATATGAGCATGACCTTTTGTGCAGTTGGTTTGGATCTCTTCTGTGTAGTCCTTACCTGGTCAGGAGAGGTGAATCACAAGTCAAAGCAAGATCCAAACCAAAGCTAGTTTGTTTAATTTCCCTTGGAAAACTGAAAGGTCAAAATAGGACAGAACTGACAAAGTCAATTCCATTTCTTGATCAATTACAAACTTAATTCCTAACTGTCATTCTTTTTTTTTTTTTTTCTTGGAAGAGTCTACCCTTAAGTGTAGTTGTAAAAAGATATTCACATCATATATTTCTGTTGTTCTTTTAATTTCTTTTATTTCTGTCCTCTTTTCTCTCACTTTTTCCTTTCTCTTTTTTTACCCTCTTCCATCATTCTCTTTCTTCTCCTTTCTCCACCCTCACTCTCTCTCTCATTTTATTTCATGTAAGAACTTTTTTTCTCTCCCTCCCCTCCCCTCCCCTCCCCTCCCTCCCCTCCCCTCCCCTCCCCTCCCCTCCCCCCCCTCCCCCCCCTCCCCTCCCCTCCCCTCCCCTCCCCTCCCCTCCCCTCCCCTCCCCTCCCCTCCCCTCCCCTCCCCTCCCCTCCCCTCCCCTCCCCTCCCCTCCCCTTCCCTTCCCTTCCCTTCCCTTCCCTTCCCTTCCCTTCCCTTCCCTTCCCTTCCCTTCCCTTCCCTTCCCTTCCCTTCCCTTCCCTTCCCTTCCCTTCCCTTCCCTTCCCTTCCCTTCCCTTCCCTTCCCTTCCCTTCCCTTCCCTTCCTTCCCTTCCCTTCCCTTCCCTTCCCCTCCCCTCCCCTCCCCTCCCCTCCCCTCCCCTCCCCTCCCACAAACTTCTGACATCTTTCTATCTCAAGTCAAAGAGATTCCTTTACAGCAGTCTATACTCTGAGATTATTTCATGAAGTGTGTGGATTTTTCTTCCAGTGATCTGATATGGCAGTAGCCACATGATTCCAGCCCTGTAGGAGGCTCTGGGTAGTGCATGTGTGAGACTATTTGTATTGTATCAATAATTCATTTACAGTTTGATCTCCTGGGGAACAGGGGGAATCATGGCAGCTGTTTAACAATCCATAGTTACAACAAAAAATAAAGGGAGCTACAGTTCAGCTGAAAGGTTGAGTGAACTGGGCTTGTATAGCTTGGAAAAGAGAAGACTCTGGGGAGACCTTGTTGTGGCCTTCCAATATTTGAAGGGAGCATACAAACAGGAGGGGAGGTATGACTGTTCACAAGAATGGATAGTGATAGGACAAGGGAGAATGGTTTTAAACTAAGACAGGGGTAGTTTAGGTTAGATATTAGTTTTTCACACAGAGAGTGGTGACACACTGGAACAGGTTGCCCAAGGAGGTTGTGGATGCCCCATCCTTGGAGGCATTCAAGCCCAAGCTGGATGTGGCTGGGCAGTCTGCTCTGGTGGTTGGTGAACCTGCACATAGCAGGAGAATTGAAACTAGATGATCATTGTGGTCCTTTTCAACCCAGGCCATCCTATGATTCTATGATTCTGTGATTCTATGAAACATCATGTAAAGATTGTGCTCACTGGGTCTGTGAATCTGGGCTAAAATTCATATTTTTTGTGAAAAATATCAGGGGATTTTTAATGACTGTATGATCCTTGATTTTACCATTCAGTTTAAATAAAATAGTCCCAGTAACATATTGTAGTGATAGTATTCTTACAGCTACAAAATTTTAAGTATATACAAAAGGAGAAGTTAGTATAGAAAAGTAATGCCATTTATTACACCCGCAAAGACACCTAGAAAAAAAGCAGAGAAGCTTTTCATAAAGGTCTTTCTGCAGCTCTCAAGAAGAGGAAATAGATGTGAAATAAAGTAGGGCAAAGTGTAATTGCTCAGAGTTTAACAATATCGTTTAATTGTTCGGAAGAAAAGGTGACTGAGAGAGGCAAGCTCCTATGGGATGGAGAGGATGGGTTATTACTGCCCTGGAACTCTGTGGACACCAGGATGTCATATGTGGAAAGCAGCAGTGCTGATCCATGTCGAGAGGACAAACATCAAGGGTATAGTTTGAACTAAAACAGCCCTACAATACAATGCATTCCTCAATTACTCTTTCCAAATTCTACATCCCCTCATTAACATAGATACAGCCCTTTGGGGAGCCAGGTTGCTTCCTTCTTTTTCTTTACTTTCTTTATTTTGTTTTCTTTTTCAAATACAGATCATTTCATCCCTCCAGTTCAAGTCAGCAGAAAATACCAGCTTAAGTTGCAAGATACTGTAAGATTTCTGCATGAATTGAGGATTGCTGTGTCTTTGGATACAGTCAACAAATCATTCAATTTTTTTTGTTGTCGGCAACATTGGAACCTACTTCAGGGAGCTGGGAAATCAATTCTGAGGCTCAACTCTTTCAAACAAAATGCATAAAAAAGGGTAAGATTGTAAGGCTACACCAATAAGGACTGTTCCAAGATGATCTGCCCTCTCTCCTTAATCAAGACTCCTAAACATTCCTTAAGAATGACACTTTGGAGTGATAAAAAATTTCCACGAAGAAAACATCGGCATGCATTTTTTTTAGCATTCTGTCACGCTGAAAAAATGAAGAATAATTGGAAAGTGATGACAAGTCCAGAAAAGAGTAATAAAATAATAAAATAGAATTGTCTGAGAAGCCAACCTCCAAGAGATTGTTTTTTTAAGTAGTACTGAGTTAGTCCTAGGCTGTCTTTGTGGAATGGTGATCAAAGAAAGCTGCTGTTGGCACACAATGAACTCCACTTTCCTTTTAAACTCACCACTTCTTTAAAAACAAGCAAACCTAAATTGCTTTGTAGATCCTATGGAATCAAACTAAGCAACGTTTTAATGTATCAGACCTCATATGAAGTATCTGTAGCCTTCTGAGTAATGGAGTCTTTCCTCTAGTCTCCAGTAGACACTCAGGCTCGATATCTTTTTGACAGACTTTCTGTGACTCAATCACAGTGACTTTCTGCTGTGTCAGCCAAGTCTCCTCTTTTGGAATTGAAGTCATCTCCTTCTTGACTTCACAGCTGTGTGGGTGGGGTGTAGCTGTGTTGTGCAGAGAATCCTGTGCATCCTCAGTTTGTAAGCAGGAGATTACATCTGATCCAACCATCAACCTATCACCACCATGCCTATTAAACCATGTTCCTCAGTGCCACATCTGCACATTTATTGAACACTTTCAGGCATGGTGACTCCACCACTTCCATGGTCAGTCATTTCCAGTGCCTAGCCACTGTTTCTGAGAAGAAACTTTTCCTAATATCCAACCTGATTCACACGTTTGAGTGAGTGTAATAGAGGGGTCTGATTTTGTCTAAGTAGTCTTAGGATCTTAAAGAGCCAAACTCTTTCTTCTTAAAGTTGTATAGCAACAAGAAGAAAAGAAAAAAGAAAAAAGGAAACATGCTATTTGTAACATGGGAACTGCAGTCTCAATATAAGGAAATTAAAAAATAAATCAGTGTGAAAGTGATCAAATAGGATCCTAAAGATATAACAGGATCTCCATCCTTCGAGATGCTCAGAACACACAATAGAACAATGCCCTGAGGGGTTTAGAACACAACAGAAGAAGATCCTGAATAAGTTACTCTTTTGGATCCACTTTGAAGAGGAAATTTTTTCATAGGTCCCTTCCAACCTGGATTATTCCGGGATCCTGTGGTACAGCTCTCTCCCTGATACCTGCTATGGACTTCTTACTAACCACAACTTTTCCCAGATGTCAGTATTTTTGCCATGTGATAGGAGAAGAAGGAATGATGGACACAGGTCAAAGGAACCTCCAGAAAAAAAGAACAAAAACAAAAAAAAACCAGCAATCTAATCTCTTCAGCTTTCTCTATGTGCATGTCTAGGGAGACCTGGTAAGCTGGTGCCTAGGTGGAAGGCATAACATGGAGCTGGTTGAACCATGAGTTGTTTCAGAGCTGATTCCTGTTGCATATTTCAGTACATCTGAAACTGAAAGGAATCAAAAGTTTCCTATGCTATGTGATAATCTAACACCATAATGCTTGCCCCAAGCAAACACAGACATTCTACATTCTCAAATGGACCCTCTGAAGTGTTGATGTATTGCAGTGAGGTACTGCAAGCTGGATGAATGGGCATAACTGACCCTCTTCTGACTGCAAGACAAGCTGCTGTGACACTATGGTGGTTTAGAGTTATATGTTTCAATTCTTTCCTGTTCTGGATTCATACATGTTCAGTTACAGGAGGTTAGCTGACGCACAATAATCCATTAAAGTGCTATAAAGTAGATCATGTGCTTCTAAGTAAAGGAGGAATTAATGAAACATAAGCTCAGTGCTCTGCAGCAGTCAAAAAGATAGATAAGGAGAAGAACAAAGAGAAACACCGAGCATGTTTCTAAATGGCTGCATAAAAACCACAAGCTCCAACATTTTGGATGCTCTGTGTGTTTTTTATCCTCACATAGGAAGCAGTGCAACGAGAAAATCTATCAGGTATGAGCTAAGTCATGAAATAGCTTACACATGAGAAGAAACAAGATAGACAGTCACCAGCTGAGAAAATGATGTGTTTTCAGGAGTTATAAGACTGAAATGAATGGAGCTAGGTGGGAGCTAGCTGGATATACCTCTGACCTTAGACGTTAAGGTTGTTTTTATGGTCTGACTGGACACACTGAATGGTGTTCTACTCTGGATGATTTCTGGTTCACAGTCTTGAAACCAAAAGCAGAATTAAGGGATCTCTGCTTTCTGGTACTTGTCTAAACTCCACCTTGAATCCTTTACAAATGTTCCACCATGGATATTGATGGACCGTGCCAGTCTTTGTCAGCATCACATGCACATACGCAAGGACATTTGCAAGACAAAATGCCCAGTGTAAGATTCCTCTGTAAGGAATAAGAGGATTCTTTAAAAAAAAAGGCTTTATTCTGTGTATACAAGGTTAATAAGTATTCACTAAGAATCATCAATGTCACAACTAAAACCAAACAGGAAAATGGCAGTCTCTCTTTTGTAAAGGAACTTGTTGAAATAACTGCCTAAGTCTGCCCTCTGTTTACTAAAACGACTTCGGAAATCTCTAAATCCATTTATCCTGGGGATTATCATCATCTGGTTTCCAGACAACATTCTCATTTCCTCCAGTGAGGTTTTTTGATACCTTAGGCCATTAGCTGTGGTATTGATCTTTCCTTAATACGTGAGATTTCCTACAGCAAAGGCAGCACTGCGTCTAAAAAACGCAACCAAAACCTGTTTTATATGAATAGCCAGAATAGCATTTTGTTAGAGACAAATTTAACATTCTTTGTCTTTTGTTTATGATAAGTGTATCAGGGCAGGCTGTGAATACATCCTCCATGGAATAGACTGAGCCTGTTATCAGCCACTTGGGAAAATGCCATTCCAGATACAAAAGCTCATGACATGCCTCCAGCTGCTAGTGCTATGGCTCAACCCTGGGGAGTGCAGCCTCTGAGATGGTATCTGGTGGTTCTACCCCAAAATCTGCCATCCTGACAAATCTTGTACAATGTCCCACGGAAAATTAGTAACTGAATTCTTCCTGATTTATCCTATGTTGCCAAATGGGCTGGTTAGGTGGGTATTTCTGTACTAGAAAGGGAAGAAATAAACTTTAAGCAAAGGTCTGATATAAGAAATCAACACATCTTTACTCCTTGTCTTTTAAGGAATACGGCCATGTAGCTTTGCGGAGAGAGAGAAGGAAGGACCTGGGAAAAGGAGACAACAGCATTTGGACCAGTAATACCTTGGACAGGTGGGAATCTATTGGCTCTTCTTAATTAATCAAGCTTTTTAAAAAGCACAGATTTTCAAGATATTTTCCCTGAAGATATAATTCAGGGATCATAAAAACAGAGATAAACTCAATAGCCTTAACAGTTCGTATGAGCTTCCTCTACTTTTTGTTCAATCAGATTTTATGTATAAGTGAGGCTTGCTTCTTTTCTTCCCATCCCCAAACCCTTACTGACACTAAATACTATTACTTTCAGTAAGTCTCTCTGTGTTAAACATAAGCATCATTCACCTATACAGAGGAACGGGGAGGAGAGACATTCCTAAAAATGTTGCAGGAATGATTGAACAAAAGTGCCTAGGATGGAATGGCAAATGGAACTTGCCTCCTGCTACACTACTTTGGAATTTCTTCTGGTGCTTCACGTTCAGCAGTCACAGAGAGGCATATTATTTAAAATTTCTTTACAGACATCAGAAGAGCCCTTTAATGTACAAAAGTCTCATTAACACCAAAAAGTCATTATGGCCAAGAAATTCAAATTCAGTTGCCTTAGTTAAGACTAACCATATACTTTATCAATTTTTCAGAATGCCTGAGCACCTGAAGATAACATTTAAGATTAGTTCATCATGAAGACCTAAATGTGGATTAAGGGATTAGTTTTAGCCATTCAATTGTGAAGAGTTTAGCTTATACAACTGAGATTCACATGACAGGTTGCTGGATTTCACTTCTCATGGAAAATCACAAATCCTCTTAAATATGTGGCAGGATGCAATAGAGATTCTGGACTTGTCTTCCTTGTTTGCTAGGTACTGCTTCTTCCAGAAACCCAATAGAGAATGAAAATAACTAGGACTTAAGCATTCTTTCTTAAGTTTCTTCCTTAATTGTATTAATAATTATGAGTAATCTGCAGTGAAACCAAAATGACAAATCAACTAAGCAACCAAGTAAAAACAAAACCAAAAATCTCTAAATAAAACTGGTCGTTTTTGGCCAGAAACAGACACTGGGACAAAGACCTCCACCAGCTGATGATGTTGCCATGTTTAGCTACTATTTTGCCCTCTGCAATTTGACTTTTCCCTTTATGCAAACCCTTCAGTTCTGCCAGTAAAATGAATGCTGTGAACATTCCCTAACTCAAGCAGTAAAAATAGGTAATTTTAGTTGGTTTAGCTACTTTTGGATGAAGGGGATAAGACAGAGATGAAACAGGGGAGGAGAGGAAATCGTTTTTCCAAGGAAATAAGTCTATGGGATGGAACCTCCCCTGTGAGACAGGATGAGAGAACTGGGGCTATTCACCCTGGAGAAGTGACGGCTGATAGAGGCCTTTCAGTATCTAAAAGGAGGTTATAAGAAGAAAAGAGACAGACTCTTTAGTATGGTCTGTTGTGCTAGGACAAGAGGAAATGGTTTCAAACTAAAATAGGGGAGATTTAGACTGAATATAAGGGATAAGTTTTTTACTATAAGGGTAGTGAAGCTCTGGAATATGTTGCCCAGAGAGGTGGTGGAAAGCCCATCCCTGGAGACATTCAAGGTCAGGCTGGATGAGGCTCTGAACAACCTGCTCTGGCTGCAGGTGTCCAAGAGGGGAGCTGAACTAGATGACCTTTAAAGGACCCTTCCAACTCAGATTCTATGATTTTTGACTAGGAGCAATAACAGCCTAAACATACAGACAAGAAAATTTGGGTGAGATTGATGAAAAAAAAAGTACTGATTTCAACCTCACTCCTTTAAACAAATTAGCCTGTGATAAAGCAAGTGGATTTTAACTCTTTTTTTTTTTTTTTTAAATAAATTCAGTAATAATTCAACAGTAAATGGTACAGCAGTTTCAAGACTAGAACTCAGCCAAACAAGAAATGTTGCTACATATTCTGCTTCAGGTGGCAAATCACGTATTAAACAAAACTTATGCTTTTCTTAATTAAATTTTTCTGGCTTCTCTCTCCTTCTCCTACATTGTGCTAGCAGAAACTCTGAATTTTTAGAACTATATTTGGTTATATGCAATATCAGTCAGGGTCAAAGATCATTCTTTGCTGTTATTTTGACCCACTTGCAAAACAGGAGCTGCACAAAATGTCAGCATGCTTGTGGCCTGCGAACAGTGAACTCCAACAACACTTCAAAGAGGCAGCTTGGGGGAAATTTTTTCTCAGCTCACTGTGGGGGCCCATGTGATTCACAGACCCCCGCTGGCACTGGCGACAGCTATATGGCCAGAGCAGTGCATCCGCCTGTGTGGGAAATAAGGCTCTAAGATTTCACACAAATTAAGACTTTCTACTTCAGGCAAGGTTTGGATGCCTGTTAGAAAATCAAAGCAGCTCTCATCCTCTTTCTTATGCAAAAAAAATAATAATAATAAGGAGGCTGGAGGAGCAAAGGAGGTCAGTAAGACCTGCATCATACTTACCCGCTTACGGCGTTGAGTGGTCCATGGAAATGCTACAGTAGAACCCCCAAAGTTCCTAACTAGAATAAACATTATCATAAATAGTGCAGTGAAAATCAGAAGACATAGAATAGACTCAGAGTCCTTTGAATTATGTCATTTCATGAAGATAAAATATTTCTAGAAATTAGACGAGTTAATAAAAAATTTATTTTGGAGAAAATTCAAAAAATACCAGCCACAATTTCATCTCATTTTTAGAATGAGAATTTACAAAATAAACAAATTTTGCAAGAAAAAAGAATGAAATTAGGGGGAGGTGTAATAAATAAATAATACAAATGTTGAAAAAAAAAAAACATTTTGTTTTTTTTTCTGCCTAAAAAGCTATTTTCAAATGCCTCTGAAGTTGTAAATTTCTGGAGAAGAGCAGAGTTTGGTTTCAGTGACAACAGGCAAATCTTTATAGCGTATCATTCAAGAATCAGTTTTATTATCAAAATTAATCATTAATTGGATACAGTCCCTTTATACAGACCTGTGTTAGATGAACATGGGTAGCAGCCCTCCAAGATTTATTTCACTTGGACAAATCCTGCTCCATTTGGTGCTCCTCAGCAATTAGGGACCCTTACCTCGAACAGCTGATGAGGTTATCATTGCCAGTTCTCTGCCCACTCCCTCCCTCCCCTCTCTGCCCTACTTTACCCTCATCCCACTCATCAATAGCTAAACTACTTTTCAGAGAGCTACAGGACTACAGGGTAGTATTTTAAAGAAAGTAAAGTTGGTGATGAGTTTCCATAAAATGCCATGCTGATGGAGTAGCTCCAGATGTCTTGCTGTGAAGGGCGGAGGGGCTGCCAGAGGCAGGACTTTTGTCTGTTGGCATCTTAATTGCCAGATTTCAGAACTGAGCATAAAAATGCAAACCCTGATGCTGCCCTTGGCAGATTCTCAGTGTTGGTCTGATTAATACCAGCCCACAAATCACTGAAAAAAAGCTTTGAAGAGAGAGAAATGATGGTCTTGTGGGGCATAAGATCAAAATAACTGGGTTTCAGGAAGAAGATCTGTAAATTAACTGTACATTTCAGTAGATAAGATAGTAAAGGTGAGGCAATGAATGACAAACTGTAGTGAAATAGATAACTGTGGACCCCATATGGTGTATGTCCAAATAGTCGGAAGCAGACAAGGACTGAAGAATAGAAAATGAAAATTCCCATCCTTTTTAGTGATTTACCATTACTTACATGTCACAAATTCTCTATGAATCAATTTTCCTGACTGCAAAATATGCAACAAAACTGAGGTGTTACTGGAAGACCTCTGAGGCAGGACCTTGCCCGCCCCAGGGAGTGTGGGCTGTCCAGAGTTTTAGTAGCATAGCTTTCACAAATCTAACACTGGAAGATAATGCCAGGCTTTGGGCTGCTGCTTGCTCAAAGTCCTCAACTAGAAAATGTTACTTAACAAATATACATTATCTAATAGTGATAGGACAAAGGGGAATGGTTTTAAACTGAAGGAGGGAAGATTTAGTTTAGATTTTATGGGGAAATTTTTCACTCAGAGGGTGATGAGGCACTGGCACAGGCTGACCAGAGAAACTGTGGATGGTCCATCCATGGAAGAGTTCAAGGCCCTGAATGGGGCCCTGGGCAGCCTGATCTGATGAGTAGCAACTTCATCAGATTGGTCTAAAAGATCTGTTTCATCCCAAGTCATTCTATGATTCTATTCTACAATTCTAAATATATTAGCTGCTTGGGATGAAGACATTAGAATTTCTTCATCTGGTCCTGATGCAAGAATAGATGAGTTTAGAAGCAGAGGTTTTCCAGAGATGTGCATTCTCCATCCTTGGAGGCTATCAGATCTTGATTCAGCCAAACTGAGCAATCTGCTCAGCTCCCTATCATAACCCTATTTTAAGTAGGAAGTTTGGTTACAGAGCTCCTGAAGTCCTTATCTTATGGTACTGTTTTTATTTTCCAATAGCAATTAAAGCAAAACAATACCATATTATGAGCAAGATAATTTATGCAGAACTTATTGGTCCCTTAATATTGCTAATGTGTGCAGAAACATAAAATTGCCCAAATTCCCTAAAGCATTTAGGAGATGTATCTAAGGAGAGCATCCCATACGTGTGGGGCATGACTCTGTGGGTTATCAGGTTCAGTCCCCACTTAGTACTTGTCAATGCAATAGTAAATAGAGATTTTCTAGTTTTCTTTTAACTTACTTGTCACGCCTCTCCTGCACACTCCTTACTGCCATTTGTAACTCTTGCAGCGAGATGCAGCAAAGTCTTCATTTCACCTTCCTGTCAATATTTATTGTGCATGTGTAATTTGAAGGTTTTAAGATAATGAAATAAAATTCTTGCCTGCATTCATCAAGTCCGATATGTCTGCAGCATACAAATTGAATACAAAGCAATGTAAAACTACCATAGGAGACAGTGAAATAGATCAACCTCTGTGTAATTGAATGAATGAATTCTCAGTCATAGCAGTGATGCCAGTGGGCAAATAGGATTGTGGCTTTCCAGGTCCCTTAGTAAAACCCTTCTGTGACAATTATGTGGCTTCAAAGTTGGCAAATGCCAAAGATTAATTAGAAAAAAATCTTTTTTTTTTTTTTTTTTTGAACTACTACATAAAACATGTAAAGCTCTTCTGAAGATGTTGTTTTAAGGAATGTGTCTATTTAAAGGAGTAGCTCTCCTTAGAGATAATTTTAGGTTTTAGGATTAGAAATGGTCTGTTATGCTTGAACTGCAAGTAGTGACTTATGGTTAATGCCTGGGAAATGCAATTCACCTGAAAATTATTATCTTAAGATAGCTTAAGTATCACTTGCTAATGTGAATGGGGTTTTGATTAAGGCAGTTTTAAGGAGGTGTATTGCATGGAATAGAAATTTAAAGGAAAACACCAGTTTCCAGAACTGTTCACATATTTTTCATAATCAGTCAGGCTCTACTTCTTCCCCCCTCCTCCTGCTTATTTTGATACTGCTGAATCCATTTACATAAATTATTAGATATTGAGTGGGGAGACAGAGTGAGAGGAAGAAAGGAGGGCGAAGTGTCTCAAGCAATTCCTCTGGGTCACTGGGGGAGGGTACCAGAGGGGAGGTGAAAATTAGGACGATTTAAATTAGTCATTGGTAACTGAGAAAGTAGAACAATACCCTAGACACATAGAGAAATGTGGAGGGAGAGGGAAAGAAATCTCTGGATAACTGCACTGCTGCTGCAGGAATAAATGCAAAGATGTTCTTGGGTCTCTGCATTAGCAGAGATTGCTCAGATCTGTAACAGCATAAAGCATGCGGCAGATTTAAGGGCAAAGAGGGAAAAGAAAGTGAAAGCTCTATTATTATTTTCATGTATTCCTTGAAACAAGGAATGTTATCTTCCTTACTACAGACCAGAAGAGATGAGAAGAACCATCTGAAACAGTTCAGTTTGATTGTGGACACCTATATCCCATGCTAATTTGCAGTGTTGGGGCTGGAGTCTTACTCACACTCTCCAGAAATTGGAGAGAACCAAATACATCAGCTCACGTTGACAGCAAGGCCCTGGGGAGGCAGCCCCTTCTGAGAAACTCCCACAGGATGCTTGTGCTATGCATCACATATAATTTATACTTCTGCTCTGATTACATCTACTTGGGAGTTATTCTTAGTTTTCCATTCAGAAATGAAAATTCATCAAAAGTGCTTGCGTAATTTTTTTTCCCTCAGAACTTAGCAAATTCAGATAGCATTTCTGAACTAGATGATCATTTTATGAAAGCCAGAGAAACAAAGAAACATCTAGAACAGCCAAGAAGCTAAGGTCACTAGCTGAAAATGCAGTTTAAAGATACCTCACAGACAAAGATTTTGTGTAAAACTAAACTGGGGACCCTTCTATATCCAATTTGGCTTAGTGGTTACCCTGGTTGGTGAGGTATTTTGCTGTGAGTGTCACCGTGAGCTCCTCCTGGCTGCTGCTGTTAAGACAGGGGCAAAGGCTTGGAAAGACTCACAGTGTTGCAGCCCATTGCTCTTCCAAAGACTCTCTCCTAGCCAGTTCTCAGCTGCAATCTCTTAATTTGCTTATATCCATTTTCACACAGGGTTTGACTTCAAAGAATCCCTTTTATCTCTACTACTCACTACAATCCCCCCTTCAAAAAAAAAAAAAAAAAAAAGGGGGTGGGGGTGGGGAGGGAAGACTCTGGGTCAACACACTGACTCAGTAATTCACAGGTTTATAATTTCTCCCTCTGACAGTTCCCAAACACCAAAGAGGACACAAAAACTGCTCAGTGCCTACAGCCCCCTCTGTGTTAGGGATCCCTCTACCTACACTGTCCATTGCAACTGAGATGCTTTGCATTGTTTATCCCCTTCTGCCTTGTTTCCTGATTGTGGTTGTAAAAGAGAAGACTGAGGGCTTGTGTTTGACTTCTAACGTCACCTCTGCTGTGTGTAATCAGTGGTGTTTTTCAGGCAGAAAGAACACGGGTAAAGTCTCATGTTTGCCTTTTGTTCCACATGAAAGGACATCACACATCCTGTTGTTCATCAGTCAAGGTTATTCCTCTTGGCTGCCTGCCTGCTTCTCCCATTACTCGTGCCTTAAAGTCTGCTTTATTCACTTTCCTGTAGCTTAGTGTGCCCCTAGTTTCCTTGCTTATTCCAAGCTGGCAGGCAGCATTGGGGAGAGTTAACATGAGGCACTTTACCTTCTGGTTATCTGTACTCCTGATACCCTCATTCTTACCCAATTTCTGCATTACAGAAATGCCTGTACATTTATGTCCTTATTGTAGACCATGAAATACTTAGGGGTCATGCAAGCACTAAAATTACGACTGTGACTCAGAAAACAAGACCAAGGCATGAATGTGGAGTAAACAACTGTGCTGTTGGCAAAGCCATCCTTCTGTACCCACGCTGTTTTGACACTGCATGTAGGAACCGCAAGAACGTTCCAGGATTATAAGTTTGAAGTCCAACATTGTTGCAAGTTGGAATGAAACCAAAGAAAAATATTGATAATGTCCATGAATAAAAAGTTCAGGGAGAAGTGAAATACTTCTTGAGAACACAACACTTGTGTTCAGACTTTCCTTTTTTAACACACTGCCATATTTTAATTATTACTATTATTATTATTGGTATTATTATTTTGTCAGAATTATGCAATGAATAAGAACTGAAAATCTCTTTTTTTTCAGAAGTCAAAAATGGGGCAGACTGACACTGCTGTCACACCTCTCCCCTTCTCCTCCTCCTCACCCTTTCCCTGTTCTTCCACATGAAATTCTGGCAAAAATAGATAAGATTTTCCATATGTGAAGTAAGTGATAAAAGCACCCACGCCAGGTTCTGATGCAATCTACAGTCATCCCGGTCTGACATGACATTGCCAAGCAAGTTGATTGATCTGCAGGGTCTATCTTCCAGTGACAAGCACAAAGCTGTGAGTTCTGGCTACCAACCAGAACATATACTGGTAGACTTTGAATCCTCAAGTTCTGAATAGAGCTAGGTGTTTGTCACCAACTGCGTCATCATACCACTGCTACTTTACTTCCCAGGGATAGTGGTGGGAAACGTCATTGTTTATGGAGTTCCCCATGTCTCAGAGTATGTTTGTACTAAAGTTCAGTGCCTGAGAAGGGGCATGGGGAGAGCCACCAGAGTAGAGATCATGGTGGAATGAGTTGCTGTTTCACAGCCATGTGTCACTTGAGAAAGCTGTCATAGTTCTGCACTGCAGTGATACAATCTGAATACTTAAAGGCTTGAAGCTTTGATTTTCTATTGCATCATATGTTCACAAGCACACGTTAATGCAAAGATGTGCTTGAAGTTAGTCTTAAAATTGGGCTGCCATTTTTCACGACAGGGTTTCTCAGAGAGAAATAGATGTGTGCAGGCTGTGAAATGTATGTGCAATCAGTCCAGTGTTCCATCCTGGAAGTGTCAGCTTTGTATTCCTAGTTCCAGTGCAGAGTGAAAGTTGCCACACTTATTCCTGGGTTTCTCTGGCTGGAAATCTGTGTGTCCTGCAAACACATATGGAATGAAAACGAGTGCTTCAAAGAAGCATACATTATACTGGACACACTGTAGGGGATGTTCCATACATATACTGTGGTCATAACCATAGCCCTGAGTCTACACAAACAACAGTTGCCAACCTCACATAATGTCTAGATATCTGGTATTACAGATATCTTCTCAATTAGATACCAGTTAGCTGGGAAGCTTGGACAATGGGATGACTTCAGTCAGCCTGAGTGATGGAAAGTTTCTTAAAAACAGGAATGCAATATGAAAGGCTGTGCAAGGATACACAAGGATATAGGATATAGGATGGCTTGAGGAGGGCTCATGAGTTACTGAAAAAAAAACAAGAAAAGGGTTTCCTCTGTTGTTGATTGAAAGACCTGTTCACCTCTTCAGATCCTCTTTTGAGATCTCCAGTACTGCATGTCCACCAATCCTATGAATGCTCTTCTCTCTTTTCCCCCTTGCCTATCCCATTTTCTTTCCCCAAACTGCTTCTGCCTCCCATCTTACTGTCTCTTCAGATATGACTTTTATTTTCCTTGTTGCATCTCTTGTCCTTCTCTCCTTGGCTAGAGACCAGACAACACATTCAATTTGCCCTAGAAATCTATCCAGAACAGCTTTGGGCATTCTAAATCTTGGGATGCATGACAAAGCCACCGAGCTTACCAAAGTCAGCACGGATCCCCTGCAGGTCAGGAAATGGGGCTTGCAATTAATGACATGTTTGAATCAGTTTATCTGTGAGAGGTTGAGGGAATTACTTTGGGAGTGGACCTGCTTCCTTGCAAGTTCACATTGCCATCCCAGACTCTCTGACAAGATTAGCAGCTGTTTGGTGACATGAAGAGTGTAGAGCAACTTCTTCTTCATGGACATCGTGGGAGAGTTTGGAAAACCAAGTCTGATGATCTGTTCCACTAGACATTTATGGAGGATATGGAATTGTATGTCCATGGAGAAAACTCCATTTTACATAAAGCTGCCAACCAAAACCTAACAGCAGCAGGTTTGCCCATTGAATTATAGCACTAACTAGGAACAGATGTGTCACTGTCACTATACAACCATGCATGGAGTTTCTTTGCATTTTTGTTAAACTAACCACATTTACTTTTCTACCCTGCTTTCGTGGTTGTGATAGTCAATATGTACACACTTCTTTGAATCACCTATTTCAAGAGGCATCCCCTGACAATTACAGGGCTTCTTTTTGCCAGTGGGAGTAGAATTGAGTGTTTACGTTGACCTTTTGGCTTTGGACAAATCAGTCATTTTTCTAAAGTGAAAATTTGTTCATCATCTTTTTCATCTCTTGCTGCAAAGTAACGCATTTACTCAAATCATTACTGGCAATATCTGTTCTGGAACATCTTCAGTGCCAGATGGTGGAATTTCCAGTATTTCCTCTACTATTTCCTTAATAAGAATTAAAAAAAAAAAAAAAAAAAAAAACAAAAAACAACTCAATAGAAAATGTGACTTTTTAAGCTTTGTGAAGGATGTTTTTATCCCAACCCCCAAGCTCTATTTCTTTTTTTTTTTTTTTCTGATTTTCTCCTCCATCTCAGTAGGATAGAGGAGTGAGGAAACAACTGGTGCTGAGCTGCATACTGGGCTAAGGCACAATAGCTCATCAACAGGCAGTGTGAGCTTGGAGAAGGTCACAAACATACATAATGGCTGTACAGCCCAACCACAAGTCTTGTCTATAGGACAATTCTGCTGGAAATTTGTAATCTGTTGTGGCAAAATTGGGATTCTGGGATTCTTTTGCTGGTTTTGCCAATAAGTCACAGTGAGATATTGGGAGAAAGACTTCAACCCAGTTGCCAAAAAAAAAAAAAAAAAAAAAAAAAAAGCTGTGTCTCATATAGTTTTTTTTTGCTGTTTTTTCCTTCAGAGCAACTGTTATTGTCATGTACTGATATGATTGCTGCATTCAGTGTCACTACAGCTTCAAGAGCTTCTCATGTGAGTAAGCATGAGTAGGAGCAATGTTTAATTTCTCTGAGGCCATATAACACTTAACAACCTTCTAACACAGTGAGCAGGAAGAGTGAGCTTTCAGCAGTGTCTGGAGATATTTTGGTACAGAGAGACATTTGTGCAACAGAGAGTAGGTTTGTAGTGTGCACCTTTCTAACAAGATGCTATTATTTACCTGCTGGATTTAAAAAGACCCCCATCAGAATCGACGAGCAGGCACTGCAATCTCACTGCCATCATTTCTAGTACCTGTTCCTGATAATCAAGTGATAAAAGGTATTTTGAATCCTAGCAGCCACTGGAGTATATTCTTGCTTCTACATCCCTGCTCCTCACCCCTTGCTTCTTTAGATTATTTACAATGTAAAGTAGGAAGAGCTTGGTGACATGAGAACAGTGATGAAAGTAGGGTGGCACTGGGAGCTCTCACAGTGAAATACCTCCATCAGCAGGTGTTACAGGAGAGTGGGGACAGCAGGAAAGGGAAAGATGAAGTGATCCTATTTATAAATGTATTCCCCCACTCCCGGTCTGTACCATGGAGATATCTCAGCAGCACAGATGGATCTGCGTACTGATGAAGACATGGGGCACCGATGAAAAATGCTGGATCTGGCTGAGCTCCCTGCAGGCACAGGGTCTGCTTGCTCTTCTATTAGAGCCCAATACAGACACATCTTTGAAAGTGGTTTTTGGTACTGCCAGTGGGACTTTGCTTCTGTTTAAGAGCAAAGCCAAGTTTACACTTCAGCAATCAGATAAAGGAATGCAAAGACACTGACCAAGAAGCTGAACCCGTAAGCAAGAGGATACTTCAGATTGGCTCGTTGGCAATGTGAATAGGGGAAAATTATACTACTACAAAGAGGCTGCTTAGGATTACCAGCCAGAATGCTTGGAGGAAGCCAGCTCTGTTAGATATAAGATATCAACTTGCTGAGGTGCCTGGAGGACTGATGTGAAAAAATCTGGGCAGTTCCTCAAAAGCCTAAGCATTGTGCTGCAGCAGCATTGTGAGGAACAAAGGGGAGCTGCTGATTCTTTCACAATGTGTACATCTGTTAGTGCCATATGATTAACAGCCAAGTGGCACAACACACAGTGGAGGTAGATATGAGAAAGCACATCTTTTCATTGCAGATATCAAAGAGTCAAAGATGTTTTTTGGTTCCAACAGACCAACCGTACGATATCTTCTCTAGAATTTGTGGGAGATGTGGGTATCCAGCATGCCTTAGTACCAGACCATCAGTAACTGGCCTGAGATCATACCACAAACAAGCAATAGATCAGTTCAGAGCTCAAGACTTCTGACTCTCCACCACAGAATCATAGAATTACCAAGGCTGGAAAAGGCCTCCATGATCATCTAGTTCAACTATCCACCTACCACCAATATGTCTCCACTAAAGTGTCTCTTAATACAACATATACACAGTTCTTGAACATCTCCAGGGATGGTGACTCCCTGGGCAGTCCATTCCTGACCACTCTTTCAGAGAATAATTTTTTCTTAGTATCCAAGATGTACCTCCCTTGGTGCAAGTTGAGGCAATTCCCACTAGGCCATTGCTGAGAAGAGGCAAACCCACACCTCACCACCACCTCCTTTCAGGGAGCTGTAGAGATCAATAAGGACTGCTCTGAGCCTCCTCCAGACTGAACAATTCCAGCACTCTCAGTCACTCCCCATAAGACTTGTGCTCCAGACACCTCACAACTTCGTTGCCCTCCTCTGGACACCCTCTAGAGCCTCAATGTCTTCCCTGTAGTGAGGGGCCCAAAAGTGAACACAGTACTTAAAACACGGCCTCACCAGGGCTGAGTAAACCACCTAGTCTTCCTCCTGGGTAACTCTACCCTACCAGTCTTACACTAAAGTGTTTGGAGAAGGAGAATGGCAGGAAGGGTAAGTTCTGTGTTCATAATATAGAGGGTTCAAGATCCTAATAGGCTCCCTGGAGTTTGGAGGAATGAAGATGAAAAACTTTAGCATTTGAAATAATGCTAATCCCCCACAAAGACACCTCTTTACTGTGCTTGCACAGATGGACAGACCAGGGCAGCTGTGATCCTTGATGAGCTCCTGGTATCTGTGAGCTTCCCTTAATTCACTTTCTTAGCCATGACAGCCTTCGTGGCCTTGCCAAAATGGTTCTTATGCCAGTTCCTGGTGAACAGATGTCTGTACTGCAAGAAACAGTGTCACAGCTGACTGCACTGAGCCAGGCAGGAGCCGAAGGCCTAGAGACTGAGAAGTCTCCTAGGAAATCTGCCTGGAAAGAAGAAAAAGTTTCACTGCAGTAACCCACTGTGGAAGGATTTGAGTCTGCTTTTCTCATCTGCTGATTCTGGCTGTCAGAGCTGGAAGCTGCTTTCAGCTCTGTGTGTGGGGAAGGACACTGCTAGAGCAGGGAGCACTGTGCTCCTGAGCTTCCTCCTTCCCATCCCTGATGCCAGCTGCCTTCAGCAACCTCTCAGGGTTGACACATGGCTAAGGCAGCAACAAACTTCTTTTGAGTGAGCCAGGAGAGCAAATCTGCCTTTGTTTGTCAAACGAGCCATCTGAAATACCATTCAAAGAGATCTCAAGAAAGGTTTTGATCTTTCCTTTCATAAACGGACCAGACGTTGCTGCCAGCACAGACTGTTCAGCATGATCAGCATGATAGATGCTCCTGCAAGGAGTACAGTTTTAGCTGTTTTAGTACATATCTGCCATCGCCATCTGCTATTTGTTGGCATGAGTATGTGCTATAAGAAAACTAGATTCAATGGGAAGAAAAGGGCCTCAACAACCTTATAGAGTTTCAAGTTTATTTTGAGTTGTTTTTTTTTAATTAATTTTTTTTTTTTTATTTTAATCATTGGATATTCTTATGTTGATACAAAGCTTATGCAAAACACAGCATGTTTCAAAGGCAGTTTCTCTCGTTTTGTTTTATTTGTGAGTATTGGTTTGATAGAGATCTTCAAACAAGCAATTATCCTCACAATAAGCACTAGAATCTGAGTTAAGTTGGAAGGATGGGCTTTGCAAGGTGGAGGAGACCTCCTCATGCTGAGTAGGAGGGTATTCAGATGGTGTACTTGAAAGTATATCACCTGCATTCTTGGCCAGCATTTTGTTTTCCTCTCACCTTCTTCCTTCTTAAAACCTAAGGAAGCAAAATTAAACAGACTTGTTGGTGGTTTTCTTTAACAGTTAACTTGAAACAAGTGAAGTGAGGCTTGAACAGGAAAACATCTACAGGCATATGAGGCAGATCAAATAGCCTCATCCCTCCTTGAAAGTAATAGTGCAGAAGTTTGGTATTAGTGGGAAATATTTGTATAGTGCTTTGAAGTTCAGAAGCACCATATAAATGCTAAGTATTATTAACTATATGAATCAATCATCTTCAGAGAAATCTAACACTGTTAAAGATGGGAGAGCAGTCTCTTCCTTCCTTAATGATAACCAACCCTAAAGTTATTCATAAAAAAATACTTTTAAAAATAGATCAAATGATTTCCCCATCCCGTGATAATCCCCCTGATTGCCCCCATGTTTCAGTTCACTGTATCATCTGAGAGATCAAAGGATGTGTCTGAAGCTGGCGAACCAGTCCTACAAAGAAGAAAACCCTCTCCTTCTGTAGATAAACAAAATACAATTTCCAGATAACATCTCAGTGCTGATCAAAATAGCTGCTTTTCCAATTAGATTTCAAAGAATTCTTAATTGTTATTGATTTAATCTGGAGATGTGCAGATTTTTTTCCAGCCAGGAACCTGTTTTGTGGGGAGCTTATTACCCTGGGGATTTCAGTTACAGACAGGTTTTAGTAAGCAGCAACAGCTGAGCTGTCAGGCAGGTGACAATAAAAAGGGAATCTGTCCAGATACAGGAGACAGCACTATTTGTGTTTCTGTTTCCTGCAATAATTTAGAGCACAGAGATTTATCCATTCTGAAACGGCGGCAGAATTCACATATCAGTAAAAGCTCCTGCCTTTAAATTATAATAAGCAGAGTATCTATATTAAAAAAAAAAAAAAAAAAACCCACACATTTATCTATCTGTCTGTCTATCTGTCACCTCATTTTTCTTTCTGTTATTAATCTTTATTAATATTTATTAATTTTTACCATGGAGGTCCACCCTAAAGTTTTTCTTTGTTTTTTCCAAGATAGAATGCCCTTATTCAGTAGATATACATACAAATGCATGTATAAATATAGATAGAGTCCCACATATATATATGTGTGGGTGTATATATATATTTGCTGAGGAAAAAAATAAGAAATGGTAGATTTTGCAATGTCTGCTGAACTTCCATTTTAAAGTCAGGTAAAACAGCAGGGAGTGGGAAGAAGGGAGGGAAATGAGGACTACTGTTTCAGAGACAGGTGACATTTTGGAGCAGAACAACATGAGATGGTCTCCTGTCAAAAAGCAATAAAAGGAGGAAGAATGAAAAATAGCTCCCCCAAAGAAAATTGCTCTGTCCCAGGCAAATGACGGTGGAGGGATTTCTAATCCTTTGGTAAAGTGACAGTGAGGGATTTAATGCTGTCAGGCAGGTATGACAGTGTCAGGAAGAGTGACTCAGGAAGAGTGACTCAGAACTAGATGCCACTGGGAAAAGAAGTGCCTGACCCATGAGCAAAGCCATTGCTTGGTGCCTGCTCTCCCAGTCACTGTAGAGAAGAATGGAGAGGGGCTGGGTGAGAGCTAGTAATAACATGGGAAGAAAGAACAAGGCTAGTGCCATTGGGCGAGAAAATGAATAAGAAAATGAAGAAGCTCAGAAAATAATGTGTGATGTGGAAAGTGATGAGAAAGACACCTCCTTGTATATCTGAAGCACTGCTCTGTTCTCTGGATACCTGGGATCCTCTCCTGATGAATTTATTGCCACCGGCCACTATGGAAGCAAAGAACTGATCAGTTCATCCTAAAACAAAAGACTGAAAGGGATATAAATCTTTTCCATCAGGACAAGAGCCAACTTTTAACTTTATGAGTTATATGCAGTGACACTGCATTTCTAGGGCCCATGCAGTAGTGCATGAACCTGTGTGGCTACATAAGTCATCCAAATGCAAAGTTAATTTGAAATGTGAATTTTTTGCATGGACCTGACATGAAAAACTTTTGAGTAAGGAGGAGTCCCATTGCTAAGAGACTGACAGCATTAAAAATCTATAGGAGAGCTTCTGTATTCTGTAATTCCATTTCTAATTTCCCTGAGGCTGAGAGAAGAACCAGAACTTTTGGACTCATGTGAGCAGAATCAGTTTCAGACGGTGCACTTAGAATGCACTTATTCAGGAAAAAAAAATGGGTAGAGACCAATTCTCATCTTTGTCTTCCAAGCAACTCCATCTAATCACAAAAGGCTTCTTCTCCAAAGCCATGGATTCTGAACAGTATTATTAAACATTGGTTGTCAATGTGAGGATGTACAAAATCAATGCCCCTGTGGGCATAATCACCAAAACTAGGTCTGCTAAATTACATTTAGGTTAAGTTTGTCAAAATCTCAAAAATTATCTATTTTTTTCTCCATTGTCTTTCAGGGAAATATATTTCATCAATAAAAGACATATATTTAAATTAGGTGACAACATCAGGGGGCAGTACTCAGCTAGCAGCCAGTCCCTTTCCTTCACTGAACAGCTGTGTTTATATGTAGTTGTTTGTAAAATTTATGCTTTGGTTTGTTTTAACTTTAGTTTATTGCCAATAGAGAAACAACAGATCTTTTTCTATTACAAGTCGTCAAGTGCCACATTACAAATCAGCAGGAGGGGTGAAACTTCCCATGCCCCTTCTCCTCACAAATCTCCAGTTATGTGTATGTATATTTTTTAAAAATATATATTTATAAATATATATTTATAAATAACATAAATAAATATAAATAAATATATTTGTAAATTACAAAAAATGCCCTGGTCTATCCAAGATGTCTTCTCAGTGAGTACTGCATCCATACAGGTCCTTCTCACTTCTCCCTGTGGGAGTGTGCCCCATCTTCTCCCAGCAGGGTGGACAATCCCATGTTCTTATGTTCTTATGCAGCTCAGGCACATCACAACATGTTCAGAGCATGTAAATAAAACTCACATGATTGGGTAGATCCCACATTATTTTGATCATCTCCTCCCTTTTCTGGACAATCTATCTATTTATGATTTCTCCTTTCCACCATGCTGCAAGGCAACATGACCTCCTCCTTTGTATTTTGTTTTTCTGCTCCATTCCAGAGACCACTGCAGAAACCACACCATAGAGTCATAGAATCATTAAGATTGGAAAAGACCGCTAATATCATCTAGTTCAACCCCAAACCATCATAAACATGCCGTCTAAACCTTGTCCCTCAGTGCCATATATACTCTCTTCTTGAACACCTCCAGGGACAGTGACTCCACCACCACCCTGGGCAGCCCATTCCAATGCTTCATCACTCTTTCTGAGCTAAGTTTTTCCTAGTATCCAACCTGAAGCTCCCCTGCAGGTTAGGTCCAGCTGCTGTGTGAACACTGAGAAAATATCCTCAGTGTGTGACTTCTGCCTTGGAGTCTTAACTCCATTCACTTCTGAGACCAGTCTGGACTCCATCTCTTCCAAACCCAGCCTTTCCCTTCTTTGATCATCTTCTTCCTGTAGGAACCCAGTAAAGGGTGTTCTGGTTCTGCAAGAATCTTCCTCCTTATGCATCTCAGTGCCCTGACTGAGCTCAGATTGACTCTGAGTCACCAGCAGACACCACAGCAGTATCTCAGCATACCCAGCATAATGTTTTTGTGGTATACCTACCTTTCACATTGTGGTATTCCTGTTGCTGCCCTGAGAGCCAGGAGTCCCAGCACAGTTCAGATATCTTGGGTTGCTGTTAGAAGCTTTGCTGTTAACACACATCATCTCCTGGATCAATGCTCTCTCCTGAGTAATTGTCCTTCTTGGCATTGTCTCTTCCAGGATGGATGCCAGTGTATAATGCTCTCTGCCCTGTCACTAAGTCCTCCTTGCTTTTGCCTGGCCCTGTCCAGAATCTCCGGAGAATAGCCACTATAATGGATGTGCTCTGAATGAGCTTTTTTTTTGAGATCCTGCTCATCTCCTTTTCTTTATGGCCAGCTCAAACTGACGTTCCTCTTTCCTGCCTGCCACCCTCAAGCCAGTTCCCAAAGTAATGGAGATGAAAGTGGGGAGAAAAAGCTTGTGGAAACTGTTTCCTTTGCCTTATAGTATGATGGCAACTGCATCCATAGTTCCTTATTCCTTACTGGTCCCTTTATACAGAGGAATACAAGTTTCCATTTACTAACAGAGAAAGAGAGGTACCAAAGCTGGATTGATTTGCCGCTTGTCAGAAGCAGATTGGAAATAGGAGCAATTTGCCAGATACTCTGCCCAGCCCATATGCACTCTATCTATATATTTAATTAATAATAGTGCAGACTTACAGTTGCTGGTGAAAACTATTTCCTCACACTGTGTGTAATCAGCCTGCATCTGCCACAAGAGGTCAAAGAGTCAGACACCAAAGCTGGATTTTAAATAAGATTCTTAATAAATGGCAGTAGAAAAACAGCTGTGGTTGCGCTGAAGTTTTGCCTTAAGCCTCCAGATGTGAACATATCCTTGCCTTTTGCAGCAGCTATTTAGTGCAGTGGGCAGGACACCGGTTGATGGACTGAAGCTGGAAGAAGTCTTTACAGCAAATCTTCCATTCCAAATGCTTCCTTAGCTCATTGCATCTCTGCAACCGTGGCAGGTATATTGATCTAGCTGACAGAGTAAGACCCAATAGCTCAGTTTTATACAGATGAACTGTAATTTTAGTAATAGAATGTTTAAATAATAGTGTCACCTTTACATCTCACCTCCCTTTACTTTGAGCGAAAGTGTCTGTCTGCTTTTGACAGGCTGAGATTTTTTTTCCCTTTTACCACAAACACTTTGCCTGAAGGACATCAGGAGTCATAATAATGGTTGATGCTTTCATGAGATTCTTACAGATTATGGCTAAATGGAACAGTGCTGTAATGTGATTACTTCCCCACTCTTACTCCTGCTGCGCCATGTAATGGCATGGTAGGGCTCTCTGCTGGGATTAAAGCTAGTCAAACTGAAAATTTACTTGCCTTGAGGGCCATCAAGCAAATTTAAATGGCTACTTCAAGATTCTGCCCGCCAGTGAGTCATTTCTTCAGAGGATTAGCAAAATGAATGAAATATGGAGATGGGAAGGCAGTAAAAACAGTTCCACCAGGCACTCTCCCTTCTCTCTAATTTTGCTCTAAACACTAATTCTACTTCCTTGTAATTTCTCTCTCTGTTCTTTACCAGAAATGAGAAGGAAACTCAAAGAAGGCTGTGACCTTGCCCTTGCTGTTGCGCACATGGAAGAGTAGGGACTCCTTCCCTTCTCTTCCATGAATTTCCCTCTCCAGAGAGAATGCAGAATATTTACACATGATTTCTGCTCTTAGGTGTACAGCTAAAGCTTTTGAAAAGGAGTGGCTGTTCTCTGTTGCTCTGGGTCTTTCCCATCATAGAATCATAGAATTGTTTGAGTTTGAAGGGACTCTTAAAGGTCACCTAGTCCAACTCCACTGCACTGAACAGGGACACCTGCAGCTAGATCAGGTCGCTCAGAGCCCTGTCCAGCCTGATCTTGCGTGTCTCCAGGAATGGGGCGTCCTCCTCTGAGCAACCTGTTTCAGTGCTTCACTATCCTTATTGTAAAAAACCTCTTCCTTACACCCAATCTAAATCTCTCCTTCTTTAGTTTGAAATCATTTCCAAATCATAGCTGCAAGGAACATCTGCTCACTCCCTCCTTTGCATATACTGCACTGTGATGGGGGTCTACATTTCCTGTGCACTGTAACCTCTCAATTGTCTCAAAACTATACATTTTCACTGATACAGCAGCCTGGGGAGGAGCAGGTCCCATGGCTCTACAGCCATCCATTTGAAGTGAAAGCTCCACATAGAACATTCTGTCAGGTTGTCTTCCAATGAGGACACGCTGTTGTTTGAGGAGGATTCACAGGTGTCAGGCAGCTCCAACTCTACTTACATTCCTTTGCTTTTCAGATTATATGAAAGGAATTTAAGCACCTTTAGACACTGCCAGGAATAGAAATGTTTTCCCAACTGAGATCTTAAGAATGCTGAGATAAGACTAGCTTATTCTTAGGCTATTTACAGAAATACATTCATGAGATGTGAATACTGCAGTTACACCACAACTTTCTTTGGCAGCTTAACCTAGGCTTTTTTTTCCAGCTGTTTTCTTAATATTCAGTTTAAAAATTTCCCTGATGCTGCTAAAGTTTAATTACTTCTTTCTCTATCATTGCTGACTAATGATAATAATTGCTTCCCATCCTCTGGTGCAACATTCTTTTCTTCATCTGCAGACAGTTATTGTGCCTCCCCTTGGTATTATTTCTTCTACTTTAAAATTGCCCAGAAGTACTGTCACATTTCTTGTCTAGTCGCTAAATAAAACCCAGAAATATAGTAGTGAGGGTGAAATCTGGGTTGGGGCAAAGGATGGACAGGGTGGATAAGTCAGGATACTTACAATATTTCGCAGAATTTTGCTCTGCAGTAGGTCACTATTACAGCTCTTTGACAACTTACACAAAAGAAACTGATGGCCTCAGCCCGGGTACTAATGGACTAAATTCAACATTGCAGGTACCAGCAGGTACTGTCTTTATTACAGGTAGTTTTATAACAGACGTTCAGGCCTGAGTGGCTAGGGATTTTGGCACACCATTTTTCCTCCAAAATGGAAAAATGGTTCCATTTTAGAGAGATGCAAAATCAGAGAGATGAAGTGAGTTGCCCAGGGTCAGGGAGTGAGGAAGAAGAAATACGTCCAATTTTTAAAATCTAGACGGCATCCTTAAATCATTTTGTTTAAGTATTCACAATCTCTTTCAGGACAATAAAACTAATTATCTTCAGAGGTGCAGAATGAGAATTCCAAGGTGTAGAAGACAGTGATTTTAAACAAAAGTGTGCTTTTAAACATTTGCTGGCGTAGGATTTTCTCTTTTCAGGTAAATCTGCTGTCAAAATCAAAATGCACAGAGAAATTCAGCCAGTATATTCCACTTCTGTCACTGATTACACTATATACAGTCTATTTTTCCAATTTGCTTTTATAAACCAACTTTTTCTCAAATACAGTGGATTTTTTTTTCTTCTTCTTCTGGAAAATAAATAAATAAATAAATAAAAATTGCAGCTCCATGGAAAGAAAGAGACAGATTTTTGGTGTCTGCTAATAACATGCAAGGGACTTCTTGAAAATACACATAAATAGGTCTTCATTTAGTTGGCAAGGACAGCCACTAATAAAACGCTAAAATTCTTTCAAAAATAGTGTCTTATTTTTTACCAGGAAGGTGTATTTGTAATCAGAATGCCTCGAGCAGAGTTCTCAACTCTGGTTAGAGCTTCAGAATCCAATCTCCAGACAAAGAGATCTTTGGGAAAGAATTGAGAAAACTCTCATCTTTTAGGAAAGGTGAAGTTTACCTCACTGCTCAAAGTAGAGGTAGTACGGTTCATGGGGTAAGGCACTGAACTGAGTCTATGGAGTTCTGCTGGTTGATTTGCAGTGTTCACCTTCCCTTGGTGCACTTTGATTAAAATTGCATTTGCACACAACTTTTTTCTTAATAAGCATTTCTCTGTCACCTAACACAACAACATGCCTGTTCCTAACAGACTTCTGCATGCACTACAAATAGAATGAAATAATGTAAGAGTAGGTCATGCCTCTTTTAACTTTGTTTTTCGTTTTCTGTGTCACTAGTAGCTTTCTGTACTGTGTACCTTGTATGTAGGCAAAAATCTGAGAAACTAATTTAAGATATAATGTGGCAGAAAGTATAAGCACAGCAAGGAAGTAGTTAGAAATATGGTTAATTGTGCTTGGTCTGTCAGGGAGAGAGTTAACTTTTTCATAAAAGTCCATATGGTGATATTTTGGATTTATAGCTAAAACTGTGTCAATAACACACCCATATTTTGGCTGTTGCTGAGAAGTGATTGCACAGTGTCAACGTTTCCTTTTTCCCACTCCAAACCCCAAGCAAGTACGCTGGGGGTTGTGAGAAGCCGGAAAAGAACACAGCTGACCATAGTTGGCCAAAAGGCTACTTCAGGCCATATGGTGTAGTGAAGAGCAATAAAAAATCAGAGAAAGAGGGAGGAAGGGGGTATGTTTGTTTGTGATGTTTGTCTTCTTAAGCAAGTTATACTTGTTGAGGCACTGCTTCCTGGCAAGTTGCTGGATGCCCACTCAGAGATGGAAAGTAGTGAATAGATTCCTCATTTTGTTTTGCTTGCATGCAGCTTTGCTTCAATTATTACACCATCTGTATCTCAGACTATGAGTTTCAGCTTTTCCTGATTGGATTCTCTCCCTTATCTTGCTGCAGGAAATGTGAGCAAGCACCTGTGTGGGTGCCTGGCTGCTGGCTGGGTTCAACACATCCCTGTAGCAATCATGAGGAACATCCAACCAGTAAACAAAAACCTCTAGGATTCTTTAAGGATCTCTTGTTAAATAACTTCACAGTCACACAACGGCTAGCCCTATGTCTTATATTTTTGGTGAAGATGATGCAGACATGTTCAGCCCCCACAGATGTTTACCAGACTAAAACCAGAAGGCTGTAGAAGTAACAGCTAACCCTGTGATTTGATACACCAACCGTGAAGGGCATCTGGTTGATGAACCAGACTGTAGTTTTGCATACGTAGGACAGTGAAGGAGACAAGAGCAGACAAAAGAAGAGCAGTTTCTGCTTAAATGCACAAATCCAAGTGGTTTTCTCACCTACCAGCAGGTAATCTGCAGCTTGTTATTGTTATGAGGATAGAGGTGGCTGCACAAATGAATGGGGTGAGACAGCAGTAGCTTACTTAGGCTAAATTATGAAGTCACTGCCTTTGGGAAGAGAAAGTCTCTCTAGCAGGTGTCTTTGTCTAAATAAAAGACAACAAACAAACAAACAAGCAAACAAAAAACAACAACCAAAGAACTGAATTTGCCACCACAAAATATGAGCTTTATTTGTGCAATTGTGTGAGCAGTGTGGCAGTACATCTAAGCCAAGTTTAAATGACCTCCATCTTTTGTATTATGTAAAAATTTCATTTATTTTGATTTTACAGTCTCAGCCTTTACCTCCACTTTGAAAGTCTATATCACATTTCTCTAAGGCAAACCAAAGGATCAACAACCTCAGGAGACCGTAGACAATGACCTTGAAAATACTCAGATGGCTTGGCTAAGCACATAAATGCAATGAGGCAGCACTAATTCTTGTCCAGGTGTCTGGGAGGCAAAGAACAATCTAAGTCAGGATAACTAAGTCATAGGAGGTGGGGGGATGAAGGAAAGAATTTTCATGATGCTGTTTAGTTGAATGTTGGTGGACTATGTCACTAATGTAGCAGTGTCCTGTCCCCTTGTTTGCCCTTGCTGTTTGTCATTTGGCTCCAATACATGAGGAGCAGCCAGCTTCAGTTTTGTTTTACTTAGCTTTTGTGTTCATAGCAGTTTTGCAGACATTTTTAAAAATCTACGGACAAATTTCCTCCAAAGTCATGAGATCCACCACTTTAAGTAGCCTCTTATCAGGCATAATGCCTTTCAAAGGCTTTATCACTTTATGATGCTGTTTTTAAAACAATGCAACATAGATATCTGAACTACCTGAGACCATGCTCACATCCAGGTCTTTTTAATTATATCACTCATGTGGGTGTCAATTTTGATTTAAGAATATATTTTTTCAAAACAGCTTGAACCTGTTTCTTGCCAACTTAACCTAAATCAAAACAAACCCACTCTAAGCCACAAAAAGACTACTAATTATTTCATAGTTAACATAACTAATGAGACTTTCTCTCAAATTAGAAATGGTTATGGTGGTTTGGAAAAAATATCTGTACAACCAAACCAGTTAATGGTAAGGATAGTTGAACTTTAGTCAAGGCTGTATTGAAAGCAAAACATTCAGTAAGATTATATTCCGTTCATGTCTGAAATCTGAACCATCTGTTCAAATTTGTCTTCTGCATTTCTTCTTCTGTGCTGTTGTTGTCTTCATGTGCACAAACACTGTTTGTGCCTGACTCTATAAGAGATGCCTTTTCCCTATTCTTTCTCTGGGTCCAGCAAAAGAGCAGACACATTCTCATCCATTACTGAGATTACAGCAGAAAGGTTTGTTACTCCCTCTGCTCCCTCATCCATCCTCTTCCCTTTTTCTCCTCCTTGATTGATATTCAGAGGGTGGAATAACCCTGGAAATTTGTTTAGGAGAAAATCACAGGTAATATTGTAGAAGATCATCTATCACTCTGTATTCTTATCTTTTAAAATTACTCTTTGCTGTCAGTATTGCATAAAACATGAAATTTTTGATCAGATTCATCCACAAAAGTGATGCTCAGATTTAGCTTCCATTGTTTGGAGATACTGAAGTAAAGCAAAATAAAAATTTGATTTTACTTTACATACTATTTCTGTTTACACCATAATCTTGAGTTATATCCTTCACTCTTGTGGCATTTGATGGACAGATCTGTATCCCTGTCGCAAACTAAACTCAAATAAGGAATACCAATGAATGGTGCTTTGTGTTCTACAGCTAGCTAGGAGGAGTTTCTGAATCATCTCTCTGCATGTCATCTATGAACGTGTGGGCATTTAGCCTGCCTCAGCCTGTGATCACATTAGCTGAGAGGGGAGGTAGAATGTTCAGCCTTCCTTGAGTGAGGAAAGAGACTATCAGAGAGAAATCAATTACTGGGCTGTTGCAGATAGAAACTATGTACTCATAGGAGAGAACCAGGAATATATTTATTGTTAGAATACAGTTATTTAACAAAGCTTAATTGTAATCAAGATTCAAGACGGCAACATGCACTTGACAATTTACTGTATAGAAGGTAGGGTTAAACACACTCATCCAGGGCTCTGTTGAATATTGAGGTTCATAGTGGACCTCAGTGCTTTTTACATTTCTTGAACCACAGAGGTAAGGAGCCTAGGTGCAGCTGGATCCACTCCTCATTCCAGACTTAGTCTGGGTCTTGGTTCATGTCCAAGGGATTATATGTGCTCAGTCATTCTAACATACAATCTTAGTAATGCTAACAGACTTTTTAGAAATATTAATAATTTACCAAGGATCTGTATCAGCAACACATTTTGATATCAAGGTATAAGGGATCTTTGCTCAGGCATAACCTCAAGAGGTGTCCTTACTCACAGGGAAATCCTGTCATGGAACCAGCTGCCATGCAGTATAGCTCAAGAGGCTTTTGGCTGCTCACTATTGATGGAGGTAAGATCATTGACTCTTAGTTATAGTTCTTGAAACATGCTTAATTTGCCCTCAGCTATTGAATCAAGTATTGGCCATAAGTTGCAAGACAAAAAGGAGAAGTTGGTAACAATGCCGCAGGAGCAGAATAAACAAAAGAAACATGATCACAGTGAGTTAAAGAGGTAGAAAATGCTGAGGCATTTCCAAAACAGTTTTTGGGACAGAATGTTGCAACTAGGACCTATTAAAGGAAGATATTTCTAATTTATTACATACAGTTAACATAGCTGTGGATACTGAATCCTTCCATCACCATCTGTGTGTAATACATTCTCTATTTAAAGAAACCTGAATTACTTTCCAAATGGTTTGTCCAATTTCAGATGAAAACTGTGCTTCACACAATAGCACAGCAGTGTTTTCAGGATGAGAGTTCTCTTCTATGTTGAAAATTAATGTCTTGTTTTGTTCAAACACTCTCTATCCTCTCCCCATGCTGATAATCTATGTTGTGTTATATTTAATAGTAGAAAAGTTGCAACAACTGAAGTTGGGCTCAAGGTGAACTATATTCCCACTTAGAAAATAAACAGCTGCCTTACAAAATGAGAGGCCCTGACCACTTGTGGTTGTTGAAGCCTGGATAGCAGAGCTACTAGAGAGAACAATAATCAATTTGCTATTTTTTTCTTTTTTTTCTTTTTCTTTTTCTTTTTTTTTTTTCCTGGAAATTCCTGTTGCAGATTCAGACTGGAGAAGCTCTTTGCTTCTTTCCCAGAACTTTTGTGTATGATTTGTAGACTTGCTAAAACAGCTGTTGTTGAAAAGGCAATTGCATTTCGATGGTAGATGGAGGTGAGCCTAGAATGAGAAAACATAGAAAGATGATGCTGACAGAAAGGGACTACAGTGTCATTGTTTTACCATACACCAAAAACATTTAGCTTGGTAACAAAATCTTCGAGCTACAGAAATGAGTCTGAGAACATGGGAGATGCTCAAGGGAAAAGATGGATCTCTAGGAAGGGATGTTTTATCTAGATTCGGAGGAACACTAGATTCTGGTTATGGTGATATCGTACATACTACTAAACAGAGCATTTATTGTACAGAGCATTTTGAAAGCTAAGGAAGGCAAACCTCATCCTGTAAACTTCTGAGATATCTCATCTACAAATGAGACAAAGCTTATCAAGCTAGATTTTTAAAAGCTCCTTTCAAAATATTTTAATAGGAGAGTAGAGATGCAGGGAAGATGCTGCTCTCCAGGAGCTGAAACCCTTGAATATGCATGCTGAACGTCCTTGAATACTGATCCCAAATGCAAACTATGTCTTTTTGAAATATTGTATTAGTGGGAGACAGGTAAGTCAGTGAATAAGTCAGGGTTTTTGATTCTTCCTAACTAACCATTCCGCCCTGAGGAAAGCGAGAGACTAACTGTGAACTCATCCATCTCTGAGGTACTTGAGATAATTGTTGTACAACTGGTTTGATTTGGAAATGGAATTAGAGTGTTCTTTTTGCTCTTCTAATTAATTGTGGTTGAATATCTATATTTGCAGCACCTTCAATTAGTTCTCTACCGATCGGCCCCTGCCCAATCTATTAAATTCTGGGATTTGTTTCTGGAGTGAGAGTGCTTTACAGATGCAAAGTTCTCAGCTAAATTATTTGTTTCAAAAGTTACATTTCATTAGTTGAGGAAAACAAAACACAGCCCTACTGTTCACTCCATGCCTCTAATCGAATCCTTGCAAAAAGTCAAGCATGCCATACTGTTTGTGATTTGTCTGCTTGATGTTAAAGATTTTTTTTCACCCTCCTTTGGCAGAAAGCAAGACCAAAGGGATGCTACTGCAGTCTTAAGTAGTCAAAGTGTAATGAATGCAAAATTAACAACATGAAGGGAGGGTAAAAAAATAAAACACAACAACCCATAAAGCAACAAAAATCTTCTCACAGTGACTAAGATATTAAAACACAAATTTCTGAGAAAGTGTAAAATTGTCAAGTGCGAGGGAGATCACAAAGAGTTCAAAAGAAGTTTGTGAGAAAAAAAAGCAACAGCAACAACAAAGCAGCAGGAAAAGTAGAAACACTGGAGTCAGAAATAAGCTTGTAGGTCTTAAACATGCTCAGTTCCATCATATCTGTGGAAACCTATGAGTGCCAGGATGTTAGATTCTTCTTCTATCCCTATAAGGCAACAAATTTTATTCTGTGCAGTTCAGATTTTGATGTCCAGCTTCCTCATAGATTGCTCATAGGTTGTAGCAGCTTGACTCACTCAGATGCTTTTTAGCAGAAATATTCTCAAAAGCTGTGCTTTCTTTTTCCTTTTCTCTTTAGGTTAAATTTTGGTATCATTTAGGTGAGGAATTTGAAACTGATTATAAATATGTGACAAAGCAGTCTCCCCAGTCAGCGAGTCAGCTTTTAAGGCCATTATTGTTAATTTTGACCAGATTTTTCTGGCATAGGACTATTGTCTAAAATACCTAGGGGTACATACTTAGTACTGTCAGTAAGAGAAGGTATTTTATAGGAGTGGAGAATATTTTCAGTCTTTAGTCAATATTTCACAGTGGAGACCTTGAAACAGGAGTTTATGAACTTTTTGTCTTACAGCCCTCACTTTCAGATTTGGGAATTCATTTTCACCTGCATTTTTTTAATTTGTGACTCAAGTTTTGAAATTGCTCCACTAGGAGAACTTTCTCTTGAGCTTTCAGAAAATCCTTGGTAGGTTAGAGTGGTCTGGAGACAAAAATCTATATTCTTGTAAAGCCTCAAATTTGTGATAGGATGGATTTTGACCAGAGAGAGCATGAGGAGAACTCTGTTTTTTAACATAATATGATTACCAATGTCCCTGTTGATCCCAGAGCGATTTTCTTCTTTCACCTTAGACAAGCTGCAAAGCTTCTAGGGGAGTGAGGGAAGATTTGTGCTTGTTGTATTAAGTATGATAATGCTTCCCATTCAATGCAACTCGAAACAGATATTCTCAGAGAAGTGCATAGTGCATCCTTTCCACTGGATAAATGTAAAATTTCATCAGCTGCTCATATGCATGAAACTGCTTGTCCAAGAAACTACCATAGCTCCGACGAACCTAATACTGACCTTGTTCATAGGAAGAATCATAGAATCATTAAGGTTGACCATTGTTACTTGAAAACCTCTATGGATGATGATTCCACTATTTCCCTGGACAGCCTGTTCCGGTGCTCCACCATTCTTTCCAAGAGATTTTTTTTTCTAATATCCAACCTGACCCTTCCCTGGTGCAACGTAGAGTCATTACCTTTTGTCCTATCAGTAGCTGTCTGGTTGAAGAAGCCAACACCCACTTTGCTACAGCCTCCTTTCAGGGAGTTGTAGACAGTGATATGATCTCCCCCTGAGCCTCCTACAGAATGAACAATCCCAATTTCCTCAGCCAATCCTCGTAAGACTTGTGCTCCAGACCCTTCAAAGCTTCATTGCCCTTCTCTAGATATGTTTCAAGGTCTCAAAGTGTTGCCTTGTACATCTAATTATCACTTTGAGGCAAGAATTTTCTCTTGTGCTGAGCATCATGAGGTCCTTATGCTGCCACAATACTTCCCAAGAAGGGAGACTGAGGTGGGATTTGGAGGCCTTCCCCACATTCACTGTGTCAGTCTCAACCAAAAACCATTTGACTCAGTAATCACAGATGCAGATAAACCAGTGGAGTATTTTTGAGGAGAAAATCCCTTCTGGACAGCTGCTCACCACTCTTACTTAAAGGTGATTGTTAGGTGTGTGAAAATGAAGAAATAGGGATGCTAAACTAATTTTCCTGGACACTGAGATAGCACCAATCCTGCTTCTTACTGAGGATTCTGCAGAGGAGAATGTATTTAAGTACCTCTCACTAGAGGAATTACTTTGCAGTGTGCTTCTCAGTGCTCTGGTGCATCTAAAGGGAGGAGGTGTACAAATTCTGTGCACAGCAAGCAAGTTGCTCTTAACATTTCTGACAGAAAGGCTGTGAGCTTTATGCAAAAACAGCGTTATTTAAAGGCCTTTTTACTCATGCCAACTTTGTGATCCATATAGTTTAACCATCAAGGCTTTCTATTGCCTATGGACAATTAGCTAAGTAGCACAAACGCTATAGTTTTCTAGGGCTCACAGAAGTGACCTACATCTTCAAAACAAAGCTCAGACACTGATCTCAGTGCCAACTACATCCCCCTGGATGGAGAGGAAAAGCCCTAGGTGAGGCTTATGTCCCCTACTCTCATTATAGATCACAGAGATTTTGTATGCTAATAAGGATTCTCTTCAGAAGCTGATGATTATGAGATAAGGCTAAATGCCTCTTTTCTTGCCTTTCTGTCACTTATTTTTGATTTTCCTCTGGGAGCTTGATACCTCCCTGAGACTGGTGGCTCTCCAGCCATCACCTTATCATGACCTTCTGTACTACCATCCTGGCAGGAATTCCTTACTTTCCTGAATCAGGAAGATGGGATAAAGACCATATAATTGGTAATTATCATGATTTCAAAAAGAATGAAATTATCCAAGGATCCACTTACCCGCCTCTGTCTTTCCTTCCCTGTTTTATCTCAGGTATGCCTAGTTTTGCTGTCTCCTTTCTCTAATTGAAGTTGAAAAATGTGTGAAGAGCTTCCTGGTGTCTTTCGAACACTTTCCTTCTCCCTAAGAGTGGAAGTACATTTCTTGGAGCATCAGAGAAGATTTGAACTGTTTCTGTGGCTTATCAAGATCTGCCAGTTCAGATGTGAATTAAGAACCTTTGCATTCCCAACATATCTTCCTGTCCTGGGCAAGAAAACAAGAGCCTTGGAGTGCTCACCTTTCTGATTATGTCCTGCTGAGACTTTAACAGTAAAGTTTCCCTTACTCTCAACTGCGGTACATCATCTCCCTCATGCCGTATCTATTCCCTAACTCTGGCAAAGAGGGGCAGGAATACAAGTGAGATAACAAGCCCTTGATCAAGGTTCCTTGTGACCAGCAGGAACTTCACAAGTACATCTGACATTTGTAATACCTTTTCTTCACTGCTTGTCTTCCAAAAGCTTTTCTGCTTCTGCTGTGGTGTTTATGTGCCCCTTCCCTTGTCATCTCTGTCCCTGTAGTAAGTGTGCACCTAGCAATTTACCTAACAGTGCATGGAATTGCTCTTCACAAAGGGAGGCTGCATTTTCCCTTTGCGTAGTGCTTGCTTTAATCAGAAGCTTCAGCATGAAAGCATACACACATTTCTCTTGTAACTCACAGATGCTCTGGGAAACTCATTCAATTCTTTGAACAACCATTGTGGCTCAGGGCTATGGTCAAGCACCCTTAATATAAAGCTGCTTGTGCAATCTATTTCCTGCTGATAACCAAGAACGCCTCCTTGAAAAATAAACACACTAAAATAAAAATCCCAGGAAACTATCAAGCCTGCACCTCTGTTTCTAGACTGTTCCATGGTAACTGAACTTAGAAAACCGCAAAATCTACCTCAGAGCAGTCAGAAGCTTCAACTTCGTGATGACTGCTAAGTGCCTCTGTTAAGAGGTAACTATTTGTGTTGGACAGTCGTGTTTCCTGTTGTATAAATGTTTCTAAGTATGGTAAAAGAAAAATAGATTTCCTTTTTCCTTTTTCCCTTTTTTTCTTATGTCTTTTGTATTCCAACTATATAATTCTGGTCAATTCTGGTCACAACAGCTCCATACACTGCTACAGGCTTGCGACAATGGCTGGAAAACTGGGTGGAAGAAAAGAATCTAGAATAGTTAGATGATAGCCAGCTGAACATGAGCTATAATGTGCCCAGGTAGCCGTGAAGGCCAATGACATCCTGGCTTGTGTCAGAAATAGTGCAGCCAGTAGGAGCAGGGAAGTGATCATCCCTCTATACTGATTTCTGGCGAGGCCACACTTCAAGTACTGTGTTCAGTTTTGGGACCCTCACCACAGAAGAGACATTGAGTCTCTGGACTGTGTCCAGAGAAAGGCAACAAAGCTGCGAAAGGTCTGAAGCACAAGTCTTGTGAGGAGCAGCTGAGGAAACTGGGGTTGTTCAGTCTGAAGAAAAGGAGGCTCCGGGGTACACCTTCCCCTCCATGAAAGGAGGTTCTTGTGAGGTGGGGGTTGACATTGTCTCCTAGGTAACTTGTGATAGGACAAAAAATAATGGCTTTAAGTTGCTTCAGGGGAGGTTCATGTTGGATATTAGGAAAAACTCTTCTCAGAAAGAGTGAGGAGGTATTGGAACAGGCTGCCCAGGGAAGTGGTACAGTCAGCATCCTGTGAGGTTTTCAAGAAATATGTGGATGTGGTACTAAGGGACATGATTTAGTGGGAATGGTGGTGATGAGTTGATGGTTGAACTGGGTGACCTTAGTGGTCTTTTCCAACGTTAATGATTTTGTGAATGTATGTGTGCAAAAGATTTGATGTGCCAGAATCATTGCATTCCTCCAGTTCTTTTCCTCAAGGAGCACTGTCTTGCTGACAGGTAAAACAGGCAGGCACTATGCCTGAACAAAGCAGAGAGGAAACAAAAACAGAATGTTGAAAAAAGCCATGTTGTAATGAGATTTCTCTGCTTTACAATGGTGTTGGCAGTGTTTTTCTGGTACTTTTAAGTGGATCTTAAGTGCTTTATCTTGCACTGGAGAATATTTTTTAGAATAGCTATTTGATATTTTTTTTCTTGGAAACTTATGAATTTGCCATTTCTGAGAGTATATCATGTCAATGGGATAAATAACATTCTGAAAACTCTTTAAAGATAGTTCACTGGGTTACTAATTCTAACCAATGATGACCTGGACAGTTGTTTTTTTCTCTTCCCCTATGTCTGAAAAGCTATTCAGAGAATTAATTTACTAGGAAGAAACCAGCTAATTCCTACAGGGATTAGATAAAAAGTAAGCAATTCCTTTCATTAATTTTTTTATTTATTTTTGTTTTAGTTCAAAAATTCTTTTAAACATGAAATGTCATTATTTTATCTATGGCTTCTTTCCAAATTTCACTTAATCACAAATGAAGCCAAATATAGAAAGGAATATTGCAGGCAAAAGTACTCTTCCCTGTACTTTGGGTGGGAAGATTTCACAGTGCAGTGAAGTCATGCAGCCAGATGGGAGGCAGTTCTGGCAGAGTTTCAAACAACTTGGGTTCAGGCTCATTTGGGGCTAGAGAATGTGCAGTGTGCTGTTGGTAAAACTCTCAGCAGGACTGGTTACCTTCAGTACAACTCTGTACAGAAAGTTTGTAAAAAAAACGAGCTGGTAGCTGTTCGGTGGCTGCAATCTACTGTAAGGAACCAGCTTTAGCAAAGGGTGTTAGACTTGATCACTAGAGGTCCTTTCCAACCCCCGCAACTCTGTGATTCTGTGTAGTTCATGGCACAGAACCACCAGTGCTTCTGTAGGGCTCTCTCTCTCATACTGTGATTTTCCCCATTAATACACAAAAGAAGGGCACTATCTGATGTGTTCCCTCCTAATGTGAGGAGGGCCTTTCCAGATTCAAAATCTGTGCATTGAGGGAATATTACAGGTTGCAAGGTAATTCCTCTGTTAGTCTCTGATGCATCTTGTCTGACTTGGGAAGAGCTGTATGCCTGTTGAAAATTGGAAAATGCAAAGCTTTTGGGCTGAGGTAAGGAGACCAAGTGGCGAAGAAGCTGCCTCAAGGCAAGGCTGCCTTCCTACCCAAAAGATAGGAAGGCTGCAGTTCTGACATAGTAGACACCAACTGTGATTATAGTTATTTCAGCTCATACTGAACCTGGAAAATAAGATCTATTCAAGTTAGAGTTTGCTGTTCTTGCAAAAACAACCCTTTTGGAAAAGAGTCTTCCTTAGCTACAGAAAGAGACTGAGAATTTTTTACCATATCATCAGCCTACATCCTCCAGCTATAGCTTCTGAAGCTGCAATAATCTGAGGTCTCAAGACTTCTGCATATTGGTACATTCAACACATTAGTGAATATTATTGAAGGATATGTCAAAAATAAATTGGGTCTAACCAATAGACCCATCACATCAGTGGTTACCCAAAAAGGAATTTTTACAACTGGCCTCTGGAGCAGAGCAATTCAAACTTATTCTCAAGTTGCACTAGTATTTCAAGAAGGATATAGCTTGCAGCATGTGTTTCACCATGGTAGGAAGAATTTTGTGAGAATTTTAGTCTTCCTTTTCCAAGTCCTTTGAAAAAGGCAAAATTGAGACCTACTGTAATTTTCAGCACTTGTCATGTCAGACTCTGGAGTTGTGAGCTATGAAAGAGTCACCAGGTCTCACCACAACTGCTTCCCCATCAAATATGCTATTGTTGGAGGATTTTTCCAGATACGTGAATTGTTCTGATTTAATTTAAAGTCTTAAAGGATATCTTTTATGTTTTTCTATCTTTTCTATCTGACACCATTTCTTCTTGCCCCTCTAAGCAATGCTAGCCTTCTCACTCAAGAAATGAGAAGAGAGACAATATTCTCTCACAGTTCCTGTGCCAATATACTCAATGGGAGAAGGATTTTTTTCGTGCCAGGGCTCACGTCTCACGCTGTTATTTCACTGCCCCATGTGAATTCCTTCAATTAATTTACAGGAGGCATCAACATTTCCAGGTTTTGGTCTGTTTAAGATTATCCTCACTGTAAGTCTTATATAAGCCTGTCACTCCCAGTCCCCATCACATGCTTTTCTATAGGTCTTGGATACTCAGAGGCTCATCAAACACCTTTTCAAATTTCCACCCACTTCTGATCTACATGGCAGCAATTCTGCAGCTCATTTTCCTTTCCTGTTTGGTTTTGCTCTTGCCTGAAATCAGATGTGCTCTCTAGTAAAAGAGAAGTGGATGATTAAGTGGAGAATCTTGACTGACCTTTAAGGTTGAGGTATTTGTCAACACTTTTTCACTAACCTGAGCCTTAGCAACAAGAACGTCATGCCTTTGTACAGGCACCTGATGTGCCTGTGCCTTGACTCAAATCTGGTTTATAAACATTCAGTGGAGATCTTGGACTTTGATTTAAAAAGTAGTTGGAAAAATATGAAAACTGTGCCACATACCACAGAACAGAGCTGTCAAACTATTTTTTATTACTAGGAATTTAGGTGCAATCCAGCACCTAAACACTAAGATCAGCTCTCTCATCTCCTGGAACTGAAGTATCATCCCTCCCTTACAGAAGGACTGCTTCTCATCTCTCCCGGAGCCAGCATCTGGAAGTGTGGAATATAGGCACTACAGCATTGAATTTACATGTTAAACAGGAATCCATGTCCCCTGAGATCTGCACAACCATATCAAAGGATGAAGCCTGAGATCAAGGTCTGAATTTTATACCGTTAACACCATGGAGTTCATGTGTCCTCTCAAGTTATACCTTGCATGCTAAAGGCCACCTTGCCATGAACAGGGCAATGACTTGGTACACTGGTGGGACAGGCACTGTACAAGCTAGATGCCAGATCTCATTCTTATGCAATCTCAGTACAGCAGTCTCTTTCATCTTTGCCTCTAACTTCTGTTTGCTCAATGAAAGCAGCACGTAGGCAAATAACGTTTTGCATTTTAAAAGAGTTTTAATTTGTAGCTGTTTTCAAAGTACACACCAAGGCTAATGAATAGTCACTCCATTCTCTAGGATACACAGGAACAACTGACTAAAATTGCATTAATTAGCTGAATTACAGTAGCACCAAGAGGTTTACACTGAACTCAAGGTCTTGTTGTAGGTGTGGGATGAGCTTTTTGTGTGAATTTGGTATAACTGCCCTTGTAATGTAAGGGAGAAGTGTCCAGTAAGTGACTTCATTCTTGAGATGCTACAGTTGAAATTGCAGACCTACTGGAGAGCTGCAGTGAGTCCTCAGTTCTCCAAGGTTCGCTTTGGATTCCATTTGACCATTACTTCAACTCCATCTCCCATCTGTTTATTTGTTTTTACTCACTTCACTGTTCTCACCTACATCATGGTCCCATGAATTACACCAGTCTGGAGTATACTACAGTGGAGAAAGGCTAGGGGAGAGAACTTAGAGCTGGAGGGAACCACTTCGTCAGACTTTCCTGAAATAGACATATTTAAATACTCTCTCTTCCTTAACAGGAACTCTGTCGCAAGGGCAGGAATGGATTGTTTCAGCTGGAAGAGGCAATGGGTGGGATACAGTGAAGGGATGAAGTGACTTGTTTCAGGGCACTCTCATCTATGAAAGAAGATGGTTGGTTCAAATTCCTCATGTGCTACCCACCAGTGCCACCTATGCCAGTGACTTGATGAGCTCTCACCAGAGAGACAGTTTAAAACCTCAGTACATTTTTGCTACCACTTTGCTTGGCAAAGGCAGAAAGCCTGGAAAAATAGTCCTTGCAATTCTACTTCTGCTTAGTTCACTGTGTGAAGAATAATGACTGAGATTTTTGCAATAGGCAGCACAGTAAATTTGGTAAAAGCTTCTCAGTGTGTACAGAGTTCCTTTGCTGTTTCTTTTGGTCACATAAATGTTGATGAACATTTAATGGGACCTGAAATGTGAATGAAAAGTGACAGATTTGCAATTCTGAATTGCTCTGTTGCAGTGCTCTGTTGTTCTGAAGTTCACAGACACCATCCTCCTTGCAGGCTTGTACCTAGACTGATTTGTCCCAGTTTTCTTCTTGACCTACCAGAGAAACTTTTTGCTGGGTTTGATGGTTACTTTCAGGCCTCAACACTGGTCTGCTTAAAAGCTGATGGAGAAAGCCAATTGGATTTACACAGACTCTCCCACTACTAGTGGATGTTAATTAAAATGGGACAACGTCTGGCTTAGATTATACTGCAGAAGCCAGAATGTATTTTGGTTTAGTCTGAAGATACAGGAATATTGAATACTCTTTCTCAAGGCTCTGACAAATCAGACCTCCCAGTTTCTCTTGCCCTGAGCCTTGCAAAGAAAACAGTGTATTTCAAGCACTTCCATCTTTTCCCCCCAAAAGATGCTGTTTTCTCCTACTGAAGGAAATAGCAAGGAAGAACTTCTGTTCCTCATTTGCTCTCTGCGTCTGTTCAGCAAGGCGTTTTGGGAAGGCCTGGCAGATGGGTCTTTGATGTGTTGTACCTGAAAGCTGAGCTTGCCCCAGCCCCGCTTGGTGCCTCAGCTGCTGCATATGGCCTGCGTGGTAGAAACACACTGATAAAGTGAGATTAAATAAAATAATATATGAATAGATGTAAGGGGCCAGGTTGTATTCCTCTAATTGGGTCAAACCTACAGGATTGCTTCAGACTCTAGTTTTAATTATTTGGTGACTTTCAAACTCTAGAAGGAGGATTTTAAAGGGAAGAGGCTGCTTTTGACACATTAGAGGTGAAAGCATTAGATAGGAGGGAAGGAGGAGAGCAATTTTTTTCTGCTTTGGACATGTGGATGCTGTTGCCGTGCATTCCCTGTAGGGATGTGAAGAAATGTTGATGGTCCCTTCCTTGTTTTGTGGAAACAGTCAGGAATTTATATGGTACAGCACTCAGTATTTGATTTAGTCTGTGCTCCATTATATTTGAAATAGGCTTCCTTCAGGTCTCTTGCATGAGAAAGTATTTTTACAGCAGTCAGCAGAAGAGAATAAAGCTCTGTACTGATAGCCTCTAGCAAATAGTTTTGCTTTGCTAAATGTAGGAGGAAGTCTTCTCTTTTTTCCTTAGGTGAACATTTCTTTTTTGGAAAGATGAAACACCTGACTACTAAGCTAGCAGAAATGTCCAGCTGCAGATCAGAACACTGGGATATCTTTGTTGACTACAACACCTTGTGGTCTGCCAGGCAGTGCTACCTTTCACTGTGGCCTGAGGTCAGCTAATTCATAAGCATCAAATAGTAATGACTTGCTTGGGGCCTGTCATTTCCTGTTACATAGAAATAATGATAAGCAAGTGGATAGTATTCAGGAAGTCAGTGAGTAGCATTAATTTCATAACCACAAAAACCACACCTTTGTGGATGCATACTCCTTTGAGATTAAGATAACAAAGCAGGAAATTAAGAGTAGTCTGTTACCATCCTGGTAAACCTTTTTTTCGAGACAAAATAGTGTCCGAGTAGTTGGTCTGTTTTTAAATGCTTCCAGGCCAGTGGGAAGAGGTCTCATCTCTCTTCCTGGGAGAGTCTTTCTCTATTCAACAGATCTTTGTCAAAAGATTTATAATCTCTAAGACTGTCACTCTTAGGTTATTTGCACTCCCTAATTACACATGAGATACACTCAGCTTACAAGTTAAATCATGTTTTTTGTTTGTTTGTTTATTTTTAAGATGCTGTCTCTGCAAACCCATCCAGTAATTAGGAAATAAACAGAATTTTCTGCTTCTAATGTCACTTCTAGGTATATCAGTTATTCAGTGTGCAAAACAAAAATTATTCCATTGGAAAATGGGAATCAGCATAAACTCCTGTTCATCTTCTGTTTAACAGCAGTGGGTTTGTAAAGCTAGATAGAGAAAAATCTGCTTCATAAGACAGATTCTTTGAAGTTCTAAACTAGTTTATGTCAGCTGCCCAGAGACTTTTACTGTCATCCACATTATGCTAACAAATATTGCCATCCTAAAATACTTTGGTCCAAAATAGCACAATCCTGCAGATTTCATTAGAAGTGAACTTATTTTGTTGCAGCTGAGCATCTGGCCCTGCGAGTAGATTTCATGTTTCCAGTTGGAGTCATTATTTCTTTGGCTGTAGGAAGATATATCCCGTGTTTATGCTCAAATCAAGAATGTCGAACTCACTAGTAGTATATATAAACCCTGAGAATTATTGAACATCTTTGTGCTATATAAATGTCCTGATAGACCTGAGTGAACTGCTATAATCCTAGCCTGTTACTCAGCATGTTTTAATTTATAACATATATTTATTTTATCCATTTTCAGCATCTTAGCTGAGAGAAATCTGGAGAAAGCACTGCCAGAGTATATGAATTTTCAGAAACGAACATCTGTAGTGGGCACCCCAGATTAGTCTTAATAAATGGGGTAGAACATTAGCTGGTGAACTGTAACAAAACCAACCATTTTCCTCACCTTTCTAAAAGTTGGCTTCAGTAAGCACCCTCACTCTTTCAAGTGCAACGAGGATAGAGAGTGAAGGAAGAAATCTAATTGCTATTGAGCCTCAATTCCTACAGCAGTGAATACACAAAATACCTATTGCTGTGTCACTGGTTTTGTCACCTGATCTGGGCCAGAGAGTCCCATCCAGGAGCTTAAGTTGCCCCTGTGGGTTACATTTAATAATGTGTCCCTTGCCCCAGCTGCAATCTGTAGGCCAGCCTGACCTGGAGAAATCCAAATGCCCTTTTGAAGTTTAGAGCTTTCAGAGGGGCAGGGTGGTATCAGGCCTATGTTAACGTTGTCATAGGATTTCTCTTTTTGTATATTAAAAGAACTTAAAGAAAAAAATACTGTTTCACTTATGTTTATTGCCACCTGATGGCAATTCTACAAACCAAATAGATATCCCTGCTGAGAGTGTGAAACAGAGGCCAGCACACGGTTTCTACATTGTTCCTGCTATTCTGTCCTAGGTATGTTGTTTCTCTTTTTGCATATTTTTAAGCTAATGACTTGCAAACACATTTAGCAGGGTTTCTTGTGTAGGCATATCCAGATCTGTTTAAAAGAAATAGGCAAGTTTCCTGTGATCAAATGTTCTCAGTTTTACACATGACTCCTTTGCTTTGGCAGCGTCTGAAGCAGTAAACCAGTGCTATGGACACTTCTAGTGATTGATCTGAATTACAGAAAAGGCATGGCAGAGAGGTAGGAAGAGTCAAATACTGCATCTTGCCTGATTTATGGCTGTGGAGCCAGTGCCCTCTGCAGCAGAAAGTGGAGAGATGAAGATCTACAACCACCAGCGTTATCACCAAGAAGTGGAGAGTAAGGGCTCACATTTTATTGTAGCTGGCAGCCACAGAAAAAGGTTTCCTCCCTCTCCTTCTCCCTCTCTTTGCCTTTGGATGCTGCAGTGACTTCAGTGTTGGTCCAGAGAATGCAAATGATGAAGTCTGATGGTGCAAACCAGAGACCCCAATTCCCTCAAGTTAGCAGTCTCTTTGTGATGCATATACACATTTTTTAAGATTGCAATGCATGACATTAAAAGAAATCATAACCTATATAGAGACAAAGCTCAGCATGTTGTGAATGTTGTCACAGCAATCATGATCTATCTAAGGAATTATTGTGTGGCTTCCCTCAGCTTCTATGACAGCACAGTGGATCAATTTTACCTTAGGGTAAAATTTTGCAGCAAAGTTTGAGACTTCTTTATCTTTATCTTTTTTTTTTTTTTTTTTTTTTTTTTTTGCCACACTCTCTCAGCTGATGGTGTTTAGGGGTTTTGAGGCCAAAAGATGGCTATTTCTGAGGAAAAGAATGTATCTCAGATATAGGTAAATGGGTTTATTGTTAAAGGAGAAGCCTCCTAAAATGTAAAACTTGAAATTCCACTTCTATAGAAAAATAAAAATAAAAAAAAAAGACAGCTACCAAATTTGCAGGAAATCAGTAAAACCTCAGAAATGCTTAACTAATGCTTAACTACAATTAAAATGCAATTTCTATTTACTCAGCTCATCATGGTGCTGAGCATGACAGAAAAGGCCCAGAGGTGACTATAGAGAGCTAGAGTAGACATCTCATAGAATCATCAAGGTTGGAAAAGACCTCCAAGATCATCCAGTCCTATTGTCCAAATACTACCAATATTTCTCCACTAAACCATGTCCCTTAGAACTATATCTAAACATTTCTTGAAGATGTTCAGGGGCAAAAATCAACCACCTTTTTTTCCTAATTTTTCCTGATTTTTCCTTTCATCCACTCAGATAAAGCCCTTATTACACAGTGACTGTGGAGGTGAGCTGTCCAAGCGTGGATGTTTGGTGAAAAAACACAATTTTGTAGACTTCCTGTTTCAAAATTCATGTTGTAATTGATACAAGCCTGCATGTGAGGTCACATTTGGGAAAAACATTGCATCATTGCATGCATATGCATGCATGTATCTGTAAGGTGTAGATGGTGATGAAGGGACCTGGTGATAGCTGCTTTTGGAGATCTTTTTGCAGGACTCCTCTGACTCTGGAGCTCCTCCAAGCAGTCTGTTTGCCATGTGTGGGAGGCACCACCACTGCCTTTCCCAAGCAATGGCCAAAGTACCTGAGGGATTGTGGCTTTGATTACTTGGTTGTGTGTAGAAGCAAGGAGTAAGAGTTCCCATGGCACTGCCCTCTAAATGACTAAAGTGCCATTTGCATGGAGGGGACTGTAGTGAAGGAGCCATTTTCTCATTAATTTCCATGGTAGCATTATATGGCACAATTTGTTTTATAAACTCTGCACAGTTAAGTTTCATCATGGGATCACAGACTCAATTGGTTTGAGTTGGAAGGGACCTTTAAAGGTCATCTAATCCAACTCTCTTGCAATGAACAGGGACACCTACAGCTACTTCAGGTTACTCAGATCCCTATCCAGCCTGACTTTGAATGTCTCCAGAGATTTCTGAGCAACCTGTTCCAGTGCCTCACCATCCTTTTTATAAAGCACTTTTTCCTCATATCCAATCTAAATCTCCCCTCTTTTAGTCTGAAACCATTTCCCATTGTCCTATCACAACATTCCTTATAGATTCCTTTAGATACTGAAAGTGTTAGGGTTAGGGCTTCCCATGAGATACTTTCCCATGAGAATAAAGCCAGTTATGATCTTTTTGGGATGAGATGGTAGAGTTAGGGGGAAATGGATGTGCAAGTCTTTAATGAAATAATATTTCAATCACTTATATCTCAACAAACCATAGAAAACAATAGTGCGAGGACATAACGTGGATCTTACAGTGACCCAAATTCTACATCTTTATAAAGCTGCAACAAATGGGAGCTCCAACCAGGAATAAAATCCCGTGTCTGTAATATTTCTCTTTCCTTCCTCTTTTTTTTTTTTTCTCTTTCTTTTTCTCATCTGTGTCTCTAAACATGGCTGTACAGCGTGCACTGAGGTGATTGTTATTAACACAGAAGAGAGCAGAAGTAGTTTACTGGAAAGCCTGTCTTGTAGCAAATGCATAGCAAAGGTTTAGGTGAATCAATTTGCTGTTATTATTGTGGTCTCCAGCAGAAAGCTCTGTCAATTTTATAGCCACATTTGGTATCACTTTGAAATATTAGCTACTTAATTCTACTGGTTCTGCTGCCAATGATAAACCAGATGTTTTATCATGTTCTGTGTAGCAGATTCTTACAGGTACTTATATGCCAGCTCCTATTCATTTCCGTAGGAGCTGGGCTTATCTGCTGTACAGTAACCAGACAATGTATGGAGCACTTTGAGCACAGGCTATTGCTACAATTCTTTTCATTTTAACCTGTATCTTGTACAAGGAGGTGCTTTTTCCTTTAAGCTTTACACCGAAGTCTTGTGGGATTATTCAAAAAGAAGCAAAGAAATCTTGCGTGGTCGTCTCCTTTTAATTTATTTAATTCAGTTAACAACAAGAAAAGTTAGAATTACCTTTGTAGAATCATAATTGTTTTTTTTATTCTACTGACAGACATGGAAACACCACCACTGGTGAAAATGCTCAGCAAGTGGTAGTGAAAATGTTGAAAATTTGTGTTTTGTAGCTGAGAATTTGCTCTCTCAAATAGTGTTATTGTGGTCTTTGTATCTGTTGCAGTTTCCACGGAAATAAATAGGAGGTATTACTTTAGGAGCAACAGAACCACAGAATGACCCGAGCTGGAAGGGACCTCAAGGATCATGAAGCTCCAACCCCCTGCCACAGACAGGGCTACCAACCTCCACATTTAATACTAAACCAAATTAGCAACCTAGCAACCTCCAGATATGAATGCAAAGCTGAGGCACAGTGTGGATGAAAATGCTTTGTCCTACTTGCTTTGTTCAGACTTAATGTACCTATATGCTCTGCACAGACAAGGGATCAAAAAGAATTATGTTAAAGAGAGGGAAAACTGTGGGATATAGATTTGTATGTGGAGATTCCTCATGTGAATGACAGCCATTCTTGTTCGAGATAATGTTGGACTTTCGTATTGTTTTCGGGCTGTGAACAAGCTGATCTTGATTCAAAGCTGGCCTTGCTTTGTACAGGGGTTGGAGTATTTCTGGAGGTCTCTTTACACCTAAATCATCCTTGTGGTTTGACAGTTGCATCTATGATTTTGAGGAAATCCTCTTCCAAGAGGAAGATGAGTGCACTTGTGAGACTGAGAAAGTTGGAGGAAAGAAAACTACTGTTTGAAATTCAACTTTTCCCTAGCTCTTGGGCCCAAAAGTGCTGACAGTTTTGATTTGGGGGCTTAAATTATATTGCAACAGCTGTTGAAAACTGCAGACTGAAATGTCAGTGTTGCTGGAATACAATAGCAGAGCACCAGTTAAATATACCCAGATTTAGCTCTCGTGTATTCCTTTTTTTTATTCAGTATTCTATCAATTACTTTGTTGTACATGCTTTCGCACAGATAGCTCCTTTCCTTCAAGGTGGCTTCACTGCCTAGCAACCTTATAAAAATAAACATCAGTGTTCTGTATTCATGGCTGAAAACAGTGTAACTTACCTTAATGTGACTGCAGTATTTTGAAACACACTGCCCCCTCCCTTTTTAATTTTTTTTTTCTTTTTTTATTGTTGTTTCTTTTCCGGTTTTATTTTGCTGTTGTTGTTTTTGTTTGTTTGTTTTGTCTTGTTTTGTCAGATTTCTAAGAGGTAGCAATATTTTCAATGACTTAATGAAGTCAATTGATAAATAATCAAATAAGACATAGCTGTTAGTACATCCTCCTTAAACGGTGGCTTTCAAAGACATCGGTAAGAGCTGAGTGGCCCACACATTCTTTGTGCTTCTAAACATACCGTTTTCTTGCCAGAAGAAGCACTAAATTGAGATCTTCTGTAAAAATATACACAATCTGCACACATTTATGCAATAGGGACATACATGGCTGTTCTAGAGTGAGTGACACAGTCTTGCACAGATTTGAGGGTGAAACTGCACTTATTACCAATTTCAGGGCTTACTACTCTGAGTAGTTCCACTCAGAAATATTGCATTTGTTATTTTCAAGCATAAAAGATGTAACAATTTGTTTCTAGATGATCAAACTTGGGTGAAAATTTAATCTTGTAAAGGTGACTATGGACTGCAAATGGAGATTGCTCCTAAATCAAAGAATCACTCAACTGTGTGACCAAATGAACTTAAGCATATAATGTTCCGGATTTTATTGAATCTTGTGAGACTGAAGGCTACAAGAGGGAAATTTTCACTCATAAACGGCAACTGTTGTTTACAATGTTTTATCCTCTTATGATTAGAAAAACAAACCTTACAACTGCAACCTGAAAACATGACCGAGGAGCTAAGAAGCAAAATGAGCACTGTAATGTAAGCCAGCCTTTCAGCTCAGAGAGTTGCTGGTTAAGGCTTGATGCTTTCAGCCTGTGCCTCAGAGCTCAGTTCTATGAAGTATCCACACCTTCCTTGCACTGATGTCATATCTTTATAGCAATAATTCAATAGAAGTCAGGGGAAAGCTTCAGCCTTTCTGGCACCTGCTTCCTTCCACCAGGGCTGCAGCCTCACCCATGACAGTTGCCAGGCAGTTGATGAGTTAGATCTTGGAAGACAGCAGCTCTATAGTCTCCCGAGCTGCTGTCATGGAGCAAGCTGTACATCAAAACTGAATGCACAGTTTTCAGAAAAAATGTCAGTAAAGGGTCTATGGTAGGCCACTATGAGCACTGCCAGTTTGTCATGCATTCACAGTCAGAAAGTAGTTTTGCATTTCTTCCTTATTGATAATGAGACATCTTCCAATCCTGACAGGTCCCTCTCAAAGCATTCCTGATAGGATTTCCATGCATTAGAAAAATAACTTAACTGTCATTTATTTAAGGGGATTTTGGTTTTGTTTGTATACAGTATCAAAATAAAGAATACTGCCCCATGAATTGGATGAGCCCTAGCATTTCTGTCTAATTGGCAAGCCTTCTGCAAGAGATGAAAATTACTCTTTCATCAAACACTCTTTATATTGCCAAGGGAATGAAACAGCAGTTTATATTAATAATTAGGTATAAATAATCAAGCATGGCACAGGTGAATTTAGCAATCTTATCAATAGTGTTTTACAAGAAAAAAAAAAAAGGAAAACACAGTTTGATCATAACTTTGAAACAAGAATGCTTGAAATTAGACAAAATTCAGGAACTAAACAGTTCATTCAGTTGGACCTGACAAAATTCAGTTGGACCTGAATGTATATGGGTGCATACGCATTGCCACTTTAGACTCACAGAATCATAGAATGGCTTGGGTTGGAAGGGATCCCAAGGATCATCAAGTTTCAACCCCCCTGGCACAAGCAGGGCTACCAACCTCCATATCTAATACTAGACCAGGTGGCTCAGGGCTCCATCCCACCTGGTCTTGTAAACTTCCATGGATGGGGCATCCACAGCCTCCCTGGATAGCCTGTACCAGCACTTCACCATTCCTTCTGTAAAGAACTTTCCCTTAACATCCAATCTAAACCTTCCATCTTTGAACTTAAAACCATTCCCCCTTGTCCCTTCACTGTCTACCCTTGTAAAAAATTGGTTACTTTCCTGTTTATAATCCTGTTTTAAATACTGGAAGGCTGCAATGAGGTTGCAGCCTTCTGTTCTCCAAGCTGAACAAGCCAGCTTCTTTAGTCTGTCTTGATAGGGGAGGTGCTCCACATCTCTGTCCGTCTTCATGGCCCTTATCTGGACCCACTCCAACAGCTCCACATCTTTCTTCTATTGGGGGCTCCAGACCTGGACTCAGTACTCCAGATATGGCCTCACAAGGGCAGAGTAGAGAGGAGCCCAGGATACCATTGGCTTTCCAAGTTGCAAGAGCACACTGCTCACTCAGATTCAGTTTTTTACCCACCAGGACCCCCAGGTCCTTCTTTGCAGGACACATTAATTTGGATCTGAAGTGTATTTCTGAAGGTATTCTTCCAGTCATCCCCACTTACCATCCTGTGTTTAGCACCAGGGACCAGTCCTTAAGTACGTTAATTAAATTCATTTCAGATAAAACTGGATCAGAAGATGCTTTGTACACGTCTACCATTACTGAGCTTTCAGCCCACAGGACCAGATTACAGCTGGTCCAGAGTGAACTCTTCCCTCTACAGACTGTACAGGACTGGGAATTCAGTATTTAGCATATGCTCATTACTAAACTGCAGTGCTTCCTAAAGGAGATGTGCCATCCAGCTCCCACCTTTAAAGCCTTGAAAGACCGACAGCCAGCTTCAAACTTCCCTGTTGAGTGCCTCTATTATCAACTCACTTACTGAAACACCCATTTCAAACTTTGTCCTTACATACTTAACTCCGTCCTGATCTTTGCACATGTTTCAAAACACGTCACTAATTTTCTCCAGGTATTTTTGGAGAATGCTGTTGATACATTAAGTAAGTATATGTATATGGTACATACACTCAGGACTCAAACATGGTACTTTGTCTATGCTAGAAAATTAAACAGAGCCAGGAAGTATCCCTTGGAAGTAGAACTCAATAGCCTTTCTTTTTAAATTGTTGGAATGTTTTCTGGTTTCCTTTTAGTCAACTAGAACTGTCCTAAACTGTTCTTCAGCACAGTTTAACAATTAGCATAGGCAGCAGCCACTCTCAATATGCAATTTCCATGCAGCCACACACTCCTAGTGTGTAATAGGGTGAGGTATTTTGGAAAGTTTGGAGTAGCCTTTTCAATGCCATTTAATTTAGTGCCAGAGGGTGGTCCTAAGCATGTTTGATTTGTCAGTATAAATCTAGTTTATGTATGCTGAATCCCAGAATTTTATTAAGCAAAAGATATCTGAGTATTCAGTTCCAAGCTTGATTATTGATATACAACAAACATCTAAGGAAAAACAAAGAGATCTGTTACCAGAAGGAGTTCAGTTAAGATAAACCCCGATTCTGGAAGTATTACCATGTATAAAGTGCAGACTTATGATAATTGATTATCTGGCTAGTGACTATTTCATTAGTAAAGCTTTATTTTCACTGTTTTCAAATTACTTCTTTTCATTCTTATAAAATGATGCTGCTGCTGCTGACACTAGAGCTTTACCCTGGTGTTGGCAGCTATTCAGTAGCCACACCACTCCAAAATGTTTATAAAGTGCCTACGGCTTGATTCAATGCCACTGAGATAACGGGAGCTTTCAAAGAATCATATGATAGATTCATAGAATGGCTTAAATTGGAAAAAAACTCAGAGATCATCTAGTTCCAAACCTCTGCCATGGGCAGGGTTGTTACCCACCGGATCAGGCTGCCCAGAGCCTCATGCAAATGAGCCTTGAACTCTTCCAGGGATGGGGCATCCACAACTTCTCTGAGCAGCCTGTGCTAGGGTCTCACAGAATTTCCTCCTAATATCTCACCTAAATTTCCTCTCTTTTAGTTTAAAGCCATTCTGCCTTGTCCTATCACTATTAGACCATGTAAGAATTCACTCTCCTTCCTGCTCATTGAGCACCCCTTTAAGTACCAAAGGCTACAATAATGTCTCCCTGGAGCCTTCTCTTCTCCAAGCTGAACAAGGTCAGTTCCCTCGACCTTTCTTTGTAGGAGAGGTGCTCCAGCTCTCTGATCATCTTCATGGCCCTCCTCTGGACAAGCTCCAGCAGTTCTGCATCCTTCTTGTGCTGGGTCCTCCAGGCTTGCACGCAGGCTACTTTCTGCAACAGCTGTAGATATTGTACAAGCAGGAATTTTAGCTGTCAGTGCTAGTGGTTTGTATTTGGACAGCTATGTCAGGGACTGTATTATGGGAAAACCCAAAGTATAATGAGGTCCTAAATGTGTCATACTGATTGGGTTGGACAGGCTGTAGAGAAACGCTGATTATTCCATGTGCTGGCTCTGATCTTAATATTTATGTTTCTCACTCTTGACTATATCATTACAATATGTGCATATGCAGTCCATAAGGAAGAAGGAGGAAAATGAACTGTTATGGTTGTACTACTTCAGGCAAAAATGTGATCCTTTGGAATCCTTTAGAATTCAGAGGGATTTTCAATAGGTAGAACTTTAAATTATATTTCCAGTGCAAAAGAGTTTTTTTTTTTCTTTCCTTCAGCTATTCACAAATCTAGCTAGGCTGAAGCCTCTCTGTTCTTTTAACCTCTTGTTTGGTATTATGGATTTCATCATTTGCCGGGTTTATCTGTTGACCTACAACTTCTATCTCCCACTGAGGTCTTTCTTTAGACTTGTGATATCCACAGAAGTTTTTATAACCATTAACCTCAGAGACTGGATTTCCTTTATGTTGAGAGTGATTTCTTTTCTCCATCTTCTCTCTCTAAGTGCAGGAAGTCCAGACTTACAGACTTGCTGCACACCAGTCCTGCTTAAAAGCCACTGATCTCATTATAATTAATCAAAATGAAAATGCTACACAAATAGGTCAAAATAAAACTGTTCCTGCAAACTGCCAGTCTAGCTGAGGGAGGCCTGGAGTCATTCTTAATAATAATAACATTAATTTTATCTTACAATAGTTTAACAAGCTTATGTTTAGAAGAGAGATATACAAGTATGAAAATAACAGGAGACTACAATAAAACCTTTATGAAAACTTTTTATATCAGTGATTTGAAATGTTTTATAAATCAGATTGACTTTTCAGGATTTCTCTTTTGGAAGAAGACCCAGGAGGAAAATTCTGACCTTTTGACATGTGTAGAATCAAATATTTCAATTTTTCATTTTGCTGTACTTTCAGTATTTTCATTTGACATTCCAAGTGTTATTATACAGTGTCTGCTGTGGTAATAATCCACTTTGAAATAATGAAGTCTAATTAAACTTTTCTACGATACCTAGAGTGCTTTAGATTTTTACTGTTTTCGTACCATTCAGACACGTTATCACCAGAGAGGGTGATGATGCTAACATTAGTCATAGCATTAATCTCTTGTCACTGCAACACGCTACTGTGGCATCTCTTTGAAGGACAATCTCTAAAACAGACTTAGTGCTTCTTGCACAGTGTGAAGGTTTTGTCATTTACCTCTGCAGTGGTTAGCTAAATCTCGACATAACAGGACCTTTGTTTGTTACTTGTTACTATAGGATACTTCAAGTTCAGCTATAAAACCCACAGAAAGGTCAGACAAATGCCTTTTCATTCCTTTACATTTCCTTTACTTTAACAACGTAACTGGATTATCTCTTTTGTCTCTCACTTCTAGCAGGCCAATGAAGACATACCTTTATTTCTTCTGATGAACTCAAAAAGCACTCAGAGCTCCTAGCAGAAAGTTAGAAGGGTCTTAGATAATGGCTCCAAGAAGATTAGATTGTAAGGTGTCTAGCTTGATGATTCATCTAAACAACGTTAGTTGTCTACTACTTGCTTAGATTTTAATATAGTCAAAGGTGACCTGATCAATATACTCCATGGAGATTAGTGTATGATTCTTCTGGCCAAATGCAGTTCTTTCCTTTAAATTGGGATGAACAGTGCTGTGAAACTCTACTGATTAGCTCCTTGTTAGCTGCAACGACATCCTAGAACATCATGCTTAGAGGTAAAGGTCTAACCTCAGAAATAGACACATTTAGTGAAATAGATTCCAGTTTGCACCTCTTAAGGCATCTCATTACTCCTGAAGCAACTTTGACCCTCACATTTGAAAATCTGAATCAGTGAAGTCCATGATTCTTGTTGGAGAACTCTACTGAAATTATGGTGTCCCTACTGTTGCTTGAGTCACTTATATTGCTAGGAGGGTGTAAGTCATGGCTTTTCATGATGCAGTAAATTGATGTGTGTTACAGTACTTTCCCAGAAGTTGTGGGAGAAGGTTGTTGTCTTAAGAGAGCATCAGAGATATTATGGAAAGGAATCAAATGTTTTGGTTTAAGTACACAGCGAAGTAGATCTAGGTCATATACCTACCTTTCTCTGATCTATTCTAACTTTCTGGGAGTGAAAGCCTTTCTTGGGTGAAATGATATTGTTCATGGAGGGGAGGAAAGAGAACACCAGAGTTTAGGCAATTTCATTTTACCTCTGCTTCTCTCCATGGTTGTTGTTTCCTGACAAACTCATATGGAGGGTTGGCTTTGTCACCAGTAGACTCAGAATTAGCTCAGGAAGGGTAAAGATGAAAACTTGCACAGTGCTGAGTTGAGGAGGCTACAAAATCTTTAGCATTAGCATAGGGAGTTTTCATTTAGGATCTATTTTTGGAATTGAATTAAACTAAGAATAGTAATAGATGTTCTGCTAAAGCTAAATGATGAATGATCTGTCCAGTTATATAATAATAGACATACTTTTCTGTTTCCCTTGTATCCCCTTTTATCATCTGTGATAAGGAGACTCAGACCAGCTGCTCACAAAGCTAATCGTGCCCTAAGCAACGTATCATCACAAGACTTGGAATGGATTACAGCCTTGCTGAGTGTAAATATTTGTTTAATGTACAAAATCACCAGTAAGGTTTATCAGTCAGTCTTTATTAATAAGGAAGTGACTTGAATTTCAAAACAAAATAAAATTTAAGAGGAAGAGACAAAATTTGTCTTGTATATGGAAGAGTCTGAAAAATTATTAATAAAGTTCACAAGTAAGGAAAACCATTACCCTTGAATATAGTCTCTATATGGCCTCTGGATGTTACTGGAAGCAGCACAGAATGTGCCTATGTCAGGGCTTAAAATAGTACTGCAGAGATATTGGTTATATTGTGTGTTTCATATTTCTACTTTCTGATTAGTTTAAAAGAAACATCTGCAATGCCCCTCCTGGCACTGCAGATTTAATGCCAACACGGTGCAATTTAATCATATGCTATAGCAGGTGTTTAGCAGATTATTCAGGACATTAGCAGAGAATAAGACCAGGGCTGTTGTCTTGGGGAATTAACAATTTGATGTGAGAAACTGTTCAGTAGTTCCCAGAAACGGTATGAGTATCTTGATACTCTCCAAACATGCACATACTGCTATGAGAATATAATGAGGCATTCTGTACTGGGAGGACACACTTGGGAATTCCTGAAGAAAGCTGAAAATGTTTCTTTTGCCTTTGTAATGTCCTGTTCTCTCACAGTGACCTAGAGAAAGCCTTCTAGGATACATGAATCTCCATTTTCATTGCTCCCTCACATTTCCTTTTTCCTTTTTGGAAAGTAACCTCTTATCTTGCACATAAAAATAATCCAGACAGGTGGTATGAAAAATTAGTCTTGATTATGTATTTCTTGCTCTTTCAGGAAATAAACCAAGAGCCTGAAAGTCATTTCAATACACAGCTGTAAATGAGACACTCCAGGCTGTATAGATGTGATGAATATATCATATATGTATTATAACTGCTTTTGTTCTATTAAATATTCCCACTGTAAAGACAGAAATAATAAGTTTGTTAACTTATAGGAGAGATTGCTCGAAGAGAGGAGAATACTTCCAAGGTGTGGGAAAAATATGTCCGTACTTCTGCCATAATACTTCCATCACAGTGATCAACAAGTGCAAACAGCAGTCTGAAGAGAAAGTAAGCCCTTGCTTATAAATGAAAGAGGCAGAACATTTTAATAGCTTCCTCATATTAATTATTACCTTTGGAAATAAGTACAGAGATTCTGCTTCTTATGTTTTATAGTGAATGTTTCACCTAGATGGAGCCATCTCTGGAGTTATTATCTGCCCCTGGAGACAAATGAAAAGCTTTTCTTCTATTTGAACTTCCTTTATAAGGTGAATTTACTGCTACTGATGTCTGAAAGACTCAATTAGGTGATTACAATTCCCGGTTCTCTGCTGGTGAGCATCAAGCATGGATTTCTTCAGTGTAGGGTGGGACAGTCTCTGTAGTGTCTGAGGAATGGAATCATAAAATCATAAAATCATTTGAGTTAGAAGGGACCATTAAAGGTCAGCTAGTCCAACTCCTCTGCAAGGAACAGGGACACCTGCAACTAGATCAGGTTGCTCAGAGCCATTGCAAGAAGTAAAGAGAGATTCTTTGTCTGATCAGCCTAGAGCCAACTGATCAGTGATGGAGAAATGGGTTCAAGTCCTTGTTCTAAATGTGTCAGAGAGTTTATTTGAGTTGTGTTTCTGTTTCAGTACATCTTAAAGCCTATTTGGTAAGGATCTGTCAAAATATAAATCTATTCTGAGTTGGAAAGGACCTTAAAGATTATCTAGTTCTAACCCCTGCTGTGAGCAGGATTGCCACCCATCAGCTCAGGCTGCCCAGGGCCTCATCCAGCCTTGGCCTCCAGGCATCCATAGCTTATCTGGACAGCTTTACCAGTTCCTTACCACCCTCTGAGTGAAAAATTTCCCCTTAACATCTAATCTAAATTTCCTCTTTTAGTTTTAAGCCATTCCCCCTTGTCCTATCATTACCAGACCATATCAAACCTCACTCTCCCTCCTGTATATAAGTTCCCTTCAAGTACTAGAAAGCCACTGTGAGGTCTCTCTGGAGCCTTCTCCAATTTAAACAAGCCCAGTTCCCACAACTTTGCCTCATAGGAGGGTGCTCCAGTCCTCTGATCATCTTCGTGGCCTCCTATAGACCCATTCCAACAACTCTGCATCCTTCTTGTGCTGGTATACACTGTTTCTTTAAAACAAAGAATCCCCAGAGGTTTTGTTGTGCCTGGCCCTTTCAATATAAGTTTTTTTGTTTTGTTTTGTTTTGTTTTTTTGTCTTACTCGTTTGGAAGTTTTGAAAAATTGTCTTGTCACAACAAAAACTACTGAGAGGTACAGTTGAAATCCTGCAGGGATGAAAGGCCTTGCAGAGATCTAAATATATTTATTAGATCATTGGAAAATCAGCAACTGCAATAAATCCATCAAAGATAATCGCTGGGTGCTGCACCTGGAATGGAATAATGCCAGACAGGTGTATAGATGGGAGATGAGCGGCTGTAGAACATCTCAGCAGAAAGGAATCTGGGCATGATGGTGACAGCAACTCGGCAGGAGCCAGCAATTTACCCTGGCATCCGTGAGGGCAAACTGCATCCTGGGGGCATTAGCTGGTAAAAAGAGGTGATTCTCCCACTGTGTGGGAGATACTTTGATGTAGCTTCACTTGAAATACTGTGTGCAGTCCTGGGTTTCACATTATTAAAAGGATGTTGAAGTCTCTCAAAGCAACCAGAGGAGGGCAAGACAGCTGTTGAAAGAGCTCGAAGGCATGTCATGTCAGGTGAGGCTGAGACACTTGGCTTGTCTAGTTTGGACAAAAGGAGTCTGAGAAGTGACATCATTGTGGTCTGTAACTCCCCCAGGTGAGGAATGGAGAATGAGGTGCTGATGATGGCACTTGGGGGAATGGCACAAAGCTGCACAGTATGAGATTGAAACTGGACTTTAGGAAAGATGCCTTCACAGTGGGTAATTCCCTGGGTAATATTCTTTAACTTTTGTTTAGCTCTGAAGAGGTCAAACAGATGGACTTGTGATCTCTGAAGGACTCTTTCAGTTGAAGTATTATGTTCTGCAATAGGTATCCCTGCTTGAACTATGGTGTTGGACCATATGACCTTCAGCAGTTCATTCCAACCTAAATCATTATCTCCTCTCCTCTCCTCTCCTCTCCTCTCCTCTCCTCCCTCTCCTCTCCTCTCCTCTCCTCTCCTCTCCTCTCCTCTCCTCTCCTTTCCTCTCCTTTCCTCTTCTCTCTTCTCCTCTGATCTCTTCCTGTTATGGAATTTTAAAAATCATATATTTTTCTCTGTTCTGCCTGGGAATCAGTTCTAAGGTGCATTGGCAGAACCATAAAGGAGAAACTTACATAGCTCTACTCCAGCCATTGTGTGACAGATTACTACATCAGTGCAGTGATTTATAGACTCAGTAAGGATGTTCTTTGAGGTCTTAGAATTAGGATGAGACAGATTGCTGCATCTGAAAATATGATGCATGATATTGCACTAATACTGTTTGACAACTGAATCTTAAACTTGGTGTGATTTCTATAGACATGCATAGTTGTTTATTGAATGCAAATGAGTCATTAACATGAAAAAGATTTCAGAGAATGTCTGTTCCTAGACTCAGTATGGACCATGGTCCCTCTCAATCTACTCCATGTTATTAGTAGTACAGCTGAGTGGGTGATTCAGAGCACGTAATGTGACTGTTGAAGTGTCTTCAAATACATCAATGTTTCTTGAGATTCATTGGTCTTCAAAACAATTTATAGAAAGGGAAGGAAAACAAGAAGAAAAAGAACTTAAAAAACAAAGAAACAACAAATTTAACTCTACACCTTACACAGCTCTCATAGTCTAATGCAAAATGAGAAATGTTTAAATTGAGGGTATGAGGGAAGAGAGGGGAGATATCTCAGGAAGTTGCTATGGGGAGTAAGAAATACATGGTGATCAGAAGGATGCGTGGCAGACAAAATTTTGGTGAAGCTTTATTTGTTTGTTAAGAGACGTTAAACTCTGAAGAGGAAGGCAATATTAATATCATCGCTGAAAAATGACCTTAGTTGGTTTCTTTCAGAAGTGGTCTTTCTCTATCTGTAGCAGTAGGGCAATTGCCATTCTGAAGTGCTTCTCTGAGATTGATGAAAGTTAGATTTTGTAGTGGTCCATAGTGGTCCATAATGATGAGCCCATAACTGTTTTGATCCAGTGATTCATACAATGAAAGGTCAGGATGGCAAAACCAAAGAGTTTTGAAAAGGGTGCTAGGAGATGGCTGAGTCTGGTTCCACTCTTTTGTTTGTGATTCTTCTGGAAAATCAGAGGTGTGCAGGTGAAGATCTCAAGCTTTACTTCATGTTCCTTACTGGGAAGTTCAATATGGGAGCTTTCTTACTATTTAAAACTAGCTATGATGTGTCAAGTACTTGTCCCCATACACATATTGCCCATGTCAGTTAGGACTTTACTACGAGTGAGTTGCTGGAATAAAGGGCAGTGAATCTCCATGATGAAGGAAAGTAATGTTGTCAATGGTATACACTGAGAAATTCCTTGAAAATTTCTGACGCTCTTCTCATCTGTTACTTTTCCGTTCTTTCTCTGCTCACACCTTCTCTATTCAGAGTGAAAGCAGGTTGAAGTAAGGTTTAGCTCTATACACACAAGATTGTTGCTACACAGAATATTTTGGGCTCAGAAAAGTTATCTGAGAACCTGCATCCTAAGGGTAATAAAGCTGGAATGTCTTCTGAATGATCTGCATGCTGCCATCCATTATTTTTTTCTAGAAAATCTGTGACTTATTATTCAGTGCCTTCATGCACTAACTGAAAATGACTAGGAATATTTTTGGGTACATTAACTAATCTTTTATAGTTAAAAAAATCATTTTCTTTAAAATCACAAGAAGAAAACAGTTATGGAAATGCAAATTTTATTTTTCTGTAATGGCAGAGGCACCTTGGTCAGTGGGACAAAGGAATAATTTGCTTCTTACTAAGCTGAACATTTATCATCAATTTCTGTTTAGTTAGTGGTGTATCTACTGCATCATTATAGTCTGTTCCTCTAATAATTGCTTCAGTCTTTGTACTTAAGCAAGGTGGTTTATATGTGTGTACACTGTAAAGCCAATCTTCAGTGCCTTGTGGCAGTGTTTTCAGAGAATGAAGTAAGAGTTTTGTGCCATCTCTGGGGATTGAACAACCACTATCTGCAGTCATGTGAGTGTAACTTCTTGCATAACATTTCTGAAATGTCACTCTGATACTGTATACACCTGAGTGTTCATGTCTCTGCCATCAGATTTTGTGTGGATTTGCAATTTGAAATGCTGAAGCTGGTCACTCTAAATAAAATGAACCTTGTGGAATCATTTTTTCTGTTTCGTGCTAATGTGACCTTTTCTTCCATATTTCACTTTGCATGTCTTACTGATGGATAGTATGATTTCAAGAAACTTTAGTATATGGTTAGGCTGCCAGGTTTGGATCTACATCCAATTATTTTTGAAGGTCAGAGGCACTTGCACTGGGCACCCTGGTTTGTCTTAGTTTCAGGTGGGATGGATTTTTCTTCAGAGTGAAGAAAACATATGAAGATATGTTCTGGCTCAGGAGAAAAATGATGTTGATAACAAACTGATGTTTATAGTTCCTGCTAAGCAGTACTGTACAAAGCCAAGGCCATTCATAGCAAGGGGCCCAAGGAGCTGGGAGGGAACAGAATTAGGACAGCTGACTTAAACCGGACAAAGGGTTTTTCCATAACATATGACATCATGTGGAAGGAGTTTTGAGGTGCTGGAAGTTCATCTTGTTCTCTTCCACTCCTAGGGATCTAGGAACATCACTCAGGGAGTGGCGAGCAATTGCTTGTGCATTGCTTGTAATATGCATTCATATACATGTGTATATATATATATATATATATATATAGTCATGAATACTATCCTTTTCCTTTTCTCTATCTTAGTAGTTTTTCTTAACCCATGAATTCTACTTCTTTCCGCTCGATTCTCTCCCCCATCTACCTTTAAAGGGGGAATTGATTGAACAACTCTGTGGTGCTGAGCCACCCATTAGGATAAACTACAACAGTTCCTTTTCTTAAATTATGCTGGCAACAAAAACAAAGAAGAGGATAACTCTACTGAATAAACAGACCATTGGTTTGCTATCATCGACATCCTTCTTATTATAACATGCAATTTATTTCTTCCATAGCTGCCAGAGGTTTTAGTACCTTCTTATTCCAGCACTTTCCACAGCTGAATTGGTTCAGCTGAACCGAATTAGTCTGGCAGTTCTGGTGTTAATTTTAGTCTTAACATATGGAGTTGTTCAACAGAAAGAAAGTAAATACCAAAGCAAAACATGCCAAGACATTCCTTTTTGACATGGCAGAAGAAAGGAAAATCTGCAACAAACAGCCTCTGCAGTTCACTACAGAAAGAAATCTAAATATCAGTAATACTTGCCCCTTCTTGGACAAAATAGTAGGGTTGTAGTTCTTCTAAGGAGTAATGAGACAATAGACATAGCACAGAAACTGCTTAAGTCTCCTACTCTGCTCTATCTGTCCTAAGACGGAAAGTTACCTGTTTAAAACTTTTCAGTGTCTACGAAAGAATTCTAATCAAATAAATCAAAATGAGGCAATATACTAGAGAGATATTCTGAATACTTAGAAACTAAAGTTCACATTTATGCTCTATCAGCCACTTTTTTTTTTTTTTTTCCCTCATCTCTATATGCTGGCTTCAAAATTAAAACATTCTGCAGATTCTCTGAATTATTTTTACATTTTATCCTTGTGAAGATCCAGACTTTGCTTTTGGTTAGAGGGAACAAAAGTCCTGAGGTCTACAATGTTTCACATTCTGTGGAAGCTGTAAAGTTCCCCTGAAACCATTTTCATTAGTTTTGCAAAAATTGCAGCCTTAAGGCTTTAAAAAGTGCTAAGCAATCAGCAGCCAGTCATCTGGGAGCCTAATTATGGAGTTTGGAAACAAATATGTCTTGGACTATCACTTTCCTTACATAATTTGTAAGATAGGTTTTAACCCCCACCTTTTTGTACAAATTTGTAAATAATTGTGACTGCTGAGAATCAGAGATTTATCTTCTCAGTTTAGTCTGTATGTGATATTGGAAAGCATCAGGAACTTCCAACCTATCATTCTAAGTCTCCCAGTGAGTGATTTCAAACTACATTTAGAGTATTTGAAAAATCTATGAGGAGGCAACAATGAATTGCGGAACTTGTCTTGGTATGTTTTGTCACAACTCTATTCAGTACTGCACAGGAAAAATGATTTTTGGACATAGAGTAAATAAAATTAAGGTAATATTGTTCCCTGATTTTTTTTCCTTACCAGGAATATATGTAATGACCAAAAAATTTGCCACAATTTCAGCAACATTTTTTTTCTATCTTTCACTGGTAATAGGAGTAGACAGTTTGGCTTCTGAAATTAAAGAAAATATTCTGAATGGATTGGCACAGACAACCTAACAGAAAGTGTGGAATGTGGACTAAACCCTCTTATAAGAGCAGAGTAAGCCAAGAATTTGGCTCATTTGCTCTTCACTTCTTTTGCAAATGACTAGGCTGATTGTTATCCTTATTTGAAGAAAGTAAATTAAACTGTGCACTCCTAGATATTAGATGAATAACTATTTAATGGGTTAGCCTTGTTGCCCAGAGAGGCTGTGGATGCCCCATCCTTGGAAACATTCAAGGTCACTCTGGACAGAGCTCTGAGCAACCTTCTCTAGCTGTATGTGTCCGTGTTCATTGCAGGGAAGTATGACCATTAAGTCCCTTCCAACTCAAATGATTCTGTTATTCTATATTTCTACCTCCATATTGCTTTTAGACAGTGTGTTTCATTTTGCTCTCATGCCCTATAATTGGTTCCAGTGTGAAAAAAAAAAAAGTAAAAACAGCAAACACGCACAAAAAAAATGCCTTCTGCCACAGTCTCTGATCTTAAATATATCTGTTGCCAATCATTACCTCCCAATGAGACTAAACATCAGGCTCTGGATGCAGTATTTCATTAAAATGGTACAGTGTTTTCTGCAACCTTGAGCAGAGATGTTCCTCTGAGGCTGTTGAACACATTTCTCTCTGAAAAGTTGCTAAGAATTGGTAAAGAATGGCAAAGACCACGGGTATGAGTTTAGGTAAACTTTTCACTGCAAAAATGGAGAAGTAGTAAAGTTCCTAATGTATATGACTTCAAAACTGGGAGGAAAGACACCCTAGTAAGACCTGCATTGATATTTAACACATCCTGTCCAGTGAGGAAAATTATACAAGAAGCTTGAGGGTGAGCAAAGCATAAGAAGGGAAATGGTACAATAATACTGAGGAAAACACAAACTCTGATCTGAATTTGTTGATGCAAAACCCTCCTCATATGTTAAGCTCCCTATAACAGACAGTAAAGCCTGAGAAAGAACTACTTTAAAGCTAAAGAAACCTACAAAAGTCAACAAGCAAGGATATTTTCCTGGTGATTGCAACCTATCTAATCCCAGGAATTCGAAGGACTGGGGATGTGTTTGCTTGGGAGGTGATGAGGAAGGATGGGGATAATAGAGAATGTCTCTTGTATTTTTTGATGGTGTGTGCTCAATCCTGTACCACATAATTCAATGTAATTTCATCTATATTATTGTTCCACCTTCCTTCTTATCAAGAAGGAATTGTGTTTCCCCTGGAGAGCCTCTCCCAGGTGACATCTGCTAAATTCCCCATACTGAGAGGGTAGGTGAATCATAACAGAGACACATCAGGAGAGGCACAAATCTATAGAAATAGTGAAGATAAGATGTGAAGATTATTCTGACAATGAAATCATGACAAATAGCTCAGAGATGAAAAAGGCAATAAGATAAAATGGGAAACTCAAGCTGGAGATTTCCAGGAGAGGAGTCAGAACTGCAAAGGTTGGTTTTAGATGAAAACATTTTACCAAACAGATTTTCCTCTGAACACATCTGAGATTTGTAATTAGATCTGGTCACAAGATAGGACAGCTTATCTTCTTTAAACTTAAAAAAAAATAAAAGTATTGCAAAGAATTGATCTGAAATATCATTCAGGGTCAGACCTATCATCCCTCTTTGTTGATTTATGTCTGAGCTGCCAGCCCTCTGGGCATCAAGGAAGGAAACTTCATTCAGTCAGAATCTGATCACATGGTCAGTTTTTCTTCTGGTATCTGATATGAACTAACATCCCCACTAGAAACTGTCAGTTTAAATCATCAATTGCTAATGGTTAAATTAGCCAGGTCTTGTTAGCTATCTAAATTTTGAGTCATTTTTTGGAATTACATTTATGATCTGTCTGATTAGAGGAACACAGCACAATACCTTACGTCATCTTGTGACGATATGAAAAACTAAACAGGGAAAAATCTAAAAGCTTTTCACTTTTCAAAAAGATTAAATTAAAAGGCACTGAGAAAATGTTATTTATGGTTTCATTTATGGGAACATGGTGAAATAAAGTGCAAACAGGGCTAGAATATTAAAAAGCAAAACAAAACAAAAAAAACTGAAACACCTTTTTAATTATTGACAAGTGATGTGAATGAAAAATATCAAGTAGTTTTATTTATAATAGGATGGGCAAAGAAATCAAATGTGGATGTGAAAAGTGTTTTTATTTCTGCAGTTTGTGAATGCTCTATCACATTTTTCTTAGACGACAAACTGGACAAGCAGTTAGGGTTTAATTCTTTACTAGAATAATCATTGTAGCACCTTTGGAGTCATCACAATTACGACAATCTATGACAAATGAGATCTGCTTCCTGATGCTGGAAAGTCCTGTCCTTAGATACATAGCAGGAAGCACACCATTTACGTAGTTTATTGCAAACAAATCAGCTATTCTGTTGGCTGGTGCATGTCCTTTTGTTATACCCATTTGCCATTGCTATTCATTATATTTAAGTGAATTCTTAAGCCCTCTCCTGTTGCTTGTAGCTCAGCTCCACTTAACCTTTATTCAAAAATGCAGTTTCATATTTTCTTAGTTTTCTTTTCTTCCATGCTAAAAATTCACACCCCTAGCAGCCTCTCCTCATAAGAAAGGTGCTTTAACCCGTTGGTGGCCCTATGTCAGACTCTCCTTGAATGTCCATGTCTCTGGACACAATACTCCAGGTGTGACCTCACCACTACTGAGTGTCTGAGCAGAGGGGAAGGATCATCTCTTGAGACTTGCTGGCAATAGTTTACCTAATGTAGCCCAGGATACCATTATATTTAGCATCAAGGGCATGTTGCTAGCACATGTTCAAACTGATGTCATAGAATCATAGAATTATTAAGGCTGGAAAAGACCACTAAGATCATCCAACCATCAACCCATCACCACCAGCCCCCTAAACCATGCATCTCAATGTAACATCTACATGCTTCCTGAACATCTCCAGGGGCGATGACTTTACCACCTCCCTGGACAGTGAGATTCCAATGCCTTGCCACTGTATCTGAGAATAAATTTCTCCTAATATCCAACCTGAACCTCCCCTAGAGCAACTTAAGACCATTCCCTCTTACTCTATCTCTTACCTGTTACCTGAAGAGGAGGCCAACACCTATCTAGCTACAACCTCCTTTGAGAGAGTTGTAGAGGTGTAGAGTTGTAGGTCTCCCTCTAGTCCTCTCTTCTCCAGACAGCAGTCCCAGAAGTCATAGGTCCTTTTCTGCTATGTTGCTTTCCAGCTGTGGCCCCCAGCATGATGCTCGGGGTTGTTCCTCCCCAGGTGCAAGATTCTGCACTTCTCTCTGCTAAACATCATGAGATTTCTGTAAAGATCCCTTTGGATGGTTGCACTGCTCTCTTTGAATTCAGCCACTCCCCCTGGTTTTGTGTCATCCACAAATTTACTGAGCATGCATACTGCCCCATCATTCAGATAGTTATTGAAAATATTACACAAGACTGGACCCAGTATTGATCTCTGGGGTACTCTGCTTGCTGCTGTCCTCTGTGTAGGCTTTGCAATACTGACTACCTTCTGGGCTTTGCCATTAAGCTAGTGTTTGATGCACTTTATTATGTTCATCCAGTCTAGACACCAACAGCTTCTGATTTTACATGTAACAGTGTCAAAGTCCTTACTGAGTCCAGGAAGACATCATATGCTATTTCTTCGTCTCCCCTGTTAACAAGGCTTATGTCAGATATTAAGCTCTTACGTTCCATTTAGAATCAATCATTCAATTCACAGGCTGGATGGCTCAGCTTTTACTGACAAGAAATTCATTACTTTATCAGATCAGTCACTAATCTGCCTCACAGTTTTAGGGACAGAATCATATCTTGAAGTTAACTAAACACAACCAATGCTACTTCTTACTTGGTTTTGATTTAATGTCTCCCCTTACCAAGTCCACCTTCCCCAGCTACTGATTTTTCAGTTGCCCACAGCAGCAGATTAAATCCTAGCTTCCAGCTGCAAAGCTCTTACTGACTTCAGTTAAAAACAGAATTTTACCTAATGGCAATCATTCAGCACCTTTGAAAAATGGGAATTCAACAATCAACCAAAGGTAAGAGCCAAAATCAATGGCAGAAAAAGAACTAGACCTCTACAGGGGTCTAACTCACAGTGCAGCCCTGGGAACACAAGGTGCATTCCTTTAAGGTATCATGTCACTCACTTTTCTTCCAATTTTGAGCCTATTTTCCTAGCACTCACTGGACTGGAGAAGAAGTGTGACAGTACACTGATAAAGTTGCAAACTTGCACCAGCTCCTTAATCCTGCACTGTGAGGGAATTTAAGCATTCCGGTAAGAGAAATATCTTCAGGCAGGAGGAAGAAAAAAGTAAGTTTTCAAAAACTCCAGCTGAAAAAGGAAAGTGAAAAACACAAGCTGTTAAGAGTATGAAAGGTTCAAGAGGGTAGGAGCACTGATGCCTTGAGATTTTAAGAAGAGCTGTGTTGGCCTAATAGGAACTTACCCCAACTTCTTTCCTGCTTTGAGAATGGAGAGCATTAGTCTAAGAAAGAAAGGAGAAGCATGGCTGCTTTGAAGGCTGTTAAGTGTGCTCACCTACTGGGAAAAGAGAGAAAAGGGAGAACTCGCTGGTTAGAGTTGACAGTGCATTAGAAAGAGAGCTATTGTCAGCTCTGTGAGGTCAGCAGAATTTCCTTGATCTAGTTTAACAAATCGTTTTCTAAATCCAGAGGTTATATTGTCTTTAGGACAAATGTCAGGCTGTAGAAACTGTTCTTGCAGTTTGAGGGTAAAATTGTTAATACAACAGCAAAGAGACAAGTTCTTAAATCAGCAGGATGAAAAAGACTGAAAGTTGCAGGGAAGATAAGAGTAATTCAGATTCCGTTTATACTATTATAGGTATTGGTTTATTCCATATTAATGATAGCATGAAGGAGATCAGCTTCAGTGCTGATCCTTTTTACTTCAATGCCCCTATCTTCTGCCCAACTAGTGTCTGTGTTCTCTCTTTCCAACCCAATTAGCCAAATATAAAGGAGTTCATACTTGTACTTGTGCACTGAAACACGCATTTAGAATATGAGGAAATTTGGATGCTTGCTTTTTTGTCATCTTAGATAAGATTTTTTGGAGAGCCAGGAATTTTTCATTGCATATCTTCTTAAAAATATCCTCTTTACAATTCTCTGTTTGAGTACAGAGAGTGCAGAACACCCAAAACCAGGTTGGATCATTGTAGGTACTTTTCAGGAACTTTACTGAGGAACTGCTAATATTGTGGCTAATGAAGTTTCCTATTAATTCTTAGAAAAAAGGGTTATAGTAGTAGCATGGAGGGCTGATATCAAAGTGTTACAACACAGGGACTGCTGGAAGAATTACAAGTGGTTTGCTGCCTCTTATGAAGCATAATGAAAACTGATCTATAAACTGTATTATTTGATCATAAGTTCTCTCAGATAAACATTAAGTAAAGAAACTAGTTGTGGAGTTTCTCCTGTTATGAGCATAATGAAGGTAATGCAACTTTACCATAGAACTCAGAGGTAGATATAATAATGGTATTTTTTGCTCATTTGCAGAAAGTATGTTTCTTTCAATGGTATTAAAATACCCATCAAATGCTATACTTTGGGAAAATATTCACGTATCAGTTTTACTAATATAGAACCATGATTACTGCCTATCTCCCAGGAGTTTTTTCGAGGCTTGTTTAATTGAGGTTTGAGCTGTCAGTATTTGTGAGATGAGATTATTTATCATTCATGAGCTTTCAAATGAATATCGGTTTCTCTGGGAGAAAAAATGCTGGCAAATCTTAAAAGTTTCACGATTTTAAGCACAATTATTCCTCCAAATATTCATTCTATATATTTTGTGATTAGTTACCTTGTCAATGAATTTGTCAATTCATTATCTACAGTTTGTTGTTTGCTGTATTCCTGTCTAGAAAATTCAGTCACCCCTTCAGGTACCAGCAGTAATAGTATGTGACTTTTATGACCGTTCACCCACCATAAGTAACACCTAGAGGAACTTGGACAATCAAAGCAAACAGTGCATGAATAACGCATAGAAAAAAATTGTTTACATGAGCTATTCCATGAATATTTATGAGCTAGATACACGTTTGCAGAAATTCGGATCAGAGTGTAAAGAGAAAAGCAGGGCCAAATTTGCTGTAATTTGAGTTCTACCCATAATTTATTACCACACTGGAGTTACAGATGGGTGAACAACTTCAAATTCAGATGAGTTGCATAGAATTGCACATCAAGCTGGTGGGGCCAGAAGAGAAAAGGGAATGTGGCAGCATGTTGAATGCGTATGATAATGCCTTCACTGCCTCCCAGCCCAAGCTGCTGTGTTGTGGTCCCTGTTAAACCATATGGTGGAAGGGCACACATCACCAATATGGCATTAGATTGACCGACAGTCTACAATAGCAATTTCCTCCAAGGTTCCTATCACTGTATGTTGATGAAATGGTCTTCATGAAGATAGGAACTGCGGGAAGAAGACTTCCGGTAGATTACAGGTGTTTTAACTATACTTAAAGGTCAAGAAAGTATTGTGACTTCAATACTATCACAGAATCACAGAACTGCAGGGGTTCCAAGGATTATCTAGTCCACCCCTCCTGTCAAACCAGGCTCGATAGACCAGGTTGCACAGATAGGTGTCCAGGCAGGTCCTGAATGTCTTCATCTGCGCTTCCAATGAAGAGAAGTCCAGCCTATTGCTAAATACCCTCTACTTAGTCCAGTATGACTGCAATCATTTCCCAGAACATACATATAAGCTAACAGAGAAGTTGGGTTTCCCTCATTGCCAATAGATTTTCTTTTTATAGAAACATTTTTTGAAACATATACAAAACTACAGACTGTGCGTTTTCACATAGACACAGAATCACGGGGGATAATGCTACTGTATATTAATACCTTGTATAAAAAGCAGCCTCTTACCCACAGAATCAAGCAGGAACTTAGATTAAAGGCAGACAAGAGACTGAAAGACATTTTGTCTTTCATCTGGCAATAAAAATCCTCCTTGTGTTTAAAAAAGCAAATTTTGTGTATTTGAAAACAAAAATTGTATGTGTTTAACTGATCAGCTACATAAATCTTAGTGGCCTTGGAAAATTAATGTTTTGTTTTAAGTAAAGCTGAAGTTACTCGTGTTATTTCACTCTATCAATAGCAAGTACATTAACATTACCTAGTGTCTGCAAGCACACTATTAATTTACCCTGTACTATCCCAATAGAGGGAAAAAAAATGTTCAAGGCACTGAGGCATATCCACTTCCACTCCTTGGGACTCCTTACTTCTAAATAATCAATATTAACGTATTGAAGGGAGGGCAGAGAGGAAAGAGATCCTCTGCCTGATTTATCAGCTAAAGCCACATCACAGAGCAATGAGAGTATGAAGATACCTTACTCGACTGAACAGAGTCTGAGTGGTTTATCGAGGGTGAAGGCACTGCCAACAGTATCCACCTGAACTGAGGATTGATATGAAGATTGGCAGTCAGGAAGCTAACAAATATAACTTTCCCCTTCTAAAATGATACATTCTTAGTTGTAGAAAAAATCCAGTGTGTTCTTGAAAACACTTGCTGACTTCAGTATTAGCTTGTACTTTTTTCCTTTTTTTTTTTTTTTTTTTCTTCCTCATTGGGGAATTTATGTTTTTTAGAGAAAAGCAGATCTCTTTCTCTGATGAGAACTACCTTTGCCTACAGATCAGACGAACAGTAAAACAGAAAACTCTTAACAATATCTGAGGCAACTTTGGAAAAGTATGATTGGCAGAAAGTGAGCAACTGAAATATTAGGGGGGTGAAGTACATTTTTAAGTAATGTGACCTGAATTTTCCTTTTGAAACCATGGGAGAAATAATTGTCATGGAATAACCTTTTGTCCTATTGGCCTCCAGCAAGAAAAAGTCACTTTTAAAATTGCATTATGATAGCAAGTGCTGTAATCTTCACAGAGGCTGAAGTCAGAGAGGAATGGCAAGCACACTGCAGCAATACTAAAACATTTGGTTCTGGCTACAGTAACATATGCTTCTGATTGAAGTTATAGATAAAATTCACACACAAAAAAAGTTCAGCTAAGGGGGAAAAAAGTGACTTGAACAGTGTCAGCAAAGCCAGTTTATTTTCCTCGTATTGCTAGCAAGAATAAAATACACTTCTGTATCAGTAGCAAGTTCACTTGCTACTGTAAGATATCAACAACAGGCTCCTAACATTCCTGTTTCTACTACTGATTATTATATCAAAGCTATAAGATTAAAGAATGATTAAACTAATTCTTCTACATACACAATTATTATATATGAAAACACTACTTATTGCTTACCAGCTGCAGCTGGAGCTGGATTAAAACAGATGTCCCAAAGTTAGATTCATAGCATCGTAGAGTCATTAAGTTTGCAAAAGACCACTAAGATCATCTAGTCTAACTGTCAACCCATCACCACCAGGCCTACTAAATCTTGTCCCTCCGTAAAATATCTACGTGATTCTTGAACATTTCCAGGGACAGTGACTCCACCACCTCGCTTAGCTTCCTGTTCCAATGCATCACCACTCTTTCTGAGAATAAATTTTTCTTAATATCCAACCTGAATCTCTCCTGGAACAACTTAAAACCATTACCTCTTGTCCTATCATCTGGAGATGAGGCTGATCTCCACCTTACTGCAACCTCCTTTCAGGGAGCTGTAGAGAGTGATATGGTCTCCTTGAGCCTCCTCTTCTCCAGACTGAACAATCCCAATTCCTTCAGCCTCATCCCACAAGACTTGCATTCCATAGTTACATTTATTATATATGAAAACACTGCATAGAGCTTGTCAGACCTGCAGTTGGAGTTAGATAAAGACAGATGTCCCAAAGGAAGAACAAGGAAGTTGTTCATATCCTCTCTCAAACAGCCAGCTGATTGCTTAACGGTGAGCCCAGGGGATGCTTTGATGCTATGAATGGAATTAGAGTACTCAACACAATCTGCAGCTGTAGGCCTTAACACAGCCCTGCAGTAATGGCGATGATAGACCAGGCTATGCAGCAGCCACAGTAAGAGGTTATGAAATGCTGTCATCCTTTTCCCTGTGTTCTGCTCTTTTAAGGGAGCTAAGGAGACCCTTGTGAGATGTCTTGTCATTTTGATAGTTTGTCAGATTGAAGTGAGGTGGAATCAAAGAATCATAGAATGGCTTGGGTTGGAAGGAACACCAGGTATCACCAGGTTCCAACCCCTCTGCCAACAGGCAGGGCCACCAGCCTCCAGATCTTATACTAGACCACATTGCACAGGGCCCCATCCCACCTGGTCTTGAAGACCTCCAGGGATGGGGCATCCACAGCCTCTCTGACCAGCTTGTTCCTGAATATATCCTGAATTTATATATATATAATACAATATAGCCTGAATATATCTCACCTAGCTTTATGTGTCTTCAATGTGGACTTTTATACAAATTAACAAGAAAAATGTGCAATACTGAGAAGTGGGCATTTTTAAGATAGACTTATCAATTTTCCTCAGATATGTGTACTGGGATCAAAGGACTCTGGACATCTTTCTTTCCACCCACATGCAGTTACATGAAACACTTAAGGTTTACTCTATGCTTCTTTTAACAGCCTGAAGTGAGGAGACTGTCCTCTGCAGAGTGTGTGCTGTGCTTTTAGTGTACTGGATAACACAGTATGAATCTTCCTGAACATACGTGGCAGGTTTATGCATCCAAAATGTGACGATTTTACAAAGTGAATTAGGAGGCTATAACTAAGAGTAATGGCATGATACTAAATGAGGCAAGTGGTACAGCAATTGTCGGGAAATGCTCCTGGGCACTGCAGTAGCTTCAACTGCGTAAGATACTCTCAAGGGACAGACACTACATAATGTGCACTTAAGTATATCTGAAAGGCACAACACTGCACTCACTGGTACCCAAACTAGATGATGACCAATTTTTACACCCCTTTATTCCTGGTAATAGGCCCTAAATCATTGTTTAAGTCCTATATGACAACTATTCTCTGAAGTAAAATTTATCTGAAGTTCTCAAGGGTAAAAAAGAGCCCTTACAAGTGGGAGAGAGTTCTGCAAAGCCTGGAGGCAACACTAAGAAGCAACTGAGATTTTAGCAAGAGATACATTCAATTCAGCTTAAGGTAAGAAATAATTTCCCTTCTCTCTGGTTTCATGGAAATTACACTCTAGAAAAACTTCCCTAAAGGATATCCTGTTGCAAATGCTATGTTAACAGGAAAGCAAAGAAACAAACAAAAAAATCATTATCTGTGGGCATATATTCAACTTTTCCCACCTGAGTCTAATCATAAAGAAATCACGAAAGACAACTATTTTAGTGAAAATATAATCGACTAAATATCTATTTAAAATATGGGATTTAAAAATGTTGTTTGGAGATTATCTGCTTACAACAGCTGTTGGAAGCACATTTCTGTGCATAGTTCCATCACTACTTTCCTTAGAAAGAATGATTAGATTTTCAAATATGATTCTATGACAGAGGAGAACTCACTGAGGGGAACTTTAATTTTTTATTCTCATCTTTAATTTTCAAAGCTTGTCTTGGTCTCTGAAAGATGCACTGAATCTAGGTTTGGACATTGTCATAGCTCTTGCTGGTATAGAGTTAATGTATTTTAGATTTCTGATGAAAATAGTGGTGATAGCACACTGATGTTTTCATTGTTTTCTTGTTGTTGGGAATTACTGAATGAATTCCTGATTTTGCTTTGCTTCGGTGCACAGTTTTGCTCTGCCCAGTAAACTGCCTTTATCTCACCCCATAAATTCTCACACTTTAACCTTTCTGTTTCTTTCCCTCATTTCACCTGGAGAGACTGAGCAAGAGTCTGGGTAGTGCTGAGCTGTCTACCAAGTTAAACCACAGCAGGAATTCATGCCTTCAGCACTAAGAAGGCAACTGGAGGAAGAAGAGCAGCACTCCTTGGACACAAGTAGCAAAAGCCATAAGGGTTAGGTAAATAGAGGTGACTCACTAGAATTAGAATGATTTTTCCTAAAATACCAATATATATTTTTTTTATAACATTGCTTCCTGGGATGTTCTGAAGAAGAGATCTGCTGATTCTGATTTCCTTTTAGCTTTCATTTTCATATTCTTGTTATGTATTCATTTCTTCTGAGCAACACAAAGACAGTAATTTATTTGTTATTGTTGTATCCTGGGAGAAATTTCAAAGCCTCTAAAACCCTTTGAGAAAAACCCATGAGACTTCCAGACAAATTTTGTACCTTTGGCACATTCAGAGATTCTAAAGATACTCCAAAAATAGGCAGGATACTTGCTGAACAGAGCTGTGATGAGGATGTGTGAAGGTAGCTGTAAGCACAGGTTCTTCAGCTCTTTATTGCTTAGAAACAACAATAATGTTGTTATTGTTGCTGTTGTCAATAGTGGTAGGATCAAGCCCTAACCTCAATCACTAGAAACAATTTCTTCTGAGTCATTGTGAGTCCTGGCAGGACAGTACTAAGAATAGTCTCCTCTTACTCTTATGCAAACAGAAGTTTGAGATGCACTGGAATATGCACAAACATGGAAGAGAAGACAACAGACATGTGACTTGTGTTTGAAAGAATTCCACATGCCACTTTCTGGTTGGTGTGATTTGCTTGCTGTGGACCTAGTTTTCTGCTTGCAGCAATTTTCACTCATCAGCCAACTTGGGGACACTTATCAGGAGTGAACCTGGCCTCCCTAACTGAATAATATGAAGTGAAACACTTCTGCACAGAGCTGGTGCTCCAGTCGCATCACCAGCTGTATGCTTGGCTCTTCCGTCATCCACATCTGCAGACTTTAGCATTGCTTTTTACCTAAAAGAACTGTAGCTCATTGAACAACTTGGCCCCAATGCCACACAGAGTGGGAGAGATTTTTCCAGCAATATACTAAAAAGGGAAGGGCTCACAACCTCCCAATTCCTCCCTGTGTGCACAAAGCCAGAAGAGAAGTCAGAGCAAGTAACCTCCTGCCCTTAGCACAGCTGCTGCTGCCTCATTAGCCCAGACATGTTCCATCCCTCTTCTTTAAGTGCAAACCCATACTTGCATCCTCCTCTCAGCTTCTTACCTCCTATTCCCATTTATTATTGATATCACCTATCAATAATGCTTTCCACTGCTTTGAGAGTTTGGCCTGGCTGCCATATCCTGACTTTCAAGCAATCTTTCCTTCACCTCATTATATTTTTAATGATATATACTTTGTTTCATTTTTTTTCACTTCACTGCCAATCTCCTTCCTATGAAGGAAACGAAGGAATGGAGAGAAAGGAGTTGTTTGGCAAATGTAACGTCAATGCATGATGCTGTTGATCCCATTTTGTCCTTTATCCTGGTCCTCTGATCAGGATCTGGTCTCCTGGAGGGGCAGAAAATTGACTTATCCAAGAATGGATATATTCTCAAAGCCACTACACAAGAGAGGAAAAAACATTTTTCTTGGCTTTACTGGAAATAACTTTATCTTTAAAAATATAGTCCTCTTCATCAGGTCTCTCAGCCTTACCATTTCCTACCTCCAGCCAACCTATCTCCTCCTTTTTTTCTGTTTTGGATGTATGTCTTTTTTCCAAACATACTCACCTCTTTTTCTTTCATACTGGCTAAAGCAGTTACTCAGAAGGCACAGCATCATCAGTACAGTTATACCTGCAAACAGGATTAGAGCATCTACATAGAGAAGCCTGAGAGCTGAACAGATTAGAAATTATTCTAATACTTGATTTGACAATTTTGTACAGTTGAGGAACCTGAGCTCAAAGTGTTTGCGGATGACATCAGTATAATTCAAGCATACACATTTTCAGGCCATGGAGGAAGTTTGTTTCCCCTTTACCTTTTTAACCACTCTGTCCTGACTCCAGTCTAATACAGGATTATGTCTCTTGTTGTTATTTCCTCTGTCTGCTTGTTCTGAGTCTGTTTGGGTCAAAAAGCACATGTGTTATATTTCCAGAAACCCAATCAAACAATTATGTCATTTCCCATTGTTGCAGTTATTTAATTGAATAGGAATAGCAGGAAGAGAAGAAAAGCATCAGCCAAGCAAGATTTTACTTTCATGATGAGTGGATTGGTCTTAATATACACTTCTCCCCATCTTTACCTGATCCCTGCTCAGGGGCTTAGTTTTAAAGTGGGACTGTGAAACCTTTTGAGCTTTGCCATCTTTGCAAAGATGGCTCTTCAAGTCTCATAGTGCATACTATCACTCCATTTGCAAATAAAAAAGCTTCTGAGTACATATAGAAGGGATGTAATGTGATTTTACATGTGTGCAAGAATTGATTTTAATAGGCAGAAATCAGAGAAACAGGAGAGTATTGCGAAGACATTACAGGTATCTGAGCAGAGAAAATGGCAAGTCAAGTGCCCTGATGTCTGAAAAATATAATTAAGCAGACATCATAGAATCATAGAGTGGCTTAGTTTGGAAGGACCTTAAAGATCATTGAGCTTCAAAATTCTGCTGTATCAGGCTTTCCTGAGCTCTATTCAGCCTGGCCTTGAACACCTCCAGTTTGGAGCATCTTCAGTGCTAAATCTCTCTTGACTGGGTATCAGCAGAACGCCCATCCTGGTGCACGAAGGAGTAGTTCAACCTGTGACCAGAGAGCCATAGGTACAGCTGAGCTGGCTTTGAGATGCATTTTGTTGACAGACCCTCCAGCAAAGTTTCTATCTGAATCTGGGAAGAAAACTGGGGAGTACTGCGGTACACACAATTTTAAATTCTGCCACTGAAGAATTTCTGAGTCTTAGGGACACTCTAGTTGCAGCAGAGCTGCTCTGTGCATCTAAACAAAGGGACAGATAATTTAAAGTCTATTCCTAGGTATTACCATTCCACAGTTTCAGAATACCACATAATCCTGATTTCTTACTTGTCTGAGTAAGGCGCTGCATGAGTGTGACTGTATTTGGTGCCTCTGGGTGCATTATAGAATTTATAGATACAGGAACACAAATGCAAGGATTTTTCTCTTATCAGATTGATGTCCTCTATGCTCATACCTTTGGAAGAGCTGTGATAATTGAGATAATCCCCATCCCTTAAAGCAGCCTTCTAAGCTGTGATTATTTTGGCAGCACAGCTCAAATTTTATCACTCTCAGGAACACAGAGGAGGAAAAGGACAAAACATTTCTTCTGTTTGTTCATTTTTTAACCCAAATCAGCCCAGCTCACTGAAAATAAGAAACTTCCTCTACACAGATCTATCAGATACTAGAATACACCTCTAAAATGGTTTTGTCTCTTCTAGATACTCTGAATATGCTTGCAAATCAAAGGATTACTGAAAAGCAGTCTTGTTTTCTGCACAGGCAATGATCTGTAACTGTGAACACATAAGTTCAGAGCATCTGCAGAACATGGGAACCTCATATCCAAATCAGAGAGTTTGTAAAATTTTCAGGACAAGAAATTTGTTCCTTAGATAAATACTAGTAACTGAGGTTACTTTGTATTGAGTCAACTTGTTAACTCAGTTCTACTTGGGATCAAAGACTGCTATTTGCTCTGATTTTCCTACTTGTTGCTTCAAATTTTACCAGTCTTTGTTACCAGCTTTTGAGATGTATTCTCTGCCCCAATCTTGTATGAGAAGTCTGAGGGTCTAACTCAGGGCTGCAAATGTACTTAGGAACTTATATGACAGCTCTTCCTCGCTCCAGACTCAAGCTACATTTCTCTCATCATTAAAATAAGTGCTTTTATTACCTTCAATGTTTGCCTACTATGGGAATGTCACTGGAGTACAGTGGGTATTACTGAAGTACCAAACACACAGGGCAGTACTGAAGTATCAATGTGGTACACAAATGCGGTTAAAATTAAGGATTAAAGCAGCATATTCAGGCATTATAACGCAAAGGCCTATTAGAAGTAATAGACCTTCCCTAATGTCAACACCAATGCACAGTGATGTCAGTGTCTAAAATCAATATTCACAAAAGTCAATAATCTAGGCAAGAAATGTGTCTTAAATTATGTCTTATTTCTTGTAGGTGCTGAACAGTAGTGTGCAGATCTTGAAAAACCTAGCCACTGCAAGTTAAACTGTTCTGCTCTGGTGCAGAACAAAATACTTGCCCTTCTTTGGAGTGTACTGCACTCTATATGAAAGCTTCTCTACTGTGATGAAGAGTGTAACTTCTTCTGGTAGCTAGAGCACATAGCCAAGAATTGCATCCCACACCACGCATATCTAGATTTTTTTCCAGGGCTCATTGAAAAAATAGTGTTATACACAGACACCCTATCCAGGCACATAAAGGACAAGGTGATTGTGAACACAGAGTCTAGATAAATCATGGGTTGTACATCAGAGAAAATCATGCTTGACCAATCTGTTTCACAGAATCACAGAATGACCTGGGTTAGAAGGGACCTCAAGGGTCATGAATCTCCAACCCCCCTGCCACATGCAGGGCCACCAACCTCCCCATTTAATACTAGACCAGGCTGCCCAGGGCCCCATCCAACCTGGCCTTGAACACCTCCAGGGACGGGGCATCCACAACCTCTCTGGGCAGCCTGTTCCAGCACCTCACCACTCTCTCTGTAAAGAACTTCCCCCTGACATCCAACCTAAATCTTCCCTCCCTCAACTCAAAACCATTTCCCCTTGTCCTGCAGTTATCTACCCTTTCAAAGAGTTGACTGTCCTCCTGTTTGTAGGCTCCCTTTAGGTACTGAAAGACTGCAATGGGGTCACCCTGCAGCCTTCTTTTCTCCAGACTGAATAAGCCCAGCTCCCTCAGCCTGTCCTCATAGGGGAGGTGCTCCAGTCCCCTGATCATCCTCATGGCTCTCCTCTGGACCCTCTCCAACAGCTCCCTGTCTTTCTTGTACTGGGGGCTCCAGACCTGGACACGGTACTCCAGATGAGGCCTCACAAGAGTAGAGTAGAGGGGGACAATCACCTCCCTGTCCCTGCTGACCGCCCCTCTTCTGATGGAGCCTAGGATACCATTTGCTTTCCGAGCTGCAAGGGCACACTGCTGGCTCATGTTAAGCTTTTCATCTATGAAGACCCCCAGGTCCTTCTCTGCAGGGCTGCTCTCAAGGACTGCTCCTTCCAATTTATATGGATGCCTAGGATTCCTCCGGCCCAAGTACAAAACCTTGCACTTTGCCATGTTGAACCTCATTAGGTTCACTCGGACCCACCTTTCAAGTCTGTTGAGGTCCCTCTGAATGGCATCCCTTCCTTCCACCTTGTCAATTGCAACACTCAGCTTGGTGTCGTCAGCAAACTTGCTGAGGGTGCACTCGATTCCGTCATTGATGTCATTGATAAAGATTGATAAAGACAGACCCCTGGGGGATGCCGCTCGTTACTGGCCTCCACCTGGACATAGAGCCACTGATAACTACTGTCTGTCTGCGGCCTTTCAACCAGCTTCTTATCCATCAAGTAGTCCACCCATCAAATCCACATCCCTCCAATTTGGAGATAAGGATGTGGTGGGGGACCATGTCACAGGCCCTGTTTGCTTTCCCTAATGAAATGGCAGACTCTGGGTGTCAGAAGAGTGAGAGTTAAATAATTTACACTGACATTAGGAAAGCTTTTAACACAGTTCCTATAGTATCCTCACAGCCATGATAAGTTTATATGTGTTGGATAGGTATACTACATGATAGTTATTAAATTAACTGGATTGCCAGGCTCAAATGCAATGGTCAAAAGCTCAAAGTTTACCTGGAAGCAATTATGACTTACATTTCTTGATGATTGATAAGAGTGTTGTTAAGTTGTCATTTTCAAATGACATGGGTAATATGAATGCACCTTTGTGAAGTTTCCAAGTGACACCAAATTGAGGGATAATTTAATGTACTGGAGTAGCTCCCCCTGGAGAAGCATATGTTATATGCCAGCTTTCACTGCCAGGACTTCCAAGACTTCAAGGGAGAATTCAGGCTTCTGAGAAAGTTTCAGAAATAAAGCTCCTCTGGAGTTAAAGGCTAGAATAGCTAAATCCTTCTTTTTCAGACCTGAAGCATCTTGCCCCTTTGCCTCCTACCAAAGTAGTAGTGTATTTACACACCCAGATAGCTCTGTTTCTCCCTACCCTTCTGCAGTGAGGGCAACAATATATAGTTGGCTGGTGGGATATGATAGGAGGTTCTGCCCTGAGTTGCTTTGGCTTGAGATAGCCAGCAAACAAATAACAGAAACCAAAATCACATTATTACACATATTATAACACTGCAGCTGTGTGAGCGCTTCATAAGAAAAAGTTTAATTGATATTTTCATCTCTATCTCCTGTTGGCTTTGATTTTCTATGAGTTTTTTCTTTCATTGTTTGTCTACATATTTTTTCTCTCCAATCACTATATATATGTTATCATTCCACTACTCTGCTTGCTACATGAATTATTGATGTTATTTTTATGGTAAATGTTCCTGCCTCACACATAATTTGACCTTACTTAACTGAAAAAGTAACTGTGCTAACACCTCAGGACATATTACCCACACTGTCTGTGAAATATATTTCTTGCTTGTGTTTGACTACACTGAAATTCAAAACACTTTGAACGCATGGTATTTTTCGATTAGCAATTTTTCATTAAGGAATAGGAAAGGAGAAATAAGACACTAACCTTTCTGGAAGCTAATTGCATTTTTGGTTGCTAGTGATTGTCCCTGTATTTTCCTACTGTTATCTATCCTTGAACGAACAGAGAGTGTCAAGAAATTAAAACTTGCTTTCTACTACATTTAATAACTTACCTGATCATCAAGAAATATTCAGTAGAGCCCTCAAATGTGGTTTAGAAAGGAACTGTAGTTTGTATTCACTTCAAGGTAATTGGAAAACGTCTCAGTTTATCATTGGCTCCCTATTCAGCAAAATATGTTCTTATATCTCTCCCAATTCACTAAAATTTTAATCCTTTACTGTGCTCAGCAGGATCAATTTTAAACACCTGCTGTCTCCAGCATAATGGCCACCATCTTTCCCATAGGAATCTTTGTTTTGTTTCCATGGAAAAAGTGAGTAATTCCAAAAGCCTCTGAAAACATGCACCGTTACTGATAATCTCATTCACTTCCAATAGGAATAATAAGAGACGTCATAGTTGGAAGGCAAATGTTTGCAAACAACAATCCATTGCCAAAGAAATAGTTAACAAGCAACATAAAATACTTATCAAATTAATTATTCGCAATATGGTTATTCTGATGACCTCTGAGGTATTCTTTTTCTTTCAGAGCTTGAAACACTCCTGCTTCAAAAGTATTCTATGACAAAGATTTTCATAGTCCAATTAGGCATGCATTTCCTTTTTAAAGTAATATTATTTCCTCCAGTTCAACTCTCCTGCTTGTTCTCGAACAATTTATTGTTTTTCCCTGTCTCCTTGCCAAAATAAATGATTCCAGTCTTTTACAGTTTTCATAACTGGAGATATTCCTTCCTTATTACACTGATTTCCATTGATATCTGGATTACACGGAATTATTTTTTTGTGAAAATGAGTAGTTTTGCAAACAAAATGTTCATCACTGCAGGTGAGTTTACAGCCACTAGCTTCACTTTTCAACCACTCTTTATTTAAGAGTGTGTAAGCATCTCACTTTCATTAACTCCTTTTCACTGTGGTTTAAAAAGAGGAATAGTGGATCTTTCTGTCTGAATGTAAGTTTGGAGATCCTTCTCCCTGAAATCTCTCCTGCCATGGCTAGGCAAAACCTGTCAGTCTAACTTGTCACTGGTAGTTTCTTTTTTTTTTCTCTCTCTTTTTTTTTTTTTTTGCTAGAGGACCCTTTTTTTTTTTTTTAAAGATGTACGTTATTATCTCAACTCTTTAATTTCCACTGAAACAGGTTCTCCACCGTCTGCAACTGAGAGAGAAGAATATGCTCCTGTATATGCTCTTATGGATGCTGTGAATGCTGCAAATGTGAATTACCCAATTATAAATGTTGGGTAATTATCATTAGGACTAATTATAAAAAATTCTGTCTCATTTATAACCAGTAAGAATGCTATTTGTGCTGCACTATTTTGAAGGAGTTAACTTTTCTTATTATCCATTTGAAAAATCTGCTAGTTAGAACATAATAGTACCCTTACCAATTTTCAGGTTTTGCTGGTACTCAAAGTTTGTTTAGACTCCGTTATCTGGCTCTGACACTTGCTTTACATTGCTTTCACATGAGTGTTGCGTACTGCCTTATCAGAATACATTAATTGCAGGAAATATAATTGACTTTTTTTTAATAGACACCTTCAGTGTATAAATTACTTTTGAATGCCTCAAAACCTGGCACATTAAATCTTCCATTTCTGCCTTCACTCATACAAAATCAGAAGGAAAGAGAGAGTGTAAGACAAATAATTATCATGGCAACTTTTACAGTAGATGCTTTTTAAAAAAATAAAATAATTTTTAAAAATAAAATCACATAAAATTACTTTTTCCCCTTCAAAATGTCAATCTTGAAATAAAATTGGTGTAAAACATTAAATGATGTGTCTGGATCTTAAATAGAAGATAAACTTCTGGAGAGGACTACACTGACACTGCTTTCTCAAATAAACACATTTTTGAGAATATTTTCAGCTTTATTGGCATTTGCTCTCTGCAGGTGGACACTGTAATTTTGCCCATGTTAGAAACAGTTTGCATAGATGATTTAGCAATATAAGTTGGAGAGGTGCCAAATATCTTTGTTTTCTTTTTCTTCCTTTCTTTCTTTTAAAGATAAGAACAAGATGCAAATAACTAGACAGCTTGAAAAACAAAGCAGTGCCTTTATTGCTATCTTCATATCTATTTATTTTTGTAAGGAAAAACAAGTCTCCATTGAAGACAAAGTCCATTTCATCATTTGATATGTTGCTACCTGCCCTTAAGAAAAGCCTCTCCTCAGCTTTCCTGTAGGGCCCTTTGAGATATTGGAAGGTAGTTAAATGGTTATCGTGGAGTATTTTCTTCAGGATGAAGAGTCCCAGCTCTCTCAGCCTGTCCCTGTAGGGAACAGGTTATCCAAGGGCCTACAAGATAGATCTTGTAAGAGATGAATTTCCTTTGGGACTAGTAGCCAAAGGCAAAGAGAGGTGCACTAGGTATCTTGTGGCATTGGAGATGACATCCAAGCAACTGAATGGAATCTTTAATCTTGACTGACTACAATGGAATCTTAGACATCAAGAGCAGAACATGTCTATAATACACTTACAGCTAGGAATCTTAAACCTGAACGGAATTCAAACTGGTAAGGGTGAGATGAAGGAGCCCAGGATAGATAGGCGGCCAATGCATTTTCATTTGCAATTCTCCTGCTGTTCCAGATAATCACTGTCATCCCACAGGTTCTCTGTGATAGCTGCCAGTCCCATGAAGATGTCTCAGATACCTGTGGATGTTGCAAATAACACTTGAAACCTCTGGAAAGACAGCTGTATCAAGCCTCAACATTCATTCAGACAGCTTATCCACACACACACACACAGAAAAGAAATTCCAACACTCTAATGTGTTAGGAAATGCTATGCTTAGGTTTTGTCTAATTGCAAATAATAAGACTAAAATGTCATTTACTTGCTGTGATTATCTAAAATTATATCATCACATAATTATCAATAACTGAAGGAAAAATATCTGTTTTCCAAAACCTGAGAGCTATATGCAGTGCTCAGAGATCCTTGGTATAAAATTCATTAAAAAATGCAACATTGCAGCATTAACTGAATTCTGCTGGAACTATTTTTTTTAACAAAGCTTTCTCCGTGGAAATTACCTGTACAGCATAATTCATTGGAAACAGATATGAAGGGTTTTTGTTTGTTTGTTTGTTTTTGTTTGTTTGTTTCAGAGCAGGGCACACTCATCAGCTTCACCTCTCCGGGTGCATTTTCTGCTTGCACCATTGAAAAATCATTTGTTTCTTCACATCTGACAATTTTACATGAAACTTAGGAGCTGGTTTTTTTATGTGTTTTTAACAGAACATCAACATAATGTATTTTCCAGATATATAATCACCATTTTATGTTTTCTAGAACATCTGTAACAATTTCTGGAGTTGATGACCCTCAGGTCTTTATTCTCCCAGCTAACACATGGAAGTGCTCACATGAAGTCTCTTAATTCAGTGCAAACTGAAACAGGTCCATGGAAATCAACCCCAATTGTTCTGCTTCAAAATACCTCTGCAAAGGAGAGAATGGATCTGCTTTACTTTGCTCTAAAGGAGGGAGGAAACTACACGTACTCAGTTGCTGTGTTTCAGGGTATGCAGAAAGGAAGAGGTGATCAGTACTAAGAGTTGAGCAGTAGTAGGAGTCTGTGTCCACAAGACTACATCTTAGCCTCTCTATTGAGAATTCATGTTTCTCAACAGATTAAATAACTGTTTTATTTTTACTGTTTGTACATGACAACTGTATTAAGAAAAGATAAAGATCACAGACCTTGAGCACAAAATCTTAATAAAAAGTAAAGTGCATATCTTCAGAGAGTAATCTGGAAAATTTCAACAACAGCCACAAAGGTACACTAATTTCCATCTGCTAATAATCGACCTGATGAAGAATATAGCCTTTCATCAATGATCAACACAAATACTGCTAAATGTAACAGAAATATGATTCAGTTACCTTATACTTAAATAGATTTTTAAAAGACTGTCACAACAGTAGCTATAAATATTACTTTGTTGTCTTCTTTGGAAATCCATCTGCTGTTTCTCACCTTGTAGCTGCTAGAAGATTTGCTGGGTAGGGCTCAGATTTCTACCTGTGAGCATATTTGTAGCCTTATTTCAAAACAAAAAACACAGCAGAATGATGTAGTAATCTGTCCTTGGAGCTCCTAGCTAGCGTTATCATCACTATTATAGATTGTTCCTAATTAAGTTAAGGGAAGACTTCTCAAAAACTTATTCAAAATAAGAAATAGAAGTCAAAAGAGAGCAACACAGAAAAAGGAAAATGCAGTTAAATTTGGAATCAAACAACACAAGAAGATAGCCAGAGAAATTGAGAGCAGTAGTGAGAAGTCTTATTTCGGCCTTGGAGCTGGAAGGTTAGGTTTCAATGCAAAGTGCTTTAAAAATAGCTATGCTGACAAATGATTAAGGTCCACTACTTTAAACAAAAACCTGACAGAAGGCTAAGAAACTGGTATCAATATTCTCAGATTCTCAACTGATAATTTAGGAAACATTGAGAAAGCTCCCTGTTAAAAGGCAATTATGAGAAGAATGTGTGCTTGCACAAAGGAACTTGGCCTCAAAAAGATGCATCTAATTGAGCTGAAGGTAGAAATGAGGTGTTCCTCCCATGAGCATTTTCAATGAAGTCTGATAGCACATGATTGTGTTAAACATTTGTTCTCTTAACCTTGGAAAATGAATAAAAAATGGGAAGTGTGTCATATTAGACGTACAGTTTGATGCTATCCTACTTGAATAACTATTCATTCCAATTTTTTTTTAAGTTGTTTTCCCAGCAGAAAGTTCACTGCCGTGGCATTTAATCCTTTTGTTTATTTAAACAGTGCTTAATATGCAGCTGGAGTTAACATCTTCACTTTGTAACAATTTGAGCACTGCTACAGGCACCTCTACAAGGAGACCGAAGTCCCATAGCCCACCTTCATCCCTTTCTTCTCAACTGACACTCTTCAGCAATCTGGATAAAAAGACTCTTTTACTTAAGAAAAAGTAATAAAAGTATTTTAAAAAAATCAGTTTTTTTTCTACGGTAGAATTCGAGCTTTTAATGAAAAATTGAATATATTTTGGCTCTGAAATGTCACTTTGGTGCTCACCTGGTTCATTCAGGGATTAAAGGGAACCTGAGACACAGAAAGCACGAGCCAATGGCACAACCAAACATCTATGTTTCAATGGAAAAACTGAAATCTCAAAACAGATTGAGACTGAGCTACTTATTTTTCTGTGGTAAAACTTCCACATAAGACACTTTCATGAACATTTAATTGAAAGTTCCATTTTTCTTTTGTAACAGCTTCAGATGAATTTTCTTGGTCTCTACCAAGAAGCAACACTGCCTCTTTCCTTATATACAAAAGAGCAAAATACTGGTGGAGATATAACATTAATTAAAATAAATAATAATAATAAAAAAACAGAATAATAAAAAAAAAAACATGAACTTGTAGTGTAGTTTTATTAAGTTAGCTTGTGTTATACCTGTTGTTTCAGCCTAGTTCTTGAGAATCCAGCTTGCTACTTTCATATTTTTCTGCTCTTTTTTTTAATGTTTTAATAAAAACAGTTATTAAAAAAAAAAAAAAAGAAAAAGAAAAAGAAAAAGAAAAAAGGTTTGTTACATTACCAGTGAGGGCTAGTCCAAAAAAATAATGCCTGCTATTTTATCATGTCGTCCCACAACATCAGATGAGGATGTTAGTGGTATGGCAGTAGAGAATGAACCTTCCCACCAGTATTCCATTACATTTTGTTGCTGTGCAAGAGATGGCAACAGAGGGGCAGTCTGACATGGAAGTGTATATGAAGCAAAGGTGTCATCAAATTCCTCCATTTGAAAAAATGGCACCCACTGACATTCTTCAATGGTTGCTGGGCATTTATGGAGACCAAACAATGGATGTGAGCATAGTGAGGTGGTGGATGGTGAATTTCAGCTGTGCCAACAGTGACATGAAAGACAAGCCACATTCTGGATGGCCATGAAGATTTTTACAGATTCAGCAAAGTTTGTGAATAGAGCTAAACCAATCTGGGAGGAAAAGAATGGAAAATGAGGCTTTGTTGAGTATCTGCATTACAGCTGTGATGAGCTACATAATACTGGTAAGATGAGGTTAAATGTAATACTTTATGCTCCTAATTTGGGCAAGATGTGTCCCACTTCTCTGCAATACCAGTGAGGGAGTGTAGGCATGCTTTCAAGCTAGCAGCGTATCAGGAAGCTGTAGAGCAGGACCCTAAGCACAGATGAAAGGAGACCAGAAACCAAGCACATTTACCATAACAGATTTTTTTTTCCTGACAGGTTACTGTACTGCATGGAGTAACTTTTGGAGAGGACAGTTGTATGACAGTTGTAATATAGCCAATGAGATCTTGCCAGAGGGGGAGTTAGACTACAGATTCAGAGTCCCACAGTGTGATCCTACTTTGTAACATAAAATGCAAAAGCAACATCTACTTCTGAAAATTTCTTCCTTTGAGGTTTAAACCTGTAGGCATAAGGGCCATCTTCTATGCTGCTTGCTTGTAACCTCTCCAGGACAGTCCAGCCTTCATATATGACAGAGCAGTACTTCAGGAAAACAAAAATAACAAAAAGATCTACTGATCTTCCTTTTTAAATATTTTTATATTGCTGAAGAGCCTTGAGAAGGAGGAGGTCAACTTTCCTGAAATGGTGAAAACAGGAAAACCAACAGCTGAGTTACTGTATGCGTGCACCAGCCCCCTGGATATCACACTTTAGTGTTCCCACAGTGTGAAGGTTTGGCATGCAAATTCATTCCTCTGCTGTCAAATGAAAAAAAAAAAGAAAAAAGAAAAAAAAAAAAAGACAATTGCATCAAAAGAAGTAAAATTCCCTTACTTGGTGATAGCACTCCTCACTTCAGAAAGTGGATGACTGATTTAGGATAGACATGTACTGTATCTAGAGTCAAATGAAATGAATCAGAGCCCAAGTGCTTAAAAGTGGGACACATACTTGCTGAAATAATATAACTTAGAGTCCATAAAACACCACAACAGAACACCTAAGCAAGGAATTTTCTTAGACACTTGCAGAATGAAGCTACTTTTTAATTTTGTGCCTCCGGTATTGTTTAGTGTGGGATTATCTTTCTAATCTATCAGCATTTATGGAATACTACAGTTCTGAATTCTAAGGAACTTAATTTCCTAAAAAAGCATCTATACTGTAGTGAAAATTGGTCTTTTTATATAAAAACACATACAGGCATTATCAAGTTATGAGAAAGAGCTCAAAGATATTAGCAGGACAGGGTTTTAAAAGCAAGGTAGAGAACATTAGTATATAGCTCACAAACACTCAGGGATTGAAAAGACAGTCTGCCTTAATTGCTTGGAAATACATTTTCAATTAATTAGGAAAAAAAGAAGATGAGCCAGATAAGGATTCTCAATTTATAATCTTGAAAACTGAAATTAAATCTCAGTCATTAAACTCATGCAATGTCTCTGTATCTAATTATGATTTCCCTAGAATTCCTCTTAAACATATATCTCACATTCTCTGAACTTAATGACCCTTTTATAATTGGAGATGCAAACTTATACTGAGCGCCATGCATTGGACAAATCCTCAATGAGGTAACTTGCTATTTCATGTGCAGTGTGAGTAATAAAGAAAAACTGTGCTGAATAGAGAGGAAGATACTATCAACATCTGGAAGACCATTAAAACTAAGTGTGGATAATTTTTTTCTTCCTTTTTTTTGTGATTACTGCTAATATCCTAAAAAAGAGAGAGAGAAAAAGACCCTTTGGCTAAAATTATTTTATTATTAAAAGGACATCAGTGTCTTCTTGTAACAAGAGTCATGTCATAATGATTTTCTCTAACCATCCCTGTGTTGTTAATATTAATAAGCATCTTATTACTGAAAATCAGACTAGGATGAAGCTCATAAGGGGCAGCACTATGGAGTCAGAGGTAATGAAATGTGCACATCTCCTGTGCTCAAATGTCCTGTCAAAGCTCTATCACCTTATGAGCAGAGCTTTTGAATAACCCAAATTCCTGGTTTATGGGAAGAAACAAAACAACTGCTAAAAGAAGGATGTGGTTTCATCTCTCATCTGCAGAGTACACCTGTAATTGCTTCTTTCCCCTTTCCAAGGTAAATGGTAGGTATTTCCCGTTATTAAAAAAAAAAAAAAAAAATCATTTACCATCTAGTTTTTATCCAGTGGGGCCCAAAGACCTGCTTTTTGAAAGAAAAGAACATACTCTATAGATTTTGTGGCATTGTAACCTAATGGGACAGGGAGAAGGAAAAAGGGTAGATTTGTGTAAGTGGTACAAAACATGTGAAAGTCAGCTGCAATACAGAACAAATCCATTTCTATAGCATAGTGCAAATCTCTCATCTATGTTAAATGATTGATTGCATTACTGAGGGCATCTGCTGGTACAATTTCCTTCCTTCCCCTTTCTTCTTTCCTTCCTTTCCCTTCCTTCTTTCCTCCCTCCCTCCCTTCCTTCTCCTGTCTCCTTTTTTAGACATTATGTTTTTATATGAGAAGAAATATCAGCTTTTTGAGGTCTTTAAGGGAAGTAAAATTTTTTTGCCTGACAGAAAAGTGTAGGTTTGTGAGCAACCAATGAACACAAATTAGGACATTCTGATGTCATATATGCTTTATATTTTCTAACAAAAGGCAAGGTTCCAAGTCAATACCTTGACTATAAAAATCTGTTCATGTTCTTCCTATCAACCTCTGAAGATGGAACATCCTGATCAGCCAGGTGTCTCCATGTAATTGGGATGTCTTCCAAGAGCACTCTATTTCACATAAACTTTTAGACTGTACTGTATTGTCTCAACATTACTATCCTGCCAACACTTCCAAATGCCTTTCTCCATCTCAGCTTCTCCATTTAATCCCCTTAAATTACATCTCTAATCCTGTTTTCCCCATACAACAGGTTGCACAGAAAATGTATCAAGACATTTGGTGATTTTCCAAGTTATATTAATCATTACCTACATGTAAGAATGGTCTCAGTGACAGTATTCAAAGCTACATGATGTGCTTGGAGGTGTCCTGGTTCTCTTGAGAAAGGTCAAATAGAGTACAATAATGCAAATGAGAATGCTTTTCACTAAACTATAGTTCCCCACAATGTTCCATTAGAAAAACCCACAGAAATAAATACACTCATTCTAAAGATGATTCTTTAAATCAGTGTCAGAAGGAGACGTATCAATCTGTTCAGCCAATACAAGTGAAGTACCTTCAGATTTATCCTTAAAACATTAGGATTTATAATAAAAGGAAGTTAAATCAGACTCACATAGGAGTTTTGTTTTGTTTTTTTTTTTGAGATTCGGGAAAAGAAAGCTTAATCAATTTACATTAAACTCACAGAGTGAAACTTTTCCTGGAAATCACGGTGGTAGGATATTCAAAATTTGTAGAAAAATTCTTAGATTCTAAAACTAAAGCCACTTTCCTCCATGGTTATTTGAAGTATCTTGACCTAATCTGATGGACAGCATTATCCCAGTGTGGCATAACCAGAGATAACTCTTCTCTCTCTCAATGTGTAAGCCTTCATGATAGTTAAGCAAGCTAACAGGCATTAGGCACGTACTGGGTACATGACATCATCTGTATCAAGGCAATAGTCAGCACTGGGAGAATGCTTCTTTAGAGTGGGAAGCAAGTAGGAACTCAAAGCTATCGCTTTCCTGATTCTCTCTCCAGGGGAGAAAAACATTTCAGACTGTGTATGTCACTATGTGCACAGAGGACATCCAGACGTCTTTTGGGTAAAATGAGATGAAATTGAACTTTGAGGCTCTGGCTGAAGATATGACACCTGGCAGCTCTGTACATGTCAAGGCAAGCTTTTCCCTAACCATGACACATCTCTGAAGTTTAGCGTTCTTCTTTGACCAGTGTAGGGTATGTACACAGAAGCTGCTTCTTAATTCTCAGCCTTCTGGCACATCAAAACAGAGACAGTGGCAGATAGGAGTATCTTGGCAAGACTATTTGATCATTACAAAATGGGAGTGGAAAATGATGATATGTGTTTTGGAAAGAAGGGTAGGCATTCAAGCACTCGTTTGATTCTTTGATTTTACTGGCTCTTGGAAATAGTAGGAAACTTGCAATGTCTTCATTTCCAGAAGAGTGTCAACTCCATAAAGCCTCAAATTTTGTAGAATTACTTTTGAACCCAGATATAATTCCCAGTCATTATACAAGGGTTATTAATGCTGGGATTAAACTACAGAATGACATAAGCCAAATTAATTTTCTACCCTTTCATCTCATGTATCTTGTCTGTAGCATGAATGGAAATTAATTTCCTATGGAGGGGGAATGACTATGAGAAATATTGAAGTAATTAATTACTGTTGATTCTATTCTTCTCGTCCAAGACATTTTTATTTTCTTAACACTTAATTGAAGCAGAGATAGTGAGTAATGGCAAAAACTGAATCCAAAGTAATCTTATGTACAATTACATTCCTCTTCTTCCTGCATATCACACGGAAACTTTGTGCACATTTGAAAACAACTTCTACAAAGTTAAAATTTCTGGATGATTATATGGAATAATCCTTGAGCAACAGGTGTCAATATTGCTTAATCACCATTTGAAGACAGAGCAGGCTGCAAACACCAAATGCACATAAAAACGTAACAATAGTAGAACTATATGGTTGAATTTTAAACAATAATCAATAGATACCAGACCTTCAAAGGTCTTCATACAACTTCCTTTGTTACCATCGCATACTTAAATTTAAATACAAGATTTCATTATATCCACAGAGCTGTCAGCATATCCAAATAATCTCATCTCAGTTTCTTTTACAGTTTTTTTCTCTTTTCTCATGTGACTATCAGAAGCACAGTGTACATATGCCTGCATGTATTTGTGTAGGTCTGAATTCTTTAGGCTGGAAAGAATAACATCTCAATTCTTATCCAAGCATTGTACAAGACTGTCATAGAGCAGTTCTCCACAGCTAGCAGTATTACAGCCCTTGGTTTAATAGCTGACTGATCCTTTATGCCTAGTGGAGCAGAAATCTGTAGTCAAACTTGTCTGAACATGGGGATCAGCATAAACTCTAAGTATCTCACTCCACAGGACAGTCCTGAATCTCTAAAAAGAAATGGATCTTCTACAGAAAAGACATGAAAATCCTCTCTGCCAGTTCTTTCCTTTCTCCTAAAAGGAGAAGCTCTCAGTTTAGCACAGTTAATTAATAGCTAGCTGCAATATTTACAGATATATGTTTTGAGGACAAGAAATCTTACTCATGCAGAACTTCTGTGAGAAGCATGAGAAGACCAGTCCTCACCTGTATCTAGTTATAAAGGTTTAGAACCCAGAACTGGGTGTATAAATGTTGCAGTTTCTGTCTATGTTGGTTCTAGCCTCAGGTTACCCTTTGAATTATGGAGCTGTAGTTCAAAATTAGCCCCATTATAAATTTAAAAGTTTCAGTTTTACTTGTATTAAACTCATCATTTTTGTGGTGAAGTTTTAAGATACTCTTTTCTCATCGGTTTCACACATCATCTTCTCTGATCTCTCTTCACTTGCACAGTTGTTAAAGTGCCTCCTGCACTGATCTTGTCAAACTTAGATCTTGATTTCATTGGACACAGATAGAGATCTACTGCTGCAGTATCTAAGTATCCCCATGAGAGTGACAGGTCTGCCAACAGGAACTGTAGGAGACCTGAGCACTCCTGGAACATGAGCCAAAGGTCTTTCCAAATGACACACGACTACATGATTGCTTAGGCAATCACATTGTGCTTTTCTTTATGTAAGTAGGACTGAATAAATAACTTCCCACATGTATGGAAACTTCTATTCTGTGTTCTTATTTTGGCTAAGTCCAGAAGTATAGTGCTTACCTAGGCACTGCTGGTGAGGCAAGTTCATGAAAACAGATCACCATCAGCATTAATGGATATGGATGGGCTGAATCATTAAAAATGAGTAATCTTTGCAGATGAAGAATCTGCAAAGGGAAGACTCAGGGGTGGACTCATTATGACCTTCCTGTATGTGAAGGAAGCTCACAGGCAGAACAGGGACCAAATTTTACATGGTCTGATAGTGACAGGACAATGGGCAATAGTTTCAAACTAAAAAATAGTAAATTTAGGTCAGATGTTAGGAAGAAATCCTTTACTCAGAAGGTGGTGAGGTGCTGGCACAGGCTGCCCAGAGAAGCTGTGGGTGCCCCATCCCTGAAGGTGTTCAAGGCTTGCTTTAATGGAGCCCTGGTCAGCCTGATCTAGTACGTTACAACCCGACTCATGGCAGGGGGTTGGACGTTGATTATCTTTAGGATACCTTCCAACATAAGCCATCCTATGGTTGGTTCTATGACTCTGTGATTTCTCTGTACCTGGACTGTGGTTTACCAGATAAGTAGTTCCTTAGGAACTGAACAACTTATACCAGAACATAGAAATGATGCTACTGCAAAAAAGAAAAAAAAACGGCAAAAAAAACCTCATTAAGCCTCAGTTGTATTCTGACGAGCTATAGCTTTTGCAAAATCACATACACATGCCACTCTGTCAGGATCATGGATAATCCTAGGAGTATTCAGCAACTGCAGATGAGAATTTGCTTTATAATTTGCAAACTTGTCCTTGGGGGTTTGAGCTATGCCACACAATGACATTACTTCAAGAAAGATCGCAAGGACTTTATGATACTGCACACTATTCTGTTTGCCTCTTGACAGTAAATAAACTAGGTTCAAAGGCATAGCTGCCACAAAGGAACTTTCCGAAAATCTTTCCTCACCCTGGTTCCCCTCAGATCTTGCCTACTGTTAGTTTGGGTATTTAAAAAAAAACTAGCAACAGCATATCAAATAAATAGTAACTGAGGACTTTGTGTTTTACAGGGGATATCTGAAAACAGCTTGAGTAATCAGCCCCAAAAGGTGTCCCTGCCAGTTAAGCAGAAGATAACCACCAGTCTCAGCAGTTCAAGGCAATGCCAATAACACTCCCTAATTCTGTTTGTTTGATGCTGTTGTTACAAATATCTATTTATGTCTTCTACATGGTCCCTAATTTTCAAGACATGCTTTTGTTTAATCTCTGTATTTGGTAAGTAGGAAAGAGCTGCTCTAACACAGAATAAACTTCCAACACTTCTATAAAAATTTCAGTGCAATCTGTAAGTAGATATTGAGGTCAGAAATGTAGCTAGTGAGGAAGCTCAGTTAGTTACCAGAGTTTACAGAATGAAACCATTTTTCATTTAAATCCACAGACTTATGATAGATGCTAGTGAAAGGCTGTGGGGATGACATTATGTCAAAATGAGAATAAATTGTCAGTATAAATCCAGGGAGACATTGTCACAATATCAGCTTGAAACAAAATGACAGCAATGCAAATTTTATAAGAAACAACTTTAAGATGTCAAGATAGTAGTAAATTGATGTCAGTTCAGGTCTGCAAGGAGACTGTTACGATTAAAAAAGAAAAACCCAAACAAACTCAAAACATTCCGAAAGTGAAAGCTATAATAAGAGTCTCATCTTGGAAGTTGAAGTTAGTTACAGCAATACAAACACAAATATTTCATGAATCTCATGACATTAAAAAGAAAAAAAAAGAAGAAGTAAATACTGACATATACTGATTCACATGTCAAATACGCTTCGTAAATGTTAAAATGTTTATATGGACAGACACTGGCATTCATGCAGTTTAGAATTGCTCTGTACTTATATACATAACTTCACATGCTAGTTCAATTAACTATTCAGAAATCTGGAAGCTTCTTTATACCATAAAACTTCCTGTAGCTCTTCACTCATGCAAAATGCAACAGAATTTAAGGTGAGCTGAATAGATAGAATAGACAGTGGGAGCAGAGCCTGACTCTTCCTGTCTCTTATTAACAGGCTTTGCTGAATCTCCTTGTTGTCATTTCATGTGTCTTGCAGTTCAGCACCCTGGTGAATCTGAGCTTAGCCCCATCACTGACCACAAAGGTTTAGAAGCACAAATGGATATATTTTGTTTCGAGAATTGTTTTGAAGCGCTGTTTTCGAGCAGTGGGATGCTGGGGGCAGTTGTGAGAACACTCGATGCCTGACATCTCCTGAAAACATTTGCATTCAGGCAAAAGTGGGTGGAAATTCTGCCATGTGAAAATGACATTTGCGAATGTGTAAATGACTGCACAGCACTGGAGGCAGACAACAGCCAGTGCCCCTGCTCAGTATTGTGATTCTGCCATGTGCAGCATTAACCTTTACTGCGTTCTGCTTTTCTTGCATATCGTAGCAGCAGATCCTTGTCAGGGGGTAGTTAGACAGGACAGTACATAAGCTTTTAGGCACCCAGTCCAGGCTCAAAAATAACTGGCGTGTAGCACTGAACTATACTCTGTTCTCCCATTCTAAACTGATTTGAAACGCTACAAGGTATTTATTTTCCTTTTAAAGCTTCTTTCTATAAATTATTTGCTCAGGATATTTCAAAAGAGATGCTATTATGTGATCAGGTCTGAAGGGGATCAGATTCAGACATCCTGGAGAGCAGATAAGCTACAGCTTCTCTATTTATGACCAGTGTCATAGTCAAGATAAAATATGTTCTGCAGAACACTTTGGGTTTGCACAAACCAAAAGAAACAACAGCCAAAACACATTAATAATAATTACACCTTGAAATAGTTCATTTTCTCTTTTGGATCAAAACTAATTCCTCATTTTTTGCTTAGAAGCTGACTCAAAATATCATAGGGCCAGATTTCAATACCTTCCAAACTGGAGCCTATCTGAAGTGAAACCATTGACGTCAGTGGAATGATTCCAGATTTATAGCTGCCAAGTTATGCACATCTCTGTATGTGTAATTTTATGCTCTTTATTTAATGCATTGATTTGCATACCATAAGCAATTTGCATAGAACCAAAATTAACATAAAACATAATGTGGCCACATCAAGCCATCCAAAGAAGTAAGGTGGATAAGACATCTGGAAGTTGGGATGAGGGTGTCAGTGGAGGGAGATGAAGCTCAGTTGCTAATTTGGGTGCCAGTGGTTTGCATATGTCAATACCTTACACATGCTATGTCTTTTACTTTCTATCCCTGTGTATAGAAGTTGTGCCTATAGATGCCATGGTTGCAACCTTCTGTATTCCCTACCCAGGAGGCTGCCAGTAGGAATGGGGAATGCAGTTTGACATGGTAGGTAGAGAGGAAGGAAGTCACATTTTCTGGTATTTCTGAGAACAGTTCTTGGTGGCTAATAATTGCAGTGCCAAGTTAAATTTGCAGCCAGATAACAGTAGGCTGGTAAATATGTGTGAAAGTTATCATGAAAGAAACATGGATTTGCTAATACCACAGATGTACTCTGGGATAAATTGAATGAGAATTTAGTTAAGCTGACATGAACCATTGACATAAGGAAAAGCCTTATTAGGAAACCCAGGCATCATCAACAAGATCCAAGCCACTGCCAGCCCATAGCACACAAATTAGGTGCTGGTCCCTTACAAGAGTTGACAACATTTTTAAAAATCACAGATCCGATTCTCATGGGCTTAGCTACAAGAATTTTATTTGGATGCCACCTACTTCATGGGCTTTGTAACCATATCATTTCTGGTAGGAAAGACAGAGGACCTGCAGGACACCAGAATGAGTGAGTTAGCCATGCTGTAGGCTCCCAGCTTGCCTTTCTCCCAAACAAACCATATGAAAAGGAGGTACGTGTACTTAAACTCCATCTTCCTTAGGAACAACAGCATGCTCCTCAGTCACTTGCAGTCAAACTAAAGCAGTTTTAAAAGATGCTGATTTTCAGTACCCCAAGCAGCCTAGTGGAAAAGATGCAGTTACAGCTGCATGGCTGAAAGGCCACTGCAAAAAGAAGAACTATCTGCCACTGATTTAGTGAGTTGAATTAAATTCTGTGGGCTCGAGGTTTTAATTAGATCTTTTACACTTTATTAGCAACATTTAGTGATTTTTCTTAATTTCTTGTTTTGATTTTCTTTTAGGCAATCTTCATTTGTTTAAAACAAGCTATTTTTCTGGCTGAAGGCAATGCTTCCATGGAAAATCCATCTTTTTGGATAAACACATCCTAGTAATAATAGTTAAAGGAGAAAATCCAGTTCTTAGGAACTGTATCCTGTCTCCCTCAGAAATACGTTATTATTATTATTTTTATTATTCATTATGAATTGACTTTTGTCATTAAGCTTTATAAACAAAATTGGAGCTCAGCTGCAGCTTTCTGTAATTGTCATTACTGAATTTCTACAGTGACTGACAGATTTCAAATGATTAGCTCTGTTTTCCTCTCTGAAATCTAGATCAGATAGCCTGGTAACGATAATCATTCCTAAGCAAAAAAAAACCTCAAAGAAAGTAGAAAGCCTACATGCATTTTTTTTGCATCCAATCCTATATTTAACTCTAAACGGCTGGTTGGCTGCATTTCTGCTTTTTCTATTGTTCTGCATCTATGTGTTTTTCTCCATCTATTGTGTGTTGTCACATTTATTAAAGTTCTTTTCTTATGAAAATATTTCCTAATCACAAAATATATCCTTCTACTCTGGCATGTTAACAAAAGCCACTCACAATATTTCAGGTAGCATAACGCCAGTGCTTCTCATAAACCTCTCCTTTCTTGTTTTGGTCACAGTTCTGCTCTAGGGCATCTGAAATACCATTTCAATACTTCTAAAAGTAAATAGAGTTCTGTCAATAAACTGAAAATTGCTGACCTTGTCTTGTTCATCAATTTAGGCATCGAAAAAATTCTGCCTCCTGGGATTAGCAGTGCTTTTTCATCTGAAGTGAAAAATGCTAAACCTGCCATATTTAATGACAGGCCCGGGAGGGTTAATGAAAGAATATAAGTGGCATTTCACCTTGACTTGCAGCTGCCCTATAACATTGCCTAAGGGTGCAGCTAAGCATTAGTTCCATCTGAGAAGTACAAGGCAGGAGTAAAGACCTAGAGAGGATTCTTACAGGATATCCTCATTTGCCCAGATTGTTGCCCTGGTTGCCTTTTTTTCTGACTTTTTTTCTTTCTTTCTTTTTCTTTCTTTTTTTTTTTTTTTTTTTTTCCTATGAAAACTGTAACCAGTGGAGCCTCAAAGATTTGTCTGTCTTCTATGATAACAAAATCTCTGGAAACACTGAAAACCTGAGCAAGAAAGAAATGTACATTGAATGACTAATTGATGTTCAAGCTTTTGTCTGGCCTCTACCAACATTTCAGTTCTTTCTTTCCTTATTGATAGCTTCATTGTTATAAGTTAAACATTGATGATTACTCTAGACTGCTAATTAGAAGCTATCCTTTTACACAGAGGCTCGGATTAAAAGCTTTTGCCATTTTGTGGGCTCTGGTTTGTGTGAATGTCAATTTGATCCTTTTAGTGTATTTATGCTAAGTATCAATAGGCTCCTGGGATTCATGGAAGTGGAGTGCTGAACCTCTTAGAAGCTAAGCAGCAGATGGGGTGCTGCTTCCGTTTGAAAGGCTTTCTTCTCTCCTTGCTAATGGAGGATCAAAAGTCATCCCTTCAATTAAATAATAAACTCCTGGCTAAAAATATAGCAAAAATCCCATTCTTTGGCATTTTATGTCTAATTAAGGATATTAGTGGGAAATGCACAGCAGTGCTCACTGATTAATTTATCAAACACAAAAATCCCTCTTTCCCCTATTACACCAATTAGCTCAGCATTATATATGGCTTGGAGACTCGAATAGTGCAATAACACTGAAACCAAGGACTCTATGCATTTGAAATTACTTAGGAAAGAGATTGGAAAACTTCTCATCTTACACCATGTGTATTTAGGGCCCAATCCTGTGAATCCCTGCTAAAAAGCATGTGGACATCTGAAGATCCATTCTGACATGATACACAGGAGCATCAGGGAAAAGCAGAGGACATTGAATGCTTTGGAAAATAGAGAATTTACTATGCAAAATTCCTACAGGGAAGAATAGATGGTGTTTAGAAGATCTGAACTATGAAGTAATACATGTAAGCTGCTACCTTCTTATCATGTGCTGAGATCTTTCCACATTTCAGAAACTAGAACTGATCTCTCCTTCTGCAGGACAGCCATCAGAAGCAATGTGAAAATATATTATCAGTCACTTGTCACTTTCACATAACACATGGATCAAGAATTGTACTTCAGTTTGGCATCTCAAGTCCCTTGACTATACATCAGTAGGTGTTAAAACAACCTCACTTTTCCTCTGCAGAGAGCAGAAATGTGAACCACCGCATCCAGACCATTCTCCTGTTTCATGAGTGTCTTCCAGAAGTGCCTGAAGGAGAATAAGTACTACCTTTCATATGCTCTTTGCTTGCTTATCCTGCCTCTCAGTGTGGTATCTGGTGGAATGTTTTGTTTGGAGGTATATTCTTTGTTGTTTGTTTGTTTTTAGTCATTCTTTATTTGTTGACTATTCTTGTTGTTATTGGCTTATTTACTTGGAGAACATATGAGGGCTGCTACAAAAGTAATGCCTCCTCCTTAAGTTGGTTCATGATTTCAGAGGCAGATGTTGGTATTATGACAGTACAGGTTAAACTTCCCCACCAAAATTCCATTACATTTTGTTGCCATGTGACAGGTGGCAGCAGAAAAAATTGCACCACTGACACTCATTGATACTTGCTGAACGATTATGGAGACCAAACAGTCTCCATCCAAACATGGATGTCATCACAGTGAAGTGGTGGGTGATAGCAGCAGTGATGTACCTCCACTGGTGCAGATTGCTAAGAGTTCAACATGTGTTCATCAGGGGTGACAACGCATAGTTTATGGTGGTGACTGTGTCAAAAAATAAAGTTTTGCTCTATTAGAGTTGTGTTTTTTTATCTGTTGTCATTTACATGAAAATAAATAGGAGGCATTACTTTTAGAGCAAGCTATGTATGTTGTCTGACTTTTGTTACAGAAGGAAAATTTAAAGGATCACATCCTGTTTCAAATTTGAACATATCTGGATGCTTGATAGACCTAGCCTTGAATAAAGAGGCTGTGGGTAACATAGACTTTGGCTGTGTCCACCCATAGATGAGCTGATGAGGTTATATCCAAACAATTCTAAGGGCAAATATAAGTATGTTTACCTTGGGGGTGTTCAAAATAAACATACAAGGAGAAAAACATCTTCCCTTCTTTCCTTGGTAAGATGCCCTTCCTGCTCAATCGATCCTCTTCCCCTAAGCAGTGCAAGGGATGAGATGAGGGTTGTGTTATTCAATCCCAGCCCCTCTTGGCTCCTCCTTCCTCCTCACACACTTACACAGAATCACGTAGAATCACAAGGCTGGAAAGGACCTACAAGGTGGGGATCTGCTCCAGCTGGGCTCTTTGGGGCTGCAGGGGCACCCCTGCTGTGGGCAAGGAGCCACTCCTGCCCCCCTCCTCTTTGGGCCTGGGGTCCCTCAGCTGCTTCTCCCTTGCTCAGGACCTCCTCCTCGGCCTGTATTGTGGTTTGCTCTGTCTGCCCTGCGAACTGCTAGGGAGAGCTGTCTCAGCCCCTGGGAGATGTCAGGTATTATTGCACCATGCCAACATTCCCTGAAAGTGGACCCAGCCAGTAAGGAAACACAGCGTTGGAGAGATGACAGCAATTTGTCTAGAAGGCCTTTTCTGGCAATCTTCCAGTACTTGAAGAAAGCTTGCAAGCAGGAGGCGGACCAACTTTTTATACAGTCTGATAGTGGTAGGACAAGGGGGAGTGGCTTCCATCTAAAAAAGAGGAGATTTAGGTTAGATATTAGGAGGACATTTTTACTTAGAGAGTGGTGATGTACTGGTACAGACTGCCCAGAGCAGCTGTGGATGCTTCATTTCAGGAAGTATTCAAGGTCACGTTGGATGTGGCCCAGGGCAACCTAACCTGGTGGGTGGTAAGCAGCCCTGGCAGCAGGAAGTTGAACCCTGATGATCTTTACGGTCACTTCCAACTTAAGCCATTCTGTGATTCTATGATTCTACAAAGAGAACAGAATTAGTGCAGTACTGTGTTTCTCTGCAAGGCCTGTTCATCTGAGTCCAAGTAATGATAATACTTATGTGGTTTACAGAGAGGATCTTGCCAAAGTCCTTCAGAGTGAAAGATAGACCACAAAAGTATGATAAAGGTCTGCAAAATCATGAGTGACAGGAGAAGAAGAATAGGAAATGAATGTTCACTGTGGGTGATGTAGGAGGCATCAAAAGAAAACAGCAGATTAAGAAACATTCCAAAGTAAACTGCTTATTCCAACAGCACAGAAGATCCTTGCTGTACTAGATTTTAGAAGTTAATATTGCTTCAACAAACAGCTGGAGAAATTAACAGAAGAAAAACTATCACAAATCAGGAAATGCTAAGACACAGACTCAAGCAGTCTGCACCTGTAAAGAGCTGAAGATTCTAAATGTGTCCTGGGGAACACGCTGTCCCAGCATGTCCCTACATCTCTTGGACACTGTTGTATAGAGAATACTGGGTCAAAGAGACTTTTGGACTGATGAAGCAGTTTCTACACTTTCATGTTATCTTTACTTAAAGTTAACTATGAATCTCCCAGTTTGTGTGCATGTTCTTACTTGTGGAAACGTTATCAGTGCCTCATCTCTTGCTAGTGGAAGGTCTGTACCTCCCATTGTGCAGACTGAGCTCCAGATGGACCCAGAGAGACTTTTGTTAACTTCCTACATACCACATGGGAAAGAATGGTCAACATAATTAAGCAGGAAGGGGTTGGATATTTTTTTAAAGACTCCTTGTTTCAAACAGAATTATAATGAATACAAATAATAGGAGATCTTTGAATTGCTCAAGCAAGAAAAGTCAGTCCTTAGGAGGGTATTAAGAATCAGATTTCCCATTTAGACTGGCAATTCTGTGAACTTCACAACTTGTCCACCTAGATACATTAGAGAGCTCACAGGACAGTTAAAATACAGAAGGCAATCATTAAAAAATTGGAAACCATGTTGACACCATTCCTTTCCCTTCTCCAGTACTTTATATTCCATCATCGCACACTAAAAAGATGTTTTCTGGAGGTCATATGACCCTTTCTTTCATAGGTCATTCCCTTGACTTTCCTCTGTCCTATAATTTCCATCTCTATGACTAAATGGTTCATACCTGAACTCTGAGAGAAAACAAAAATTAGTAGAGACAGGCACATGCAATCCAAGTATATCCAAACACTGGACATACTGAGAAAGGCTCCTTTCTGCACCACAGTATTACTGTGAAAGCAACCCTTGTAACTAGTATGTGGATGCATTCAGATTGGAAGCTAGGTCCTATTTAGCTGTCTTTCATCTCTATCTGCCAGAAATTAAAACTCTAGGGCCATGGAAAGGAGCAGTGCAATGATACCTCATATTTCAACAGCATTTGAGAGACTAAGAATCCTTGCAGTCTGCTTCCACAGCAACAGGAAAGAAATATCAATAAACATCACTGTCAAAGGTAGATAGTTTAAAAATATTCTTCCTGGACACATAGCAGATGAGAAAAGAGGTTCTGTCAACCTGGACATGGCAAATCTGTACATTATCTATTCTGGTCTACATCTTTTTTTTTTTTTGTACATCCTGAAGTGAGCTTCCTGCCTTCAGTGCAGGAAGAACTTTGGCCTGGGGAAACCACTGAAGGCTACTCTTTCTTGCCGCTGTATATATGGCAAACGTGATCATACCTGAACATGAAGGAGGGTCATATTAATAGTTCTCACAGATCAATTTATTTTCATGGTAGGAAAGAGATCTTGACAAGACCCTGACAGAAAAAGATATCTTTTACACTCAAGAAACGTTCCACCTTGATAATAAAGAACAAGAGCAGTTCATCTGGATTTTTTTACACAAACCTAATTCTTCAAAACTTTCTGCAGTTTTGGAGAATTCTGTTTTCAGTAAGAGTGCCTGAAATGACATCTGAATATTTTCAGGAAATGCTGAGTGTTACAAAGCAGGTACAGAACTCCTGACTTCCAAAGGCTAAACAAATATGACTGAAAGTCCTATCTAGCAAGCAAATAGATGAAGAGCTGTACTGTATGAGATACTATTCATGATGGAGAATACTTTGATATCTGTGATGCACATTGGTCTTTTTGCAGTGTGAGGAAAAAATAAGATTATTGACTTTGCCTCTTTTGAAGTCTCCATCCACTCTGTCACACCCTCCTTCCTTCTGCTTGATTCTTATTGATTATCTCTACACTAAAGTTCAGCTGATCATTTTTATTTCAAGTGAGAAAGGAGGCAGTGTTAAGAGATTTAAAACCATTTGAGCGCCTATTGCTAGAGTCAATGTTTGAATGTCACCAGCAGTCATCAAGACACAGGCAATGAAATTCCTGAGGGTAGCTCATCATGATTCAATTTGTCACCATTTCAAGCAGAAACAAACAGGTTAGACACTACAGTCCAGGGGGTATAAGCACAACCAAAACTATGTGTCTGTATGCTACTCACCAGTAAAATACAAAAAATACCAACCAACAACTACAACAACAAAAAAAACCCAGCCAAATTAAATAACAACATGGACCCAGCTGTATGGATTTGAATGACTGTATTACATGATAAATTGGGATTGCAGAGACAGAGCTGACTGGAACACTTATTTTCCTTGAGTACTTACTTTATCAATGATGTTACTTGCTCTGCACATTATACTTTTTATACTATAGATACTATGCACATGAGTACAGAATGTAAAGTGAATCACATGTAAAGATATTCCTGCCCTATTGCGTTCATATTTATGTATATGACCTATGCTCTGTTTCTATGTTAATTTTAAGCTTCAAGTTGTCTTCAAATAAAGCAGTCAACTTCTTCAGATTTGTGATCCTGTTTTCTTATCCTTTCTAAATGCTGGAAGATCCATCCAGACAAGAAGTGGAAACAAGTTACCAGTGCAGGGTACTGACTATCACCATTACTCAGTTCAGCCTCTTTGTCAGTTCAGAACATGAACCTGTTGCACTTTGTGTTATACCTGTGTTAAATCTGGGCTAGAATTTAATTTTTGAGTTTTGTTCAGTACGCAAAATAATAGATTGCTGATCTGGGATGCTCTCACAGTGCAAACACATGGTGAAGTGTTATTAGTAGCACGAAGAAGACAGGTTAAGGGAAAGGATATCTTACTTTCTTGTCTCCTTCTCTAAGATCAGATTTTAGGTGATGCTCTTGCCAACAACCGTTAGAAAATTCCTTAAAAAAAGAAAAAAAGAATTTCAACTTTTTCATGAATGCTGGCTACTTTGTTTAAACTACTTATGAACTACTATTTAGGTTTGATGAACCGTGTACACTAATCTGTGTCCACAGTTTGAGAAATCCAATTATTTGATGCACTGTGTTCATGAAAGGTGACTGAGAAAAGTAGGAACACCTTTTCTTTTACTGTGACGAAATGACTCATTTAATGTAGATGCTTAATCCTGCTTTCCTTTCCCTTTCCATGCTCTACACTCTTTTTAATAATTCCTTTCAAATGCTCAAATTGCAAATGAATTTAACCCAAAATAATCATAAAGCTAGAATCCTGCAGCAATGGAATTTAATATAAAGAGTTTCCTCTTGAGAAATTTCAAAGATTGATTTCATTCTAGGGCAATTATTTCAGCTTCTTCTGGATTATTTTTAAGGAGAAGACACTTAAAAAAAAATCATAAAAAAAATCAACGACAACAACAACAACAACAACAACAACAAAAACACAACACACCGCACACATGAAAGAAAAAGAGTTTGAAACCAAACTAAGATTTGGGAAGTTGGGCACATGTATAGAGTCTGTTTTGTCTATAAAAGACTGAGGGGAAGCATAATAATGATGTTAAAAGCTGGAAAGAGGAAAGTTAGATAAGAAAAGCTGAAAAAAGTGCAGGAAGAAAAAATTGTGTCAGAAGTAAGGAAAATATGCAGCAATGTTCAAAGAATGCAGAAGTACATAGGTTGCTAACAAAGTAATGCCTCCTATTTATTTCCATGGAAACTACAACAAAGAGTGGAATAACACTAGCTGATAGAGCAAATTCTCAACTGCAAAACATTCTTTTTCAACGCAGTCACCACCATTAACTATGCATTTTCACCAGCAATGAACAACAGCCTGCCTGCTGCGCTCCTAACGATCTGCACCAGTGGAGGTGACCCACTGTCACTGTCATCAGTGATGAAATGCACCACCCACTACCTTACTGTGCTCACATTCACTCTTTGGACTTCATAAATATTCAGCAAGTGTTGATGAATGTGAGTGGGTGCAATTTTTTCTGTACAGAGGAATTCGGTTCCACACTCTTGCTTCATGTGCACTTTCCTGTCAAATACCATTCTGTCAGACTGCCCCTCTGCTGCCACCTGTCTCACGGAAACAAGATGTAATGCTGGAAATTGGTGGGAAATTTCAACCTCTACTGCCATCCTACCAACATCTGCCTCTGATGTCATGGACCAAGTTAATAAAACTGAAGGCGTTACTTTCAGAGCAGCCTTCATATAATAAAAAATAATAATTATCCTGTAAGTGTAAAGAGAAGATCAAGTATTATGATTATATTTCAGTTAACACAGATTCCATAACATTATCTGCCTGTGTCACTAAGGTAGATAGGGTAAAATAAACAAAATAATTTAAGACTTGAAATTTGTAAAAGTAGGTGTTTGTTTGCCAAAGAGATGCATTGGAATAAAAAGAGGAATGTATGAAAACAGGGTTCAAGCCCCAAGGAACAGATATGCAGGTTTCACTGCTCAATTCTGATAAATACTAAGAAATCATATCACCTCTGATTGAATTCTCCCAGACTGGACTCTTAAATAGGGCTTCGCGTTTCTAGCTATTTTTCTTTGAAGTTTAGTCTTAAAAATTCCATATCTAGATATTGCCAAAGCTTCTACCACAGAGATCAATAATCTTAGAAAATAGATATTCCCATATATTACATCTAGCTATTTTTTACTTGCTGCCATGAATATTGTAACATCTTCTTGTACTGCAATAATTAAGGTGCACATGACATTTCTATTAAAAAAATCATATAACTCAGTGGGGAAAAGTTGAATGCTCCAGCTGGGCTGAAGTTCAGCTTTGGAAGTATCTGCCTGAAAATGAATGTATCTGTTACCTTTGAATTTTAAATTGAAATGTGTCTAAATAAAAGTTGTGGAAATATGATTTTAGATTCTAAAATACATCTCAAATGCCGTCAAAAGAATAAAATTCTGAAGCAAGATAGCTCTTGGCAAGGCAAGTATTCAGTATTGGCCATACTTTTCAGACTTTAACTGACTTCTTCTGAACAAGATAAATAATTCCACAATGACTTTCCGGGGAAAGGACAAAGCATGTTTACTGAGGTACTGATTCAGTTCCCAATACATCCAAATCTTTAATGGCTGACAAAATGTGACTTTTGAAAAGACAATCCTGCACTATTGTCTGGGTATGAACTGATGTTCCCAAATTCCACTTTCTCCTCTTCCCTTCAGATCCAAACTAGAACATGTGGATGCTCTGTCCTTGGAGATATTCAAGGTGAGGCTGGACTGAGCTCTGATCAACGTGATCCAGCTGTAGGTGACCCTGTCCATTGCAGGGGAGTTGGACCAGGTGTCCTTTAAGGATCTCTTCCAACTCAAATGATTACATGATTCTATAACTCTTTTGGAGAAGCTGCAGCCATTGCCTTGTTATAGCAATTATCTTGATGCTAGAAGTCTGCAGAACTCAATGTAACAAGGGATAGTTTTCAGGGAGCAGAATGATATTCAGGAAGCTCAAGACAAGAAACTGGAGAATTCCCAGATCTCCACAACTCATATGTAGATCCTCAATCCTCCAGAAAGATTTTTCCTACAATAATTTCTTAATGGGATTATTAGGAGTAGAACAAGTATGCAATCAAAGTGAATCCTGAGACATTCATATTAATAAATGACATGACATTTGGGATAATAAGGCCAGATTCTTATGATCTCATAACTCTCTCCTTTAAAAAAGCTGTGATTTGATTCCTACTCTGTCCTAAGGATTAGCCTGTGTAGAGAGCAGTGTGTGCATATGATTTGTGAGATACGGACTAAGACTAACCCACATGCCCCTTGATATGATGCTAAAGGAATGACTCACCGTCTCGCTGGCTGTTCTTAAAACAGCATAAGGCCTTATATTAACCTGGATCTTCATATTTTATCAGGCTGCTTGTTATACACTATTTACTTGAAGAGCAAAGCAGTCAGAAAGTCTCTTTAATGAGTACAATAGGTTCTGATCTCTTCTCACTCTTCATTTAATTCAAATCCATGTTCCACACTCAGCAGGAAGTACAAGTGGGGAAAGGAAAGAAGGAGGAACAAGGATTAGCTAGAAGGGAACAAACTGAAATGATAACAGAGTCCAATAACACATGACAAATTTAGACAAAGGAAAACAAGGTTAGGAATGATGTGAGAGGATCTAATGTAGTCAAATTATGGCGATCCAAAACAGTAGCTGGAGCTTTAAGACACATTCTGTCTTCATTTGTGTACAGGTTGGATGGGATATAAACCAGAATGGAATCTGCCCATTTGTTAAGCACTCTGCTGTCTACACTGGAACTGCTTTAGAGAATCCTGGACCCTGTTCTGATGACAGGTACAAATATTTGTAAAATATAAATCTACTTTTTATGTGCAAATTAGAATTTAAAATACCATGTCCTGTTTTTTTTTTGTTTGTTTGTTTGCTTTTTGTTGTTGTTTTTGGTTGTGTGTGTGTGTGTGTGTGTGTGTGTGTGATTTTGTTCCATTACAGTCTATAACATTTATAAGGAAAAAACTTCTTGACATCATGACTTTTAACTCAAGTCTTTATTATCAGTTCAATTTTAAGAGAACTTTTCTTCATGATGCAGGATCTCAGCTGTTCCCCTGTAGTTCCCCACATCCATTTAAAATATTCCTCCCCAGCTCAGCATAAAAGTAGCTCTAATTGATGTCAAAATTGGATAAAGTTTGGTTGTTGTTTTTTTTCCTTTTTGACATCTTTCTTTGCACTTTGCACTTTCCCTGTATCATTATCCAATCATGGTATACTGTTAAGCTTTGAGGTTAAAAGCAGAGAAGTAGAGATTAAATGTCACTTGATTTGTTTGCACGCTTCTCAGTTTTTCTCAAAGCACATTGTGATAGAATCTATGCGGTACCTGCCTGAAATGCAAGCAGGTGCACTGAACAAGATCAATAGGGGAAACTGGCAGGAGGGTGTTTGCAGCAGGTTTCAGGTTCAAAATAATGTGTAGTTCCTATCGCAACAGACTTCTGTACATTCTCAGGACACAGCCTCACATTTTCTCTAGTGGAAAGTTGAGGTGGGAAAGAGTGAAGTCCCATAATCAGAGGACAAAACCTTTTCAGCTTCTCTTTTGTGTCATTAAACACAGAGTAAGAGAAAACTTTCAGTCTCTGTAGAGTTAACTTGATAACAAAGCAGGAGAGTTCCTACAGTCTGGCTCTTCTTCTGCAGTTTATCATCAGCCTCAGAAGCTAACAGGGCTTTCAGGAGGCTCTGCCTGCAACAAGGTCCAGGAACTCCATGATTTAAATCAGTTTCTATGAAATACAAAGTGTGTCAACAACCTGAAGAAGAGATATGCATGCTTCTCCCTCCCTCGCCTGCAGTAATGTTTGCTATTATATAGACACTCATCACAGCTTTTAACTCCAGCAAGAGCTCTTATTAACCACCACCTGGGAGCAACATACACAGAGCAGGCGTACATGAAATTTTGTGAGAAAAAAGTGGGAGAAGGATGACTGTGTGTCATGTGGGGGTGTGAGTGATGATTTTGGGGTGCTGAGTGAGAGACTGAAGTAAGGAAGAAGTAGAACACGTAGGAAAGAGCTAAAGAACACCACAAGAGTTGTTTGAAGAGATGGAAAGCGTAAGAAAACAGAGGAAAAAAAAAATACAACACAATTTCAAACAAATTATGGAAAGGAGGAAAAAGCTCACTGGGAAAAATAGCCCATTTTGGCTTCTCTTGTGCTACAATTATTGTCAATATCTGGAAGACAATATTACAGTTATGTCAAGACCAATTGCCTATAGCAATGATGATGCCAAGAGAAATCCTTCCCCAGTTTCTGCTATCATTCTTTCCTCACTTCAAAGACTTTCATCTAGACCTCATTATGAACAATTTTCCTTTGGTCTTAATTTGTACTAAGAATGGCACAGAAAGTATTCCAGGGCAGACATTTCTCCCATTTCCTGCAAGGCTTTCCTCTGATCTGTGGTAATTGGTGGACTACTAAAAAGATTATTATTATTAATTATGTTTATAATAGTCAAGCCTAACAGTCAATGAACGATGGGACTATCTTATGCTAAGCATTCAACAAACATGGAGTGGTAGAAGGTCTCCTTGGCTCCAAGAATTTTTAGTCTAAACAGAGACATGAAGCTAATTGATTTAATGCACAGAGAGTGAACAGTGCTGGCAGCATGTGGCCTGTATCAACATCTCCACACATTTATTCTACTGGCGTGATGAGAGAAGTTAACTGAAAAGAAATCTTGAAAAACAGAAAGAAAAAAATAAAATCTATGATATGATGTCAAGAGTCTCTAAGAGCGCAAGACAGGCCCATTCAGAGTTACAAACATGTCTCTAAAATTCAGTAGTCCTGGATAGAAGGGTTCTGCATCCAGTTGCTTCATGTTCCTGAGTGATGCCTCTCTACAGCTTTGTGTTTTTTTCCCTTTGGAGTACATAGCAGGGTAAAAGGGAGCAAAAGCTACCATGCTATTTGTAAGTTTGAACTAGGGAAGTTTAACACCAGCTGCTTGCAGAATGGAAAACACAGTCAGCACAACTGTTTTAGACATAAAATGTCTGACTTCTGTGCTACAAATGAGTGCCAATGCTCTATAGAGTCATTTTTTGGGGGGACTTAGTCACTTTGTCACTGTTTTCCAGAGTAATAAATGTAGGAGTAATGAAACAGTGCATAAAGAAAGAAAATTCTTTAGATCTTTTCTGATTTGTAGACAGAGATATTTTCTTCCTGAACTGTAAGGAATCTGTGTTTTCTTTGACCATTTTTTTTTTTCAGAAACAGTTTCCTAACTTAGAGATACTGTCCTACTATGCATTATAGCTTCCATTGGTGGCTGGGAGGTTCATCTGTAGGAGATCAGGGATGTCGGTCCCAGTAAATGTGACACAGGACCATGTGTATGACTCTTCCTATTATAGGCAGAAAGGCTACATTTCTGCTGCTAGATCAATGGCCATCTTTTTGGCTCAGAGGACAGACAGCATGACATAGCTCACATCTGAACAGATAAACTTCTCCTCTCGAACGGGTGACCTTATGTATACTAAGTATTAGGAAGAGTTCCTGGCTGGTGCTATTGCCAAAATGAGCCTGGGGAAAAAGCATTAGCTGCCATGGGCCTCTGGCATTAAATAGCATGGATGAGCATGGGCCAGCTTTGTTTTCCTTGGCACTGTATAGTCCATAATACAGACAAAACCAAAATAACTGTAAAGTTGTCATAATACAGGTAATATCTTTTCAATATAATAATCTTATTTTCTTATTTCAGACCCTTATTAATGACTGCCTTGACAGAATACTCTTTTTTTTTTTTTTTGAAAGTGTTAATTTTTACATATTTTAGTTTTTCATCTTTGAGACTTTTGTCTGAACCCAAGCATGCAAAATGAATGGTCTTTACTGACAAAAACAGCTCTGCAAAGTGGAGCTAGAACACTTTGATCTGAGATTCCTTGCCTTTTTTTTTAATTTCAATCCAGTTGACAAAATCAATCTAAACTATTTCTGTACTTAGAGCTGCTCAGATGGTTGTTGGATGTGTATGCAAGTCATATACTTTGACAACAGGGAATGTCAGACTAGTGTGACATGTTGTGTTTTCTTTTAGGTAAAGCTGGCAATATCTTGTGGTTTGGTGACTGTGGCAGTTTTCTATCTGATTTGTTCAGCAGATGGCTTCAATATACTGGAGCTCAGTCCTTTGCTTTGAAATGCATAGTCCTTCGCTAATTTTATGATTCAGAGAGACACTGTAGGATGCAAAATTATGTACCTTTTATCACAAGAGGCATTACACATTTGGTGGTATGGTGCCAATTATACATTTCAGGATGTCTTTGAGAAATCAAGATGTGAAAAAGTTTTAATTTGAAGCAAAAACTTAAAGATAAATTAATACTTTTTACTGTTAGATCTGTTTCTATGTTGAATGTTCTATAAAGCTTGAATAACGAGATTTCTACATGTATGTCATCCTTTTCATTGAGCTGCACCATCTAATTTCATTGCTCATTAGGATCACTAATACAGAATGGTGCTTTTTTATAATTAGGCATCATCTTCAGTAAGCCTTTGGTCCACCCTTATCAGTGTGATATTTTAAAGGTAGTATATTTTATTATGCTTTTAAAGGTAGTGTATTTTATTATGCTTTTCAGCATTGTGGTATGTATATGCTTTGCAGCCAAGTCCACCTGGTTGATTTTCACTTCCTATTTTCAGGAATCAAATGTTTTGTTCTATTGTCTTCTGAGGTGAAAGAACAGACATAAATTCTGCAATATAGATTTAAATTTGGTTTCCTGTATATGCAGTCTTTGATGCACACAATTTCCATCACTTTTAACAGTGAGTCAAAATGGCAAAGAAAGTTTAACAGGGAAGAAAAAATGGCTTTTGCTGCTGAATAATTCTTCAACTCTTAACTTAAAATGAAGATATAGATGAAGAAATGAAATGGGGAAGTAAACCAAGTAGGAGATACAGCTCATTTGTGACTAGGAACAATTTGTGACTACGAACCAATTATTGTGCTGTAATTTGGGAAACAGAGTAGGGTTGTTCTATGCATTGCTTATTTCTAGGCTGACAAGGAATATACAGAACTGCCTTTAGAACAAATTTGTGAGGTACATATGAATCATTGGTAATAGAATTGTCTATGTAAAAAAAAGATATTTGTTTTAATGTTTAACAAGATCCCATAATTAAAAGTCAGAAGGTAACAGTGAGGTATTTGTTATGGAAATATTAATAGTGGGAGATCTTTGCAATTTACAAGTAGGATGGTTATTTTCCTTTTTTAATGTAGATGCCTATGAGAACAGTACAAATCAAGGCCCCACGACATCTCCATCCCTTTTATCAAGGGTGAAACGTCTTATCTGACTTTTGTGTTCATTATCTGTCTTACAACAACATTAAGAGTCATGGATCCCATAAAGGTAGATGCTGTCATACAGGGAGTGGAGTTCCCACTGTGAAGAGTGCATTACCTACTGAAGCTAAATGAACTCTAGAGTTTGGGGTAAAAGTTTTGCATTGTGCCTCTTTTGTAGAGGATACCAGTGGAACACAGTCACTAAAGGATATGCTGAAAAAATATGAAAGATCTCAGAAAATATCTAGAAATTAAACCAAATTCAAGAGAGTTCTAGTACTGTTTTATGTGTGTCTCCAGGTACTGTCAGGCTCCTGGTGAGCAGACTTCTTCCAGAGATCAGCTTCAATATGTCAGGTGGGCAAGGCATAGCACTCATCAACACAGTAGAGATAAGTTTTGGCTCCCTTCCCAGCAAATGTAAGGAGAAATTCCCTTATAAGTTAGTTGGCTTATAAACACCTACATAAGAACTTGAAAGTTAGTTGATTTAAAAATAAGTAAAATACATTTATAGGGAGAAACTGGTGGTTTTGGTAGTAGATCTCAAAGGAAAGTTTCCTGCATGAAGTTTGGAAAAAAAGCAAGTACAAGACTCTTCATCTAATTTATTGCATGTAGAACATCCAGGAAAGCAGAATCAACTGGAGACATTTTGCTAGCAATGGAAAAGCAGTGATAAACATGTTGGAGGAAAAATAATGCTTGAAAGAGAAGAAACATTTGTAATATTTATGCCTCAAAATAAGAATATATAGGGAAAGTATTTGCTGTTTAGGTGAAAGCATTTATCTTTCATGATGGTTTATTTTAGTACACCTTTGAAGGTAAATAATCTTATTCTTAATCAGAGACATTCATTTAGTAACATTTTCATTTGGACTTTTGTCCTCTAACCAGATACTTTTCTCCTCCTTCATATGGAATGTATTATTGTGCTGAATTAATTTGATTTCTCATGCACTGGGTGGGAATATGGTACAAACATTCTGGAATTTTGTTTCTTATTATTTGTAGTCCTTAACATTTGCCTCATAGTTGATTTAGGTATGAGCATGGATATACCATGACCTGAAGTTAGTCAGAGCTCTGAGATGGGCAGAGAGCACACATCTTGTAAACTGCAAAGATTCATTATCACAGGTGGCCTTGTGAAAGCATGAAAAGGAAGTAGCTTTTAAAATGGAATTTTAAAATGAACTTTCAGTTTAAAGATCTGTTGGCCATAATATAAAAGAGATAAAAGGATTTGCGATCAGATTCTTCCTCTAAGGTTCTATTCAAATCTGATTCTTTATTGCAGTTTTGGACTCAATGCAGTGATTTCTGGTACATGGACTACAATCATTACAGGAGTAGGATGCACTGGGTCTGTGGTGAAATCTCTTTTTTCTTATTCTGTGGAAGTTTACCGCCTGTATCTGTGCTACAGGCTCACTGCTGGCCTGCACCTTCTCTGCAATCCAGCTGCATTACTTGGAGTGCTCTCACAAAGGTCATAAATCCCTCTCACTCCAGAGGGCACCACCTCATGCAGTGAATATCCATCATTAAGACAAACAAGCAGCTTTCCTTTCTGTACCCTTTACAACAGAAGGAAGGTGTAGTAATCCAGAGCAGACTGCAAGCAAACAGTTTAAACAGTTGTAATATGCCACTATATCCTTCCTTAATACTGTCTCCCTCATCAGCTCTTTTTGGATTCCTTGCTATTGTTTCTTAGATTCTTGTGTTAGGTTTGCAGGAAATAAGGTTTTGAATTCTTCTGGGCTCAAAGTATTTTCTTGAGAGCTTGAACAACTGTTCATATAATAGAGCCCAATTTTCTCTTACCCCCTTGGCCATTATCAGAATACAGAAAATAAATTATAATGGTGGAATATTTTTGTTCCTTTAATAATTCTTCCTTTTCATTCCTGTTTTGTGTTTCAGAGAAGTGCTTGGTAATAGCTTAAAGTAGATTGTGTTATGTGTATGTTAAGAGTGCTAACAGAGGGGAGATAAAAGAATCCTTGTTGGAAAAGTGGCCTTTTTCTCATGAGTCAATGTGCAGTATTCATTTGCTTTAATTTCAATTTCCAGTAAGCTGTCTAATACATCTCAGTGCCTGTTATATCTATGCCATCATCTACCCTCAAACTAATAAGAGTAATTTCATTAGTCTGGACATTTGAAAAAGCAAAACTTTTGTCTGAAATTAATAACTCCCACAGATTAATCAAAGGTAATTATATTAGAAGAAGTTATGTCTTCTTGTATCCTGAGTCAGAAAATGAAATTCTCATTAAAATTGTATTACATTCATTACCCATGTATACCCAGATTCCCAGAGATATACATTATATAAGAATCTCAATCTCAATATTGCTTTCAAAACTCATTTTAATTCAGGCCTGGATTTCAGCATAGCACCATTCAGTCTGAGGAAACCATGCAATTCCTACATGTGTGACATAGATAGTTCTGTTTTGTGTAAAAGTGCAGCATTCAGCTTAGCAAAGGCCAGAAAGTTTACTTAGTGTACTTGTAAATTCCAACTGATTTCTGGCTATAAATATCCAACATTATTTCAGGAGGATAATTTAGTAGATATTGCATCTATCCCGTTGGAGTATAGCCTAAAATCACTGAATTTTTTTTTAACATGGAAATTTTTGTTCTGTGAGCATAGCAAGTTGGATAGAACCAGAGGGACATGTGTGACAAGTGCTTCGTTTTACACCTGGTGTCTCAATGCTCTCATTTCGCCCTCTAGCTTTCTGTCATTCTTTTCTGTCGAGTTCAGAGGAGCAACTTACTCCTTATGAATCTATGTAGTGCAAGCCTGATCTTGGCTGGGACAATCCAGTGCAGCGAAGAAAACAAAACAAAACAAATCTACAATGTCCCATCCAAAACATTTACCCTTCAAAGTTGCACAAGGATTTTGCTCATCCAATTGATTGCAATAAAGACTGCAAATGTATTTTTTTTGTAGTGAAATATGCTAGAGAAATAGAAACTGTTAATTTTTTTCATGATAAGCCAACTATTTAGAAAGGTTGCTCTGAGTAAGCAAAAAAGCTACCTAATCATTTTTGAGGCCAATAATACATTAATTACTTGGGCAAAGAAAGAAAATTCACCAAGAGATACTCCTCTTTTAATTTTACTTGCTAGCAACAATGCATCTATTGATGTGATTTTCCATCTTAGAAAAATTCCACAGCTACCACTTCCTTTTGAATCGTTTTTGCTCCTGAAATTTCCCCAGAAGTCCATTTGGCTACTAACATACCTCTGTCAAAGACTGTAGTCCATAAGATTTATCTGAATGAAGATGGTATGGAAATAATTAGTAAAAAAAATATTTAGATTTGGAAAGCTCATCTATTTCTTGAGGTCATACTACTTTTTTTTTTTTTTTTTGCATGAGGAATCTCATTATCACACTGCACTTCCTCCTTTCTGCTAACAGCTCCAGTATGAAGTAAATCAAATAAATTAACTGTGTTGCTAATCTAAAAAAGATCATTAAAAGAAAAAAAAAAAGTAAAAATTAAATGGCCAAAGCAATGTCTTTGAAAGCACCAGAACCTGGTATTATGTAGTGTATATAGTGCTCTATGGAAAATAAAGTTGTTCTTTACACTTCCACTTTTACTTTATTGAAGAGATTTACTGCTTGGATCATAATTAGACACATTCTTCATCCTTTGTAAGGGGAAGCTCTGGTTCTGTGGCTTTTGGTTTGGTGCATTAGACAAGAGGAATTACCTTAGATTCTCAGACCCAGGGGTTACTAGTACAAAGGAACAATCAGAAATGCACCTTACATACAAAGGCAGGCATAATTTAAAATGTTTTATCAGGCTAGAATTATATAATGACTATCAATCTAAAGGAAGACAGCTCAAAACCAAAGAAGAACAAGCAAAAAATCCAAAACCAAACAGGAACACCCCATTTATTTTCCCATGTTGCCAAAAGTAAGGTAGTGTTTTCTTCTAATGATTTTTGTTGTTTTCTGACTTACATATTCAGCAAAGTATCTGAATAGAGCTAAATCAGATGTTGGAGGAAAAGAATGAATAATGAGGCCTTGTTGAGTATCTGCATCATAGCTGTGCTGGCATTAGAGCTTGCACTTCCAAGGCGAGGGAGCATAAGTGCATAGTATTGGTAAGATGCAGTTAAATGTAATAGTTTTTATGCTCCTAATTTGGGAAAGATGTGTCCCACTTCTCTGCAATACCAATGAGGGAGTGTAGACATGCTTTTCAATTTTCCAACATATCAGGAAACTATAGTGCAGGACCCTAAGCACAAATGAAAGGAGACCTTAACATTTACCATAACAGATTTCTTTTTGCTGGCATGTTACTGCATGGAGTAACTTTCTGAGAAAAAAGATCTATAAATGGCAGTTGCAATACAGCCAATGGGATCTTGCCATAAGAGTCTCCAAATGAAGTAGAATGTTTCTGAGGACAAGACATCCACCAGTATATATGATAGATATAATATATATAATATCGTATGCAGGAAGGCTTTCTGGAACAGCTGTAGTGGAGGCTGACGCAAACTGTACAAAATATTCAAACTCATGACCTTTAGGCTCAGCACGTGCCTAATGTCAGCAGCAGCAGGTGTGAGAACGTGAGTCAGTCATGCAAGCAAGTGTTCTTTGCTGCAGTGGTCACCCAGAACATGAGCTGTAGAATAAAATTTTGCAAGTGGCTGGGATTTTGATCATCTGTTACAACATAGGACATTCTCATGATCAGTCTGGTTACACATCTTTCCTTTCACCCTCCTTCTTTTTTCTGACCTTTAGATGCTTTTTCTCAACTGCTTGCATGTTGGAATATATCCCAGGCAAATTCTCCTGAATTTGGCAAATCTAGCTTATGCGAATTATGGCTCTGTGTCAAGTGGTTTTATTTTTATTCATGGGGAAGCTCAGTGAAGATGTTGTGGAAAGGTATGGATGGAAGGATCATTTCAACATATCTGAAAAACCAAATGTGATGGAACGACACTAAAAGAGAGTTCATAAACCTGGGCAGAAGTCAGGATTATTCCCTCCATGAGACATTAAATGGCAACAGCAACATTTCAAGGGATAATCAAATGATCCTTTTCCTCCATTAGAAAGCCACTCCACTATGTCAGGACCTTGTTGGAACTACCTGTGTTATTCTGAATAGGATGTGCAGTAATGGACTTAAATTGCACCAGGAAAAGTTCAGGTTGGATATTAGGAAAAATTTAATCTCAGAATAAATGGTAAAGTTTTAGAACAGGCTGCTCAGGGAGGTGGTAGAGTCACTGTCCATGGAGGCATTCATGAAACATGTAGATATAGCACTGAAGGTCATGGTATAGTGGGCATGATATTGGTAGGTCAGTGAATGGACTAGATAATCTTGGAGATCTTTTCTAAACTTATTGATTCTGTGATGTTATGATTTTTCTTTTTTGTTTCCCACTACATTGGAGGATACCAAGAAAGGGTTTCTTACTTCTTTAAGTCACTTCTACCAGCTGAAATGGTATGGAGCACCTTCCCTATGAGGGCAGGCTGAAAGCTGGGGCTCTTCAGCCTGGAGAAGAGGAGGCTTTGAGGAGACCTTATAGCAGCCTTCCAGTACCCGAAGGGTGCCTACAGGAAAGGTGGAGAGGAGCTTTTTATAAAGGCAGGTAGTGACAGAAGGAAATGGGTTTAAACTGGAAAAGGATAGATTTAGGCTAGACATTAGGAAGAAATTCTTTACTGTGAGAGTGGTGAGACACTGGAACAGGTTGCTCAGTGATGCAACCTCCCTGTAAGCTTTCAAGGCCAGGCTGGATGGGGCTTTGAGCAACCTGGTCTAGAGGGAGGTGTCCCTGCCTGTAGCAGGGGGTGGAACTAGATAATCTTATTTGGGTTCCAACCCAAACCATTCTATGATTTTATTATTATGATTCTTTGAAATGGTATTAATCCTATTTAACATTCTGGGATTCTGTCAACTTCAGGTGTGTAACAGAGAAGATAAAGCTTTTCTAAGTTCCTCAATACTTTGAAAAATATAGATGCTTTAATATATATATATTTAAATCCCATTTTAATGGGCTCTCATTTTGTTTAATGCTTATATTTAAACGTAGCAGAAAAGTATTTCATAATTTCTTTAAAGGAGAGTGGCATTGGTACTGAGGCAGGCTATGTTTCGTGACTTACCACAAGACTCTTATCTTCCTTTTTAGAGAATGTGGCCCTGCTGTGGCCCAGTTAATGTTTATCCCAAAGATCATTTTACACCGAAGCAAATGATAGCTGTCTGACAAATCTGAATCTGTGATCTTTCACTTCTTTTCCTTAACTGCCACCTGAATACATTTCTAAAAAATTTAAAATGTAACAATTTTTAGAGTTCATTAATCTGTAGGTTATTTTACTAATTTATTTTGGCAATGCTTGCTCTTCTGAGGAAACATTTGCATGATAGTACTAAAGAAGTGTGTAAAATTTGTAATTTAGGAAGGACTTTTCCAGCAATTTTATTTGCTAGATGAAATAATTTTCCAGTAATAAAAGCCTTATTTGCTATCTGTAGCATGATTTAATCATAAGTTACTAAAAGGACACTGTGATCCAGACAGCCTTATGTTCACTCTCAAGTATCTAGTCTGTGACACCAAGAGCTTTTCAGGCATTGTAACCTTATGAATAAATTCATGTTATTACATATGAATTAGTTATTGTTGAGACTTTTTATAGCATAATCATCAGTTTGGCATATATACTCTTTCCATTTCATTGGATCACAAGCAAATTATTTTTTTTCTAAAACTAATTTCATTTCACTAAACTTTGTCTTGTCAACAATTCCATGCTTCTTCCTTAATCAGAATGATTTTTACTGACAGAACATAATGATAATTATTAACAGGAGCAGTAATTGTGAACTGTAAAAATAATTATTATTTTCTTGCCTAATTGCCAGGAAGCCAGAAATCTCTAGAATGAGCATTTTACCCAAGCACAGTTTTGGTTGGTGGGAGAATAAACTCAAGACTGAAGTAATTGCACAAATATGTTTCCTTACTGTTTTTAAAATTGGATTAAAAGCACAGGTTTGTAATTACCCATCTGAATTCTTTTATGCATTTTATAAATCAAGTATTGTCCTTACCCTGATTTTCATCACCCTTAGTTATGCCAAAATTATTTATTGTGTTAAAAAATATGTTTGAGATTTTTTTTTCTAATTTTTGAAAGAAAATCTGAGATGTGTACTTTAAAGTGGTACTTTAGTAAAGTGGATACATCCCATCCTCAGCCCATCTTCTCCGAGAGTTATACAAGCGGCATGGTGAGGCTTGCTCCTTCTTCAGTAGCACACTGAGTAATCTGACCAGCTGCTGCATTCACAGTTTGCTCTTTCATCCTCTCAGCAGAAATGAGTGAGGTGAATGATCTGAAGGTAAAGTGAAGGTAAAGCAAAGACATGGACAGTTGTAGGAAGAGCTGGTGAAGTCTGTGATGGACCTTCATCAAGAGAATTGTCTCTAGGCTGTCAATTAGACATGAAGTTAATCCCATGTAACTGAGCACTGATATGCTGTTTTTGATACTGGGCCCAGATGTAAGCCCACAGATGAGTTGTGCTCTTCCTGCCTTGTGCAGCGGAATATGAGCTTGACCAAGAGCTCCATTCTTGTATCCATACTGACGAGCCAGCTGGCATCTCCTATGGCATTAGCCAAGGTGCCAACAAATGTCAACAACGGTGGGATTTGGGTCTCAGCATGAGCCCGGGGCCTATGTCAGCATTAAATTATCTGAATTATGTCAGACAAAATTATCTGAAATCCATGCTCAAAACCCAGACTGAATTTAGTTTGATGAGGTGCTAGTATAGCAAAAGTGGACTTACCTTGATGTTAAGCTGGTAAGTTCTCACACTATCAACAGCCTGGGCCTTAGTAGCACAGATCATCCTCAGCACTTTGCAATTTGAGGGGCATTTGCTTTTATCTCATATTGCTTGGGGCCATTTGTTTTTATTCTGTCCCTAGGTGGTGGCTCTGGGTGTCGTGCAAGTGTCTGTTGTGTGGGTCATCTGTTGTCTCTAGGCCATTTATTTTTCACTTTATTTTTCACTATTTTTTGATGGCAACAGACAGTTCTCAGTCATGCTGCATGTGAGTAATGTTCTTGTTTGATTTTTGTTATTGCTCTTTTCCCATTTCAACAATTTAACTGTTTATTTTTTTTTTCCTGTTCTGTATCATTAATTTGTATAAATTTCTTCTTTATGTTTAGGAATGCTGTCTAGTCTGTACCATAGTAAGCTGGATATCTGACCTAAGAATTGCTAGAAAAAAAATTCTAGACAAAGATTCTCTTTGGTCTTTTTTCAGGAGCTGAAGTATTCTCATGTGGCTAAGTATTCTCATGTTCTGAGGGTCAGAACAATTCAAAAAGATTGCAGCAGTGGGTTCTCATGTGTGTTTCAGCACATGTAGACTGAACGACAGAGAGAGCTTCAGAAGACCCAGACATCTGCATCTGTTCATCTTTGATATCAAAGAACCCTGGTCAGAACCCAAGATTTCACAGAATTGAGTGAATCAGAGTGCTTCCAGGTCTGCACATTTCAGTCATTAACAAAGCTTTTTTCTAAGGTCTTTCATGTGCCAGCAGCAGATCAAGAAAGAAATGACATGGGAACAAACCATGTGGTATGACCTTTCATTTTTACAGTTTTCATGAAATCAGTAGCACAATTCATGTGGCTTAAGGACAGTAAGGAAAGGATTAATGGGAATATGATCTACATCATAGACTACATAGACTATAATAATGGCTCCAGTCATTCTTTTGAAATGGATTTTTTTTATATGTCAGCCACACGGTTTCATAACTGAAAACATCCACAGAGGAGAAAATCCTTAAGAGAAGCATGAAGATGCACAGCTGTTTTAGAAATGGCTATAAATAAAAATGTCTTAATTCTTTTAGCTATATATTTGAAAGAGGTCAAAGCTGCAGTGAAAATTTATAGGACAATAAGGAAAATATTCGAGATTAATAAAGGTTGGTGTCCATTTTCCTAAGCTGTAGAGGAAAAAGGCATAGAAACTTAGCAGTCAATATATTTCACAGTGCTGAGTAAACAGTAAAAAAGAAAATGTAATTTGCTCACAGGCAATTTCATTGCAGAAAAGATCATGGAAAGGGTATATTTTTTTTTAACTTATAAATATATGTGCATATATAGGAAAATTTATAGACTGCATTTCAAATACTGACAAATGTGTACAAATGCTATGTATGTATTGTAATGAACATCTTTTCAAGAGAATAAAAACTGGCTTTTCAACATTTACAGTCCCACTTTAAATAAAGCACTAATGTAAAAAACATCAAACGATTGTTGGGATTTGAGAATATAAAGGTGCATGTGTTAGAGATAACATCTTTAAGGAGAGGAAGTATCTTTCACTCTGTCCCATATTTATGTCCTGTGGTGATATTTCTGCAAAACCCTATAGATAATGTACAGTTAGAAGTTCCAGTCTTCATATGTGCCTGGAAAGCCATGTCCTTTCAACTTATCTCCTTTTCACATGGCTGTTGATGATTTACAGAAAGTTTTTAGAAGGTTTCTTAGTATCTTGGATCATCCATGCTCCTTGTCTCTTGAAAATAATGTGCAACAGATAAGGCTTTGACAAGCTAATGCTGAATATTAATTCATATTCATGATGTGCTTGCATAGGATTTTTCTTTGTAGAGTGTGAAGAAAAGTATGATCTAGTGCATAGACTGAGTGAGACATACATCTCTCCTTGAGCAAAATAAAATCTATCAGAAAAGAAAGCAATTCTGACTCATCTGGTGGAGGTAGACAAAAATGGAATACTTGAATTAATGGGAAATTTCTGACAACTGACAACTACCATCTTCCCCAGCTGCAGTACGCTTCACAAAACTCTTGCATCCCCACTAATGGTCTGCTTTGTCAGCTCAGCATTCAGATGGAGTATATTAGGAGCCCCTCACATTGCTTGGGAAGACTCAGATCCATAATAGGAGAAACAGAAATTGTTCCTCTTCCCTTTCTTTACCCAACAACTAAATAGCTGGAGCCCTCAGCTGGTTTAGGGAAGAGTTGACTTCCTGAAGTGATTTGAAGCCATAATACCTGTCACTTAAAGCCATCTGCACAGGTCAGCTAAGCTGTGTTTACAATACAAAACAGAGTGATTCTGGGGCAGAAGAGCATAGATCAGAATTTGAAGAAGAAATGGCATCCCTAAGGATGGATAAATGTTATTTTCCTCTTCTTTGCCTGCTGCTGAAATATCTTAACTTTTTTACTTGAGGGCATGATCTGAGTATAGTGAATCTAAGCATCTCTACTTTTATCTGCTTCCTCCTTTCCAAAACTGCTGTCCCAGTTTCCACTCCCATACATATGAATAACTTGGTTAGAAAAGATGTCAAGGATGAGGAGAGCTGCTTATTATCCTCTTCTCCACCAGTGATTCTTGATACCAGCTGCCACTGTGACATTGACACTGTGGGATCAAATATGATGAACCACAAGGTGCCACTTTAACTGTCACTTCACATTCCTGGAGTCTTCATACATTTAGTCATGTTTATTTATAAGATACATTTCCTGTTTCTATATTGGCACTGATTTTATACTGCCTGCAACTAAGCATTGCCTGTCAAAATGCATCTCTCCTTTTCTAAGTATATCATGGTGAATACCATTTTCATTACCCAGAAAATGATTGTTTCGGTCTATGGAAGCAAATATCTATTGTATTCTCATTTATCCCCTGGTCCAATCAACAACCTCGTCGTTTTTCCCTTTTCAGTCTAGCAGATACTCTTCCATGTGGCTCAGAGGTAATTTCCAGATTTCCTTGACTGATTTTCAAATCACCTGACCATCTGTTTCAGATTTAAATATCCCAAGATACAGTCAATCTGACTACGTAAGTTATGCTGTAAATTATGTTCAGAGCTACCCTTTAAATTATCCGTTGATGGTTTTTTGTTTGTTTTGTTATTATGGTTGTTGACTCTTCCATATGTAGGGCTATAATTGACTTTAGAATCTGTAAACACTTTATTATCTGGAAGAAAAAGCTCAGTGTTGAAATAATGTAGATGATGGCAACTGACGAATCAATGCCTGAAGCAGACTCATAGACAATAAGTACACAGGGATTAGTTAATAGTGTCTCACACAGAATTGTTGAGATTGGTAATTGTGATATTCCAGCTGGAGCTATGTCACACCAGGCTGACAAACAACAAACCATTTCCACATTCCATAAGAAGTAAATCAATTTAAAAGAAAGAATAAACCTTGACTTGGTGTTCATAAGTATGCATGCTTCTGTTAGGGGTGTAATACACAAATTAGGAACTGTATTGAGCCTGAAACAGATGATCTTCTAATGTCCCTTCTGGAATTACCTATCTCAGACATTGTAGATCTTTTTATTTTCTTCTTTAAGGTTCCTGAAATTGTGTGATTTAGACTTTTATTATTGCCCTCAGAAAACATTATTTTTTAATGAATATTAAACTTTATCCAAGTGCATAAGCTCAGTTGGTTTTAAATGAAAAGTTTAATCAGATAAAAAATCAGAATAGGTATTTCTTCTGCCAGAGAAGTGCAATGCAAGGATTAGTCAGTCAGTCAGAAAAACTGGTAGGAACTTTTCACTCCAGAATAAGATATGGTAAGAAAATTTGTTCTGCTATCTCAACAGACCTCTATGGAGAGAATGAAGACACCATTCTCCACAGCAGTTAATCTGAGACCTGCACAAAACTTAAAATTTACTTTATATAGCTAAAAGAGAACATCAAATCTATGTGAGGCTATTGTTAAGTGCCCCTTAGCTCCGAAGCAGACTTATCTAATGAGCATTCAGACGGAAGAAACACAATTTCAAAAGCATTTATTGTTTTCTGTGCAGGCTGAGCTCTCCTGCGCACAATCATTTGTGTGGAAGACTTATGAATAAGAACAGCACTTATGGATCCAGGGGGATCCAACAAGTGCAGAGTCAGCGGAGAAAGACCTGCTGAGTGTGTTTGCTTTGTAACCACCATTAAAAATATGCAGCAGCATGAGATGCCAATCCAAAACAGAAATGGCTTCCTCTAACAGTTCAGATGATACTTCTAAGATGAACAGAAGTTTGCCTTTTAATGAAATGTTTGGGATGAATTCTGGTTTTCTGTTTTTGCCGGAATGCGTTTGCTTTGATTCCATTCTAGCCTAATTTTTTCTTTTTTTCTTTTCCTGTTCCAATAACATGGAAAAAAATAATAATGTACTGTACATATTTCCTACTTTTCTCCTTTTATTCACAGCAGGGCTTGTTATCCTTGCTCACTGACCAGTAAAATCAATACCTTGTCTGATATAAGTCTTGCTACAGCCCACATACCATGTTCTTCCATGATGCAGAAATTGAGCTCACCAACATCAAGACAAGAGCAGGTGATTCATCTGCTTGTGAATAGAATGATAAGGATGGGGATCCTTGTCTGGCACTACAATCCTTTCTAGCACTGCAAATCCACAGAAAACATCAATGTTTTCACAGGAACTTAGTAGTTCTATGGCAGGAACTTGTTTGAGGGTCTTCTAAAGTATTGGTCAGCTAATCATATTTTATCATACTTCCCCTCATTCCATGTGATTTGCCACAAGAATATGAGTTAGTATGTTTTGTGCGTGACAAGTCTTCTCATAAAGCCAGAAGAAGGCTTGATTTAATTGATAAAGATGAATAGGAGTAGTGTAGATCTAAAATCCATAGCTCTATACCTACTAATTTAAACCTAGAAATGTGAGCTGTATTTTATCTTTTCCTGAATCTTTAATTTATGTTCTCCAACACACCATTGTGTTGAACTCCAGAGGTGTAGAGCTCCACTGGTGAAACTACACCATTAAGTTGTGGGATTTTAACTTTAACTTAGTTTGATATTAAGCTGAAATTCTCTCAGCTTGGTCTTTACAGGATTTCATACTACACATTGTGTTCCTCTTCCTTAACATACTTTTGGTGGCCTCACTCCCTCTTCAAAGGCCCCTTCAGCACTCACCTATGATTTCTGGGCAAAATCAAGCATGTGATGCAGTTGATTCACAATTACGACTGTGCAGATTGTGTATTTTGCACACAAAAACTTGTCAAAATAAACTGAATCAGTAAGAGAGCTACTGCCTTTTTTGAATCTTCTCCCTCATTGGAGTGCTAACAACCTTCTTTATAGTGCTGATCTTCAGTAAAAATCGTGCAAGATTGATATTTTGGATAGCTTGATTCCTTTGGCAAGAAAGATTGGAAATGGCTACTAAATTCAGAAGTCATTGCTGGCAGAGGATAGAGAACCATTAAATGGACATCTGGACAAACAAATGGAGAAATAGTGTGATCTGTGAACAAGCAAGCTGAAGTTTTAGATTGCTTTTATTTTTTATTTATATTTTTGTAAAAAATTTCATTTCCTGATGCTTTTCATGTGTTAATATCAGCCAGCAAGACATTCTGGGGTATTGTGGACAGGGTTTCAGTCAGAGTTTCACTGACAGTAACTTTGGAACCACTCTTCCAAGTTCATCAGAAAGATGCAGAAGGATACAGATATGCAGAAAATCCTTTTGGGATTTCTCTAGTTCTCTAACGCAAGAGAAGAGAGAAGGTGGAACACTGTGGGGGTTGGTTATGTGCCAGAGGAGAACGGTTCAGTTCTGCAGACATGAAGTATCTGCTTTGGAGAGCTGCATCTCAGCCACAGATGTATGTATGTCTGGGATGATAAATTGGCTACAGCAGATAAAACTACTTTTAATATCCCCTTAAAAGCAAAAATCCACACAAACTTGGCATGTAAGGCATATATAGGAGTTGGACTCAATGATTCTTGTGGGTCCCTTCCAACTCAGGATATTATATGATTCTGAGATAAGTTGTCTTCTTATTTAGGAATCTGTAGGAGCTAGTCCATGCGAGTGAAGAACAAGTTTGAGTACATTGTCCTTCTAGTTTTTCTCTGATCCAATTGCTTGAAAATCTCTTTCAAGCCCACCGAATTCGCGGCCCCTGGAGCACAGATTTTTGAAGTGTTTCTGTATTAGGCACCTTCCTAATTACATTTGCTTGATCATATTGAATCTTCCTGAAAAATTTATGTGTAAATTATTAGAACTTGCATATTCTTCATTCTGGCATAGTTCTGAATACATTTTTGTTCTGAGGAGTTTTAGGTTTGAGTTACAGTTTAGGGAATAAATGTTCTTCAGTAAGAAAAACAGCAACTTCAAAACAAGGTTTTGTTTATATTCAGTCCTTTCTTCAAGAAATTCACTTGTGCTTTTGTAACTTTCGTATCTTGTAGATGACACAGTTTCAAAGAACTATGATAGCTTTGTGACTAGAGCGAATTCAAAGGGATGGTGGAGGGTAGGGGAAGAGATCTGGGCTGAGAAGGAAAGTGTTCAGCCTTGAATTTTTGCCTTCCTGACGTTTTAACTCAGTAAATTGAAAAACTTCTGTTTTCATCATCTTTTAAATGAAACTGAAGCTGGTGAGTTTTTATTTCAGTGAAAGACTAAACAATGTTGTAGTCACATTTCATAAAAAATCAGCACTTTGAAACACTTGTTGTTTTTAATTTTCCAAAAGGAGAGCAGATAAAATTCTTGGTGCTGACATTCAGTGTGCATATCCTCCCTTCTTTTTGGAAAGTTTAGCATTCCATTTTGATGATTCATAACACTTTTAGCACACATAAACATTTATTTCTGGGCTAGACTTCTTTCTAGACTTCTATACTTCACAATTTCATGGTTTGGTATGTATGTAGGAGCTACTTCCTACAAGAACCTGTCTTGGGAAATGTTTAGGGACACAACCATCAGAGTGACACCTGGTTTTAATCTGTTGGTTTCTAGATATTCTCCTTGAGTTGAAGCATATTTTATGCACTCAGATATCATCTTCACTAATTTGACAGCCAGGATAGACTGAAGTGAGAACAGAGTTGATGAGAATAGTTTGCTGTCAAAATGTATTCAGAAATAAAGGTGATTGTTTTAGGGTTTTATTAATTTTACTCTTGTAAAATATCTCTTGAAGTGTGAATTTGTTGCTGGCTATTCATCCTAGTACATATAGTTATGCTAACACTCCTCAGATGGGAGTATAACTTCAGCATGGATGAAGGAGTTAACAGCAGTGACAGGGCTAGAGGAGTTCCAAATTACTATTCATGAATATGCATTTATTTCCAAGAGTAGGTCCTCAATCACAGTAAGACCAAATGAGCTGCAGTCTCCAATATCCATTAGAGGGGTGGTTCTTTTGACCACTATTTTTATAAGCAGTTTTAAAAAGTTTACAACTCTGGCTACTAAAAATGGACTTCCAACCAACATATCCTCAGAAATTAAAAATAGAATTTAGGTTTTTTAAGACCTTCTTTCATGCTGTTATTATTTTATGACAAGAATGTACTGCTTTTTTATTTCATCTATGAAACTGTTTTTGAGAGCATTTCAGCTTTTTGTACTTGACGATATACTAAAATACCTTCATTTGCATTTATTAAAAAATGGGTTCTCTTAAATAAAAGGTATTATGCTAGAATAAAAATAAAAGACTTTTCTCAGGAAGACATATTTATCACTACAAAGTGCATAAGTGAAAAATAAACCATTAAACACATGCCCTCAGAAATGCAAATATCAGATTTTTATTTCTATGTTTATCAGTTTGTAACTGTACCTATCCAATATTCATGTAAAGGCCAAGATGTCAGCATCAGTTAGATTGCATATTTAAACTTTGCAATACTTAGTGCACAAAACTTGAAACATTCTCTGAAAGTGCAAGAAGGATTTAAAGAACAAGGAAATGGGTGAGTACAGGGTCAAAAATCCTACCCTGAGGCACATAGGTACTGTATGCCACAGCTCTCGGTCAAGCCAAATTGTGCATGCCAATAGTGTCCTTCACTTGTAACACTTTGAGACTGCATTTATACCAGCCATTACACATTCAAATAAATGCAGTGTGAGGCCCCATATATATATTCCAAGCTCACATTTCATATTCAGAAAAACACACATTTATTATTAATATTGATAATGAGATATTAAGCTGTCACAGGAGATTGTGATGAACAGCATCAAGGCAAGTCTATTGCTAGCATCCACAGAGGAATTTCTGCCAAGTAAATGTAATGAGGAAACTTGGGGAAAAAAGGAAATGAAGCAACAGAACATGGTAGTGTGAAGGGTGTGTGGGCTGGGAATGCTATCTTGGGAGTTCACCAGTTCTGCTAGTAAAGATGCAAAGTTTAACCTGTCATTTATTTTTTTGGTAGATTTTCTTTTGAAATGAATATCATGCTCATTATCGGTGCCAAACTGACAGCCCTCAAGACTGAAATTCCCTTTTAAAAAATCAGGTGCAGCAAGCAGGAGCAATAGGAACTTTTTCACACATGCCTCATAAGTCTTAACCCTGACCAAGCAAGGATGATCCATGAGGACCATCTGAGAGAGCTGGAGCAGTTCAGCCTGGAGAAGGGAAGGTTCCAAGGTGACTGAAGGGCAACTTCAGTATGTAAAGGGGGCTTTAAGAAAGAAAAGGATAGAGTCCTTAGCAAGGTTTACTATGACAGGGCAATGACAGGAAATGGTTTGAAACTAAAGGAGTGGAGACATATATTGGATATTAGGAAGATGTTTTTTTACAATAACAGTGGTGAGGCACTGGAACAGGTTGCCCAGAGACATGGTGGATGCCTCATCCCTGGAGACATTCAAGGTCATGCTGGACAAGGTCCTGAGCAACCTGATCTAGCTGTAGGTGTCCCTGTTTGTTGCAGGGGAGTTGGACTAGATGATTTCTAAAGGTCCTTTCCAACTCAAATGATTCTATGATACTATGCAAAGTAGTTAAAATGTATCTTAACTCTCTATAATTTATTCAGTAGCAAACAGACTTTCAGGACTTTTCTACTCTTGGAAATGGATTCAGATCATCACATTTCTCTTGGATCATTAAGCAAGTCATAGAAAGGAGTACCATTGTCCTTATCTCATCTTATTACCAATGAGTGATCCTATCTTTAACACTGTGGGGCTCACCAAATTTACCACCATTTTTTTCCAAAATCTCAGGTGATAATTAAGTTTCTAAGGGTCTTTAAGTGCTTCATAAGAGATGATTTTTTTCCTAATAAGTCTTAAAGCTCCTAACATTATATGCTACTTGTTGTTCAGTTTTCTTATGCCCTAACATCTTGCTTTTCCTCAAATATTGTCTCCCAGTACCCAAATTCCATTTATCTGTTAAACTCTTGTTAGCTTGCCTTTCTGTACTGTAGCTAAATTGTCTGGTTTTCAGGTCTAGTTTGCTCACTTCATAATAGAAAGCAAAACAGGAGGAAAGCTCAACAGCTCATCTATATCATACCTCTGTTCCATGGAGGTATCAGTTTTACCTAGTCCATCCCTCAGTGGATAGTTATTTAAGACATTCTCAAAAGCTTCCACAGAGTAAAAAATCTCTGTTGTAAGAATGACCTTCCATAAAACACTGTACTATCTAATATAGCCAATAGGCCTAGTAAGATATCCCAATTTAAATCATTACATTTCTCAGAGAGATGGGAAGATACAACAACATGTGAAGGCTGAGAATGAGGCGAGGCAGTGGTTAGACTCAGGAAAGAAGAGGGAATTAGAATACTGATTATCTTTCTCATTCCCTAATAAACACTTTTAGAATGGGGACATGATATTGATTCATTTGTCATCCCTGCCTCATTCATCAAGTGTGTGCAGCCATGTGGAGAAATTTAGACAGACGCAGCTCAGCATTAAAATGGACTTCTGACCATAGCGGTGCTCAAATATTAGGATGTGATGTCCCTGCTTCTTAGGGACCTAAAGGTTAGTGTTTATACTGAAATTCAAACAGTTGTTCCAAATGAAGTTTGTCTGTCCCTGTAGTATGAATTACTGCTGCTAGTACTTTTAAATTCTATAGCCTCATAGAAGTCCCAAATAGAAGGCAGCACACAATCTCTCATTGACCAAAAATCTCTTCCAAGCCACAACCTCTGCCTCTGCTCCAATATATTACAGCAACAACAGACGTTGCCTTTGCTCCTCTCCAAACCAGCACTGGCAGAAGTTGGGTCATTAAGCAAATTCACAGACTGCAAATCTGGAGAACAGGAGCATCCCTGGAAGGGGTCCAGATCACAGAGCAATAAAACACCAAAAATCAGAGCTAACTGTCTCAGTGTCAAAGTAATTTCTTCATACAGGTTTTATCACAAAACAGATGAAGTCAGTGACGATCTCTTGATAGCCCCTCTCGAGAAACTGTGTGGAGGTATAGATGATGGAAGGAGAGGATTAGAATGCCAGGGGGCTTTGTGGACAGCATTCAATATTCTTTCCGCTTACAACATTGTAAATGCAGCCAGATTGGAAACAGTGGTATGGGAACAGGTACTTGACAGTCACTCTGTCTTTGCATTCTTTATGCTTTTCTGGTAAGAGAAGATGCTAAATTTATGTTTTTAAATGTACACAGAAATTTCTCATAGTTACATTTTCAAGTAAAATGAAAAAAAAAGCAAAATACAAAATTGCCAACCCCTAAAACTCTTCCTAAATTCTCATTGTGATGTATTGCCCTGGGAAAGCCTGCCAGACCATTTAACAGCTTTATTGTTTGATCCTGGGAGCTCAATTTGTTATTTACTGATCCTTCTCTTGTCACTCCTCATGAACACAAATCTGCTTATATTATTCCTATCAGGTTCTCAGGCACACATCGGTTCAAAAATCAATCCCATCGTAGATCCATCATTGCTGTCCCCCTTTTTGGGTTACATGTCTCAAGTGCTAATCTGCCAGTAGTGGACAAATACTACAATGCTACTACAATGCTACCTTCTTTTTCAGCATAAGGAAAGAAAAGCTTTGCCTCTTTTTTCTCCAGCCAAAGTACCCTAATAAATAGATGGTATGGATGAATAAATGCATATATCTTTCCAACAGTACAGAGTTCCCTGTGGTATTTTTATTTACGTTCTCTGAATTTTCAAATAGTTTTACCACTCCTCTGGGGAGGTGGTTCTTCAAAACATTCATCAAGATTTGTTTAAATTACCCTCATCTTATACTACCCTGAGCTTAATTTCATCCGATTACTTATGCTTTAAAGTGATATTTAAAATCATTCTCATCTTCTTGTTTATTTCCTCTATAATGCATATTTAGACAAGATTCAAATTTTTTAGTTTCAGAAAATCATTTTTCTTATTGTTCATTTATTTTTCCAAGTTTTTAATATGCTTTTGGGTAACTCTTTCTGTGATAGTTTTTTTTCACACTTCCACACATATCAGTATGGATGGCAAATGATATTTATCTAAGTACCGGCTTATTTTTTTCTGCCATACCTCATTTCTAGCTCTTCTACAGTTTTTTTTGTCACCTTTCTTAGAGTTATATTTTCCAGGTTACTCTTCTTTCATGTAGTACTGAATAGATACATTATAGCTTCATAATTTGTGTTTCCTGTTTTGTTCTGTTTTCTTATCCATACTTTCCAAATTTCTTAATTCAGGTAATTTTGATCCTTTTTCCTATTTTTCTTTGATGTTCATAAATCGTTTGCTCCTTTTAAAGGCAACCATTGTGCTAAGTTTTGTAAATATAAATGAAAAAAAAGGCCTTTCCATAAAGAAAATTCATTCTAGGCTAGTAACAAAACAAAACACAGAAAAACAAAACCAAAAAATGAGAAGTGCAAGCACTCAGCCAGGAAAAGAGAACAATTTTGCAGTGAGGACAGATGAGTGTGAGTCACATATTCTGCTGTGAAGAGGTTTCCTGATTTCAGATCCTCGGTTGGAATGGAAGATGCAGAAGAGACTTCAAAGTTTTGCAGTTTAAAGGCTGACAGTTTAATGTCTGACCAGCTTCAGTTGCAAAGTTGGTCGTGCACTATTTTATGCACTCCACATGAATACTCAATTCTGTGAGATGAAATACCCATTTTTGTGCTGCCTCATTGAAGATCCTCTGATATGATAAAAAACAAAAAACAAAAAAAACCCAGCACTGCATAGCAATGAGACCCTATAAGGTCCTAATATGTGGAATGGAATTGAGAGGCACTTCATGGAAGAGTTACCTCATAGTAATTTTACAAAGGGTGGAAGGGAACAACCTGTTAGTCTGAAACAACCTCACTTTACTTCTTAAGCTAAGCTGCAACATCTCTAAGTTTTATACAAACTCATTGGGAATTGAGATTGGGAAAAATGAAATGGAGTAATAATCCTTTAAGTTCACTTTTAGAACTAGAATTTTTTTAAATTACTTGCAAAAAATAGTGGCTAATATTTTGAGGATGTCTCATTATTTTTTAAAGAAATACATTTATCTGAAAATCCTAAACACATACATACACACACACACACACAAAGCACCCTAAAAACAAAGCAGTATTTTTCTTTCTAGACACAGCCTACACAGAAGCAAATCTTCTGACAAAACAAAAGTTTTCCTTAACTGACCTCTGCTGGATCTGTTTTATTTTTGTCCTAAAAGACACTCTGGCAAGGACATTGCAAGTTACAATTTTTCTCTGTGATTCTTGTTCATTTCATGTCTCTTAACTGGCCATCCATTATTTATCGCAGCACAATGTGTACCTGGATGACCCTGAACAATAGGTAGAGCTTAAAAAAACAAAGCAGGATGTCTGCTTAGTGGATTTTTCAATCTCAATGCACTGCCTGGGAAAGTTATGGAAAACAGCAGAGATATCACTGTTCCCACAGAATCACGGGATGACAGAATGACTGAGGATGGGAGGGACTTCTGGATCCAACTGATCCAACCCCTGCTCAAGAGAGATGCCCAGAGCAGGTTGCCCAGAGCCATGTCCAGGTTTTTGAAGATCTCCAAGGAGGAGACTCCAAATCTCTCTGGGCAACTTATGTCAATGATTCATCACCCACTTAGTAGTGATTCATGATGTTCAGCTGGAACCTGTTATGTTCCAGTTTGTGCTCATTGCATCTTGTTCTGTACACTGCTGAAAAGAGCCTAGCTCTGTCCTCATTGTACTCTGCCTCTTATGTACTTATACTCTTATGTACATAAGTGTTACTTATGTACACTGATAAGACTCCCCTTGAACCTTCCCTGGGCTAGATAGCTTGAGCCTCTCCTTGTAGGAGAGGTCCTCCTGTCTCTTCATCATCTAATTGGCCCTACATCTGACTCTCTCCAGTATGTCGAGATATCTCCTGTACTGCAGGGCCTGGCACTGAACACAGTACTCCAGTTGTGGCCTCATCAATATTTATCAGAGTGGAATGATCACCTTGCTTGATTTTCTACCAATATGTTGCCTAATGTAACCCAGGACACAATTAGCCTTTTTGTGGTAAGGGCACACTGTTGGCTAATGTTCAAATTGGTATCCATGAGGACACATAGGTCCTTTTCTGCAGAGCTGTTTTCCAGCTGAGTAGTCCTATTGTGGACCTTAACCTGACAGGTAGCAAAGCACCACACAGCCATTTGCACACTACTATTCCCAGTGGGAAAAGGGAGAAAACTTAAGTGCAAGTGCAAGAATAAGTTAGATAAGGACAGTGTAATAAGAAGAAGAAGAAGAAAAAAAAAAAAAAGCAAGGAAAATGAAGGGAGGAGAAGTGGAAAGGATGTGCAACACAATTGATCACTAGCAGACTGATGTATAGCCAGTCCCTGAGAAATGGTAGCTCTAAAGAAGAGAAAGAGAAAAGGGAAAGGGAAAAAGATGAAGAGGAGAGGAGAGGAGAGGAGAGGAGAGGAGAGGAGAGGAGAGGAGAGGAGAGGAGAGGAGAGGAGAGGAGAGGAGAGGAGAGGAGAGGAGAGGAGAGGAGAGGAGAGGAGGGGAGGGTTGGGGAGGGGAGGGAAGGGTTGGGGAAGGAAGGGAAGGGAAGGGAAGGGAAGGGAAGGGAAGGGAAGGGAAGGGAAGGGAAGGGAAGGGAAGGGAAGGGAAGGGAAGGGAAGGGAAGGGAAGGGAAGGGAAGGGAAGGGAAGGGAAGGGAAGGGAAGGGAAGGGAAGGGAAGGGAAGGGAAGGGAAGGGAAGGGAAGGGAAGGGAAGGGAAGGGAAGGGAAGGGAAGGGAAGGGAAGGGAAGGGAAGGGAAGGGAAGGACTTTAGTGACTTCTAAGTCCACTGCATGGTTCTGAGCTCCTCAAGTGGTTCAAGACAGACTGTATAACTTTTAACAATATGCTAAATTGCATTGTGAGGTTGCGCTCAGAACACAAAAAAGAAAGTATATTAGTAAGAACCTCATGTCCTCATGTGTTGTTTACTGCTGATCTAAATCAGTTTTGATGAAGTTAGAACATGATTGAAATTGGGTGCCCAGAGAGCCTTTTTGCCAGAGGGTTCTCTTAGGTTTCTAAGGGCAGCACTGGGGTGTGTCTTGGTATAAAATGAAGTAATGAAGTCTATGTGATACGCTTCTTTTGAAACACAGCTCTTATGAAAAATGCAAGAGGAAGTGCTCTCCTTTTGTTCACTGCCAGTTCATCTAGTTTGCAGCTCAAGAAAGAGAGAGGATTATTTTGGGGTACTTTAATGTGTGGGAGCTTTTAAATGGATATAGATTTGTTCTGTTTGTTCTGTTTGTTGTTGATGTGCCAGAAGTTCTTGAAGCCTGAGAATAGTCTCTCCATGTTTTATTCAGGTTGTCATCAGTAATGAAATACAATTTAATTTTACTTTCCTATTATACTTTTCTCATATTACTACCAAAAAAAAAAAAAAAAATTGTGCAGAATATTTTTTTATCACCGCTCACAAACAAGGGAGCTTTAAAAGCAAATGTATGCAAAGAATTAATGTTTTTGCAGAAAGGCTTTAATTTATTATTTAGCTCTATTTCTCCAGTGAAAGCAAGAATATGGTTTTTATGAACATCATAGTACACTTAATTCTCGAAGACAATTTACACATTAAAAATAAATTGTAAAATCCCAGTAGGATTCAGCGTGTTGACACATTTTAGATTAATCATGATAATGTTGATGACTACTAACTTTTAAATACATAAGTTAGATTGCAGAAAAGCAATTAGCAAGAGTTATGTTAAAGAAAAGCAGAAAAAGTCATTCCTTGAGACAGTTAGCCTTGTCTCTTAAGGTTGGGACCTCAATACTTCTTCACTTATGCTGTTGCTAAAAGTCTTTACAAATAAAAGTCTTCTAAAAATTCAAGCCTCACTTTGGAGAAAGATTGCAAATATATTTTTCCCAAAATCTATCAGGTCTGGATATCTATTGCTGCCCCTATTTCTGTGGCAACTGGTTAGTCTCTCATTGCCTAGTCTGCTAAAGTTTGTACTCTTTTAACCCTTTACATCAATTTGGTGTCCAGCCAGGATGCAGCAATGTGCATTTGGCACAGGAGAAACTGCTGCGCTGGTTTATGTTGGTCAGAGGTGCTGCTGTTACCAGACTTCACTCAAACTGGTCGAGGAGCCTTGTCCTACTCATAGAATCACAGAATCATTTGAGTTGGAAGGGACCCTTAAATACCATCTAGTCCAACTCCTCTGCAATGAGCAGTGACTCCACAGCTAGATCCAGTTGCTCAGAGCTTGATTCAGCCTGCCCTGAATGTCTCCAAGGAGACATCATCAAGAACATTGATCTTCAGGAGTTTCATCCCCAGCCCCACTTTGGAAGATTGTGACTTTTTTCTGCCCCCAACCTTGGAGTGTCATCACACGAACTCATTTTGTGCTCTGGTTGCCCAATCTCCTGTATCCCTGACACCCATTTCCTAACAAAAATCTTCACCTTTACAACCTCCTCAGTCACTCATATTCATTTCCCCTTAATCTTCTTCATTGTGCTATAACTCCTATTCCTGCTTCAAGACTCACATTTTCTTGAAATAGATTTTAAGGAGAACAAACCCTTTGGCTATTAGGTACCTTTTCTGTCCTTTTGCAGATTTTTACTTAAATCCTACTTCTTTTGCATTCCTTCATTAGGTTGCTGTCAAACCCCTGTGCATTTTTGCCTCAGGATAATAGACTACATATGCATAATACATAGTTTGGATGTCAATAGATTTTATTACAGTTTGGGATGGTGGTTCTACTTAATTTCATGCTATCCACAAACTAGACAGTAAATTGTTGGTTCTGAAAGGAAGGTTATACTTCAGGCTAAATTTTTCCCTGACTTACATTCAAGTAACTTTCTAACAGAGTCAGGAGTTGACCTATAATGCATCTGAAAGTGAAACAGAATTTCTTGTCTCCTTAATAGACCTTCCATACAATCCTGTATATTACCGATGTACCTCCCTGATATGAAGCCAGTGAAAAATCCCCAATTCATGGTGAATTTCTATGGTTAATATTATCTGATAAAATACAACTGAATGAACAGGACATTGAGAGAAGGTTGTTGAGGCAAACAAGGCATCCGGGAAAGCATTGCTACATGCCTAGCAGAAGGGCAAAAGCAAGAATAAATGTAGGTCAGCGGAAAAGCCAGAAGCAACAATGAAATACAGAGAAAATTCTAGAAGAAATAAAGAAAAAGTGACCTGGAAAAAGGCTCAGTCCTCAGCATATCTCCTAAAACAGTCTGTCACAGAAAATTGCAGAAATCAGCTCAGGTCTATCAGCCTTTTTCTCTGCATTGTATGAGAAATAAAGTAGTAGTTTTGCAAACCCATCTCTTTAGATCTACAGGGCCACAGATTTCTGATTAAAAATAAAACACTTTGGAATATCACCAATAATTCTTTCCTGTCTGCCTGAGAATCAAACGCAGCATGATACTGATGTAATTCACTGTGCGAGTGGAAATGCCATTCACACCTCTCATGGAAGGATGGCATGACTCTCACCTGGCTTCCCCATTTTGACTTCAGAGTTCAGCTACAACAGGTCCTCTCACATGCTGTAAGGAGGACAGCGCAGGGTGTTTGAGGTCTGGTTCAAGCCCAATTGTACTTTTGTACGTACAATGACTGCAGTGAAGAGTGACAAGTGTGGAATGGTGTGTAAGAATAAGGAGCAGCTCAGAAGATTCTGGGATAAAAATCTGTACTCCTTTTATATCTCTCTTGCCTAGATTGCTTACCATTATTTAATTTCTGTTTTATAGAAGCAAAAATGTGTCAGACATAGGATCACGGTACATTTTCAGGGTTGATTCATCCACAGATTTAGTGATCCCACCCACAGGGATGCATCTTTTCAGTACAGAGCAGACTTTGTGGCAGCTGATAATTGGAAGTAATTAATCACACCCAAGGCAAACAAATCTAGACATAAATCATTAAACTAACAAGAACATGATCTGCTTCTCTACCCCTTCCATCTCTTCTTTGGAGGAAGATCCTCATCCTTCAGGAAAAATATATGGATCTCACTGTGTTTTATACCTTATAATGACAGAAAGAGGGCTCATTTTATTTTTTTCTAGTATGTTATTTTCTTTTTCTCCTGTCTGACCATGATATGAATGTTTCTCCATAGATCTTCCAAATGGAGAACACCAAACAGAAGAGAGCACACTCGATTCAACCATCATTATCATTTGCAATCTTGCAGTTTGTCATCAATAAACTGTCCATTCAGCAAGTTTTCATGCTTGAAATACCCATGCTGACCCCTGAGATGTGTCAGCTAGTTTGTGTAACAAACTAGTTCTGATAACATGCTTTTTACTACTACTGTCTTCAGTGACTCAGCTATCATTCACATTCACTGTACGATACAAAAGCCTTGCATCTCTGACCTTATTGCCAATGACCTAGATGCAATACTTCAGATTTAATGGTCTTATTTTTGAGCTGCCCTTGGAGAGATCTTTATGCTTTTCCTATGGAAGTCTTGAAATATGGTGTCTTATCACAGTGTTTGCACTTCAAAGTCTCTAGAAGGGACTAAATCACCAGCCATTTCACCAAATATGGTTTACATCTGTGACATAAGCTCAACTGTGTCCTTCAAAAAGGGCAGTTATTTTAGGAAATGAGAACAAATTGGAGAAGGGTATGCAACAGTCTCTGTTCTCTATTTCATCAGTCCATTCCCTTTCAATAGGTATCCAAGGAAAACCCCCTAACCTGGCTGATATAGAAAGCATACTCTAGTTAACTCATTATCAGCTGATGGGAATCCTTGAAATAGAGAAGGGATGTTATGCAGGTGATTATACTCTTATCATATGTGAAGTGAAATGGCAAGAAATTTGACATAGATAATATCTCAAGACATAACTAAACCGGAGGTAACTGCTAGCCAAAAGAGGAGTCCAGATATTTCATTAGTGTAGAGCTGAAAATGGATAGGCAAAAGCATGAGTGAAAACGTGTTCTGAACATTGAAAGTTAACCAAGTATACACATCTTCTTACTTCCTAGTAAATGCAAAATAAGATAAATGAAAGCTAACATACTTTACTTCCCCTGAATTTTAATCTGCCTGTGACCCTGTGTGTCTTGATCTAGAACCTAGGCCTTTTTTTTTTTTTTAAGCAGCTTTCAGCAGCAACCTAAAGTGGTTAGATATTTGAGACTGTTACGTTGATTTTTTTGTGTGTGGGGTTTTTTTTGTTTGTTTGTTTGTTTTTGTTCTGTTTTTTTTTTTTTTTTGCCTTGATTTTAAAAAAATACCAAGTCAGTCAATTTCAGAGGTCAAGATTCACAAAAATCTGGAGGTTTTAAGAAAATTAAATCTTGTCAAGGAGATTTAGCTCAAGGAAAAAGAAATCACCTTTACTATAATACGTATTATCCCAAAGTTTTATAAAGTTTACAGGAATGTTTGTCTCCTATTCTCACTCCCAACTGCTGTGTTATCCATCTCTGAAGAGTGCAGCACAAAGGAAATACAGTTAAAAAGATCAATGAACTTTGAACACACAAGTCTCTGGGACAAAGTTGTTTTGTTTTGTTGTCAGTGAATTTAGTATTCAGTTCATGAAGCATAGGTTAGCCAACCTATTAAAATGCAACCATATATCTCATTAATGAAAAGCTGTTAATTTAGCTTATGTCCAATTATAATGTAAGGTTTGGTGCAGGAAAAAAAAAACAACAACAAGCAAACATCTTCTGTTTTCTCTTACTTTTCCACTGTCTGCAGTTGGGAAAAAAAAAAAAAAGGAAAAAAAAGAAGAGTTTTCTTCAGGAAAGATGAAGACTGCTATTATATTCTTCCATTTTTTAACTCTTTTCCCCCCTCTCTACATTCCCTTTATCAGGAATAATAAAATTTATTCCTAAGGATAAAGTAGAAGTAAACCTTAGTAAACCTTACAGAAAATGAGATTTTGTGAATTATTTGCAAAATCATTTAATGTTCATAACACTTTCCTTCTAGTAATTTAAACCTATATATCTCCCTATATATCTCAAGTCAGTGTTCTCTTGGACCAATCTCCATTACATTGTGTTTTGCACTGTTAAGTGTAAATCCAGTACAGCTGTCATGTACATTAGAGACTATTGTGAGTGATTCCAGACCATGATTCTACCAAGCCATAGCATGTTCCAGTAACAATCATTTCAACTCATCTGTGCCTCTTCACATAACAGCTTAACTTGTATCTAGTAACAAATGGAGCCTCAAGTTAGAATGATCTGACAATCCATGTAAGCATAAGAAGGCTGCCAAGTCTGCCAACATAAATTCCCCAGACTGCTATTGCCTTGTGTTGAGAAAAACAGGTGATGTCTCTGCTTTCTGAAAAAGTAAGCATAGGATCTATCTAGTATGTACTATCTGGGAAGCTATTTCTGAAGACAGAGGTCTGAGATCAGATTATAAATAATCTATGACTGCTCAGTGTTGCATGTGTCATACACCTAAAAGCCAGGAGGAAGAGCACATAATTGCCTGTAAGACTGCAGGGTTAGGAAACAATCAGTTCACTGTAGGCATGCTCAGAGGCCTATTATCCTAGTCACTAGTGGCTTGATATTCATCAGAACATCAGTTCTTCAACCACTGTAACAGCTGAAAATTTAATGTGTTAATCCTCACCAGCCTTTTACACTGTAGCTGAAGATTATATCCATTACTCAGGGAAGGAGCCTGAGGCAATGAGTCTGAGGGCTCTGACAGAAAACTAAGATGAAGTAGTCTAAGACAACATCACTCAGATTTCTACTCCATCCTTGCTTCACTGATTTCCTACTCACACTTAGTCCAGTAGGTTGGAGGCCCAAATAGCCCAAACATTCAACTTTGGGCTCCAGTTGCTGTTTAAGCACAATGGGAACTGTTTCAGGGCCAAATTCAGTACTTCCTTTCCTTAGTCAAGGAAAAAAATCCATAATCAAACGTAAATATGTTTGCTTCACACCTCATGGATAACTATCCCTGACAGCATGGTAGATACATGAGAACCCCCATATCACATGTCATGGTTTAGACACTAGAAGGTTTTTTCTCTGCAATTTTCATGCTTAGGCATCCTTGCTTATACTGTTTATGTATGAATTACACTTAACCTAAATAACAAAATAGAATAGAAGAAATTTGGCACTTTAATACTTCATGGCATTGCAAATGTATCATTGACAAGTTATAAAATGTATAAAAAGAGAAATTATATTTATGGATATTTTATTGGCTTCAGAGTGAATCTAATATGCAAAGCATATTATCTCCTGTATAGTCTAACCCTCGTTACGCTGAGAGGGTAGAACAGAAATACTAAAACCCACAGTCAACAACCAAATAATTGTGGGAGGTGCTGTGATAAATAACCAGTGCATTTGTCAAACAAGGCATCTGTAATTGCTTTAGACGATTACAGAAGTGGTAGTAGAAACACGACAGGCAAGGGAAAATTATCACAATAAAAAATCCTAGAAGATAAAGCAGCACTTATGATGGAGCAATTGGACAGTTTTGCTAAGGATGGATTGCAGGAAAAAAAGTTCAAGGTTGCCCTTTTTGCCAGATGTTGGCAATGAGAATGAATGCCCTTGCTTTTCTGCGAATGGTTCATGTCAGCAAAGAACTTCAAATCAGTTGAGATGCCAAGTTAAATTGATCACCTGACAGTCTCATAACTAATTCTAGCTGGAAAGCACAAATGGAACTTCGTGAAAACTGTCACTTTTTGACACTTTTGTGTTCCACAGTCCTCTCAGAAATTGAGAGAGACATAGGTGAGTTTCAGTGACTCACTTATATCCAGGACTGGTTCCTCTGCCAGATTTTGTGTTTTATATCAAGGAAGTGTCTCCAAGACAAGAGATCTGCTAGTTGGGACACATCAACTTGATGGGCTAAAGGTTTCCCAGCTTGTAAACTGTTAAGACAGATTGAGAAGGCTTTGAACTACAATTGACTGAGGAGGAGGATACCATTAGGAATGCTGAGGCTAAGCCAAGAAATGGTATGGCAACATCTGAGAGTGAAAAGGCAAGTGGGAGCATCTATGTCTCTGCAGGGACTGTTGCAAGTTCAGAAGTACATCTGAAATGTTTGTGTACCAACACACTCAGGGTGAGACACAAATGGGATGAACTGGGAGTTTTGATGGTTGATGTCCTGTGCCTGCCAGTGCTCCCCAGGCATTTGGATAATACCCTCATATATATGCATTAACTTAGTTATCCCTGAAGTGGTCAGGAAGTTGGACTTGATGATATTTACAGATTCCTTGCAATTCAATTATTCTATTCTATTCTATTCTATTCTATTCTATTCTATTCTATTCTATTCTATTCTATTCTATTCATCCTATCCTATCCTGTCCTATCCTGTCCTGTTCATTCTGTTCTCAGAAAGAAGGCTTTTAAGACTACTGGTGAAACTGTACACAATGAGAATTACTCTAGTTCACCTAGTTGGTGTTAGGGCCTGGAGAATGCCAACAGACTTTAATGACCATGACATATCATTTTAAGAGAATATGGCAAGAAATAATGGTTCAACACCTTTTCTGTATGATTTAGAATTAATGTCCCAGGTGACAGTCAATCTCCAAGCTCCATATTCTGTCAACAGTCAGTCTCCTGGCTAGAGCTGAGTCACATTGTATAAATAGGAAATGTTAAATATCATAAGGGGGTTAATAATGTTTTCTGGGGAATGTAACATCTTCCTCCAGATAGACAGCCCTGGTTTGAAATAAGCTGTCTGTTTTCTGAGCCCTAAGAGATTTCTTTCCCTGGCTCTCTTTGTTTGACTGGGTCACTTTCTGGCTCTGATTAGTCACTGCATAATCTTTTCCAATTTCCTAATTGTTACTAACTATTACAGCTCTGGAAATGAAGGTTCAATTTGCACAGAGAGCCCAATGAGTGAATCAGATGATGACAAACACAAAGAATATTTACTGAGTTAAATCTTCCTTTATATAAAACAACGCTCCTACTATTATTGCTAATCTTATTAGGACTGTTTGTTACATACAATGTTCCACATAACATATGCCACAACATGCACAACCACTGAAGCACAAGCCCTGTCAGCACATGTGCACACCCGCTGCCCTGTGATGGCAGAACCACCACTACCCAGTGATCAGTCTCTCCGTGTGGCAACACCAAGGAAATCATGATCTCACTGACTTGAGTGAGAATCCTTTCTGATGGTGATAGGCAGTTGCCACCAACACAGAGTACATTGGCCAGTAATGACTGCCTATGTGCTCCTCTGCCTCTGGCAATCAGCAAAGGCAGGCTGTCCTCTTCTCTCCAAGTGGCAGTCAAGTATCTCAAGAGGTTTTCTTAGGAAGAAAAATTTTCCCTGTGCTGATCTACCACATCCTATGCTTGTATTGGTATTGTCCTATTGAAGTGCCATGTGGATCAACAGCCAGGTAACATTCATCCAGCATGTTGTTATCCATCTTTATCTGCCTCTGACAAACCATTTGCTTTTTTATGGTAGTTCTGATCTAGCACCATACTTCTTCCGTTTACTGTACCAGTCACTCTGCATCCAAAATTCTGTTGTGATTTAGCTCTGTCAGGCAGTAAGAACCAGAATAGGAAAGAGAATCGGGAAGGTTAAAGTTATAAAAATGTTGATTGAAATAAGGACAGATTATTAGGTAAAACAAAAACCACATACCTTTACACATAGGTAAAACAAAAAAAGGAATTCATTTTCTACTTCCCATCAGCAGAAAAGGGAAAGTAAAGCTCATCATGTGTAATGGTTTATTGGGAAGACAAACACCATCACTAAGAACATCCCCCACCTCCTCTTTCCCTGCAGGTTTATTACTGAGCATGACACTATATGGTATGGGATATCCTTTTGGCCAGTCTAGATCAGTTGACCTGGCTCTGTCCCCTCCTTCTGTCCTTGACTCTGTGCAAGCACTGTTCAGCAGCAACTGAAACATTGACTTGTATACCAGCTTGTTATAGCACCAATATTGCACCATATCAGCTATTGTGATGAAAATTAACTCTACTCAGCCAAAACCAATGCAATATCCATCTTTTACAGATTTCTGATGTCATGGAAATGCCCTATATAATCCTCCCCACCAACATACTAAAATAATCTTTATAGAAAATAAAAATAAAATAATTCCTTTGTATAAAAATTCCTAGCAAATGTTTTTGGGGGTGATTCTATCACCATCAGTATTTGGGGTTCTTTATAATCTCTTGCCTAAATTTTACTAAAATTTATTCTTGGAATCAAGTCAATCACAGCTAGACTGGGGTGCAAGACAAATACTGCACTACCTAGGCCTCATACAGACTTCTTCATCTTACTCAGTCATTATCAGTATTATTTGCTACATTATGGACAAAGCCAAAACACGAACTAGGCAATGTAACTTTTCCAGTGCTACTACCAAACATCACAGCATGGAAGATGAGCCTTTGACAACAGGTTATCCAGATCTCCTCCTTCTTCTTACTGAGTGCAGTCAGACTGAATAAATGCCAGATGGGCAGTGAACTAAAATCATCACAAATAGGCGTGAATCTCAGGTTATCATAACATAGCCCAGCTGCACAGTTTGATGGACTTCACTGACAACAGCCAAAACTTTGCAAGCCCGAAGCTGACAACCTGTTTAGAACTCTCATCAAGGGCAGAGATGGAATCAATTATCTATTCTAGTAGCTCAGAATGAATAAAGACTTCACCATTTGTTTTGTTCATCATAATTCTCCTCCTCTGCCCTCTCTTGATTCTCATTTCTTAAATCCCAACAAGCTCCTCATACAGTTTCTGTTACATCATTTTCAACTAGGCTCTCTTGGTAACTTTCCCTTGTGTCTTGCCTTGCCAATCTTTGAATATGAAAATTTTATAAACTTATGAAACAATAACGTGAATTCAGAGTGGAGATATTTTTACTCCTACAGAAAAGAGCTGTCTGGGTATGTCACAGATGAATTTTGGATGTTGCACACTGTTAAGTGCAGCTGTTTTCCAGAAAAGACTAATCAACTCTGTCCTTAAGAATTCCGTGATATTTTAGTTACTTCCTAAGGAGATATAGCTGGTTTTATATGAATTATATATGTATATATTATATTATATATATTTATATATTATATATATTTACAGTAGTATTCATGAAAGAAATATATGCTCATCAGAATTAGCAGTATGCAACTACATTTACAGTCAGTATCACTGACTTCAAACTAAAGCAGATACCTACCTTAAGTAAACTTTAAAAGTGAACAATCATCTCCCACGTAGATATACACACTGCAGATGACTGAGCTTTAGAGGGATGAACCGTAGCCTTTCTGATTATCTAATTTTGTTCCTTCACAAGGAATAATGTTATCTTTGAAAATGAAGACAGATGAGTACAAAAAGCGAAGCTGCATGCATCAGACAGAGAGGGTTGCAAGATAATGTTATAGGAAATATTAAAAAATAGCAATCAAATCATCTAAATGATCTATCCACAATTTATTTCCAACATCTTCACATGAGCTAGGCTATGTACTTCCACTCTAACAGTATTTGGAAACTGCTTCATATCAGATCTACTTTTCATCAGTGAAATCAAGTGAAATCATGATACATAAGCACACAGACTGGGTAATACTTGTGCAAAATGTAAAATGCCAATAGGACCAAGTGCAGTAAATAGTGTGGGATTTTAGGCATCCTTTGTCCCGTGAAGCTGGATTGTGATTTCTGCTGAGTCTAACAGGACCTTTTCGATAGAAGTACATTTGGTACCTTTCTTTTGTTCAGACCATTTGCTTTGTTAAGCAGCTGATTTTTCTCCCTTCCTCCCTCTCTCCCTTCCTTTTCTCCCTTCCTTTTCTCCCTCCCTTTTCTCCCTCCCTCCCTCCCTCCTTCCTTCCTTCCTTCCTTCCTTCCTTCCTTCCTTCCTTCCTTCCTTCCTTCCTTCCTTCCTTCCTTCCTTCCTTCCTTCCTTCCTTCCTTCTTTTCTTCCATTATTTTTTTAATTAATTCAAATTCCACTGTTACAAGAAAAGAAAATTGAACTATTTTTCCTTTCCACCTGATGCAGATCTGACAGATTTACTGCTTCCCACTTTCTCCCCCCTACTATTTTTATTCAAAATTTTTACCAGTTTTTATTCCTAAATAGGCCCAGCTCTGTGGGTTTCTATTTAATCAGAGTGCAATTAGACCCATAAAATACAGCATACATTTTGTCTTACTGCAGAATCATCATCCTTCATTAACTGCCGTGTCCCACTGCACAGTTTTCATACCACTGTTCTGTTCTCTCCTCTCCCCTTTCTTTGTCTCAATGTGTTGATTTGGATATACCGCGTGGTAATGGCAAGACAGCCCAGCTTCTGTGTCTCATAACCATGGGTGATTGACTGAATATTTCCTCAGCCTGCTCCTACCTGGAATTTCTGAAAATGTAAATTAAATTATTCTTTAATTAGGTGCAATATTTAATGCTCAGGGGCATCAAGCATCCATTCTCTCTATTTGTAATTATCAAAAATGCAAACCAGTATGAAGACTTCAGGGACACAAGCTTACCATAATAGACATAAACATAAGAGATGTTATTGCATGGTACAAATATATATAGCTTGTAAGGCATCTCAATTAGAGCATTTGGATGGAGGAATGTGGGAGTGGGAAATGACGAAACTCCGAAATCACTTTCACTCTGTGGCTGTTGCTTTGTATTCTGTTTCCTGTACAGTAAGGCAATCACAATGGTTTTTATTTTTCTTGTACTTAATGATCTTTCTGAAACAGGCATGTTAAAGCACTGTTTCCTTAGCTGTTCATGTTTGCATTATGTTTCAAACACTGCACATGGCATGTACTTAATGTCTATAAGAAGGAGGTTCAAAGTGGATCCAAGAAGTCAAAAGTACTTAAATGAAAAGTCTCAAGGTTGCACATCATGGTTTGATGATCAAGGTCAGAGAATTGGCCTCTGAGCTGTTGTTACAGCTTGGCAACTCCTTCCCCAGAGGTTGTGAAGAACAGTCAGGATGGCAGTCTGGACCACAAGTGGTGAAGACAGCATTCAGGATATGATTTGGAGATTCAGACTAAGAGATAGAGCATGTTTTGGAATGCCATGGTTTCCGTCTGCAGCCATTCCTGCATTTTGCTTTTGGCAGGCAGTGCTGCCACACTTTAAGGCCATATACTATTAATAAGAATACTGACAGCATCTTGTCTCTTTGAGACAGCATCTTCCAGCTTCTGCTGAGTCCCAATCAGTGTGTTCAACCTCTTCTCTAAGACAGGAAAAGCACCATTTGACATGCTACCTTTGAAATGTGGATGAGTTATCCAAGAACCTTCTAAAAACAAATGACCTCTCTCTATAATAAGTAGAAAAGCCAAAGTCCCCCTCTGTGCTGAATAGAATGAGGGGTGTTGATGGTGGCAGGAAGGGATTCTACAGATGTATCAGCAGCAATAATAATGCAGCACGAGATCTATTGAAAAATAACACAGAAGAGGATGAGATATTCATTGCTTTCTTCCATGGTAAGACTGCCCTTCAAAACTCCCAGGTCCCTGGAAGAAAATGTCTGGAGAAATGAAGGTTTGCCCTCAGTAGAGGAGGACCAAGTCAGGGAATATTAAGAGGCCTACAAAACTCAGGACCTGATGGAATGCACTCATGAGTGCTGAGGGACATGCCTGACATCACTGCTAGTCCACTGTCAATCTTCCTTCATGGCTGGGAGGAGTTCTGCTTACTGGAAGAAAGCAAATGTCATCACTCCTGTCTCCAAGAAGGATTTGAGGAATTAGAGGTCAGGAAGTCTTACCTCAATCCTTGGGAAAGTAATGGAGGAAAACCTGTCACTAGACTCCCTGATAAGGAGTCCTTCTCCAGCTTTCCTGTATGCCCCCTTTAGGTACTGGAAAGGATGATGTGTCAGAATGCACCCTTAGCAAGTTTGAAGATGATACAAAATTAGGAAGAGCAGTTGATAGACCTGAGGGTTAGGTTGCCATCCTGAGGGACAGGCTGGAGAAATGACCTGGCAGAAACCTCACGAAGTTCAGATTGCAGCCTTGTGCATCAGTACATACTGAGGACTGACAGGCTAGAAAACAAATGTGCAAGGCAATGCATGCCCCTGAATGCCAAGTTACACATAATTCAGCAATGTGCCCATGCAGAAAAAGCCACCAGCCTTCTGGGCAGCATTAGGCATATTGTCACTAGCAGGTCAAGGGAGGTGATCCTTCCCCTGTGCTTGGCTCTGTGTTTCCTAGTACAGGAGGTACATGAAAATCTGGAGTAAGTGCACTGAATGGCCATGAGGATGGACAAGGGGCTGGAGAATCTGAATAAAAACAGTGGCTGAGAGAGCTGTGACTGCTTATCCTGGAGGAGAGAAGGCTTGGGGGATCTCATCTCTGCATAAATATCTAACAGGAAGGAGAACAGATCAAACCAAACTCCTCTTAGTGATGTCTAGTGACTGGACACGAGGGAACGGGCACAATCTGAGATGAGAAGCACGAAATTTCATTTAAATACAAGAAAAAAACCGAGAGCTTTTCAGTGTGAGGGTGGTCAAACACTGGAGCAGACTGCATAGAGAGCTTGTGGAATCTGCACCTTTGGAGATATTTGAAACACAGGTGGATACAGCCTTCAACACACTTTGGCTGTCCTTGAAAAAGGCAGATCTACATTAGGTGATATCCAGAGTTCCCAGGCAGCCTCAGTGACTCTCTGAAAGTTATCCCTCATACCTCTTACTCAGATCAGAGTGTTTCTTCTGGTATGTGAAGAAGTTATGAGTTTTTTTAAAACCTCACAAAGCCCTCGCCTCTACAATAAAAGAGAATAAAAGTCTGACTACCTTCAAGCAGCTTTAAGTAGTAACTCATTCTACTGACAGCAGCAAGCATTTAGACACCTGCTGCTTTCTGGACAAAGGGTGTGTTACCTCAGGCAAAAAGAAAAATAAATATACTGGCTCTTAGTCAGAAGACCTTTTAGACTGGTGTTTTCTGGCCTGCAAGGCACTTAAGCTTTGTTGATTTCTTTATTCTAGAACTTTGTAGCTTTGTTGATTTTTTCTTTTTTATGGGCAGGATAAGGCTCGGTAAGAGGCTTTCACTGGAATGGATGTGGCTTAAAATGGCTGTGTCTAAACACATAGATGACTGTTTTAAAAAGTCATGTGTTGGGCTACAGAGTTAGCAAAGGAGACATTTCATGAGAAATTCTCCAATTGCTGTTCTTTTCTCAGGTTCCTTCCTTATGATTTACATAGGTCACTCCAAAAATAATGCCTCTTATTTATTTCCACGGAAATAACAACAGATCAAAGAACACAATAACACTATTTGATAGAGCAAAATTCTCTGTTACAATACACTATTTTTCAACACCTTCATCATAACCATCTAAAAATTTTCACCAGTGATGAAGAAGAACTTGCATACCACGCTCTTAAAAATCTGTATGGCCATCTGCTATTTGACTTATTTTTCATGTTGTTGGTGCCACTGCTGAAACACATCACTCACCACCTTACTGTTCTCACATCCACTGTTTGGTCTCCATAAATGCTCAGCAGGTGTCAACTAATGTCGATGGATGCAGTTTTTTTCCACATGGAGGAATTAAATTCCACACATTTGTGTCATCCAAACTTCCATGTCAGATGCCATTTTGTCAGACTGCCCCTCTGCTGCCATCTGTCATACAGCAACAAAATGTAATGGAACACTGTTAGGAAGATTCAGCCTATTCTGTCATACCACCAACACATTCCTCTGACGTCATGGGCACACAATAAAATAAGAGGCATTACTTTCGGAGCAGCTTTTGTAAGCCGGCACTTCTGATTTGTTCTCTTATTGGAAACATCTGTCAGTTCTTTGCACACCACACCCGAACTTGTTGACTGTTTTCACTGAAATTATCTAGTGGTTAGTGACCCTGCCAACAGCAGGGAGGTAGAAACTAGATTTATCTTTGAGGTCCTTTCAATCCAGGCCATTCCATGATTATGTGAAATTAGAAAGAATGATGGTGCTCCTCTTGGGGGAAAAGAAAAAGCTGAAAATAGAGCTCATCACTCAGAATCCAGTTTTGCCATCTTCATTTATCTTGCAAGGAAAATTTTACACACAGCTTCTGGTTTATTAGAGATAAAATAATCCACCTATGAGGCACAAAGACATAAGAAAAATACTTTGGTTAATTTTGCTTTCATTTTCTTTGCCCATTGCTTCATACATGGAAGGGGTTTCTGACCCTGTGAGAGGGGAACACCTTCCCATGGTGGTCTCACAGTGGTAAGATAAAAATGATGGAGGGAGCACACATATGTAAGCTGTATTTAGAAGAATTCCAGGAGATGGAGAGGAAGACAGATTTTTAAAAGTATGAACTATCTGAAACCAAAATCTTTAGATTTACCATTAGTTGTCATTGAGGTGTGTGCTGTTTACAATTTATACACTTAAAATTTCTTGTTTGATTACAGCAAGAAACAATTTGCTTAATAATAACACGACGTCTGTGCAGAAAGTATTCAGTCAATTTCTATAATAACAGCTGCACGCTTCTACTGCATTTAAAGGATCTCACAGAATCTTGCACATATCTTTTCTACAAGGTAGACACCATAAGTGCTGTTCTCATTTTTGCTGTCTAAAATAAGTAGGATAACAGGGTATGCAAGACAACAAAACACATTTGCAACAGAGTAAGTAAGCCCTTGGACTTTCCCATTTATGGTGTGAGGATATATGTCCTTCCGAAAGCTGAATAATAACTAGAAAAGGTCTGTGAGATTTATTGTATTTCACCTGACCATTTGCTCATCCAACTCTGTGTATTGTCTTCTAAACTGAGGCATGAAATGAATTGAGACAGAAACAAGGTCATTTCAAATGAAAAAGGCTCCTGTCTACAGAAAAAGAATGCTGCATCTATTCTAAAAAACAGAATCACTGTTGAGAAGCTGGAGCATGAAAGCATGCATAGACAAGAAAGAGACTACAATTAGCTGGAGGAAGTAAAAACAGTGATAAAGAGGGGGAAAAAAAAAGTGATACGAACTATGTATTTTTTCAGTTGATTAATATGACAACCTGGAGATATCAGTATGATGTTTGTGCCATTAGTAAGTCTCATAATTCCAGTACTGGAAACACATAGTGCCAAGGAAGAAAATTTTGAGCCAAGCTTTCTGTAACACCTGGTGTTAGGAAAATATGCTTTCTATTTTTCCATCTATTTGAAAAGGCTTTCCAGAGTTCTTTCACATAAGAGCATGCTACCCTTTCAGCTCTGCAATCTTATTTCCTACATGAAAAAACACTCATTATATATACTCAAAACTGTCACTAATCATGAACTCCCCCTAAACAAGCAAGACAACCTCAAGGTGACTTTCATTTCACGGGCTCTAACAGCCACTTCACTCCCATAAGCTTGTATGACCTTGAATCCTACTGAGGCATAATTACTCATGCACAATTAGTTTTGTTGAGTTTAACTCATTTCACTGGGTAAGGATATGTGACATTCAGATAAAGCAGGTCCTGATCTAACCACTATCCTGAATTCTTCAGAAATGTGAATGCTCAAAACAACACCTCTTCACTTACTCATGTGACTGCACCATTCTGAGCTGAGCCAGAATAAAAAAATAGAGCTGTTAAGATACTAATATTATTAGTATCCTACATTCATTTAGCCTTTTTCAGCAGCAAATCTTCAAATACTACCTAAAGGAATTCAGATCTACCAGCACCTCTTCTAATGCAGAAGTGGATGTCTGTGGGCACAAAATGATATGCTCAGGATCACACTGCTACAGAACACCGTTCAAGCTGCTTTTCCATAGCAAGAGCTCAGTATCATATCACACAAATATAATGTAATTATTGTTGGCCATCTGCCAGCTGCCCACCCAGCTGTAATTTCACTCTCCCTCTTCATCCACAGCTTAAGTCTGCTGCTGTTACCATTTGTAAGTCCAGCAAGTAACCACAGTGAGATCGTATCAAAGATGCACAACCACAGAGCAGGTAGATGTCCAAGTGCAGCAGCCAGTAGGGACAAAGGCAGCCATATTAACACTACCAGCTGTCACAGATGTGACAGCTTATGAGAGAAACAGCAACAAATTTACTGACAGAATACTGTGATTTGACAAAGCTTAATTGTAATTAAGACAGCAACTTAAACAAGGTTTTAGATGGTGAAGTACACTTGATTATTAACTGTAGAGAGGGTCATCCTGGGGACCTTCTTGTTGAGTCCCGAGGTTCATAGTGAACCCTCTTGCTTTCTAAACTCCTCCTCAGCAGAGGCTGGGTATAGCTGGGTAGCTGGGTATAGCTTAATCCACTTCTACTCCCAGATTTGATCACCAGTTTATATCTAAGGGATTATATGGCCACAATCAATCAAAGATATAATATTAGCAAAACTAACAAACTTATAACAAACAATAAACCACTTACTGGTCTGTATCATCAGGAGTCTCCTGACATCAAGATGTAACAGGTTGCTGTGCAAGCATAACATTGAGAGGCACCCCTACTCCAGGAGAGATCCTGTTGTACAGCCTGCTGCCATGAAGGAGAACTGAAGGGGCTCTTGGGGTGCTCAGTATTGATGGGGCAAGATCAGTGACTCATAATCATAGTTTAGTTGTAGATGCTCAAAACTTTGAGCATGTTGAACCAGGCATCTGTTATCTGTTATTTGAGCAGTCGATTTGAGACGATTTAGTGGTTACTATCTGTTTTAGCAAGGCCTTGTGTGTAATGGACAGGTCACAGGAGCAAGTTGGGGGAGGTATAAAGTACACCAGCACATGCAGAGACATGTAAACTGCAGATGGTTTGACCCTGTTCCTCCTTTCCAGATATCGGGACTGAGATTTTATGTTCATACATAATTTTTAGTAACTAAGCACAAATTCAGCACCACTGATCTAATCACCAACTTTAACCTCGTGTTATTCCAGATGCTGTCTGGCTAGTCCAGCTTGAACTTCAGGAGCACTTCAAACAGCACAGAGAGCAATGTCACACAGGAAATGGGAATAGGATTTAATAAGAAGACAGGACAGACAGCAGTTCTCCATTTTCCCATGTTCCATGTTCCAACATGATCCATACTGATCCTTCCCTTTTCTATGTTTGGCTTTTAGCTAACTGTCCCATGATAATTTTCACACATTCCCCAAATCCCCTCAAAGCATCCTATAAGCAGCTTAATGCAACCCCTCAAATCCTCTCTAATATCCTATAATCAGTTGTCTCTCTCCTATGGGATGTGTTTCCTATCTTCTTATCAGTCACTAAGTTCTGGCTGAACCGCCTAAAGGCTTTGAATCATTTCGTCAGTGGCCCCTCATACAATGACCTGAGATTTCCAGACTTTGCTATTGTCTGTTATCTCATCTTGTCCTTAGGGCTTGTATATCTAGATGTTTAATTTATTGTTTCCCCTGTCTCTTATCTTTGCCCGTTATCTTTGTCTCTTATGCTGATAGCTGTTAACCAGATGTCCTTAGATTCCATATATCTTTGCATCAGTCAGTGTTTGGATTAAAGTGTCTGAATTAAAAGGAAACAGACAACAAGTATAGAGTAGACCTGAAAGCATGCTAAAGCCTTTGGCTCCAGGGGCTCAGCTCACCAGCTGAATTCTTAATTTCAGTTTACAAGAGGTGCCAAGCCTCACCCCTCTCCATGTTTATCAGCTATTCATATACATTAGAGGAAAGATCAAGGCTACATAGAAATGAATATTGTATATTCAGAGTGCAAACAGATGTATAAAGGTTAGTGAAAGCTAGTTTCAATCTCATGACAATTCCTGTGAAATTACACAATAAATGAGATATAGAGTATGATCTGATTTTTATTTTTATTTTTTGGCCTAGACTCTGAGCCACAAAGACGATACAGCTAATCCAGAATCATGCAGGAATTTTATGACAGATTGAGAACTGGACCTTTCTCTCTCAAGTATCAACTTAGTGATTGACCAGCATGAAAAATCCCCAAATTCAAATTTGCAACCTTCCTCAAATATAAGTGTAAGAGTTCAAAGATTAAATCAGTAACCTCCCATAGGATACTCCACAGATTTCCTTAAGGTCTGCAACTTCTTCTTTTTTTAGAGCTCAAGAGGGTCTTCAAAGTTTCCAGTCACAGACAAACACTTCACCTTGTTCCCAGGGCAGTGCAGAGCCAACCTAGAGTGTACTTTTGTGTCAGTATATGCTTCACTGAGGTCTTACCCAGCTTTAATTAAAGAAGACAGAAAACATCAGGGAAAATAAGTAAATACACATTTTAACCCTATTTTATCCACACAGGCTAAATTCAGTTAGCAATGATATGATGGCACATTACTCAGTTACTGATGACTTCGTTATATTGCTGCACCACTGTCTTATATGCTGTCATGTCTATCCAATCCTTCATAGTTAGTTATTTGGTTGTCATGTCCATAGCAGAATCTCCTCGCTTTGTCTCACTGCCTGTGAATTCAAGTCTGAGGGCAGAACCCTGTTTGAAAGTTCACTCATGTAGCACAGGGTTTGCTGCACCCCAGATAGTGTATTCTGTTTATAATCATAGAATCAGAGAAATCAGAGAAGGCCTGGGTTGAAAAGGACCATAATGATCATCTAGTTGCAACCCCCTTGCTATGTGTAGGGTTGCCAACCACTAGACCAGGCTGCCCAGAGCCACATTCAAAGACATGTTGTCAAAAAGGATAGCAGATATAGTCCAGAGGATATCATCATAGCTAGAAAAGATACACTAATACATAAATGCTAAGTGCATGCTTTGTGATGTCAGTGACTTATACTGATTCCTTACCAGCTGTCTGTGATCCTTTCTGTACTCACCAGACCTTAGTCATGGACAAGTGCATCCCCACCCTCATACTGAATAATATTTTCCTTATCTCTAACCTGAATCTACATCCCTTGCATTTAAAACTATTACCCCTTGTACTTTCACTGCACATCCTTGTAAAAAGTGCCTCCCCATCTTTCCTGTAGGTTTTCTATACGCACTGGAAGATTGCAATGAGGTCTCCCAAGGACCAACTCTTCTCCAGTCTGAACAGCCCCTCCTCTCTCAGCCTGCCTTCACAGGGGTTTCCTTAGCCCCCTGATGATCCTTGTGGCAGACTGCAATGAAGAAATAGACACCTTGCTGGAAAAGTTTGATAGCTGCTTAATACTCTAACCACTGTTGCTTATTCTTTGTGAGTGCAGGTTCTACTGTAAGTGGTTAGCAGTTGGTTTTTGGCTATGTTTTATTTTATCCCATTAAGCATGGATAATAAATGTTATCAACTCATGGGCAGCCCTTAAGTTTAAGGCATGTAGTTATCTACACTAGAGCCAAAGCTGCAAGCATAAAAATGATGAAAATCTGATAAGTTCTTTTAGTATGAAACCAGCTGAAGGATATTTAAACCTGTTTTGAGTGATGAGTACTTCCAAATCTAATGTAGTCCTCATTTCTGTGAGTAGAAAGTTTCCTCTTGACTTAAAATGAATTGTGTCTTGTTTTGTCTATAGACTCATGGGCAGATCCCTCACTGTGAACATCTTCTGAGTGTAATCACAGACCTATAATGTAGAGAGGGATTATATGAATATATGTTTATATGCTCTAAAATTAAATACAGTGTGAGATCTAATCTGAGACACCAATCCTGTAAAGTGATGGTAGGCAGGACATACATTCTCTGAGAAAAGAGAGTTCATTTCTCTCGTGCTTTTTTTTTTAGGGACTGATATTGAAGAACTAGAGCCAAGCTGAGAAGACTTGAACACCTGCTTTTGCAGAATATAAAATACGCTTTTCCCTTCTTCTCTGTCACTCTCATATGGTGCAAAAATAGCATGAACTGCACCAGCCCTCATTTAGTAGCGCTTTTACTTGTTAGCCCTGAGGTGAGTAAATAGATGCATGCTGACTAGAGCATGGAAAAATAAGGTCTCTCTTGATGTTTAGCATATTAAATCATTACTTTTCAGCTTGAAAATGTTTTCTTTGCCTGTTGACCCTTCCAAATTTTCCAGTTACTCCAGGCAAAAGAGTAAAAACAGAAAAAAGTAATTTCTCTGGTAGATAAGGAAATTTAAAACTCAGTTTAATTCTGGAGTAGGGGCTCAGCCCATAGTTGTTTAAAAAAAAAGCCTGTAAGCAAGGGAATTGCCTAATTCTTTTCAGATTGCTCATCTTCCTTTATATCCATAATGAACTGTTGCATAAATTAACAGGAATTAATTGTGTGACATTTTGTGCCACGTGCTGTGGATAGTTAAGATTTCCTGATGGAATCCAACCTATGTGTTCGGTTCCTCCTCATTTACTATAACTCTTTCCCAAGTTTTTTCACACTCAAGCACTTGCAATGTGGTTTCATGCATAAAAATCAGGTTACATAACAAGTAAGAACTTCACTTTCATCCTCTCTAGGTAATAGATGAGCAAGTCAGACAGGAAATCAGTTTGCTTTCATACAGGGTATATTTAAAAATTTATATTGCAACGATATCGTATCCATCCCAGGTGGAGAGGAAAAAGCATGGTTTGATAAAGAAACATCCTATATACAAAGAAAGATTCTAGTGAAATCTAGTGCCCATGTACAACAGGAAACAGAACCATTGACAATATCAATCTTACTGTTAGTCATTCTGTTGAGAATAGCTATTTATGATTCTTCCAGTAACTGTGGCTTACCTGACTTGAACTTAAAGAGCCCTGAATGATCCTTGAGAGATAAAGGAAATATCAGATTTTTGCAGAAGTCACATTTCATGGATCTGAAAGTAAAATATGGAAATACCATTAAAGCCATAATGGCCTCTTGCAGTAAATCAGGGGAGAAGCAGTAGAAGCAAGCAGGAAGGTTTCTGGCAATTTCCCATCCAATTATGTAAATATAATTAAGGAGTGGTCAGCACTTCCTGGAAAAAGAGGAGTTGGGTGCAGCCTGTGTTGAAATGGTGTCCTGGCAAAGTTCTCATAAGACAGAGAAGATTACCTAGGTGGTTCCCCTACTTCCATGTGGACAAGGAGATGGATTCATAGGCTTAGAGCCTAACCACCTTCCTAGGCCCTGCTCTAAGCTTATTACAAAACAGAAGAACTGAAGATGGAGGGTGACAGAGGAGGCGTTGGCTGAGACAGCTGTCCTGACAGAGATGCTGGCTGGAGGTCTGCACCATACTATAGACTCTTCTACTGCTGATGTTACTGAGGAGAACTGTGGGGAATAAAGTGGACATTGTTCTCCACAGAGAAGGGGTAGTGGGGAAATGCTTGTCATGCCAGCAAATCCATTTGTAAGTCTGGTGTAGAAGAGACTCTTTCTGCTGGCTTTAATGAAGGAAGGAAGAGCACTGAGAGGTGAGAAGTTTGCCCTGCTGGCACTGTAACTCTCCATCTGTTCTGCAGGCAGTGAAAACTTTGGTATCAAGAGCAGTGACATCAACATTAAACATACTTTTTTCTCTCTTTTTTCAGGAAAAAAAATAAATAAATGAAAAGAATCTGAAAGAAATGGATAAAAGTGCATAACTTTCCACAGGCACTTCTCCTGTGAAGAGAGAAAACAGTCTAGGTGGATGCTGAGTTGAAAGAATTCAGGAGTGAATATGTCAGTTAACAGCGATTTGGCTTGAATGATTACTTCCCAGAGGAAAGAGATAAGTCATAAAACTTTCCTTCTGGAAGCTCTCAGATTCCAGCTAATTAATTGCAGTGAGGTATTTTTTAAACTAGAGGTGTGCCAAGACAGATCCGGTTGCTCCTGAAACACTTGCTGTTGCCAACTCTTACTATTTTTATTATTATAAGGCCCAGCTCCAGCATATATCAATGCAAAAGTCCTTGGTAGCACGATGATAATACAGAAATACAGCAGATTTTTAATAAACAATAATATTTCAATGAAGACAAGAAGAGAAGGAAACACAAAAAAAACGCCTTTGGTATGAAGCCTTCAAAAAGAAACTGGGGATTGTTCAGTCTGGAGAAGAGAAGGCTTAAGGGAGACCTTAACACTCTCTATAACTCCCTGAAATGAGGCTGTGGAGAGGTGGGAGTCTGCCTCTTCTCCTAGGTAACAGTGATGGAATGAGAGGTAACAGCCTTTAAGTTGTGCTGGGGCGGTTCAGATTAGGCATTATGAAAAATATCTTCTCCAAAAGAGTGGTGAGGCATTGAAATGGGCTGTCCAGAGAGATAGGGGAGTCACCATTCCTGAAGGCATTCAAGAAACATGTAGATCTGGTACTTAGGGACATGGTAGGAACATTAGGGAATATTGGTGGTAGGTGGATGGCTGGACTATATGATCTTAGAGGTCTTTTCCAACCTTAATGATTCTATGATTCTATGAAATGTGACTACTTTGAAACAAATTTCTGTACAGGCTCAAAGGCTGGTGAACAGCGCAGCTTTAGATACGTAATTTTATAGGTTTTCAGGATCTTGCTTCATAAATGGCCTTGTAACAGCCATTCTTACCTGACAAGGAGAGTGTTGTTTCTTCTTCCATCTCTTACACTTGGCTTGAGACTCCAGGGGTAGGGCTCATTCTCTATGAAAAATCTGTTTCTACTTTCATTGTGCATACCTAACGGTTTTGTAGCACAACTTGAGTGTGCTGATCTAAGCAGGAGGGAGATTTGTGGACTCCAAGAATTACACTGAGGTTGTGGGATGCCACAAGGAGGGCCAACATCATCTGGGTCTCTCCAAGTAAAGTACAAACTGATATGTTTGACTTCACTTCCTCACAGCAGCTCCCCTAAATGTGCTAGCTGATGTGCACTTTTTCTGGATTGTGAAATTAAGTAAATATACAAGTCGTCTTCTACAATTTTCAGCCTTGTACCTGCTGAAGTAAGGTGTGGTGTCCCTACACTGTCATACTCAAGAGAATAAAGACGGACTTCTTATTCCAGTTTATCTGGAGTTATCCAGATAAAAAGCTGCATAGACAAAGGCACTTGCTTTTTTAACTAGCAATAGCAACTCATGACAAAACCTTTGCAAAGCATCCTGAAAAACCAAACATGAGATCTTATATTGTTTGTTTCTTTTTTGTTTTCATTTCTATTTTAACCTGTGATAAGATCACGGGTTTTCTCAAGCTGAGTAGATTGATCCAGATTAACCCTGCCCAAGTTTTTGGATGATAGAAAAGATGTTCAAATAGCAGAGTGATAGCTAGCCCTAGAAAAGCCTTGATATGCAGCTTGTAATTCATGTACAATACAGCATGAAAGACTGAAATTAGTGGCAAACGGTTTTGTTTTGAATCTATATCTCTCACAAAAAGGAAAAGTAAAAAAAAGTGCACAGTGACCTAAATAAGCTGTATTTTATCTTGCTTAGAAATGAATAGCTAAGTGAAACTTCTGTGTTTATAGCCCTGAGCCCCACAGAGCCACAGATGGAGGTTGCCACTTTGAATTTTTAAATGAACGTTGTTCCTTAAAAAGTGCAGAGGAATAATAATAGGTGGCAGAAAACTTGCTCAACTATTCTGTTAGAAAGATGTAGGAAAAAGACATAATAATGATCATCACAAAGTGGGAGAAAGAGGTGGAAAAATAAACTATGATTTCAAAGCCATAAAAGCACTTGGGAGGCAGTTTTTCATCCACCTTTTCCTGCGTCTGACTTTTGCACATCAGAGCAGAGAGATCTCAATAGAAAGACAGTTGGAAAAGATTGATGAGAGCTAACAAGACCAGAGTTTTCTTTTACAAGTGACTCTGCATTTTGATTTAATATTCAGGCCTGTTCGATGCAAAAGCATAAAAGTTTCGTTTCTGACTGGAGACAGAGCCCAGGAGAATGGGAGGTGGGAATTCTACAGCGTGGGGTGGCTCTGCTTAGGCCCGTCTCCACCTCCCATGCTCACATTTACCCCGAAGTAGCTGCCTTCCTGGGGTATACAGCCAAATAGATTGCCTGAGGTGCTCATCTAACAGGGTTCACAGGCTACAATTCCTGCTGATTTACTTTAAAACACTGAGTTATAAATTGCAGAGCTTCAACAGCTGCTGTAAGAGCAGATGAACCATGTCTGCAGATTTTCATTAAGAAAGGGGTCAGAATGAATACTGTAGCCAGAACATATCGCAACTATCCTGAATTAAGCTGTAATCTATCCTGAAACAGAGTCCCAGCATTTTGTGCTCACATTAAGAATTGACTGCAATGGAGTTTAAATATTCATTTTAAGATAAGCATATGCTTATGAGGCTCCTCAGATGGCATACAGTTTTAAATCAGGATCTCAGCTAATTAAGGCAGCCTGGTCATCCTGAAAGCAGCTTCATTGAAGTTAATACATTTTTTCCTTATCAAAACAGCACCAAATCTGTAGGATGTAAATGTTGCTATTCCAATAGTTTATCCCTTCTGTGGAATCCAAACTGCTGGATATAGTTAGGGTAGGAAGAAGGCTAATAGAAAGCATCCTCTGTATACAGTCTTAATAACACAATCTTCTTGAAATCAAGAAAGCTCCTAAACATTTTAGTCCACTAGAAATTCTTCTGAGATTGAACATTATCTCAGTGATATGATGAATGAATGACATCATGATGGTGAACTTGTGATTTACAGAGGCAAAGAGAAAATAAGCCAGAACACATGACAACAGATAGTTCAGTTTAGGACCAAAGTCTATGAGAGTATATCTCAGTTCAACAGTCATACTTACAGATATTTCATTAATGATGTCAAACCCATCAAATTTCTGTAACTTCAAGACACAGGAAACATCTCAAGCACTAGCTCGTAACTTATTTTTGCAGTACATCAGTACATTCAATAAATATATAATGTGTTGCAGAACAAATGCACAAAATCTTCCTGCATGAAACCTTGCTCTTTCTTTCTTTTTTCTTTTATTTTTTTTTAGTGACAGCAATATGAAATGCATTCTTTTGTCTGACTATTAGAATTTACTGACATAGCAGCTTATCTGTGAAAGTAACATAGGTGTGTCCTTCTCTTCCTCCTTGGGAGTCTCCCTGGTTTCCCCGATGAATGAATCAAGGCCCATTTCTGACAAAACCATGGGCTTTCAGCCAATCTTTATATTTCCAAAACAATCCTGTTTTCTTCCCATTTCTCCCTTAGTATCTCAATGTTTGTTTGGTTCCCTCTGATTCTAAAGCACTTGTATCCAGCTTTCTCCTTCACTCTATTTTTCCTGAGGCTATTTTTAGCCATTTTATGGTTTATAACCCTGCAGGCAGCCCTTTCACTCTGACTAACAGAACTGCCATTGCAAATTTTGACAGCTTTTCCTGCATAGCCAATAACAATAGCACAGACTCTTTATCTTTCGGAGGGTCTTCTGTAGTGGTCATCTATGGCATGTCACTTCCAGTGTGAAAAACTTTGTGAGACTCACTCTTTGAGTATACCTGACCTTTCGTTCAAGTCTCACTGTATCAAACTGTGATCTTGGGTCTTGATCATCTGCACAGTCTCAGTGAAGCTCAATTCCTGTCACATGGATGTGTGGCTTGAAGTCTGATGTAAGTGGAGTGGGAGTCCTTGGCTGGTTTACAAGTTAAATCTAAGTGTTCAAGCTTGCATCAAGTGTGGACTGAAAATAGTAAGGAACGTACTCCTGGGAATGTCTTGCTTATGGATACCTATCACAGGAAGACAAAGAGTTGCATTTCTTATATCAGTAAGTAATGGTCCTCGTATTCTTTTTTGGTTAGAGGGGAACCCCTCTTGGTAGCTGTCTCACTCCAATTTATAGGAGGGAGATGAGGTTCTTTTAATATCTGTATACTCGGAGTGAGATTAAGAAACAACGGTTCATATGTTAGTCCAACCAGTTTATTATAAATCCTAATCAGGGAGATGGGGAAGGGAAGGAGGGCGATAGAAAAGATAGGAAAGAAGCAAGAATTGCGTAAAGCGGGGATAGTCACCACCATGATCCAGCAGCGGTCCCATTGCACAACATTTCGAAGACCCGAGGCAGAAGCAGCAGGGGGGGAGAGCAGCAGCGTGGCCGGCCTTGGGCAGCGAGCAGGTGGCAGGAGGAAGTCGCAGAGCCAATCCAGAAGGAAGCAGCAGGACTCAGGCAGCAGGCCCAGGAGAGTCCGTCTGGATGCAGGAGTTTTGTAGCGAGGGATCTGATGGCAGACACCTTTGTTCTTCTACAGCATCATGGTAGAGTGCAGAGCAAGTCCAGGAGGCAGGTCATGAGGCTTCTCATGGCAGAAACCTCTTCTTCATGAGGAATCTGTTGCCAGAAAAACCTAAAATCTCATGGTTTTCAATTCCTCTTTTATCCTACTTGTTCTCCTGCCTATGTGACATCCTTGAGCAAGAGTCGTATGAGTACCCCCTAAGATGGTCATCATCCTGAGATAAGTCCACAAAAAAGACCGCTTCACAGCTATTAATCTGCAGTTTCTCTCTCTCTCCCTGCCCCTGGCCTTGTCCATCTGTGTCCCCCAGACAAAGGATTTCACAACCCTTGCCTAGGACTTGTCCATCAAAGTTCTCCAGAGAAAGGATTTCACAACTTTTTGCCCAGGACTTGCCTGGATTTGAACAAGTCCATTTGTGTCCCCAGCAAGCTTTGAGACAATGAAAATTAAATAATCTCTTACAGTGCTGACGACACATGGATGACGGTGGCTGCAGTCTCCTTGCCCACTTCAGATCAGTGTACCTGGCTCAGACCAGAACCACCATCCACTTATATGTAAAAACAGATGTGGATTTTGCAGAGCTAAAGTTTGAGCTCCACAGCTCATCTCATAAAGCAGGAAAAAAAAAAAAAAAAAAAAAAAAAAAGTCTCAGCTCTCCAGCAGCTTAGAGATGAGGCACTGCAGTACTTTACAAGCATCTTTCTGCACCACAGTAATTTTCTCATGATCTTCTCACTTGAGTTCCCAGTCTATTGTAACAGCTGGGTTACAGGGGGAGTGAGTTGGCCCTGAGGTCTCCTGTGACCACTCCTTCTTACATTGCACTTCTGCTCCCTCCCATTGGGAAGGGAGTTACACTAGCTGCAGCTTTTTATTTTCATTCCTATTCAGTCCCTAGCAGCTCCCTTTGATGCCTCCTGCCATCTCTCTCCTTCTTGCTGTGCTTTGACAGCTTGCTACTGCAGGCACAAGTAAGATCATGCTGTGACGAGCTTCCTCAAAGCAATGTCTTGCTGGTAACAGGTATCTGCTGTGGAGGCTGGCAGAGAACTGCTGTAGGGAGACAATATGCTCCTCTCTGTCTTTTCAGATTTATCCCCTCTCGGGACTTACAAGGCCACCCCTTTTGACCAGAAATGTCAAACCACAGTTTGAAGCTGGCAGCAGATACACAGTGACAGAGTTCAACTCTGCAAACCCTGAGAGCAGCAGCTTCCATTGATGTGCTTCCCAAAGGTCTCCATCCGCATTAGGAGGGCAACTGATCTTTCCCCTTAAATGTTTAGTACTGAACAAGGCACAAAGGTAAAACACTGACACAGGACATAATCCCATTCCTGAGTTTCTGAAGCTCTTAAAACAAAGCCTAAAAGGAGTTATTTCCTCCCATTAAACTGTTTTAAAAACAGATTTTAGAAATCAATATGCAGGAAAATAAATGATGAAAGAATGTATATCACCTTTAAAAATGAAGACTGAGGAACTGATATGTTTCCCATTAGTGAATATTAGAGGAATAAATGACCCAAAAGAAGCTTATGTTCATTTGTATGTAATATTCTGTGGGCACATGCATGATCATGGCACATGATATAAGAGACAAGATCCAACTTTCAGAGACTTGTAAGAAGAAAGTCATTGGAAACACTGGTCTCAGTATAGATTTCTATATACATTTAGAAAACCAAAGGAATAGCACAATAATATTAGTGGAATATACATAAAGGGATATATAAAGGCAGGCGAAGCCCGGGAAGTGTTGGAAACAAAAATAAACTAGCTAATATTTTTGAAATTGTTTTGGCTTCTTCTTATTATATTATGCCTACCTACAGGTGATCTGGGCTATAAAAGTGGAATTATCCTGCTCTAATACTTAGCAACACTCTCACTGTTAGTAATCAGACTGGGGTGCTGGCGTCCATACAGTTGCAGGAAGGATGGGGAGAAAGCGCTTCAGGTCAGCCTATCACAGTGCGTTACATTCAAAGCACTTTTTACTGAAGAGTAAAGCAAGCTGATACTTAATTCCGCTGTTACTTGCATTGTAATTAGAAATCCTTGGAGACAAGATTGTTTTTAGCACACAGTTTTTAAACATATAAATTATTTGTTCGATGTCCTTGAACATTTCTGCAAAAGGCTCTTTGCAAGAGTGTTTTAAACGTTAAGTGGAGGGATCCATCCAAAGACACACTAATAACCTATTGTTGCTGCAGATACAGACATTTTTTCTTTGCACTCTGAACTACCACAAATCCACTGTAGCTATTCAAGCCCCTTATAAAGGAATTAAAGTTCATGTGAAAGCAGAAAAAATATTGAAGAAATCAGTGCAGCATTTTTCTACTTCCTTTCAACATCTTTCTTTTCTTTTAGCTCTCTTTTGTTTCCAGGTTTTAAGTCTAGTTGAAGAATAGCCATTGATGCAGTCAAGGTGTTTACTCTCTTTCTACACAATATGTTAAGGTTGATGTACTGCTTTATATAAAAGTTAGAGATAAAAGTTAATATTTATAAGAATTTTAAACCTGATGCTAATACAGCACTGTGGTCCTTAAAGATGCAGCAAACAGTCCTCCAGGAAAAAGTTATGAAATAAATAATTTTTTTTAGACAACATTTTTGCATAAATTTAACACTACACTCTCTGTATGTGTGATCTTTTCTCTTAGTCCTCAAAGACATAAATGGCTGTGGCGAGATGTCATAAAAGTAACAGAAGCTTTGGAAAACACTAAGCATTAAGGATGCTGAATTTAATATTCTGCTTTTGTTTTGGATGGCCTACTTACTCTTCAAAAGCCTTCCTGTGTCATAACATGCAGAGAGGGGATGAAGAAGCTATTAAACTATATTTAGTCACTTATCAAACCTCAGCTGTAAACACCAACAAACAATATTCATAGAAGCCTTGAGATGTCTGAAAAAAAAATTAAAAAAAAAAAATAGGCATGGTGCAGTCATCTTCCATTCAGAAGAGCATGCATTGCACATCATGGACCACTAATGGCTCTGTCTCCAGGTACTGGACTGAGACTACTGTGTCACAGGTTGATGAATACAGAGGGAACTGATGCCTACAGAGATTTGCCTGAAATAGTTGCTCAAGAGAAATCACCTGTTGGGGATCATGTGCCTTCTTGCCTGAAACTCCTTCATTTTTTAAAGAAATCAGCTCTTTCATATGTGAGAACATGCCTTCGTGGCTTGAGCATGTGCTAAATGGAAATGGATAGAAATGCAAAGCATGCAAGAGGAATAATGTTGGTATTGACTGAATGTATTAAAATTCAATCTCTTCACATGTGTTTCAAGCCACTCTCGATATCCTTCTTCCTTCTTTTTTATTTTGCATCTCCAAAATCTACACTCCTACAGATTCACAAAGTCCCCATCCCTGGAAACATTCAAGGTCAGGCTGGACGGGGCCCTGAGCAACCTGATCTATCTGTAGGTGTCCCTGTTCATTGTTGGAGAATTTGACTTTCTTTAAAGATGACCTTTAAAGATCTCTTCCAACTCAAATGATTCTATGATTTACTTCTTGTAGTTCAGCAGCTTCCCATACTTCCACGTTCCTTAAGACCTTTGGAGGATCTTCTCAGCTACTCAGTTGTTGACATAGTTGTACAATAACTAATGTTTGGTGCTCTTTAGACTTGCAGGCTGAGCCTTGACATTGCAACAACTCAGGTGCATTCTGCTACTTCACTGAACTACCTTCAGTGCCCCCAGGCAAAGAAGTTTCTTTCATTGCAAACAAATTTCAGCTTCTTTAGCAGAAGGTAGATTTTATTTGGAAATTCAAGACATGAGAACTAATTCTTTGTTTCTCCAAGGTTGAGTTCAATGTAATATGATTCAGGACATTATCAAGGATGATCAACTTCCCAATATGTTTTTGAATCTATGATATCTACATTACTATCTGTCTATCTTTTCAACTGCCAATTCTTCTCTTTTCCTGGGGGGAAAAAAAAAAAAGTTAGTTAGTGAGAACTGTCATATATTCTTATTCTAGTAGCATTGATAAATTTCTAAATTACAAAGTTTGTAACTTTAAATAAACCTATTTGAGAGTGTATGATTAGCGTAGACTTGATTAAGTTATTTGATTTTGCCTTATCAACAGAAATCTTTCAAAGAAAATTGGAGATGATTCAGCTTGACAGTCTGGAAGGAAACAGTGACTTTGGGCTGCTGGAACATTCCTTTCCGGTTTGACTTCCCTAAAAAATAACATAAGTATAACAAAATAACAAAAATAAGTTCCTGTCACAAGTACTTAGTGAGCCAACTAGAAAAGATGCCCTACTAGACCTGTTGTGTGAGAACTGGGAAGGCCTTCTGGCATATGTGCTGGTATCTGGCTGCCTTGGCCACAGTGATGATAAAATTTTTGAGTTCAAAGTTTTCTGTATAAGTAGAATAGAGGTCAACCAAGATGCATCTCTGGACATGAGAGAGCAAACTTTAGGGTTCTCAGGGAGCTAATTAGCAGTGTCCCCTGGGAGTCTGATGTAGACAGTCTAGGGCTTTATAGGAGCTGGTCATTCTTCAAAGATCACATTCTAAAAGGAGCAGGCAATCCCATTGTGCTGCAAGTCAAGCAAGTGGGGCACAAGATCAACAGTGAACCTCTCCTGAAAAAGGAAATATGTAAGTTCTGGAAGCAACATCTGTCTTTTTTTCCCCCTACATAGATTTTTCTATTCTATTCTATTCTATTCTATTCTATTCCACTCCACTCCACTCCACCCTACTTTACTTTATTCTAAAACAACTCAAGAAAATTATCAAAGGTTTCATCTAGAGTTCCTATGTTTTGAAAACAAATTAGCTGAAGGTATTATTTAAAATCTTACTTTGGTGAATTAAAAAAAGAAAAAAAGAAAGCAATATTTTAGGGAAAAATCTCATCGAAACATGAACACACACATGATTTTTTCATCCTTAAACTATAAAGATCTAGAATGGCTACCTATTAGACACTAATGAACAATACAGCATTAGTCTACAGTGAATAAAATAATTGCTTCCAACTATGATTTGCAAAAAAATGCTTTTGGGGAAAATTGTTATTTGTGGAAAACATGATTTTTTTTTTTTTTTAAGTGTGCTTAACAAAATCTATGGATGAAATAAATAGTTTGGCTTTTCTCATTATGTCATTAAAAAAAAATATTTTAAAAATGCTGTTGTAAAGTATCTGTTTAATTTTTTAAATTCCTCCTTTTTCATTTGGCTAAAACTGTCAACAAAATGCATTGCAAGCTTACCAAAAGGTGTTCTTCTTAAAATCCACTTTTCAGTGATTTATGAATTAATAACAGTTTTAAAAATAGGTATGGAACTGAATAAAATATGTTTACTTTGAAATACATTGATATTAGCTCTAAAATGTAACTTGAGTCAAAATGAAAAAGAAATGTGATTATCTTGGGTTCTGGTAAAACAAAAAATGATATCTAAAATCATTTTATTTTAGTCTAAAACTTTTAAAATATATTCCAACTCTTACGTGCTCAAAACCTCTACTTTTGTTTTCCAGATGTACTAGTTGGAAAATAAAGGATTTATTCTTCATAAAATTTTACTATCTATCTCCTTAAATCATTGTTGCTGGAAATAACATGGCTGGAAAGTAAAACTTTGCAGTTTACAATGTAAAACATTTATAAAAAATGTAAAAAATTCAGCAAGAACTTCTGAATTATTTTATCTCCCTTCAGTAAAACCACAATTTTCTAGTATTTGCTAGCAAATTACTATTTCTAAGTGTTAATCAGAATTAAAATCTAAACAGCTGCAAACCTTCATGCTCCAAGAAGATGCACTTCTGGTCGTACTGAAGAATTTCCCTTTTGTGCATCAGCACATCACAGAGGTGGGCATCAGCAGCTGAGCTTCCCTCTCACTTTCTCCTGTGCTAGCTGCTATCCAGATAGGATGCATGAAACCGTGCTGCAGTTCTTATAATCTTAGGCAGATTATAATTACAGTCTAAGTAACTTGACTTTACAAGTGATGTCAACATTAATTTCAGTCCATTAATCCACCCCTAACTGTCTCTCGGCTCTGTAGAGAAGCTCATAGCTGTCTCTGATATACACAGTGTGATAAGCTTCTTCCTGGAAGAAGTTCCTCTTCTCAATCATTCATATTAGAGAGATTCAGAAATGCTGTTGCTCTCACATTTTTGTGCAAGCAACAGGTATATCTGTCTGCTCAACCTTCCAAACATTAATATGATTTTCATCATTAATAAGATTCTGAGAAACTCTGCCAAAGAATTAGAATTGTCCAATTACTCTAAAAACAAGTGGCCACCACAAGGTGGATAAATACTGCATGACCAGAGATTTCCTTCTAATTCATCGTACCAAATAAATGTGTTCTATATGTATATTTCATACCATATGAGAAATCTTGATGTCAGAAAATCCCACGCTCATATATCTGAGAATTCCTTGTAGATCTCACAGAACATTGCTTGAAGTCCTCAACATGACTCATGGAAACAAACAAACAAACAAACAACCTGTTTCCGAGTTCACTTCTCATGGTCACATTCCCCACTAAAACAAGAAGAAGTTCTACTTTTGCTGGATTTTGATATTTAAGCACAGAAACAGATTGCCCAGAGAAGTGGTGGATGCCCCATCCCTGGAGACAATCAAGGTCAGGCTGGACGAGGCCCTCAGCAACCTGATCTAGCTGTAGGTGTCCCTGTTCATTGCAGGGGAGTTGGATTAGGGTCCCTTCTGACTCAAATGATTCTATGATTCTATGTTTTATGATCTTGAACTCAGGAGTCTTGGGGTCTTGGGTAAGAACAAGTCACCATCTCTGATACTCATCTGAAAACTGCTGTCTTCTGAGGAGCTGCATTTGTATTTGGAGCATGGATTTTCCTGATAGGGCTCCACATGAGCTGTATGTCTGTTGTGTAGGCAGTCAAGCCCAGCTAATGAGGTATAGGTGGGCACCTGATGTTCTGTGAGGACAGTGGAAATAAATGTTGGCCTTCACACGGAAGCGATAAAGTGCACATTCTAAAAAGTTAAATTTCAAATATTTTGATTTCTTTTTTCATAATACTCATCTTTCAGGTAAGCTGCTGTAAGGAGACCATGAAGAAGCATGAAAGAATCAAGGAATCTGGTCTTTCTTGCATGTGTGTCTGTGTGCATAGGCTTCTTGTAGATATCTCTATTTTGTTGTGATCTTTGGACTGAGAGGAAGGCTTTATCTACCTCCACAATGAACTTCTGCTGGCACTGGTTATGTATCAGAAAACATGAATGAATCACAGCTCTGCCCCTTCCTGTCCAGCTCTGTGGTCAACACAGCTGAGGAAGAAGAGAGCTTTGTGTTGCTCCAGTTTATCAGACGAATATAGAATCACAGAATATCCCAAGTTGGAAGGGACCTTTAAGAGTTATTAAGTCCAACTTCTGGATCCACCCAAAAATCAGACCATGTGTCTGAGAGCACTGTACAGGTTCTTCTGGAAGTCTGACAAGTTTAATTCCCTTTTGGCATTTAGAATCACAGAATCATTTGATTTGGAAGGGACCTTTAAAAGCCATCTAATCCAACTCCCCTGCAATGAACAGGGACACCTACAGCTAGAACAGGTTGCTCAGAGCCCCATCCAGCCGACCTTGAATGTTTACAAGGATGGGGCATCCATCACCTTTCTGGGCAATGTGTACCAGTAAATTTACATGCATCAATCAGCACAGTTCACTGCAGACTGGAGAGGACTGAGGAGGAATGAGTTAAATAAAAGCTTGACATTAAGTAACAAATTGCCATAGGGCTGACTAGTGAAAGCTTGCAGTCATATTTCTACCAGGGCAAGACAGATAAAGTAGATTTTTACTGGATCAACAATTACTGTAAAAGGCATTAAAGGTCAAAATGGATAAATATCAAGTAATATAAAGCCTATCTTCAGCTAACGGCAATTGGGAAGATTGTGCTGTTTTAATAACAACCCATTGTACAAGAGCTGCTGGAAATGCATCACTGATTTGCTGTAGAAATCACACATTGAAGTTCTGTCTTCCTAGCCATTAATAATACCATAACAAGTATCCTCCTGTATCATATCAGTGGTTTTTAACTGCTTTTCATAAATATTTCTGGAGTTGGTTGAATTAGACTTCTAATGATTTCTTCATTTAATGTGGTCTGATCAATTTTTACGGCATCGCCTGAGGAATGAAATCAAACAAATGTCATGCCACACTTACGTTCCTTCTATGGATTTTGAGGCATTCCTTTAAAAACATATTTTTGTTTGACAGCAGAGACATCGATTTGACAACTTGCTTTACAAAATTAGAGTAGCTTTCGTGCAAGGTAGTTATTCTGTGTGATCTGTGTACTGCTTTGTTATTATGTGAGGTTTCAGCTCACATCCCAGTCACATGGGGTAATGTGTCATTATCTCTGCTAATGACTATGTGAATCTGGATCAAACAGAGTAGCCGATAAATAAATATGTTGATTTTTGGCAAACTACTGACAAAGAGCATTATTTTAATATTTGACATTAAATAAGCAATACAGTGTCCTAAATACTACTACAACCTTGAACCAACAGAGTGCTGTGGAAGATAAGACACATCACTTACCAAAGGTATTGTTTGGCATGCTTAATTTGTGAGTGGAGGAGATGTGAATGACCAGTAAGTTGGGCCAAAGGGCCTCCAGCCCAGGATTACGTACCTTGGCTTGCTGAGAAGTTGCTGCTTTGAGAAAAGCCACAGCCACTCTTGAATTTAATTGGAATAGCTGAATATTTAGTGTTCATCTATGAAAGGAGATAAGAAGGGCCCTCGTGCTCAAAAAAAAAAAAGGTATTTGCTACGCTATATTGTCAAAAAATGCAGGAAATATAGGGCTGAGATAAAGAGCAAGATACATGGAGCCTAGATAAGGCACCTCATTAAAACCCCATTTCATTAGTGCAGCTTGTTAAACCAGTAACTTGAGGCTTAACGAAGGTCTACCCACTGCAGCAGCTGTGGTCCTGCAGGGTTCTAGGTGGAAAATCAATTGAATTATCTTGACAAACAGCAGAGATGTGTCTAACAGCTTCCTCATTGAAGTAACGGATACTTTCACTGGTGTGTACTGAAATGATAGCAGATTGTGTAGGCAACCTCTTTCAAGTCCTACAAAACCAATAAAAATGGTCAGATACCAGCATACCTGAACAATGGGTCTGACTAATTATGATCTATGCTGAAATAAAAAGAATCAGTTAACTACCTTGTAATGGGAGCCTACGGTGAACGAGCAGAGGGCTTCTCTCTTCCCTTTTGAAATAGCTTTCCTTGTGTTTAATAAAAATAATCAATGGTCCTTTTGATTTTGCATTTATAGTTATGAGTAAGACTTTAACTTATATCAATTTTCCAAAAATTCAGGGAATAAGAATTTAGAAGAGATCATTGTAAGCTTTTTATCCTGCCCCACCTGAGCTCTTGCACCAATTTCTAGCTTTCTGCTGGTTGAAAGCATACTGTTTGAGAAACACTTTATGTTTTATTTCAAAAGCATTAGGTAAGCTGGAAGATAAATCAGTGGCGTCAGGAAAAGTTGTACATCTTCTATCATATCTACATGATACTCAAGTGTTTTTTAACAGTAAAGGGACAAGTTCGATGTCAAAAAAAATAACTGTTCTCCATTGAATTGCATCTATTTGCAAGGCTGAAGAGTGTAATGCTTTGTGATCACTGCCTTTAAATTAAACATTGCCTGTATGAATTTGGTGAGTAGGAACTATTTGATACAGATGTAGAGCCAGTCCAAAACTTGTACAGTGTTAGGCTTGAAAACATATGTCCACAATGAGACAGGAGACAGATTAAACACAGCCCCTGGTGATGAAATTCTCTTTACTGTGAAAGACAGAGAGCTGCTTGTCTTGACTGAGAATTTTAAGAAGGAACAAGGAGGAGATAAGCAATGATTATTCACAATGGGCAAATGGTGTATAACTTTAGGAAATGTTCCTACCAAAATGAGACTTTCAAGTCATTCAAGATTTGGAACAGAGTTGCTGTTGAGCATAAATTCTGTAATGGCAGTTAAGCAACAGTTAGAAATACAGCTCCTTCCATTGATAGAACTCTAAATCAATTTAAAAAATGAATTACACATATATACATTTTAATGTATATATATCATCAGTGGGCCTTGACCTCAGAATTTCACACATACACCGAAACACAGAGAGGGTTTTCCTGTATTACTGTACTGACTCTGACTGGGTTGGAATTAAGAAAAGTCCTTGATGTTTCATAAGCACTGTTCAACAACAGCTGGAACATCAGTGCTGATTTGGTCACAAATCTAAAACATAGCACCATATGAACTATCATGAAAAAAAAAAAAACAACAACTCTAATCCTGTAAAAACAGGTACAGTTGCTAAAAGAAATTACTAAATTTCAACAATATTCTGTATTTATTCCAAGCTCTGTCTTCTCCCATACTGATCAAGTTGTAGAAGTCCCTGTTAATTGCAGGAGAGTTGGACTGGATGATCTTTAAATGTCCCTTCAAATTCAAACAATTCTGTGATTCTGTGATACAAACCCTCACTTCCATACAATCTTGTTATAGACCTGGACTGGATATAAAAGTACAGTGACTGGCATTGTCATAGATTAAAATATATATACATATCAATCCCAACTGTGCTATGAAATGCTAAAGTATTTAACACAAGTTTCACTCAGCCAAAAACATTTGCATTCCCACATCTCTACAATCCACTGACATACTTCATAGCCAGAGTGAGTCTCCATATGTTCAGAATAATCCAGCTCATGGTGAGACTGAAAGACAACTCATTAAATCGCCCTCAGTGTTTTTATTTGCTTGACTTGGGGAGAAAATCATGGAGGAATGACATGTCCTGTGTTCTCTAGTGCTATGATATCTTCATTGAATTGAACACTGTACACACTTCGAATTATAGCAATGAAATGAGCAACTTAATTCCAGTTGTATTGGAGTCAAACAGCAAAACGCATGTATCTATCCTGGCAGGAAAGCTTTTACTGATGCTTATTGGCAGAGCATTCATTCAGAAGAGAAATCCTTTGGCCAAGCTTCTATATCCACAAGCTATCTGATTGCTAGAATATTCAGTAACCAAACAGATCATCCCCCAGATGAGTGATTGCAATAGCGATACAGATGTATTTGCAGGTTACAGAGGATACGACATTGAACACAAGCTGATACTGTAATGCTGTCACAAGAAGGCAAAACTTGCACTGGATTGAATTTACACAAGTGCAATATATATTAAAAATATTCAGTAGATTTTTCACTGTGATTGGCTTGGGTTAGGTCTCAGTGGCAAGGATTTATTGCTTTTGGTTCTGGTGTTACTGATTAACTCTATTGCTTGTGTCATGGCACTGATTTACTGTTCCTGTTGCTTCAGAAATAGGTGCTTCTCTCGTGCACCATGGCCCTCTCATTCTAGCTGTTTTCACGCCACGGGATGGAAGTGTGATCTGTGCCCAAAATACTTCCAAAGAAATCAAGAGATGCTGACAGTCAGAAGAACAGAAGGAGCCAATGCACCAACCGATCTCCATGCTTGGTCATGGTCTCAGCACAACCACAGCCCAACAGCGCAAAATAATAATAATAAAAAATAAGAATATCTGCAAAGAGATACTGACAGATCTAAAGAAGTATGTGAAAGAACAGGAGATAATAAACAGAGAAAACTCGGAGAACTGAACAGCATCTCCAGATTTGCAAAATGTCTGTAAGGAAGCCCCAGATGCAGCAGTGGGAGTGGACTGGATGTTACAGCAATGAAGCACAGACACCCAAGCAGATGCTGTCTGCTATGAGTGCTGCTAACCTCTGAGAGGCTTCCCAACTGTTTTATTGCTTTATCAGTTCTTTTTTTTTTTTTTTTTTTTTTGGATTGTTATGGAGCATTTAGGGGGAAAGAGTTTGTTGACTTTCACCCTGGCTGGCTAATAGAGAAATATATGCTAACTGGGAAAACTCAGAAAACTGGACAAGTTTATAGATAAGGAACAAATTATTCAGTTTCTTAACTTCTTCTTTCTGTCTGCCTTATTAACTTACACTGTTTAGTTAAGAAAAAAACAAACAAACAAACAAAACAGTTTCTGCTTGTCTTACCTTGAACACATAGATCCCATTTCCTTTCAGCAAATCACATAGCATTTGGCACTTGATTCCTACTAGAAATTGTATTTTATTGGTTTATTGAAAGTTGTATATAGATTTGTTAAAATACTCCCTTTGCAAAATGCATAGTATCCAGACAAACTGGCAGCCTGTGCCCTTTATCAGCACACAGCTGTGGCTTTTCTGTGGAAAGGGAATACTGTGTTCAAAAGGTAAAGAAATATTAAATTATCTGTATTAAAAACAAATAAATAAACAAACAAAAAATATCACCACAAACAAAACGACAAAAACACCTTTAATTGGGTCTCAATGCTTTAGGCTTTAAACTACTACTACTAATAATAATAATAACAAACGTATTAGAAAAGGGCATTCCTTCCCCCTTTCTCTCTTCCTTGAAAACACCATTTTAACAAGGGAAGAGAGAACAGGCTTACACCATGAAAACAGGCGCTTTATGTAACAAACCAATATCTCAGCAAAAATGCTTCTAAAAACCACATGCAAGGAGACAATGCAGTAAGAAAGAAAACAAACAAAGAAACAAACAAGAAAAAATCAACCTGCAATCAAAAGTTGTACTTAATATTGTGATGGGAATATGATTTGTGTTGAGAAATTAAATCCCAGCGATGAGACCAAGTTACATTTTCTCATTCATGTGGGAGCATTGAAAAAGTGGATGTATCTTCAAGTCACACGAGAGCAAATGTGCCCGGGAAGAAATTAATACAATAGCTGTTAGAAAAGAATGATGAATATTTGTATATATTTCAGCTGTAAATGAATCCAATTGCTGTCTCAGAGGAAATCTTCACAGATCAAATTACCACAACGCAGGCTGTGGTTAAGAATTTTATAGTACAAACCCCAATTTTTTGAAAGCAAGTGATTAATTGGCTTCATATCATAAATCTGATCAGCTGGTAGGATGATTAATCGGGCATGCTGGTTCCCTCTCTAAGATCATTCCTTCTTATCGATTATAGCATGGCTTTTTCTTCCCTACAGTTACAGCTCACTAGTTTTTCCTTAAAATGATCAGATTAGACCTGAAATGTTTACTGCGTGTAAGCTAATTCTAGTCACTTGAAACTTCATGTAGAATATATTCTGGCTAAATCTGATTAAAATGGACAATTGACTTCTGATTTACGCTCACTTCAAGGGACAATGTAGCCGCCCCTGATGTGTAATTAGATGAAGTGCACAGAGTCCCCTGTGCGGGAGGAAGCAGGAGCTCCTGGCCAGTCTGCCACTTACCATTACCCACACCATCAGAGGCTGTCACTGAAGCAGGAGCTGAAGTCCAAAGGCAGAGACTGAAAGTGCCCTGTTTCTGACTGCTACAAATGACCTTGAGACATCTCCTGCAAATGTCAGGTCGTCCAGTGGTACTCTCAGGCAAGAACCCACTGTGATGCTTTTCTCAGTTATGAAATACTATTTTTGAAATACAGTTCTTGAGCTATACAACACAAACAGGATAAATAAAACTTGTGGTTAGCAGTTCTATTTGTATTTACAGGAGGTTTTGAACTCTTTCAGGGTTCTGGGTTGCTTCTGGTTATCTGTGGCTCCTTATTTCCTCTTTGTGGTTCAAGGTCTTCAGGGAGCTCTTGATCAAAAAATATTTCAAGTGTCTGTTTTCATCTCATCCATCTTGACTTCTCAGATACTTCGCATAGTCAGCCACATCCTCCCCTAAAATCATACTTTTTCTGGCTCTGTGTTATAATTCCAGGCTCCTCCTTTCTGCTCATGTTTTTACTCCTTCCATTCTGTTTTATTTTTTATTTTACTGTTTTATTTTCCCACCTTTTTACTTCCATCAGTCCTCAGAAGCTCAGTCTCTGTACTGTTCCTCTGATTTCACTCAACCAATTTTGACTGCTGCCCTTAATCACACCTTCCAGTCTTCGCCACATCCTTCCCAACAAGTGCTAGTCTATGGTACTTCTCCCCTTGCTAGTGACTGAATGCAGCAAACCAGGTTGCTTTGGCCTCTTATCCATGCAGTCTTTTCTGTACTTGTTGCAGAAAGGGTGTTTAGTTTTCTTGATCTGATTTCCACTTTTAAATCTGATCCCTGATATCCTCTTAGCTTTTATAGGCACTGCAGTCATTTTCCTGAGTCCCTTCACTATCCCTCGGTGAGTCAGTGACTTCAGATGGAGGTTAACTGTGTGTCTTTACCTGGAAAAAATAGTTCCATGTGCCCTTGTACTTTTTAATGGTCTCCTTCTTCCTAGTTCTCTTCTGTTCATATAACTCTCCTACAGACTCCCTTACAAGTTTTTCATCAAAAGTCCATATATCTAGCCTACAACTCACAAATAATCTGTTAAGTCCAACTCTCTTGTAAATTCCTCTTTCAAGTCAAGTTCAGTATGCCCTTCTCCCCCTATGCTTTCTGTAACAAATTGCTGGGATTGGTCAGAAGACAAGAATCTTCTAGTATTTATGTCATGTGCCATATATCTTATATTAAATCCAAGTAGAGAGGTATAAAGCTGACCAACATAAATATATAGTGTTCCCACCACTCCACTGCTACCTCTTACCTAAACAGTGTTGACAGCGACATTTACTTGTTAAGTATTTCACAATAAGTTATAGTTAATGAAGATAATGCAGTGCCTCTCACATGGAAGAACAATGCTGGCTGGATGGCATCTTACAATACAAACAGTAGAAAAAAAACGGAAGAAGAAAAGTTGATTATAAATCTAAAAAGTTATTCTAAATCTAAAATGTTAAAATATAACTAAATGTCTTTAAAATATTTTTGACTGCTTGGCACAACCCTATATACTGCACTTTTATGAAGCATTGATTTGCACATTCAATAGACAACTTAGAATCTTGTAGAACCTTCTCACAAAGCCACAGGATTAAGGCAAAAAATATTTCTGAACTGAATTCCTTTTCTCCTTTCAATACCACTGATTTGTGGTAGAAATACTTGTAGGAATACTATTATTTCCTTCCACAATGGTCCTGGAGTCTACTTTCTAGCCTCAGAATAAAAACAAACAAACAAACAAAGAAAAACAGAAAACCATTCAATTGCTTTAAAAGTGGATCAACACAAAAAGGCAAGAATAGATGCAAATCTTAATCTAGGCCAGCATTTTATTGCATGCAATATTATTATTCCATTTCAGAGTAATTTTGATATTTTTATGGTATTTAAATTGCTACAACTGTAACTTCTAAAGAAAAGAAAAAATGAAACTAATAGAAAGCAAAGCAGTTCCTTGCTCTGTCAACAACTCTGACACTAAAACTTGATATCAGATGCCAAAGGAAAAAAGAAAAGAAAGAAAAATCATGGAGATTAATAGAAACGAAAGTGAGAAAAGCAGAGGAACAAAATGAAAAAAAAAAAAATATGAAAAGATGATTACTTTTCCCAACTATAGTATGAAACTTTCTATTAACGTGTCTCTCGTATGACTTGTAATATTCATAGCATGCAAAAATAGCCTGGTCATTTTTTGCATGACTATTTCTCTTTATATGTTAAATGAGATCCCACTGTAGAAGTGGGATTCTGTTGTAACAAAGGTACTGTTGATGGTTCTTTGAGATGTATCAGAACATCCCAGACGTCTCATTCTGGTAAATCTGGCATGGGGTTCTTGGGAGACCCTTATCCTTCAGGAATTTCAGGCAGAGATCAGATGGGATATCATAGGGCATGCAGTCCTTATCAATTGGAGCTCATCTTACTTATAGATCGTGTTTTGTAACATGGTTCCGGAAACTAAGTGGAAATGACCATATGAAGAAAGGCAAGCATTCTAGCAGCTGGGAAAAGCAAAATTATAAAGCAGAGGACTTTGTCACTATTACATGTGCCAGAGAGCATAAAGACCTCAAAGGTGGCAGTTGCTCTGAGTAAAAAGACAATAAACTACAAATGACATATACAAAGGGACTAGCACACAGATGTAACTCAAGAGAGAGGTGAGAAAGCATTATGATGCTGTAGGACAGAGCTGAGAGAGTATAAAGCTTGCAATAATGATGGTATACTGTTTGTCTTTTATAACGAATAGCATGAACTCCTTTCTTTCTTCGTTGCCATGGTATCCTTTTGTGACTTTATTTATAAGTGCTTTACATAGAATTCATACTCAGTAGATGTTTCTCAGGATGGTTTTGCTTTTTTTTATTTTAATTTCTGTGTATTGCCAAAGTCTCCTCCTGTACTGACTTCAACAAATTCCAGCATTATTGAGAATACCCAGACTGGATATTTTCAGAACAATGAGAGAGATGGTAACACCTCATATTTTATAAAAAATCATATTGTCTCCAGCACAGAATTTCATGCTATTGCTATCAGTACTCCGTCTTTTAAAAGCATGTGAACCACAAAGCATTGGACTCCTCAAACTCTACCAAAATGTCAACAGGAGAGCATAGGTGCCTGTGGGAATTCTCAAGTAGTTACTGCGGTCCTCCAGATAATTTTAATACATTTTTCCTGCTTTTTTTTTTTTTTTTTCTTTTTTAATTACCAAAAATAATAAAGCTTTCAAGGTTCAGAAAATAAGAAAACCTAGATCCACGCACATATAACTAGATCACCTAACCACTCTATAAAATTGCTTGTTCTTTAAAATGTGTAACAGCTCCAGAGGAAAAGGTGAGAAACTATCACCAAAGTATCCAGTAGCCCTGTGGTCAGATCCTTGCCTGAGGAGTGGATTCAAAGATCTCTAAATCGTTGCCGTGACCACATTAGAAAGCAGACATTGGCTAGGCTCCAGGTGATTCTTTTGTAGGATCTCAGCTGTGCTCAGAAGAAAAAGCCTTTGAAAACCCTACTTCGGGGCTTCCCCTACAGCTGAGGACCTTAACAGCATGTGAATGTCAACAGGCACGAATCAGATGCCTCGGGGATTATACAGCAGATGAGTCTTATTCCTGAATGCTTAAAAAGATCAGCTGGTGTTTTGAGTCCATCTCAACTTCAGTGTTTTGGAGGGTTAGCATGGTTTGGGTATGCCGGATTTGAAAGTCAGCAGTACCCAAAGGAGTGAGGAAATTAATATTTCTAGTTGCACATGTTCATTGCAGGGGAGCTGGACTAGGTGACCTTTAAGGATCCCTTCCAACTCAAATGATTCTGTGATTCTATGACATGTGCCAGCCAAATTTGCTACCCTGATATGGTACTCATCCACAGGCAGTCGCAACTGTAATCTGAACTGAGGCTTCTTTGCTTCTGCAGTCATACTAAGGCATCAGAGCTGCCCGCCATCACTCTAGCTACCCAGGGAGCTTTGAGGATCTGCTCCTCCCCAGCTCCCAGGGGGTACAAAATAACAGGACACAGAAGCTCTATCTGCCCTGAGTGATCACCTCAGGGCTTTGCAGCAGCTTGGATGAGAACTGAAAGCTTAGAGCTCGAGACTGTTCTGATCAGTTGTTACAAAGCCCCACAGCATTACTCCTCACTATCAGTCATCCCTGTCCTAAGTCAGATTTCAACAAGTGGTTATTTAGGTCTGCAGATAATCTGTGGACAAGATTCAAAGAAAAACCTTCAGGAAAATATCTACAGGTTGTAGTCAAAATTGTTTTTCATGAGTGTGAGCATAGTGGTATTGTACGGTGGCCATAAACTGTTACTTCCATCGCCACAGACACTGCCTCTGTCCTACAGTACACTAATCCTCGAATGTCATGTTGTAGTTCCTATGGTTGGTTAATTAGTCATTGCAAATATTGAACTGTGAGTCTAGTTTCCATCCTGTACAGCCCATTTTGATAAATTACTGATATCTTTTTCTGGGATGCTGCAAAAACACACTGCCTGTCTCTTATTGCTCCTGTTATATTTTGATTCTTCCTTCATGACCCAGAAATTCTTCACAACCAAATCATATAAAACAAAGATGGTCTCAGATTTTATTGCTCTCTCTGCATGGCAAAGAAAGGAAACACATCAGGTTCTGAGTGCTACTTTCAGCCGTTCACAGGGGATGTGGTAAAATCTTTGCCAGCTGGTTTAACTGCTCCTGTGATCTTGTCTGATTGTTGTCGTACCACTTGCTTTTCTCTGGAGTATTTCTCACTGATGTTATGATCCATCCTGACTTCTTGTATGCTGAGAACTACATTTGTATTAGGGCTTCTTCCAGTTTGGTGTCTCTGGTGAGACAACCATTAATTTGTCTGTTTTCCTTTATGATTGTTATTCAAGTTTTTGTTAAACAGATGTGATAATCATACTGACAGTGTAGTGACAGGATTACACAAGTTTGATTAGTATATAATGAAAATTGCCTGCAATACAAGTATTCTGCAATTATGTAGAAAGCACAATGCCATCTGGATTCTGCTCTCGTCTCTCTTTTTTAATTTTTTTTTTCTAATAAATGACAACTAACAATAAAATATCACTCTGTAGGAAAATGTGAAGTACAGCAACAAGAATTTATAAAAAAAAAACATTTTGTGTCTTTGTGTTTTCTCCGGGCACTTTAAGACTTAGAAATCAGTCCAGCAAATGCTTAGCCTGCTGAGTAGTTCTTATTCACTGAAGGAGCCATTGACTTTAATAGTGTGACCTATCTGATTAAAGATTATTTGCAAGAGCAAAATCTTTCCAGGTCTGGCATAGAATGGAGAGAGATTGATTTAGATTCCTGCAGAGTAATCATTCCTTTTCTTTCCTTCATTCATTTGTTCCATGAAAATATAGTTAATTCAATGCCCCCAGACAAATGTGTATCACATAATTTCTATTATTACTATTATTTTGTGCTTGCACAAAGGGTTTGCCAGTGGTTAATTCCCACAAAAGGCAAAAGCCGGAGGCCAGGAGCTGTATATGTGTTCAACTCCTTCTCTTTAACCTCACAGCAACATGACTACGTACCACTGAAATTAAGTTTCTGTCTTCTCAAATTAGACAATCAGAAATAAGTGAAGGCATCCAGCATGTTTAATCCATGGAGCAATGGTAACATGGCTGACACACCAGAAGGTTGTGCTGCTATTCAGTGAGACCTGGACAGGATGGCGAGTTGGGCAGAGAGGAACAGGATGAGGTTTAACAAGAGCAAGTGTAGAGTCTTGCATGTAGGGAGGAACAATTGTATGCATCAGTACAGCTTGGGGGATGACCTGCTGGAGAGGAGCTCTGCAGGGAGGGACCTGGAAGTCCTGGTGGACGACAGGTTGGCCATGAGCCAGCAGTGTGCCCTTGTGGCCAAAAAGGCCAATGGCATTCTGGGGTGCATTAAGAAGAGCGTGTCCAGCAGGTCGAGGGAGGTGATCCTCCCCCTCTACTCTGCCCTGGTAAGGCCTCATCTGGAGTACTGTGTCCAGTTCTGGGCTCCCCAGTACAAAAATCTCCTGGAAAGAGTCCAGCAGAATGCCACAGAAATGATAAAGGGCCTGAAACATCTCTCTTATGAAGAAAGACTGAGAGAACTGGGTCTGTTCAGCCTTGACAAAAAAAGACAGGGGATCTGATCAATGTCTATAAATATCTAAGGTACAGGAGGCAAAGGGATGAGGCCAGACTGTTTTCAGCAGTGTGTGGCAACAGGACAAGGGGAAATGGCCACAAACTGAAGCATAGGAAATTCCACACAAATGTGCATAAGAACTTCTTCACAGTAAGGGTGACAGAGCACTGGAACAGGCTGCCCAGTGAGGTTGTGGATTCTCCTCTGGAGGCATTCACGACCCAGCTGGATGCCTAAGTGTGCAGCCTGCTGTAGAGGGGCCTGCTTTGCAGGGGGACTGACTCAATGATCTCTGGACGTCCCTTCCAATGTCTGCAATTCTGTCATTCTGTCATTCTGTCATTCTGTCATTCTGTGAACTGATTTATATGACCTGATAAGATCCAATGAGAACTGGGATTACGCATTAGTGTTAACTGGATATCAAACTTTTTCCAAGTGAAAGAAGTTTATCTGACTCCTTGTTAAAAGTGGGGTGAGGAGGGGAGAGGAGAGGAGGAAGGTAATTATCCTTCTATAAATGTTGAAAATTAGACAAGAATTTCTGATACAAGGGTCTGTTGGATTTGGGCTTTTATCTCTGTAGAACAGTATTCCTTAGGCACCAAAATACATAGTTAGAAAAGTTCTTGCAAGATTCATGTATCCATGCATGTATAATGAATTAAAATAAGAATTATATAAACCTCAGCTAACTACTTTCATCTAAGTCTGGGAAGTCCTCTGTGCTTTTGCAGTCAAAGTGTTGTTTGTGATATCTTTGACTGGATGTAAAGAATGGCCTGTTTACATAAAGAAAAATAGCACGGTGCTCCTCAATAGCTGTGGAGAGAAAACCACAAAGGAACTCTAACTCCTAGCAAGCAGTAGAGCATTTCTCCAAGCTGTTTCTGTCCCCTGAGAACACTGTGTCTTCATTTTCCATTGAAAAGATAGCTCTGAGCAAAGGGCAGAGGGTAAATGAGAGATGGTGCATGAAAAAAGCCCCATTTCCAAAGTGGAAATAAGCAGGGAGACAGGGCCTTCCTCTTCCCCAGGCTTCAGGAGAGTTTCAGAAGGGACTAGGAAGGGTTGTGCTGTATGTCTGGGGAGCAGTTCAATTTCAAGTGAGGGGAAAGGGAAACATTTGGAATAAGTTACGCTCCAAAACTTCTCTAGTATGCTAAGTTTAAAAAAAAAAAAAAAAATCAAATTAAGAACAAAAGTGACATGAAGTAAACAGAGAATGAGATAAAATGCAAAGTAGTTTACCAAGGGTAACATTATGCCAAAATAATTAGATATCTCCCTGTGATAGCAAACTGATTACCTAGACAAAGGCAGTACAGTAGATAAAATTTGTCTGAATTTAACTAGAACATTAGATACGGTGCCATATGGGAAAACACTAGTGAGGTAGAAAAATGGAGAATCAATGTAACATCTGTAAAGTGGGAAGAGATGAAGCTTAGAGGGGCTGATAACCAGCTGTGTTCCAGCAGGAAAGTGTCAGGCTAAAAAGAAGCTATTAGTAAAACTCTTCAGAGTTCCTTCAGATTTATCATTCTCAATATTTTAATTGGGAACACAGCATTAAAAAAACTATCAAAATTCTCCATTACCTAAAGTTGGAATATGTGAACAGATCAGGACAATGGATCCAGAGTAGAAGTTGGTCTGTGCCTTGCCTCAGTATAAATCACAGAATCGTAGAATATCTCAAGTTGGAAGAGACCCATAGGAATCACTGAGTCCAACTACTGATAGTGTGATATGCCCTTGTACTGAATGCAAGATTATACGCTACTGATGAATACAAAAAAAACACTATAAACTGAAGGTAAAGTGGGAATCATCTGAAAACCCCAGGAAGATGTAAAAGGAAGCAGCTTTTTCAGCTGTTTTATCCATCAGCTCCTTTTAGAGAAGTACTCTCAAAAGGCTGGTGGAATGGTGGGGAAGCATCTCAATACTTCCAACTCATACTTTTGCAAATGAGAGAAAAGCTGGGGACTGAAGGAAAGGAACAAAAGTTGTGTCAAGTTGTCGTAATTGCTCGCAACAACTAAGTTGTGGCAAGTATGAGAAGCGGATTCTGCAGGGGTGGACAGCATAAACCAGCAGAAAACTCTTCAAGCCTTAATGTTGCCCTTCACTGTTGTTGCGTGATGCTCCTTGCCAGATCTCCTGTCTCCACTTGAAGCTGTCAGTGCCCACCCTGAGTTTTGCTCATGTGGGTTCCTCTGATCCGACACTGCAGTCAGACCTGCTTTATCACCCAAAGTGGCACAATAAGCAAAGGCGAAGCAATCATTTGGCTTTAATTCTGCTTCAGAATGGCTTTCACACTGAAAGCCTTTCTGCTGAAATATTTCCCTGAACAATATATAGAAATCTTTCATTTAAATACTCGTGAGAAAGCAATTCTGTTTACAAAAATATCGCAGTCACACAAAGCAATGTTCAAAGCAGCTAGCAATTTCCAAAATACAAAAGTTATGAAAGCTCTATGTGTGCCTCCTTTTAATTTCAGAGGAATTTTTAATAATAATAATTAAGATTTGTAACCTGTTTTTTGGAATTAATTTGAATTGACTAAAGAAGTTATGTAGTTTTGGGACTATTTCCTGTTTGCAAATTGTTTAAGCCAGTACTAATTTATGATAATTCTTATGTATGAAATGTATTAATCCTGTGGAAAACAAAATACTTACTAGCATTTGTTTAATGAAACGATTATCACTGAACACTTATCATCTGTTTAATGAAATTCCACTATTCACAGATGGCTGTTCTTTTATACAGCAAATGCGTGCTCAGTAGAACGAATATTTAGAAATGCAGTTCTAAGTATTATAAACCCAACTTTGTTTTTCAATAAAACTCAGAACAGATCTTTTCAGACACAGATATGGACGATCAGCATGGAGTAAGATTTTTATCTCTTCTGAAGAATCCTCTCTGAAATTAAAATGGGAAATAATCTGCTTTTCAAAATAGCAGATCAACAGAACAACAGCAGAAGAGGTACACAGCCCTGATGCAGAGGCAAGCAAGTACCCAAACTTTACAAATATCAAGCCACCACATGCCTATCAAACTTTATTGAGGCTGATAATTATACTAACGATTTATCTGAGATTACAATGGCAATCATTGTTATTACCTACCCAAAACTAGGTTAAGTTTAGTCAGCCTTCACCATTACTGCATTTCTTTTGTTACACAGAATATATCTTTGTCATTTTATTTCTTCCATAGATTTGGACTGCCTGTAGGCATTTACCCCTCACTGCCTGATTTTGTTCTGCTCTGCTTTAGATGTTCTCAGTTATTAAACTGTTCCCATATGAAAATCTGGGTCTGCCTGAAGTCATGTCATGTTGAACTGAAGCTGAGATGTTAAAGCATGTGATTTAGCCATACAGCACAGCCTCACTCCTCTCCCACTTCTGCACAACTTCTGGGGATAGAGCCTGACAAAGTGTGTACAAAATCAAATCACTTCTCTACATTTTGTCCTTGGATTCATTCTTCCTATATCCAAGGACATCAAGCAGGAAAATAACCAATACATGAGAGGAAACTGGAAGGGAGCATTTACTTATAGGTATTAAAATAATGCAGCACAGTGACTTTGCAATCTGCATTTTAAAGCACCAGATGTCCCATTACAATAATTCCCTTAAGATAAAGAAATACACGTATGGGATTTTTTGTCCTATCTTGGGCTCATTAATAAATTCTGTGTCACTGTAGGCCAAGCAATTTTAGGATTGCTAACAATCAGCATGAAAACATAATGATTTCAAGTGTGGCTTTATTCAAGAAATAAATGTCAGGTGAAAGCAACTGTTTTATTGCTAAACTTGGCAATAGCAGGCTGCACTAGAGGTGGAGTTGCTTACACTGAGTGAAAGTTTACTTCAATCAATATGGGCTGCATATTTTATCAATGCACCAGAGGAAAAAGAGCTACATGTCACAATATTCTTCCAAACAAATGACATCAGTGAAAAACAAAACAAAACAAAACAAAACAAAAAAAACAACAACTATCCACTTGGATTTCCCTTCCTGAGCAGCTTTTGTGGGATCACTATAAGCCAAAGGATTTATTCAGGGAACAGCCTCTGTCTGGTTAGGGACAATACAATTAGGAAACCAGAGACAACAATGGCTGCCACAATGGAATCACTGATATTTAAGGATAGATTTCATTTTTAATCACAATGAAACTGGAGAACTTAGCCCTGCAAAAATTCTCTGCGGAACCTCAAAGCCTGAGTAATTACTGCACATTTCCCTTCCAAGTGCTTTTCTGTCACTTTGTATTTCTCAGAATTGTATTATTGAAAGCCAAAAAAAAAAAAAAAAAAAAAAAAGCAACCAAAAAAACAAAAACCTGGAGGTATTTTCTCTCCTCTACTGTGTGGTTAAATCTTTGAAAGCTTTCTATTTTCATCCAGCACAGATCCTTCTCAGGCATATCTCTACCCAATCTCTAAGCAACAGAAAACCCAGATTATGTGTTAAAAACACAGACACTCCAGTGCATATGCACATAATATTTAAAATATTTTCTTTTTCTTAGTGTTTCCATTTAAATATTTTCTCCTCTGGAATCCAGATCATATTTTTCCCTTCATTAGATTTTCTAGAAGCCCTCAACTTAATTCTCTCACCAGCACTATGCCTTTCATTTTGTCAAGAATGTTTAGTTTGTATCATTCAGGTTGCTGTTCCTGCCAAGGTGTTGAGCCTGTGCTTGGTTCAGCAACTGTTTGAACAGTACTGGGGATTTCATCTGGGTGTACAGACAACAAAGGAACCTGTGGCACGGACAAACCCTCGTGTATGTGCTGGACTTGGAGTCATCAATCATTCCCACATGCTTTTGCCAAAAAAGTGAATGGTCAGATGTCCAATTTTAGTAAGTGCATAATGCTTTCTCAACAAAGGAATAATCCTTCTCCAGAAGATATGAATCTCTTCTAAAAGCATTATCTCTAATTATGAAGCCCTATATAAGATACTTAGTTAGCTCTCAAAATACCCGCTGAGTTCAAACATCCCATCCCCAGTAGATCAAAACAGGGATATTTAGGCAATGAGCACATTTGTGGTCTGAAGATTGATCCATCACAGAATCATTAACGTTGGAAAAGACCACTAAGATCATCTGGTCCAACCATCAACCCATCACCACCATGCCTAGTAAACCATGTCCCTCAATGTCATGTCTACTTGGGCCTCAACTTGAAAGGTGAGCCCATGTAAACCTAATGATGTTCAACAAAGCCAAGTGCAAAGTGTTTCAATTGCGTCAGGGCAATGCCAAACTGGGAGACCTCCTTGAGAGAAGCTCTGTCGAGAAGGACTCAGGGATCATTGTAGATTAAAAACTTAACATGAGTCAGCAGTGTGTATTTGCAGCTTGGAAGGCCAATGGAATCCTGGGCTGCCCCAGAAGAGGGGTGGCCAGTGAGGCAAGGGAAGTGATTGTCCCCCTCTATTCCGCCCTTCTGAAGCCCTTGCTGGAGTACTGCGTTCAGATCTGGGGCTCCCAGCACAGGAAAGATGTGAAACTTTTGGAGAGGATCCAGATGAGAGCTACAAAGATGATCAGAGAGCTGGATCACCTCTCTTATGAGGACAGGTGGGAGGAACTGCATGTTTATTCTGCAGAAGAGAAGGCTGTGGGGAGATCTCATTACAGCTTTCCAATATTTAAAGGGAGATTATGAACAGGAGGGAAATCAACTTTTTACTGTAGATTTAGATTAGGTGTTGGGGAGAAGTTTTTCACTGAGAGTGTAGTGAGATGCAGGAAAGGGTTCCCAGAGAGGCTGTGGGTGTCCTGTCCCTGGACGTATTAAAGGTCAGGTTGGATGGGACCATGGGCAGCCTGCTATGGTGCTTGATCTAACGGTTGGCACCTGCCTATGGTGGTTGGAACTTTAGGATCTTTGAGGTCCTTTCCAATCCAAACCCAAACCATTCTACGATTCTATTAATCTACGATCTACTCCTTCTCCAGCAGACATGAATCTCTTCCAGGGTATCATGGGTCTTTTGAAGACCCATATAAGACACTTCATTAACTTTTAAAATACCCACCTCCAAACATCCTATCTCCAGTAGATCAAAACAGGGAGATTTGGGCAGTGAGCACGTTTGTGGCCTCCGGTTTGTTCCATCAACTTCAAGTGAAAAATTCAAATGTTTGCTTTGTGGAAATGTCTGCCTTCTGGATAATCAGGAATCAGACAAATTTTAACAAATTATCAGCCAATTTCATTTTTCCATAAGTCAGGACACTTTTTTTCTGCTTAATACGCTACAGTGAGTCCGAAGACAGAGTATCACTGTGGATTATAAACACCTTCACTCACTCCCCACAGTTCCACAGCAAAGACCAGAGTCAGCTGCAGCAGTGTCCACTGTTGGTTACCATTTTTTTCTCACTTCTAGTAAAATAAAATTAAAACAATAACAAACTCTCCCCCCCCAGTAATACAATAGGAAGGTTTGTAAAACAATTTTCAGTATAGTTTTTTCTCCAAAATCCAGTTCCTCAGTATTTTCATTCTGAAATATTTCACCATGAGGTTTTTTCTTTGCAATTGATACAACAGCTTCAATCTACTTTCTAACAACAATAAGGAAAGAAATAGAATCATAGAATGATTTGGGTTGGAAGGGACCTTAAAGATCATCTAGTTCCAACCTCCTGCTATAGGCAGGGACACGTCCCACTAGACCAGGTTGCTCAAAGTCCCATCCAGCCTGGCCTTGAATGCTTCCGGGGGCAGGACATCCATAATCTCACTGGGCAACCTGTTCCAGTGTCTCACCACCCTCACAGTAAAGCATTTCTTCCTAATATCTAGCCTAAATCTACCCTCTTCCAGTTTAAAGCCATTTCCCCTCATCCTGCTTCTACCTGCCCTTATAAAAATCGCTGAACTCCTTCCAATATCCTGCAACTAAGAGCTTCGTCACTGGTCTTATTACAGCCCTGTAAGTGAATGGAACCACTTGGTTCAGACACGTGTTCTAGCAGATAAAAAGACATCTTCCCTGCCCCATAAATCTTGTAATCTTAATACCAATTTTACTCCTACATGCATTCACAAGCAGATACCATTGTCAGCAAGCACAGCAATTTGTTCAGCAGGGAGCTGAATCTCGCCTTTAGCCTAAAGTGAATGTGCTCTCACACATTTCTCTGAATTGAAAAGCGAATCAAGCACATCTGCTGCCAACCAGGAGCAAAATGATGTAGCAAACAGAGTAAATATTTTTCTGCACTTTCTGGCTGAAGTGCTGACATTACATAAATGTAAGGAGAAAAAAATGGTAGTCAAAAGGGAAGAGATTAATATTAATGACAAATCCTCTGAAAGAATATTCTTGCAAGTAGTCTTGATGCAAGGTATAAATTAGTATTAATTTTTGCTACATATCTTCTAACACAGTATTGATATTATTTACTGACAATCAGATCATTGACGAATTAGGCAATTTAGATTAGATGTTGTTGTTTGAGTTGTATGTATTTACAGAAAAATTGAGCAATTGCAGCAACCAACATAGCAGACATAGAAGGGGTTAATTATTTCCCATCCCTAAGGTGGAGTTTAGCTGGAAAGAAATTACAGGATTTAAAGGTTATTGGCAGTTTCTAGTGCAGAACAAAGAATTGAGTCCAGTCTCAATTCCCATCTGTGTCACAGATATTGGCTCACACCATATTTTATAATACAAACTGACCTAAAGTCGGAAAGAAGATTTTGTAGATTTCTGTACAGTTTACATTTTAAAGAGTAACTTGAATGAAAGGTGAATCATAGGAAATCAGTTTGCAACTTTTTCTCCTTTTACTGAATTACATAGCTTGAAAGAGAAAACATTTGTAACAATTATCGGATGAAGTATAAAATTATTAAATATCTATAATAACAGAAATTACAAGACATTTGAAGTACAAAGATTTGGTTAAGCCTGCTTTTTGGACAAATGCCACCCTCTTTATTGAGTTAAACTCAGAAGACCAACTGAGGTGACAGAACAAGCTTGACAGGGCACAATTAAGCTGCCAGGCCACATGATTCCAGCACAACTGATTCAATTGCTTATATGCAAAATAATCTGTCAGTCATTTTTGGACAGAAACAAAATGCTGCAAAGTAACGTCATGCTCTAAGGCTTTGGTTCACCTCTCTGTACATCTGTACCTGTATACCTGCTCTTATAAAGTATGCATACATTGAGCTGTGTTCATCTCTGAGGCATGCAACATGATAAGGACATGGATCTGTCCAGAGGATGCCACATAGATAGTCAGATGGCTGGAGGATCTCTCCTCTGAACAAAGGCTGAGAGAGGTGGGGCCTAGAGAACAGAAGGCTCTGGGAAGACCTTACAGTGGGCTTCCAGTACCTAAAGGGGGCCTACAGCAAAGCTGGGGAGGGACTTTTTGGAAGGGCATGTGGTGATAGGGCAAGGGGTAATGGCTTTAAACTAAAAGAGGGTAGATTTAGATTAGATATAAGGAAGAAATTATTCACTATTAGGGTGCTGAGGCCCTGGCACAGCTGCCTAGAGAAGCTGTGGATGCCCCATCCCTGGAGGTGTTCAAGGCCAGGTTGGATGGGGCTCTGAGCAAGCTGATGTAGTGTAAAGTATCTCTGCCTACAGCAGGGCAGTTGAAACTAGATGATATTTAAGGTCCTTTCCGACCCAAACCATTGTATGATCCAATTATATGTTTAGTCCATGTTTATACTTTCCAGTTTCTTGATCTGATACAGTGTCCTTACCCAGGTAACTCCATTTACTGACTGTTTTGCTGGCTCACACTTCTTCTTCGGTGCTCTTCAACTAGAACATTGGACTGTGTCACAACTCTGCAAGGACATTACATTGCAAGATTTTAAAAGTGCTTATTTTTTGATCAGTTCTATACTTTTTTATTTCCTCAGGCATATTAATCCAAATGCAATCTAAGACATGATAGGATTCATTCTTACATTCAATTGACGTAATTTGATGAGTATTTTTGCAAGGATTCTTGTGATAGGGATTAGATAACCTTTGTGTAGTGTAAAAGTCACAAGAAGGGAGGATTGTGAAAATAACAAAGATCTTTTAAGAGCAGGCTGAAAATAGAAACCGCAGCACTTGACAATCTTTTGAGTAGCAGGGCTTTTTTAAAAAGAGCAGTTTGTAAAAGGAGAAACAGAGGAGGTCAAGTGACAAAGAGCAGGTCTATTATTACAGGGAAAGCAACTGAAAAGTGAAGGTACTGCAATTCAAAGTAAATACCAAAGGAATTTGCTGACTCTTCAAATTCTTCAGCAGGGACCCTGCAGAGAAGTTAGTTTAAAAAAAAAAAAAAAAGAAGAAGCTTATACATTTCAGATCATTCCATTAAGCTGGTAGACAGATTTCAATATTTAAAATTATCCCTTTTTTCATTCTTTACTTGCTTTCGTTATCACAGTTCCATAGGGTGCTTAAGTACAAAATCCTGATGAAGACAAATGAATGACATTTGAGTTTTGGCAACTAATAAAATACCTCTGTGAAAGGAGGACTTGAATGAGATTTTGTATGCGACCAAGATAAACCTCATATAGGTATGCAAAGATGGTATGTAACTCATATCACTTTCTGACAATCTAACATACCTCTACAGATATCAAAGAATCACATTGATTTATGCTGCTAAAGACCTCTATAAGTATATATATCACAAGAATAAACTATATTTTTGGTCTGTTAAATAAATACCACCTTTCAGAGGAATTAAACACTACATGACACAATATCACAGCAGGTCTCCTCAAACAGTGATCTACAATGAGGACCAGAGCAGAAGGTTTTGAGTAAGCAAAGCCAATTTTTAAGTGACTATCAATAGGAAAATTTACACTTTCTTCAGTTTTGGAGAGGTATATGTTATTCTTGTCATATGCTTTTACATCAAGAAGGTCCCATGGTAAAGCAAGGTAATATTCCATTGTAGTGCAATAGAAGCCAAAGGAAGTGTCAAGAAATAAAGACAACAGTCAAAGTAATATCTATCACATGGTGCTTGTGCTGTGCTCTGTTTAGCATGGACTCATTTTTAATTATTCCTATTACAAACACTGACTGAAAATAACTTGGAATCAGAGAGTCCTGGAATAATTCAGGTTGAAAGGAACCTATAGCCGCTAACCCAATACCTGGAATGGGCAGCTGTGGAGTCAGTCCATACTTCTCAGGTCTTTATCCAATTGTGTACTGAACACCTTCAAAGATGGAGATGGCGCAACCTTTGTCAGAAGTCATCTAGTACTTCTGTTGAGATGGGGATGGACAAGACCAGGCCAGGATATCAGCCCATGATTCAGGGTTAGGACCTGTTTCATTTCTGTCCCCAGTCAGGCACAAGCAGGGCTGCGGGCAGGCATGGAATGAGGAGCAGAGTCACAACATAAAGCAGTTCTAGGGGTCAGAGGCTCTGGCCATGGCAATCTGATTTCTCCTATAATCTGTACGGCTTACACCTTTTAAAGTCTGGAGCACATGCTATGGTCATTTTGGCTAGTTTTCCAGTCAATACACCCTTTGCTCAGCCTCCCAGTAACACCAATCTACTGTATATCCATAGTATTCTCCATTCAAAGATGTCAAATAATACTTGATGAGACTTTACAATGCATTTGTTGACATGTTTATCCCCAGATAGGGAAGTTGTGTCACCACTTCATATGATACAATTGGAGAAAAAAACATCAATAACAGTCCTGAAAATCACTTGTCTTGGAAGATAGGAATACACCAGTAAGTTTGGCCTTGAAATTGAAGTGTTAGTGCTCTCCTATAACTAAACTCTGGTCATAAATGGGTCTTACATTGAAGTCCTTCAGTTAGGCTTCTAGTCTCAAATAATTTGAGGTCTTTATCAGCCAATGTCTTCCTCACTGTTTCAATTTCCCAGAGAAAAATCAATATTACAAAGAATCACATTGGTGTCTTGCCTGCAAATCAGAACTTTTAGAAGAAAAAAAAAAGCAGCTAGCTCAAGTCTGACATGATTCTTTTTTGTTCCTTTAGTCAACCACAGTAACAGCTTCTTTATTTAGCAAACATGTCTCAAAATGCAACATATATAATCAGCAGTTTCCAGCTCAGTAAGTTTCTGTTGTTGCATGGAAGTTGATTTTATTTGGCTCATTTGTCCATCTGGATTTCTCATAAACCTTTCTCTTAATCCACCAACAACCCCTTAATTCCCTGCAGGTTTAAATTCCACATCTTCCACCTTCACATCTTTAGAAAAATTCTGAGAATACAATATGCATAAGAAAAGTCCGCATGAATAACCATTACAAACAAATATGAAATAGTCATACTTAAGTCAAAAGAATTAAAAGCTCAAATGAAAATGTTACCAAAATCAATAACTCATTTAGATAAGAAATTGTATTAAATACAATATGAAATATGGGTATCATAACAGCTGAGATATCTTGGGATGTCTTTCAAGCTGATAAGTAATAACATGCTCGTCAGAGACACAGATCCATACCCTCATCTACCCTGACAATTCAAGCACAGATTTCTCTCTTGTTCAGAGTCTCATTATACCTATTTTTGCTGCAGATAATTTTAGCCCTGTAAATTCATTCTGATAGCTATTTACAATGTGCTTCTGCTCTTCAAATGACAGTGGGGCTCCATAAGCATTGAACACTAGTGATTTTGATATCAAATATGCTCAGTTTAAAACTTGAGGGGGTTTTCCTTCACCCTGCAAAGTCAATCCTGTGCCTATTCAGTGCTAACCAGAGCTGAGGTATTCCACAGAAAGCACCACACAAAAGTACCTTTCAAAGGTCTGGAGGGGTGCTCCAGAACTCCTACATGTATTTACATGACCAGTTACTGACTGCTGCACACACGAGGCTCGCACATTTTTTTTCCTTTTATATCACTAGTATCAATGAACATGGCATCACAGATTTATCCGTATGTCTTTGGGTTATATCCCACTGTCTCCATATGATGCTAATTTCCATCTCTAAAAGGTCATTTTCTGCAGAAAAGTTTTGTCTTTTTGTAACTTTAGGACAAAGAAAGGGTGAGAAGGTTATGAAGGTGCTACAGGATTGTTACTGCTGCCAATAAAGTGCCAGCAGAGAAAAGGCACTGCTATACTCCAAACTGAGTGACCAGCTCTGACAGCTAAGGGAAGAAACGAGTACACGTCTTCTTGCTGGTAAAGTGATTGCATTTGACTCAGAGCCCCCGAAATGCTGTGCATTTGGAATGATATGTTACAGCTTTCATAGTCACTAATCAGAAGAGAAACATGATTTGCTATAACTTTTATTTTTTATTGCCAACATCTAGCAATCAGCTAACTGCACTCAGAATCAGAAGACCATTAAGGTTGGAAAACCTCTAAGATCATTTAGTCCAACTGTCCATTTGCCAACAATATTGTCCTACAAATTTCTGAACCAAAGTTTTGCAGTGACCTTATGACCACACATACCTACAATAATGGCCTGAGTTCCCTGATCTTAATTGCATGTGTAGTGCGCCACTGTGTAAAATAGTGTACATTAAAGTCATTTGTTTTTCAGCACTGAAAGTTTAAATAACGTTAACCTCTCTTTAGGCTTGATACAGATTTAACTTGCTTATATAGCAAACTCCAATTTTCCCTGGATAAATTCTTCATTCCTCTTCTCTCCTGACCTTTGAAAATCTTCCTCATGACTACCAATCAAAACATTCTGTACATCTGAAATTCCTTCAGATCTTGCTGGAAGATTAATTATTCTATGTTCCAAAATATTCAGTGGAGGGTATTTTAGTTAGTTAATTTACCCAAATCACACTCAAATAGTGTCTGAGTAATAAAAATGGGCAGAAATTATTAGTGGCAGTATCCTACACTTGCCATTGAAAAAGACATGAATACTTCCTCACCAAAGATGTTAATTCCCCTAAATGTAGTTTCTGCTTTCTAAGCTAGATCCAGTGAGTGAGTCCTGTGCCTGGAAACTAATACATGACATTTAGAGGCCTGATTCCCCCTAGGCAGAATCCAGAACTCTTTGCTGAGTGCCTGGATATGAGACACAGAGGATAACACACAACAAAACAAGACTCAAGGCAGATACAGTGCTGAGCCGAAAGCTGCCAAGAGTATTTATGCTTAGAGTGCAGCCACCTAGGTGTTGTCAATAAAAAAAACACTGATGGGATAATTCAGGACATGCTTTTAAAATACCTCTGCTCTGGCTCTCAATCTAGTTACTTTCCAGAAATACTCGGAATCTAAAGATAACCCAGATATAAGAGCGGACAGGTCTAAGAACAGGTTGTCAGAATACATCCACTGACTCTCTGAGTGAACACTGGCAATTAGCACAGACACGCACCAAACGTCTTGTCAAATTCAAGTCTTGCCAAAGATTGCAAGATGAGGGTGCATTCGTGTGCTTGCAGAGTGCTCGTGCTAACCTTAAGTCCTTGCTCCTCCACCTGCTGTCAGATGAAAGGCAGAAATGTAACTGAGCAGTGCAACCATCTCTAGGTGGCCCTGCTTGAGCAGGTGTCGGACCAGATAATTTTCAGAGACCCCTTCCAACCTCAACCATTCTGTGATTCTATGAGAAAGCACTGTGGGATTTGCAGCTTGGATGAGAGGCACCCACTTACATGTGGCACGCAGTTTCAGTTGTTACCTTTCACACAAGTTTAGTTTATTCTTTCTCTTTTATTGGAAATGTGTCTGAGGCTGTGAATTTAAGGGGAAGGAGGCAGGTCTTCAACAGTAGAGTCACAGAATCATAGAGTCATAGAGTCATAGAATCATAGAATCATAGAATCATAGAATCATAGAATGGCTTGGGTTAGAAGAAACTTCAAAGATTGTCTTGTTCCAAGCGCCCTGTCACAGGCAGGGTTGCCAACAGCAAGAGCAAACACTATCTCACGGTGCCCAGAGCCTTATTTAGCCAGGCCTCAAACACCTCCAGGGGCGAGTCACATAAGTGATCATCCTGTAAACTCTGCAGTCCTTTTATTTTCAATTCTTCTATATAGCAAAGATTCATCACATAATTATGTCTGTAGTAATCCTGCTTGGAAAGTACCAGTAAAATTTTCAAGATGAAAGACACTTCAGAAATGTATTAGTTATCACAGTGATAATAGGATTTATCATCTGCAAACTATACAAATAACATAGTCTTTGTAGATTTCGTAACTTTAGATTAGTACTTCCACTAATTGGTATCTCGCTCGGGGACTTTTACCACCGTATGGGTGACCGTATGGATTGGGACATATGTTTACAAACCCTGTTATTTATGCACATACAAGGCTACCTGGGGAAAATAAACTTCCCCTAGATTTTGTTGGAGAGACAAACATCAAAGTACTGACATTCCAGAGTGGTAGGAATTATGCTTATCTTACACCTTTTCAATAGAAGCTACTTTTTTTTTTTTTTTTTTTTTCTTTCAAAGTAACTTCCTAAAGAGAGCAAGTACTTACTTAAATCAATAGTGTGGTAAAAAGCTATTAACTGTGTACCTGCATCACTTTTTCTTCTCCAAAGAAAGAACACAGAAAGGAAAAAAGAAAAAAAAAAAAGAAACTGCCTGGCAACAGATCTGAGTATGATAAAGAATACTGGGTTTTATTTTTGTAGAAGGCAGAAGAAATATCAGCTGGAAAAGTAGCAAAGGAAATAGTCCTACCAGAAAGGACAAGATGTTCAGATTTTGATTTTTGTATTAGTAAAGGTTCAGAAGATGTTTGGTAATTTTAAGTCAGCAGTTATCTGCATTCACACCAGCATAATTATGATCAGACTCTAGCCTGTAAGCTCTAATAAAACTAATAATATTAGAATAACATTTTAGGCTAATATTTTACATTACTTAATTTGCCTTTTACCTAAAGCCACTTAATCTACCAGAAAAATTAATTTGTTGTTAAAAGATCTCATGTATTCCATTGACTTAAGTGGGCATTGGATAAATCTTTATCAGTTCCCTGCAATTTTTAAAAGGAAATTAAGATAAACAGAAGCTAGTTTTAATATTATTCAAATTACATTACAAGTAAGGAATAGTATGAAACCATTTATATCAAATCATTTCTACATGTTTCTGTAAGTCAGTAAAAGAATTCTTCCAGCATGAATAAGTGCATAATACTAACGCATAAATGCAAATATCGGGCCTTGCATCAAAAAGAAGTTCACATTTTTTTACACGCAATGTACAGCATCAACTCACTACTGATACACCAGGAGAGTAAAACCTGCAAAAACATTGGCCCCTGCAACAACACATCTATTGATATTCATATTCATACTGAATAAGTGAAACATGGCTAAGTATTCTAAGTAGTGAAAGAAAGAGTTCTCTCTTCCTATCCCTTGGAAGAGTATTATGCAGCCCCTGAACTTCCAGGCTGGGAAAGTTAGAATCATTAAAGTTGGAAAAGATCACTAAGATCTTCTATTCCAATTGTCAACTCATCACTACCATGCTTACCAAAACATGTCACTTTTCTTGAAAACCTCCAGGGATGCCCATCTCCCTGGGCAGCCTGTTCCAGTGCTTTACCAGTCCTTCTGAGAAGAAATTTTTCCTAATATCCAACCTGAACCTCCCCTGAAGCAACTCAAGATCATTCCCTCTTGTCCTGTCATTGTTGCCTGGGGGAAGAAGTCACAGCCTCCTTTCAGGGAGTTCTAGAAATCAATAAGGTCTCCCTTGAGCCTCCTCTTCTCCAGACTGAACAATCCAAGTTTCTTCAGTCACTTCCCATAAGAATTGCGTTCCAGACCCTTCAACAGCTTAATTGCTGGGCTGTAGGAACCACAGGCCTCTTCTTCCCAGCTCAAAGATGATGGGAAGAAGAAGAAGGTGTTTAGGTCTCATGAGGACATGAAGGCAAATGTGAGCAGGATCTGAAACTGAATATAGGAGATGGGAAAAACAACAGATTGCTATTTTTTTATTTTTATTTTTTTAGGTATAGGTATAACTCAAGGAATAACTTGATTTGCATTTAGCCTTTACAGCCACTCAAAAGATGGGTTATAACTAAGTACAGCTTACATTTTCTAACTGTTCTCTTCAGCCACACAGCACTGCAGGGAGTTTTCACAAAGCAGCTCACTTTCAAAGCCCAGTGTGCAGAAATGGCTTCCTTCCCTTTTGAAGTCCTGTAAGGGAAATAATAAGACTGTGTGAAATGGGGGAAGTATTTCTCTGTGCTGGGATTCTCAATTTACCTGAAATTCTGACTTACTTTGATATGAATCAAGTTAAGTCTGCTCTGAGATCAAATTTATGTAGAGGGTTTGCACTGGCACTTTTCCCCTTTCACCATAACCCCAGTGTCACTTGCAGTAATATAGATGCAAGTTGGCTGATTTCTCATCAAATACTTAATTCTCACCACTATGTGAAAGATCCACTTCCAATGACAGAGAATCACCAAATGCTTTTTATTTTCTTTTTTTCCTAAGGTCAAAAACTTATTCCTACTTACCTAAAAGCCACATTGCTGTACCTTTCACATAGAAACAGAGAACATTCCCACACAGAGATGGAAATTTTCGTCTGCACTGCTACATCATTTCAATGGTCCCTGGTACTGTTTTGGCCCATGCCAGACAGCGGTCCCCCATACAATATCCAGACATGATCTGAGAGTGAGCACAGGTACAGGATCACTCCTAAGAAGCTGCCTGGAGGCAACCACCCTGTTTAGGAAGTTGCTTCCACCAGCCATTAATTTTGAGGGCAGATGATGGTCTTAGTCACTCTTGATTTGTTAGAATAAAAGTAGTCTGTCATTTGTTGTAGGAAATACAGTATTCTCCTGTAGAAGCTGGCAGCCCATGGCTTAGACAGGTACACTCTTTGCTGGGTAAAGGAGCTAGAGGGCCAGGCCTGGAGAGTGGTGGTGAACTAAGTTAGATCCAGCTGGCAACCAGTCATGAGTTCCTCAGGGATCACTACTGGGGCTATCCTTTCTGTTACCTTTATTGATGACCTGGGTGAGGGGATTGAGCGCACCCTCAGTAAGTTTGCCTATGAAACCAAGCTGGGGGGGAAGTGTTGATCTGCCTAAGGGCAGGAAGGCCCTACAAAGGGATCTGGAGAGGCTAAATTGAAGTGATAAGGCCAATTATGTGAGCTTCAGCAAGACCAAATGCCAAGTCTAGCGCTTTGGTCACAACAACCCCAGGCATCACTACAGGCTTGAGGCAGAGTCACTGGAAAGCTATGTGGAGGAAAAGGATCTGGGGGTGTTTGTTGATGTGTGGCTGAACATTAGCCAGCAGTGCCCAGGTGGCCAAGAAGGCTGTTGGCATCCTAGCTTGTATAATAAATAGTTACGCCAGCAAAAGCAGCAGGTGATCATCCCTCTGTATTCAGCTCTGCTGAGGCTGCACTTTGAGTACTGTGTTCAGTTTTGGGCCCCTCATTACAAGAAAGACATTGAGGCCCTGAAGAATATCCAGAGAAGGGCAATGAAGCTGTGAAGGGTCTGCAGCACAAGTCTTATGGAGAGCAGCTGAGGGAACACATCGGTCAGTCTGGAGAAAAGGAGGCTTGGGGGAGACCTTATAGGTCTCCACAACTCCCTAAAAGAAGTTTGTGATGAGGTGGGGGTCACCTTCTTTTCCCAGGTAACAGCAATAGGAGAAGGAATGGCCTTTAAGCTGCACCGGGGAGGTTCAGGATTGATATTAGAAAAAATTTCTTCTCTGAAAGAGTCATGAGGTATTGGAACAGGCTGCCCAGGGAGGTGGTGAAGTCACCATCCCTGGAGGTGTTCAAGAAACACACAGATGTGGCATTGAGGGCCATGATTTAGTGGTTATGATGGTGATGGTTTGATGATTCGACTAGGTGATCTTAGTGGTCTTTTCTAATCTTAACAATTCAGTGATTCTAAGAAACACAATAAGAAAATGATGCACAAAAACAAAAAGGTGAAATTTATAATCATCACAAATTACAGAAGAAACGTTCCCATTGAAGTTGTCAGCAATTAATTCTGTTAAGGCAACTTATGAAAATGAAGAACAAAGGACAGGAAGACAAGTCCAGGAAAAATATCCAACAAGTACAATGTATTGTGAGAATGATGGAGCACTGGCACAGGTTTTTCATAGAGGTTGTGAAGTCTCCATCCTCATAAATACACAGTGTAAGGTGGTGAGATGCTGGAACAGGTTGCCCAGAGAAGTTGTGGATGGAGGTGTTCAAGGCCAGTTTGTATATGGTCCTGGGCAGCCTGATATAATGGATGGCAGCCTTGTTCATCACAGAGGGTTGGAGTTCAATGATGTTTAAGATCTCTTCCACTTAATCCATTCTGTGATTTTACAATTCTACAACTCTGATTCTTGAAAAGTTGCCTTGATATCATCCTGAGAAACCTACTGTACGTGGCCCTACTTGAACAGATGATTTGGACCAGGCGACTTCCTTAAGTCCCTTGTAATCTAAACCATCCTGAGATTCTGTGAATTTAATGAAGAAAAATAATTTGAACTCTTCAGTTTCAGTTGTGTCAAAGGCCACAAAGAAGATGAAAAAAGATATCTGTACTTCTAAACTGTTTTATAACAATTAAGTGTCTTAGTATGGCTGCCTGCAAAAGGAAGCTTGACCCATGGAGATATTCTGCTTCTGGATGAGTTCCTATGTAATTGTGCACAGAAAAGGGAGAATGGGACTGGCGGACTGGTGAGATAAGAGAGCTGGTAAAAAAAAGAAGAAAAATTATTGCTGTCTTTCCCTTGTAGAGATAAAACGTCAAACCCCAGTACAGACTAACTCAAGCAGCAATGAAAGTTTTTCCTTTAAATGTAGAATATATTTCTCACAAAAGGCAATGAATTGTCCAGCTTCTGAACAGACAAGGAAAACATAGGAAAGAAGAAAGAAAAATTCTTTTGTCATAGATTGACAAGTATGTTATTAAGCCTATTTATTCTGCACATATGTCTCCGTAACAAGTAAGCTGTCATCCTGTCATCTGAGAGAACAGAAGAAGCCAACAGTTAGGGTCACTAAGTGGAAGCTGGCCACTAGAAAGAGGCTTGATAACACTACACTCATTTTTGACCACAGGATATAGGATAAAAAGTCCCAAACCCCATGATTTATCAGGCTTATCAACATAGAAATATGGCCACTTTTACTATTTACTGAAAGTACGTGATTGTTAAACCACAAATAAATCAAATTTAGGTAAAATTCACAAGGGCAATATTTCAGCTGTCCCTTTAATGTTTCATAGCTTAAAGAATGCTATTGCCCCCTAACGTCTCTCTTCTCAGAGGCTTGGGAGGTTGGAATGCATGACCATACTACCTCCTTCTTTTATATGTGTAATGTTATTCACTTAAATAACTTCCAGATTAGAGTCATCAAGCTTTTTTTCAAAAATTAATTAGAAAGATTTCTACTCTATTAGTAAAATATTTATTTCATCAATTTTTATAAAATCTATTCATGATATTTTTGAAGTGCCTTTGGACACTGGAGTAATTGCTAGTTCGACAGAGAGCAATAGTTTTAACCACTGAAAGTGGGCCATGACTTCAGGGAGGTCACTGCTCATTAAATGACTGATATAAGAGGAATTAAAATCATATCAAGGGTGGAAAAAGTGTTGGCAAGTGAAACAGAAATGGAAGGAGTAAACTCAACGTGGGGCTTGGGTCTGCTGATACATAACACTGAAACTGTTCATACAAATCAAGTTTGTCTTCTTGGTCCTGAATTCATGTTAGATTTGCCCTGGTTCATCAGATAGACTCCTGCCTTCTGCTTACTACCTGGGTCATGATGGGGTAAAAAAGTAGGGTAGGTCCAAAATAGCTTTGACAAATCAACCTGTACAAGCAGCTCCAGCCAACAGCTCTCTGGAAAGTGCAGGATATTCATATATTATTTGATTATTTCGGTGCTATCTGATTGGACTACCAGCTTCTATTCAGTGTATCACTTAGCATACTCCTCCAAGACAGCAGACCAAGATGGTTTGGGAAGAGGATTCCCTTCCCTCTTGGTGGCTAGATTGATTGTCAAGTAGATAAGGGTGGCTTCTTTGAAACTGTTGTGGCTGAGAAAGGCACTGGAACTAAGGTCTCTCTTCATAAGTAAGAGTTTCTAACCACTTGTCTTGAAAGTTGAGGAGTGACTTGACTACTGCTCCATCTTCCTCTTTTAGAAGAGTAAATAATCATTACATGAACTCCTTGGAAGAACCACTGTAGGGTCTTATCCTAAAGCTAGGACTTAAACTCTTGCTTCTAGAGAAGTAAGCCTAAAACAACTTTGTTGAGATTTCTTATCTCTGGAAAAGTGTCAGAGTTGGAAAGACACGTGCATGCTTAATAAATTCAATTGGATATATAGAGATATCAACCTGAGCTCTGAAATGTTGGAGTTGATCTAATACCTCTCGCTAATCAGAGTGGTTACATTATCTCATTACATCTTACATTCATCAGGTACCTTCCAACTAACAAGCCCAGGAAAACTTCATTTTTTCTACCTGGGGTAGTTTTCTTTTAGTGTAAAAGAGAGAACAGAGAGAGAGGAGAAGGGACAAAACTAACTCTGGCTCGGTTTAGCCTTTTGCACGAAAACTCACCCTCAGGCTACACACTATTAAATTGCTTTCTTTGCCTAAATCTTCCTGTACACCAGACAGAAAGTCAAACCTCAGAGACCTGGATGTGACCCTGAGTATCATGGGAACTCCACCCATAGGTATAAATTCAACATTCCATAGGCTGCTGTTGAAAAAATCTCAAGGCCCAGTAACTACAGGTCAAATCCCAGATAGTAGACCTGAGTTCTCTTTCACTTTTTAATGATCCTTTGGGTAAGTTAAATTTTCTTTTCCTCCATTAACCAGAGACAGTAATACAGAGATAATTATATTTCTTGGCATGCTCAAAACAATTCAGGAATCCCTTCAGAAAGGGGCATTTTGCTTGATAAGTGAAAACTATTAGCATCATTGATTTATTTTTTTTTTTTAAGAGGCTCTTGTGTAAATCTGGAATAAACAAAACAGTGCCTGACCTTATGAAAACAGATATTATAATGCATAATTTAACATTTTAGAAACTCATATATTTATTTAACATTTTTATTTTTGCTATTCTTTCTGTATGCAACAATATTAATCTGAGATTTTATTTGCTCTCTGTGACCAAGATTAAGCCAGATTGGAATTGCTTGGTTTTTATGCTTCAATATGAATGAAATGGTAATTATTGTTTGCTCTCATTATGGTAATGCCTGTAGCAGAAGCCAGAAGAGGTGAGAATCTCTTCCCCCACGAGTAGAAAAACTGATAGGAAATGTTGGAGAGCTGAATGAGAAAAAAAGTGGCAAATAAAAATGGAGGAGGGGATTCTCAAAACAGAATACTGTTTCAGTATCAATTACCAATATGCATTATTTAGAATTAATCAATAATGGCAGTTACAACACCTCACCCACTTAACTATTATCAAATAGTGATATTATATAAATACTCATGCTATTGCAGTGGATTCTTCTTTTCACAGCTATATTAATTTTCATAATGACATAATTGCCAAAATCCTTTTCATCCATTCAGAATATATTAACATTTTGGTTTGAGTAGAAGGTGATCTGCTCCATCCATCTTAGCACAGTCGAGCTGCTGATGAATTACTTAACTGACAAAATATTCCTGCTGAAATTGACATCTTCTCTCCTCTAATCATAACCTACAATTTCAGAATAGTGGGACAAGCACTGGTTGGGATCAAGCATTTATAATTTGACTTCAGTTGGAGATTCAGATGCTTGCTACTTTTGAGGTCACAAGCCAACCCTGTTTCTCTAGCTACTGAATCTCTGATGCAGTCTGCTCTAATTTCAATTCAGTTTCAGATCATGGATTAGATTGTCAATGTTAGAGTAAATGGCAGTCATGCAATTCATCTAACGTGGTCAAGAGACAGCTATACATAAAGAATTATATGTATATATTTATGATTACATTGAACATTTGGTGAGGGAACTAAGAAATAAAAGTAAAATTGTATTTATAGAACAGATTTTATACACAAATTATAAAAGTACTTTACAAATAGCATAGTCCTATAATTTGTGTCCAGCTTTCCCAGTAACTCTGATAAACTCTTGTGGGAGGAACTGATTAACCTTCGCTAAATTCAAAGCTTCAGGAGATATTTGTCTACAATAGTATTGAAAAAAAAATTCTGGAAATAATTATTTCTGGAAATAATTATTTATCTATCCAATAAACATAAACATGTTAGTATTTAATTTTATCATTTATACTTATGTGATCTAATTTCAGCCACTATTGGCACACAAGTAACATGAAGATCTGCAAAAAGGTAAATAAATCTAGACATTACGTGCATGTTGACATACACCTTTGTATTTCTGTGCTTAGAGATTGGTGATTTTGTAGAGGGCCCCGTGCAATTTAAATATTCATCTTTAAGGGCTATACTATTTTGATGAACATTTTCCAGGCAGATGTAGAGTTGTGTTGCAGTTTCAGCAAGGGTAAGACAGGCTGCACAGATACTGTTCAGATGATCTCTATTTGCACAACATCTGAAATTTCTCAAGCAGGCTGGCCATCCATGCAATGGAGGTTGTGAGCACATTGCAGTTGTACAGAACCATGCACAATCCTCTGACTCAACTCAAATTAAACTTTCAGACAAAAAAAGATGTGATGGAGAGGCAGCCATAAACCACTTGGCTCTGCAAAGCTGAATTGTGAAGCAGATGAAAATAAATTAAATGGCTTAAAAGATATTGTAAATGAAAAGTAATTCCTTTAAAAGTTGAGCATTGAAGAAATCTCAGCAGTGGGGTGACAATGACAATGTACTACTGTCAGGATCTCTGCAAGTTCACAGCTCTTCATTTATCGTATTTTTGAAGGCTTTTGATCTTGAGAGATCTTCATCACTTATAAATGTACCAGTCATTAGCAGTCTTTTATGTATCTCTGGAGAGCTATCACAACTCTCACTAATCACTATATCTAAACAGATGAAGCAAGTCTGTTGTTCCAAAGGCATGTATTTTCAAGCCTGAGTCTTTACCTGTTACCATGTCTTGTCTTTCGGAAGCAGAGGGTTCACGAAGGGCAGGTCCTGCTTGACCAACCTGATCTCCTTCTGTGATCTAGTGACCCATCTGGTGGAGGGAAAGGCTGTTCATGTAGTCTACCTAGACTTCAGCAAAGCCACAGTATTCTGCAGAAGCTGGCAGCCCATGGCTTGGACATGTACGCTCTTGGCTGGATAACAAACTGGCTGGAGGGCTGGGCTCAGGGAGTGGTGGTGAATGGAGCTAAATCCAGCTGACAACCTGTGACGAGTGGTGTTCCTCAGGGGTTGGTGCTGGGGCTTGTCCTCTTCAATATTTGTATTGATGACCTGGATGAGGGCATTGAGTGCACCCTCACTAAGTGCCAATCTGCCTGGGGGTAGCGAGGCTGTACAGAGGGATCTGGACAGGCTGGAGAGCTGGGCTGAAGCCAATGGGATGAGTTTCAACAAGACCAAATGCCGGGACCTGCACTTTGGCCACAACAACCCCAGGCAATGCTACAGGCTTGGGGCGGAGTGGCTGAAAGACTGTGTAGAGGAAATGGGCCTGGGAATACTGATTGATGCTTGGCTGAACATGAGCCAGCAGTGTGCCCAGGTGACCAAGAAGGCCAACGGCATCCTGGCTTGCATCAGGATTCGTGTTGCCAGCAGGAACAAGGAAGTGATTGTCCCCCTGTACTCAGCTCTGGTGAGGCCGCACCTGGAGTACTGTGTCCAGTTTTGGGCCCATCGCTGCAAGAAAGACATTGAGGCCCTGGAGTGGGTTCAAAGAAGGGCAACAAATCTGGTGAGGGGTCTGGAGCACAGGCCTTATGAGGAGCAGCTGAAGGAGCTGGGATTGTTCAGTATGGAGAAGAGGAGGCTCAGGGGAGACCTTATTGCTCTCTATAACTACCTGAAGGGAGGTTGTAGTGAGCTGGGGGTCGGCCTCTTCTCTCATGTAACTAGTGATAGAACTAGAGGGAATGGCTTCAAGCTGCACCAGGGGAGATTTAGGCTGGACATAAGGAAATACTATTTCTCTGAAAGAGTGGCACTGGAATGGGCTGCCCATGGAGGTGGTGGAGTCACCGACCCTGGAGGTGTTTAAGGAATGTTTGAACGTTGTGTTGAAGGACATGGTCTAGTGAGAACTACTGGTGATAGGTGGGTGGTTGGATTGGATGATCTTGTAGGTCTTTTCCAACCTTGCTGATTCTGTGATTGATTCAGAGTAAAGCCTAAATAAATATGGGTAAACCACAAATCTTTTGATAGATACAAGATATATTGAACATAATATTTCATTTTTGAATAGTTTTTCAAGGAAATGATCATTGTCTCAAAATATTTCTTCTGAACTGGTGTAACTGTTTTGTTTCAATATTTTATTTTATCTATTTGTTTATTCATTTTTGTGATCTAATCTACATCATTCAATGAATGTGATCATTTAGGTCAGGAAAAAATTCTAATCGGCCTTGCTTTTTTGCCAAAAATCCATGAATAAGGTCTCACTTAATTTCCATCTTCCATTCTGTACTTTGTATAGTTCTTTGTTTAAGTGTGTAAAAAAACAAAGAGAAGTCAATTAATTAAATAATTTTGCTTCTCTCATTCTTATTACCATCTTTTATTTTAGCTAAAAATGGAAAAAAGTCCATCTTACTGTGTCCTATCTCCAATACAGAAGAGTAGCTGCTGTTTATAGGAAGGCATAAAATCAGACTAAGGTTCCGATGATATTTTCCCCTATCCCTACCAGCTCACAGCAAAAAAATCAGAGGTTGCTTTGTGCCAGTCTTTTAGCCCAATTTCTTCCCTTCCTTTTAACTTGAAAGATTTTATGAAGCACTATAACTGCACAATCACCATCTTCTTTTATGGGCACAGACAACATTTCCCCCCCAACCCTCCTCTTTTATTACATTTATAGTCTTTGCCTGCCAAGATACTTTTATGGCAGTGGGAATGATTGCCTCACTCTTGATAAAGTCTGGAGTTTCCCTTGGCGCTCCATATAACTTGTCACAATATTCTTAACAACAGTTCTTCACGTATTCCTGTGTGACCAGCACTTGCTACCAACTCGCCTGATGTGGTTTCTAACACTGTTAAAAAAAAAACCAAACATTTGCAGCATCTCCCACACGTTGCTGTACACCAATACTTCCCAACTTCTGCTCTTGGTTTCTTCATTTGTCTTAACTCTTGGGCTTTTGCCTTTGGAGACAATGAAAATTTATCATTCCACATTGCACATCAACTACACAAACAATTTGATGTAACACATTCCCTTCATCACAGAACATTTTTGTTGAGACTATTGTGTGTGTTCTGTTGAGAGTACTGTTAAGTGATACATCCTCAGTGTATTTTTGTTTTGCTTTCTTTTGTTTTCCATGTAACTGGAAGCCAGACATGTTTCTCTTACAGTACCTGGAGAAGAGCAGCTTGTATTGTCACAGAAATCTCAGCTTGCCATTCAGCTCACCCTTGCTGCTTGATTCATCTGCATTTCCAGCTCACAGAATACTGCATGTATACTTTCTGAACCAAAATGTGGGACTAAAGGGAATAAAAGACCAAGCAGTAGCATATATTTGGTTCTTCTAGAGAGACCTAAAGGGAAAAGAGTTATTGAAGATACTGTTAGGGCCCTTGCTGAATCATCAAACTATTTTTCAGTTGTAATTGAGACAGCTTAAAAATGCTGCACAGATCTCTTCAGGCCCTCTTCATAGAATTGTTATATTCCATTAAAGTATTTTTCTTGTACAGGTTAATCTCTCAGAATAAAAGTGGAAAATACAGCAACAAAATACGATGATTTTTTCACTATTCAATAAACCTCTCTTAACTTTTCAGCAAATAAATAATTCCCAAAGGCATTCCCTTCAGGGCTTTTGAAGACTTAGAAGGGCAAGACAAGGAATTCAAAAATATAGCAGTCTGCTCCCACACACTCATAATATTTATTAAAAACAAACAAACAAATAAACAGAACAGCAGGTCAAAGGTTGTTCTGTTTATACTGCATAAAGCCCTACTGATTTACACGGGATTCAAGTTAAATCAGATATGAGCTCCATTTGATTGTAGGAATACACTGCAGTTAATTCCCATTGATTGAGATAAAGGTGAAAACAGCCTCCTAGCTGACATGAAGGAGAAAAAGAGTCGTGTTTTTTTTTTTTAAATGAGAATGGCAAAACAACTACCCGGGGAGGTTGTAGGGAAGCTGCTTTGCAGGTAAGTTGGACTTGATCTCCAGAGATCCCTTCCAACTCCTTCGATTCTGTGATTCTGTGAAAACAGATTTAACGATCAAGATAAATGCAAGGTGTGAAAGAAGGAACAGAGCAAGCTGCAGTATCACACTCGTAATTTCTTATACGTCCATCACTTTTTGTTCTACTTTTTTTTTTTTTTCAGTACAAGCTCTATATATACAGCAACTGAACAGCACCTGATATATTTTGGATACTACAACAGTGCAACCACCAATGATAAAAATACATTTTCATTGCATTTGCACACATAGGACAGTATTTCAGCACCAAGTTTTGTATTGATTTTGTATTATAGGCTAAAAAAAGTACAAATGTATCCCCTAAAGGAAGTGGAGCCCCTGTAGTATCATGTCTAGATTCCAGTTTCAGTGTACTTACATATATGCACTTATTCATGATGTTGGGTTAAATTCTGTCTGCTATTCTGTCTTGACTCTGCTTCCTGATCCAAAGTCCTGTAGTATTATGGTATTGCATATTTTGTCAGACTATTTTTCTTTCCCAAACAGTGGTAACCTTTTCTTCATGAGCGCTGTGTTTCCTCTCAAAAACTGTTCTCCAAAGAATTCGTAAAATTCTTTGGGATCTTTGGAGTATGAAAGGAGCAACACAAATCTTAGTTGTTACTATTGGAAGAATGAGTGAGTTGTAGAGAGCCAACTCCGGTATGTGGTTTGGCTGTTTATTGATAAATCATAGAAACCCACATTATTCATTTGCTTTACTGTATATAAAAGGAGTGTTGGATGACACCTTGTGTATCACCAGCTGCTTTCCTGCAATTTCTCAAAGGACGTAACACAATGTATGGCACACCTGCTGTGAGAATATCTGAAATCTCACAAGTAGTAAAAAGCCTTCGAGTAAAGTTCTTCCACAGTCTTCTCCTGATATGCTCCACATCCTTTACTCAGTTTTTAGACAATGTCTCCAGTTTTACATGGCAAAGAATTATTCTTACATCACCATTCCATTTTTTTATGCATAAGAGAATTTGATAAGAATATATGTATTTTTAGATATTCTTTCTCCTTTTGTTTAGGCTTCTTTCTTTAATATTTTCATTCAGGTCCGCACATAGGGTCAATTAGCCCATTTACTGCCTCAACGCAAATCTAGCTCCTGCAAGAGTCCTAACAGGGGAGTAATCTTGTGTCCTTCACTTAGATAAGTAAATTGTCAATTGTTAGTGGAAATAATTACAAGAGCAAAGCTTTCTGCTTTCATCAGGACTTCAAGGCCTAACAGAGGCGTGGTCAATATACACTGCTGCCTTCCAATACCATCTTGATTCCAGATGTTGATTAGAAACTAGTGTCCTCTTTGAAGAATGAGAAAGGTCTTTATAAACATTCATCCCTGCAGTGGCCTGGAAGGGGGCCATGGCTGATCTGCTGACAGTTAAAATGAGTCAGAGCAAAATTAGGTGGTTCATCTAACAGATAATCTCAGCAGCAATTGAGCCACATTCTCCATAACTCACACAAATCTCAGCATTATATTCCACTTGATTCCCAACAAGCTCTCTATTCCTTTGATTTATACTCAATTCCTCTAGACCCACAAAGCAGCCACTAATTGTACTTACGTACACAGTGGAAGGGGACCTTAAGGGATAGACTTTTAGTAACTCTGATGACACCTTTCTAGTTAGTGCAATGTAGCAGTATCCTATTTAAGATTGCTTTGTTCAATTATTTAAGAGCCATTATGGTAACTGGATATACTCTAACTGTAATTTATTAACTCATACATTTGAATTATCCAAGTCTCTATATTCACTTCACAGAATTACAGAGGAACTAGACTAAGGTAATGATCTCAAAATGCTTTGGAATATTCACTCTGTTGAGAAATACAGGAGCTCTCTGTTGTGGCTTAACCCAGTGGGCAGCCAATTCCCATACCGCTGCTCCCTCACCTCACCAGTGGAATGGGAGAGAGAATAGGAAAGGTGAAAGTGTGAGAACTCATGAGTTGAGATACGGAAAGCTTAATAAGAAAAATAGAAAAAGAAGCAAACAAAGAAAAGAATAAAAACCCAAGAGATGCACAGTGCAGTCACTCACTGCCAGCTGACCAATGGCCAGAGAGACCCTGAGCACTGGCTCTCCCCCAGCAACTTCTCCAGTATTTATTGTGACACTCCGTGGTATAGGATGCCCCTTTGGTCAGTCTGGGTCAGCTGTCCTGGTTCTGCCCCTTTCCTGCTCCTTGTGCACCCCCAGCCCTCACTGGCAGAGCAGTGTGAGGAGGTGAAACACGCTCCTCACTTAGAGTGCATTGCTCTGCAGTGATTAAAAATAAAGGTGTTATCAACATTATTCTCATCCTAAATCCTAAATCCTAAATCCTAAATCCAAAACACAGAGCTGTACAAGCAGCTAGGAAGCAAATCAATCATATCCCAGGACATTCTCTTACTGAGAGCTGTCACATGCTGGGTGGATGGGGGAACAGCGGTAGATGTAGTCTACCTTGATTTTAGAAAGGCATTTGATACTGTCTCCCACGACATCCTTATAATAAAGCTGAGGAAGTGTGGGATAGACGAGTGGACAGTGAGGTGGGTTGAGAACTGGCTGACTGGCAGAGCGCAGAGGGTCGTCGTTGGCGGTGCAGAGTCTGGCTGGAGACCTGTAACCAGCGGTGTCCCCCAGGGGTCTGTGCTGGGTCCAGTCTTGTTCAACATCTTCATCAATGACCTTGATGAGGGGATAGTGGCCACCCTCAGCAAGTTTGCTGATGATACAAAGTTGGGAGGATTGGCTGACACGCCTGAAGGCTGTGCTGCCATTCAGCGAGATCTGGACAGGCTGGAGAGCTGGGCAGTAAGAAACCGGATGAGGTTCAACAAAAGCAAGTGTAGGGTCTTACACCTAGGGAGGAATAATTGCATGCACCAATACAGGCTGGGGGATGAGCTGCTGGAGAGGAGCTCTGCAGAGAGGGACCTGGGCGTCCTGGTGGACAACAGGTTGGCCATGAGCCAGCAGTGTGCCCTTGTGGCCAAAAAGGCCAATGGCATTCTGGGGTGCATTAAAAAGAGCGTGTCCAGCAGGTCGAGGGAGGTGATCCTCCCCCTCTACTCTGCCCTGGTAAGGCCTCATCTGGAGTACTGTGTCCAGTTCTGGGCTCCCCAGTACAAAAAAGACAGGGATCTCTTGGAAAGAGTCCAGTAGAGGGCCACAAAGATGGTGAAGGGCCTGGAGCATCTCCCCTATGAAGAAAGGCTGAGTGAACTGGGTCTGTTTAGCCTTGAGAAAAGACAACTGAGAGGGGACCTGATCCAGGTTTATAAATATCTGAGGTGTGGCGGCCAAAGCCACAGTCTCTTTTCAGTGGTACGTAGAGACAGGACAAAGGGAAACGGACATAAGCTGCAGCACAGGAAGTTTTGCACGAATGTGCGTAAGAACTTCTTCACGGTGAGGATGACGGAGCACTGGAACAGGCTGCCCAGGGAGGTTGTGGAGTCTCCTTCTCTGGAGATATTCAAGTCTCGCCTCGACGCCTACCTGTGCGACCTGGTGTAGGGAACCTGCTTTGGCAGGGGGGTTGGTCTCGATAATCTCTAGAGGTCCCTTCCAACCCCTACAATTCTGTGATTCTGTGATTCTGTGACTATCCAGAGCAAAGGGCTTCACAAGCTTCTACAAACTGTGCAGTGAAACCATAATAATCATTTTGTACTTTGTCAGAAGCAGCTGTTGTTCATATAGACAAGAAACCATATTTTATTTACAAGGACTTCTCTGAAAGTAATGCCTCCTATTTTATTATGTTGGTCCACAATGTCAGAGGCAGATGTTGATATTATGGCAGCAGAAGTTGAACCTTCCCACCAAATATTCCATTACATTTTGTTGCCATGGGACAGATGGCAGCAGAGGGGCACTCTGGCAAAATGGTGTCTGTCATGGAAATGCTTATGAAATAAAAGGAAGTCACTGAATTCCCCTATGTGGAAAAAAAAAAAAGGTACACATTGACTTAGTGCTTGCTGAACATTTATGGAGACCAAATAGTGAATGTGAGTACAGGGAGGTAGTGGGTGGTCTGCTTCAGTGGAGACTGCAGTGGTATGAAAGACAAGTCACACTCCGGACAGCCATAAATAGCTAATGGTGGTGACTATATTGAAAAATAGTGTTTTGTAGCTGAGAATTTGCTCTGTCCCACAGTGTTATTGTGCTCTTTGTTGCTGTTGTAGTTTCCATGGAAATAAATAGGAAGTATTACTTTTGGAGCAACCTACGTATATGTACATATATGTAATTATTTACACCTATATCTGCATTCATGAGATTTTTTTTTCAATATAATCCTGCCCCTTCCTTTCATTATTTTTATATAAGAAATGATCCTGAACCCATCTGTTCATCTCTCTTTCTTTGCTCCTCTGGTAATGCTTCTCCACACCCCGATCCTCGTCTCTTTTTGTTCCTTTGCTTACTTTCATAATTTGTACTTATTTATTCTCAGTTAGGGTGCCAAGTTAGATGGTTCCTTTCCATGGGACATCCTACACATTTCCCTGTATCCCTCTTCACTACCACCTTCTACATTCATTGCCTGGCTGCCTCCAGGCCGCCCACATGTTTTCCCTTTTCTCCAGAAAACAGCAGTTCTGGAAGCAGCACCTTGAGATTGGCTCTTCCTTGCTTTAACATTCTTGCCAGTGGCAGTGAGATTCTCTGCTTGCTTTAAAGGGGCTTGTTTTTCAGGGGCTTTAACGTGTCTCAAAGCTGCCATTTGCAAAAAGAATGGAGACACACGAAGAAGCCGATGAAGAAAAAAAAAATCTAGACTAAATCATAGGAGCAGCCAGATCCCTGAAAGCCATAGCAAGCACTCACAGACCAGCTTGGCCTCATAAATTAATTTAGAACTGCTTAGAAGGGAAAACTTATGGCACCTGAGATTCTTACCTACAGCAATCTCTTCAACAGAATATTGCTTTTGTTGCTGCATGTGTATTTGTTAACCCAAGATGCTTACAAGAATTCTGCTGTGCTCCAGACAATATGTCATAAACATCACAAACAAGCAGAGCTATTACAGGTGCAGGCTTCTGGGCTGCAGCATTCCCTGCTGTTCAAATGTACTAGCACAGGACAGAAAACTGATAACAGCAATTCTACAAAGCTTTTGAGCCAGGAGGAGAAGCATCCAAAATACTTGCATCCAAATACTGCCCTGGAGGCTCAGATGTTCAAAAGCAAAAGGAGGAAAAAGTCATAATTTACCTGGACTCCTAAAAGATAATATAATGAAATTAAAAAAAAAAAAAACACAACAAAAAGCATATATACTGTTCTAAACTAAAACTTGCTAAAAACTAAAAGCTGTTTAGCTATGCTTGAGAAAGATCAGCAGCAGATAGAGTGCTTTCTGAAACAAAAAGAGTTGTGTAATCACTGTGTAGAGCATTCTTATTACACCCAACCTGTCTGTGCTACCAAGCTACAGTGTCACAACTGTCCTTCAAGTACCTGCTTGTAACCAAAAGCATTTAATATCCTCCCCGTGCCTCCCTCGGAGCTAGGTTATCCAGAACATGGAAAAATTTAACCACTTATTAATCACTTATTGTCAGACAGTAAGTTCTTTTCTGTAGGGCACTAGTGAATTGAATGTGCAAGGGAGACAAAGTCTGTAATAAAAAAAAAACAAACAGTTGCTGCATGGCAGGGATTGCTTCTGCTCTCCCAAGGAACTTGGCGGGCACAGAAACTGTAGGCAGCAAATTATGTTTTAGAAAATCACACAAACAAAGTAAGGATGTAGAAAGACACTGCTGGACATGACCATTTGTAATTTCTTTGGTAAATGCTTTTTCAGTAACCAGTTGAAAACTTGGAACCAAATAGCTTTGGTTGCCTGGTCCCTGGTGAACCTGTCTCTCCTCCTTTTTTTGCAAAGTGGAGTTGGAAAATCTAACTGGCTGTCAGGGCTGAGAGCAGCACTGCCCAAACACTGCATGCAGCAAGCTCAGTATATGAAGTGGCTGAGAAGCTGCCTTATAGCAGCACTTCTACACTTAGTTACCTGACACAAATATCATTTTCCAACTGCGTGAATTAAGCACTTCGGGAAAGCTGTCCTTGGAGATTGCTCCAAAATGCAAAAAGTCATTCTAACGTGGCAATATCAGAACATGTTTATTGCACAGTACAGACACATCTGTTTACCTGCAGCATCTTTGGAAGCTGGACAGTGCATGCAGATAGGGATGCCTGAATTTCTATACCACCAACCTTCTTCTTCCTCTGAGACAACTGCTAATGCAAACTCAGTGGATCACAACTATTTTCTTTCTTTAGTGGTGTGTCTAAATCCATCTTTCCCACTTGAGACATATCATGAGTCACCTATACAAAAGTTACTAGCATTTCTGTGCTCTTCAGATTCTGATACCCAACATGAGAAGCACTGACCAACCTACAATACCTCCACTTTTCTCTGGAAATCTCTGTTGGTTTGAAGACACGAGGGGCTAGAAGAGCAGGCATAGCCAGTGCCATCTCCATGTAGCATTGGCTCACACATGTCTGTGGTTTACACACACATTCTCAGCAATGCAGGGTTTAACTGCATGTAGCATGAGCAGAAGGTGTAGTGAAGAATGTATAGATGAATGGTAGCCTTGAGAGTCTAAGCTTTAGGTTTTCCTACTTAAAATCACAGCAAGAAAAGTTACCTAACATTAGTAGTTGTTTTCAAAAAGTAGGCTGTAATTTGATGGGGTCTTGGTATCCGGAGCAGATGATCTGACGTCACTGGATGAAATCCTGAGTGTGACCAAAAGGTGAGTGAGAAAAAATACAAACCAAGCCAAACAACCAAATAACTAACATAAAAAAAACAAACACAAGAAAGCAATCCCTCAAAATTACATCCCTAAACTGAAAGACTGAGACTTCAACAAGAAAACTAAAGTATTGAAATAAACATTCATAATTAACTTTACAGCCATAATGTTCCATTTAGACAGTTAATGCAGTTTTCGTTTTTATTTTATCTTTAAGAAAAAAGGAATTGTTTCACAGTCAGTAAAGCAGATATTTAACGAGGTTTTCTAATTTGTGTATAATTGAATAAAATACATGTAAAAGAGCACATACATCTCAACTCATCCTATACTATCATTTGACTTAATACAACATGCACTCCATAAACAATGACTTTAGCTTGGCCAAGGTGAAGTGCATTGTTTTAAACTGAAACATGAAAAGGAAGACATTTGTAAATAGTTGCATATTCACTCATTTAAGCTCCTCTCCTCTTCCTTCCCACATTTTGAGTAAAGAGATAAGGCTAGTAGAGACTTCTCTAGCCCTCACGGTAAAGAATTAAGTTTCTCATCCATCTTGTCCATACTCAGAGCTACATGCCTTATATCATATATATATTACATGTCACATAATACGTCTATAATGTGATCACATCTCAGATTTTCAGCTTCTTAACATATGAAGGATTAGAAAGAAGCCTACTATAAATGTGACTGTGGGAGCTGCTGGAGTGAGTGCCCAAAACTTTTGAGAGGGTGGCCATTCTTCTCACAGATTTTCAGCTTTGGAAAGGCTTGTCACACCTCTGCAGCCTGAGTCTTTGTGCAGATGGGTCAGATGGACCTGGGTGCTCTTGGAAAGCTCCAGGCAACACGAAGAAATTAATGCAGATAATTAGGTTAAAGCACACAAACTCGTTAAATCACAAAAAAAAGCTTACATTCTGCAAAAACAACGAGAAATTGCTAGCAGCTAGATTGCTCACTATGCTGTAGAAGAAATTGCTCTGGACTTATATATGACTTAAGGAGTATAGTGCTTTGTGCATCTCCCTAAAAACTCCTGCCAAGTCAGAATGAAAGGTAAACAAGACGTTGGGGCTTTCAGTCTGAGTCACAATTGGCACAAATGTAGTAATCAATCATACCAAAAAAAGCCAGAAAAAAACACCCTGCCAGCACACAAATGGGTGAAGAAAGGTATTATTATATATGTTATAAAAGAAACACGTGTACTCACTTGTGTGCATTTAGCATCAAAATAGGAAAGAAATAAAACAATGTATTTCATCCAAAACGCTGCTTTAAATGTACAGGCATCAGGAAAGAGTGACAGAGGAAGCCACCGGGAGGCAGCATTGTCACTTTGCAAACTCAGTGTCAAAGACTTCTCCCTTCTGCTTCGACCCCAGCACTGCGAAGCACAGAGCAGCAGCTTCCAAGCAGGAGCACCAACGTGCAGAAAACACATCGCTGACAGATATTTAGATGCATTTGTACCTGCCTTGAATAGTACTGAAAATATTTGCAGTAGAATTGCAAATGTTACCCAAGACTAAAGCTTGTTTTCTTTTTTTTTTTTTTATTTCTATTTTTGTTCATCTGGTGTAGCATCATCTGCCCTGTGTCCTTATAGTGAACAGACAACGTATAAAAATAGTGGGAGTTATAATGAACAAAATAAAGCATAATATACTTAGGAAAGAGCTTCTTCCTATCTAAGAATTTAAGGAATATCTATACTGTGAGCACTTCTCTTTCGCAAGCTGCTATGCCAAAGAAAAAAGCCTAAAGTGAAGAGTTAATACAAGTCTTCTCTCGATTGTCAAAAACCCTTACATTTGTGTTTTATTAATTTTCCACTGTATCAACCTCTTTCATTATAACTTCACAAGAATAAACAAAACCGTGTGTGGCAGAGTTGAAAATCTGCAGAAGCCTGAAACATGCTGCTGTTGTATTGCCTCTCGTCAGTATAAAAGTTCTGAAAATTCAGCATTTTTCTTCCACTATACCAAAGTAAAATCTTTTTATTATTATTATTTTCATGTAATGAATAACTCTCGGGCAAGTTGTGGAATATTGTAGGTCTTTTCATCCCTACATTTGGTGATTCTAAAGAAACTTCATGAAAAATGAGACCCTCGCTTACACAGGACCACAATCTGAGCAGGCATAATTTAATACTCTTGCCTTAAGCAATTATTGTATCTTCATAAGCTGACATAAACTTGGGAAAATATGATACTACTTAGCATTTAGCTGTATTTTATAATAAAAATAAAATGAAAACTGCTATTTTCAATTATGTTTAATGATCTCTATTGATCCATGTGTGTGAGAGTTTAATCCCTGAAGCTGATCACATGTATAACATTTCCCTTTTCCTCTGTTTTGCACAATATTTCTTAAGCAGATATTTGTTCTTTTCCACATGAAGGTAGATAGATACACTTCTAATTACTGATAAATGTGCTATCATCTCCCCTGGCTGCCCAGCAAAAATTAACTCAGAAAGATTTGCTGACAGTGTTAAGTATAGTAACATCTACAGCATAAAGAACTGAAAGTGGACAATTTCAAGGCACACTATACATTGAATTATGTAGCTCACTACACAGAATAAATTGAGAGAAACACAATACAACATCTCAACTGAAATTTGTCTTCATACAGCGGTTTTAATGTGAAGGGGAGACTACTAGGTTAATCCATAGGAGTGTCTGTGCCATGAATATGTGCTCAGGCATACAGAAATATCTGGCTTTAATTCTGCTTCCACTCAAAGTCAGCTAATTGCAAATCAGCTCCAGGTCTGGTGTCTGGGCTCATGTGACAGTGCATTACCTGAGATGATGGATACGAGCAGTTACCTGAGCCAGTGACATTAAACGGTTCTGCTTTTATACGTGTCTTGCACTCTGCCATCCTCCAATGTGAGCAGTATGTGACGGCACATCAGGGCAATAGAGGACAGTTTGTTCTACGGGGTTTCTAGCTGAAACCTAATCCACTCTGTGCTCTGTTACAGCTTATCTTAGGAAATTTTCTGTGCTTTGGATCCTCACCTGCAAAAGATTCTCTAATTATCAAAGAATTTAAAAGATAAATCATCTAGTGACTGCCATGAGCTTTTTATTCTGTTGTAATGAGGCTCAGCTCAAACAAGAGGTCTGTAGAGCTCTCCTCTATGAAAATGCAGTAAAGCTAGACAGAGAAATCCTTAGTGTGGCCACATGAAACTCACCACCCATATTTATTGGGAGTGTGAATTTGTACAGGACTTTGTTTTTTTTTTTTCCCTAAGAAAAATATTACTTCTCCTAAAGTCAGTGGAAGTTTATAAACAACACCTGTTTGGTTGCAAATTAGGACCCTTTTGCAGTTGAATAGAGTAAAAATCATGATTATTAACCTCATAATGTTCTGTACAATGTCATGACTTGGTAGAAGCTTAATCTATAATTAGTTATCCTTCTCTTTTTTTTTTTTTTTTTTTAATGACAGTATTTGTCCTGGTATATATAACTGCTGGTACTAGTATAATTTCATTGACAAGGAAATCTTTCTGGCTTGCATCAGTAAGAAAAAAAATGAGATACGTAATTCCTTAAAATTACATTAAAACATACAAAAAATTAGCTTGCTTTTATCAAAGTGCAGAAATAAATAATTCCATGCAAAAATAAGGTGAGAATGTACACACTGTGTCTGGAATTTACTTTCCCTGTCTTCTATTTTGAACATACAGTATCTTTGAAATACAACCTTTATGTAGATAAGGGCAGCATTTGAGAAAAGACAAGACAAGAAAATAAAGAAAAATAGCTGTATCTAAACATTAATGTGATAATCACGTGTTGTTCTTGACACCAGAATTACACACGCACATAGAAACAGACTTACATAGCTTGGCTCAGTACCTTGATTGATAAATGGAAAAAAGTATCTCAAAGAGTTCCCTTTGTTTAATAAAAACAAACTTATTATTTAATATATTTGTTTTTCCTCACATTTTCTCTTATATAAAGTGAATTATACAGATGGAGTGTTTATGGTCTGTTTGCATGCTGTGGAATTCCTTTGTAATAACCAGGGCTCTGAGGACTACTCTGCAAATGCTTTTCCTGTTGATTTTTTTTTTCATTAGAAATATTTATGTAAGCCCCAACACTTTATCCCCCTTCAAAATAATAATAATAAAAAAAAATATCAAAAAACTGTATCCAAAAGCAAAATGGTAACGTTCTTATTATTAATTTGGAAATACTGAGATATTTGGTGTGTTGCTGTCTCTGCCTCTTCCCATCTATGGAGCAAATGGAACAGGAATGTTTTCTTTCCTGCAGGATTGATTGTGAGATTTGCTGCACTTAAGACACAGATCCACTAGTTAACCACTTAAGTTACTTTTACAGCTAAAGTCACAGTAGAATTTAGGAATAATCGTGCAATTAAATGCTAAGTACTTATAAAAAACAACTTGAGGATATTTGTCTGGTAAATCATTTCCCTACACAAATATGGCATTTTTTTCCAAGCAGGTGCAGTTTTGCCTTGTTTCCCCAATAGCCCAAAGCACAAGCTCTGTCAGGATCCAGAAAACAGGCATTGCAATGCCTAACTCCCAAGACACCCAATCTGGAAGGCGTCTGCAGCAGCTAGTGGTGACACATACTCAATAAGACAAACTCTGCCAAAGTGCACTTGTAGTTTCCTTCTATACAAACAAAACCAAAACAACACCCCTCCCCCCAAAAAAAGAATGAAAAAAAAAAAAGAAAAAGAAAAAAACACACAGAAAAACCCAACTGAACAGAAAAACCCAATCACCTGTATCTGTCATTATAATGGCCCAGTAGCCACAGTATTTACGCAGGAACTACTAAGAACTACCTTGCATGCTTTGGGAAGATTTGCTCCATTCAGAAAGCTACTCTAGCCAGTTAGAAACTTGCACTTCCACAGTTTCTCCTGATGCCTTCATGAATCTTTCATTTTCAGTACAGGAGAACACACTGAATATGCCTGCAGGCTACTAACTTTTTTGTTCAACAGTCCATGCATCAAAAAAGAATGAAGAATCTTGAGGGAAAGGGGAGACTTTAGAACTCCACACTTTGAAGTCAGTGCATTAGGCGCTACTGTAAAAGCATTTCTGATTAAGTGTCAAAATTAGGCGATTATTTTGAAAAAGGAGGACATTACAATACTTGTAGCACATTTTTTTCATTCTTTCAGATTAGGCATCTTCCCTCAAGAGTAGGTTCTGGGTTTGGATTTTGAGGAGGTTGTATAATATCTCCTTTACAGAACTGGCAGTGGTATGTACATAAACAGGACATAAAAATTATATTTCTACTGGTAAGTGCTGAAAGTGCTAGCAGTTTCCTATTGAATCTGAGTGTCTTTGAATTTCATCTCTGAGGGAACTAGCAGTCCTCACTGCATTGCATAGAAAGCACACTGAGAGGTTTGGCTTCCATTTTTGTGATCAGACACCTAAAAAATCACTGTTTCAAAAAATCACTGCAGTTCTTTACCCATCTGTCTTTAGTGGTGATGTGAGATAATTTCACTCTAAGTTGCTAGAATGGAAGGAGTCCTACTTCACCGAAAAACTGGTATAGGAAAAAGGCTAAGCAGTGAAGCAGTTCTCAGAAAATTTTTGATCACAGAAGCAGAATCATGAAAAAGTTAGAAGATGCACAAGGCTCATTTTGTCTAAAATTTCTGAGGCTCTCTGTCTCCATTATAAACATGCTCATTAGAGGCCATCATAGCAGATTTGTGTGTATGTTTGAAGTTAAACACTTGCATAACCTTTGGCACACTGTGACCATAGTAATTAGCAGTTATATTGGTAGATATTTTCATCTCTTCTCATGCTAGCCTGTTTTAAATTCTTTAAAGAGGGTACCAAAGCATCATAACATCATTAAATATTGTCAGAATAAGAAAAAATTGGTGAAGAATTTTAATTTCCCTACTAACCCTAGTGAAAGTACAGAGGAACAAACATTTACATTCTTATTTAAATATGTCTTCTTAATAGTCACTAACCATACAGAGCAGACTCAGTTGGTGAAAACAAATCAGCAAATGACAGATTTCATTGGGGTTAACATCAAAGAAACAGAATGTTGTCACTGGACACATCTCAGCCATTTACAGAAAAGTAAACACAGTCTGAAGTCAATATAACTGTTTTCTTAACTAGGATGAGAAATCCCAGTCATTCTAACCATAATTATCTGTCAAAGAAGATAGTGTCTTTTCATTGTTTTTTCATGAGCTAGAAATAAATTTTCCAAGAATGGGAAGCATTGAGTTCAACCATCTAAGCACGAACATCTGGTGTTACCTTAGACTCCTTGAGATAGGAGAATAGAGAGATTCATTTATACAGGGAGAGGCAATGACACAAGATCTATAGGTGATCCACATACATCTGCAACAGTAGCTGGAGGTCAAATCTGCTAAACTAGACATGTCAAGTTGCATTAGAGAAGCTTTTGGTACCAGCTTTCCACCCAAATGAATTCTGTGTCACCTTCATGCTGAAAAGGAGCATAATCCTCAGTGAGCTTTCTATGTCGTGTCACTGGTGGCAGCATCACTGCCATGTTTGTAATGAAAATAAAGAAGTCAGAAACTATAGTTATGGTTGTCAGCACTTTTAACTCACTCTCAATTCTCTCTCCTTCCACTCTAAAATTCATGCTAAAATCACATTGAGAGTTAATTGTTTTTCATATACGAAACACGTTCTACATTTTATTGCTTAGCGTTCATGCAAGATTAAATTTAGAAGTAGGTATTTTGTTTTAAATATCCATTGGATGATTCAGATTGAAGATAAAAAGCATTCACTAAGAATTTCTGAAAAATATTATTCATTCAGGTAAACCTACTTTAAAAATGTAAGAGATTGTGTATCGTAAACTGGATAATCTAATTTTCCAATAAATTCTGTGACTTTCAGATATGAGGGACTAAAAATATTCTCAGGCAGTACAGCATCACCTATCTGCAGGAACACTACAGCATCAGTGTTGTAGAAAACTGAATTCTAGGGTGTGTAAAACTATTGATTTTATCATACAGAAAGCGGATAGCTGTAAGCAAAAGCTATCACCTCTTTGTCTGAATATTGAAGAAGTGTCATAAAATTCAAGATTTCAGCTTTTACCACAAAAAAAAATTCTTAACAGGTTACAGCAGATGATTTATTGCATGTTGCTCACATAGTCTTTTGTTAAACAAGTGAGATAAAACCAAGTATCCTACATTACACTCACAGAAAGAATCTTACTACTTTAAAGAAAGCCATCACAGCACTGAATCTAGAATCTCAGATAACCTGTACAAAACACAGCACAAATAAGTTCATACACTGTTATTACCCCCTGACACTGTGTTGCTTACTGCCAAGTTGTCTTTAACTGTAACACAGTTCAATCAAGCACTCCAGCTCTTCATCCTTGTTTAGCAGTGTGCTTAGAGGTTAATTGCCAAAATAATCACTTTCTGCAGAACTACATTTCCCAGCCTGTTTTGCAAAGCAGTTTTTCCTAATAGCTCTCAAGACCCACATAAAAGGATACCTCATTGATGAACCTCTGTTAGGAACTGGATTTTAAAAGCCAGACAAATCAACCACTACAGCAATTGGCACTACAGTTTTTCTCAATTTGGGGTCTGCAGGTATTTTTTTAATAAAAAGGAAAGAATAATTTTTTATAGAGATCTTATCCTGTCTCAGCTTACTGTACTGTAGCATCTGCACACTGTTGCTTATTGAAACTAATTTATTTATAACAAAGTTTGGAGTGGGAACAAAATTTTTTAAGAATCTCAGCAATACAGTGGTGTAGTACGGGAAAAACCTATGGCTATATTGAGAACTTCCATTTGGGGGCCTTAAATAGTCTTAAAAAAATCATAGTGTTTGTTAATGAGAGATAATTTGATTTTTTATATTATTAGTCCATGCTGTTTTCTATTTCTTTCACACTTAACAACATCTGAGCCCATCCCCCCCAGTTTGGTGAGTTGCTTCTAAGACCATGGACTATCAGAAACGGATTCAGAATTCCAGAGCTTTTCCTTTCTCCGTTTGGATAAAGAAACATCTTACAAATATCAGCAGTGGTACAAAAACTTATGAGTTTTCTGATTTTTTAAGAGTTTGATGGTTCTTATAAAATCAGGCCAGAAATCACTGTAGTAAAGACTCCTGCTGTATCAGTATATCTGAACAAAAGTGAACTGTGTAAAATGATGTATGGATTTTCTTTGCTGTAACTGAAACAAGACAAGTAAAAATTGAGAGCTCAGTGTAAGTAAGAAAGAGCTACCTGTGATAAAGATTATATGAACACTTCTTAGCTTACAGTTATTTTTTTCTTCCAGTGTCTTTTATGCTAACTTGATATTACACATTCAGTGTAATTTTATGTCTCTGAAATGTAGATATGGGCTAGCGTTTCTTATTTAACAATGTTTTTAATAGTTGATTTTTATTTTTATTTTTTCTACAGAGGGATGCAAATATTCATACTGTTAATCACAGGACAGTCACAATAAAGAAATGCTACAAGTCTAGATTGTGCAAACTGCTGGATAAGGATGAACCATCCTCTAAGTTCAATGGTCAGGCTGCTTTCCCTCATGAGAAGAAAATAACTTCTTGTTCCTCAAATTTAAGTTTTGTTTATTTGTTTGTTTGTTTGTTTGTTTCATCTGACTTCTGGTTTCCTTTATAATAGGAAAAAAAAAAAACTAGACAAACTTTGACTTCATTTCTTTCACGGAATTAATATATTTTGTTTTACCACATCTGTAGCAATAATTGTCTCCACTCATTTTAAAATTGATTTTCTGAGTCCTTTTGTTTTGGAGCAGCTTTAAGATTAAACACTGTTTCTGAACTTCACCCATCCCATATTCCAGTGCATAGCAATTTAACATGGCTGAAGCATTAAAATTTTAATTACAAATTTTTTTTTTCCAGAATTTACTCTTCAAAAGCCCATAACTTTTTTGTTAACCTTTCAAAAGTCTGGCCTTTACATTTAATGGGATATTGAAGACTATTAATCTGCAGCTATTTTATTGCAGTAGGTTTTAAAGTTAAACTATTCTAAGAAATAGAGAAACATTTTTTCCTAGAAAGGGGTTAATTGGCACTGCAAATATTATTTTCACAGCTAGACTTGTTGAAGACTGAAACACATGGAAGTTGATATAATAAGGGGTAAAGATAGGCTTTTTTGTTGTACATTTCATATAAGGAAGGGTAGTAGGCAGTTGTGTACACTCTGTGTACACTCTTATGTTCTAAAAGCAAAACATAATCATTCACATTCCTTGGGTTGGGTGAATATTAATGAACATGTTCAGGGTGCATAAGAACAACCTCTATACATAAAGTGAGACAAATGTTATATACATTGCTTCATAATGTTAGAGCAAAAGCTCAAGTCCTACAGTGAGCTCTGTCCTGGCTTGCTCTACTTCAAAGGAGTTTTTAAGTTTAAGGAAAGGCCCATACTTGGAATCTTGCATCTAATTTTTATCAAGGTAGTTCGGCTGATACTACTGTCTCCTGGATTCTTTCCTTAGTTGAACAGATGGATTTCATATCTGTGTGGGGTCTGTTCCACCCTGTTTTTCTACCATTCTGCATCACACAACTCGCTGTTAGACTGCTGTCAAAAAGAAAATACATGTGGATTTTTTTTCTGCATGTGGAATACAACTGCATCTGCCAAGACATTCTTTTATAAAGCTATAATTGACTACTGGCCCATCTTAAAGAAATTTGACTGCTCATATATTCCTCTGTATGAAAAAAAAAACAAACAACAAAACAGCAGGACATTAGCAATGTCGTAGCTAAATACGACAAATCTTGGAATGGAAGCATATGTTTCTTTCACACATTCCCACTTTTATGCTTTAATTTGTTCCAGCCTACCTGAAGTGTTTTTACTCAAATTAGATCTGTTTCTAGAATAAAATTTCAGCTGTTCTATTTATGTGCTATAAAAAATGAGATAAAAATTTATCTGGATATATTTAGGATTGGATATTTTTAGGATTGTTTCTAATCTGCTGTGAAAATCTAATGCAATATAGAGCTGAAGAAATCATTTTATTATCCTTATAGCTATAATATAAGACATTATAAAGTAAAAAAAAATTAGGAATATTAAAAGTCAAATCATCTTTGTCATTTAGAACACTGCATTACAGCTAAGAACATGGCATATTTGTGTAACTTATTCTGTTTATTGAAAAACAGACAGAAAATGAGGTAATTTTAACTGCATGTTATGTCATGTGAACAAAAGATCCGTGGCAAAACACCAGAAAAACATCACAATAATAAATGAAAATATCAGTAGCCAAGAAACTTACAGCAAGGGACTCATTTGTTCTTTAGAATTGCTATGCTAATTTTTGTGACTTGCTGCAGCAGCAAAGTTGAGATTTAGGATGAATGTATCAATTACTAAATAGTGATGCTATAAAGATATCCTTAGCTTCTCAAGGTAATTTAAAAGACCCATTTATACCCCATTTCTCACACACTGCACTTTTACTTGAACTGTTTAAGAGGTGAACTCTCCAAAAGTCAATAAAATTATGCAGTTTCATTAAGAAAACAGAGGTTATTTCCTTGGGAAGTATTATGTTCTAATTCTCTACCAATTAAAAAAAAATCCACTAGAAGCATGTGACTAAAACCAAAATTCAGCATGAGCCCAGATATATGTAACTTTTAAAGAAATTTGTGCTTGGATAAATTTTAAGCTTTCCTGAGCAATTTCTTTTTTTTTTTCTTTTTCTTTTTTTTTTTTTTTAAAACCAAAGCTAACATTCCTTGTTTGTCATTGCTAAAATAGTAAGACAAACTATTGATTTCTAGTAACTTGTTTTTCTTCTGACAAAAATATATTTCTCAATTTAAGTCACAGAATTTCATTAAGTCAGTGTTCCAAATAATTAAGGAAAATGATTGGGTGAGGAAGATAGCTACACTTAATTAAAGCCTTCAAGCAGGGAAGCACAGGCATATTTTTTTCTTAATATTTCACTACATAGAACTGCAATGAAATAGTCTCGCATCTCATGCTCCCTCACTTTGCTAAAACATAACATGTTGACATAAGTGCTCTTACACTTGCAAGCTTATGATCGGGACTATCATTTTTCAATAGAATTATAAATCAAAAATCTACAATAATTCTTATCCACTGAATTCTCAGAATTATTTGAAGAAACGGGTACTCTTTTTGGTTCAATGGCTCCTCTTCCTCTTCTCAGAGATGCATTTCCTTTTACCAGCCCCCAAAGAAACAGAGCTCTCTCAACTCTTATATTAATGCATTCTGTGTTTTGTCTTGTTTCCACAGCACGGTTAGGACTGCCAAATCTGGGACAGCCTCTAGAATTTTTTTTTTTTTTTTTTTTTTTTTGAGACAATCTTTTAATGTGCTACTGCCAGACTGCATTCCCAAACCTCTTTACCCTTGATTTTTTCTCCTAAGATGTTGGCTCATTTCCTAACTCATTTAAATACATAAAATTGCACATAGTTGGAGACAGTAAGATAACTATCAAGATAACACCTCATACTTGTAAAGCTAATACAGTGGTTGCAACAACAGTCTGAACTGTTTGAACAACAGTCTGACCCCTCTCCCTTTCACCCCATCTCCATGTAATGCTACCTAACTTTGTCACCATTCAGAATTTAAACAACGCATGATAAAAACACTTTTCCTCCAGCAGTGAGACAAGTAATGGAAAGATAAACTCTGATAAACAATTTATATTGATTCTTTCTCCCAGATTAATTTACCTTAAGTAGAGAAATAAATATAATGCCATATATTTGATACAATTATTACAAAATGTAACTCAAAATTTCTGTTCTAATTTACTATTATGCTGCAGAGCATTAAATGTCAGTACATATCTGATATAAAAAAATCTACACGTGAAATCAGACTGTTACTGAAATGGAACTTTGCTAATCTATTTACTGCCTAAACTTTAGACTATAAAGCAAGAAATTATTATACAGAGATAACATTCAATTTGCTTAATTCAAAAACTTTGGGAAAAAAAGTATGGATACTTGTTATTTCAAAGTATAAGACCAAAACACAATGAGCAAAAGATGCATTAGTCCTGAAATTAAGACTGTCATGTATTAGATTTAAAAAGTGATTAGTGCAAGAAAAAAAAAAAAAAATCATAAATACATTATTTGCATAACTCTGCCTTTCCACCAACACTTTTTTTTGTCAATACACAATCATGCTCTGAAAGTAATGCCTCATATTTTATTATGTTGGTCCACGACATCAGAGGCAAATGTTGGTAGTATGGCAGCAGAGGTTGAACCTTCCCATCAATATTCCATTACATTTTTTTGCTGTGTGACGGATGGCAGCAGAGGGGCAGACTGATAAAATGTCTTCAGTCATGGAAGTCCATATGAAACAAAGATGTGGAATTGAATTTCTCCTCGTGGAAAAAATGCACAAATTGACCTTCATCAATCCTGCTGAACATTAATGGAGACCAAAGAATGGATGTGAGTACAGAGAGACAGTGGGAGGTGCATTTCAAAGGTGGTGACAGTGACAGTTGGGCACTTGCACTGGCACAGATGTTTACAAGCTTGGCATGCAGGCTGTTATTCATTGCTGGTGAAAACACATGGCTAATGGTGGTGATTATGTTGAAAAATAGCATTCTGTAGCTGAGAATTTGCTATATCAAATAGTGCTACTGTGTTCTTTGTATCTGTTGTCATTGCCATGGAAATAAATAGGAGGTATTACTTTCAAGAGCAACCTACATAAACATTATCACTATATACAGAGCTTAAAATGTTTTCAAAACAGCTTTTTTGTATATATTGATTGCCTATTCCATGATATTACAAAATGAACCACTGAGATACTTCAACATTTCATGGAGGAGCTGGTATCAGTAGTCCACTTGAAAATGTTGGGCCTTAGAAAACACAGTTATGTTGTCTTAAGAGTACAAAAGACTTTACTTGGAAGTCATGCTAGCCTGTGCAGCAATTGCTAGTAAATTGAGCAAATCTCTGACTACAAATGCTTGATGGCTGTTTTCCTCCTTTTCCCCTCTGAATCACAAAAGATACCAGGAACACATGACTGTGAGAACATTTTCCACTGCTTCATACTTTCACTGTAGCACACATGCCTGACAGACTGAGAGTCCTTATAAAATCAATGTTTCACATACTGATTTGCCTCAATACTTTGAGCAGGAGCTAAAATATTGCTGTCTTTCATGGTGAGTTCATTTCCTTTCGTCTTGTTGCCTGTACAAAGCTTAGAAAGAGCATGTTTCCCATCCACAAACAGAAGATGAACTGTCTAAGTGTGTTGTATATAAATTTGATTTCTTTTTCAGTGATTCAGTTGGGGCTCTCCTAACACTGCTACTTTTCTTCAAGATTTCACTTTAGATATGTAGACTCTTGAAAGTCACTCATAAGACTCATTAGTGCATTGTGGACTCACCATAACCTGCAAAGTCCTTACAAAGCATTCTCTGGTTCATTCTAGCATTAGCTTTTGCAGCTGAGTACCTGGACAGAAAAAAAAAAAAAAACCCTACAAAAAACAGTACTTGGTGCAATTTTGGATTTTTTTTTTCCAAAAGAAAAATGGACATTTTACTGTTGTCCATCCCCCCCTTAACAGAAGTTTGAGAATAGCTATTTATAAATTGTTCATGATTACTGTATCTAAGTTAACTCTGTTTAAAGGCAAATTCAATAAACTAATATCACAAAATGGTCTCTATTATATAACTTTAGATTACCCTGACTCTCTGAGGAGTTGAGACTTGTGGAACATAATGAGGATGATAATTTAGACCAGGAGAAATGTAGAGTACTAAGAAGAGAAGAAAATAGTTCTGGGATCATAGTCAGGATGAATTCAAAGATGTTACACAGATGTTGCCCATTATATAAAGAAAACAATTTACTTTTTTTTATTATTATTTTATTTTAACTGTAACAGATATGCGTACACCCAAAAAGAGAAATTAAAAAAAATTGATTCTAACTCAAGAAAAATACTGAAAAATCCCTAGATATTTTCATGCTGGCTCTACAACAACAAAAAAGATGTACGATGTGAAAAAGGCATATAATTCTCTATTAAAATGTGTGTAATAGAATTACACACATTCTTAAAAATGTATTCTATACTGCCTTTTTTCCAATCACCATGGACTTCATCTGACTACCATGAGTTTTCAAGTATAATCAGGAGTGGTTTGGTGACTATGCCAGCCAATTGCCTCAGGACTCTGCAGTGCATCTCATTGGGACCCATAGGCTTATGGATGTTTAGGTTCCTCAGGCAGATGCAGACTTGATCTTTGCTTTGCTCCCCCAGTTCCCAACTTCCACTCGAAGGCTGTCTACAGAGAAATCGCTAGAGAAGACTGAAACAAAACAAGTTGTTTGACCATCAGTTCCTGGTTCAGCCAGGCCAGTCTCTTGCTTTCCTTTTGCTGACTTCCTACACCTGAGAATGAGACCTCTCGTGTCTGAAGGAAAGCTTCTTTAAAGATCTGTGAACCTAATGAAGTTCAACAAGGCCTAGTGCAAGGTGTTGCACTTGGGCTGGGGTAATCGAGGGTGTTTATACATACTGGTTGAAGAACCCCTTGAGAGTAGCCCTGCAAAGAAAGACTTGGGGGTCCTAGTGGACGAGAAGCTGGACATGAGCCAGCAGTATGCACTTGCATCCTGGAAGGCCAACTGCGTTCTGGACTGCATTAAAAAAGGGGTGGGCAGCAGGGAGAGGGAGGTGATTGCTCCCTTCTACTGAGCTCTTGTGAGGCCCCATCTGCAGTACTGCGTCCAGGCCTGGGGCCCCCAGTACAGGAAGGATGTGGAGCTCTTGGAGCAGGTCCAGAGGAGGATGAGATGAGCATAGGACTGGAGAACCTTTCCTGCAAGGAAAGGTTGAGGGAACTGGGCTTGTTTAGCTTGGAGAAGAGAAGGTTCTGGGGAGACCTCATTGTGGCCTTCCAGTACCTAAAGGGAACATATAAACAGGAAGGGGAATGGCTGTTTATGAGGGTGGATAGTGATAGAACAAGGGGGAATGGTCGTAAACTGAGATGGGAGGTTTAGATTAGATATTAGGAGGAGCTTTTTAACACAGAAGGTGGTGACGCACTGGAACAGGTTGCTCAAGGAGGTTGTGGATGCCCCATCCCTGGAAGCATTCAAGGCATGGATGTGGCTCTGGACAGCCTGGTCTGGTGGTTGGTGATCCTGCCTGTGGCAGGGGGTTTGAAACTAGATGACCATTATGATCCTTTTCAACCTAGGTCATTCTATGATTCTATGATCTGCCAGCTCTGCTCTGTTCCTTTGTTCTTGAGAATAGATTCCCAGAGGGTTCTGTTGACTAACTTCCTGAAGAACTGCAAGTTGGCTTTCCTAAAAATTAAGCTTCCTGATTTTATTCTTTGCCTGTTCGATATCCCTCAGGAGTGTGAAATCCACCATTGTATGCTCACTACAACACAGGCAGCCTTCAATCCTGATGTCACCAATCAGTTCCCTCTCATTGGTGAGTAACAGGTCCAGCATTGCATTCCCCCGGTGGGACTGTCTATTACCTGGCTCAGGAAGTTATTCTCAATACATTCCAGGAGCCTCCTGAATTGCCTATAGTTTGCTGTTCTACTTTTCTAACAGATGTCAGGGTGATTGAAGACTCCACTGGACAAGAGCCTGTTATCACAATGTCTCCTGTAGCTGGAGGAAGAAGGCTTTATCAACTGGCTCCGCTACCAGGCAGCCTGTAGTAGACCCCACGTGACTTTGCTTTTCATAGAATCATATAATAGTTTGGATTGGAAAGGACCTTTAAAGATCATCTGCCAGGAGCAGGGACATCTACTCCTTGTGGAACTCCATAAGGTTCCTGTCAGTCTGTTTCTGACATTTAATACCATACAACAAGGTACAAAAGAAAAAAAGGAAATTTGGATGAATAGGTGCCCACACATGCTGCAGTAGCTGTCAACATGGTACCAAACAGCTTGTATGACTGAAAATTTCTATTTCTAATGCAATATGTTTGTTTGTTTTTTTTTTTTTCCTGCAAATCTTGTTTCTCTTAAAAGTAAATGCAATAAAGTGAATAAAACACATAACAAATCTTTTAAAAGAAACAGCTCTAGCAGTAAGTTTCATTGGAGATGAAAGTAGTCTTCGCTTTTAAATGTGGAATAAATGAGGTAAAAGAGAAACCTACAATTTTTTAGAAGAAAGATTCCAAAGCATTTGAAAACATTTCACAGTACGTGTACAGCTACCTGAAAGGAGGTTGTAGCAAGGTGGAGGTCAGTTTTTTCTTACAGGTAATCAGCAAAAGGACAAGAGGAATTGGCTTAAATTGCACCAGGGGAGATACAGGTAGAATATTAGGAAAAATTATTCCCAGCTTTCCATATTGGAATAGGCTGCCCAGGGAGATGGTGGAATCCCTGGAGGTTTTCAAGAAAAGGATAGATGTAGCACTGACAGACATGGTTTAGTGGGCATGGTGGTGATGGGCTGATGGTTGGATTAAGTGATCTTAGCGGCCTTTTTCAATCCTAATGATTCCATGATTCTGTGATTAATAGTATACTCTTGTCTGTTTCTTCATACCCAAGTGCAAGTAAAAGAAAAAAAAAAAAAGAAAAGAAATCAGCCACAGCAATACTAGGGAAAAAATGTTTACTGATAATTTCAATATGCCTAATAGAAATTGACAACTGATATATTGGAATACTAAGGAAGCCAGCACCTACTTAGCAACATGCTAATCAGAACTATGGTGAGTCATATCAAGGACATATTCACTAGATATTTGTGACAAATTATTCCTAAAATAAACCCTGCTTCTATAGGTCTTTAGCTGCATGCATTACAACGAGCTGAAGGCTCAAATAATAATTTCTTAGCAGTCTTCTAAGGTTTGAGCTTTAAATCAGTAAATCAGAAATAAGAGCTATATTAAAGTCGTGTAAAGTCTACAGTAACAGATTGAATTAATGAAACAACATCAGCCATGAAATAAAAATGAATGACAGTAATTTGGGCAGGATCATGAATATTTAGGTGTACTTAGAATATTAGGAAAGAAGACGTAATCCTGAGAATACTGCTTGTTTTGCTGACCCAACAAATACGGAAAAAGGAATTGCAACAAGTTATACTGAAACTCTTAGGTACCAGAGAAACGATGCAACACAGTTACAGCCTTTTCACACACATCACAGTTCTTACCTGTCCTTTTGTGTGTGTCGAAAAGTCCAAGAAGTAAGGAAGTGAATTGCATCGCAGATAGCAAGGGTACTAAAATATCCAAATGCTTCTATTACATGTGGATATAAATTCTGGCTTCTACCATTTTTGCAAGCAAAGATAGACACACTGCCAAGTCAGATAACTGGTGCTTTGAAAAATGTTACTCTGATGCCAGTTCCTGACCAATATACACCTACCGAACTAACTTCCCGAGACTACTATGTATGTATATACACAGCAAAGTGACAAGCATAAAAATCTTATTTATTTTACTGTTGGAGAGTAGTTGTAAAAACAGTTGAAGTGTTAATTTTGAAAATTCAGACTCATGTCTTATGCACATTTGTGCAACTGGTTCTAACTAAATGATCTTCGAGGTCCCTTCCAACCCAAGCCATTCTATGATTCTCTAAAAAGTAAAGCTAACATTTACTGGGAAGTTCCTTAATCAAGTTGGTTTTCATGTCTGTAGCAGGAACCAATCAATCCTTAAAGATTTGGCGCTTCCTGTTTTATTTTATTTTATTTTATTTTATTTTATTTTATTTTATTTTATTTTATTTTTTTGGACAGCAAGAGCTATGCTGAGGAGGCTTTCCAGCTAACTATATCCTAAACTGCCTTCTATAGCTTGCATTTGCCATCTTTTCTGTCATCTTCTATTTTTATTACATCCTAGTGAATTTCACTTGTGAAAACAACATACAATACTTCTTATGTGCAAGTTTTGATTTTCAACAGTAGGATTAAATATGGCAATTTTACACTTCATACATTACTACAGACCTGATGAAAAACAGGTCTACAGACATCCAGTAAGTCTTTTTGTATTTTAAGTCAGGGAGAATTGTTATACTTTGGGAAGAAATATTGTGGTTTTCTGAAACATTAAATGTTTATTTAATCAGTTACCAGGAGGAATATGACTTTTTCCAAGAAATTTGTGTTTTATGCCATTTCTATAATATATCTACTTTTCTTTCTGAGGTTCTGTTTGCTGTAGAGGGACTGTAAATACGTTTTTAGTTTTACTAGCAGAGGTAGGGATTATTTTGCTCCAGGTCACTCAATAAAGATCGCACTCCTACATATTGTCCTGTGTCACCTTCTGCCTGTTTCACAACAGATGGCTGCCTTTCAGGAGGTTTTTTTTTAATAGAAGATGTAGATGTCAGATTGAAGTAAAACACTCATTGCAACCCAACTTTCTGCAGTTGGTTGCATGCTTTTTGTATGCTTGTATGTCTGTCAAGTTTGATGTCATGCAGGAGAATTTTCAAGAATATATTTCTGCAAATCTATTTCTGGTTCTTGTTACTGCTGGGTCAGATTTATTTTGGAAGGGTCGGAAAGAGAATGTAAATCAAGCAGATGTTATACTGTAGCACTGCAAACATTGTTTTATGAGGTACTCCAGTCCATAAAATATAACAAGAAGCAAGGTATCTTCAGTTAAGGGTGAAAGAGCGCTCGTCTTTCAGGAAGGAGCCTTAACCTCTGCTTCTAACTCAGAGTGATTTCTCTCACGTTTTTTCAGTGCTTTCTCCCCCCATCTTGCAGGGTATGACTAAAACGCACCGCAAATCTATTTTGCATGAAATACAAAAGCCAGCGTGACATTATTATCATCACAGAGACAAAACGCTTTCAGTGGTCTTTTCACTGCAGCTAATCGGGTGAAAGTGATTTCGAAATTCAGCATCGTGATTTTGTCTTCAGTGATTTGGTACTTTTATGCTGTGTTACAGAGAATGCATGTCCTCGCTTCCCATGGGCTTTGTGACTGCATGAACCGAATGACCACTATCTGGGGGAAGAAAAAAGTTAAAATCGTGGTTTTGGTTCTCATTTGAAAAGCAAAATTCTCGCCTTTTTTTCGGAGTGACCCCACCCCGCCCCGTGAGAAGCCGCCTCCACAGCCCGCCTAGCGCTCTCAGGGGGAAAAGATGGGGGCGGGGCTTCGGAGTATCCACCAATCGCAATCTGTGGCCGCGCCTTGACTGACAAACCGATGTACCCAATGGGAGCCGTCACAGAGATAGGCGGGGCGACACGGAAGGGGGCTGACGCAGCACCGCCCATAGGGCGGTGGCGGAGCAACGCCTCGGGGAGTGGCTCTGCGCGTTCGGGGCGTGGCTTAGGGCTGTGGGGGGCGTGGCCTGCCCGGGGGTATTTAAACCTGGAGCAGCGGGATTTGTTCACTCAGTCGGTGCGGCGTCGTGGAGTGCGTGCGTTTGTTGTTTGCGTTCGGTGTCGCTTTTTCTTTTTTAACACGCTTTTCTTCGGCGCGCGCGTGTACGCGGAAGGGGCGCGTCCCGGCTGGGCTCGGCGGCTCTCGGAGCCCGTTTTTATCCTTTCTCCTCCGCCCCGTGCGCGTCCACTGAGGGATTTCTTCACGTCCCGCGCCCGGGGGGCTGTCCCCTTCCCTACCCCTCTCGGCCGGGAGCTCGCGGCGCTTCCCTCTGGATGCGTCCCCGCAGCCCCAGGCGGGAGGCGGCCGGGGGGAAGCGCTGCCTCCAAGGATTTACCGCCGCCCGGCACTCAGCCCCGCGCCTTCTCCTCCCCTGCGGGCGCTCCGTTGCCGCCCCGGACCGCTATCGCCGTTATGGACGAGAGATACCTGCCCGAGCTGATGGCGGAGAAGGACTCGCTGGACCCGTCCTTCACGCACACCCTGCGGCTGGTCAACCAAGGTGAGGGGTGCGGCGGGCGGCTGGCGGCGGCCCCTTCTTTCCATCCTTCCGCGCTGCTGGAAGTTTCCGCGGAGACGCCCGGCGCGGAGGGGCGCGGAGGCCGCACGGCGTGGGTTTGTTCTCTATCCTGTGGCTGTTGCTGAGGTGCTGCCCGGCTCCTGAGCCCCGTCCTGCTCGAAGGAGACTGAGGGTGGTTTCCTGCAGTCCTGCTCTGGTCTAGGGTGGTTTAAGATAATCTTCCGTTGTTTAATTTAGAGAGTATTTCAAGTTGAGTTGTTGTGTAGCATGGGTTGAAGTTCTGGGGCGGTTAAACCCTTAAGTGTTTCCCTCTCTTACCCCGAGGTGCTCCGGTGTAATAGCTTGCTGGTTGTAGATGCGTGACTGTTGGCCGGAGCCTGCATCTTTGTCTCGGATCTGGTGCCTCTATAACTCCTGTATTAGGGAGCAAACAACGCGTTTGGTTGCTTTTTCCCAAAACAGCGAACACGCTCTTTTTCAAATGCGCAGCTCCAGACAGTCAGGATGATCGCTCTGCCTTTGACGTGTCCGATCGTGCTGGCTCTTTGTTTCGATGATGCTGAGTAGAAAAGCCATGTGACTTAAGCTGTGTGGCTTCGTGTAAATCACCTGCCTGTTACACATCTCCAAATTTACAAGTCCTGCTCTGTAGATAAGCCTCCGAGTATTTGGGATGGTGGGGTGAAACAAGTTAGGAACCGGTCTTCCAGTGTAACTCAATAGCAGCTAAGTGTTTTTTTTTTTGCTTCAGTTGAAGTGACTCCAAGCTGTATGATGTACTGCATGCTACAGGGATAGGGCTAAATCAGTGCGGCTTCTTCAGTGCATTGACATGCTGCTTGGTGTGTAATGGACTGCAAATGCCAATCTCTAAATTGGATGGAGACTTAACTGCTGTCCAAAATGTTCTGGAGTTACTGTTAGTTTCAGCTGTGGAATGCATGTACTGTGTGACTTGCAGCTGCCTGCCCTTGGGCTGTTGACATTCTGCCTATTTATTCCAATTTTGAATTTGTAGGAGTGCCACTGATAGTGAGAGAAAGCTCTTTGTTAACACAACTCTCTATTTGCCTACTTTCTATTAAAGAAATGCTAAAAGCTAAGCTCAATGGCTCAGAATTTAAGGCTGCAAGTTAGTGAAGTTACTATAAGTTAGTGTTGACAGAACCTTTGCACGATTCATACAACCAGATGTAAGTTGTGGAAGTATGTAAATTATTTCAAATACTACTTATAGAAGTACATACAGTTCTCCAGTTATTACTGTAGAATCATCATTTTTGTAGACTGATAGTTTTTGTAGTTCTCATTCAAATGGGCAGTTAAGAGGCAGAAACATCTACCTGCTTTCGTTGTATAATACTTGGTACCTACTTGTGTACTTGTAGCTCCCAGAGCAAGCGATGTATTCCATAGGAAAAGTGGATGGTTGTGGTTCTAACCTCTTTATTCTAGTCTCATTGGATTTTTTGCTTACACTAGAAGTCTTGCATTAAATCTGATTGAAGTGTTCATGTGTCAGGTAAATGAAGCAAGACAACTATCAACCAATTAACTGTAGCTTAAATAACTGCAGCTTAAAATGTGTAGCTGCTATCTAAAACCCTTTAAAGCAGTAGTACAGTTGAGGAACCAAGTGAGGTGAGTTGGATGTCTAATAGAATTGAGAAACTCACTATTTTGAGAAAAGATGTTTAACAGAACTTTTATCAGTGGCTGGTTCATTTATTTCAGTTGATATTCACATTTAAGTGAATGCAGTCATTAGTGGCAAAGTGTGTTATTTTTGCTCGTTCGTCATATGCCAGGTCCAGTGAGTTCTTTCTGCGATAGAACAGTAAGGCAAATGAAGTGTCTTGTCTATTTCTTTTGAAGCTGAAGTTGCTTAGTTTCTCTGTTTAGAATGAAACGTGTTTCAGAGTTCAGCTTAGCTGAGCTGTGTCAGAACATCTTTAAGTGCTTAAAATAACTAGCTTAATTACGTAATGGTGTTTTGATGTCTTAAGAGCATTACATTTAGGATTTGCATTTACTTTAACTGAAATACTGTAAATAAGCCAACTTTCTTCATAAACTTAGGATCAATGTATAAGAATTCTGTGGTAGAACTTGCGAATCTTCCTGAAATGCTGCACCCTCATTTCAGTTGCTTCAGCACTGACAAAAGAGCAAAATAGCTGAAATAGCTACCCATGCTGAAACTCAGCTTCTAGGCTAGGGAAAAGTGGTCTGTGTACAGACTTCCAAAAATCAGTTAATTACAGCTTTTGCACAGAAGTGGACACATTTGCATGTTATGCTTATAATTACAAACTGTAATTTGGATACATACAAATTACGTAATTGCAAATGATACAAAGAGCTTGACATGCTTTGTTTCAGAGGAGTCACTTGAAAAACAATACAGAGATGACTAGGGTGCTGCCAGAATACTTCTACAGGCAGTGTTGTTGGTCTCTCAGAATTAAGGTGTCTATCTCCTCTTGCCCTAATAAAAATTTTCAGCATTTTGAAAGTATTAAACTTGGAGGTAGTATTTTTCATTTATCCTTCGTGGTATATTGCAGTGCTGTTGCAATATTTTTTTTATTGGTGTTGAACACTGCTCAGGAATTCGGTGGCTGTCTTTTTTGGGATGTAAAACCTATTAAAGATTTTTTTCTTTAAAGAATATTGGTATCTTTAACTGCTACTTAAATTTTAGTGTAGTAGGAATCTTTTCTATTTTTTCTACTTTGAATAAGATTTACTTGTATGCTTGAACATTAAGACTCTTTAAAAATGATTTTTGTTAACCTTTAAGCATGCTATATGTTGGAAGCAGGCATGTTGCTCATAATTGTGTCCATCATAATAAGATTAATTTGCAGCTGATATCAGGCAATGGGAACTAGAATATTGCTTGGTTACTATCTTACAACTTCTGTAAGTAAAGATGAAAGGGAAAGATATAGTTCTGTGAAAGAGCAAAAATCTGGTATAGGTACTGTGTGTCTTTGTATTTTTTCCAAATTACTGTCAGCTACTCTATTTTATATGCAAAAACTGGAAAGTATGTTTTGAATGTAAAAGTGATACTTCTGAAGTAAAACCAGTTCTTTATCATTGTGTAGATACACTTTGCAATGTTTTTGAAAGCTATTAACCTTGCATGTGTTTGTACATACTACAATCAACACTACACTTGAAAAACTTCACTAATGGTACTTTAAGAATGTAAAAGAAGAAAAAAGTTGCTTTATTTGTCATCCTATAGATCTGTGCTGATCTGGCAAGTGTGAATTCTGTGAATGTTGGGTAAGGGATCTGAGACTGCATGCTACCAGAAGCTCACTGAAAACATGTTGATACAGGGCGCGTTTTTTAATAAGATGACATTAAAACTGATGTTTGGTGCTTGTTTTATATAATGTTAGCTATGTAGGTTGAGGGAAGACAGTAATTAAAGTCAGGGCAGCTGAAATCCTTATGTTAAGAGGTAATGAGTCCCAGTGTCTTGTCTGAAATGCAGCTTTTACTTCCACGTAGGCTTGTCTTAAGGAATTTTTCCTTAAGATCTTATTTTAGCTATATTGAGACTTATTTTAGCTATATTGCTTCAGTTGGCAAGGCTACCTTTAAACTCCTCTCAAGAGCAAGATATACAGGAATAACAAGCCTTCTGATCAGTAGATGGCTGTGTGTGCTAGCTGGATGCTGGATCACTGTACTGAGCCATGTGACTGTCTGTGATCAGCACAGGTTTGCTGACTTCTGTCCAAAGCTTCATGAGTTAGTGATCAAATTGCCATCTCTTAAAACCAGTACTTTCCTAAAAGCCAAGGAGGATAGACTGTGTGAGAAGTGTACTGGCTTCCTGCATTGTAGAGAATATTAACCTGCCTTATGTTTATAGCTATTCTGTGCCTGCAATGTAAAAATTGTTAAAGCAGGAACTCAATTTATTACACTAACTCAGGGATGTGAGTTTCTGGGTGCTTACTAAGGATTTCCTTTAATTTTTTCAATGAATAGATGTGTGAAGAATTAAATTTGTCATCAAGCACACTTTTTAGTGAACTGATACACTAACTTTGTGATATAAATAATCTATTTTGTGGTGAATCATCCTCCTGCTTTGAGCACAAACATGGCATGGGACGGACAGATGTGGTAACTTCAGTTCCCAGTCCCTCAATGGTGTTGCACATCCTCAATTTGTTTCTCATTGCATCTTCCACAAGCAAGGAAGTAACTCCCCTTTTCAGTATTCAGCTCTTGTAGGCTGGCAAAATGCTCTTTAGAGGCTATAGGCATTTTTGTAAAGCCAATGAAAAAAGCTGATTGGATTCTGTATGTTCGAGTAATCCTGAATGAGTTAATTTTGTAGTACATGCTTCAGACTGAAAGATTTTTTCAGACCAAGGCCATTGAAGTTGTCATTCCTGGAGGTTAACTAGAAAGCAGAAACTCTGTTATGTTCTAAGAATCAAACTTCAAAGCAATAGTATGTGAAAGCTTACAAGGGTTACTTGGCAGGTGCAATGCAAGAGAAGTTTGTGTCAGAAATACGGATGGGTATGGCTTGATGGCAACCCCATAAAACCAAGCAAGGCTGGCTTAGGTTCTGGTTCTTTTAACATAGCTTAAAAAGTAGTAGGAACTTGAAGAAGCCATCAGATTGTCTCTTCTTTCATCCGGTCTATACCTTCTCTATAACACTTCAGAAGCAGACATTTGTTGTGGTTGGCTCATTGCTTTTTCTGCAGTGAAACTGCCCTGGGAAAGTTGTAGCTTGTTAACAATTAGGTTTGAGTCTTAGTCTCCTAAACGGCGGGGGAATTGATTTATCAGGTATTCCAGTCATGTTAACAGTGAAGCTGGGAAATGCAGCTAAAGATAATCATACATACTTCACCCTGGACTCATCTGCTATGAAGCGTGACTCTAGCCTGCAGCTGCTCACCCATGATCACATTGAGACCAAAGCTGACTTCTAATTTACTTGCACACTTACTTTGGCAGTCAATGAGAGAGATCAAATTTAAAGGTTTCAAATTTAAGCTGACATGGTTTGTCACTTTCAATCCTTTTCGACACCATCCATGCAAATTAAAACGGTAACCTTCTGAGCACTTATTTACTGAAGAAATCAGAGAAGTCACAACACTGAATGACTGCTCCTCTGGCCCATGGCTTGCTCTACTCTACTTGCATGTACTTATAATAATCCGTGTATGTGATATTTGTGGCTATTGAGTTCTCTCTGATTTCAAATTGAGGTATAATTAAGAAACAAAGTGATCTCCTTCCTTCTTCAGGAGAGTGAGGTATCAAAGTTCAGAGTTGAACAATCTTTGTAAAGTGTGGTACTGTGTGTGACTTCTAATTAATACTAAGCAATTTCAGTAAAAAGCATGCTTAAATGGATTAGCTGGTAACTGATGTAACTAATAGCTTACGGTAAATGGGCTGGCTGTTCTTAGCTGAGCTTAATGTTTGTTATTAATAGTGATATAAAATTAAGGATAGATGCGCTAGGCAAATGGTGTACTTTGATAAAGTAGGGAACTGATCTGCTTGAGCAGGACTGTATTTGCTTGAGGTTAGGAAGGATTTGTGGAGGAATCTGGGTTTTGTTGGATCACTGGACAGAGTCCAACTGTGTGATGTTCAACAAGGTTAAAGGTTGGGTTCTTCTCTCATGTCAGAACAACCCCATGCAGTGATACAGGCTTGGGGAAGAGTGGCTGGAAGCTTGCAAATAAAAAAAAGATCTAGAGGCAACAGCTGGCTGAACATGAGCCAGTAGTGTGCCCAGGTGGCCAAGAAGGCAAAATGTGTTCTGGCCTCTATTAGAAATAGCGTAGTCAGCACTAGGGAAGGGGTTGTCTCATTGTATGTGGCACTAATAAGAAGAAACTTGAAATACTGTTTTCAATTTTGAGGCCCCTCACTACAAAAAGAATGAACTTAATGAGTGTTTGCAGATAAGAGGGACAAAGCTGATGAAAGGGACTGGAAAGCAAGATTTGAGGAGTGGCTGAGGGAAATAGGATTGTTTCCTCTTGATGAGAAACCTCATCATTCTTTGTAGTTTTTAATATATAAAGGGGAGCTACAGGAAAGGAGACAGACTCTTGAGCAGGCTTTGTTGTGTTACAACAAGGGGAAACTGCATTAAATTTGAAGGGAGATTTAGGCTGGATATAAAGGAAAAAGTCTTTACAGTGATGGTGGTGAGGCATTGGAACGAGTTGCCTGAAATGTGGTAAGTGCCTGGAGACATTCAGGGTCAGGTGGGACCAGGCTCTTGACACTCTGATGTAGCTGTGGATGCCCCTGTTCCATGTAGGGGAGTTAGATTAGAGGACCTTTAAAGGTCCCTTCCAACTTCAAGGATTCTGATTCAGAGTATTCTGCAACTTGGGTGTTGAGTAACGGCGATTGTAGTTGAGAATGACCTTAGTTAGATGCTTTAGCTGAGCAGAAGTTCCAAGTACATAATCATGTCTTTAAAATGAGGTCATATGGACTAGAATTTCATTGTCTTCTGACATGAATTCTAGATACAGAATTGTCTTCGTCTTCAAGAAGATCATAGAAAAATCAATGGAAAAAAATATTACAACCTTGATAAAAGGCCTATAAGCTTCTTGTTGATCCGATATGTTTGTGAAAATAATCATTAACTTGTGGTTTGCGTGCATAGGTGCCACCACAGAGGTAAACCTGCAAAAAGGCCCTTCAGAATTGTGAAATGTGAAGCAAAAAATAAAGTGAAAACTAAAGCACAATATTTTGAGTGCCTAGTTATTTAATAAGATACTAAAATAAATGGTTCCTTAAGATCTTTGTCAAAATTCATGCATTTCTGGACATTCAATCTTGACTAGTTTTTTTTTTAGGGTTAGTATTGGTAACTGTCAATATCAAGATGCACATGAAAGAACTAGAAATCGTTTCAGTAAACCTATTGCTCTTGCACTTAACAAATTTTCTTTCATATTGAAAGTTCTGCTGTGCTGATCCTGGTATAGTGTAGTGATAGTGGAAACTAGAAATTCAAATCCTTCGAGGGTTTAGTAATTTTCTTCAATTTTGTCAATCCATTTTGGGCTGTACAATAGGAATAATCAGTAGGGGAAGATTCCGTTCCATGTACTAGACAGATCTAGAATGAAATCAAAATTGCTGTTGTTGCTCTGACACTGAACATTTAGCTGCATTCATTGACTGCTCGGTGTAAATGCATTTGTAGTGAAGTGCTTCTGATCAGATGTGATCCAGGAACAGTAACTGTACTCTTGAAAGCAAGTTCTTTTGAAAGCAGATGCTTAGTATTTTCAGCTTTATTTTTCTCCTGTTTTGGGATAGTAGTTTTATTACTTACAAAAAATAAAATACAGAAACCAAAGGAATTTTTGTTAATGGCTTTTTGATTACTTTCCTCCGAGGGTGACAGGAGGACTTGTCAGCCCTCTGCACCCTCAGGGCTTCTGCAAGCATGTTTTGGTCTTTTCCCCTGATTTTTTTGTCACTACAGATGAGATCAGTTTCTAAACATAATGTAACTCAAGCTTTCTTCTCTACACCAGGAATCTCCACTGGGATAGATACGTATGCACAGAAGTAGGGGAAAGTTTGGCTCATTTTGCTTAAGTGAACAGTCATGATCATTTTGAAATCATTTCATATGAAACATAACTAAACATTATTATTATTTTCAACTCTGTCCACGTGATGGGGGGGGTTGGAACTAGATGATCTTTAAGGTCTCTTCCAATCTCACTCTATTACAGTTAAAAAAACTCAGAAAGCTAGAATGGTTTTTCGCTGTATTAATTGATAGTTTCATGCCTACTTCCAGCCTGCCTTGGTTTCAAGAGAATTATCAGAACTGAATTCTGTGTCTTACAAGGATTTCACAAACTTTCTGTGGGGGTTGCAGAGGTTTCTCAAAGAAAAAGTTTTTTTTATGAATCATTTGACTCAGTTCATCTCTTTAGATCCTGTTGTTAGAGAATCTAATTTGCTTCACTTTCAGTGGAGGATCTGCAGCAGATAAGTTGCAATTGCAATGATACCTCTTGCTCTAGTCAGTATTTTCTAGTGCTATCCTAATAACATCCTAGACAGAGACTGGAAGGTAAAATGTGGTCCTTAACACTTGGACTTTAAGTCTGAAAAGAATTACTGTGATCCTGTCCATCTTGTACAACACCAAGTTCTTTTAAAGATTCTTTTTGCTTAATGTACATTTATTACACCGTGGTTGGAAAAAAAGACTAAAGCTTCTATTAGCCTACTATATAAAAGCGTGCAACAGAGGATTTATTAAAACTTATTAAGTTTAATATTTTAATAAAAAATATTATTAAAACTTAATGTTTGTGTTTTTGAAATGTGTTTTTACTGCAGCCTGTCTTGAAGACTTCACAGAAACCTTTTAAGTCCATGTGAAGCTTGTATCAGGAATTTCATCGGTACAGTAAATGCTTGAGGGAATAAATGTATTTCTGAAACTTCTTCCAGTCTTAACTTTTTTCTTTGAATTTGGGGTTCTCAGGTAATTATGAAATGTTCCTCTGAAGTAAGGAAAGAAGTGTTCCACAGTAGAATCTGCTGCAGGATAACTGAAGAGTATCTTAATAGTTTTGAAAATAGGTAACTTTTTTGGTGTCTTTATCAAGAAACAGTATTGTTGTCAGTTGATCACCAAGTATTAGCACTATCATGCAGTTGTTAATTTCAGTCTTTTCTCTCCTCAATATTTTGATGTTCAGATGTGGTGCTCAGGGCCATGATTTCGCAGTGGGTTGTTAGAGTAGGGTAGTACGGTCAGGTTGGATTTGATGATCTTCACCAACCTGAGCTATTCTATGATCTCTTGAAATGCAGCCTGTATCTTGAGCTTGACAGCTGTGCTGTGACTCGTACTGTCAGTGTGTCAGCAGGGGGAGCCGGCATTTAGCCTAACGATTGTCTACTGATGCTGTGAGGGAACATAACTGGGAAAGTGATGTTGGTCCTATTGAAAGAAAGCAGAAAGCTGAACCTGGGTGCTGTATGATATCAGTGTTCATCTGTCATAGTGACTTTTGTAGCTGAATATACTGTCTGTTCCTGGAAATGTGGGTCCCTCCTGAAGAAAGGCAGTGTATGGTTAACAGAGACTTCATTAGTTAGATAATCATTTTGTTAAAATGACTCAATTTAACTATGTAAGTGTGAAAAGTTGTTGGTCAGGGTACGAAGGCTCTAAATGGCCTGCAGAAAGTGGTCTTTGCATCACACTGCTCCTCTGTCCCATAGATTTTTTCTTTTGTTGCTTTGTTGCTCACTGTTTGATCACAAGCATAGGCTTACACATAGACTGCTTATTGTAGTTATAATAGAGGTATTTTACTTGGGATTCAGGGTTTCTAAATACAACAAATTGTGGATAGGAACTGAAATAGCTTTGACCTGTGCTGTTCTCCTGATGTATGTTTTAACTAGCAAGGCTCAGGCCAATTTGGTAAGTGTTAAATTGAGATTTAAGAGCAACACTTCACCAAACCTTTTAACTGTAAGCTCTTAGAATATCATGTAATTATCACTGATTAAATGGAGAGTCCAGGGCAACTATCATTATTTATAAATCTTATGTTCATAGATTGTGCTTAAAAATTTACACATCTGAAATAACAGACCTTGTTTGGAACACAAAATAATAGTTCATAGTTCTGCATAAGGTTAATTAAACGCTGATGTGCATTTCATTATCACATAAGTGGCAAGTAGCAGGTTGAGATGAGTTAGTTCAGTTATTAATAAAATAACGTGTCTGATAGAAATTGATATGATCTGCTCTCAACAAGTAAATCATTGTTTCTCTAAACTTCAGTGGATATGCTCAGCATTGTTAACATTATTTATTGTACTTAAGTAACTAGTAGTCCTGAGAATGTTGTTTCCTGTTGCTTGTGTGCTCAAGGCAATGACCAGAGCTTCCACTGGCTGGCTGTCTTGGCTAGAAGGCTATTAATGATATCTAGATAGAGTGCAAACCTGTAGTTTGCAGTGAGTAAATACTTTGGAAGTTCACTCATTCATTATTCATAAGTCCATGCAAATAGTGCTAATCATGTGGCAGTAGCTTGTCAGCATTTTCATGAAGTGGTTTTGGCACATCATTTGGAAGTTTTTGGTGCTGTTACCAAAGCAGGTTTGAAATCCTTGAGTAATCATCTGATACGAAACTGTGAGAGAGAAACTGTGATCTTTCTCTGTTCAAGTTCAGCACCTTGTAACTTGGCTGTAAGCACTTGTCGGTATTGGATGTCAGGCTGTGTTGTAATAAAACAAATGCTAGAGAGGGTTATTTTCCCTTCACTCCAGTGATGACTAATTAGCTATTTGAATTGTATAAATTACAGTCAATCAGCTTTTGCTAATAACCCCTTTTCCCCTTTTTTTACCTTAGAGCATTTCATCCTCAAGACAGCTATCCTGACATGGTAGAAACTTTTACATGCAACTAATTGAAATACTAACAGAATAGTGAATGCAATTTCAAGCTAGTACATGAAATGAAGAAATAAGAGCAGATGGCCCCTTCAGAAAAATAGATTAAAGAGAATAGATGCTTCTGGCCAGCTACATAGTTAATCCCTTGCTTCTTGTCAAGGGCTACTGCCAATAGAGTTATTATACCAGGGTAAAATGGAAGCTATATGAAATTAATGGGAAAAAGCTTTTTCTGTCACTGCTCTTACTAAGAATTTAGTGTTCATATTTTTGAGTTATTGTAAATAGGAATAATAACCTGTTCAGGTTTTCAGCTTCAGAAATGGATGCTATAATAAAAATAATTCTGAGAATGTAGTTTTGTTTATATCTATATCCAGAGTCTAACGTTTATTTTTCTCTGAAATGCTGACTGTTCAGTCTTTAAACCCTCATGACAGGGATCTGGTGGAAATGTTTGTGATTACTTCTGCTCATGGCTTGATGAGAAATAAAACTTTCCTTGGTTAAATGTTCTTTCTAGTTTTTTTTTGTTAATGGGCAGTCTGATCTTATTCAGTTCATTTAAGAACCTTTATTTTCTAGCTTTATATTAAGCAGCACATTCAAGCATTTTAGTTATTGTTTTTTAACTAGATCAGCTGTTCCTGCACTTGTTCTAAAATACTGTCAGTGAATTAAGGTAAGTGAGGTGTGAAACTCAGCATGATCGATACATTAATGTGTATCTCAATACAAGATCCATGATTTACAGATGCATTTGTAGGACTAATGCACATTATGATTGCTTTGATATTTTCTTTTCACATGCACCCTTAAACTTTCGTTTCCCTTCTTATCAGTGAAACATAGCATACTGAGTTTCTTCTCAGCTAATGTTCATCCTGAGAGGCCAGACCCTGCATTTCCTGAATAGAAGCGCTTGTTTTTTGTAGATTCTTTCTCTTCTCACATCTAGAAATAACTTACTTTTGAAATGAGAACATCAGTGTTTCCTGTTCTAATTCTGAAGAAATGTAAATGTAATTGAATCACCAAGTAGTGATGCCGCAGGTTCTTGGTGTTTGTGCTTTTCATATTGTTCCTTGGCAGACAGAAGTGATGGAGCAATCTGTGAATCTGTGGGTTTATGTAGGCAGAGCAAGTGGCTCTGTGGTCAATGGTAGCTTTGGCATTTTCTGGCATTACTCACTTTATCTCAAGCCAATATAACCAGTCCAGCTTGGGTTTCATTTCACCTCGAATGTAGGTGTACTTGATACATTAATTATTCCACTAAATTTTAATGTGTTGCTTACCATAGAATCACAGAATGACCTGGGTTGAAAAGGACCACAGTGATCATCTAGTTTCAAACCCCCTGCTGTGTGCAGGGTCACCAACCACCAGACCAGGCTGCCCAGAGCCACATTCAGCCTGGCCTTGAATGTCTCCAGGGATGGGGCATCCACAACCTCCTTGGACAAGCTGTTCCAGTGTCTCACCACCCTCTGAGTGAAAAACTTCCTCCTAATATCCAACTTAAACCTCCCCTGTCTCAGTTTAAAACTCTTCACCCTTGTTCTATCACTATACACCCATGTACACAGGTGTTCCTCTTCCTGTTTGTATCCTCCCTTTAGGTACTGGAAGGCCACAATGACATCTCCTCAGAGCCTTCTCTTTTCCAAGCTGAACAAGCCCAGTTCCCTCAACTTTTCTTCACAGAAGAGGTGCTCCAGTCCTCTGATCATCTTAGTGGCCCTCCTCTGGATCCATTCCAAGAGCTCCATCTTTATGTGAAAGCATCCTGAAGTTGCCTGTGAACTGATCCTTGCTGCCTTGTTGATCTATTACATTTACTGTATAACAAACTACAATTCCCTCAGCAAATATATACATATATGCATTTATGCTTTCATATGATAACAGAAATTGTCCATGAGTAAGTACTAGCAAAAGGAAAACCTCTGGAAGCCCTTTGAACTGTCTGGACAGCATAGTAAAAACAAAATTGGAGGTATTAAGTGATTTTTATGTTTAGAAGATTTGTGTAATGTAAACAGTCATCCCAGTCTAATTCCTCCAAAAGCAGAGTGTGTAAACATGACAATTTGTGATAGGTATAAAGCTACTTCACGTGTGGATTTCAAATGTAAATTCATATTTATTTTAATTCGTAAAGGGATCAGACATACAGACAATCTTAGGGCATAGTGTTTTGACATAATGAAGTAAGGACTCTTAATATATAATAACAAAAAGCTTCTCCTACTCTACCATTTATATGCACAAACATGATCAGGTAACCCTTGGACAAGATTTTACTTGCCATTTTGGTGAGTCATCAAGGACCCATATTCTTTCTTCCTCATAATGTGTATTGCACTTCAATTGAATGAAGTTTTTTTACTGATTCCTTTGACACCATTCACAAGTAGGGAAAGCCTAAAATAAACCTCATCTGAAAAAATGGATACAACGTGCAGCTCTTACCAATATTTTGATTTGTGATGTATGCATGTTAAGTTGAAATAGTTCTCATTTAGCCACAGAACACTTGTTTACTGAAGACTAAAGCACACAGAAGCACTATTAGAGATCTCGTATTTAAAGCTTTTTAAAGCACTGGCAAAGATCTCTGAAGTCTTCTGACAGTTTTAAACAACCTACATTTAATACCTGGAAGATACCTGTACAACCATTAGTCCAGTATTAGGCAAGATTTATGCAGCAATGAACATGAAGTGTCATCTTCTTCTCTTTAAAAGATGCTTTGAGAAATGCTAGAGCTTTGCCAGCAACCTCCATCTCAAATGACAGAAGGCTATGGTACAACCTCAAGCTGGTAATCCTTAACTCAGCAATATGTCAGATACCCTTCTGATAAATTCTAATCACTAGTGATGGGTTATAGAAGTCAGTAGTTTAATATCTTCGTTAATACCTTGGCTGATGGAACAAAGCAAAACTTCAAGTTAGAAAAAAGAAATAATATGGCCACAATAAGAAACTGGGAAATATGGTTCAAATACCAGAGCTCTGATGCCATCAAGATGTACCCTGACAGGCGACAATAATTTAATTAGATTTAAAGGTAAGTACAAGCCCCGTACTATAGGAGGAAGAACTCCATGCACTGTGACAAAATGGTAATCAATCATACAGGAAGTAGGTTTGCAGAATTACTGACATTGGAATGTATTGAAAGAACTGAATGTGTATTTGTGAAGAATTTAGTAGAATGGCACTCCCAACAGTGAGCGAAGTGATCCTTCCTTTTTAACTCAGCAGTGGTACAACCACATTTAGCATAGTGTTTTATGCTGGGCTACTGATTGCAGAAGTGACAGAGACCACATCAAGTCTGTTTGGTATTATATGATTAGTACTTCACTATTATCTGACACAGCTCCTTTTTCAGAGATATTTAAAACCCATCTGGACTTTATGCTGAGAAACCTGCAATAGTTGCTGATACTGTGGGAATCAAAAGGATTGTGCTAGGCTCTTTTCAGTGGTGTGCAGAATAGAACAAGGGGTAACAAGCAAAAGTGAGAACACAGCAAGTTCTGTACAAACAGAAGGAAGAACTTATTTACTCTGAGGGTTACAAAGCACTGGAACAATCTGCCCTGAGTTCATGGAGTCTCCTTCCCGGGAGGTTTTCAAGACCAATCTAGATACTTACTGGAGAGCCATTCTGCTCTGAACCTGCTTTGGCAGGGCTGTTGGACGTGACAATCCCTGGAGGTTCATTCCATCCCTTAAGATTGATTGGATGGTTGGAATCCAATAGTTGTGAGCACTGTCCAAGTGAGAAGTGGCATTCTTCTGAGGTCTGTACTGAAAGTGGCATTACTTAATGTATTTTTCAGCAGCTTAGCAGTGGGATTGAGTGCTCCCTCAGCAAGTTTGCCAGCAACACCAGTGTAGTATGGCTGATGAACTGGAGGGAAGAGGGGCCTGGAAAAGCTTGAGAGTTGGGCTTGCACAGACCTTATGAAGTTACAGATGATCTTGAGCATGATCACACAGCATGCACAGGACAACCATGAGATAAGGCCCTACCAGCTTGGGTTCATGAAAGGCAGGTCCTGTCTGAATAGCCGAATGCCTAATATCCTCTGGGCTGGTGACTCAACTGGTTGATGAGGGAGAGGCTGCTTGAGTAGACTACATAGTGGCTAAGACTGTGGTGAAGTCTATCTCCCCCAGTATTCTCTGGGAGAAGCTGGCAGCCCGTGGCTTAGACAGGTCCACTCTTTGCTGGGTAAAGAACAGGCTAGATGCCTAGGCCCAGAGGGTGACAGTGAATGAGCTTGTGATTCATCAGGGGTGCTGATCCCCAGGGGTCAGTAGTGGAGCCCATCCTGTTTAATATCTTTATTGATAGTTCGGATGATTGAATTGAGGGGCACTTTCAGTAAGTCTGCCAAGCTGGGGGGAAAAGTGTTGATCTGCATGAGGGCAGAAAGGCCCTACAAAGGGACGCAGACAAGCTGGAAAGATGGGCTGAAGCCAACTGTATGAGCTTCAACAAAACCAAACAAGCCCAGCATTTTGATTGTAACAAGATGTAAAACTACAGGCTTGGTGCAGAGTGGCTAAAAAGCCATGTGAACAAAAACCATCAGGGGTATTGGTCAAAGTTCAGCTGAAGGTGAGCTAGCAGCATGCCCAGGTAGCCAAGGCTCAGTGCATACTGGCTTGTATCAGAAACAGTGTAGCCAGGAGGAGCAAAGAGGTTATAGCTCCCCTGTATTCAGATCTGGTGAGACGGCAACTTGATTGCTGGTCACAGCCAAAGGATAACAATTAACAGCTCTGTCTGGGTGGAGGTGGGTCAGAAGTAGTGTCTCCCAAGGGCTTGTGTTGGGAATGGTGCTCTTCAGCCTCTTTATCAATGACAGACAATGGAATCGAGTGCACCTTCAGCAAGTTAGTAAATGACACCAAGCTGAGCGGTCGATACATTGGAAGGAATGTGGGAGGGACCTGGACAGGCTGGAGAAGTGGGCACATGAAAACCTAATGAGGTTCAATAAGGCTAAGTGCAGGGTCTTAAACTAAGACAGAGGAGGTTTAGGTTGGATATTAGGAAGAAGTTTTTCAATCAGAGGGTGGTGACGCACTGGAACAGCTTGTCCAAGGAGGTTATGGATGCCCCATCCCTGGAGGCATTCAAGGCTAGGCTGGATGTGGCTCTGGGCAGCCTGGTCTGGTGGTTGGTGACCCTGCACACAGCAGGGGGTTTGAAACTAGATGATCATTGTGGTCCTTTTCAACCCAGGCCATTCTGTGATTCAGTGAATTTCTTCTCAGAAAGAGTGGTGAGTCATTGGAACAAGCTGCCTGAGGAGGTAGTAGAGTCACCATCCCTGAAGGTGTTCAAGAGAAGGGTAGATGTTGAGTGATATGGTCCAGAGCAGTCACAGGCATGGGTTAATGGTTAGACTAGACAATCTTAGAGGTCTTTTCCAACCGTAATGATTCTATGATTCTGTGAAGGACAGGATCACAAGGTACTTGAGCCTTTAAGAAACTTCAGAAGTGTCCAATCCCCTTCTCAATATTATTTTGAATATTTAGAAAGCAACGTGAGGCATATTTGGAGCAGGGCAAGATATGGAAATGAAATCTTTTTTTTTTTTTTTTTTGTGATGGGATAGTACATTTAACTTCTATAGGGTATTAGATATTGTTTATAGAATCATAGAATTGCTCAGATTGGAAAAGACCTTAAAGATCATCGTGTCCAACCATGACCTAACCATACTACCCTAACTTACCCTAACTCTAACAACTCTCTGCTAAATCATGTTTCTGAGCACCACATCCAAACGGTTTTTAAACACATCCAGGGATGGTGACTCAAACACCTCCCTGGGGAGCCTATTCCAGTGCTTAACAAACCTTTCTGTAAAGAAGTGTTTCCTGATATCCAACCTAAACCTCCCCTGGCACAACTTGAGGCCATTTCCCCTTGTCCTGTCACCAGTGAGAAGAGACCAACCCCACTCTTGCTGTAAGCACCTGGAAGAAAGATCCTGGAAGAAAGCAATAAGGTTTCCCCTTAGCCTCCTTTTCCCCAGACTAAGTAGCTCCAGTTCTTCATTCTCTCCTCGTAGGCCATATTCTCCCAGTCCTTCAAAAGCCTTGTTGCCCTTATTTGGACCTGCTTCAGCACCTCCATGTCCTTTCTGTACTGAGGTGCCCAAAACTGAACACAGTACTCGAGGTGAGGCCTCACCAGGGCTGAGTACAGGGCAGGATGACTTCCCTAGTCCAGCTCACCTTACCATTCCTGATACAAGCCAGGATACCATTGGTCTTCTTGGCCACCTGGGCACACTGCTGGCTCATATTCAGCTGACTGTCCATCAGTACACCAAGGTCCCTTTCCATCAGGCAGCTTTCCAGCCACTCTTCCCCAAGCCTGTAGGGTTGCCAGGGGTTGTTGTGATCAAAATGCAGGACCTGATACTTGGCCCTACTGAAACTCTAACAGTTGCCTTAGCCCATCAATCCAGTCTATCCAGGTCCCTGAGTAGTACCTTTGTCCCCTGTGGCAGATCAACACTCCCTCCCAACTTGGTGTCATCTGCAAACTTACTGAGGGTGCAGTCAATTCCCTCATCAAGATCATTAATAAAGATGTTAAATAGAAGTAGCCCCAGTTCTGAGCCCTGGGGGACACCGCTCGTGAAATGTATGAAGGCTGCTCTGAAAGTAATACCTCCTAGTTTATCATGTTGGTCCACAGCCTCAGAGACAAATGTTGATGGTATGGTAGTAAAGATTGGACCTTCCCACGGCTATTTGGTTACATGTTGTTACAGTGTGACAGATGGCAGCAGAGGGACAGTCTGGCTAAATGCTGTCTAACACAGAAGTGTGTGTGATGTAATGATGTGACATTGCATTCCTCCATGGGGGAAAAAAAAATTGCACCCGTTGCTATTCATTGATGCTTGCTAAGCGTTTATGGAGACCAAGCAGTAGACCAAGCAGTGGATGTTATCAGATTGAAAGGTGGACTGCTTGGGCAAGATTTTCTTAGTGATGATGCTGTTGTAGCAGCTGTGAAACAGTGAATCACTTCCACTGGCACAGATTTTTGTGAGTGTGGTATGCAGGTGAAAATGCTTAGCTAATGGCGGTTACTGCATTTTAGCATAGAGTTTTGTAGCTGAGAATTTGCTGTATAAATAGTGTTACTGTGCTCTTTGTTGTGGTTTCCAAGGAATAGGAGGTGCTACTTTCAAAGTGATCTACATAGGGTGTATATGTATATTTCAGTTGCCTTTGGAATTTTTTATGAAATCATGGAACAAAGGAAATGATCTTTTTGTAGTTAGTGGATTCTTGAACTAACTATGCATGAGTTTTTTCTCTGAAGATAATTGTCAACATTAGCTGAATCATTTGGGAATTCTTTGCGCTTTTTTTTTTATAGATGAGCTCCAAAGTTCTACTCACAATAAGACAAATAATAATTTTTAGTGAAGTGGTGAGTGAATCTGGGGCTGGAGCCTATGTTTATGTCTTATTTTCCTGAGCTGAGACTGAATGAACATCTGCTAATATCTCAGTTGCTAGTTTTCCTGCAACAGTTTCAATGTTAGTAAGTCTGAATAAATTTTTTGGTGTGAAGTAATAGGTGTTCAATTAGTTTTAAATTGCTTAAATAAAAAGCCTACTCAAATTTGTCATATTGGTGACTGAAATGTATTTTCAGATCAATGCAGACAGTAGTATTCAGATTGGGTAAGAGAACTTAAAATGCTTTTGAACACAATTTATTATCAAGATTGGTTTAAGTCCTTCAACATGGATGTTATTAATTTGAATATGTTGAATGCTGCAGACATCATTCTAGCATGAACCGCTTATTTTATTGTACATTTAAATCAGATTCATTGTCAATTGCTTCTACAAAGGTAATGGATATAGAGAATATAGTTGTTCTGAATTCAACTATTGTAATAATGCGCATTTGTTAAAATAAATTCCAGTTTCTTATGCGTAGTTCATGATTGAAATATTTCATTTTATACCAATTACAAATTATGGACTACTGATCAAGCTAAATTTGTGTTAAAAATTACATTTTTTCAAAGTACTAAAATGGTGACTGAAGAATATGGGTGGAATTTGTGGAATAATGAAGGTGGATGGGTACAGTAATAGAGCAGCTGCATTGAACATTTACAATTTTATAGTATTTTTCATTCAAGTCTCTTATAACCATTCAGAATGAATCTAGATGTAATCATTACCACAAATATTTGTCCATTATTTTCAAGTCTGTGAGGCTATTTTCATTTTCTTGATTACTCTTGTTCTCTAATTTGCCTTTGCCAGTATTTTCAGAATTGGTAAACTTAGAATGGGAGTCTCCTGAGATCCAAGTGTAGATTTGTTACAGTGAAAAATTTCAAATAAGAAAAATAGTATGGAATGCAGGAGAACTTCACATATGGCATAAATGTAGTCCTTTAATCCCAAAGGCTGCCTCAGAAGTAGTTAATGATGTTCTGTGCTGGAAGAGTTGTAGAAAGTTTGAAACAGGGCAGATAATATTGTCCTTGTTCTTTTTCCATTAAACTACTCTGAAATACTGCTACCACTGAGAATACTCTTTCTCCTTTGGAAGCTTGCTTTTCTGAAAACTAATATATGTTCTTTAATGTAGATCTGTATAAAAATGCAGCCTACTGAGCCACAGTGTAGTACTATTGTTTTTACTGATTTTATTTATTTGTTTGTTTATTTTCCCAACATGATAGCTTAAGGAATGACTGTACTGTCAGGCCACATATCCATCTAGATCAGTATTTTATCTGGTCAGTAGCAGAGGTTGTTTTCTGTCTGTCCTTCTGTCTGTCTTTCTTTCACAAGATGATACTTTCTGAATGATCGAAGTTGGAAGGGACCTTTGGGTCCATCTGGTCCAATCTCTGCTCAAGCAGAGACGCTCAGAGCAGATTACCAAGGACCACAGTTTTTAGAGATTTCAGAGGAGACTTTGCAGCCTTTCTGGGCAATCTGTGCCAGTGCTGTCATCCACACAGCTCTCTGAAGATCAAGGAGAAGTTCCAGTTTTCCAGTTGTGCTCCTTGCCTTATGTCCTTTTGCTAGACTCTGCTGAGGAGAGCCTGGCTCCATCCTCTTTGTTGTTTTTGTTGTTTTAACACTGTATTAAGTATAAATGCAATACACACTTATTTTCTTTGAGTTTTATATTTTGTCTTGCATTGATTTACAAGTTGATTTACAAGAGACAAGTACGCACTATCACATCATTCTACATTAAATGCAGGTACTTAGATTGGCTTAGCAGAGGGATCTGGAATACTAGCTTGTAGTTCTTCTATAGGAAGATTACTTCTACCTTGAGATTAACAGGAAGCAATCCTACTTTGTCATTATCTAATGTATCTAGCAATGTTGTTTGGTGAATTAAGTGAGAAGTAATTGTTGCTTAGATCTCTGCTATGATTAAATGTAAAGAAAAAACCAACATAGCAACAACAAAAAAAACATGCAATTTTTTGTTCATCAGCTAAATTCCTCTACTATTGTATTAGTCATATCCTTGATCTGAGAACATGGGATTTTAATATCTAGTATTAGGAAAAGCTTTAATCACATGTTCATTTACTATTTGTGTTCTCAGAGATGTTATTACTTCATATAGCTAAGCAGCAGTGAATGTAATCTAAGGATTAAGAAAAAGTAAATCTTCCTGTCCATTTGACCTTGGAAATCTGATTGGATTTGCTATGTGATTGGGCATGATTTTTCCCTAATTATCTAGAGCTTCATGTATGTGGATGATAAAGAACAAGTGACTTGTGCAAATCTGATTCAATGCTTAATTTTAATGCTTAGTTTTATTTCGTATTCATCTTAGTTTTGAGTATAATGAAATCAGAGGAAAAACAAATCTGTGATAAAATTTTTTGCTCTTAGGATAACTTTTGTTGGTAGTTCAGTGAACATTCAAGAAGTCTTAGGCTGTTTTTGATTAAATTTTAAATAATATGAGTCAATTCTTGTTTTATAATGCTATGTCAGTGCACTTTATGGCTGCTCAGAAGGAAAAGAATTCATTTGAATTTGAAGTAAAATAGGGGAAAATGTAATCCATTTTCCTAACATTGTTTGTCAATCTCATGAGTTTCAGTAGCTTCTTCAATCAAATGGAAGTTTTTTTAAGCAGTGGGAATTAAAGTAAATACGGAAATGGCTGTTCTTAACATGGTCAATAAAAGTACATAGCTTATTTAAAGTACAAAGGCAGCTCTTCAGTCAAATGAATGATTTTTTTTTTTTTTTTCAAAACTTATTGGCTGCTTCATGTTGAGTGATTATTAGTGCAAGAAGATGATGCTGTTCCTATGACCTTTTGAATCTCACTGTCTTAAGTAAATCAAAATAATGAGTAAATATTGCATTGAGGTTGTCATCAACAAGTTCCTCTAATACTAAACTCCAATGATAACATGAGCTAAGATTTAGGAAATGCAAGTAACATTGCACTGAACTTGGAAGGAATTTATGCAGTTGGTCATCTGAGGAATGTTACTGAGACATTTTTAGGACCTCACTCGTACCACTTAAATGTTTGTAAGTCTGAGAGACCTCTGAATGTTCCTGAAACATTCAGTTGTGTCACACTTATTAGCATTTTCCATGAATATCCTTTAACAAGGATTAATTTGCGAATTCACAGTTCTAATTTGGAATTTTTTAGATCTATAAATGCAACTTCTATGAAAATTTTTCTGGGAACAGGGTAGGATTGCACTATGTACCGTACTGTAACGTTGCGTTCTCAACAGGAGAAAATGAATGTTTAGCTGTATCTACCCATTGATAAAAACACAATGAACATCCAAATTTGAGTCTTAAAGGCGCTTCTTCTCCGTGAGCTTAGGTTACTCTAGAAAGATGACTTGAATTCATCATTAATTACAGCTACTGAAAATGTCTAAAGATTTTATATCTACCTTACTACTGGGAGTCTTCTGTGCGCTGATCTGTTTCAAAATGAAATTAATGTGCTGTCTTGTAGTGTTTGGGTCTTGAATGCAGTCCGATTGTTATTCTGCTTTTCTAAACAACTTCTAGTCCTCCTATTAAATTTCAATATGATTGTATTTGCTTCAGTCATAGGAATAGAACTCTTTTTATTACAATTTTACTATGTGGTAAATATTGGTATAAAATCTTGCTAAAGATCTTCATCCTTCTGGTTTCATAGTTCTGAGTTTTGAGGATTCATACTTGGCGTATACAAACTGTAGTGCTAAAAATCGATGTCATAGTTTGCTTTGCACTCCCAAAACATAAAACTTTGGGTGTCTGATCTTGTTATCTGAAAAAATGAGAGCCTTCTCCTTGTTGTCTTTGTTATATGAGGAAGCAGAGGTGTTGGAAGAAGCTCATTTATATTTCAGAGTACTGCAGTAGTACCATACTTCAGGTATGCATGGATTCAGAAATTCAGAATTCTTAACACATCATTCACCTGCTTTCTGTGAGCTGGAACATTATGCTCTGCAAAATTTCAGTCTTGATTTCATCAGGGAGTGAATTTCAATTTAACTTTACATCTATCTTATTGCTCGTAATTCTCCAGTTCATAAAGTGGCATCTGCAAAACTTCCGTTGTTGCTGAGATTCAGTGGTTGAAATATTTCTCTGTTACCATTTTGCAGGACAGTGTACTGAAATTCAGGGTTTTTCATTAGTGTGCTGCAGCAAAAAGGGCACTGGAAGAAGGTTGCTTTACAGAATATTGATCCTCCCAAATGTTTACACTGTTAGATTCGTATGATTAAATTTTCTAGGGTTTTGCCAAGTAGATTTGAAAGTGTAGTTAGGGAGGTCTGTTCTTTCAGAAACCTTCAGGTTAGATGAAGGAACTAGAGAACAAACTTAGGAGGAGCAGCAGTGAGGGAAATGGAGTTGTTCAGTCTGCAGAAGAGGAGGCCTGAGTTTCTTCTCATTACTTTTAAATCTCATTCCTAATTGTCATCTTGGGTTGTGTCTAGAGATCTCAGATGAGTGTTATTCCAATGTGCTTTAGTTGCAATTCTGAAATTTTGAGAACTTGAATCCACACTTTTGCAGTAGACAGCCACCATTACAACTGCGTACTTTATAGAACTTTATATACAAATGTTTATGTAATAACATATAATAATTAAATTATGTGATATATTTTTAAATTAAAAAAGTAAAGTATCTAAGACAAAATAGTTTTTTCCTTGCTTGAGCCATATGATTCGTAAAGGTATCCTAAATATTATGTAAAAAAAAATATATTTAAAATGCTTGCACTGATAATTTAAGATAATAATCTAAGTATTAAAAACGCTATAAATGAAAAACATGGTTTACTCCATTTTTTATATACAACGGGAATTATATATAATAGTGTCATGCTATACAGTACTGTTTGTGAAGTTATTATTTTTAATTTATATTGCTTTTGAAGATTCTTAGCTTTCAAATAGCAGTATTAAGCTAAGAAAATAACAAACATTTTTCTTTTAACAGAAATTGAAAAATACCAGAAAGGAGAAGGAAAGGAGGAAGAAAAATATATTGATGTGGTCATCAATAAAAATATGAAATTGGGGCAGAAAGTTTTGATTCCAGTAAAGCAATTTCCTAAGGTAAGTGTAGTTTTCATACTACATAACTAAATGCTTATAAAAAGATAGTAATGGTATATCTTAAGGAGATGACTTTTACGTTTAAGATAGTATTAACTCTCTGTAGTAATGCTGTCCTCTAGTCTGCTGTATGGGAATTCTAAGGTAGGAATGTTTCTTGAAATAAATGCACAGAAGAATGTTGCTAGCACGCAAAAAAACATGTTGAAAACAAATTATAAATCATTTCTTAGAATAGTAGAATCCTTTTTGGATAGAAGAAAGAAATAATTACATTTAAATTAATGCTGATTCTGGGCTTAGGAACATACTTTATTTTACACACACAAAAAAAATACAGCTTAAAATGAATTGCCAGAGGAACTCGCTGTGTAAATTTCTTTCTTGTCTTCAGTTTTAGACAGTTTTAGTCTTGAACTGGGTATATGCACACTCTGAAATTAGGCAGTGTATTCCAGGGGAAGTAGAAACTGTTTTGTTGATATTTTTGAATTCCCAGTATTTCTTTATGGTCAGGTGTTAAAATATTGCTGCATGGAAGCATGTTAGACATGCAGTGTTGTGTGGAACTTGATTCTTTTGTGTCTCCAAAAATGTAACTACTAATGTTTGAAAAAAGAACGCAAGCAAAATAGAAGATTGTTAGAATTTGTCAGGTTGGATGGGGAGCTGGGCAACCTAATAAAGTGCCTGATTTATTGGTTACCAATCCTGTCCATACCAGGAAGATTGGAACTAGATGATCTTTAGATCCCTTCCAACCCAAGCCATTCTATCATATGATTCTGCAATTTCTTACTTCCTTGGGATAGCTTTCATTGGAAATGTCAAGGCTACTTCTGTTTCTGCTTGCATCTTCATTCCTTTCCTCCACTTTGCCTGGAAGACTTCTTTCTAAATAGTTTTCTTTGGACTATCAGTGTTTTTCTCTTAGATCATGCCAAGTAATTTGCAGGAGTTTCAGCTTTGAATAAACTTTAGTGAAATACCGTTTCAATGAATTTCTATGTGCTTGCATACCTTTTATACTTGGGCACCTTTTTGGAATCCTGACATGGAATTCCATGTTTATCTAATGATCAGGACGAACTATCCTATAAATACCACATTAAGAATTGCAAAAAACCGGAAGGTAACAAATAGAGGAAGCTTACACGGATGGTATTTCTAATCAAGATGTTTTTCTTCATTTAAATGTTGAGATGTGTAAGCAGTCGAGATTGAAAGGAGAGAAAGCAAAGTGACAGGAAGAGGAGAAAAAATGTCTTTTGAAAGATTCTCTTTCTTTAGCATCAACTTTCCATAAAGATCTAAATACTGAAATTCTTGTTTACAATAACTATTGGGAAAGCCTATGCAGTCTTTTGAAAGGACAGGGATGCTCTTCTGTATGCCGGTAGTAGATGTGGACTTTTTTTGACTGAGCTGGAGTCAAGCCTTGTCTGCGCTATGGAAAGGAACCTGAACTTATATCCAAAAATAGGGCTTTATAATCCTGTATGTTTAGAGGAACAGGATCCAAGGGACAGTAACAGCTGCTGTGCAGAACAAACTTCCCATGTGAGTTCATATATCTCCACTTTTACTTTTTCTGCAGAATGGAGAATACTGGTAACTCCTCTCAAACAAATCTCTTCTACCAAAGGGAATAAAACTATAATATTTTCTGGTTGAAGAGTGTTTTTGCTCCCTAATGGATAGGGAGATGCTCAATATTTCTTTCAGAAAGTTCAATTTTATTACTTATAAGTGGATAATTGTGTAAAAGCTTGCTCGTTACAGATTAAATATTGTCAAAAGGATTTAAATCTCACTGTGTGGGAGTAGCCTGGGAGGTGGGCATGAATTCAGGCTTGTCACAGGCACTCTTGGTCTTCTCTGAAAGAGACCCAAAATACAAGCAGACACTGTAATTGTGTGCCATCGTGTTTACTAGAATTGGGCTTGCTGCTTTATTTCAGAACTGTAATAAATTTAAATACTTTGTACCAGGTGGCATAGCTTCAAATATGACAAACTGAGAGCCTTATTCTGATGTACTGTAGTCTGCAGAGCTTAGAATGCCGTGAACATGAGGGGAGAAAGAGCAAACATTACAACGCAGAAGGTGTAAATACTAATTCTATTCCTGTTAGATACGTTCAGAGTAGGGTTGAATTAGTACTGCTTTATCAGGTCTGTCAGGGGAGATATGAAGGGATTCCAGACACTTTAATGAGCTGTGCTTTGAACACATTTATTATATATTCAGATGGTGCAGAATTTAAGCAGAAGACATAATGTGGTTCTTAAAAAGCCTGAAATGATGCTTTATGCCTCTAGGCCATGCTTTTCTGTGCTTGTATGTGCTTTGCCAGACCATTTTGCCTGCTAGAGGTGTTAGAGTTAATGCAAATATGTCATTTGAAGAGGGTGCCAAATTGATAGTACCTCACAAAAATGGTTGAAGGTTGATTCTGATTTGTGAGTAATTTTCTCCTTTCTGCTGATCAGTATTGGTTACAAATGCTTCAGAAACATGGAATGTAAGGCAGATAAATATGGATGACAGCTGTGTAAAAAGCTCTTCTGCATGTAAATATTAAATCTAGAGCTGTTCTCATCACAATTTTTCTTCTCTCTCTCTGCCAACTGTCCATGCTAAAGCTGTCAGTTAGCATACAAATCCTGGACAAGGATACTTTTAGTATTTCAGATTTAGTCTCTTTGTTAATGAAATGAGCATCGGGTGTTTAGAGCTGACAAAGGTACTATGATAATTTATAAATCCATCAAGCATCAGGAGTACCAATTTGACTCTGACTAACTAAGGTATCCAGACAGTGACAAAAAAAAGGTTATTTCAACTCTGAAATGGTGCAGCTTTTTCAACTTAAGTGAGAACAGAAAAGTTGATTATTGAAGTTATTAAACCCTTAAGATGGTATAGTATCCAAAAATGTTACTAAATACAAATGATTTTGCTAAAAATCAAAAACCATTCTGCTAATGTTTGCCAGTGACTCTGGTAAGTCGTGATGTCTCTTCTATTTAGATAAATAGATGGGATCAATGAAATACCAGTGTATTTTTTTTTTTTTTTTTGAGTTCTCTACACCAAATCAGCCCACCCATGTGCTACTCACCATTCAAATACCTTACTAAAGCTGACACAGAGTAAACTTTAAGTATTTCATCATGCTTTCTCTCTTTAGAACCTCTCCAACTCTGACTCCTTGAATAAATCATAATAGCCTCAACATAGGTCAGGCAGTTCTAGCTCCGATCTGATCAATGCATCATTGTAATGACTGCTTACATTACCTGTCCTGTCAGATGCATTTTTGCAGGATCATGGCTCAGTCCTGTGCATACTCAGCCTCATCACCTCTGACAAACCTAAAGGCGACAGGTTTACTGCAGAAGAAAGCTATTCAACTGAAGTTCAGAGCTGCTGGTTTTATCTCTGAAGGAAATCTGGTATATCTCATGTTGAAAAGTAGTATCTCCCATTTTCCTTTGTTTGTTTATTGTTGGTCTCCCTAAAAAAAATCTCCTTGTTTTCTTGGTCTTCTGCTTAGTAGTTCAACAGTTCATACTGATGTGGATGTGTTAAGTTTGCCTAACTGTAATCTCTCATATTAGAGAGAGTTCACAAAATCACAGAGTTGTAGGGGTTGGAAGGGAGCTCTGGAGATCGAGTCCAACCTCCCTCTAAGGAAGATTCCCTACAGCAGGGTGCACAGGAAGGCGCTCAGATGGCTCTTGAATATCTCTAGAGAAGGAGCCCAAGGAGCCCTCCCCCCTCTACCTGAGCAGCCTGTTCCTAATTGTTTTTTTTCCTATCTTCCATAAGTTAATTGCCATTACTACAATAGCATTTAGTCTCACTCTAGAAATACCTGTACACTTGACAAAGAGAATGTTGCAGTTATTGCTGAATTATTTTCCAGTACAGAAGAAGATGCTTGTGATCAAATAGACAATATATGGTAACAAGGTCATATACTATTCATTTTACTCTCTTCCTGCAGTTGAATTCAAGAAGAACTGAGGAACAAAATTCATGTTGTGTGGTTTTAGTGGGCCACTTTGGTGGTAGGTGGACAGTTGGACTAGATGATCTTGGTGGTCTTTTTCAGCCTTGATGACTCTATGATTCAATGACTCCTGTCTGAATCTTCACAGAAAGTGACAAAATAACCAGAACAGCCTGAATTTTGTCATTTCTATGAAATAATTTATGATACTTGAAGGAATTACATTCTGGTTTTATCTCAAGGTTGGTTGTGCATTTGAATTATTTTTATTTGCGTTCCTTGGAAACACTTGTGCCATTAAAAAATGCAGCGATTATATTTTAGTATGATGACAGCATTATTTGGTGAGACAGAACTGTGTGGGAACTCCACTGTAGGCTGCAGGCCCAGCAAGTCTTTTCTTTTCTGATTGTATACAGTCTTGTTAGGAGTAATTCAGGTTGGCCTAGATTGATTGATTCCTCTGAAAATTTTGTATTGCTGAGATGCAGGAATTACTCTGAAATATTCAGGTGAGGCTTCTGTATGTTCTCATAATGCTGTCTGCAGTCCTGTTCTGAGACATATATGATGAACAAGAGTAAGTGGGAAACAGGATTTTATGCTGCCTCAATGGAAAATTTTTTGAGGTAGGATTCCATTCCAGATTGTTACCTATCTTAAGGAGTCTACATGAATGCTGGATGTCTAACTTGCTATTAGTTTAATGAGGTTTTGTCCAGTTAGGAATTGGAGCTTAGGGGTGATTTAATATACTTGCTATTTCACCAGCTGAATATTTTTGTTGATTCCAGGTCAAGTGTGAAAGTGCAACCCTATAACTTCTGCTGGATATCATGCTTGAAAAATGAATCTTTAAACTTGCACAGACATAGTGGTAGCAACGAAGAGTTGAAGAGAAGTGCTGGCAATGGAAGATCATGATGTGGCAGTATGAGAGTGAAGGGGCTCTTAATCTTTCCTACTACTTCTATGAAATGCCTGAACTTCTAAAAATTTTCATAGCTTACAGATGCATCAGGAGAGTATTATCCTCCCCAGCACATGCATCTGATAAATATGCACTGTGAAATAGTCTGTAATCTCAGACATCTGATTTTGTTCTTCCAGCTTAGTAAACTAAGTGTTCTGACTTCAGAGAAATAGCTTTAATGGATGATAAATAGAATGATGATGATTTTTCGTGGAATCAATCAAAACTGCAGAAATAATCACTTCCACCTTTTGACAAGCTACCATTTTGAAAACTGCTTACAGAACTATATTTAAATACCGAGTAGATTTCCAAAGTTCATAAGAAGCGATTTGCACTATTTCCCCGAAGTGGTACTCTATATTCTCAAAAGTTACTTTCTTAAAGTGTTTTAACTCAACATTTAAAATTAGAATACATATTTAAAACTGACTGTCATGTATAAGGTATTTGAAATATCGTTTGGAGAGATTCATATTTTACACTCCAAAATTAATGCCTCCTATTTTTTTTTTTTTCCTTGGGCAACTACAACAGATACAAAAAGCACAATAAGACTATTCGATAGAGCAAATTCTCAGCTGCATCACTGGATGCGATCCACTGTTTCACCACTGCTGTGATGGCATCACTGCTAGGAAAATGTTGCTCATGCAGTCTGTCTTTCATTGGCCTGGACAGATGGAAGCCAGATGACACCAAATCCAGACTACGTGGTGGGTGTGGTAGGGCAGCCCAGCCAAGTCTGACAGTGTCTTCATGGTCTTCAACTGATATGGGGCCTGGCATTATTGTGTTGTAAGGGCAAAGTTGTTGTCTTTGTCCTTACTGGAAGTTGGAACCTTTGGCTTCGTCAGTGTCATGATGTAGTCAGAATTGATGGTTTGTCTAGGTTCCAGGAAATCCAGAAGGATCACTCCTTTTTCTTTGATGGGGAATTCATGTCCCCACTTCATGGACTGTCATTTTGAGTCTGGCTCATAGTAGTGACATGACATCTCGTCACTGGTAGCAATGCAGTCACAAAACTGTCACCTTCAGCCTCTTATTGGTTCAGTACATTGTGACATACTTAATGCGGTCTCCTTTCTTTTCCTGTTTGAGCCCAGTTGGTGCAAACTTTGATTTCCAGCATTGCCACCATTGTTTCCAATGTATTGAAGCCGATACTCATATCCATACCCAGTTTCATGGTTGTAATCTGCTGATTTGCACTTAAAGGGAGATGCTATTCATTTCATACTATATATGGCCATCCAGTACATGGCTAATCTTTCACGTTGCTGTTACCACTGCTGAAATGCATGTACCAGCCACCATCTCACTGTGCCCAAATTCACTGTTAGGTCTCCATAAATGTTCAGTGAGCGTTGATGAGTGTCAGTGGATGCCATTTTTTTCACATGGAGGAATTCAGTTTTACACTTTTGCTTCCTACTCACTTTTGTGTCAAGTGCCATTTAATCAGACTGCTCCACTGCGATCTGTTGTACGGCAACAAAATGTAATATTAAAATATATCAGCCTCTACTGCTATTTCACAAACCTCCAGCTTTGAAATTCTGGTCCAAAGGTAAAGGAATAGGAGGCATTACTTTCAGAGCAGCCCTTTTAATTATGTGACTATTTAGAATATGCATTCTTATTAAAAAAAAAAAAAAAAAAAAAAAAAGAATTGAACAAAAGAAATAAGAAATAGAAATAATAAAAGTATCTGAAGTCATGGGAAAGAACAAGCCTTAGATTTAGCACTAGAGAACTGTTGAATAACTTTGCTGTAATCAACCAAGTTTCAAGTTGGATAGATGTTTAAAGATCTATTACTGCTGAGAGCTGTGTGGAGCAGAGAGCAGTGTGGTACAACATAAATGATTGAAGCACTTACCTTCCTATAGAAACCATATTCTCTTGGAATGAGTAAGGAAAATCTTGAACTCTTCCTGATTTCAGGCCATTGGAAGGGAAGGCACACTGAATCATATCTTAAATACTTTTTCTTCTAGTGAATCTATCACATATGAACCATTGCAGAAAACTAATACGCCAAGAAAACTTTCTACAGCTTTGGCACTGGATTGCTAGAGCTTTACAGCAAAGCATTTGGTCTGATATTTGTACTTTCACTAAGTATTTTAAGCTGGATGAACCAGTCTCAGCAGACTTGTCTTGATGGGGATAAACGAGGATTACTTTTTCTATTATATCCTACTTCCTGTAATATATACACTTAAACATGCAGCATTGGCATTAATTCCTTTTTTTCCTGAAATTCACAGAGAAGATTAAACGTTCACAAAGAAAATACCTCATTTGTATTTGTAATATTTGTAGAAGTTGCTTTTTTTTTTTTCTACAACTGTTTTCAAGAAATAGCTTCAAGCATTGCCTTGATAAGGAAATACATATCTAGGTAATTGTTAAAGACATATTTTGATCTGAGAATTCTGGAGGAAGGAAGAGCTAAGCAATGATGTCCATAATCTCCAATGTACTTTATGTGCAAAAATACTTAAAATGAGGACTTAGGAATATCTCGAAAGAATACAATCTTTAAGCCAAAAAAAAAAAAAAAAAAAAAAAAAAACCACCAAAAACAAAACAAAACAAAAAAACAAAACCCAAAACAAAGAAACAAACAAAAACCTTACTACTACTTATCTATTAGTGTAAAATCTTCTTACTATGTTAAAAAAAAAAAAATCTCCTATATATATATAGGAGATTCTTTAGTTGTGCAGCCTTTAAAGGTAATTTGTGCAAGGGAAACTAATGCTTTCAGTATAGTTAACCTACATTTTTGGGCTAGTGGACATCATGGCCAACAGGCAGAATCTCATACCTTAGGAATGAGCGGAGATTGTGTTGAATTTAGTAGTACTGATGTGAGACTGAAGGGGTACCATTTATCCACTCACTATTGGAGTGTGTTTTTTGGCGTTAACTTGGCAGTATCTAGTGTTTTTTCCAATTTGGTCTACCCAAAATGTTACTCTCAGTCTTGATACTTTTTACTAAAATGTCTCAACTTTTTTGTTGTTATCTGGTTTCCTAAGGTTGAGTATCTGGCACAGTCTTCCGAATCTTTCTGAAAGCAGTTAAGAGATGACTTCATCTTATTTACTGTAATCCATACTAAGATCCTAATTCTTACCTAAGATCCTGGAAGCTGTTTTAATGTATAGATACCTCTTGTTTTAACATGGATTTATCCACACCACGGAATGACATTCATGGCTGACACTTGTTAGTAGTGGAAAGTAATGTGACTGTTTTAGTACAATGTTAATCTGAAACTAGCAAATTTGAGTACAGTTTTGACTAATAGTGTACAATTCAGTTATGATCATGCTATACTGAGAAGACAATGGAGAGAAGAATCTGACAGCTTGAATTTTGCAGAAATAACAAAGTGACTGTTTGATCTTGCTTGTCCATAGCTGCACAAATATCTTGTTTTTACTATTCATTGCCTAATTCAGTGAGTTTATAGACTTGAGTTCAATACTAGATCAGAATTTTTTTTTTTTGGTCTGTGTTCAGAAGGACAAAAGAACTTCAGGAGTGTGAGGCATAGGAAGCAGCTGTGAACCTATGTAGAAACTTGTGTAAGAGCTAGCTTGGATTTACCAGGTTTACTGCCTTACGTTCCACCATCAGCTGGGCTGGATTTGTTTATTTTGTAATGAAAATTTGTGTTACCATGTTGTGTTTTTTTATCTTAGGTTCAAGTCTCAGTTGTTGATTACTGGGGATCATAATATACTCTGTATACTGAAGGTGCTGGTGAAGGTGGTGGTTATCTTTTTAAGCATTTCAATATCTCAGTGAGATATTTTATGCAAAGCTTTTTAACAGATTCTTCCTATTTAATGTTAATCCGTTCAAGAAATCTAGTACTTGTTCAAAGTAACTTTTGTCTACTGAAAGATTTCATTCAATTTCAAATGGGCTTTATTTACGGAAACTTAGTTATTTTCTTTCCTTTCTGAAATTGACATCTGAAAGTATCATAGAATCATAGAATCACAAGGTTGGAAACGACCTATAAGATTATCTAGTCCAACCATCTTCTCATTACCACTACTACCGCAAGCTACTAAACCATATCTTGCAGCTCTTCACCCAGACGCCTCTTAAACACTGCCAGGGATGGCGACTCCACCACCCCCCTGGGCAGCCATTCCAGTGCCTGACCACTCTCTGAGAGAAAAAGTTTTTCCTCGTGTCTAACCTAAACCTCCTCTGGTACAACTTGCAGCCATTTCCCTGGGTTCTGCTCGTTGCCTGGGAGAAGAGGCCAAACCCCTCTACACCACAACCTCCCTTCAGGAAGTTGTAGAGTGCAATGAGGTCTCCCCTGAGCCTCCTGTTCTCCAGACTAAACAATCCCAGCTCCCTCAGCCACTCCTCATAAGACTTGTGCTCCAGACCCCTCACCAGTTTCGTTGCCCTTCTCTGGACACGTTCCAGGGCCTCAACATCTTTCCTGTAGTGAGGGGCCCAAAACCGAACACAATACTCGAGGTGCAGCCTCACTGGTGCTGAGTAGAAGGGGATGATCACCTCCCTGCTCCTCCTGTCCACATTATTTTTAATGCAGGCCAGGATGCCGTTGGCCCTCTTGGCCACCCGAACACGCTGTCGGCTCATGTTCAGCTGAGCATCAACCAACATCCTCAGGTCCCTTTCTTCTTCACAATCATTCAGCCACTCGTCCCCAAGCCTATAACGCTGCATGGGGTTGTTGCGGCCAAAGTGCAGGACCCGACACTTGGCCTTACTGAACCTCATCCCATTCACCTTAGCCCAGCAATCCAGCTTATCTAGATCCCTCTAAAGGGCCTCCCCACACTCAGGCAGATCCACACCACCTCCCAACTTGGTGTCATCTGCAAACTTATTGAGGGTACACTCAATCCCCTCATCTAGGTCATCAATGAAGATATTAAAAAAGATGGGCCCCAGTACTGACCCCTGGGGGGCCACCACTCATAACGGGTCGCCAGCTGGACTTAACTCCATTAACCACTACCTGTTGGGCACGGCCCTCTAGCCAGTTTCTTACCTAAAGAAGTGTATACCTGTCCAGATCACGGGCAGCCAGATTCTCCAGAAGAAGCCTGTGAGAGACTGTGTCAAAGGCTTTGCTGAAGTCTAGGTAGACTACATCAACAGCCCTTAAGTAGAACTCATTTCTATTGTTGGAAGCATGCATTTGTATTTGTATGTTAAGATTTTTAGTTTTCAATGGTCAACTAGTTTGTTTCAATTAAATTTTCAGCACTATGCTCTGAATAGTTAATTACCTATGTCTAATTATGATCATTTTTTAGTAAAATTCCCTTTGAAAACATAATAAAATAGACTAAAAGTAGCCTATATCAGAGTGCAGCTACTCAACATTCAGAAATATTTTTAGTATAGTCTACTGTAAATGGAAAAATCTCTTTTAAAAATATATGTAGTACTTGTTTTCCTAATTTAGAAGAGTATTTTACTGAAAACATGAGTAACCTGAAATGTTTGAAAAGTTGATGTAGTATTCCATTACATGAAGGTTTCCATTTGTGTTTAACTATAAAGTCCCTGTTCATTAGTAGTGATCATTTATTTAAGAAAATGGCTGATTTGAAAGTCCAATGTTTGGGTTCCCTTCCCTTCCCTTCCCTTCCCTTCCCTTCCCTTCCCTTCCCTTCCCTTCCCTTCCCTTCCCTTCCCTTCCCTTCCCTTCCCTTCCCTTCCCTTCCCTTCCCTTCCCTTCCCTTCCCTTCCCTTCCCTTCCCTTCCCTTCCCTTCCCATGGCAACTAATTATGAGTGTTTTCATTGCAGTTCCACATTTGTAATTATAAAGTCAAAAGTATGGGTAGGAAGGGACTTCTAAGACATGTCTGGTCCAACCTCCTGATGACCTTATGAATGCTCTCAGCTTGGCAGATTTCTGTTCCTTTGGCCAACCTGTTTCCAGTGTGTTTTCCTTGACAGTATCTAAAAAAACTGTAAGGGATAAAATGAGGTACCACAGCAGTTAAAGGTGTCATCTTAGTATTTTTTGAGATTTGATCTCTTAGTTTCAGAAAAGGCTAGTTCATGAAAGGCCTTATTCAATAGCTTGTGTAGACCAGTCATCCATAGCCATTCATTCAGTTGTATCCTGTTTCTAAGTCGGGAATTGAGCTTGCAGGTACTAAAGAGAGAAGAATTACATTTTCATTTTTAATAGGCTTTTTTTATTGCTTGCATTTCTTTTTGTCTCAAATTGAAGTAGGTGAACTGGAGCTGTAGACTTTCTTCATTGTAGGAGAACTAGAGCTGGACTACTTTTTCCATCAGCACTTCCACTGTAGCAACAATGGAGTTTGTAAGAGCTGCTACTGCCCCATTGTCAATTGCTATTGGATTTGTCTAGAGAAACAGGGAGATCAAATGAGCCGTCTAATTATGGAGAGCTCTAATGAGTCTTCCATTGTGGTTCTCTAGTGTTACAGTACTAGAGAAGAGACAACTAGAAAACAGTTGTATAAATGAGGCCAGAAAAACAAGTAGTCCAAAGGTATTTGTTTGTAGTGTCGCTATATATTACTTCTGCCTAAAGCTCTGTTACCATAAGTGGGTCGCTTTAGATTGCAATTGTTTGTGAATATCTTGGTTTTATAAAGCTTTACAGGGCATAGTAAATATACCTGAAGAGTAATCTCCAAATTTGTGTATTATTTATAATAGAATAAATTAGTGCTTTAAATAAGTGCCATTCCATACAAATTTCAAAGTGTACCTCATGTTTATTGGCACATTTTAGTATGCAAAAAAAATCAAAATAGTGGATGTTTACTTCAAATTAATCTTAAAATCTTCTCTAACTATCTTTCAGATTTCATGCATCTTCAAAATGCAACACAGATGGACAAAAGCGACCTATTAAATTTACATACCTTTTCTCTCTGTATACATCTGGGAATATATGTGTTGTGCAGATCTCTCGCGCCTCTTGACTCCATTGAAACCAATTTTGTATCTTTAAATGATAGCAGACAGATTCTTTTTTCTTATTTCTCTGCTCTGGGTGGGGTTTTGAATTTGTGTTTTTGATTCATCTTCCCTCTGAATTACCTTCTGGGCTGAAGGAGCACCAGGTATTCACAGTAGCCAGTTTTGATGTTTTGTGCAAAGGGAGGTGTTTGGATTTTCTCCAAGTAATATTGTTGCTTGATATTTGTGGTGCTCCACTAGCTTCCCCTTAGTTAACTTAATAGTGTTTTGCCCTGGTTATGAAGTGCAGCTGGTTTTGGTAAACTTCAGTGATAATAGAAGTTGAGTGACAGTTGAGAATGCCTTAAAGAATGTTCATTTTGGTTTGAGACAGAAAATATAAGCATATAAATTCTGGATTTAATTCCCTGTTTGTTTCTGTGTTTTAGTGTAGGGTATATGAGTTGCTATATTACTTCATAAATCTTACAGGCAGCATAAGGCAATTCAGATTTTTTCATTTTCAAAACTTTTGTTGGGTGCTACTGCATCTGTGAGGGATTGCTGCCAGCTTTGTTTTTATGGTTATATACCTGATAACAACTGTTGAAAAACTGAATTGCAGTTTGAGCACATCTGGCTTCAGCCTTGAATGTGTCATTTATCTGTGCTATTTGAAAGTTCTTTGAGTTCAGATACTTCTAGGTTTCAGTTGGCATCTGGTAGTCCGTAACATGCTGTTAACTGTCCTACACGTTTCTACTTAATGACTGTCATTTATGATTTAATACTTGTCGCTTTTTTGCACCTAGAACAAAAAGTTTTTTCAGCAAATTTTGCTTGTTTCTGTGCTTAGAAATCCAATGGTCATAATGTCTTTTTGTTTTCTTACAGTTTAACTTTGTGGGAAAGCTTTTGGGTCCACGTGGCAATTCTTTAAAGCGCTTGCAGGAAGAAACACTGACAAAAATGTCTATTTTGGGAAAAGGTTCAATGAGGGATAAGACAAAGGTAAGACTTGAATATTTCAGTAGAGAGTGCTTAAGATACCTAAATTTCTTCCTAAAATTTTTGGAGAGGTCAACAAGTCCTGTGACAAAAAGTCAGGGAGCAAATAAAAAACACCAAATATGCTTGTATTAATTAGATTCACATGGAATCTGTTTTCTGTAAGGAGCCTGTTGTCACAGTCAATGTTGAGGCTACTACAAGTTGTATGAATGGTCCCAAAACTAGAGTTCCTGGGAGAGTAACTGTGGCATTAGCAGTAGCTCATTATAGATCAGTCCTACTCTGCTTATAACATATAATGTTCACGTCACAGTGTTTGTTTTCACCTCAGAAAGACTTTTAGATGAAGTCAAACAAAGACATTTCACAGAAAAGAGCACTTAACATTTAATAACAAATAATAGACAAAGAATAACAGGCAATTAAAGCAAATTAAGTACAAGTAGGAAAAAATAATCACAGCCCTGATTTAGGATGCTGTATACAGCTTAAGCCAACATCTGATTGCAGTTGTCTTAATGGAAGGTATTTGGTTATGGTGACAGTATGCATTGCAAGAAGCCCTAGAAGACAGCAGAAATCTATAGGTTCATGTATGTGTGTGCAAACCAGCTTCATTCTCACTGTGGTAACATATCTGTGAGAGTGGTGAGACACTGGAACAGGTTGCCGAGTGAGTTTGTGGATTCCCCCTTTCTGGAAGCATTCAATGCCAGGCTGGATGGGCCTTTGAGCAACCTGGTCTAGAGGGAGGTGTCCCTGCCTATAGCAGGGGGGTTGGAACCAGATGATCTTAAGGATCCCTTCCAACCCAAACGATTCTATGATCATGTGATTCTGTGATCCTATGATCTGACTCAAGCTGTAGAAAACAAAGGCAGTGCAAATCAGTAACACGACAATCACCATCACCTGCCTAGTGAATTGCACTTTTTTACTGATACAAATTAAAATACTACTTTGCCTATAGTATGTCATGATTTACTGGCCTCCTTTTCTGGCCAGTAATGTTTCTGGCCACTAATGTTATCTAAAATATAAAATCACTTCTTTCTGTTCCTTCTGTATGAGAAGGAATAGTAATCTACAGTGAAGTGCAGCTTAGAATTTAATTACTGATTAACAAGTTACTGGTTAGGCTGCAAAGTTCTGAGATGTGACTAATGCATGCATTTCTTAGAAAATCATAGAATCATAGAATTCTAATTGAAATTTTAATGTGATATTTAACAAAAAATGAAGTTACATCATTCTGTATGATATAATCCTTAAAATGTGGAGAGAAGCTTTGTTTGTTCCAGTAGAAAAATAGACTACGCATCTTTTTCTGTCTGACAGTAATGCAGGTACTGAAACAAGCAATTTAATCATCGCTGCCTGAGCAGTGCTCAAAGCAGTAGTGATTTGGGTTGAAAGGGAGCTTTAAAGATCTAGTTCCAGCCCTCCTGCCATGGGTTGGAACACCTTGCACTAGACCAGATCGCTCAGAGTTCATTTTCTTGTGTTTGGGACCCCAGAGCTGGATAGAATAGTGCAGGTAGGGTCTCTTGAGAACAGGAAAAAAAGAAGCAGAATCGCTTCCCTCAACCAGCTGGCCACGTTTCTCATTTGTTCTTTGGGAACTCATTCATCACACCATCTAAATAAGAACAGAAAATAAATGAGAAGTATTTGAGCAGTGCATTAAAACTAAGAGATGGAAATAATACTGGCAAAAATCCTGCCATTGGAAGAAACCTACTTCTAAAGATGTTACCTTTGAGCAAAGAAGCTTTCCGTTTTATCTTATTTATTTATCTTTGTGTTTTCTATATAAAACTGGTGCACTTGGGGAAAACTGAAAGCTTTCTGCTTTGTAGTACTATTCCTGTATATGAGAAGGAGCTGCTGAGTCCTATTCTGGGTTATTAGGCTTCTAGTGTTGATAAGCAAATTGATACTATTCTGATATTTGGCAACAAGCTTGTTTGAAGTGTATTAGAAAAGTATAAAATTCTAAAAGGCTTTTTAGTTGTTGATATCTAAACATGAACAGACAGTAAGCATAAATGCATCCAAAGCAATTCTAAAGCCTACATTAAAATGCTTAAAATGATGAAGTGAAAAAAAACAAAAGCCTTTGTGTGTTTTTTTTTAGGAGGAAGAATTAAGAAAAAGTGGAGAGGCAAAATACTTCCACCTAAATGATGACCTTCATGTTTTAATTGAAGTGTTTGCTCCACCAGCAGAAGCATATGCCAGAATGGGGCATGCATTAGAAGAAATCAAGAAGTTTCTCATCCCTGTTAGTATTTATTTCTGTATTTCCTTCTTAGGCTTTGATCAAAGTAATAAAATTGTGCGGAATAATCAATTCATAAGGTATTTTATCTTGATGTTCATTAAAGTTATTATCCTAATATCTTGATAATCCCAGGAAAAATAGTTTTTAATGTATAAGGCAACTCTTTTGTTTAGAGAGTGTGCTACCCAGAATTCAGAGAAATCAGAATTCTGAAATAGTTTTATTGAATAAGCATGCTTTGATTTCTATATTTCTTCAAGGTGTATTGATTTCACCTTCTTTTTGTACAATGCTGATAATGTTGCTAAATTTTGTTCTTGATTGGTGTAAGATCTTGAAAATGTGAGAGATTTAGGTAGAAAACTTTTCAGAGGTGCTTATCTTGGAGTGACAGTAGTACAGGTATTTGTGTATAGTTAGTGTAGTAGTATAAGAACCAATTGGATGCCTGTTCTGTATGGCTACTACAGCCTGAGTAGAGCTGCAAGTTCTGCTCTTGGGTGCAGCAGTTGGTGCTGATGACCTACCATATGTATTTGGGGAATTAATTCGCTTAGCATCAATCTGGATCCTTGAAGCTGGAATTCCACAAGTGACTTGAGTTGTCTGTGTGCTCCTTGGCTCTTCTGACTTGCATCTTTCTTAATGAAAAGTAGTTCACATGCTCCTGTACCACTCCATGACGCAAACCAAAGCAAGTTTCATGTGAACATAAGGAGGCACTTCTGTGCTTTGAGAGTGGCAGAGCCAGTGCACCACCTACCAGTGTACGGGTTGCCCAGAGAGGCTATGGAGATTCTTTCTCGGAGATCTTCAGGAGCTGCCTGGATGTGGGTCTGGGCACCCTACTTTGGGGGTCCATGCTTTAGCAGGGATTGGGCAGATTGACCCAGAGGTCCATCTAAGCTAAGCCATTCTGTGTTTACAATTTATGTTCTGTTTCTGAATAACTAAGCACCACATCAAAAATCTGTCTAGAAGTTCCAAGTAGCTTTTTTGACATATATTTACCTCTTTTCATATTCTTCAATTCAGACAAACAAATGGTAAGGTAAGGGAAACCCAGCAGAGTATTTGTAGGAATGCTGAGACATTTTAACATAGCAGGTTACTGTATTTACATGATTCAAATTTGTGTGAAGGCTTAAATATCTTCTTAGTAAGATGTAAGGAGATTGTTTGCTTTAGGGGGCAAACAGCTGTTTATAGATGAAGATGCCGATGATTTGATAAGAAATGCCTTTTACATTCACTGGAAGTCAGAGTGTATGTCTGATTCCTGTGCACGAATCTTATTCCTTCATTGAGCTTAATTTACCTTATGTCATAATAAATATACTTAGCAAATTATAGTCCTTACTGCCATTAAACCAGCAAAATTAGATGATAATGAGCAATTCCATTTATTGATAGACATTTGTACTCATGTTTTGATCATTGCCTTGTTTGTACTGAGCAGAACTGCACGATCTCTTATGAAATGTGAGATCATGTCTTAATTTCCCTTTGGCTTTTCAAATGTAATCTTATCGCAGTTGTTCTAAAAGGTGCAATCTCTTGTTCCCCAACTGCTTGCAGCAGTAACCCCACAAAGGAATGAGGACTGGCTTTGTCCCTTCTATAAGCAATAAATATTGGGTTAACTGCTGCCAAATGCTATTTGATTTTATTTCCTGTAAGGTCTGCTGTGGCTTCTAGTCAAACTATTAGTTTTCTTCCAGAAAGAAGACCTGATTTCAATATATGACCTCAGTTTTTGTTCTGAACAGTGCTAGCTAATTATGCATTCCAATATTAGATGCTGATTCTTTATGGAAGATTTATGGAAGTTTTTCAGTTTCCAGATCAGGTCTGACTATGCAATCACAGTTGGTGCTAGAATGTAAAACATAAAATATCCTTGCAGCTGAGTATGGTAAAATACTACTGGCTTACTGAACTCTTCAGATCCACAGGCAACCACCTTTATATTGAAGGTGAGCCTTCAATACCTGCAACAGTGTGTAACTTTTTCAGAATGACTTGAAAGTAAGACATAAAAGCTTCTGACATTGTTTTTTTTTGTTACTTTTTGTTGTGTTTTTCTTTTTTGCTGTGCTCATCAAGTTGCCTTGACTCTTATCTGTCTTTTGGTATATTCTCTTCCTTTCCTTTAAATTACCAAGTTGCTTTGTTCTTGTCAGACTTTATGGTCAAAAATGCTAGACTTGTGGGTGTTGTGCTTGATTCTAATCTACCCAGAATTCATTCTGGATTTCTGTTCAGTAGTTATCAGAACAATGTTTTTTGCCTCTTCCTTGGGGTAGTGTGACTTTGTTGGATCTCAAGCTTTGTTTTACAATGGAGTCCATATTTCAAACGCTTCATATACACAGTTCTTGAAACTGTTCAGTTGATTCAGTCTTTCAGTTATTTCTCATCCTCTGCCAGCTGGTTTCTCATGCTATTTTGAGAATGATCTCAAAGGGGCAGTTGTGATTTAAATTTCAGATCCTGTTGTAAAACAGTAGATAGACAAAATGCTTGTATAGTGCCACAGATTTCTCAATTTAGTAATTATCTTCATAAATGGTGTATAAAGGAAAACTTCCATATTTTCTTTGTGAAAACTTAAGGGAAGGAGAATGTTCCAAGGATAATTGAGATCTTTGTATTCACAGAAGTATTAATCTTCCTGTGCAGCATAGTTTTAGAAGGAGTTCTTCAATGAAAGGCGGCCCTATGGTCTTTTGGTATCTGCATAGTACATAAACGTAACAAAGATCAGATTTCTGGTAAGAGATTAAGATCATTTGATTTCATAACTGAATTGTAAAATCAGTAGTATTTGGATAAACCTTCCTTCTTTGAAATGGCAAGATTTGCAGAGGATAAGAGCAATTTTTACCATCACTTCATTCTTCTTAAAGTACCTATATATTTTGATACTTAATGTATATATATAGATGCTGAATAAAATATTCTCTTGATTCACTTCGCCATATTCATTCTTTGGTTCATCTTAAGTGGAGAGAAATGACAGTAAAATATGTTCAGTTCTAAAGAGTTCATTGTGCTATCTCTTAAATTCCTGTTATGTGCCAGTTTTGGAGGTTGGCACAAAGTCCCTTGAAAAGACTCTCGTGGATTTGAGAAATACTGTATTAATTCCATGTAAATGACTTCAGCTTTCTTTTCTGTAGACCTTGAGTGAAGATTTGTACTGAATAAGAAGCAAATCATTTGTCTTCAGTTTGTTCATCCTTGCTTATTGTAGAACTGAAGATTTTGGAGCTCTTTTTGAGAGAATGGTCAACGTTTGATTGAATTTCATTTTTATTCTCTCCTTAAATCCTGATTTTAATAGCATAGGTGGCTAATCTATTCCTTCTTCATGGGGGGCTGTTCTGAACTGTGCATTTCTTCTGTACCACATTGCAACACTACGCAATAGATGTTTCCTGCTTTTAATGAGCTATCCATCTTAAATAACTACAGGCTAGATCTCAGCTCAGAGTATAAGACCTTGATTTTTCTATTTTATTTTCACCTGTCATCTACACCATTTTAACATTCACATTTTAAGTGATAAAACTACCTGGAGGTAATATGCAGTAGGGAAGAAAAACATGACCTGAGAGCAAATTGCAGTTAATGCATAGAATTCTTCTAGAAATATGCTTACAGCACGCTTCTGTGTATTAAACTTTTCAGTGGGAAGTTTGTTTAAGAGGAAGTCCTTTTCAGATCTTTGTTTCGCTGCTTGTAACTTGGTATGATGGTTGAACAGTTTGCTTTCTCACCCTTTACTACCCTCCCTTGTTTCAGGACTACAATGATGAGATCAGACAGGCGCAGCTTCAAGAGTTAACATATTTGAATGGTGGTTCAGAGAATGCAGAGGTTCCAGTAGTTCGTGGAAAGCCATCCATTCGAGCAAGAGGAGTACCGGTTCCTGCTTTGACCAGGTAGATGTCTCAGCTGCAATGGAATTTCACTTGAATGTGTGTATTTTAAGTTTATCTCTTCAAACATTTAAAAAACAAAACAATCTACTTAATGTACATTAGCCCTCAAAAATAAGAAGAAAGAATTTTGATTCTTCAAAGATCATTTAAACAGCTTAGGCTGAATTAACTGAATTAACAGTGCTGCTGAATTTATCTTATGAAACTTGAATGATACACTTTAAGAAACACTGTACGTCATACAAGATGTTCGGTCTTCCTGTGGTTGTTTGCTTAACTGTTAACTTCCAGCTGCTCCTTAGGCACATGTAGGGATGATGTCTTGGCCGTGTGGAGCTCACAGCTTTTTAAAAGGTGTTCTGCCTTACAGATTTCAGAGTGATTTTTCTAATCTATGGAATATATGCATTCCTTTTCTTTACTGTATCACAGTCAGTTTTCAAGATCGTGATTACATAGTCTTAGAGAAATGTTGTGGAGATAGAACTTGGATTTTGGCTGCTTTTATTGGAACGTTTTACATAACAAATAGCTTCTGCTTGATCCAAGAATAGGAAAGTTTACTGCTTTTTTTTTTTTTTTTTTTTTAAGATGTTTTGTTTTTGTTTTCACTCTGGAAACCCCCTTCTTTGTTGAAATTCTGGGAATGACAGCTTTAAGTCCTCTGAGTTCCAAAGTGTGAAAGCAAAACTAAATGAACTCCGTAACAGTTTCTTTCAGTCACAAGGAGATTGGGACTGCTGCAGCTAAGTGCAACAGTTTTCTGTGGTGATCTGCTTTCTTTATCATGCTACTACGGATCTTCGTTACAGCAGGCTTGAAACTTAAATTGTAGCTTCTAAAATAGTTTTCAAATAGTGTTTTGAAGTGTTCTATTTTAGTTTGAGCATGTTAGAAGTACTGAGAAATTATTGCACTTAAAAAAAACAAAAAACAAAACAAAACAAAACAAAAAAGACTGTTTATAGTTCTGTGTGTCCCGACAACGATTGTTAACACAATATAGAATGGACCTTAATTTAGGGAATTTACAGTGGGAGCATCATGTAAGAATATAACTGCCTTCTGTATAACAACACAAATTTGTTGCTTTATTCTTAGTCAAGTAGTGTTAAGTAAATATATCTATTCTCCTTTTTTTTATTTTAATGCTTCTCAGAGTAGTGGTAATTATATCTTGAGGTTCCTGTCTTTACCACTGTAATCAGCTATTAAAAAGTATTGCAAATCAGATCTTATTTGATTTTGATGATTTTTGTTTGCTGATTTACTTCAGTACCTTGTTTTTAACTTTTCTACAGATCTCTGTCAGAACTCTTTTACAGATTCTGAGGGTTCAGTACAGACATTTATGGTTTTTCTTGCATGTATTCTTATTCCAAATGTATCCTAAGCTAGTGTTTCTGTGATACTGAATATAAGTAGTTTGTTCTGATCTTCCATCTTTCTCACAGAAGTTCCTCATAAGTAATTTCCTCTGTGAAGTATCTAGTACATACATACTTAATTATCTGAGAATTTCAGTATAATAACAAGTTATCACTACTTCCATCTTCAATAAATTATTTTTTCAAGCTTCCTTTTTTATGCAAGACGTGCATACTTCTATCTATCTCTCAGTTCTTTGCAATTCATTGAATTGGCATGCTCTTGAAGTATCTTCAGGGTAAATGTAAGTTTTATTAGCATATGACTTAGAGATGGCAGCTAAAAACTCTATTTGTTTACTTCATTTTTCACATGATCTAAACAAAACTGAAAGATTGCTGTGTAATTTTTTTTCTTTTCCTTTTCTTTAAGACTTTCTTAAACTTTAGTTCCCCTTTTTCCCCTTGGAAATTGAAGCTTTGCTTTTGCAAAAAAGATTACTTGAATGAGACTTATAATATCTCAGTAGCAATGGTACTACAGCCACTGAGTTCAAGATCTCAAACTCAGTTGTAATGCTGCCATTCCTTTTAGCACAAATTGACTTCAGTGCGTAATATTTTCATTGAAGTAAGACTTTGTTAAAGGCTTTTCCTTCCGTTGTTGAGACAGTTTGAGTTACAAGCATGTGTGAGACCTATAAGAGAGGCTGAAACAGAGCTTTCAGAATAAGAAAATTTACTTGCATATCTTCAAAGTAGTAGGCAGCCTGAGAGGACTTATAAAATTAAGTCTAAGAAAATCAGTTCTAACCTCTCTTTATAATCTGCAGAATATTTTTACATCAATCTTAATACTTACAACATCCTAATGAGGATGTGATAACTGTGTTAAAGTTCCCAATTTATTAAGCCTTTTTATAATACATAATTCATGAATAGTTTCACTTGAATACTAATTTTTGTCTTTTTACTCCTTATCAGACATCTTGAAACTGGAGATAACGTATCTTATAAGGTGCCTTCTTTTATGAGAACTTGTTACATGTATGTTTAGCTCCATACAAAAATTTCTCCTAGTAGAAATTAATGTCTTGTCCTATCATATAAAATTCTAGCTTGTGCACAGGTATTCCTATATATGGTAAGTCATTTCTTAATTATTTCTATTTCACTGTTTCTGGATAGCTCCAGGTTTTCTTGCCTTAATATTTTTTTTTGTGACTACAGAGCCTATACTGCTGCATAGGATTGTTGTGATCCAGGTCAGCACCTGACACTTAGCTTTCTTGAATGTCATGCAATTGGACTCAGCCCAACAACCTAATTTATCCAGATGCCTCTGCAAAGGTTTTCTACCCTCAGCCATATTAATGGTGTAAAGATGAATAGGCAGAGGAAGACTTGCTTTCTGTGGGGTGAGCTGGGTATTGAAGTGTTCAATAATTTGGTGCTCACACTTAAAAATAATATAATGGAACTCTTACTTTTCAGATGTCTACTGTAAAACCTAGACAAAATTACCTATTTGAGGAGCGCTGACTGTAGCTGCCTGTGCTCAAATAAAGAGATACTTCAGTCAAAATAATGCTACAGTGGTTGACTTAAATTTAAAATATTGCCGATGTATGGAATTCTGAATGTTAAAATTAAGGAATTCCAAGCATTTAGTCTCCGAGTAATAACATTTTAGGAGGCTGGTCCTAAATTTCACAAGCATTTTCATACTGGATCCATTCTTGTATGTACTTCCCTCTGTTCTTCAGAGATACTGAAAAAGAGCTTCATAGCTCTAGCAGGTACTAATTTAATTTGTTTTTACTAAAAATACAAAAAGTTACAAACTTGAGCTGTGATTTTGTAATCAGAGTTACTAACTTATGCAGTCATTGAGTGAAAGGAGAAGCTTGTAATAGCATCCAGTATGTAATTAGGGGAAAAAATGTAGCAGGGCTACAGCAGGGCTGTTGCCAAGGGAAACTGATAGGACGTGCTAGATAGAAGCTGACTGTAATAGTCAAGGGCAATAATTACTTTTGTAAATAAATCATAGAAATTATATAAGACTACTATAAAGTAGTAGTGATTATAAAAATTATTACTTTATTACTTGTGAAGACAGAAGGAAAATGTTTAAATAGTTGTGTACTTAAGCTGTATGAGCTGATACAATGCTACTTCATTGGCAGTCAAAAATTATACTACTACCTGTAAATTACTTCTCCAAGTCTAATAATAGACTGGTTTTGAATAGTACGAGTAGAGTGTTTTTCCTCGTGTCAAACTCTTGAGTCAAAAAGCAAAAGATAATAAATTACAAGATTCAGTGGTCTAGTTATTTTTATCTGAACACAGTGAGGTGCACTTTGGGATTTTCATGTAGTAAAGTTATATAATTACTATGCAATCTTACAAATAGTGCTGTAGCACAGTGAAACATTTTTCTGAAAGGCCTGTTCTTTCATCCTTCAATGCATTTGTAACAACAGATTAAGAAAATTGCTTCATATACATTGTTTTTTACTTGTAATTTTTTTCTCATGCTAAATTGCAAGTATAAATAATTTTTAGAAAGGTATTATGGGATATTATTCAGATGCCAAGCAAATATTTTTCATGACATAGTGAACGAATTATGTTACTTTCACATGTTATTCTGGAGTACAGATCAGTGTACCAAAAAAATCCTATGTATATTGAAATGTGATGTTTTGTTTAGTTTAGGCCCTGGGAATAGGACTAAAAGACTTTTTTTCACTGCAAAATCTACAAGTTAATTTAACAAGTTCTAGGAATAAAATGAGTTCTTACTTTAAGCACCTAAATTTACATCCTCATTAAATACACAGGTTTTTTTTCCACTGGTTTCACCACTGCCAGACTGATACAATCTGGAAAATACAAACCAAGTGGATAATAAAAGTGGAACATTAATGTGCTTAGCTGTAGTGATGTTTTAGGGCGAGTATTTCTTTGATAACAGGACTCTGTGGCCTCAAGTGCACAGACTATCACTTTTTCTTCAGAATATGACTGGGGGTCATGTTCACAGCACCAGCCTACAAGCTAAGTTTTGATGTGTGCTTAAGTACTACTTTTAACTGTTGCAGACAGTCCAGTAGATAATACAGTTTATGTTTGTGTATATAAATATACTTAAGGTGTAAAATTTTCTTCATCCAGAGAAATGCAGGGGATTCTGGTTAGCATACTAATATTCAAGAGTAGAGTTTTTCTCATAAATATGGCAAAATAGGCAAACTTTTGTCTCTCGTAGTGCTTATGTACTGCATGTTTGCAGAATCATAAATCTGAGTAAGTACAGACAATGACCATTTTTCTTCAGAGGCTTTCCTTGAAAATCAGGGAAATTTTTTCACTGTGTGTGACTGAACACCAGTACAGGTTGCCCAGAGGCTGTGAAGTTTCCTCCTCGGAGATATAACTTCTGTTCTGTTGTTGGTTTCTATTGGATTCTGTCACATTATGTTGTCCTCAGTTGCCAATTGTAGTCTCAAGTGCCTTAATCTACCTAATTTTTTCCTATATTTAAGTTGTTCTGTACTGTCCTTTGCAAATGAGAAAACAGAAGGGTAAATAAACATACTAGTGTTACAGTTCTATTTATTCACTATTAATTTACACACACACGCTAACAGCACCCTCTTAGTTTTCTGCTTTGAATTTTGGTTGCTATTTTTTCTTTCCTTGACATTCAGTTTGGCATTCAGCTCCAGATTAAGGAGCTAAGGATCTGAACTCATATTACGGTTTGTACAAAGATAGTATAATACTATACTTGCTTTATATGTTCTGTAACTTGTTTCTAAGATAGTTGGCTGCAGCATCCAATGCATTCCCAGTAAGAGAAGTCTCTGGCTTTAGAACTTTGTCCAGTCTTTCTTGATTGTGTTGCAAAAAACTTAATGGATGTTACAGATAAATATCTTTGCATTCTTTGCTGATTTTTTTCATCATTCTTTGATGATTTCAGACTCTTGCCAGCTTTCCTGATTCCAGAGTGTTTGAATGACTTATAGCTGTTTTAGGCTTTTCAAAAATGCCTTAACCTGACATGCTTCTGAGTATTTTAGACTTATTTTAATGGTCTCTGTCCCTCAATTTCAAAGATAGTTTCAGATTTTCAAGTGACACCTGTTTAAATACCTCCCCTTCGGCTCTGCTGGCCTTACTGAATTCCTTTTGCCTTCTCTAAATCCTTTTTTTTTTTTTTTTTTTAAATAACTGTTGTGTATTTGGTGTGACTTAACATGGGATGTACTGGAATTTCTTCCCATGCTGTGTGTACACATTTTGCTCTTATATATTTTTAATCTTTTCAGACATAATTTATATACTTTCCCTTTTTCAAATTAAGCAATGATAGAACTTGTGTTCTTTTCTGTAAAGACATGAATTGCTGTTCAAGAGTTTCCTCTGTGTTATGTATCAGTTTCTATTATTGCTCCTGTCAGTCAAACTTCAGTTCCTGATATCTTCTCTAGTTTCCTAATGTTAGCTTTTAGCTGCCCTGATAGGCTCGCTCTGCATGGATGTAATTGAACTCTTCAGTTATTGGGTTTCTTATCTCTGCAACTTTTTATAGTCTTTCCCAGCCTGATGCAGTTAACATCTGAGTGGTGTAGCTCAGTACTGTACTTCACAGATTGTTCATAAATGTCTCAAGAACTCAGAAAACTTATGTATAAATGTTCTTATGATTTCCCACTATCACTACATCAATCCTGTTAACTTTTTTGAAATGCAGAAGATAGCTTTTAATTGTGTATCTGGCGTTACAATATCTCTCCAAGAATAAACTGATGCAGGCTCTAAAAATTGTACTCTTTTCTTCCTCCAAATGCTTTTCCATGTTTTTCAGCATATCCAATTTCTTCCTTCTTTCACTTATATCCAACATGAAGGATGCAGTGAAGAATATTGTCTTGCAATTCTTGAGTTTTTTGACTGATTTTTTTTTTTTTTTTTTAAATTGGTATTGACTATTGTCTATGCCAGTAGACTAATTTCCCTTTCTTTGGCTTCACTTGGAAAGTGTCACATTTGCTATTTCTTTATATTACTTCAGCAGGCTGTGTCTGGGAACATCACTGCTCACCCCTGCCCCCACTTCAGTGAAGTCAAATAAGCATCTGGTACCCTGTCCTGAGGAGGCATTCTACAGATTAGCCAAAAACAAGTAATAAGCACAGTTTTAAATCATTTACTCTCTGTGTTTTGATCAGTAATTAGAAGCAATTAGATACTGATTTTAGCAAGTGTTTACATTTCTGCATTCTTTTACCATTTATATAGTTTTTAAAATAAGAATTCTCTGCTAAAATAGTACTTTTTGATAAGTTTATTTAAAAAGAAAAAGTTATAGTATGACTTGGGTTGGAAGGGACCTTAACTAGGAATCATTGGAAGTAGAAGATCTTTATGTAATTTAATTGGAATCTCGAAACTAGATCTGGATCTTATTCTACAGTATTGGTGAAGTTGGAAGTAACTACTGAAATCAGGACAGAATATTTTTATCCAATTACTGCTCTAGAAATTAGATAATGGTGTATAGAGACAGTAGTGAAGAATTTTTGTTCATTTTCTTCTGTGTAACTGTTATATTAGACAATAATGGCGTCTTAAGTCTAATATGCCTACAGAGCAGTCATTTAAACTCAATTATAGTAAATGGGGGGAAAATGGACTCCTTTAGGAAGGAGATGTCTATTAGCAATATTTTAGATATCCTGTTGAAAAGAGGATAATTGATGTAAACTTGGCAAGTCGTGTTCTATAGGAAGGCAGGAGAGAACTCTACCTGTAAATGGGTCAAATACATCTGCAAACTGTCCCTGTTTGTCTCTGATTTTTTACTTCAATATGGAAATGTAGAAGTAATTCAAATATAGAATTGTTGAAATTAATGGGCTGCAAGTTAACCTCTATTACACCTTCAGAATTCTTAAAAAATATATGTATATACTGCTACTATTTCTTGTCCTTGAATACACGTATAGGTTATGTCCAGTTGAACACTTTACACATTTATTACATGTCTGAAAGTTTCGTGCAACAGCTGGAAATCACTTCTTTAGAACCAGAAGAAAAATCATTTATTCTGACCCATTCAAGCTCTTGCATGCAGTGTGATCTTTGGACTGCATTTTGGAGCTTGCTCAGGATGAGAAGGGCGATGGGACGGATTCCTCTGTGCAGGATCTGAGTATGAAATAGCTTGACAGGTTCAAATTAACTTGATATTCCTTGTTTGTGATTTCACGTGCTATAAACCAAATTTTAGTGAAGATGATTGATTCCAGCAAATTGAGTGTTTCTTTATATGTGCAGAAAGAATGGCTCAAACTACTGAGAGGTTCATCGCTGAATCATATGACTAGTTTTTAATCTTCCAGCGTTTACTGCGTAATGCATTTAATTGAATTAAAGCATACAGAAATATATCAAACTAAAATGACTCTTCCATAGTTTTTGTCTGTCTGTAGCAAAGCCCGGTTGTCATGCTGTTGTGGGAGGGAGCTACTGAGAGAGATACCAAGGGGATATTTATGTAAGTAATCCATGTATTCACAGGGGCCGTGGAGGGGTGCCTCCACCACCTGCAGGAGTACCGAGAGGGGCACCAGCGCCCAGAGGAGTGCCTCCCAGTAGAGGACCAGTCAGTCGTAGCCGTGGACTTCTAGCACCCAGAGCGAGAGGAGTACCTCCACCTGCAGGCTACCGGCCTCTTCCACCACCTCCGGCACAGGAGACATATGGTGAATATGTAAGTTGAGCTGTTCTCAGAGCTATTAACGTGAGGTGTTTGGATTTTTGAAGGGATGGGCCTGGATGGGATTGCAAAAGTACAGCTTTAGAACCCAACAGAACCTCTTCAGTTAGTACCTAATGAAGTCTTACATCCAAAATCTATGGAGAGTGTGATAATCTTATCCACCCTCTTAGGCTTGAATTGTTTCATATTGCTCAGACTTCAGGTTTTATGTACTATCATAAAGACATTTACAGTGCATTCAGCAAAATATTTATGTAGTTCTTAAATCTATTAGGTTTCTTCTTTTAAAAAATCTGAAAACCCATGTTGTTGGTAGATGTTTAATTCTGGACTTAGAGTAATTTCTACTTTTGAGCCCAAAGCCATGTTTATAGCCATAATACTTGCTCAGTGATTAGGTAATTAAAATGGCTTTATGAATGCATCAGAATTGATCCAAAGAACTTTACCACAATCATCCAATTCACAGTCGTCTCAGTCAGCCTTTACATATTTGTCTTGATTTCACTGCAGTAAAAATTAAACATAGCAGAATACTTTGTACATGACTGAAAATTACAGTTATGAACTGTAAGGGTAAATTTAATTTGTACTGAACTTACAGAATAGTAGGATAAAGAAAAAAGATTATTAAATCAAAACTGTAGTAATAAAAATGGGTTGTCTTAATAGAAAACATTTTCAAGGACAATACTTTTGATCTTATATATATCTTTAAACTCCATGCGCCCTTTTTACAGCATACTCTGTTGTCCAGACTTCGTGTTTCTTCATTCAAGCTTGCAAAAACAGAGCTTGGGAGTTCCAGAAAATGTTTATTTCTTTTCAGATGTCTTCTCCTATTCTATGTAAAACTTTCTTCTACCTACGTTCTATCTTAGCACAAAAGTTTCAAATCAAATCTCAACTGTTGTCCATCAGTCAGAAACATAAGTTCTATGTACCATTGCTTTGTGGATATTGCTAGTATGAACATTTTTTCACGAACCTGAACAATAAAGGATAAACTAGTGTAGTTTATTAATATTATGAGAACTTGTTCTTAAACAACTTATCCAATTGTCCCTTGGCTATGCCTGACTTAACTGTTCAAGGTGGATAATGTAAGTAGGCGGTTATTTCATAAGGCTTGGAAATCAATTAGTCCTGATAGTCCTTTCATACCAATTCTGCCTATTTCTAGACCATGTGTAGTAGATTAAGTGGCAGTTTGATAGAAAGTAAACCTAATTAATTTCTTATTTTTTAATACCTGTCTGTAGCAAGTGTATGACATGGACGTAACAGCCTTTTGAATTGCTATCCTGATGTATGTTTCTTTTGAGAGAATATTAGGAAATACATATAAAAACAGTGCTGTGTTATACAACTGCTAAAAAAAACCAACAACACCTTGTATAAAACTAGATCACTTATCTTCCAAATATCTGAGCAAGGGTAAATACATTATGCTCTAACTGATGAAGCAGTGCAAGCAGATTCATTTTAAAATTATCAAATTTTGCACCTCCTTTGTTAAAATTAAGCATTGCTAGAAAAGTCTGATGAAAACATGAACCATTAGAGTACTGTATGTTGTGTCAATGCATGATACTTCATCCACCTGTCCAATTTTAGCATATAATCAAAGGGCCATAATTGTATATTTTAGTGAGTAAGGAAACATGATTAGAGTCCTATTTCAGTCTTTGCTTTCTAATTGCTGGTAAGTATTAAGTGCTGTTTTGCAATCCTGAATATGCAAGCTGGGTAAGGTGTCACAGTTTGCTGAGAGGACAATAGACAGTAGATGTGAGTATCATTAGGAAGCTATTTAAGCAGCATCTGTGGCGTAGTTTCTGAACCGCAGAGAGCCAGATATCTTACAAAGCAGCCTTTGAAACATTTCTGTTGTGGACTGGAATGTCTACAAAGATCTGTGAAGGTTTTCAGTTCCAACAGATCTCTACTTTGTTCTCTTTCAAACAGTGTGAAACTGTGCAAGTTTGGAAGGAAGCAAGCTATATAGTGGATGAAGCCTTCAAACACTTGATTCTGTAATTCTGTAATCTAAGATGATGCAGAGCTGTCAGTACATAAAATCTTTGCCCTTTTCTCTAACATACTATTATGTACACGGTGTGACAGAAAATGGGGCCATCGCTGAGTCACATGAACAGTTAGTTTCTTCTTTATCACTCCCTTTAATTACTTATTTTCTAGTCCGTCACACATCAGACCAATGAATCTATAACATCTAGCAGTAATTTACTCAGTTCTTCCTCCTGTCTATCCTAATTTCTCTCTTATCTTCTATTACTTAAGAAACTATCTGTAAAAATAAATAAAATCAAAATTGAAAATACCTACAGTAGTCTGACAAATCTGAAGGGTTAATTTTGGAGGCAGTATTTCACACTAGGGAGATGATGCCAGGGGCAAAGACTCTTTCATTTTGACATAAATGGTAGTTAACGTGGGCTCAAAGTCAACAGGAATAGATGATCTGTCCCACGTTTGGATGTTGGAGCACTGGACTTAACTCTTACAGAAGGCTCAAAATAGAGATAGACCGCCTTCATCGCTCAGTCAGCTTTCTGAGAGGCCTATAACACTCTTGGATGCTGGATGTGGCCTTCTCTGCTGAAGTCACATAAGTAGTGGAATAGCAGCAATATCTGCACGTTTTTTTTCCAATTCAGTATAGTTTTTCCATTTTGGCCAGTCTCACTACTGTATCGCATTCAACCCCAAGACCTATTTCTCTTGAACTTCACCATACTGCTAGTACCATGATGAAGTTTTTGAAGCTACTAAACCACAGCTCCTTATCGTCTTGTGTTAACATTGTCTTTTTAATAGCTGTAGCATCAGTTCGTGTGATAGGAAAAATTCAGGGCTCTGCAGCCAGCCAGCTTTATAATGGCTGTTCTAATCTCTCTGCTCTGGTGTGATAAACTTTCTCGGAAGGCTAATACACCTCCCCTTTCTAAATCCTCATATGCTTGGGTCAGGAGAAAGCCTAGTATGAGGTAGAACGATGTCCAGGATTATTTTTATAATACTTGGAAAAGGGAAAACATCCTAGATGGTTGCTGGCTTTATTTAAGCCAGATAGTCTCAGGGATGCTGTTCTCTTAAACAAGAGTTGCTGTATTTACAGAACCAAACATGAAGTAGGTAAGTGAAAATATTTTTCATGTATTTTTAAGCTGCCAATTTATTCCATGAAGGTAAGGAATATAAATTTTCTCCTACTTGGAGATTTTAATCTTTTCCATAATTTTCAATAAGCAGGAAATAAGTAATATTACTCCTTTTTTTTCTACTGTTGATTTCTTAATATTCAGTCAAACGTGGGATTAGAACGTAACTGTTCAATCTCAAGTACTGTCTAGTAACAAATTCTTCTCTATTTTTTTTGCTGTTGTTTTCCCACCAGCTTTAAAACTTTGAGGCTTTTTTTCCAAATTAGTAATGCAGCAATGTGACTGAAGCTGTTCAAGATTAGATTTTTATTTGCTGCTATTTTCATTTCACAAAAATGTTTTGCAAATATCTCTCTCAATTCTCTACTGCTTGAATTTGTTGTGATGCCAAGTCAAGTTCTTTTTTTTAAATGTGTTAAATAAAACTTGATATTTACCTGAACTGATAATCAGTTCTCAGGCATTAAATATTAAACTTTAAACATGTATTTAAAACACACTGTTTATTGAACCAAAAAATAATTTGGTAATCTAGCAAGTTATGGACAAGACTTGCTTAAGCACTACTTTGGAAAACAGTTCTGAATGTCCCTCCTTGTGTGTGGGAGTGATGGCAGAGCTTTAGTCCTGTTTCTGGCAGTTTACTGATGCTTTCTTATGTTCAGACAAGGGTTACCTTAGTGACACATTTTCCTAGTGCCACATGCACAATGTTTAGCAGTTAGAGTTTCAAGTAGAATGCACTCTCATTGAAATATTCTGTAATAAGAAACTGAATTAAGACGGAACATCTAACAGTAAGAGACCTGGGGAACCTTTCTAATGTTGAATAAATTGTAACTTGAAAATGAATGTGAACAATTTACAATGATTGTAAATTGATTTTTTTTTTTTTTTTTTTAATTTGAAGAAGCAGCCTTCTTCAAAGAATTTATAGAGCACTTTGATGTGTAATAGATGTTGATAACAAACTTCAAAATCTAAATTTTATGATCTATTTTCAGCTATCATCTGATTCTGGAAGATCCTAAAGCTTAGAAATTGCTAAAATTTACAGTTTCTGAAGCATACACTTGTGGATATTTCCAGAAATATATTGCTTTTACTGGTGCACAGAGGTGCTTCAGACTGAATTCAGACTTGAGCTTTTAATTGTCATGCTAAGTCTATTCTACAAGGCTATACTCATACTACAAGTTACATCCACTACAGTAGTGTGCGGCTATGCTCATACTGTTCCCTGCAAGAAATGGGGAAAACTCAGAGGATATAATAACATTCTGGATAACAAGATCTACACAATCAGATGTAATGCTATAAGTCTCACATAATTGAAAGCTTGGTTCCACTGAAAGCAGTGGAAGGCCTTCAGTTGAGATTCCTGTTGCAGATATTCACATTTCCTCAGTTCTCTCCGGGGAGCATGTGCTCATCACCATGCTGCTGGCTGTCCTGGTATTCTCAGCGTCATGAGCTGTAGTTTCCGTCCTTTCCATTTTGGAAGGAACTCTAAGAATTCTGTGGGAAGATTAAGGGGAAGGAGGAGGTGGGGGTGGTTTGTTTACAAGTGATGTTTGGCTGAATGGCTAAGAACAAAAGTCTAGACTCCATTTCACAACCCAGTGATGATTATAAAATATGTATGTATCCATTAGTGAAAGGAATGAATGCAAAGCCTTAATGTTTCCAGGTGAGGGCCCATTCAGCTGATCAACCTATTTTTTTAGTGCATCTTCTTAAAAAGTTTATTCAAATTCTCTCAGGCTTAATCTCCAGCATTCAACTTTAATTCTGCAGATGCTGAGCATTGGCTGTAAATACCAAGTCCTTTTTCCTCTGTGGAAAACACCCGATGTAATGGTGATGAGTTTAGAGCAATGAGTGTAGGAGTGTATGCATCAGTTCCTAAAGAATTGTTCATACCACAGTCACAGAACCATAGAATATCCCAAGTTGGAAGGGTCCTATGAAGATGACAGAGTCCAACTCCTGGCTCCACACAGAGAATGAGACACAGTGTGTCTGAGAGTTAAACCAGTACGTAAGATTGTTGTCTAAATGCTTCTTGAATACAAACAGGATCGAGGCCACAATAAATGTTTTTCACGCCTTCATTTTTACCACTAATCTTGTGTTAGGTGGCTTCAGTACCTACTGGGTGTCTTAATATCCACTCTATAAGGTGTTCAGGGGCTATATGGAGTGTAGCTGATAAGAAGTTCTGAAGTTCAACCATTTAACACAGCATTCTGATTTGTAAATATCCTTTCTGCATCTCTTCACTGAGATCACACCAAATTTGGAAGATGTCAAAAAACTGAAAGGGTCACACAGAGCATATTGTGGGAGCAATTTCTTGGAGCTATGTTGATTTTGCAGGGCAGGCTGCTTTTAAACCGGACTTCCTTCTCGTTAACATTAATTTGCTCACTTACTGTTGCTTGTAGAAAAGGAAAGATCTCTTGGAAGTGACAGCAAAATGTTTGTATACCATATGAAAAATGTGAAGTTTTTGTTTCCAAGTGAACATTTCTCAGGATGCAAGGCAAGATATTAGGCTAAGAGCTAACTCAAAAGTCATAAGATTTTATAAAGGATGAAAGTCTTAACTGAATTGAGTTCCAGTATAATTTTTGTTTAACTTTGCAGGAATTACACCATGTTCTGATTTGCTAGGGCATTCACCTCTGCGTGCACTGGGATTGGAACTAGATCTTTGAGATCCCTTCCAATCCAGGCCATTCTGTGATTCTGAATTCTGATATTTTCCTTATAACTTGTGATCATTTTAATCAAATTAAATTCGGATGTTCTTGTTTACTTAGTTTTTTTTCAGTGAAGCTTTCAGTTCCTGGAAAAGGATTTGTCATAACTTCATTCTCCAGGGATTACAAAAATACTCTCTCTTTTCTGTTTCTGTTCCCTTTTGTGGATAATGCTGTGGTTTACACTGAAATCTTACTTGATTTTTAAAGCAATGTGTTTACTGAGTTGTGGCTTTTCAGAAGTACTTAAAGTCAGGGTAAATTCTGGTTAGGCTTTTGGAAAGGAAGTTCAGAACACAAAAACATCGTTTCTTGTCTTTTTGTATGTTTCAGAGTTCTTTTACTTGCTAAGTAGCTCAAGCAAAAATAAATGTTAAAAAAAAAAAGTTAAAAGATACTAAGTCCCACAAGTCGTTGCTTGTTTTCTTTCTTTTTATTTTTTATTTATTTACTTTTAATAACTTAACTGTTAGGATTTTCAAGATGGGCCAGAAGAAACAGTGGAAAAGCTTTCGGTTTTTGTCAGGAACTCAGACATGTTTTTTTGATTATGGAAACAGTCAAATGTTTTGGTGACAAAGCTGGAAAGTTTCTCTTGCCTGCCTATCTTGAGGTTGAAATACAACCTGTATTGTGCAGATAAAATATTTCCCTCTATTATTTCAGAGTTCAAGCTGCTAATCATAATTTGGACCTCTGTGACTTGATGCAGTTCTGTAGGTGTAAGTCTTTGTGATTCTGACTCTGGCTCTTGCCATTGTATACAGGAAAACTAAAATACTCTGACCTTGATTTCAGTGCTGCTGCCTATATTCTTTAGCAACTTCTCTAATTATTGTTTTATTTTAAAGTGTATGAAACAGAACCTACCAGTGCACCTTTCTTATTTCATAAACACCTTGCTTGTTCTGGTTGAATGTGCAATCCTAAATGAGAACAAATGAAAATGTTCAAACTAAGAGCTTAGAGCCTGTGCCTGTTTGCTGCAAATGTACTTGGTGTTATCACTCAGACTTCAGATGGTACTAGCTGGCCCTGCTTGTCCTGATAGCTCGCTATTCCCTGTTATTTAAATGATGGGGTGATGTCATTTTTACGCAGTAAAACGGCTGTTGCTTCCTTTTACCAGTCTAATTTGCCTAAAAAAATCCTTCATTGCTTCATGCTGATATTACCTCATGTGCTTTCTCCGTCAGGTCCATCTCTGCACTCAGTACTTTTCTGAATGTAATAGTTCTTTTCTGAAAGGTAGGCACTCCACCGGCACTGGGTGATAAAGTACTGGTGTGAGTATTAATTTCTGAGAATGATGAGGAAAGGAAACAGAAACCCTTACATTGTAGTGATAACAGCCTTAATTTTTTTTTCCCCTGGGTGAATTTTCTTATTGAGAGAGAGCTGGGAATTTGATTTCTTATTGATTTAATTATTTTTTTTCAGCACTGCAAATGGCCTTGCTAAAATGAAATTTTTACGATTCTTTTTTTTTTTTTTTTGCCTGCTTCTGCCATGCTCTCTTTGAAAGATTGTGAATTTCACCTAAAGATGTACCAAGCACTTATCTGTTATTGTCATTGCTTGCAGGTTATAATCCAAAGCCCCCATTTCCTATTCCCTATGAACAAGGGAATATTTAAAGTACTAGGTTATTAGGAGGAAATGCAGATGTACAAGACAGCACAATTCATGATGTTTTGAGGGTAGTGCAGAAGTTTTGACAGAGATCACTTTCATTAGCTTTATTACCATTTGACCTGTGACTGTAACTTAGTGTTTAACATACTTGAATGATGAATGCTTACATGTTGCCATTGGTTCTGCCTGTGAAAAATTTCTGTGCTACTCTCCACTCTATGGATTTACATCACTTGCAAGCAGTCATTAAGACAATTGCAGGCATCAGTTCTCTTTAAGAGGAAATGTAATGTGATGCTAGCTTAATAGAGTAGTAATTAAGAAGGTTTGAGATTTTACAGAACTGTTTCATATCATTTCAGAGCATCTGCCATATAATTCTACCTAATCTCTTAATTTGAAAATAAATTCCTGAAATCGGGATTTAAATCAGGACAGTCTCTTGTGATACCATTCTTGTTTATATTTCAGTTGTCCTGTGAAAAATATAAAAATATCTGCACTTCTAAGTCAGTTGTAGCATTTTCAGCTCAGTATTTTTTACATTTTTGTATTGTAAGCATAAACTGTGCAGCACATTTGGAACAGGCTGCCCAGGGAGGTGGTGGAGTCACTGGCTCTGGAGGTGTTCAAGGAAAGTGGTGATGTGGCACCAAGGGACATGATTTGGTGGAGATGAATCGATGGTTGGACTATAGATCTTAGCAGCCTTTTCCAACCTTTATGATTCTATAATTCTGTGGTTACTGATTATCTTCAGCTAGAGGTATTTTTTAGCCCTGTGTAATTGGAGTATAGGGGAAGTCGTTGTATTGCTTTTGATAGGTAGTAGGAGTACAAATGCTGTCTGCTACGTGAAGTGCAATAATGGTTTTAAATAGAAAAATAATATCTTAGAAGTAACTGAAAAATGCCAAAATAAGGCATAAAAATGTAAGTATTTGTATGAAGGTGACATTTTTCTTCTGCTCACTTGCTGCAGTGTTGGCCAGTGAATCTGATGTTCTTAAATATACACCTATATTCTATACTTTTTATTATATTTGAATATATAATGTTACATTTACATGTTTGTATTATTTATATAAATATAAATGCAAATATTCATGTTTACATGTTTTATATTAACTGAAACATGTCAGGTGGCTGAGAATCCTTCATATAGGTATCAACTAATGTTAAATGAGACATTTATTGAAGTCACAAGAGGTCTTTTTCAGAAATAAAAAATAAAAATAGTGTGGTTATGATTGCATTAAAATACACTACTTTGCCCAGCCTTGTTAATGACTTCCTGAAAGAGACAGTTTTCAAATCCAGTATGATTGACAGAAAATACAACGTCAGACCTAGTTCATGGACTAGACTTCAGTTGCTACTGTGTCCTTGATATTTCAAGTGCACAGTATAAAAACATTTTGAAATTTGAATCTTTTCTGTTCACGAGATGTCAGCAGCTTTATAAAAATATTCTATTTTTGCAGCATGTAGCACTGGATGTCTATTTTTTATGTAAATTTGTGATTTTTATAAATGTAAATATAGCACTAAAATCAATCTATTTAAGCAGATTATGGTAATAAGCAACAACATCATGCTTAAGTGATAGGAGTCCTACATATAAAAAATAGAATCTAGCTCTTTTTCAATCAAAGCTTAGTTACCTACAGCAAAATACTAATAATGAAAAAGATATTGGATTCACTACTGCAGAAATTAGCATGTGGAATAGTCAGCAGTAATGAATTCCAAGCAAACTTTCTGTGGAAGAGAAAGGTAGCACCAGACACTCAAGTATAATATGAAAAAATGAGCTTTCCCAAAATTCTGTTTTCATTTTGTTGTACGCTTTGTTAACCTGATAAGTCTATTCCTTTTTACTTTGTTCTTATGTTCTTCTATGAGAAGTCATAGACACACCATAGCTTTGGAGTAGTCTAGTTTTCCCCTTTTTTTCCATGCCTGTTTTTAATGAAAAAGATGATATAAATGTGAAGAACAGGACCAATTCTCATTAAATGCCAAAAGGTAAATTTCAGTCTTCTGCTTTCATTTGTTGTCACTGTATGTACACATAGTTTGAAATCCGGGAGCCCCTCTTAGGGTTGGAGCTTTCACAATTGGTAGATTCTATGAGAGGAGCCCAAATGTCATGTAAGTGCTCTGGAACAGAGCAAGTACATTGGCTCAGACAGCTTCTGCTGTTGATCAATGACTCTATTGTTAACAGATGTCTGTGCATTGCATCAATAAGTAATAAAGTACTTGTTCATAATTAAGTGCCAAGAGGCAGTGGTTTTGTGGGCTTAGCATGCGGTGCATCAAGAAAAATTTATATCCTTATCAGATGGGCAAAGAAAATACTAAGATTCTATTTTAATATTTAGTTTCAGGGCAGTGAGTTGATGAAAGAGAAAACAATGAATTTCCTTTCCATTTTAAGCATGCATTTCTTTTCACAATTGGAGGAATTTTTGTTTCCTCTTCCAGACATAGGAATCAGCTGTTATTCACCTCTACCTGCAAATATTGGTAGACATCCTTCTACTAATCACTGTTGGGAAACAATAATTTTCACTGGTCAGCGGTAAAGCAGTATTGATGGGCTGATTGCTTGGTTTTCCATATAAGCACAATATCAAGTGACACGGAAAGTTCTAAAAAGCCTCATAGACAGCAATTTCACAGCTCTTATTTGGTTTGAGGATGTCATTGACTCTGTTTTAGAAAACTTTCCTTCCAGCAGACTGTCAGATTGAGATCACTTGAGGTGTTTTCTACTGGCACTGAACAATCTTTATGTAATTGTCACAAGTAGTTGCTTTTATTGTTTTCAGTTATTACTGAAAGATTCTTTATAAGTTTTCTTTCTCTATGAGCGAGGTTGTTCTTTTGTGATACTTTATTCTTATATTGCCAGGGCTGATAACCCTCTTTCTCAGAAAACATAATTTATATGACATTACATGATCCTCATTTCTCTAACTGCCTTTGTTTTCAGAGGGCTTTCTTACTTGGTGAAACTGGACAAGATACTTCTAAATATTCATTGAGGCCTTTGAGATATTTGCATAGGATTTCCTAATTCTCCTTTATGAGAGATCACTACCAAGGAAATGTCATTTTTACTGATCATTAGCTGAGTTTAGTTCAGCTTATTGTGTTATCTAGTAGTAAATTAGTGGCAATTCTTTATTTTTCTGCATTTCATCTGTTAAGGAAAGCCCAGCATCGTTGTCAACCGTTTTCATATTAAACTTCTGTGTGGTGTGTAGCTGGAGCTTTTTTTTTCAGCTTGAAACGCAGTGCTATTGTGGAAAGAGCAGTATTACACTATATTCTTAAACTTTAGAAGGAACATTATTACATTCCTTACTTTCAATGTTTTAAGTAAGAGTTGTTAAACTCCCACAGGTTGAAGAGTATGCAGAAGACATTTGAAGTAAAGTCATGGTTCTTACAAGTGCTATCTTTTATATCTACATAGGAATATTGAATTTGGTGTCCAAAATAAAGAGTCAGTTACATAAGTCCACAGTCTTTTACTCAGATGCTTTGGTTCCTATCTGAAGTCCTTTCCAGAACTCTTGAAGCTCTATGCCTCTCATGCTTCAAATTCAAGTATGTGTAAACATGAGGCATTTGTACTGTTCTCTACACAAGCCAATGTGTTGAACTAAAAGTTCTGTTTTGAAGCATGTTGCTGCCAGTAGCTCATGAGAATTTCAAAGTTACTGTACGATCTTAGATATGTGTGGAATTAGTTTCTCTGAACATCAAGATTTTGCTATTTTAGGGTGCACATATGTCATGTCTGTTTTTCGAGAGTATAATCTTTCATATTTAGGACTGAGTTACTATCTTGTTTGTGAAGTTTTTGGGGGTTAATATTTTATGTTTCTTTTATATCCTTTCAGGAGTACGATGATGGCTATGGAACTGCTTATGATGAGCAAAGCTATGATTCGTATGATAACAGCTACAGTACTCAAGCACAAAGGTAAGTTTCAAGTTCTGTAGATGAAATACTGTGCAGTTGGAAAGTTAATTTTTCCTTAGACTTTTTCAGATTCATTTTAGGCAACAAAAATATTATAAAAAGCTTATTAGAAATAACCTGCTGTGTTTTGTCTCTAGTATCACGAGTATGAAAGTCAATTACTGAGCGGTTGAAAAGAAACAGAAGTGATTACAGAAGTGATTTATTTTCTTTGATTTTTGCATAAAGAAGTTACTTGAAAATTCCATGAATTACGTAGAAAAATAATGTGTCCAGATTTCCAGTAGTGGGACAAAAAAAAAAAAAAAGCTGTGAAGTACCAGCTACTTGCATTAGGTAGCAATTTGAATTAATAGCAAACACCATGTTGCACAAAGTTTTGCTGATGATCCACAGTATGAGCTGTTTCTAGTGGATACATTTGAAAAGGAGAGGGAATTCTTGTGCATGTTTTACTGAGGTGTAATTTGATTGCTTGGAATAATGAGAGCTTTAAACCAGGCCCACTGGAAGCAAGACAGAAGGGAAGGGAGATGCTGCTGGATGTGCGTCAATGAAAGAATCAGAGAAATAGCATTTAGTTTCAACAGTGTTTACTCTATTTTTTTCAGTGTAGTCTGAAAGACTACAAAACAATTCAAAGCAAAATTGAAATCAAAGCTGTTTGTAACTGACATCTGCTTTACTTTAGTGTTGACACACCCAACTTAAATTTTGTTATATTTATAAATACTTCCCTGTGCCCATCAACTTCATGTGAAAAATCTTAGTGGAAAGAGCCAATGTCATTATTGTTGAGAACTAACACAAGGGAAATATTACCTTTGTATATATGGTACTTGATTCCTATAGTGTTATAAGCTGCTAAAAATGGATTTAAAAAAAAAAGGCATGATTCCAGCAGTGTAGAACCTCCAAAATACAATGCTCTGTAAGCATTTAGAGACCAGCTGCTGGTAATAGATTTTTTTTTTTTTTTTTTTTCTTCCCAAAAAGAAAATTACCAGAATAGTCCTCAACTTTTATGTTGGTAATTCTGTACTATTTTACTGCTTCTAGTGTTGGGTAACAGGGTTTATTGCACATAGCAATCAGATTTCATTACCAAGTCATTTGACTGAGCCAAAACTGAAAACATTGCTAGGCTTTGCTTCTTTTTCACACTAAGGATTTCACTAGGATTTCTTTTCCTTTGAACTAAAATTAGCAAATTTTTTCCTTAGAGATGAAATTGCTCATATAAAGACCTAACAATGATATGTGTATGTGTGGACATTATATATTCTTCTGATATGCTTAAACTTGTTATGGAAGGAGATGCTTCACAAATTGATTACTGTGTGATTTCCACTTAATTTCAAAATACTATTTTTCCCATAATTTTGTTAAGTATGCTAAAAGAAAACAAAAAATGGTTCATTTGTACATTTCTCTTGGGGTGTGGATGCTCATTCTCTGCATGTTTTCTGGTTTGGCAGAAAAGAATATTAAGTTTGTCTTGGCAGGCAATAAGTAGTAACTATCAACAGCCATCTGAGCTACCTAGACTAATAGCATTTAATTTGAATATCAGTAGTAGTCCATATTGCAAAATGTTTTTTAACCACAAAGAGAAGTTTTATCATATTTAGTTGCATTGCAATGTTCTTTCTGTGAAGAAAATTATGGAAAATAGAATTGTTGTCATAGTTTAAACTTTTTTTTATATTTTACCTCACTTGTGGTGCATGGATAGAAAAGATGTTTATGCTTAGAGAGCATTCACATGTTTAAAACGCATTTAATAACAAACGTATTCTTATTTCCATTTGTATGTTCAAAGCAGTGATCTTTTTAAAAAGTAATAGTATTTTAGTGTATCTTCTGGTACTGATTTCTCAAGAATATTCTGATAGTAAAGATATTCTAAATTAACAAGGAAATTTGGGAGATGACTAATAAACTGAAAAGATGAGTTTTGTTTATTAAATCATTTGCAGTAGTTCTTCAGTGCATGAATTCTGTTCCTGCACCTCATTAGAATTTGTTAATATTTACAGATGTATTTTCTTGTGTGATAAAGTTGAGTTGGTTTGGATACTTATTTTGTTTTTAAAGATTTTCCTTATTTCTATGATTCCTTTGTTAAAAATGGAAATTTGCACTAGTATTGAAATAGTTCCAAATTGTTTTTTGCATCTTTAAGATGTATGCATCAGGAGCATAAGTTCTTCAAATTCAGCCATTCAGTACAGTTCAGCAATACTCTCCAGTATTCTTTGTAATTTTGATATGTTTAGTGTAATTTCCAAAAATGGCCAAATTTGAGATGGACTATGATGGTGTAGTATACGAAGAAGAACATACTGTATATTTATAAGTGCAGTGTGGTAGCTCAGAATTTGTATTTGTTTGCACAGTTCTTCATTCCTATTAATCGTTTGAGGCTACCACATCATGTTTGTTTAAATTTCTGTGCTGCTTTATTTAACATTGTCAAGTACGAGAAAGTATCTAAGTCGTACACAGTGTGAAGCTTTAGTTAAAGCCTGTCACAGCATTAATAAGGAGAGAAACATCAGAGTTCTTTCTAAGTTCTGATCCATCTTAATGCCCTGTAATCCTGTAGAGGTTGCTTTCATTTAAAACATTTCCTTATCCACAGTTGTTTGTTCATGCGACAAAGCCCCAGATTGTAGTGCTCGGGGGTGTTTTTTTTTTTAATCAGAATTATTTGCTATGGTTAAAGAAACTTTAAAAAGATATCCCTTGGAGCTGCACTGAGTTTGACTGGTTATCTTAACTGATTTTCAGAAGAGATGTAACTAAATTACATCTAATTTTTTGCAGAGGATCCTTAGACAAAATTTATATTAGGGCAAACTAGTAAGGTGGTTAAACATTGTTCAGTGTTTTCATAAGAAGCTAAACAACCTAAAATGAATTTAACACAAATTTCTCAACTTCTGAAAATCAAACAATTGAAGCAGCCAATAATTTTACTTACAGAGCAATGAAAACTGGTCAGAAGCTCTGATCATTTAAGGGAGATGCATAATGCATAGCTAAAGAAAGCAGCAAAAGTAGAGCTGAAGATAGTTGGTCATGCAGCGCAGATATCCTATTATGCAGTCAGTAATTCCTTCAGGAAATCTGTCGTATAAAAACATATAGTAATTAATATTGAAGAGCTATGTCAAAAACTTGGGGATCTTACAGGAATGTGTGAGTTGTAAGTGATACTACTGTGGCATCTCCTTGTGGGGCTCTTGGTTCAGATACTTGTGTGTGTCAGATGCATGTAGATTTGATAGCACCCCTTACTGAGTGTGTGCATGCTCACACAACACAGCTGACTTAGAGTCATAGAATAGCTCAGGAAAAGACCTTAAAGATCAAGTCCAACCACAACCTGACCATACTACCCTAATTCTAACAACCCTCCGCTAAATCATGTCCCTGAGCAATACATCCAAATGTTTTTTAAACACATCCAGGGATGGTGACTCAAACACCTCCCTGAAGAGCCCATTCCAGTGCTTAACAACCCCTTCTGTAAGAAAGTTTTTCCTGATATCCAACCTAAACTTACCCTGGTGCAGCTTGAGGCCATTTCCTCTCATGCTGTCACCAGTGCGAAGAGACCAACTCAGAGAGACTTCCCAAATCCATCTAGAACTCCAATCTTTGACTCAGATTTATTGCAGAAAATAGTGGGCATTTTTGTGGTTCTGATATTAGTGCTAGAACAATTTTAGTACAAAAACGTAGAGAAGAATGTTGTGGAAGAAATCAGAGAATTTAATGGGGTCTTACTTTTTAGCTGGTAGATCAATCTTGAGATTTTTTTATGTGAAGAAAAAAATCTGTTAATTTTAAATCTCTGAGATGTGTTGCAAATTGAGCGAATGTGTTTTTGTCCCTTAGTGGCTCCATACATGATCTGCACAAGTGTTTGCGAAGACGATAATAGGGCAAAGAGAAACGGGTGCTAATAAATCAATTGGCACTGTCAGTTCACTGTTAAATGTTCTCTAGAATACATAAGATTTATCGCTGAGGAATTGTAGAATAATGGTAGTGTATGGAAACAAAGTCCACTAGGGAGATGTACTACATCATTCGGATTTAGCGTTGCCATCTGCTTAATAGCATTGAGATGACTACAGAGGTACTTATGATCAACCATTCATAGCAGTGACAGATGCTGCAGAGAGTTAACATGCCAGAGAATGAGGTTTGTTACTAAAATTCAGATTATGTGATAAGGTTGCTGAGAAAGGGGGTGGGTTTGTTACCTCTCCAGCAGCATTAAAGGTTTACTGTTTGCTTTTAAGTTTGCTATCAAGAGAATGGATAATGCTGCTACTGTAGCACAAAAAAAAATTTAGAGAACCCCATCTGTCTGCTTGTGCCACTCAGAAGTTTCTGGTAACTCTTCAGGCTTTTCTGCTAGCATTTAAAACTTTTCGTCAGGGAAAAAAAAAATAATGATAATGACTATTTTCATTATTTTTTTACCTACAATGGAGATGAGCAGTCTCTACTATAAAAGAAATGGTTCATATAATCTGTGCCTGTTCAGGGCCAAAAACAGTAAGTCATTCCTGTAGTCATGTAGTCATTCGGTGTTTAATTTGCAGCTGTTATTATTTTAAAGTTGCTTTAGATCTTCAGTCTGAGTGATCTTGACTCCGTTGCAGGAGAATTTAATCTAAACACTGATTAAAAACAGGGAAAGGTTAGCACTTAAAATAATTGCTGGCTTTGTCTAGTTTCTTATGCTGTTCTCTGCTTTCCACATTTCCTTCTTAATCCTCCAGATTTCTCTCAGCAACAACCATTGTGCTGTTGCCTCAAGCAGTGTTTCTCAGTCACTTTTCTTGCATATTGAACAATTACTTCTCTTTAAATTACACCAAAATGCAATGCATTCAAATAACTGCAGTTTGTCTGCAAACTTTAGTGCCATCTTGTCAAGCTAATCTGAACTTTCTGAGTGGATTTACAAATTCTCTTCAGTCCACCTTTCAATGCATCTAGTTCAGTGTGCTTATTCCTTAATGTGTTGAAGGAACAGTGCATGATGCAACTTCAGATCTAAAAGCCTGAGAAAAGAAATGTACATGTGGCAATTGCTAAGAGTGTTAAAAACTCAGTGTTATGGATGCCATGCAGTGAAGCCTTATTCTTCACCATTCATCAAGTGACTGATTCAAGGCAATTTTTTTTTGCAGAAGACTGTACAAGGACTCTGGTTGGAAAGGTTTAAGGAAGTTTGTGGTTAGTAGCTTGAGGTAGTTAATGAAGAAAATATTACTGGATGTCGCATCAAGATCAGGAAACAAAGGTATAAGGTCAGATAATGGTGTTGCTCAACTGATGCCGAATTAATATAGGTAAACTGATTGGCTAAAGTTCTCCAGATTTCTCCATCCCTCTTATAGTGCCACTGAAGTGGCACCTTAGTTTCAGCAAACTGATTCTGAGGTTGTATTTCTTGCCCAGGCCCAGAAATGTGGTCCTGCACATTTTCAATGAAGAACTCAAATTTTCAGTTATATTCTTAAACTGTGCTTAGTACTTATACAAAAGCAGGCAGCGTTACTGTTTGCGAATGGAGGGATTTTGCAAAGAGTTGAGTAGATGGATTTGAAGCTAGCTTATTTAGGTGTTGGCATTTCCATGTTAATTGCTATCATTTTGTTTGTGATGCTTGATGTTTTAAATTTACATTAAGTTAGTTTGTCAGCAGTCAAGCATTTCCAGGGTCCATAAATATGCATTATATGCAAAACAGTGTCTGTTAGAGTAGCTTTTCAAGATGTGATTCTCCGGATTTTAATGCTAGTAGCAGTTAGTATTTCATGCTCTGGCTTATAAATCAAATCAATTCAGAGCACTGTTGGGATAGTGAGAATGGCCACTATTTTGCAATTTCTTAATTGTTGCTTATGAGCACCTGGTATGTAGAAGTTTGTTATAGGCTACAGTTCTGCACAAATAAAACTTCAAAAGTATTATCATAAACAAGGTAATATATCTTTTAACTGAAAATCTCTGCCATGTGGTTTCCTGTTTAATTTTTAGGGTCATTTTTTGGTAGAAATTTCTTTCTACACTTTGTCGTATCTGGTTCCTCAGGTACTTCTTTAGATATATAATTTTCTGTCATCTGTGAAGGTGTGAGAAGATAAAATATTAGTGTCTCAATGGCACAGTCACTTTTAATTGTGATTCTAGCACATGTGTTTCAATTAAAAAAATTATAAAGTTACAAAAATCACTGATCTGAACCCTCAGTACACAGGAATATAGCTAAGCCAATTCAGCGTAATGATGGAAGAAAACTTCAGATGGGTAAAAAATCATAACACAAGTGTTTCACATTGTATGTTCCAAAAAAAGGGGAAAGTTTTTCAAAATCTTTATGTAGGCATTAATGAATGTCACTAGTTCACTACTTAAGAAATACAATTAATTAGAAATTGTAATAACAATACTTAATAAAGAACATTTTTAGATACCAAAACTAATTTAATTTGTCCTGGTTTTTATGTTTAAGTTTACTGTGACTGTTCCTCAGACTTTTGAAAACATACAAAGTGCATGTAATAATAAATGATCCACAGACCTTGGAAAAATCTTCGAATGGTGTTAAAACTGTACAGCAAAGTAGTGTAAAATTGTGAGTAATTGAGAAATCTAAAAACAGAATTTGATGACAGACTTATTTTTTTTCATTTTATATGACTGATTTAATTAAACTTAGGTGTCTGTACAGAATCTTAAAAACAATATGGTTGAATTGGCACAGTATAATTAAAGAGGGTATTTGGTGGGACTTAGAAATCTTTCCTTGACTGATTATACAGGTGGAACTGTGTGAGAAAAGTTAGGTAAAATTGGATCTGTGTAAGAAATACTTGATAAGGAGAAAGAATAATTAACAGTGAATATTTTTTGAACATAAAAGGCTATGAAGATGTTAATGGTTACTTCTGGAATTAGTCACAAATTAAAAATACATTAATTTTAGTGCTTAAATTTAATTAGAGTATGTTTTTAAAAAGAAGGTAGCTTAATCTTCAGTAATGAAGACTATAAGACCTTATATTGAGTAGCGTAAAATGAATTTTGGAATACACAGTTGTGACTTAAGCTTCTACTTAAGAAGATGACTTAAGCTTCAATAATGAAGACTACGTTTAGTGAGATTAAATGAATTTATACCTAGTTGCTAAGCCTCAGTATGCAGCAGCAGGGATCCCAGAAGTATGATCTTTGGAAACAAAAGCTGGATGATTGGACTTCCAGGGTTTACAAATTATTCACTTAGATATGACTTGAAAGTTGTCATATGTAGTAACCAGTTTCATTGAAAGATAAGGAAGGAACAAAGACTACATCACCCGTTTACAGCAAGAAAAAGGATGGCATCATAATTTCACACTTGCAAGAGATTCAAAAATATACATAAATAAGATTAATTTCCCTGATGTTAGGTGGAGAAGGAGCTTCACTGAAAGCTCATGCTTTCCTGGAAGCCAGTGAATAGTAGGCATATGACAGAGACATGAGAAACAGGTCTTTATCAGTTCAGGATGAATTTTTATGTTACAGAATGTAAGCATATGAGCATTAATTGAAAACTGTAGCTTTATCTATTAGAGGTTACCCTGAAGTATTGCTTTTCTTGGAAGAAAAATTCTACTTGTTTCCACTGGTGGGAGAATATCTATTTAATTGGGCAAATTAGACAGTTGCAGAAAAACGTTAAACTTGTACTTTTTTTTTCCTCTTCTTTCTTGAGTTTTGCTTTAGAAAAAATAACTGGCAGATGGAAGTTGTACCATTATGGCATGAGATGCCATGAAAAACGATCAGTTTAGTACCCATCAGAATTCAAATTTTATTGTGATATAATCACATCAAATGAGAGCAATGTGTAATGCAGTTGGAACACTCAACACAGACTCACAGAAGACCAACAAACAAGCCTTTGCTGTTAAGTGGATTCATCTTTTTAATGCAAGATGCATTACTGGACTCTACTGCAAAGTCTAACTGATGCCATTCAGATCTTCGTTATTCCCACTGCTCCCACTGTACTGAGAGTTCTTATCTATTTGGAAATGTGAGGAAGAAAACACGTACTTCAGTGTTAATGTTCACGTTGGTTCAAATTTCTATTCTCGTTTAGCTCTTGAAACACTTTGGTACACGCCTGGATTGTTCAGGGTTTCCAGTTTCGTGTCCTTTGATAGCAGTCTTGTTCTCTCACCCTCAGACTGCTTTGCAAGCCAGAGAAATGTGGGGTTAGTTAGGGTTTGATTCTAATTCTCAGGATAAACCAAAATGCCAGTAGCTCAACTTGTTGGTTTCTCTGCTGGTGCTTTTTGGTTTGATGTTTTTTTTGTCTTTCCCACGGAATCCATGGAATGGATTGTTACTGTAGTCTGGTTTCACTGTAACACTATAGGTTCCTACTATTGCCATTCCTGAGAAGTCATCATACTTGCTTTGTGCACTGTAGTCACTCCTGCTGCTTGTCCTTTGTGTTTTCCTTTCTGAGATATGACACATGATGAGAGTGGAGTCCAGGGGTAAGTGACTTGAATGAGTTTACGGATATCAGTAACCAGACATTCCATGTGGTAAAACTGTTTGCTTTAAGGAAATACATAGACCTAGTTTTGTGCCTGGTAGGTAGCTTCAAAATGCAGATGTTTATGAAGTAATTTCACTGTTCTTCCACACAAATAAAAAATATTACAATTGCTGCCGTAAAAGTAATTTCTAAACAGTGATAGCTAAGAGAATCCTTGAGAGGGCACTGTGGTCATCTTTTTGGATTATAGGAAATAGATTTGCTATTTGTATTATGAGATTAAAATGGGATGTAGTTTAAGAGTGATTGCATAATTTTCTCGTATTTTATAAAGCTTGCACGAATAGGTCTCAGCTGCTTTCTGTATTAGACATAAGCTGAGATGCAGGCTGAGAATATGAGCCAAAGAAACTTCTGCCAAGAAGTGTTACAGCTGTGCAGTAAATAAAAAATATATCTATAAGATCCGAGAAGGGACTCGAATCTTCTCTTGATGTCCTGGTTTCATGCTACCCTTCTATAAGCTGGATTACAGAATCTGTTTTAATGATCCACAAAAGCATTAAGAACATATACTCAACTTAATGTTCAAGACAGTTGTGGAGTTGAGAAGCTTCACTAAGATGATGGTTGTCTTGGCAGTAATACTTAGGACATGCTTATTCCTGTTTGCTGTTGACAGATGGATTTTGATAGCGGTGGCAGCTGTGCATGAAGATCTGAGGGGAGGGAGAGAAAGAGGCTTGTCCTTGTGGAAAAGTTCTGTTCAGATATGATCCTACAAGTCAGGGTCTATCATGTAGGACCTGTAGCTAAAACAATCCTTACTTGTTCTTTTTACATCGCTGTTGTGTGTGATTCTGTAGGACAAAGGTGACATTTATGAAGCTACTCTTAAAACAAAATACCTTCCCTGTTTGGAAGTTTTCTTCGGTTGCTTTCTGAAAATGCTCTGCCTTCCATCAGTTCCAAAATTAATTCTGATATCCATGTATAAAACAGATTTTTCTTTTTTTTAAGAAAGAAAAAAAAAAAAAAAAAAAAAGCTGGCTTTCCTCACTGAGAAGAGGGAAAAATTGAAGTAAAAAGTATTGCATTTCACTGGGCAAGTTCTCCTTCCTATTATTATTTCTATTTTTATATAGATTATTAATTTTGAAGGATCAGACAATTAACATAGATAAGTCATGATATCCTTTTAGTGCAAGTAGAAGATTTTCCCTTTCAGATGTTTGTTTGTTTTGCAGTTTACATAATGTAAAATGAGTCACTTTTTGTTTAATAGATATTTAAGTCTATGAAATGAAGCCCTGCAGAAGTCATTCTGACAGGATTGACAGATACGGGAATAGGGCTCAGCTGCTATAGGCCTCTAAACTTGACAGTTTTAAAATAAATAATCATGTACTGTGTGGAGGGATAGTGCATGTCAATTTCAGGTTGGTTGTCAGAATAAAGACTGTTCTATCACTGGCTGCTGCAGGGAAAGATTATGTTATATGTTAGGCTTCAAACTTTGACCTTATTTCTGTGTTGTATATCACATGGACTGACAAACCACATACAATATTTCTGTTGGGTACAGATATATTGTGTGGGTTTTCATAGTGCACTGTTAGCGCTTTCGTTCAGGAAGTTTTACATTAACAATTAAAAAGCACTCAGCTACAGTTTTCAGATACGTATTTGCACACATCAGGGCTTTACTGTATTTGGCTTAGATTATTTTCTGGAATCCAGAAGTTGCTAGTCAAAAACCAAAGTCTGTGATGATCTTGTTCAGATTAGAAGTGACTGTGACTTAATTTGTATTATGATGTTCTATCTGCTAGTTCATGTTAGGCTATAAATTGCCTTTTCACTCTGGTTTTTATTTTGTTAGCAATCTATCTAATTTTGGAAATGCTTTGTCAGTATTTGCAATTAGTTATTCATGATCATATTTCACACGGATTTCTTTACCCAGCAGTAAAGATTTGGTGACATTGGCTCGTGGAGTATTTATTTTCCAAGAATCATCTTTATGCTCTGTCTGTGGTTAGAAAGAAAAGGGAAGAAAATGAGACATTTTTTTTTTAATATCCTGTAAAGGTGTCTAATAGACTTTTCTTACATAAGGGATGGAATGGGCAATATATAACAGCCTATACGTAGCTACACTTATACAAAATATGAAAGGATGATGGAAGTATCACTTTTAATAGTGCTTGTTCTCTAGGTTCCATTCAATGATCTTACTGTGAATAGAAAATGTCATTATGAAATGGAAAACTGTTTTAGTCCATTGTTGTAGTATTCATACACATTTTTGAATACTAATGACTGCAGAGTCCTGCTTTAAGCTTTGAAATTCTGATTATTATTTCTTTTCTACTTGTTTAAGTGATAGCCTTTGCATTTGTGCACATCTGTCTTGTTTTGAAGATGCTGACCTCTGCAAACACGTAGTAGATGTATAACCCTTGCTTATCCTTTATTGTTGTTTTTTTTTTCCTGTGAATTCAGATTCAAATGCAAACCACTAGGAACTGGTAGACAATGATAGCAAAGGAATTAGTTTCAGAACATTACCTGATAATCTTTGGCACTGTAAAAATTTTCAACTTTCCAATCTGTAGGTGTAATGACAAATGTAAAATTCCCATGTAACATTTTGTACTGTGGACTAGGGTCTCAGTGATGGAAAAAATCAACCTAAACAAATGTAAATGTGGTTTGGTTTTCCTTTTCATTAGTGAACAGTGAGGACCTTTTAGCTGCATTGTCACTTGAATATTTAGTTTCTTTAGCTTAGGACACATCTACATTCTAGATTCTCCTTTTTGAAGTCAGAAAGTGTAATGGTAAGCACTGTTTCTTAAAATCTAACTGCTTTATTTCTTGCTTTCCTTCCTGCTTCCCTCCTGTACAGCGGAGCTGATTACTATGACTACGGCCATGGATTGAGTGAAGAAACATATGAATCATATGGTGAGTAGCTTTGAGCTGAGTGACTACAGTAGTAAAGATGTCTGAAAAAATAATATAATCAAAGATGTAGAATTTCCATAAGGCAAACTTCAGTTCTGCAGTGGCTAACAGCTGCTAGGAATTCCTGTACTGTCACAGATCTCCATATGTGGTTATTGAGAAGAACACTGCAGGAGGCTTCTGTGGTCTATTAGCTAGTGTACTCATGTGAATCTGAAATCAAAGAAACAAACTAAAAGAGAATAGTCTAAATTATGCTGCAAATATCATTTTCATGTCTCATTCAGTGAGATTTAAACCACAAAAAGGTCTTGTTGGTCCTTAGTTCAACAGTTGTTTGCTGCTGAAAGTAAATGTTTCTAGTATGGCCTAACTGGTGGTGAACTCTATACCCGCAAAGAATATGCTGAACTTGTCTGATACAGAGCCAAACCAAATGCATTTAAAACTTTTATGGTCTTTTTGCATTATTTCATTGTCATGCGTCAGTCCTGTGAAATCAAGCAGAGAGTCATTAGGTAAAGATTGTGGAAGTACTTTAGGTGGCTAACAGACATGAGGGCAGGGAGTTACTCATCCAGAGACAAAACAATGTGTAATGAAGCAAAAACCATATGCCAGTAGTAAAGATCACATTTTTTGAGGTAGAAGTGTGGTAGTGACAGGTTTAATTAAAGAAATCTGTTACGGATTAGAGGCATAAAGCATGTTAAAAGGCACCTTTGCTTAAGGGATAAATATTAAATCTCTGGCTAGAGATCAGAGAAATTAAAATCTAGATCATTCAAATATCATACATTTGAGGACTGCTTGTACATAGTATGAGAGTTGTGATTCTGAGTCGTGCATGTCACAGGATTTTAGAACTTAAAAGAATTTCATGAATATTTCTTTAATTATATTTTAAAACATTTCCTGTGGAAACAAAAATTACCTCAGCCAAGATCCTTGTCATGATAAACCAGGTCTAAAGAGAGATGTCCCTGCCTATAGCAGGGGGGTTGGAACTAGCTGATCTTAAAGGTCCCTTCCAATCCAAACCATTCTACAATTCTATAAATATACCTAATATGATAGTTTCTACAATGTCACCTGGTTAATCTAGTTCTTTTTGCTTAAGAGAAAAGTCAGTTCATCAAAAGAGGTGCTAATTTGAAATTTCTTTATCCCACATCACTTTCATTTGGTATCGATAGATAGGTAGATATATCTAAGTGAAATCTTTACTTTTTTCATTAAAGTAAACTCTTTGGCAAAGCAAGTATGATATTTCTAAGTATTTCAAGAATGCAAAAGTACAGTAAGTCCCCTCAGACTGTGCTTACTACTAAATCACAGAATAACAGAATTGTAGGGGTTGGAAGGGACCTCGAGAGATCATCGAGACCAACCCCCCTGCCAAAGCAGGTTCCCTACACCAGGTCGCACAGGTAGGCGTCCAGGCGAGACTTGAATATCTCCAGAGAAGGAGACTCCACAACCTCCCTGGGCAGCCTGTTCCAGTGCTCCGTCACCCTCACCGTGAAGAAGTTCTTACGCACATTCGTGCAAAACTTCCTATGCTGCAGCTTATGTCCGTTTCCCCTCGTCCTGTCTCCACGTACCACTGAAAAGAGACTGGCCTCACCATTATGGCTGCTACACCTCAGATATTTATAAGCGTGGATCAGGTCCCCTCTCAGTCGTCTTTTCTCAAGGCTAAACAGACCCAGTTCACTTAGCCTTTCTTCATAGGGGAGATGCTCCAGGCCCTTCATCATCTTTGTGGCCCTCCGCTGGACTCTTTCCAAGAGATCCCTGTCTTTTTTGTACTGGGGAGCCCAGATCTGGACATATAACACTGCTTTTTATATGTAAACTGTTCTTTACAGCAGTGCTAAAAAACTAGAATAGTTTTTAATTTCTTATACCTTTGGCAGCTGTGTGGCCAGCATTCTTTTGCTTAATATGAGCCTTGTTTTCTCTGTAATGAATAAGCCCCAGAGGTTGCTTTTCATGCATATTACTCTGTTACTGGACAGCTAAGGTAAATTTTAATTCTTCCAGCCTTACAGTGAAATTTGAACTTGCATCTTTTACTTACTAGTCCAAATGTTCCACCCACCTCAGTGTGATATGTAGCCTAGGCACTGGAGGTAACCTCCTTTTTTTTTATTTTTTAATAAAATAGCTGGAATTAGACTATTATAAAGAGATCATGAAATTGTACTCTTGAAATACTTGATTTCCTAATTGTGTCAGCTGACGGCAGATATCTGCCATCAGAGGAAGTTGTTTTGTCGTTCAAAGAAATACAGTGGTTCTTTGTTTGTTGACTGTAATGTTTTTGTTCTTTTGACTTGAACATTTTTGATTACTATATCTAGCCATTTAGATTTCACGTTTAGTTTCTGGATAGCACTGGATTCAGTTGTACACCTGCTTAGTGCAGAGCAGTTCTCAGAAGACAGATCTAGAAGGGGTGTGGTTGCTTTCGGGATTTCTTTTTTTCAAGGATTATATGGTGCTCTGAGTTGTGCTTACATTTTAAAGCATACCTAAGCCACGTTTGTTAAACTCTGAATTTGGTCCTGAATTTTCCTCTTGTTATGAATGCCTGACATTGCCTTCTGATTTTCATTTAATAAGATGTGTTGCTATTTTTTCTTAATATCTATGACCATGAAAATGTCAGAGTTATGAAGCATTAACTGTAGCTCACATTTTTGACAGTTATTTTACTGTCAAAAATTCAAACGTGATGTATCATGCTCTTAATTTTATAACCTACCTTCATATTCCTTGCCAGTTAGAGGAAGTGAGTGTTCAATGAAGTCAGTTGTTGTCTTGAGATTTTTAGTAGCCACAAGTGTTTGCAGTGAAGTTGTGGCTTTTCACTATTAGATTGCACATATGAATTAGGCCTAAATTGGTATTGATCAAAATAAATTTATTTCTGAGTTACTTAAATATAACTTATATTCTTCAGTTATTTCATTCTAGTGTAATTATTAGTCTGTTAATGTACCTGGCATTTTTTACCTTTGCACTATGGAGGCTCAGCTGAATGCCAGAACCTTAGATTGTTTCACCTTAAGTCTTGTCACACTGTGTGCTGTTATGGGCTGAAAGACTAAACTAGCTCATTCAGATCTGTTGCATCCACATTTTTTTTGACCAAGTGTTAAGGTTCCATTTGTGTACCTTGGTTTCAGTAAATAGTGTTTCTATTGATTTAAGACAAAATGACAACATTGGAAAAATATTGAAAGAGGTCTAACTGTGTTTTTCCCTCTTGTAGGGCAAGAAGAATGGACCAACTCAAGACACAAGGCGCCTTCGGCAAGGACGACAAAAGGAGTCTACAGAGACCAGCCATATGCCAGATACTGATTGTACTGTCTGATGTTGTGAAATATCCAATCTCCACCAGTCCTGTATACTGTTCAAAGTAATTTTTTCTATGAACAATCCCTTTTTATTAAATCAAAGCGCTTAAAAATCTGAATGGATGGACTGAGCTTAAAATATTTTGTTGAAAGAACAACCTGGACAGAAAGATATGTAAAACAAGGAACTTTGTTATTTCCAAACTGTATTTGAAAAATAGGTGATCAAAAAAATAACCTTTGATTAACTAGTGTTAAACTAGGTTTACTAAATATGTTAGTCCGTTCTTTTAACATAAGCGTAACCTTTTATTTTAAAGGTTTTCAACAACTTAGTTTTTAGTTTTTATTTTCAGCCATTTGCTAGTTTTTTTCTCTTTGCAAACATGCGTAAAAAGGGAAGCAAATTACAAATGCAAATAATGTGGTATTTTGTAACTCAAGTCTTGAAATGTTCTGTAGTGTTAAGCAAAGTTTTACCCTTGCTTGATACTAAATAAACTTTTGAAAGAAAATCAGTGTGTGTGAGATTAATTTTATGCTCTATCTTATAAAACTTCATAAATAGTAGTAAACAGGGAGAAATCCATTTAACAGCCATCAGCATAAAAGGCTTATATTAAACATCGCACAACTTTTTTTTTTAAAAAAAAGGTATAAACCTAAATGTACGTTTATATACTCACCGTAGATATAAATGCTGTTTAAAGTATCCAAATGGTATGGATCTGCTTGAGTGCCACATTAGATCAAAATATTTTTGTAAAAAATGGGTTAAAATAGCTAATGAATTTTCTGAAAACGATGTGACTAGTTTTCACCTTGTTGAGCGTTTTTTCACTAGTGCAACTTTGGAATTTTTATGAGAATTTTGGTACGTTAATGACCACCTCGCTCCGTGCTGGAAGCAATAAACACAAAGCTTTTAAAGACTTTCTGACTTGACTAATTGAGGTCGCTTTCGTCAGAGGCAGAGGATGTGTAACCCTTAAAACGGTCTTCATTTGCAAAGGTAAATAAATCCAATAAGATTTTAATCTCACTAATTTATTTTAGTTTAACCAATAAAAACAGGGAGACTACAACTTAGAAGGTTTCATTTCAGAATGTAGGAAAGGTTTCAAGAACAACTAAATTCTCATTTTAAAACGTTTAATTTGTGTTAGTAATCTAAAATCCTTAGCTTAGATAGTTAAATGTGGACAAACTATTCCCTATTAAACAACTGTAAAACCTCATAACCAGTAGTTTGCAATATATTATTTTTCCATAAATTCTAGTAACTTAAACATTGCAAATGTTATCTGAAGCTTTGTTAATCATTAAGTTTCTATTATAGTTCAATTTATATTGTTTTCTTTATTTTTTATTTGAAAATATTTCAGATTTAGTAAAATGTTTTTTTTCTCTTGTCAGGAAACTCAACTCCTTGGACAGCCAAGACAAAAACAAAAACCTTAATCTTCTGATGCTTTGGTAGGTACCTTCGCTCATCTCTGAAATTATTAAATAAAAAATGGAGCTTCTGATCGGGTCCTTAATTTTTTATACATGAGGCTTTAATTACATAATGGTTAAAGGTACTGAAATAGAATACAATCAAAATCACTGGCCATTTTCATTTTCTCTGGGAAAAGGCATGATTTTAAATTGTCATTAAACTGAACATTAAACTGTACTGGTGCAGACACTGTCCTCTGGCTGTTTGCTTATTGTGTAAATGTATCTGAGACTGGGAAACAAAAGATATATTTACCTTTGATAGCATTTCAGCTAATTAAGAATTTTATCAAAGGAGAAAGTGAATGAAAGTGAATGTAATTTTATGCTGCTGATTTTCAAATGGGAACTTAAAATCCTGATCTGGTCAGCAGGCTTGTCTAAAGTGGTTTTATAAAGCTGAATAAAGCATTTTGTAAAAAGATTTAAAGGTGAGCATTTCTGCACAAGAAGCAAAGTTAATTTTGGCACGAATGGAGAGCAAGTCACTGAGAAACATTAGCTATAGAATAGCTAGCTGTGCTGTTTCTGATAAATCCAGTACATAAAGTAAGAAATAATTGAACTACTCTGCACAGATATTCTCTTTGCTTCCTAGTTGGACGTGTTATTCTTACTGCTAACTCCATGCACTCATTGCCTGTAGTGGACATGATTTAGAGCTCCATACTTAAAATATTTTATACATTGTATTGCATAGTATATTTAGGAGGCAACTGTCACAAGCTAAAGGATTCTTTTTTGTACATACAAATATGCTTTTAGAACAATTTTGAGACTACTGCGAAGATTTAAAGTAGAAGACCTTATAAAGGTTAGGAAAGCTTGGAGAAGATTTCTGCCTGAATAGGTTCGAAAAGCAAAGATTCAATAACAGAGAAAAAGTAGCTGCTAGAAGCAGCAAAGCGGAGCATCTTTTTAAAAAACACACAGTGAAATTGTTTAAATCTCTATTGACACATTCAATACCATATAATCATGAAATCGTTTGAGCTCAAAGGGACCCTTGAAGGTTATCTAGTCCAATTCCCCTGTAGTGAACAGGGATACCTACAGCTAGATAAGATTGCTCGTAGCCCTGTCCAGCCTGACCTTGAGTTTATCCATGGATGGGGCATCCACCACATTTCTGGGCAACCTGTTACAGTGCTTCACTATCCTTATTGTAAAAGACCTTTTTCCTTGCATCCAATCTGAATCTCCTCTCTTTTAGTTTGAAACCATTTATCTTTATTGTATTACAGCAGATCCTGCTAAAGAGTCTGTCCCCTTCATTCTTATAGCCCCTCTTTATCTACTGAAAGATAATGATGTTTCATGTAAATCATTAAGTATTCATTTGCATATGCGATGGAACTGTATGGCTTAAAACTAAAATGGCTAGTGGTTGGGCTTGGTGAGTAGGTGAACCAGTGAATCAGAAGTGAATTCAACCTTCTGGAATGGTTATGCAAGTTGTATTTTTTGATGTTATCCTTTGTTAGTCCTTCTGTATGAAGGATGAACGTGTTCAGTTCAGGCATACGCTCATTCTACACTCAGAAATATCGGCCTTGGTCTTGTGCCATATCTGCGTCTGACAGGAAATGTAATAATCCTCAACCGTGTGGTGTTCCCATTTGGTATACGTGTCCCACCTTGACAGGAGAGCTGACCATTTCAGTCCTTTTTGATTTGCTCTACTAATGAGAAGAAAATTTCAAAAATTCATTTAAGAAAAAGGTATACGTATGTAGGGCATAACGGTAGTTAGAATGTTAAATCCAGTAAGTCTTCCTTCTTACAGTGCTTCACTTTAATAGATTTTATTTCTCCTATGAAAATTTGTTTACGTCACTTAAAACTAAAATTCTGCATATTTGTAGAAACTGCAAATTTGTAGTATGAATTTTTTCTTGACACTTTCTGAGATAACATGCACTAGTATTATGTTGAGCTGTTGCTTTTTTTTTATTTTTATTTTTTTGGACTAATTTTGGACTAATCCAAATGAAATGAAATCTGTTTTGAACAAAGAGAAAAGTAATCTAAAAAGGGGCCTAAGTCAAAGTGAGAGGGAGAAAAGACAGCCTTTCTTTTATTAAGGCAAAACTTAATGAACGAATAAATGTTGCTTGATTCATTCTAGTAGGATTTTATATTCTTGCACAGGTCAGTTGCTTCATTATTGGTCAAATAATATGATTATAGTGACACAATTAGTTGCCTTTATTGAACCTATTATCATACTTGCATTGAATTCAATGACAGCAGTCTTTGCAGTGGTTTCCCTAAGTCTGTGTGTATTTATTGTACACATTGTTGCCTGATCCTTCTGCTTGTAATCTGACAGTCTTCAGAAAACTAGTAGTTACTACTCTCAGGTTATGTACAAATAAATTCTGTTTTTCTCTTTTTCAGGAACTTCTGCCATGTTAATTACTGACTGCTTAGAACATTGTACTTGTCCATGTGCCTAGGCAACAATGAGACAGGCTTCGGAGTATGAAAACTCTGTTTCTGTATTTCTTGTATTAAAGCCTTAAAGTGTATAATGTTATATACTTTTTAAAATAATTGTATATATGAACCCTTATTTGTTTAGTGACTCAAAATGTTCTACTTGCAGCTCAATAAAGAATTTTCATTTAAGTTCCTGTTACAAAGCAATAATGCAACTTCACATTCCTGTAGTGACTCTTAGCCTTACGCAGCAACTTTAAGCGTGTGTGAATTCTCATAACTAGACTTTAAATATGCTTTTGGAAATAGATTGTCTGATGTATGAACAACATGGATAAATTAAACGGAGGATCAGTGTCTCTTCTGGAAATTTATGTATTAGCTAAACATGAACACCAAACAAAACTCATGGGTAGTAGTGATAATCCAGTTTCCTTCAGAAACTTGTATAACATGGTGTTTTAATTCCTGTCAGTTGTATTATGCTGCTTATTCTCTTTCACTTGGTGTTTGCATAGAATTGTTTTCTCTGATATGCAATCACTGGTTTTCTAGTAGTAGTCCTGGATGAGGCTTTTACACTTTGATTAATCTTGTAACTTACAGTTCTGTTTACTCAATGCTTTCTGCTTTATTTCAATTGTGGTTGTGATAATTTGTAACAAATAAAATTCTGGTAATTCAAGTCCTTGTGCTTTGGAAGTAATATTTAGGAGAAAAAAAAAACAAACCAAGAATGTCCCATTCTTGTTACACGTCCATCAGATGTATTTTTCATGTATTCACTGAATCTCATTCCACCAAAAACTACAACTTGGGCCTAATTTACTTTGAATAAGAAATGTCAGGTAAAATCTTCACACCAAGTGACTCCTCTTCAGCATATATTATTTTCTAATACTGACTATTGAAGAATGGATTGGAATTTTTTGGGGGATTAAGGGAATATTAAGATTTCATGTTAACATTTACACTGATGTGAATGTTTTGAGTAATAAATGGGGGGGAGGAGGGGGAACCAACTCTGATTATAGTGAAAAAAAGTCTACTTCCAGTGTTTGAATATTTAAGTTGATTTTACCAGTTACTCTCAAAGTTGGGAAAGAATTTCCCTGCCGTCATCTCTCACTATATTACAACTGCATTTTTGCAATGTTTACCACAGCAAGCAATAAGTAAATAGTAAATAAATAACATACTTTAAAAGCAAACTCCAAAAACATTTGAGTAAGCTCCAGAGATGGATTGTAATGGATTCTCTTCACACTGACAGACAGGAGCCTCCAGTGTGGAACAGCACCTAACATTTTAAGTGCTGGCCAAGGATAAAAATTATCTATAGATCCTGGAGGGGGTTGGGAGGCTGGAACTTTGATAAGCACAATGCAATTTCACTTGCTGCAGTTTGGACTGGGCAGTAGGATTACTGGCACGATCTCATTTGAGGAGTAATATGAACTATTTAATGAGTAAGATATTCATTCCAGAGTGAGTTTCCTAACACTGATACTGAAATGTTTTGCCAATATTACTTACTTTAAAATATGGCTCCATCAAACCTGTCTAGCATTGCCAGTAATTTTGCTATGTTTTCTAATTACTGAGTAGCCTAACATGGAAACTGATAGGGTCAAGTGAAAGTGGGCTGACTGCAGGCTATCTATTCTGCATTAAAAGCAATTTGCTTGATTCCCCTAAAAACTTGCACTGTGAGTCTTGATCTTCATTACTGCTGGGTTTTATTCTTAGTAAGTGCAAACGTGGTTTTTGTGATCTCTTTTGAGTGAAATCTTGGTCATGTTGCAAGAGAGGAGTGTTTTGTCATTGACCTCAAGACCCTGTATGGATGTTGGAAGGAAGGGTGTATCCCACCTATGCAGTCATTGATGACTCCCACCTTTACTGTGCCCCTATGGTTCTGTGTTATCAGGTCGTAACGTTGCATTAGCTAAAGGTTTGGATCAAGGACATAAGCCTCCAGCTTCAGTCTGCATCCTGGTCTTCCCAGTAGTGTATTTCAGTGTCTAATGATTGTGGTCTAACCACATTTAGGTACATGAATTTTGGAAAAACCTGTAACTGGATGAATTGGATCAAACCTTGGTTATCCATCTTCCTAAAAAATGTTGCTGAGTGTACTTTTCAAATTGGAACTTCTGAGTAAGACAATGGAAACTTTAAAGATGAAAATAAATAGTTATAAAAGTTAAAAACATATTTAATATGCCGATAAATGGTACCTTGGGTGGTAAAATTGCCAAGTAACTGATGTCCAATAACCTTAATGCTGTCAGAACTGAGCAAATGCACAACAAGAATCGAGCATCTTTGACTTCAAGTTTATGAAAAAGATTAATTGGTTGAAGGGGCTGAGAATTACTTTTCACTAGCTCAGCAATTTTTTTTTCCAAGACAGCTGTATTTTACTTAGTGGGGAAAAAAATGCCCCTGTGGTAAAGGAAATTATTGAAGATAGTTAGTGTTAAAGCACATATTGCTAAGATGATAAATGTTTGTGCAGCCTTGAATGAGTTTGCAGTGCACTGGTGCTTGTCTTTAGGCAGGCTGTCTCTACGATTGCAAGCTGAGAGTGCATCTCTGTTGGCTTGCATCTTTAAAATGTTCAGAAACTTTAGCCAAGGGCAGAAATAAAGCTGCTTTGCTGTATAGTTCTTTTTTAGTCTCCTTATTGGAAAGTATTAAGAGAGTATGAAATGGTGACATTACTAAGAATAGCAAATGAGGGAAGAGACTTTCTGGAAATTTCCAGCTTTCATCATACTTGTGATTTATGAAATAAAAATAATTTAGATTTAATTAGGGTATGGGATAAAATTTCTCAGAAATGTGTTCTTCCAGATATCAAAATAACTCATGCTATTTCAAGATAGAAAGCTACTGTGCTGTTCCTGACTAAAGAGGTTCTGCTCCTATCGCCTTGAGAGAAATCCCATGTGAATCAGTCCATGGAGTCAGGTTCTGCTTTTGCAAAACTAAAGTTATCCACAGTTCATTACGCTTGGAACAATTTGGTGTAACATAGCTTAAGTGACCTTATCTTTATATAACGTATCAAATCAAGAGAGAAGAATTTCATCTGAAGTGAATTGCTGTCCCCTCCCTTGGTGGAGTCAAAGAGAAGGTTGTTTTACTGACCTTAGAGTGATTTTCCCCTCCAACAGAAAACATTCTGAACTGCTCCAAATGCTGACTCAGGCAAACAAACTCAGTTGTTCATTGCTTCCTAAGGCAAAGGATTAAAGTGGTAACTTGTGCTAATGCTGTTGACCTGCCTGTGAAAGATCTGACCCCCTTCACCCCACCAAGCATCTTCATTTGATATTGTCTCGTTTCCTTGTTCTTCTGAGTGGTTTCTTTTTTACTTCTTCATAATTTGGAAGTGGCTATTTCCTGCGTACCTCTTACTGAGAGAGAAGATGCAGACTCCGCGTGGACAGAAATCACTGCTGTCATTGAGGAAGTATCTGAGATAAGCATCTGTTTTGAAATTAATTCTGGTAATTCAGTTACCAGCTCATAAATCCATAGATGCAGTCTTTCACCTCCAGTGTCAAGAGACTGCTATAGAATTGCTTTGCTAAATGTACTTTTCATGAACTTTGGGCTTCTATTAGATGGTTTTGCAATGTTTATATTGCAATATGAGTATTTACTGTTTAAAAAACTCATTAGACTCTTCAGGATAGTTGATGACAGGCTTGAAAGCCGATGAGAGGACCAAGTATATGTTAACTGTGGTGAATTCTGTCTACCTGAATTGTGGAGGTTATCTGCATTTATTGACTGGCATTTTCCAAAAGCAAAACTTAACCATTTTCAGTTTATAATTTTCTTTTTTACTGAACTTAAGCTTCTTAACTTACAATGGTTTGAACAGAAGCTTTAATTAGACATTTAAAATATACCAGGGATGACATTCTCAGTTATGCAGCACATTAATAAGCGTGTACTTCTTCATGGTTCACTTATTCTATCATTGTTCTGTCAGCAGTTGAGACCCTCTAAGATTGTTATACTTCAGAAGAAGTTGAGAAAGCAGAGAGGATCCTCTGGCTTCTTCCTCTTGAAAGAACTGTAACAAATAAGGAATTGCAGCAAAGTTTCTTGATACATTTTATGGTGGTGATCATCAATTGCATTTACTTTTTTTTATTATATTTCAGACAGGAGAAAATGGAAGTTAGAATAAGCATATTAATTAATGGGAAACTCTGGATGTGGAAAAACAGGTAGTTAAAAAAGCAATCTAAATACTAAAAGCAATTTGTATTTCCAACTCTGGAATGGAAGAAGAAAGTTTCTATGCTCCAGAGCACAGCTTTCCTGAGCTAGTCTGGGAGGCCTTGTAATGGCTGCTTCAAAACAGCATATTTTTTGCACACAGTATTCCCTACGTGATTCCATGGGTCTTACTCTTGAATTAGATATATCTGATGTTAAGAAGTTGAAGCGATCTGTCCTAGCTCAGAGGGGTCTCCTGTAAGAGCAAAACGTGGGTTCTATGCATGATCTCTGATAACTGTGCTATCTGTACTAACTAGTCTGGCATTGGCATCCCTCATACAGCAGTAGTAACCTCATTAACTAAGCAGATAATGTTTGCAATGCTATTATCAGTACCTCATTGAAAGGTCGCTATGTACGCCTGAGTAGTATTTACATGCATGTGTACATAATTTAAAGTACTTGGTAAATGCTCTTCAGAAAAATAATTCAAAGGACAGAAGAAATCTTACTGTGAGCGACTTGAAAAGCTTGATTGTGGCTTATAATTGCTTGCACAGGGATAGAATAAAAAGTACTAAATGACACCAGTAGTGGAAAAAAAAAACCTTAAGAACTAATGCTACTGTAAAAGCTCTGCAATCTTAAATGAGAACCAACCTGGTGGCCTTCTATGATGCTGTCACATGCTGGGTGGATGGGGGAAGAGCGGTAGATGTAGTCTACCTTGATTTTAGAAAGGCATTTGATACTGTCTCCCACGACATCCTTATAACAAAGCTGAGGAAGTGTGGGATAGACAAGTGGACAGTGAGGTGGGTTGAGAACTGGCTGACAGGCAGAGCGCAGAGGGTCGTCGTTGGTGGTGCAGAGTCTGGCTGGAGACCTGTAACCAGTGGTGTCCCCCAGGGGTCTGTGCTGGGTCCAGTCTTGTTCAACATCTTCATCAATGACCTTGATGAGGGGATAGTGGCCACCCTCAGCAAGTTTGCTGATGATACGAAGTTGGGAGGATTGGCTGACATGCCTGAAGGCTGTGCTGCCATTCAGAGAGACCTGGGCAGGCTGGAGAGCTGGGCAGTAAGAAACTGGATGAGGTTCAACAAAAGCAAGTGTAGGGTCTTACAACTAGGGAGGAATAATTGCATGCACCAATACAGGCTGGGGGATGAGCTGCTGGAGAGGAGCTCTGCAGAGAGGGACCTGGGCGTCCTGGTGGACAGCAGGTTGGCCATGAGCCAGCAGTGTGCCCTCGTGGCCAAAAAGGCCAATGGCATTCTGGGGTGCATTAAAAAGAGCGTGTCCAGCAGGTCGAAGGAGGTGATCCTCCCCTTCTACTCTGCCCTGGTAAGGCCTCATCTGGAGTACTGTGTCCAGTTCTGGGCTCCCCAGTACAAAAAAGACAGGGATCTCTTGGAAAGAGTCCAGCGGAGGGCCACAAAGATGGTGAAGGGCCTGGAGCATCTCCCCTATGAAGAAAGGCTGAGTGAACTGGGTCTGTTTAGCCTTGAGAAAAGACGACTGAGAGGGGACCTGATCCAGGTTTATAAATATCTGAGGTGTGGCGGCCATAGTGGTGAGGCCAGTCTCTTTTCAGTGGTACGTGGAGACAGGATGAGGGGAAATGGACATAAGCTGCAGCACAGGAAGTTTTGCACGAATGTGCGTAAGAACTTCTTCACGGTGAGGGTGACGGAGCACTGGAACAGGCTGCCCAGGGAGGTTGTGGAGTCTCCTTCTCTGGAGATATTCAAGTCTCGCCTGGACGCCTACCTGTGCGACCTGGTGTAGGGAACCTGCTTTGGCAGGGGGGTTGGTCTTGATGATCTCTAGAGGTCCCTTCCAACCCCTACAATTCTGTGATTCTGTGAAGTTAGGCTCACAAGACAGTGGTTAGCAATAGGAGCAAGCTAAATGAAGGAGAACAAGCTTCTGAGTGTTTTTCTACATAGGAGAATAGGTTGAATAATAACTAATAACTGCATCTGAACTGAAACTGTGGATCTGTGATGACTGTATAAAAATTCAAACCATCAAAAGAAAGCTTTTTTCTTTTTCTGATTTACAAGCTGACGGTGTATTCCAAGGTTTGAGATGGTAAAAATACATTTTATTAACAAGAATTCTCTATTTTGGTAGTTAAGAAAACAGTAATTCTACATATCTCTTACTGCTTTTTCAAATAGTAAAAGCCACATTAAGCCAGTATTTACTAGTATTAATGTGTGAATACAGCTGCTGTTCCCCATTCAAGAAACATTTAGAAATACTGTTCACTATGAATTATGCTTTTAATTTTTTTTAAAGCATCTAGTTATTTCAACAAAAGTCTCTGTATGTTTGATCAAAGAAAAGAAATTTGGAGGGTTTTTCTGTGACAATTTATGCATCTCAAACTCAGACAGCAAACTCCAGACTGGTTGCTCAGACTCCTGTCACAGGCAACCAAGAGAAACTGGCTCAAATGATAACTCATCTTTCCTGAGACTGAAGTACATTGAGATCAGGTGTTTCATCCTCTGAAAGCAACAGGCTCTTTCCCCATGATTTTGTGGGTGATTAGACTCATTTGTATGTTTAATCTTTAGATGTCTGAAGTGAGGCATGGTGATTTCCACTTATATTTCAGTTCCAAATCTAGGTTTGTTGATACACTGAAAATAATGGCAATTGATATGGTTTGGAAATAAATAGAAACTTGGAAAATTTCACAGAAAACAGCCGTCACAGTAATTTGTGAAAGATGTGGTTTGGTACACAGTATAGAGGGGATTTTACAGAGTAGGAGTAGGTGAGAGAGGTGTACATAACCATGTTTATTGCCTACCTTCCTCCTCTCCTTCTATCCAAGGTTTAGCAGAAAAAGACTTATCCTTTGATAGCTGCCATTTCAAATGTTCTTGTGACGTGGCCTTCTTGGCTTGTGTGTTTCCATACCTAGTGTTCATTCCCAGAGCCTTCTGTTAAACGCTGCTACACACTTCTCTTTGCTCATAAGCACTTTAAATCTAAGGATTAGCTTCAACATTGGCTGAATCGACTCATACAAGAGGAAATTTATGGTTATGTATAAATGTTAGCTGCTGCTTAAAGGAAACATTTAAATGGGATTGGCTACAGCAAAGACTGGAGACTAGAAAATGTAGTTGAATTTCTGTGCATAAAAACTTAGCACAAAGAAAGTAAAATATTTCCTATTTCAACTTAGTAGCTAAAATATTAGTATCTAGCCTCCAGTAATAACCATTAGATGCCTCATAGAAAGAAAATAAAAGCCTTCATTGTACTTTTCCAGTTATGCAGAGCTGTATAAATAAGATTAGTTCTCCTCTGGAATATGGGTAGGAAATCTTTTAACTAAAAACAGAAAACATGCAGCACTTCCACTAATGGAAATCTAAGGCTGTATATTCCTATGGTTCTTAACATCTGAGGAATTTGCAGACTTTCAAATTCTATTGTGTTAAGGAAGAGGTAATGTACATAGATCATTTTTGTACTACACAGAAAAAGAGCCAAAACAAGCTTAATTTTTCATCAATGCAGTTTTTCAGTGGATAATGTGCCAGTAAGTCTTTTTATTTTTATTGAACTTTTTAATTTTGATGTTCTTTAGAAACCCAGAAAAACAGTTGTTTCAGAGTTTAGAACAGAGTTACTATTTCATTTCAAAATAAACTTATTCCAAAGTCCTTTTCCAAAGATACATATTTTGAAAGAAAAAGTGGAAGGGATAGAGAAATGCATCTTCACTCAAATATTCCTCTGTTCTTCTGTACACTGGGCTAATTGTCCAACTTTTCCCAAGCCAAGATAGTTAAGAGCAATCTAAAACAAAAGAGGTTGTTCCTTCTTTCCCTTTTGTAAAGATACATAAGAAGAAGGTTAAAAACATACAGCATGTTTTATTGTTGCTTTTTCTCATCAAGTCAGTAACAGTCACATCTTTTTTTCTCCCTCAGCCAACGGGCATAAGACCATTGTAACAATTTTGTTCATTGCACCTCTAATTGATTCTTGTAGGATGCTATCGGAATCTGTGAGGTTTTCAAAGGTATTTACAGTGTCAGGGGAAGTAAATTCCTCCAGTTCATAAAAAGGCTTATGTGCTTCAGGTGGTTCTGGACCCACATAATGTGCTCTTAAGTCTGGTCCTGCGGTTGTTATGGCTTCCTCTATGGACAGCTCTTAGAGAGAGCAGTGGATGAAAGGCAGAAACAGGCCAGCCAGATATGACTTGTCCAAAGGAATGTGGGAGCACTCCTCCAATGCTAGAGCCCTCCTTTGGTTGTCTAGAGGTTATCTGACACATCCTTATCAACCCATACGTACTGCTGTTGAAATAATTGCAGTCGTTAATATAGTAGTTAATTTAATAATGAATAATCACTCTTAACATGAAGCCTGTGTTTCCTCTTCTGCTTTCTCGCTTGTACAAATGCAGACTGTAAGAGAGATGATTACAAATAAGTTCCTGATAATCAGAATATGCTCGCAGGAAAGAACTGACTTCCTTATGCTGCTCTGCTACCAGTCCCATTAGTGCCATTCACTGACAATCCTGTTCTGCTAATTCAAGTGGAGTATTGTGTAAGTGGGAATGCTGTTAATCAGCGCTTGAGAAACAGAGCTACTTATTAATCATCCCTGCAGATCTTTTGTTCTGCTATGGATACATCTCAAGAGCAGGCAATGTACTCAGGAATTTGTTTTTCAAAGAGTTTCCTAATATATATTAAAAACAAACAAACAACAACAACAACAAAAAACACCCTAGCCAACTGCAATTTATAATTTACTTTCTTTTGAGCAGCACTGCCTTATTTAATGTGTCTATGAATGTATTGTTCCTATTAGCTTATTGCTAAGTCCTTTAATGTCCATCCAGAGCCCGTTATTTATTATCTCAGTTCAGGACCCTGTTGACTCAGTGAATTGTGCAGCTTTTGATACATATTTGGATTGTTGCCTTTCCTTTCCTTTTTTATTTATTTATTTATTTTTAACCTTCTTGGAAACAGCCCAAGTTATTAGCACCAGCATTCTCAGTCTGTAACCAAATGTTGCTCCTCAGTGAAAATATATCAGCAGTTATGACACTTGTACAGCTTAAGTAGGAGCAGAGCAGCAGTATCAAAGCAAAGCGCCCTATGAGGTGGTGGTTGCCAACCTTCAAATAAGATATCAAACTTCGCCACACAGGAGTGTTTAAAGACCGTGTGGTTTGGAAACTTAATCCTCTTCTCTGTCCCAATAATCTGATAATCTGAATGGGTAATGACAGCACAATTTGTCTAGCAAACTTCCTGATCCCACTGTACTTTCATGTGCAATTTTTCCTTTCCTGACAAGTTCCTGTGTGCCATCGCTATATGTTGTTACACAGCTGCTTCTCTCTACCCCAGAGAGAGCTGCATTTCAGCAGAAGGCAAAGCCAACTGCTTTTCTTCAAGCATGTGAAATTCCCGGGGAGAAAAGAGCTCCGACTCTTCTGCCTTATTTCACTTCAAAATCTTTTTCCAGACACCTGCAAATTTAGGAGTAATGGTTCAGATATTGATAGAGATATCACAGAATCACAGAATCACAGAATCACAGAACTGTAGGGGTTGGAAGGGACCTCTAGAGATCATCGAGACCAACCCCCTGCCAAAGCAGGTTCCCTACACCAGGTCGCACAGGTAGGTGTCCAGGCGAGACTTGAATATCTCCAGAGAAGGAGACTCCACAACCTCCCTGGGCAGCCTGTTCCAGTGCTCCGTCACCCTCACCGTGAAGAAGTTCTTACACACATTCGTGCGAAACTTCCTATGCTGCAGCTTATGTCCGTTTCCCCTCGTCCTGTCTCCACGTACCACTGAAAAGAGACTGGCCTCACCACTATGGCCGCCACACCTCAGATATTTATAAACCTGGATCAGGTCCCCTCTCAGTCTTCTTTTCTCAAGGCTAAACAGACCCAGTTTACTTAGCCTTTCTTCATAGGGGAGATGCTCCAGGCCCTTCACCAACTTTGTGGCCCTCCGCTGGACTCTTTCCAAGAGATCCCTGTCTTTTTTGTACTGGGGAGCCCAGAACTGGACACAGTACTCCAGATGAGGCCTTACCAGGGCAGAGTAGAGGGGGAGGATCACCTCCCTCGACCTGCTGGACACGCTCTTCTTAATGCACCCCAGAATGCCATTGGCCTTTTTGGCCACGAGGGCACACTGCTGGCTCATGGCCAACCTGTCGTCCACCAGGACGCCCAGGTCCCTCTCTGCAGAGCTCCTCTCCAGCAGCTCATCCCCCAGCCTGTATTGGTGCATGCAATTATTCCTCCCTAGGTGTAAGACCCTACACTTGCTTGTGTTGAACCTCATCCGGTTTCTTACTGCCCAGCTCTCCAGCCTGTCCAGGTCTCGCTGAATGGCAGCACAGCCTTCAGGCGTGTCAGCCAATCCTCCCAACTTCGTATCATCAGCAAACTTGCTGAGGGTGGCCACTATCCCCTCATCAAGGTCATTGATGAAGATGTTGAACAAGACCGGACCCAGCACAGACCCCTGGGGGACACCACTGGTTACAGGTCTCCAGCCAGACTCTGCACCACCAACGACGACCCTCTGCGCTCTGCCAGTCAGCCAGTTCTCAACCCACCTCACTGTCCACTCGTCTATCCCACACTTCCTCAGCTTTGTTATAAGGATGTCGTGGGAGACAGTATCAAACGCCTTTCTAAAATCAAGGTAGATTACATCTACCGCTCTTCCCCCATCCACCCAGCATGTGACAGCATCATAGAAGGCCACCAAGTTGGTCGAGCACGACCTCCCCTTGGTGAACCCATGCTGACTACTCCTGATAACCTCCTTTTCTCCCAGTTGTCTGGAGATGGTATCCAGCACAAGCTGTTCCATCACCTTTCCAGGGACGGAGGTGAGGCTGACAGGCCTATAATTACCCGGATCTTCCTTCTTGCCCTTTTTGAAGACCGGAGTGACATTGGCTATCCTCCAGTCTTCAGGGACCTCCCCTGTTGTCCAGGACCTCTCAAAAATGATGGAGAGCGGTTCGGCAATGACCTCCGCCAGCTCCCTCAGCACACGTGGATGCACCCCATCAGGTCCCATGGACTTGTGGACCTTAGTACTGCCTAGGCGCTCACGCACGTCCTCTTTCCTGACTAAAGGGAAGTCTCCCATTCCCCAGACCCTCTCACTAACCTCCAGGGTGTGGGATTCCTGCAGGGGAGCCTTTTCACTGAAGACAGAAGTAAAGAAGGCATTCAGTATCTCTGCCTTCTCAGCATCCCCCGTTACGAGGACCCCCCCTCACTTAGTAAGGGGCCCACATTCTCCCTAGTTTTCCTTTTGCTATTAACATACTTGAAGAAGCCTTTTTTATTATCCTTTATCACTTTAGCTAGATTCAATTCCAGACGGGCTTTAGCCTTCCTCGTTGCATCCCTGCAGGCCCTGACTACATTCCTATATTCTTCCCAAGTGATCAGACCCTTTTTCCACATTTCATGGACCTTCTTCTTTCCTTTGAGCTTGCGCATGAGCTCCTTGCTCATCCACAAAGGTCTCCTGCCACCTTTTCCCGATTTCTTGCTCACAGGGACGCACCGATCCTGAGCTTGGAAGAAGAGCTGTTTAAATGCTGACCAGCTCTCAGAGGCCCCCTTACCTTCTAACACCCGAGCCCACGGGATAGCTCCAAGTAGGTCCCGGAAGAGATCGAAGTTGGCTCTCCTAAAGTCCAGGGTAGCAATCCTACTTATTGCTTTGCTTCTTCCGCTCAGGATCTTGAACTCCACCATCTCATGATCACTACAACCCAAACTGCCCCCTACCTTTACTTCCTTAACAAGTCCATCCCTGTTGGTGAAAATAAGGTCCAGTAACACCCCTCCCCGCGTCGGTTCCTCCACCACCTGCATCAGAAAGTTGTCTTCAACACACTGCAAGAACCGTCTGGACCGTGCGTGCCTGGCTATGTTGGTCATCCAGCAAATATCTGGATAATTGAAGTCCCCCATAAGCACCAGTGCCTGGGAACGTGACGCTACATCCAGTTGCTTTTGGAAGGCCTCATCAGCCTCCTCATCCTGATCAGGGGGCCTGTAGTACACCCCCACAACAGTGTCACCCTTACCAGCCTGCCCCTTGATTCTCACCCATAAGCTCTCCACTGCTACATCACTCTCCCCCAAGTGAATTTCAATACATTCTAGCTGCTCTCTCACATAAAGAGCAACTCCACCACCCCGCCTAGCCAGCTGATCTTTCCTAAAAAGCACATAGCCCTCCATGACAACATTCCAGTCATGCGAGCTGTCCCACCATGTCTCCGTGATCGCGATGAGATCATGACCTTGCGACCGCACGCAGAACTCCAGCTCTTCCTGTTTATTCCCCATGCTACGCGCATTAGTATACAGGCACTTAAGAGAAGCAGCATCCCTCCACCTCTCTCCAAGCCTTTGAACTCCACTGTCTCCACCCATCAAGTCCTGTTTGGAGCCTCGAACTGGCCCCTCAGTCCCAGCGGTCGTCATTTTGTCCCCTTCCCCCTTCATACCTAGTTTAAACACCTGTCAATAAGTCCCGCCAGTTCCTCAGCTAAAAATATCGGTCCTTAAATTATTATAGCCCTGAGAAGAGGACTGGTTCTTTGCATCTCCCCCCATCCCCTAAAAAATTCACCAATCTCTTCTTGAAGAGACAGACTTTTAGGCTTACTAAATGTCTGCAATTAAATTTCAGTGTTCTGGAGATCATTTGTATTTGATATTGATAAAAAAAGAACTCTTAAGGTTTTGCCAGATGTGCCCCCTTGGCTTTTCTTGGAATTAGTTAAATTTGAGTTTATGCTTATTCCTTCTGTATCTTTTAAGCTGACTCCCAGTTTACACCAGGAGAAAACTTAACCTAAATGTCTTGGTAAAAGTAGGCAATAAGTAAGCAATCTGCAATGCAAGTGAGATATTAAAAAAAATCTTTTTCCTCAAGATGGCAGAAACACAATCTTGACAGTTTTCCATAACACGGAATGAAGACAACAGAGAAGTTCTCTTGATACAGATAGCCCATTGCAGATATTTTCTTCCATCCTGTTTTCTCCATAGTCCCTGTTATCTCACCAGCCTTACTTCTTTAGCATCTCCAGAATGTAGATCCTCTGATTCAGAATGCAATAGGCCTGACGATGTGGTGGAAAGAGGCAAGATACCTGCTGCTGTTGTGCAGGTATCTAAAATGTCTCTACTGCTTTGGTTTTGCAGTGGTTGATTCCACATATGTGAACTTCATCAGTAAATTAGCTACTGAATCTCTATGGGATGAACTGTGTATGGTTTGGACATTCAGCTGGAATGGAATTTGAGAGTATTTTAATTTAGGAATACTGTGGAGAATCATAGAACCATAAAATGGTTTGAGTTGGAAGGGAGTTGGAAGTTGTTGGAAGGAGTTGGAAGGGACCTTCGAAGGTCACCCAGTCCAAATCTCCTGCAATGAACAGGGACACCGACAGTTAGATCAGGTTGCTCACAGATCCATTCAGCCTGACCTTGAGCATTTCCAGGGATGAGGCATCCGCCATCTCTCTGGGAAACCTGTTCCTATGCTTCACCAATGTTACTGCAATTTTTTTTTCCTTCTGTGCAATTTAAATCACCTCTGTTTTAGTTTGAAAGCATTTCCTCTTGTCCTTGCAAAAGAGTTTCTAATCTTCTTTCTGAACAGATCTCCCAATGACAGCCAAAGCCAATTGCTCTTAACCTTCAGCTCACTTCTATGCTTTCTCTTTTCCACCTGTCATATTTAAGTCTGTGTCTGTGGGACTTGCTATTTAACATGTATGGTAGATCCCGTTTGACAAACCTGATTTCATTCCATGACAAGGTGACCTGCTTAGTGGATGAAGCTAAGGCTGTCGATGTGGTCTACCTGGACTTCAGTCAAGCCTTTGGCACTGTCCCCAACAACATTCTCGTAGAGAAGCTGGCTGCCCACGGTTTGGATGGGTGTACGCTCCTCTGGGTGAAGCACTGGCTGGATGGCCGTGCCCAAAGAGTTGTGGTCAACGGAGTTAAATCCAATTGGCGGCTGATCACGAGCGGTGTCCCCCAGGGCTCAGTACTGGGGCTGCTTCTATTTAACATCTTTATCAATGATCTTGATGAGGGGACTGACTGCACCCTCAGTAAGTTTGCAGATGACACCAAGTTGGGAGATAGTGTTGATCTGCCACAGGGGACAAAGGCACTACTGAGGGACCTGGATAGACTGGATCAATGGGCCAAGGCAACTGTATGAGTTTCAATAGGGCCAAGTATCAGGTCTTGCATTTTGGTCACAACCACCCCTGGCAACCCTACAGGCTTGGGGAAGAGTGGTTGGAAAGCTGCCTGATGGAAAGGGACCTTGGTGTACTGATGGACAGTCAGCTGAATATGAGACAGCAGTGTGCCCAGGGTTGTTCCAGGGGAGGTTTAGGTTGGATATCAGAAAACTCTTCTTTACAGAAAGTTTTGTTAAGCACTGGAATAGGCTCTCCAGGGAGGTGTTTGAGTCACCATCCCTGGATGTGTTTAAAAACCGTTGGGATGTGATGCTTAGGGACATGATTTAGCAGAGTTATTAGAGTCAGGGTAGTTTGGTTAGGTTGCAGTTGGACTCGATGATTTTAAGGTCTTTTCCAATCTGAGCGATTCTATGATTCTATGTTTTTCTGTACTGTATTCATTTGTGTGTAGTGAGGCATGTCCTGAGTTTATTTTCTTTGTCCTGAAATTTTTAAGTAATCATTCTCACTCTCATTTGAACCAACTCTAATTGCACTCTGCTTATTATTAGATACGAAAGCAAACATTGGAGGGAAGGGTCACACCAAGCAGGCTGATTCTGTGGACACAAACTAGTGGAGCACAGAACGAGATGTATTTCTGATGCTTTTTTCCTATTTTTTTGAAGTATGTAGTTGAATTAAAAAAAAAGTTCTTCTGACCTATATAGGTGGTAATCTGACATCAAGCTCAACTGCAATAAATAAATTAGCTAAAATATTGTTATAAATGCACTGAGACCAGCATAAGAAATCCCATTCCTGCTAGCAGTGTCCATGGCTACTCAGCAGAGAAGACTCATCTCTCCTTTTGCTCTCAAAAAATGCAAATCCAATGATTCTTTTAAAAGCCCAATAAAGGGATCTAAAACCTTTTTAAGAAGGCCACAGGAGACAGCACCTGCCCTTCCTTTCCTTGTGTAAGCACTGTATCAGTTCTTAGCAATAAGACTTCTAGGAAATTACCACTGATTCTGAGGTTGGATTTTACCATCACCAGCTTCCAGTTCCACTACACTCTTGTTAACACTGTCAAAACAATGTTAACGTGTTTTCATATGAGCCTACAGAATGAATTAGCCCAGATCTGTTACCAACTGTTATCATTTTGTACTGGAAAATTGTTGTTAATGAGAATATGACATTATTTCAGTAATAGACGCAAATCTAGAAGGCTATCATAGAATCATGTAATGGCTTGGATAGGAAAGGACCTCAAAGCTCATCTAGTTCTAACCCCCCTGCTGTGGACTGGATTGCCAACCACTAAATCAGTCAGTGGATCAAGCTGTCCAGGGCTTCATCCAACCTGGCCTTGAACACCTCCAGGGATGGAGCATCCACAGCTTCTCTGGGCAACTTATGTCAGCACCTCATGGAGATACTTCCTAAAATTGTGAAGCATGCCTCTTCACAAGAGCCAGAACTGACATAGCAGGAAAATGTTTCTTCAAATGGTGTAAGGCTAGCAGAATGTAGCCCTAACAGTACAAATGCTACAGGGAGAATAGCTATTATGAGAATAAACTCTAGTGATAATACATATTAATATTTCAAAAGAGAAAAAAAAAAAATCAAAATACAAAGAGTGATTCAGATAAAAAGGTTTCACAGTATTTAAAAGTCCCTACATTGTTCATTAACTTGCATGTTTACGGTGCTATCTGTACAGAGGAATGTTTGTACCATGCTCCATCACAGTGAACAGCAAGGGGGAAGAGGGAGCAGCTTCACTAGTCTAGTGGGACTGAGAGCTGTGCTCAGCAAAGCCAGCTCTTTTCGTCCTTTTAATAAAATGACAGTAATTTGACAGTAATAAACATTAGGCTGTCACTGTAGTGTAGCAGTTTGCAAATAATGTTGACATTATCTTATGCTTCTTGTCAGAATGTGGGTCCCCTTTATTGGCTGATTAATGGGGAAAATGGATAAAATTCTTTAAATCTGACAAAAAGGAGCCTGGATTGCACTGGGAATAAGCTGTCTTTTTTTCTCCTCCCCTCCCTTCCTTTTAAGCCCTGGTAGTGCTTTTTCATTTCCTTTTTTTTTTTTTTTTTTTTTTTTTTTTTTTTTTTTTTTTGCCTCATATTGAGCATTTGTGCAAAGCTGTGACAAGTTGAACATAAACGGTAATGTTGTCTAAACTACAGGAAGTGTCATTTAAAGAAGTCCCAGTCTGAAAGCTGAAATGCTCCTATTTTTTTTTCCCCTAGAAATATATACCCCTGAAACAGCAAAGTTTTTTTGTTGTTGTTATTTTTTGTCAAAATGACCTCATTGTTAACTTCTATCCTCCTTCTTTCATTGACTGTGTCTATTTCTACATGCTACTGATCTAATACAAAAGATGATTAGACTTCCAGAGTTCCTTTTAGGGCTGAATTTGCCAATGCTTTGCCAGAGGTTTCCTCTGTCACTGCAGTCCATGTCCATAAGCCAGGAAGTCTGCCATACCAGAACCCTGGAAAACACATCCTTCCAAATAATGTACTTTATCTTTCAGGTTTTCCTTGAAAGGGAGCTGACTCTAATTAAATGACTTTGGGAAGATTTGGGCTTTGCATGTGTTCAGTAACAATATATGCCCTGAAAGCATTTCATGCTATTGAAGGTGACAATCAGAAGCAGGCTATTGGATGTATGCAAACACTTAATAAGTTTATCAACTGTCTTCTTTATAGAAGGGAAAGTATCACTATTTAGACAGAGCTTCCTTTGACGTCAGGAGGTCTCTATTGCAAACTTCTTCTCAAAACAGGGCCAGCAATCGCATCCAACAATATCCTTCATGGCCTTATACATTCAGATCTTGAAAATCTCTGAAGATGGAGATAGAACAATGTCCCCCAGCACTTTCCGTGCTCCACTGGAAAAACAACAACATGCTTCTTATATCTGGTCCAAACCTATTGTTTTCTCTTACTACATATCACTGTGAAGACCCTTGCTCCATCTCCTTGACAATCAGGGCCTGCTGTAAGGTTCCCCCAAAGAAACCTCTTGTCATAGAATCATAGAATCGTTAATAGAATCGTTGGAAAAGATCTCTAAGATCATCTAGTCCAATCATGCACCTACTGCCAATATTGCCCACTAAACCATGTCCCTCAATACATCAGCTCTTTCCTTCAATATCTCCAGGGACAGTGCATGGAAGATTCCATGTCTTCCCCGAGCAGACTATTCCCATGCCCAACCACTCTTTTGAAGAAGAAGTTTTTCCTATTATTCAGTCTGAATCTCCCCTTGAGGCCATTCTCATCTGTAATATTGCTAGCAACCTTGTCACATCTCCTTTTCAGGGATTTGTAGAGAGCAATAAGGTCTCCCCTGAGCCTCCTCTTCTCCAGACTAAACAATCTGAGTTCCCTCAACCACTCCCCATAAAACCTGTGCTTCAGATCCTTCACAGCTTTGTTGCTCTTCTCTGGACACAGTCTAAGGCATCAATGTCTTTCTTGCAGTGAGGTGCCCAAATCTGAACACAGTACTCGAGGTGCAGCCTCACCAGAGCTGAGTACAGAAGGATGATCACCTCCCTGCTCCTACTGGCAACACTATTTCTGATACAAGCCAGGATCTCATTGGCCTTCTTGGACACTTCAGCATACTGCTGGTTCATGTTCGTCTGAGCACCAACCAACACCTGTGGATCATTTTCCTCCTTTGTCCAAACTGAAGAACTTCTATCCCTCAGCCAGTCTCTCCTGAGCTAGTGTTATAGCCCTGACCATCTCAGCAGTCTTCACTGAACTTGTATTAGTTAGTTGACTTTTCTTTAATGAGCCATTTCACTTATATTTAAGTGATTTGAAATGTAATGTGAGTTAAATACTGAAAACACTGTGGACTTGACAGTAAGTGCTCAGACCAGTTCTGTGATGGATAATAACTTGCCCTTTCCATTTCTGAATGTATAGACAAGAGGAAGGAATTATCTCGCTTTCTAGATGGGATGCAATGGTATCTCTCAGCATGGACAGAGGTTGGACAGAGGTTGAATAGTTTGTCATTGCCAGAGTCATGCTTATTACCTGGGTCCTTAGTCCTTTTCCAGCTTTGCTGTACTAGTCCTCAAAAATCTATCTGATTTTACTGGTATGAGGTGGGAATTATGGCTGAATTGGGAATGAGTGTCAGTAAGTACTCCCAAGAGGCACATGACACCCTCTACAGGAAAGTCAGCAGCCAATATTAAAAATCAATTAGCATTTCCACAGTACAACCGTTGCCTTGCAATGTATAATGACCTTTACAGGCCAGAGAAAAGCCCGGTTAATTTACAATATAAACCAGATGGTAATGTCTTTCCTCATTTAGGTGGCCTGTGATTAAACTCAATTTTCTCAGCCACCAATTGACCTTTATCCATCTCCCACAATTTAGTGAATGGAAGTTGGTTAAAGCTAACGGGGTGTATAGATCACGTTCTGACAACTTCTCCTTATAACAATACACAAGTGGGCAGTGAGGCACATCTGAGATGCAGTCATTTTAAGCACATTTTGAATTTGTCCTGGTAAAGGAAAACTTGTTGAGACGCAATCAAGTTACTTATATGTCTGTCATGCCCTACATGTACGTTTTGCATCCAGTGAGAAGGTTATAAAACTAGTCTTCTCTTCACTGTTGAGCTGTATTGGAGGTAGTCAATAAACTTGGTTGTTCCATTTAATAGGTGAAGGATTACACATTTGTCATATCTTGGCTTGTGTCCCAGTAAACATGAAAAGAGTTTACCCTGTGCCTCCACCTTTGTAGATCTGTCTATTTTCAAAGAATATTCAGTACTTGATAACTTAGAGGGGTATAGTGCAAGTCTTTCAGTCTTTTCACAAGTTCTTGTGAAAATCCAGTATCTTCTCCATACAGATACAGACAGTTGCTGGCCTTAGAGGTCTGGCAGATAAGGATGCAATAGCAGTGGCAAAATGAAGTGTCCCAGTACAGTTTCTTCCCTCTCCTATGATCCAGTGCACTTGCTACTCTAAAACAACAGTAACAAGAAGACAGATTAAGTCGGCTTACTTACTACATTGGCAAATCCATGCTGAGGATAGAACTAGTTGGCATTTTGTTATAAACCATCCATATTTAAAAGTGTGTGTGTAAGGAAAGTACTTCAGTCTGAGGGATTTATCATTTACAATTGCCTTTTTACTGGGAAATCTTGGCTTTTACAAGGCTGCAGCATGTATGTGGCACACTTGCCTTACCTGGTAAGGCTCTCCCACATAACGTGTTCCTGTTTCTTGTACTGTTCCTCACAACTACTGTGCCCTGAACAGTGTCTCAGGATATCAGATCCAGTAGTCTGCTTTAACTGGTAGCTGATTTGAGCCATTGGTTAACTCTATACTCCAGTAATGCCAACACATCATTCAAAGGGTTTAACTTATGGAAACAGCTTAGCTTTGTAAGAATTTTTTTTTTTTTTTTAACATAAAAAAAAAAATTAACAAAATTTTCTTCTAATGAAATAGTAGGAAAGGAAGTAAGGGGAGCATAGTTTTATCATGACATATTCCTATGGGCTCATCTTTCCCTCCTTTGCTCATGTTCATGCTGCTTGCTTTGTCATAAGTGATGCCTGAAATTGCTTCCCCACTGCAATTGTCTTTCAGAGCATTCCTTTAATGAGGCTTACTTTAGGATGGTTTTATTTCCTTTCCAGACCCCAAAGGTGTCAGCATATGGCAATGAAACACCACCACTGAATTACTGTCTCTTTTCACAGTAATTAGTTTAGACTTTTGGACTACATCTATCCTAGCTAATTCAACAGTGCCAGGGAACATTCCCAAGGATGAGAACTTGGTCGCCAGTCGTGTTAAATGGCTCCTGTTATGGTTTTCACTGCAGCCAACTGGTGCTCTCCCGAACACATCCTGGACACATTTTGGGAATCAGCATAGACCAGAAACCATTCCCAGTTAGCAGTTTGGATATGCTCACCCAGTTTGCAGGCTAGAAGAGTTTAATAGTACAAATACAGACCACTCTGTGCCAAAGAATGATCCCAGGCATACATGCATTTCTAGCATAACTGTCTGACCATATTGCTACCCAAAAGCAAAGTCTTTCACTAAAAACAATTCTGTTTGCTGTTACTTCTTAAAAACTTTAAATGTTTTTTTTAAGCATATGTAACACATAGCATAGGAAAAAGTTTCTGTGCTACCTGAATTGGTGTTGTTCATAAATATTATCTTTCATATGTTGGTTATGCAAATATATGCACATATTAATTATATATAACATTAATGTGTTAATATGTTATGCATGATATGTTACATATTATACATTATATAGAATCAAAGCATCATCGAAGGTTGGAAAAGACCTTCAATATCATCTAGTCCAACTATCTGCCTACCACTGATATTTCCCACTAAATGATGTCCCTCAGTACAACATCTAAGCATTTTTTGAACACTTCCAGAGCTGGTGACTCTATCACCTCCCTGGACAGCCCATTTCAGCACCTAACCACTCTTTTTGATAAGAAATTTTTCCTAATATCTGAAATAATCTGAACGTCCCTGGTGCAACTTCAGACCATTACTTCTCATCCTATTCTTGTTACCTGGGAGAAGAGGCCTCCACAACTTCCAGGGAGTTGTGGAGAGCAGTAACATCACCCCTGAGCTTCCTCTTCTCCGGGTTAAACAAGCCCAGCTACCTCAGCCGCTCCTCATGAGACTTGTTCTCCAGACCCCTCACCAGTTTCGCTGCCCTTCTCCAGACATGCTTCAGGGACACAGTGTCTTTCTTGTATCCAGTGGCCGAAAACTGAACACAGTACTTGAGGGGCATCCTCACCAGAGCTGAGTACAGAGGGCCAATCACCTCCCTTTTCCTGCTGGCAACAGTATTTCTGATACAAGCCAGGATGTCATTATATATATTGGGCACATTTCACAGATGAATCAGGATTGTGTACTGAAAGTGCTTCATTGCCTAGAAAAATTGATCTTGAACCAATTACATAGATTACAACAAATGCAGAAGTTGGCTTAAAATAATCTTATTCTACTTGCACACTATCCTTCTTTTGCTTCACTGGCAGGAAATTTGCAGCAATACATGGAATTTCAGTTCAAATTTGGGAAGATTCTGAAAATAATTCTGTTTTCATGGAATGCATAGATCTGGATAAACAAGTTCTACTACACTGCATGATCAAGTTTTATATCACTAAAAATGGAATAAAATTTTATTTTTCCATTTCAGCCAGCTAAATGTATTGACACATTCTATAAATACCCCTGTGCTCCAGGGATATACAATTAAATATCCTCAGAATGTAATATCAATGGCAGCAAGTAATATTGATTGATTTCACAATACAGGTTACAATATTCACTTTAGATAGTCACTCAATGCTAGTTACCAAAATACACGCAGAGGACAGATGAAGGTTATGGAATTGTTTGGTGAACAAAGTTAAGTCTCAGCTATGCTATGTTCTGTGCATGTCATTACTTTTAATAATGTAAGGATTTGCATATTAGAGGCCCTATTGACCATTAGTAGCTACACTTCAAGTCAGAATTAACAATGGTAGAAAGACAAACAGAAAATAATAGCCCATTAATCTAGGTGAAGTTAGGCATTTATTTGAAAGTCACTGGTAGAATAGTTTTATTCTATTCATGTAATAGATACAGAAGGAAGAAGGAAAGGTAGTGGCTTTCCTACACATTTCAGGTTGGTATCGTAACTGGTACAACTACAAACCCACATTTTTTCCTGTTTAGAAGCATTTTTTTTTCAGTGTCCATAACGTCTAGCACGTATGTATTTGATTTCATTTATGTACTGTAACTTCTACTACAAGCAATCCACTAAATAGAAGGTAAATGGAGGGATTCTCTAATACAGATAGGCTGTAAATCCAGAGGCAACTTGTTTGATACTTTTCTGCTTCTGTTGTTCCTTTTATCACTTTTCCTTTGCATTGCAAATAGTTTGCTGGAATAGCTACTTACCTTTTCTTATTCAGAACCACTGGTCTTCCCATTACATCTGCAACCTCTAAAGCTCTGTTGTAATACAAATGAATAACAACACCTACTAAGAAAATCAAGATTCACTATTCTTTTGATAAAAAATCACTTCCTCAACAACAAAGTAAAAACCCCCTCAAAATCACCTCAAAACTTAGCATAATTAATTAATTTTTAAAGTATCATATTTATAAAATTACATAGAAAAATAGTACTGGAAACTAAAACATTTTTGTACTTGATAACTTTAGTCTAAGCCATCTCAAATTCACTGAATTTCCATTTTGTTTGCAGTTATTTGAGGTGACTGGGAAAGCAAGGGATGTGAACTGTGTCAGCCAGGTGATGAATGTGGTAGAGATCACTCAAGTCTCCTCCTACCAGCTGAAATGAGGATCCTCTCCTTTCCCCAGATGGATGTAGTCAGCCAACCACCTGCAACATTGAGCTGTTGCAGCCCAAACACACTGACCTGCAAAGTCCAGGAAGAATTAGGATTCCTTTCTTTATTGCTGAAAAGAAACTGGAAGGAGTCATGGCCCATAAAGTGGAAATTAGCACACTGAGCTCCGTCACTGTGGTGACCATCTGTCTCTGGCAAGCCTGCAGATTCGTTTAGCTGGTGGAGACACATGGTGCACTGAATTAACAGGAGTGGAAAAGACAGAAACTTCAACTCACCTGAGCTCTGTAAAATTACTTTTCTCCATGATGTGGCAGCTTTGTCATCTTTTACAGTGACTTACGAGTGATCACAAACACTCTCTGCGCAGAGGCCAGTCTAACTCTCCTATTGATTTTTCCCAGTCCTGTGTGCCTGCTTAATAAGAAAAATGTTGCTTGAAACCGACTCTGATAATCTTAAAGATGTTATTTACTTTTTGAAAGGTGAGGTGGATTATGATTAATACGGTGAATAGCTAAAAGCTAATAGAGTCAATGCTTCTTTATATCTCACAGTGGTCCCCACTCCGCGCAGTCCTTATGCAGGGAAGAAAGTAACAGCCAAGCCTGAACTAAACACTCTCAGTTTTCATGTTTGTGGAAAAGGTGTTTATATATTTATTTATTTATAATTGTGCACAGGCCTCCATTTAATCACAGGAGTTGATGCCATGCTGCTGCATAGAATGGGGTTGACCAACTCAGCTGTTTGATGGGTAGAACTTACTTCTCCACCTCCTCTGCCTCTTTCTGGGGTAAATCTCCTCAGGCCCCCTTCCTGTTCATCATCTGAGTAACCAGCACGGCTTTACCAAGGGTAAGTTCTGTCTGACCAATCTAGTGGTCTGTGATGCCATAACTGTGTCAGTGGACGAGTGAAGACCCACTGATGTCATCTATGTAAATTTCAGCAAGGTGATATGTACCTACCCTGCTACCATATCCCTATCTGTCTTTTCTCTACACATCCCTTTTCTGAACTCTTCCCCTTTTCACCCACAGTCACATTCCCCTGGCGTACCCAGTCTCAGCAGTTCCCTTAGGAGTTGCCTTAGTTGGGAATAGCCAGCTGCCAAATGTTTTGTGTTTCCCCCCACTGGAAATGGAGAAATGAAACTGTGGAATACACAGCATCTCCTTAGCAGGTGAGGAAAGATGGATTCACACATGTAAGTTCTGCTGTTCCTTGCTGGCTCCCAGAAGGGGCTCCAAGGCTCCATCAGCCACTAACATGTTGTACGAGATCTGTGTTGAGTCTTTCCAATAGAAAAGATAGGAACAGGATTTTTTTTTGCTATTGATTATCAAAACAGCTCAATATAAAAACATTGTAGGAAATGGAGTTTTACTGGAACCACAGTTGCTCCCAGTGTTGCTGACTCTCAAAGACAGAGCACCATTCATTACACACTTCCTGAGCTCATCCTCCTTTCTCTTGAGATCACAGCATACATTTGTCATGTTGTGTGGGAGACTACAAACGCCAGTGCTTGCTTTGATTTTCCTCTTGGCATCCCAGCTGGGCAGTGATATGTTGTCTTGTCATGCTGCACTACCACTTAGTTTTGATATTTTTTACACAATGGCATTGTATTTCCCAACATCTTACCTTGAAATTGGAGCTGGGCCAAAATGGATAGAAAACTAGTATCTAAAACTTGTTAAAATGGAATAATAAATAAAAAGTTAAAAAAACTTGATGTATTAGTACGCTTAAGGGAATTTATCTAAAGCTTAGTTTGTGTCATTTTTTAACGCAGAAGTTTAAGCTGTCAGTAGTTTTTATACAGTTAAAATGCACTTAACAAAATGACTTTAATAAAGCATTTACTCAGTACAGAAATCCTTTTTCCATACTCTAAATAAGATAAAAAAGAAATTCAGTCAACTTAAAAGATAACTCTGATTTTTTTTTTTCTTCTTACTGATGCTGGGAGGAAGTCATGAGGTGTTTTGTGAATTCCCATCAGAGATGTTTAGCTTTTCATCCGGGACTCATTCTGCTGAGGAAGAAAGCACAATTAGGTTAGTAGCATAGCAGAGAAACTGTCATGCATCCATGAAGCATAACAAAAGCCCAGAACAACTCTCGATCACTAGTCATTCCTCACAGAGAATTGTAATTAAAAACACTGACTGCATGAGGGTTTTGTTTGTTTGCTTCTGTTATCTCTCTCATTTGCTTTAACAAGAATACAAATACACATCAGAAAGATACTGACGGATATGATTCTATTATTTTATTAAAAAGATGTGAGCAGCAAAACAAGTTGCATAGTGGGTTGTCTGCTGCTGTGGAGTTTCATGTCAAGATAATTGATGTCCATTATTCATTATTTCTATGGGTGGAAAATTTGTAACATTCCCCTCACATGCAGAGACTTTCATCTTTAAATTTTAGCTAAGATCAGGTTCACCTTTCCTTTCATTTAGGCTTGCTTTTGCATATTTCCACAAGTAATGAAAACATTTATTAGTTTAAATGTAGATATTCACTTCCAGTTATGCTAGATTTTTCATTATCATCACTGGACACGAACAGTCTGTTAAGCATCTCAAAAGCATAGGCCATTTAAGATGTTCTAGGCTTATCCAAGCCAGGTAGGTTCTAGGCCACTAGAGGCTAGGTAGGACAGCTTGTGGAGTCTCAGATCATAGTAGATGTTTCTCTATAGGCAACTAAATCCAGACCAAAGTCATGACAGACAGACCTAGTGCATTATTGAACTGACCAACCATCAGAGGATTTGTTCAGTTGACGTTCCAAAGACAGCTAATCCTTGTTTTGATGCCCTATGATATCTCACACATCCACATGATATAGAACTATAGAATGGCTTGGGTTGGAAGGGAACTCAAAGATCATTTATTTCCACTCCCCCTGCTGCTGGTAGGGTTGCCAATAGTAAATTAGGCACTAGGTCAGGCTGCCCAGGACCCCATCCAATTTGGCCTTGAATATCTCCAGAGATGGGGCATCCGCAACTTCTTTGGGCAGCCTGTTCCACCAACTCATTACTCTCTTAGTGAACATTTCCCCGACATCTAATCTAAATATCCATGAGACAGCATTGGCTAGAGCTCTACATCCATCTAGAGCAATAGCTGGAGGCTGGGTAGCTGTCAAGCATGGTTATCCAATTGGGCAACTAAGCTGAATCCCTGTTTAAGAGATTGTAAGTTCTCCCTATGCTCCTCTGAATTTATTGACTGTTTCTCCATTCAGTTGCTTAAGCACAGGTGTCTAGAGTCAAGATATCTGAATGAGATTAGTAGATCTAGCACACAACTTACGCTGGGAGACCAATATAGTGTTCCTGAATCTAGGGGAGAAGTAAGATGATCTAGAGTCTCTTAAACAAAAGAAGATGCCTACTTTTAAGGCAACTGAATCAATTTCTAGATCTCTCTACGTTGTACTGACAACATTGGATCCTATTGCTAAGATAGACACATAAGTTTGGCGTACTAATCTGTAACTGCATCTCTCTTACAGTATTACTAAGGCCACTACCGATCTGTCAGGTTTATTTGATAGCACTATTTTAAGGTGTTTTGTTTAATTGTTTTAATATTAGAGTGCTTAGCATAAAACTGGATGGACTACATAAACCCACAGTCACCCAAATGTCTGTTCCACAAGAACAGAAGACCCACGTGCTTGCTTTTCACTTGCTTCACTCTTTTTCAAGCTTACAAATGCTTTCCTTACCTTAACTCCCACATGTAGGAAAAACCTCTTTATTGGAATTCATAACCTTTGTTCTTTTTATTCTCAGATGTACCCAGCCTCTTTTCCTTTCCCTCCCTTCATCTGTCTGAATGGCTTATCTATTGCAGCCCTTCTGGCATTTAACTTCTGAGTTGTCTGGGCAAGGACTGTACTGTGATTTCACTTTTTAGCATCTAATTCAAAGGGATTCTGATCCCCAGTGACAGTCTTTCAGCATTCTTGCTTTTCCAGTAATTCTGTCTCATGTAATAGGCAGCTCTGGAAGTAACTGAAGATATATTAAGCATATAGCAGAATGAGAATTCCAAGAGAACCTGAGTTAAGGCCAATTCTTTGCTTTTATTGCATACTTTCTTGTTGAACAGTTCAAATTGAGGACACAGTGTCAGCCTAAATTTACCATCTTTGCTTACCTCATGGCACAGTCTTCACATTATTTTTATGCAGTTTACTCAGACATACAACAAATAAAGGTCATTGCCTTCCACTTATAAGAAGTTTTATTTCTTTGCTTTAAGAGTGAACTTGCTGCTAGTGAAGAGCAGATCAAGAGTGTGGAAGAGTTTATCACCCGTGGTGCATATACCATTGATAGTACAGCAGCAAATGTAAAAGAAGGCAGCTACTCCTGCTAGCTTCTTCAAAGAGATACGCATGAGCTGAGGAATGAAAACTCAAGAGATAGATGGCATGTGCTAATATGTGGGTGGAGAATATGGAGAGCTGTTTCTTCCACACATTCAACTAGTCCAGAACAGAGCGTGGAGTGGATCTCCAGCTATGGTGGGACCACAGCAATGTCTGAGAATTCCATGTTTTTGTGCAATTCTCCTGCCAGGCCATGCCACAGGCTGACTGGAGAGATAAAGGTGGATGATCCCCCATGCTCCACGTCTTAGTTGAATGGTGGTCCTTGTCAAAACCTTGCACAAGAGATGATGCCCTGTGCCTTGAGACTTTCAAGGCGAGGTTGGTTTAGGCCCTGGGCAACCTGACTTACCTGTGGTGTCCCTGTTCATTGCACGGGAGTTGGAATAGGTGGCCTTCATAGGTCCCTTCCAACTCTAAGGATTCTATGATTCTTCGATTCTGCCACACAAAGATTTAGGAGTCTTCTGTTAATTCATTTGGATGTCAATGAAAGTGGTATTATACTCATGTAAGAAAAGTAAGCAGGGAGAGGGACAGCTATCTCTGGGAAACTGTAAGGCAGTCTGGAATGAAAGCTGCACTTCAATTCTCTAGGGAGTGGTTCTCCAGATAGGTGAGGAAGCTTGAAATAAGACAATGTCAGAACATCTGAAATATTTAGAACTAGACAACATTTAAAAGTAAAACTGGAGAAAAGTTATACCAAAAGAAACAGAAGAAAAAAAAAAATCTGCTATTTTTACATATCCTAAGGGGTAAGTGAAATACTGGGAACTTCACATAATGAGATTGTACATTGTCAAAACCATAAGGGACTGAAATAAATACGTAATGTCAGAATCATAAAAAAAGGAATGAAAGAATTAAGCTGTCCAGTAATGACCTCTTCTGTTTTTGACTTGTTTTTCCTTAAGCATCAGTTCTGTAATCATATTCCTTCCTTCCTTCCTCTACATCAGAATTAAATGTAAAATTTTTCATGTTTGTACTGTGATTGTTCATTTCAGTCTCAACATTTTAAACGCGTGTCTTGCAATGACTGCAACACTGTGTAATATTTGAAGAACACTGAAAGGAAAGTAACCTGCAACCCAAAGGATCAGTCAAAGAAAGATATGCACTAAGATTTTCCCTGTCCCACAGGGGATCACCATCTTTTTGCTTGGTGGCAATAACAATAACTGCACCACAAATATCATTTTCCATTTGGTGACTGCAATATTGACAGAAAAATTTCTTCTTTATCTTTAGGAATTGTCTGGAATTTAATTTCTAGGAAAAGAAGAATCTTCACAAAATGAACTAAGTAGTTAAGTTTGCCATGTTATTGCTTTTATTAGTAGAAAATAGAAGTAATAATACTATTTGCACAATAAGGCTTCTGTAGCATATAATGGAATATAAAGTTCCTTTAAAAAAGAATTCTATAAATCCTTCAAGCAAACAAACAAAAAGGAGAAAACAATAACAAAAACAGAATAGATTTCCTATTGAAGTAACAAAATGAATGAAAAAGTAATGAATGAAAAATAAATCTTTTTCAAAATAATTACCATGTATTCAAGTGACACAACCTGCTGAACAGAAGACTGAAAAAACCAGCTCAGTATGAAAAGTAACACAAGCCATGCAGAGGAGTGTCACAATGAACTTTCTCAGCTCTGTATACTGGAACATTCAGATTTGTTCACTAGATCCAGTATGGAAGATCCTGCAAAACAGAGCTTCTTTGCAATTCCCATGGCACTGAACCAAGCAGACTGATGATTTAAACAAGACATCTAGTTTTCCAAGTAGATATGCAATCAGAATGGAAATGCATTGGAATTTTTTTTATTCATGCTACACTGGATTTATCTCACTATAAAGACACTTTGCAAAGTCCTGTCCTCAGGATCAGCACTGAAATGTCATTCTAGCTAACACTTTGCATTAAAAAGGGCATATTCTATGAAACGTGAAGCTGGCTCTCTTACTACTTAAAAGGATCACCCTGATAGAGTATAAAACGATGAAGAAAAGAAACTACATGTTTTTGCCTTGGAAATGTCAGTAGTGGTTTTTGCTTTGTGGATGTGAAGAGGAGTGAGAGAAGCTATATTAAATTACCCAACTGAAGAAAAGGAAAACAGGCATGCTGCTGTGAGACAAAGATGTTGTATATGGGCATTGCCTGCTATCCTCAGCCCCTGCCCATAATGCATTTAGAGAAATGTTGCTATTGTTTAAGTGAATAAGTGATATTAATTAACAGAAGAAAAGCACTGCAAATTCCTACGTGGATGCTTCTAAATCAGTTTAAACTAGAATTATTTTCCATTGAGGCAGCTAGGAATAATCGTAAGTGAAATGCAATTACTACTGTTTTACTCTACAATAAGGAAGTCAGTGAAGGTGCAAGGGCCGCTCCGGAAGTAATACCTCCTATTTTATATCTTAGCCCACGACGTTAGAGGCAGATGTTGGTAGTATGGTGCTATTGACATTTATCAATGATTACTGAACGTTTATGGAGCCCAAACAGTGGATGTGAGAACAGTGAGGTGGTAGGTGATGTATTTCAACTGTGGCAACAGCAATGCGAAAGACAAGACACGTTCTGCACTTTCAGAGACTATATGCCAAAATGAGAACTCCTTTTTCTTGCTTTCATACAGGTGAAAAACAAAAAAAGTGTAACGAGCAGCAGGCTGAAGCTGCTCAGAATTGATCAATTCAGAAATAATTGTGCAAATTTGAGGTTAATTTAATGTTTCTCATGTGCTCCGTAACTCTTTGCCTATCTCAAACATTTCAGTCCACCAGATTACCAAAGTTTCGAATTGTTCACTGTTTCTTGACACCTTTCCTGCTGTGTGGGACAGTCTAAGGACAGGGAGTGGTCTTTTAGATCCTCAGGAGCCAAAACTCAATCTGTTAGCTAGCAGGATGCTGGGCAGTCAGGGCCTCTGAAGTTTCCACTCTTGTTCATCTCCTTCAAAGCCAGAAATCAATCCTCTTTCAAGGTAAATTTTGATTGGTACTTCTCCTCTGAAAAACAGGAAAAAAGTCTAAATGTCAGATCTTCTGTGAAGGTGTTCCCTGCTCATGTTCTTTAGTCCAGAGTCCAAGACTGGCTGAACCAGGTCTGGCAGATGTGCAAAGTGGTATTGTTTTCTTCAGCATGTAGCAAGAGAAGTGCTATCACATGGTTTCAGATGTGGCCATTTCTCAGTTTTCCGTTACTGTCTCATTAGGTCCATTTCTATGAGGGAGCCTGAATTAAACCTTGATTTGTATGTACGTTGCTCCAAAAGTAATGTCTCCTATTTATTTCCATGGAAACTACAACAGATACAAAGAGCACAATAACATCATTTGACAGAGAAATTTCTCAGCTACTGAATACTATTCTTCAACATAGACACCACCATTAGCTATGCATTTTTACCAGCAATAAACAAGGGCCTGTATGCCATGCTTGTAAACACCTGCACCAGTTCAGGTGCTCCACTGTCACTGTTGCCACTGCTGAAATGCACCACCCACCACCTCATTATGCTCACATCCACTGTTTGGTCTCCATAAAAGTTCAGTAAGTGTTAATGAATATCAATAGGTGCAATTTTTGCTGTATGGAAGAATTCAGTTACACACCTTTGAATCACGTGCACTTCCACGTCAGACACCATTTTGTCAGATTGCACCTCTGCTGTCATCTGTCACATGGCAATAAAATGCAGTGGTATTATGGTGGGAAGGTTCAACCTCTACTGCCATACCACCAATATCCACCTCTGTTGTGGGCCAACATAATAAAATAGGAGGCATTACTTCTGGAGCAGCCACCATGTTAAATACCATTATTACCCCAACTGGTGTCCTTTAAGTTAACAGAATAAAGAATCCATCAGCTTTGATGGAATTAAGTTCAGATTCATCTGCAGTTTTCCAATTTCTATTCACTGCTTGTTTCACCCACAGGAATTACTAAAATGTTGCTAAGAGGTTAAATTAGCAGAAGTAAAAAAGAGACACAAGAGATGAGATCCCATATGGGTACGCTTGACTCACCAGAATGCATAATCATGTGTTGATCTGTTTTTCCTGGCTACAAAGCTATCTCTGAGTCTTTAAGGTGTTCACTTAGATCCTGATTAATCAAGGTCATCAGCTAAGACAACCAGTCAGTCAGATTTTCATAAGTAGTAATATTGATACAAAAGAGGTGTTGAGGACACGAGTCTGATTTACATAATCCTAATTTGGCCATAGACATATTTCAAACAAAATATTTCCCCTCTGGAGGTGCAAGAAAACCAACCACTTCTTATTACATACAAACTGTTATGTGAGGGCTTTTCTCCTTTCCCCAAGAGACAGTTATGGTGCTTTATTAACCATGAAGTTTTATGGCCCTTCTGTTTTTTTATTCCCCTTCACTTTTGCATGCAGATTACAACCAAGGCTTAAGGGCATGGTGCCAGATCAAATACAGGCAATATAATTTATTTTCCTTTAATAATAACAAGACAATGCTTACATAAGCAGTAACATACTTCAGGATATCAGAGCACTAGTTTCTGTATACCTGACTCTGTAGAAAAAGATTGACTGTATAACTTGCTGGTGTTTGTTGCAGTCTTACAGATGTTGTCTATAGGCAGCTCTATTGCTACTTCTAGCTGTGTTCAACTTTGGTGAGTCTTCATATTCTCTCTATGCTAGATCAATTAGTTGTCCTCTAGAAGATACCAGTTTTCTTTAATTTGATAACACATCCATCTGTCAAGGTATGCTTTCTTTAAAATCCTCTGCATCTGTGAACTGTCCATTTTCAGATAACATGCTTAATTCAGGCACAGAAAATGAAAGATTGGATGGAGGGATGTATATGTTTAATACTCCTATAATTATTTATAATTAGCGTAGATGTAATTACAACACTGTTGTTGGTGTTTATCAAACTAATTTAATGAGATCTTTTCAAGTCTCTTTGGGATTCAACTAAGTATAAGCAGATGATGATCTCCTTATTCCTTTCATTTCAGCAGGATTAAAGCTTTCTTTTAGACTTTGCTGTCCTTCCTTTCCTCCCTCTGCCCAAGGCAGGACATGAGGGGGACAGGGGCTGCTGCCAGCCCGACTAGTGGTACTCAGCTCCCATCTGCTCAAGGTTGTTGCTAAGGTACATCTACTGCAAAGAACAGCAGCACCTTTACCTTCCCACCTGCTCCGCACCAGCTCCAAGGCCTCTGCTCCCTCTCCTTGACTCCTCAGACAGAGAAGAACCAGCTGCTTCTGCTCCAAGATTGCCTAGAAGTTTTGTTTTTTAAATCTCTCTTTTCATTTCTTTCCCAGTCAGTCCTCAAATTTAAGCACCAGCTGCCACTCCTCGAGGAAGTCTTTTAGCATGCTCCCTCTCCATGTGAATCTCAATTGTTAAGAGATTTTTTCTCCTTTGGGCTCACATATTTGCTGACTTTCCTTGATCTGGTGTGGTACATCATGATTTGGGCCTTCAGCTCCAAATGGTTTGTGTATGGATTTGCAGCAACAGGGTGGGAATTCTGGTGACAAGTTCCTTTCACTGTCCTCTTCTTACATACATGAACATGTGGTTTGGATTTCATAACTATATTCTTGTAGGGAAATAAAAAGTCATGTGCCAGGCTATCCTCTTATTTTAATGATTACTCCATTTGAATTAACTGTACTCCTTTCAGTATTTTTTGAAAGGTCTGTGGCTGATGGTGTGAGATGTGATTTTATAAGAACAGAAAAGCTGACCGCACATGTGATTATGGAATGATATACAGTTGAGTAAAAATTCTTTATCTCTACTGAGAGCTAAAAAAAGTTCATAGGAAGAGTACCCTACTATGAATAATCTTCTTATTTCTAATGCCACCCAGCCATGCAGACTTAAAGATAAGTACAGATGAACTAAGAGAGGCTGAACTTATTAAATGTAATGGAAATGGACTTTAAATTTGGTGAATCAAAATTTTGCATTAGCTTTTTTCTTTAATACACTCAAATTGCCACTGTAGCAGTTCCATTTTCCTCATCAAATTAGTTAAGTGGGAGATGAAGTGATGCAAGTTCTGATCTATCAAGGAATCATAGCCTCTAAGCTGAAACAAGTGAAATATGGAAATGGCTGTTACAAAACCAGGCCTGATGCCAAGGGGAAATTGAAGCCTTTATTTTCTTCCAAGACTCTTCTGAAAGTTAGCTTGTTCCTCCAGTGAATGCAGTAGTGCCTGCCATATTCTATCATTTCTTCCTATGTTGGATCATCCAGCCTGTTTTACTCCTTACTGTCAGCAGCACAAAAAAAAGAGACTTATTTTGCCTACACTGACCACAGAGGGAGGAACAGTGTGTCCCTAAGGCAGAGCCAGGAGGTCTACAGTTCTCTGTTAGTGGTCTTTGTGGCCTTAGCCACATGGATTTTGTGGCCTTGAGCATGGATTAAGGCAAAGTAGGGGTGATGTGGAAAGGAAGGGTAACTCTCGATCTCACATATATTTATGATTTATGCACTTACAAAAAACATTTTTATTCCATATATGAGTGAAACAGTATTTCAGCAGCAACAAAACAAAAAAACAATGTAATTCTCAGACAAGAGCCAAAAATACATGCAATGCAACACTTCAGAATCTAACCATCATCTTCATAGGAAAAACTGCATTGGAAAATCAAAGGTTTTTCTTTTCTTTCATTCACGTTTAATTTCCATTTCATTTTGAAAGCAAACATCAAAAAGCCCAAACACTTACTCATTTTTCTTAAATTAATTCCTCTGTTGTAAAACACCCCAATTAGCAAAGCAGTACAAATTTAAAAGGTTGTTGAAATCAGCAAAAATATACAAAAGTTTTGGTCTTCAATAAAAATCCTTGTCTGTTTAAAATCAATTTGGTCACTGTTATGCTATCCAAAGTCATGATTCCGTAAATAATAAAGTGTGTGAGTAGCTTGCCTCTGGTTACTCTCCTCACGAGTCAGATGTCCTTATGGATTTGCAGGTTGGGGGCTATGAACACTGTGATTCTTCTCTCAATGGAACCAATGGAAGCTCTGACAGTAGTTTCAGATGGAATGGGATTTTTAGTGAAATTTTTCATAAATCTAGGGGATCTCCAATACTGTGGGATGACTTCACCATGGCAATAGGTTGAGTTCAGTTTTAGACTAGACAGGTGAAGCAAGTACATTCCCCAGGAAAGCTGGTACTGTATAAAGTATCTCTGTTTAACAGAACCAAACCAAGCATCATAGAATCATGTAATGGCCTGGGTTGAAAAGGACCACAATGATCATTTAGTTTTAACTCCCCTGCTATCTGTCACAGGGACATCTCAACTTGCTCTGGAGGACTGAGATGTAGATTCCAGGCTCTGGAGCACACAGCAAAGAGATATCCAGGCAGGTTTTTATGGGCAATTTGTGTACCCTGAGAAAGACGGTAGATAACAGTTTTGGTAGTGAGCTGAAGCAGTTCGCTGCATCGCTCTCTGCTCTATGCCTCAAGGGTGCACTGAGCAGTCAGTTACTATGGGAATCTCTGCACTTCACCTCTGATGCATTGGGAAGACATGCACTGCTTTATCGACCTGGGAAGATTATTTCTTTTCTTTCTTGTTTTGCTTACTGCAGCAGCTGTTATTTGATGTTATCACAGGTTGGGGAATGATGGGGCGTTAGAGTTCTTTTTCATTCATTCTTCTTTAGGATGTATCGATAATTTACATGGCAAAATGAGTTATCTATTTAAACCATATGTTCTTTAATTAAACTTTCAGGTACCCAGGGACGTTGGTGCCTGAGCAAACAGGAAGTCCAAAGCTTTTACACAAAAAAAACGTGAAAATTACAGTTAAAAGATCAGTTTAGATGAACAGTGAGGATTATTTGACTGTTCCAGCTAATGCTCACAATAAATCAGGGCTGGGGCTTTTGCCTCTGGTTTCTCTGATCCCTCTTCCACTGCTGCAAAGATACAAAACACAGTAATTGTGTATAAGGCTGCCAGCTCCCTATTTCCCACCCCTAACCAAATACCAAATATTCATGTTAAGGAACTGATTATAGGGTGTGCTGTTAGTAGTTGCTTTTTTTTTTTCTTCTTTTTTCCCCTTTTACCATCTGTCTGCTGTGAATACATCTGAAATCCCTGGCTTTACCAGCTAAAATGTACTCAGCTACTCAGGTTTTTTTTCTTTCTAATTATCATTTTAATTTGCTTCTGCTCAGCTCCCACACCTCCTCCTCCTTAACAGATTGTTTATGTTTTTCCAAAGAGCTTCTGACAATTGCTTATCCTGCTCTTTGCACCCTTCCCTGCTCCTCATTCCAGAGATTGCTGTCTCTTGTCCCTTTCCTTGCTGCAAGTGTGCAGGAGTGAGTGTGGATCACAGCCTTCCAACTGTTACTGACAAATTGCCCCATGCAATAATCTGTTATATTAAGAGATTTTTTCCTGTTATTCAGGTCTCCCTGTTCTGCATTAGCAAGTGGGACTGATTCTAGTGATTACAATGAGGTTTGGTACAAGCATGTTATTTCTGGAAATTGATACTTCATCCAGTGACAACACCAAACTGCATAGGAAGCTGCTTACTGAGACTTGACTGAGATGTGCCTTTTAGGTAATTGCCTCTTGGAAAAGTGCAGTCTTCAAAGAAATTATGGGACCAATCCTGGGAACATCGCATCAGTGAAAGATTGAGGAACAGTTGTTCCAGGCCGTGGGGCTCGATTCAGATATGGATACAAACAACTAGCATAAGGTCTAAGTGAGACTGATGTGTCTAGCTCCAAAATCACACTCTGACACCTTTTCAGGCACCATTCAAGGCCTCCCTTCCTTTGAGCCACTACCTTCTGTCTAAATGTGATCCAGGAGCAGAAACAAGGCAGAGTGAGGCTGGTGCCTCCTGAGGATCTCCACACAGTGTTTCAGATCTTACCTAACACTCAGTGACAGAACTGGGTTCCTCAAGAAGCTGTTGGTGGTAGTTTTATGTAATACCTAACTTCATTATCACATTTATAGATATCTATAAAAAACATTTTCTGTGACGTCTGCATATAAATTACTGTGAATTTCATGGAACATACATCAGTGCATAGAACACAATACATGTGAGGCATAATTCAGAACAAACTATATAAGCACTATTCTGTGTAATTGTATATAAATCTCTCTATATATGTGTTCTATATAACATAAAGCCTAAAAAAACCCTACTGATTGAAAGATCCATCGATGAAGCAGATCTTGCCTGGGACTTGAGCGTTCAGTCTGTGCCTTCAGGTATGAGCTGTCCTTTCTTCAATGGAAAGGCAGAGAAGGGGATGCAGAAGTGACAAACTTCAGTCCCCTGTTGAAACTGAGCTACTTACTATACAGAGATAAACAGTAATTTCACCAGTGAGAGACCGTGCCAGCAGCAGGCACCTTGGCCTTCAAAGGTGTGGGAAGTGGAGAAGGAGATGGATAAGGTCTATTTTGTAATTTTTCTTTTACAGCAGTTTTTTAACTATGAAAAGTTCAGAAGCATTTTGTCCTGCAGGTTCTTCCCCACAAATTGTTGTTGGGAACTAAGCCCTCACAATTCTTTGAGCCTCCTCCATCTCTGAATCTAATGCATTTGGGAGATATATTTTCCTCTTTTCTGAATACTGCTTCTGTGCGTCTGCAAGAATAACAATGAAATCAGCATATATGGGCTACCTATTGTATTATATTGTTATATGGATAGAAATGCTGGAGAACAGCAAAACCCGATGATGACAGATATTGACTATAAAAAAGAGTTGGCTGGAGATAGAATGTTTCAAGACTGCTGAGAACAAAAGAAGTAATAAGGTTAAAACTAGGGTAAGACATAATTGCGCTACAGAGTGATGGCTCTACTGGTTTGAGTATATGTCAAGAATAAACCTGGAAAGAATATCCTCAGTGCTATAAAGATACAAGAAAAAGAAAGAAAAAAAACAACAACAACAACAAAAAAACCCCCACAAAACCAAACAAAAGCAGAGACAGTCCAAAATATATTGGATGTATATGATAAATATATCTAAAGAGGTGTAAATAAGCCCTGAAGCTTGTATAAAACAGAAAACAATGGGAGGATATCATGTTTCAAGCTTTTCTAGAGTAGCTGGTTTTTAGAATACTGTGATGTTTAGTCTGAATTTTACTTTGAAAACTGCTAAACAGAAATTCCGGTCCTTGAAAGAAAATTATTTATGGTGATTAGATTTTGAAGAGAAAATCTGACAATACTGTTCCTTGAGGAAAGCTACTAGTTACAGACTTCCAGTTGGACTTTGTACTACTTATCATTGCTATTTGAGGCTGAAGCTCTTGCCAATATACTGTCAACTTCACCATTCACTTCTCCAGCCTATATCTTACCTTACTTTGGCTAAAAAAAGTACAACATACGATGTTAAAGGCCTTGTGAAAGCCAAGATATACAACTTTGTGGTTAATTGACTTCGTATTGTGGCTCGAAGCCCACCCAGACACTCACTCCTCACAGGCTGAAAAGGACAGGGAAAAAAAAATATGATGAAATAAGTCATGGGTCAAGATAAAGACAGGGAGATTATTCACCAAGAAACAATCATGGAAGAAAGCAATTAAACATAGGGAAAACTAATTCAATTTAACGACAATTAAAAACAAAAAAAAAAACAACGGGATGAGAAACAAAGAAACAAACAATACCTTCCTGCCCGTTTCCTATGCCCATTGCTCCCCCATCATTCCCAACTCCTCTCCCCTAAGAATGTCAGGAAGTGAAATGGAGGTTGTGTTTGTCCAGCCCCAGTCCCTCTCAGTTGCTCCTTCCTCCTCACACACTCTCCTGCTTTACTGGCCCTGCACTGGGCTGCAGTCCTTTAGGAACACCATGCTCCTGTGGGGGTCCCCATGGCTGCAGCTCCTTCAGAATATGTCCTCCTGATGTGGTGTGGGCCCTCCCTTTTTGGTGGGGATCTGCTCCAGGTGGGCTCTGCAGGGCTGTAGCGGAATCCCTGCTATGGGCCTGGAGCCCCCCCTGCCCTTCTCCTTGGGCCTGGGTCCGCTCTGCTGCTTCTCCATGATTCTGGGCAGCCACTGTCTATCATGTTTTAGAGATTGTGTCTGACAGGTGAACTCCCGGTAAATGGGAAAAAGAAAACATCACTCCCATTCTTGAGAAAGATAAAAATGAAGACCTAGGAAACTACCTAACATATGTGTTAGTCTCACATATGTACCTGGGAAGTTCATGGAACAGATCCACCAGGAAGTTATATTAAGGCACATGCATGATCATTGACAGCCAGCATGGCTTCACTGAGGGCAGATTATACCTGACCAATCTATGGCTTAACCTTCTATGACTGAGCAACGGCTTCCGTAAACAAAGGAAGAGCAACTGATCTCATCTACCTAAGCTTCTGCCATGTCTTCAACACTGTCATTTATCAAAGACAATGACCTGGATAGTGGGTTTGAGTGCATCTTCAACAAGCTTGCTGATGACACTAAGCTCAGTGTCTGATCAAACAGAAGAAAGGGATGTTATCTGAAAGGACTTGGATAAGCTTGAGAAGTGGGCATATGAGAATCTAATGAGATTCAGCAAGGGGTTACCATGACCCAAGTGCATGGTGTTGTACTCAGGTCAGAGCAATCCCAGATTTTTTACTCAAAGGGCAGTGAGGCCCTGGCACATGTTGCCCAGAGAAGCTGTGGATGCCCCATCCCAGGAGGTGTTCAAGCCAGGTTGGATGGGGCCCTGGGCAGCCTGAGCTGGTGGGTGGCAACTCTGCCCACTGCAGGGTGTTTGAGCTAGATGATCTATAAGGCCATTTCCAAACAAAGCCATTCTGATTCTATGATTTCTCCTCAGCCATGCCCATGCTGAAATCTGTTCTCCAGGAGGCACCACCAGCTTGGTGCTGGGCTCAGCTGTGCCCTGTGGTCAAGCTGTTGAGGCCAGCTGGAACCTGCTTGAGTCAGCTGTGTCCAGCACAGGGCAGCCCTGGCCGCTACCCAGCGAGGCCCTGCAAGACCCTGGAAAGCACCCAGGCATGGGCAGCCAACACACATATCCATCTCCTTTATCCACACAGCTGTTCTCTTCATATAAGACAAACAGCTTTGTCAGGCATGATTTGCCTGTGGTAAATCCATGCTGAGTGTTTCCGATCACATTCTTATTCTTCATGTGCCTGGATATAGCTTCTATAGTGATTTCTATAGTGATTTTCTCCACAGAGACTGTGGTGAGGATGAAAAACCTGAGGGTCCCCATGAACCCATCTTCCTGACTTTCCTTGAAGGTGATGTGATGTCTGCCCTCCCCCGGGCATCAAGAAGTTTCTCTAATACACATGACCTTTCTTAGAACATGGAAAGCTTTGCTTTTTGGAAAACAACAACAACAACAACAACAAAGGAATATGTCTGCAGTTTAGTCTTTCAATAAAGCAAATTAAAACAAAGAAAAAGCAAAAGTAGACTTCTCACTGACTCGTTGGTAGTGTATCCACTGTACATTAAATTCAAGCTAAATTTTTTCCTGACCTTTAATCTGCTCCTATGAAAACGAAACCGTGCAACAGAGACCTTTTTCTTGGTTAACTGAGTGGATACAAGAGACCACAGGAATTCTTGCAAATTACAGGGTGACAGGCTGGCCTGAGCCAAAGGATGGAGAACAGATGAAAGACCCCAGATCTGAATCTGTTACGAGAACAATGAAAGACAGCTGAGGGGAAGACAGAGGATGTCAGCTATACAGTAATGCAGATTTTACTACAGTATAGCTACTGACCCTGAATCCTCATGCCAACCTGCGATGTTGCAGTACTGACTGTAAGTAAGGTTTTCAGCAGAGCAAGGACCCTGCCTGCAGAGTTGATCAAACAGGCCATCAATCAACTGCTTCACATTATGTACTTAAACCTCCTTCTCAAAGTCAGGTTATAATTCATACGACTGACGACCTCCCAGAGCAGCTGTGTTAAACTTAAGGTAAGAACTGCAAAAGGAGGTAAAGCAGCAGTAAAATTATATTTCTAGTTACTAATAATAAACACCAGAACCCCTTTCCATGACCTCTTCTTAATGGGTATCTCATAAAATCATAGAAATGAGGGATTTTAGCTCACCGGGGATTACACTTGCGTGGTAATGAAAGGAGGAACATTAAAGAGATTGCTGGCATAGGAAATTGCTGATCATGCAAAGAGTGGGCAGTGAACATGGCCTTAAAGAGATAGCACTAGCCAAGTGTGAAAGACAGGCATTGTTTTCTTATTTGATTCTGCAACAATGAAATTCCATGGAGCTGGCTGAATTTTCAAACCTTAAAGGAACTCAGCACTCAAGAGAGTTGTAATGTCCCATTGCAAAACCACCACATTCCCTCTATGCAGCACTGGTGAGGCCGCATCAGAAGTCCAGTTCTGGGCTCCCCGGTATAAAAGAAACATGCACATACTGGAGAGAGCCCAACAAAGGGCTACCAAGGTGATGTAAGGACTGAAACATTCTTCCTACGAGGAGAGGCTGTGAGAACTGGGGCCATTCAGCCTAGAGAAGTCTCAAAGAGAATCTAATCAATGTGCATACATGGCAACTGGGAGTATGCAGAGGACAAAAACAGTGCTGCCCAGTGCCAGGACAAGAGGCAATAGGCACAAACTGGAATACTGGAGGCTCCCTCTGAACATCCAAAAGTACTTCTATGCTGTGTGGATGATGGAACACTGACACAGGTTTCCCAGAGAGATTGTGGAGTTTCCCTCCTTGGAGATTTCAAAAGCTGCCTCAGTATGCTCCAGGGCACTCTGCTCTGGATGTTCCTGCTGAGCAGGAGTTGAACAAGATGGACCCAGAGATCTCTTTTTACCTCAATAATTCTGGGATTCTGGGGTTCTTTAGATCGATCTAGTGGAGTAAAATGGAGTAGGTAGATCTTTCTATCACTAAAAGTGAAAATAAGGGAAAAATCTGAACTTTGGTTTTGCTTTAAATACATGTATTTAAAATCAAATTCAATATTGTTGCCTACCTGCTCTTTTCTATTGTCACTGGCATGGACAGTAGAGAACCATAATGTCAGAGTGCAAAGAAACATGATAAAGTGATCATAAGTAAGTACTACCCCTAGGAACACATACCATCCCACAGTCTGAGTGTATGAAAATGTTTATGTAGTGTGAGAAATTTGCATCCCGGGATTAGACAAGATATTGAATACAGTTGTACTATGTTGTAGATTTCTGCATTTCTCTGGTCTTTCTTTCTGCTGAGATTCTGTATTCTTGGAATAAAATTTTGTGTTGCTCAAAAATTTCATCAAGGGATGGGATTGTGTTTTTCTAAAGATGAAACTACTCTGGAATCCAAAGCAGCACAGTAAGTATAGGAGATTGTTCAAAATTTTGTCCAGTACTTGGGAACCTCTCCTATGGTATAACATGGTTCATAAGATATCCAAAGATACCTTTGCTCCTTTTCAGAAGTATCCCTTCTTCATTGAATCCTCTTTGCCACAGCGATTTTAAAGGGGAAGACTTGGAAGAGCAAAGGCTTGTGTAGAGCAGCCCAATATGTGCTCGGTCCATGGAGATCCCATTTCTTGGCAGTGGTCCCTGAAGAATATAAATACAAGGACTCCATGTCTTGAAGACCCTTGTTCTAGTTCTCAGTGCAGTCACAGACTTTCTTTTTGACATTTGGCAGATGGCATCGTCTCTGTTAAATGGCATTTTCCAATCTATAAAATGAGGCTGTGTGGGGAGTAAGCAACATTTCCACATGGGAGTGCCAGAATGTATTTTCCTTTCCTTAAGCACGGCAATGAAAACTGGGCCTGCAAGGGGTGATTCTCTCATACATAGGATGTGGCTTCTAGTGGTTAGGAGTTCCTAGTTCTTGTGTCCCACAAGAATGTCTGGTCATGAAGACCAGGAAGACACTACCCTTCCAGATGGCTCCTTCTTTGTCTTCCCTGAGATCCTGATACTGTGCAGTGCCTGAAATCTTTCCATGGGACATCGTTTCCAGCCATATTATTTCATGTCTGTCTTCTTTTGGTGGCACTGGGGAAATCTATAAATAAACATATGGCAAAGAAAGGAAAACATAATTGCTTTGGGACCCAAGGGAAAACATGAAAAAAATTTCAGTGGCTACCCAGCATCACATTCTGTTCAAATTCAAGGTAGGTATAATGCAGCAGGAATGCATTTCCGCCTGAACTAAAGAGAGCTATTGCTTCTAAAATAAATTTTACTTTTAAGTATTGGTGGTCATATCATATGTCAACACTGGCTTGCTAACTCTCATAAAATATTGAAAACTAGTAAAAAAGAGAATCTATCAAAATTGGTTGTCAGGAGAAAAAATATGCTTGTCAGTAAAGACTTTAAGATATTTTAAGAGAAAATACAAGGAGGATTTTTCCCATAGTCTGGTTTATGTTCCTGAACTGAATTCATATTTTAATATGTAATATGGATTTATGGGCTTTTTTGATAGTTTGTACTATAGATTTGACACAAACTAGCCATGCAGTGTATCATCGTAAAGAGAGGTGGGAATCCAAAATGACTTTAAGAATGTAATTGTCTGGAATTGAATGGAGGAGTACTTTTTACTGTGTTATCTGTATTTATTGTGATTTCATTTTCTGAAGTTTTATTAAGAAAAAAATTGGGAGAGCCAGTGAAAAACAAAATGACAATTTTCTCCCTTGTAAATTGGTTTTGTTGTTGTCAGAATCTCTAAGCCTCTATTTACTTTTGTAAATAGATCAGCCAAATTCAGTGAAGAAACACCACTGTAAAATCAGTGCAGGTCTTTTCTGTGCTGTGTTATATAGCACTCCTCCCTCCCACCACCTTTTCTTGTAAAAGAGCCAAGAATTTAAAGGAATGTCTGAATGCCATATAATAATAATTATATTTTGCTTTTCTGTACTTACTTTCAAGACCTTTAAATTCTGTGACAGTCCCCAGTTAATCACAGGAAAGATCTCATGGAGAGATCAAGGGTGCTTTTTAGATATGCCTGGAAGATCTGAGAGCAAGATTTCTCTGGAAAGTGCAGTAGCCACTTACTTCTCCTGCTATTTGGAATTCCAAGTTCTATTTTAAAAGGGTTTTGTTCTAAGAAGCCCTTTGCTTCCTTCACAGTAAACTCTTCCATGACTGTCAGAACTAGGCAGCAGCATCCTTAGAACAGAACATACTACTAAATGCTTTTAGAATGCGAGGTGAAACCTGGAAGGTTCTGCCTCTACCAGCAGACTGGCCCTGGGGAAAGGTTGCACACTGCAGATTATATGGCTAAATTCCCTTCTCCAAACTGTCCATGAGAATGGTTCTGTTCTATGCTGTTCCCTGGACTACTGTGACTGTGATCTGTAAAAGTGCTAGAGAGTTTGCAGATAATTAAAGGAATGTGCAATTACAGGCAGTGCTGGCACTTTGTTTCTGGTCCTATTTCATCATTCTGGAGTTAGCCAAAGAGACAGTGTCAGTCTTACAGCATCTGTGGACTCTGGTTCAGCTATGTTGAAATAGTATCTATAGGTCTCAGATCAAAGCAAGACCTGATGAACATTCTTGGAGCTAGCATATGCCCGCTACTCACACATCAAAACAGAAAAATCAAGAACATGTTCAGAAAGATGCAATAACTATGTCAAAATCCAAGTCCCTAGTAGAATAAGAAAAATAATTCTAGTGTCCTGCTTCCAGATTGCCATATGGCTTGCTAGCTTTGTGCATAGTAATAACATGCTGTTAGAGGGAGGTCAAGTCTCAGTGTGAAACAACAGCATCAGAAAAAAATCTCTTTCGTTGTTCAGGCAGGCTCCAAGCTACTACAGCTTGGAAAGATAGTGCTAAAACAAATCCCACATCACTATTCAGGAATTCTCACACATCCATCTGTGTTACATATGTGCCTCATGCAAAAACAGAAATTTGGCTTAGCCATTCCCAATCCATTTATTTGCATCAGTACTGTGCAGTTCTACATCAGTTCTATCCAGTTCTTACTACCTAGGTTGCATTGGCTTACACCTAAATTGCAGGAACTTCTCTTAGTTCTTTGTAATTCTAAGTAATTCTAGTCTAAGAAACATTTGTTTCTTTTTCTTTTAGCCAGAATTCTTCCTGGTTGAGTAACCAGGAGTTTTTGTGCTGTCTCAGTTTTGTGCTGACGGTGAAGCCATCTTGGAAGGTGAGCACATAGACAGTCTCAGGTGGGATATCCTTGCTGTTCTCTTTATACACACATCTAAAAAAAAAATCTTTTCAAACTTAATCTATTTTCCTGTCTGTTGCAACATCCCTCCCTACCTCCTATTCCCAACATCAGTGTCCTAATTTCCTCCCTGACTGATTGCATGAGTCTTTTTTCCTTCTGCTGCTGTGGTTACTGTCATTGTTACCTGTGTTATTTGGAGAAGTTTTCTGCAGTTCAGTTAGGCATCTTGAAGCCAGGGAAAAATGTGATAGAAAGTCACAACGATTGGGAGGCATTCAGTGGGGACATCTGCTGACAATTCTGTTAGGTCAACAGCCCATGGTGTTGACAGCCTGATAGTCTTGAAACTTAGAAAACTACAACACTGGAAAGCTGGCAACTCATGCTGCCAGAAATCTGAGGGTCACTTGTCATAACAAATGCATGCACAGCTCCTGATCTGTCAGGGTAAAAACTGAGCCTGGAAGATACTGAATACCTTTGCCTGCTGTTAAGAGAAAAGCAAACCGAAAATGATCAGCTTGCAGATAGGCTTGGCCTGGATTTTCTTACAAGAACACATCTGCAGTGCTGTGAAAGACACAAAAAACTGCAGGGAGTTCAGGAGAGGGCAAACAAGGTGACTGGGGTTGGAGCATTTGCCCAGTGAGCTGAGGATGAGGCAGCTGTGTTGTTCAGCCTCAGAAGGCTGAGAGAACATTTTAATGGAGACTATAGGGAATATGGAGAGAAATTGTTGCTTAGAACGTACAGGGAAGGGCTTGCAGATAACAGATGTTAGGAGTGGTTATTAAGAAAAACTTTACAAGGATGGTGGTCAGATTTTTGAGCAGGGGCCCAAATAGTCAAAAATCACAAGATAAAGTGTTGACCAATCTGATTTTAGCTGGCCTTTCTTTAAGCAAGGGGTCAGACCAGTTGGCCTGCAGAGGTCCTTTCCAACCAGCTGGAATTCTTAGTCCACAGGTTATCTTGTAGAAACTCTTGCCACAAACATGCATCATGTCTTTGTAGAAAGTAAAAAAGAAAAAAAAAAGCTTTAGCTAAAGTTAAGTTAATGGCTAAAAACTAATGACAGTTAGTGGAATCCATTAACAAACATTACATGGAAAAGAAAAGAAAAGAAAAGAAAAGAGAAGAGAAGAGAAGAGAAGAGAAGAGAAGAGAAAAAAGAAAAGAAAAGAAAAGAAAAGAAAAGAAAAGAAAAGAAAAGAAAAGAAAAGAAAAGAAAAAAAGAAAAGAAAAGAAAAGAAAGAAAAAGAAAAGAAAAGAAAAGAAAAGAGAAGAAAAAAGAAAAGAAAAGAAAAAAAAAAAAAAGAAAAGAAAAGAAAAAAAAGAAAAGAAAAGAAAAAAGAAAAGAAAAGAAAGAAAAAAGAAAAGAAAAGAAAAGAAAAGAAAAGAAAAGAAAAGAAAAGAAAAGAAAAGAAAAGAAAAGAAAGAAAAGTGTGGTAAACATAAGCAAAACTGCAAGCTTTAAATTATTTTGAAAGTCTAAAAGGCTTTCAGGGAACTCCAAATATCCCACGGTAATGAAGAAATAAGGTCACTGAAAACTTTTTCTTCAGAAAACATCAAAGTGAGATTATTTGACACTTTACATTTCAAAATGTGAAATGTGACTTAGAATTCAGTTTTTTTGGTCTTCAAAGAGAACCTATATTTGTTCCATTTTATCATCTCCATCTAATCCATAATGTCAGAAATAATCTGTAAATATGAGGTAGAATAAATTTTTTGTTGTAACAGGATACTTGGCTAGAGAGTGTGCACAGGGATCTCTGAAACAAGAAGCACCTCAAACCTTTAGAAATCTACTTGGCAAACCAGTAGAACTGAGGTTCTTTGTTCACTGTTGGTTACAGTCACTTGTCATCTTCTGAATCTCCATCCTTAGTGAAATTTTTCAGGTATATCCTTTGTCAGAAGGTCACAGTTTGTGGGTTGTTAATGAAAGTTCAGTTCTTTAGATGTACAAAATGAAGGCTGAGTAAAAACACCACACCATTTTCACTTCCTTTTGCCACTGTTTGCTTTTATCCAAACATTTGATTTAATCTATGTGGACAATTGTGTAACTCTTAGATTGAAATTGGACATTCTTATTTTATATTTTATTGTACTTTCTCCATTAAGCTAAGGCCAATTAGTTCTATTTATGTTGCCCCTGAGCTTTTCATTTTCAGTTCTTGCTGAAATATACTTCTGATCCCTGCAAGACAATTTGGGTAGTTTAGATTTCAGAATGGACTGCTCCCAGCAGAGTCCTAAAAAGACGTAAGGGCCAACTATTTGTAACATCCATTGCTTGTTCGTGAGGTGGCATATGCAGGACCTCAGGTAATCCATGGGACAGATTACTTTGGAATGGCTGAATGGAGACTGCAGATGGGTCTGCTTTTATTATCAAATGCAAAGGGGACCACTTTTACAGCTTGCAATAAAGTCTCTGTTACAGAACACCACAGCTCTTACTTTCTATTTGTATGGTTGGCATGGCCACGTCTCCTTCCTGCAGAAAAGCATCAGGCTCTTTATGGCTACCACTGGAAACACTGAAAAACCCCATATCAGCTGTTCCATCTGGAGAGACAGGGTAAAAATATCCAATTATGCAGAATGTCAGGACTGTAGAAGGCATGTCAGACTTGGAAGACAGTCATTGTTGAGCGTTCTTCACAAAAATCTTCTACCTCTGTAATCTTCAGGTATCTTTGCAGCCAACCCAATTGCTCAACCTAACAGATGTCAGATCCAAAGAGTGACTTGCCATCAGGAATTCATTAAAAAGGTGAAAAACAGCCTTCCCACATAAGACTCAATGAGTCATTAAAAGGAAGAAGGACCTTTCACTCAGGCTGCACTAGCTGAAGATATGACTAAGAGCTGCATAAAATGGGGAGCGAGGCTGCAGGAGCTCTCTTGCTCGTTTGTGTTACTAGTCTGGATGAATAAAACATGCCTTGTTGCAAGCCTGGCTGGCTGTAAATGTCTCATCTGAAAGTTTAGGTATCTAGTGTGTGTATGTACATGTACACATAATGCAAAAGAAGGCAGAACTCATGCTGGAATGGCTGAAATGCTAATAGAAATTGAAAAGTTATTGTGTATAAGGGTCATTAGCTACATCGTCACAGAGATCTAAAGCAATCTCAGACCAAACAGTCAGTACATTTTCTAAAAACATTAAGTATCTTTTAGCATGAGAGGCTTCTCCTGCAGATGCTTGCTTTTTCCCATCTGTGTTTAAAAGGAATATGATGTGGTACAGAACAATCTTTCTTGCCATAAGAAAAATACCCTGGTGAAGAAAATAGGGCTGTGACTGCCTAAGGACATAAGACAATGTTCAAATTCAGATCCACGACCCCTGGTCTGAATTAAGCAAAAGGAGACTTTTACCCTTCATGTCTCACCCTCAATGCGAGCACTCAATTTATATACTAGCCAGCATAGTGGAGCGTATAAAAGGGTCCCTGGACTGTTTATAACCATATCTGCTAAGAGCTATCACCTTCTGGCAGTGACACATGCCTGGTGGTGTGCTCTGCAGCATTGTGCTGCCATTGACTGATCCAAAGCCCTGATCTCTGTGGAGTGTAGTGGTGATGGAACCAACGCATTTTTTGGTGAACTGTTTTATATAAAATACTTATCCCCATATGTATCTGGAGCATATGGAATCACTGTCATCACCCTCTGTGCTTACCTGAAACTATTTAGCTTTGGGTAAGCAAAGTAAATCACTCCCAGTTAGGCTCTTGCTAAGGAATGTTAATACAATCTTAGGTTCTTTCCTTACCTGGAACCACTACAGAACTTCCTAATGAAGCCGTCTGACTCTCAACTTCACTTTTAAGGATTTATCAGGATAATAGGCATTAGAACTTTTTTTTTTTTCTCTATCTATATTAATGAACAAATCCATATAGGAAAACAATATGAATTAAGGTTGTTAATTCCGAAATATCATAAGGAGAATGAAGTTTGAATACTTTGAACTGAATAGCTTAATTATACATCTTTCAAAGTGTTTGAAAAACATGGGCTTACTAGATATACTTACTGCCTTTATTATCTGTACAATTTGTAACCAGAAATACACAGGAGTCAATTAAGGTTTTCAAGAAAAGTTTTCTTTTCTTTTCCAAATGAAAGTATCATATATCATGCAATATCAACTCTAGTGTTAGACTAACAGAAATTTACTGCACCGTGTCCTTGCAATGAAAATTTGCAGCTAGATTAATGTCCCTTTAGATGGCATTAAATCAATTTCATATGTATGCTCGTATTTTCACCAAAGTGACATTCTGCAATAGCTGATGTTTGGTAGGGGCAGCAAAGAAAAAAGCTCAGTGGATTTTTAATCAAGTTTCATGAAAAAAAAAAAATATATATATATATATATGTATAGATATGCATACCAGACAAGAACATGCTTCATGCTTCACTCTCTGCAAAGAAGTGTTTATTTTTCTAAGTTAGATAGCTTCCTACATGTTATTCATACACAGTATGTTATCTGTGCAGCTTTCCACAGCCGAAAAACATCCAGAGTTGTACCTATATAATCTGAAAATAACTTATTTTTTTCCCCACTTTATTGTAATAGTTCTTAAACACACTGCAACAATTGTGTGGGATAAAACCCATGTGATAGATAATTTCTACCAGTAACCTGGTAACAAACTCGAGCCTGTTTTGCATTGAGTTTTCTTTCTATGTCTTAGTTATGTTGATTAAAACTAGCTCTAACTCAGTTCCTGAGCTTCTAAGGGGCATCCAGAAATGATGTCATCTTATTTTTCTCCCAAAGAGGGACTCAATTTAATTTTCTGGAAGGCTTCATATGTCTTTTGTCACTTATTTCTCAACCCTTTGTCCTGTCATGCTGAATACTTTTTGTCAGCAGAGTGTGCAGTTAACATTTAATTACCAGAAAAAGAGGACCTTTTTTTTTTTCTGCTACTAGAGACTGCAAAATTATAAATTAATACCTGGGTCAAGAAGAAACTGACCTGTTAAGCATTTATGCTTGTAAATTGCTTGGATGACTTGCATTCAGCTTTTGTCAACAGTGCTGAGAGAAAGGGAGGCCTCTTCCGTGTGCATTCAGTGTGCAAAAAACAAAAGAGAGAATCAACAGAGGCTGTACAAGTATGGTTCCCTTTTAATACACACATCTTGGAGTTTTTTGATTTTTATTTTTAATTATTTATATATATATATATATTTTTTTCCCCCAATGTGATTATTATTTAATTTCCAGTATAGGGCAAACTGTCCACTAGCAGAGTCGTAAATGAAAAGATGACTGCAGAAAATCTCCAAAGATTTGACAGCTTTAGAAGACAGCTGGTTTGTAAACAGCTGTCAAAAATGTGCATGGAACAGTCATTGCCTGCACCTTCACATGCTTTATTGCTCTCAGGAGGGATTTTTAAAGTTTCCACGTAGGTGAATGTCTTTCTAAACCTAAAGATGAGCTGCACAAGACTTTTTATTTCATATATTTCTCTTTTGGAATATGTGCTGTGTGCTGTATTTATTGATTCTTTAGCTGTGTTGTTGTTTGAGGCTTTATGATGGAAGAGAATGGGAAAATAAATGTTGAACGTTATATTAGATTTAGGCTTGAATTGGGTTTATGTGGAAAGATTTTGGTGGTGGGGGTCTGCAGAGGAGACCTCTGTGAGCAGAACCCAGCACTACACCATATCAGATCAGAGCCAGCTCCAGCTGCTCCAAAGGAACACAACACTAGGCAGAGCTGAGCCATGAGTGATGCTGGGTGTGCTCTGGGAGAGCAGATTTAAGAAAGGGGAAAACTGTTTCACAGCAACAGCTGGCAGAGAGGAGTGAGAAATGAGAGAGAAGCAGTCCTGCAGGCAACAGGTGAGTGCAGGAGGAGGGCAGGAGGTGCTCCATGCGTAGAGCAGAAGTTCTCTGCAGCCCAGGACAGGCCCACAGTAAGGCAGGCTGTACTCCTGCAGCCTGTGGACACCACACGGAGCAGATCTCCACGTGCAGCCACGGAGGAGCCTGCAATGCAGCAGTGGATGAGGCTGAGGAAGGCTGCAGCCCATGCAGAGCCCCTGCAGGAGCAGCTCCAGCCTGAAACTGCAACCATGGAGAGGAGCCTGCAGAGGGGTAGGAGGGCTGGGGGATCTGCCATCTGTGTCAACCTCTGCTGGAATGGTGCCTGAAGGATGGGCCCGTTGGACAGACCCATGTTGGAGCAGTGCTTGGAGAGCTGCAGCCTGTGGGAAGCCCACATAGGATCAGTTCAGGAAATATGGCATCCTCTGCGAGGGGCCCTTGGAGCAGAGGCCGAGAATGGTCATGAAGACAGCACACAGACAAAGTGATATGGTCAGACTGCAGCCCCCATTCCCTGTTACACCATGATGCTCAGGGAGAGGAAAGAGAGGAGGGTGGATGGGAGGGAGGTGTTTTTAGTTTGCTTTTAGTTTCTTACTGCTCTGGTCTGTTAGAAATAGGCGATGAATTACCTTAATCTCCCTATGCTCAGTTTCTTTTGCCTGTGACAGTGATCAGTGAGCTATGTCCCTGTCCTTATCTCTACCCTTGAACCCTTTTTCACTGTGTTTCTCCTGCTCTTCCTTTGATGAGGGGACTGAGAGTGGTGTGGTGCAGTTCAGCTGCTCATCAGGGTGAGGCCACCACAGAGCTTTGTTCTTCAAACGTTCCATTTTTTATTTTCTGCTCTACATTCTGAATTTTGTATGCATACAAACATATACCCACACATACTTCCTCTGTCATTTCTATTGCTTTTCTTGCCTGTTTTAAAAATCACTTTTTAAATTTCCTGACTATTCTCTGTGTCATATTTAATTTAATCCTGTATTTATAACGATGGTAAAATGAAGAATCACTCAGAGATTTTCTGTGCATGGTTTGCAGCAGTTTTCATAAATAAGGATTTAATAAAAAACAGACTCTATTTTTTACACTCTAATTAAAAATTAAGAGGAATGTATATATATATATATAAGAGCAATAAAAACGGACTAAATTCTTCTCTCAGCTGCATGCACTGGGCAAATTAGATTTGCTGGATTTACTCTCATTTATAATACGTGTGGAGAGAGAAGCAGAACTTGCAATAACTGCTTTAACAAAGCGATGAGCTAGGAGGAGTAAGAGGGTAGTAATTAAAGAGTGCCTCTAGCACGTTCTTTTGAAGCAGCTCGTATCGCTTTTCTCACACTCACAGAGTGTTACCTGCACATTCGTTAATCACAAAACTTAGAGATTTTCAAGGCAGCTAAGCAATGACACCATTGAATTATTGCAGCTCAGCTGGTTGTACACTTTCCTACCACTGCCCTACACTGTGGTGTGAGGATTTAGCAAAATTGTTCCAATGTGATCCTGTCAGAATTCTCAGGAGAGCCACTCTCTATGGTATTTAATTGTAATGCTCCAATTGACATTTCTGTATCTGGGATTTTGCCCATGAGTTTCCAGCATGATTGTATCAGGACTGAAATCACAGTGTTTTTGGCAACATACCAAGTGAGGTGATCCTTCCACTCAGTACTGGTGGAAAACTGTTTCCAGTTCTGGACTCCCTGTTATAAGAGAGACATAGACATATGGAAGATCTGAGAGGTGGGACTGTTCAGCCTGGAGAAGAGGAGGTACGGGGGGATCCCATCAATGTCTTTGAATACCTGAAGGGAGGATGAAGAGAGGATGAAGCCAGGCTCTTTTCAGTGGTGTCAATGGCAAGAGGCAATTGGCACAAAGTGAAACGCAAGAGGTTCCATCTAACCATCAGGAAGCACTTCTGTGCTGTATGAGTGGCTGAGTACTGGTACATGTTGCCCAGAGAGGCTGTGGAGTCTCCTCCTTGGACCTGGACGTGCCCCTGTGCACTCTGCTCTGGATGTCTCTCCTTGAGCAGGAGTTGGACCACCTGCATTCAGAGGCTCCTTCCAACCTCAGCCATTTTATGAGTTTGATTCTACATTACCTTTGCAGTATTCTGTTGGGTACATCGTGGGAAACTTCATACTATTTTAACATCCACCCACTGACAGCATGGTGAAAAGCTCCATATTGTCCCAAGACTTTTCAGTTTTCAGTTCATTTAGTGCAGTGGAACACTTAAAACAATTGAAATCATGGATGGACACATGGGTTTTTGATACATGAGGCAGTAAAAACGAGTGATATGTCAGAGCTCTTTATCACTACAGTGTGGCAATGAGAATCAACTGCATGGCACAGACACATTTTTGGTGAAATTTGGTTGCAGTTAAGTAAGCTTAAGTTGCCAGAGATCTGGGCTGCAAGAATCCTGATTTACTTTTTTTCCCGGCACACTGCTGAGAGCTGACTTTTGCTTCTTAGTGAAACAGTGCCTTTATTAACTGGCAAAAACAGTGGTGTGTGAGGGTTTGAGAACGCAATTTGGAAAGACCTTTGTAGATACTAAATCTGCTCTCTGTATAATGGTATTAAAGGGTAAATGGATAAGAACAACTGTGAGATATGAAACAAAATTACATCTCAGAACTACTAGTGAGGCACTGGAACAGACTGCCCAAGGAGGTGGTGGAGTCACTGCCTCTTGAGGTGTTCAAGAAATGTGTAGATGTGGCACTGATGGACGTGTTTTGGTGGGCATGGTGGGGATGGGTGGATGGTTGGACTTGATGATCTTAGTGGTCTTTTCCAAATTGAATGATTCTATGATTCTTTGCAGAGAAAACAGTAATTCAGTAATATTTATAAACTTTCATTCCGTTGCTTTTCTTGGAGAAAAAAATAAAAAGAAAAAATACCCAAACATATTTTCACTTCTAAACTTGTCTCATGTTGAGTTATTTTAGATGAACCTGAGACAATTCAGGTATACTGTGTCTCTGGAAGGAAAAGCTGAGTTTAATATGATATTTGAATCTAATCTCCTTCCATGATTTGTAGAATAGGAAGCACATCTAACATGTTATTGTGCCTTGTTTGAATCAGAATGTGTTACTTTTATATCTGAAATTGCCATTTGTCCAGTTCTGAGAAAAGACTTCTGCTGTGGAAGTAAAACCCCACTGTTATCACAGTGGAGGCAAACACAAACAAAGGGGACAGGACAAATGATATTTTTAAAATCACAATGTTCATTAAGGGACAGCGCATCACATATGAAAATGAAACACTTTCATGTGCTAAATGCTTAAAAGTGAAAGTTTTAGTCCTAAGGGAGGGAAAGAACTCTCTTATAAATTAAAGCATTCTCATTCGGATTATTAAATCATTTCCCAGTGGGAAAAGAGTAAAATTAGAAAGAGTACATTTAAAGTGAGAACTGTGGGTTTTAATGAATCTCTTTTAGGACCAATGGAAAAAGGTTGCCATGTTTTTTGACTAATTCTTGTAAAATCATTCACACTTGGTCCCCAGAGGGCCCCAAACACTGTATGTGAGGGAGGCTGGAGGTATTCTACTGATGAGACTAACTATCAGAGAGGGCTCCTGAGGTTGAGATCTCAGTGATTGGTAACATGGAGGATGAGTGTTGGCTTAATGATTGGTATTAAGTCTGAGGCAAAAACACTCATGAGAATGGGATTGAAGCCATTTATTCTAGGGAGGTGATTTTCCCTCTCTACTCTGCTCTTGTGAGGCCCCATCTGGAGTACTGTGTCCGGGTCTGGAGCCCCCAGTAAAAGAAAGAAAGAGAGCTGTTGGAGAGGGTCCAGAGGAGAGCCACAAAGATGATCAGGGGACTGGAGCACCACCTCCCCTACGAAGACAGGCTGAGGGAGCTGGGCTTGTTCAGCCTGGAGAAAAGAAGGCTGTGGGGTGACCCTCATTGCAGCCTTTCAGTACCTAAAGGGAGCCTACAAACAGAAGGGGAATCAACTCTTTGAAAGGGTAGATAACTGCAGGACAAGGGGAAATGGTTTTAAGTTGAGGGAGGGAAGATTTAGGTTGGATGTCAGGGGGAAGTTCTTTACAGAGAGAGTGGTGAGGTGCTGGAACAGGCTGCCCAGAGAGATTGTGGATGCCCCGTCCCTGGAAGTGTTCAAGGCCAGGTTGGATGGGGCCCTGGGCAGCCTGGTCTAGTATTAATTGTGGAGGTTGGTGGCCCTGCATGTGGCAGGGGGGTTGGAGATTCATGATCCTTGAGATCCATGATCTTCCAACCCTGGCCATTCTGAGATTCTGTGATTCTTTTAATATTTTTGCAAATGGTGCTCATAGTTTTGCAAGATGGCCTTGCATGGATAAGAACTGGAGACAGCCAGAGACTGGATGTGACTTAAAGCTTTTTCCACCGTTAATTGTTGTTAAAATAGAGGATTGTAATAAAGAAGTCAGAGTATAACCGTAGAAAGATCATATTTATTTATGCTTTATGTACCTACATATACTGACATTTATTATTTCCTGTTGCAAGCAAGTCATAATAATCCTGTGTCTAGCTTCATAAAATGTATGGATTTGAAAATATGTCTTATCAATATATAGCATGACACAGCCGGCTGGCATTTTGTGTGCATCTAGCTGTATTTCTGCAGAGCTAATCTCATCTTCCATCCAATATAAAACTGCCAGGTTGTCTGTCATGCCAGTAGACCATTTATTTTTCCACTTGTGCATAGTTAAACCTCAGTTTGCAAGCAGCTTTTTAAGTCTATCTCCTTGTTGTGTCACAGTGTGTGTAAGTCTGTCTCTATTTCTTTAGTTCTTTGGATTAGCAAATACTGTGTTGGGAACTGCCCCAAAAACTTGTGAACTCAGCATTAGAGTCCTTCAGATATCACTAAACACTGTTATCTTTCAGACATACACAGTGAGAGGTTAGGAAATAGTTTTTTCTTTGTTACATCTTCAGTGCTGTACACCTTATGCTGTTAGTGAAAAGGATTTTAATAAAGCCTTATGGGATTAGGAAAAGGAGGTAAAAAACTAGTCTGATTATATCAGAATGAATTAACTGTACTGAAATCCTCGTTCTCTGATGATGGACTTCTAACAGAAATGAGTTTTCCTTCACTGTAGTTTATAACAAAGTTCGAGAGCTGAGTAAATCAGGCCACAGAATTACAGCCTCTCTCTGACTCCTAGACAGCATGAAAAAATACGATAGAGAAAAAAAGGTCATCAAAGTCATTATTTTGTCACTTTTATCACAGTATAAACAACTGCTCAGGTTTCTGAATATGCACTGATCTATGTTTCTCTCCGTTTTTTGCATTCTTAAATTTAGGTCAGCCTTTCAAAGCAAAGTTAGTCATTCTTCATAGAAGCACAGCCCTATTTGATGCATTTTTGTAGGCAGCTCGAGGTGTTTCATTGTTGCCTGGAATGTGGGTCCTCCTCTAATAAAGTAAATAAATAAATAAAAATCCTGTAGAACAAAAATCAATTCCAAAGAATTAACCAGGAAAAAAAAAAAAAAAAAAGGGAAAGATTCAAACTTCAACTAGCAGAGATATGCAGCTTCATTGCCTATAAAGTATGTGCCAAGTGAAGAGGTTTATAAAAACTGTGATTTTTCCTCCTTCTCAGTGTAATACCCATATGCATATTACATATCTTGGAACACAAACCTAGCAACTCTTCTGTAAAAATGTGGCAATGAGGGGGTAACAGGCATCTCAGACTGTGTAGGTGCAGCCAGCCTCATCCAGAAAAGGGAAAAATGGCAGATCTTTAAAACTGTATTTCTAACACCTGTGAGACAATTGTGTATTGCTTATTACATTTTTTTTATACACCAAATCCTATCCTGCTGAAGTCTGTTGATTGTTTTTCTGCTTGATGACTGATAGTGAATGGAGCCCTAGTGCAACTTAAAGATTAGCTTTTTTAAAAAAAAGCTCTTTCTTTCTTACTTGTTTTTTAATGTTCTGTTTTGTTTTGGATTGGTGTTTTTTTCTTTCTTTGGGGGGTGGAGGCTTGCAGGCTGCCCTCATGGAGGCAGTAACAATGATAAGCCATGGGAGAGAAGATCTCTGTAGGACACAGATATATCTTTATCATAAATATAAACATATCTTCTATTTGGTCTCCAGGTGTAACTGTTGCCAGTGCAATTTCTTGATCCATTTGGTCCAATAAGCGATTCTGAACCCACTAGCATAGCATGTGCATCCCTACACTCATCCTTTAACAGGAAAGGATGTTAAATATCTGAGATGTTGACATCTGTGACTGCTCATACTGCAGAAGAGGAGACATAGAGGGTGGTCACATCCATAAATACCTGAAGGGAGGATACAAAGATGAAGCCAGGCTCTGCCAGGGCAATAGGCAATGGGCACAAATTGAAGTACAAGAGGTTCTGTTTGACCATTAGGAAGTACTTATGAACTGTGTGGGTGATAAAGCACTGGCACAAGTTGTCCATAGAGGCTTTGAAGACTTCTCCTTAGAGATCTTCAGAAGCTGCCTGGGCATAGTCCTGGGCACCCTGCTCTGGGTGTCTCTGCTTGAGCGGGAGTTGAACCAGATGGACCAAGAAGTCCCTTCCAGCTTCAGACATTCTGTGATTCTGAGGTGCTGTGAAAATACTGAAACATGAAGAGTTGGGTTGCTTTTTCCTTCTTGGAGAGGTCTAAATTTGGAAATCTTTGGCACAGATTAAACCTGTTGGTTCTTGCATGATGTATCTATCCCATAATCATGTGCGTGTGTATTTCCTATTAACTGTAATAAGGGTAATATATTGAAAGCAGATGCTATTTAACCAATAAGTGTCTCATACTATTACATCTAGGTTTATTTAAATGCTGTGCCTCTCCAAGCCATGTGAGCACTAGAATTCAGCTTTCAACAACAAGCCATGGAGAAAATGCTCATTGCAGCTTATCATCAAACTTCAGGGATGCATTTCAGATCCACAAGGCTGACTTTTCTTCTAAAGCAAACTTCTCTGTTAGCAAACAAAATCTTGAACTACAAAAAGTGAATGTTTCACTTAATTGAGTACTGCCATGCAAAATCATCTTGGATATGAGATGGTAAGCCTCCGTGTTAAATGTGTGCTCAGGCTGACTTGCACATAGATGAGATTTTGACCAGATTTAATAAAAAGGCAGAGATTGAAGAAAGAAAAAAAATCTGTAACAAATTTACTTTGGGGGTGAAAGTTCTGTTTGGTGTGAGCTGGGTTCTCTTGTTTCTCAATTAGCAGTCAGTGTCCTGAAATATAATCAAGCTCACTTTTCAGCTCAGATAAGACAGGGCAACAGGTCAGAAAAGCCTCTGTGCAAGCTCTTGTGTAACATAATGGGCAATGCAGTGTGCCACAAAAAAAGGCAAAGGTAAAAAGAGAGAGACAGAGAAGGGAGGGTAAAAGAGAAGAAAACCAATAAGAAAATGCATTTGCTGTACATGAGTTGTATAGCACAGGGATCTGAAGTGAGTAAGAGAAAGGCAGGGATTTTCATATTGCACGTATACTTCATCTCAGTCCTCATCTCTTCCCACACAAAAAAGCAAAGGAATAGGCTCCGTCTATATAGCACAGGATGCCTGCGCATCAGGAAACTCAGGACTGTCCAAGGATCTGTCTTGTTTTGGTGTTCATGCCTTCTATTCTTGAGCCCATGGACCTGCTTCTTGAGTTCCTGCAGGTAGAAGGAGATAGATTTTTTAGAAGCTACAGCTGAATAATATACTATATACTATATAGTATATATAAAATACATAATATACAATATGAAGTTTCATGATGCACAACAACCTTATGGTCAAATTTTGCCTGTATATATTATCCTCCAACTCACTTTGCACAAATTGCTGGTTTGAACTCTTTGACCAGGAGATTTTTTGTAACATGTCTGTGCTATGAGTGGGAAAGCAATCCTTAGCAGACATCGTGGGGTAGTGTGCATAGGGTTTATCAGTTTCTACCCAATGCAAAGGAGTCTAATGTGATCCTCTTGTTTCATAGCAGATTCTTTTTTCTCTCTAAGGTGACCAGGAGTCAGCTCTAAGGAGGAGCCCAGCCTGTACGAATCTATAAGAAAACATCTGAAACCATGTTCTCAGTCTCCAGTTTTATAGAAATCCAAGTTAATTCAGTGACACTTGTCAGTAAAAATCCATATTTATCCACGCAGTTTCTCTGTGTGGGTGCAAATGTGTGGCTGAGTTAGATCTATACATTTTTGAGCAGCTGGTTATAATCGTGTGGGTGACTTACTTTTTGCATGGAACATTTTTTTCCTGTGTATATTTAATGTGTTATGGAAAATGAGCACATGTCAGTGGTTAAATCTACTAAACACTCCAGAGCAACAGAAGAAATGACCTTACTGACTGGGTCTTTTGGTGAGCGAGGGAATGTTTCTCTGATGTTTGTGGCTCTTGCTTCAACCTTACAGGGATATTTTTTGCAGTGCAAATGTCTGACCGGTCCTCCAAAGGCCGAGATAAGCAATTCCACAGGGGAAGCAAGTCTGGCATTCAAGACACAAGGAGTTGTTGAATTCACAGTATTTTTGTCTGTTTTTCTAACCTAAACCCAGACTTAACAGATGGTTCCTGAGGTATGTTTCTTGACCTGCTCTTCTGTCACTGAGTCTGGAAATCCCCACTGCAATTACTAGCAAGTTCCTCTGTCCTCATCTGTTATGAATGTTGACTCTCTTGGGAGAACATAACCAAGAAACTGAGTCATGCTGACACTGTGATACTGAGCTAACACAAATCATTATCCTTTGCTTTTGGGGGGAGTAATATATTATTCCATTTTGTTAAGACTGTCCTTCCTTGTCCTCCTCAACTCTTAGCAATTAAAACAATATATTTAAAGGCCAGTACTCTACTGCATAGAAAAAGTCAAAAAAAGAAAGGAAGCAAAAGGGACAGAAGGAGATAGTTCTGCATTGCTACAGACCCCTCAGTAAATTTTGCAAAACACAGAATGCTGCAAGCCCTGCAAAGATTTCAACAGCAGGCTCTTTTGTAAAGCTGAGTGGCTCTACATCCACTTTTGTAATTGCAGTCTTTGCTTCACTTACATTACTCTTCCTCAGCTTGACTAAGTTTTTCTATATTTCCCGTCTATTTTCTGAAGAGGCAATTGTTGTGAATGGTGGAGAAGGTTGAGTGCCTAACTGAAATAAAGGAAAATTAGTTTTTAAGGAGAGTAAATTGGATAGAATAGGACCCATAAGGATAACAAGCTGGCGATAATTCAGTGTAGTCTTCCTGTTCTGCTCCTGTTTATTAAATATTCTTATTGACTTCTGCTTCTCAGTACTCTGTGTTCCATGGTGCACTAAATTACAGTAACTGAATATTCTGTCTACATATGCTGACTGGTCATTTGAGAGATGAGTGTACTTAAGACAGAAATGCTTTCCTTTAGTCCTTGCATCTTTGAAATGCCTATTATAAAATGCACATCTGTGAGAAGGCACTTTCCTCTGCCAAATGAGAGTTAATGCTGAAAAAGCTACAGAGCTAAACAAAAGAATAATCTTTAAGGAGGAACCTTCTTTCTGACTCACAGTTCTGTTTCCTATCCAGAGCTAGGATTGTGGGTAGGAATTAATGCCAGCGCCTCTATACATAAACCTTCCTTCCAATAAAATAAACCTTACCACAGAAATGTTTCAGAAAGCACAGTTTCCCCTTATGGAGATCTAGAAATGCTGATGGACATTCTTTGGCTATATAATTTTTGGCTATATAAATTTTGCTTTTTTTTGCCTAGGGAACAAGATGTTCTGAATGCCAGCCATTTCTAGCAATGGAAAGTAAATTGCACAAGGCAGAGGAATGCTCTCAGAAAGAAACATATATTTTTCATGATGTTTAACTGATATATTGATATCACTTTCTCTGAATTATCTTTGAATGGTGTGTCCAAAACTCTTTTGGACGATGCTCAGATGTGTCATGGGGAATAGCATAAAGCGGTGACTTCTCTCAGTAGATTGCATTGATGATGCCATCATGCTCTGGAGGGAGAGTTTTCTCTCCATGGATGTACACTGTAATTTTGTAGGCAGATGGCTGGTCTTGGCCAATTTTCTTTGATACTGCAGAATGGACAAGAAGTTCAACTTTCTCCCCTTTCCATAACTTCTCTTCCCCTTCCCTAACTGTTGAGTTGCACAATCCTATTCCCACTAATGCTTTTTTTTTTTTTTTTTAAGCTAAAAAGAGATTTAAAATTCTATATTTTTTTTCCTGTAATGTGGCAGACTTTCAGACTTTAATTGCCTATATCCCACAGCATACTCTATCCCTGTGAGACAGAACATTTGCTGGGTTATAGCTCAGAGGGTCATTCACCTGAAGAACAAATTGAAACCAAATGTCCCAAGGGCCAGGAAACTATGTGCTCGTTTTACAACAGTGTGACCATTTTTTCAGCAGTGTGGTATTTCCTCCAGCTGCAATTTTTTTTAAGTGTCACTCATATATGACGTGCTGGTTGTGCTCTGAGAACGCTTCTTGCAAGAAATTCCCAAAGGAGAAAAATTAAGGGAGAAATTCCTGATTTCCTAATCCCAGTGAAGCTTGCTTCTTAATCAGATATTGAACTGCTCAACAAAGTGCTCATCACAAAAGAAAGTGCTTCTCCACTTCCTCAGAGGTAGAACTTATAGGCTTGAGAAATATTTGGAAATGAAAATAGTCATATTTACAAACTTCAAATACTTCTAACAGATGGAAACAGAACAAATTTAAAATGCTAATATTCATGTATACATGCATTCAATTTCTTGATGCTCCCGTATCTCACATTACAGAAGTACCTTTATTTCCTGAATGAATGATGGAGATTTGTCCTGCTTCTCCAGCGCAGCCATTTCTTGTCTTGCATTTGCTGAACTAAGAATGAGACTAAGTGCTCTGTCTTCCTTAGCTATCTGCAGCAGAGGCTAAACATGCATCCAAAAGGGAATTCTACAAATTCAACATACACTAGGTAATTTGGCAGCAGCAAACAGCAGCTGTTCAGAAAACATTCAGATTGTTGTCATTGATCTCTGTTTTTCATTTGGAGTAGCACTCTTTTAAACCAACTATAACCCTCTCCCATTGAACTGGGCCCTGGAGCCTCATACCTCTCATCAAAGCTAGGAGAATTTCTTTTGCCTTAGAAAACTCTGAAGTATATATACAGGCCTTAACTGGGAAAGACGTATTTCTAGAAAGAAATAGGCAGCTTTTTATGTATTTTTAGCCATTTTACATAAAATTGTGTCCATACGTGAGATAAGTGTATCTAATTACTGTAAGATGTCATGCCTAGCCAAATTACTTGAACTCTGGCACCCCAACTCAGAGAAATATTTGGGAGCAGAAAAAGCAATTCTAGTACTTCTCAGTACATTCAAGGTGCAGGTTTTATACCCTAGGGATTCTTTCAAACAATTAAGGCTGTTCAAGTCTTTTGCTTTATGTTTCCTCTATGAAAGCATATTTAATTTGTTTGGTATATTTAAAGCAAGAGGCTTGGGAATTTCCTCAGCCTTCTGATTTAAGGAGTCCTTCAACTCCAAAGTGCAGTCTTCAAAAAAACAGTAGATTCTTGTTCCCATGCTTGCATGAGAGGAATCATTGTGAATTATGAAGCAAGCCTGTCAGGTTCAGATGTTTCTCAGGGTCAAATTCAGTCCATTTAATTCAGGAGTCTATTTTATCACTCTGTCATGGAGAAGGGAAATGAAGGAAATAGAAGCAACACAGGTGAACATAATCATTTAGGCAGAGCAGATTTATTCCATGTGTTTTTGTTGTTGTTGTTTTTTTTTTTTTTCCAAGATGAAGAATTTCAAGAGTAGTTTTCACTTGTTTCCTTTTTGTCATTGTGGAATATTTATTAGAACTGACGTATTGAAATGTCCACCTCTTGAGAGAAGGTAAACCTTCAGAGTGGAATGTAGTGGATAATCCATTCCATGACAATTTTCTAAGGGATGTGACCTGCAACCTTAGCTGTTAACACAACCAGGACAGCCTCGTATGTTGACTTTAAGAAATAAACATAATAGAGCCCTGAGCAAGGTGGGAACTTCATGATACTATTGAAAATGATAAAATATGTTGTTTTTCTGAGCCAGTCCTGAGCTACCAGTTTTCCACCTTCCTTCCAAAAGTGTGTTTTCAAGTAAACTTTGCAAAACAAAAGAATGTTTGAGTAAAGTCACTCAAGCTCCACCTGAAAGTAAGAAAATAGTATAAAATGGCTAAGAGATATGGAATCTGGGGGAGAAAGGATATCGTCATAGACAAGGGAAAGATACCATCACAGACAAGCTGGGAGGACACCTCTGTTTTCTGGCACCAGTTAGTGGGCTGCCTGTCTTCCCCCTCTACAGGGATACTAAATGGGTAAGATTCACACACTTACTTGTATGAGGTGGTTCCAGCAGGAAATTTAGAAATCTCTGTAGAGTTATTCCAAAATTTAATTCAATTGTAGTTGGCTGTGTTATTCATGTTCTTGGTTTAACCTCTTATACTTTACAGACAGCATATTTATCAAGAGCAATAAAAAAATTTGTGATATTTTGTTTTTATAAACTTCACTATTCACAAACTTAGCCATGAGAGTTCTCACTGGGCTTGGTCAAGATCTCATGGAGTGGTCATGAGACTCCAGTTGAACGTGACCAGATGAATTGGGCAGAGTGCTGTTTCTGAATCTGTAATCATGTTAGTTCAAATATTGAACACAGCTGGACTTACAACGCCAAATTGGGCATCCCTCAGAATCTAAGGTCAGCTGCCTCCAGCCACTCTCATATCCAAGGACAAGGTGGATTGCACAGGGATTTATTTTCTGCTCAAATTCTTTGCCTTTTTTCATGTAACAAACATTCACAGGGGCAGAACCTAGAACAGGTCTTTGAATCATTCTCTCAAATTTGCTATTGGAAAAAAAACTTTGCTAACTTTTAATAAACTTACAGACATCCCAAGGATGTGCAGGCATTTTGTAAACTGTTGACTTTCCTTTCCAGACCCAAATGTGAAAAAAGAAAGGAAAAAAAAAAAAAAAAGGTTCTGACTAAACAACTGAGCTTTGTTTGAGTTGGTCTACATGATCACAATATGTCCCTTTCAAACTAAATATTTGTATAGTCCAGTCATTACAATGTATACAGGTATTGGCAGGTGCACAGACGACCCATGAGACACACATGGGAGCATCTGTAAGAGATTCAATGGAGATCATAGAATTATAGAATCATTAAGGTTGAAAAAGACCACTAAGATCATTTAGTCCAACCATTCACCCATCACCGCCATTATTACCTTGTAAACCATGTCCATCAGTGCCACATTTACCCTTTCCTTAAACACCTCCAGGAAAGGTGACTTCACTACTTCTGAGTATCCTGTTACGATGCCTCACCACTCTTTCTAAGAAATTTTCCCTAGTACCCAACCTGAGCCTCCCCTGGCACAACTTGAGGCCAGTACCTCTCATCCTGTCATAAGTCACTTCGGAGAAGAGGCTAACACCCACCTCAGTACAATCTCCTGGTAGTTCTAGAGAGTACTAAGGTCTCCCCTGAGCCTCCTCTTCTACAGACTGAACAATCCCAGTTCCCTCAGCTGATCCTCATAAAACTTGTGTTCCAGAACTTTCACAGTGTTACTGCCCTTCTCTGGACATGCTCCAGGGCCTCAGTGTCTTTCTTGTAGTGAGGAATCCAAACCTGAGCACAATACTCGAGGTGTGGCCTCACCAGAGCTGAGTACAGGGGGATGATCACCTCCCTGTTCCTGCTGGCTGCACTCTACAAGACAGGATGCCATATCTTGGCCCTGGGCACACTGCAGGATCATGTTCAGCTGAGCATCAACAAACACTCCCAGATTCTTTTCCTCTGAGCAGCTTTCGAGATGTTGCCCCAAGCCTGTAGCAATGCCTGTGGTTGTTGCAACCTGACATTTGGTCTTGTTGAACTTCATCCCTTTGGATTCAGCCCATTGATCCAAAATGTGCAGGTCCCTCTGAAGGGCCTTCCTGCCTCCAGGCAGATTGACACTTCCCCTCAAACTTGGTGTCATCTGCAAACTTATTGAGAATAGACTCAATTCCCTCATCCAAATCATCAATTGAACAGGATGGGTCCCAATATCAACTTCTGGGGAACACCACTCATGATTGGTTGCCAGATGGATTTAACTGTGTTCACCACCACTCTCTGAGCCTGGCTTTCCAGCTATTTTTACCCAACAAAGAGTGTACCTGTTCAAGCCATAGGCTGCCAGCTTCTCCAGGAGGAAGCAGTGGGAAACAGTGTCAAAGGCTTTGCTGAAGCCTAGGTAGCCATGACAGTAGGCTATGTCAGCAGCCTTTCCGTTGTTCACCCGGTGGGTCACCTGGACATAGGAGTTGAGCTTGGCCAAGCAAGACCTACTATTAATGAATTCAGACTGTACCTAATCTCCTGGTTGTCCCACACATGCCTGTTGATTGCACTGAAAATTTTACTTCTCCTGAGCCTTTTGGAGAGAATAAAAATTTGATAACGCAATCGTTTTTTGCTAATTTCCTGGATGGCTGTTATTTTCTTATTCCATGTTTATTTTCTGTCAGCTCCTTGTGCTTATGCCCAAAAATGTTTCAAAGCAGAAGTTTGAAAGAGATGCCAATGTTTAGAACAGAGAGAGACATGGAGCAGTAAAAACCTGTTCAGAAAGAAAATAGAATGGAGAAGAAAAACGGTGTATTTTTATTTCCCTTATTACCACAACAACTGTTTCCTTCCTCTTATGTTAATTACTAAAAATGGAAATCTCTGGAATGCCAGACACATAACATGAGGAATAAGTGGAAAGACATCCATCTACTGTAGTATTTTCTTGACTTTAGCACATTCTGGATCTCCACAGAAGGAAGAAAGCAGAAATGATAGCAGGAAGGCATCCCTTCATCAAGTTTGCTAATGGTTTGTTAAGTGCAAAAATCTGTGGGCCAGTTAGTCTCTGCTTCTGAACCCTTGACCTAGACAGAAGCTGCACCAAGCAAGGCATAAGAAAGGCAATGAAGGTTAAATAATTTTCTGCAGTACTTAGGGTCTTAGAGGTTTCATGGCCAAAGGACAGAGAACGCTGAAGAGGAATCTGCTTTAAAATTGTATCTGTTTTCAGCAGCATGTCTGACCAGGTTTTCTCAGCTTCCTTGCTTTTCCTATGCCCCTTTGCCACTTATCTCCAAGCGAGGAAAGCAGATTGCTCTTATTGTCACGATTCCAGATTTGCTTTTGAACCTTTTTACATGTTGGCAACAGAAAAGAGAACAAAGAACTAAGATCAGCTTTGTTTTGGGAGCCAATCAGTTATTCAATTTGTGCTAGGGAGAGAACAGTCATTATGGGACTCCTCAGTGAGGTTGAAGTTGGCCACTCAGAGCTAGCACATCTACCTGTCAAATTTTTTTTGAGATATACTGGGAAATCCACCTTCAGCTCTACTCCTAGGTAGAGCTGAATACACTTTGCTCTCTAACTGTAGCCTTTTCTGGACTTATTATTGCAGACATGGTGATGGTGGGTTGCAGGGAACTTTTAAAGGTCTTCAAACAGACTGAGCACAGTGGCAGACAGAGATAGCTAAAAGAAAGACTGCTGCATATTGCAGAACACCAATACAAGTCAGCAGGAGACCTGCAAAGGGTGACAGCACTCAGAGTTGGATTTCTAAGAAAAAATGCTTTATCTCAGAACTTTCTCTCTATTGCCTCAAGTCCAGGCTTGCAATTATTTCCTGATCAAGATGTAGTCACTTAAGTAGCTGCTATGGAAATATGTGGGTTGGACAGATACTCATTTGAATTTCTACATCCTTAACATGTCTTTTATGAAAACAAGTAGCACCAACCATTATATTTCAGTGTCATTATGAATGCAGGATACTGATGTAGTCACTGATGTCAATACATGCATTCTAACTGCACAAAAGAACGGCTCTCCTTGGTCAGACCACAGCTCATTAGAACAATAACTTGTTCCTGAAAGTTGATGAAGGAGAGAAAACAAGAAAAGACAGGAGTAACATTTCTCCTGATATACCTTCCTCCAGAAAATCAGCTTTTTTTTTTTTTTTTTTTTTTTTTATTTAATTCTCTAGCTGGGCACTGAATCCATGTATTTATGTTTAATAGTTGTTGATGGGCTTTATTTCCAAGAATGTGTCAAATCACATTTTGGCACCACCGAAATTGTGTTTCAATGAATTCCACGATGTCCTTGGGCACTATCTGAAAATATAAATCTGCTTGATGGTTGCCAAATACCTACTTCATAATTTCACTTGTATCCCCTACTCCCACGTATTCTTCAGTTGTAAGAAGTGTTGCATGATCACTGCCAATTTCTTTTCTCCAGGATTTTCAAAACTTCTATTTTCTGATATCATATCCCCTCATCATGTCTTCTCCAGACAGACATATCATCTGCTTTTTAATATCTTTTCAGATAGAACACGGTTGATCTCTTTGGTTATTCCTTTTTCCCTTCTCTGTATTTTTTCTAGTTCCAGTATATCCCGTTTTTGTTTGTTTGTTTGTTTGCTTGTTTGTTTGTTTTGTGATGTAGGGATGAGAATTGCTTGCATTAAGATGAAAGAGTAAAGAGGTTTTACAGAGTAGCATAACAATGCTTTTTGTTTTGTTCTGTCTTTTCCTATAACCACTCCTGTTTTATTTGGCTTTGCATCTGCACTAAGAAGATGTTTTCAAGTGAGTCTGTTGTAGAAAGAAATTTCAACTGTGTTCTATCAAACAAGTGTTTTGTGTTTTTTTTTTTTTAATCTATATGAAGAAAGGTGTCTATCTCATAAAATTTTTGTGTAGCAGCTTGTATGGCTGTAACAGAATACAGATCTAAGGGTATGTTATCAGTCTAGAGAGATTTCTTCTTGGCTTTGAGAAGAGGTTTCTATTCAAGATGGCTGGGGTTCACATTGAATGGGTATCTATATATTCCTCAAATGTGGACGTCTCTAAGAAAACCATGATTTTGAAAGATGAGTAGCATAACTGTGACTGAATCTAGTACACGGAAGGAAGGAAAGAAGGAAGAAAAGAAGGAAAGAAAGAAGGAGGGAATGACAAAGAAATAAAAAGGCAAAAGAATAAATAAATGAATGAATAAATAAATAAATAAATGAAGAACAAGAGTGAAAGAACAAATGAAAAAAAAAAAAAAGTCAGGATTTTTATTTCAAAGTGATTGTTTCAGATACTATTTGCCAGGATAGAGGGTGTTGTTCACAGAGAGGTGGAACTGTCCTTTATCAATAGCTCCAACTCATTCAGTATAAACAAGATTCTCTTCCATCTGTGCAGCATCCTGTCATTGATTAAACAATGCTGAAAGGAAAATCCTACACCCCACTTAGTTCCTGCTCCTGACATATGAAGCTTCAAGAGACAGAAGACAGCACATGGTTGAAAAGAAGAAAAATAAATGAGGTAATGGCCAAACATAGCACAGCTCTCATATCTTGCTTACACCTCCACTGATTACAGAATAGGTGGACCTGCAAGGGAATCTTTTGAATGTCATGATGCTGTGAATTTTAGGTGTTATGCTATGCTCTGGCTATATTGCAAAACAGAAGGAATGGCAGGTGGGGATCATTTATTTTTCCAATCCCAGAAATTCACACTGGTGAACAAAAGTAACCTCCAGTTTTGCAAGTAGTAGTTCTCAGATGCCAGGGTGAGGAAAACCAACTTTCTACTTCTCGTGAACATGCAAGCTGAGCATTCTAGCACGGAAAGAGATAGAAAATGGAGAGATTAAATTCATGGACATAAAAGAACCCAGTCATTCATGACTAATGGGCTACAATGGAAGAAAACTCTGCGTGTAGGAAGTATGAATCCTGCTAAACCTAGCAAAACTCATCTGAGAGGCAGGCATCAAACTCCATATTGCAAGTTATCACTCAATTCCTCATTCTTTGCTGAAAATGAAAAACAAACAAATGCATTTCTGGAAATTTAGGAGAGATTTTTCTTCACGCAAATGATGGTAAAAGCTGCACACTCCCATGAAAAATCAGCCTTTCCATGTTCCACTTTCAAATAAACTTTAAGTCTCACAGCCTCACTGGAGAACAGTGATTGCTCAGCCCCTCACATGACTGAAGGCAAAGTACTTAATGGAGGCAGTGAGGCTTGTCACAGAAGACCAGTCTTTTCTGGCAAATGGCAAAAGACTCACCAGTCTTCTGTACTCCTGTGTTTACTGTGTTTGCTGACAAGATGAACAGTTCACTGCATTACTAATCCGGAGCATCAGCAACAATAAGCTATTTTAGACAGTTCTTAATTCCCCAATCCCATAGCTAATGATATACATCATACCTAGAGGAAAGTAGTGTTTTAGTTTTATGCAGTGTCTGGTAGCGCAGTTTACGGGGAGAGACATATGCTGAAGTCCTTGTGTAATAATTCCTTCTCACATTAGAAAAGCATCCAGACTAAAGCAAGTATTCACGCTGAGCTCTTGTATTCTTCTGGAAGTTTTTATTTTTAGTAATAGCACCTTTTCTCTTTCCAGAGAAAGAGCTGGTATATGCATGTCACCTGCTGAAATCTCCAGGTTGTGGCTCACAAGCAGTATCTTTTTGTGTCTCCAATAGGATGTAATTACCTGATGAAGCCTAAAGGCCTCCATTTCCAAGTAAGATTTGACAAATCTCACCTCAGAAATTCCTGTCTCAACAGGGAGCATAGCTTTGTTGAACTGTTTTTTAATCTCTCCCTAAGCATTCTGCAGGAAGCTCAGGTGCTAAATTCAAGGTTGACAATTTCTCTGGCAGCCTACTAAGGTTTAAGTGAAGGAAGCTGCCCTTACTGGACATGGACAGTGGGATCGAGTGCACCCTCAGCAAGTTTGCAGATGACACCAAGCTGAGTGGTGCTGTTGACATGCTAGAGGGAAGGGATGCCATCCAGAGGAACCTGGACAGGCTTGAGAGGTGGGCCCATGCCAACCTCATGAAGTTCAACAAGGCCAAGTGCAAGGTCCTACACCTGGCTCAGGTAGTCCCAAGCACAGATACATGTTGGGCAGAGAATGGCTTGAGAGTAGCCCTGAAGAGAAGGATTTGGGGTGTCAATTGATAAGAGATCCAACGTGAGCCAGCAATGTGCGCTTGCAGCCCAGAAGGCCAGCCATATCCTGGGTTGCATGAAGAGAACTGTGACCAGCAGGTCAAGTGAGTGATTCTGCCCCTCTACTCTGCTCCTGTGAGACCCCACAGTATTATGTCAATTTGTGGAGCAATATGTCCATTTCTGGAGCCCCCGATAAAAGAAGGACATGGAGTTTTTGGAGCAGGTCCAGAGGAGGGCTATGAAGGTGATCAGAGGGCTGGATAACCTCTCCTACAAAGGAGAGGCTGAGAGAGCTGGGGCTTTTCAGCCTGGAGAAGAGAAGGCTGCAAGGAGACCTTTTAGTGGCCTTCTAGTACATGAAGGAGGCCTATAGGAAAGCTGGAGAGGAGCATTTTATAAAGCCAGGTAGCAACAGGATGAGGAGAAATGATTTTAAACTGGAAGAAGGTAGATTTAGACTAGATGTTAGGAAGAAATTCTTTACTGTGAGGGTGATGAGACACTGGAACAGGTTGCCAAGTAAGGTTGTGGATGAGCCTTCCATGGAAGCATTCAATATCAGGCTGGGTGGGACTTTGAGCAACCTGGTCTAGAGGGAGGTGTCCCTCTCTGTAGATGATCTTAAAGGTCCCTTTAAACCCAAACTATTCTATGATTCAATACTGACTTTCTTTTAAAGTCTTTTAGGGTCTCTTCCTTCCTTATGGCCACAGTGATTATTGATCTTTGTTTATCTATGTCTGCAGCACCTTCTGAGATAATGTATTCTCATTTTACAGTTACAGAAATGAGAACCAGAGCCTCAAAACACTGAGGAGACTGATAATCCAGCAACACTTAGTGAAAGGAAACGTCCCACCAACTGTTCCTCTCTTTTCTCTGTTCCTTGTGGCATCCCATCTTAATAGCATGGAACTTGTACCTATTCTAATAAACACAAATAAATATTTGGGATGGCGGAAGATTAAATTCTAGTCTCTTCAGCTAACCTATGACTTCTGTGTAAATGATTCTCCACTTATTTTCACTGGTATGAATTCAGGTCTCGAAAAAACTATATGTGGATAATGTTGACAAAAATAAAGAGTAAGGCCCACAGATTTTTGGATGTTCTTCTGAATGGATGAACAAGAAGAATAACAAAAATAACAAGCAAACAAACAAAAAGTCACCCCAACACCAGTTACCTTTGTTGTCATCACACAGAAAAAATAACATCCATTATGAAGTATCTGTTCTGATTTAGGAATTCACTTTTGAGTCCTACATGGGATGAGGTAATCCATTGAAGAAATTAGTACTATTCCCAACAAAAAGTAGAATACAAAGAGAAAACAGTTAATCATGAAATTAATAATAATGCTAACAATGACAATATTAATATTACCTTCAGTTTTAGTAAGGGACAAATAAACTTAAGTAGGCACAGAGTTTAAAGCAAGGGATGTTCTACACTATATTTTGTTGATGGTGGTGCATCGCTGTAGGAGGTGTTAAATCTGGTTTTAAAGTGACTGAAAATAAAGAAAGAAACAAGCATCAGAATCTGTCCTCATTAAAAACCATGTTACTTCTCTGACTTTAGCAAAAGCAGAATATTGGTTTCTAAAAGCAGATTTTAGCCTCGCAGATGACTCTGATCATATACTTATACAGTGCTATAAATTGCTAATGGGCTTGTGGATTCTGTGAAGCAGGAAGGAACTGGTTGGAAAAGTGTTATTTTCAATAGAGCTTTTGAAAAAGGAAAGAAGGGAACATAATCAGGAGTCTTGCAGAAATCCAAGGGCACAGGCAGGGAGAAGAACTTCAAGGAAGGAAATGAGAAAGAAAAGTTAGAAGGGCAAGAAGTGGGGACTAGCTGAGGAGTAGTTAACAATGATGATAGAAATGAAAAAGATGTCACAAAATGTTAATAATGTGGCAGAGACTTTAGATGTCCCTACCTACAAGCCTAAGTAACTTTGCCAGTGCTCCCTTTCTTAGCTGGGACCAGCCCTCCATAGTTGTACAGAGCTCAGCACAACAGGGATCTGCTCTCTGTCCTCTTAGATCTCTAGGCATCATCATCACACAACTAATTAGCAACAGTAATAAATGATACTGTTCTGCCTCTTAACCCTCCACATTAAGATTTCTGTGGGTTGCATTAAAAAGAACAAAAATTAAAAAAAAAAAAAAAAAGATTAATAATCCTCAGTCAGAGTAAAACTCTGGAGAGATGACAAGATGACACCATCTGGATGATTACTACTTGTTTCATTTGCACGTTGAACTCGATATTCTTCCGGCACTAATTATTGCATACCCTTCCTTATACCATGACTTCTGGGGCTCTGTGTGTGATATAAATAGCAGACTAATGACATGCTGCATGTTGCTCCGGAGACCTCATGTTAGTTTACAGCATTTCTCTGATTATTACTTTTTTAATAGAGAGAAGATAAAATACTGATCTTGCAAGCAAGACATGAGAGCCTTAATTTGTTCACATTTTTCTAAGGGCCAGTGCATGATGAAATATTTATATGTTCTCCTCTGACTCTATCGTTTTGAAAGTCTTTGTTTGTTTACTGTTGTGGTTAAGAAGCAAGGGAGAAAGAAATGCTGGAGCATTCAGTAACAGGATATCCATGTAAAGTGTGGAAGTATAACAGGCGTAACCAAAGTAAACTTATATACGTATGACGTTAAGAGGCTGACCTATCCCATATGAATAAAGAAATCTATAATTAGTCAACTGGTGGAACATTTGTAGAGGATGTGACAAAGTCAAATGCTGTTCCTAATGTCTAAAAGACAAGGCAAATATAAGATGATTTAAAACTGAAATAACAAGGTTTGTCATCTTATGGGGGTGTAACAAAAACTCTCTACAATGGCTAAGAGAAGGATCTAACTGCAGATTGGCACTGTGTTTTTGGAATTATCAAATACAGACTACTGGACAGTGCTCGTTCTTTAGTTAATTAATCTAAATGTGACCTGGCAACACATTAATCCTTCTAATGTGTCACTCTGACATGTTAATTTCTAGCAGTAAATTTACACTATATAAAGATCATTAACTGATGATGGTGAGCAGAGTGAATGCTGGTGTGGCATTTCCACTTTTGCAATGACATTTTGGTGGGTTAACTCATCCCCCTAGGGGTGAGTTGATAAAAGCTGATTGTTATTCATTCTTTGCTTGCACTGGGACTGGCAAAGACTTTCTTCCCATACACAATTCAGTTTTAGTAAAGGATTTAAGAAGAGTATTGTATAAACAAGCCTGTATTCTAGTTTGAAGACCAGACTGATAATCAAAGGAAGATTAAAGACCATATCTGCTGATGATCTTTGAAATAATTCTGTTGGCTGTTGTCTGTGCAACACAATTCTGGAAATTGTCCTTGTCATTGCTCAGCACCTCACTGTCTGACCATATTATCGCCTAGTGCCCCTTGGCTATCTGTTTCTCTCCTCAAAAATGTGTTTGAACCATGGAGAATTCTCTAGCAGCAATCTTGAAAATCTCTGTTCCTGACTTTCAACCAGAAACTTCCAGTCTGTCCTTTCTTTGCTATTGCTTACAAGTAGTGGGTCAACATTAGAAGGAAGAACTGATAGTCTGTAGGCTGATATGCAAGAGAGTCTGAACTACACCTAAGATTGTGCTCAGGAGTCACAGGCAGCACTGAGTAGGCATAAGGGAATAAAAGATAAAGGTGACTCAGAGCTTTTGAACTGCTAAGTATTAGGTCAGTATGTTGGCTGTCAGTCTTTCCTGATTCATTGATCTTCAAATTATCCAACCACCATCCTGAAAATTTAAGCTGACTGAAAGCAGGTTTAATTTTTTTAGCTATATTTTGTAGTTCACAGACCTGCATAAGTCTGCAGTCCATAGCTTGAAAGAATAGTATTAAACATATGCCATAGAGATATTCTGGTTTAGGGTTACAAAGGGATGGGATTTTAGGGAGTCCATGGTGACTGAAAATACAGGGTTAGAGCTTTTAAAGGAAAGGTGATATGCTCCTCTTTCTCATCATCCACTGTGTTCTGCCCCTCCACTGTCTTTGCTTTGTCAGCTAGTCCAGAGAATAAAAGGACTGTTACATTTTTCCAAACCTCTTGGAGTTTCCAGTCCTTTGTCTGTCCTTAAAATTTCACATCCACAAATTCCAAGGACCAAGTAGGAGGCTAGGATAGGAAAGGCTCCCTGCAACCTTTTCACAGCTTCTTGCATGCCCATGCAGTGCTAGCTGCAATCCAGGCTCTCTGTGATTCATAAACTATCTAATTCTCTTTTTAAAACTCCCTTAAATCAAAGAATTTTGTTTCATTGCCTCCTGCTGCATGAAGGTCAAAGCCTAGTGTTGCATACTTCACTGCTTCTTTATCACAGTGACCTCTTCAAGATTGGTTTTCATTTGCCATGTGTCAATGATTTCCACTCCTGTCTTCATATTATTACTGGAAGGTGACATGAACAACCCCTTTTCGCCTGCATGAATGTCTGAAACACAGTCTGGATGTCCACAAGTAATTAAGATTGAACTTGTTCATGTAAAAGATTTTCTCTCTTTTTTATTTTTTTTCCTGAAAAGATGCTAGGTGTAATAGCTTTGTTTTTAGAACTGGGCATGGAAAAAAATCAGCAAATTAGAAATGTTTAATATATTTGATACAATGAATTTGAAGACAAATGTTTCTCTTTTTTTTTTCAGAGATTAGTTCATCCTCAAGTGAAAGAAAATAATCAAAATAATAAAGAATAGTGAATATTAGAAAGGAACCAAAATAACTCTTTTATAATAAGGAAAATTGTGTGGGCTAATTCTTATGTGATGCACTTAGAGAAAAAATATGAGTAATTATAATGTTATCTCTTCATTTCAAATACAGGATTTTAGGGATTTCAGAATGCACATAAAAATCCACATTCTGTTATATTTATAGTGTTCTACTTTTATTGCATATAGTGAAAAAAATGCAAAATGCGAGTGAAAGTTCTCTAGGCCAGATTTATTTGACTTGTTCTGATTTGCAACTCTTAAGTAAAAAATGTAACTGGAAATAATTCCAAAATTTTATCTGTGGCATTGTAAAGAACATGCTGGTAAAAGCACTACCATCTTTATCATATAGAACTGGCATACTAAAATGTAAAGTATTACAATGAATAATGCAAGTTCTGAGAAGTGACTCTGTAGTTTAGCTCAGTGACCACAAACACTCAGGTTTTATCTTCTTGTATTAGACAAATTATAAGGCCCTGAGTAACCATGGCTTGATCTGCAGATGCTTTTGTAGCATATACAGTTCCAGCTATCTTAGTAAGTGGTACAGGTAATTTGAGTGCCAGAATATTGATGTAACTGCCTAAAGACAGGTGAAGAGCGTGTTATATATACATGGTTAGATGTAGACTGACCTTGACTCATTTGGAAAAAGGTTTTTGAGAAATCTTGTAACTGAATGTTATGTCCAGTCAATGCCTCCTTTTATTTTTCCCTTTTTTTCCCCCATTTCTTTTTCTTAGCAGATCAATAGGCAATATTATAAGATGGATATAGGGCTTTTGAGACATATGCAGATGCTTTATGTCTGACCATCACAAGGTATAAACAACCATGCTAATATTTGTGCTCAGAGTATAAATGCTCTTAGGTGCTTTCCTGTTGGCATCACAGGTCCAGACTGTTAGCCTTCAAACCACACATTGCATTTATTACTTTAAATGCTTACACACAATTTTGAACTGGTTTGCCCTGAATTTGTTTACAGGCTACAAGTATCCTCAGGGAGAATGAATTTGTACACTGAAAAGGACTTTCAGTGAGGTTAAGGTGGAGCAGTATTGCTTGCAGAAGCTGTAGGATTTCCTAGAGCAAGGAAATAATGTTTCCCATGCTCTGGGACTAATTCTGGTCTTGCTGAAGGTATTGGCAAAACTTCCATGGATTTAAATGAGTCAGAATTAAGGTCTTGAATAATAAACATACAAGATTTGTAGTTTTTTTCCCAGAGCTTATATTCAAAGTAATATGCAAACCCAAGTACTGTGTTAAATATTACACATTATAATGCATCATTACATTTACATACATTCATAATAATATAATCATCTAGTTCCAATCTTCTATCTGTGGGCAGGGACAAATTCCACTAGATCATGTTGCCTAAATCTCCATCCAGCCTGGCCTCCAGTTTTCTTGTAGGACCCCTTTTAAGTACTAAAGGGCCTCTATAAGGTCTCCCTGCAGCCTTCTCTTCTCCAGTCTGAACAAACCCAACTCTCTCAGCCTGTCTTCATAGGGGAGGTATTCCAGCTCTCTGATCATCCTTGTGGCTCTCCTCTGGACTCACTCCTTCTTATTCTGGGAACCCCAAGAGCTGAATTGAGCACACCAGATGTGTCCTCACAAGAGGGAAGTAAAAGGGGAGAATCAACTCCATCAGCCTGCTGGCCACCCCTCTTTTGATGCAAACTAGGATATGGCTGACTTTCTAGGATGCAACTGCACATTAGAAAACACTTCACAATGACATGGAAGACTATTTTTTTGATTGCCATCAAGTGATGTATGAACAGGAGTTGATAGGAGTGTGGGGTGAGGAATAATAAACAATGGTGTTTTTACTAGAATGTATGAAATTTTAATAGCAGAAAAATGAATTATCATACCTAAATATCAAAAGAATGCCCCAATGTATCTTTGTAAGAATACAAAACAGGAAATGTCCTTTTTTTCCTTACTTGCTTATACCATCTGCCTAAATGTCTTTGGCAGGAGAACAGCCTCTGAAGGAAGGAGCTGGGACAATTAAGACTAGACTGGACAAAATCCAAGGAACAATTCTCTATTGAAAAAGTGATGGTCTAGGATATTGAAAAGACCTTTACGTTTTCTGTCTATGTACTATTTAGTGCTTTGGATCTTATCTGTGGAGCTTATATAATACTGAAATATTTTGAAAACTCTCATCAAAACAGTATTGCCCTCAGAATCTTACTACTCAAAGTGAGTAGCAAAGTAACTAGCTCAGCACGCTGATCTTTTAGCAGGGACTGTTTTTTCCTGCCATTATTTTGAACTGTATCCCTGCCACTGGGCAGGCAGGAGTAGTCCAGATAGCTGCACTTGCGCCTGCATTCACACCTAGACTGAGCCAGATAGAGATCTTTTACAACAAGCTGCTCCTGAATTAGTATTGATGTTTCTTAATCTTTGAGTAGGTCTAACAGTAGATCAAACAAGACGAAGAGTGAGGAAATGAAAGATCTGATGGTAAGAAAATTATGTAAATAAGTTGTTAAAAATTCACATTAGATGCATAATGGGACATTGCCTTGTATGCAGAGTGTCTCCAGTTTTCTCAGCTTACTGCATTGACAGCTATGAGTGAGAGAAAGAAGGAGCATGGCCAGTCAAGTGTATTAGCTGATCTGAGCATCATGATCTGCTTGCATACACAATACCTTGCTTCAGGTAACTGTCACTCTTCAATCATATGTCATGTTTTTGTTAATCTTACAAACAGCCAAAATTAAGATTTCCAATTCTCTTGCCCTCCAACATTTTTTACATAGCTTTCTTGAGCACTCTGTAAATGGGGAAAGGAAAACAGACACACTCTTAAGATCACTTCAGCCTTTATAGATTTTTGAAAAAGCAGGGTTTTTTTTTTTTTTTTTTTGTTTATTTGTTTGTAAACAAACTACAAATGGTCACCAGTCTTGACATTTCTTTATAAAAATATGACATGTTGAATGTGCAGCAAGGATCTGCTGAAGAGTAGTTTTGTTCATTTCCATCTAGTTCATGGAAAGCCCCTTTGTACTTTCAGCATGCTATGCTTAGCTCATCCAATCCAAGAGATAGAAACAGAGATTGAGGTTGTGAGTAGGAGGAATTTCTCCTAGGCCAATTGTTCCACAACTGATTCTTGCCTGTGATAGCTCAGCACGTATTCACTCATTTGCAGCAACCTACATGCTTGACTAAGCCCAGCAAGCATTGAATACGATGTGAGATCTTTTCTAGAGGTGTTAACTTAATGACTTGGAAGCATTTTCTTCATTTTTTTTTCTTCCCTGCAATTTAAATCCCTTCCCTATTCACAAAAGATGCTGTCTCTGAAAACTATTATTCCTTCTTTATTTACCAGAGATAGAATTTCAGTTTGCTCCACTGACAAGCTTTTTCCTCAAGCAGGCAAAGCAGGTTTAAGAGAAGAGCAACATTTAGAGGCTTTTGGGTATTTCAAATTTTAGCTTTAGTGCTGAGATTACTAACAAATATAAGAACCAGCAAGAGAATTTCTTTGGTTTGGTCAAGAATTTTCCAAGGTGCTTCAGCTGTTGACCAAATTTCTGCAGTCAGTTGAACAGGTTTGCGTCTGACTTCAGTGGGTGAGGAGCAAACTAAAGGCAAAGCACTCTGGTAACTCCCACTCCTTGCAGTGCAGTCAAGCTGTCACTGAATCTGACATGAAAGGCTCTGCTGGGAGTAGCCAGACAGAGCCCACACATCCCACATCCAGTATCTCATTGCATATAGCTCATAAAACAACCCTCAGCTAGTAACAGATGCTCTTACAGTCTCTTGAGGTGGCATTCTAAGACACACTAGCCTGATGTTTTTCAGGATGTTTTGTCTTAATCAATAGTACTTACCTGATCTAACAGTTTTTTGCTATAGGAACCTGCTATGTTTTCAGATTAAAAATAAATGTACATAGCACAGTGAGATGCTTACTTCCCAGGTGAATTCTGAGAAGAACACAAATCTAAAGATAAAATGCCAAGTGGAAAAAGCTTAAACAAAGATGAGTCTGACAGATGTCCTGACCAAAGCAACATTAAGAGAAAATTGACAGTAAATATTGCAGTGAGGACAAGCGTCCATGGTGATCATTATCGGTGAATACATCTAGCCTAATTTCATTGCCTCCTGAATTATTTTCAGAATTTCTCTCTGTGGTTCTCTCCTTTGTCCTCTCTTCTGTTGCTTTCATCTTTTTATGAGTAAAACTGACAAAAGAAGGAGGAGGATTGAGAATAGCTAATGCTAAACAACGGAAAAACCTTTTTATATCTGAAACTGTCTAGATGCTTTCAGTGTGGTATTCATCAAAGTTGCCTTTTCTCTTGGTAATGCTAGAAAACCACACCAGTGCAGGAGTTGTGGTCCTTCTTCAAAACACTTGGGAATATCACTGTTTCTCGAGGTGCTTCAGTTTTCACTCTGATATAATCTCAGCACATACTGTAGTTTACAGCTCACAATTGTTAGATGAAATATATTTTTAGGTATATGAACTCCAGGCACCCTTGAATCTTACTTTGTAGTAGGGAAAAGATTTGCTGAAAAGAAGAGATGGAAAAAATTCTACATATTGATGATTTTGACATTTCATTTTCCCATCATTTCTGAGTTGGTGGTGCTTCCTGACCTCTCAGTGCTACTGCCCAATCTAATTTCTTCCTAAGTATAACTGGTAGTGGGAGAGAAGTAATAAGAAATGTACAACCTCTCCCTTCTCTTCAAAAATCAAGCAAATAAAGAAACAAAAACAAAAATTTGACACCCAACCACTGAACAATAGATTGAACTAATCATCTAAAGACACTAATTTTAAAAATGTTACTTATTAAAAAGAAATAAAAAGGCTCATTATATCTCAGTAAGGAATATTAAGCATCTTTGACCCAGGAGAAGAGAGATTAAGTTTGACATCTGAGTGAAAACTCTTAGAATAAAAACAATTAAGGCATTAATGTAAAAGGATTCAGCAGTTTTTAATGTGATTAACCTTTGAAGCCATATAAATCTCTAGGTTTTTTTTTTTCTTTTTTTTTTTTTTTTTCTTTTTTCAGATTGCAAAGCATCTTTAAGAGCCCATTTGGGAGCATGACAATTTAGAAAATGGAAAATGCATTCCTCAGCTTCATTTCACTTTAGTTATGGCCTTGCAACATTACCTATGAAATAATACTTCAGTGTTCCTGTTTTTTGTTTGCCACTCTCAGACAGTTACCAGTGTGGATAAGTCTAGGAGCTCAAGGTATTTGTGCACCATCGTACTGTCTGCTTTACTCATTCTCATGCCCAAATTAGATTAGGTCCATCATTGCTAAAGGAAGGAATGGAGCATGAATCATCTACTCTAAGTTTGACAAAGCACTATTAAGTGCTATGGTGTTCATCCAGAAAATGATCTTCAGATGCAGCCTGTTTTAAAGGCTTCCATGTCAGTAAGTGTGCTAATGAAACTGTAGATAATGAACAGCAAGATCTGTTTAGAATTTCCAGTAACAGATATTTCTTTATTTAATTTGGGGTGTGGGAATGTATCCTGGTGGTATTATTCGTAATTCTTTGATTCAAATGTGGTGAAGCATGAGGTAGGATGCCAATCCTGGATGGCATCCTTGGAATTTTTTTACTGTGCAGTAATGTTAGCACATAAATTAGTGTCATTTGGTTATCAAATGGGCTCTTTTCAATTTCTTCTGAGAGACCTATTGAGAAAACATTTTCAATCTCAAGTCATTATCCCAAGACGTGAACAGGATTTCTCCTTTAAGAAGCAGCTAGTCTTTGACTTGAAAATGAACAGAACTTCACTGGAGTGGAAAGGGACTGCATATTCAGAAACATAGATTATTATTTAAGAAATACTGTATGAAGCTGCTTATCCCATTAGCAGTCAAGGACTCATTTCTCCTCCTGTGTTGAAGTGGTAGGGCCTCAAGGTAGCCTCTACTTTTTCCTTTTGCTTGTTCTTCTTGTAATACTGCAGATTTCTGTCATGTCAAAGACAAATAGAAGGTCCTAATATTCATGCCAAAGTTCTGCTTATTCTTACCCTTGTTTCCCTTGATTCCTTCATTCAAGATGCTAGCTCCACTTGACACAAAGACGTGTTTATCTCAGCTTTTAATGTTCTAGGTATATCTACTCTTATAAAGTGTACTGTATGGGAGAGACAAGTAAGGTAGCTTTCCATTAGCTTATTTGGATGTGTGGGGCAGAATAATATAATGAACTGCATTAAGCACAGGATCCCCACCCCTCTTTCACAAATCCCACTTGTTACATGTTTTTTCACCAATTAAATCTCTATATATTGTAGTTAGGGATCGAGCCAGTGTTCTTGCCTTTCTCTAAGATACCAACATTTCCGTATCATCTGGTCATCTACAATTTTGTCTTTTATGTTGCTTTCATTTTATATAACAATGTTAGAGTCTGCAGAGCTTAATGAAAAGTTAGGCTTAGCAACAATGCCCAGCAGGGCAGGATGCAGCCATAGTAAAATGATAGTACTGGCAAGAAGTAAAGCTTACTGGGAATCCACAGCTCTCCAAGCAACTTGATAGCCTGTGAGGATATATAGGAGAACTGTCAAAGGACTGATGTCTCTTTTGGACTAAAAGCCTATTTGGTAGATGCTGTAACACAACTAGTCCAAGCTAGAAGCTATTAGTCTGATTGTTGATTTAGGTTAGGTCCTTTCTCTTCTGAGGAGCGAGGTGTTCAAAATTTTACCCTGGAGAATAAGAAGAAGAACACTGCTTTTTTTTTTTTTTTAACCTTTTCAGTGACCAAAATGATGATTAATTAATTAGCACATATATATGCTACCAAGAATTAGTATGGTAGCCACTCTACTACATCTTATTTTAAGGTAGCTGTTCAACTATGTCTTAATTTAAGTGTGGTATAGTGTTATACACACCCGATGTCAGCATGTAAATATTTAGGAAGTGTTGCTATGAAAAACTGTGGTGAATAAATTAGGCTTTATCTAGGGTCTCCTGGAAGAATTCCTGAAAACATTGTTCCTTGAGACCATGTCTTGTAAACCACACAAGACACAGCATTCTATAATATACTAAAAAGATGAATGTGCTAATATTGTAGAATAAAATACGGTTCAGTGAGGTCTTAATTTCCAGGCAATAAAAACAAAACCATTCCTACTTTAAGTGCCACTTACAGAAAGAACAGGATCTGGATCAGACAGTGAGGTATTGTTCCCCACCTTTAAAAAAAAAAAAAAAAAAAAAAAGTGTATTTCTTTCCAGGAAAATGATAAATTGTTTCAGTATACTCAATATGAATAATTCACAAATAACTCTATTCACATAAGTGAGCAGAATTCATGTTGTACAGTCCTATTCATATGAGTAATGGAACAACAGTTTAGCTGAAAGTAATTAGCTAGGGGTGCTTTGGAAATCTAAATCAAAGCCAAAGAATAAATCTGAATCACTTGAATCTGAATGTAGTTCCTTAAGTTCAGGAACTCCTTCTCTTTGTTGTTTGAAGTGGATCCCACTGTTACACTGTGGTGATCAAAAGTCATGATTTTTTTTTTCCCTCCTAGGGAAGAGAGAAGAAAATATATAATGTGAAGAAATTCTCAGATTTTTTTTTTTTTTTATATCTGATGCATATAAATATTTTTGATAAGACTGAAATCTCAGATGAGTGAATGAATTTCAAAACAGGATTTCTTAGAGCCTTTGGGAGAGCGTCTGCTTGCAAACATGCAACATGAAACAGATTTGACTAAGATAATTTTGGAATTCAAAGCAATGCATAATTGTTTTGGTATTGTAAAACCCTAAGGTATAACTATTCCAAAGGGAACTCATTTTTGAAAATCTCATTGTTCATTTTCTTTCCACATCCTCAGGATCATGCATAATGTATTTTAAGAATAAAATGCAACAACAGAAAGAACCCATAAATTTGGTAAGGAAAGAAAGAAGCCCTTAAAGTGTATGAAAGTCAAAATATCAGTGACATGCTGACTCACAAGAGATACATAATGGGCTTATGGGATGAGTAACATAATTTTTTATGTTTGTGTTAAATTACACAGTATTTTAATTCTGATTTACCGAATAGTCTGAAGAGTTATAACACTATAGTAATTCATTAAAATGCAGTGAGTAAAGCAAATAAGTGTTGTATCAGTGAAAAAGGGTATATTTTTCATACATAGATGTGGACATTTTAGGTACAGATGTGAATTTATTACATATTGATGGAATATAACTAATGTTATAAGCAGTATATTTAAAGGACGAAAAAAAGAAAAAATATAAAGCTAAATTGTCATGGAAAGGACTTTTTCACATAGTGTGTAGAGTGTGGAAAACCACAAATTTGTATTCATTTGTTGCTATGTGACTTGACTATCTCCATGATCCAGACAACTTACATAACCGTTTTTTTTTTTTTTTTCTTTTTCCAAACAGCAGCAATGAAATTATTCATAAAGACAAAGGAGGGAGCTGACCCAGTTTACCTGAAATGAGATTCCCTTCCTTCCCGCCAGCAATAGCTGACACCAGCAAGTTTCACTTCAAATTGGGGTTAACGTAACTTTTTAAAAAGCAATAAAAAAGCCTTACAAATTTAACAACTGCAAATGGGAAACAAGCATTTGTAAGCAAGTATTTTTTGTTGTTGTTTGTTTGTTTATTTTTTTAAAGCTGATGTTCTAAATCTGATTGAGGTCCTTGGTTATTTATATCTAGAGAGCTCCACTCTTGAAGAGTGCCCATGTATATTTTGGATGGCCTAGATACGTAACAGCGGTGTTGCATGGCTGCTCCACGTGTGTAGAGATTGAATTATTCCAATGAAATACAGGCATGAGTTGTGTCTGCTGATGATTATGCATTGTAGCCTGACGAGGTCAGAGTTTGTGATATCAGGATCTGTTCCATCTGAGGAGGAACACACCCGCAGATGACAAGGACCAAGCACCCCCCAGTATCACTTTTAAAAGTGTGCCTGTTTTACCTTCCTGCACTCGTTATTTTATAGAAGTGAATATAAAGCAAAGACAGTAAATGAGCTGTCCAGCACGATACTGGCTGCTACTGACGTAGGAGGATAGGAATTGGGAAATGTCAGGGCATCTGTCTTGCTGACTTACAGCTGGGTAAAAGTTCAACGTTTTGCTCTTTAGTCTCAGACTAGAAAAGCACCTTTGGAAATCCTTATGCAGCCCTGAGATCGAGCAACAGGCTTATGATATGGTTTGCCTCTGGTTAAAGTATTCACAGAGAACCAGGAAAATGTCAGACTGGGACAGAGAATCAAGGTTTCCTTCAGCTGCAGAGATCACAGAGGGCCTAATCATCAACATATTGGATAGTATAAAGTAGGTTTTCTCTCACTGGGAATTTTACCCTGAACACAAGATTAAAATTCATTTGACACATTTTGTCATGAAGTGGTTCAGTTATCATTGTAAGTTGTATATTCTAAGGACAATGATTTCATTAAAAAGACTTAAACAGCTCTCTGTATTTCTGACAATAATCAGAGCTGTAATCTTGCAAACTTTACAAAAAATCATCAAAACAGGCAGATGTGGGATCATTTGTTTCTTCTGTCCCCTGCTGTGTCCTTCTTCTAGAAAATTAGAGTTTGGGGTATAATAAGGAAGTCCCTGACTGACAGTCCTACAGTTAGGGCATTAATAAATTCAAATGACCTACAACATCCACTCTCCTAGAAATACTCTTCAAATGTAGATCAGAGGAGAATACCTGGTATACTCACAATTTCTCCAGATTGTTGCCTTTTTAGGTCCAGGCTGATCTTCCAGATCACAATATTCTCTTCTACTCCCACAGAGTTTACTTTCTTGATTTGTTATTCCAAATCAGAAGTAGATATGTTTTCTTGAAGTACCATAAATTGCCTTAATGATCATCTTGTTTGAGAACAAATAACAGCCTAAGACTTACTCAGAGGTAAATGCGTTGAGGACTTATTTTATTTATTTATATTTTTAATTAGGGTGGTAGGAGGTTGTTTCTCTGGCAGAGTCAATCTGTAAGCTTTCTTTCTACACTGATTATCTAGATGGCCATACGCATGGCTTCACTGTGTGCACAGTATATAAATCCATAGTGATAAATGAATGGGCACGAAAACCTGAATAGGGCATCTCCCAGTCTGAACTACGTACAGGTGGCAAACAAGCCACCAAGGAAATAAGCCACACCTGAAGTAGTGTGTTTAGTTTTGGGTCCCTCACTACAAGAAAGACATTGAGTCTATATTGCATGTCCAATCAAGGGCAATGAAGCTGTGAAGGGTCTGAAACACAAGCCTTATGAGAAGTGGTTGACAGAACTGAGATTGTTTAGTCTGGATTAGACTCTGGGGAGACGTTATTGCTCTATAATATTCCCTGAAAGGAGGATGTAGTGAGGTGGGGTAAAGCTTTTCTCCTATTGTTCTGACAGTAGAACGATAGGTAATGGCCTTAAGCTGTGCCAGGGGAGGATCGGACTGGCTATTAGTAAAAATTTATTCACAGGAAGAATGGTGATATACTGAAACTGAGGCTGCCCAGGGAGGTGGTGGAGTTACTGTCCTTGGATGTTTTCAAGAAGCATGTAAGTATGGCACTGAGGGACATGGTTAAGTGGGCAATATTGATGGTGAAGGTGAATGGTTGGGCTAGATTATTTTAGTGATCTTTTCCAACCACAATGATTCTGTGACTGTATGATTATTGATCATCAAGAATGCTTTTCCTTTGGTTGATGTCACATTTTTAACTATAGAAAAATTGCTATCTTCTTCTGAATGAAGTTATTAAAAAAAATAAAAATATATGTTCGTGCACTCCCCAGTAGGATATTCTGTGAAAACTTAAAAGAGAGTGATTAGATTGTTTGTAGTTTATGGAAGGTTGCACATACACTGAGTTTACACAGCCACTCACTCACAACCCCTCAGTGGGATAGGGGATAGAATTTGCAAGGTAATAGCACGGTAACTCATGTGTTGGGTTGAGGAAAAGGTATTTTATGAAGTAAAGCAAAAGCTGCATGGGCAAGCAAAGCATAATCAGGAACCCATTCACTACTTCCCACTGGCAGGCAGATGTTCAGCCGTTTCAAGGAAAGCAGGGCTCATCATGCATAACGGTTACTTGGGAAGACAAACTCCTCAACTTCAAATGTCCCCCCTCAAGCCTTATAACGAGCAGTGTGTGACATGAATTTGCACTAAGACATAGCAAGATAGTGCTGAGATCACATCATGATGGAGTCTCCTGCTGGTGCAGCTCACCCTCAAGCTAACCTTGGAAAAATGCTTTGAAATGGTAGCTATATAATAAGGAATCCACTTCTTTGTATGTCAGTGGTGTTTGACTCTGACTTAGCTAAATTTAGAGCTGTTTCTTTAATCAAATTTTTGTATTTCACTAAAAGAGACTACCAGCACCTTCAAATGGTCATTGTTCTTTCTCAGCATTTTCTTTACAAGGAGAAAGCAATCTCTTTTCCCTGAACTCCAGCCTCTGAAAACATTACCCTGTTGTAATGACCTAGAAAAAAAAATGACTTCTTCACAAGTATTGCTGGATCATTGTTATCAAATGCTCAAAAATTGATGCTCAATTTCTGACAGTACTGTAGGGAAATACTGACAAAATTTGAAGAAAAAAGAGTGACTGGAAAAAATTTAAGATATGATTCAGCATCTCTTAAAATATTTTACATTTACCTTTATATGTATGTCATAGTATTCAGAATAGACATTTTAGGACAATGCTAGAAAATACATAGATTTTATATGTTGATTCTTAAAAATAATGCTGTAAGTCCTGGCAATTCATATCCAAGGAAGAGAAGACCAAATGCTAAGAATTTATGGTGTTCTAATAATACCATGAAATGTGCTTTCACTCCATTTCTTTTGTATTTAGGAAGTGTAAGGAATCTTTTTCTTTCAAGGAAACATGAGATTAGGTTTCTATGTTTATTGTAGAATTTCTGTATTCAGCTTAAATAGTACAGGAAGAGCTGATTGCAGATGTTGACACTTCATCTTGCTGTATTACTATCCAAATTGTGAGTTGGTTCCTTAAGCATTTACATTCATCCCAGTTCATTTAACCTTGGAAACCTAACAATGAACTAGAACATTAATAAGCATAATGGAGAAGGCCAATAGATCTAAATTTTCTTGCAAAAATTTAAGATAGAACAATAAAGATTCTGCATCTTAACTTTTCCTTGTATCTCTCAATTTGAAGAAGGCTGATTTCATTTAAGTGATTTGGATGAAGACAAAAGGCTTTGAAATTGCTGCAATAGCATATTTTAAGAAACCTATAAGGCAAATAACTAACTTCCAAATGTAGGCCTTGTTATGGACTGTGAACATTTTTGAAGTTAAATCAGGATCTGAGCAATATGTCTCGACCTATGTATGATAGCTGCTCCAAAAGTAATGTCAGTTATTATGGACAATGTTGGTGGTATGTCAGTAGAGGTTGAGCCTTTCTGGCAATATTCCGTCACATTTTGTTGCCCCATGACAAAATGGCAGCAGAGGGGCAGTCTGACAAAATGGCATCTGACCAAACAGTGGATGTGAGCGTAGTGAGATGGTGGATGGGGTGTGACAGTGACAGTGAGGTATTTCCTCTGGTGCAGATATTTACAAGCATGGCATGTAGACTCCTGTTTATCACTGATAAAAATCCATAGCTAATGGTGATTACCATGTTGAAGAATAGCATTTTGTAGCTGAGAATTTTCTCTGTCAGGTAGTGTTATTGTGCACTCTGCATCTGTCGTAATTTCCACGGAAATAAATAGAAGGCATCACTTTTGGATAAAGAAATTTTGACCTACATATCTTGCAAGAGGATTTGAGTATGCTGTGACCCGCTCTTTCCCTGTGAAAACCATGTGCTTTATAGTTTTGCGTGCACACTTTGTCCCCTTTTGCTTACTCAGTAGACTACTGACAGGATAACCCTTTGATGTTCAGGTCACATGCCAGGTTTTCTCCATCCCCTCTGCCTCCGAAGGGCCTGTGTAAACAAATTGAAGTGCTTTACACAACCTGCATTTATGGTCACTGTTGCAAGTGAAGATAAGAAATAAGGAAGAGGTTAGGCTACTGTGACACGTCACTTCATCTTCTTGAATCCTTTGTCCTCTCCTTTGTTTGTCTTTCCTATCTCCCTGGCCCCTATGACACATCTCTGTCTTGTTGCTTGGTAACCTCCCAGCACTGCTGTGCATGCTGTGCTTCTCCACGCTCCCACTTCTTCCTCAAAGCACTGAGAGACAGCCGAAAATCGGATGAGATTTTCTTCTCCCTGCTTTTGACAGACAAATCAAATTCTGAGTAAAAGCTGAAAGCTGTGTTAGAGGGTAAATGCTCAATTAAGAAAAAAAAAAATAGGCAAAGATGCACATTTAGTAACAGATTATTAGTGGGACTTCTATGCATCAGTTACTGCAGGAAGATCATACAAAAACAGCTACTGTAAAAATAAATTAACAAATGATACAAAGAAGAAAAAGGAAGAATAAAACCCCATAAGGGCGGAGAGAAAACAAAATTGTTATTGCTTGCATAACACAAGAGGCTAAAGATCCAGCTGGATATGAAGCCTCATTAAGTTAGCTATTATATAACACAAATAAAGGAAGTCTTATCCCAAAGAGGCAGCAGTCTGAACAGATTGACTGAATACTTTAAGGATCAGGGTGTCATCTTGCTTCAGGACTTTGTATCTCCCCTTCTTTTCTCCAAATAAAATGACAGCTCTTGGTGCATTTTATGTCTGTTATTAGTATTCATATTATTATAGAAGATTGCAGATGAGTACATTTCTTCTGAGGAATGCTTTCACATCAACTATTTAACAGGAAAATGGAAGGACTGAGACACCTGTAGGCTGAAGTGAGATTTCAACACTGAGGAGCTTGAGTGTTGAAATTGGACATATTAAGCGGGGGATGCTTTCAGATATCAATCAGACCTAGATCTGAAGGAAAGTACTGATTTGGACTAAGGTACTTCAGGTGAACGTTTTATCTTTTCAACTTGAAGTTGTTCTTTTTATTGTTAGGAGAGAGAAAGGTGGAGGGGAAGGGATAGAAATAGTTTTTGCAATTTGCTAAATAGAAATTTAGATTCATAGGCATTTTTTACCTTTTTAGAATCATAGAATCCTTAGAGTTGGAAGGGACCTCTGAGAGCCATCTAGTCCATATCCCCTGAACAGGGACATCCATAGCTAGATTGTGTTGTCCAGGGCCTTATCCAACCTTGCCTTGAAAGTCTCCAGGGATGGGGTATCAACCACAACACTAGGGAACATGTTCCAGTGACTCATCACCCTCACTGTAAAAGATTTTCTCCTTATATCTGACCTATATCTACCCTCCCTGAGTTTGAAATGCTTTAGATGAGATGAGCTTTAGATGCTTTAGAGCATCTAAATGCAGGAAAAAAAAAAGTAGGAAATTTAGGTTAGATATTAGGAAAAAATACTTTGTTCAGTGGGTGGTGAGACACTGGCACTGACTGCCCGGAGAGGCTGCGGATATCGCATCCCTGTACGTGTTCAAGGCCAGGTTGGATGAGGCTCTGGCCAGACTGAGCTGATAGGTGGCAACCTTGCCCACAGAAGGGGGTTGTAGCTTGATCTTCCAACCCAAACCATTCTGTGATTCTGTGATTTGAGACATTCACATGCAGTTGGGAGAAAAAACAAAGGACCTTGCTTCTGGATCTAGCTATCTGACAGAAGCTTTCTCTCACTCTTCATTCTTCTCAGAAACTAAGACAAGGTAGCTCATGGGTTGAAATTAAGACAGGAAGATCACTTATAAAGACTCAATTTGCGGAACACCAGATTAATTTACTGACATGAAAGTAAGATTTGTATAATGAGAAACAGAAAGAAAATTAAAGCATCTCCCCCTCTGCCCGCCCTTTAATTCCCTGGCCCAAGGAACACCTTCACCACAGACTCCTCTCACCAAGCAGTGCAGGGGATGGCATGGGGTCAGATGGAATAAGGGTTGCATTCAGTCCACCCCAGCCCCTGTCAGCTGCTTTGCCCTGCTTCATTGAGCCCTCCTCTGGGCTGCAGCCTTTTAGGAACACCATGCTCCTGTGGGGCTCCCCATGGCCACAGCTCCTTCAAGAAATATCCCCCTGCTGTGCCATGGGCCCTCCACAGGCTGCAGGTGGGTTCTGCAGTGCTGCAGGGGATCCATGCTGCAAGCCTGGAAGCCCAGCCTATGTACAGAGACCCAGCACCTGGGCAAAGGCACTGTTACAAAGTGCTATGGAAGAGACTTCACCTAGCATCCAGTGAGATTACACAAATACGTACCAGATATCTGCATTTCTGCAGCTGAACTGTGTCTTTAGAGTTGGGTCTATATTAGGAGCAAGCTATCTGAAAAGTAAGACACAGAGAAGCTGATGAATCACTGAGGTTCTGTCAGTGAGTGAAGGACCAAGTCATTTGTATTCACTTCCTTGATCTGAAGAGATACAGAGTTTTACTTTCATTGACCTCATAATTTTCATACACTGCATAGACTGGTTTTTTTTCTGTTTTTTTTTTTTTTTTTTTTAGGGTAATTTATTTTTTTCTTTCCTTGCCCTCTTTTATCCTTTCTTTTGTGAAGAATACACATATGCAAACACTAAAGGTGAATGTGACTTTTAACTTTCCACAAACTAATGAAAGAACATGAGGTACAGGAAAGAAAGAAAGACAATATTGTTTTTGTAGTCTTTTGATTAAAGGCATTGACAGCAACTTCACTTGAGGAAAGCTGTATTTTATGGAGTACCTGTCTGAACACCATATGTTTATAGTCTATCTCCCTCTACGTTTCTATATTTTTCTAAAAAATAAGCTCTTATTGTTTAAAACTGTTCCTGTATTGCATGACACTAATTCTAGGTGGCACCATGGGAATGTCATAAAAGGTGAGGAAAGACCAAAAATGCAAGAGAATAAAAATCATTCATTTTCTTTCAGAGAACTGAAGTGATTCATATATCATCAATTATTGCTCTGCAGGATTTTTGGCTTAAGGAGAAAAAAGCTCCTTTTTGAACATATGGGTGAGTCAAACTGCAATGGGAAGAAAGAACATGTCTCAGTAATTTAGTTTCAATTGCTCATTTGTATCAATAGAAAAAAATCTACTGTAAACAATGCATTTTTTTTTTTTCCCTATCCTGATGCATCAGAATAGCTGTAGATGTCTACATGCATATGCAGCAGGGTTTGTCTGATACATGCAATTTATGCTTTTGTGATTTTGCAAGGAACAATGCAAGTTTTATTAAATTTCTTCTGCATTAAATTAATGGGAAAAAAAAACTATTTTTTTTAAAGAAAAATAGGATGTGTAAGGATAAAATCACTCTGACTGCAGACTGCAATGGGATAAGAATGAACTGCAGAACACATCACCCCGCTGAATTTCCTGCCATAGTCAAAAAGTTCCATACTGACAGAACAAGCATTAATATGGGCTGACAAGCTGATGAGAAAGAATTTGTGTAGACACAAATGACATCACCAATACCTGTATACTCTGTTACTCTTCTACAATTACCTTTTTCATCTGAAGAATTTTCCTGTTATCTGTGTTGCAACATGTATTCTACATAACCAGACTAATTCTGCATTAAAATCCAAAACAATAAAATGAAATATTTCTCTTTTTCTAAAGGTTCTTTCTTATACTTGACTGAAAAAAAAATGGAAGGAAAAACTGAACTTTTGATATCTCTGGAAAATATTTGCAAGCAAAAAAGAAGATAATTATTTTCCTCTGTATGCACTAAAAATAAGACAAATTGATTAATTACATTTTTAAAGACTTATTGCTTCTAAAGTCAGTGGAAAAAATCTCCAGACCTAAAAAGCAGGACATATTGGTTTAGAAAACTGCTGCTTAATCCTCCATTTTGCTTTCAACTGCAGCTAACATGGATGAATGGGAACAAATATGATCAGAACAAGCAGCTATATTCAAGATACTTCTTTCCTGAATACTCCTGTTTATCATATTCAAAAACGCTCAATAGTTATCTCCTTTATTTGCCCATTGTTCCCATAAACCAATGAAATGTTCTTGCACTCACTGATTTCCTTTTGTAAGGAATTTCACAGATCTACTACCTATTCTGTGAAGAGCTAGTACATACTTGAAACTGCTCTTTGTCCTTTTAAATTCTCAGAATATTCATATTGCCTTAATAATTTTTTCTTCAGTGAATAAAAATTATTTAATTGAGTTTTTAATAAGTTGTTTCTCTAAAAATAAAAGATGGAAAAACAGAAGACAAAAGGAGAAATTAGGTCTGAGATTTACTGTATAAAAAGTACATTTCATAGAAACATTGAACTATTTTTTAGAGCACAGTAGAATCATATTGACATACGATCTATTGCTGTTTGGGTTGGATTCAAAGTGGTGGGTTCTGATTTTTCTAGTACAACTCTTAAGCAAAAAAAGTAAATGGCCAAGTCTACCCATTCATTAGAAAATGAAACAAAAAAAAAATTAAATTTAAGCCTACTTCATAGAATGTAAAAATTCGTATACTTGAAAGATATATTCTTTAAGTTTGTTTATTTTGTTAGGAAACAAAAATAGAATAGTTCAGTTCTGAGTTGTTTCTTATGAACATCACTGTGACATTGTGCTAAATGCTAATCATTACATCACCAAAAGCCTATTTCCAGTCCTTCTAGATAATGCATTGTACACTTTGATCACTGTGAAGGAGGGCAGCATTTCCCAATAGTTGTCATAAGGCAGTTGCTAAAATACTGAAAATTTTCAATACTGGGGAAAAGAAACTTGGTATTTCTAATCAAGTAAGAGTAATGAAGAGTTTTTGGTGTGACTGTTGCATTAGTCAGATGGAGTTTAAAACTAGTTTGCTACAAATGATCTTTATATCTGCATAGCGATATCATGGAAACATTAAAATTGGAAAAGACCTCTAAGATCATTTAGTCCAACCATTCACCTACCACCAATTTTCTCCACTAAAATATCGTCACTTGGCTTTAGTCATCAGAACTTAATTGCCTCTGAAACAATAAAAATCAATGGACAAGAATTTGATTCATATCTGCTCTATTTTTTTTCCCCTTCAACTATAATTAGTTTTCATTTCATCTTTCACCTTTTCCTGCCTTCCCACCTACATCTGCTTCCCCTATGTGAAAGAAAACAATTCCAAGAATATTCTTGTCAGCCACATTTTTGATGTTCAGCTAATTTTAAAATTAAGCAAAAACCCTTCCCCATCGAAGAAGAAATGACCTTCTTTTTCAACTGCTCGTTCCATACTACAAAACCAGATGGATTGCTCTCTACTACATCAGTGAATGTATTGTTGATCGGAACGTAGCAATCGTTGAATACATCATGTACAATGATACCAGGGAGGGAACTGTTCTTCATCTGTCCAGTAAAACATGTTGGAACACCCATTTTCTCCCTTGAAAATGTTTATGACGACTGCCAAATAAGTTTGTGCTGAAACAGCATCGTTAAATCAAGTTACACTGCTTGGCCACCTGTTGAAAAAGAAATTCTGCTGAGACAGTTCCAGATCTCAGCTCTTACCAGGAATGTTACACCTCTCCCCGTCTATGGGGAAATTTTTGATCAATTAAAATGTCTCTTGCGGCTAAGAGTGGAAATCATAAACTTTCAGATTAAGTTACCATAAGAAAGGAAAATAGAAAGCTTTCTGAATAGTGATTTCTGCACCTTGGATTTTGTTGTCTATGGTAATGAACTGTTGCTGTATCAAGTGTGATAGGGCAAGTGGTTCCTTTCTGCCCTTCTGAGGAGGAGGAAAGAAAAATGACTGCATTAAGATAAGGAGAGATAACAAATTTACTACAAATGATAAACGGATGTAAGATAATAATAAAAGAGTTACAGTTAATAACTCAAATGGGAGAGAGAGGAAGGCCACGACTGTGCTGCCGCTTGTTGCACTGCTGGGATCTGGAAGAAGCCCATCACCCTGAATTGAAGAGGCTCTTGGGAAATGTAGTATATTTAGTCTATCTAAGTTTCAGTGATCTGGCACGAATGCTGGTGTCTGTTCTTAATCACATGAATCCCATTGTTAATATTGATCAACACTTTGGACAACACTTTGCACATAAAATGTAGAAGAAAATTGCCACTGAACACTAGCTTTCAAGGTGAAACAGAGTGGTTACTTCTGTAATGTTTTCCTCACAAATAAATGACAAAGAAAGGTTGAAGATAGTTGACGTTGGGGAGTTCAACTAGCTGCTAGTGTTGACATTAGTCTGTGCAAATAACTGTGATTGTGATTCATTGAATCAGTTGAAGTAGAGAAGAAAAGTTTCGATTGATTTGAAATAACATTATATAACATTTCTGAAAAGCTGACGTCTTTTGTGCCAAATTGAAATGTATACTACAACACAAATCAATTTGTTAATTTGTTGGGGGGGATTTTTAATTAATAAAATTACAATTATTTGAAATCAAATATATTTTTCATTACTTTTAAGCTAAATTACTGCCTAACTAGCAATTTTCTCTTTTCTCCCTCTCTCTCTCTTTTTTTTTTTTTTAATGAAACCATGCTAAACCTAGCTAACTTCAGAATTTCACTACATATTCTATCTTGAAAAAATGATATACAAGGAGAGTAAATCAACTCAATGCTTTCTCTGGCTAGGAATAAATTTTGTCTTGAAAACTGGTCTCTGAATTTTTACTGTAGTGTTTATTTTCATACTAAAAAATGACACTTTGTTTTTAAATTTTGTGGGAAAAGATTACCTGTGATCCTAGGCATGGAATCTACTGGAAGGTGTTAATGTTGTATAGGGTCCATTGAATAGAGACATAAATCAGATGCTTAGAAAGATCAGTTGAAAAACTCAATACACTTGAATTCTTCTGACAAATTTACGATACATTTTTATACTGTTTATTGCACTGCAAAACAATAAAACATGGACATCTGTCACAAGTAACCACAAGAAACTCAAAGTAAAGGTAGAATATTAAGAATTTTTGTTTCAATAAGCAAATGATTTTTCTACAGGAATTAATGAGTACATCTAGTCAAAAGAAAACATTTTCTGAATTAATTCTTAGTGATTATTTCTCAGCTTTTGATTATTTTCAAAACTGATTATTTCTTGACTATTTCTCAGCTCTTCTCTGGAGAGTTCATTATTTATATAAAATCTTACAGACATATCTTCCTTTTATTCCACTGAACACTCCCATTTTACAAATGAAAAACTGAATCTCTCACGTGTTTCTCAGAGTGAGGAAGCAAATAGATGTCCAAATTTAATCATTGTTAAACTCATGCCTTAATTACAAGTCAAAATTCTACAAGTCTTAGGAAAGTTACAAAACTTGCACAAGGAAACATGCTAAGTGATTTTGATATGGTTTGTAGCTTTGACTTAGTTGTACTGTTTGCACTGATAAAGCAAACAATGAAGAAAAAGGAATCTAAAATAGTTACAGATAATAAATAAGAAAAGTAGTAATACAAAAAAAAAAAATCACTAGAAAATCAACTATTAGTTGTAGATGATAGCGTTCATGAAGTGTTCATGAAGATCTTGCAAAGCACAGAAAGCATAATTAGTTTGTATATTAAGGCTTGGCTTCCAGTGATGAGATATACGGCACTGTGGAATCATCTTAGGAGGAACATGATATAAAAATAATTATTTGAAAAAATTTTGAGTTGAGGCTAGACAGATCTTGAGGAAAACATATTGTGAAAGAGCTATATTTCCTTAAAAGGGAGATAGACTAGCTGAACTATAAGGTCTCTGTCCCATCTCTGTCTTCTCTGATGATATTTACAGTTTTCTGTTTTCTCCCTCTTTCTCCCTTTCTCTGATATATATTTGAAGGATATAAATATATAGATGCTTAATGGAAACAGCAAAAAATCCAACTGCCAGCTAGAGAAAAAACACTCGTATTTTACCATCATATTGTGCACCCAGTTGACACAGAAAGACAGAAATACATCAGTTTATGAAGTTGAGAGGGAAAAAAAGCATAAGGAAATGTTCCATTTTTAAAGAAAACCTTTCAGAAATGTTTCCAAAATTGATAATGGAAATGTTAAAAAAAAAAAAAAATCACGGCAAGTTTAAGTTGAAGTGTTGAAGAGGCCAAAATCCTCTCTTTTACCCATTCCTTAGGCTATTTGCTGTAATAAAGGCAGCTGTCAGAAAGGATGGAAGTTCAGCTGGTGAGTTTGCTATCAGGAATAAGAAGAGAAATTAACTAGAATGGTTGGATTTTACAATTGCTGGTATCCTGGACATCTATGGTTTGTTCTGTTGTCACTCATACGCTCATAATGCAAAGTTGTGAAGATCTGAGCTCAGCATCTCTATTGAGCAGTCCTTGTCATTTGCTTTGTGTGGTTAATGGCCACTCATGTATGAGTTCCCAGAACTGCTTGGTGTGGTATTGACTGTCCACTTCTGCTGCATTTTGCATCAGCCAGTTCATTAGCCAAAATTAGTCTAGTTCCACCAAAGCTCCTTAATAAAACAATTGTCTGGTTATATGTCTTCATTATATGATGAAGCAGGAGTGAGTTCATGTCACTAATGACTTTGCTAGATATTGGATCCTCTGCCACTGACATTTTAGACAAAGATTGGTAGGAAGATGCTCAGAAAAAAAATGAAGAGCCAAAAAAATCTGAATCTCTCAGAAGACTCAGATCTCAGAAGGAGAATAAAAGAAGTGCTGGACTGATTTAAATTAGGAATACTAAATAAAAAAAGCAAAAGAATGAGACAAAACAAACAACAACAAAAACACTTCTGGGAAAAACATTAGGTAGTTGTCTGAAATACCATCACTGGACTCAGTTTGCATAATCTTCAATTAACTACTGCGAATCTGTGATGCAAGGTGCTTTTTGTTTTCCTCAAGAGAACTGAAATGCAACTATTACTCAGAAATAATGATTACTGTTTGATCTCTCTCATTACAGAGATCTTAAAATACTTTTTGTATTACCGGGCATATACAGACTGTGGTACATAGCCAAGAAAATTGTATGGCATCAGGCTGTAATACTTCACTGTCAGACAGATGGAAATCTTGTATCATGGCTATTGGCTCTCACCAAAAACACAAAAAATTAATAAACACCACTAGTCCCAATGAGAAGGGAAAGAATGAGATGCTCTATTATTTCAAAAAAAAGCTCATCAAGTAAATAAGTCTATGGAGAATGTTATGCACATCACTGACGTTTATTATGACAATGTTACACTACTTGATGTCTACTTATCATCTCTACAAGAGAGCTAACAAAAGAGCTAAAGGTATATTTGCAGTATAACCAGGCTCCTGTTACAATTTTTCTGAATCTGTACTGTTCAACTAGAGATCTTCATAGCACTGGAGTCCCATAATATTTCAGAAAGTGTTTTGTATGCAAGTGAAAATGCCATTATTTTTCAAAACACATTTGGATATATGTTCTTGCAGTAGCAGAAATGTGACTGCCGGCTGGTAGATGAAAATAGGAGATGACCCCTGATGGCTGTTAGTGTGTAATTTGATTGCTTATAATTATAATAAAAAAATTTACAGTTTTGTAAAGCAATAACATTTTGATTATGAAGATGCTAAGTATTTTATTTATGTATCGTTATCCCTGATATGCAACTGTCATGTGGTAGGAGGATTTCAAGTACTTTTCATTTGACAAATTGAAGATGACCGATCTTACAAATGAGTATTCATAGCTCCCTGAATTAAACATTTTGTTGGGGAGGGCTGTGTGTTCTTGTTGCTTCTGTAGAAAGTGCGTGTATCCATAACTGTTTGCAGTCAGTGAAGTACTTTCTGATATTTGTTGAAGTTCCTACTAAAATGTTAGATTTTTTAAAAAATTATTGCACACTAATTGTTCTTTAGTTTCTACAGACAATAGAACGGTGAGGATGACTCAGATGATGCTTAAGCGGCCTTGTACGGTTTAACTCAGCTACCCAAAGAAGAACCTGGTGGAGAATTGCATTCTTCTAGGAAAACAAGCAGGTTATGTGAGTTAAGAAATCTGGCTGCAATGCTGGTCTCCTAAGAAATATTCAACCATGAGAAAAGAAAAAAAAAAGTCCTAGTATGCATGTGTAATTTGGTAAAAAACTAAAGTTATTCAATTTTCCTAAACTTGGTGACAAGAATGTGAGAGAACGTCAGATAAGTAAAAATTGTCTCAAATTTTTCTAGCTTTCCTAGTATGAGGACCAAGTCACCTCAGATCCTTTGAGCTTCACTTAGCCTGTATAGACTGTACTCATATGGAGACAATCATAGAATCATAGAATTGCTCACATTGGAAAAGACCTTAAGGATCATGAAGTCCGCAACCTAACCATACTACCCTAACTCTAACAACTTTCTGCTAAATCATGTCCCTGAGCACCACATCCAAATGTTTTTTAAACACATCCAGGGATGGTAACTCAAACACCTCCCTGGGGAGCCTATTCCAGTGCTTAACCACCCTTTCTGTGAATAAGTTTTTCCTCATATTCAATTTAAACCTCTCCTGGCACAACTTGAGGCCATTTCCCCTCTTCCTGTCACCTGTCACCAGTGAGAAGGCACCAGCCCTGCTCTCACTGTAGGCACCTTTCAGATCCTGGAAGAGGGCAATAAGGTCTCCCCTCAGCCTCCTCCTTCGCAGACTAAACAGCCCAGCTCCCTCAGTCACTCCTTGTAGGGCATATTCTCCAAGCCCTCCACAAGCCTTGTTGCCCTTCTTTGGACAATCTTATTTTCAAAAGCATGGTACCATGGCTCAAATCCAGGCAAAATGTAGTTACCTTTGTTCACAAAGGATTGTGTAAAATAACCAAAATAAGGTCTCTGAAAACTGCATTATTTAAATGCTTTCAATGTTTCTTCGTAGTGACTAGGCACAAGCTTTTTTTATTGTTGTTGTTTTACAGTGTATTTAATTCCCTACTACTGACAGAATTTCTTTTATACTTGAAAATGAGTAGTTGCAATAAGGAATTAAATTTCTGCATTTCAACCTACTAACATTCACAAATAAGAAACGTTAAATTTACCAGTCCACAAACCACTGTGACTATGGTGCATCCATAGAAGATGTATAAATATTAAGGCCTAGCTTATTAAGCACATTTGGAAATTGGCTGAATTGCTTGATTTGGTAAAAAATTACATGCTACATTTAATCAGCCCTCCTTTAAGGAACAAATGTCATTAAACACCACTTAATTAGCTGTTCCTACATCCCCACTGTGTGAAAAATTGTATCCTTGATGACTACAAAACATTTTTAAGGTCAAATGTGGTGAATAAAAATATCATTGAATGCCCTCTGCTAATAGTCTACATAAAAGTGCAGCTCATTTACATTAATTGAAAAGATTAGTTCTGTATCACTGTTAATCAGAATCTGATGTCTATACTGTACAGATAGAGAAGACCTTCTACAGTTTAGCTTAACTTTTCCCACCTTAGTTGTTTTTTTAGACATTTGTCATGATGTGAAATCACCTTCTTGCTCTGTTAAAGATTTGTCTTTTGCTACATTACAGTCCAAGTCTGGAGAGGGGAGACATGGACAGTAACAAAATATAAATTAATCATCTTGGAAAAGCGGGATTTTTTTTTTTCCTCTGTAATTAGTATGATTTCTCCTTCCTTGACTGCATGGATCTGGTATCTAACTCGCTCTTCAGCACTGAAACCTTCTCTGCCTATTTACATACTCCCTTCTTGTTTCTCCTTGCCACTGTATCATGTGCAATGCTGCCTGCCTGAGACTCCAACCTGTTTATTTCACCTCTGAGCATTACTCTTTTCTAGAAAATGTGTATCAAGAGGCAGGTTGTTTGGCAAGCTCCAGTGAAACAGCTGATTAATCTGCATCACTGGTGCTATCCTCTGATGTATAAATCAAAAGAGAGAAGAAAGAGGTGAGATACTGAGACCAAATTTTATTTTTAGGTAGAAAGCAATGGCAGGTGTTGTGGCTTATAAGGATTTCATCTGCTTACTGAGAAAACTGTGGGAGGGAAGTCAGTGTGATCCCTGGCAAAAAACATGCAGCATAGATCCTGGCAACCTTGCAGTCAGATTTCCTTAGCTAGTAAGAGTTTTTTAAGTATTATCTCAACTATGTACTGATCCAAGGTTTCCCTGTGATAGTTGGTTTCACAGGATGCGCACAGAAAATGACCATTTCTTTTCTGGATATATTCCTAGAGATATAACCTCTAGAACACTGAATTTGTCCAAGTTATTCAATGGAATAATTTTTCCTAATCAGAGATATTCAGTGACTTAATTTCCCTCTTGAGACAGGGGTGGATGAAAAGCTGGAAAGAATGACTTTTATTCCACATTCATGTCTCCTGTATTTTGTGGATCTATTGGAAATATTCCAATTTTGGAAGTAAAAACAAATAGCAACCAAACAAACAAAAACAAGTGTGTCTCATAGACCAAGGAAGGTCATCCTATCCCTGTACTCTGAGCTGGTGGAACCTCACTTGGAATACTGTGTGCAGATGTGGAGATCTCGGTTGGAGACCTCAGGAGAGACATGGATCTGTTGGAGCATGTCCAGAGGAGGACCACAGAAATGATCCAAGGGATGGAACATCTCTCCTACAAGGACAGGCTGAGAAATCTGGGGCTGTTCAACCTGAGGAAGAAAAGTCTCTGAGATGACCCGAGAGCAGCTTTTCAGTACGTAAAGAGGAGCTACAGAACAGGCTCTTCAGCAATGTCTGTTGTGATGGGACAAGGGGAAGTGGTTTCAAAATAAAATGGGAGATTTAGATTAGATATAAAGAAGTTTTTTACAGTAGGAATGCTGAGGCACTGGAACAGGATGTCTTGAAAGGTGGTGGATGCCCAGTTGCTGAAGACATATAAAATCAGGATGGATGAGGCTCTGAGCAAGCTGCTCTAACTGTAGGTGTCCCTGTTCACTGCAGGGGAGTTGGACTAGATGACCTTTGAAGGTCCCTTCCAACTCTAAGAATTCTTTGTTTCTATGAAAATAACACACTCCTAGTCTAATACTGCAATGCCCTTGTAGTACAGAGCACATGAAAATACAGTGGATCACAAGACTTTAGTAACAGCTCTGTAGAATGGGAGCAGGGTTTGTATCATCCTGGTGCCACGTCAGAAAGGTTCTTGTCACAGCAGCTTTTCTCAGAAGGCTGTGCCTGTCCCCTTTTCATCTCCTACCCAATAAAGGAAGCATGCCTTGTTTTGTTCCAATAATTGACTGAAAACATGTGCTATTGAACAAATATGTCTGAGAGGTTCATGTGAAGAGGCTGTTTTTCTTTTTCAAGGTTATTCTTGGTTTGCTGTTGTTTTTTCTTTGAAATTTTGACAATTTTTGTATCTGGGAGGAAGTATTGAGTGTTTTGTTACGGACAATCTTTTGTAGCTGCAAATGGTATATGGCTCTCCTGAGATCTTCAAAATATGGTTTTGTGGCACAGTTTCATTTTCCCTGTTGTAACTTTTCATAATTTCTTCATCTTTAAGCACACACAGCTTAAAGAAAAACTATACTCCATTTTATATGATTAGATTGTATAAGTTTAATTGCAACCTCTGGAAGAACAGAAACAACAACAAAACAAGCACAAAGACATATGCTCTTTGTAAACTCAGAAGTTGGAATTAAAAAAAAAAACAACAAACCCTCCCTTTATAAAATCAGTGTTTTTGTAAATTAAGTTTCCCTCATGAAAACAAGTTCCTTTTTTGGTTATTTTTCTATTTTCTTGTCAGTGCACAACTGATTGCACTCAGTATTCTTACAAATATGTAAAACAAAAGTAAAGTGCACTGGATTTTCAAAGGCAGGGAAAGATATGGTAGCTCATAGTTCAGTGGAGTGCTAAAAGGTAATATTCAGTTTAGATGTAGATGTGATGTCTTAAGTTTGCAGTGATAAAAAAATGAAAGTATTCCTGAAGGGGAAATATAAAGATTGAATGGAGACAAACTATGTGCTACGAGAGTATTATTATATTATACATATTACAGCATATTAAATATCATAAGCATAAATATGTATTTATATTTCAATGTTGAAGGGGAAAGTTTAAGGAAAAATAAAACATTCCTATGTACATGAATAGAGGCCACACTCTGTTGCTCTCCTGGTGCTCTGCTTTGCTTTTGCTTGTTTTGTCCTCTCTACTGGCATCATTTTTGTCCTTGCATTGCAAGCTTAGTTTGAATACTGAAAAAAAGCATAAGCTTCATGCAGTAAATTTTGTACATTTCAAATACACTATAGCTTTTTATTTGTTTGTTTTATTTTTTAAGTATCATAGAATCATTTGAGCTGGAAGGGGCTCTTAAAGGTAATCTGGTCCAACTCCCCTGAAATCAACAGGGACACCTACAGCTAGATCAGGGTGCTCAGAGCCTTGTCCAGCCTGACTTTGAGTGCCCTGGGATGGGGCATCCACCACATATCTGGGTAACCTGTTCCAGTGCCTCACTACCCCTGTTGTAAAAACTTCTTTATATCCAATCTGAATCTCCCAACATAAAAATACTTCAAGCAGAAATGTCTTCAATAAAATTCTGCTCCACTGTGCTCTGGAGACCCATTAGTCTTTCACTGTGCAGTATCAAAATATCGTAGATGTTTTTTTATATGTATAAGACAGATAATGTGGTACAATTGCTTATGATTTCAAATACCTGTCCAAGTGTGTGTGCACAGTGTTCCTGATGTTATCCAGATGCGTTCTTTTTGTTTTGGATCTCATCCATATGGAAGTGTTCTAATGTAAATCTTCAAGATTTTTCTAATCTTTTTGACAGTCTACTCTCAAAAGAAAATTTTATTAGAATATTTTACTTGTACATTGACATGTTCCCTAATCAAATAAAAATATTTTGTAGACTTCATCTTTGCTATTATATTTTTCTTAAATTTACAGACCTTCCTTCCTGATGCATCAGATTATTTAGTGGAGCCTAGTTAAAGATGTTTTTAACTCTTGTCCAGAGTCTTTAACTTCCTTCCTGGGCTGTCTCCAGCATTAGCTTCTGATGACAGGCTCTGTTTTTTTTGGAACACAGACCAGGAATCAGTGCTTATAGGTACTTTATGAACAAAGATAAAAAATTTCTAAAAAGACAAACTCAAAATAGGCAGTATCCTATCTATGGCTCTGAGAAGAATAGTAAGTGGAACATGCATCAATATTTCCTATTCCCATAAACTTTCATCCCTCTTTGTCATTGTCTTCCACTGAGATTAACATTATATATTTATTTTTTAAATGAAATGGAACATGCAATGGATTTAACACAATCTTTTCATATGTGTATGTGCGTCTGTTTGTCTGTGTATCATCATAATCAGGAGCCAAACCTTCTACTAATTACGTCTGAATCAGGTTGTTGGAAATTACGAACATATGATGTGATTGAAATTAAGCATTAGACATTCACTGATCACTAAAGTTATACTAGCCAGTCTGTTCGGAATATGTCTGACACAGAATACAGAGGAAAAATACTTTATTTTGCCACAGGCTTGTATAGACTCTGTATATATAAATAGCAAAGGTACGCATGGAAGCTCACAGTCTGTACTTGGAAGTGGTGTCTGGAAAGCTTGCCGTTTGTCCCTGGCTGCTGGAAGTCCGAATTAAAGAATAAGTACTGCACGGCATTCTGACTACTTGGGAGCATGAACTGCAGTTACCAAGATACAATTACATAAACCCGCCAAGAATAATGTTTCCAAGACACTGTTATTCCTGATGCATGACTTGCAGCTGGGGCAAAGCAGGACAGTTTATAAACTCTCTTATAAGGGATTTCTGGTTTCCCCATTCAGTAATGAGGAATACTATGAACATGGACTTTTGGGGAAAAAAAAAAAGGTTCACCATACACATTCATCTCCCATGTGAGTGCTGTATTTCAATGAGGCTGTCTGCTGGTTTATGAGGTGACTATCATCTCTAATAACTAACTAATAATTTGCTTACTTGTAGTACCTTTCTGAATAATGCTGGTTTTTGAAGGAGCCTGCACCTTTGCCAGTGTATGCCAGTAGAAGACATCTTTTAGCTGGTTTTGTCTTTAAGGCTCCTGGAAAGCCCTTTACTCTGATTGATGCTGGTACTCTCATGAGCTGGTACCCTCATGAACAATAGAGCTGAACAGGGCTGTGAGACCTCAGAAAATAATGTTTTGTCACACTAGCTCCAGGACATTTTGCTTTGAAAAAGAGACCCAAAACAAAACCAATCCCCTCTCCCCTCAAAATAAAGAAATGTGACCTTCTGTCTCATTGTTGTCAACCAGTGGGTATCAGAAAAACTCTTATAATTAATTTCACTTGTGCTAATCCAACTGACTCTTCCTTTTAATTTTATTCTTGTGCTATTCTGGAGGGCAGTCACTGTGTAATCTTTCTATAGAATATATCTTTTACAGAGGCAAACAGCTGATTTATCTTTCTTTTATGCTAAGGGATGTAGTAGATTTGAAGACTGATTTATTTTATATGTATTAATACGGGCAGCATCACTTGGTCTAATGATTAAGTATTCATGTCTGATTATAAATTACTTTCCTTGTTCTAGATAATAACAGATTATTTTTCACTACTGTTATATGTGAATTATGAAAGATAGTTATTTCTTTAATCTCCAGCATATCTTGCTATGAAAGGGTTTATGCATTCAATTCCTCTAGCTCAGGGAAGAAAAGATCTTTTAAGACAAACTAGGATGAATGTATAGCTGCCATTAGAAATCTTCTTTCTCTTAAAATATACATTAGAAGAAAAAAAATGACACTAAGACCATTCATTTTCCCTTATTTCCTTAAAATTTAAACTCAAGTACATACACAAAAGTATTTGGAAGACACTGAGAACACCAGAATATCTATATGCTCAGTAAGGATATTTTATTCTGCAATGTTCTGTACCCAGTCCTTCAGCAAGTACATGCATCTTCCCTGTCTGGCAAGATAGCATTGTCAACGGGCACTGAATTAGATTTCAAAAAGATGGAATTTCAAATTTGTGCTGAACTATGTGAAAGCTTTGTAACTTTAAATACATTCTCTCTGTAACCCATTGTCATCAATAGTAATTAGGATAACAACTCTACCCTATAATTTGGAGTACACTTTTTTGCGAATAAAAAATGAGAAGTAATGCACACAGTAACAAAGATAACTTATTTTCTTATGATTGTAAAACAAACCAGAAGTTAGCCAGGTATAGAAAGCAGTTATTCTGTATTCTTAATCAGTTGAATTTTATCCATACTTAAGATCTGATCAGATGGTTGGATGCTTCCAGCTTGTTCAATGTATTGCTTTTAGAAACAGATTTTATCCAGTAACAGCTGTTGAAATCCACTCCTTAAGCTTTGATAAGCTTTTATAATCTATGTCTTGACATAGTCAGGGAGAACTACCAGACTTTTGTTTATCTGAGCATTTGTATAAGTTCACTCACACAGTATATGAAACCTAATGTATTTTCACCCTACACCTCCAGAGCAGTATGTGTTATTGGATACTGATATGTTTACCTAATTAATGTATATTCGGGCAGTGTATCTTCCTCCATCATACTGTTATTTCTGCTTACCAAGCCGACATCATCCAAATGTTTAAAAAATAAAATAGACTAACAGGGTTCTTTGCACAGGCAACCACAGCCACCTTAAATTCATTGCTTTCTCTTTAAATTAGGATTTTTCCCTTGAGCATAATGATGTGGCTGATCTCAGTATGGCCTACTGGTTCTAGAATTGAAGAAAGGTCATTATGGAGTGCAAACACTGTTGGTAACATACTGTTATATTAAACTTCCAGATGTCAGCTTTGGCAGAGGAAGCCATCAACAATTCATGACATTCCAAAACCTTTTTCTTGCCGATCCATTTACGATGAAGTATTGTGTTGCCCTCTTGACAGGTAATGCAATATTACATTAAGCATAAATAAATCAAAAATACAGATACATGTGCTTGAATTACGATGGTCATTAATGATATTTGGGGAAGAAACATAGCAAATTTGAAGAATGACTAATGTCTCTGGTTATTCCTGTGTGGTGTTTCTGAGGTGCTCTGAAGTCTGAGGTAGTGGAGTTGAGCTTGAAGAGTGAGCAAAAGAGAACATTGTGATCTAGTACTTGGCAACCCTGACAGTGGCAGGGGCGTTGGAATTGAATGATCTTTAGGGTCACCTCTAATCTAAGCCATTCTATGATTCTATGATTCAAGGGAGTAAAATGCTTGTGCTCATTGGGTAACCCAGCTGGTGACATCCTCCTACACATTTTCTCTTTTTTTTTACAAAGTCTAATGGGAATTTCAATATGGCAAGACCACTGAACCTCCTCTGCCAATGAAATTCAGGGTTTGCACAGAGGAGAGGGGGAGTGGATCAGTGGGATGCTCATCTTCTGAATGTGAAACATCCACCCAAGTTCAGCTAATTACTCTCCCATGATAACGTCTTCCAGGCAAATATTAGTGGTGATTCTCCTCCAAACTTTATCAGCTACAATTTATTCTGAATCGATTTTTCTCTACCACTGAAAAGAAGAGTATGCACTGGATAAACAGATCTATCTTTAAGCAAATGTAACCTTCTAAGAGGAACTTGTTAACAGATAACCAACATTTTTCTGCTGCTATTTGCTTTTAGATGGATACCTATAATTAGAAGGGAGAGAGAAATCTTTTTCCAGGCTAATCCATTCCATAGGAAATGAAAAAGTTCAGTTAAAAATGATGAATATGTCTTAGGAACAGGCTAAAAAGCGTTTTCAGCTGTAATATTTAAACTTAGTGATTCATGATAGCAGAATATTTAAACTGCATAAAATATAGTCATCTTTGGAACTTGCTGTGTTGCTAGCATCTCAGATGATGGATTCAAACATCTTCAAAATCCACTAGTTTAATATAATCTCTTATCAGTGTTTTGCAAGTACCGTTTTTCTTATTTACTTATTATTTCTTTTATTAAAAAGATTAGAAAGGGACTATTCTCTTGACCTTAAGCTCTGAAAAAGTAACACATGAGAGTGGAAAATCAGTGTTCAGAACTAATTATAAATGTATATGTGATGGAGAACACTCTGACAGTGTTGGCATAGCCCCATTGAAGTCAATAGAGGAAGACAAATTTACATTAGAAGAACTGATTTAACAAGCTTTAGGAAAACATGTGTTGGGATTTTCATAGATGTGAAGAGAGATAGAACTCTGAAAACAGTGAACAATTATATTAATTGTATTTGTTTTTATGCTATTATCATTTATACCTGCTTGTATGGTATGAATGATGCTCTGCAAAACAAACTAACTTTTATTGTCCAGGAAAGTTGACCAAATGAAAGGGTATGAGCTGTGGCATGAATATACAGCTTATTTAAGCCTGATTATGATGTCTTATAAGATGCCAAAGGTCATCTGTTTGAACATCAAAGAAAGAAGTACATCAAAGTGTACCTTCTGATGTCACAGAAGCTGGTTAAACAAATTCAACAGTTATCCTGTAATAAGCTTTGAATAAGTATCTATGCATAAACGAGGGAGAATATTTTATGTCATTGGCACCTTTCTTAAATGGAGTGACTAAATGGTAGGTCTAGATTTTATATCACCTTGGTTTTACTTCAGTACATCCTCTACCACATCAGTAGGCATGTGTTACATTTACCTCATTTAAAGGTAACTCAAGACATTGTAAATGCAATGTGAAAGAGATAAATTCTGATAAATCATAGAAGTCTAGTAGGAAATTATTGGATAAAGACTTTCAAATATTAATATAAAAACCGTGCTGATTTTGGTTCCACTCTGCAAATCAAAATACCTTTTCCTTCTGTCTTGTAAACTGAATACAAGAAAGTTGGTTTAGTGTAGATTTTCTGGCGAGGAGACTATTTTTACTCAGTGATTCATGCCTTCTGTGATTTGTGCTAAGCAAGGGACTCAGTATGGCAGACTGGATGGCAATGCTACCTGTAGAAAAGAGAGTCTTGCAATTCATTAGTAGAAGAGAAAATTATTGTTGCTTCCAGCAGTGATTTTGCTATTGTCACTAGAGAAACTGTCCCACAGCCAAACTCCATACTCACAAAGAGAGAAAATAAACTTTGAAAACCACAGAGCATTAAAAATCAAATGTGACGATTACACATTCTTAATTTTTATTTTTAGGGATATTTATTTATTTATTCATTCATTCATTCATTCATTCATTCATTCATTCATTCATTCATTCATTTTTACCTTCAAGAATGAATAACAGTGGCGTAAAGTCTAAAGACCAAATGCAACGTTACAAGAACCTCACTCTCTCCTTTGTCTGCAGCCAGACATAAAACTGGTGAGGGAACCTGGAGTGACTGATTTGGTCCTCTGATGTTCCATAGAGTTGCATAGAATGATCTTAGCTATTTGGGAACTGGGATTTTAATGGAGTTTAGCTTTGTTTTTTTCCCCTCGAAGCAACAAGCCAGACCTGACATTCAGGAAGTAAGCAGACAGACTCCTACTTTGAATTTACTACAGCTGGACATTTCAGACTTCTCAGTATGTTTCAAAATATTATCAGTCTCCATCAGGCAGACTTGGAGGTATTCAATTCCACACCTTTTCTTCATATGCACTTCTGTGTCAGATGACATTTTGTCAGACTGCCCCTCAGCAACCACCTGTCACATGGCAACAAAATGTAGCGGAATACTGGTGGAAAGGTTAAATCTCTACTGCTATACCACCATCATCCACTTCTGATGTCAAAGGCTAACTTTGTAAAATAGGAGGCATTACTTTCGGCGCATTCCTCATACATTCATAAAGGTAACCATATAGAACAGCTTAAGTTGGAGAGGACCTTAAAGGTCATCTACTTCCAATCCTCACGAATAAAGCCTTTCTGCCATTTTGCATTTCTCTGATGTACCACAGCAATGCATCATCAAAATATAAATCTTCCTATAATGTTTTGCTGTGTTAAGCTCTTAACGTGATTTTGCTCGATGAGGCACTCAAGCAGTACATCTTCAGACAGAAGAACTGTAACAGCAGTGCCTCTCTGTCTGTTGCACGTAAGGGAGTATGGGGAAACATAAGATGTAGTTCCAGGGGCTAGGAAAGAGTGCAAGGTTTAGCATGTGCCAAGATATGTGTAACGTAAAGCATGCTTACCAGGAAATATATAGGTAGTTACTTAAAAGAACAAAATAAATAAATATACTGAAGACCTCAGAAAGCAAGCATTGAGTACTACTTATCTGTGGTGAAATAACCTTAGTGAAGTCAACACATGCATACAAAAAAAAGAAAAAAAAAAGAAAGAAAATTCAGAGTATATTAAAACAATGACTTTGAAGAAAATGCCAAGTGGCTGAAAAGCATTGGATTTCTTGGCCTTTCTTAAGGCCAAGTTAATGCATTCAAGCTGCAGCCCAGGAGACCCAATTTCACATTTGGCTTGGATAAAATGAATTTGGCGTTGCAAACCAGTTCCTCTGGTGAGTTTGTCTTTATTCAGCTGTTCTGCAGTGCAGTAGTTAAGGGCAATTAGAAAGTTGCATTCAGGATCAAAGGGATGCCCTGCTGCTGAGTTTCCCAGTGTTAGCAGGGATATGGGCAAGAAGCTCAGAGATATTAGAGTCAAGAGGCTCTTGTAGAAAAATGTACATAAAGGATAATACAAAAAAGACATGCTGATATTCTACCTTGTACATCCTCAATAAAAGCAAACCAAATTTCAGCAGGAAGAAGCATAGAATTCAATTTAAAGGCATATTCATCTTTTTTAAATTGCTCAAATAATAATGTATTTCACTGAAAACTGGATAAGCCAAACTCTTTTCAGTGGTTCCCAGTGATTGGATAAGAGGCAACAGGCACTAACTGAAACACGGGAAGTTCCTGAATGTAAGGAAATTGTTTACTGTGAGAGTGACAGACATCTGGACTAGGCTGCCAAGAGAGGATGTAGATTCTCTTCCTCTGCAGATTTTCAAAAGCTTCCTGGACATGATCTAGGGCACCCTGCTCTGGAGGTCCTCCTGCTTTGAGCAGAGGTTGAGCCAGATGAACTCAGAGGGTCTTTCCAACCTCCGCCATTTTCTATGTATGTAAGCATGAAGCATGCAATAAACACAAATAACAATGGTAATGCCAAAAGTGAGAGTATAGCTATGTTGGCTAACTGATCTCATTTTTTAAGGCACAGTGTGACCCTCTGAGGTTAGGCAAAACAGTCTTGTAAGTTACCATTATGGCCACCATGGAAGTTACCTCGCATGAAGAATGAGAAAAAAAAGTACCACACAATCAAATTAAGTGAAATATTTTTTCATTCCCTTCTGAAGCAGCTGCACTGGCAAATATTGCAGGTGGGGACTTGTTCCAACTGGCCCACTGACTTCTTCCAAGATAATGGTTTAATTGTGCCTACAGATAATGCTGAATAAAGTACCAAATGAAGAATACTAAGTATAGAGAATCAAATTTTCACTATTTTTTTTCTCTCCACCTGTACTTAGGTAACATGGCTTATATATAATAAATAATGCTTAAGTCTTACACAGTAGCTCTTATCGTTCTGAACTTGGGTAGAATGTATGAATTAATTGTTATAGCATGCCATTGTTTCAATTGTCTTATTACTGTAGTTCACACTACAATTTTACACTGTAGTTCACCTGCAGTGCTAGGTGTCCTATGAGCTCGCTGGTCCCAGAAAACTGAGGATACAACTTAAATTAAATGACAAGAAATGTGTACAGGCAGGTGGAAGAAACAGTAGGTAATAGAGGGATGGGCAAGGATTACCCAGTTGATTCCAACTTTTCTGTATGAATACAGAGTTTATGGCTATAGTTTTCATTCACACTCAGCAACACAGAAATGGAAGAGAAAATTTAGTCGTGAAGCAGGACAAGTAAAAAACATTTTTCTTTCCTATGGAAATGACTTGGTTATTACTTATTTTTTCACAAAACACTGAAATAGCAGAATAATTTTTCTTCAAAGGAAGTTGTGGAAACTCTAGTCAAAGTTCATTTCTCACACACCTGTGTTTTTAATAGGCCATGACCGTAAGTAAACTGTATTTCCCATTATGTATCACAGACAGAAAACTCTAGCTGCACAACTTTCAATCTTCAAAAAGACAAGAAAAAAATTGGGGCTGTGAGAGATATAAGCTATCCACTGTTGTCTCCAACTGACACTAATGAGTCCATAGGGAGCATGTACAACTCCACAAAGAGCTACTTTTGTTTTTTTTTGTTGGAAATTTTCGGTTTATATCTTTCAGCAAGCTCCAAAGCTATCTACAAGCAATTTTTCTGGAAGTGTTTCTTGAAAAGACAACTTTCTGTCATACACATATCATACCGTACACATAGATCACATCCTTTGGCTGTATTTTTGTTTGTTTGTTTGTTTTTGTTTGCTTGTTTTTTTTTTTTTAATTAAAAAAATGCTACTAAAAAGGTTATAGTTGGAATATAGGCTGCTGAACACTTGAAGGTCTAGCCCAACTGTTTTGCTGTAGGTCAGATATGAAGACTGTCACATTCTGTAACATTGAGATAAACAACAAATGAATAGAGGCAGTTGACTGTTTATATTTCACAAAGCTGGGACAGAGCAAACTCTACAGCACAGCAGGAGGCATTTGCAAGACAAAAATCAGGGAACATTTATTTCTAAATCTTCACTTCTTGTCATAGTCTATGTCATATAGAAAACATTAATGAGAAGTTCAGAGAGTTCAGGAAAGCAAGTTATAAAAACTCTTTAAAATATTTTCTATTCCTATGGCCAATAAAAAGAGAGAGGCTAGAAAACTTTGCAATCTTAAACCCCAGCCCCATTCCCCCATTTCAATTTAAAAAGCAACCTTTAATCTTGTGGAGGCATTTTAATGTTTTCTTTCTTCTACTTGTCTTTCATTAATTCTCTCTTTTGTACAAGGCTTACAGAATTTTTTTTCCTGTTCCTTACATGAGGTAGCTTCCATGATGGCCATAAAGCTAAAATTATTCTTCCAAGTGAATTATTTGTAAAATCCATATACATATTAAAAATAAACACCACTGACTATGAATTAAAAGCCAGTTCCATAGCCCTAGACCAAGAAAGTGCATAACAATAGACTAATCTCATTTCAGGGAAGAATTTAAGTATATAACTTTTTTTATCTTCATATAGCTTTTCTTATTCATCTAAATGTTGAACCAGACAAACGTCACCCAGAAAGGATTAAACTGCTATTTACATAGTATAAAAGCAGATGCTTTATTACTAGGTCACATTCTTGGAACGTAGTATTCAGTAGTTCTCTGCTTCTCAAAATGTAGAGGAAGTATAATTGGGAACATAAGAAAAAGGCTATTCCATCTCTGCATTTGCTTGCATATGAATAAATAAAAGTGTAAATAAATCTGATATAAAATTGCATTTATATAAAATAAATTATAATTATAAAACTAAATCTCAGTTTCCTATTGCATTCCTATTTGCTGTCATATAGAATACTATATTATTGAACACCTGTATTATTAATAATCTGTAGTACTGCAGTTAGAATGGAATTTGTCTTCTATATTATTAACATATCTAATAATTTACATGCACACAAGTACCTGTAATCATTTGAGATGCTCTAGGGTATACTTTCTCTGCCTCACCAGAAAAACAGAGTTCTTCCATCAATCTCTACAGACTATCTACCAAAATTCTGTGCTCATTTTGCGTGATGCTAGATGTTGACAAGCTTAAAAGTCAATGACAGAGGTATACACCTAAAACAAAAACAAAAACACCCAGGCTATTTCTTAAGTCAGAGATAAAATTCATCTCTTCTGGAAGCTTATTTATCTCACTCTGAGGCTTTACTTTAGGACACAATGAATTTCCCTCTGGAATCGTTCAAGCACAGAAGGCAATGCAAGATGCTAAGAATATTTGTCTGCTATTTGGTGGGGAAATACTTTCCTTATTTTCACCTAGTTCTGCAGGAGAACTGTCTTGATTTAAATGTGAACATCCCTACTTAACACATTAGCAATGTCTGTGTTCAGATTCTCACATTGCACCCTCACTGCTGTCCTCTCTATATGGATGTACTCACTATATACTTTGCGAACTTTATATTTGCAGCAGATATTTCAATTCTACTTATAATGTTTAGGACACAAAACGGATAAGAAATTTGATCTCCCCCTCCAGGGCATTGTATTGCCATTTGAATTTCTTATCCGAGTAAACCTGATGGCAAAGGACCACCATGGGAGTGTTGCCGCTCGGATAAGGGAAGATCCAAGGACAGCTGATGGGGAAACTGGTAAGTAAACAGAAAATGACCATGCCCAAAGAATATTTTTTTTACATGTTGCATTATTACTTTTGACAATTATTTCATTTAAGAAAAAAGAATACTCAAGTTATAAAATAGAGAACATTTATTAGATTAGAGTACAGAAGTACAAGACAATAAACAATGTCAAACACATCCAGAAGGGGGTGAACAGTTACCATGAACTCAGCAGTTTCCAGCACAAAGGACAAAAACTCCAGGCTAGATAAAAAGAAGGAAAAGAAGTTTTATTTGTGTGTAAGGTTCTTTTGTGTAGTACTAGAGAGAGAAGCTTATCTTTTTTCCAGGTGTCCCTTGAGAGTTGGGACAAGAGGAGATGCTGTATATCACCTTTCTTAGTTTCCAGTACTGTACAAAAGCACTGTGCAGAGCTTTTAGGTTAGCTAAAGCACGTATCAGAGAGGGGAGCAACTAGAGGAAAGTACTGGTACAAAACCCCAGTTACGGTGTGACAGCACAGCAAGGCACAGCTTGTACAGGCAGATATCAAAAGGTCAGTTCAGCTTCAGTTGGGCTTCTGTGACAATGTTTACAATATGAATGAAAGCTACTGCAAAAAAAACAGTCAGTTGATCTAGTGGATTTCTAATGGCATTGTTTTGCTCTAAGAGTAGTTATACAAACAGATTTTTTGACTGTTTCTCTACATTTCTTTCTTTTCCTCTAACTTAAAAAAAAATAACATCTTTATTGCTCACCTGATTCATTTTTTTGTGTAAACTGAAAATATGCTTACCTGAACATTGGAATGTTTATGTAAGTGTCTCAAGATTCTGCTTAGTTCTTATATTTTATTATATTGTTATTAATAATATTATTTTGTTTTATATTGACTCCTTACACTTTACTTTTCACTAAGTCCTGGCAGAACCCTTCTTTTGGTCACATAATATTACTGGAGGCTGCTAAGGGGCATCCTATGCTTTTATGGGTGCATGAACAGGTGGGTGGTTTGATGCTGATGTGGTTTTTACACACAAATGCTCTGAAATTCTGAAACATAGTGAGTGAATGAAAGGAGATACTTCCAACCGCATAGTCTGCAACACTGATAGGAATATATATTTATATACAAGTCTTTGGTACAGTATTTTCACATCTAATCTTTCTTCAGCATTCTTTGCTCTTCCCTTAGGTTCTTTTGGCTTTAATAGCTCAGCTATTATCTTTTCAGTTGTGGCCCATTAATTCTTCTCTATGAACTCATGCACAGTCAGCTCTTCCATGCTAATGACCAGAGAGAAATAATGGCTAATGCCCACTGAGAAGGATATCTATTGTTTCAGCTTCTCGATTTATTGAAAACTCTCTGTACATTTCCCAATTTTCATTTTTTTACAGAATCCGAGAAAAGAAAAGCATTTCAGAAGCCATCTAAGATAATGGTCCATTTGTGATCAATATAAAAACATGGACATTCTGGGAAGGGAAAGAGGAGAGGCTGAGAAAGGAGAAGAGAAAAAAAAGTATATTTAATTAATGCATTTATAATAACAGAACAAGAAACATCCAAAGAAATTGTTAGTAAATACATTAAATACCAGGGAAAAATAAGTGATTTTTCTGTAACTCGTTATAATCCAGTATTGGGTATTGCAGAAGATTATAAACTAACAAAAATCAAGCTAACAAAACAAGGAAATGCAAAAAAATTCAGCTTTTAGTCCAAGCAGTCCCTAAGCAAATTCTTTCTAGAAACTATGAGAATCATAACTGAATGTTTCTTTACCCTATGCTCGCCATTAAACATCCACTGCCAGTCATCATCAAAATAATGGATCTTTGGATGAGCCAGCAGTGCACATTTGCAGTCCAGAAAGTCAATTGTATCACGCATTGCAGAAAAACAAATGCACTCAGCAGGTTAGGGAAGGTGATTCTCAATCCATTCATCACTCATTTTGTAATGATACTAGGGATTTCATGGGCCTTGCAGGATCTTGCACTTGCCGTTTTTGAACTTCATGAGTTTCAAACCGGTTCACCTCTCAAACCTTTAGAGTTCTCTGTGGATGGTATGGTCCCTCTAGCATACTGACTGCATCACTCAGCTTTGTGTAGTCTGCTTTGTGTAGTTTTGCTGAGGTTGCACTCAAACACACTGTTCATGACACCAGTGAATATATTAAACAGATCTGGTACCAGTATGGATTTCTGGGAGTCACCAGTCCTCACTAGTCTCCATCTGGACATTGAATAGTCGATCACAACACTTTGGATGTGACCATCCATCCATTTCCCTACCCACCGAACAGTTTATTCATCAGATCCATGACTCTCCAATTTTGAGAAAAGGATGTTGTGTGGGACCTATTATTTTAAATATTAAAAATTGTCAAAATTAGAGAAATGAGAGAACAGATCATTGCAGATAATTAGGTCCAGGAAGAATGCACTGCAACATCTTAATGTCAAAGGAAGTAATGCTAATTCAACTGTTTTAACTTATGAACGAAAATAGCAATGTGAACATTTGACATTACATTTCTTCACGTAATTTCAAGTTTGGGAAGAGAGACCATTTATTTCAGATCGATAGAAGCACAAACTGCTCACATCCCTGTTTCACAAGAATCAGATATAATCAGACATATATATAATCAGATATTATGAGGCAGTTGTTCTGCCTAGTCTCAGGAATTCATGGGGGCTGAGAACATCACAAAACTTGGGTTTCTGCTCCAAGGAGGCCATATGATTGCTGAGGAAAAAAAAGGGATATACAGAGAAGTGTTGTGTATGTTTCTTATCCCTTTCTTCCTTCCATAAGTCATAGATACTGCCTAAGGACTGGAGACTAATAAATAAATAAATAAATAAACAAACAGATAAATACATAAATAAATAAAAATCAACCAGCAATAATGATAAACACACACACAAAAACCCAAACAAGTGAAAAACAGAAAATGAAATTAATAAGATTCACTGGGGGAAAAAAAGACAAAAGAAAAAAAAGTGCTTAAAAAAAAAAATGAAGCTTTTAAGCAGGTTAAAGGAGTTGATTATAGAAAAGTTAGTATAAACAAGTCAAGGAGAAAAAGGAAAGATGAGTACCAAAAAGAGAAGTGGAAAAAGCACAGGGTGAGTCGGGGATGCAAGAAAAGTGTTAGATAAAGACCCACATGCAGAACCAACCATCCACACATTATCAGATTAGGTAGAGGTAGACAGGGACTAAAAGCACCTGGAAGGCATAAGAAAGATACCACCTTTCTCCATCAATGAAAAATTAGGGAATAAAAGTCCTGAAAACTGCCAATAAGATGATGGTGAATCAAAGTAGGAAATACTATCAGACTTAGAAAACGTTTATATTATTTGACATTAATAACACGAAAATGTCTATGGAAGTGATAGAGAATGTGTGTACTACCTTCTAAAATGCCAGCTTAATGTTACTTGCTGATGTATTTTTCTCAAATCCAGAGCTGGTCATGGTGAGTAAGCTTCATATTTCTAAAATTCATTATATTTCTGGGAAACAAAGCAGCCACTACCTAGATGCATTGCTGCATGAGGCATGTGATCCAGTGACATCCTTTAATTTACTGTAGAAAGACAGAGAACTGGCTGTTGTATAAATTAATGCAGACCTGGAGGGTCTCAGGAGGTCTGGGAGTCACTAGCAGCCTTTAACCTCTGGGTAAGAAAGTTCAAAACCATTTCAAGGGAGAAAGAACAAAGCAGTTTCCCTTTGGAAAGCAATGTGACTTAAACGTGAGGTTTCAGTCCACATCACTGTAGATGTGTTACCATAGTTAAGCAATGTCATAATTGTAGCTGAGCTGGAACAGGGACGTGTTACCCGTACACTTTAGGAATTAAAAACCCTTGAGATTTTTGAAAAGGGCCATGGCAGTGGTAGCTGAGAACTCAGGGCCCCATGTCAACACATTTGTGTTTTCAGTTCTAGGCACAATTGCTCCTGTAATTTAGGTAACAAAATACTTGCAAAGACATCATCCACCACTCAGGGAAAACATTGTCACAGAGTAGTTTATTACTACCTTAGTAAAATCAGCATCACAGCAGTTTAAGTGGAAGATGCATGTACTGTTAGCAGAAATTAAAGAACTTCTTTTTTTCTTTTTTTCTTTTTCTTCTTTTTTTTTTCTGTCTAAGGTTTCTGCAATTTCCACAATCTGATGGTAGTGTTCTGACCTCTGTTTAAACATTTGAGTGGATTGTAATTCAAGGCATGAAGTCATGTTATTGTTATTTAGGCAGTAACATGGGCAGGTCACTTACACTTTCTTACCAAAGAGCTTTTGCTTTAAATGAGCATGTCAGAGATTGTTAAAAGAGCATTGACTGAAGGAGGACAATGAAGATTCACAACGCATGAAGGAAATGTGACTCTTTTACAGACTGTGTATATTTTATATCTTTACTGTGATTCAACAGCTGCTGGTTTTGTTATTTTCTCTTTTCTCTCTATCTCCTTTGCTTCATCCTGGAAGGCCAAGCTAAAAATCAAGGTAGGAGCACACAAGCATTCTTCTGTACTGAACAGACTATTGAAGAAGGATAGTTTCACAACAGCATATAAAGAAGAGGATGAATTTGCTCAGTGCAATGGAACACAATGATTTCTCCAAGTAGTGGTGGAACAAGAAAAGATTCATAACCTGGCACTGACACTATGAATTGGGTCCATTCAGTCTGAAAACAGACATTTGCCTGGCTTTATAATTCATTCTGAATTCTCCGGTTTTGATGTTTCCAATAAACACAAACAAAGAAGTTATAAGGTCCCTCTGAAGATCGTGGTTGTATGGCTGCTTGAGAGAAGAGGCAATGGAAATCTGTGGTTACTTTGTGAATGCATTTACACTGCATCTCCTCTATTAACATGCTTTATATGAATGATTTAGTGGATTTAGTGTAATCACTGGATGTAAAAAGAAGAACTGTGACTTGATAACTTTTTATTTGTACTACAGAATTAACGCCAGACTAAGATGCAAATCACTTAGCTGTGATTGCAAATTAATGAACAGGTACAAATTTATCCCTAGTAGAATAAACAGAGAGACATGGAATAAATTTGCCTGATAGTCATTACATCTGGGGACAGAGGAGAAATTCCTGTTGGAAGTTACACATCAGTAAAAGTATAAGTCAGCAAACAAACAGAACCTTTTTATAATAAGTGCGGAGTTCTGTAATAATCACAGACAGGAAAGAGTTATGACCGAGGAAGGAAATGCTTTAATACCCTGAGTAGACTATTATGAGAGAGGTTTCCTGTGTACTGCTGCCTTCTCCATCTGGCAATATCATAGGCTTCTATTTCTTTCATCAGAGAATCTCAGCACCTTAATTTGTTATTAAAGTCATTTGTTGGATTTTTTTCAAGCTTTAGAAATGGAATCATTTTTTGACATTGAAAATCAATAGAAAATAGATTTATGTTCCTAGTAATGTTTATCTAAGGCTTTGAGACATTGAATACTGTAAACAGGAAATAAAGTTGAAAATATAATGAAAAAAATAAGCCAGAAAAGTGAGGCTAAAGAACTACCCATATAACAATAATCTACAGCAAAGTTTTCAGTGTTGTCTTTCAGCTTTCCAGACAGGCAGAAAGGAAGAAAAAAATCCCATTTTATTTTCTTTCATGAGTTCAGGAATTTGTAAGATATATCTAAAATTACTTTCAATTTGAGAAAGATGATGTTATGAAACCAACTAATATAATGAGAAAATATAATTCATATTGAATCTTGAACAGAAACATGACCTACAAATTCACACAAAGGGAAAAATAATGAACCGTGTGTGCTTTCAGAGGCTAAGGATCGGTGTGGTCCGGTATGTGACCTGGAGTGCAAAATTCTTTCAAGAGCACATAAGAACATTTTACTTTAAAATAATCAATAAGAGAAATTATGTGTTAGATAGCAGAGAGTTTAAACACATTTAGAAATGAAGACCTCATTAGAAGAAAGACCAATACTTCTGTAACTAAGGTAGAAGCAATGATTGAAGACATGATTTTATTCTGTGCTTCCCTCAAGTGCTGGTACTGCCTGAAATGCAAAAGTGACCCAAAGTCCACTGGAATCAGTGAAGTCTTTCTGATTAGTTTTGGATTATCTCCAGACCCCAGAATGAGACCAAGAATTCAGATTACTGGAATAAGTCATGGTCACTACTAAAGGGGAGTGAAATTCCCCTCAGCTTTAGATGGGCTACATTTTCATCTCCTGTCACCAAAGTTTGATGTGGACCTCAGGAAGAAAGGGAAAAGATCAGAGGTCAGATCTAGTTTAAAAGGAAACAGAGGAAGAAAATAATTTAAAATGCATTGATAAAATTTTATTATAGCAGTTCTTTAAGGAGTCTAATTAATGTCATGATAGTAATAGAAAGATTTTGCATTCAAACATTGCACTTTTGCTTACACTTCCTCTCATAGCTCTGAAATGCATGATACCAGATTTTATTCTCCTTTATGATTCACATATATTGATATGTGTGTGTTTATCGTTTTCATACAAACATATATACATAGACACATACAGACACATGTGTACACACTATTTGTTGCTTCTTGCTATTATATGAGTATTTCTGCTTTCTCTCTCTATCTATATGTAAAATCAACTGGGACAGGAAGGGACAAATCTAATTCAAATTATTCATTTCTTAGTACTCTGTAGATAGATATTCTGAATAAATTTCTTCAAAGAGAAATACCGAATTCTGGATATGCCAGTATTTCTGTGACTTTGTATTAAATTTTTTTATTGTCATCTACTGTTTGCATTAAAATAATGTCTAAAAGGCTCCTTTAAGATAAAAATATGTATTAAAGTAAATTACAACATCCACAAATCAGGTTGCCAGTATTCCAGCAAGTCTGCAAATATTGTGGGGAGCCCTTTGAAAGGTGGGATCTATATTCCCTAGACTAGAACAAATATCTGCTGAATTTTAGGGTATTGTCTTTATAAGTAAGTATATTTTAAACTTCAAAGGAGTTAATTGCTTACAAGAATTCTTTGTACGTACTAATTTCATTAGTACGTTCATTAGTACTTATGAAGTGTTGCTTTTAAAAAACAAATGTCTTTTACATGGGGGTGCACAGTAGTCCCTCTAATTTTACTTTTGTTGTGCTGCTCATTGGTTTCCTTCACAAAGCATGTGCTCTGGTTATCTTCACTGAGGCAATGTTCTTACTCTTGGCAGTACTCTATGTGTAGGATGGCTCCTGAGCTCCACCACAGAACACTGACACAGAAACAATCCTGAAAGATAAAACTATTTAAAGTGTTGCATTGTTATAGTTTTATTCTGGAACACAGTAACATCAGGCCTCATATCCTATTGAAGACTGTGGAGTCCATTGCCCATCTTGGCTGAACTGTCCTACCATACTCACTGTATTATCCAGATTTGGCACCTTCTGATTCCATCTCTTCAGGCTGGTGAAAAATCAGCTATGTGGGCAACATTTTCCTAGCAATGGTACTATCATAGAAACTGTGAAACAGTGAGTCACCTCCACTGGGATGGATTTCTATGAGTGCAACATGCAGGCTCTTGTTCATTGCTGGTAAAAATGCATAGCTAGCAGTAGTGACTATATTGAAAAATTTTGTTTCAGAACTGAGAATTGCTCTATCAAATAGTGTTATTGTGATCTTTGTATCTGTTGTAATTCCCATGGAAAAAAATAGGAAACATTACTTTAGAAGCAACCTATCCATCACTGTTCAGCAATTTACAAAAGGCACCTGGTAACAGCAAACAAACAAAACCCATGATTCTCATTTTTATTGTGTCTGATACAGCCTGTATTATATGCTAAAATTTTGAAAGCCAAAAGATGCAAACAGATATTTCATGACAACTTTAGTAGTAAGGAATATTTTAGTCCCATGGTCCCAATCATGCATTGATGCTGCAATACGATGCAGCTTTAGAATACAGATTTTTAAGAGATGCATAATAATTTAAAAGGATGTTTTCAGTTTTAATTTCTATCCTAGAAGAACCAAGGAGATGAGGTGCTGGGAGGATGGAAAGGAAGCAGATATAAAAGAACATGGAATGTTTTTATTTATGCAGGTAAGAAAGAAAACCAAGAAGAAAATGGAATAATATGGAGGAAAAAAAGGCTGGAAAATGCTTAAATTTTGTGAAAAGCATGTGGGAAAGCAATGCTGAGGTTTCTTGTGGCTGGGTTTCTTTCCTCTATCATATCCTATCTTGTTCAGCATATTACTCATATGACCTGAAATCCCCTTTGAAGAGAAAAGTATATAAAATGGAGGAAACACACTGCAGCATTCGAAAATTAAATGGAGAAAAAAAAAAATATCAGTACTTTTCTGAGGTCTTTATTTTGGAAACTAGGAAGCTTTTTGTAGTGTTACTTTACATTAGAATTCATTGAGTCAACCAATTGAAAACGGAAGAGATTGGAATAAAAGCTTTCTCCAAACTGAAAAAAATGCTTCAATCATTTGTTTAAAAGCCAGACTGATTTTCTGAACTGTGTTTACCTTATTTAGTACTAATTCCTCTACAATTCAAGACATATGCACAGACTGTTGATGCAAAGATAGTCAGTCATCAGGCACAAATGCAACATTCTGTCTGTATGCAGACAGACTAAAGTTGGCTTGGGAAAGAGAAAAAATAAATAGGATTGAGGCAGCAAGAATACTATGATTAAATGAACACCTGCTTCTTTATTATTTTTTTGTTGATATGTAAGTAGATGTATAAAATGGTCCTACTTTCCTTTGCATCATGAGTGCTTTTGTCTCTCCACTTTCTAAATGTGCTCCAAAATCTTTGACCTCCGTTCTTGAAAACAATCATGTTCAGATTCAGTGGAACCATTCACATGTAGGAATCAGCACAGCATTATTAGCAGCATGAGGCTTATGCACTGAACTTTTTGGGCACCTTCGCTCTAAGTGCTGACTCTTGGTGAGTGTCTGTGTGAATGCAGCACAATGAAAGCCTAATTTGGTTCTAAGGTCAAGGAGAAAATGTAAGCACTTCATGTGTCTCCACTTGAGGTGACAATGCAAGCAATAATTCTGAATGTTTTGTGCAGCAATTCCCAATCTGATTGCTCATCGTTTATCTCTGGATTTGACATTCCCTCAGTAAGATTCATATTCAGCAGTGAGATTTGTCCCCCAGCTGGGGACAAACTCCATCACAAGTTCTTTATTGCTTCTTGACTTTCTGTTTAGATATCAGTGACACTATTCTTTGGAATGTATCAAAATAAATGGTCATAGAACAGTGCATATTTTCATATTTGACTCCTCCCTTCCTCCTGAATGTTGCTTGATTCAAAGAGTTTGATGAAGTTATCTGAACAGAAATTCCAGTACTGTATGAGAGGTCCGTGGCATCCTGCACACCCTTCAGCTGCTGATTTTGCAGGATATGGGTCTCATGTAGGTCATGTGTTACATTTAATAAGTACACAAACGTCATGGATACTCTAGGATGTCAGATATGGAATGAGATAGCATGGCTTGGGTACTGACTAATGCCCAACTTCGAGCTACATTTGCCTTATACTGCTTAGAGAAGGACTGGGGGAACTTGTGCAGTATAAAATATATTCCTTTACTGTCATGAAGTTAAATGCTAAGAAAGATTTGGAAGCATTAGATTTAAAGGAGTTGTCAAGGTGTTACAGAAAATTCCTCATTTCATGCTAGATTCAAAGAAACCCATGAATCATCTTCATCAGCTTTTCAACTGGACACATCAGTGAGACTGGAAACAAAGGCAATTTTAATGAAAATAGCACACAGACGTTTTATCTTTCTTATCTGAAATCAAACTGACAATATATATACGTATTTTTTCCAAATGAAAATACAGTTATTTTTGTGAATGCTATGAAGAGATATTCGACCACTTCTTAGCTGCTTTTAGCAATTTGTAGTACTTAGAAAGTCTTAAAGGGAAATTGATAGTGACAAATAGACATTTCTAAAATGTCAAGTCATTCTAAACATGAATTTTCATTTATTTATATACTCGCTCTCATATCTCAAATGTTACAGTGCTTCCTGTAGACAGTATTTAGCTTTCCATTAGGAATTTCCAAAAGCTGAAGTGCACTGGCATCTTGCATTAAGATAATGTTCCAATAACAAATTTGAAAAATAAATTATACACAATTAAGTGTTGGTAAATATCTGGAGTGCATTTTTCATACCAGAAAAAATCTTTCAAGAGATATTGTTTCTTAAAAAAAAATTGCCAGTATTCTGAGAAATCCTAAAATCCAGTTATGTCACATAAGGATTAATTGATAATACTTCTGAAATAAATATATTCCCTTTAATGTTAGCTTGTTGAAGTTGGCTATACAAATAGTTACTACACAGTATTACTATGCTGCAAATACAAAAGTTGGAAATAAAAATATTTCTTTTTCCTCTCCCTTCTTTTAGTGATGGTAGAAATTTCTGACTTCTCAAGTTTCTAAGTTAAATAAAACTGTTAGCCAAAAGGATGGAGATTTTGTGATGGAGAAAATTTAAACCTTTTGGGTAATACTTGCCTTTATACTCAGCACATTTTAAAACTTTTGCATTTCAATATTTATGTTCCTCATAGATCTGAGTAGGTAACAGGGAACTCAAAACATTTTTTTTATTTATGTATGGAAGAAAAAAACTTGAGGCTCTCAATAAAGAAAAAAATTGAACATTCCAAAGCAGAAATATTTTCTCTTACACTCTTGCACATTATTTCTTAACCCTACTGAAGTAGTTATTATACAATACAAAAGCCATGGTCTTTTTATCTACAGAGTGGTTCTTTTGTGTGAAACAGAATGCCTACCTGTGTCAAGCACTTCGTCTGTAGGTTTGGCCCAGTCCCATTGAATTCAGGTTAATGTGCAGAAATTTTGGAGTGTTTTAAGGGGACTGCAAGAATGCTCTCCTTGTGCCTCTAATTCAAGAGCTAGAATTCTTCATAATGTCTTCTTTGGGATATGTACAGAAAGTAGGAAAATAACATGACTGTGTATAAATCCAGTCAGCATGCCCCTGAATTTTCATTTAACTGGAAATAAAGTCTGTCACAGATTTCCCTGACACTATTTCAGTGATTCTCTTTGCATTTTTTATTTTTGCCTTTTTTTTTTTTTTTTTAACATGTTTAATCGGGGAACAAAAGTAGTTATTAAATTACTGTTCTGTTCTTTAAGTCTTTTTCAGCCTGTCACATAACTTTCTTACATAGAAACTGCCTAAATCTTCCATTTGCTGATACATTTTTAATAACACAAAGGGTTAAAAGACAGAATCAGACTTCAAAATGGCATTAGCTTAAAATGACTTGAAACCTGAAAAACCTTAATTGGACCAAAACAGAATGAAATTCCTCGTCCTAATTGTGCACTTTTCAAAAACAGTATAAAAGGCACCACTGCATCCCTTTTTAGTTCCTCTTGTCACTGTTTTCATGGCATCTGACATTAAAATTCTTAAATGGGTAAATGCACTAAGTTGTTCACAAATGTCAGATGAGAGAAGGAAGGGAAAAAGTGAAAGAAAAAAAGTCTTTACACATTGTCCGTCACGTTAGTTGAGTAAGAGTATTTCTGAAATCTTGCCATTACAGTTTGTAAATTAAATGGTTCAGATAGGTTAGGAACAGACAAAACCACAGGATTGATTTCTAGGAGGTAATATGGAAGAAGCTGATTCTTTCAGATGTAGTAAGATTCTGCCAGATTTGCTGGAGTCTTTTCTTGCAGCATGTGACTCTGGCTGCCAATGTATCTGAGTGCTTTCCTATTGTTAAAATCAACACTGTCCCTGCTGAAATCTCATCACCAATGCAAAATTCTGTTTGCTTTCTATTTCATCCCTGTTGTGCTTTATTAGATTCTCCTGCATTCTTCAGTATTCTAATAAGGCAACACGGTCTTCACTTATCAGTCCAAGGAAACAGATCCAATTTCACAATTACAATTTACCTATAGGTCATAAATCTGAGCTATAGGTGACCATAGGTCAATTTCCCTGCCCCATGGCAGATGAGATGGAACTAAGTGGTCTTTGAGGTCCCTTCCAACCCAAACTGTTCTATGATTTCTGTGGTTCTATGATTCTGTTACTGTAATGACAGTATATGTATGCATTTTTACCCACGTAACAAGTAACATGTTACTCTTAAATCTTCTCTTTTTCAGAGATGTGCACAGTAAGTCATGATTGCGCATAGTGAATGATAACAGTAATTTCCCACAATCACCTCCTGCAAAATTGTTTTTTTAATTTCCAGAAAAGGAAAAAAGGTAAAGTCCTTATGGAGTTGTCCATTCACTTTCTTAAATAAAATGTGTAATCTAAAATTAAGTGTTGTCTTCTATACTCTACCTTAATTGTTAGTATCAAAACACTTCTGATCTTACAGCTGGACCCCATTCTTTTCAAATAGCCTTTTCAGTATTCTTACTTCTCCACTAACACAAACATCCTCTCAGAATAGGAAGTTTATTTATTATTATGTTAATGTACTGACACTGAGTTTGATTCACCATACTCTGGGAATTGCTATTCTCTATTAAGGCACTGTGTTCACCCAAAGTGATCTCTGACATGGCTCAAGTTATATCATGATCATTACATTTCATAGTCTAGCCCTGGGCAGATTCATCTAGACTGTCAGAGGTATCCTTGTAAAATGATTTTTACAGAATTACCCAAAAATACTTAATGTGGCTAAACTTCTCAATGGTCTTGCTTGTCCTAGATTTGTTCAGACATTTAGTAAACATAGAACGCAAGTACAGGGCTGAATGTGACCTTTTTCTACCTGTAGAATGTCCTGTTACCCACTTTGATTACTAGTATCTAATCCATTTCAACTATTAATGCATAATTCACCTCTCTGACTGAATGAATTTCTACTCCTGAAAAGTATTAGATAAGTCTTACTTGATTTTATATGACTATTCTTCTTGTGGTTTCTTGAATTGACTTAAGTTGTGACTGTTAAATACCTCTTAAAATTACGTTGAATATAAATCAGTACTTACTCAGTACAAATCAATCCTGCTTATGAAGCAGCTTTTCAGGAACAGAGCAGAGAGTGCTTCCAGTTGCCATAAGCTACCTGTAGTTGCAGTGAAAGTGCAAGCACAAGTTAAAAACTAAGAGTGGGGAAGACAAAATAAGAAACAAATAAGATTTCCTCACTTGAGTTAAAAATTAGCATGATGTTCAAATCTGTCATATGCATCCATAAAGGCATTTTCAGACCTTTTTTTTTTTTTTTTTTTTTTTTTTTTTTTTTTTTTTTAGTGCAGCTGCAGTATCCTGAACGTTAAAATCAGAACTATGGAGAAATTGTACTTTTCTAGTGTTAGGGATAACATCAGAAATATTTATTTTTGAAATTAATTTGTGAAAAACCATGAACTGAAATGAAGAAACTTGGTTGTTTGCACCTAGCTTAGGTGATTGCACATTCAGTTAAAATTTCTCTATCAAGAAGAATGAAAAGCTAAAAATAACAATAACAAAACCAACCAAACACACAATAGCAACAACCATTTATTCCCTTCAAAAATATGGAGAAGCACTCTAGCAAATAGAAAGGGCACATTTGGAATGCCACAAGATCAGGTGTTATCCTGCCAGCAGTTGGTTTATTGCCTAATTCAGTTGCTGAAACATTGAACTTTAGGCTCTGGTACCACAATACATTTGCAGATCATCCTTGATAGGCACAAGTGGTTAATAAACACGGTTTTCACTGTCAGCTACACTTTTCCAGAAGACATGTGTCAAAAGGAAAATGTATCAGGAAGAACAATTCTCTCTAAGGTGGAGATGGCCAAAGAGAATTATTAAAATTATGGTTATGATCTGCTAGAGTAACAACTAAATGTAACCAACAAAGATTTTATGCAAGCTAAGAAACATCTGGAGCTGAAGACTTCACATAGTTACAAATCCTGAAGAAACTACAATATGTTTTGTGGGCATGGTGGTGATGTGTTGAGGACTGGACTACATGACTGTAGAGATCTTTTCCCACCTTATTGATTCTATGATTTGGTCTTGTGGAAAGCGGATGATAATAAGAAAGAAACGCTAAGGCTTTTATTGGTTTAGTAAAGAAACAAATATAAGAGTGTTGAGCTTAATTGTATATTTGGACACTTCTCATCATTTACGGTTACCAAAATTGTAATTTTTCTTCTTTGGATGATTTAGATGATGGACCCCCAGCACAAGAAGTACATGGAGCAATTGGAACAGGTCCAGAGGAGGGTCAGAAAGATGACCGAAGGGCTAGAGCACCTCCCTGCTGAGGTCAGGCTGAGAGTTTTCTGAGCTCTTCAGCCTGGAGAAGAGAAGACTCCAGGGTCACATTATAGTGGCCTTCCAGTACCTGAATGGGGCCAACAGGAAAGCTGTGGAGGGAGTTTTTATGAGAGCAGGTAGTGACAGGACGATGGGAAATGGCTTTAAACTGTTACAGGGTAGAAGTAGTCAAAAATTAGGAAAAAATTCTTTACTGTGATGGTGGTGAGACACTGGAACAGGTTGCCCGCTGAGATTGTGAATGCCCCCTCCCTGGAAGCATTGAAAGCCAGGCTGGATGGGGCTTTGTGCAACCTGGTCTACAGGGAGATGTCCCTGCCTACATCAGGGGGTTGGAACTATATGATCTTAAAGGTCCCTTCCAATCCAAACCATCCTATAATTCTATGATTTTTTGTTTTTTATTTTTTTTTAACATTAAGGTAGTGCCTAGATGTCAAAAGGGAGATCCAGACTTCACAGTCTTATGAAAGAAACAAAAATTTTATAAAAGTCAGCCCTATACATAAAGACTAATAAAAAAATAGGGAAAAAAAATTGCAGAAAGTTTTCATATATTACATTCTTTGAACCTAAACCTGCAGGAAATTATTTAATACATCTCAGTGATAAGGTAGACCTCCCACTTTACTGTTTTATTTTGGTTTTACCTTAATAATTCTTTTGCAATTGCTATCAGATATACTGCTGAGTATACAAACTCCTGTCAGTTATTTAAACCTAGGTTGGAGAACCTCAAATGCTCCCAAAAAACTATTTAGAAAAGAACTGTTCTGTTATATTCACCTAAAAGTCTTTGAAACAGTAGTTTAATGCTGTGGTAATTTGAATTTTAAATACAAGGAAGAAGCACAGATCATTTTGCCACAATAAAAAAAAAAAAAAAGAAGAAGAAACTCAGGGAACTCAAAAGCAAGCAACCTGAAAAAGTGATTAAATAATTCATACAACTCATGTATTTTGTGAAAATCATTAGCACAAATTATCACCATCATTTGCTAAACACTGTACTCATGTACGAATGATCAAAGTAAACACAGTTCTGAAGCAAAAGTCAATTTCTATATTGATATTACTAGATTGTTTGCTAGTATTAAGAGCTGAACAAGAGCTGAGTGTTATTAGCCTGCTAACAGACTGGAACAGAGAATGGTAAAGCTGTGAGCGTGGCTTGTACTGTTGTTTGGTTCACAAGTCTGTGCAATTGCTCTTCATCCCAATGTGTACATTTCTGTATACAATTCAAAAAAAGTACAACATTTTATTCTAGAAGATATAGAGCAGATAGCAAGCATTGGATTCCTTCTGGTGCTTAGATTTATACATGAATCTTCTGAGGCAACCAGAGCAATTGCACAAATGACACAAGCAAAGATCAGCTGCTCCGGCTTGACTGAAGAGGTAGCAAAGGCTGAAGTAGCTACTAAAATTTAGAACCTCTGTTTAGGTACTGAAATTTGGCCTCTGGGATTTTTGCTGGATTCCTAGCTACTGTTCAATAATCTCACAACAGCGATATCAAAGAAGTCAGCTTTGGAAAGAAAGCAGATTTAGTTGCTATACACTGTTCTCTTGTTCCCTGGGGACTACAGCACTGCAAGGAATGGCATGTTAAACTATATCTTAGAGGTGACCCGGAATACACTCTGGTAGTAAAAGAAGTGTTCTTCTAACTAGAAAAGAAAGTTGAAGGTCAGAATAAATATGAAAAACTTCAAGGAATTGCCTGTGCTCTGTCTTTTCAGCTAGTATTTTATAAATTGACATACTAAGGCCTGAAATTTGCATGAAATGCAGACATGATCTGGATATCACTTTATTGTGACTGGCTATTTTTTTTTTGGCCTGCTGATTAGGCACAGCTGCTGGCTTTAATTTAAATTTCATATTTTATTTCTGGGAAAGATTCCTACTTCTCTGGATAGATATCTTTTTTCAATATCTTCATGCATTTATTAAAAATAGAAAAAATTATATAAAACAATAATTGTGAACGGCAAAGATACAGTGGAGCCAGGTGGCTGACTGTGACTCAGTGACCTTTTGGTATGAGAAATCATCTGCTGCCATTAGTTATATTAAACTTTTGCAGCTGGTTTGATACAATGAGAGGAATATCTCAGGGCAACCAATAAACCTCTTCAGGATGGGAAAAGGAGGTTATTCAATGGATTTCAAAGGAACTTCTCACGTGGATGATGCCAGTTAAGTGGAAAAGGATGTTGGCGGATTCCCTGGGTAGCTTAGTAAATCAAATTTTGCCTATAAAACACTGTGTTTTTACCATTCTAGGTCCCAAGCTATGGTTATAATCCAATGTACGTATGATGACCAAGCACAGAGATTGGTCAGACAAGAGTACTGACCAGTCCCATTTTAGACATGATCAGTCCTTTTACATCCTTTTCTACTTATCCTCATTTTTGTTCTTCCTGCTTCCTTTACTCCCTGCATACTCCCTGGTTTTGCAGAATATTACATTCTCCTGCACTCTCCCAGTCTGGACCTCCCCAGTTCATATTCTTAACAATTGCAGAAATTCAGGTTGATCTTGGCACAGCACCTGTGTTTTACTGAGAGCCATCAGGTGTGACTGGAAGGTTTGTTTCTTCTTGTTGTCTTCAGGGTTTTATCCTTGTCATTACTTCAGGTCTGTGTCTCGATATACTTTTTTTTTTTCTTCTGGATTTCCCCTTTTTTTTTCCCTTAGTTTCCCAATTGATAAGATCTCCAATTAGATAACCTTGCTGAATTAAAAATTCTCACATTCTCACATGCACTCATCGTTTAGTGTGACTGACAAGGTTTCACTCCCATCACTGCCTCTATTATCATTTGTTGGTCAGATTTGTGTCCCTGTGGCTTCCTCCCTTTCTGTATTTTCTACACTGGAATCGATTCTTGAAACTGGTCTTAAAGGTCTGGACGCTCTCTTTCCACATGTCTTTAGAGAAATTATCTCCAAAGAGTACACTATACAAACACCATTTAGTGTACGAGAAAAACATTGAAAGTTTCCCTTTAACAGAATGATAATAAGAAAGAGATGGAAGTATGTATTTTCCTGAGACTTCAGATCTCTCCTTTTCTCTTCACTATTTGCAGTTTAGACTATTATGGATAGAATTCCCATGAGACAAGAGTCTTGTTTTCCATTACAGTCATGATGCTGGCTGGTCTCTTGAAGCAATTCAGCCTAGCCTAAAATATACATTTACTAGTTAGAGAAATTGTCACTTGTGAGATCAGTTACAACAATGGATCTCAAAGTTTGTTTCAAATTTCTCCAAATAATTATTTATTACTTGAGGAGAGGTAATAAAAAACTCAATGTTAATTACACAGACCAACACTTTCTAAGAGTAACAAAGTGGAGACCATCCCCATGAGGCACACCATGGCTGGTACCAGGGGGAATGTGTCCCAGGCTATCTTTCCATCAGATTTCTGTAGCACTCAATATTGCTTTCAGGGATCAATAGGGCGAGGTCTACAGACACAAACTGCTAATTTGTAAGCTTTGCTCCCCTAGGAAATACAGCTAATGCAATCTTTTATAAACTGCATAGTATTCCTATAACATTCTTCCATCAAACACATCAGGAGTTGTTTGACTGATCTCATGACAAACAAGTAGAGCAATATAAAATGTAAATTATAGAGAGTTTATCAAAGAAACTGATTTCACCAAAGGCTAATTACAACAAAAATAAAATTAGAAGTTTAACAAGAGAGCAATGACGAAGGAATTTATTCTAAGTGTATTCAGACATAATACTTAAATGATACTGAGCAAGTTTAAGTTAGCTAACAGGATAAACACTTTTGATGACAGAAAATTAATGTAGTGGCACAGGAAAGTACTATTTTATTCCCTATTTTATATGTATTACATGAAAATTTAATTAAATACTGAAGTAATCCAGGCAAATAATTTCCCAATGAAGTAAACCAAGGATGACCAACTTCATTTTCCTTAAAAGATTGACGTGGTATGACACTCACCTAATTTAGGCTTTATGATCCTACAGTTGTAAATTTATATTTTTTTTTTGTCAAAATTAATGAGACAAATTAGATTTCTAAGGGCTTTCTTTCCACCATCACACACTTATGGTAAGTCAACTCATTCTTGTGGGAAATTAGTTCAAACAGAGAAACTATCATGGTTCTTTTGATGTTTACCTTGTAATTTTTATAAACGCATGTTGCTAAAAGTCAGTATAGGGGGAAAAATGAAAGGCTTTCAGTCCAGGTGAATTTGCTAGAAGAAATTTTGGAACATTTTGACTGATGCTTTAAGCATACTGTGTAATCAGTTGCTTTTAACTACAGCTAATAGGAAAAGTTCTCAGAACATGACATGTGAACTAAAGGAGTTTACTTGAATAAATTAAATACTGACATTTTCTAAAGCACTAATTTTTGTTTCTACTGAATTCTATTAGAATATTAACAGGCATAAATCTAGTAAACTCCATTAACTTCTACTTTCTATTATTACAGTTTCAATCATGTGAAATGCTGTTTCCCTTGCAAACTAGATATAATTTAACGATTGTACTCACGCGCTTAACTTCAAACAAGAGGAGTATGTGTTCACATGTTTTATGTATGTTGTGCTTATCTGCAGAAGTGCAGAGTGTCTAACAGCACTAATGAAAGGCTTTGTTTGCTGTCTGGATTGGGTAACATGAATTATCACACAAAGAATGACCCAGTAAGTTTGTAATACATTTTTCTTCTGGTAAAACTGATCAAGGATGAAGAAGGACAAAAAAGGAAGATAGACGTGCCCAACTTTGCAACAAGTCAATGGCACAAATCTATCTTTGGTTGGATGAGCTCCTCAAGGAGGAATGAGGAATATCTACCCAAGATAAGCAGCTAATTTGCAAGGTAGGCAAATGATATTGGAAATGCTGGGCAAGATATTCTACAATTGTTTTTCTTTGGATGTGTCTGTTTTCACATTCTAAATTTTTACTCTCGATAGAATATATTTTGTTTCTTTTATCAATGTAAGACATTAACAAACTTTTAACTGGCAGGAACATCAGAAATCCACATCTTCTATCCAAACAAAATGTGTTTCTAAATTAATTTTGAGAGTTACCATTACTATTTTATCTTTTTAGTCATTGTGAATACAAATATTTTTACTCCAAAAGAATGCATACTTATTTTAAAGTGTTAAAAGACCATACATTTTATTTAAAGATTTTCTTTAAGAGGTAATAAACAGAAAATATCTTCTTAAATAATTCAGGAACACTAATTTCTAATAAACCACATGGGAAGTTATATAAGCAGCTTTATCACATTTAATACACATGAACATTGTCATATCCAAAATATTTCACCTTGCATCTTTTTAATATTATTTTTCTTTTTTCTTTATGCATTAAAAGTCCTTCAGAAGCTTCCTAAAATATTCTGATGCTGATGAGCATCTCTTTATTCTTTTTCTTAATCAAACATTGTGATAGTTTAGCAATGTTTGGCAGCTATGCATCACTATACTGCTCTCACTCTTCCTCCTCAAACAAGGGAAGAAAATACAACAGAACAAAGCTCATGAGTTGAGATATGGAAAGGGAGATCACTCACAAAGTACTGTCAAAGGCAAAGGCAAAATAGGAAAAATCTTTGGGAACATTAATGTAATTTATTGCCAGCAGACAAGGAAAGTAAAAAGAGCTTCCCACATTCACTCTTTTTATCTCCTCCCCTCTGAACAGCGAAGGGCAATTGGAACTAGATGATCTCCCTTGCAACCCAAACCATTCTATGATTCTATGACGCTATGAATGGGGCTGTGGTCTGTCCATAATGCTTTGTCTCTGCCACTGCTTCATGGTCACTCTCTGCCCCTGCTCCATGAGTCTCTGCCATGAGATGTCATCCTTCTTGAATTGATCCTACGGTGAGCTTTCCACAGACTGCAGCTCTCCAAGCACTGCTCCAGTGCATCTCTGTACCACAGGGCCCATCCCTCAGACACTGCTCCAGACCAATCCCATGGGTGGAAGCTCACTCAGTCTTCCTGCTCCATCAAGCGCTCCTCTCCACAGCCTGCAGCTCCAGCTTGGGGCTGTTCCTGTGGGGGCTCTCCATGGGCTGTGGTTGCCTCCAGGCTACATCCCATTTGTTCTCTCTGGAAGCATCAACCAGTCTACTTAGTCTTTCCTGTTTTGCTTCCTATCTTGTATTTCCAGTAAGATCTTGACATTTACTTTTCAGGTTACAGCCAAGATTTATAAGCAGATAGAGATGTCAAATGGTAGGGAAAAGAATAGAAAAAAAGACAGCATGCAGTCTATACCATCTCATAGTTTTGAATTCTACCATAACACTTTGTCATGTAAAAGCAATCTGATAGAGATGAAGTGATAGGGAAGGAGATCTTGAAGTCTTAAGAATGATTGAATTTCTGTGTAATACAGTCTTTGAAGAACATTCCATCTAAAAGAAGCAGCGTAACAAGGTAATGAATATTTTCTTTTAAAAAAATCCCTTATTTTGGAAGAATGCACAAACAAACACATGGTTGCATCTCACACGTATGTAAGAGGATGATGATATGAGTAGGGGAATATGAGAAAAATTTTCCTGAAAGAAATGCCCCAGTAATTTGCAGAGGGGATGCCCAGGATTAAAGATATTGTAGCATTGCAAGAATAACAGATGACAGAACCTAGCCAAAGAATAAAATCATGGACAAACTGCATCTGATAAAGTCCTTTTTACTGCACAAAGTTTTTCACAAAAATAAAATAATAAAAAACATATAGCAGGATTGGTGACAGTGTGTACCAAATGTGTCACTGATAAGGCAATGAAGAATGATGGAGCACTAAAACTCATTGGCTGAAGGATGCACTTTAAGATCTAGAAGTGCATATGAAGATATATGCAGTCGGGTATTGATGAAAGCCACCAGAGGCTGCAAAGCAATGATGGTAGGAGTTTTGAGAGCCACAGAAAGAAATAAAATTTCATCTATTGGCAGTGACAGAAGACAAGAAAACATAAAGAAAGAAGCAATTCTGTATGTCAGTTAACCTTTTCTCCTTCTTTGCTACATCCCTCATTTGAAATTTGGGGATCATTTCAGATTATTGTTAAATGTCTTACTGTATGTAGGACGCCAAGAGAATAGACAGCTACAAATTTAAATACTGAAGTAATTTTGCAGTGATTCATACAAAATGTACTAAATCTATTCAAAGAGTACAGCTAGGAGTATAAATCTTAAAAGACATAAGTTTTGTTCAGAAGAGTAAGAATTAAAAATAGAACTAAGTAATTTGTAACAAATAAATTCTGAAGAACAATTGTTAGTTTTCCAGCAAGAATATTGTTTTTAGTTTGCAGGTAGCTGATGAACTATATGCTTAAACTCTTCAATATGTGCCATGTTTGCTTGTGAAGTTGCATGATATTGTTGCCTAGTAGTCACTTGTTCAGTTAACAGTCCAGGGCAGTGGAAATTTTATCCTCTTAATATGATCTCATTTCTCCACTGTTGTTACATCATAATGTTAAGTTTGTGTAGCTTGCTTTTTGTGCTAGACAGGACTTCAGTAGGATTTACATCACTGTTTCAGAATTCTGAACATTAATCACTTTCTTACTTTGATGAACAAAACTTAATTCACACTGAGACATAAAAGTTGGTTATAAAGTGCTGTAGTGTGAGTGTGAAAGCAATTGGTTGCTGCCCAAGATTAAAAAGAACCTGTGGCTTTCTGTATCAGAGATGTGCAGTTCACACTGCAGTTTCACAGAGGGCGGTTAGGAAATGCACGTAGAGATGGGGATAAACACATACCACATGACATTAGGATGCTTGTACAGAAAGCAAGAGACCTTATCTGTCTCCATACTCTAAGTAGAGGATTTCAGCCCTTCTAACCACAAAAGCATAGACTGAGCAATGGGATAGAAAGATGAGACATAGATTTACACACTGTAGCCAAAAAAATACCTATAACTTGAAGATAAAGATATGTGTATGTTACTCCATAACCATGTAGCTGGCAGGGCCAGAAACACATGGCCATTTTAACTCAACTGCTGTGCAATGGGATGAGGCACAAATAACCATGTGTCCAAGATCCAGCATCGAACAAGAATCCTTTTGACTTTCTTGACAGGACATAAAGCTTTGTTCTCTCTTATAGAATCAGAATCACCAAGATTGGAAAAGACCTCCAAAATCATCCAGTCCAACAATTCACCTATCACCAGTATTTCCCATTAATCATGTCCCTCAGTATAACATCTAATCATTTCTTCTACACCGTCAGTGACTCCATTACATCTTTGGGCAGCCTGTTCCAGACCATGACTGCTCTCTCAGAGAAGTATTTCCCAATGTTCAACCTGAATCTCCTCTGGTGCAACTTGAGGTCATTCCCTTTTGAAATATTGCTAGTTACCCAGGAGAAGAGGCTGACACCCACCTCACCACAACCTTCTTTCAGGTAGCTGTAGAGAGCAGTAAGGTCTCCATCGAGCCGCCTCTTCTCCAGACTAAGTAATTCCAATTCCTCATCTGCACCTCATAGAGCTTGTGCTCCAAAGCCCTCACCAGCTTTATTGTCCTTCTTTGAACACGCTCCAGGGCCTCAACGTTTTTCTTGTAGTGAGGAGCACAAAACTGTACACAGCACTCGAGGTGTGGCCTGATCAGGGCAGATCAGAGGGATGATCACTTCCTTGTTCCTGTTATTATTTCTGATACAAACCAGGATACCATTGGCTTTCTTGATCACCTGGCCACACTGCTGGCTCATGTTCAGCTGAGCATCAACCAATACCCCTGGGTCTTTTTCTTCTACACAGTCTTTCAGCCGCTGTACCCCAAGCCTGTAGCGTTGCCTGGGGTTGATGTGGCCAAAGTGTAGGACCTGGTGCCTGATCTTATTGGACTTCATCCCACTGACCTCAGCCCAGTGATTCAGCCTGTCCAAATCTCTCTGTACAGCCTTCCTACCCCCAGACTCTTTCTGTCAACTTGGTGTCATCTACATTCTTGATGTAATATGATTCTCTTTTATTGAAAATTTTCACATATTTCTTGATCTGGTTGTAAGAACATATCTGCTTCTGTGACAGTAATCATTTTTTTTCTTATGAAGTGTAATCTGTGACATCCTAGCTCTCAGGAAGCAAAACACCACATTTGCTTAATGACTATGCTTTTATCAATTAATGTGTATGCTATGAGTCTTCCAAGGTAGTGTATTGGAGCCCTGTTTGAGCATGCTTTGACTGTTCCCACTAAATCTGAGATGTTAGGGCATACAGAGGGAAAAAAGAAGGAAGAAAAAGAAGATGTAAAATATCTCAGTGTTTTTTCCCAAACTTTTCTACACTGTTACACTCAATTGCACTATTTCGTTTAGTAATACATTATCAGTATTTTCCATCAAAACTTAAAAATCATTACATTTGTCATTCTGAAAATTTTAGTTTTTCTTCCCATTTGCATCTCTACTGCTCTATCCAATCACTGAAAACACAATCAGACAAGAGATCTTTGTCATTTTTCAGATTCCAGTGTTTAACACAATGAGTCAGGACGTATCAGATATAAAATTATGTTCTAATTAAATTCAAAACTTTCTTCGTAGCAAATAGAGACAGAGAAGCTTGCCCTAAGGGTAGCTGAACTTTACTGTTCTTTGTGTTTGAGCTGAATAAAGATCTTCAGTTATTAAATAACTACCTTTTTCTCTCCAGATTTTTGTGAAAAGTAAATGTCTTTGCATCTTAGAAATTTAAAAATAATATAGTTCTTCAATTGCACTGATAATGGCATAAAAATAGTGAAAACAAATCCTTACGTTGTTCTCTTCACCCCTCAGCAATGAATCAATGACTTTGCATTGTGGGCTGATGATCCAGATAAGTGAAAGAGTTTAATAAATGTAACATCTCAGATGGTGTTGAACAATCTCCACATGTAACAGATCCACTCAATTGCTTTTGACACTTTGAATCTACTCAGCAACATATGCAGCTAGATAATGGCTCTGCTTTACATTGTTGTTTAGCATTTGAATCACTATCACATCTCCAGGTGAAACTGAAAGTCCAGTTACTGTGGCCTTCCTGTGGTCTTGTATGTGAAAAGACTAGGGCACTTTTCAGCACTTCTATTGGCTGACACTGGACTAGCATTAGCTATAAGTCTCAGATGTGTTCACCACACCTTTCACCTCATATGCATGGTGTATGTTCGTATTCCTCCCAAGCTGACTGTGCTCAGAAAACAAAACAACCTTTCTTGCTTGACATTTTAGTCTGCATGCAGATGACAACTGAGCACAAGTGTGTTCTGACACAGCTTTTTTTTTTTTTTTTTTTCCTTAGTATGAGGATCTGGAAAGGAAAGGAAAGGAAAGGAAAGGAAAGGAAAGGAAAGGAAAGGAAAGGAAAGGAAAGGAAAGGAAAGGAAAGGAAAGGAAAGGAAAGGAAAGGAAAGGAAAGGAAAGGAAAGGAAAGGAAAGGAAAGGAAAGGAAAGGAAAGGAAAGGAAAGGAAAAAGGAAAAGGGTTACCATGCAAATGTTTTTGAGTATTTTCCTTCTTGGTGCAAACCTAATGACTTCAACTGGACACATTCTAGCATTGCTCTAGAGGAACAAGACTTCTGGTGTACAGAATTTATATTAATGCCACTCCTCACTGAATAAGGCAGTCAGTACATCAAACTCTCAGTGCACTCCAGTTTTCCTGCCTACCTGACAAGACTTTGAGGTAAAAACAAAATAAATAAAACAATCAAACAAACATTATCCCTGTTTAATATCTTCCTGGGTTCAGTCCTACTGAGTGCTTTCGATCTTGATTTTCTTCCAGTACAGTGAATCATGTGTTTCACTTTAACTACATGGAAAGTCTCAGCAGTTTAAAGCTAAATGTGTGTTCAGATACTCTAATAAAGCTGTGGTATTCTGCACTTCATAAGATAAAGACTCTTCAGAGAATCCTAAGATCTTTCTGAAGCATTACTTAATTGATCTTTGTGATATCTATGCAACAAAGGTGATATTATCCCATTTTTTTGGACAGCGAGCTGAGCTATAGAACAGGAAATGACAAAATGCATCTGGGAAACTGTAAAGAATAGAATTAAAATGTCATCTCATGGTATAAGCACTAAACAATATTAACCATCCAAATGCCATTATGTCTTCTTTTTGTAGCCCTGAAGGCCAGTAAATACAATTTTGCCTTTTTCATAGATACACAATAGGCTTCAAATCAACTCTGCAAGACCTGATTTGTCAGGTTTAGCTACACCTTGACTTGGCCTGCCTAGAGCTTTGTTTTAGCTTGTTCAGCTGTAACAGCAATTTCTAAAGACCAGGTGGCTATTGTCTAATTTATTTTATGTTTGCTTATATTTGCACAATTACATGAAAGATCCATGATTTTCATATAGATAGTGGCAAAAAGTGTTTGTTCCTCATAGACTGAGCTACTTTTGACCCCAGTATAATGCTATATTTTGGAGGAGTGTTACTACAGGATAATAACTGAGACCTCAAAAGTGAGAATAGAAAGTAAAGTGCAGAAAACCATAGACAATGCTGAAAATCTACATACTATAAGCAATTAGAAAAAGGTCAGCTGGAGAAATGCATACCAGATAGGGAGTTTTCCCTGTTTTGCAGTTCTATTTTGTTCCTGATAATATGAGTCTGATTGATAAAAAGCTATTTCAGATGGATTAAGCAAAAGAGAGGCGGAATTCATCTGACTTGACCAGGATGAATCAAGCTGCTTAAAAGCAGGCATTTAGAATAGGTGCTCTGTGGTTCTAAGGTGGCAAATACAGCATAAACTTAGGAGACCCAAACTCTTCCCCAGCCTAAGATGAAGATTACCACACAGTGGCAATGACACTGAACACACAGAGAAAATCTTAGACTGGTGAGCAACAGAGATATATTCTCTGAACTAGTTTTCTATCAAAGAATCACCAAGGTTGAAAGAGACCTCCAGAATCATCCAGTCCAACCGTCCACCTATCAGCAATATTTCTCACTAAACCTAGTCTCTCAGTACAACATCTAAACATTCTTGAACACCTCCAGGTTTAGCGACTCTACCACCTCCATGGGAAGCCTGTTTCAGACATGAACACTCTCTTGGAGAAAAAATTCTTCCTAACATCCAACCTGAATATCCCCTGGTGCAACTTGAGGCCATTCCCTTTTGAAATATTGCTAGTTACCCAGGAGAAGAGGCTGATCCCCACCTCACCACAACCTCCTTTCAGGTAGCTGTAGAGAGCTATAAAGTCTCCCTTGAGCCTCCTTTTCTCTAGATTAAGTAATTCCAATTCCCTCATCTGTACTTCATAAGGCTTGTGCTCCAGAGCCCTCACCAGCTTCATTGCCCTTCTTTGAACTTATTTTTTTTCCCCCCTGGAAAATATGTAATGTCAAGAACTTTACTGAAATACAAGAAATAATATTTTGCTTGTTTAGTGGATTTGTGTGCTCATAGTCTGGATGAATGCAGTTTAGGACACTGAATGCTACAGACTTTTCTCAAAGTTGAATAAAGCTACTAGTTTTTAAAGAAATATATATATATATATTTCTGCTTGATGGATTCAGTTCAGTTTTTCACACACAGGCAGCTACGGCCACTTAGAATGCTTTAGAATAATAAAGATAAATATCCATAATGCAGGCAGGTATGACACAGGAGAGTTATAACCTGTGTATTTCTGGAGTGGATGCTGGAAGTCAGCTAGAATGCTGAGCACATAAATTACATCATTCACGCAAAAAGCAAATAAATTAGATAAGAGCAGTAGAAGGAAGATTATTGGGGACTCCTTAACTGTGAGGAAATGTAGCACTTGGTGAGTGCCTGGTTAAATTGGGTGGCATGTCAGATGCCTTTTCCTTAGCTGTGTGGTGCTATAGAACTCAAGAATTCCACACACACACACACACACACACAAAGTTTCATTCATTCAATTTTTTTTCTTTTTTTCCTTTCAATTTATTATTGCTTGAATTTCACATTTTTTAGCTATATTTTATATTTTTAGCTATATCAGCCCATGTAAGACTATCTTTGTATACATTAATACCTTTAAAAGAATTTACCTTTCATTAGAAGAATCAAGTGGCTAAGAATTTTTTTGTTTACCTTGCTAAATGACCAATACATGTCATCAAATAACGACCTCAGTAAATTGGTTTTGGTTGTGTTTTTTTGGAAGAGGAAGTTTTAACTTAAGGTCAGGTGGAGCTCGAAGGGAGAGTGGGAGACCTTTCCACCAATGTCACAGAATCATAGAATGGTTTAGGTTGGAAAGGACATTGAATTTAACGTGGCTCGTGGCTGTCTGTTATGTTATGCAGAAATTCTGAAGTTCAAGAAACATTTTCTAACATGAGCTGCAACAATATTTTAGTCTTGTAAACTCTATTACATTAAACATATGATTTAAAAATTTTTATTAAATTATTCTCAGGCAGCCTAGTTAGGACTTGCTCTTGAAATTATGTTCTCTATACTGTGTGGGAAAGTATTAAACTTGTGTTATGATAAAATATTCTGACTTATAGTGAGTTACTTTTAAAGTTGATTTAAACCTACAGAACCAAAGAAGTCATTGCAAAAATCCTTGTAGTGAACTGGATATCCACGCACTCCTGTAGAGTGGCATTCATACTTCTGTGCTTTGGGAGGGAAGAGGATTTGAATTAGAGAAAAAAGAAAAAGTTTTAAAAGAGCTTTATAATTTCCAGAGCTTGACTCAGAGTGATTGTGAGCTTGGCCTTTACTAAGCAATGCTCATGCATGTTTTTTCTTCCATGGCCTGTGTTCTTCTGCAGCCTAGGAAACCCTGATGTCAGTTTTCACCTACGTTGCCATACCCAGGAAAGTCTCTTTTCATTTATTGAGATTTTATATTGAGGGAAACAGAGTTTTCTATTTAACCATGGGAGCTTGCTGTTTGCTTTCTATCTCCCTCTCTAAGGAAGATAGAAAGCATTTATTCTTTGTGGTTCAGCTCTGAAAAAAGACTAGCATTTTTCTTAGTTGTTCAGTTTGGAGTGAGAGGGATTTTGATGATAGCCTTTTTTCTCAGGCATGGGTTATATCTACACTTGTTCAGAGCTCAATACAATAGACAGCACTAACTGCTAGCACAATTACTGGTCTGTTTTATTGTGTTTTGTTCCCCTACGGACAATGGAGAATCTTCAAGAATCTTTGAAGTTTTATATGCAGGAGGGAGGAGGAAAGACACACAGAAAGTAAATATTTCTATTTAGTATCTCTTTTGTAAAAGAGATCATAAGATTATTAGAGGCCTCAAAAGCTGTAACTTACAGCTCTAGTTCTGTTTTTGTTATGATAGAGTTCAACTAGAAGCTCCAAATAAAAAAGCTGTGCTCTGCTGTGTTGGTTGCTAGACAAACTTTAAGTAGGAGACTGCTCAACATACAGAAATTTAAAATTAAAATATAAAAAAAATGATGAAATTGAGTAATTATTTTTAACAAATGGGGAACAAAAGCTTACATAGAAAATACTTACAGAAGACTGTGGAATGGTTCAAAATAGGAAGTTATCAAGTAGGCAGATGAAAGAGGGAAAGTGAGGTTTTTAGGTTCTTCTCAAGATGAATTAAGTGATGAGAAATTCAGGTTAAGTAGAACTAACTAACTAACTGATTAAAGCCAGTTATCTGTAAGTCAGCAACAGAGCAAGGATACACATCTGGCTTGGATCACAAGAAGATATGAACAACATGGAATGGATAAAAACTGTGAAGTTTGGCTGCATACGTACTACCTTTTCTGGATTTTTCCCAACTGAAGCAGCTGTAATCTTTGTGTGTACTATTCATCACTGCACTGAATCTTACCTTACATAAAACAAAAAAAGTATTTGAAAGTCATACGCATAAAGTTCAAATAATTTGTCATGGTTTATTGATCTAACATTAAAAATATCAATATGAGCTGAAAATAAAATTATGAATTATCTTAAAGGATAATAAAAATTGATATAAACTTGGGGAAAAAAATGTTTGTCATACAAAAAGTCCTGTCCAGTAGCAAAAACATTTAATGGATTGTCTATTTCAATTTGTTCTACATTTTATAACACAATCCTAGTTCCAGAAAAGTAAAAATAATGCAAGTATGGACAGATGATGATATATCAGAAAGTAAAGCATGTGGAAGTAAGACACAGACGTTGATACACTGTTGTTTTAGAAAAATGTTGGTTAAAAAAAAGGATCTGCAGAACCATTTACCCGTGATATCTGTAAAGAATAATAATGAACTCTTAACAATGATTGTCTCTGTGCCAAAAACTCTGAGTTATTTTCACAGAAATGTTATAGACTTACCTACTGAAGGAATCTATCTAAGAGTTCTGTCATCCTCAGTAGTAACAGGAATAACTGTTTATTAATTCATTATTTCCATCTATAGAGCTGAGACATGAATTATATCATAGACTCATAGAATCATTATTGTTGGAAAAGACTATTAAGATCTCCTAGTCCAATCATCAGTCCAACACCACCATTCTCAGTAGGCTACGTCCCTCACTGATACATCTACATGTTTCCTGAACTCCTGAACAGGATGGTGACTCCTTCACCTCTCTGGGCAGCCTGTGTCAATATCTCACCACTCCTTCAGAGAACAAATTTTTGTTCGTATTCAACCTGAACCTCCCTTGGTGCAACTTAAGGCTATTATCTCTTATCCTAGCAATACCCTCACAGTATAGTTCTACTTTGGGTTCCTGGCGTGTAGTTTACTTATTTGTTTGTTTTTCTGGTAAACATGGATTTGTATTAGAAGGACAGAGTAAATCCAGAGTCACTGCAGTGCCTTTACACTCTTGTGTAGCTTCACTAGCAAGAAATAGGAGTAAAAACAGTAAAAAAACATCTAACTGCCTTAATACTAGTAAACAAGCAGACCTGGCTCTGAAAACACTCAAGAAGGAGAAATCTGAAGAAAGGTGTTATTTTTACTTAAATTCTTCATCCTTCAGTTAGATAGTGTTTGCAGAGTGTTTTCTTATGCTTGGATGATCAGCAATAAATAAATTGAAGTGAAAATGTGCTAGAAAAATGTTATTAATAAAAAATATGGATTGCCAGTTGAAATGATGTTTCATGATACAACACAAAAAATAAACCCATACTGTTGAGGTTGAAACTATTTTGCATTGAAAAGTCAATGAGTATTGATTTTAATATGAACTATGTTTATTTTATATTGTTAGATATGTAAAAGATCTAGATAGTTTCAGAAGATGATTTTTCTCATTAGACTCGCTGGAAACATAAAGCAGTTACAGAGCTTATAAAGACACAGGGCTTCTTATCTATTGAAATACAGAGGTTAAATGTTGATTCTTTTAATAATGCCTTTTAATTGAATTATAAGCTATATCAAAGAGGCTATTAAGAAATGAGGTTAGTTCAGTGGAATATTTCTTTCAATGTCAGTGACCAACTTTTTCAGATACCCTGAAAACGCAAGTGCATTGAGGAATCAGGAGAGGCAGTGCTAAGGGTCTGAAGTTTAAAAGCATATCCCTCTGGCTTGCAGAAAGACCCTTTCCTTCCAAGATAAAATTGATATAATCAGTAGCTGCCTACCTTGCAGTCCTTTGCAATACTAAAAAAAAAAATTAAATTAGCATGTAACTGTGTGTTTATTTAAGTAATAAGTATATATATACCTATCCCTATCATTCTTAAGTGTGGTTATTGTCATGGTGGGTGATTCAGAGACTTCCTAAGCCAGAAGAGTTATTTTTGTATTTAGACTGTGATAGATACTTTCCTTCTTAATTTGCTTAATTCCTGTAAAAAACATTCATATCTTAGAAATCCTCTAGTGCAGAACTGTTTTCAGTTTTACCCTATATACCTTCTCTACATCACATCTGATTTTATAGGCCTGTATTGCACCCTTCCTTAGCTGCTTTTCCTCCACACTCCTAACTGCTGTTTTTCAAGTGAAAGTCTCTTTGTCTTGTCAAGTTTTCCTTACGCAGAAGCTAGTATAATTCATTCTTTCTCCATAATGAAATGGTTCAACCTTTGCTGTAATACTCCTATTCATAATCTCACTCTCTCTAATAGAAATAGGGCCATATACTGCCATAGATACATCCAAACAATTCCTGTTGACAGGTATAGGAATGTTCCATAAAACAATATGAGCTGTAGTGTCTCTGTGTACACAGCCCATCAAGATTAGAAAGATGCTGTTTTATCATGGCTGTACTTCTTTCATAGCACAGTTTATGTGAGATAGCCATGTTTTCTGTAGCTGGAATTTGTCAAAATGAGCAACAAATTTTAGTTATAGAAGTGTAAATACCGTACATCCTAGAGTAATCTAAACAGAACTACTGTTGACAGGTAATAGGAGTTTGATATTGGAGTTATACCTCCTCAAGTCATATTCTGCTGTAGGCAAGTAAATTTTTTCCCCACATTAGCCCAAAAATATAGCTTGTTGCTCAAGAGACTAGAGAAAATTAAAGGTACTTCTGGGTCTAATAATCTATGCTTCTGTCTCACTTAAAACAACCCAAGTACACATAGATAATTATGGGCTTGAATTGCTTACTTTTACTTTCCAAATTTGAGTGTGCTTTTAGAATCCTGTTAGATTAATTATATATCACATTAAGATTCACTCTTGCAATTAACATTCTGTTATCTCAATAGGTAGCAATTACTACTTACAGACTAATAAAGTCTGCTAGTTATCAAGACGCTCTTATGAAGTCACATTTAGAGATGGTCAGCATAGCTTTTTTAAATGTCTTTATGGCAATGGCAATTCTGACCATGTCAGATGCTACCCATGCTGCTGAGATCCATCTGATATAGTTGCTCAAAACGAGATTACAATGTGTTTTGCATGGGGCTGAATTGGAACTGGTGAAGAAAACAAGAGCTTACTGAGCTTACTGAGTTATAAATCAGCGGAAGGACCTAAGTTGAAGCTGTTGAGCACAGAAACAGAGGGATTCTGGCCAACATGAAGACTCTTCATTGAGTCTCTGTGCAGCTGCATCTGTTGAATTTCAAACCACTACGTGCCTAATAAACAGAGGAAGGAATAAGGGTGTAGTGTCGTGGCTACAGATGCCTTTAGCAGCTAATTGGCTGTGGTATTGTTATAAGCAGCAGTGCTCTGTATTTCAGCGAAAAAAATTACAAATTTATTTAGAAGCAGGCTTTCACTGGTTCTAAACTTACAAATCTTATAATTTTGCCTTTGTTTTACAAAAGGAAGTTATATTACATACACAACTTACTTTGTACTTTAATATTATTTATTGATAGGCACAAGGCCAAATCTGTGAAGAAACTTTTTAAAGACTATAGTTCATAAATCTGAGTGACCTTAGGTAAGCCTGTGAGTATCAGCCAAACAAACCACTAAGCAGACTTCACAGAAACTATTGCTCTAAACCTGAAACTGTCTTTCTCCCTTTCTCTTTTGAAACCCTTAAAATGTGCACAGTAGCTGTAGGTCAAAAGGGCTGTGGTGGGTTGACCTTGACTAACTTGCCTCAGTTAAAATTATTTTGTTCCTGGAAGGAAAAAGAGTTGGGGTGGTATCTATAAGAAATAATTCCATGTTTGGATTCAAACTTCTCTAAAGAATGGTTGCTCTGTTACCTATGTTCTATCTGCCAAAACACTGGATATAAAGTCTGTTAATCTTCAAAATCATTAGCCTTAAAGCAATAAGCATTATATTTTGACTATGCTTTTAATTATGAAAAGAGTCTGTCTAAAACCTTGTTTTTACTTTGCTTGATCTCCATTATCTAAATGTGTTTGAAACAGAAGAAAGAAAGCAAGTAAAACAGAGTGGGAGAATCTGGATTGTCATCTCCAGACAAACATATCTCTAGAATAATGGATATTTTATTCAAACTCTTTCTCAGACAGCTAAAATTCAGTGAAATATATGTCATGGAACCATAGGATTTCAAGAGATGGAAGGGGCACAATAAGGATCATCAAGTCCAATTCAAATCCATGCTATATATTTTCAAAGAAGAGGTGTTGAAATTCACAATTGGGCAAAGAGTTAAACAAAGTTAACTCTAAATAATGTGTTCCTCGTAATCTACAAATGTATCTTAATGATCATAGATCAGTTGAGTTACTCTTGACCTTTGCTCAACTTTGTATGATGTGTGACTTGTATGTGAATGATGTTCTTTATCATCAGAAGTTACTGAGCCTCTTACAAACAACTTTATCCTCAGTCACATAAAAAGAAAAAAAAAGCTTTAATTTTCTAATGAAATGCTATTTTTTCAAAGTCAGAAATGCACTAGAATAAAATGTCCAATATTGCCTTGATGAGTTTGGATTCTGTGCAGGTGAAGTAGGCTACAAATAACAGGAATGTTTCCTCATTCAGAATCACATGAAAAGCACTTTTCATACATCACATTGTATATAAAAAGTAGTACAGCCTTCTAAAAACCTTTAAGAATCTTCAGCAAATCCAAAGTCTGAAACCTCAGAAAATTATGAAAATATGTACAGTCTCACAGTGAATTTAGAGAGCTACTGAGATGACAGATTTGCCACGTCTTCAGCCTTCTTGTAAGTAGCTGTGGCTCTATTCATAGGTACCTTGTATGACCCCTGAAGAAAGATGGCTGAAAAAGGGGATTTTGACAACAGAAATGTTTCCTTGTTAATAAGTTCCTTTGGAAATCTGAAAAATCTTCCAAGATATTTCCCTTTTTCATTTCCTTTCTCTGATATTAATTAATTTTCAGCTTGTCACTGATGGATATGTTTCAAGTAAGCCACAGTCTGTCAAAGTGATTTATAGAATAAAACCTGTATTTTCTATTTCTGGATCCTTCTTCAATTAATATAATAAAAAGTAAGTGTGCTATTTATACATTAAGGGAGGCAGTTTGTCAGGGCAATCACTACTACTTCTTCCACACTTAGTAATAGTAGCTCTTACAGTATAACTCCAGTAAGTACATGAGCAACTATTCTAGTCACAGGCTTACATTCATATAGCTTCAATTATTTCTAAATAATATAGAAATTATAATTATTTTGATAACAAAGACTTTTAGATTTGAACACTTGAGTTTGTGTCTCTGAAATGAAAATTAAGCTCCCTTAGATCAAAATACCTGTGGGATGAAGGGAACAAAAAGTAAGATACAATACATTAGCCAGAGAAACATATTGTTCATTTTCAGAAATAGTTTTTAAAAAATACAGGTCTAGGTTTTCTCTGGGATCTGTCTCAAGAAGTTCAAACTTAAGAGCAAACTATTGAAAAAAGTAGGAAAAAATTTTAGACATTTGAGAGGTGTGATTCTCACTGTTATTGTGCTGCAAAATGAGTTTATATTTAGCTTATATTTTTGTATATATAATTTCAGCTTTTGAACAGGAGAAAAGCAAAGTGGAAAACAAAAACTAACTGAGCTGGTTCACATCACCTTCACAACTGAATTACTTTTATTTACAGGAACTGAAGATGTTGACTAGTGTTAGGTTTTGGGGAGTTATGCTGTCTATCCTGGACTTCAAGCAAGATTGCTGCCATGGCAGCAGGATTGGTAGAACACAGTAAATACCAAATCGACAGCCACATTTACACATTGGTTTATTACTGCTAATAACATGGGTGTTGTAGGAGTGCCGCATTCAATGTATTTTGTAACAAAGTCAATGAAGTAAACCTTCCTAAAATGATCAGATGAGTTAGTTGGCACTAGCAGATAGCAGGCACTGAGGTTAGTTAGATCACATAATCAGTTTAATCTTATTACACTGTATAGAGACAATTTTCTCTTGATGAGTGGCTGTAAGTATTATTAGCAAGCTGGATGAACATCAGGGAGCCAGAAATTGTACTGAAACATCTGTTTTTCAAATATTCAATTAATAGTAATGGTCATTAACAGAGCAGTTCTCAAAAAGATGTAAAAAGAAAGATCAGAAGCTTTCTCTATGAAACTGTATTTCATTGCCATAAACCCATTCAATAAAGCCCTTGACTTTCTCAAGAAGTTAGAGTAATGGAACATGGAGATTTCACAGTATGTCATCAGTTTAATTTAGTCTATGATGTCTGCAGTCCAATTAGTTACCAGGTTGTGACTAGTGGAAAGGAAATCACTGATTTCAAATGGACATGAACTCCCAAAATTGTGGCTTTTTTTTTTTTCTTCACAGTGGCAAATTTGTTATTTAGTCATATTTTAGACTACAGTTTATGCAGGAATATGAGCAAATACCAATTTGCCTAATATAATTGAGTAGAAGTCTTGAGGATTAAAGATGGAAAAAAGAGAAAGATCTCTATTTCCTTACTTTTACTCCATGAAGAAATAGTGACCTGGTGTAAAAAGAATCTAACATTTAAGACTCTAAGTGTTAAATCCATCCAAAGCAGAATTTAGCATAATCGTGTTACTTCATGTTCCAGTGAAAATGTATGGAAAAGAGATTATTAGTTATGCCCTTAATTTCAGTGGCACCAAAAGAATCGTAGAATTATAGAGTGGCCTGGGTTGGAAGGGTCCTCGAAGATCATTCACTTCCAAATGCCTGCCATGGGCAAAGGTACCCACTAGATCAGGCCACCCAGAGCTCTATTCAACCCTGCCTTGATCACCTCCAGGGATGGGGCATCCACAACTAGTCAGGTAAACCTGTGCCAATGCCTCACCACTCTCTGAGTAAAAAATTTCCCCTAATATCGAATCTAAATCTTCTCTCTTTCAGTTTAAAACCATCTCCCTTGTCTTATCACTATCTACCCATGAAAAGGTTAGTTTCTTTCCTATTCATAAGCTTCTTTTAAGTACTGGAAGGTCACAATGATGTCTCCCCAGAGACATGCTCTCAGTTAAATACTACCTCTGAAAAAAAGTAAGCAGATTGGCTAGATCTTATTACAAAAGTTTTTTAAAATGTCATTTTTAAATTTCTTCCCAGATATTAATTTTTGCGGCCAATGTTTTGAAATAGCAAAGTAAGAGAAATAAATAAATAAATAAACAAGGAAACTCCCGTTTGTTTTTCTTCTAACACTTTGTTTCACAATAGCAGTAGCCAGAGCTTTTTAAAAATCACTGGTAACCATTTGCAATTTGATGGACGACTGACCAATAAATCAGCTAACTCCAATGGTGAAAATTTGGGCTTAGCATATTTTTTTTATTTTCTTTTGCAAGGTGGGTCTGAATGATTCATAAGCACATGCCTACAATCCAGATTTCTACATAAGTTACTGATTGATGTGAATCCAGTATATCTCAATTTCCTGTCTAATGTAAGCATTTAGAACTTAAAGTTCTGTGGCCAGGCCAAACTTTTTAGCTAGCTAGAAACTTTTCATTTGCACAATGGGATAAATTCTCCCAGTGTCATATTTCAGATCAGTGCCTGAGTGGATGTTTTGGTAATATGTAACTGGGAAACCTTGAGCTAATATCCACTGGAAATTATACTTCCAAGAACAGTATTTTTTTTTCATTTTCATCTCCTCAGATTGTCTTCAGTGATGGCTGACTCAGTTATTGATTAGTAAGCTGAAACTTTAATGAAGCTGAAGTAAGGGACACTTGTTTGAACTTGTGTGCATGTCAGTGCTGAATTTCACTTATTGCTGTAGGAAAAGTGTATTGTCTTACTACATTCATTGCTCTGATACTGTACTTCAGAGCAGATTGCATACTGAAAACCTCTGGAATGAGTCCAGTTCTAAATTTAACTAGTAAATAAATAAGTTGGACATAGATAGAATTACTGTTCAACAATACAGCAATAGTTCTTCGTTTAATATACAATTCTACTTACAATACAACATGAAGTTTTTATTTCAATAGATAATTAAGCACAGGTTCTCAGTTTCACTGTTATAAACAATAACTTTTTCAAGCTATATTGTGTTACCTCAGATATTGTTAAGAGTAATTTTTTTTATACGTACACTTTCCACAAAATCTTGGTAACTTAAAAGACTGGGTTATTAAAATAATTTTTTCACAGATATTAAAAACTGATATTTGGTATTAGAAGTGTTTCCTTGAGGTATGCCCTCAAGATTTCTGGAAAAGGTATATTGAAAGTTCACAACTCTGTGATAAGGAAAATATGGGGAGGTAACTTATCTATTACTGAGTTTACACAGTCTCTAGTGTTTTACCATGCTAGCAACTCAAAGACATTGTACAGGATACAGCAGAGCATTAATAATGCATTTAAGTTCTGAGATAAGTATGTGAGAAACTTTGATTGCATTGGATGGAATATTTTCCTTTCAACCTTCTGTCCACTAAGGAATGCAAGTTTTTGGATTTCGGTGATTGCATATGGTAAAAAAAAGATGACTCCAGAATTGTATTTTCATAGCTGTCCAAAAAAAAAAAAAAAAAAAAGAAAAACAGCTGCTGCCATGGCAATTTCCATACCATCACTTTATCTTCTGAACATGCTTAATATTCAGTGTAGTATAGTGTATTCTTTCACTTTAGGTATGTATTCATCTATTCCCTTATGACTAAAATTTTGAGTTCCATATTACCTAGAAACTGATGCTGTGGAATAAGATTCCAGGGAAGGCCCATCCACAGCCTCTGGGCAACCTGTTCCAGTGTCTCACCACCCTCACAGTAAATAATTTCTTACTTATATCTATTCTATATCTATCCTCTTCCAGTTTAAAACCATTTTCCCTCATCCTGTTGCTTCCTGGCCTTATGAAAAATCCCTCCCTGGCTTTCCTGTAGTCCTCCTTCAGATAATGGAAGGCTGCTATAAGGTCTCCTTGAAGCCTTGTCCAGGATGAAGAGCCCCTGCTCTCTCAGCCTCTCCTTGTAGGAGAGGTGCTCCAACCCTCTGATCGTCTTCATGGCCCTCCTATGAACCTGCTCCAACAACTCCATGTGCTTCTTGTGTTTGGGGCTCCAGAACTGGACACAGTACTCCAGGTGGGGTCTCAAGAGAGCAGAGTAGAGGGGCAGAATCACCTCCCTTCATCTACTGGTCACACTTCTCTTCATGCAATCCAGGATACGGCTGGCCTGGGCTGCAAGCGCACGTTGCCATCTCATTTTGAACACTCCCACAGCCTTCTGCTCAGGGCTGCACTCAAGCCATTCTCTGCCTAACCTGTATCTTTGCTTGAGATTGCCTGATCCAGATGCAGGACCTTTCACTTGGCCTTGCTGAACTGTGATTTGTTTTGTTTGTTTGTTTGTTTGTTTTAATCTATTTTCTATAAGATCAAAAAGGAGTTTTTGGAAGGACATTAAGAAAAAAGAATTAGTCTTGCACAGACAGGTTAGTTATTTTCCACCTTAGTGTAAGAAGAACAATTTAAAAATGGAGTTTGAACTAGTGTAATGGAAGCCATCTTAAGAGTTAAATTTATCCAGTACATTAATATCCCCATCCTTTTTCAAGGATAAGGACAGATTGTTCTTCAAACTTATTATGCATCAGTTGAGCTCCCCCTTATAAGCACGTATAGTGTCAGTAACTTCTAAATTGTTTAGTGCATCACTGTGATTGGACAGCTCCTGTGTTGTATTCATCTATACTTTTTCTCATGGATTTGCATTGGGAGACATATAGAAAAATGGCTACAAAACTGATCAGAAGAAAAAAGTTCCATTTCCATGGACTATTGAAATAGAATTTGTAGTTGATTCCCATCATTGTTTTGCCTCTTACTAGTTCTAGTTGCTGCAAAAATATGTAAGGACAAACGAGAAACAAATTCCAATATTCTAGAATCATAGAATCATAGAATCACTCAGGTTGGAAAAGATCTTAAAGATCATCAAGTCCAACCATGACCTAACCATAATACACTAACAACCCTCCGCTAAATCATGTCCCTGAGCACCACATCCAAACGGTTTTTAAATACATCCAGGAATGGTGATTTAACCACCTCACTGGGGAACCTATTCCAGTGCTTAACAACCCTTTCTGTATAGAAGTGTTTCCTAATATCCAACCTAAACTTACCCTGGTGCAACTTGAGACCATTTCCCATTCTGTATGATTTTGTAAATTCAGTGTAGTTTGCTCTCATAGTTAATGTCTCCTATTATTTTTATTTTTTTTTTCCATGGAAACTACAACAAAAGCAAAGAGCACAATAACACTATTTGATAAGAGTAAGAGAAAACTGTGAGCTACAAAACTTTGTTTTTCAACACAGTAACCGCCATTAGCTATGCATTTTCATCAGCAGTGAGCAAAATCTTTCATGTCTTGCTTGTAAAAATCTGCACCAGTGGATATGCCCCACTTTCAGTGTCACCAACACTGAAATGCACCACCCACCACCTCACTGTGCTCACATCCACTGTTTGGTCTCCATTAAGGTTCAGCAAGTGTTGAGGAATGTCAGTGAGTGCCATTTTTTCTGCATGGAGGAATTCAGTTCCTTCATCCTTTTGCTATTCTGTCAGACTGCCCCTCTGCTGTCATTTGACACATAACAATGAAATGTAATGAAATATTCATGGGAAGGTTAAACCTCTACTGCCATATCAACATCTGCCTCTGATGTGTTGGGCCAACATATGGGCAACAATAGTGATAAAATAGGAGGCGTTACTTTTGGAGTAGCCCTCATACTTAGTAACTTAAAATTAATTTTCTCCCTTTCATTTTACTGTAGAACTGTGTACATTATTATGTTCTTTTATGTTTTATTCTCTCCCCCCTTCACTCAATTAGAGAGAAAAATCCTTTTCACTTGTTTTGTATTACTATGTATCCACCTAAGTTTTTCCTTGTCTTATAAAGCTCATGTGCGTTGCTCTAAAACACAAATCACGTAAAGTGCTAAAAGGGCATTCTTATTTTAATATCCCCTTGAGTCCCAGAAAAAGCTCTTATAGTCAGACAGTGATAGATCCTATTTCACTCAGTGGTTTGATAGAACGTGTCATCATCATTTACTATTTTATATCTTCTCAGTTCAGAATGTTTATGTGATTGTGGAGGAAGACCGGCTTAAAAAGAAAGTAGAAAATAATGCTTTCATTATGTGTTTGGACAAGTCATACATTTTAAGTTCTCACTTTCAGAATCAGACAAAACACTGCTAAAGTTTAAATGACTTCTTAATTGTACTGGGCAATTTAGATGCACTTAGAAGTGACACAACTTCCATCGCTGGCCAATTGCTGGAGGAAGTATCATTTGTCAAAACAATTTCCAGAATGCTCCATTTAGTAAGCGTCTAACATACCTACATATCAAAGTCAATCTAAAACATTTTCCTAACTGTTTAAAAGATATGTAATAAATTTTGCTGTTGTACATTCTGTCTGTGCCTCAGAAATCATTTGCAAAGCCATTCTCACAGTGACAGCCTCATGGTACACAGAGTTTTAATTCTGCCTTTCCACTTCTAAGAGAACCAGCTATTAACTTCAAAATTGCAGCAGTTTTAAAAATCTGTTGAGTTGCAGACTTTGTAAATAATCTAATCCATCAGTAGATACCAGCATTAAATGGGAAAAATTTGATGTCTATAGACAGGAAAACAATGAACATGGTAAGCAAATTAATGGGAGATATTACTGAGTACAGTCACATGGCATGAGTGGGACAATCAGGGAGATCAGGCCCAACCAGCTAGGGTTCGAGAAAGGCAGATCCTGATCACCCTAATCTCTTTCAGTGACCAGGTGACCCACCTGGTAGATGACAGAAAGGCTGATCATGTAGTCTGCTGAGGCTTCAGTTGCACAAAGAAAAAGAATCTGGAGGAATTAGCTGACAGTCAGCTGAACATGAGCCAGCAGTGTGCCCAGGGGGCTAAGAAGGCCAATGGCATCCTGGTTTGTATCACAAACAGGGTAGCCAGCAGGAGCGGGGAAGTAATTCTCCTCCTGTACTCAGCTCTGGTGAAGTTGCACCTTGAGAACTGCGTTCTGTTTTGGGCCCCTCACTATGAGAAATACACTGAAGTCCTTGATTGGCTCTAGAGATGGGCAGTAAAGCTGTGAAGAGTCTGGAGCATAAGTCTGAGGGAACTGGAATTGTTTAGACTGAAGAAAAGGAGGCTTGGGAGATCTTTCAGCTATCTACAACTACCTGAAAGGAAGAGGGGAAGGAGCCCAGGGGGGTGGTAGAGTCACCATCCCTGGAGGTGTTCAAGAAACGTGTATATGTGGCACTGAGGGACGTGGATCAGTGGACATGGTGATGATGGGTTGATGGTGAACTAAATGATCTTAGTGGTCTTTTCCAACCTTAATGATTCTATGACTGAATGAAAACCAAGGCTCTTCAGAATAATTCTTTAAATGTAATTTATTTTTCCTGGCCTCTAAATCTCCTTATTCTTTGACAGTGCTGTTCCTCTTATTTTTCCCTTTGCAGAACAACTTTACACCAGGCTGAGTGTTTTTATTTTTCCTAAGTTGACAGAAAAGTGGAATGCAAATGTGGAATGACAGCTAATTTTAATAATTTTATATTTATATCATGTTGAAATTTTGTATCCAGGAGGGGACAACGTTGAGTTTGGAGTTATTAAATCTTGTTTTCCCCAGAAGTAGAGAAGTAATTACAGGGGGTTTGAGTACAAACTGATTTGGGTGAACAGTTTAGTGAACCATCAGTATAGTTCATGCATGCCCACTTGTTTCTTTGCCTATCACCTAAGATATTTGTGGAAATACCAGAAAAATATCAATTAATTCAATTAATGGAATTATTACTTTTTTGTTAACATTTACATCCCTCATTATTTTGTCAGAGATACTCAAACTTATGAGAAAAAACATATACAATATACAGATATGTTTTATTCAGCACTGGAGGGACGTAGGGAACAGGGCCAAACAGTTCATTATTTAGCAAGCTACTGAGCAGCATTCTGTTCTAGTCTGGTTTGGGCTCATGGCCTAATCCTAATGGATTAGGATTTCCCACATGAATAGCCTCATTCACAGCTAGGATTTTATGGAAACAACAGTCATCCAAAATATGTGTTAGAAATCAGCACAGTCAAGTTGTTAAGACCTCTGCCTGGATGTGAAAATATGTTATCTCCTGAGCTTTGTAATGGACTTGCCCTGTGACCTGTGGCAAGTACTTCAGCTTTTGTGTTTGCACATACTTTGTCTAGCCTGTAAAATCATTGGGACTGGAAGAGACCTCTGTGTTATTGGCCTCTGCTTACAACATGCATCCCTATAATATAAATAGCTAACTTGCAACTTAGAACTATGAAGCTGTGCACATTATTTCTTCTACCATCTAGAAAAAATCTCCCTTTCACAAATCTTCAAAGGCTTCAGGAAAGTAGGAATGAAGAAATATAAGATTTATTTCCATGTACACTCCTTATTACAGTAAAGACAAAAAGAAAATAAATTCTAAATGTTTGCAAGTTTTGCTAATATTTACATTGCCAGAGGAATTTTGTTATTATTGCTTACCAATACAGAGATTCTGTAAGTCAGAAACATGAAAATACTTGCATTATCATATTCAGTAGCCTCTTGCTTTTTTTTCAAAGACTCTATGTTCAGAAATGTGCATGTACTTATATACGTGTGCGATTCAGCTTATATTAAAACATGAAATGTAAAATGTGAAACTTAAAAAAGAATATTACAGTATTGATTATCAAACAGGGAGGGTAAACAGTCTAAACAGTCTGAGAGACACTGACTAAAATACATCTTATGAAAATTATTTTACAGTACAGAGAAAAAAACAGAACAATTCATTTTATGTAGTGTAAGTGGATTTGTGGGATTTGCTTTCAGAAAATGGATTGCACTCATCCCTCTCCCTCCTCTCCTCTGGGGAACCTCTGCAGCTCCTGGCTCCACCAAGCCTTCCAGCATCCTGGCAGCTCAGTGGTTTTATTTAAAAAATTTTAGCAGAATATAATTGGTCATAAGTGGTTTTCAAATACAAATCATTATTTCTCCAGTGGCATCCAGCTGGTGCCTTCCTCTGAAGACATGCCTCTTGCCTATTATAATATGAGGTGGGCAAAGGTAGTTATGAAGGTCACAAGAAGGCAACATAAAAGAGCGTTAACTGACTGTGGCAGACATGCAATCCTCCAGACTGGATAAAAGAAAATAATTCTGCAGGCACAGAAGTATTTAAAGAGACTGCTGATAGGATATGGAGATGGACAGAAAAAAATGAGATAGACAGTAGAAAATGAGGTCCAAAATATCTTTAATTTAACAATATTGGGATCCCAGAAGCAACACAGAAGCCTATCCTTCCCTACAGTAATCAAATCTTCTAAAATTGCAATTATTTTATCTTATAGTAGACCGAATATTCTGTAGTTGTTGATATTAAACTTAACCCTGTGCAATAATTAGTGAGAAGTATGTGTTTCAGTGAGTACTATACAAATATAGCATGCAAATCCACACTAGGACTTGAGCAAAGATCACCTACATTCTGCAGATTACCATCCCAAGTTTATTTTCATTTCCTGAAATATATGACAGGCTAATAAGTTGAGAAAAATGCCATTCCTCACTGGAAAGACAAAAGAAAGCAAAATATACCTGGGCTAGACAAAGCCCTTGGGACTCTTGTTTAAACTTGAGAGAAGATAGTTAACTCTTGTTTTTCCATCAGTACTAGAAATAAAATCTTTTTACCTAAATGAACTATGTTTCTTTTTTCAACTTGTTAGCTTTTTAACACTCAGGGAAAATACTTCCAATTTGTGAAAGAACAAAAGAATTTTTCACCTGAAATAAAATTCACGTATGCACTTGCATAAATAGAAACAAAAATCTTGAAATAAATCCACTATTTTTTGTCACTTTTAGATTTTTTTTATGTTATTGACACAAATCTGTATTTTTCAGCAGAAATATTTAGGTCAAAAAACATTTCACCCATCCCTACTCAAGAGACTATAGATCATACAGCTGAACTCATCTTAAAATAGTCAGCTCCTCTTTCAAATTTTATTTTTTTTTTTCTTTTGTATTCATTATAACTTACTCTGTTTTGCTAGCACTTTTTTAACTAATTCCATGCAGTTATTACCTTCTAGGATAACAAAGTGTATATGAGAATGAAATGTGCTACATTAATCAGTTTTACTGAAGAGGAGAACTGAAAAAGAAATAAACTAATGTCAGAAATGCAGGAGAAGTACTTTTATTAGGGGCATCATCTTCTATAAAGCAATCAAGAATTTAGATAGAATACTGTGCATAGAAACAGAACCATCTCTCCAAAGCTGAGAAGTAGTTTATTTCTTTCTCATGTTCGACATTTAAAGTCACATAGCATCAGTGTTCCAAATAATGTGTTGACCTATCTTAGAGAAACTTGGTGTAACATATCTGAACAATTTTATTATATTAATTTTTGGGTGTAAGAGCTTTTCTTTCAAATATCTGCTGTCCTTTTAAATAGCAAGGGACTGTTTCAGAATAATTATGGTGGCAAGAATTAAAGTTAATAACAGTACATGCAGATTCTCTGCAAAACAGCAGATGCAAAGGTTCTCAGACTATCTGAATTATTTATGGTTAATTCGGCACATCTCTAGTAATGTCTGAGGCTTTTATAGGTCTCTGAAGCATATCCGAGAAAAATGCAGCCGTATTCATGCACCTGCATACTTTTAATTATAAGCTCTATGGATTGTGTGACCGAGTCATTTAGAACTTTTGGCTGAATCATTCAGATTGCAATTTGATACAATTTGTGCTGTGGTTTGCAAAAGCCTCACTTATCTATCCAAGCATATTCATTTTAATTCAATGACTTTCAAACGTGATGCGATTCAATAGCACAGAAACAGAGGAATCACCATACCATCACAGATCAGTGCCTCCTCTGTTCTGAATTTGTCTCCAATTCTGCTCTTGATTTCAGTAACACAGAATCAGACTAAAATCAATAATACTCTGCACTGATGTAGGATGCTCAGTAGCTGAGTTGGTCATGTTCCTATGATAACAAAGAGGAAAACATTTATTCAGAGGAGAGGGGGCATTTTTGTAACTTTCATGCACTAAAGTGATTACTGTGACCTAGTGATTTTTCTTTCTTTAAGAATGTTTTTCTGTCCTTTTGCATAGACATATGGATCAACGTGAATTTTGTGAGTGTGAATATTACCTAAAATGTTATTCAATCAATATCAAGCACATTGTGTCAAAGCATAAACATCCAAAACTGTAGAAGTGGATGTACTGACATAGAACAAGATTATTAAAATTTTTAAAGAAAAATTTTAAGACCCAGATCATTTTCACTCTCCAAAATTTTCAGAGTATACATTAAGCATAGCATACAAAAATCAGAGCAGAAGTCCAGACAGATTGTTGTTTCTATATCCTGAATATTCCACTCATCAATTACCTACCTCACTGCATCTTATTTTAGTTGTCTTTCCTTTTTTTTTTGTTGTTGTTTGACAGGTTTCATTTTAAATGCTGATTCTTTCCTTTTCTATATATTAGGTCTTTTCTTTAAAATTTAACAACATTTTCCTCCTTTATAGTGAAGTTGCTAATATAAAGTCTATTAAATAACTTGAAGTGTTCAAACAACTCAGTTTATGCTGCCCATAAAGATACAGTAATTTGTTGTGATTTTGCCCATATTTCCTGTTTTACTCAACTGACTCAGAGTCCAAAAGATTAGAAGCAGCATAATCTGAGACTGAAGAGTTGTAGCTCTAATTTTGTTAGTAATAGCAGCACAAGAAGGCATGAGGTATTTCACATTACCTTAATTCTGTAAACTACACTAAAACGAGATGAATATGTCCTGGACATTGTCCATACAAAATCCTGTACGACATCATTTGTAACAGTCAAAATCTCTGTTCCTGGGCTGAGCAAGCTACTACTTTCTTTCACCCATAGTCTGGCCTTCACAAGGCTCTGTTCAAACATTTGTCCCCCAGTTAACAAGATGTAACAACTGATAACATTAATAAAACAATACCATGGCAGATGAAGTGAGGATTCCTTTTTCCCATCAGTCTATTAATATTTCTCATTTACCTCACATGCAGAAAGTCAGCTATACTGTTATGTTATCCTACAGTGTACAATTCAGAAAAGATCAGCAATTTTAACACATATGTTTTGGGAATAAGTAACTCCAACTGTCAGTAAACATCTTTGAAGATATTATAAGCTTGAAAATTGGGCCCATGTGAATCTACTGAGGTTCAACAAAGCCAAGTACAAGGCTTTGCATTTGAGTTTAGGCAATCCCAGATATGTGATATATAAGGAACCCTCTGAGACCAGCCATGAAAAGAAAGGCATGGGGATTCCGGTAGATGAAAAGCTGGACGTGAGTCAGCAATGTATGCTTGCAGCCTGGAAGGCCAACAGTATCTTGGGCTGCATGAACAGAGGAATGGCCATCAGTGAGAGGGAGGGGATTGTCCTCTGTTCTGCCCTTGTGTGACCCAATCTGGAGTACTGCATCCAGGCCAGGGGCCCTCAGAATGAGAAATACGTGGAGCTGTTGAAGAGGATCCAGAGGAGGACCACCAAGATGATCAGAGAGCTGGAGCCTTTCTCCTACAGAGACAGACTGAGGGAATTCTCCTGGAGTAGAGAAGGCTCTGGGAAGATTTTACTGCAATCTTCCAGTACTTAAAGGGAGCTTATAAACAAGAGGGATTTAATGCAAATGGTTTTGAACTAAAAGAAGGAAGATTTAGACTAGATGTTAAGTGGTGGTGAGAAGATTTAGACTGGACGTTAAAGGGAAGTAAGGCACTGGAACAAGCTGCTCAGAGAAGTTGTGGATTCTTCATCCCTGGAGACATTCAAAGACGGGTTGAATGGGGTGGGCAGCTTGAATTAGTCTGAGGCAACTCTGTCAGTGACAGAGACAGCCATTCTATACTTCTGTGATGTTGCATTTCTGAGTACCTTTGTAATACAAGCCTTTAATAATCTCTCCTCCCTTTCAAAAACATAGGCTTAATGTGCATGTAGAAAGAACGCTATGACTGTTGATGGGTCACAAGTCTATATAGAGGAATTCTTTTGTTGATCCTTTTTCCAGAGCCTGCTGTAGTCTGCATGTTTTGCCACCTCATCCTCATCCCATCCTAGAACTTCTGCCTGTTGCAGAAGTCCCTCATTTTCTCCTATACTTCAGCCATCCTGACTAATCTCAGAAGCGTGATCAAGAAACACATGTGCTTTGTGGAGCCAAGACAAATCTGACACAATTTATAAGCTGAGGCTTCATTTAGTGTTATGGCTTCCCATGCACATCTTGCTGCTGGGTGAAAACAAACACACAGTTATAGACATGTTATTCTAAGAAATCCACCAAGATGCAAAAGAGACAATCCAAATTAAAAAAAAAAAAAAAAATAGAGAGAGAGAGAGAGAGAGAAAGTAGGAACATAATCTCCCATGGCTCTGAACTGCCTTGTTGTAAAAGTCCTTCTAATCTCCCTTACTAGGCAATTAGAAATTCGGAATGATTTCCAGTTAATAAATATTAATTATGAAAATTTTGAAAACTCATTAAATCATCATAAAGCAGGAGAAAAATATTTAAGTCTAGATTGTAATAATGGATTCAGATAGATGTCAATATGTAGACGAAGGATATGGCTATTTCTTAAGAAATATCTTTTGAAAGGGCCTGAAAGGATATATCTAGAAAAATTGTTAAAGAACTGTATTCATCTGTTCAGAATGTTCTAACCTAGCACACACTACACTCGGTGCTATGGTATTAATATAGATAATTTGCCATTTAGATATCTAAAATTTAGATCTAAATTGCTTAAAAGAAACTCCCTATATATTACTGAGAGGAGTAGGTGCTTTTAGAGGTCAATTGAGATTAACTTTGTTCACAACGGCAGGCTATTGCTCTTTTGGTTTTCTGTACAGAGATCCCAGAACTATCAATTAGGCAGGGAATAGATTAGTAAACAGACAAGAAGAAACCTACTGTTCTGCACACGTCTAGGATTCAACCCTCCAAAATTCTTTCCAAGAGGAATTTATTTATGTGGTAGAGCACAACATTAACAAGAGGTGTTCTACAAGAGGGAGAAAAAGTAAGGAATGTGATGTGTGGTTAAGTCAGCAATATGGAGATAACGGAAAACAAAAAGGGGCCGTGAGAAACTTTGTTATCTTAACTGTAATGTTGAGATAAAAAGTCTGTGACAAGTATGGTCCTCCAAAGGGTTTCCAGAAGGGGAAATTAGAGGTGTTGATAAATAATAAATCAATTCATCAAGAATGAAAACATTACCTGTGAAAATTCCAATTCTGCAGGTGATTTTGTTATATCATACTATATTGTACTGTCTTTCTTGTACTGCACTGCATAACATTGGTAGTGAGGATATGCTTTTGATCTCCAGTTATCAGGAAGGTGAAGACCTCTTTCAGTTTCTGGTAATATTTTAGATACACTGGAATGTTTTGGTTATTATTTGTGACTGTTTTGGATACTCTTGATCTTCTCAGTCAGCACTGGCTGTTCTTTGTTTGTTTGTTTGTTTGTTTTTCTTTTTTTTTTTTTTTCCATGCAACTGAACTGATCTTGAGGTCTTTATATGGCAATGAATGGTATCAACCTAAATATATAATTTACTCATATAGACTACAGAATATACAGCTTAGAAGGCTTATGCTACATACAAATTCCTTCCAATCCTGTGTACACATAATTCAATCATGTTTTCTGAAAATATACTTTGCTTGTCTTAAATGTAAAGTGTAAAACTGTCATGAGAATTCAGTGTTTTTTTAAGATTATCTTCTCCACTCCTCATAAATTTTGGAAAACTAGACAAGACAACACTTTAAGGCCTTCTCCAATTGCTATTTTACTTGCAAAATAAATAAACTAATTATTCAGGCACTAGTTTTTTTCAGCACTTGGTGTATTATATTTCCCTGCAGTGCTCCATTCAAAACTACAAATAGCTAAACACAGTGAGTCAGAACAGCCTGGATTAAGGTTTTCTTAAGTATTTCTCAAAAAGAATGAGGTAATAATTCTTATGAATGAGCTATTGAATTTGACTTGATTAGTTTTTATTTAGTGTTATGAAATCTGATGAGTCCTATTGATTTTAAAATCTATAACTTACCACTTTAATTCCCTCTATTATTGATATTATTGGTATTAGTTATTGATTATTCTTGTTAAAATCTTTCATAACTTTATAAATTGTTTCTTATGATTAATTTGAAATATTTGACAAAAATCATAACATTTGGTAATTTCAATATCTCATTAATTGTTTGACATCTAAATTGATTTAATTGTATCAGGAGAAATTACCTGAAAAACGCATGTATCAAAAGGGTTTCCTCTATTTTTTTCTATTATTAAAAATAGGAAATGGTTTGGAAGAAGGGATCCTTTTATTTTCCTGCACTGACAGAGATAAATCAAAGCACTAAGGCTGTGGTTTAAACACCCTTATGAGACATCTGCGTCTCCAATGACTATCCCAGCAACCTTATGTGATTAGCTATTATTTACCAAAGTAGCCACAGACAAGGTTAAGACACAATATACAATTCCAAAATTCTCATTTTCCATTTAGAAGTCCACTGTTAAGTGGCTGCTAAATCACTGACTCTTAATGGCAATTAGTTTTTATTTGTTTTAATCTGATTCATAGGATTTTAGATAGAAGATGATTTCTTTCTACTCTTACTCTTGGGAGATCAGTATTGATCCAAGGACTAAAGTGTGATCAGAAATAATTCATCATCTTTGTTTTATATAAATAAATAAATATAGAGAATTTGAGATACTGCTATTTTTCTGATTCCTTAACAGAACTAAAAAAAAACCATAGGGAATAAGACTAACTTGTTTGTTTTGTTCTTTCTGTTTGTTTGTTTCTTTTAATAGGATTTTTAAAAATAGTTTATTTTTGCATTTAATTAAAAGCAGTTAAGTTCTTTTAGACTCATACTAACAATAAAATTGTGATGTACTTATTAGACGTAGGCCTTTGCCACTTTGTGTGGGGGAAAATCAATAGTAAGTTATTTTTTCATTACCGTTTCCGTGTCAGATAAAATGGTATTCTGTTGGTCCTACATTTTACATATAAAACATAGGAAGTCATTATCATGGGTGAATGGTTATTTGCTGTTCTTACTCCCAGACACTTTCCTTTCAGCTGCCAAGAGGAAGAACACTGTCAGTACTTTGCCAAAGGAAAAGTGGTAGACTTTTATTATTTCTGTTAATGAGGTGGGGATAATTAGATAGATAAAAAGATAACCAAAGTCTGTTCAAGTTATTTAGGTCCTAATTCAGCAGAGCCTATAAATGATGAGGCATGATCAGAAATGCCATGTGTCCCAGTTCTAAGGATGAAACAGCTCTCATAATGGAATATTGAGTGCTGCTATTAGGGTGGAAATATACACTTCCATCTTGAACGTGGCTAACATGCAAACCTGATATGGAGTTTGAATAGTCCTGTGTTTTGATGCTTTTTTTTTTTTTTCCCTTCCCAGTGAATAAAATCAAGTTCTGTATGTATTTTCGATGTATTTCACGGTTTTGTTGTTGTTGTTGTTGGTTCATTTGTTTGTTTTTCTTTTGTGTATCTTCAGAAAAAGAGAGATTAGACAGAGGCAAAGATAAATGCACATTGATAATTCCCAATCTACTTTGCACTAGAAATCTCATGAGAATAACTGTTTCCCCCCCCCAGATTTCTGTCATTTCAAAATCAGAGATAAAAAGAATATAGGCAAATTCTTATGATATGAATATTGACAGAGGATGTTTTATGTCCCATTTCACTGTTTGGTTCACTAGAGACTAACAGCTCATTACGTCTACTAGCTCATGCAATTATTCCCCTGGGAATGTGATCTAGTGCTCTAAGTTATTGGTGGAAGTGCATAGGAACTCATTCTCCCAGTGTAAGGCTTTTATTTTCCCCAATTTTATGAAATTATCATTCCTTACAGGGATAAAATTAAGATTCTTATTTTTTCAGAGTAAACAGGATTTCTCCTACAGGATAGTTTGAGAGGCTTTTCATATGAAGCAACCCTGTATTCCTGAGTTAGGGAAGTATTCAAATGTAAGATTCCAGTTTTATATCAGTGCTCTTACAAATAGAATAAAAAACCTATACTCACACACTCTTTCCCCCTACACATGTACACTTCAACTGATCACATCTTTAATATATTTTACATAAGAGGTTTGGCTCACAGGAGCTAGCATTTTATGTTTATTTTTGCCTGTTGATACAAATTCTGAGAAAATCACCTTTTCTCTATGTGTTACTCCATATTTCTTTCTGATGAAGTACCAACCATACATCAACCTGCTGATATGAGTAAGAAGACTCTAAACCTATAGTTAGCCTGAAATTTACTTATTTTAGGTATGAATCCAAATATCTACAATTTTTTTCCCTAATAATGTATAACAGCAAGTTAAAAAAAAAAAAAAAGGTATTATCTTTCATATAGAATTTACTTAATAATGGTTTGAAACCGTGTTGATACCCTTTGTTGCATTTGTTATTAAAAAACCCTGCATTACTGATTCTATATTATGTTCACATATATGTTCAGGTATGAAAAAATAAATCTTTTACAATAAATTTGATTGAAATGAGTTTTACCTGATCTTCTCCCAGCTTTTGTATCTGATCTATTTAATGTTAGGGTTTTTTTAATCATGAGGTGAAGAGGGTGGAAAACACAGCAACATGATATCATCTCATGTCAAACGTGTCAAAGGGAATGTGGATGTGGCATTGAAATATATTACAGCCATGAATGGAAAAAGGAAATCTAATATGTTTTGGGAATGTTTTGAATATTTCTGTAATCAAAAAAATGTTGCTCATAACCTTCTGAAATACTAGTGAAGAAGTGTATCACAAACAGCATGGAAAAAATAGTATTCAGTTACTATAGAGCATTCAACTTATAAAAAATATCTCTGAGATATTTTTTATTTGAGATTCACCACCTAAATATTTCCGTAATAAACTACAAATATAACATACACAAGGAGAAAGTTGCCCAGAAAGGTGATGGATTACCCATTCTTGAAGACATTCAGATCAGGCTGCTCTAGCTGTAGGTGTCTGTTCATTGCAGGGAAGTTGGACTTGATCACCTTTAAGGTTCACTTCTAACTCAAACAATTCAATGATTCTATGGAGCTGCTATGGGTGTGCAGTGCTGTTTAGATAATGTTGAATTAGAAGTATGACAGATATGCAATGGAGCTTTTAGAGTGAGGTGGTTGCTGCATATGGTCGATAACACAGAAAAATCTCTAGTAATTTTATTACAGAAGTACTAAACTAGTTGTTTCAGATTCAGTCAAAGAAAGCTGTCTGTACGTGTGGTCATGTATATCTTTCTTTTTCCTCTTTTTTTCCCATCATTTTTACTATCAATGAATCTAAATTCTTCAGAATGGGCATTAAGTAAAAATCACAAAATATTCCATTCTGAGAGGAAAAACAAAAATACTGAAGTGAAGCCTGCATTTTTGTTTGCAAAAGGTGATACATGCCTCTGAATGTGTGTCTTACCAAGAAGAACCCCATCAAACTGGGGTAGTGAAATATCATCCTTTTTTATTTATGAGGCTTCAACATTACCAGGTATTAGAAAATGCTGATTCAAGAGTGAGTGGTTATGATGACATTCTTCTTTACAGCCTACTTCACATGCCTTGCTTAGAAATCTAGTAGGACCCAGTAACAAACTGAAAAATGACCTCTAGATATCATACATGTCTTATGACTTTAGATCCTACATGAGTTGATCAGAAACTTTGCAGGGATCTGATGAAGGATGTTTAAAATATTCATCTATTGAAGTAGCTGTTCTGTTAAAATAAGGCTAAATTAGTGCTGGAAAACACATGCATTGAAGGATATCAGTTAGGATTTAAAGCCTACCTCAGCTAATTGCCTGACAGGCCAGTTGATCTGAAAGTTAATAACGCCAGCAGAACTTAAAAGTCAAAGAGGAAATCCGTCAGACAAATCCCACCAAATACACAATACTGAGGAATCAGGGTAACCTTTAATTTGAACCAAGCGGTAACATCTAATCTTCCCTCGTGGGTTGCACCCCAAAAAGTGGACACTGCAGATCTTTCTAGCCCTGTATGATTTCTCTGAAAGTGTCCAGCTGCAGATACTAAGAGAAAAGGATAAGACCAATTTTCTAAACAGATACTTGATCAGGAGAGTCTTTCTGTATGGTCACAACTGACCTGGAGAAGATAAATAGAAAATGATAATCTCCTATTATAAAAAGAAATAAAAAAAGAAAATAAAATAAAAAATAAAAAATAAAAAATAAAAATAAAAAAAATAATAAAAAAAAAATAAAAAATAAAAGAAATAATCCAACAAAATTTAAGCAATGGAAGCCAAAAGACTACAAGTACTAAACTTAAAAGTGGAAAAAAAAAGAAGAAAAAAAAAAAAAAGAAGAAGAAAAAAAGCTTATCAATCTATTGAAAGGAAAAACACCATCTCTGGCTCAGGAAGTCCCAGTCAAATTGCTCTTTTTGATCCCATTGATCCCATGGCTACTTAAATTCAAGTGTTTGGTAATGGACCTTGTCAAACACCTCTGGAAATCTCAATGCTCAGACACTGAAAAGACATTTCACAAAAGGCATTATTAAATTTTCCTTATGAAAATTTCCTCCCTCCCTCCTTCCCTCCCTTCCATCCTTCCTTCTTTCCTTCCTTCCTTCCTTCCTTCCTTCCTTCCTTCCTTCCTTCCTTCCTTCCTTCCTTCCTTCCTTCCTTCCTTCTTTTTTTTACTTTCCTTTTCAATAAGGGACAACAAATCTGTAATAATCACAGAATCACAGAATTCTTCCTTTCACTATAAATAAGTTATTCTGCATGTTTGTATGGAATTTCCTGTGTTCAAGTTTTAGATCATTACTTCTTGTCCTATTGCAACACAACACTGAGAAAAGTCTGGCCTCATCCGTTTGCCTTCCACCTCTCTTCAGATATGTACAAATATTAACCAGATCCCCCATCAGTCTTCTTCTCTTGAGGCTTAACAGACGCAGGTTACTCAGATTTTCCTTATGCAGGAGATGTTTCAAGCCTTTAGCACCTTTGTGGTGCTTCACTGGACTCCTCTAGGAGAGGATTCCTGGTTTTTTTTGAGCTGGGAAGCCCAGAACTCAACGAAGTGTTCTAAATGTGGCCTCACCAGGGCAGTGCAGAGGGAGAGGATCACCTCCTTGACCTGCTGGTCACGCTGTTTGTAATGCACTCCAGGATACCGTTGGCCTTCCTGGTCACTGCTGGCTCATGGCCAACCTGTAGTCCTAGTCCACCACCCAAGTTCTTCTACACAGAGCTTTAATCTGCCAGGTCTAACAACTGTGCAAAAACCTACCATATTTTCTAAAAATTGGTGTCATTGTCAACCACTTAATCAAGCTCACGAGCTTAACCAGCTTCTTGCCTTTTCCCAGACTTCACGTTGTCAGTCTGACTGCCACCAGGCAGATTGCATTCAGTTGCTCTCAGGCCTACAATTCAAACAGAGATTGAAATGACTGAAGCATGAGGGCACGGCTGGTGTAGAACCTGAGGCTGATGAGTCTGTCCACCAAAGCTGAGAGTTAGAAAACGCTAGTAAAGAGTGACTGATTTCATATTTTAGAGGTCATTTTCTGTAATTGCTTGTAACTAAAATGGTTTAATCACAATTAACATACAAGGTAGTACTCTGTCCTTGCAATATTACAAATAGCTCCCAGGTAGAAATAACTGTATTTTCATTATGTGAAAAACTTCTATGAATTTCTGATTAAGAAATGTATCTTTCTTCTTTCAAAACTTGTTTCTCTAATTTGCATAATGCCTAGATGAAAACATTATTATGCCTTCACAGAGACCTTAAAAAATCTTTCAAGTCTTGCTCAAAACCCAGAAATTCAATCATAAATCACCCCAAACACACCTATCTCAGCTTTTTTTTTTTCCTTATCAATGCATTTGGATGCAATTCTGTTAATTCTGAATGCTTATCCAGAAACTTTTAGTCCAAAAGCACCCATTTTATACTTAGTTACTATTCAAGTTAAGGTATTGAAACACCCTTGAAGAGTCCCTTTTGTCAAAGAAATTTAGCAAGAATTCAAGAAAAAAGTCTCTCTTACTTTTATAGATTTTTTGATGAGTATGAAGCTATGTGAGAAAAGGGAGACTGGAGGACACACTCAGTAAATGCAGACTTCTTCAATTTGATTCAAGCCACAGCTCTACCAAAAGTGATCTGGTGGAGTTAGGTAGGATTACTGGTAACCTCTCCTGTTCTCTTTCATTCTTCTGCCCGAGTTTTCATTATCTATTTGGCTCAGTTCTCTTTCTGCTTTACTTATGGGCTTATTTCTGCATTTAGAAGGCTTCATGCCTTTCCAAAATTCCATTTTACTTTTTTATGGGGAAAGGTCAGGAATAATCCCTGCCAACTTCTCAAAAAATGGTTTGGTTGTCTTTGTCCTTTGGTTGTCATTTTCCTTGGAGCTGATTTTTTTTTTTTTTTTTTTTTTAATAGCAGTGGAGCAGATTTACAGAAGCTGAGAATCTGCTAAGTAACTCTCTCACTAGTGCAGTCCCATGTCTGAAAAAAATTGATTTTACAAGTTACATGAATATAAAATTACTTCTGAGTTTTCTTTTTAGTGAGTCACTTCAAAAAAAAGAATAACTAGTTGCAGTTTTGGTCACAGTTCATTGTGTGAACCTTTGAATGTGTCAGAATGGCTGAGTTAGTATCACGCTTTTGTGCCTTGGCTCTACACAGTCCTCCAATACTCTCAAGCAGCCAGTACAATCTCATATAATTTTTTTTCACTGTGTTGGGGATATCTTTGCATATGATCATACGGGAAAGGGCTTGTACTCTGCCCTTGAAAGCAAGTGGTACAGTTCGCTTCATATTCATACAGTCGGTTCTTTCCCCGTACAAAACAGAGTGGCCTCATCCCTACAGTCTGTTGAGAAAAATCCTCAAATACACCTGAGCACTGCCTGAAAAAGTTCTAGCTAGCCTGGGAAAAAAACATGCCACAACTGTGCCAATAATTAATCTGTAGTGACAATCTCAGAACAGTGTTCAGACTTGTGCCTTGACTCTGATTTATCAGCTATGACATAGCTGGAAATTCTGCAGAGAATTTGAAAGGAATTTGGTAGTGTGGACATTTCAACCCTTCGTGGACCAAAATCACTTTTGCCAAATTCAGTGTAAATCTTTGTATCCTGGATCCACTCTTACCTGAGGCTCTCTCTGCCCTTAGGAGTGAGCTGATATATTCTTCAACATAAGCAAATGCAGTAGGTTGCACCTTTGGTAACAGTCGAGTTCATTAAATTCATAACCAGGGCACAGAGCAACCGTTACATGCCCAGGAGCAAGAATTGTACTTTGCAAACATGGCACCTATTTCTGAAAAATACCCACGTGATAAGTGTTGATTTCAGTTATTCTCGGAGAGCCGGGAATATGGTAGGGTAGTGAGTAGCATGGAGGCAATGTGCCTGGAGGATTCTACATTCAGTCACAGAGCAACATGCAAGTTGTATTTGTTTTTATAGAGAGGGCTGCATGCTATCTGAGCCATTTGTGCCAGAATCCAGCTCATACAGAAAGATGCTGTGGCATATGTATCCTCCACAGTTGAATAAATGACTAGCATGATTTTTAAGGGCATAAGAATGGCCAAAGATGCAGGCAAGATAGCTTAGAATTGTTTAAACTTTTCTTCTTGACTAACTTCACTAGAAAGACCATATATCCTTTAAATTTCAGTCCTTTATCCAAGCATGCCAGCTATTTTATTTTTTTTTCTGCAAAGAGTACAATGGATAAAGCATTGCCTTCATTCTGAAAAGACAAGCTTGAACTCTGCATTTCTCTCCATGTTGCAGATGAATTTTAGCTCCCTGGCCATTCCTTTCAGCTTTGTTTCCTTGCAGGAGACAAGGAGTAATTCCCAGAGGGTCATAAACCTTATAAGAGATATTGGAGCTTTTAAATGCTTCAGATTAGATAGTGCACTGAGTTACAGCTGGGAAGGTCATGGCATCCCCATTCTGTAAAACTTTTTATTTTTTTTTGTTCTGTCTTCAGGAAGAAAAGAAATCTTCCAGGTTTCTCATGGAAGAGGATGGGGAAAGATGAGAATAAAGACCCTTAAATCATAGACTTAGTGTTTCAAGCACATTCTCAGAGGATAAGGATATCCAACAAGTGCAGTCTTGGTGAATAGCTTAACTGCAAATTGTTGGCAGTTCTTCACATTTTTCAAGTTGTCACAAGCCCAGCAGGGTCTCAAGGATTTCTGGCTGATAACAAGTCTGTCAAGAAGAGGAAATTCTGATTTCAGCAACCCATGTGATGAAAAGGGTTTTGCTGGGCAATTCTAACCAAAACATACTCAGTCCTGAAGCACTGCAGGAGAAAAGATAAAATTTGTGAAAATAATGTCTCCTGATCTTGTAGATCTTCTCTGTTTTTTCACTAGCTGCTGGTTGTTTTAATCATTTTCTCTTCTCTTAACATATTATTCTTTTAAGCTGTTTGGAAGTACTGCTTTCTACATGACTATGCTGAGTTTGAGATTGATGGAAAGATTGTGGGTGCTGAACAAGCAGTCCCTAAAGAGAAATCCGCAGCACAGGAAAGCTGGGGAGGTAACTTTTGCTTTTACCATTTTTCAGCAATTGCAATAACGTATGTAAGAGACTTAGCGGTACACAGAAGTGGAACAAAGGCAAAATGGGCTAGTAAGGGATTAAATGAGGGAAAGTTTACTGGCTGTGCTGTTTATAAGAATTTTTCAGTTACGAGTAACAGAAGAAAAGCAATGAGTTAGGGAAAACTATCTGCTTATCTGCTCTATGATATTATTAGAATGGTGCATTCACAAATGTTTGAAAGAAAAGACTCAGTTTAGCAAAAATAGCAAGGGGAAAAATATTGGAATGTATGAAAATGACCTTTTCTAAATGAACACTTTCTATCGTAGTGGAGTTAAAGATTTTTCATTTTGAAACACACTTTCATCAAGAGAGAAAAAAAAAAAAAAAAGCAGACATTGAAAAGAATCTAAATAAAATGAAATGACATATAGCAATTCAACTGCATTCGGAAACTGGAAGTTTTACAAATTCCTGTGAATATGTATTTCAAGACTTTCATGTTACTGTCAATTTTAAAACACTTCTTTTTTTTTTTTTAATTTCAAATATTCCTGATTTAAAAACAAACAAACAAACAAATAATTTGTCACAATTTTCTTCAGTTTATTTTAGTTTTGAAGATTTTATTTTATATTATCATTCCCATAATAACATTTGACATATATCATGTAGAAAATTCTATTTTTTAACTGTTGTAAGTCAGTTCTATTTCACTGGGTCAAGGATGCTTATTTACATCAGTTTTTAGTTTAGTTTAGCTAGTGCTATGTAGAAATAATACAGTGAGATTAAAACTAGTGATTATACTAAAGAGAAAAGGATCAAAATAGAAGGTCACATTAAATTACAGTATTATAATCCATGAAGCCTGTTGTAAAATATATCAGAGTAGATGTAATATAACATTACAATAAAATTAAAGTTTTGGTAATACAGCAGCATTAAATTTATTTTGCAGTCTTGGATAAAAGTCCCACATTATTCTCGTCAAAGCAGACATGAACTAAAAGAATATACCTTTTAAGGTAATGGAGTTGAAGACCAAAGGCTGTTTCAGCCTGTCCTAAGCTAATAACACAACACTTCTTGAATCATGGCTTTGGTCTGGTAGATCAACAATTGCTCAACCAGTACAGAGCCATACACACCTTTTACTCCTTCAAGGATCTCCTCTGGAAATAAGTATTTGCTGTAGTGGTTATGATGGTAAGTGAAAAAGGGCAAAGGACTTGTGTGGACACAGCTCTATTCGGATGAATTTTCTGCTGTAGTATTCTCAGGGTAACCATGGGAATATGAAACTGTTTGGCCAAACTCCTCTTCCTTTTTTTACCAGTTCAGATTAGGATAAATTAAATGCATTAAGTTACGTGTTCCAGATTTCTATTGGTGAGCTATGCAGCATTTGGCATCTTGTGTGAGAAATATCCTCCCATCTGTAATTGTTACCATCTGTTTGGTATTCAGGGTGTAAAAACGTAATGGGGATGAAGTCATATTTCATATTCTTTTCTCCATTTGGAGGTAAGAATGAAGCTATAACAGGCTGTAAATGCATCTGCTGCTGATAAGATAGTACAGCTGGAAATGGGATGCTAGATTCTGCACGGTTCAGAAAGCTTGTGTGTAGAAGCTGTTACACTGCAGTGTTCTTCTGCACTGTGATCCCATGAGGTGATTGATGTATCATATAAATAGGGTGACAGAAAAGTATTTTTCTTGGTGTGATGGGAATAGCAAGTGCAAAATGTCAGAACTGCCCTGAAAATAACCATTTAAATTTATGTAAATTGCTTAATTAATTGACCTCATTTGGGCTTGCAGATTTCTTTTGCATTTTCCTTTGTGAATTAGTTATTTTTCATTGTATACTGAGACAATATTCCAAGGCTAATTAAACTCTTTAAAGCTATAGGTTAATATCCAATTCTTATGTAAACACATTCATAAACATTAATCAGATCCAAATTACTCATTTTATAAATACCATTTTATTCATTTGCAGCTAATAGATGTACTGCCTGTATTTATTCTTCTTTGTGCTCAAGGAGTTCATGTTATTGTGTAAATGTTATTTCTTTAAATGATATCATGCTGTTTACTTTTGCTTCTATTTCCAAGTACGTGTGATGTTTCATGTTATCATGGATATTATTGGCTCAGAGTCAAACTGGGGTTACAAAGACCATTTGCAAGCACCTTCTGAGTCTTGTATCATGTTGATGACTGTGGCTGACAAAAAGATGGTCTAGGGAGATCCTCTAGCAGAAGTAAGGCAATATGAGCAAGTTACTATACTGAAATACATATAGTGAACATTCAGTGAAGTACCTGCTTTCTGGAAATTGGTCTCTTACTCTATATGAAATGTAAATGAACTCCACTTTCAGTAACAGAGAATGGAATAAATCTTGATGCATGAAGTTTAATATCTTCTCCACATTGTTCTGTTAGTATTATCATGCAAACACTGGAAAATATTGGTGTGTTTTTTTTACACTATCTTCCCTTGGAATTGCTTCTGATTCTTGGCAAACAATTGCAAATACAAAGGAAAGACAGGAATTCAGTTTCTCAAATATGTAAAATCCATTTTCTGTTCCTTATTTGAAAGAATGGTGAATAAATGCCGCTTCACAAATGACTGACTTTACATAGAGAAGGTGGAGAGGAACTGTGGATATTCATTTTGGAACACGTGGTAGTTGTTCAACCACATGAGATTTCAACCTCTTGCTAGAGAAGGTATAAGTAAATTCTAACTTGGTTTGAATTGGTGTCATGCTTTTGCTCTCCATTTTTATTTGCATGACAAGAGATGACAGAGGCTGGTGCAGAGCATGTCCTGATGTCCTAGGTGCTGTGCAAATACTATTTCCTGTTTTGAAGAATTTTGAGTCTGTATTCATCAAATGAGCAACAACTTGAGTGAAAGGAAACACACAAAAGACTTAGGAGTCCTGACCCATTGTCATGTCTAAAATCTACTGGAGAGCTAAGTTTAACACCCAAGTGTTATCATTCCTAACATAATGCCACTTTTCCTATTTCCACAGCAGCATATTGCCTTTTATTTTCGTAACAAACTTACAGATTTTTTATTGTTGTTGAATTATATGTCTGATGAGTATCTCTTTTTATTAGAATTCATGTATGCTTGCAGAATCCCTTACCTTGAATATCTTCTACATAGTTCTCACCTTCTTATGTTAGGCCATTACCAGGAAGCTTGATGAGAATGAGCCTACTGTTGATTTTTGTGCTTCTTTGAATTTTTCCCACCAACTTTCTGCTGTGCTATCATGTTTTATGTGCTATCATGTTTTATGGCTCCACAGCCTGTTTCTTCTTTGATAATTTTTGTACTTAAAAAAATGACTTAAATGAAATTTCCTGCGATGCCTTAGCCATTATTGTAGTGCAGTCCAGATATGTTCTCTGTTTTGTTGTTTTTATTTCACTGATTACTCAAGAAAAGTAGTCTACTCTGACTGATATGATTTGTTTTTCTATAAACTCACAAATTTTATTATTCATTGTTATCTCCTACGTGACTTTGATTTCATTTATATATTTGGTTTTGGGCACAATTTCTGCTAGTCAGAAGGTTTGAAAATTAGACTTATCAAGAATTAATTAGTAGAGTTGAACGACAAAAGATTGATACCACATCTAACTTGAAATCTCTCTATAACATTTTCAATAGCTGTCTGTAGTTCTGTGCATTTACTAACAAATTCAGCTGAAATATCTGTATGCACTTCATCTGAACAACTGATACAGCTTTATTCAAAATTTAGAATTTTGCATTGCTTGTTTTTGCTTACTTTTATTACAACTCTATGATCTGCCTTACTGTCAAAGATAAACTGAAGTCCTTATTAATGGACACATCTTTCCTTCTCTCTTCCCCTGACATGTAGATTGCTCCAAAAGTAATGCCTCTTATTTATTTCCTTGGAAAATACAACAGATACAAAGAACACAGCAACATTATTTGACAGAGCAAATTTTCAGCTACTGAAAAATATTTTTCATTAGCTATGCGTTTTCACTAGCAATGAACAAGACCCTGCATACCACACCTGTAAAAATCTGCACCCACTATCACCACTGCTGAAGGGCATCACCCACCATCTCACTGGGCTCACATCCACTATTTGGTCTCCATAACTGTTCAGCAGGCATGGAGGAATGTTAATGAGTGCAATTTTTCCACTTGGAGGAATTCACTAACACATATTTGCTTCACAAATAATTAAATGGAATATTATCATAGAATCATAGAATCATCAAGATTGGCAAACACCCACAAGATCACCTAGCCCATTATTAGGAACTTTCAACCTCTGACACCATGGGCCAACATAATAAAATAGATGGCATTACTTTTAGAGCAGCCTTTGTACATACATGTACATATAAACATATACATATGTATATCTCTAGTTCATATTTTGAAGAAAGAAGGGCTGATGTTGTATTAGAGTTGCATGGCTTTCTAATACTTATTTACAGTCTTGCTTCCTAGACAGATATGTACATCTAAGTAAAGCACTTAAGAAAATCAAGAGATGTGTCAGGCAAAGGGACCATTCTGTTCCACTTTGAGTTTTTTTCTCCATCTCAAAGCTAAATGCTCTTCTCTCAGGAGATTGTCTAGGACTCGTGGGCTTAATATTACTTATTGTGAAAAGGCAAGCAAAAGCAGAAAGTACATGCAACAAAACTCTGAAAAATAAAGACCCAATTGTATATGAGCAAATACAACATAAAGCAGGATTTCTTTGCCAGAGGGTTTGAAGGATGCTTTCTTATTTTCTTTGGTTTATATTCCATAGGCTCATACTCAAGAGTTTTGGATCTAATCCCATTATGAAGGGGCATAAAAATGTATCTCACCTGAAAATAGTGAATTTGGTCTTGCTTGGTCTTTGTAACCACACAGTCAACAAGTTGATGTGACATCCAGATGACACTGAAAAACTTCCTGGCAAAAGCATCACTGGGCAAGTGTCAGCAAAACCTGGCAAGGTGTGATGCAGAAAAGATGTAGCATAGCTTTTCAACTTGCATAGAACAGCAGGAAAGGAATCTAAACTCTATTAAGCAGACTACTAATTAAAGGGAGTTACTATTTTCTCAGTCAGAAAAGAGATGCTCAAAGAAAGCCTTCTTGTTTGTTCAACGGTTGGTTCCCTGAGATATTTTCTCTAGATAGGTTGCATTGGCATCCAATGCAATAAAGACACTCATATGGCAAGTATTTCTTAGAGGGTAAGGAGTCTTGTGAAAAGGTTGTTGTTTTTAAAGGAAAAAAAAGAATACTACTGTAAGAACTGTACCCTTCATCATTGTATTTTCCTTACTGCATTCTCTATTGCATAATGTTATTGAATTTTCATCATGTATCATTACAAAATAGGATGCAAACAAATTATTAATCACTGTTTACATGGGTGGATAGTGATAGGAAAGGGGAAATGGTTTTAAACTAAGACGGGAGAGGTTTAGGTTGGATATTAGGAGGAAGTTTTTCACACAGAGGGTGGTGATGCTGTGGAACAGGTTGCCCAAGGAGGTTGTGGATGCCCCATCCCTGGAGGCATTCAAGGAGAGGCTGGATGTGGCTCTGGGCAGCCTGGTCTGGTGGTTGGCAACCCTGCCTGTGGCAGGAGGGTTGTAACTAGATGATCATTCTGGTCTTTTTCAACCCAGGCCATTCTATGATTCTGTGATCCTTATTTCTCTGTGTTTAATAGCTTTCTTGTGCAGCTTTGTGTGTGTGTGTGCTTGTCACGGAGTTAATGAGATCAATTTACACCCATGACAGGGGGCAGTAGGCACCTGCCCTCCCCTCCCCACCCCAAAAAATGGGAAGGAAGGGAGGAAAACAAAAACAGTGGCATCAATCTATGGAGGAAAACTTATTTTACTAACTATGGTATCAGAATGCAAGATAACACAATATAATACAATCTGATTGAAATTGAGACCAATAAATCAAATAAAATAGGAGAGAGAGAGTTCCTGAGACCGATTCAAACCTGAAAAGCTTGGAACGGCCAGGAAAGCACCCTCCAGCACCCACTGCCAGGCACTAAGAGACCGCCCCACCCGGAAGGTGTATAGGGATAGGTGCCTGGAATTGGAGCATTAACACTTTAACTCCCAGTACACTACATGATGTTTTGATGTGGAATACTGAGAACCAAAAACAAAGAAAAAAAAACAAAACCATGACAGTGCTTTTTTCCTCAGGTATGAAAGAATTCCCCATCTGATTTATAATCTTTCATTTTTATAATGTTTTCCATGGCATGCTAAAGTGTAATCATACCATTGCTGATTATAAAAGCCAGGATTATCATCAAAATAAAGATCTGCGGATCAGGCAGTTCGAGTTTGTGATGCCAAGATGTAAAAAACTCTTTGGACAGATTATCTGCAGTTAAGCTATATGCTGTCCTACTGAGTATGAGATTTATCTTAGTACCCTATTTGAATCTCCCAAGCCAAGCTGCAGCCTCATGTTGTACATCATGCCACTGGGAAAGTCAACTTGACTCTCACCAGTTTTCTTCCATAATAGTAGCCTAGTCATACTTCTAGTCATACTGCACCACTAAGCTCTGTTTCTTTGATTTGGTTTATGAGTTTATAAACAGGACAGAAACTGACTTTTTATACAGTTTGATAGAGATAGGACAAGGAAAACAGTTTTAAACTAAAAGATGAGAGATTTAGGTTAGATACTAGGAGGAAATTATTTACACAAAGGGTGGTGAGGCACTGGAACAAGTTTCCCATAAAAGCTGTGGATGCCCCATGTCTGGAGGTGTTTGAGGCCAAGGTGGATGAGGCTTTGAGCATTCTGATCTAGTGAAAAGCACCCTTATCCATGGTGGGGTTGGGGGGGTGGGGTGGGATTTGAAACTAGGTGATTTTTCAGGTCTCTTCCAACACAAATCATTGTATGACTATATGATTCTATTATATGATTCTATTATTTTCTTTTGGTGAGGGAAGAAAAACACAACATGCAAAAAAAGTTAAGAAACCCTGCTGAAATTTTCTTTAAAAAGAAGCTGACTAAGTTCCGAATACTATATAGCCAACCAACCAATGAAAAAAAAAAAACCAAACATTCCCTTATACTTTTGAACATCTATCTTGCTGCCAAAATTCCTTAGGCAACCTAATTTTTGCTTATGCTTATGAGATCTGTCCAAATAAATACAAATAACATTAAATTCAGCATACTGAGGCTCTATTCAAAGAGAAGTTTCCTAGAAATGAAAGTAGATCAACTGGGGCTGCTCATTACATAGTCTGTGTCATTTAAATTTAGGTTACAAGAAGGTATGAATTCCCTATTCTGTTTCTGCTCAGAACCAGGATAGAAGATTTCAAATGTTGCTTCCAGCATGGATTTCTTTGTGAAATATATTATATGAATTAACTAATACATACCATGTTGCTTCTGTTGTGAAAATTAATTCTTTCACAAAGGTAGTGCTTCTTTTACCTGTACCAGTATATGAAAAAATTTATATTTTTGTGCTAGCAGCCATGAAAACATGCTAAGATTAGACATTTCTTCAGCTGAGAGCTGCCAAGCTCTCTCTGGTGACCCCATAAATAAAGGGTCTTATGTTAAGCACTTTTTCTGTTCGCAGCTATAAGACAATAATTTCCCTCTGGACCTGACTCTGTTCTAAGGAAGAGAAAGAAAATACACAGCTTCACTTGACCTTTTTTTTGTCAGACAGGAATTGGGCAGCCTGAGAAGAGCTGAGAAACTGCAGAACCTCCTGTGCTGGCTTTTGAAGTGCTATTTGCTGATGAGGCCAACAGAGCTACTTGCCTGTGCCAGTTACCTTTCTCATTTTGAGGTCTCCTGTGAAGTTAATAGTATAAAATCTCTATTGGAATCTCTGTTTGTTTACACAAAGACATGGTGTGTGCTGAGTCAAACCTAAAAGGACTTGAAAGGACAATGGGGAATGGTTTTAAATTAAGACAGGGGAGGTTTAGGTTAGGTATTAGGAGGAAGTTTTTCACACATAGAGTGGTGATGCACTGGAACAGGTTGCCCAAGGAGGTTGTGGATGCCCCATCTCTGGAGGCATTCAAGGTCAGGCTGATGTGGCTCTGGGCAGCCTGGTCTAGTAATTGGTGATCCTGCCTGTGGCAGGGAGGCTGTAACTAGATGATCATTCTGGTCTTTTTCAACCCAGGCCATTCTATGATTCAGTGAATCTACAATGCTATGAAAAATAATGCACAACATTAAAGTGCAGCAGTATAATTACAATTTGATGAATAAGTGAAGGAGAAAGCAGCTACCGTTCATTTTGATAAGTTGTATCTAGATCTATCATTCAAGATAAAGAGATAAACCTCCTAGAGAAAATATATACATGTGACAGGAGTTAATGGGAGATTATACAGAAGCATGCATTTCTGCAAAGTTCATTTCCACCGAAAAGGAAATTGATAGCTTTTCTTTCCTGTATATGAAAGAGTAAAAGAGTAATTGCATATCTTCTTGTTGTGACATCTTTGAAATCTAATTCTTAATCTTTTTTTTTTTTTTTTTTTTTTTTTTTTTGGTAGACTGAGGAAAATAGAAAGGCAGGAACTGCACGTTCCTTATGATACATTATTGGCAATCAGTGACAATATTCTTCCAGCAGTACATTGAGCTAGTTATGAACTGCCACATAAAACAGCACAAATAACATGTGTCTAAGTATCCTAAGTATCTAAGTTGACCTCATTTGCTTCACTTCATCTGCTATTCCACAGCCACTCCCTTCCCAAAGCATTTCAATTCTGCTCCTGATCTCTGACTGTAAATCTTTTCAAATCACAGCAAAATTCAGCATTTCTGTTCCAGGTTGCAAACTTGGATGTATGCAGCTGTCTCTGAAAAGGAATGTCCAAGAAGCGTCCTTCATTCCCCACTGGAGGCCTCAAAATGCATCTGCAGACAGTGGGAGATGATTGGATCAGGTTGGATATTTGGAAAAAAAATTCAGAAAGAGTGGCAGTGCATTGGGACAGGCTGCCCAGGGAAGTAATGGATTCACTGTCCCTGAAGGTGCTCAAGAGATGTGCATATGTGGCACTGAGGGACATAGTTTAGTGGACATGGTGATCATGTGTTGATGGTTGTACCAGATGACCTATGAAGTCTTTTCCAACCTGAACAATTCTATGATTTTGAGATATTAGGCTTTGTTAAACAGTTGCAGGTGCATAGCAAGAGGTAGGGAGGCTCCTTGGAGAAGTGGAGACGCCTCACTTCTTTTTCCATTCCTCTTCATGAATCCACAATTTCTGATTGCTGTGTCAAAACTTTAGAGGCACTACTAGATGATGTGATAGAAGAATCATGAAATAAGACATATGTTTTGGGATCACACCACATGAAGCAGGGAAAGTTTTGCCATTAACTATATTGGACTGCTTCCTCTGAAAGCACAAGCAGCAGTACCTGTAGCTTACTACTGTAAGGTGTTGCCCTCAAGGCAAAAAAGGTAAATTTAATTAATCCAAAAAAAATTTCTTAGGATCATAAAAAGCAGAACCCAGAGGTGACAGGATGTTTCTTAAAGATCTGTTATCCCTCTGCAGGGCCAAAAGTAACAATACATGAAAACAAAGCTGACCCTGCTAATGTTGAGGCTATTTCATGAACAGCCTTAGATTTTTTTTTTTTCTCCTTTTAATTCAGTGTCAATAACATTTGCCTAGGGCTTATTTAAAGGGAATGTAAAACTGATTCCCACCAGAGAGAAGAAAAGAAGTGCAAAGCTAATAGCGGTGGATAAAGTTTGCAACCACAAAATGATATTTCATAAATAGGAATTTGTTCTTACAGAGAAAGTGAAACGTGATAACTTCATTTCAGTGGCCTACTAAGAGCACTACATGAAAACATCTTGCATGGATATAACAGCTTCAGTGCTTGCAAATAGGTTAGAGTATCCTGGTCTTTTCAAAACAGCCTGACTGCAAGCATTATGGAGCAAATATTTTAATTACTGTGATTATGAAGAGGTCTTTCCCTATGCTATTGTTTTTCATCCTGCTTCCCCATGGTTTTTTTCTCTTTCTTCCCCAGTCCTTGTCTCCTGGGAGAAAGCAGTTGCAATTAGTCAAACTAATAATTTCTTTTGGGCATCAGAATAACATTAATTGCAGTGTGCATGCTACTATAACTGACAAGTTGCAGAAAATGGCACTCCAGGGACTGAAACTAGAATAAACATGACCTGTATGTTCAACTTGTTTGGTTTATTGTGATGTTTTTGTTTTGGATTTTTTTTGGATATATATATATATGTATGTATATATGTACATATGTACATATATGTGTGTAGATAAAGTAGAAGGCCCCTTTTAGCAACAATAAATTCCTTTCTTTCTTGCTCCCCAGAATTAGCAAAGCAGGAAGAAAAATTCCCTTTTGTCTTCTATTTCTGCTGACCTCCAGTATGACTTCAAACCTCCTTTTGAGAAGTCTAACAAGAAATACTCAATTATTCAATTGTAGTAAAGGCAGAATCAATTCTTCTGTGTTGAGCTTACAGGAAGTTCATCCAAAGTGTTTTTGGAGACAATGACAAGAGGATCTTTATTTAAAAAAGCTACAATTTTAGCTTATTAAGTGTTACTGAGAGAGTGGGAAGAGTTGTTTGTTTTCTTTAGATTTCTTTTTCTGGTTAATATAAGAAATAAGGATGCAGAAAAAAATGAAATTATTTTATTATTCTGTACAGTAATCAAGTCATAGGTGTCAACACATCAATTATGTGTTATGTAAATTATGTGTTGGAACATATGTCTTTGCATTAATACAGAAACATCATCTTAACAGAGGTAGACACAGGCAAACAATTTATGATAATTAATTTATAATAATTACTGTCCCACAGAAGTTGTGAGATGGCCTCTAAAATCTTGCAAAAGTGTTAGAGAAGGAACATAAATTCAGTCCTGAATTCCGATATGAACAGTCAATTTTGCTGGACACTGACAGTATTACAATTCTTAGGGAAAAAAAAGATGCTTTTTAAAATAGCAGGAGGAGTTGAAAAGAAAGAATAGTGTTCTACTCTACTGTAATTGAATGAAGATTAAATATTTTTATTTTGTAGTACTTCCACAATTTTCTAGTAATAAAGGGACAATATTGCCATTAAACAATGGGATTTAAAGTGTATTTTAAAAAATTAGAAACAAAAGTATTTTTACTCTACCTTGCAATATGAATAATTTTGTTCTGATTATTTCCTATTTTAATCTTTTCCATATTCATATCTTGCATCCCTGCAAAACAAGTGATGTTGCTATACATATATTATACATTACTGGTGCTACACTATTTCTTACACCTATCAGTACAAAGTCAAATCAATTTTTTTCTAAGAAACTTAATCCTTCTTAGCATAAATTAAACACAAAATATTTTAATTTCTAAATGTTACCAGGGGACATATTAGTAAGCATAATAATTTGGTCATCTGTGATGTGGCAGACTTCTATCTTCATCAGAATTTGTGCAATTTTTCAGTTTCTGTTCATGATGTGAGAAGAGAAATAGAATGGAGATAAATCGGACCAATTGTAAATGGAAAGCATCAATGGAAGATTTTTTGACAGAACTGTTCTGTTTTTTGATCTAGCAAAGTTGAACAAAATCAACAACACAGTGAGGGAGCTCTCAGAGGTGATAGTCAAGTCATTTTCCATCATCTATCAGTGTTCCAGGTCAATTGGAGCAGTCTCAGAGGATTGGAGGCTTGCCAGTGTGCTTTCCATCTACAAGAAGCACTGTGAAGAAGATCAGGGGAACTTCAGATCAATCAGCCTGACCTTGGTGCCAAGAAGTTGATGGAGCAGATTATCATGAGGGCTATCACACAGCATGTGCGGGACAATTGAGGGATCAGACCTAATCAACATGGGTTCATGAAAGGCAGGTCTTGTTTGAGCAATCTGATGTCCTTCTATGATTGAGTTACTCACCTTGGTGGATGAGGGAAAGCCTGTTGATTTAGTCTACCTAGACTTCAGAAAAATCTTTGACGGTGTCTCCAGCAGTATTCTCATGGAGAAGCTGGCAGCCAATGGCTTGGACAGATACCTGCTTTACTATGTAAAGAATTGGCAGGTGGCAAGGCCAAGAGGGTGGTGGGTGAATGGAATTAAATTCAGCTGGTAAGTGGTCACAAGTGGTGTTTACCAGTGGTGAGTATTGGGACTTGTCCTGTTCAATGTCATTATTGATGACCTGGATGAGGACACTGAGTGCACCCTCAGTGAGTTTGCAGATGACACAAAGTTGAATCATAGAATCATAGGATCATAGAATGGCCTGAGTTGAAAAGTTGATCATCTAGTTACAATCCCCCTGCTATGTGCAGGGTCACCAACCACCAGACCAGGCTGCCCGGAGCCACATCCAGCCTGGCCTTGAATGCCTCCAGGAATGGAGCATCCACAACCTCCTTGATCAACCTGTTCCAGTGCGTCACCATGCTCTGTGTGAAAAACTTCTTTCTAATATCCAACCTAAACCTCTCCTGTCTTAGTTTAAAACCATTTTCCCATTATCCTATCACTATCCACCCTTGTAAACAGTCGTTCCCCCTCCTGCTTATATGCACCCTTCAAATATTGGAAGGCCACAATGAGATCTCCCCAGAGCCTTATTTTCTCTGAGATAAACAAGCCCAGTTCCCTCAACCTTTTTTCATAGGAGTTGGCAGGAAGTGTTGATCTGCCTGGGGGTAGGAAGGCCCTACAGAGAGATCTGGACAGGCTTGATATCTGAGTTGGGCTGGATAGCTGGGCTGAGGCCAATAGGATGAAGGTCAATAATACCAGCTGCCAGGTCCTGCACTTTGGCCGCAACAACCCCAGGGAATGCTACAGGCTTTGGGCAGAGTGGCTGGAAGGCTGCGCAGAGAAAAGGGACCTGAAGGTATTGTCTGGTGCTCAACTGAACATGAGCCAGTAGTGTGTCCAGGTGGCCAAGAAGGTCAATGGTATCCTGGCTAGCATCAGAAATAGTGTTGTCAGCAGGAGTAGGGAGGTGATCATCACTCTGTACTCAGAACTGGTGAGGCCACACTTCAAGTGCTATGTTCAGTTTTGTGACCCTCACAACAAGGAAGACATTGAGGCCCTGGAGCATGTTCAGAGAAGAGCAACAAAGCTGGCGAAGGATTTGTAGCAAAAGTTTTATGAGAAGGGGCTGAGGGAACCAGGAACTAGTATGGGGAAGAGGAAGCTCAGGGATCACATTATTGCTCTCTGTAACTACCTGAAAGGAGGTTATGGTGAGGAGGGGATAGGCCTCTTCTCCCAGGTGAGTAGCAATAGAACTACAGGGAACAGCCTGAAGTTGCTCCAGGGAAGATTCAGGTTGGACATTAGGAAAAACCTCAGAGAGCATTCAGGCACTGAAATGGGCTTCCCAGAATGGTGATGAAGTCACCAACCCTGGAGGTATTCAAAAAACATGCATATGTTGTACTGAGGGACATGGTTTAGTGGGTAATAGTGGTGATAGGTGGACTGCTGGACTGGATGATCTTAGAGGTCTTTTCCAATCTTGGTGATTCTATTTTATAATTCTATAAGTATTACAAAACATAATTTAAATTATAGCAAAAAAGACTTCTACCAAAAAAAAAAAAAAAAAAATCTGCATGAAATTGATTCAGTAGAAAATTGCTATCAGAGTTTATATTTTACATGTTCTAATGGGCACTGTAATGATATAAAGTCAGTGAAAGTAAGTGACTATGTTTATTGTGTCTTGGCACTGAGATGCTTATTTCCAGTAGAGCTATGAGCTCACAATTATTCCAGTATGTACTCAGCTACATCTGTGTTAAATTATGTGTTGATCCTTTCACATCTTCATCTCACCAGATTTACTGGCTGAAGCTAATAAAATCAACACTGGTGACTCCTGTCCACTACAGGACTTTGGTAACTACATCACAGAATCATGGAATGTCTGAGAGCATTAATAAAGGTGTTAAATAGTTTTCAATTCACTGAACTATATATGTATCCTGACAATAGATGAAGAGCTTGTCTATGAGGAGCTTCTGGGAAACACTGTGAAAGGAAAACCATATCTACTGCTCTCCTGTCATCTACCAAGCCTATCATAGAAGCTTATCAAGTTGATCAACAATGGCTTTCCCTTGGTGAATCCTTGGTGAAATGCTGGCTACTTCTGTTGATTTTCTTGTCCTTCATGGGCTTGGAAATGTTTTACAGGATTAGCTGTTCTGTCTGCTTCCCAGGGATTGTGAGGTGCAGAACCACAAAGCCACTTGGTCACTCTCCTCAAGTGGGATGCAAGAGAGATTCACAAAGATAAAAGTATGAGAACTCATGGGATTGAGATAGCTGAAGCAAAAGCTGGACGTGCAAGCAAAGCAGAACAAGGAATTATTTTTCTATTTCCTATTGACAGGCCAATGCTCAGAAAAGCAAGGTCAATCACACTTAATGGTTTCTTGAGAAGAGAAAAGCCTTCACACCTAACTTCCTCCACTCTTCCTTCTTTACCCAGTTTTATTATTGACCATGATGCCATATGGTATAGGATATCCATTTGGTAACTCCCAAAGTCCCCTCCCAGCTTCTCAGGCACCCTCATCTTCTTGCTGACAGGGCAGTGTGGAATGTAAAAATGTCATAGAATCATATAATAGAGTCATAGAATTTTTGGCCAGGTTGCCCAGTGATGTGGTTGATGCCCTGTCACTTGGAGACTTTCAAGGTGAGGCTGGACAAGGACCTGGGCAACCTGATGTAGCTGTGGATGTCCCTCTTCATTTCAGGGGAGTTGGAATAAATGGTCTTTGGCGGTCCCTTCCAACTCTAAGGATTCTATGATTCTATGATCCTCTGATTCTATGACTTATGTTTGCCCATATGCTTAAGTATTTCCTGACCTGATCCTGTTCTACCTAGGACATATCTTCCTTGATCCAGTTTAAATCCCATTATCTGGGACGAGGTTCCTGAAGGATATTTGTGCTGGTAAAGACTGGGGCAAAGAATGCACTCAGTACCTCAGCCTTTTAGATGTTTCTTTTAACCATTTTTTGCATTTAATTCACGAGTAAGCCCAGTATACCTACTCTACCTGTTGTCATTGATGTACTTCCTGAAGCTCTTCATGTCTTTGATTTCTTTGGCCAAATTCAATTTTATTTGTACATTAGCTTTTCTAACATTACCTCTAGATGCTTGAACAATGTCTCTATATTCTTCTGAGGCTACTTCCTTTCTTCCACTTTCTGTATGATTCCTTTTGATGTTTGAGTTTGGCCAGGAGCCCCTCATCCACACATGCAGTCCTCCTGGCTTTTTTGCCTGACTTACTGTTTGTTTGGATGTGCTTTTTTGAGGTTAGATGAGGTAATTTTTTACTATTAATATGCCTTCTTGGGCTCGTCTTCTCTCCACAGTCTTATCCCACTGGACTTTTCCAAGCAATTCTTTGTGTCCTTTTCATTCCTAGTTTCTGCTAGCTTTATTCACGTTGCCTTTTCACAGAGCAGAAATTCAGCCCAACTTATATCTTATACATTTGCATTTCATTTGTGATTGGATTTAGTAAACCTCAGACATGACTTGAATCATTTGAACCATCCAATGTAATATATCCAAATCTGTTGTGGTTCGGAAAAAACAGCATTTGTAAGCAGTGTGTTGCCTTTCCATTTAATTTCTTTTGATGTTATATGTGAAGACTGTAGCCCTTGTCCATTCTATCCCATTTCAGAAAGAAAAATACTCCTGGAAGAAACTTGCTTGTGTTGTATGGACTGAAACATCTGTATAGTCTGTGAAATCAACAGTGAGTGTACAACTTCTGGAGAAGTAACTTAGCACACTAAGCCAGTTACTAGCTTTCACAATTCTGTCAAAACACTATTTTGAGGTACTAAAAGTCCTAGATAGTAACCATCATTTTTTTCTGAATCTTTCTGTCTTTCTTACCAATTGAAGGATCCGTGTATAGAGGATAATTCTAAGTACCGCAGCGTCAAATTAGGTGTGAATTGTACCATTAGACAGAAACTGTGTTCATGATGGTAACAATTAGCCATATTAGCCATAGTAGAAGAATCTTCCCTAGCTAACCAATGACTGAAATTACATTTATATAATTACATATTGTCTATATGAAGGGATTTATAAGTAAATGAATTTTAAATGTTGCCACTGAATCACAGCCCTTGCTGGCTTATAATGGATATTAATGTTATGTTGGGTGTGTGGATCATGGATAAGCCCCCAGATGTCCCTTCCTCTGCCATGACCAAAGTTGACATCTTCTTCCCTCTCAGACAGGAACGCTCAGTGTAAGGAGACCAAGAGTTTATGGCTAATATCAGAAATCTCTTCATGTTCTGAGTCATATATCCTACCTAGAAAATGCTGGCTCACACTCTCCAGCTGGGTTGTTCAAGAAAAATATTAAAATAATCACTTGCACAGCAGCATCCCAAAGGCCATATGCATTGTCACAGTCTGCTGCCTGTTACAGAACATTTGCTAGCCCAGCGGGAGCAATGCCAACAAAATTGGTGAACAGGGCGCTTCAGGCCAGATTTATTTAATCCAGTGCTGTTCCAGACAGCAGACCAAGCTCCCACGAGGGAAGTGCAGATTGTAATACACTTATTTCTTCCTCAGGAAGCCAACGTAAACTGTGCATGCAAGTTAGAAGGATTTGGTTTACAGCATGTTCTCTCTCACAGAACATCTTAAAACAAACCTCTTACTTTCCTCCTGACCTTCACAGTTTCTGGGCTAATTGAGAACTCCAAAGACATTTTGATGCTCGGTTTGCTCAACAAGTTTTCCATAAAAAAAAAATCAACTACATTCCTTTGAAGATTGTGTATGGTGTAGTCATCTTATCCTCTTTCCTGCACTGACTAACCATCAAGTTTTCTCTTTACTTTTTATTCTATCTTTATGTTGCTCATTTACTCTTAGTTCTTTTTGCCTGTATTATTCCTTTCTTAGTATTTAAGCAGTGATTTTCATCACTAGGCTGCTGATCTGATTCTGACCAGAGGATGAATGACCGCATATCCTAGAATAACCTCTAAAATGAAAGACTGACAGTTTAACTGGTTAAATATATTTATTTCCTCAGTAGAATTACAAGATAGAGTCTATAGTAATAGGTTACAGTGGAAAACAGAATCACAGATTCACAGAATTATTGAGGTTGGATGGGATGTCTGGAGGACATCTGGTCCAAAATACCATCTCAAGCAAGACCACCCAGAGCCACTTGCCCAGGACCTCTTGTATTCCAGTTTGTATCCATTGTTTTTTATCTAGAAAAATATGCACTTTTTCATTTAGTACAATTTATCTTATCTGTGTTTATACATACTAGAATTACACTGTCTAGCTCTGGCTCTTGTCTGTCTCCAGAAGAGCTTTTAACTCCTCTGCTCCTCTCCTCTGCCAGAGAACTGGAGAGCAGCTAGGGTAACTTCCACATTAGCACCAGAAGATGCCTTCTGTGAGTAACAGCAACACTCCTAGTACTGTCTAAGAACTAGAAATCCCCATGGAACTGCATCTCCAAGTATTTTTCTTGTGCTGCTACCTACTCCAGAGCCATTGGTAGCTCCTGTTTTTTTTCTGCTTCTTGAGTCCACTCATACTTTTTACCAGGCCATTCCTTTGGCTTTTGTGGCTTTTCATACTTCTCAGAAATACAAAAATCTTCCAAATCAGAGTATCAAAAGTCTGAGGCCTACCTGTGGGGTCACACTGGCATTTATAGGCTCGCTATAAGCTCTATCTGAGCAGAGGGAAAAAAAGTTGGAGTTGTATGTGGACACTGACTATAACATAGTGCATGGCAGTATGCTGTGCTAGCCATGTCTGCCCAACAACTGGCTGTGCATTTCAAGCTATGGTCATCACCCAAGCTATGGCTCTGATTTTCTGTCAGGAAGACAAACAGAACATTGACTTGATCTCAGCTTATTATAGGCCATGAACAAACATGGTCAATGCGGCTGACCATGAGGAGCCTGGACTGAAGTGCAGTCTCAGACTTGAGCATCCCAACAGCATGGACAACCTTTGGTATGTAATTTAGACCTGTCATAAACCAGATGAGCCTTAATGAAAATAATGCCCAGGCCCTGTGATGGATTAGCCGCCCGCCTTCCTGTCTGACTCTTAGAACTGAAGTATCTGTTGATGGATCAGAGCCAGAAGGATTAGAGGTATTAGATTTGTCTCAGTGTGACAGTGCTTATGGTGGGAATTATCTCCGATGAGAGGGAAAAGAAACACATAAATCTGGATGTTGAGTATGTCCTGTAGTTGGAATGAACAAAAGAACATGTTGGAGGGAGAGTCCAAGGACTGGTGGCTATAGCGTCTATGCATCTATGGATGACTTGTGCTGGCCTGAAAATTCGAGGCTGCTAAGAGCAGCTGTGTTCCCCCTGGTGCTACATTTCCTGCAGTCTGCTAGTTTAGGCCACACAGCTTCTATTTATGGGATTTTATTATTTCTCCTAGCCATGAGGGTGCTTATCAGATAAAAGAGCCTGGTGAAGTGACAAAGATTGATTAACAGTGAGGTGGAATGGGATTTTTATTTCTGCCTCCATAAACACCTGAGTGACAGCTGTGTGTGGTTATGCTCTTACTAATAACAACTTGTATGAGATAGGCTTGAACTAAAACATTTTGTATTTAAATATTCCAGTCTTTGAATTATAGTAATATAATCCCCTTGATGAGGGGATTGAGTGCACCCTCAGTAAGTTTGCAGACAACACCAAGTTGGGAGAGAGTGTGATCTGCCTGAGGGGAGAAAGACGCTACAGAAGGATCTGGACAGACTGGATCGATGGGCCAAGCTTAACTTTCCATGATAGCTCTATATGGAAACAAATTACTGAGGCACTTTCACTCAAATTTCAAAATATAGTAGATTTTAGGCATCTCAACTCCAAAAACAGCCCAATGTGAATAGAAGCAGCTTTATTTTCTGTGTGTTATGAGAGCTAGCAAAGGTAAAATAAAAAAAACACTTAATGAATCAATGTTGACAAATAAAAATGTTATTAGTTCACAGAACACACATGCAGGACAGAAGAATTCAAAGTATCCAACCAGTGACAGAACAAAACAGCAATCCTTCTTCAGTCTAATTGTGGAAAGGGTAGTTATGCAAATGAAAATGAACGATATCTTGCCTTGAAGACAACTGTACAAGTTTTGAGACGCTTGCTGGAAATTTCTTAGATGAAGGGAAATTAATGCAAATGCTCATAACGAATAGCAAATAAAGCTTCTGATTTTCACATTGGTCTGCTGGACAAAAGTCTAGGGCACACTAGGGTGATTAATGAGTCTTTGCTCGTACTAATCCTATTCCTATAGATAAAAAGTAAATAATTTTGTTTTAATTTTTTTTCAAGTCTTAATTCTAGGATGAAATACCTCTCCCAGCTTTCCCTCCCCCCCCCCCAAAAAAAAAAAAAATAAAAATCAGAACTATTCAGAAATCATTTGCTCATTTCCATTGGCTTCTAATTTTGTGTTTTTAACCTTCAGACCATCTCAAATCATAGAACTCTGTATAAGTAGACTTTCTGGAATCAACATTTTCTACAGTTGAACAATACATTACTGAGCAACATGAAAAGAGAAGAAATAATTCAAAGGACTGAAATAATTTCCTTTGTGGTTAAAAAAAAAATTTGCACATTTTCAAAGCACAGCATCTTCATTTCAGCTGTTGCTTTATTGTTCTCAACAGGGAGAAAAGGAAGATTTGATATTTGCCTTTGTTATTCTTTGTGTCCAAAGAACATGCCTGGATAAAAAGAGTTACGCTACCTGTAAGAAATTTGTGAAAAAGGAAAAAAGATAAAACAGAAAGACATAGAGCTACATACTGCACCAACGTCAAAAGTTCTGCTGCATTTTGTTAAGTGAAATAATTGAAGTTGTACTAGATAACATGAATATGCATATTGTCTAGGCATTGATGTGTTTAAAAAGTGAAATTCATGAATCTACAGCTAGTCTCACCATGGTTATTCCTATGGCATAGTAAACTGAGGTAATGGTAACAGCTGACTTCACATGCACTGTCATGAAGATTGAACTTATTTTATGACTTTAGCTTCAAAAGAAAATAAAATTTCTGATAAATGATCACTACCTCAGATGAACGGTATTATGACAGAGGAGCTGAAAAATGGATAGCTCATCTTATAACTCCTAATCTTTTTTTCTTAGCTGTAATTTACATTCAACTCTAGACATAGACTCTAGATATAGACTGTACATCTATATCTCTCTTATACTAGGGAGCTCAGAACCAAACACAGCACGTCAGGTGTGTACTCACCAGTGTGGGGAAAATATAGGGAATACAGGGAAAATATAATCTTCTTCGACCTGCTGGCAATGATTTGCTTAGTACAGCCAAGAATACTGTTAGCCTTCTTACTAACAAGGACACATTGCTGCGTGTTCAACTTGGTGTCTACCAGGATCACAAGATCCTTTTCTGCAGAGCTGCTTTCCAGCTGAGTTGTCTTCAGTATGTATTGGTGCACTGGGACTGTTCCTCTTCAGGCAATGGTGTTTATCCTGTATTCCTTGAAATTGCTGTCAGCCCATAATTCTTAAGCCTATCCAAGTCTTTCTATCCTATCATTCAGATCAACAATGAAAATGTTAAACAGCACTCCACCCCATATTGATTCCATTGCTTCAGTTCAGTACACTTCTTTTTTCAAATAACTGTATTTTTACTTGTTTTTAATGTTACTTCGGATGCTGAGAGCCAAAACTGATCAGACACTTTCAATAAACTTATAGGACTTTGGAGTGATTTTGGGGGTTATTAAGCAGTCTAAGATGAACAAATCACATCAGAAAAAGTGATGGAAAAGGAATGTAAAATACACTTTTCTGAAGGAAAAGTTTGGAAAGCAATATATTTTTAAAAAGTTATATGATTTTATTTAAAGAAAATAACACTTTAGGAGTCAAAGCATGCTTAAAATGAGAAAATAAAATCTTATAACATGAAGCTAAATAAAAAACCCTTTCTTTTACCTAGAAATTATTTTTAAAATAGAGTAGGTCAGGCTGAAATTTGTCATTTTTATACAAATTACATATTTAAAACTCTATTGTGTAGCTCTGGCAATTAACTAGCAAAATAACAAAGTACAGAAAAGGGATGCAACATAGACAAAAGTTTAAGATTTATGTATTTTATAGGAATTACTTTGATTTTCTTGCCATCATGCCGAAGGTGGATGCCTGATGTTGATTTTTTTTTTTTTGCTTTAAGTTCAATTTAAAAAACTTATTAACATAAAAAATACCATTTCCATTCTTATTATTGTCTGTCATTATTTTCTACAACATTTGATTACCTAAAACTGAACTAAAATACAAGTTCCAGACAGCGTAGATAAAACTGGAGGAAATGCTCATATCATTTAATTAATATGACTGAGATTGAAATTTTCCATAAAATGACTTGTTTGTGAATTGGTGTTTTTGTATTCACAACTGAAGTTCAGCTGCATGCAGAAGACTTCAAAGATGGTTTAGGTGTCACTTTCATCTGAGTTAAAATGCATTTTCAGGACTCATGTGGGACTTGCATGATGAATAGATCATGTTCTGGTCTACAGCACAGGGATGGATTTCATCCTTTCTGGCCAGCTAAAATGATAGGAACCTTAAATACAGCACATATTGACATTGTAAGGCACTATTAAGGTCCACAGTGTACTGTGGTGATGAACCATTACCAAAATACTCCCAGGGTTGTAATAATTCATTACTGAAATGGTTTCCTTCTAATGACTAAAGCTGACTGTGTCAAAGTACTTGGACTCCTAACCTCAAGGATTGCTATGTAGCATTAAATAAATCCCACTTTCTGTTTTACCTGTTCTATCAAATGTTGTGAATCATAACTGACGGCAGGATTTGGAGTAGTATCTTTTAAGGATCTTCCTCTGATTATTGCATGAAGTCACTATTGAGCCAATTGTCCTATTTAACTGCTTTATTTGCATTGTATTTTGTTTGTTTGTTTGTTTGTTTATTTATTTATTTATTTAATATTTCTGTTGATCGTACCAACTATCGATGAACACAGTCATGTTTCCTGAGTGTACTTAAGATCCACTGAACTTTAGTTTTTTCCAGCTGTGTCAGGAAACAGCTTGATGAGAAATGGAGAGTTAAGCTCCTCTCAGGCACCACCGCTGGGTATTCCTTGGAGCTGAGGGAGGTAGAAATTAGTCCCTAAGAACAAAGAAGAAAATGGAAGGTGAATGGCTCTACCCTGGGTCAGTGCTCTAACTACTGCATTACAAGAGAAAAGCACTTCTTACAGCATTCAAGCTGCTCTACTAAATGGAAAGTGACAGCTAGCTCCTTATGAATATCTCAGGTCTTTCGGTATATATTTGATACACTCTGAAAATATCCTATTTTAGGAGCACTCTGAGATTTCACAGGATATCTGTCTTGAGAGAATCAGAACCACCTCCATCAGCCTTGATCCTGGTCCTGGAATGTCTCTGCCCCTTCTCCAAATAACCCTCTGACTCATCATTCACATTGACAGACGTGAACCACATGCAAATAATTCTAAATACAGCAACTGTAAAACACTCTGATTAAACCAACATAGTTTCCCTTGTAAACAAACAAGCAAGCAGTTATTTGAGCTCTTAAACTTTTACTTGCTTTTCTCAGAACTGAATAATTTTCATGTAGAGAATCAAATGGCCTGTAGAAACTCTTAGATGAAATTAAATAACCTTTTCTCCACCAGTATACAGCAATCATAAGTCATTCTGACCACTGACTTTTCTCTATTTTATTCAAATGGATTCTAAATTAGACTTCAACTGACAAAAGATATTCAGTCTTAGAAATTACATTTCATTTCATGTTATAGAAGATTAATTTCTCTTAGAAAATAAAGTTGAGTAACACATTCATAAGCAGATGAGATACGTCAATTACTTTAGTTAATTCAGAGAAAGTTCAATAATGCAAAATACTCTATCAATCTTAAAGTTTATCTCAGAGAAAGGATGAGCTTTAGAAGAATGGTAGAACACCATCCACAAGAGAATTCAGGTCTTCATACAAGGTTATCATTGTCTGCCATGTAAGCATATGGTTAGAGTCATCTCGGTCTGCAAGCACAAATGTCTCTTCTCCAGAGCTTAGATGGGCTACTGGGGAGTCATGAAGCTGTCACCTCTCCCAGTATTTTGAGTAGTTAACTCTTTACTGCTTAAACTGTCCCACTGGCAGAGTATTTTATCTGAGGACTAATGAGATTACGTCAAATATAGCAACCTGTTTTTTCCCAGGGTTTCACTTTGGGAAGAAATAATGAAACATTTATATACTTGTTTAAATGCTAATCAGCTTTTGTTTGGCAGCCAGACCAAAATATTAATTATTCTTACAGCTTCAGTCAAGGACAAAGAGCCTGCTGATGAGCTTCAGAGGGATTTCATCTTACATAAATGGGTTATTTAATGGCAAATGAAATTCTGTGCTATAAATAAATAAATAAATAAAAGACAAGGAACTCTTAAATCACTTCTTAAACCCTGAAGCCTTCATGACTCAGAGCAGTAGACTGAGAAAGGCACAAAGGCATCTATGAAGACCATTGCTTAATGTTCAGATGTAGTAAAAATTCAAGCACAGTATTAGGATAAAGAATAGGATTGATATATTTCAGATCATACTATAGAGTCTGTCTGTATCTGTATGGTTCTTGATGCTGCATGGTCTTGATTATGGTACTATGTGGCACAGGTGGAATATTTCTTCAGAAATTTTTTCAGGCAATACAAAACGTGAAGGGATTAAGAAAATTAACAGAACTAATAAATGACATAGAAAGAATATCTCAGTGGTATGTTGTGGAAGTAATTAACTACATTCTCAGATTTTCCAAAGAAAATCAGCTATGTCTTATTATTGTCTTTTCCTCCTTTATATTCTCCAAAAATCTGAAAGAATTATTATTTTCACTGACATACATCTAACCACTGGTCACATTGCAAATGAGCAGAAGATAGCCACCATCTATAAAGTGAATAGCTAGTTTTCATAAAGACCTTGGTATACATAATAATTATTAGAGCATGCATGAATTGCACATTTAACCATCCAGAAGATAAGGACTTCTTTAATAGCAAAACAGTGAACAGGTCCAAAGTATAAATGATATGGAATGTGAACATTTGGAAACGTTTAATAGTCAGTGAGTTATCTTTTCCCCTATCATCACAGATGTAAGAATGTAATAGTATCACCTTGCTTAACCTCTAACATAAAATTAATTTCCTTTACATAGACTCTATTTAATTGCTCATAAAATTGATCTGACTTTCCAGCTTTTATTGCAGCCAATGTGTCATCAACAAAAGTGCTTAAAATAAATAGTATTTTTTTCCATCTCTCCGACATAATCGTGAAATTAAAATTGAGTGTACCAATGTATCTTGACACAAGCAATAGGTATCACAAGAATGCACCAGAACAATGTACATACTCATCCTCTTTAAAATTATTTTCAGAAGAAAGAATATAAAAAGTGAGCTATTTAATATTCTGACACTGTCGAATGTCTATTACATTTTATAAAAGCCTATTTTTTGAAATAAATTATGGTGAGGACTTTGGTAGCATTTGTATGGAGTAACTGATGTGAAGATATATTTTTAACCTTTTTACAGAATCAGTCACAGAAAATGATGAATGAACATACTGTTAACAAAGACATATGTCCACATTGAATGCAGTTTAAAAAATTATGTATAGAAATTCTTACAAAAAATCTAGAAAAACCTCTCCCACAGATTTTCAAAACTCAAAATATTTAAGAACTTTCTGTACAGTACCATTTTATCATTGGCTAGCTTTTTGAAACATTTTTATTGTTTAAAATAAAGGCGGTTAAAATTCTAAATAAATCTTTTAGTTTTTCTTCCTCTTTCTTCTTTTTTATATATTATAATTTTTATTTAGATTGTTATATTCCCTCTCTGCTCTGCTCTTGTGAGTCTATCTAGAATACTGCATCCAGATCTGGAACAGGAAAGATGTGGAGATGTTTGAGTGAGTCCAAAGGAGGACCACTAAGATGATCAGAGGGCTGGAGTATCTCTCTTATGAAGAAGAGTTGAGGCAGTTGACCTTGTTCAGCTTGGAGAAGGCAGCAGGAAGACCTCATTGTGACCTTCCAGTACTTGAAGTGAGCTTATAAACAGTTTAATAGTCTTATATACAGTCTGATAGTTATAGGATAAGAAGGAAAGGCTTTAAACTAGATGTTTTACTCAGAGTGTGGTGAGGAAATGGCATAGGCTGCTCAGAAAAGCTGTAGGTACCCCATCCCTGGAGATTGGATGAGGTCGTGGTCAATCTGATCTGCTGGGTGACAACATTGCCATTCTGTGGTTCTATATTTGTCCAAAAGAACTATTGAAGACTAACGTGAATCTGAATACTATCCATTGATTATTCCTAATTATCTTATTATATTCTTACTAAAAATTATATTAATAGGATTGGTCTTTCACCTGCTTATTTACACAGTCTGATGTCTGTGATTCAAATACTCTGGTATTTAATTACTTGAGATTAAAACAATGCACATTATTTTAATGCAAATTATCTCCTTGTTAGGTAATACAATACTGGAACCTTGGCTAAAATCCAGTTTAAATGCATCGTTCTGAATCTTTTGATTCAGCTACCCTTGTACACTGAAAATTATCATATCGACATGGATATATATAACTGGTTCCTGCCAAATACATTATTAAAGGTAGTACCTGGAATGACTTTACCACAGTTACTGTAAAGAGCAGTTGGCAGGCAGAGCTGGCATGTTTTGTAACAAGTGACAACATTAACTGAGAAAAAAACAAAAGAGTATTTTCCCCCAGATGCTTCTACTCTGTGAAAGTCATTAATCAAAATATATAATGAAGAGAAAATTTTACAGTCAAACTCTATGGAATAAGAATTGCTTGTATTAATTACAAGAGGACAATGGTATCTGATAGCTGTTAAATTAAAAAATAAAAATTAAAAAAATTGTGGAATTGCAAAACTTTTTAGATTTGAGGCTAGGTTCACAATTTTCTGTACAAGTGTTACTTGTGGTATTACTGCTTGGCCATCTATACTGCTACAATTTTTGGAAAATGAACTAACAGAAACATAAACCTCCTATCCAATATACCAGTGGGCAAGTCAAGTCAATGTTCTTTAGTTCATTCCTGACAGAAGCTAGAGAACTACTCAGATAACCAAGACTAATCGAGTTGGCTACATGTCAGAATAAAACCTTATTCTTCCACTTTAGTCTGCTGCCTCTATTGTTGAAAATGCAGACATAGGCAGAGCATCCCATGAAGACATTTAATGAGATACTCACATTAGGTCAAATTCGGTGTAATCATAGGTACAACTTTAGTGATAGTAAGCTATGAGGCCACATTCAACTCCTAAGTCTGCTCACTTCTACAGACACAACACCTCTCTCATCCACACTGCTTTCGTTTTGAGAGAGTAGGTTTCACAGCTGGTGGCAACAGCTCTGACAATGACATTCAAGCAATCACACCTTGATTGTTGCACGACCTGAGTGTGCATACACATCAGAAGATCTCTTTCATAAGAAACAGCAATGAGATCCTCTGGAATCTCTCTGGAAATGAACACCATGGTTGTGCACAGCCAGGAGAGCCCTGGAGGCCAGTGTCCACTGGAGGTGTACACTGCTTTCTCTACTCAGGTTTCATTGCCAAGCAGGGCATCATATAGTATGGGTTATCTCTATGGTGATTCTAGGTCAACTCTCCTGGTTCTGTCCTCTCCCAGCTTCTTGTGCACCCTCAGCCCGTTGCTGGCAGAGCAGCATAAGAAGTGGGAAAAACCTTAGCTCCATGTAAGCAGTGTTCTGCAAGAACTACACGTTGATGTGTTGTCACTATTATTCTCATCAAAAAATCCAAAACAGAACACACTGTCACATGAGCGTCTGTGAATAAAATCTTATCTATCTCAGCCTAAACCATGACATATAGTTACTTAGAAACCACACTGACTTTCATCTGTCTCAGTTTATTTGAAGTCTTCCTAAGCAATAAGACTGACACTTGATGAAATCTTCAGGATATCTCCAGATAAACATATCAGCATGGTAACATGGGTGTCAGGATGAATCATCTCCTACAGAAGGCATGGTACAACCCACATCTGCTCGGGTGATGAGCCATGATCCTTCTCCTACTCTCAGCACCTCAGCATTCACTTGCAGTAGTTGCAGAGGAGGAAAGCCGTGAAAACAGAGCTTAAGAAATGATGATCAGCTATGTCACAGCTTCGTCTAGACCTGACAACCACCCTGGTGAGGTTCCACTTCATCTTTGCTTTTCTCTTATGGAGGCACCTAAGCCTTTCGTAGGATCATTTCTTCAAGCTGGCCTGAGACTCCTTGCTCTTTGCACTGCCATGCCTCCAGCCTCTAGGTAGAGAAGCTCATGCCTGTTCCTTGCTGATCCTAATTTCCAGATAAAGATCTCTGGTCAGAAGCAAGGATTATGTCTTGAGAATCTGAAGTTAGGTTACCTCTGCACATCATCCAAAAATATTATTTTAGTCAGTAAAGATCTTGATGATTTGTACTGAGAGATCATTGGAAGGTGGAGATGAAATACTTAATACTCAATATTAAGCAAAAACACTGGTTTCACAAGTGCTGCTAAATCAAACATGCCTTGCATGGTTCCACCTTTGATTTAGTTTCCCTAAGTAAAAAATGTATATTTTCTTTCAAATTCTAATTGCTCCCTCTTCTTTAATCTAAGGACATAGATCATATGCCAAGTATTTTCTTTCATTCAATCTATAATGTATTCTCTAATAATTTCATCTTACATAAGTATGGAAAAACTGCAAGGTTCTTTGACTTGCTTTCTTACAACTTTTTGTATTAATGTTTTCTTATCTTTGCTTTCTTAAATAATCTTGCTATATGTACTTTCTCATTGATTATTGTACTACTTTTTATTACACACCTTTTCAAACATTTTTTTTTTTTTTTTCCTGATAGTCCTGTCCATTTTGAGGATAAGCTGGCTGCACAGTATTCAAGGGGAGGAAGTCTCACTGACTTCTGTGATGACCAGACAAAATTTTTTGTTTAATTCCAGTCCAGTGCAAAAAGAACACAATGCATTTGTTTTCAGAAATGTAAATATTAGTTAGTTGTTCCTAAATGACATCAATTTACCAAGAGAGGAACCTTGGAGAGGATTTTGAAAAAATCAGTGCATTACACTACTGGGAATCTACCCTCTCTTTGCAACCTCTAATTATTTCACAGTACACATGAAATCTCACAGTATGATTTGGAATTGAAGTTACATGCTAGCACCATGACTGCATTTTCCTTCTTTTTCTCTCAGTGGATTTTCATCTCACAGATGGACAGGATGGCAGAAGAGGGTGAGAAAATTAAAAAAGGAGAAAGGGCCTTTTAAATTCTATTTCTCTATGGGACCACAAAAATCACTCAAGTTAAACACAACACTGACTGAAAAAGAAGTGGGAAGAGATTATCAGGAGCTTGACAAAGAGGGAAGTGCAGCCAGTGGTCAGGTGAAGGCTGCTTTGGAGGATAAGCAATTTATGTGTTATCAGTGCAGTAGAGAGAACAGTAGCTCCCTACACTGAAAGGAGATTAAAAAGCAACAATAGCCTTTTCTGTACCCCACAGGCCAATCTGCTAACTATATGAAAAGCTGGGAAGCTGCTTAGCTACAATGATTGTTTAATTCTCACCTGCACCCACTTGAACTGTGTAAATGACATGGTGTTTTCAGAACACATGCATATGTTTGCATTTGGAATCGTTTTGTGACAGAGATTGTGACCAGTTAATCCAGCAATGCTATACAATTTGCTGTACATTTAAAAGACAACATCCGTTCATAGCCCTGGTTCCAGAAAATAATAAAGATTCTTTTCTTTCCTTTTAAAGTAATAGAAAACTAACAGCAATCAGAGGTGTGTAATTAAAAAAAAAAAAGGCCATAGTATAAGTGGCCTCCTTGGATAGAGTAGTATTTGAGTTAAAAATTCAAGCATCGGGTAAGCATAAAGATAAGATTGGTTGAAACTAGATGATCTTTAAGGTCCCTTCTAACCCAAGATATCCTGTGATTCAGTGAAGTCAAGTCCTATTATAAATAATATTCTTGATTAAACTGTACACCACATACAGTGTGAAGGAGGAGGGGTATGGTCAGGTTGTCAGAACATTAGAGCTAAAGTTAGGAGATCGGGTTTTTTAGCTGTTACTGACTTTCATTTTGACCTTGAGCCAACCATTTATCCCTTCTCTCTGACCTTTGCCTCTACAACATGAGACACACTTTTTCCTCTACCACTTCCCTGCAGGCAGAGAGACATGTCTCCAAGGACATGCTGGACATCTACAAAAGGAATATTAAAAGACAGTTTCTGAAAATCCTTGGCACAGCAAGTTCCAGAAACTGCAAGGCTGTAGGTGGGAGCTGAGCTTCTCTATTATATACTCTTCCACATGCATCTGGTCCTTCCTCTCAGCATCTTATCAGTCTGTGACTCAGCTGCCTCTGGATACATGCAGACAGTAATCATAATATGAGCATATTTAGAAAAATACCTAGACACTACCTAGACAGCTGTAAGCCATACACAATGAATTCACTCCTGTGTCCTTGTCTGATATGATTTGTTCATAGGTAATCTGGGTCAGAATCTGTTTCAGTTCCCAGACAGTTCCTGGAAACATGCTTAAACCAAAGCATATACTGTGTTTGTAATACCATGCTAATAAGATAATTGAGTGACACAGACATTTACAATACAATAACATCATGATTCTACTATGAGGGAGTAGACCAAATCCTTCTTGAAGCTTTTGAGCTCCATCCTGAACGTATTTAAAGCATACTATTCTCACAAACCAAGGAGCTGATCCATGTCTTCATTAGTTTGTTGTTGAGAAAAAATATAAAGAAAGATTATTTATTGACAGTCCATCTTCATCTATTAGTTCTTGTTACATTTTTACTCTTTTGCTGAAACAGCCCTGCTCATTTCTCACACGTGTACTCCCCTGGTACTTAAGCAGAGAACACTCAGATATTTTCAACCATCACTCCACTGTGTCATATAAGGTTAAACTTGATAATTTTCTTTGTAACTGCCTATTGCATAACTTTGCTCTACCAGAGTAGAGATTTCCAGACCATTATTTGTAGATTCAGAAAATCTACACAAATATCCGCCCCATTTTATTGAAAAAAAGATGAGATGGAGCCACAGTTTAAAAGAGAGGTAGATATAGTTTGAATGAAGAGATGTGCTCACCTCCCATTTTTCATGTCTAGAGGGAGGTATTGGGATTTAAACCTCCCACTGCTGATTTAAACCTCCTTGCTGAATACAGTCCTTGTTAATCCACTGACCAGAAGGGAGGGATAGGACTCTTGACCTTGCCCTGATTTGCAAAGATCCTCCTCTGAAATTTTGAACATTTCTGATCTGTCTTGGATCTGCTATCATTTTTTAAGGATAGTAATACTTAGAGGCTCACCTCACATTTGTAAAATGCAGAAATTACACCAAAAATATATCAAATATGTATTTTAATTTTATAATTTTATCTGAAGTCTGAAATTTTGAAGAATTTACCTTCTGGGTTGAGGAGTTCCTGATTTATAGTATATAGGAGAAAATCATTCCCTTTTGTGTTTGATCCCTATCTGTCAACATGGACATGCAAGGGCTGAATCTGCTCTTAGTTGTATAAAGCATAGCAAGTTACTTCAGCTTTACTGTGCTATTTACAAGTCAGCTTTAAAAATGCGGCTGAATAGGCATCTTAGATGTGTAGGCAGGAAACTCTACTCTCTCACAGTCTTTTGTTTGCTAAGCAATGGCAAAGTGAACACCTAGGAAACCTCATCATTGCTTTCGTTGTATAGTCATACCATTTCTCAAATTGCAACCTAGTAAGATGTAATCTATCATATAATTGTTCATAAGTTAATTATTGCACATTGTTTTTTTCTAGCTGAATTACTGATTTCTCATTCAAGCTGTTCTGTTTATAGTTTGTGATATGATTATTGTTCACTGCTTTTTTTTCCTAAGTGGATGTTCCATGATGGCTTGAATTTTGTTTTGTTCTGTTCTTTTTTAACTTACAATCACTTTTGGTTAAAAAAAAGAAAATTAAAAAAGTAAGACTTGTGTCTAAACAGGTGCTTAAATCAGCAATTAACCACTACAAGCTTTATTGGCTTTCTTATACTGAAGGCCTTAGATCTGGAAGCAGTACTCCAGATGGGGCCTCACAAGGGCAGAGCAGAGAGGGACAATAGGGACAATCACTTCCCTGTCTCTGCTGTCCACTCCTCTTCTGATGGAGCCCAGGATACCATCTGATTTCCAAGCTGCAAGAACACACAGCTGGCTCATGCTCTCTCAGAGTGTTATACTTTCTTATGGAGGCTGAACAATAGAGAACATGGATGTCATTCTATTGATTTACTACTGCACCCATCTTCAGAAATACCTACATTCAATTGTCCTTGCTGAAATTTCTCAGCTCTTCTCTCATATCTGAAAAGTAAGCAATGGTATTCAGTGAAAACCCATCAAAGATGATTGAATGAAAGCAGAGACAAACAAACGCTCTGATGCCAATCCTGTTTCTTTTAGAAAATATAGGTGCTCTGATTGCTATTTTCAGTCTATACAATACATCAACGTATTGTGAAAATCCATCAAAGTGTATCTTTTTAAAAACTGAAAAATCTGGGGTCTTGCTAGGGGCACTGCTACTGAAACAGAGCAAAGCAAAGTTGATAAAATAAAGGCAACAAATACAAAACGAAACTGTAAAACAAATGCACTTGTCATGGTTTACTTGCAGTCTATCCACAGTGTTGAAGCTGCCTTAGGAGTGGCCACATTAGCCATTTCATCAAGGTCAAGAATCCCGAATAAGTTGCCATGGGAAACAAATTACTGAGGTGTCAGCTGAAGCTGAAGGTTCAGATATGAGGGAACTTTGCCCATTATACGCTTGAAAGATTTCCAGAACAACAGAAACTGGAAATGAGCATACTGGTAATAATAAGATGAGGAAAGCAGATGTTTCATTGACCTTTGCTCTATTCATTCAGACTATCCATTTACCAGCATGCCTGAGTGAATAAGAATGGAATTGCAAATGAGTACTCTCCTGAGGCACAAGTAAATAAATAAATAAATTATACATATATCTATGTATATAAAATATGTATATGCATTTAGGATGATATGGAAAAAAAACTCATGTCCTGTTGTGAAGATGAAGGCAGACAGTTCTAATTTTATTATGGCATTAATTTCAGAGAAAGGAATTGAAAGTTTAATTCACTCATTTAATAGATGGTCATTGTGAACATAATCTTGACTGGAATTGTCAGTGGAAAGAGAATTAGGAGGACAAAGCCTTCTACCTAACCTTGACATCCATTTTTCAAAGCAAATTTCTACTCTTGACCCCATGGTGCTTACAGCAAGATTTGTACAAGTTAGGAGATTTTAGGTTTGCACCATGAAGGAAACTTCATGCTAGAAAGAATTTATGCTTAATTACACACTCACACTAGATCAGAAAAGTTTAGGGTAAATCACTCTCACTAGTTTGATACCAATGATATAGCTGTTCCCTCAGCAGCTGTGAGAGGGCTTCCAGAGAATAGTCTGATCACAAAAGAATGGTGCCTCTTCTCCTTGTGGCATGGTTTGTCTATGTTTTCTCACTCTTTCAACTTTTTCATGGCAGAATTTTACATTACCTATTACAAAACAGAAAAGAGTCTTCACAGTGAGTTGAATGGTTACCACCAAGAGTAGCATTGATGCCATGGTCTGTTGCTAAGCATAGGACTGAACCAATGAAAGAGCTGTTGTTTTGATTCTGAACTCAAAACTCAATTGGGATGAAGTTAAAAAAAAATCTGTTTTCAAGACTTATTTTGGATGTTGTGATTGAAATAGGCTAATGAAATAGGCTTCCATTAATGAAGAAATTGTGATACAGAACAAATGAATTCTGGCCTTCTGTTTCATTTACTTCAGGCTGTATAGCCCAAATGCTATCTTCTCTTCCCAGTCATTCCTGCTATGGTTTTATATTTGGGTGTTCTTCAATAGAGGAGTATTTTGGAGATCTGGCTGGAATAAAGAATCAGAAATGGATGTCTCCAGTTTAACTCCTTCCATTACTTCTAAAAGTTCTGTTTTACTAAGAAGTTAGAAAGACATATTTTTTTTGTTAATTTTAATAGAAATATAAAAAGAACAGGAAAAAAAAAGTAACAACAACCAAGGACTTGTGAAGGAGGTCTAAGAATGACATCAGCTTTTGAGAATCTGTATTATACCATGAGACTTTACTGGAAGTGCTTTGAATGGACATGCATTATATCTGCATATGTATTTACGTATCTAGTATATCTGGAGCACTGCATCCTGTTTTGGAGTCCTTTTTGAGTGCATCCAGAGGAGGGCCACAAAAATGATCCAAGGGATGGAATACCTCCCCTACGAGGATAGACTGAAAGAGCTGGGACTGTTCAGCCTGGAGAAATGAAGGATCCGAGCAGACTTGAGAGTGGCTTTTCAATAGCTAAAAGGGGGCTATAAGAAGGAAGGGGACAGACTCTTTAGCAGGGTCTGTTGTGACAAGATAAGGAGAAATGGTTTCAAACTAAAAGAGGGGATATCTAGACTGGATATAAGGAAAACAGTTTTTAAAATAAAAGATGGTGAGGCACTGGAACAGATTGCCCAGAAATGTGGTGGATGCTCTGTCCCTAGAAACTTTCAAGGCCAGGCTGGACCAGACTCTTGGCTACCTGATCTAGCTGTAGGTGTCCCTGTTCATTGCAGAGGAGTTGGTATAGAAAAGCTTTAAAGGTTCCTTTCGTCATATACAATTCTATGATTATTCTGCTTTAAATATTTGTCTTGCTTTTTCCCTGTGCTTTAATGATGTGAAATGAGTTAAATCTGAATATTACATTTTCATTATGGCACTGAAAAAATCTTGAAGTCCTGGAATCTTTTTTCTTTGAATTAGGCCTTACTGGACTTAAATATTGTACAAATGTAACTGAATGTAATGACACGTGCACAGCAGAAGTTCGCTGCAGCTCAGGAGAGCTGCATATTGGTGGTGAAGGTTGTCCCCCTGCAGCCCACGAGCACCACACAGAACTGATCTCCACATACAGCCATGGAGGAGCCCACAGTGCAGCAGTGCATGAGGCTGAAGGAGGCTGCAGCCCATGGAAAACCACAGGAGCAGCCCCAGGCCAGAGCTGTAGCCATGGAGAGAAGCTTTCAGTGGGGCAGAAAGGCTGAGGGAGCTGCCACCTGTGGGGATCTGTGCTGGAGTGGTTCCTGAAGAATGAGTTCTGCAGTATGGACCCATGTTGGTGCAGTGCTTGGAGGATTACAGACTTTAGAAGAACTTGAAAAAAATCTCGATTTCAGCTACTGCTCTGCAGTGTCTGATGCACAGAATCAGATGTGAACGATTCAAATCATTTATCTGAATTGTTCACATCGTTTATTTATTTATACAAGTTCTCTCATCACTTATATACCTTCACAAGTTTTCTTTTTCTAGCTTTCCCATCCACCCCTACAACTTTCCCATCCACCTTTACATGTCAACAGAGCATTCTACAAAACACTCATCAACTGTTCATGCAGGCACTTATCCAGTCAGAGCTGTAAGATGTTCTTTAGTCTTCTAGAGGTGTCCTTGCTTCTCATGCTGTTTATCTTCCTCCACAGCTGCTGCTCTGAACAGTTTTTCTTGTATTCCCACACTGCTCCTAGGATTGAAAAGCAAACACCTTCATATTACATAACTTTATGCAGCTGGAAATAGGCGTCACTGAAATTGAATCACCTGGGGAAGTGGAACAGATACTTAACAATGCACTTCTGCCAGAGCAAAAGTAGAAAAATACCTTGCTTTCAGGACTCAAAGAAGTAAAAGAGAGCAGAAAGATTAAATGCTGCAAATTTCATTGTTTCTTGTGTGAAGGTAATGGAGAAAGATTAGATATTTTTGATCAACCAAGGGAGAAGAAACAAAGGGTAGGTGCTTTCAAGAATTAGGATGCTTATTTATACCCTTCGTATAGGAAAGCTAACTGGCTTTAGCAAGAAATTATAAATTGGATTGATGTTACTGAAAGGAATCTTTAAATTGTGATGAAAATGACTCTTCTGAATGTTTAAGTATAATATAAGAAATGTTAATTCATACTCTGAGACTATTAGAAGGATAGGGATCTTCTTGAATGATTGTGTCATGCTTGATAGTGATTGAACAATGGATTAACCAAAACACATCCTCATCCTATGTTGGGTAGTGCAAACTGATGCAACTGGAATTGACATCACTATACATAGTGATGTCTTTCAGCTAAGAGAAAGCAGGAAAACTGTCTCCGTACCTCCTAGGAAGGGAGTAGATAAAGTTGTTGCTTGCCATATTAGGAAACGAGCATCAGTAACTTAGATGATCTCCCTTGTTTTTTCTTGTTCTCATTTTCAGAATTTTCTCTGTAAGGATGGGAAATACTTTATTAGTTGATTTTAAGGTGAATGTATTCAGTAGATTACAAATGGAAAGAAATAATACTGGAGAGAGAAAAAAGCACAAGATCAAAATCAAAAAGGGTGCAGTGAATAGGTGCAGTAAGTGGTGAGCTAGGAAAGAACAAAAAACCCTATGAGAAAAAGGAAGAGGAAAATCGGGGAGCCAGTGCAGATTGTGGAGAAAAGATATGAGTGAAAAGGAATATATTTGCTCTGGTCTGTTAATACTTTGCAAGATTGAAATACAAAGGCAGTAAGTAACTTTTCCAAAGCTAGAGACATTCTGTGCTGAGCGCACTGCCATTCAAGATCAGGATTCTTGGTAGGGGAAAGTACCTTTTTATAGAAATCTTTATGTACAGCAGTTTTTACACTCTATCCTTCATTCTTTGTTTATATATCCTGAGAGATTAAATATAAACCCACTTTTTTTTTTTTTTAATTTATTCTTTTAATAGCAACCATTACTTTGTTTCTATCATGTCTACTCACATAAATGATTTCTTAAGTCATATATGCCTCTTCCTTTTTGCTAGCCTTTCTTTTTGGTCACTCTGGATGCTATCGATTCTCTTGAAATGGAAAACACGGATGTCCAGGTCTAGCTTTCTTTCCTATTGTACATAAATTCTCCATTTCACACAGAGGGTGGTGACACACTGGAACAGGTTGCCCAAAGAAGTTGCGGATGCCCCATCCCTGAAGGCATTCAAGGCAGGCTAGATGTGGCTCTGGGCAGCCTGGTCTAGTGGTTGGCCACCCTGACTGTGGCAGGGGGGTTGATCATTATGGTCCTTTTTAAACCCAGGCCATTCTATGATTCTATGTGTTGAAACTGAACATTACATCCAATCTTTTGCTTTCTATCATAACTGAGGAGACTATCTAGTACTGAATTCAGTTAGCTAGTTGAATTTTTGTTCTTGCTGTTTTTGTTTTTTAATACTGTTTGCCAGTTAATGAGCAGTAGTTAGCACCATTCATCAGTGTAAAATAGCCAAGTTTTCTTACTCCAAGCACCTTAGACAAAGAGAACTTAGTGAAACTGTATCTTGCAAGATGGAAGAAAGATTAGAACCTGGGATATCTTTAATTTTTGGAAATTTATTAGGATATTTGGAAAACATCAGCAGGCTAATATAATCCTCACCAGAACTAAGAGAATTCAAAATTAGGTAACTTTCTTTTTTCCCCTGAAGAAATAATAATCTGATGTTTGCTGAAGTACTGTTTGCATTGTATAGTCATGTGGAAAATACTAATGCTGCATTTTCTCCCCCTCTGCTAACGCATATCAAAAATTTTTTTGGAAGAGTGGCAGGGAGCATCACTCCTAATGCAGCAAACCAACTGGAGTTGTGTACAACATGGCCCTGGGGCATTTTTGGTATAGTAAACTTCAGCCTGACCATTCACATCATTGCTACTACCTTTGCTTTGCCTTTGCCTTTGTTTAGAATAGTGGCTTGCTGAGTATCCTTCTCTAAGATGACTCATAGCCGATTGTATCTTCTTTATTTGTGTGCAGTTTAAATTCTGGGGAGGACTGTGTTCTGACATGCAGAAAGCAAAATTATGGAGAGAACAAGTATCCACATTTTGCAGTTGTTGTTAGTGAGAGCCATTATCTGATCATTTGAGATGTTATATAAAACATTGGTGGAACTGATACTTCATTGATCTCCTGGTAGCCTCCAGTTGTATTATTAGCTCAATTTAAAATACATTTAAGTTATTTTAATGCATTGCTGACAAAATGTTTTATTGTTTGGTAAGACCAAATATATATATTTTTATACATGCTATAAATAAATATATATTACAGAGGAAACATCTGAGTTATCTCCATGTAAATGATAATGTATGTAACATAAAGAAGGAGGTACGATTATATGTTAAAAGCCATATCATTTCTCAGTGCCTGATTAGAAAACTGTCTTCATAATGAATTTACCTTTACTTTGTATTTTTTAAATGCTTTTTTTTTTTTTTAATTAGTCTTAAGTAGTACTGTTATGCAGAGGATAAACCTGCTGTATTTCCATAAGTGATGTAAATAAACTTATCCTTTAATTCTTGCCTCCTTCTTGTATTATTATAAAAAGCTGTTTTGTTTTGTTTTGTTTTCAGCTAGAAAAAAGGAGATAAAAGATCCAACTAAATAACTTACATTAGGGGGAAATTAATAAAAGTAAGTCATTTCTTTCTTGTGCTCCTGCTAATCAATACTGAAATTAGTTTTAAACCTTGTTTTTAATCTTACACCTAAATCCCTTGATTGCCTTCTTTTATTAGTAAATTATTTCATTTTTATGCCTCCCTTTACTTGCAAGCAAGCAGAGGACTTGCATCTATGTGCCAATGTGTTTAAGGTCTCAGTTCCAGGTTCCATTTTGTGACTGGTTTCTGCTCTGTGCAATCCTTTTTCATTTTTTTCCTGTGTTCAGCATTTTTTAAAGCATGCCTGAAAATATAAAGTACTTCCTGTTGCTACCAGTTGGCAGTCTGGAAAGCAACAATTTCTGTGGAAAGTCAAGGAATTTGTGTTGGTACTTATTTCTGCAAAGTTAGGCATAGAAATTCAAACATACTCAAGTTCTACTTTGAAAACACGAGTTTAACTTCGTGTAGAATCATAGAATCATAGAATGGCTTGGATTGAAAAAGACCAGACTGATCACCTAGTTACAACCCCCCTGCCACAGTCAGGGTGGCCAACCACTAGACCAGGCTGCCCAGAGCCACATCCAGCCTGGCCTTGAATGCCTCCAGGGATGGGGCATCCACAACCTCCTTGGGCAACCTGTTCCAGTGTGTCACCGCCCTCTGTGTGAAAAACTTCCTCCTAATATCTAAACCTCCCCTGTCTCAGTTTAAAACCATCCCCCCCTTGTCTTATCACTATCCACCCTTGTAAACAGATGTTCCCCTTCCTGCTTATATGCTCCCTTCAAGTCCTGCAAGGCTGCAATGAGGTCACCCCAGAGCCTTCTCTTCTCCAAGCTAAACAAGCCCAGTTCACTCAACCTTTGCTCACAGGAGAGGTGCTCCAGCCCTCTAATCATCTTAGTGGCCCTCCTCTGGACCCGCTCCAAGAGCTTCACGTCCTTCCTGTACTGGGGGCCCCAGGCCTGGACGCAGTACTCCAGACGGGGCCTCATATGAAGTATGGAGTTATGACTTAAAAGAAATTCCAGTTTTGCTTATCTTCCTTAAGATCTCCATGAAATTCAAACATATTTGAAAAGAAACACTATAATAGACACAAATAAGAAAAGTTAATTAAAAAGAATTTCCTTTCCCTGAAAGAAGGGGCATGAACTCACTAGTTATAATTTGTAAACTGAATAGAAAAAAGGCATTTGTGGTTCTTTGTACTGAATCTTTGGGGTACAGAAATTACAAACATGCTTCTTTTTTTTCCAAGTAACAGATTTTAAGATGTGAGGGGGAAGGATGGGAAGATCATAAGTGGCAATGCTTTACCCTATAGGAGCTGTTCCTTAGGTGTATCTCTTAAGTTAAATGTAGTTTGATAAGATTATTATTCATATTTGTATTTGTATTCCTATTTTGTATTGATGTCTTGAGTTGACATTTATTTTTTGACATATAAGAAGAAAGTTAGAATATTTTGTTTCTTAATTTGTTTTTTCTTTAATGATTACTACTTGTGTTAACCTTGGCAGGAAGGCAAATCTCCTTGTGTCTTACTTCTGTAGAAAGGAAGCAGAAGAGAAGATGGGAAGACATAATGAAATTTCAAATAAGTGGTCTAATGATTTGGATGACTCTCAAGGCTTATTTGAGGGAATGTCTTTCACTCGGCTGACAGTCTGTGCTTTGCAACAGATGCATAAAAATCATCAAAACAGTTCTGACAGTGGTTATAGCACACAAATGTTTAAGATACAACTGCAGACAGTCAGAATGCTGATTTTCTATGTTCTTTGATTGTTTCCAATCCCTCAGACTTTTCAGCACGTGTACAAACTACTACATAGTGAATATCATCAATCAAGATTATTTTCTTCATGTGAACTTTTTGTGGTTTAATTAAAGACTCTCTTGTGGCAGCAGTGAATTTGTACATCCATCCTGAGCCAGAAAATCATCAAACTGTGGGGAAAAGAATTCCACCAGAGAAGCCATGACAATTAAGGTTCCTACTACATTATCTATTTATCTATCTACTTATTTATTTTCTTCTTTCTCCAGCATATACTGGCAGTTCTAGGCAATCCCTCTCCCAAGGTTAATGCCATATGTCTGCTCTCCACTCTGGCTTATGCACTTTGATTCTTCAATTTGGCATTGACTTCTCTGTGCTTTAAACTTTCCAGCTATGGAAGTATGTAAATCTTCATGTTACCACATTCCCATGTGCTTATACAAGAAAAATAGACTTCTGAGAGGAAATTTCTTTCTTGTATTAGTTTTTTTCTTTTAATATTCCATTCTCGTCTCATTCCCTCTAGTTATTTTTATGTATACATGCATAAAAAACTCCTTGGCAGCATTCAGCAGAAGTTATCTGGATGCCTTATGAGATCTACCAACAAGCAACTTACAAGTTTGATCTCTGGCTCACCATGCACACAATTGTTAGTATTTTCAGTGGTCCCTTTCCCTATGATACTAACAATATTTTTAAAATTAAAAATATAAAAAAAGCCAACAACACTATGGAGTCTTCTACTATGCTCACCCTTGTATGCGAACATGCTCCCTCTATCGTGGGGAAAATATAGCAGCTGGAGCACTGAGGTAGCCCCCATTGTAGCAGAGCAGCTTTCTAAAGTATTTTCCCTAAGTATGCTGATGTGCTACTGCTACGCATAAAACTCAACTTCCATTTGACACTTTGAGCTTCAGCTTTACTTCCTTGACTGGGAGCAAGAGAAACAGACTGTTCTGCAGGGAAAACAATCTTGGACATAAACAGAGCAAGGCCTGCACTCCTTTGTGTTGGTAATCTTATACCTTTATCACTTTAGATATCTTGTGGTCACGAGGAATTCTTGTGCAATAAAAATAAAGCTGCAACTTTTATTTTTAGGAGGTTTTTTTTTTTTTTTAGTTTTCTTTTTTCTTTTTTTTCATTGCCAGACTTTCTCACCACCCTTAACTGTTTGAGAATTCCAGAAACTGCAATCTTGACCAGAAAGCTTGAGCTTCTTTCAAAACAGAGCACAATTAACATGCCCCTGCTTCCTTATCACATTTTACATCTCTCTATTCCAATCTATCATCTGCTGAATGTTGCTGAAAGTTTCCATCTTCAAAATTTAAACTAAATAATGTGTTTTGGGCTAACAGTGATTTCCTGTGTGCACACTTCTGCAAAGCTTCTGGAGAAGCTTATTCACGTATCAAAGATTTTCTTGACTTTTTCCTTTTCCATCTGATTCTTTCCATTTCATCCTGCGTATCTAACCCCAGGCTACACCCCATTTTGTGGTCTCCCATGGTATCAACATAGGCAATTAAAATATCATGACTGTTTCCATTACTTTTGAGCCTTTTTTCCTCCCTTCACCTTCTCCAACATTTGTATCTGTTATCTTGTATGCTTGTGGAAGTGAAAGGAAAATTAGACTTTATTGTCATTCCCTCAATACAAAGGAAACATCTTTACCTTCAGAAAATCTCACATAGAACACTATTAATATGTTGTTCAGCCTATTTGTTGTTCTTGATGTAGTGCATCATTTTGAGTCTTCTATGAATTACATACCATAGCACTCTATAGAAAATTCCATATTTTCATAATTTATGGTATTTTTTGTGGAGCGTGACTTTGTTACTTTTCATATGCTTCATTCTTACATCACTGGCATTTGAAACAGTCTCACTAAGCATATATAGGAAGTTCTTTGATAGGTCTTTAATGATATTTTATGCGTTCTATCATTGTATCAATCAACCAGAAGGCTTGTACAAGTGCAAGTATTATACCCGAACTGCTGTGACAGCTACTGTAGAGTTAGGGATTTTGTTCAGTGATTTTCAAGTTCATACATTGCTTTCAGCAACTCCATTTGGCAAAAGTTTTGTAACTCATGACAAACATTTACTTAATAATCTGTATAAAGGAAGTACCAATTCTTAAACACTTGTGTATAGCCTTTTTTTTTTTTTAAATTATTATTATTTTTTTAAAACTCATCTAGCATTGGGCTGAAATTATGTCCACAAATGCATTTATTTAGGAGGACATGTTCTTTCCACTTACTACTGGAGAATAACATGTGAAGTTTGAGTCTGCTCCAGGACACGCTCACAAATTTAACTTTTTTCTGTTCAGCTCGAATTGTGAAAACAGATATTAAGTTCTTTAGCACTTAAAACTGTCTCTCCATAAATGAGAACCTTTCCTATTTTCTCTTCCTGATAAAAAATGATTACATTTGATGTTGCATTGTCTTTATTAATAGCTAAATTATTTTTGAAATGGCAAGACTGTAATGAAAGTATGGATCCAAAGGTGAGCTCTTAATATGAAGTAAAACAATCACATTCATCCAGGGACATTATGAAATGAATCTTGTCTGAGATGTTTTGCATTGCATTTATGTAACCCACTAGCGGTAATTATAATGTTTACTGGTATTACTCTTTTAAAAGACCACATACAAATCAGTTAGGAGAAGAGTTAAGGAACAGTTTCTACTCCAGTAATAGACTGCATGTGATCCAGTCAACTTAAGGGCTCTATGTTCTTTCTGTGTGGTTCTGTGTTTTCTGCTAGCGTAGAACAGGGTGATAGCAGGCTCTTTCATATGATGCTAAGTTTACTTACTTAACAATTAAATTTACATTATTCCATTTTTCTTCTGAATGGTTTTCTGAGGAAACAGTAGGTTCTGTGACAGAGTCCATATCCTGCTGAAATCTCTAGAGTCTATAGAAGTCAGCAAATATAACTAATAAGTTGCAGTATAAAGTTTTCTTTTGGTAGCCTGGATGTGCTAAAATGGTAGCATTTCATAGAATCATAAAATCATAGAATAGTTTGGGCTGGAAGGGACATTTAAGATCATCTAGTTCCGACCCCCCTGCTATTGGCAGAGGCACCTTCCTCTAGACCAGGTTGCACAAAGCCCCATCCAGCCTGGCCTTCAATGCTTCCAGGGAGGGGACATCCACAGCCTTGTTGGACAACCTGTTCCAGTGTTTCACCACCTTCACAGTAAAGAATTTCTTCTTGATATCTAGTCTAGTTCCTACATAATTTGGAACTTATTTAAAGTTCAGATCATGCCAGAAAGAGCAAAGAGAAGAGAGAAAGGCAAATTTTTGTACCTAAAACTATTTTTGTTACAGTTCTAAGTGAATGTGAAGATCTAGAACAGCTTATAGTTTTACATATAGTTTTAAAGGTCATACTATGAACTGATAAACTGCTTTGTTGTTGTTGTTGTGCTAATGAAAGTTTTTTTTTTTTTCTAAAGTTGTTCTATGTTGTTCAATGGGGACTCCAACATAATGGTCTTTGTGACCCAACATAACATCCAAGGACAAAGAGAATTCGTCAGTTCTGTTTTACCACTTGCCTGTAAGATTTCATGACCTCTCCTAGTATGTTCTCAGAGTTTCTAAAACAAGAACCTGAAATTGCTGCTAACATCTCCAGTCAATTCACTCTGATCTTGTAATCAAACAAGCCTGCAAAGAACCTGCCAGGCAATTTTTCTCCAAAGTGTTTGAACCTAGAAGGCATATTTCCAGTGCCAAAAGTCATTATGGAATGGAAAACCTCTTAGTCAGGTACAATCAAGTGTGAATCTTGGTCTCTGGGTATATAATTTTTTAGATTTAGGACATGTTAGTGTTAACAACTTGACAGCTTGTCTGAAACAATTAATTTTTTAACCCAAAGGATCTTTGCTGTCATAACTTCTTACCATTAGCATAGAAGTGTTTGAATACAGACTGGCAGCAAGAAATCAGTTTCTACTTTAAATTAAATGATATTTTTGCCTGCTTTTTAATTTTTATTTTTAAGCATTGAAACAGCTATAAAAAATCTGAATGTTATCTGCCTGGTTTATGCAGCATTTTCGTAGTAATCTGCCAAAAAAAGAAGAAAAAAAAAAAAAGGTAGCTAGACTTCATCCATTTCATGTGAAAAAGAATCCTGCTAATATAATATAGCTGTAAAATCACTGTGAACCGAGTAAAACCAACAGGCAATGGGACATCACAGACTTTGCACTTAGGAAAGAATATCAGAACTTTAACACTTTATCAATATTCTGTAGCATGAAATCATGCTGTGCTCCCATCACTCACTGGATAAAGATCCATAATAATAAATAAATCCAAGAGCTAACATCAGGTGATCATTTGCAACCTTCTTTATTTTCTCGTAGAAAGAAGTGTGACACTTTGAGGTCATCTGAACTGACTGCACAGCTGTTTTGATCTTACAGGGAAATGGTGGAAAGAAATGCATGTTAACTAAATTTTAATGTGTTAAATGATATATGGGCTTTTGTTTTCTTGTAGTCCTTTCTTCTTTTTTTTTTTTTTTCTTTTTTTTCCCCACCTGTGTGTATATTTAAATAATGTAATATGACATCAGCAGAGCTTATTAGCCATATTTACTACAGATTCATTTAAGGTAAATTCACAGTGACTAGCATTTGAAATGTGAAAGTTTTCCAAATTAATTCTGCAGTTTGTATATTTGCCTTACTACCACTGTATTATTTAGCCCAGAGCATTGTCCTCTTTGAATTTGGATACCATGAATCTTTTGGATGAATAGTTTATAAAGAAATGAGGCTGAGATCACCAACTATCTTCTGATAAAATTATTGTTTCAGTCAAATTAAGTTTAATGTAAATAAACACTGATTTTTTTATTATTATTATTATTACAACCTTTGATGAAGTTTTATTTTGAAATGCTGAGGTTATAAAATTGTTTAAGAAATATTAAATATCAAAAAGAAAACAGTTAGCTAAACCTTCACAATGTTTATTCTCTTCATCTTTCTGGGAAAGCCATTTCTCATCCTATTTGCATCCTATTGTAATGCAGATTTGCAAAATAAGGACGTAGTAAGACTAAATTTAGATCTCAGTGGACTTTGTATAAGCCTAAACACCACTAAAACCAGACAATGGTACTGATTCAATAGATCTAAAGTGAATGGAGATAGAGATATTAACACCATGAATTCCTATATTATTTCCCCATCAATCTATAATTTCCTGTCAACTTCTGTGTGCCCACTGTAAAGTCCATTCAATTCCTTTATGCCTCTGTTGATACACTCTACTTTGCACTCCCAAGGCCCTTTTCTGACCACTCCTGTTCTTCAGAATTTGGTTCATCAATGTACTGACAGTCTTCTAGGCCTCTTTTGTCTCCCTCAAAATTTGGTTCAAGTTACGGGAGCAGTTGGAATTGTTGAAGTGCTCACATCCATAATTTTGACTGTATAGACTTTCAGTTATGTTAACTTCATTGAGGTCTGTGAAGCTCCTTTAGCATATAAGTTTTGCTAGCATTCCCAATATACAGAGTTAGGCACTCCCTTATAAGCATTTTTGTCTATATTTTCTTATATGAGTGACTGAACTAGTAGTCATGGAGGGCTTTGGCAAGCTAAGAGCTGCTCTCTGGGCACTGTTTCCTCTATTACTCTGTCTTTCTCGGACGGCTGTAACTATTGGTTCAAGATGATTTCAGTGGCCTAGAGATCAGCAATATTTATCTCTGACAGCACTAAGACGTGAATTATTATTGATGCTGGAGCAGGCTGCGTGCATGCAGGGGGAGGCGGTTGTTTCAGAGTTACACCACTGTCACAATTACAGAGTTGTCAGACAATATGATTTCTGCTGCATCCTAAGTTCTCTAATTGTTTATCATATTAACCTTGGGTGATCTTGCAATCTCCTGTCTGCAACATTAATCAGCTGACATCATCCAGTGCTCTGAAAGGAAGGACGTTACTAGAATACATTTCCAATGAGAAGGGCAGTGGGGCTTGGTGACCTGAGAAAAGGGATTGAAAAGATCTTTGCATTTTATCTTTGCCATGTAAGATGAGTCACTTCCATCTTTGCATCCTCCTGCCCTTTGCCTGATATAGTCTTGTCTGAGCTAGACTGCCAGCTGTTTGGCACAATCTGTGGCTTCTCCTGTGCTTAATATTAGTAAAATAAGAAGCAAGTTCAAATTTGCTCCATTACAGGTTCAAGTTATCACCAGATGATACCTTGCTATGCACATGAGCTCAGCTTATGCCAGCCGTGAAATTGCAGTAGAGATCTGGAGAACATTCCAGACATCTCTGTGTGTTTTCAGAGTTACTATTATTCATGAACTATTCCTAGGTGATCATTAATGGAAAGCATTTGCATGAAAGGAATTGCTAAAGTCTTGGATATTCTTTTCTGATGTGAAAATGGTCATATTTGTGATGTGAGCTCATACATGATAGGAAGAAATGTTGAAGCTCAATGGAGCTCTGTGAAATTAATGAAATATTTTTTTCCAGGAAACTAGGCTGGATCATAATAAATATATAACAAGTAGCACTGGCACTGGAAAGACAAAAGTGTCATATTTATGAAATGCAAATTATTTCTTTAACATTAAAATGAATATTTCAATAATCCTCACGGTCAATATGATTGATTTTTACTTGATTCTGTTTTGGGGTGGCACTTCATGAGAAGTGAAGTAGATATAACTCAAACAAAGAACAATTATTTGATTTCATCTGCAAATACAGTATGTCTTATAGATGGTTTAAGTTACCAGATTTCTGGATAAAATAATGGATGTTTGCTTTGTGTATTAGTAACACAATCCTTTCCAGGCAATGATGGATAAGATTAAATGGCTTAGGGTTCTATTGGAACCAGACATAAAATAATCCTCCAAATTCCTATCATGAACTGTGGTAATGTGCCTCAAAATAGTTGACATGATCACTGAAGTGATTCTGCACTCTGCGCTGCCAGTTGAACAAGAGTCTGTCTCCTTCCAGGATTAAATTTACCCCTTATGGTACACCATTTTAAAAATCACTGCTATCAGGCAAGTTCAGGAATGTTCTGGAGAGGGTCAGCCCAGGTAAATGACACAGCTTCACAGCTTTGTTTAGAGGGTTTGGTTGAGTGTGACCTGAGTTGTGGCACCTCACAAGCTCGTACTCCTAGTCCCTTCACTGTAGGTGATGTGTTGATACTCAGAGATGTGCCTGAACTAATCTATAACAAGCAGCATGGACAGAATGAAGAGTTTCATGGAACATGGGATTATGAACACCGCAAAAATAAAGAAAGAAATGAATAAATCTTAAACAATACCACGCTTATGGAGAACAGAGTAACTGTAAATATCCCTTTATTCTTGCTTGGATACTAGCAATATATCTGACACTTGGTTTAATTTTGGGTACCTTGAGTATGGGACAGATATTAATTTAGTCCTTAAGCCTGAGATCAGCACTACATACAGCTAAGAGTTTTAAAGCTCACATTTTGGTTGCAGTAAGCTATTCTGAGTGGAGTACAAAGGAGCTTATGCCACTCGCACACATGAAGGATGCTGCTCATCAAACTGAGTTGCTTACTAGGATGGGCCTTCAAACTAAAATTACAAACAACTGCCCCCTGCCCAGAAAGAGGAAAGATAGACAAAGGAACATGCAGATATTGACGGGAATCTTTCATTTTTTTCTTCGCAATTAATAAATCCTTAACTACTGCTACTAAATTGTAGCTCTATTCAGGCAGAGTGATGCTGGCAAGATATTCATAAGATAACAGTTAGTGAGAAAAAAATCTATTAGAAAACTATTCAGCTAGGCTGAAGCGGTGAATGGAACAGTTTCATTCCATTAGCATGCATTCAAGAAAGAGATGTTAATTAGTTTCAGGAACTTTTGATATTTCAGCAAAACTTTATACTAATTTTCAGTTTCAGTTCAGGATATTTGCCTTCTGGGGATCCTGTCAATGTTTTCAATTAACAGATTTCCTTGTAGAAGTTCTTCAAAGAAATGATGTTAAAAATAGAGGGCAAGAACTGCATTTTTCATTTCATTGGGAGTACACAATTCCTTTCTTGTTATAGAAAAGCAGGAAAAAAAAAGAAAAAAAGTCAGGTTTTCTGTACAAGTTTATTCTGAATAAAGCCATACAAAGAAATTCACTGTAACTTTTTATCCATTAAAACTGAAATGAAAAATCACTGCATCTTCCCCATTCTATTCCATTAGAAAACCACATTCACAGTTATCATTGTTTTTTTATTCTCATTTGAAACATGTACTCAAGCATGGTGTTAAACTCAGTTTCTGAATATCTGTGTGCCATCCATGGGATTATGGCAAACTGAACACCTTACTTATATCAGCTGGAATATAAGAAAAAAAATCATTTTTTGATCTGGCTAATGTTGATCATCTTATATTGTTTAATGAAATTATGTGGTGTATAATGATACACATTCGTCAAGAAGGACAAAATTACTGATATCCATCCAAACTGAAGTCTGTAACACATTTGAGACAGATAACTTTTTCCTTGAAGTTTAAAATGCACCCATCATACTAATGGACTGGGCAAAAAACTTGCAAGAAATCTTTTTAGATGGGAGGAAGACAACTTCAGAAGTTCAGTCACTGAAGTTTACGGAAAAAAACAACAACAACAAAAAAAAAACCCACTTTTTTTTTTGCCTTGTTTACCAATGATGAGCCTTTCAGACAGTGTTGATGATATTTCCATTCTCCAGTACATGGAAACTCAAGGTAGTCGTATGTAAACGAGACCATATTTAAAAGAATTACTAACATGATCATATGGTGTTTTCCTCATGCTATGGCCATAACAAGAAGGACTATATTCAAGCTGTATTACGGTAAGCTCCACTCTGCAGTTATAATTGTAATAGCTTACTTTCTATTGCAAAAAATATCCCTGTGTCCTTTCTTATTCCATGTTGCAGTCTTAGTCCTATATCCTCTAATAATTGGGAAATATGTTAAATATTTCAGACTGATCTCTGCTTTCTGCATACAAGTGAGGGAGAAAGAGAAAGTGAAAATTGGATTTGTGCAAAAACAGTAGATATTTTTATTTAAGCTTCTCTAAGGCTGTGCTGAGTCACTCATATTTGCTGCTCTCTGTAGTAGTAGTAAAAAATCAGATTTTTTTTTTTAATGTGGTGAAAGCCCAGGACAGCTTCACTGTCCCAGGGGATTCCTGCATAAGAATTACTAATTTCAGTGGGCAATTTCCAATCCACTGAGCTCTCAAGGTGACTGACATCTCGTTAGCATAGATGCAGGTCATTCCTTGCCAGTATATGCTTGAGGGTACATATAGTTTATTGGTGTAGCTACATTGTGCAGACATTTATCCTTGGATTACATATATCATCCCATCAATAACTGCATAAAAAAATTCAGATTTCTGTGGAAAACAGTAATAATAAACAACAAAACAAAATAAACAACAACAAAAAAAAACAAACCTCATGTTTTGATTGTCTAATATTCCCCAATATTGTTAAAATTGTTAACCAGAAACATTTATAATATTAAAAACAAACAAAAAGAAAACAAACAAACAAACAAAAACCAAATAAAAACAACAAACAAACAAAACATGAAAATAGGTAAAATTATTTTTTGTGTATCTTTCAGTCTTGTGGTAAAGATAAATATTAAAAAGTTTATGAAGCTGCTAGACAATATAGTGACTGTAGACAGTTGAATAACTTGAATAAACTGGAACTAGTACTCCCAAATCATTTTTGGCAGGGCTGTGCTTGTTTTCATCTTCCAGTTTGTATTGGAAGAGGGAGTTGCCACAATCCAGGTGCAAGATCTTGCACTTGACTTTGGTGAACCTTATGAGGTTCTCCTGGGCTCACTGTTCAAGCTTGTCTAGGTGTCGCTGTGGCATCCCATCCCTCAGCTGTGTCAACTGCATCACGCTGCTTAGTGTCACCCACAACCTTGCAGAGGGTGCACTTGATTTCATTATTGATGAAAATGTTAAAGAATATTAGTCACAGAACCCAGTAGGACACCATTCATCATTGATCTCAATTTGAACATTGAGCCATTGACCACCACTCCCTGAGTATGATCTTGTAACCAGTTCTTCATCTATCGAACATTCCACCCATCAAATCCATACCTCTCCAGTTTGTAAAGAAGGATGTTTTGGGGCAAAGTGTCAAAGGTCTTATTGATCTTCAAATAGATGACATAGTGGGCTTTCCCTTGTTCCCTGATGCAGTTATGCCATCAAAGAAGGCTACCAGGTTGGTCAGGTAGGACTTGTCCTTTGTGACATTTATTCCCTATCCTGGAATAAATTAGCACAAAAAGTATATTGGGAACAAAAGTCCATGGGTGGAAGTAGTGCTAAATTGGCAGCTGTTGTTATTTTACTATATTTTTGTTTATGACAAACTGTTTGAAAAGTTTCCAACTCTTATAAATGAATTCAGCTTTATTATGATCAATGTAAATGAAAAGGTAACATAAAAAGAAGCATTTTAAATCCAGAGTAGGCATATTGAGAAGAGATAGCTTACTTCTGCTGAATTGGTGAAGATAAGACGTGATATCTTTATGATCCTAGTTATCTCTCTTACCCCCAGCACTTTCATTACAATCAGCATGTGGTAGGATATCACACTTCAGGGATATACCAATCTGCTCAGAGTAGTTAAAGAATCTCTATATTATACTTTAATGTGTTCTGCAGATACTTTCATGCCACTATAAACTTCACTAATATCTTTAGCATTAGTTAATGGGACTCCACAGTGTTAGTAAAGTCACTATACTGTAGCACACTAACAAATATGTTATTGGCACCTCTCCTGGTAATGCGTCAGAATATCACTGTATCAATCTTCTGAGACATATAATGTCCATTACTGTTTTTGTTTTGCTTTGTTTTGTTTTTGCAAAAATGTAAATTTTTAATGCTATTCTTCTTGCTCAGAATGTGACTCATTTCACAGGGCAAAAGTCTGGTCCTCAGTCTTTGGAGAACACTGAGGACATAACATTCTGTGACATATTACCTCTGTATCAGAGAGTCATCACGAAATTTCACTAATACCAGTATTGCTTAAGAGGTTTATTAATATGTTCTCCTCTCTTGTGTTTTTGTCACCATTTTTAAATGTTTTAATATAATATAATATAATATATATCAATTCTAACAGCTGACTATTATATTAAGTTTTGTAGAAAAATGAATACAATGAAAAATCCATTCATATCCTAAAGAATTTTAAATCCTGACATTTAAACATTAACAAGATATAATGAAGGAGTAGGTTGACTTAGTAGAATGAAAGTCAGGAGTATGAAAATACTCCAGTTACATAAGCCTCAGTCATATGGACATTTAAATATATGCTTAAAACAAGACTTGTGAGTCATTTATTTAGAATCAAAATGAAGTCTGTGTTGTAGGATGAGCCTTATTAGAAACTCTCAGAATACACGAGTCTCAGCAAACTGATACTAGAATAATCTCATCTGGCTCTAGACAGGAGATGCTCAGCCCCTCAAAATGTATGGTGTTTTTGGTTTAGTTTAGTGGTTTTTTTAATTATTATTATTATTTTTGTTTTTTGTTTTCCCAAAGCACAATGTAAGAGTTAAGATTCTAAACTGAGGTTTGAGATCACAGATTCCATTTCTTATTTATAGATTTTTGTTTTGAGAATTGGCTACTGCTCATTACAATAGGAGAGGCAGGTAGATGAAACAATCTAAAGACAGTATTAATTTCCTCTAAAAACGAATGAAAGAGGGATCCAGAAAGCTGTCTCTGAAACAGGATAGACAAAGAGTGATACAGAAAAGAACAAGAGAGAAGAGAATAGTGAGCTTTCTGAAGCTTGTATATAAGTTGGATTTATATAGTGGGGGCTTTCCCCTTCTTGGAATTCATATTCATCATTTGAAAATAGATACTTGGTTGGGTAGATGTCTATATGTTTAAAAAATGACAGGAGGAATCAGCAAAGCACAGTCTCTGTGGCGCAATGGGTTAGCGCGTTCGGCTGTTAACCGAAAGGTTGGTGGTTCGAGCCCACCCAGGGACGTACTGTTTGGAGGTTGGACCCTCATGAGTGAAGTGCTGGAGGTTCTTTCTAATCTTGGTTCCTGTGGGGGTTGATTTTGGGGAAAAGAAAAAGAGAGAGAGAGAGAGAAAAGTTGCTTTATTATCTCCTAGAGTGACTTGAAATGTCAAAAAAGCCAGCATCTGTTTCTTTATGCAGGCATAAATTTCCTTGCCATGCTGTTCAAAAAGATGATGAAGCCCAAAGTGATACAGAACATCATAACAAGATGGATCATGCTACATGCTCTTGATACATCTTAGACTTCGAGGTATCAGGAACTCTTCTGTGCTAAATGAGGACAACTTAGATTCTGAAATATCTACTTTTCACAATATTTTCTAGAGAAATGCAGGCCACCTGAAAACCTTGGAGTTCAATATACTTCTTGTTGACTAAGGTAAGGAAATGTTATTCCTCTGTTAGCCATTAGTTATTGTATTATGTCTATCTTGCTTTTTGGTTCACTTTTACTGCCTCATTTACTGTATGGATGACTGATGTGCTATATATTCTATCTTCAGTTTTGCACCAAACATTCTCTCGATTGTCTTGATTCTATGACTTCAGCTATTTTATTTTTTCCAGTAATCCAATTTGTGTGTCATAGAGATGTAGTCCTCCATCACTGAAGCAAAAAATGACTGCCAAATGAGACATCAAGATTGACCCATCCTGGATACGTGACTCCTCCAATGCAGTATGCTTTCTGCTTTTGTCAGACTTTTTATTCTCTCCATTTTCACAGAATCGCAGAATTACAGAATGGCCAGGGTTGGAAGGGACCTCAAAGATCAGCTCTAACCCCAGTGCCACATGCAGGGCCACTAACCTCCACATTTAATACTAGACCAGGTTGCCCAGGGCCCCATTCAATCTGGCCTTGAACACCTCCAGGGACGAGGCATCCACAATCTCTCTGGGCAGCCTGTTCCAGCACCTCACCATTCTCATTGTAAAGAACTTCCCCCTGACATCCAACCTAAATCTTCCCTCCCTCAACTTAAAACCATTTCCCCTTGTCCTGCAGTTATCTACCCTTTCAAAGAGTTGATTCCCCTCCTGTAGGCTCCTTTTAGGTACTGAAAGGCTGCAATGAGGGTCACCCCACAGCCTTCTTTTCTTCAGGCTGAACAAGCCCAGTAGGTGAGGTGCTCCAGTCCCCTGATCATCTTTGTGGCTCTCCTCTGGACCCTCTCCAACAGCTCTCTGTCTTTCTTGTACTGGGGGCTCCAGACCTGGACACAGTACTCCAGATGGGGCCTCACAAGAGCAGAGTAGAGAGGGACAATCACCTCCCTGTCCCTGTTAGCCACCCCTCTTCTGATGAAGCCCAGGATGCCATTTGCTTTTCGAGTTGCAGGAGCACACTGCTGCTGGCTCATGTTAAGCTTTTCATCCATCAAGACCCCCAGGTCCTTCTCTGCAGGGCTACTCTCAAGGACTGCTCCTTCCAGTCTGTATAGATGCCTGAGATTCCTCTGGCCCAAGTGCAAAACCTTGCACTTTGCTGTGTTTAACCTCATTAGGTTCACCCAGGCCCACCCTTCAAGCGTTTTGAGGTCCCTCTGAAAGGCATCCCTTCCTTCTAACGTGTCACCCGCACCACTCAGATTGGTGTCGTCAGCAAACTTGCTGAGGGTGCACTCGATTCTGTCATCGATGTCACTGATAAAGATGTTAAAGAGCACCGGTCCCAAGACAGACCCCTGGGAGACGCCGCTTGTTACTGGCCTCCACCTGGACATAGAGCCATTGATCACCACCCTCTGTCTGCAGCTTTTCAACCAATTTCTTATCCATCGAGTGGTCCACCCATCAAATCCACATCCCTCCAATTTGGAGATAAGGATGTGGTGGGGGACCATGTTAAAGGCCTTGCTCAAGTCCAGGTAAATGACATCAGTCACCTTTCCCTTGTCCACCAATGCCATCATTCCATCATAGAAGGCCACCAGGTTGGTTAAGCATGACCTTCCCCTGGTGAAGCCGTGCTGGCTGTCTCGGATCACATGCTCATTCCTCATGTGATCAAGCATGTCGTCCAGGAGGATCTGTTCCATGATCTTCCAAGCACAGAGGTGAGACTCATCAGCCTGTAGTTCCCGGGTCCGCCTTGCTCCCCTTCTTGTAAATGGGAGTGACGTGACCCTTCCTTCAGTCATCTGGGACCTCACCTGGGCAGCCATGACTTTTCAAATATGATAGAGAGTGGCTCGGCAACCACCTCAGCCAGCTCCTTCAGAACCCTGGGATGCACACCATCCAGCCCCATAGGCTTGTACGCATTCAGACTCATGAGGCGGTCTTGGACTTGCTTTGCCCTTGCAGTGGGAGGGGATTTACTCCTGTTCCCCTCCTAGAGGTTTAGGGATGAAGGGCTCAGGGATGTGAGAAATATTAGAATCCTGGCTGCCAGTGAAGACCGAGGCAAAGAACTCATTCATTACCTCAGCCTTCTCTTCGTCCATTGAAGCCAGTTATTCTGTTACATTTACCAAAGGAGGTACACTCGCTTTGGCCTGTCTCTTATGGCCAATGTACCTGCAGAATGTCTTCCTATTGTTTTTCATATCCCTTGCCAACTTCAGATCTGCCTGCACCTTGGCTTTCCTGATCCCATGTCTGCAAGTCCAGACAGCATCCCTGTATTCTTCCCAGGTGATACGCCCTTGTTTCCAGAGCTTGTATGCACCTTTCTTTGCCCTCAGCGTGCCCAGCAGGTCCTTGCCAAGCCATGCTGGTTTCCTACCTCCTCTGCCTCCTTTCTTATTCAGAGGGACAGAGAACTCTTGTGCTCTCAGGAAAGCATCCTTGAAGAGTAGTCAGCTCTCCTCGACATCTTTGTTTTTAAAGACAGATCCCAGGGGATCTTGGCCCACAGTCCATTGAACAGCTTAAAGTTCGCTCTTCCAAAGTTCAGGGTCCTGACACCACTCTTTGCCAGGCCCACATCCCTCAAGATCATGAACTGAACCAGGGCGTGCTCACTGCAGCCAGGATGCCCCCAATCTTAAAGCCTTTAATGATCTCCTCCGCATTGTTGAGCAGCAGGTCCAGCAACGCTTCACCTCTGGTCGGTCTGTCCAATACCTGGACCAGAAAGTTATCACCAGTGCGTACCAGGAGCCTCCTGAACCTCTTGCAACTCACCATATGATCTTTCCAACAGATATCTAGATGGCTGAAGTACCCCATCAGGACAAGAGCCTGTGAGCATGATGCGTCTTACATCTGAAGCAAGAAACCCTCATCAACAGTCTCCCCTTGATCAGGTGGCCTGTACTATTGCATGTAATAGATCATTTTGCATATAATAGATCATTTTGGATTTGACTCCTGCATCCTGAAGCTATACGTAGAAAGCAAAAATACAGTGACTAACTACTGCAGACAACTGCAGTACTAGAGACATTTTTTACTCCCATAGACACTGGTTTGTGCTCGTACTGTAAAGAAAATTTAAAAATTGTTCATACAGTCTTTCTTTAGAGACATTATTTGGACAAATTGTGAGATTTCATTTTTAAGACATTTATTTTCCCCACAGTTAAATAATTCTCACTACTCTTGGATCATGCTGTGTCAGAATTGATTAGAAATCTTGTTTTGTTGGATTGGAGGCATTATCTGCTGGAGAGACTGTATTTTGCATAAGATACAAAGCCAAACCAATATCCAAATCTCCATTTGCCACTACAGAACCTTGAACTGCCAACAGAAAATACTTCTAGGACACAGACTTGGACATAATTCTTCATTGGAGGCAGTTGAAATGATTCCTATGGTTTTTTGTAATCTCTAATGGATTATAAGTATATAATATGTTAAGAATGACTTTTATTATTATGTGAACTTAACCTTGAAATTGCCTTTTTTTTTTTTTTAATAAAGAAAAAACAAACAAAAAACAGCAAAGAAAAAAAGAAAGAAACAGAGCTTATTTTATCCAAAGCTTTGCAGCTCTTTTTTGAATTTGATGAGGTAGTATTGGTCCCTTCTTTGGTAATTTGTGCTCTCTAGTCTGGTTGGGGAGACCAGAAATACCACTGATGATAGAAGACAGAAGGCGGAGGGAAAGAACAAGGACTAGAAGAAATACTTTTATGTACTGCTCTGTATTTTCTGTCAAAATGCATGGGGATGAACCCCTCAGGCAGCCAGTGAAGAGGTAAACTATTATTTCCCTGGAAAAACTAATAGAAATAGCCAGTGGTGAGTGACTGATCCTGAGACAAATGCTAGTGCAATAGATGAGATTGCCACATACCTTTGTCATCTCTCTCCAGTTTTTGTCTCAAAGGTGTTACCAAAAGAACCACCAAAGCTCTGAAGAATAGAATCAATGATCATATCTAACGATGTGAAACTTGAAAAATAAATAATTTAACAATTTTATAACTACTAGCAGAATTTTTGTTTCCAGTAAGAACACAGAGGATTGGCTGTACAGTCCTATCATTATCAAGGCTGCTTCTTTGGAGAAAGAGAATGACTAGTCTCTTCTGTTTTACTTGTCTGTAAAATCTTTTGCACAGTATAAAGTACTTCTTATTCATCTCTATCAGAAAAACAAACAAACAAACAAACAAAAAATGTTGGACTCATATATTAAAGGAAGTTCCCTTAAAAATTCATCAACTCCCTAAGTATTCATGTTTGATTATGATGACTCCTCTATCTACACAATACCTTCATTGTGAATGGAGTCAAAACCTCAGGTTAAGCACAAAGGCAAAGAAAGCTGTATAAGCTTTGGCATAAAACAAAACAAAACAAAACAAAAACCTACAAAAATAAAAACAAACTATTTTGTCCAATATTTTAATGCAGAAGGGATATAATAATAATAATAATAATAATAAAAACCAGAAATAAAAGTGTGTTCAGTATGGCTTACTTCATTGGAAAGTAAAATGGGCCATATCCAGTTCACTCAGTGTGTGGAATATATATCAAGCATTACAGTCTGACATCTTCCATTGTCCTGGTTGATGAGAGTATTTGTTTGAACAGAAAGGTCATGCCCAATCATGTGCACTAAATGTTTAGTGGGTAATGCAAAGTCAACACATTTTTCCACCTTCCTTCTCTCTTTGTTTAGGTAGCAGAACCTAATGCAGACCTGTGCATCAGGATATTGCTTTGATCTGAAATCCTTAGCTGTTGAATAATAAACTTTATTTAGTTTCTGTTACGTAGCAAATATTATCCCAGCAAAGTGTGATCTTATAGAATTTTTTAATTAGAAGTGTAAATTTGTCAGTAATTTTTTGTTGATGTAATTGTATTCTCAACAAAAAATTATGCTAAGAAATAGTAGGTATTTTTGCATTGCATATATATTTACACATCTGTTTTAGAGGCGTTAATTGTTACCTATGCAAACAGAGAAATTGAAAAGCCATCATCATGGCACTAAATAATAGTTCCTCCAAATAATGGTACGTAAGAATGAGAGAAACAGTTCTTTTTCCCATCCCCACCTCGTATTTCTCTTTCTTTTCAAAATATATGGAAACAGCACTATTAGTAATATGATCCTTATGGCAGTTTTGCTTTCTTTTGCAGAAGTTGGGAAAATGGTGAGATTTGACATTTGAGATGTTGTGATCAAATTGAGAGACTATTTGATTTCTGATGGAGCAGAAATTCCATTTTCTCCAATAACAAGTGCTAGATCCAATGAATTATTATGACCCGAAGCAATTCCAGTTCTGTCACTGATGCTTGAATAATTCTGTGTCCTGATTTCCCCTCCTGTGCTTTGATCATCTCATCTACTCAAAAGGTGAGCCTGGACTGCCCTGTTATTTATCTGTACAATGTATAGTGTAAGAAAGTTCTGATGACTCCTAGAATCACAACTCCACTTAGAATTTTAACGAAAACTCTGACTTCATTTCTAAATGCCAAATCTCTTGATATAGCAACATAGAATGGAGGAGTTTTTGGTCTTGGGAGATGTGATCAGAATTCAAATTAGAATTTAAATCTTCATAGAAAATGAAGATATCAGCCACTTATTAAGACCTCAATGAGAAAGTCATTGGGAAGCTTACAACACTCTCAGACCTGCTTGGCTAATAAATACTTCTGTTTTTCTCCTAGTAATTTCCATCTATCACTTGAATGTTTTCCATAGAAAAAGGAGAAAAACATATATTTTTTTCAGTATATCAAAATACAGATACTATATTTTGTTCCATGTGTCTAATTATTAATGTTTCCCAGATACATTAAAGAGCTCAGCTCTCACAGAAGAAAAACAAACCTGGCTGAGTCATCAGTTAAAAAGAAAAGTAATAGTAATAATGTATATCCATATTGTGGAACACTGCTTATTGTTCTGTTCTTTCATCCAGTATGCTTTTAGTTTTCAGAAAGAAGTAATTCAGAAGAGTAAGTTGTGGTCAGTGAGCTCTTTTTTGCCTTTTTTTTTTTTTCTGTATGAAAAACTCTTATAACCGTACATTGCTAACAGAAGCCAAGTGCTGGAGAAAAATACTAATTAGGTAAAGACTAGGGTGCTCATATGTAATCCTTGTACAGCAACACGTTTTTCTTAAGATGAAGGGGACTGCTTTCCACTGTGTGAAAATTTATCAATATAACCTCAGCCTACACCTGTAGAAGAGTTAGCCTTCAGCTATCTCATAACCTTTGGGAGGAACTATGGTGCTGGTCAGAGAATCACAGAATTGTAGGGGTTGAAAGGGACCTCTAGAGATCACTGAGTCCACCCCCCCAGCTAAAGCAGGTCATGCCCTTTTCTCAACCATGATTTAATCAAATGTTTCCTACATAAGGTAGACAAGCATTGTCATTTATTTCCCACTTCTATAAGATCTATGGTCCTGAATGCTGCTTCCTTCTTCATGTGATGCTAATAGTGTGTATCTGTGTGTAGAATGTTATACTTGAGTTGTAAATGAAAGCCTCTGGCCACTGCTGAGCCTTGCAAAACAAAAGGGCCCCAAATTTTCTCATGAAAAAGTCTGAAGGTGTTTTTCGTGCAGTTCACATCAACACAGAATTCCTCATAGTCCCATTAGCTATGTAATAAATCTTCAGCCAGACCAAAATATCTGTACGTTAAAGACTGGATACTTAGTAGGTAGGTGGACAAGAAGCAAACTACAGTAAATCTATTACTAATATTATTACTATTAATTATAAAAATGAAGATATATATTTAATCCAATATAAAATATACTTTTAAATTCTTCTTTTTAACTTCTCTTTGGAAGCAAAAAAGTACCATCTGCCCAGCAGGAAATCAATACAGTACTAGGCATAAACTAATCCAAAAAGTTTTCTCCAATTCAGGAACAAAAAGGTACATAAAGTTTTCTTCAGTAAATGCCACTAGGCAGCTCAGCAGCTCTAGGGTAGATGATTTATATCCAAAGGAAGTATTAGACTCACTGATTTGTTTGTAGCAGTAAAAAAAAAAAAAAAAAAAAAAAAAAAAAAAAAAAAAAAAAAAAAGAAGATATCTGAAGAAGCTAACTTAGCAGCTTGAATTTCTTTTCTCTGGTTCCTTTGATATGTTCATACCTTTGTTGGCAAACCTAAATATTAAAGCAGATCCAATTAGCAGTGTAATATTCATTTATCAGAAAGGTCATGTAACAACCCATTACTTGTCAAAAAATGGTGAACTTTTGCCAAATTTTGTACAAAACTGACTTTTCAAAACAAACAAACAAAACAACAACAACAACAACAAAAACAAACAAACAAAAAAACCTGCACACTGCTGTTACTAGATTTATACTGTCTTTGGGTCAAAGGCTAGGAAACAGGACTCATCAACAAAGAATACAGTGCATTTACAATGTCAACATTGAAAACTGTAGCACTCATTAAAAAAAAAAATCTCTTTCAGGCAAACATAATACTGTTTTTAGTTTTTAATTAAGTTATACAAATATTATACAAATACCTCATTTAAAATAAAGAAAAACAAACAATTTGAATTGCTAGTGTCTATTTATGCTGATTATATGCTACATTCTGTTACTCATTTGATATATCAATATATTCTTATTTATCTCTGTCATTAAATTCAGTGGGACTACATAGTAAAGCACTTCTCAGTCTCAGAAAGGGTGATGTGTTTTGTCCAGTGAAATAATTTGCAGAATAACATACTGATCTTCTAAGAAGCTGTCAGAAATTACTGTATAAAACAATAAAGAAAGGAGGCCAAAACCTCAGCAGAAGTAGAGCTATTAGCTGGACATTGATACATAGCCATATACACAGCTCAGGAGTTGCTTTGGAAACAAACAGTGGCAAATAAAAAGGGGGATGGATTTATCTGTGCTTTAAGTTTAGAGGCTAAGAGAGTAATCAGTATGACTAGATGTAATTGAATCAAATCATATACTAAAATAAATTTTCACTTGATTAATTGTTCTCATCTGGAGCCCTTAAAGTATCTGGTGATGAACAGATCTCAGCATGCACATAGTACGCATGAACGCAGAAATTTGCTTTTATTGAATTCCTGACATAAGCCTCAGAACCATAATGATTCATAAACTAGACATGAATTCAAATAGGAATTTGAGCTTTGCAGGAACATCACTCCATGCCTGCAAGTCCAAGTATACTTCATACGAACGCTGCTAGAGGCTATATGTGTCATACACAGTGAAACTAGCTTTCTCCATTAAGGTGAACTGTAGTCATTTAAGTATATATTTCATATATTTTACTATAAACATAACTGAATGCATCAGATTGTTGATCTTATAATTACAAAAATGTTTTCTTATAAATGTTAGGTGAGAAAGGAGATACTCCTTCAGAACAGTGGCCTGCCATATCACTGTGGATGGTGGTGGAAACCTTTCCACTGTTTTTTGTAACCTCTGTGTAAAGGCAGCCCTCAGATATTCTTTGATGAGCAAGGTCTAAGCTGTCATTCTTCGTATAATGACATAAGATCATGGAAGGCAGAGTCATCACCATCCTGTAAGAGTATTCAGGTGACATGGGATTACAGATAAAGATGATCAATGGGCAGAGCATTTCTCCTATGAGGAAAGGTTGAGAGAGCTGGGACTGTTCAGCCCGGAAAAGAGAAGGCTCAGTGAGAATCTTACTAATGTCCTTAAATACCCGAAGAGAGGGTGCAGTAAAGACAGAGACAGGCTCTTTAAAGTAGTGCCCAGTGCTACAAAAAGAGGTAACAGACACAAAGTAGAACATGGGAGACTCCCTCATCAGGAAACACATCTGTGCTATGTGGGGAACTGAGTCCTGACACTGGTTCCCCAGAAATGTCGTGGAATCTCCTCCTTGGAGATCTCCAAAAGCCACTTGGACATGGCCTTGGGCACCTTGCTCTGGTTGTCCCTGCTTGAGCAGAAGTTGGACCAGAGAAACCCACAAGTCCCTTTCTACCCTAAGTCATGTTGGGATTCTGTGATTTTATGATAAAAGAACTTCTGATGTTATAGCCAGTAAACAGAAACATATTCCTTTCAGCAATTGATTTGTTCCATCTAAGATACAAAATAATTCTTTTGTGTCTGTTTCTCATTAATATCTCAATTGTGAAACCAGAAGAGTAGTTTAATAGGTCAAGTTGCTGAAGTGAATTCTATATTCAAGCTTAAGGAGCTGTAGACCTCACAGAACTATCTTGAGTTTCAAACTAGAGATGTGCTAACAAACCAAAGATATAAATAATGTTTAACGTGCATTAAAACAACAAGAACCCAACATAGAACATTACAGAGAATCCACTGCAAAGACAAGATCAAATTACTGTTGCACTGTTTGAAGACTGCACTAATTGAAGGTTCATGTCATGGTTTCATGATTTTTCATTATCGGTATTCCACATCATAACATCATGCAATGCACTGGGGGTTTGACTGCTGATGCTCAAGTTCCGGGTGCCTGTCCAGAGGAGAAGAGCAGCTACGTTTCCCCAGGGGGCTTTGCGGTCAACGAGGAGATATAACTCCCGGCAAGGTCACCTGATGCTCTCTTCTTTGCCTGCGCTGCTTCGCTTGCGCTTCTCTGCCTGCGCTGCTTCGCTTGCGCTTCTCTGCCTGCGCTTCTCGCCTGCGCTTCTCTGCCTGCGCTTCTCATCTCAGCGTTGTGGTAAGGCCGATCCACTATCAATTTCACATTCTCTCTCCTTATAAAATTCTGTTGATACCATATTTAGTAAATTACTTTGTTTTACCTCAGATTGTTGCCACTGTTTTCAATTATTTCGGGGTCCCTTATTTTCTTTTTTTTTCCGGGGGCGCGGATCCGCGGATCCCTCCGCCCTTCTAGTCACGGAACCGGGCCGAACCAGCCCGTAAACCGTTGACAGTTCATCATTCAAGATCTCTTGGATTGGTTGTTAGGAAAATGGATAAGAGTTGGACAGTTAAAATCCTCTAATATCAGAGAAAGAAATGGGAGGGGGTTAATTTCATATTTTGATTTAATCAAATGCAAAATTTGATTTCCCTGAGAAATGGTGGGATTACTATTGATTCAATCACTAGGTAAATTTATATAGCAGTTTCACATAGTATAACCTTTGATGTCCCAAAACTATATTTTTGAGCAAAAAAATAAAAAAATAAAAAATAAGAAACTATAGCGCAAACAGGGGAAAAGAGCTGCCATCTGTCTCCTTGCTTTAAATAATCTATCTTGCTGGTGACAGTGTTTCATAATAATGTCAAAGGTTTCTGTGAGGAGAGAAAGAAGAAAAGTAAGGAAAACAAACAAACAAACCAGTCTGACACTATATTTTTCTTAGTCAGTCTCCCTGTTTATATATGGTTTTTAAAAGATTATTTTAATTGCCTACCTCATTCAATCTAAGATATATTAACATATTCATTCATTCCACATATTATGCATTCATCTAGCCTAAATTTTTCCCTCCCTATAATATCTTCCAAAGGATGCAAAGTAAATGAGTTCTTGATAATCAGACCTAATAAAACAGTTCATATGAGAATATTATGAACAGATTATTTTTTTCAATTAAATTATCTTTTCATTAGAAATCAGATATTCTTCACCTCCACTTTAATGTGCTCTATTTATTTATTTAATGAAGATGTGGATGACAATGCATTTACTCTAAATTTTAGTTTTCATAATGGAGTGGCCTTTTCAGACCTCAACAGAGCCCATAATTTCCTATGTACTGAGATCTGTACAAATATCCAGAAAGGAGATTGCTCTTGTTCTGATTAATTTATTATCTAACAGATAAGCCAGATGTAGGATACACCTACATAAGCTCTTACTCTCTCTATTTGCATCTAAAGCAGATGGAAATTTTCTCTGCCAGTGCTCCATGTTAACTAGAAGCCTTGTGAATACAAAAAATGTGGTGCTTAGTCCAAGCTACCAAGCACTGATGAAAGATATTATATCTTAACTTGTGCTTTGAGTTTCCCTACAACATCTGCTCAAGAGTATGGACAAAATGAAGTCTTTCTGAAAATTGTTATATAGTTATTTCTGAAGAGTGGAAGACAGCAATATGGAAGAGGGTGATAAGATTTTTGTGGTTGTCTGGGTGGGAAAGATAAAGAACAGGAATAAAACTCTCTCAGGGAAGAAACAACGAATTCAAGTACAATGTCCAGGCTAAGGCAGAATCAGTTTCCTTGAGTTTAGTGCAGTTAATTATGAATGAGAGTCATTTAACCCATTGTATGAGCATTTAGCTAATAATAAGCTTTATTAACTCAGATTATTACTTCTATTCTCTTCCAGTGAATGGAGGAGAGGAGACTCTCCCAGTTAAGTCATCTCCCCTCTTACCTCAGATACATTATGATGGACCAAATAATCCGCGGGCAGCACTTTTCTCTACATATTGACTAGTGAGAAAACCTAGAGTACTTGTCATTTTCAGGTGCATACAACTCACAGAGGTTAATCTTCACAAAACTGCTTCCATGCCTTTGTAATGTTTGATATTTCCTCTGTTCTTATCCAAATCTCATCACACAGCTAATACAGGATGTCATTTATTATTTTTACTCCATCAATATCCTTACATTCTGGATTTTTTATCCTATTTTCTGTTGCACTGCTCTTTAGATTCCGTCACTTCCCTCACCCTTTAAAAAATCAAGCAAGAATGGTGAGAAAAATAAAAGTGATTACAGATCCATTTTACACTCACCCTCACTCCAAGCTGAAATTATCCTGTTCACTGAGGCACAGGTGGTGATTTTCCTAACTTGATTTGGTCATTAAAAATCCTCTAGCTGCTTCAATACTTTCTCCCTGAGGCCCCTATCAACACTTTCTTCTCCAGTGATTAGAATAGAGCCGATTGGCCCTCTGAACTTATTACAACCCTTTTACTAATGATCTCATAATGACTGCAAGCCTGAGTCCAGCAACTTGACAGATAATGATGTCAATTATGCAGAACAAAAATGATGGCTTTAAATTTAATCTACTGGATTTGGATCAGGGTGGGGGTGTGTGCTTATTTATAGTTTCATTGACTAACTCTGTCATATTTCAAAATGTCAGTAAAAGTTAATAAAACGGAGGTTGAAGAACATACAAATAGAAGCTAGTAATGGGGTCCTTGATATTTTTTTGAAAGAGGGTTAGTTCTTCTTCCTAACACTCTTCCCTCAGAAGATTCAAGTGGTTTAGCCTCTTGAAATAGGCCAGTGAGATTTTAAAACTTCAGTCATCTTTTTTTTTCCCAATGGACTTCCCAGGCTTGTAGCTGTATCAACAGCCAGTGCCAGCGAATTTGCTTTTAATGACTACTTATTAGTAAAATCACTCTAGCTATTTGTTCATGAAGGCATTCACAGGAAAGTTCCAAATTCTTCCTGGTTAAAAACAGCAAACCCAACTGTTGTTTGTTTCTTTTGTTTTTATTGCACCACTAATTATGGTTCAAAATATACAAAAGCATTTGAGGAAAAAATAAGAGAGATTTAGTTTTCAGTGCATAATAACTCAAAATTTGTCTAGCTTTCTTGGAAGACTCCTGTGAATCGCAAGTATGGTGCTCATATCAGCTGTGCCATGTTAGAGCTCACTTACCATATCACACAGCCTATGTTTAACTAACACAGCCTGTTTAACTAACTTAATGTTCTTCTACTACATGGTCACTCATCTAGTTGAAACCAATTGATTTCATCTATTTGAATTTCATTAATCTTTTGATACTGTTTCTTACAGTATTCTTCTGGATAAAAGTCCAGGATGCAACTAGACAAAATTGGATGAGCTGACAGGTCAGGCTGAAAGGGTTATTGTACACGGTGTTAAATCAGGCTGGTGGACAGTCATTAGTGGGCCACTAGTGGGCTTCCTCAGGGCACCTTTTAGGGCCATTTCTCTTTAATGTTTCCATTAATGTCTTGGATGTGGGATTAAAGATGTTTTGAGCAAGTTTTCTGACAATACTAAATTAAGAGAAGCTGTTCACTCCATCGAGGATTGAGAAGCCTTGCAAAGGGATCTAGACAAATAAGAGAGCTAGGCAATCAGCAACCACATGAAGTTTAATGAGCAAGTGCTTTAATTACAGTCTAGGGGATGAGATGCTGCAGAGCAGCCGTGCTGAAAAGAATCTGAAGGTCTTGGTTGACAGCAAGTTGAACATGATTCAACTGTCTGCCCAGGCAGCCAGGAAGACCAATCATATCCTGTGGTGCATCAAACACGGCATTGCTAGCCAGTCGAGGTAAGGGATTGTCTTGCTGTAATCTACAGCCTCATCTTGAGTACTGTGTGTGGTTTTGGGCACCATAGTACAAAAAGGACATGGAGCTCCTCTCCAGCATGTCACCTAACTTGTACTGATGCATGTAGTTATTCCTCCCCAGGTGCAAGACTGTACACCTGCTCTTGATAAACCTCATCGGGTTCCTCCCTGCCCAATTCTGCAGTCTCTTCAGGTCTTGTTGAATAGTAGCACAGCCTTCTGGTGCATCCTAACTCACCCTGAGTTAATACATCATATTACACAGTTACTGACAGAAGAGAAGACCATGTTCTTGACCAGCTTTCTCTTCACTAATTCAAATTTTTTTTAGTTGTGTTTGTAGCCACCTTTCCTTGCTCCCAAGGCAATAGTGATCTCATAAATCATGACAACCCTCAATGAGCTATTCTTTTCAGAGCTCAGAGATTGTGTTCCTCACTTCTAAAATTTAATAATTTTCTATCAGAATATGAATATGTCCCAAAGTAGCTAAAGAAGTTCTAGATTTAGTGCATTATTGCATAACAGTTTTGTGGGAGAAAGTGAACTCCTAGACCTACATAAAGGAAACTGCAGTCTCAGAGATGCAAAGAAATCAATGATCTGGAGAAGGACAATTGTGTGAGGGGAATAATGTCATTACTGAAGAGGGAATGTGCTTTGGAGTAGTGTTTCAATATAAGTTGAGACCTGGGTAATGCGTAAATTACATGTGCTTATTTCTAACCAGGTATGACCAGAAGGCAACAATCTTTCTAGCTGACATGCCACAATGCTGCTGCTAAAAAGTACTGTGAGTATTGCAGCCAGTTCCAGGAGTGAGAATAAAAAACACCTTGTAATCAATGCAAATAGATGCATGATATTCTGTAAACTGGTCCAGTACATAATGCAATAGACAGACGAGCTCTTATTGTTTTCTTTAAATTTAGAGGAAGCATGAATACAGGTGGTAGAGATGTATCCCAAAGGATGATACAAACTTTATTATTTTTTGCATATTGTGGAAAAAAATGCATGAATTTTACAAAATCAGATGCTTTTTATTGGGCTTTTGAATCTAATAATTTGTATTGAATTATAAGTGGTGCTCTTTATACGATTTATTGGTGGCACATGTTTGCAGATGAATATTTAAATGGTGTTATTTATGGTAGCATAGGAAACATACTTGTAATGATCTCAGTATTTTCTGTTTGAGAGATGGTGAGAAATCCTGCTCAGGGATAAACTCAGAAATCAGAACTGAAAAATAAATTATTGAGCCATCTCACTGTAATGTCATCTCAGCATAAATGTCAGATTTTTCTTTACAGTGTAGACACTAAAGGTTTTAGCACAAAGGGTGACAGTTTCCATTATTGATACACAGCACTCTGAAAACATGCTACCTGTTTTAGGGAGCAACACCTCTTTACTGCTTCTGCAACACATTTGTCCTCTATGCCAGCTCCACCTTGTGATACCTAGCAGAATTTGTTCAAGCTCGGTGACTTCTTACTGAGATTAGTGCAATATAAAAAAACAAAATCCATGGAGATTTAAAAAAAAAAAAAAAAAAAAAAAAAAGATGGGAGATGCTAAAGACTGAGATTTTAAATTCCATTTTCATGCCTGTGCTGTATGGCTGCAACCAGACTGCAAGTCATAGCTTTGTCTCTATTGCATTGCCAGTGAATTGGAAACTTAACAATTTTTCTCTCTGCATCTTTCCTAGAGATTAATGGGTGTTGCAAATCTTCAGATAATTTCACTGAACTCATGGATTTTCACATATGTTTTCTGTGAGTTGCTAATTAATAAAGCAGGCAAGCAAAAAAAAAAAAATTCTTTTGCTGCAGTTTGTATATAGATAAAGGTAATAACAAGACATTTTATCTAAAAATATTGTCTTTACTATTAGATCTCTTTAGACTAAGATTATTCTGATTCCTTACTGTATCTCTGTCTTTACCTCATGTTCCATAAAACGTCTGCATCCAAGCCTGGATATCTGTACAATGGAAGTTTGGATATTTTGTGTACAGCTTCTTTTGTTAATGATTCCAAACCTGCAATCATTTGAATCTTATTATTTTTATTTTTTTTTTTTTTCTTATAGGTGAATCTCCTTTTGCTTATTTTTTGTTGTTCTTTCATTTGGAGGCTTGTAACTGGTGATAAGATTCTATCCATACTCTGGGTCACAATCAACTTACTGTTCAAAATGTTGTGCCTGCACCCAGAATGCCACTGAATGATTTATACTCTTGTAACACGTTCATCCATAATTTGTTCTTCATTACTACCTCATAGTGCTTCACTACAGCAAGCACACTGACTCAGAAGGTGCCTACACATGGGCTTCTGCTTTGGATTTGATAATACCTCTACTTCTACAGGAAAATAATTTTATGAAGAAGTCCCACTTTAAACCACTTTATTTCAAACAGTGCAGTGCAAAGACAAGGTATGGAACATGCAGTAACGACTGTAGCACTCCAAAAGGAAAGGTATTTAATTTCCATCTTACGTTTAATTGATTGTTTAAGAGTAGCACTTGTTGCTGAGAAGTATGGTGAAAATGGAATTGACATTGAAGTAATACGACAAATACGACCAAAGATACATCTGTAATACCAATGCTTTTATTTTCTCTACATGCAGTTGCATCTTTTGTGTGATGGACAGGAGAATTACTATTTCTATCAAGAGAAAAAAGATATATAGCAATAGTTATTAAAGAGCAACAAGGGAAATAGATATCACATACTAAATGTGTCCGGCACACTCATATTGGGAAAGAAAAGTAAAACCTTAGGTACCAGGTGTGACTAATGCTTTAGTTCAGCGACTGTGCCCATTCCACTTAATATTTTATTTCCAGACAGAATAGCTTTTTGTCTTTTGAAAATTACAAAAAGTTATTATTTCTCCTATAAGCCATAAATTCTATCAGGTTTAGAAATAGGCTCGTACATTTCTGAGAATATGACTAACACTGATATTGGTTTTCTCATAGCTTAAAAAAATATATTTTTTTTATTATTTATTGTTCCTCTGTTAAGAGCTACCAGTTCTGGACTTTGAAAGTGAAAAACAATGTTGTCATTTCAGGAATACATTAAAAAAGATGCAACCCTGAGAGTGTAAAGATAAAACATAATACAGGATGCAAATACAACAGATGGTGGGAATGCAAGCTACCGAGAGGACAACCACTACTTGTGTCATAAACAGCAGTTGTGACCCACCAGCTGCCTACCTGCTGTCAGGAGTAATTCATAGTTGCCCTGACAGAGACCAGAAGAGAAAATTGAGTGAGGGGGCTGTTGACTAGAAGTCAAAAACACTTCTGATAAAAACACTTTAGTGGGAGTTTTTGTTCTTAGTGTTTCCCTTGGGAAGGCACTGAATAGGTTTATACATTCGCCCTTCCTAAGACCATCCTTGAACTGACTGGCTTTTCATAGCTTTCTTTGTTTCTTTTCTCCCAATAACAAGACAATGTTATTTATAATGGACATAATATATATATATATATATATATATACACATACATTCCTTAAGTTCTTTATTAAGCAGTCATAAAATATACTTCTGGAGTGTGACAAACAGGACTCCTATAACCAACAATGGATAGTGTAAGGTTATGTAGAATGAGACAGTCTTCATTAAAGGTATCAGGTAAAAGACCTTTTCCACTGCAAGAAGGGATAATAAGAAAGGAAGGCAGTGATAGGAGTCAAGTCTGGTCAGACACACTCTTCTAAAAGGGCATGAGAGAATGTGGGAATATTTAATCCAGCAGGATTATCTGACTGTGAAATTCTAAATTTGGAGACAACAACCAAAAAAACCTGGTCAGCCATATTGATTGATAAAGAAGGAGAAGGAAAATGGAAAGTTGAGTCAAGCAAGGTTGTCTGAATGAAGATCTTTGGATCTGGATAGTAAGTAAAGAAGGGAGAACCATAAGAAAAATGCTGAGACATTTAGACCTTACAAGAAAATACAAAGCAAAAATGGAGGCAACAAGGAATAAACTCCACGGCACACAAGTTGATGAGTCATTAAATGACCGGTGCCGCTTACCAAAAGATCAACCTGGACTTTGCAGCTAAAAAGACTGTGAACTAGAGAGACCCAAATAGAGGGGCCATGCTGATACTCAAGACATCCACTAATGTCTGTGTGAACCTAGAGCGTTGTGTCTGCACCAGTGAACCTCCTTCTCTACCAGTGGCTGCGGAGGGAATCTCTGCTGTCTTTGTTTTGCCTGAGTCTTGTGTGTAAATGCAATTGAAGGCAGACAGTGGCAGGGGTAACCTGTGTGACCAGGCATGCCAGTGTCCTATCTGTCTGTGTGCTTCTGAGATACATTTTTAACTTTGCTACCAGTCAGATCTACAAAGGAGAAAGTGGACGCTGTGTTCCCCAGACTGGGCAGAGACCCCAGATCCCCAGGCACCAGGTTCACCCGATCGCCTGAAAGCAGTGGCTCTGGGCAGGAGTAGCTGGCGAGGCAGCTATGCTCTGTGGCCTTTCCCTCCCTTAACAGACAGAAACCAGAAACTTGAGGAGGCAAAGGTTGATACATTCACTGCAATTCAATCACATATTTCCCCTATTACAAATACATATATGCTGCTGTGCAAACAAATCACGAGAGATCACAGATGTCAGTATACTTCAGTGCATGCATGTTTATGTCACTGCTTATCTGATGCTGCTCTGATTGTGGCTGGATAATCTCAGAGACACTCTAGCAAATGTAGCACCATGTAGTGCTCCATGTTGACCACTGAAACTGAAAAAATGTATGTGGGACTTAAAAACAATTTGTGGTTGAGAGTGTCTCCTTCCATTTGTCAGTGATGGCAAAAACAAATTTTCTTCCCATATGCGTGCCAGCAGCTAATGACCTCCTCCCTCCTCAAACAGTGAGCAGTGATATCTTAAACCAAAAATAAGAGCATCGTATTAACACAAAAGGGAAATTGATGACCACAATTTATTCTTGTGTGGCTTTGCCTCATGGGATGATAACTTTCAGAGACAAGCTGCTGTGGAAAGCTTGATCTCCTTGACAGTCAACTACTTAGTATTGCAGAGGAAGTGAAAAAATGATTTGGAATATGCATGCAGAAACTCCCTGTGTCTGATCATGCAGCATCTACACACAGTCTATGGTCAACAGGAAACTGTCACTTGCAAACTTGCCTGTTAGGAGATGTGCTTATAGTGCAGAATGAGTACTTGGGAACTATATTTTCTGAAGCATAAAAAGAAGTAGAAAAAAGACTGCAGAATCCTATCCTGCTACCATCCTTTTCTAAGTTCAAAGACCAGATGAGAAAAGAAAATTTTAATGTGATCTGAAGGCTGAATGTTTTTTATTTCTGATCTTCAGCACTAGGAAAAAAAAAAAAGAGGGGGGGGGAGGGGGGAGGAATGGAAAAAGAAAAGTGAGAGGAAAGCTAATTAAAGGTCACTAAATGCACTAAATATAAACACACTACCTTTGATTGGGACTTCCTTGATCCACAGTATATCAGTGAAGGACAGGAGAAAATACTGGGAATAGTACCATTATGTCATGTCTCAAAAGAAATTGTAGAATCATAGAATCACCAAGGTTGGAAAAGATCCACAGGATCAACCCAACCATCCACCTATCACCAATAGTTCTCACTAAACCATGTCCCTTAACACAGTGCCCAACCGTTCCTTGAACACCTCCAGGGTCAGTGACTCCACCACCTCCCTGGGCAGCCCATTCCAGTGCTTGACCACTCTTTCAGAGAAGTAGTATTTCCTAATGTCCAGCCTAAATTTCCCCTGGCTCAGTTTGAAGCCATTGCCTCTAGTCCTTTCAATAATTTACGTGAGAGAAGAGGCCAACCTCCCAACTCACTACAGCCTCCCTTCAGGTAGCTATAGAGGGCAATAAGGTCTCCCCTGAGCCTCCTCTTCTCCAAACTGAACAATCCCAGATCCTTCAGCCTCTCCTCAAATGTATGTTGGGAAGGACCCATCAAATCGTCTAGTTAGCCATCCACTTTGAGAGGGACTACTGTTCTCACTGGGTCAGCAGACGATTGCATAGCCATATTTGGAAGAATTTCAAAGAGGGAGATTCCACATTGATGGCTGTTTCATCTAAGACGTCAATCTAATATGATTATCCTTACAGTCTCACCTTCTGTTCTTATTTACTGTTTATATTCCATCAATAGCAATGAGTCTTAACAGCCCCAAAAATTCTCGTAAGCTTTGTCTTTCTAATCAAAAGCTCTCTTTTTATCCTTAAAAAATACTAAACGTTAGTAGTTCCTTCAGTAGAATCTGAGTGCAAATCATTACTCTGAGACCACTCTGGAAACAGCCAGTAATCTGGGCTCTTGGTTCTTTTTTCTCTCCCATATTCTTCATTTTCAGAAAAAAAAAAAAAAAAACTAACTTCTTCAAAGGGAAACCCAGATGATTCCAATAATAATAGTTTAAGTAAAAAAAAAAAATAAAAATAAATAAAAAAATACACCTCTAGCAATAATCATTCAGTATTTCTTATGCTGTGAATATTTGGCAGTAGAATTGGGATAAATGGATCTTTAAGTTAAATGAAAGTACATGGTTTGTTGCATCTGTGAATTAGCAGCATAAAGGTAACTGAGGCAGGTAAATGCTGAATAAAACTGGATGATGTAAATTACAGAATGAATTGCATTGGTTAGCAAATAGCCTTTATGTGAGGGTGCCCAGTGTGCAAAGATGCCAACTAGCACTTAAAATTAATTGCTATAGAATCTGAATTGATAATCAGTATGGGTATGCTAGAAGCAATGGAAGTATGATGATTTGGGCTACTTAGTAAAGAATAACCAATGCCTTAAAACAGAACGTTGTTCTGTAAATGCTGAACATCTGTGTTCTCCCTGTGACTGCCACAACTGAGATGAAATTTCCTTCCTTTGAGCTACAGGATATATTTAAATTGGGTGATTAGACCTTTCATCTACTCCACGTGTATCTGAATCTCAAAGTTTGGAATCCAAACTTCTCAGTTAATTAAGGCCATACTCTACATCTGGGTTAAGGTATTAGCCAAGCTGTCAGCACAAACATTGCCGAATTTAAAGGAGCTTTTGGGAAATGTCTGTGATGTTTTAACTCAGATATTCTCAATGAAACTCATCTTAGGGGACATCATTGTCCTACACCCACAAGGAAATTTGAATTTGTTATCAGTATGTTTTTTAGACTTACATTTTCATTCCAAGTCACAATGTAGTCATTCCTGTCACAACTTTGCTGTCACAGATACCATCATTCTTCGGTCTTACAAAGCATCGCTGTCTTATAACAATTTTCAGGCCTAAATAAATGGACTCCAGTTGCTAAGGCAGACAGAAAGTCCAACAGAATAAATAACTGGAAATGATTAAACATTATTTTAAATTACAACCTGAATTTTTTTATTATTATTTTTATGCTCACAAGAGAGATGCCCCAATTCAAGCTTGTACATAATCTCACCTTTAGATTAACTCCACTGATTTCAAAATATTGTCTGGTGCAAGTATCTTGCTGAAATGTGTCCTGCAATGCAAAGGCATACACAGATCATTTTAGAGGATGTTAACTACTAAAGATCATTGAATATATATACTGGGATCATATACACACTCCTGCTCAAGATCAGCTATGGGGTCAGACCTTGTTGCTCAGGGTTTTATCCAGTATGGTCTTAAGAACTTCCAAAACCTCGCAGTCTCCCCAGTAACAATTCACTGCTTAACAGTGCTTATGAGAAAAAGCCTTTTCTATTTCAAACGTGAGCCTCTCATATTTCAGCTTATGCCTATTGTGTCCTCATTCTCCCACCATGCAAGTCTATGAGAAGTCTGGTTTCATCTTCTTGATGACTTCCTCATAGTTTCCAGGGAGATGTTGTTATGTTCCCCAAAGCTAACCATTCTCCAGGCTGAACAAGATCTAGTCCATCAGCTTCTCTCACTGGGCAAGTGCTCCAACCCTGACCAATATAGTGATACTCATTTAACTTTTCCTAGTTTGTAAATGTCTTGTATGATAGGAGGTGAAACTGGACGCAGTATTTTACGTGTGAACTGATTCTGATTATCAATCAAATTTAGATAATCAGATCAATCAATTTCTGATTATCAATTAGAAATTTTCATGTGATATTAGCCTAAATATTCATCGCTAGGGCACAATTTTGGGCTGTCTCTAACTGACTGGAGAATGATGGGAACCTGCAAACATTCAATGATCTACATTGGATACCTGTGTTAGAAACCTCTCTGTCCATTGACTGTGGAAAGCAGTAGAGACTATAAAGCCTGGCACTTCAGTTTTGGCTGGATGATAAGTCACTCAATAGCTAGAGGTAAGCAAGATGAACATTATATGTGTAGGCTACCCTACAATGTACAGTCAGAACTGATTCTTCAAGTAAACGTTGAAACAGAATCTGAAAGCTCATAATAATGCACTTTGCTCTTGGCCTGCTTCAAGAATAATGAGAGGCTCTTAGTTTCCAGAATTGTGGAGCTATGAGCCTTTGGAAATTAAAAAGGTATTTTCTCTCTCATTATTTATTTTTTTCCAAATAAGAGGATTTTGACTTTTAACTCATTACTCAGAAAGGAATTTGTGTTCCCAGTGATAAGGAAGGAAAACCCAGATTAGCAAAATATTATTTATCATCTATGAAATCTTTTCCATATCTGAGACAACAGTTCTCTGTAAAATAATAAATACATAAATAAAAACAGAAACGAACAAAGCAAAATGAGAGAAAGTAAGTGAAAAGTACCATTTTCTGAGGTTAAAGGAATCTCTACAGAAAGTGGACATCATGATGTGTAGATGTGAATCATCTCACTCTCAATATTTTACAGTATCTCTTGCCAACACATTTTTTCTTAATTTCTTTGTTCTTTCATTTTCCTGCTCCCATCATACATTGCATATTCATCCACTTCAAAGATATGATTAACTCCAGTTTATGAAGCTTAGACAACACTGTCATCCCTCAAAATATCATACACTTTCTGCAATTACAATTTTCCGACCACCTGGAAATAACTCAGCATGGCTTCGTGAGTCACTAGTGCCACTTAGATTACAGTATAGTAATCAGTAGTCTAGGTCATTGAAACTTCTTTCCTATTCAGAATATATTTCAAAACCAGTTTATCTTGTTTGCAGTGTTAATTCAGTGAATTTTTTTAAAGATGGAGAGAGTTGTTTCATAATGGACTTGTCCATTAAGTAATAAAATGGTACAGAGAAAGTTAATGGAGACTCAATTTCATAGGGCAGAAGAGAAACTTTTTCAAACTTGATACAAATGACAAAATAACCCATGGCTGTCCAAGCTTTTGGCTTGCCTGGAATATGCTTAGTGAGGAGGAATTACATTGGGCCTCATATACATAACTTGCTCCAAAAATTTTGCCTTTTATTTATTTCTGGAACAGAAATACTACAACAGCTACAAAGATCACAACAACACTAACTGATACTGCAATTTCTCAGATACAAAACACTCTATTTCAACATAGTTGCAACCGTTAGCTATGCAATTTCACCAGCGATGAACAAGAGCCTGAGTGCCATGCTCATAGAAGTCTACGCCAGCAGAGGTGACCCACTTTCGCTGCTGCTGAAAAACACCACCCACCACCTCACTGTGTTCACATCCACAGTTTGGTCTCCATAAACATTCAACAAGAGTCAATGAATGTGAATGGATGCAAATTTTTTTCTGCATGGAAGAATTTAATGATACACCCTTCCTTCATATGCACTTCCCTGACATTTTGTCAGACTGCTCCTCTGCTGCCATCTGTCACACAGCAACAAAGTGTAACAGAATATTGGTGGGAAGGTTCAACCTCTACTGCCATACCACCAACATTCGCTTCTGATGTTGTGGGTCAACTAATAAAACAGGAGGCATTACTTTCAGAGCAGTCCTCATAACATGTAAAATATCATTAATATGGAAGTAAAAAAACTTTTTAATTTTTAATATTTTTCTTTAAATGTTAAAAAAAAAGAGAGTGTAACAAAAGCATAAAACTAGTGGGATATCTGACCTTGTTTTTGTGAAACTAAGACACCATTCTGATTTGATGGCAGTAGTTGCAATTCTTAGTGAGTTCTCAAGGTGTTCATCAGAGATTTTTGATCAAGTTTCACTCTTCCTGTACTCCCCCCTTGACAACTGTTCACAAATACGCACACTGCCAAAAAAAAAGATTACATGATTAAGGTTTGCCTGTGAAGTTAAGAGTTTTTTTCTCTGGCAAAATAGGGATTTTGAAAGTCTGGTAAAGGGACATGATCAAATTATTGAGTAGAACATCTGATTGCAACTCTACATTCCATTTCAGAATTTTCATGTCGTGTATTTATATCAACTGAAAATGGTGTTGCAAATGTAAATTGATTTTTTTGCAATCTTGAAACCTATTCTCAATTTTCTTTATCAAACGGGAAAGCATGGCTGTATGTTCTTCACTGCTCAGAGCACTGTCTAGCCAGTGTGTGAAAATGCGTACTATATTTACTATTACTTGAGTCGGCACTGTACAGCACTGCTCTTCCCACTTCCTGATTTCAGTTTACATAGCACTGAGAGTGGAATAGAGCAGTGATAGTTTGGTTATTGCTGGGCAATGGATGTGTGCCCGGAGCTACTCAGTGTTGAAGATCTGCTCCCTTATAGCACAGGGCAGAAGGCGGGCTGCATTGCCATTTAGGCTGGGCCATGGGTTGAACATGCCTGCAATAACCTATTTCTTATTAAAGGATGTAAAGACCACAACCGAATGCATGGATGTTTTTAAATTTTTACTGATTTTATGGGGACAAAGGACATTAAAATCTTTAAAAAATACATTTGTGCCCTCCCATTTCATGCTTAAACACATAATTTATGCTATGTCACTTAGAAATGTTTTGGAAGTACAAAATCATCTGTTATCAAAGTCAGATGATCTACAAGCTGCATTTATAGAACTTTCTCCTCACTTTCTCTTTCCAAACAAATTCTCTTCTCCTTTTACATCTCAGTCACTTCCTTTTTATTCAAATCTCTATTTTTTTCCAGGGCTGTTTCATCCTCATTGTTCTTTTCCCTTTAAACAATAACAAAAAAAAAAAAAAAAAAAAAAAAAAAACCCAAAACAGCAAAACAACTGATACCTGCAGATTTTGCCAAGTGATTCAACTCCTGAAGCTGAATATGTTCCCTTTCAAAACAATCAAACTCACTAATCTCTAAAAATCATAAGGTTTGTGTTTTTTTTTTTTCTTCTGTTGTTATTTTCCAATGGTTTACATTATTTTCAGTCTTTGTTGAAGGCTATTAAGAAACTTATGAATTTAAGTGGATCACGTTTCCTGGTAATGTTAAAATGCTGATTAACTGCCTGTGAACATAAGGAATAAATACAAAGTAGTTCCATGTAATTAATCTTTTCTATTCCTCATTTCTTCTTTATTTATTGACTAAGATATGCTTTCTGAAAGAGGTGTTCTTGCCCAGGAATTATAATGGAGCAAAATTTAGAACACTGCTCAGTACTTTGCTTAAAGAAATGTGATTTGTATTTCCATCTGACACACTGTGATGATTGATTTGAGGAACATAGGATTAATCACACTTCATTCTCGAGAAATGTTTGCAAATTGGTGTAAGATATCCAAGTAGCAATACGGGAAATAAAGAATTCTGGAGAAAGTTGGATTTTCAGCTACACGAGTCATCTTCACTGGAATTCCACTGCACTTCACTTTTGCCTGAAGTTCTGCCAGGCAAAAACATATTTTCCCTAACCGTAATCCTAACTCAGAAAGAAGAAGTCTCTGCTCCTATAAAGACACAAGGAACATTAACAGTTGAGATTTCAAATTCCTCTTTCACACAGAACCATACTTGGGATGTAGCTACCTCTGACCTAGTCTTTGGGATGGGTTTCTTTCCACCAGTGAAGTCATGGCTAGGTTTCCAGCCTTGCCGCTCTTCAACTTGTCAAAAAAAAGCAGCATCAGGACATTCAGTGGAAAGTTCAGCTACCAGCTAATATCAGTCTGGTTATGGACTAGTGATTCACACTGATTTATGGAGAGGTCTTAAATCCTCTGTCAAGCTACATTTACAGTGAAAATGAGCCAATGACTCTTGTCTATTTTCCTTCCCAGGCTATCAGAGCAGTCATTTCCTGACCATGTTTCCTATCCCTAGGGAAGGGCATAATTATGCTGATAATCACTTTCTTGATTCAGTCTGACATGCAATTTCTCTTCTCCTCCAAACCCAACATGCCCTTTTTTAACACACATCTTCCAAACATGTTTAAATTTTAGATCTCACATGTAGAGACATGCACTGCATTACAGAACTTCGTGTTCACAAATATTGGATTGAATTAATAACAAATTACATATAAGGACCTCCCTACTTCCCTCTTTCCCTTAATACAGTAGTATAACATTATCATTTCTTTGTGCCGCCCCTCTTACTTCAATCTCCTTGCCTTTGTTTGGGAATTGCCTGTTTGAAAAAGCATCTCCTCATGGCAACAGTACATTTGCTTCCCACAAGTCTGCAAAGCACCTAGACAGCTTGAGCAATAAAAATAATAGCTAAGTAATAACAACTAATGAGTACTGCTTGTGTGGGAGTTTTATTATTGAGCTAGATGCAATAAATAGAATCAGCTGTAAATTCTTCCACATAAATGATTTTTGATAGAAAATTAGTTCTTTGATTGAAAGAATGTTTTCACCAAATAAGACTGCTTTCTTTAGGGAGGAAAAAAAACAAAACAAACAAAAAAAAACACAAGCAGAAACTATTCAGTTCCTAAACACTTGTAATCTAAAATGCCCTCTCTGAAAACATTATATTTTTCAGTTAAATGAAAATTGGCTTTATTTCTCCCCCAGACATACATATACTACTACATACAACTACACAAACTGACATTAATTTATATATTGACTTATTCATTTTTTGTGTTCTTTTTTCTCTCTCACTTCTTTTCATTATTATTTGGGTAGTTAATAGATGTTCGGAAGGCTAAATCTTAGATTTTTCACCACAGAAATATTTATTATGGTCTAATTATCTAAGACGATAAATGCTGTTGTATTTGCCTTGCATGCTCTAACTGATAACATTAAGTATAAATACATGTATGTATGTAATTTTGAACATGTGTAAGATATTCTGGCCTTAAGTTGTCATATTTCCTCTCATTCTGTTTTGAAGTCAGGCATCATTAGGTATCACGTCTGATATCCCATATCCATTCTGCCATAAGAATTTGAAATCTTACAGTTTGAAGTGGACTTGAGTGGAGAAGTGTTCAACTGCAGAAAAAAGTTACTGCTCCATACCTTGTTCAAGATGATGGTGCTAAACTGCCCAGTCAATTCTGAACAGCATAAACCCTCATCCTTCAAACACAGCTTAAATTCTGTATCCCAAAAGAAAGACAGAGCCAATCTCATAGAGACTGTGCTTAGTTTTTGAGCTGAAGCTGTGCAAATCAACCATGTTTCACCTATGCCTTCATTTGAAACTCATACCATGTTCCATTAACTCATACCTAATGTTCCATTAGGATTCCAAATGTTCATTCAGAAGGATCCTAAGTGAAATTCCTTTTATTTTATTTTATTATTTTATTTTATTTTATTTTATTTTTAATTGAAAGAGACTTTCAAAGACTTGGACAAGTTTAGCTGGGGAAGATTTGATTTAACTTTAAGAAAACATTTATTTTTGAAAATATTTGCAATCCTCTTTTTCTTTTATTTATAATTTTTTTGGATTACATATACACGGACAATGCACACTTGTATGTTTTCCTATTCCTGCCTTTCTGTACTGAACATGAAACTGTGTCAAAAAAGAGATTTCTGTCTATTCTAACTTGTTTATACAACACACATCAAAACTAAATTTCTCTCTGTCTGTTTTGTAGAAAAGTTATTTTATGAAATATCATGGAGATAGTTCATTTTTTGACTTAAAGTTATTATGACGAATACACAGAAGTGTGGAGTCCAGCAACTGAAAGACTTTTAATTGGTTTGTAACCAATAGCTGAGGTCACAACTGAGACCAGCTAACAGTTCAGGTTGAGAAGGGTCATGTAGAAAGGTCAGAGATAATTTGTTTCAGAGGCATAAGATTAAAATTTTGATTTATGTAATATGCCTCTTTGGTCACTCCTACAGGACTGCTAGCTATTTTAAATTTGCCTTTCTAGATTAGGCTGTAATGATTAAAATGCTCTCTCCCACTGAAAATAAGTGCTTAAAACTGAATATGAAATGATGTACTTAAAATTTGCAGTATGAAAATTCAATAATAATCACACTTTACAGAACAAAACTACAGTGTCCGATTAAGTTTGACATTATCAAGAATTCTAGCATGATATAAGTAGGAAAAATAACACACTCAAATCAGACTATTTAAGCTCTTACTACATTAAAGAAGTAATAAGCTTCTAACATTTCTCCTGCAAGACATAGCAAAAAATTAAAGAGCGTCTTTCCTGTCAGATGTTTCAACAGAAAGTCTAAACAGAAAGAAAAATAAATTAAAAAAAAAAAAGGAGGAAATGTACCCTAAGCAGAAACCAAACAAAAGTAACCAGAAATTGACATACATTTGAAAAATAAGAGAGTCCAACAGCAGTGCTCATTGGAATGTAATTTCAAAAATTTTTCACAGCTTCCTATGAAATGGTGGTTATAGAATCGTATAATGTTTTTGCTGGACGGGATCTTAAAGATCAATTACTTCCAATTCCTCTGACATGGGCAGGAATAGCTTCCACTAAACTAACTCAAAGCCCCATCCAACTGGACATTCAACAATTCTGGGCATGGAGCATCCACAGCTTCCTTGGGAAATTTGTTTGAGAGCCTCACCACTACCATAATGAACATTTTCTTCTTTATATCTAATCTAAGTCTAACTTCTTTTAGTTTAAATTCGCTACCGCTTCTCCTACCACTACATGCACCTGTGAAATGTACCTCTTTCATGTAGGCCCCTTTCAGGTACTGGAAAGCTGCTATGAGATCTCCCCAGAACTTTTTATTCTCCAGGTCAAACATCCCCAACATTCTCAGCCTCTCTTCATTTGAAGGGCTCCAGCCCTCATGGACTGCTCTCCACTCCCTCCAGCCGGATCATGTCCCTCTTTTGTTGAGAGTGCCAGAACTGATGGAGTCTGAATCAGTACAGCAGCAGTTGTGATGGACTATAGAAATTATCAGTAACAAGTCTCAGAGGAGACTGAAAACCTCCCAATCCCTTCTCCTCTTACTGAACAGTAGTTCCTTCTGACTCAGACCCACAAGTAAGAACTACCAGAGAGAAACTGCCTTGTTATTTTCCTCCTCTGTGAGCAATATTATTTTATAATGAACCTCAATCAGACTTCATGATTTTTGCAAGTTTGTTAGTCAGAGAACCTGTTTCATCTTGGCCCCTTGTAATGGGATTTGCAATGCAATTATATATACCTGTCTCAGTTGATGTGCCTCGGATTAAAACCTTATGCCTGACTGCATTAGTTTATCACAGAGCCGCTCACACTCTATAACACACTTTTGCAACCTGTCACAACAGTCAAAGAAATAAAAGGAAAAAAAAAGAAAACTGGGAAGTTTCTAAGTGTTGTTGCTATAGCTGTTTTCCTAGTCAGTCTCAATTAATTTCCTTTAAAGTTGACAATAACTTGTGTTTTCATTCACAGATCTCAAAATCCTTTCAAAAATTTGGGAATGTACTTCTTCCTTAAAGAATAAATGAGGATAAACAAATGATTTTCTATAGAAACAAATAAATGTGGTCAACTGGACAAGCATCCAATGAACTTCATAGAATCAGAGAATCAAAAAATGGTTTGAGTTGGAAGAGATCTTAAAAAATCATCTAGTGCCAATCCTCCTGCTTGGATAAACCAAACCCATAGTACAATATGGGACAAAGACCATCTGCAGGATCCAGATTTCAGCCAGAATATTTTTACACTCCAAAAAGACAGGCAGCTTTTTTTTCGCATTTACTAGACTGAGATTCTTAGCTGTTTAAAATGGAACTAGAAAGGATGCTGATTAAATTGCTGATGGGTTGGTACAAGGAAATAGACACATGGGATGTAAGAATAGTTTAAAGATTTCCCATGAATCCAGTTTAATTGTGTCAGAAAAAAAAATGTGGTTTGTCAAAAAAAGAAAAAAAAAGAAAAAAAAAAAAAAAAAGTCCAGCATGATTGGAAAGAAAACAGAGGGGAAAATATCTGCTGAGGATAAACAGAGCAGGGATTCTGGATTCTGACTCTTGTCGTGGAGCTCCTGAAGCTGGGGAGAACCAAATTAGACAGGAATTTATCTTGAGTTTCTTATAAGCAATTTTTATTTGTTTGTTTGTTTTTTTGTTCTGAAGAGGGCAAAGGGAATAGAAATAGCTGTTATCACATAATGAATAAAAGTCTGTTGATGACAACTTCCCAAACAACATATTTTTCTCAGTATTCTAACCTGCTTTCTTTCTGTTGATCTCTGTTATATGTTACAGTACATCTGTTCTCCTTGGCTATTTTCACTGCAGGCTGGTAGGATTTGTTTCTCTTCCAATATACCAAGCATAAAATAAATAAGTAATCCTCCATTGTGTATAAAATTAATTCCCACGAGATACACCCTATCCTAATGAAGTCAAGTTTTTTAATTATTTTTCTTTCGTACACCAGATCATTTGCTCTGAGATGATATTAATTTACTACTGGAATTACAATTGACATCTGGCAATGCACTAAACAATATGGGCCTTCCAGTCTATATCATGAGTTGCTCATGGTTTGCTGAATTTCATTAAGCTCCATACCCGATTTCCAGTGAAGTCTCAGCTGCTTGCTGGTCACTGGAGAGTTCCTTCTGAAATAAAGAAGCAGGGGTATTTCACAAATGCAAAAAAAACAAGGGCTAGAGCAGAGCATCTGTCCAGATGCTTTTGCCTCTGGCTTCATCTATTCTGGCAGAAAAAGCTGTATGACATGCATGATGGTGGAGCCATCATTGACACTTTTCCCTTCCCTCAGTTCCAACAAATCCTTGACATGTGTTGGCAGACACAAGCTTTAGAGATGAGCTGGAGATATTCTTTCTGTAGTTAACCTTCTCCAATCAGCAGAGATCTTAGCTCAGAATAGCCATCACTTCCCACAGAGAACGAAAGGAAGATACATCCAAAGCTGTAAAAAGATAGAAATACATTTTTGGAGTAAAGCAGTTACAAAAGTTTGCTTTGATGCCTTACTACTTTACAAATAACCTGTGGACATAGTATTTCTGTGACTCAGAGCTCAAGCATGTTGGCAAATCTGTGAACATCCAGAGATGGCAGTACTGTTTCCATATGTGGCGTGTGGTTGTGGAAAGAAATGGATATTATTTAAATGGAAACTAGAGAGGCCTAGTTGTCTCTGTGTTCTAGTATTGTCATTCCTACTTGTTTCTAAGAACAGTCATTGCAGGAATGTGGAGTCATTTCTTCCAGCTGAGACAAGCTGCTGGCTTAGACCAGAGGCAATGTTCCCTTGACTCATCCAGCAGATTTTGAACATCCAGCAGACTGCTAACAGTGCTGCTAGATTAGGTCTTAGAAGAGGCAATATAAAAGAACTACTTGAAGATCAACTATAGGCTAAGAAGCTCCTTTCTGGCTAAAGCTCTCTTAAGTGTTTTGTACCAGTGGAGATGTCCTACATAAGTAATAGCAGAAGTAGAATTGGATGCAATTGATGTAATATGCTGAAGTAATTCATGTTCACAGTAGAAAAAGTGATTGTAAAACAAAGAAAGAAACAAATAACAAAAACCCTAACATTATTAAATACTGAATGCTAAGGAGAAGTGAGATTTGGAATGCAGAGAGAGGAAGTTTTGGAACTGCTTTCAGAAGTAGTGGAGGTACTTAAGGATTAAAGGGCAGTCGCAGATTGATCAGCATCACTGTAAAACTGATCTTTGCAGTAAAGAATCCACTGCTTCTGCTATTCAAAGACAGGTCTTGGAACTAAAGAAAACACCAGTTTGCGTTTATTAAAGCATACACAAGCGTACACAAAGTAACACAAGTATAGGCAGGAAGTTATTTTATGTGTGCGTTTATCTGCATATGTATTTAAGAAATAAGCATTTGGGTTGTGAAGAATTTTTTTATTCCAGTAATGTTTGACAATGATATTCAACATGAAAAAAAATCAACATTGACTGTAAATATATAGACTGGATAAACTCTCATCAGACTTCTCTTCTAAAAGAGTAGTAAATTAACCACTAAATTAATTTGTAGCAAATAGAAAAAGTCAAGAAGAAGGAGGGATGGGAAAGCTAACAGGCCTTCAGAAAGGGAGAAAAAAATGAGTGGTTTTTAATCTGTAGTCTTTGAGTTCCCTGTGGATGTATGAGATATACTCGATCCATGAATTTTATGAAAATCCAGCTTACTGATTGTTAGTAGGCTAAAACTCAATTCAGGAAGATCTAGATTTCTCATGGAATTTTTTTTTTTTTTTTTTTTTTTTTTTTTAGGAATCTTTGTACTGAGAAAATTTGGAAGAAATTTTTACATTAACTGAGGTGTATTGGTTGCATAAAACTCATTTCTGTGATTCTTTGTCACACCTTATGTTCTCATATTCTTCCTTTAGTTTCATCAAAATAGTTGAAAGCAATGAAAACTGTTCCTTGATTGTCAACTAAATAATCTAATTTTTCTTTGTTTTATCTTAAGAATTGCATAAATTCTTACTTAAAATAATTTTCATTCTTTGTTTGTCTGAGATACCTGCATTATTATTCCTGACAGGAAAAGACTTGTTTTATTTGTTATGTGACTGAAAACAAGGTCTTTAAGAAATACAATAGAGGGATGTCCATGGACATTATCCTATTCTTTTGGTTGCATGTGCTCAACTTGAATGCCCCAAAGGAACAACAGCTGAAAATGATTTCTCCTGGTTACACAACTACATACAATCTCTTACTGATGTGTTCATGGTAACCATTAATCTCTAAAACTTGTTAAGCAGGTTATCTCAGATGGGTGCCACTGAACAAGCTTTGAGACAAAAATTGTTCCTTACAAATAAACCAATGGCTGTTAATGAACTTTTCAAAGTATAAGCTAAATGGGACTGTTTTACTTTGAGAGAGAAGGAGGACAGCACTGGGTAAAAACTCTGAGCCAAACAAATAGGAAAGTTTATACTGAAACTTAGTGATGACTAGACTATAACTGAGGCAACTAATTAAAGTAATCAAGTAAAATACTAAATAAAACTGGAATAGAAATGCCTCTAGGGCTGAGCAGAGATGTGTTACTAATATGATCTCCCTTTTTCCATCTTCTCTTCCCATCAGTTTTCCAATCAGCATTTCCCATTCACTTTCTGGAGCACTCAGAGTTGTGACTGGCAATTTCTTCCAGCTCAGCTCTTGCTGAGTAGTACCACCATTTGAAACAAAGCCAGCTGATGAGGATGATTTACTAGTGGAACTGAACTTAGATAGTGCAGGCATGTGATCATCTGATTGAGAACATCAGGAATTAGTCAGAGTTTTTGGATGCAGATAGAGTAAGGGTTAAAATACACAGCTTATTAACACCTGCACTATGGAGAAAATATCTAGATTATGGAAACTAGCCAGACACAGGATGATCCTTACATAATGAAAGGCACAAACCAAGCCTTCAGTCTATGTTAATTGGGATTTTTGTTGACATAATTATCCAAGACATTGAGTAGTACATTCTGCTCAGATTTCCAGGGTGAGTGTATGTCATGTCATTTTCTTTCTTCCTTCCTTATTTCAAAACAAGTTTGTTGTGTCTGAGGAAGATTCTTCCTTTCCAATAACTGATTTGAATCTGAAAAGCAAAAATAAAAATGTGAAAATAAATCACACCAGTTATGGGAAGATTATTAAAGAACATAAGCAGGAATGAAGAGAAGAGTTCACTAAAGCACTGTTCCCTTTTCTTAAACCAGCTTTAAAAACTGTTGCAGATAACAGATTTGCATTTGAAAAGGAGTCGTTTATAAGAAGTCAGTAAGTAAATAAATTTAAAAAATCAACTTTCTTCAGATAGCAACTCTTCAATCCAATCTAGTCACTCTATACTGTCCCCATGCAGTTCTTCTGACATTCAAATCCCAGAAAATAATTTTGAATCTTTATCAACAGAAATGAAAACAATGTGTGATCCAAAACAGATTTTTTTTTTTTACTTAATTTAGTTACTTGAATATAATTCTATCACTGATTCTCAAGACTTGGGCTGTACAGTCTTCTCAATTCTAAAGGTATTTCTTGTGATTGTGTTATGTCTACTTTGCCCTGTATGCAGTTAAACAAAATCTTTTTGAAGCTTTGCTGTGGAGCTTCTGTTCAATAACAATTGACTGAGGTTTTACTACTTGTGTGCCAGTATGACATATATAGTAGCATGCCTCTTTCTGTAGCCATTAGATCTGAATGCACCCTCAGCCTGTTTTGAACTGCTGTTTTCCCTCAGTACATATGCTTTATTTATATTTCTTTTACAGTACCCCCATCTAGGTCTTTAAGACTCCTCTTAGCAATACACTCAGTTTCATCCCACATCTCTCTCTTGATTCACTTCTGCCTCCACTACCTCCCCTAGTATGTGTCATCCTTCATCTTATTTTAGCTCCAAATGCAACTTAGATGTAGTTTGCACATTTCATTGATCATTTTCTTACAATGGCAACTTAGCTACTACTATTATATTTTTTAATATATTCTCTATATTATTTATATAGAATATATTTTATAATGATTATTAATTATATAATAATTATAACTATTATTACAGGTCTGCCAGAGAGGTTGTGGATGCCCCGTCCCTGGAGGCATTCAAGGCCAGGCTGGATGTGGCTCTGGGCAGCCTGGTCTGGTGGTTGGCGACCCTGCACATAGCAGGGGGTTTGAAACTAGATGATCAAGATGATTTGAGTTTGAGTTTGAGACTAGATGATTCAAGGGGCAGGCTGGTAAGGGTGACACTGTTGTGGGGGTGTACTACAGGCCCCCTGATCAGGATGAGGAGGCTGATGAGGCCTCCCAAAAGCAACTGGATGTAGCGTCACGTTCCCAGGCACTGGTGCTTATGGGGGACTTCAATTATCCAGATATTTGCTGGATGACCAACATAGCCAGGCACGCACGGTCCAGACGGTTTTTGCAGTGTGTTGAAGACAACTTTCTGATGCAGGTGGTGGAGGAACCGACGCGGGGAGGGGTGTTACTGGACCTTATTTTCACCAACAGGGATGGACTTGTTAAGGAAGTAAAGGTAGGGGGCAGTTTGGGTTGTAGTGATCATGAGATGGTGGAGTTCAAGATCCTGAGCGGAAGAAGCAAAGCAATAAGTAGGATTGCTACCCTGGACTTTAGGAGAGCCAACTTCGATCTCTTCCGGGACCTACTTGGAGCTATCCCGTGGGCAAGGGTGTTAGAAGGTAAGGGGGCCTCTGAGAGCTGGTCAGCATTTAAACAGCTCTTCTTCCAAGCTCAGGATCGGTGCGTCCCTGTGAACAAGAAATCGGGAAAAGGTGGCAGGAGACCTCTGTGGATGAGCAAGGAGCTCATGCGCAAGCTCAAAGGAAAGAAGAAAGTCCATGAAATGTGGAAAAAGGGTCTGATCACTTGGGAAGAATATAGGAATGTAGTCAGGGCCTGCAGGGATGCAACGAGGAAGGCTAAAACCCGTCTGGAATTGAATCTAGCTAAAGTGATAAAGGATAATAAAAAAAGCTTCTTCAAGTATGTTAATAGCAAAAGGAAAACTAGGGAGAATGTGGGCCCCTTACTAAGTGAGGGGGGGGTCCTCGTAACGGGGGATGCTGAGAAGGCAGAGATACTGAATGCCTTCTTTACTTCTGTCTTCAGTGAAAAGGCTCCCCTGCAGGAATCCCACACCCTGGAGGTTAGTGAGAGGGTCTGGGGAATGGGAGACTTCCCTTTAGTCAGGAAAGAGGACGTGCGTGAGCGCCTAGGCAGTACTAAGGTCCACAAGTCCATGGGACCTGATGGGGTGCATCCACGTGTGCTGAGGGAGCTGGCGGAGGTCATTGCCGAACCGCTCTCCATCATTTTTGAGAGGTCCTGGACAACAGGGGAGGTCCCTGAAGACTGGAGGATAGCCAATGTCACTCCGGTCTTCAAAAAGGGCAAGAACGAAGATCCGGGTAATTATAGGCCTGTCAGCCTCACCTCAGTCCCTGGAAAGATGATGGAACAGCTTGTGCTGGATACCATCTCCAGACAACTGGGAGAAAAGGAGGTTATCAGGAGTAGTCAGCATGGGTTCACCAAGGGGAGGTCGTGCTCTACCAACTTGGTGGCCTTCTATGATGCTGTCACATGCTGGGTGGATGGGGGAAGAGCGGTAGATGTAATCTACCTTGATTTTAGAAAGGCGTTTGATACTGTCTCCCACGACATCCTTATAACAAAGCTGAGGAAGTGTGGGATAGACGAGTGGAAAGTGAGGTGGGTTGAGAACTGGCTGACTGGCAGAGCGCAGAGGGTCGTCGTTGGTGGTGCAGAGTCTGGCTGGAGACCTGTAACCAGTGGTGTCCCCCAGGGGTCTGTGCTGGGTCCGGTCTTGTTCAACATCTTCATCAATGACCTTGATGAGGGGATAGTGGCCACCCTCAGCAAGTTTGCTGATGATACGAAGTTGGGAGGATTGGCTGACACGCCTGAAGGCTGTGCTGCCATTCAGCGAGACCTGGACAGGCTGGAGAGCTGGGCAGTAAGAAACCGGATGAGGTTCAACACAAGCAAGTGTAGGGTCTTACACCTAGGGAGGAATAATTGCATGCACCAATACAGGCTGGGGGATGAGCTGCTGGAGAGGAGCTCTGCAGAGAGGGACCTGGGCGTCCTGGTGGACAACAGGTTGGCCATGAGCCAGCAGTGTGCCCTCGTGGCCAAAAAGGCCAATGGCATTCTGGGGTGCATTAAGAAGAGCGTGTCCAGCAGGTCGAGGGAGGTGATCCTCCCCCTCTACTCTGCCCTGGTAAGGCCTCATCTGGAGTACTGTGTCCAGTTCTGGGCTCCCCAGTACAAAAAAGACAGGGATCTCTTGGAAAGAGTCCAGCGGAGGGCCACAAAGATGGTGAAGGGCCTGGAGCATCTCCCCTATGAAGAAAGGCTAAGTGAACTGGGTCTGTTTAGCCTTGAGAAAAGAAGACTGAGAGGGGACCTGATCCAGGTTTATAAATATCTGAGGTGTGGCAGCCATAGCGGTGAGGCCAGTCTCTTTTCAGTGGTACGTGGAGACAGGACGAGGGGAAACGGACATAAGCTGCAGCACAGGAAGTTTCGCACGAATGTGCGTAAGAACTTCTTCACGGTGAGGGTGACGGAGCACTGGAACAGGCTGCCCAGGGAGGTTGTGGAGTCTCCTTCTCTGGAGATATTCAAGTCTCGCCTGGACGCCTACCTGTGCGACCTGGTGTAGGGAACCTGCTTTGGCAGGGGGGTTGGTCTCGATGATCTCTGGAGGTCCCTTCCAACCCCTACAATTCTGTGATTCTGTGATTCTGTGATTCTGTGATCATTGTGGTCCTATTCAACCCAGGCCATTCTATGATTCTATGATTATCTGGGGTAAGGTAATTTGGACATTTTGCACAGTACTAATATGTTTTTTTGAAATAAGTAAAGAAGGCGCATCCTATGGAAACAGCTGAGGACACTTGGGTTGTCCAGTATGGAGAAAAGGAAGCTGGGAGGCAACCTCATTGCTCTTGCTAACTTCCTGAGGAGGGGAATAGGAGTGACACTCTCTACACCCTGATAACCCATGATAGAGCACACAAGAACTCAAAGCTGTAACAGAGGAGGTTCAAACTGGATATAAGGAAAAAATTATGTGCCATGAGGATTGTCAAACACTGGAATAGACTTGCTAAAGTGGTAGATGATGCCCCATGCCTTCTGTCATTAGGCATTTGGATGACACTCTCAATAATATGTTTTAACTATTGGTTTGCCTTGAGTAATCAGGCAGCTGGACTTCATGATCTTTGCAGGTCTCCTGTAACTGAATCTATTCTGTTCTATCCTATCCTATCCTATCCTATCCTATCCTATCCTATCCTATCCTATCCTATCCTATCCTGTCCTGTCCTGTCCTGTCCTGTCCTTTTTCAATCCATTCCATTCCACAGAAAGTGAAGTAAGTGGCATAGAAAGCCTTTTTTTTTTTTTTTTTTTTTTTGAGAAATAATAGGCTCCTAGGCCAGTAAAGCTCAAACATCTCTTTCATCTCTTTCCATAGGTGTATTATAGCAGAGATGATGTTGTGGGTAGTGTTTCTTTGCTTACTCTCTAAACTTTGTGGACTTAGAATCACTTCCTGCCTTTCTTAATTTATCACCGTTCACAGAAGACAATGCATGTGAAAGAAGTCACTGGCTTTCTGGTAAATTTATTTGAAATTTTACTTAATTTATCTATTCTTGTACCACAGCATTCTTATATGTTCAGCATCATCAACTTACCTAACAATAGAATTCAATTATCAGCATTTGACTCAGTCCCTGTATGGGAGATAAGTACACACTTAAAGTTCACTTTATTCTTCAAACAAATATCTCCTCTGAGCTGATTAATTACACTTTCACTAGTATACTACTGTTGCTCTTACAGTCATGGCAGTGTTTTTCGGGTGGTTGGCCTGGAGATATCTCTATGGATATTATATCAGGTTATTATTTTAACACTGGAACTACTTGCTTCGTAACTGGCTATCTGATGCAGCACCATGAACTAGGAAAAGGGAACATTTTATAATCAATTGTATGTGTCTCATGTCAGACATATGTGTAAGAACCCTTGTACATAGGGTGGTACTTTCATGTAATTAAAATATATAATTAATGATGTCTAATAATTATAATGCAACTCCACTGACAGAACTTGACTAGCAATCTAAATTAGCTTCTAATTTGAAGAAATCATTATTAACACACTCTTTAGAACCTCCATGCAGACATCGAAAGAAAACTAAAATAAGATTTTTAGTGCTTAGTGACCTAATTTTCCCCAGCTCAAAGATTAATTAGTTAAGGATGCAGTGTTTGTATTAAATAGAAAAAATAAAACACCAAGACAGATAATCAAGGCAACATGCAATACCTGATTTATAAACTCTAGCTACAGTATTTTTAGCAGTCTTTTTCCTTGGGGAAGTAACTGATGGGAAATTTTGTGGCCTTCAGTATATCCACTCCATAGGAATTCTAAGGGATCTTCCTGGAAGTATCCTATGGAAGACAGTCATGGATGAAAGAATGATCCAGGTGCAATGATTGATTTTAAAGAATCACTTCCTCTAATTTGGTATACAGCAAAGCAAGAAAAGACAGAAGGGTTCCAGTGTGGATGGATAGGAGATTCTGAGAAATCTCCTGAAAAGAAACAAGGTGGAAGCAAAGAAAGATGATCCAAGAGGGAAGGAAGAGACAATGGCTGATAGTGCAAGGGTGGGGTAAGGAAAGCCAAAGCAAAGTTGAAACTGAATCTGGAGAGAGAGGTGGAGGGTGAAAATAAATATTTCTTGAAGTTGTATCAGCAACAAAAGGAATACTAGGGAAAATCTAGACCTACTACAAATGGGGCAGGAGACCTGAAGACAACAGGGGACAGGAAAGGTACAGGTAATCGGTGCTCTCTTTGATCCAGTCTTTACTGGTAAGATGGATGTTCACGAGCCACAGGCCACTGAGAGCAAGGAGTAAGTTTGACAAAGACAGAATCACAGAATCACAGAATTGTAGGGGTTGGAAGGGACCTCTAGAGATCATCGAGACCAACCCCCCTGCCAAAGCAGGTTCCCTACACCAGGTCGCACAGGTAGGCGTCCAGGCGAGACTTGAATATCTCCAGAGAAGGAGACTCCACAACCTCCCTGGGCAGCCTGTTCCAGTGCTCCGTCACCCTCACCGTGAAGAAGTTCTTACGCACATTCGTGCGAAACTTCCTGTGCTGCAGCTTATGTCCGTTTCCCCTCGTCCTGTCTCCACGTACCACTGAAAAGAGACTGGCCTCACCGCTATGGCTGCCACACCTCAGATATTTATAAACCTGGATCAGGTCCCTTCTCAGTCTTCTTTTCTCAAGGCTAAACAGACCCAGTTCACTTAGCCTTTCTTCATAGGGGAGATGCTCCAGGCCCTTCACCATCTTTGTGGCCCTCCGCTGGACTCTTTCCAAGAGATCCCTGTCTTTTTTGTACTGGGGAGCCCAGAACTGGACACAGTACTCCAGATGAGGCCTTACCAGGGCAGAGTAGAGGGGGAGGATCACCTCCCTCGACCTGCTGGACACGCTCTTCTTAATGCACCCCAGAATGCCATTGGCCTTTTTGGCCACGAGGGCACACTGCTGGCTCATGGCCAACCTGTTGTCCACCAGGACGCCCAGGTCCCTCTCTGCAGAGCTCCTCTCCAGCAGCTCATCCCCCAGCCTGTATTGGTGCATGCAATTATTCCTCCCTAGGTGTAAGACCCTACACTTGCTTTTGTTGAACCTCATCTTCTATGGACCTATCTTCTATGGAGAACAGTTTGGTAAGGGAACATTTATACAAACTGGACATGTGCTAATCAGTCCATGACATGTCACAGAACATAACTGCAACCTACTGTAGGGAGCCTGCTTTAGCAAGGGGGTTGGGCTTGATTCCCAGTCACTTCCAACCCATATGATTCTATGTGACTCTCTGACAATTGCAAGTGCTATGGGAGCTCACTGATGTAAGATAATGCTTTTGACCATCTCAGAAATGTTTTGGCAACTGGGAGAGATTTATGAGGTCTGGAAGAAAGCAAATATCAATTCTATCTTAAGAAAAAAAGGATGCAAGGAATTGCAGGCCAGTCAGCCTGATTTCCATTCTGTGGAAGATGATAGAGTGATTAGTTCTTTAAAACATTTCCAAAAATATAAAGGACAGGGTGATTAGGAGGTGTCAGCATGTATGTGTGAAGAGGAAATCATTACCAATCTTCTAAGACAAAATAACCAGTTTGCTAGAAGAGAGAAGATCAGTTCATCTTTTTTTCTTGACTTTAGCAAAGTTTCCATAGTGTTCCTTGTAACAACCCCATAGAGAAATGACTGAAATAAGGACTAGGTAAGTGAACAGGAAACTACACTAAATACTGGCTGAGCTGCATAGCTGAAAAGTTGTAATAAGAGGCACAGAATCAAGACAGTGATCAAGCACTAGTGATAAATCCACAGGTCGATACTAGGAACAAAACCATTGAACTCCTTGTTAATAACTTGGATGATGGGACAGAGTGAGTTTTCAGACAATACTAAGCTGGGAGGAAAAGTTGATGCACCAGGAAATTGCGTTGGCATTCAAAATGACTTTGATAGACTGGACAAATGGGCTGACAGGTGCTTCATAACGTGCAGGGTCCTGCATATAGGAATACTTAAGCAGGTTTCTTCATGCCACTAATAGAATTGTAAAATGGTACAGAGAGTTTTCTGGGGGTCATATAGTTTTGTGATTTAGACTTCTTCAGTTGTTAGAGTTCTTTTTCCCATAATGTCTGAATCTGATTTGTGAAACTAGCAGCTTTTACCTAGGATTACAAATGAGGTAAAGAGAGAAAGTTTCACTGCTTCAGGGCTTTCTCTAACAAAATTCTCTATATTGGTTGATTTGTAGTAAATCTTGTAGCTTTGTCATGGACTTTAAATTACAAAACTGTTGTTTCCTGTCATACAGTACCAGAAAGTGGTTGATTGCTCAGTAAATTCAGATTTTCTCTGAATAGGTTTAAAGAAATGAAAACACTCATTTGCAAAGTTGGCTGTATTTGACAAGTAATTGATAGAACTTACCAACTAAGCAATGCTATTTTTTTCCTGTCACTGAAAGAACGAATCTTCTTCTTAATGTCTGGTTTTGCTGCAATCTTCTTGGACCAATTCTTTGCTTCCTTAAAAATGGAAAGAATAATGGAGGGACATATTTCTATACAAAACCAGAGAAACAAAACAGTGAAGCCCTTCATAAGTATAGGGAAACATTGCTCCAACAGTTACATTACAGATATGTGTATGTATATGTATATAAATTATATAGTGAAAAGATTACTAGGAAAGTCTGGAAATGTGATACTTTTAGTGAAACTTTAATCCCATTGCATTTGGTAGTAGAATTTCTATTGATTTCTCTGCTACCATAATGTCAGCCATAGACAGGAAAAGGCAAAAGTACAAATTTACTTCTCATTTGCTCATAGAGATCAATATGCAAACAGACATGTAATACGATGAAAGATTAATTCGCATTTTCTTTCACCTTGGCATTTCAAGAACTAATATGGATTCCTTCCCTCTTCAAACATACTATATTGATTTGTCTTAGTCTTAATAAATCTTAAAATAGTTTAGATTACTGTATGCACTTACAATTTGGGCTACATACACAAAAAGATGTATTTTGAATAAGAAGGGCTTAGTTACAATTTAGGCATCTACACCCAAATCTCTGAACAAAAGATCTTCCTTTTCCACATTTTTGTTGTTCATATCCAACTTTGCTTTGCACTGCTTTAACCTATAAATTGCTAAACCAGTCTTCTGAGGTACTGTCTGGAGGTTATATGTAGAACTGCTCTCCCACATTCAAATTCATCTGGAAATTACTTAGCTGTCTGAGGTTCTTCTTGAAAGCATTTTGTCCCAGATTAAGACAGTTAACACAGTTGTTTTCCACAAGTGTTTTTGAACTGGCATTTGAAAAAAAATCATGATCTGTTGATTGACTCAGACTTAAAACTAGAGGTGATCAAAGGAAATCTGGATGTCTCAGGCCATTTCTGAATCTAGCCCATGTCAAGAGTGCTCAGAGTGAATGTCTGTTGTTGTTCCAAAACCATAAAAAATTTTTGAAAATGCTGCAAAATATAATTTGTGTTTAGAACTTATTTTTTTCTGTATTGTAAATAGGAAAACCTCCTTAATGCAAGCAACAGATTCCTTACACTAAATTGAAACTTGCTTTGTCCAGCCCCAAAGTGGTTCTCTTTCAAGTCTCTCCCCACCATTACTTAATAGAATGTTCTTTGGAAGATATTCCTAAGCACCTAATCTAAGCATCTACCATGCTTACAATTCATAGTTTAGCTTCTCAACCAATTTTTCTGCTTCTAAATCATATGAACAGCCATATTTCTGATGTCTGCTGTTCACTGTACCTCATGATTTCATTATGTGTCTAATAGTGTGTCCATTCTAGCTAATGCTTTCCCATACTTTTTGCTGATATGGATTATCTAATATGTTTTAATTTTGTTGTTGAGCAAACCTCTGGACATTTCCACTGTAGGAAAACTACTTTACATCGCTCTCCTCTATTCATTTGCTGCTTTCATGAAACTTTTTTGCCCCTAAGAGCTTTGAGACCTTTTCCCTTTCTCACAGATGGCTGAAGTTTAAAATTAAGTTTTAATGATATTTGGAGGGAGGACAAGTAAATGACAGAGAGACAACACAAGTTGATTACATAAGTTTCATTGTCCCAAGAAAACAATTTTAAAAATATGACCATTTTGAAAATGACAAAAGAAAAATCACAACATCAAAGTGTTTTCAAAAAGCCTGAATTATCATATTTAATAAAGCATAAAATGTGCAGAAAGAGGTAATCAAGATTTTGCTGTGAAACTCAAGAAATACATAAACTGTGATACCAGTACAGTATTTTACAGGTATAATAAACACACAGTTGTGATTTCATTTTGAATTTCCTGTTTATTCCTTATTTGACTCATCTTCTTGTGTTGGATAACTTGCATTCTGTAAGTGGTCATTTAGCACCAGTCTTAAGGAACTGGATTTAATTGCTGAAACATAGAATCATAGAATCCTTAGAGTTGAAAGGGACTTCTGAAGGCCAGCTAGTCCAACTTCCCTGCAATGAACACAGACATCCACAGCTCGTTCAGCTTGCCCAGAGACTTATCCAGTCTCACCTTGAAAGTCTCCAGGGACGGGGCATCAATCACATCATTAGGCAACCTATTCCAGTGCCTCACCATCCTCACAATAAAAAATTATTTCCATTTATCTAACCTAAGCCTACTCTCTTTGAACTTGAAACCATTTCCCCTTGCTCTGTCACCAGAGATCCTGCTAAAGAGTCCGTCTCCTTTCCTGCTGCTGTCAGGTCACCTCAGAGTCTTCTCCAGGCTGAAGAGCCCCAGCTCTCTCAGCCTGTCCTCAGAGGAGAGGTGTTCCATTCCACGGATCATTTTTGAGGCCCTCCTCTGGACATGCTCCAACAGATTCATATCTCTCCTGTACATAGGACTCCACATCTGGATGCAGTACTCCAGGTGAGGCCTCACCAGTGCTGAGTAGAGGGGCAGGATCACCTCCCTTGACCTGATGGTCATGCTGCTTTTGTTGCAGCCCAGAACCCTTATCATATCTCTCCATTCTTCTCCGAAATGTTTTCATAATCATAGAGCTCATGTGACAAATGTATTCTTTAAGAAGCAGCCTTCTTTACCTGTCTCCTGGTTCATACATATGACATTAAACACAGGATTTTCTGGCTTCCCTTCATAGTGGTGATCATTCCCTGTAAACAAGTCCCATATCAATGCATTACGATTATTGAAACATCTTTAAATTGTCTTTCTCTATAAAGTTTACAACATACCTACCAATGACTAGAGTTCCGTTATGTCGAGATGGGTCAATTAATATGGTTGCAGTATTTCTTTGTATTTTCCTCTCTTCTGTTAATTGCTTTTTTGCCTTGAGTCATAAAGATGAGAAACTATTCAGGGCGTGTTACCTTCTTCTCTAGCATGGATTAGATGCAGAATGATTTTACAGTTTAGCTGTGGGATTATAAAAATATTTCTGAATAATCTTGTTAAAAAAAGGGATTAAATAAGACATGTTCTTGTTATGAGCAAAGTTATTTAGAAAATACAGGAATAAAAACTTCTAACTGTATGGCAGGAGTAGTAGATTATCCCATCTTTACGACTTAGAAGAGACAGGAGAACAGAGCAGATGCAGGCACCTTTGTAGATCAAATCATGTAATTATATTCAATGAAAATTATTCCTTACTGTAAGTTGTGTTTTTCCAGAGAAGTCTACAGAGATCAAATTTTACCTATAATTGTAATCCATTATCTGTTGATCTTTCTATTTTGATGCTCTGTGGTCCCATTACTTTTAAGGCTGCCTAATGATGAGTCTTGCTGGCTGCAGGCTTTGATGTGTAATGCATTCATTAATCACCTTTGATATTCACCTCCTCTGTAATGTAATAGGTTACTGTAGTGTGGGATGTTTTCCACCTTTCTAGGATCTGTGGCTTTGCCAGCAAACTGCAATCAGTGACTTCCTTTTCATCTGATATGTGCCTTTTCATCTGGATACCTGACATACAACTAAGCTGTAGTTCACTTAGCCTCATTGCTTTAGTTAGGATTCACTCCTCCTCTTTCTCCCTTTTCTCGGTTTCATTAAATCATCATTATTATTAAGTCTTGGGAATGCTTCTGATGCTCTTTGAGAGACAATGATGTGACTTTTAGCACAGTATTTATCCAGCAGCTTGTCTAGTCACTGATGTTGTATGTGGTTCTGCCTCCACTGAGGAATAGTCTACATTTGCAAAGGAAGAGGATGGTTTAGGTCATGAAATGTAAGAGGTCTTCTTTGCCACGCAGCCCTTCTCTGATTCAGTTTTATGTTTTTCATGTGCTGCTTGCAATATATTTGGTTGTTCTGTGATTTATGAATAAGGTATGTTTTCTTAACTACAGATGACAAGCTTTTGCCCAAGCCTGATTTTTCTCCAACTGAATCAAAACACTCTGTAGCACAGTTGCTTTGCAAGTAATAATGCAGCTTGAAAAGATGAGCAAAGCATGCCTAAACACATCTTTCACCCTAATGTCTATGTAGAACAGATGCTCAGGAGTGCAATTGCATGTACTTTAGTGTGAGATCAGCTGTAATACACAAACTTGCCACTTGGGGATTGTAAGAAAATATGCGCTAAATGGCTCATAGCCAGAAACTGTATTAATACTGGATTTGGGCCAATAGTATCTGTAGTTGTTACTTTAAAGGACACAGTATATCTATAAGTGTGGAGGGTAAGAAGAATTTAGGCTTGCTTAAAAGAAACATCTGACTAGTCTATAAAAGCCATAGTCACAAGTGACCAAAGCAAGAGTTTGTAATTAAAAATAAGGAGCATATTTTTAAGTTGGAGTCTGATCAAAAGTTGCGAGTAGTGTGCTTCTACACTACATAGACAGAACGGACTTCTTAACTACATAGATCACTACAAAAGCAATGTCTCCTATTTATTTCCATGGAACCAATAACAGATACAAAGAGCACAATAAAACTAATTGACTCTCAGCTACAAAACACTATGTTTCCAGCAGAGTCACCATCACTATCTACGTATTTTCACAAGTCATAAACAAGAGCCTGCATGTCATGCTCATAAAAGTCTGCACCAACAGAGGTGACCACTGTCTCTGTCACCACTGCTGGAACACACCACTTACCACCTCTCTGTGCTCACATTCACTGTTTCATCTCCATGTATGTTCAGTAAGCATCAATGAAGGTTGCTGGGTGCAATTTTTTTCTGCTTGGAGGAACTGAGTTACCTATCTTTCCTTCATACACACATCCATGTCAGACTTTGTCAGATTGCCCCACTGCTACCATCTGCCGCAATGCAACAAGCTGCAACGGGAATGGCTGGTGGGAAGGTTTTGCCTCTACAACCGTAGCACCAACATCGATCTCTGATGTTGTGGGACAACATAAAATATATAAAATACGTAAAATATATAAAATAAGTATTACTTTCAGGGCAGCTCTCGTATTTGAGCTATACCTTTTCCAAGCTTTCCAAGAGTAGGGCATACTTCTGACTGCTTTTCAAAATCCTTTTGGCCAGCTTCTAATAATTACAGCTTTCTGTTTATATTCAGTTTTAAATATCTATATAAAATGTTTCTCTGTCTTTCTTGTATCCTCATGCTATGAACAGTGAGTGTTCTGCAACCCTCAGGTCGAAAAAAGACGTATTATTGTGCATTGAAATGTAATTCAGTTAATGTTCTCAAATTATCTACACCATAGAAAATGTAGTGACAATCAGTTGAAGAACAGAATAATATTACTCCTGTTACAGTATGGTCGTGTATGTGATTATTGGTTTGCAGTGTAATCCTCTAGGTAAGAACTTGATGATAGGTAAGGAAGGAGGGGTGGTGACATGGCTCTCCACATTGGACAGTGTTTTGATGTTGTTGACATTGGGGCTGGGAATGATAAGATTGAATCTCTATGGGTAAGGATTGGGCAGAAGAGCCAATGATTCAGGTGGAAAAAGTTAGAGTCCTATTTTTCCACCTGGTCTGAAACAAGTTCTTGGAGCTGGATGGGATTCACCTAAGGGTGCTGAGATAGCTGACAGAGGAAATTGCCGAATCACTTTCCATTATTTCTCAGTGTTCCTGATCAATCAGAAAGGACCCATAGGATTGGAGCCTTGCCAATGTAATTTGCATCTACAAGAAGGGTCGTAAGGAGGATTTGGGGAACAGCCTCACCTGTGCACCAGGAAAGGTTAATGGAGCAGATCATCTTGAGGGAGATCACACAGCATGTGTGAGACAACCAGGGGATCAGGACTAGCCTGCATTGGTTCATGAAAGGCAGGTCCTGTTTGACCAACATGGTCTCATTCTATGATCGAGTGACCTTACTGCTGGATGACGGAAAGTCTGTTAATGCAGTCTACCTAGACTTCAGCAAGGTCTTTGATACTATCACCCACAGTATTCTGGAGAAGCTGGTAGCCTGTGTCTTGGACAGATACATTCTTTGCTGGGTAAAGAACTAACTCAGGCCAGGCCCCAAGAGTGGTGGTGAACGAAGTGGTGGTGAATGGTCATGAGTTGTGTTCCTCAGGGGTCAGTATTGAGTCCTGTCCTGCTCTTTATTGATGACCTGGACAAGGGGATTGAGTGCATCCTCAGTGAGTTTGGTGCGATAGCACCAAGCTGGGAGGAACTGTCAATCTGCCTAGGAGTAGGGAAGCCCTACAGAGATATCTGTACAGGCTGGATAGCTGAGCTGAAGACAGTGGGATGAAGTTCAACAAGACCAAGTACTAGGTCCTGCACTTTGGCCACAACAATCCCAGGCAACAATACAGTTTAGGTCACAGTGGCTGGAAGACTGTGTGGAAAAAACACACCTGGGGGTATTGGTTGACACTCAGCTGAACATGAGCCAGCACTGTGTCCAGGTAGCCAAGAAAGCAAATGGCATCCTGGCTTGTACCAGAAATAGTGCTGACAGCAGGAGCAAGGAAGTGATAATCCGTCTGTACTTAACACTGGTGAGGCCTCACCTTGAGTACTGTGGTCACTTTTGGGCCCCTCACTACAAGGAAGACATTGAGTTTCTGGAGCATGTTCAGAGAAAGGCAACAAAGCTGGTGAGGCGAGATGTATGGAGCACAAGTCTTATGAGGAGCTGCTGAGGGAACTGGAATTGTTTAGTCTGGAAAAGAGGAGACAACTGCCTGAAAGAAATTGTGACGAGGTGGGGGTCTTGTCTCACATAACTAGTGATAGAATTAGAGGGAATGGCCTCAAGTTACAGCAGGGGAGATTTAGGTTGTATGTTAGAAAAAAATTCTTCTCTAAAAGGTGCTGGAACTGCACAGGAAAGTGGTGGAGTCACCAGTAGTTGCAGTAAGTCAGTTTAGACTGAGAAAGTGAATCATTGCACAGTACCTTCTATGATAATGGAAAAAATCTAGTTGGATCTCAGCCCATGTACTGCTCTAGCATGTAGTGAATACCCGATCACTGAGAAAACCAAATAAACTCTGTGTTTGCATATAGTGTTTAGGAGAAAAGCCTGAGACACTGTCACTTCAGGAAATGTGGATCAGATGGTTAAAAATGTAGCATTCATTCTTTGGTGGGCTGTTAGTTTCCAGAGAGAGTTCATGTGTCCCTAAAAAGATGGCAGCTGCACTGCAAGCTCTGAAAAGGGAAACAGATTTAAAAACTGCAAACAAAAATTTGGAAAGCATCAGAAAGAATGCACATCACACAAATAAAAAGAAGATGTGAAGAAGTACAAAATTCTTGATGCATTTTGTACAGCCGACTCTTAAACATCTCTAATGATGATTGCACAAGGTCTCATGGATACCAGCTCCATCATTAACAGTATCATAATGTCTGATGTTCCTTCTCCTAAGCAGAGTAGTCATGGTAGAAAATACAGTAATATATATTAATCAGTTATGATATCTTATTAAATTCCAGGTGTGTTTATATCTACTGTAAATCTTCATTCCTCTAAACTAAGCAATTCTGATTTCTTCAGTCTTTACTCACATATTCTCTATGATTTCTCTTGTTGGTCACTTTAGATCATGTCCATCAGGCTCCAAAACTCATTATTATTATTACTATTTTATTATTATTATTATTATTGTTGTTGTTGTTGATGATGTTATTACAATATAGTACACACAAATGAAAACTAATAATGTGAATTTTGTTTCAAGGAAAAACAAATGATTATTAAATTCCCATTATACAAACCAGCAATGCTAAGTTCAGTTATCTGCACACGGGTATCTAGAAACATGTTTTGATCATAAAGAAATAAGACCATGCCAAATAGACATTCCCAGCACTATTCTAAGAACAAACTTTAACATAAATTAGCATAAAGCCATAAAAACAATGTAGTGAAACAGTTTTGATCCACAGCAGTTGAAGAGCGTGCATAGAACTTTGTCATCAATAATTCTTATAAAGATTTGGGAAATGTAGATAGGACATCTGAAGTAAACTCCACATGAAAAGAATTTGGAAGCAGTATCCAAAATGACAGGGATCTCACCTCTGTTAACAGCAGTATCCCGCAACTGCTCCAAGAAAGTTTGCATGTCAGCAGTTCTGCTACCATAGGTTTAATATTCCAGCTATTTTAAATTCTTTGGGTCTTAAACTTGAACTATATGTGTCAGTCCACAGAATAGTTTCTTTTATTAAAAAAAAAAAAGATTTAAATCACTGTCTGAAAAGTGGAAGGCACTTTCGTGTTTGCTTAAAATGAGTATAAGACTTTCTTCTCATCATATCTGAGATCAATAATAATATTCTGCTGATAGGTAAACTGTAGAGGAAGTGAGCCCTTAATTCCTTTCAAGTCTTTGCACTTTCTTCTTCTTAGTGACACTGCAAAAATAGAGAAAAGGCAATCATAATGTATTTGACAGTCCTTGGACAGTTAAGCACTTTTGTGCATCATTATTGCAACATCTTAGCAGCACAGCTTTTAACACCTTCAGATATAGAACCCCTGGTGCTTGGGTATCTTCATGACTGTACGGGGAGTTGTCTAGTGAGATCCTCACCTGGTAGCAGCCATCTGGAGAAGTTTTGGAATGGGTACACATCTAAGAAATCCAAGGATTTATTTCTAAAAAAAAAAGAAAAAATGGATTCAGGAAGTAAATCTTGCAGTTGGACCAACAGATGTAGACTGAAATATGTTTATAAAATGCTTAGTACGTTTTAATTTCTCCACCAAGAAAAATAATTTGTACATTCTTGTATTATCTTGTACAGAGCGTGGGTGAATAGTAGGTCCATTGAGTCAAAAAGGATCTAATTAAAGCTCTTACTTTCTGTTATGCAAACTGACATCTCCATCTATTGCTGGCAGAAGTTATATAGTTTTACACAGGATAAATAGCTACCCCCAAACACTGGAATTTGCTATTATTTATTATGTATAACCTTGTATTTATTATTTATCTCCTTAGTGAAATGTTTCTTGTACATTTTTTTCCCAAAGAAGAAAACAGTTCTTGATCTCTGCCCCAAGGAACTTACAAACTGGTCTGTAATTGTTAAGAAAAGGCTAAGTCCAGCAATTACTGATTTTGTGCAAGAGGCGCTTTATAGTCCCAAAAGAATTTCATCAAGGGAGGAAATAGAGATTAGAAAACGCTTAATCCTTAACCAGCAAATATTTCTTTAACTACAGCAAGGTATATGTGTGTTGCAAAAAGATAAAATAATTCCTCCACACATTTAGCAGTTATTAACTCTTTTATGGATTTTTTTTCCCTGCTACAACATATCTTACCTCTTATTTAAAGAGCTATGCACACTGTAATTGTTAGTACATCCATCCCATGGATGCAGTCTTCCTTAATTTAAGCTTCAGGAAACACAAAGCAAGAGAAACAGAAAAATGCCTGGCCCCAGACACTTCATTTTGATCTCCTAACTAAACTGACAGAATCGGTGGTTTCATCTCAACCTTAATTAAGTCACATGCTTGTGGCAGAAATAAATGTACCTGTGGTTAAATATACGTATATATACACTTTCTTTTCTTTTTTTTTTTTTTTTTTGCAACAGAGGGGAATTTTGCTTTCCCAGTATATAGGCTAACCCTCTAAACAAATGGAGGAATATGATAAATTGTGAGTATAAAAATAAAACAATATTGCCAAAATCAGGTGATCTGAATATACTGTGTTATGTTTAATGTCTATTGATAACTCTATGATTTGTAGAGACTGGATCTTGTGCCTGTGACTACCCATTGCCAGATATAATATCACTAGAGAAGAAAACAGTAATTTCTTTGCTTTTGAATGACAACAAAGGAACATCACTCTGTGTAAGTAAATTGTTTTCTTTAAATAAGGAGGTCACACACTTCATTGTCTCTCCTGTTCTCGCTGTCTTTGTAATTCTATTTCAATTAAAGAAAGTGTAAATTCAGCCAAGCTCTTGATTACTATAGAAGTGATGTTGTAAACAAAGATGTGGAACAGTGTAAAACAAAGGTCCGAGTGATACTGTGACACAGAGAAAGGTAAAAGGAAAGGAAAAAGGTATAAGCTTATAGAAATCTGGATTCCTCCATCACAAGGGAATTTAAAAATAGTCAACTAGGTATCAATAACACTGTAATTTGGGAAATATCACAAACTATACAATTTATTTTCTCTGCAGTTCACTTACTATTGTTTATTTACATGGTCATACCTTCCTGGCTACTACCAAAGTGTATCAGGGAAGGTCAAGCTTCCTGTTGACTCCTAGTGGAATCTAGTCAGTCAGCTAGGATTTGGGCACCTACACACACATACTTAAAGTTATGTGAAATTAACTGGATTTAAGGTTTCGGCTCAGCTGTCAAAAGATATATGTCTGGCACCTGGGAAATATCTTCCAGAAGAGATGTTGTAATTTTTTATCTTGGCATGTATGATACAGAACTTTCTGGTGCGGAAGTTGGAGGTCTAAATCTGATCACACTTAGTCTATGTACTTAAGAGTACAAGAGATGAGATTTCTTTGATTAAATAGTAATTTTTATTTTAGAATAGAATCACTTATACTACAAACATTGTCTTTATCGACCAGCTCTCCTCTGAGTGTAAAGGAAATCCACACTTCTGCAGTCAAAACGATCCTACTGTTGGCAATTTATACACGAGAATCCTGGATATGGTGGAGTGCACTTGCAGCCCAAAAGGCCAACTGTATCCTGGCTTGCATCAAGAGAATTATGATGAGCAGGTCAAAAGAGGTGATTCTGCCCTTGTGAGACCCTACCTGGAGCATCCAGTTCTGGAGCTCCCAGCACAAGGACATGGAACTGTTGGAGCAGGTCCACAGGAGGGCCATAAAGATGATCAGAGGGCTGGAGAACCTCCCGTACAAAGATATGCTGAGAGAGCTGGGGCTTTTCAGCCTGGAGAAGAGAAGGCCCCAAAGAGACATTATAGCAGCCTTCCATTACGTCAAGGCGGCCTACAAGAAAACTGGAGAGGAAATTTTTATGAGGACATGTAGCAAAAAGAGGAAGGGAAATGTATTTACTCTGGAAGATGGTAGATGTAGATTAGGTATCAGGAAGAAATTCTTTACTGTGAGGATGGTGAGACACTGAAACAGGTTGCCCAGTGAGGCTGTGAATGCCCCTTCCCTGGAAACATTCAAGGCCAGGCTGGATGGGGCTGTGAGCAACCTGGTCTAGAAGGAGATGTCCCTGCCTATAGCAGGAGGATTGGAGCTAGATGATTTTAAAGGTTCTTTTCAACCCAAGCCGGTCTATGATTCTATGACTCTATATGGAGAAGGAATACACTGATTAAAGCGCAGGCTCCTAAAACACAAACTCTACAGTCAAATAAAAAAGGTGAATAAGTCCATAAGTGTTGTATTCTGAGAGCATGGCTCTCCATTTTAATTTTCAGTCTTATTTTCTCCAAATGTCACTTGAATTTATTTAATTTTGAATGTCCATAGGCATCTAACTTTCTACACAGGCACAGAATTCTGTGTTAGTCTCGTGAGTAAACAAAACATGGATGTTTAGTATGAGGTTTGGTGCCTAAATGCTGCTCATTCCTGACAATTCGTGTTGACTTATTCTTCAAAGAGGCTGTTCATTTCCTGAAAAGTATTAACTCCACTTTTCTGTTCAGTTTTTTAGTGGAAGGCAAAACATGTGGATCAAACATAAGATTAAGATTTCAGTAGACTTAATCAGACCATTCGTAAGCTGTGGGTAATTTGTATAGATGCTTCTAAATAGAGTATGGGTAGAGACATTTGTACACACTTCTCTGAATGACTACTTGATTAAAACTTGATCTCTTTTAGAAGAAAAGCGTTTATATCACAGTGCACTTGCATTTACAATACTCTAAACAAGGTAGAGTGGTATTGATATCTGTTTTCTGCAAGAATTCATATTGGACATAGACTTTATTGTGCATGAGCAGCAAACATTCAGATTCCACTTTACAAATGACAAATCACAGCAGCCAAGCAAATGTTAATGCAGGTAGCCAGGGTTTATGAGATGTGAGAATGAGAGTGATACACTTAAATTCTAAAAAGCCTAAAACCAAGCAGTCCCAAAGTGTGGAAACTGGATTCATCTTCTGTATTTTGAAGTCAGACTATTTATAGTGTAACAAAGAAATGTAGTATATTAACAAATAAATTTGTGATATTACTAGAAAGAGACATAGAGGCATTATATTAACACAAATTATGTGCATATGTATACATTATCAAAAAATGTGTTTACCTACATAGAGATACGCTGTGCTCACATACTCGAATATCTGTTTTTCATACAATAGAATTAAAATCCTGATTAGCAAACCTGACCACAATTCTTCTTCCATATACTTTATGGAGGCAGCCTCCGAGCAGGACTGCATTTTAAATAATAGACAGTAACTTTCCACTCCACTAGCTAAAGCACATTAATTTTTACATTATCTATTTTAAGCAAGTGGGCATATGCAATTCACACTTTTCTTAATAGGTTTGGATTTTCTCTAGGAAATGTTATGCAAAGATTTTTCTGTGACAGATCAGCTGTGTTTATGGTATAAATTAGTGTGAATGTTATGTTAGCCATTGTAATTATACACCTTTGAAAGAGAAAACTGTGTGAGAGAAAATTGAGTATGCTATAAGAAATGGGGTTTAACACATGATCATATTGCTAGAAATTCTATTTTTACATTATTTTTAACAGAGAAATTTTTGGACAAGAGAGCAGGGATTTGAGGGGTTGGGAAAAGTCGTGTCTGCTGCTAAAAATATTTTAAGGTACTTATTCTAGAACTGCACAGACCTCATAAATTTACAATGTGACAAATGATACTGATACTGAGAGAGGAATTTTGATTATCTTGATTAACTTTTCCAAGACACTATGAGCCACAGGCTATTACACTGAACTATAATTTATTCTAGAAGTAAGTTCATTGCTTTTGTTGCGATTGCTCAAAAAAAAAAAAAAAAAAAAAGCAATATTTTGAGTGAATTACATTCTTCTGTTAGTTGATTATTCAGTTACTATAATACACATCTATGACTTTTGCTCTGGGCTGGATATATAGTAGCTTAAAATCATAAATAACATTTGAGCATTTGAAGGAGTTTCTTGCATTTCCCAGCATCTAATTCAAGGCAAGGCAAGGCAGGGGAAAGGCAAGGCGAGGGGAGGGGAGGAACAACACAGGAAAAGCTTTTGAAGATTTCTTATAATATTCAGTTCAAAAAATCACATGATGGTAAATGAGATTACTGCTGTGCTTGTCAGCCTCCCCCCTCCCCTCCCCTCTCTTCTTCTAACTGATTACCAAGTTTGCATCAGAAGCTACTCTGAGGCCATGATCAATTCTAGAAACCCGAGTGAAGCTGCCATTTTTCTAATACTTGATTTTTTACTTAGACCTAGCATCATTTAGAGACTGATGTAAACACAAGTGGGAAGGTTTTGCATCAAGTTTCTACTAACCAGCTACCTCAATTTCAGGACAATCTTCTAGAGAAGAAAATCAAGTTGGAACTTAGGTAGATCCACCTTGTTTTTTTGCTCTTCTGTCTTCCTTAAAGTATTTTCTTTCACTCTTTTCCACTATATCTGAAATTATGACTATTTTCCCCATTCAAGATACATTCTTTAAGCAAAAATATTCACCCACTTTTAAAGTCATATAGTTTATTTATTTTTACCAATATCTCTAATAGTTTTCTTGCAATTAAAAAAAAAAAAATTGTATTATGCTCTGCAAACATCTTCTTTCCTACTATCAGACAGCTCCCGTGCCATCTTTGCAGTGCCTGTTGGCAGAAGTGTGCGGACATCTTGCTAAGAAACTATTTTGTAAGAATAGCAGTGAAAGTGATAAATGTGAAACAAGTAAAAGTAACATATCAAAGTGCTAATGTGATTAACTAGCACAGTACATTTTAATGGTTTTGTAAGAAAATTCTGGCGACTTGATTCCATTCTGTTATAAAAACTACAATGCGATCTCATCTACAATATTCCATTAATTGTAAGTACATGCTTTTCCAATCATTGAATCGTATTCTAAAAATCTGCTTAAGATCAGGCCACCTCCACAAAATAATTGTACAGAACAAAGCCTCAATACTTGTTTCCAGAAACTATAATCATTTTAAATGGTGAGTTCACCAATATGTTTTTCTTTAAGCTTACTTCACTGTGGATTCAGCATTTTTTGTCACTGATGGTCCTAATGGATCTGAAAGAAGAAAATGCAAACCAAGTCATTTAATAGAACTACTAAAACTTGCAGGAAACTATTATCTGAAGTCTGGGTATTAAATACTTATTTCACTGAAGTTAATGGCATAATTTTTATTGGCATTAGTAAAACTGGACTTTCAGCCTCTATAGATTAAAAAGACATTTTGATACTTAGACATATATATATTTGAGGTATAAGTATTGAGAGATCTAGAAGATTTACTTGGATTATTTGTTCTTTGTTTGCAGTTATATGTACCAGCCATTTTTTGAGAGATTTTGACAGGCATAAGGGTATTTATCCCAACTTATACAATGGCTTCTCTCATAGGAGTGCATTTCAGACTAGTTTTACAGTGAACTAGGTGAAGGAGAGAGGAATCAAAATAATACAGTAAAATTCAGTGCATGCTCAAGATGTATTTCCCAAAGTATGCCAGGGAATAAGAATATGGGGCACACACTGTTAAAGATACACCATACTTTTTGTGAGATTATCCTGACGATGGTTCAACAATAAACTCTTATCCCAGATACTTCCAAGTTGCCTTAGTGATGACATTGCGGAAATTCTAGAGAGAAAATGCGTGGAGATACATTACATAGAGATGGATGTTTTCATGGACGAATGTGATACAATCTGGTTTGTGCCTTTACATAAAAATATTTAATCTTGTATCAATAAACTGTTAATGTTAGCATTCCTTTATATCTGTTGACCGAATTCCTCAGCCAGTCTGACTTCATGTCATCCAGTATGTTTTGAATAGTAATGACAGATGTTTGTCAGGTAAATAATTCCATGATTCATCTTTAGACTTATGTAGAACTGGCATTCATGTGATTCTTCTCTAATGCCACGAACCACAGCTGAGTTCCATTTCTGCTCTGTGTTCTTCTTAATCAAATCCTGAGTAAAATTCTTATGTATTTCTTAACAGACTGGATGTCACTTTCTTTTTGTTTAATGTTACAAACAAATGAGTTTTACTTCCCTCTCCATCTTTTAGTCTTATTCTGTAGTGCTTTGTAACTTACAAAGAAATACTGAGAAAGGAAACAGAAAATCATACAGAAAGGTTATAAAGATCTGATACCTCAGAAATAAAACACTTGATGGGCTCCAGTTATTTAGAATATTATGATCGAATACATTTTTTTTGTTTAATATATACATGAAACATATCAAAAACAACTTAGAAATATTAAAATGAAGATATTTGTAGTAAAAATTGTTTTATCTTAATTTTTTAAAGCATTTTGAAGGGGAATATTACTGTTCTGGCCTTCCTTTAGGAGGTATATTCTGTACAGGTAGTTACTTACGTAGTAACAGATGATATACAGCCTGTGATTCAAGTGAGAATGAAAAGAAAGGAAAAAAGATGAGAATTTCAGGAATTCATAGATGCAACTAGTATTTGGGCTACCATATTAGTTTGTTTAGTAGCCATATCCCATATCTTCTAGTTAATGTTTGAAAAAATATTAATTAAAATGCAATATTCTTGAAAATTCAAAGATATCAAAATTATATTTTGTGGATAGGAATCAGAAGGGATGATTGCTCAAAAATGCAACCTGGCTAAATGTCCTGGCTCTCAATCAGGGAATATGCATATGTATATTAATGAGGAAAAAAAGAAGTCCTGTGTTTATACTCCAGGTGTAGGCAGCAGAAGATACAGGCTTGCTGTTTAGATCTGCAAAACATCTGCAGTATTTTGTGTTGTTTTCCTTTGTGTTTTTGACAACCATTGCTCCAGTGCACCAGCTGTCACTTGCTGATAATCTGATGCATTTGTTGCATGATTATTAGAAACTAATTGTAAATGATTTCAGTCTTGCTATTATATCTGTATCAGAGTCTCATACTCCACAAATAATGCAGTCCTCAAATGAGAGCTTTTAGAAACTGAGGTCATTTAAAAAAGCAACATTTTATGGAGATTTTTTGTTGTTCTTTTTCCAATGAGAGGCTGTTGAAATGAAGCAGATTTCCTTGCAGAGAAATCCTACCAAAGCAAAATTACAGTATGGCTCACTTTTAAATTTCACAGCAAAGTAGCACTTAAGGCTTATTGCAGTGCATTAGATTTAAAACCAATTAAGTACAATGCTAAATCAGTGTAAACCACATTTCTGAATTTATCTAAAATATAATGAATAACATCTGCAAAGAAAAGATTCATACTGAGCAGCAAAACAAAATGTGTTGACAATTTCAGCAGATTTCATTGCCTTATGTCATATGTCTTCATTATTTAGTAAAGCTTTACTATAATCCTTCTTTGTTAGAGCAGTAAAAGGAGGGGAAAGAGGGGAAAAAAAACTCCAAATCACAACACATTTAGGTAGATTCTTCCTCATTTCATTTCCTCTTCTCAGCAAAGGTATATCTTATTTACCTCAGAAACTTCTCCAATCTGGAATCTACACAGTATTTGAGAAGGAACAGATTTTTGAAGAGTGTTGAAGAAGCAAGAATGATCTTCTGACCTCTGATGGACATTTCTAGCACTGTCATATCCAGAAAGCCAGCTTTCAGTGAGATCACCTGCTTCACTTATCTTCCTAGATTACAACAGGCAGAAAGTTTGGCAAAAGAAACCAGAAGTCTCCAGTGCTCTTGAATACCACCAAATGCCACCTCAACAGAGCCAAAATTACTCAGTAATTCTGCTTAAATTGTGAACTTACAATTACTTAAGGTTTGCAGAAATATGTAGGATCAACTCTAGAAACTTGTTTTGTTTTTAATTCTTCACTCTTAACAGAAGGTAGAAATGACATTTTATTTTAAAAACTTGTCTTGTAAAGCTTTTATCTTTGTGGCATTCCTAGTTAGGGACACATACAGCACTGAAATCAATGACAACATAGCTTACTCTGAACTCTGTAACACAGGAGTAATTATTTCATATTTGTGTCTGTTTTATGAATGTCCTACTGTCAGTGCTATAGACTCTCCTATTTATTGATATCACACATATAATACAGAGAATAAAACAGCAAAAGCTTCAATTGCTGCTCCTTTAAGCTCACTATCAGCAATGTACTTCTTTGGGTAAAACAACAACATTATTATCATTTCATTTTCATTGTCTTTTATGATGGAGGGCATAGAAGAAGAGCTGTTCTTAATGATAATTTCTCTAAGACAGAAATACTGTTCTCAGAGAGGTAACAAACAAGAAGATATTCATAGGGGCATCTCTAGTTCTCTGCTCCTGAAACAGGGTCATGAGTATGAACCTCAGAGTCTTCCAGTGAATATTTTCCTTACTTATTTTGCAAGATGAGTTTGGCTGGCAGGGCAAGGGAGGTGGTTGTCATCCTCTACTCTGCCTTGGTGAGGCCTCATCTGGAGTACTGTGTTCATGCCTCAGGCCACCAGAACATGAAGGATTTGGAGCTATTGGAGTGGGTCAAGAGAAGGGCTAAGAAGATGATCAGAGGGCTGGAGAACCTCTCCTATGAAAAAAAGTTGAGACAGTAAAGCTTGTTTAGCTTGAAGAAGACTCCAGAAAGACCTCACTGCAGCCTTCCAGTACTTCAAGGGAGCTTACAAGCAGAACGGGGACTGACTTTTTACACAGTCTGATAGTGATAGGCAAGGAGTAATAACATTAAAATAAAAGAGAAGAGATTTAGATTAAATGTTAGGGAAATATTTACTCCAAGAGTGGTGAAACACTGGAACAGATTGCCCAGAATAATTGTGGGGCCCCCATCTCTGGAGCTATTCAGTGTCAGGTTGGATGGGCCCCTGGGCAGTCTGATCTGGTGGGTGGCAATCCTATCCTTGACAGGGGAACTGGAACTGTATGGTCTTTAAGGTTCTCTCCAACCTAAGCCATTCTGTGATTCTATGATTCTTGTTTCCATTAATATGAGCATGTAGTCCTTTCATACTTCTAGAAAATACAGTGCTCACTGATGAAAATTGGGTTGCATCAAGATTGACCAAAACTGAGACAATATTTTATTGGAAAGCTGAAATCCTATGTCCTCTGTATTGTTAACACCTGGACTTTCTCTTCTTCAGGACTGGGATGTAGCTCAAACTGCGTAGAAGGAGTTTGTGTTGTTTTGGCATGAAGCAGAAAATGGAATGCCAACAGCAGTTTCATTTAATACTCTATTCTTCTTGGATGGCATTCTGCACTGAAAATGCATGTAAAAGAGATTATGACTCATCCAAAGCTCAAGAAGGGGGAGGAGAAGTGATGAATATGCAGAAGATGGAGGAGAATTTAAAAAAATCATTAAAACCCTTTATAAGTACAATGGAAGCCATAAAAATGGTAAAAAGTAGAAACAATGTTTTATCTACCACAAAGTAATGATGCTCCTGCTGCAAAGGAGAGTTCTGTTCTACTCCTGATTGATTACATGTGTGCTTTCAGGATATATTTACAGCATACACTGTAGAACTGGGCAGAAACAACTATATTTTCTACATAAATGTCTTTTGATAGCTTTTCTGCAACTTCTAGAGCCAAAGGTAGTACTACTGTCCTACATCACATTATGCTGCAAAGATGTAACAGCTTGTTCAGAGTAATCCAGGTTGTAAATGACTGGAGTAGTACAATCTTCCTGTACCAAGACATTATGGACCAGTCATGGACCAGTCTGAATGAAGAAAGCTAAATCTATATTGGTATATCATGTTGCCTAGAGAAGTTGTGGGTGTCCAACCCCTGGAAGTGTTTCAAGGCTAGATAGGATGAGGCTTTGAGCAACTTGGTCTAGTGGAAGGGTAGCTAGAACTAGATGATGTTTAGGGTCCCTTCCAACTCAAAACATTCTATTATACACTGCTGATTTTTATACATCTCAGGAACTCTCTAATATAGAAATATCTACCAGATAACACTAAGAAAACATAATGAGGCAAGTAAGATTTTAGAATAAATGCTAACAATCCTATCTATCTGGTCTGTAGTATTCCTCTACAATAACAAAAGCTTTCCTTTGTTGAAAAATATTGTGTTGCAAGTTTTTTGAGTGTCGTGGCTGAAGCATGAACATTGTGGCTTCAATCACAGTCTGCAGATTGAGTCACACCAGAATATCCAAAACATCTTTCAGAGCTTAGTAGATGTAATAATAAATCTCTAGGATACCTAGATCCTTCTGGACTTGCAGCTGGGAGTCAGGAATGATGTTTCATGGCACCCAAATGGCACAAAATGTCTAAATTTCAGAAAATGGATTATCTCTACAGTATCCTGAATGCTCAACTTCACTGAGGAAACTGTCAGAGAAATGAAGAAAAACAGGTAAATGAAACTCAGCAAGCCAAGTAGAAAAATTTATCAATGAAACTCTGTGGTGGATTTCCCCACGGGACATCTCTGTGAGAAGAAAAGCAGTCCCCCTTTCAAAGATACTGAACCTTGCCATGTGAGTTTGTGCTTTTTGCTGTGGAACTTCATTTCCAAAGGCATCTAAGGGCTTTTATGAAAGGACACTTTGTGCATATCTCTGCAAAAGTGCAGTCAGGCTACTGGCAAAAAAAATTTTTTTCCTTCTGCATCCAAAAGGTCTTTAGTGTCCTGTGAACAGTTCTGCCTTTCTCTATTAATCCATACTAAGCCTTATTGGGAGGATTGCTTTTGTTGGATTTGAATGGGGAGGAGAAAATTTATTTCACACATGCTTTTTTTTTTTTTTTTTTTTTTTTTTTTCAATGATGCTGTGCTTTATACCACAAAGACTTAAGAATAGTTTCATTTTACCAATACCAGGTAATACTACTATGGCTATTTGCTACCAGATAACTGAGCAGCTGGAAAGTATTGAAGACTTGATGAAAGATTATTCGTGTTAATTTTCTCTCCCTTGTTTTCATTTTTGGACAGCCAAACATAGTATCATGTGCGATTTTTAATGGGTATGCCATCTGAAGCTGTTGCAAAAGACCATGCCAAGATCATCCCAATGAACTGAGAGGTAATGTACCTTTAATTTTAACTTCAATTATACCCAGGAAGATTAATTGTTGGGGGTAAATCCTGGTGTGGAGCCAAAAGGGAGTTATAAATCATTCAGTTACATGATCAGGTAATTTTCAAGCTCCTGTGGGTTTCAGAAAATGGACAAGAATAGCTTAAGCCTGTCTCTTTCAGAAAGAACCAGTAGCTTGTGATAAATTAGAATCTGTCTTTTTCTCCCTCTTCAGTGATCTCCCTGGATGTGGGTGAAATGTCCACTACCGCTAATTTAATTGCAAGTGGAACCCTCTACTGCCTGAAAGTAATTCACATTTTTCAATAGTAGGTAATGGCAATAGTGAAAGTGTCTCCTTGCTATCAGGTCATTTTATTTTAAGTCAATGACAATGGAACTATTATGTACCAACTGATGAGAATTTAATTTCTTTAAGTACAGAAGAGGATTTCTTAGCAGCAATATGTTAGTATTACTATGGCTCTCAACTCAGAGCTGTTACATATGCATAGGACAATTTTTACTAATCTAAGCAAATCTAAATTAACCTAGGTAGATGTGTAAATACGGACTTAATTTTCCTTTCTCTGAATTTTGCTCCAGGTGGGTTCTTCAGGGCTGCAGGAGGATCCTTGCTGCAAGCCTGGAGTCCTCCTTAGGCCTGGGGACCCTCAGCTGCTTTTTCCTCACTCAAGGCCTCCTCTTCAGCCTGTGCCCTCTGTGCCTATGCTGAAATCTGTTCTCCTGAAGGTGCCACCAGCTTGGTGCTTGGCCCAGCTGTGCATTGTGGTGGGGCCATTGGAGACAGCTGAAACTGTCTGGAACCAGCAGGAAACACCTGCACTTGGCACGAGGCAGCCCTATCCTCTGGCCACAGAGAGCCTGCAGATCCTTGAGCACGGACACATGATATGCCATGCAATACCAGTCTGCTGATGTGATCTCTAAGTCGTCTCCTAAAAGGAAAGATACTGTCTCTTTTAGTAACCTTAAATTCCAAGAGGAAGCATGTGACCCTATTCTAGTACCAGGTTATATTCTCTTTTCAGTGTTTTCTTCTTAACTCCCTGCCTCCTTGTGTCTTGGCCATTTGTGTATTCAAACATCTCGTTAGCAGCTTTACAGAAACTGAATTGTCCTCCTGCTTTGATATCATAGAATCATGGAATCATTCAGGATGGAGAAGACCACTAAGATCGTCTAGTCCAACTGTCAGCCCATACCCACCATGTCACTCATTGCCACATCTTGACCTTTTCTTGAACACCTTCAGGGATGGTGATATGATATGATGATATGATATGATATGATATTGAGAACCCTAATGATATTTTGGGATTAGTCTTCTCTTAAGAAAGGTTGAGCAATTATGATAAGGATTAAATTTTATATATATATAGATATAAACACATTAATATATTCATATTTAACTAATCTTATCCAGTTATGCTCTGGCATATACTTATGAATATTAATATTTCATTATATACTTTTGACCTCTGAAAGAAAATTATTTTTTTCATGTATTGAAAAACAGATTATATTGGAAATACTATTCTTGAAAATGAACTTGAGAGGGCTGAAAAGAAATCCGTATAGCTGTTTTATATGTAACTGATAGATGACTGATGCTGAATTGTGGCCACATTCTGATATTGTTTTCTCTCCACTGAAGCTGGTAGTTACTCTGGCAAAAATAAAACCAGAATCTATATCTAAATCCTCTTGGAAAATAATATTTTAGCCTTTTCAAAGATACTTGTGAAGTTATACTGTTATGTCTGCTTAGTAAATAAAAGTTCTTTATTTTATGTTGTCACTCCTGTCTTTCACATGATAGTTATTTAAAACAGAGAAACAAGGACAAAGAGCATCATCTTGCCAGACTGCATTCCTGATATTTTCTCTTCTGGCTATACAATTCATTTTAAAGAGCAGTTTTTTCATCATGACGTAAAGAGTAGCAAAATTTCTCTCCAGGTATTTATTTGAATTTTGGAACATTGACAAGATACATAAAAATGAGACACTGATTTCTACAGAAGTTATCAATTTGAAAAATAAATTCCAGGATGCAGTATAAGCTGCTAGAATTCAGTTTTATTTGAAATGTTTAAGTGAGAAAGCAATAGAGAATAACTCTATTTATTTATTTTCTTGTTTGTTTGTTTTAAATCAGGAACAGGTAATTCTAAATAGATACCCTGTTCCAAATCATCCTGATTATTTAAATATCTTTACAGTTATAAATAGATATGCTATCTATCTATATGTGTGCTATCCCTAAAGCATGGGGACAGTCCATAAAGTTGAACATTTGCTTTCAAATGTTTATGGCATTCTAAAGAACAATGAAACAGGTAAAAATTAAACCAGGTTAAGAGTTTCATTCTGATCGTTTACATGATAGGTACATAGCTGGTACAAAGACTTGGTACAAACTATTTCTGTGTATATTCTATATTGCGCCAGTTGGATAGTATTAGCTTAGTCTTAAGTTCACTATATTTTTTCATTCTCCTCGTTTACCTCAGGATCAGTTTTGGGCCAAGTTTGGCCATTTTTCTAAGAATATGTTGCAAATAAGCACAACTGGGAGAAGCCAGTTGTTTCATTAATTCCTCCTAGTGAAGAGCATCCAGGAGTCCCTGTGTGAAAAAAATGCAGCTGATAGAATAAAAAAAAAAAAATCAGAGCTCTGTGTTTGGGATATATAATCTGATTGGGAGCGGGGTGAAGTGTGGCATGTGGCTAATAGAAGAAGATATATTGTGAAATATTTTTAAAAGAATTAAAAGGATACACTAAAATGATAGGAATTGCCACAAGCCTAACTCACATTTGCAAGCATTATAATTTCACAGACATGTCCATACTTCTAAGTGAGTGAAAGGATTTACCCCTGATCCTCCCTAGGAAGCTCTGGTACATATCTGAATATCACCTTTCTGAGTCATGTCAGAACAGAGATGGTTCATAAACAATATTACTTGAACCTAGTGTAAAGTCCAGATTTTCAAAAGCAAAGAGGTGCTTTGTGAACATTCTTGACATATGAAAGGGACGTGAGACTTCGGGTACTTTGACTTCGTTACATTTGGCATGCGTTCTCTCAAAGTTTACTGATGTTTGTAATCACTTGATTTCAGCCAAATATATGTCGAGATGTGAGTCAGACATGGGAAAGATACTTCATTTTCTTAAAAGTATTTTCTTTGATAGACTGCTTAGAAGTTTCTGCCTGGTCAGTGTTTAAAGCTTAAGTTATGATATTTACATCATTTTGTTAGGAAAGTCAATCTACAAACAGAACCAATTTTTATTTAATTTAATTTTTATTTATTTATTAACCCTGCTCTTCATGCTGGGGGATGAAAGAATTGAGTGCAGCTCGGCTGAAAAAGACCTGGGGGTGCTGTACTGTTGGATGGTGTCTCGCTCCAATTTATAGGAGGGAGAGGAGTTTCTTTTAATATCTGTATACCCGGCATGAGATTAAGAAATAACAGTTCAAATGTTGGTCCAATCAGTTTATTATAAATCCTAATCAGGGAGATGGGGAAGGGAAGGAGGGCGATAGAAAAGATAGGAAAGAAGCAAGAATTGCGTAAAGTGGGGATCGTCACCACCAGGATCCAGCAGCGGTCCCATTGCACAACATTTTGAAGGCCCGAGGCAGAAGCAGCAGGGGGGGAGAGCAGCAGCGTGGCCGGCCTTGGGCAGCAAGCAGGTGGCAGGAGGAAGTTGCAGAGTCAATCCAGGAGGAAGCAGCAGGACTCAGGCAGCAGGCCCAGGAGAGTCTGTCGGCATGCAGGAATTCTGTGGTGAGGGATCTGATGGCAGACACCTTTGTTCTTCTTCAGCGTGCTGGTAGAGCGCAGAGCAAGTCCAGGAGGGAGAGCGACAGGTCGTGAGGCTTCTCATGTCAGAAACCTCTTCTTCATGAGGAATCTCTTGCCAGAAAACCTCTGTTCTTTATGAGGAATCTATTGCCAGAAAACCTAAACCTCATGATTGTAGGTCCCCATTTTATCCTTCTTTTTCTGCCTACGTGACATTCCTGGGTGCTTGAGCAGGAGTCATGTGAGTACCCCCTGAGACGGCATCTTCCTCGAGATAAGCCCACACAAAAGTCTGCTTCACAGCCATTAAGCTGCAGTTTATCACTCTCTCGTTGCCCCTGGCCTTGTCCATCTGTGTCCCTCAGACAAAGGATTTCACAACTCTTGCCCAGGACTTGTCCATCAGTATTCTCCAGACAAAGGATTTCTCAACCCTTGCCCAGGACTCACTTGGACTTGTTCATCTATGTCCCCAGCAAGTTTTGAGACAATGATGTAAAAGAATAATCTCTTACAGATGGGAATCTGGACATGACTAGTGTGCCCTTGCAGCCCAGAAAGTCAACCATATCCTGAGCAGCATCAAAAGAAGCGTGGCCAGCAGGGTGAGGGAGGTGATCCTGCCTCTCTACTCTGCGCTGGTGAGGCCTCACCTGGAGTACTGTATCGAGATGTGGAGTCCTCAGATAGGAGAGACATGGACCTGTTAAAGGTTGTCCAGAGGAGGACCACGAAAATGATCCAAGGAGTGAAACACCTCTCCTACGAGAACAGGCTGAGAGAGCTAAGTCTATACAGCCTGGAGAAGAGAAGGCTGTGAGGTGACCACCAGAGGGGGGACAGACTCTTTAGCAAAGTCTGTGGTGGCAGAACAAGGGGGAAATGGTTTCAAGCTAAAAGAGTGTAGATTTAGATTAGATATAAGGAAGAAGTATTTTATAGTGAGAGTGGGCACTGGTACAGGTTGCCCAGAAATGTGGTTGATGCTCTTTCCCTGGAGACTTTAAGGTGAGGCTGGATCAGGTCCTGGGCTACCTGATCTAGCTGTGAGTGTCTCTCTCTTGCAGGAGAGTTGAACTACATGACCTTTAAAGGACCCTTTCTACATGAAGGATTCTATGATCCTAAGATTCTATGATTCATTCTTATTTAAGTAACTGCTTTCTCACTAGTAGAGAACACTTTTAAGCTATCCTTTTACCACTGCTTCTTAGTTCTCATTTATCCTTTTTCTGAACATATAATCCTACATTTAAAAATGAAAAATAAGGAAAAAAGTAATGGCCTTCATGAGCAATCTGTGGTTTTTAAAATCCCATGTCTTTCCTGTGATAGAACATTTCATAAATCTTCTAAGATTAAGCAGACAAATTCAAATTATTGTGGTCCCGGCTTCAGTTAGTATTTTTTCTAGTTCACAAATATCTATGTCTAGTACTGACTTAAATACTTATTCTCATCCTAAACTGCCTTCAGTTTGTACATTAACTTTTTTTTTCTTTTTTTTTTTCCCCTCTCAGAAAAAATAGATCCAGGTAAAGAGGCGAGGTAGTGCATGAAATACGGTTAACTGATTCAGCTCTTTAGGTAGCTCATAGTTACCTGCAACAAGCTATTATATGACATGTTAGTGACCATGCTCTGTATAGACTAAGAGATATAAACAGATTAAAAAATACCTAATAGACCCTAGATTTGTATTCTTTCTCCTTCGTGCTGATCTAATCTTACTTATGTTCTGCAGTGGAATTTAAACTCTGTTCTGTTTCTGATGATCAACAACTGAAAGAAAGAATTTCAGAATTGAGCTTTCTAGATGCATCCATGGCTTCGAATAAGATCCTGCTAAGTTGCAACTTAAAAATTATTTGTACAAATCAATCTGTGAGCTATGGCTAGACCTCTTTACTTTTTCCACTCTGTGTTTTGTGATTAGATACAAGACTGGACTGACAAAACAGTAACTGCTTTGAGTTGTGGGTGTATGTAGAACTGTGAGAAAATGTACTTATATGCATTTACCTAAAGTAAGAAATTAAGTTGCTACTTACAAATCACATTTGTGATCTTCAGAGAATTTTTCCTCAGCCTTTAGCTATGGCTCCAAAAGAGTATGTTCTTCCACATGCCTTTGCCAGCATCCAACAGAAGACTGAGATATATCAGGTATCTTAAAATGTCACTAAGTTTATCCTCTTGGATCAGCCTTGAAGTGGCCACAGCTCACTTGTAAACAGCAGTTTAAGATGGGAGCCAGATTAATAAAGGCCATCCTGAGTTCTCTACCATATTCACATTTAGACATACTGAACTAAAATTGTAACAGCCAGTATATCCTTGTTGTTTTTATTTTCTTTGAACTGTATTTTCTTAAGAGCTTTTACAACATACACAGCAGTCCAAAATATTTGAATGTCTTATATATGGAAATTATGAATACTGGAGTGGGACAATACTTCTCCTATACAAATTCTCTTTAAGTAAAACTTTGGGTGCAAAATTTTCAGGATATTAATTTATATTTTTCAGCTTCTCAAAGAAGGGAAAAAAAAAGACTCATACAAAATTAATTTAAAGACAAGAAACTCCACAAATCCATATGGTGCTTAAGGACAAAAGAGTAAGAGAAAAAGGAGCAAGGGGAAGAGAAAGTTACTTGTTCTTAAACAAAACTAAACAAACAACAAATGGAAATAATATGCTTTAAATAACAGTTCTAGTGGTATTTTTTCTTAAAACCAAGATATTCTGATTTAAAGATGACATTTGCTTGTAAAAAGAAAACCACAGCAGACAGATTAGCTTTCTGTCTACTGCTTTTGATGTTTTTATTATCTTCACATGCAGTTTTTAAAAGCAATGTAACAGAAATTTTCTGTGAAAAGCCTGAAAGGTTTTGTCAGTAAACTTAAGTAATAACCTGGTACAAAGACTGATCTTTTGAATTGTTACTTATGAATTTTAAACTTAAATAAATTCATTCTAGGTTGTTTGTTTGCCTATTTCAGTGATAAACATTAAACTAGGAAAAAAACTCAATAGTTTGTTGAGCTTGTCCTTGTTTCCCAGGGCAGTATGAACTATACAAGTACTATTCCTGACAAAAGTCTAACTTGTTCTTTTACATGGCTAAAACGAACTCCATAAGCTCCCCAGGCAATCTCTGTCAGCATTTTACAATTCCTGTTAAAAGCTTCCTTTTTTTGATGTCTATCCTGAATCATTTCTTCTTCAATTTAACCTAGCTGCCTCTTTTTTATTATTCAGCATAGGCAGAGAAATCAGGATTTTTATCTATTTTCTAGTGATGTCTCTGTAGTAATGGACACTTTCCTTCTCTGTATCTGGAGATAAAGTAGCTTCAGCCATTTCAATCTTTTGCAATTATAAATTTTTAATAGTTCTGTGGAAACTTCTGCACTCTTCTAACCTGAAGAATGGGCACCAAAGCTGGAATATCTACTTCATCTGAAAGCTAAGAACATTCCAGTAGTGGGAGAATATCAGTCACCACACCTTTCAAAGTCCCATTTTTGGTTCATTCTCACTCAACTCAACTATAATAAAGACCAAGGAGATACTCATTGTATGTTTACATTGTTATTATTTACATCACATGCACCCATGTCACTTGGTTTTGAGGAAATCCGTGCAATTTTCAAATGATAACAAAGATTTTTGTTCTGTCCTTGCTATTTTTTCTCTGTAAGGTTGGTGAAACAGAGCTCCAAATGCAATCCTGTTGTGTTTACAACTGTGGAAAAAGTTCTGTTCTTTTTTTGCTGCCCTACAAGTGCAGAAAAGTTGTATAGCATCCATCTTATTTTTTAAGTAATTGTATTTTAAATTATGGTTATTTGTCAAATACTCTTAAATCTGTAGCTGTAGATCTATAAGTACCGTGACCTGTCTCCATTGGAAAGTGATGATGTAATTAGAAAGGGGCCTATATCAGTCACTGAGATTATGATGGTTCCCCCTTTCTCTCTGTCTCTCTCTCTCCCTTCCTCCCTCTCTCTCCCCCCCCCCATCATTGTCATTGCCAATGGATGTAATGTTCCTGAGACTGTTCTGAAATGACAAATTATGGAAAGTGTAATTCATTATCCTGTGTTAAACTTTATGTTAGGATAGAAATTTAGGTTTTAATGTAATCCTTATCATTTTTATTATTCATTCTGAAAAGCCTTCTAAAGATGTTGAAAACATCAGGCCTAGAAAGGCCCAGTGTACCTCCTAATTCTGAGCTATCAGTATGTGCCAAAAATAACTCTTCCAGCAATGTCTTTCATAAATTTGTTCTTAAATGTTGATTCAACAAAGCATGGAAGTATAATGAAAGTACCTGGTAGAATTTAATCATTTGCAGAATGATGACAATTTTATGTATAAGTTACCTAAATGTGATTAAAAGCAAGCATGAAAAAAATGGTCTGGCTTTTGAAACTGAAGGTGTTGTAGCTTTTCCATCCTCTGTGAGAGAAAGCAGGAATATACTGGGCAGTTTTGGTGATGGCTTCCTGAGAGTTCATCAGGAAAGGGAAAAAAAAAATGCAGGAAATTATCTGCTCATTTGAGTATCTATGGCCAAAGAATTTCACTGCCTTTTCTGCATCAAGATTGATCATCTACAGATAGATGTCTTACCATTTTAAAAGGAACACAAGAAAGCTGGCAGAGAATTTCTGCAACGCCTGCATAGCACAGTGCAAAAATGTTTAGTTCCAGAGTGAACATGACTCTAACCTGCTGAAATAAAAAAAATTGTCAGATTTGAATATTTGAGAGCCAGGAATCTCAGCAGATTAGATCAGTAATTTCAAGCTCTCACATATTCTCTATGGCCAGCCCACGTAAACTGGTTGTAGCATATGAGGCAGTTTACCAAGAGGTAGCCCAACAAATGGAAATAATTGCTGTCAGTGATACTTCAGACAGAAAACGTGACTCCTAGGTGGATGGGGAAGTGAGACTACCATTTATCCCTTTCTCTCTGAGTTCAGAACACACTTGTTAGAGCCAAAATGATCTTTTGAAAATGATATAGATTGATTCTTCACACTCTAAAGAGTGCCCTACAGCTGCATTCATTTTCAGGGGTGATTTACTTACTGGGGAAGCAGTGCTTGACTTTGCTGCTGTTCCTATCTTTAAACATGTTATGCATTTGTAGTATAATTTCTTGGTACTCACAGAAATGCAAAAGATAAAAAATTGCTTGCAGCTGAAAACTTCTGAAATTCAACATTTCAACCTTTACCAGGAGCCTCTGCTTATCTCTTCCCAATAACGAGACACATTTGTTATCAATCTGCACAAAGGGCATCCTATAAAACATACTGAAAATGTGTCAGAAGCTTACAGTTTGTGGATTGGCCTATTGACTTTACAGCAACTGTATGCATTAAACATTTTTCCCAAGTTTCGTGCTACTGCTTGTGAATGTATTAATACAACATTATTTTTATTTTGTTACATTTAAATGTTAACTTTATTTATATGGCATGTAGTAACCTTCAGATAGAATTCGAAACTGATAAAAACTCTCTCCTTGTCTCTCTCTGTTAAAGTTTTTGTATATATTTGTCTGTAAATGTCTGCATGTTTCTTCAGTATCCATTGCCATTTAAAAGGTTATAATAAAATCCAGCACATTTCAGTGAACAGAAATAAGCCAAGGGGATGCATTTGGTGATCTCGTTCTAGTTCATACAGATATTTGTCATTTGTGATATTCTATTTTTTCACAGGGAAGTTTTATTAACCAAAGAAAAGGTTAATGTTATCGACAGTCATCAGAATGTGAACCAGCAGTGTGCCCAGGTGGCCAAGAAGGCCAATGGCATCCTGGCTTGTATCAGGAATGGTGTGGTGAGCAGGACTAGGGAAGTCATCCTGCCCTGTATTCGGCCCTGGTGAGGCCTCACCTCGAATACTCTGTTCAGTTTTGGGCACCTCAATATAGAAAGGACATGGAGGTGCTGGAGCAGATCCAGAGAAGGGCAACAAGGCTTGTGAGGAACTTGGAGAATGTGCCCTACAAGGAGAGACTGAAGGAACTGGGGCTGTTTAGTCTAGGGAAAAGGAGGCTGAGGGGAGACTTCAGTGCTCTCTTCCAATATCTGAAAGGTGCTTACAGTGAGAGCGGGGTTGGTCTCTTCTCACTGGTGACAGGTTTCAGGACGAGGGGAAATAGCCTCAAGTTGCACCAGGGTAAGTTTAGGTTGCATATCAGGAAAAACTTCATTACAAAAAGGGTTGTTAGGCACTGGAATAGGCTCCCCAGGGAGGTGTTAGAGTCACCATCCCTGGATGTGTTTAAAAACTGTGGTGCTCAGGGACATGATTTAGTGGAGGGTTGTTAGAGTTAGGGTAGTCTGGTTAGGTTGTGGTTGGACTTGATGATCTTTAAAGTCTTTTCCAACCTGAGCAATTCTATGGCTCTATGATTCTATGATTTAACCTGCTTATAACTCTTGTTTCTTGTATGTTTTGCTGTTGTTGTTTATCTAATGTACTCATTTAAGTAGTGGAAACTATGAGCTCAGGAAGTTCTCCTTCAATTTACTTATGTTGTAGTCATAAAAAATTTGTCCTTATCTTTTTCAGGTTCTGAGAAATACTATTCAGATCTTGAAATCTTTGTGTGGAAAGAGCACATTTCTTATTATCCAAATTGCTCAGTAATGTGTCATCAAGAGACAGATTGAGATCCTCTCTTCCTTGTGTAATGACTATGGAACTCTGACATCTTTCCCTGTAAGTCCCATGCTCAATATAGGTAGAAAAGAAGGCATTAAGCCTTCTCATCCAAACACAGTAAGACCTGTCTCATATGTGTAATTACATGGGTAGGATTACTGTTTTGATGTGTACCTAAAAGCCTCTAGCAAAAACACATTAAAGCAAAATATTACACTGTGGAAGTGAAAACCTGGAGAGACAGAACATCAGCCCCATTTTACAGTCTGAAGACAGAAAAATTAAATTGTTTGTGGTCAAATGAGGGCAAAGAGGACACCTTTGCCAGAGGTAGGAATAAAATCACAGATTACTCTCTTAACCATTAGGTTAGCTTTTCCTCCTGGCTTTTGTTTAAGCACATTTGACAGGAACTGACTGAATTATTCTTTGTGATTAATTTGCTGGATAACATTTTTTCCCCACTTATTTTCTTGTTTGTGTACTAACTTCAAGCTGTTGTTGTTTAACTCCAGCAGGCGGCTCAGCACCACATCCACTCAATCTCCCAAGATGAGATGGAGATGAGAAATGGAAAGGTAAAAATTCTTAGCAACAATGAAGACATGGTTGTTTTATCAATACTATTTTCAGAAAAAAAACAAAACACATCATACAAGCCTCTAAAAATAAAGTTAACTCTATCCCATGACACAAACTAATCCCAGTTTCTATAAGTGTATGTTTATTACTATGACATGAATAGTTTTGTTGAATAATGTTGAAGGAATAGATGATAAATTAGCATTAGATTATTAACTTGAGATATGAACTATCAACAAAATACAATGTCTCCCTCTTACTGAGGAAATTCATTTGGAAATCCTAAAACTAAGTTGAAGGTAAGGAATAAATACTTTCACTTTGTGTATGTCCCTTACTTTATATATGTCTTTATATATCATAGAATCATAGAATGGCTTGGGTTGGAAAGCACCTCAAATTTCATTAATTCCAGTGTCCCTCCTTCAGGCATGGTTGCCGACCACTAAATCAGGCACTAGATCAAGTTGCCCAGTCTCCATCTAACCTGATCTTGAATACCTCCACGTATGTGGCACTCACAACTTCACTGAGCAGCCTGTGCCAGTGCCTCACCATCCTCTCAGTGAAAAATATCTTCCTAACATTGAATGTAAATCTCTCCTTTTTCACTTTGGAACTCTTCCACCTTGTCTTATACTGTCTATCCATGTAAAAAGTTGATTCCCCTCCTGTTAACAAGCTCCCTTTAATGTAAATGTATATACAAAAACATCACTGTGTATTCATCACACATGTATGAGAATTCGTCCCCTTATTGCTCCAGCTGCTCAAAAAGTGTGTCTAGCAGAATCACATTTATAAGAGGTAATACTGCAGAGCTCTATAGCTAACTGCTGTGCAAAAATATCGTGATGGAAAAAGTAGCTTGTACTAGAACATTTGTTAAATATACTTGATAACTATGAACTTTAGGGATGGTCACATCTCAAAAAAAAAAAAAAAAAGGAATTTAGACCATTCTAATTCAGGAAACTGCATTTGTAAAGAATAGCTGTCTCCTCTTAGATACTAATGGAGTTATATCATTAGCACAGAGATTAATGTAATTTCAAGAAGATATTCTTGGCCTTCAACTTAATAGAAAGACAGAGAATGGGAAAGTAATCATCTGATTCCAAAAACAGCCTTTAGCCTTGTCAGAAGCCATTGAGAAATGCTTCTCAAGGAGAAGATGTACAAATTTTATTGTGGCCGTGATTGCTCTCCTTGGGTAGAAGTCATACACATGACAACAATCTGATGTAGAAAAAGCAATTAGAAGGGATTTGTAAAATACATGTTTTCTTCAGGTTGCCAGGAAGATTATTTTACCTATCCCCTCAGTTTATTTCTGAGGAGTTTTTGACATTACATATAGCAATATTTAGTCAAACACTGGGACAGCTACCTATCACCAGAAAAATGTGCAGGTAGAGTTTGTGCTGACACTGAGAAGGGCAAGAGGGGAAGGTGAGGAAACCTCCCTTGCTGCACTGTAATGCATGTTTCCTATTTATACATAGGACTGTTCCCCACACTGCTGTTGCTAAGACAAAATAGTGCTTATCTCTTATTGTTGTTCTACTGTCTAGGATAATTGTTGTTCATAATTATAAGGAAAGGGAATAGGAAGAGGATAAGTGAAAACAGAGATTCAAATCTTTAATGCATTTCTGTGAAGACAAATGTGAAGCTATGAAGAGACCTAATAATTACCTGATTTTAAATAAAAGCACAGTGTTGGTGTAGCTGCCACCTTTAAAACTCAACAAATAACTACTGTTGTCAAAGACAAAAGTTCTTTAATGTAGTCCAACTGGAGACAGTAAGGATAGAAAGGAAACGTAACAGTTCTTCCAAAGTGAGTAATACTGATGAAGACAAGTATCATAGATTAGTGGTTACGTATGAGGAACATTTTAATGATTATATCTAAGGAGCATTTGAGAAAATGAATGCTACATGAAAGAGCTCAGCTGTTGCTTAATACCTTAAGTAGATGCCAATGTTACAGAATCATAGAATCACTGTGGTTGGAAAAGACCACTAAGATCACCTAGTCCAACAGTCAGTAGGCAATTCAGGATGGCAAAACTATATGACAAGGATAACTTGTTTACTTTCTGGTTTTCTTTGAACATCCATGAAACACTTTGAAGATGGATTTTGTTTCTTTTATTTTTTTTAATAAACAGAAATATGAAATGCTCCAAAATGTTATTTCATTACTGCTAAACTAAAATAGTATTTCATCACTACTTATCTTCATGTCATATTATTTTAACACTATGTAGAGTAACTATTTTTATGTATAACTTGATAAGCTTGAAGTTAATTCAATCAGCAGAGAATTTTGTAAATAAGGTATTTAGTTTTCAGCTCCTCTTGTGGATTTATCAACCATATTTAAGGCAATTGAGTTGCAAAGCTGGGAGTTTCTGCAGACACCTACTCAGTTCAAAATGAGACATGCAAACTTCTCAAATCAGACAGCTTGTGGCTTTGAAATGCACAACACTTCTGAACTTTATGGGAAAATGCACAACTAATCTCCATGAATCTTTTTGAAAGATGTAAGCAGAAACTTGGGCGTATGAAAAGATAGTGTTAGAAGAGTCCTCATATTAGATTTTTGTCTGGGCTTTTGAAGTCAAATACAATCTGATCTTTACTCAAAGTCAGATTTATATTTGTGTCTTAAACATTAACTGTTCCCTGCTGTTTTTCAAACATCATCATTTGCTTTGGCAACTTCCAAGAGGTGTGTGTGTATGAATGAGGCAAGCTATTAGTCTGATCTACAAAGACTGTTATATCTGGAAAAAAAGAAAAGAAAACAAATAAACAAACAACAACAAAATAAAACCATGAACATGTTAACAGCAGCAATCTTGGAAGAGGCACAGGCAAACTGTGTGTTGTTACTAGCTAAGCTGGTTTCAAGAAGAAATTTTGTTAAAGAATCCCTGTGGAAAAGGAACACAAAGCAAGACAAAAACTGTGCTTAATTTACAGTATCTTGATCTCGAGAAGGCTGTCAGATATTTCACCTAATTGTCTAACAAAGTGCCTTCGTAACTGTTCTGTGTAACAGGATTGAGCTGAGGGTGTAGTGGGAGTCTTAAACCAGAATTTCATTGCCTAGATGTTATTAGAATCTAGTTCCTTGTCTGTTGTAAACAAAGATTAGGGCTCTAAAAATCTCAGCTTCCACAGCATTTATAAAAAGATTTTCTATGCTTTCCTCATTTTGGGTTCTCTGATTCCCAATATTTTCTTTATGTCTGATATTCCAGTTAGGCTATGAGTGACAAGACAGTCACTGTTATAACTGGGAAAAAGGACCTTTTCCCCCACACTGGTATCATCAGATTATTCAAGACTGTAAATAGAGAAATTATAACCACCAGAAAGTCTGGAACCAAAAATCTCATGCATTTCAGCTAAGGAAACAGATCTGCCACTCACAGAATCACAGAATCACAGAATTGTAGGGGTTGGAGGGGACCTCCAGAGATCATCGAGTCCAACCCCCCTGCCAAAGTAGATTCCCTAGACCAGGTCACACAAGCAGGTGATCAGGTGGGTCTTGAATATCTCCGGAGAAGGAGACTCCACAACCTCCCTGGGCAGCCTGTTCCAGTGCTCCGTCACCCTCACCATAAAGAAGTTCTTGTGCACATTTGTGAGGAACTTCCTATGCTGCAGTTTTTGGCCGTTTCCCCTTGTCCTGTCTCCACACACTGCTGAAGAGAGTCTGGCCTCTCCACTCTGCCCTCCACACCTTAGATATTTATAGACCTGGATCAGGTCCCCTCTCAGTCTTCTTTTCTCAAGGCTAAACAGACCCAGTTCACTTAGCCTTTCTTCATAGGGGAGATGCTCCAGGCCCTTCGCCACTCAGGACTTGAAGATGATTATGTCAATAGCTGTGAAAATCCAAGAGAGGAAAGTCTGATCTTGTTTCCCAGGACTATTGGGGCCATTTGGAAATTTGCAGTAGATACTAGGTGGAGTCCTTCTTTTTTAAGAAAGTTGTATTTTTCAGGAAATCATGGTTTCATAAGTTGTTTAGAAGTGTGGTTTTCCATCAAAAATTCCAATTTTTCTTAAAAGCATCCTCATGAAAGAAATTAGGAAAATGAAAGAAATTGTCCTGGGAGGAGAAGGAGAGGTTGAAAAGTAATTAAACAATTTTTCTTTGAAATATATATGTATTTCTTATTCTCCTCTAGATAAAACACCAGAGCATGAGTCTGGGTTGGATCTTCTCTCCACATTCCTAGATCTTATTTATTTTTTGGCAATGTCCTGTGAAGTATCTCCAACTAAGAGGCTTCTCCTTCCAGTGAATTGCCCTGATTTTTGGCTGCTCAGATTCATCAGGGGCTGAGAGAAAGAAATCGGCTGTATGAAAAGATATTGTGATTTTAGATCACAATTAAAATTTCAGATCATTTCAAGGCCCTTCTTCAAAAAAATCATGCTAGAAAGAATGATACCCGTGTCTTATGTAGAAAAACGTCTTTGACAAAGCATTTTATATTCTCATCACTAGATGAATGTGATGTCATACAATATAAAAATTGTAGAGGTCTGGGGAAACTGGTTATGTTATTGTTGCATGACACTTTTATTGTTACTTAGATCTGAAGAGAAGAGTGGCACTGGTATCCTTTGAAGTAATACTGTCAAGATTTAGGAAAATATATTAAAATCAGACAAATTTGTTGATGCAGGGACCATCTGTTTGATATATCTTTATGGAGCACCTACTATGATTAGTTGCCTGTCTGCTGCTTAATATCTTGCATTCTCATCATGTTAATAGCAGTTAATTGTAATAATTTATACCTTATCTGAAAAGTGAGATGCCTAGAGAATTTAATTAGGGGGAAAAGCTAAAACAAATTAACACAATAACAAGAACAACGAACAGAAAATTAATGACAAGTTCACTTCATCATGAACTCTTCTTTGAGCAGCACAGGTTTTCTTTTAAATGAAAAGACAGATTCAAAGCCACGATAGAAGTGAAATGGACTTAACAAATAAGTGAGACGTGGAATCAAAGGGCTAAGCAGATAGTATTCTCTCCTGAAGCTCTCATAAAATACTGCGATAAAACTGTCTTCTCAGTAGCATTGTGGCAAAGCAAAGAAAATCAGGTGACTTCATTCTCCAGTTTTGCAAATAGCACATTATGGCAGAAGAAAATTTGAGAATTTACTTTAACATATTTTGTTAATGTTTGTAGCATCCATATATATAGTAGTAGACATATAGATACCATACTAGTTTTTTTAAGTTCAGAAAATACTTGTGTGTTAGGAAAACCTGTTAATTGTGTAATCTTTATCTAGTATGTGTACATCTCTACAGCCTTCAGTAATATTTGAAATATTGCTGCCTGAAATCAATGGAAGACATTTTCAATTACATCAAAATTTGCCTTCACTTACCATTTGTCTCACTCCAGTTTATAGGAGAGAAAGTTCTTTGATGTATGTACACCTGATGTGAGATTAAGAAACAATGGTTCAAATGTTGGTCCAACCAGTTTATTATAAATCTTAATCAGGGAAATGGGTAAGGGAAGGCAGGTGACTACTACAAATTAGGGTGATGGGGAAGGGAAAGTGAGCAACAGAAAAGATAGGAAAGAGGTGAGAATTGCACAGAATGGGGATAGTCACAACCAGGATCCAGCAGCGGTCCTGTTGCATGTCGTTCCGATGATCTAAGGCAAAAGTGCAGGGTGAGAGCAGCAGCAGGGTGGCCGGCCTTGGGCAGCAAGCATGTAGAGTGCAGAGTAACTCCAAGAGGGAGAGCCAGGTCGTGAGGAATCTGATGCTAGAAAAACCTAATCTCATGGTTGTTCGTCCCTTTTTTATCCTTCTTCTTTTGCCAATGAGGCATTCCTGGGTGCTTGAGTCATGTGCAGTATCCCCTGAGATGTCTATCTCCCTCGATGTAAGCCCACACAAAAGACTCTGACATCAAGCTCTGGCTGATCTCTCTCTCGTTGCCCCTGGCCTTGTCCATCTGTGTCCCTCAGACAAAGGATTTTGCAACCCTTGCCCAGGATTTGTCCATCTGTATTCTCCAGACAAAGGATTTCTCAACCCTTGACTAGAACTTGCTTGGGCTTATTGATTGGAATTATTTCTGGGTTGAATTTTAGTTTTTCTTTGCAAATACTAACAAAAGGAACAGTGAAGAAAATCAAAACCAGGTAACATTATCTGTGGAAACAAGAATAATGTTATTTTATCATCTATGCTGTAATTGTTTTAAATGTTAGCCTCTTTGTTATTTGTTTTGTAAAAAATAATGGAAAAACATTTATTTTCTCTCTAGATACTGTTTTTTTTTTTTTTTTTGAAAAAAATAACCTTTAATATGGTTTCTGATTTTTAAAGGAGAATGGAAAGCCCTCTCTTTGTTGTTTAAAGAATTGTAATTCCATTATACCCTAATGCTTTCAGTAATTACAGTCACTTAAAAAATCCTACATAAAACACTCTTTGCACACTTGGCAGCTTGACTGATGGTCATTTAAACCCAGAATGTATCTTTTAAGTTACTTTTAACACCTAAGAAACAGTAGAAGTGTGACACACACAGAAAACACCCAAGTTTATCCTAACACCTTGTATTACTTTTACTTATGACTTATCATTTTTATTTTTTTTTTCCCACCAGTCTGTCAGGCATTTCTGAGTAATATCAGAAACTTGAATGTATTTTGTAACGATGGTCACACATTTTGAGGAGAGTGATTTGAAACAGATTTTTTGACCCTGTCTTTCTAAAATGCTAGTTAATTGCTTTTTGAGTATCTGCCAAATAGTTGGCTAAGGGTCTGACTTCAGGCTCTTCTCTTGTGTGGAGTTCCAATAAAAAAGCTGGGTCGAGCCATTGTATTCTGTTTCCAATCTTCAGCTAATGGCTCTGTTCTGTTTCATTCCTGTTTGGGGGATAAAAACTGTTGACTTTATTGGGTGCTCAGATATTGTGCTAACAATAAACACTTTAGTTTTAGCACTGAGAGAATGTTGAATCATGATAGAGGGAGATGGCAACCCTTTTTCATGGCTATATGTAGCTAGCAGAGTGAAGGAAAATGCTTTCCATAGAAATCTCTTATGCTTTGTAATCCCAATTACAAGGTGAAACATGTCCCTTAAGATTCTGCAATGAAGAACGTAGCCAATATAATATCATGCAATAGCCATTCTTCATCTCTGTCCTCCGTCAAAGAATTTGGGCTTGTATATGAAGGAGACTTTCTCTGCATGAATGCAAGCCATTCTTTCACTCTATGGCATATGAGGCTCAATGCTCTGCATTTTTTTTCCTTTAAAAAGGAGGGAAGATTTTTGTGAAGTTATTGAAATGAAGAGAGTTCATAGAATTTGAAAAATACAAGCAATTCTCTGTCTGTTTTTGTTTGTTTGTTTGTTTTGTTTTGGGTTTTTGTTTTTTGTTTTTTGTTTTTCCAATTAGTTCCATCTTACAAAATCCGCCTGGATGTGGTCCTGGGCATCCTACTCTGGATGTCCCTGCTTGAGCAGGAGTTGAACCAGATGGGCTCAGAGGTCCCTGTCTACTTCAGACATTCTTTGATTCTGTGATTCTTTCAAGACCCGAGGATAGAAAAAAGTGTGGGATGAACGTGCAACGATAAAACAGGGCTATTCTCTTTACACTGCAGAGCCAGTATACTGGCTCTGGTTACTGTGTTCTAGGAGCTATAGAAACAGTGATCTTTGTGGGAATAGAATATATCTGTGTTGTTTATTTCTTCAAAAATGTTGAAGATGAGGGTGGGCAGTATGTATGCAAACTAGATATGTAGCATTACGGTGCCTGTGTGGGTGACTTCAGACACTGAGGCAACAAAAATAGATTTCTTTGCAAGAATACTCAAAAGAAGGTGTTGCAGCTGAAATAAGTCAGCCTAAAATAAATATGATTGATAATAGTTGTGAACAAATAGAACAGCATTCATATTGCACTGGAAGCCTGATAATCTCTTTGCAGCTCTGCATTGTGCCATATAATTGTAGATACAAACACATATTTTTTAAAAAGTTGTACTTGTAGAACAATTGCAAAATGGGTTAATTTGATATTATGTATTCTTTTGCAAAATATGCAAAATATACTTGCAAATATTTTGAAGACCTACAGGGAAAAAAAAAAAAAAAAAAAAAAAAAAAAAAAAAAAAAAACCTTTTGCAGTACTTTTTCTATGCTCTTGGCCATGCTTTTGTCTGACTACAGGGCGTTTAAATGTAATAAGCGTTTTTTAAGCTATGGAGTTTAAACTGTAGCTTAAACACATAAAAAACAACTACTGAACTGTTCAGACAAACATGTTTAGGTAGCTATTCCAAGTTCATTGTTTCACTTCATGTGTAACGTTTTGCTAGGGAAAGGCAAATCCATTCAGACTCAAAAAGTTGTGACTGAACCTCCATTCAAGCTTTTGAGCGGGTCCTTCAAATGTCTCCTGTTTGGGTTGGTTTGTACATAGATGTGAACTATTAAGTTTCCTGTATATTTTATGTATTTATTTATTTTAATGCTGAAATGGTAAACAGATACCCTTACAAACTGTATGTCTTTTTACTCAAAGAATCATGGAATCAGTAGGGCAAGAAGGGGGCTCTAGATGTTTTCCAGTCTGACCCACTGCTGAAAGCAGAATAAATAAAAGCACTACAGGTTGTGGTCATGGCTAAGTACAGTCAAATTTTATGTTATCTCCAAGGATTAAGACTCCACAACCTTTCTAGATTGAATTGTTCCAGTATTTAACCAGCATTACATTATAAATATATCTTTTTTTCTTGTGTGTTTTAATTTACATCCATTTCTTCTTGTCCATTTTCTAGGCACAACAGACAGAAGTCCAGCTCTGTCTAGTTTAGTGCCTCTGGTTAGCATTCTCCTAGTGCCTTCATCCTTGACCAAACTGGAACCATCTTTTTCAGGTGCCTATACTATTTCTGTCTTTTGCTGGTGGTTCTTCAGTGTTTCTCCACTGTGAGGCTTTTTTTAAATTTTTTCTTTTCTTTTTTTTTTTTTTTTTCTTTCCCTTCTTTCTGGTGTCTGTCAGTGCTTTAATTATGAGTTGAAATAAGTTCTCTCACACTTCTTTCAAGACAGATTATGTCTCTAAGAGATAGGGACCGATTCAGAAATTGCTGTGTAAAATTTTATCGCCTATGGTATATGGATCATACTGGATAGTCACAACAGGATTTTTCAGCCTTTGAATGTGATTCTCGTTTTTTTTCCTTTTTTAAAATATATATACATATTTATTTATTTTTTTCTCTGAAACAAAACAAATTTATTTGGCTGTAATCCTTGACTCTAACACTATTCTGTGTTTTAAATTTGTAGACTGGGATCATGTTTCACCATTCGTCTTGACAGGGGACTAGACAGAAGGAATACAACTGTACTACGAGAGGAGGATAAAGGAAGAAGTATGGCAGAATTCATAAAATCTGTTATTTTAGTTTGAATATTAATTAGAAAAGCTATTTGGAAAAGCAAAACTGAGATATATGTCACACTCTGGCTCTGCCTTCTCTTACTGATGAGGCAGTTGACTCATTTTCTCTTTTCCCCCACTGTGTGAACACCAGCTCATCAGAGCCAGTAGCCATTCAGATATTTATTTGGCAAGAACAGAATTAAAAGGCTAGGATGGGGATTTCAAGCATGTACTTATACCACTCCTTCCAGGCTTTTTGTGTTCATAAGGCTTATGGTGTCAGCAAAGTGTTTAGCATTTAGTGAACATTTAATTCAACAGCAGCTTTTTGCAGTCTTCTTGGGAGCGCTCAGGATTTCTTTTTAAAGAAGACTAGAGGTTGCAGACTCAGAATATTTTTCTTCTGGAGCCTGAATGCATTGTAAGGCTCCACATCTACTGGCAACCATAGGCAGATATAGGAATCAACCCAAGTGAATTGGTTTGAAATATATCTGCTTTGGATACCCTTTCAGTGCTCACTGATGGTGAAAAGCTTGCTGATTTTCCTACCTGCTTAGCAAGATTAATAAATGAACAGGCTCTGTCTCCCAAGTTGCAGTCATAACTCGTGCGGATAGCCTCTGTAGTTAAAGCACCTTACAAGCCTGATTTGAAATACTCTCTAGTGGAAAACTCACTTTTTTTCAGAGATGAAGTTTTTTGTTTTTGTTGTTTTTTTTTTTCCCTTGGGAAAAATGAGTGACGTTGTTGTTGTCATTGTTCCCCACTCCCTTTCAGATTAATTATATCAGTATCTGCTTTATCCTTTCTTAGATTTAGATTAGCTTCCATAGCTCCAGAAGTTAGATCCCCCATAGTAAATACAGAACTATTACCATCACCCAAATGTTCCAGTGATTCCAAAAAGGTATGATAATGAAAAATAATATCAGTTGGACAAATCAATCTTGATTTTGGAGGCATTTTTTATCTATTCCAATTAAAGTGAGCAAAAACTTTACTCTGAGTTAATTTCCTGTCAGTGCTAATGTTTATGATCTATCTGCTTATCCACAGTATATATCTATATGGAAGCTACCAAATCCTCTTCTTTGTGCTTAAAGTAATAACTCAGGCTGGTGTACCCTGGGAGTCAGTATTAAGGCGTGCCCTGTTCAATATCCTTATTGATGACCTGAATGAGGTCATGGAGTGCACCCTCAGCAAGTTTGCAGATGACACTAAGTTGGCAGGACCAAGTTGGCAGGATCTGCCTGTGGGTAGAGGCCCTATAGGGGGATCTGAACAATCTGGCTAGTTGGGCTGAGGACAATTGGATGAAGTTCAACAAAGCCAAGTGCCAGGTCCTGCACTTTGGCCACAAAAACTGCAGGCAATGATACAGGCTTGGGGCACAGTGGCTGGAAGACCGTGTAGAGGAAACAGATCTGGGTGCACTGATTGATGTTCAGTTGAACATGAGCCAGCAGTGTGCCCAGGTAGCCAAAAAGGCCAACGGCATCCTGGTTTGTATCAGAAACAGCATAGCCAACAGGAGCAGGGATGTGATCATCCTCCTGTGCTCAGTTCTAGAGAGGCTGCACTTTGAGTTCTGTGTTTAGTTTTGGGCTCCTCATTACAAGGAAAACATTGAGGCCCTCGAGAATGTTCAGATAAGAGCAACAAAGCTGGTGAGGTGTATAAAACACAAATCTTATGAGGAGCAGTTGAGGGAACTGGGATTGTTTAGTATGGGGAAGAGGATGCTCAGGTATGACTTTATTGCTCTCTACAACTACTTGAAGGGAGGTTGTGGTGAGATGGGAGTCTACCTCTTCTCCCAGGTAACTAGTGATAGGACAAGAGGGAATGGCCTCAAGTCGTGACAGGAGACATTCAGGTTGGATATTAGAAAGTCTTCTCTGAGAGAGTGGTCAGGTGCTGGAATGGGCTGCCCAGGGAGGTCGTGGTGTCACTGTCCCTGGAGGTATTCAAAAAACATTTAGATGTTGTACTGAGGGACATTTTTTAGTGGGAACTATTGGTGATAGGTGGATGATTGACTGGATGACCTTGGAGGTATTTTCCATCCTCGGTGATTCTGTGATCCTACCATCTTCTATGAAATATAGGCTTGCCTTGGCTCTAGTGGGATGTCTCATAAACCAGAGTCAAATCACTTAAAATCTGCTTACCCTACCATGACATACTCTTATCAGATTATTAGCATCCCCTGAAGGTAAACATTACCATGTCTGAATATGTCTAGAGTTCTAGACTAAGCTTTGTTAACTATTCCTATTAGCATTAAGTATTCTTGTTAAAAGAAAAAAAAAAAAAAAGTGGGTAGCTGCCACTTATTCAAATCTGCCAATTGCAAGAGTACTTTAAATTCCCTCTCCATTTGTTCTTCAAGGAAAGTAGACAAGGTGATTCTTATAGTAAAGATGAATAGGTATTCTGAGAACGCCAACACTTTACAAGCAGAACTATCATGACATGCTAGTCATCCGAGATATGATTTAATGATGAACACCTATAGAATATTTTAAAGTAACCCTACGTTAGGTCACTATGTACTTTTCCACTTTTGTTTTCCTTGTACTTCTTGTTAGACTTTACAGCAGCTTCAGTTTGACTGCCATTATCAATAAATTAGATTCAAGCCAATTGTTACATGGATGCCTTTTCTCAGGATCTGTCTTAATAATTATTTGGGTAAGTCTGTCCTGAGGCCTTCAACTTACTATTGATCTTGTAAATTACATTTGTAATTTATAGTGATATATATATATCCTTCCCCAACTCCCTTGATCCAAACAAATTATGCCAGTATCCTTGTTTCACTGTTCCCTTAGCAGTAGTGTATGATAAACACTATAGCAGTGTTCTCAGTTCCATAAGTCCTATCAGAACTTTCCCTAGGATTTCCTTATTGCTAAGCATTCTTAATGTAAGACATTTATTCAATCACTTTCTCTTCACGACACCAAGCAGTTATTCTTTCTGTGATCTTGTATATTTATCAAGAACTAATTTATAATATCTATTTATCTGTAACATTGATAATTTTCCTATAACAGTCCTTAAGAAACACAGCTACTCAAGTAGCTTTTGAAGTTTTTTATGCCAGTAAACTTAAACTAAAATAAAACCAGAAATGTCATTTTTTATATAATTATCCAAAAAAGTAAGTAACAATTAAGAATAAAGAATATTTAAATCCAGACAATATTAGAACTTTATACTAGTCACACCATCCAAAATATACACAAAAACACTAATTTCCATATATATGCACAGAAAAAAAGCAAAACAAACAAACAAAAAAACCCAAAAGTAAGGAATCTAAAGCATCTGTCCATTTTTACGTTTCTAAGAAACAGATTATGTGTGAGCCAATCTTACATTCAGTTTTGAAGATCTTGGGACATTACAAAAAAAGATAATAGCAAGTCAGATGCCAAGACTACCATTTACAAATTTCCTAGTTTCAGAGAGCAGTGTGTATCAGCAGAGACAAAGAGAAGAGATAATTTACAAGTTATAAGTGTAAGTCAATTTATTATGAACATGTAATATTCCTTTCTCTCGATAGAGTTGCATCATTAAAAAAAATATATATTGAAATCTCAAAAAAAAAAATCTCATTAAGTTGATTTTATAAACAATATTAATATAATTCATATTTCCTTAATCTGAAAGATAGATTCAATTTAAACTTTTCAATTTCAGTAAATATTAGTAAACATCTATTTAAAAAGTCTTCTTGCTTTCATTGGACCGATCCTGGAATCTTCACAGGGAATACTTGCAAACAGTTATTCATGAGAGTAAGTTTATGAGGTATGTTTATGTTAGTGGACTCTTCTGGAGCAGCTTCTTCTAGGCCAATTATAAGGTCCATATTCATAACAGGATCACCATCAGAATAAATATCTAAGAACTAGAAAAGGCAGGAAACAATGAAACATTTCTACACTGTGATAAGAAATAAATGCAAGATACAGTAACAAATACCTAAACTTGCACACTAAGGGTAGATAGAGTAGCTATAAACAATAGTGTAATTCAACCAAAAAGCCTTAATGGAAATAAGGCTCTGAGTATTGCTTCTAGCATTGAGATAGAAACCATTTGCCTCATAAAACACTTATGAAAGGTAATTAGTGTTTCAATTAATGGTCTATCATTGTTTTATAACACACACACAAATGATCATTCTTTTCTCTGTTTCATAATTGCTCAATTATAGTTCTTTAGAAGCAGTAACATTTGAAATGGAATAGAATCCGTGTAAAATATGCTCTATAACCACCTAATTTTTACTTCCCAATTACTATTTTGACAATTTACATTCAGTTTTATTTTACAAATCCAGCTACTCTTTCAACTCCATGGACTTAGACTGTCTGGAGAATTGGCTTAAGAATTAGACATATTTGCATCTTTCAGAAACCATGCTAACTATGCATTGCAGGTTCACTGCAGCATACTGAGAGTTGATGCTGTGCGTCACTGGTGGCCACCCTGTCAAAATCATAGCCATGTACAAAGATATGCATAAGACTGATGATACATTTACTTCATTGAAGAGTTGGTGGATTCAAGATGTGCCATTTTTATTTACAATGAATAATAACCGAAGTCTACTCTATCTTTCTCAGTGGTTCAAGTACTGTCTAAGTAGTATTGCAAAGTGAATATTTACTTCTGCAAACCTACATATAAAAAAGACAACTGTGGAACAGGATCTTGATGTTATTTTCTGACAATGTCTCTGTCAGAAGTGTAATTATATAAATCAAAAAGGAATTTTGAAACAAGAAAATTTTGCAAGGACTGAACATCCACTGTAGCTAATGTTACAATTCCTGTTCTTTCAAAGATACTTTAATTTATTATACTGGTGAAGATGCCTCTGTTCCTGCTCTATACTTTTGGATATACTTGCTTGTCACAAGCATGATGTCATATCAGGTGTTATTGTTACTATGACTGGAGAATTTGCTTTGCATTTGTGGACTTGTTATCTCAGCGACTTCAGGACAAAATATTGTTGTCTGCCTTCCAAAATATTCCAGATATTGTTTGTTACAAAAGCTACTGAGTGGTAATTAATGTTAGGACAATTTGACTTCTTAAAAGAAATAACCAAACAAGCAAGCAAACAACAACAACAAAAACAAAAGAAACAAACCCCACTCCAAACAAAGAAAATGAGCAGTGCTTTGGGATTTGTCATTTTCTTTCTTCTCTTTGTTTTTAACTTCATATATAGTTTTTTCCTTGTAGCCTTTGAATTCACTTGACTCCTTGTACCATGATTTATATTATGCATTTTAGCAGCTTTTCTCTGCTAAAAATATATTATAATTGTGAATATAATTAGATTTGTTCCACACAATTGCATATAAATGTAATTCAAAGGTGTTCTTAGAACTCCTCCGTTCCTTATTGATAGATTAGTACCAAGGTATGTTTAGAAATGATGTTTTTATCTAAGATAATGCTATTCATGAATCTCAGTCCTACTTCCCCCTCATTTTTGCTACTGATTCCACCCAGAATTTTGCTATAACTTTAAGCATTGGCAAGTGGCTGCCTTGGCAACTGATAGCAAATTAACTTTTGGTTATCCTACAAGGTGTAATTATTCTAGAACTATCGGCTTTAAATTAAAGTGCGAATCATCTGAAATGTGTTTCTTGGAAATGGAAGAATGGGCAATGTGTCATGTTATGGTATTATCCATATTACCCTGCCAAAATTCAAAATCTATCATGGCAGAACAATTCCTTGTGAGCAGATCTGCTGAGAAGACAGGGGATCCAGATAGATGAGCAGCTTAATATGTGCCAGCAGTGTGTTCTTGCAGCCTGAAAGGCCAACATTATCCTGGGCTCCATCAGAAGAGGGGTGGCCAGCAGGGAGGGGGAAGTGATTATCTCCCTCTTCTCTGCCCACATGAGGCCCATCTGAAGTACTGTGTCCTGCCTTGGGTTCCCAACATGAGAAAGACGTGGAAATGTTGGAACAGCTCCAGAGTAGGGCCACAGGGGCTGCAGCACTTCTCTTAGGAAGATATTGGCTGAGGGAGCTGGTCCTGTTCAGTCTAGAGAATAAAAGTCTCTGGGAGACCTTATTATGGCCTTCCAAAATTTGAAGGAAGATTATAAATAGGAGGGAAATCAAATTTTTACATGTTTTGATAGTGATGGGACAACGGGGGGATAGTTTTAAACTGATCTAGTCATTGGCAACCCTGCCCAGGGCAGAGGGTTAAAACTGGATAATCTTTGAGGTCTCTTCCAACCCAAACCATTCTATAATTCTATGTTTCTAAAATACATTCATTTATTCTTACATCACTATCCACAATACAGAATATACTAGGTTTTCCTCTGATCAACTTCTATTAGCTGATTGTGTTTTGTGTACGGGAGTTGGATTAGAATCTCCAGATGTCCCTTACAACCTCAGCCATTTTGCGATTCTATGAAATAAGGAAACAGAAAAGACACTTTCTTTCATTTCCAGAGATGTTTTGTTTTAGTTACTTGATATAAAGAATTATTCTTTGGTTTTCAACCTGTATTCCATCTCTGTCTTTTTCTTACTCAAAAAATTTTCTTTTCCTGCCTTAGTCATTTTGTCTTTTTTTTTCTTGCTCTGTCTGTGCTAGTTCTTGTGAGAAGGAAGGAAAATAATCTGGCAGATCCATCAGCAGATGTTAAAGAAATGCTGAAAACCTCTCAAGTTTCACAATAGAGACCAATTCCAAGTCAAATAAGTTCTCTTGCTATGTGTTTTTGCCAGAATGAGAACAGTGGTGTTTTACTGTCTATATCAATGTGTGACAATCAAAGTAGAACACTAAAAATTGTAAAGGTGCACTTTACATCATTGTAGAAACACAGGCAAACTTGTTAGAAATTTGCGAAAGGGTAATATTCACATGTAATGCATGTCAAAAAAGTTCTGAAAAAAAATTATCTTAGAGAATTGAAAGTTTTAACATTATCTTAATATCACAGTTTTAAACATAGCACAAATGAAATGTCATGTACCAGCTCATTTATCTAAGATTTACTGTCATCTGATGTCTGTAATTTGTAAGTTTTTTATTCTGAGTCTTTTTTCTCCTGAGATCCAGTAGCTAGTGCATTTCTTGCCAGTGGGATGTTTCTCTAACAAAAAATATTACTCTTTTTGTTTCCACCATTCACAGGAAAGGGAGGAGAAGAAAAGGAAGAAGGAGAAGAAGGGGAAAGGGAACGAGAAAAGAGGAAGGGAAAGGGAAAGAGAAAGGAAGGGAAGGGAAAAGAAGAACAGTAAAAACAAGAAACATACGAAAGAAAATACTGCCTTATCCTTTGTTTCCTGGGTTCACAGGAAATTGAAAAATGCTTGTTTACTTTTGTATGATTTTGTATGATTATGGGTTGTTGGTGTTTTTTTGTTTGTTTGTTTTGCTTAATCTACATCTTTTGTCATAAACATCATCCTCTGTCATAAACATTTTCTAATTTCAATAACTGTCTTCCATCTTGTTTTCTTCCTCCTGACAGCACTAACAATGATCTCCAAACACAAAATTTGTGTAATTCTCCTTCAGTGTTTTATCAGAAAGGTATCCTATTATACAGAGTCCAAATAAGTAAATAACTAGTCTGTAAGTACATTATAATTACAGATTACAGAGTAATTAGAGAGTTATTTATGCCTGAAGATTGCGTACTAATTATACATGAAGTTATTATGGAAAAACTGGCAAGTGCTATAGAGGCAATTACTATAAAATTATAAGTAGATGCCATTTGATTTTATGATTATTTGCACCATATGAAATAACAAGTTGCCAAAAATCGGACCAGGCTGGTTTGTTGCATCTGATATGTTTGCCTTTTAGTAACATTAAGTCTCCAAGCATGCCAAGAAACATAATACATTCACTCTGCAAAGGCACAGGCATCTGAGCACCATCTAGTAGTACATTAAGTGCCACAGCAAACATCTGCTATATGGAGTTTGTTCCTCTCTAATCTTATCATCAGAGACAAAATGTTTGTGTAATCTCCCCTTCCCCCCCCCCCCCCCCCAGGCCCTCCCCCAACTGTGGTTTTAAGATGCCTTCTGGACTCTGTTCTTGTGCTCTTTAATGGTAGGAACAGAAGTAATCATGCTTGAGGATGACTACCTAGGATCCTATTGCTTGAGGACAATCCAAGCAAAGTCCTGTTTCCTATACAAATAACTGAAATTGTCCTTTTACCTAAGGAGAACCAGAGCCAGTATTGGATTTCAATCTCAAGTGTTTTTCAGAGGAGACAGACATTCATTTGTTGAGAACACTTTGAATAATCAAAGGTCAAAACAAAGGCTTAATATGTTCAATTTTATTAAATACATTCTTTTCACATAATTAATTAAATTTCCTTAATTTAGAAAACCTAGTTCAAGTAGGATAGTGAATAAATTATTATTTCATTGCTGAGCAAAAAACCAACAACCAAAGAGAAAAGTTAATGTAGATTAAAAATAAAAAGCAGCGTATTCCTCCATGAGTATGTGCTTTCCTGCTAAAGCAGTAATATTTGAATAAGAAAAAATATTTTGTAGAACTGAAACAAAGTAGCTTATATCTGAAAATTTGTATTAAAAATTAAGAGATGAAAACCTGCTAGAAATGCTGCAAGATATTCTTCTTAAGGAACTGTTTTAAGAAATTGAGAAACCCAGTTTTCCACTCATTCGTTCCAGGAGGAAAGTCATACTCATGATCTCAAGTGACCATGAAGCTGTTTCATAAGTTTCTGACTAAATTAGCATTTAAATATTTTATAGCAAATGGGACAGCATCATTAGGAGAGATTGAGGAATATTTCAGAATAGCTTAAAAGGACATGAAAATAGCTTGTTTCAAATACTTCTGCTGCTTCAGACAGACTGCACAGAGACTTAGACATCCTGTCCTCAGTAGACCCCAAATACATAAACTGTGAATATATAAGGAAAGTCCCTCTCACTCTTCTGTAAAAGCTGCTCTGCTTAGTATATCTTTTTTATCATTCATTCTGCCATATACTTTTGTTCTGAAAAAACCATCCTGAGGGACAAACTGCCTAGATCCTAGTCCCTGTTTCAATTAGTATTTTATGCAAAGGAGAACAGCTTCAAGAAGATACAATGCAAACATAATCAAAAGCAGAGATGTTGCAGTGCTTTCTTTAGGGGCAGTTGGAGAAAAGCTCCAACAGTTTTACAAAGAACTTGATTTGATCCCTCACAGGCTGGTCAGCATTCACTTTGTCACCAGATAAGAGAGAAGCAATCTCTGCTTCAGTTATTTCATCAATTTAGCTGAGAACTGTGTTTTCCTTCTCTCTGTATGCTCCACTGAAATTATTCTGTGAATTAAGGTCAAATTATCAAACCAATTTTAAGGTGACTGTAACACAATATCTGGTGAAAAAAATTATGCTCTGAAGAAAATACATTCTTAAACTGTACATTACAGCTGCTTCAAAAGGTAATTATAAGCTCCTAATTTGAAAGAGAAGAGCAGGGAATAGTACTACTGATTATAAAGTGCAACTTTCCCCTAATTATCCTTTTTGTCATATGTTAGATCAGTAAAACAATGCAATATATTGTATATCCTATTGGCACACTGGTCACTGTCTTCTGTTTCACTTAGTTATCATTTCTGGAGGTTGGTTGTATCTGAATCAAATGGATCAATTTTTCAAAAAATAATTGTTTGTAGTGTTGCTATATTTTAATATTCACTGTAAAGTGATTTAAAGAGCTTTACTTTTTGGAGCAACAACCAACTACAGTTCTGCTGAACACAGTTGGGGAGATGGTGAAGTAGATTGCATTGCTGGAGACGGGCTCAAAAATATTAACCATATGGTCTTTTTACTCAGCCAGTTTAAACAAGAAGATTTTTGACCATTTCAAAAGGGCTGTTTCAGTCAAGATTAGTTGAATGTATTTTTTTTTAATGCATAATGTATTTTGCCTCTTCTCCAAGGGCAAATCCTGACTAACCAACCTAGTGGCCTTCTGTGATAATGTTACTGCATTAATGGACAAGGGAAGAGTCACTGATGTTACCTATCTCAACTTCAGTAAGGGTTTTGACACAGTACCCCACAACATCCTTCTCTTCAAATTGGAAAAATATAGATTTGATGGGTGGACTGTTAAATGGATTAAGAATTAACTGCAGGATCAAGTGGTGGTGGTGGTCAGTGGCTCAGCATCTAGATGGAGATGATTGATGCGTTGTGTCTCTCAGGAATTGGTGCTTGTGCTAATACTCTTTAATATCTTCATTAATGACATGGTCAGTGGGGTCAAGTGCACCCTCAGCAAGTTCGCTGATGACCAAGCTGTGGGGTGCGGTTGATGTACCAGAGGGACAAGACACCATCCTGAGAGACAGGCTTGAGCAACATGCCCAGATGAACCTCATGAAGTTCAACAAATCCAGTGCAAGGTCTAGCACCTGAATTGAGGCAACTCCCATTATCAATACAAACTGGGGGATGACAGGATTGAGCACAGCCACGTAGAAAGAGATCTGGGTGTACTGGTGGATGATAAGCTGGACATGAGTCAGCAATGTGCCCTTGCAGCCCAGAAGTTCAACTGTATCCTGGACTGCACCAAAAGAAGCGTGGCCAGCAAGGCACAGGAGGTGATCCTGCCTTTCTAGTCTGCATTGGTGAGACCTCAACTAGAGTACTGTATCCAGATGTGGAATCCTAAGTACAGAAGAGATGTGAACCTGCTGAAGCATGTCCAGAGAAGGGCAAGAAAAATGATCCACGGAATAGAACATTTCTCCTACATGGATAGGCTAAGAGAGCTGGGGCTGTACAGCCTGGAGAAGAGAAGGCTCTGGGCCTTTTTGTATCTAAAGGGGAGCTACAAGAAAGAAGAGGACAAACTCTTTAGCAGGGTCTGTAGTGATAGAACAAACAAAGGGAAATTGTTTTGAGCTCAAAGAGAGGAGAATTAGATTATTGTATAGTCAGTGACTGTACAGACATTACAAAAACACACCAGAGAGTTTGGCTATGCAGTTATTATTACCAAAACAGGATAGAATGCTTACCCATATCCTGAGCCTGCTATGAAACTCCAAAGGAAGAGATCTCCAGAAGAGAGCCTTTCCCACTGGCAGTCAGCTCTTAAATGGGTCTAGGAGAGGTGGAGCCACTCCTTCTGGCAGCACAGATGAATTGCCTTCACCTGTGCTCCCATGGCAGACTCATTGCTTACCTCAGGTGATCAATCAGAGGTTCAGGCCGTGATTCAGCAGTTACCATACAGCTAGATATAAGGAAAAAGTCTTTTACAGTGAGGGTGGTGGTGAAGTTCTGGCACAGAATGCCCAATGATGTGGTTGATGCTCCATCCCTAGAGACTTTAAAGGCATAGCTGGACCAGGTCCTGGGCAACCTGACCTAACTGTGGTGTCCTTGTTCGTTGCAGAGGAGTTGGATCAGACGGCCTTCAGAGGTCCCTTCCAACTTCAGGGATTCTATGATTTTCACCTAAGTGGATTGCTTGAGAAACTTATGTACCTTTGAATAAGTTTCTTATACTAATTCATTCAAGGCTATAATTGAAAAGTATAACACATTCCTAGCAGCAAAGCTATGTTATAAAACCCCAGTGTTTTTTTTTTGACATTGTTATTATGAGAAAATTGCTTATACCATAAGGCCATGTTTATAGAGGTAGAAACATTTAATATCATTTCTACAAACAATTTATAAGATTCAGAGGGAGCCTCATCAGAACCAGTTATTTTTTATTATGTTTGTTGCATGTGGTGCAATTTTTTTTCTAGTGTTTTAGACTTCTTACTAAGATCCAAAATTGGTGTTCAGTATTGTTAATAAAAAAAGTAAAGAGGACTATATTTGTCCTGTTTGAGCTCTGTATGTGAGTCTCCCTGAATACCAGTGCAGAGGAAACCCTGTGGAATGGAGTCTTGATACTGACAGAGGGAAATTATGATGCCCATTTTCTCCATCTCTAGTGGTCATTAATGTTTTATGAAGGGAAAAGGAACATTTTGACATTTGATAAGAACAGTTTCTAATTAAGGCTTGGATTCAACAGGGCACTTAAGTTCTAATGGGATTTATAAATATGCCTGACTGGAAACTTGCCCTGCCCTGTCCCAAATTTTCAGTTTAATCACTGAAACACAGAACTATGTTTTCTCTTATTTACTGTTCTGACCAAACAAAGATTTCACACAGCACCCTACCCTGCTAGGCAGGCTCAAAGACTGCTACTGTTCAGTGTATGTTACCAGCCTATGTTATACACAATCTACATTTCAGGCATCCTGTAGAGTTAGGAGATGTTATAGAAAAACAAAAGTTGCTGAACATGGCTGCAAGTCCAAATTAAATTACTCACTGAAGGCAGGTCTTTATTGAAGAAATACATCGATATCTAGGTTGAAGGCTCAGCCTATCAGATAGCATAAATATACATATGACCCTTCTTCTGAAAATGTTTAAATCAGAGAAGAGCTTTTGATTTTCAGAACATATTGAGCTACAAACTGAAATATATAAAATTGTAATACTGGTTAGAGTATTCCAACATGGTTAAAATAAATAAGCAGATAATAAATAAGAACCTATTAAGAAATAAAATAACAGGTTATCTTTAAATAAGATGTTATGTATAGCTGTGTATCAATCACTGACAACTATAGTGATGAACATACATTTCTAGTGTTAAGGCTAGAAGATTGATAGCATCTTAGGATGTCAAAGTTCAAGTGTGACATTGAAATTGTATAGCATGAGAATTAAATTGCATTGTCTTTGGGTACAGGAAGCTCATACTACCCTGTTTACTCTTTGAATGCTTTATATTAGCACTTCCCATGCGATGCTGTGAAGTGAGTTCTGCTATTGTGGTAAGGCTTACTTACCCAGATACAAGGAAATAGATAAGAAAATGCTTGGGAAGAGAAGTCAAGGAAGACTGTGACATTAAGTTGATTGATGGCACTGCTGCTTGCCAGAGTGTTTTAGAGAGAAGAGTGAAACTTTAGCAGTCCTTTGGAAGAGTTGTTACTGATATATAACAAACAGTTTTATGTTGCAAATATTACAAAAGAATTTTGGTAAAGAAATGTAAGTTCCAGAATATTGATGTTATCATACCCAGTCATTTGGCTGTTTCCCATTGGCTACCTTGTGGTATCTCTTCTCTTAGAATAAAGATATTTCTGAGCGGCACACAAAATTATTTTGCTTTTTCCCTCGAAATAGTTCTGTTTCGTCAGAGATTTCTGACTGATTATCTACAAACCTGCTGTATAAAATCTAGACACTGGTGTTCAACTGTATTTTTGCTTTTTTTTTTTCCTACTTTTTTTTTTTTTTAATAATATCAGTGCTGTTGCGTGTTCACTAATTAAAATATTTTACCATCATTCCTCTACAAGGGCAGACTGAGAGTTAGGGCTTCTCAGCCTGGAGAAAAGAAGGTTTCAGGGAGACTTGACAGCAGCCTTTCAATATTGAAAGGGGGACTATAAGAAAGAGGACAGATTCTTTAGCAGTGTCCGCTGTGATAAGTCAAGAGGGAATGGTTTCAAAATAAAAGAAGGGAGATTAAGACCTGATGTACTGAGGAAGTATTTTTTATGGTAAGGGTGGTGAGGCATTGGAACAAGCTTCCCAGAGAGGTGATGGATACTCCATCCTTGCAGACATTTGAGGTCAGGCTGGAGAGGGCTCTGAGAAACCTGATCTAGCTGTAGGTGTCTCCGTTCATTGCAGAGGAGTTGGACTAGATAACATCTGAGGGGCCCTTCCACTCAAATGGTTTTCTTATGGGTTAAGTGTAAAGGCAAGTAAGGAAATGAGGGACTGGTGATGATTTCTTTCATGCAGTAATATCTTAGACATTCTCTGACATGCTGTCACTTTCATAGATGAAACAGAAAGATGAAGAACTTTTCTATCTGCTATGTATTCTACCTCTCAAAATGTCCATAGAGTCCCTTAGTCACTTCAGAACTTGCTGGGAAACTAACTCCTGCATTTCTGGCAGAAAAAGTCTTGGATATTTTCTTTTCCCTGGACAATTTCTTGTAACAGTCATAATTCACATATAATTTGGAAACTCTCTCTAGCTGTAGCCTCTGTCTAGATGGGATTAAATATGAATGTTTGCAGAGTAGAGTAGGCAAATCAATCAGAAAAAAAGTTGCAGTAATTCTTGTTAGAGTAAACAGAGCCCTTGTCAGCAGCCAATGAAACAGAATCCTCCAGAAAGTAGATCACTCATCCATAGGATCTCATCTGAAGTTGTAATTATTGTATTAAGTAACCTAGATCTGCCTTTAATATAATGGAAGTCAGACTGGCAAATTTAGACCCACATAAAAGAAAGGCAATGGGAGAGAAATTAATGTTCCTGGAGTAGTGTCTAGTGCCACTTCTGTTTTTGAGAGACATCTTGTGTGACCACCTGTTATGTCGTGTCCTCTGGTTTATTTTACCCAGCAAAAAGATAGTGACTACGGTGCACTTCACTGACACATATCATGGGGTAAGTAAGGGTAAACTAGGTTGGATAAGGTTATACAAATTCTGAGCAAGGTAAATTAAGGTAGGAAAGGTTATATGAGACCAGCTGAGGAGAGCTCTTAAATCTGTCCTCCAGCATCCTGTCTTTACACCCCTTTTACGTGTGGTTTTCATGACAACTGGGGGGGGGAAGGTGGGTAGGGGGATGGAGGGCAAACTGTTGCAAGGTATGCAGACTAAGAGAGAAGCAGAAATATGAGAAACACATGACTTCAAAGAAAAGCAGGGAAACTTCCACTGATTCCTTAAGACCTTGTTTTCAGATCCCGAAAATGTGAAGGACTGTTTATGTTAATCACCACATGATTGTATGGTCTCCATGTTTTTGTAAAAGGCAGCTCTTTCTCTGTTCCCTGACAATTTCCAGCCATAGAATCATAGAATCATAGAATGGCCTGAGTTGAAAGGGACCAGTATGATCATCTAGTTTCAAGCCCCCTGCTATGTCCAGGGTCACCAACCACCAGACCAGGCTGCCTGGAGCCACATCCAGTCTGGCCTTGAATGCCTCCAGGATGTGGCATCCACAGCCTCTCTGGGCAATCCAGTGCTTTACCACCCTCTGTGTGAAAAACTTCCTCTTAATATTCAACCTAAATCTCCCCTATCTTAGTTTAAAATCATTCCCCCTTGTCCTATCACTGTCAACCCATGTAAACAGTCATTACATGCTCAGGTCCTAGACATGAGTGCTGGATTGCACGTTGTTAGGCAGAGGTAAAGTTGAGGGGAGTGACAGAGGCATAACCATGGTCTTATCCAGACTGCACAGCTAGGGGCAGTTCTTGTTATTCACCAGATGATGGCTACGAGACCTATGTCTCATCCCATTCTCTGGTTGTGCTTCTCTTCTTCAGCAGGCTATGCTTGGGCCATACTCCACACCACCAGCTGCTGCTCCATAAGAACATGAATCTGCTCTAGATTTAGTGCCGTACTTCCCAGCATCATTCAAAAATGTTGAATGTCCCAACTGCCACATGGCACTAAATTTCAATTCTGAGATTAATTAATTTAAGGGAGATACTTTTGAAAGTTTATGCCAAAAAACAAGTTCACACTTCCACAGCCTCTGAATATTGTGTGGCGTGTAAAATCATGTTTCTGGAAAAGAGCAGGATATTTCATTTAGGAATATACACTTTACACTAATACCTTTTCTGAATCTTGACCACTTTTTAAAAATAAATAATAATAAAAAAAAAAATCCACCACAGCAATTAAAAACTGTTGTAAAATAAGAGCAAATATCTTTACTATGAATACAGATAGTCTAACAACACTTTGTGACAGCTGACAAAGACTTGCCTGCCCTAAACAAACAGATTTTGAGCAGGTATTGGGGGATGAGACAAGAATACTTTCTTGTTTATAACTAAGAAGATAGAGTCAAAAAATAAATGCACCATTTCTTTTTGCTTAGGAAATAGGAACAGGACACATTAGAAAAGCCAAACATTAATATCTGAGCCAACTGCAGTACTTGCTCAAGCTGCAAAGCCCAATTTCCTGGACTTCTTATGGAAGCTGGTATTTAAGCGCTGGCAGGAAAACGGAGCTTCAAGAAAGAATTGAAGAGGGTGAAGAGACAAAGATGGACATCTGTACAAAGTGAGCTCTAAGCACAGGGTGAAAAACAGCAACAACAAAAGAGCAAAGCAAACAGAAAATAAAATGGAAAAAATTATCTAAATGGCCACCCATCTCCCTGTTTGTCAGCCACAAGTTGAATTATCACAGTCACTTAGAATCACTGGAGGTTATCATGTCAATATAATTCACCAAACATTATTTAGAAGATAGTCATTGGAGGATCCAGAAAAGCTTGGTTTTTTTTCCAGATTATTTCATTGTCTGAATGTTCATTTACAGTGAAAAATGTTATTACTTACAACAAAATAAAGCAGCATTATTGTTTATAAATATGCTGTTAATTTCAAAGTCCCTAATTACCATGCTTAGGAACTGCAGTGTGTAGCTAAATGCCTTCTTTATGATTTTGAAAACACACAACTATTAACCATTACACCATTACACAAAACATTGCTATAATCCACTAAACATTGTAGGCAATTACTAGCATCCCTCCTTTACTATTGGAAATGAGAAAATAGAGAGGAGCTAGACTTTTCCTGAAGTTACACAGCGAATGCTGGAGTCAAGAGAAGGATGGGTGAGTCAAAAGGTTAGGACACGGAGCCAGAATTAATGCAGGTGCTTGGAGGGATTTACCTGTCTTTGGCCTTATCATTTTGAAGCAATGTACTGAGTGCAATGCCTGGCTAGTTATAAACAGCCTAACTGTTTATACAGTGTTGGATCCAGATTTCTGATATGAAGTCTGAGAATTTCCACTCTGGCTATATAACCAGTCTGCACCATCAGGCTTGTCAAATAATTAATTTCCTTTAAAAAAAGAATAGAAACACTGATGTGAATGAGTAAATAATTTCTTGCAAAAGGGAGAAATAAATTTTTTTTTTTCATCATAAGAACATTTATTTGAGATTCTGAAATTTATTACTGATCAGTGACAACTGTCATCATGGTACCTCTGTCTACTATGGAAAATGCGTGCTCACACAGCCTCCTTGGTATATCACAGCATCTGGTGTTTAGGCAGAGGATCTGTCTCTTTCCATTTCCCTGATCAGAAGCTGGCCAATGGAATATTTGTGGGTTTTTTTTTCATGTGTATGTTTGTTGGTGTTTTTTTTTTTTTTTTGTTTGGTTTTGTTTTGTTTTGTGTGTGTGTCTGTGTGTATGAAGGGACAGGTGGATTGTAATTTCTTTGGTTTAAAAATAACAGCTTTTAAATTGACACTGAGAAAGTGGAAAGCTATGACAATAGAACAGAAGTGAATACTCTGTAAGAAAATGGAAACTGAAATGGAGAGATATGACCTGACATACAGAATCAGCACAACTGGCACATGATTTATCGATTATGGCCTGTCATATAAGAGGACCTCAGCTAGCTGAAAAGCACAAAGCAAAGTAATATTTTTCTCTCTATAGAATTTGGCATTTGGAAATTGCATACACTTTAACTTTACAGTGATTACTCTCTCTCTGCACAAAGGAATATGTGACTTTGCTTTCACAGTCAGGCATGTTGCAAACTGTGTGATTCTTTTTTTTTTTTTTTTTTTTTTTTTTTTTAATCTGTCAGCCTAAAAAAACCTGTTAATTGCATTATTGATTCATACAGATAACTTTGAGGGGCTGCAAAATAATTGACAGCAAGCAGATGAGTGCCAAATCCAAATGCATTTGCATAAATGCAAAAACTTACTGTAAGAATACAAAAAATACCACTATAGAAACATTCTTGTACCTCCTTGGAACACATCAGACTTTTGTTTGCATGAACTTCTGAGCCTTGCTTTTCTAATTCCACCTTCTTTCCCAATTTAGGCAGGCAAATGTACAATCTTTACTCCTCGCTGATTTCATTGCGGTGAATCTCTACCGAAGTAACCCCACTGAAAATATTTAAACAGTGAGTGATCCAACTGCATCCCCTTTGAAGTCAATTGGATTTTGTTTAGAATCTTTGATCCAGCATCAATAAACTGGTGGATCAGTGGAGGTAACAAAGGTACTTGGGGCTGTAGAATGTGGTCTTTGAGCAGAAACTGAGGGGCTGGGGCTTGTTCAGCCAAGAGAACCAAGAACTCATAAGAAACCTCATGAAGTTCAACAAGAAGAATGTCCTACACTTGGGTCACAGCAATCCCAAACATCAGTACAGAGAGATGAAGGAGATTGAGAGTAGCCCTGCAGAGTAGGACTTTAGGGCTCTGGTGGATGAAAAGTTGGACATGAACCAGTTTTGGACATGAACCAGCAGCTTGCAACCTAGAAGTCCACCTGCATCTTACGCTGCATGAACAGAAGGGTAGCAGCAGGGAGAGGGAGGTGATTGACCCTCTCTACTCTGTCCTTGTGCATCCAGACCTGGGACCCCCAGAATAAGAAAGACACAGAGCTGTTGGAGTAGGTCCAGAGAAGGACCATAAAGCCAGTGAAGGACCACGAAGATTATCAGAGCACTGGACCACCTCTCCTACAAAGAAAGGCTGAGGGAGCTTGGCTTGTTCAGCCTAGAGAAGATAAGATTTTAGGAAGATCTTATAGCAACCTTCTAATACATTTTACAAGGATGTGAGGTGATAGGACAAGGAATAATGGTTAAGAACTGAAAAAAGATAGGCTTAGATTAGATATAAGGAGGAAGTTATTCACAATGAGAGTGGTGAGACACTGAAACATGTTGCCCAGAGAAGCAGTGAATGCCCCATCCCTGGAAGTGTTCAGGGTGAGACTGGACAGGACTTAAGGCAGGCTGATATGGTGAAAGATATCCTTGCCCATAGCACGGAGTTAGAACTAAATGATCTTGAACTGTCCTTTCCAACACAAGACATCCATGATTCTTTGAGAAGAGGTAGCACTGGTGTAAACTAGCAGCAACTCCTGATAAACTGTTGAGAAGTCACTAAGAAGATGGAGTCAAGCTTTTCACAGTGATGTGTGTGAGAAGGTAAGAGACAGTGGTTGTAAGTGGAAAAAAAGTTTCAGACTAGTTATAATAAACTTTTCCTCATGAGGACAATCCAGTAAAAAAGCAAGCAGTTTACAAATATAACTCCATCCCTGAAAGGTGTTAAGACCCAATGGGACACAGCCCTGAGCAACCTGGTCTGACCACATAACTGTCCTCTCTGAGCAAGTGTTTGGGCAAGAGGTTTCCTAAGGCCAATCCACGCCCAATTTATCCTGTAATCTTCATATCTAAATGTTTTAAGGATTCATGTTAGCTCAAAGATATATTAGTGATATGTATACTTACTAGGACATTAGATATAGAAACGACACTGAGGGTTTTTTAAAATTATTTTCCTCCCAAGATGCCCGTATCAAATTTCAGCATCAGAATGTTTTATTAAAATACACTTGAATTCTAGGAGCAAAGATGATTCTCTATACTAATAATTTTGTCTTTCACAGAGGTTAGCACCTGGAAGTTTGTATGCTCATGGGCATTTAAGAATACTGCTCCCTCCAATTTATGATAAGAAGCTTTCCCAAATATAACTGATATCCCAGAAACTATTGCAAAGTGATATTTATATGTCACATATTACAAAATATATGCACAATTTTGCACAATTTTGCACAATTACTTCTCTTTTTTTTTTTTTTTTAATTGAGAAGAAAATAAGAATTTCAGTTTTTTAAAAAAGGATTTTAAGTCATTTCAATTTAAGTATTTTTTTTAGACTATAAAGGAATGTGCACACTATGAGAACAGGAAAACTATAGACTTGGAAAAACCTGTAGTATTCCCTAAAAGTATCTTTGAATGAACTTATGGATATCCATGTAAGCAGCTAAGGGTACCAAATTACTGATTTTCAACCAGTATACTTCAAACAAGAACAGATATCTTGATACCTAATAGTGCAAAGCACTGCAGACTTTGCCAAAAAGATCTGGCACCATCTTGTATTCTTACAGGTCCTAGAATTGCCTTCTTTGACGCAGGAATTCTATGAACAAAATCCAGCCTAAATATCAAATATTTGAAGTAGTAAACTTAGTTTACTTCCACAAGGGATCAAATGCCACTTTAATGGGTTCTAATTTAGATAAAATCAGTGTATCCTATAAAAGTTCTGTAGTATTTTCTTTTTTATATCACCATGATTTCTAGTTTCATGTTCTTAGAGTGATTTTTTTTTTTTTTCCTTTACAGACATTTAAAAGAGGTAGATCTATTTCTGTATCTTCTATTTATCTGCAGGCCCTTTGTTCAAATGAATAATCGAGTGGCCAGATCACCTAGAACTGAACCCTATCTCATAGCTAACAAATCTTAAATTTCAGTATTGGAATGTAGCATCTAATTTTCTACCCAGACCTGCAGATGTCTGCCTGAATGATTTCTTAGCGGAAGTTCTAAAGGATAACAGCTCCAAAAAACTTTTTCAAGATGATGCAATCATGCACCATTGAGCCTTGGGAGAGAGCAGAAAAACTAAAGAAAAAACAAATAACATTTATTCAATATTTTCTCAGGAAAGCAAAATAGAGAACAGCACTGACTGATCAGTTTTGCTGTATAATTAATTATAATTAATCAGCAGATCAGAGAGATCCATCAATTTTTATGTCTTTAACATTTTGATTCATTAACTGACATGTTTTCTAGACAAACAAGAACAGAATACATATAGTGTAAGAAAATTTCACAGCACAGAAGAATTTGTCTTTGGTATGAAAAAGCAGCCAGTATTAATATCTTCCATCTCCAGCTATTCCTTTATTGTCTTCCATTTGTTAATCTGTGTATGATTCTTAAAGGAGACGCCTTTCCCATCATGTATCAGCTTAGTGGTTAGAACAAGATCAACTGTAGTCCTGTATATCATGTAGTTTTTTAAACCTGAGTTTATAGTTTCCCTTCTTGTATTTGTTCTATCCTCTATTTCAATGCAGGCCAAAGATTATTTAGTTTCTGGGATGTGATGATTTATTTTTTTTTTGGCAAAGTGTGGCTCAGACTGCCTAAGCCTATTTCAACTGTGATTTTTTGCAGTGAACTACTGAACTCTTACTAGAGTCCTTAAGCTAGCAGAAATGCCTGGAGTGAAAATAATAAAAGCTTTGATGCATATTCTGGGCTAACTGGAAATCATAGGGTCCAGTGTAAAAGCAGTACTAAAAAATGATAGACTATCGTGATCTCATGGCTAATGGACAGCCAACAATCTCTCTTGCAAACTGTCAAAAAAAGCAAGCTGGCCTACTTACACATTTAGTATGAGGGGAGAAAACAGATTCTGACACTTCCTTATACTTTTCTTTTTGACAGGGTTTCATAGTGACAAATATTTGTTTTAAGAAATTACAAAAGAGAAAAGGGGAATTTTGCCAGTTTGGGTACTCACACATGTAGCTACAGACCAAAATATGTGGCATAGCGTTAGAACCTAAATTTGAAAGCAAAATGGTAAAATATCTCCAGAACTTCCACCCCAATGTAAAAATGCTGAACATGGAGTAAAAATTCACAACAGAAATCTAGGGGCTTAGGTAAAACTTTTAAAGACCCATTCATTGAAGCAGCAGCAGAAGTGGGTCTGTGACTGGATGTTATCAGTCTGGTGCTCTATAACTGACATTTATGAATTTTCTGCACATCTTCCCTGTGGTTCTCATCTCCCCTCAACGTACAGTTTGAATCCATGAATCAAATGAAATAATATTTGTTAAAGGAAGGTAGAACGCAAAGATATTAGCTCTTAAAAATGTCATGAAAAAGGCAGTAGGAAGAACAAAGAAAATCAGCCTCTATTTGGTAGCAATAAGACAAATGTTTTGAATGTCCTAAAGAATCACAAATGCCTTTATATATGCTAGTGAGTGCAACCACATCACTTGTGAACCATTGTGAACCACAACTGTAATGTTTGTGTGAAGTTTTGCGTGGCATAAAGAAGAGACAAGTAGAGGGAAATAAATATTTTCATTCCTCCTGGTCAGAAACTGAAGCCTTGAACTCAGAAGGAGATTAAGCCTCTATTCCATATATCTGAGAAGGCATAACTCTACATTTTAATAATACTTTTGTTATGGAAACTGGAGGAGCTTGGAGCCCCTTCTATTGGACACTGTATAAATACTTAATTCAAGATTTTATTTGGTTGAAAGTGTTTGCAATATGAATAAAAAAATAGAGACTAGTCAATGTTAACTAGAGGGGAGAAGGGAAATGTTACATTTAGCACAATTCTGAGTGATGTTTGTTTTGTACTGAATTAAATTATCTTAAAATATAACCACTATAGCTAATTAACATGAGAGGAATGGCATCACAAGCAGACTGTCAACAACTGAAGAGGAAATTTGTAAGAATTAGCAACTCATACCTTGATATCCAACTCTGGTTTAAAAATAGATTTCCCAACGAATTCATATATTTCAATTAAGGATGTTTGGCTTCTTTTAACATTTAAAGTCTGAATGGGTATACAGTTTTCTTTAAATTGTATGTTTATTCAGATTAAGCTTTCAGAATTCATTACATTCCTGCCACAATCACAAAATTTATTATAAAATTTTATCAAAACAGCTCAGAAAAATATGCCTACCTAATTGCTGAAGGCTGACAAGTTAGGAAGACACCTGTCTACACAATTCAGCATTTGAATCATTCCTCTTTCCCATTTAGTAGTAGCTTAAATATTACTATTCCACATTCTAGCCTTAAAAATAGAGCATTTATCAAAGCATAGCTATTATTGTATGATTTTACTCCAAAGAAGTGCATGACACAGTAATAATAAAAAATAAAAAACAAAAGCATGAATTACCCTTTCAGACAAAGTTTCTGCAAGGAAAATATAAAGCAATAATATAGCAAGTTTTATTTTACTGGTTTGGAACCTTAAGCACCAGTCTGTGTTTGGTACACTACTCCAGTCAAAGATTGCAATTGCTTCTGCAGTTTGGTGATTCATTCTCAGATTTTCTCTGAGCTACACAACTACTTTTTTTTTCTGCTAAATCATCTTGATCCTTTTCCTTTTGCTTCTTTCTAGCTGTTAATTATCAGTATTCTGTCTAAACTAAAATAAGAGCAACAACAGACTTAAAAGGTCAGTATACAAATATTTCGATATTCTCTTCTGAGTTTTACTCTTTATTTTGCCGTAAGCCTGACCCTGCTCAAATACTGATGATATAGCTGTTGAAAGTAATGATGTCCCTATGAATCAGTGTGCTTCCTGCTTACCTGCTACATGCAGTGTATTTACGTGGGTGGTGCAGAAGAGACCTAGTGATAAATATGTCTTAAGTTTGGACAATAATATTCATTTCAGAAGACTGACTTTTCAGTAAGATCAGTGCTTTCATCTTAATCTGTTTGCTGCTTTAGGCTTCACAGCCAAACAAAGAAGCTTCCAATAATTTTCAGAAAGATAAAGACTCAGAAATTTGACCTATCAGTTGTATTCTCCATGCTTCAGGAGTATCAGAAATCTTAGTCTCATGTGATTTTAAAAGGCAGCTCTTAAAAAGCAACCCTTAAAAAGCTGCCTATCAAAAACCTCCCAGTTTCTTCCAAATTCTCAGCTGTTGTAAATTGAGATTGTACCATTAATAAAGAATTAAATTTACATCTAATGAGAGTCTGGTCTCTGTAATTTTTTTTTGTTGTTGTTTTTTGTTTTTGTTTGTTTTTTGTTTTCTCTGTATAGTAAGGAAGTTTTTCCAGGTGCAAAATTCACAATTTTTTCTCTAATTATAGAATGATCAACTGAAAGTCAGAACATAGTGTCTCTGCAGCACTACTCTGAAACACTGAACATTTCCTGCTGACTTCTTGTAGTTAAGAGCTTATACACAGCCTCAAGCATACATGTGTATATGTTTTGAAAACTTGTCTTAGAATATTCCAAGTATCTACTTTATAATGGTCAAAAAAAACCTTTCCCAGTATGGAGAATGTTTAAATTCTAATACATGCATTTTACATCTGAAAAAGTAAGAATGATTTAAATGAGCTAAGAACTGAATCTTTGAGAAACTGGAACCACCAGTGGTTATTAGATTTTATTTCACTGAATGGAACTGAGCTTGAGTTAATTTGTAGTTGATTCACCAAAAACTATCATAATTTGAGTGTCATGAAGGCACTTTTTTCACAATACAATAATGCAGTGAGACTGTAGGCTTGAAAGAAATAAGGTAGATGAGAAAATTTGACATGATCTCTTGCATATATTCTAAGGAAAATAAATTTTCAACAGCAACTTTATTAATTCAATGTTAGTGTGTCCAAAATTTATCAAAAAACACAGTCTCCATTTGGGATTCAGACTTTGCTGTGCTAGATGCTATGGACAAACATTTCCAAAAGATGGCCAGTACTTTAGAAAGTTTACAAGCCTAATTTATGATCAAAAGTAACAGTTGGATGAAACAAAATCTAATGAGAACAATCTGTTTCATTTCTTTAAAAAAAAAAAAAAAAAAGAAAGAAAGGATAAATGAGAAGAAACTTGATTGTGGTTGATAAATACCACCAGAGGGAGGAAATAGAAGATACTTAAGAAGTAACTAGGAACAGTTGTTGGAATTGAAATCCAAACAAATGCAAATGAAAAATCAGCTAGAAAACTATAGTAAAGATGATTAGACCAAGAAATAAAGTACTGAGAGGAATGACAGGTTCTCCATCTTTTCAAGATTTCCAGCTAAATCTGAAAGGCAAGATTTGTTCATACAACTCTTAGATCATCACCATACAGATTTTGCAGCAGATGTGAGTTTTTATATGTATCTGAGGCAGCTGGAAACAGCACCATCGTATTAAAAGACTTTTGGCCAATTTAACATAACACAGCTCTCAGGATGCAACTGTCATGAGCTAACCTCTCATATGGAATACAGGTGTGAAGTGATAAGATTTTACTTTGTACATGAAACAGGAGACAAGAACGAGTGGTAGCTGAAATAAAATCTTCAAGATAGTGGTCAGTTCAGAAGAATAACAAGAGTTATCAGCTACCAGCTTGCAATGAGCACAAAACAAAACTGAAAACCCATGTTTTAGCTATTTGAACCTTACAACCAGCTTTATTTTTTGATAAAGCTTGTGAAGGAAAGCTGTGAGATCATGAGCAGGCTTTGGTAGAATTTACACTTCTCACAAAGTCACAATACTGAACATTTTGTTTAATGTCAAGAGCAAATGACAGTGTACCCATATCCTTTGTCTCCTGTTTTGACACGTGTAGTGTAACTGGCATTAGTCTTGATGTGTTGCATGAGTTTCCCAAGGTGTCCATTTCAAGAACCATGGTCCTCTCTCACTTCCACAATTTTTCTCCTCACATTCTTATATATAATTTTCCAGATGTGCTGCTCACATAGGTACTGTACGCAGGAACACTGGGATATGTTTTCTTGAATAATGTGAGGGCATAACTAACAGGAAGAACTCGTTGTCTTCTTACCTGGCAAATTCATGCAGGCAATTTAATTTTCTCCTATTTTCTATGCACACTTTTCCTTTTGGGATTAATTTTATCCATAGTTTTCTTTGTTTCTAGGAGGTGAGCTTTAGTGTCTGTATGACTGACTTTTAGGCAAGAATTTGGAAGAAGATCTTGGAACGCACTGTGTATTTTCATATGATTTGCTGCAGGAAACAAACAAAAATCAAGCCAAAATCTTATTGAATACATTCATATCAAAAAGCAAACAACAACCAAACAAAAATCCCCAACCCCATGTAATTTAACAGACTGAAATTCTAACCTGAAGTTTCTGATGCCATACAGAAAGCTAAAATACCTTCTCAGTGTCTTACTTCATGCTTCCTTCCCACTCTTTGCCTTTCATATTCTGTTTACCATATTTAGGATTAACACTTGACACTTTCTTCCTAAATATCAATTAAAGATTATAATTTTTCTAGCAGATTACTTTCTCACAGGTTTTAAAATTAGAAGTTCATTGGAAGAGCACTGGAAATCCAGATTAAAGAATATGTACACCTCCAAATATCTTAGTTTGAAATTACATAAAATTGATATCTGGGTTGAAAATGGTCACTTTAAAAGAAAATAATAACTAAAAAAGAAAAAATAATACAATTTCTTAGTCTGTTACTGAGAAAGTGTAGTTATTAACAAAACCATTTTTAATTACAATCTGAAAATGATTTTTAATTTGTGGAAAATTTAAACTAAATGTAATTTGGATTCTTTTCCACACAAAATTATCTGATGCATGCTTGGGTGTCCAAAGCTGAACAAGTTACATCTTCTTCATCTTCAAAGTGCAATATTTGGCATCATATGGAGGAAAGGCTCAGGACTTCTAAAAAAGACACAAATAATATTAACTGGTGTGTTGTAGATTTCAGGGCTATCTCTAAATACATCTCCCTGGATTTCCATCTCTTAGTAGCATAGCTTCATGGAAAGCTTTGTTGCTAGAGATGAAAATTCCATTCACATCTTTGAGAATCAAGATGTAGAAGAGAATTTCAGTTTTTATCGTTGACACGAATTTTAGTCTATGTCCATATTAGCAAATTAAGTTATACCAATAACCATTCCTAAAGGACAGTCTACCAAAGGACAGTCTGTTACAATAGCGTGGGAATAAGACATGCATGTGGTCCCATGCATTTCCAGGTTACAGGTTCAGGCAGCCTCTCTAAGCTTAATTCTTTTAAAAAAGAAAAGAGAACTTTTAAACATTAGAAATGGGGAATAAGTATGCTTTATAATTAAAACTTTTTCTTTTCCCATTCTTTCTCCTCACTCCATGCCATTTGTTCTCCAACAAAGAGTTGCACAGTTATTTCTAGGAAATAAAATAGAAAGGAATTAATACTTTAATACAGTAGATGCAAGACAGTAGTTCTAGTACACTGCGTTCTGTTTGGAAAAAAGTTTCATAAATTCTTTCACGTGGAATGGCTAACTCTTAAATTCCATCCATGATTTAATCAAAGAGAATGGTACCAAATGTGAAATTAGTACAAGGGCTCAAAGGCAATTGCAGTAAAATGTAGCAATGAATATCCCTGATAGATCTTCCTCTCTTTTGTCCTGGTAGAAGTCAGAAGCAAATCCTTGCTGTTGAATGTACTCACGTTGGAGTAAAACTGGTATAAACAGTGGGCTCCTGCCATCTAAGCTGAAGTGATTTCAGACTTGGCACTAAATTCTGGTAAACATGTTACAGTGCAGCTATATATTAAATAGCCGATTTAGAACAAAAACAAGCCACCAATGCCTACATTTTTCTTCAGACTAATAGGTGGCTAAAATACAGTATTTCTTAAATAAATGACAGAGAGTGTTAGGTTTTGAAACATGTTTTCTTCCCTTGCCTATAATAACAGTAGAAAATGAAGGAAAATTGCCTTAGATTCATGGGGGAAAAAGGTGCTTTTATGTAAATTGGACATCTGATTCTTGTATGTAGGGAGCTTAGGACAGCTGTGCTGAGATCCATAAAGATGTTTAGATACCCAGCTCTTGCTACAGAACAAATGAAATCTCGACTGGGGAAAGGCAGAAGGAGGCTACAGGAATGTTTCAAAGCAGAGTATCCACACCCTGAGCCATAGTCTGATTCATGTGAAGACACAACATAGAACTCAGAGTAAGGATAAAACTATTTGGTCTGTGCCTTTCAGGTAGAATCTCACAAATGCCAGAAAATTTTGTGAAAACAAATTTCCTTTCTTAAGAGGAGCATACAACAAGTACAAACAAAACATTCAATATCTGAAATTACATTTTATTTGAAAATGAAGGAAAACAAGACACATCTAAAACAGACAAACTACCACAACAGCAACAACAACAAAATCACATTTCCCTTTTGTAAAAAAAAAAAAAAAAAAAGTGAAAGAATCATAAACAAAAATCTCCTTCCTGCCACACATCTTTTGGGCATTAATTCTTTTTTAAGTGTTGATCTTAAAATAAGATTTCCAAGAGCTTCTTGAGTTTCAACAAGCACTACATGGTCTCCTATGAAAACAGTTTCTTCATATTACAGCTATACTGCACTGGGAAGGTACAACATACTCTCCAAACAGAATTTTAATTATAATATTGAAACTAGTTAGCTTCATCTATTATCAGCATCTCAACTCTAATATCAGTAGCTAAACTCATACAGAATATGTCTTTAGACATCTCCCATATCTCCCAGCATCACATAAGCTATTGGTACAGGCAGTCTTTCAATAATTAGAACTTGTATTACTTTCCAGTTATAAATCCAGGTCTTCCAGTTCCTGAAGAATGCTTCAACTACTGGGCTATTGTGCGAAAGACAGAAATATCTCTAAGCACTGCATAAGAGGATATAATCATGCTAGTGATGGTGATGATGTCTGTGTTGGTTTCAGCCTAATGATTTTTGCAAAGACCATAGCACCTACTCAGTTTGCTGTGCCTCATACTTCCACAGCACCAAGAAGGAAATCATATTTATGAGAATCATAGAATACCACATGATCTCAAAGTATAATTATTGAAGATGCAGTATCTCTTAGAAATACAGTATTCCTAGAAATCTGATCCCTCAACTTACCTGTGCCTTTAGCATTTTAATGATGAAAAGGGGAGCTGCATTAGCTGAATTTGTATACAGATATTCATATTCACATATTCAAATTCACAAGTATTTATAACTGGAATTTTTAGTATGAAGGGTTAGAGAAATCTGGTACAAGTGGCTGAATCTGATCTTATCTCTTTTTCTCTCACAGCTGCTGGAAGCGTCTGTAATGCAAAAGCCACAGGGTTAAGCAGGTTGATATACTTGGGATTCAGCATTTCATTTAAAGTCTGCTCCCAGAACTACTGTAATGATATGAGTGAATGTTGATTTATATTAAATACGCTGCAAATATGTACAGCATGTTCTGTCCCTGGGAAGATGCCACTATGAAGAGATATCACAGCTGAATTGCCAGAGAATTCAAGTGAGATGGCAAGGGGGAGGAGGAAGGAAGGAAGGCACAAAGAACAAAATGTCCCCACAGCCACCCACGAGGACACACTCCTAGTGAGATATGAATCAACAACAGCCAAGGAAGACCTGATGCCTAGAGGGAATTATGTAAGGACTGGAGATAAGTGGAGTCACTAGCACATTTGTGTACTTCTTTGGCATCTAACCACATAATGTAACATAAGAATAAATATCCTCAGCTCTCTTCTACTCTATGGAGAAAAACAAGCAGCTGTTGAAAGTGATAACTTTAATAAGGAGCCTAAAGCAGATAGGAGTCTCATGTAAATGCTCTTAAGGTGGGTTGGATGCAAGCATTAAACTCAAATCTGCTGTTTTCCTGCACTGTGCACAACATTTTACCAGCCACTCTTATAGATCCTGGTCTGCTTGGGAATGTGCAACAACTTTCCCATTACAGCACTTTGTAGAGTAGATAGGGCAGATGCTAAAAGAATAACAATAAGGCATCATTACCATAACAAGATATTGTAAGAATAATCATAAACCAATGAACTGTAAGATCTTCATTAAAACAGTATGTGTCTACATTTCTATTGATCTTGATAAAATAGATCCTTCTGTAGAGTTTTGAGATGCAACTGCAACAAGAATCAGCAAGTTTGACTGCTGTCACCTGCTCAGAGATGTCAGTGAGGATCAAACTGTTCTCACATACCTCACAAGTTCTTATGTTCAGCTGTGTCTCTGTGCTTATGAGCACAACCTGTGCAGGATCTTTCTCCCTGTATTTGAGAGGTCTAGAGTGACTTAACTGTCGTAGTTAAGTGTATAGCAGTGATCACAACTAATAAATCACATTTGTTGCCATACATCTCTGAGAAATGAATCATGATTTTGATGCTCACCTACTAGTTTTGAAGCCACTACAGGACTAAAAAGATGTTAGGCTGTGCATGATTTGAGTAACAGTTACATAGAAGCATAAGGTGAAAACCTTTCAGTAGTACATATGTTGCAAAGTCACTTAGGTTTTATGTTATTTAACATTTCTTTCAAGAAACATCAAGCAACTGCCTCTAGGTATTAAAAATGCCTATAATGTGATTACTTTTTTTTTTTTTTTCTTTCTAGAAACAGCTTCCTGTATTCTTCTGAAATTGTTTCTGAATGGCGGCAAGTAGGCAGAAAAAGGATGGCAGAGGAACATAAATTATTGCAGCCTTCCAGTCATTGAAGGGAGCATGTAAGCAGATGGGAGACCAACTTTTAAATGGTCTGGTCTGATAGTGATAGGGCAAGGGGGATGCTTTAAACTCAGAGAGGGGAGATTTAGGTTAGATGTCACTGGAAATCTTTCATCAAGAGAGTGATGAAGCACCGGCACAGGCTGTCCAGAGAAGTTGTGGATGCCCCATCTCTGAAGGCATTTGAAGCCAGGCTGAAAACAGGGCCCATGGCAGGGTGGGTGGAACTGGATGATCTTAGATAATTATTCTGTGATTCTATGACTTTATCTTTAAGGTTTGGCAGTTTTCTTACTGTGGATTTGATGGTGTATGTGGTAGAAGTCAGACAAGTTCAGCTTCCAGTTATCCCTAGTATTTAATTTTATTCAAAGCCAAATCTGAAGAAGACAATCAAAACCATCTAAAATGAGAAAAGATTTGTTGAAGACATTAGGCTAAAAACACCAAGATTTATAGAGATCATGCAATGCAAGCACTCATTTTCTGATTACTGCTGTAATTTCTTGTATATGATGGGTCAAACTGTAACCTTTTTCAATTTCCTGAGATCAGACTGCTACCTTTAAACAGAGAGCAATTTTTTTCCCACATTATGTGCTGCTTGAGTGTTCCTGGATCAACAACAAAGTCTGCCTGAAAGAGAGAGTCCAAAGCAACTTAGAAGATTGGACACTCATTCTATTTTAGTGTATAATTATATCATCAACTTTTCAGCATGCTTTCAGAAATCCACAGTAAATATCCCCCTACACCATCCACCCTCAATTTCTTGCAGTTTCCTACAATCTGGTGTGTAAAGCTTACAAAAGTTGTGGAACAGCCTATTTTGAGAGAACTTGCAAGCAGGAACACATTAATGGGTATCAGGTGCAGCTATGAATTTAATGAATGGTTTGTTGGAAATCACATTTAATAGCAACATCCGTCTGCAGATGAGCTCTGCAATGTCCTTATTTCAAATCCAGGCAGATGGTGGATTTGCAACACACTTACTGTTTTCTGGTTCATGCAGCATTGCTTAGTTGTAAATACATTCACAATCATGCCTGGAAAGATTTGGAGCTTGTCTGTCCATCCTTTTATTTTTGCCACTTCCTCTTCAAAGTAATAAGCATATCAAGAAAGCAACAAGGTTCATTAAACTACTTAGTTTAGTATTTTGTCCTGTTCCAAAGAAAAAAGCAAACTAACTCATGAAACCAAATAAATAACTTCTTTTGTCTTTTTATCTTACAGATTTCACCTGAAGAATGGAAGGGAATTTTTTTTTTTTTTAAACTGTCAAACTGACATTATTTTCTGATATTATTTTAAGCAAATTTGAAGCTTCATATTTAAGAAAGAAAAAGTGAATTTCTACCTGGGAGATCATACCTTACAGTCATTTGGGAGCAGTGAATTATTTTTTAATGCAGACATTCCAATACATCAGAATTTATTTCCATTTTCAGCCATTTACAATCCAAATATTTCCTTACCATATAAGTATACACTTATATACAGCTATGTGCTGGCAGAGAAAGAGGTGAAAACACTTCCCCCAAGAAAATGTTTCTATTGTACATGAATGGATAGCCCAGACTATCGAGTACTGGAGAGGTTGCTATTGAAGAAGGAGATTCCATTCCTCTCTGGGCAATCTGTACCTGTTCTCTATCACCCACACAGCACAGAAATGATTCCTAATGTTCAGGCAGAGCCTTCTGTGTTCCAGTTTGTGCCGACTGCCTCTTGTTCTGGCACTGGGCACTGCTGAACAGAGCTGGGCTTCAAATCTCCACACCCTGCCTTCAGCTATTTATGGACTGAGATTCTCCCAGGCCTGCTCCTCACCAGGCTGAACAGTCCCAGTTCTCTCAGCCTTTCCTCACAGGAGACGTGTTCCAAATTGTTTGATAACCCTCCATCCCAGGCCTCAGCTATCTCCGGTATGTCCACATCTGTTTTGTACCAGTGAGGCAGAACGGGATGCAAGACTCCAGTTGTGGCCTCACCAATGCTGAATACAGAGGTTCACCTCCCTTGACCTACTGGAAACACTTTCTCTAATGAAAACAAGAATAACATTTACCTTCTTAGCAGCATGTGTATACTGCTGACTTGTGATCAACTTGATGTCCACCAGGACCCTCTGGTCCTTTTCTGCAAAGCTGCTTTCTGACTGTTTTTCCTTTTTTCCTTTTTTTATTAATGATATCCAGAATCTAAATGACTTCTTTAAGTAGTCATTCAGTAACTGTACTCAGTTTAGTAACCAGTTTAACCTCCTACATAAAGCTGTCCTCTCTTTTACTCTAGAGAGGAGAAAATTTAGACCAGGCTTTCAAAAGACTGTGTTACTGAGCTGATGAAGCAAGATTTCACAGAGAGAGTGATAGAAAAAAAATAGTAGAAAGCAGTGAAAATGTTCATTGATGAGGTTATATAAATTTATTTACAGAATATAAAATAACTTTCTATAAAATTCAGTTTCAGGTACAAAAAAATATTCTTTTTTCCAATCTCACTTCTATGATTTTAACATAGTTTCATTGACTTCACAATTATACCCAGTAGACAGATAACATAAATATATAGCACTATTGAACTCAACGGGCCTCTGATGACTCACGCCAGTTGGAGCTGCAGTTCAGCTTGTTGCTTGCAGAAATTTCCAAACTTGGAAAATCTTTCTCACATTTCCAGCAAAGTCAAAATAGGTCTTTGTGAAATAACTGCAGCAAACAGCAAATGATGTATGAAATGAAATATCTCATCCATCCCATACAAGAAGAATGCGCAGGGGAAGCTTTGTCACTTTTACCACGCAGTTTCAAATGAGTCTCTGATGCAGAACCATCATTTTCTTGGAGTAATGGGAGGAAGGGGGTGATGCTGTCATTCTTATCACGTCAAGTATGGCACTTCCATATAGAGAGATTCAGATGTTATTCTTTCCTCATTTTATGAAATAAATGCTGTCATATTTTCTCCAGCAACTTCTGCTGAGGTTAGTGGCAGCTGATCCTGCGGTGCTGAGGGTATACCAATCTTTCTCTAAATATATTTAGTTATGTGAAATTGTTATGTATTATAGATCTGTTCTCAGGACATATCATAAAGTCATAGAAACATAGAATGGTTTGGTTTGGAAGGGACTTTTAAGATCATCTAGTTCCACCCCCCTGCTATAGGCAAGGACACCTCCCTCTAGATAGGGTTACTCAAAGTCCCATCCAGCCTGGCCTTGAATGCTTCCACAGAGGGGGCATCCACAATCTCACTGGGTAGCTTGTTCCGGTGTCTCACCACATTCACAGTAAAGAATTTCTTTCCAATAACTAACCTAAATCTACCCCCTACCAGTTTAAAACCATTTCCACTTGTCCTGTCACTATGTGCCCTTGTAAAAAGTCCCTCCCCAGCTTTCCTATAGGTTCCCTTCAGATACTGGAAGGCTGCTATAAGGTCCCCCTAGAGTTTTCTCTTCTCCAGAATGAAAAGTCCCAGCTCTCTCAGCCAATCTTCACAGGGGAGGTGCTCCAACCCTCTGATCATCTTAGTGGCTCTCCTCTGGACCTGCTCCAACAGCTCCATGTCCTTTTTGTGTTGGGGGCCTCAGAATTGGAGGCAGTACTCCAGAGTAGAGGGGCAGAATCAGCTTCCTTGAACTGCTGGTCACACTTCTCTTGACTCAACCCAGGATATGGTTGGCCTTCTGAGCTGTAAGCGCATATGTTGAATCTTTCATTAATTGACACTTCCAAATCCTTCTCTTCATGGCTGTTCTCAAGCCATTCTCCACCCAACCTGTATCTGTGCTTGAGATTGCCCTTACCCAAGTGCAGGACCTTGCACTTGGCATTGTTGAATTCCATAAAGCTGGCATAGACCCACCTCTCAAACCTGCCCAGGTCTGTCCGGATAGCATCTTTTCCCTCCAGTATATCAACTGCACCACTCAGCTTCGTGTCATCTGCAAATTTTCTGAGGGTGCATTCCATCCCATAGTCCATGTCTCCTACAAAGATGCTAGATAACACTGGTCCCAGTATGTGAGGAATGCCACTCATCTCCTGTTTTCACTAGGACATTGAGCTGTTGACCATAACTCCCTGAGCGCAAATATCCAGCCAATTCCTATCCAGTGAGTGTCCATCCATCAAATTCATTTTTCTCCTATTTGGAAACTAGGATGTCATGCAGAACAGTGTCAAATGCTTTGCACAGGTCCAGGTAGATGATATCAGTTACTCTTCCTTTATCCACTGATGCTGTAACTCCATCATAAAAGGCCACCAAGTTTGTCAGCAATGATTTGCCATGTTGGTTACCACCGATCACCTCGTCTTTATTTTCCATGTACCTTAGTAGGGCCTTCAGGAGGATCTGCTCCATGATCTTGCCAGGCACAAAAGTGAGACACACTTGTAATTCTCAGGATCTTCTTTTTTTCCCTCCTTGAAAATAGTCGCTATGTTTGTCCTTTTCTGGTCAGTGGGAACTTCACCAGTCTGCAATATACAGACCCTTAAGATTTCCATCAATAAACTTGCATATCCAATATGCTGCAAACGTATTTGTTCAGGTGATAAAAATAGTACTGATTTACCAGCTTGCTGTGGTGCCTGAGCTAATATTGTGTGCAAGATACTGCCCACTCAGCTCATACTCTGTACCATGCTATGTTTACATCCTTCAAGAAGTCTTCATTTCTCCTGCATTCCTTTATTTTTAGGTTAGAAAACTGGTTCACGTGACAGTATCACAAGGTTGGAAACAACCTAGATCGTCTAGTCCAACCGTCCTCCCATTAGCATTGTTACCACAAGCCACTAAATCATATCTCGTAGCTCCTCATCCAGATGCCTCTTGAACACTGCCAGGAACAGCGACTCCACCACCTCCCTGGGAAGCCATTCCAGTGCCTGACCACTCTCTGAGAGAAAAAGTTCTTCCTTATGTCTAACCTAAATCTCCTCTGCTACAAATTGTGGCCATTTCCTTGGGTCCTGTTTGTTGCCTGAGAGAAGAAGCCAAAACCCCTCCTTATCACAAACTCCCTTCAGGAAGTTGTAGAGTTCAATAAGGTCTCCTCTGAGCCTTCTCTTCTCCAGACTAAGCAATCCCAGCTCCCTCAGCTGCTCCTCGTAAGACTTGTTCTCCAGACCCCTCACCAGTTTTGTTGCCCTTCTCTGGACGCATTCCAGGGCCTCAATGTCTTTCTTGTAGTGAGGGGCCCAAAAATGAACACAGTAATCAAGATGCGGCCTCACCAGTGCTAAGTACAGATGGGTAAATGAGTTTTACAGTATGCTCATGGTTTTGAAAACCAGAATCTGCAGATAACTTTACATTTTTATTGACATCTCTGCTATGACAACAGTGTCAGACCCACACAGAGTATAACATTAAACATGATGGTTCAGCCATTCGCTGCCTAAATCTCAGTCAGTTTTTCTCCCTGTAACGTTACAGATTGGTATACATTAGATGATCTGTGTGGGGACCAGTTTCCAACAGCACCCAAAAAGTCATCAGAGCAGTTCATAATCAGAATATGAGAGTTTAAGCATCTTTACAATTCAAACTGTTTTGATATATCACATCTCTAAATTCTTAGCATCTTCTATTATTCATTTGTGAAGATTTGTTCAGCAGAGACGTGGTAGGAAATTCAGCTATCAGGCTTGGGCTCCTTCTGATTTCCAGTGTGCTCTTCCTGAAGCTTTATCAGAAACTATTTGCTTGTCTCTGAAAGCAGAGTGATCTGATGACTCTTGGCAGCCACATCTTTCCTCCCTCTCCCACCACATTTTGTTTTCTTTTCTTCCAAGAATGCCAAAAAAATGTTCTTTCTTTTAGAAAATAGTCTTCTCCCTGCAGAATTCACATTAAGATTTTCTCAGAGGGCTTGGCTGTCACCTTCTGTAGGTTTAAAAGCCGGGACGTCTCCCCTTATTCCCCCAGAGTTTGAAGTACCTCACACTGGGTTTCCTTGAACAGGTTTTGAACTAGTTCTATCTACATGCAGTAAACATCGTGCCAAAGAGCAGAATTTGGGAACCTGAAAACAGCATTTCCATTTTAGTAGGAAAGAATCAACATGTGGAATTATTTTATTTCCTCAATCTCTTTACTCCTTAGGACAGATGTTACTGTGATTTCAGTGCAGTGTAGACAAATCCAAGTTAAGGTGTCTTAGCAAACTAGCTTCCCTAGTAAACATTGAACTGATGCATTTCCAAATATCATGCTTATAAACAGGAGGGAAATCAACTTTTTATGTGGTGGATAGCGATGGGACATAGGGAATGGTTTTAAACTAAAAGAGCAGAGATTGAGATTAGATGTCAGTAGGAAATTTTTCACTGATAGGATGGTCAGGCACTGGAGCAAGCTGTTCAGGGAGATTGTGGATGCCTCCTCCCTGGAAGTCTTCAAGGCCAGGTTAGATGGGGCCCTGGGCAGCCTGATATGATGGGTGGCAGCCAGTCCATGGCAGGAGCTTTGGAACTAGATAATCTCTGATGTCCCTTCCAACCCAAAGTATTCTGTGATTCTATGATTCCTATGATAATACAGTGGTGCAGTGAATATTTATGACAGTAGATAAGAAACAGCAGATTTCCACAACTCATGTTACTTGTCTACTTCATTACTTATCTACTTATTTCCAAAAGAAAGGTAGCCTGACAAGCTGACGTTGGTACTGGCCAGAGCTCCACAGAGGACATCAGGTGAAATTGAACAGTTCAGATGAACTTGAAGAAAGCATAGTGGCGTAGCATGAGCAAAGGACGTATGCAAACTGCAGAGTGAGCCTCTGCTAAAAGAAAACTGTATTATCCATGTAGTTTTAATACAAAGGAGTAGTAAATACTGGTGTCTCCTTGCAATTGTGTTTTCAAAGGCTTTGACAACTATCAAGTTTTCACGTGTTTCATCTTTACCAGGTGTACCGTAGTAACTGCTGATGCTGAATGGAATGCTTTGACTTAAGCCTCTTTTAGTGCGTTGCTAAAATATATGAAATTACCTTTGCTCTCTTTTTCATGGAGAGAAATTAATCTTACAGTATTTGGAAAGAAGCTTCACTTAGAAATCTGTTATCCACGCTTTTATTAAAACGAAAACGAAGACCATTAGAAATAGTCATTTTGAGTGGACAATAGATGAAACCCACCATCCCATTCCTTCTTGATAATCATTTCCTGACCGAGAAGACAGTGCACTGTTTCCCTAGATAGATTCTTGTGCGCGCTGGAAGACATGCATGGACACTGCTACCAACTCACTGGTGTCCTTAGAACTCTGACTTTTGTTCACAATGTAGTACTACCTCAAATATCCATTCAAGAAGATAGCAAGCATCACCCAGAAAATCGGGACAAGATTACTTCTCATAGCAAGTATAATACATTAATGCATAATCCATGCCATCCAGTCACAGAAAAAGGAGAAAGAGCACTTTTAAAACGTGTTTTATTACAACCCATGGAAAATGACAGGAGAAAGAGTGGAGTAAAGAAAAACAGAATCTGTGTTAAATTACTGTTTTTCAAAGAAATAGCCCCTGCAGTTCACATCACCAATCCAAATTGATGAAGCAATGGCACAACTTCGATAGTTAGAGCTATCAAAAAATAAAACAAACAGGCAAACAAAAAGTTATACTGAGTATTAAGCAAAAGAAAACAAAAGAAGAGACTTTAGAATATTAAAGTGAATTCCAAAGATAAAGGTAAAACCCAAAGCATACATTGCTCTGTTTTCTTTTTTTGTTGTTTTGTTTTGTTGTTTTTCTTTTGCTTGTTTTATTTTGTTTTTGGTTAGAGCAGTAGAAAGTACACTTTGGAAAACAGATCTCCTTTGTCAGGGGAAATAGCTGCATTTCCTACTATACCTCAGGTTTCAATGTATGTGTGGGATAAGTCAATAGGGGAAAGCAATCGGCTCCAGTGCTGTATAACACAGTTGTGTGCAGAGTAGATGTGACTCTGTTACTAGGGATTAAATAATTCATTCTTTTTTTTTTTTTTTTTTTTTCCTCTAGATGATGAAAGATGATGAAAGTTGTGTGCAGAAAAAAAATAGAAAGAAATGTATATAGAAATACAGCTATGCTCCTTTTGTTAACTGATGTTCCCAATCCCAGCTTGAAGCACCAGTTTTTTTGTGAGCATAGATAGGGCAATATCTGTGCAATTACTTCAGGACGTATGCTCTCTTTTTCTAAGTAGTAGAGTAGATTCATGCTTCTTTGCAACTTCACTGTGAACTTTAATCTTCCTGCTCATGTATGTCTGGTTAAATACCTTCAAGGCTTTTCTTTTCTGTTACCTAAGAATTTATTCCTATTAAATCTGGCATTTCACTGTTGTTTCAGAGAGATTGAATGCAGAATCTCTTATATATAGCTTTAACCTTTGATATTTGCATCCAAGTGTGTTCGAGTAATGTTACTCTATAGTTACACAAACATCCTACACAGCAACCACCTTATAAGAAAAATCCAAAGGTTTGGATTAGAGTCTTTTGTTCTCTGAATAGGTGTATTGTTTTTTATAACACCTCTACACTGTTGACACAATGTTTCGTTTCAGATATTTTGGGATAATTCAGGGAAGCTGTTCCATTTTGACAATAAAATAATATTTTATTTGCTTCTCTATAGATCTCTTTTATTTCTACACTTGTCCAAAGAGAAATAAACAAAATAATTGAGCCCAGTCACATGAACTTCAACTGAACAGAAATTTTGAAAGTAACAGATTTCAGAATTGGCAACGATATTAAAAAAAATAATAATAATCAGAAAATATAAATACAGTGCACTATCCAGGCAGTCAATACTAATGCATAAATGAAATATTAATAGTTCATATGTTTTTCATTGGAGTACATTGACATCCTTGATGAAGGGAATGGAATATATTCCCATGCTAGAATTAAATAGTGATTTCTCAGTCACACAGCTGCACAAGATTCTTACATTGGTTCGGAATCAGTGAGAATGAAGACCTGCATTTTCTTTGTCTCCTATACAATCATTTTTATTCTAACTAATAGAACTAAGGAGAAATTATATGCCTAAATTCTTTGTACATTTTCATAGATTTTCTTTTTTAAAACAATACTTTCATGGAGGTACCGATCTGGTCTTATAAGCAATAATAGTGTTGCATTTGCAACTTTGCACTACAGAATTAATTATGTATAGCTTGCCTTTGTTTTATTTTATTACACCTGGCTATGGATATGGAGTATGCAGTTGAGTAGCATAGCTTTTAAAATGATTATGTATTGGATTAATTAGATCAGCACTTCATTTGTTTTCTGGTTTTAGTTAAACAAGGAAAGGTATTGACTCCATGGCCTCTGATTCTGTCCAAGAGTTTCTGTTAATCTGTTACGTACTAGAGTAATCACCCCCTCACAACTGGTTTTATTCCAACAGATGCCAACTTTATGGGGACAAGGGCTTTGGATAATCCATGTTTTATTCAGTTCCAGAATCAAGGCATTAGCACAGGCACTGTCTTTTATTCCAAATAATAACCGACTTCCAGTATAGTATCAATATATCTGCATCTGATCCTGATATATTGTATAATTCAGCCAGTGGCATCCATCCATAACTAATGACAAATTTATGTGGAGAACAAAACTCTCTATGATGATGTATAGAGTCACTGTACAAAAGAAACATAGCTTCTCTGGCCACATCTACAGACCAGAGATCTTTGCATTTTTTTTTACATAATGATGCATTCCTCTGTAAGAACATTCCTTTTGTAGAATGTCAATATATAATTAGAGATGTATGTTTTATGTCACTGTGTTAGTATCACAACACAACACAGATTCAGATTCATTCTTGGAAATCAGTAATGCCCCCTAAAATTAATAGAGCTGCAGTGATTTGAACTTGTAGTGCATGTGAATTTCATGATTTCCTTCCCTCCATAGTAAAATAAATGACTATTTTCTGAACTCAAATAATTTGTTTATCTTAATTTTACCCAATAAAATGCTTAGTCTTTTATATAAATAATTAGAGAGAATAGCTATAGTTAACAATGGAAGATTAAATTATAGATTTTTATGCCATAGGGAAACAAAAACAAAAACAACTGATCTTACATCCCACTCTAATTAAAGTATGTTAATTATGGGAACAGATTTATTTAAACTACGCTTTGTTTGTGTAAGTTCAATATATGGCAGATCTTTAAATATTTCTGCTAGCATGGAAATAAGGTAACTGAAATTCCTTACCTTCTTGTTTTAGTTAGCTTTGGCCAATTCCCATTTTCTAAATCTATACATGAAGCACTATTTTATAAGTAAAAAGTTAAGTGGAAATGCCTAATTACTGATACTAATCTATGGAGGATGATTTTAGCACAATGATTTTGACAGTAATATAGGGTTTCTGTGCCATTGACCATTTCCTGATTTGGGACATATAAAAATAAATTCTGAACTGAAAGAAAACTTTAGCCATTTGTAGTTTGCTTAAAGGCACTCTGCTGTGAGTGTATGCTGAATGACATGGTCAGAAAGTTGGGCAGTGACAGGCAACTTTAGAGCCATACTCAGTTGCCAGAGTTTCCCTGAAACAGTCCTTCCACTTAAGCACAGTTAGTCAGTGTTATTTGAAATGCCTTCAAGGCATCTGAGATGTTCAAACTGTACCAGTGTATATGAACTCATGATTTTTAGGAGTGACAGCTGAATATAGGTATTGAGGGCATTAAGTGTCTCAATGTGGGCAATTGAATTGAGCCCCCAGGACTCAATTCATTTATCTTAACTAGATTTACACAACATATGTTTATGTATCTCTGTGCAGGATCTTTACTGACAGTAACAGGTACAGTGCATTTGGCTTGTTTCAGATGTCCATATTTGGATGAGATGTCTTGTCCACAGTTCCTTTCACTATTTCTAAAAAGATTTCAGAAACCTGGGGCATTGGCATCTGCATTGTAGATACCTGAGCTTCAATGCTTGAAATGCCTTCTGCAGGTACATTGTCCAGAAGAGACAGGCCAAATGAGTGTACCTCCTTTGGTAAATGTAACAGAAGAACTGGCTTCAACAGACAAAGAGAAGACTGAGGTAATGAATGAGTTCTTTGCCTCGGTCTTCACTGGCAGCCAGGATTCTAATATTTCTCATATCCCTGAGTCCTGAATCCCTAAACCTCTAGGTGGGGACCAGGGTGGTAAATCCCCCCCCGGAGCAAGTCCAAGACTCTCTCATGAGACTAAATGTGTACAAGCCTATGGGGCTGGATGGTGTGCATCCTAGGGTTCTGAAGGAGCTGGCTGAGATGGTTGACAAGCTGCTCTCCATCATATTTGAAAAGTCGTCGCTGTTAGGTGAGGTCCCAGATGACTGGAGGGAGGGTCACGTCACTCCCATTTACAAGAAAGGGAGCAAGGAGGACCCCGGGAACTACAGGCTGGTGAGTCTCACCTCTATACCAGGGAAAATCATGGAACAGATCCTCCTGGATGACATGCTTGATCACATGAGGAATGAGCGTGTGATCCAAGACAGCCAGCATAGCTTCACCAGGGGAAGGTCATGCTTAACCAATCTGGTGTCCTTCTATGATGGAATGATGGCATTGGTGGACAAGGGAAAGGCAACCGATGTCATTTACCTGCACTTGAGCAAGGCCTTTGACATGGTCCCCCACCACATCCTTATCTCCAAATTGGAGGGATGTGGATTTGATGAGTGGACCATTTCATGGATGAGAACTTGGTTGAAAGGCTGCAGACAGAGGGTGGTTAAAGGTTCTACATCCAGGTGGAGGCTGGTAATGAGAGGTGTCCCCCAGGGGTCCGTCTTGGGACCAGTGCTCTTTAACATCTTTATCAATGACATCGATGATGGAATCGAGTGCACCCTCAGCAAGTTTACGGACGACCAATCTGAGTGGTGTGATTGACATGGTAGAAGGAAGGGATGCCATTCAGAGGGACCTCAACAGGCTTGAAAGGTGGGCCTAGGTGAATCTAATGAGGTTCAACACAGCAAAGTGCAAGGTTTTCCACTTGAGCTGCAGGAATCCCAGGCATCCATACAGACTGGAAGGAGCGGTCCTTGAGAGCAGCCTGTGGAGAAGGACCTGGAGGTCCTGATAGATGAAAAGCTTAACATGAGCCAGCAGCAGTGTGCTCTTGCAGCTCAGAAAGCAAATGGTATCCTGGGTTCCATCACAAGAGGGGTGGCCAGCAGGGACAGGGAGGTGATTGTCCCCCTCTACTCTGCTTTTGTGAAGCCCCACCTGGAGTACTGTGTCCAGGTCTAGAGACTGCAGTACAAAAAAGACAGGGAGCTGTTGGAGAGGGTCCAGAGGAGAGCCACAAAGATGATCAGGGGATTGAAGCACCTCCCCTACAAGGACAGGCTGAGGGAGCTGGGTTTGTTCAGCCTGGAAAAAAGAAGGCTGCGAGGTGATCCTCATTGCAGCCTTTCAGTACCTAAAGAGAGCCTACAGACAGGAGGGGAATCAACTCTTTGAAAGAGTAGATAACTGCAGGACAAGGGCAAATGATTTGAAGTTGAAGGAGGGAAGATTTAGGTTGGATGTCAGGGGGAAGTTCTTTACAGAGAGAGTGGTGAGGTGCTGGAACAGGCTGCCCAGAGAGATTGTGGATGCCCTGTCACTGGAGGTGTTCAAGGCCAGATTGGATGGGGCCCTAGGCAACCTGGTCTGGTATTAAATGTGGAGGTTGGTGGTCCTACATGTGGCAGGGGGTTGGAGATTCATGATCCTTGAGGTCCCTTCCAACCCGGGCCATTCTGTGATTCTGTGAAATGCAAACATCGAGGGTCATCTACTGTCTTGTCTGTATCTGACTTACCTAATGGCTCATCTGGTGTCTTGATTATATCCGACTTACCTAATGGCTCACTTTAGTGCCCATTTCATAACACTTCATCTGTTTACCTTGCAGAACATCACTGTGTGCTTTGGATCTGCCTGCTTTCCTGATTAGTGTCACATAAACCTAAAAAAAACCTGATTAAATCAAAGAAATTTATGGCAAATCAGATCTTTGATTCCAGCACTGTAATCACTATGTAGACTGTATACATCATAGTGATAGTCACAATCAACCATAGGAGGAAGGTCATTGTGGTTCTATTATTTCAGAAGAAAGGGGGGTAAGACATTAATTTGAGGTAGACATTAATTTAAAGTAGACATTAATTTATGGTAGCAAGATGCTAACTGAAAACCTTACAGCAACTTTAATGAATTTTGTACTGGAATTAGAAAGAAATTAGAAAGTTTCAATAAATACCTTCAGTGAGAATGCAAGATGCTGAAATAAGACATACAAGTCTGAAAATTGGTTCACACAGTCGCATGGCTACAGGAGAACTTGGTTATGTTTTGCTTTCCATTTGAGTAGAGAATCTACTGTTATGGGTTGGCCTTGGCAAGCAGCCAAGCACCCACACAACCATTCACTCACTTCCCTCTCCACTGCTCAGGATGGGAGAGAGAACAGAAAGAACAAAAGTGAGAAAAACTGTGGGTTGAAATAAAGACAGTTTAGTCAGTGAAGGAAAGAACAGAAAAGTAGGGGTGAAAAAAGAAAAAAATGATACAAAAGCATTCGTTCACCACCTCCCACTCTCAGGCTCATGTCCATCCAGTCTCCAAGCAACAGTAACCTTGGAAGTCAAGCTCCCATCCCCAACTCTCTTCTTCCTCCACTGTAGTTGTACTGCAGAATACGCCATGCAGCATGGAATAGTACCCTGGCTAGCTCACCTCAGGTGTTTCAGCAGCTTTTTTTTCACAGTCTCTTGCCTACCAACTAGTCACAGTGGGGGCAGAGTGGGAGATAGAGAAAACCTTGATACAGCGCAAGTTCAATTCAGACAAAACAACAGTGTGTTATCAACACTGTTTTAGCTGCAAATCCAAAACACAGCACCACAGCTACTATAAAATTCACATCCAGACACAGTACAACAGCTAACATCTTTGCCTTCTCTGGGGCAAGGCAAAATCAGAAGTGCTGGAGAACAGCATGGTTTACACACACGCTACCACATGCTGAGGGATAGACACAGTAAAGGGGTGAACGGATAAAAATAGTGGAACAGTTCCAGAAACAGACTAAACACCTGATCTGTCCTTAGTTCCCGAAGCAACTCAGCTGTCATTATTAAAGTCTACTTTTTTATTTGCTGCATGGATGATCTTAAATAGAAAACCAGACGGATGTTCCTTTTTGTCACTTTAGATTCTTAAGGATGGAATAAAAGTTTAAAATTATCCATTTATTTTTGGCCCTATCTGAACAACAACTTGAATTTAATTTTAAAGACAATACAGAAATTTGTACATTAAAATTCATAAATCTTTCATTGTGCATTCTAAGTTTTTATCAGGCAAAACGAATCATACTGCTTGTTTTGTATCTGTTAGATCCTTCTCCACTTTGATTTCTTTCCCTCCTGCTCTAAGTAAACAGAGATCATCACTGCCTCTTACTGAACATTTGCCAAGAGAAGGTGCTGGTTGAAATTACAGGTTATGTAGAAGAACACTCTGCTAGCAAATTGGTTTACGATTCTTTTCCCCTGAAAGGTATCACATTGACATAACACATATTTCTCGACAACTCTTTGTATGGAACAGATACCCAATTAATAGCAAGCTGGTGCTCGCCCATCAGTAGCTGAAGTGTTCTGTTTGGCAACTTTGGCCTTATCTGTAGTTTTCTTCATTTGAAGACACTGTTGTTATCACATCATGCAAGCAGCTGCGGTGCCAACCATCCCCAATATTGTTTTGCTTGCAGCATCACTGGCACTTATTTAATTATTGGCTCATTTCATTTAAACTACCTACTGTAAAAACATTTTAGTATTTTAAGCCAAATAGAACACTTGAGAATATTTTTATCACTTATCACATAAAGACTCAGAAAAAGATAGGAACACCTGGATGCATTTCTCATTTCATATATGGTTAAGTTAATTATATTAGTTAATAAGAAAGATTGTGCATTAAAGCATTGGATACAGCCAGGAGGTTTTTATGTAACAAGCATATTTTCAAAATATATTGGTTGCATACTGATACTCTGGCTTTTCTTCTTGGGCTGAGGAAGTAACTGGAATTGCATATTGCCCCAAACATGAGTTTGTGATTCCATGATTCTATGATTCTATGAACTCATTTTATTACATTGCTGTGGGTCTAGAAGTCAGGACTGGTGGTTGAATCAATAAAATCTTCCTTGTCAAGGACATCCCAAATTCTCACAACTAAGATGACAAGATCTCACTGCATTTTGCTCAAGCAGATTTGCTATCAGGCTTCAGGTTTTCTTCTTCCCTGGGTGAATTCAGAACAATGTATGTCTGTAGTGTGCCTGGTTTTCTATTTAGAATTCTTTTATGTGTGGGACATACCTCACTAACAAAGTTCTTTGTCAGACTTTCATAGTTCTATTTACTAGAATGTGATCAAAAACTTTGACATAATTTGAACAGGAAAGGTCATTCCTCTACCTAGCTTCTCTTAACGAAGTACTACAGAGCTCAAGATAAAGAAAATTGTGCTGATCTGCAAGATGGTTATGAAATATCATTAGTGAAGTTTCTTACTTGTCTTCAAAACATTGTTAAAAAACAAGCAAGCAAACAAGCAAAAAAAAACCTATCTGATAGCTTGTTTAAGAAAATAAATATATAAATAAATAAATAAAGAAGAAGAAGTATACAGGCTATTAAGATGGAATAATGACAAAAAAAAAAAAAAAAAAAAGGTCAGCAATTCCAGAAAGAATTTACTAGGAGTCTGGAAAAAAATACTGAGAAGAAATATGCAGCATTAGATGTACCATGCAAAAGACAAATTAAACCCACCTCATGGTTAAAGCTATTTGAACACATGAATGGCAAAGAATTTGTCATATGTCTTTGTGAAAGACACCTAATAACTAATGTGTGTTTCCTCATCATGCTGCCCTCACTCTCCCTTATGTTTCTGATTGATATTTAAAATAAATCTAATAGAACACTATGTTGATCCAGCAAGGAGCTTGAATGTGGGTGTGACATTACCCTTTTTTGGCTCAGAGACAAAATTTACACAAGAGATATTTATAATTCGGTGACAGAGTCATAAAAAATTGTGCTCAGCTTTTTCCCAGTTGTCTCCTCCTATAATGTGACATTTAGTCTTTCTGTGAACTTTTGCTAATGTGTCAGACTGCAGAAGATTTTATCAACAGTTTTTCCCCAAGGCAGAAATCACACCCAATACTTTCTTAACATAATGTAATTAATTAATGTATTGCTCTTCATCAGAAGAATTTATCCGGCTGTTTTGCATAATGATTGCTAGATTCATAATCAGCAGAAACCTCGCTAGAACAGCTTTCCTAAGCTCATTGTATCTCACTGTGACCATGCAGTTAATAATCCTCTGTGCCTGCCTTTCTCTGAGACTTCATTCACTGAATTAGGTTCGTATATGAAATTTCCCTTAGGGTAAAATCTCTGCGTAAAATATCTGCAGTATCACTGAGACTGGGGGACTGTCTCTGAAGGGAAGTTGGAAAATGACTCATTAACCTGTCTGGAGGATGCCACACAGCCAACTATAACTTTGAATCAGAGAGTCTACATAGAAAAAATGCAATATCACAGCACTGAGTCAAGTCATGTTCAGAGAGACACTTCAGTACATCCTGATCCTCATTTGACACTCTTCCCACTTTTCGGCTGCTTTTACTAGGAAGGCTGGTCCTATTTATGAAGCAGTAATTTCACATTTATGAGGCCTAGATTAAATTTTTTGTACTTCTGCAGACTTATTTTTGTGATCTTGAACAAAGCTTTTAGAAGATATTGAAAACTTAGAGCTGTAAAGATATTCCCTGTACTTTAAGTGGGACATGGACACCTTTGAAAATGTCACAGAACACTAAAGATCTTATTTTCACAGCTTCATTTTACATTTAATTCCTCAATTTCTCATAAGCAAATAAGAGATAAGAGCAGTCTCCTTTCTCATAGAATAAAAAATCCTTCAGCGTTGTGATGTTTTTCTACAAGCCACATCAGAATTCTGGCATTGGAAAATGTTAATACAGGTGTTAGATGGGCACAGGTATATACCATTATTTGTCTCATCTGGAAAATTACAAATTATGATAGTATGTATTTCATCACAGTAGGACAGTTTTGAAATCTGTAAACTGTGTGTTTAGCAAATAATATAAATTAATAGGAAGAACCATCCTCCACTTAAAATAGTATTTATGGTAAGCATTATCAAAAAGAGATCTACTCAAATATGTACACACATATATACTAAATGGCACATTATAAAATAGGAATATACTGTAAAAAATAGAAATAAAATTACAACAGGGAGTGACAGTGGAATCCAGTAGCACAGGACTGAGGGCAGAACAACTATGCACAGATATAACAGTTTGTTGCTACTTAAGGGTTATTTGCCCTTTCCAAATTTTTCATAACCATACCTCCATCCTTTTCACTTACACTGTTCCCACCACACACTGTTCTTTATACAATGTTGGTTTTGTTCTGTGATCAGATTGCAAGCTTGGGTTCATGTGTTGCATCACTTGCTGAAATCAAAGTGAACCCCTACTATAGACTGATGGTTCATCCTGCAGGGGGGAATTCACATCAGTCTTACATACTGACATACTGACATACTGACATACTGACATACAATTCCACAAGACCAAGCGCTGGTCAGTGATGGAGAATTTAGGAAAGACAGAACATTCAGGGGATGGCTGGTTAACTTTTGGCAATTGAAGAGTATTGATGAGTTGAACAAATTTGCTAATTTGAAAGCTAAGCAAGAAAAACAAAACAAAACAAAATATGCAGTGTATTTATTCTTCTCTTGGATGTTAGTGTGACAGTGACTTTTCAGCAGTATGATCATTAGTGTTACCTAGAAGACAAGGCGGTACCTGCATAAGGAAGCAAACGTACATTTCTTAAATGCAAGAATTTTAATCAGACTTCTTTTTAGAACTTGTTGGTATTCCTGTCATTTATGTTAATATCCATAAGCTATTCCCTAGTTTTTCAGTCTTGAATCATGAAGAGTAAAAGAAATCTCCCAGAAGGGGAGGCACTCTAAGTTTGGGGCTGATACAAGGACATGTGCTTTGAGCTAGACAGATACTGATGTGTTGTGATTTTAAAAATTTCTTTCCCTTTCTTATATCTTAAATTTGATAGCTGTAAAGCAGAAATAATTATACAGGCCTTATCCTACAGAGCATTCAGATTTGAGAACAAAGTGTACTCTTGAAGAAATGTGTATTATCAGTTATAATTATGCTTTGCTGGGGCTAAGGGAAGGGACAATATCTAGGGAGTTTTTTTTTTTTAATTTTTATATGCCACTTAATTATGCTTATGATTGATAAAATCTAGAAAAGTATCATTAGCTCTCTAATGTAATGAAGTTCATGCCCAGACTTCAACATGTAAGAGCTTCTATGGACAGTATTCCAATTACCTGCTTGTTAAGAATTGTCACATGTCTCATAAGGACTGACGAGAAGTTGATAAGAAAAACTTGTTTTTAGAATATAATTGAATTTTGTTTGGGACAGTTTGAATGTGACCAGCAATAGAGTACCCTGCACTGTGTCTCTCAAAAAGGAAGGCTGGCCTTTAAAAATCTTTCTTATAGCTTGCTAGCTCCTGTCACTGTCCACAGCTGGACAAGTTACAGATTCAACTGAACTTACAGAAATGCAATTTAGACTTGAATAACAAACAATAAAACTAACAGTACATAAAGCATGGTAAGGCAATAATAAAGCTGCTGAGTTCTGATGTAAACGACATCAAGTTTGTAGCAAATGTTATGAAATTCTCATTACACGAGATATGGTAGGTATTCATTAAATGCACAAGACCATTTTTAGACAGCTATGCCAATTCATGTCAGACAAAAGTACAATAAAGCACTAAATTCTGCAAAAGTTGAAGATTATGAAATAAAATTCTAGTGGATTTGACTCGTTGAGTATTGCATTATATATTTTTGGAGATTAAGTGTAGATTTTCTGATGAATCCTGACATGTTTATTTCTTCCACTGCATAAATAAAATATACAATAAATGAAAACAAACAAACAAAAAAACCCTACCTATAAATGGTGTGATGTTATTTTTCTTCCAGTTGTTGAGTGGTTGGCTTTTTACTGCACAATTCACTATTTATTTTATAGTGCTAGTAAAAATAAGTAACTAACTAACTGCCAATGCCCACTCCCCACCCCCAGCATCAGCTGAGCAGTAAGAGCTGGTTTATTTCAAAAATGTATATGGTTTTTATAAGACACTTCTGGGTAAACTTTATGCTGGTTGTTGAAAAGATCCTTAAAAAATGCTACACTGCTACATTATTTTGACGTTCCTACTTTGCAATGACTGGAATTTCAGTTGAGTACCCATTTTGCTTTGTCAGCAGACCTTTTTATTTAGGCTACTATCATTCTGTGGAATTAAAAGCAAAGATATAAAATGGCTAATTCACTTTGCCCACCACAATATTTGTGTCTTGAGAACATGTAAGAGCTCTAAAGAGAATAGTCCTGTAAGAAAAAAATAAAATACTTTACTTTACTTTACACATAAAACTGTGTTTTCTGAAGTACTTCAAGAGCTCCTGTATCATATTTGTATTATGATTTGTAAGCTGCACTAAATAAAACAATAAAAAGTAATAGGAAGCAGACTGGATTGTTAAGGAGAGTAGAAGGGGTGAATTAAAAACTATTTGACATAACTGGATAAAGGAGATGATAATCCACAGAGAAGTGAGGAATGGGTGGACTAGCTTGGCAAACACAGGGTGCAGGTTGAGGCAGAAGAGATACTCTGAGAACAATAAGAAGATTGAAGAGGGCTTTCCCTCAAAATATACTCATCAATAATGAAGCGCCTCTCAGTATGGTTGAATCTTTCATATCTTTTCTTGGAAATCTCTATGATCTAGGGCCAATCTGAAGTGCCTGTACATTGATTTACACAGGGCTGACGTCATGGAAAGGCCACTTTCAATTATCTTTACAAGTTATTGTGATCAGGGGAAGTTCCTGAGGACTGGAAGATAATAAATGCCACTCTTATCTCCAAGAATAGCAAGAACAAATGTCTATAGAACTGAACAGTGATCAGAATCATCTCAATCTCTGGCAATGTGTTGAAGCAAATCCTCTTAAAAATGATTTCCAAACATATAAAGAAAACTAATAAGATTGAGAGTACTCAATATGCTTGTCCAACCAAAGGAATTTCTACAAGAAGATAACTGTCTTGGTAGGCAATGGGAGAAAGTAGATAATGTTAATCTTGACTTCAGCAAGGATTATCATTCATTTTTATTCATTATTCATTATTCATTATCATTCCTTAGGCAAACTGTGAAAAAGGCAGAAGAACATAGACAGTGAGGTGAACTGTAAGATAGCTGAACTAGTGAGGCACCACAGGGATCAATAACTGCAACCAATACTCTTTAACATCTTCATCAGTGACCTCTATGACTGGGCAGAGTGCACCCTTAGCAAGTGTGGATATTAAGTAAGACTGTGGGAAGCGTTCAATACACCAGAGGGTCGTGCTGCCGTAGAGGGGGACCTGGACAAGCTGACAGGAACCTGTTGGAGTTCAACAAGGAGAAGCACAAAGTCAAGCACCTGGGGAAGTACAACCTCAGCTACCAGGACACGCAGGAGGGCACTCATCTGGAAAGCAACTCTGTAGAAAGCAACCAGAGGGTGGACACCAAGTTGAATGAAAGCACATAGCATGCCCATACTAATAAGGCCAGCAGCCTCCTGGCCTGCATTAGGCACAATATTGCCAGTAGATTGAGGGAGATGTCCCTCTGTGCAGATCTGGTGAGCACCTGGAATGCTGCATTCACTGTGGGAACTGGACTAGATGATCTCCTGAGACTCCTTCCAATCTCAACGATTCTTAAAATCCATGATTCTTTAATGAGATTTTTGTTGAAAATCAGCTTATATAACCATAATTATTTGTGGAAGAGTATCCAAATGGGGCATGAAAACTGCATAATGATCAATTGCAACATAACAAGAACATGATTAGAAGACTGCTGATATGACAGTGTTCTTTGGCAGAAACTCCAGTGATTATGTAAAGATGATGTTAGAGGAACTTATGAAAAATGCAATGTGGAGAGATCTTGGAAATATCAGAAGAGGGAAAAAATAATATAAGATCTCACTGATAAGGAGTAGTAGGAAACAAAAAAGATAACAAATGTAAGAAAAAATGCTTTTTTATACAGACAGAACACTAACATAATATTAAAAAAAAAATAGAGATTATAGTTGCTAAAAAATAAATAATTCAGATTGGTCTTTAAAGCAATGCTGCAACTAAGAAGAAAAGAATAATGTGATCTGCTACTGCTTACTCTAAAACCTTGCATCACAAGAGAAAGAGACCTGCTGAGATAACATCTGTCATGGAAGTATATGTAAGTACATGGATTTAAGGACATTTTTATTATTTATTCTGACCTCTTGAAGCAAGAAATGACTCAGCTCAGACATTCTTGTAGTTTGAATTTTCTCTTGACAATTAACTGGGAGTTCAAAATTCCATACTGTCTTAAGCATTTTGGGACATGAGAGAGAACCACCAGTTAGGAGGTTGTTCATATATTGTGTTTTACGCAATTTAGACTCAGAAAACAAAGGGTTTAGCATCTGTAAAAAAAAAAAAAAAAGTGGCTTAATGTTCCTGAAAACAAGACATCTTGCAAAGAAAGAAGGGGTCTAGAAGGAAGAGGGTGAATATCCTGGCTGGAAGAAACATCCTAAAATAGGGAGAAATACTGTAGAACATGAATTTTCTGGACTGGGATTTATCTTAGTCATCTTCAGAGACAGTGCAGACGCCTACATTTGAGCTCAAAGACTGGGTTCTCAGTGAATAAATACAGGAATTGTACAGTTGCAGTTCCTTTGATTTGTGTTTTAGTTCTCCAGCAGTAATGAGTTAAAAACTATTTATTTGAATTCATTCAAAAAAAAAAAAGGAGTCTGGACAATTAGGTTTATCTGACATATCTGTTTCAGGGCATACAAATATCCTTATATAGAAATAAGATAATGTACGTGAGCAAATGTTACAGTAGGGATTTTTTTGTTTCACAGTACCGGAGACTTCAATTTGTAATAAGGGCTCACAGAGCTCTAGTTAACTGAGGAGAACCCAGAAGTCAAACGTTGCATCAATGTAGACAACTGTATGAGGTAAATCAGTATATTCAAAATATTCTGCACTCTAGTCCCTCACACTTCACTGTCGTTTGTAAACTATTACAGCGCTCAATTACTCTACTGGCTTGAAACTGCACTTTGTCATTTATTTATTCAACTCAGAGAGGTACAAATGTAAACTTGTCTCACTGTTCACTGAATCTTGTTATCAATTTTTTTCTTTGCATTCACCTCATTACCAGATCACTGAATCATAGAATCACAGAATGGCCTGGGTTGAAAAGGACTACAATGATCATGTAGTTTCAATCCCAGCCACCAGATCAGGCTGCCTAGAGCCACATCCAGCCTGGCCTTGAATGCCTGCAGGGATGGGGCATCCACAACCTCCTTGGGCAGCCTGTTCCAGTGTGTCACCACCCCCTGTGTGGGACACCATTTGAGACCTGCCTCCACCCTGACACAGAACCATTGATCACAACCCTTTGGCTGCATCCAGCCAGCCAATTCCTAATCCATCAAACAGTCCATGCTTCAAATCCACACCTCTACAATTAAGTGAGAAAGATGTGGTGAAGGACCATGTCAAATGCTTTGCAGAAGTCCAGGTAGATGACATCCATGCCCTTCCCCCCATCCACCAAAGCTGTCACTCCATCATAGAAAGCCACCAGATTGGTCAGGCAAGATCTGCCTTTGGTGAAGCCATTCTGGTTGTATCAAATTTCCTCTTTATTTCATATGTGCCTTAACATAGCTTCTAGGAGGATCTGCTTCATGATCTTCCCAGGCACAGAGATGAGGCTCAGTGGCCTGTAGTAGATACAGTACCAAACCCAGTTTGTTTAATAAACTGAATGAGATGAGCTCCTAAAGTTTCTCAACATTAAATATGATAGCAACTTTTTGCTCTATTTCATCCATCTTCCTTATTATACAAGTATTTTTCTGATGGGGATCTTGATATCGCTCTCTACGGAGGCATAATTTCCCTATTTCCATTTGACAGTGCTGCTTTTTGTTCTTCTGGAGATGATTTTTGTTCTTTTTGTTTCAACATATCGCTGCCAGCATGTTGACACAATTCTACTGTTGAACAGAAGTTTTCATTATTTTTCTTTTCTTTTTTTTTCTCAGAATTAGTACTTTCAATAGTAAGGTCCTTCAAATAGGTTCAGCATGAATTTCCTGCTCTTGCAAATGTTAATGAACAGTTGATTACAGGCAAAGTATTTTAAGATGCTTCAAAATATCCTATTGAAGAAACGTCTTCATTATTTATGTCACCATTTTTTTCTTAGCTTCAAGATTTACCTGTAAATATTTTATATAATTTTTGAGATCTTTACTAAAATAATTACAAATTAGTTGGTAAATCCATGGATAGTTTCTCTCTGATATCAGCAACAATAAGTTACTTGAATCTATTTGATGCTTATTTCCACAGAAAGGAAAATATTAGGTATTTCTTTCTCAAATGCCCCGAAGAAATTAAAACACGTTACATAAATATCTTTATCTTAATCAGATGATTAAATAATAGCAACATACAGTGGGATGATAGATTCCATGTCCCTGAATATAGCTTCTTTTTATTCCAAGCTGTAATGTTATGAAATACATTTTATACATTATTCTATAGAAAAGCAGATACAATTGCCTGATAATTACAATTAGTCTGGTATGCCAAACTTTGTTATTGTTATGATTAAAGTTTTCTTCTAAATTTTAGCCAGAGCTTATTAATTTTAACAACTCTTGTCCCACTGTTACCATTTATTTTAACTCATTTGTCATCTTGATATTCAGTCCCAGATATATTTTGAAACAGAATGCACTGTTTTTGTTTGTTTGCTTGTTTTCATTTGAAATGTTAATCAAACACAATTTTCTTGCTCTTGGCTAATAAAATGGTTTCACTGTTCTTAGATTATCATAGAAATTAATGTTATCATCTATATTATCACCAGAAAAATGGCAAGTTTACTATGTAAGCCAAGTAGATAGCCCTTACTCATTATTTTCTCTTTTATGTATTGAGCTACTGTTTTATCACCACAGTTTTTCTCTGCAATTGAAATCAGGTAAAATAGTCTTTACTTTTTGCAAGAACTGCCTGCCCTACTTGAAAATATATACTAGACTGGTAATCTTTTCAATCAAGTCTCTTGGCTCCACTGTTTGGCTTATATGTGTGTGTTTATTATTTTTTTAGTATTGTATCCAGTAGAGGAAGCTCCTCAAGTAGATGTTATGACTTCAAAATGTTCAATTTTAACAAATCTTGCTTATAATCACCTTTCTTGAAAATTATGATTTCTATTTTATTCACAGCATCATGCCAAGCAAAAATACATACTGAGCATTTTTCTTTATTGTGCATCCTTATTCCTTACATTTCCTTTCCACATGTAGCAGTGTGCACATACATTACTTATGGACTCACCTTCATTGTAATATGGCAACTTAGTGGCCATGACTTATGATTTTTACTTGGCCATTTAGACTTCAGTGTTTGCTTTGTTTTCTTTATCAGCTGGCTGCATTAACTTTGTTATTTGTATTTATTACATTCAAGTGTTTATTTTTACATGTAATATTGCATTATATAAGCAATAAAACTAGAATAGTTGTTTTCACTTCTTTTAATCAAGACAGTGTAAAAAGATTCTCTGTATTCATGAAATCACGGCTTCCTGAACACCCAACAAGACATCCTAGAAGAATTTTCAATGTCTATTAACACTTCCTTCTTTAAATTTATCACTTCATATAAAATATCATTAAGTATTGGGATTAAATTTATCACTTAATATAGAACATAATTAGTGTTAGGATGTTAATATAATCTCTTGAATTCAGAGAAGGACTTGCCTTTGCCTGTTTTAAGTGATTATAATTGATGAGAAAATCCAAAGAGTTCCAGAAGTTTAATGATGTTGAAAAGACTAGGTGATTTTTTGTAGATTTAGACACCTTTTCTACTTCCCTGATGTAGTCATATTTGCTTCTAAGATATATTACTGTTTACTTTAAATTTGCTACTTTCTTTAACAGACCATTTTTAATTTCCAGTGAAAAAAAATAAAAGCATGGGGTGCTAAAACATAGAAATGTATCAAAACATGTATCAAAACAAGAACTGAATGTACATAATATTACTTAGAAGGTATACTATCTCCTTAGCAAGTTGTTGCAAGAAAATACTTTTTCGTTAAGTGAAAATGCTTAAAATAATGGAGGATTTTTTTTTATTTTTTATTTTTATTTTTTAATTTTTTTACAGCAGAGATCACCAGTGTTGTGAGGGACATCTGGAAATCATTTGGTCCAGCTTCACTGCTCAGAGTAGGTGTCAGAAGAAAAAGAACGAACTCTCGCACTTTATGAAAATGATAACAGAAACAGTTTATTGGAAATAATACAAATCTTAAATAATACAAAGCATGCTTCTGACTGGATGGAGGCATGAATCAGGCGTAACACCTCCATAATTAATTGGTTAGTATGTGGATGGCACAAAGGAATCACGCACCTAAGTTTCTACTCTGATTCGTTGGCAATAAACAACTTTTTACCTCACCCTAAATTGTAACTTTTTGCTCTTTTGCTAATGCAACTCTTCTTCTGCTTATGCATCTCCCTACTCTTGCTGACTTTGTCAAGGACTATGACTGACCACTGTCAATATCACACACACCACAGCACGTAGGCTTACGTAATCAAGTATGTCTCTGTAAGTAGGGTCACCGAGAACATGTTGCCTAAAACCATGTCCAGGTGGCTTTTGAAGATATCCAAGAAAGAGACTCCACAGTCTCTCTGGGAAGTCTGTGCTAATGACTGGTCACTTGTACAGCACAGAAGGTCTTCCTGGTGTTCATACGGAACCTTCTCTGTTCCAGTTTGTCCTGCTGTTGGGCACCACTGAAAAGTGCCTGGCTCCATCTTCTTCACGCCCTCCCTTCTCTAGGCTGAATAGTTCCATCTCTGTCAGCCTTTTCTCACAGGAGATGTGCTCCAGTCTCATCATCGTCTTTTTCTTTTATTGAGCTTCATGATATTCATGTTAGTCTACTACTCCAGCCTATCGAAGATCCTCCACGTGGCATCAAAATAAATGGTTGTGAATTCATTGATGTGAATGAGCACAGGAGGGGTTTCAGACCTATAGGTCAATAGGACCATGAGACTCACGTACATGTATTTCTGGCATTTTTGTTCATCCATTAATTTCAAATTCAGATTCTGAAACTATAATGTCCTCATGAAAGACTTTTAAACTGTGTTTTCCGATATTTAAGAGCTCATTTTGTTGCTTCTAGACATTCTGAATTCTTTTCTTTTCAGGTAATGGGTTCATCCCTACTTACTGCTTAGGTACAGAATTGAAAACATCTGTGCTCCTAGTTATAATAGACTGACTAATTGCAAGAGTATACATCACCACTTCAGACTGTAGAGAAATTTCTAGTTTCAAGGTCTTAAGTTGAAAAAAAGCATTAGCTCTTCAAAAGAGACATTGAGGCAAAGGGGGAAGAATTTAAAGGAATATTGTCATAATCCCTCCATCTGGCAAGGAACACTCTGTCATCTGCTGTCCTTACAAGAAACCAGTGATTAAATATGGCTAAGCACTGAGGCTAGTTGTGATTTTTTAATTAAAAGAAATATTTTTTTTTTTTTTAATCATATGAAAAAAGAAGTATTGTCAACCTTTATGCACAAATGCAATTAAATTCAAATGCTGACTAAGCCTCTTAAGCAGAGAACAAAACCCAGCAAGGCCTTGTTTAGTCTTTACTACAGAAACGCAGAAAGACCTACACTGAGCTGCATTTGCTAATGGGTGGTATTTTATGTAGCAATACATTATTTGCTCTTCCTGTTTTAAAAATACCTATACATGGTCACATTGGTAGGTCCTTTCAACACAACACAGCTTGTACAGTACAGACTTGACTGAGTCAGACCCTGGGAGGAAGAAAAAGTGTCAGCTGTTGAGGAGTGTGTAAGGGCTTTGTTACTCTGATATTTGTAAAAACTCTCTCAGTGCAAGAATAAGCTCCTTTTTTTTTCTACCTTTCTTATTTTTTACCTTTCTTATTTTCTATTTTCTATTTTCCATTTTCCTTCCTTAAAAGACTGCTGCAGGCCAACATCAAAAAGAATACTATGTTAGGATAGACTTGTGGAGTGTGCACCACAGCCCTCTTTACAAACATACTTGGGAAAAAGAAAAAAAAAAAAGAAACAGCAGTGCACAGTCAGACAGTCATAGTAATAATATTTGTTGACAGCTATGTCAGAGCATCATCACTGATAAGTATGGTTTGTTTTGGTGCCAAATCCCACTAAAATCACTGAACATTCTACACTGATTTCAACAAGATACTCCGAAGTAAAAGTGTTGCATCTAAAACATAATACCTAATTTTTATCTTATATCATCAACTCACAACAAACTTACAAATAACTGATTTTAACACCAGTAATATATCTTCCCCCAGTGGTTGTACATCAACATTACTAGAAGTGAGTAGTAGTTCTTATCACTTCAAGAAAGTCTGATACTCTAAAATAAATAAGTGTGGATCAGCTCTACTGCTTTTCATTCATAATCATGTTTGTTTGTTTCTTTCCCATCTGAGTAGACTGTAGTTATTTCCTTATCTATAAATGAATCACGGTATTGTTCTGGGAACATGCATGAGACTATTACTGAGAATTAATACATTAATTCATTAACCTTTAAAAATAATGTATGTATTTAAAGAGAGGGAGAGGATGGAGGATAGGGAAGACTGTCAATTGTAAAATATGTCCATCATGTGGCAGTACTTTCTGATGTTTTTCACATTGGTTGCTGTTCCCTGTTAATCCCTTTAACTGTAAATGATAAGTCAAGTTGACAGCTTGGTCCCTATTTATGCTTGTATTTTTTTTATGCTCAAAGTTTAAATAAATGTAATTTGATGGGGACGAAGAAAACCCTCAGGCATTTCACTGAAACAACTCAAGGAGAGGCTATTTTAAATAGAAATGAAATAATGCAAAACCAGAATTACTTGAGAGCAAAGTAGCAGAGCAGTTCTAAGATCCTAAGTACCCTGCCCACCACATTAATAATAAGAATTTAAAAGAATATTTATAATCAGTGAATCCATTGTCTAATAATTACGGCTTGATCAGTATCACAAACTACACGAGCAGGACAAAATGAATATTTCTTTTATAAGATATAATGTTAGAGGAATTGAAGCAACAGAGAAATACATCCTTAACAGGCAGACTGAACCTTAGATATCAATATATTTTACTTCCTCTACCATACGATCTAAAAAACTACTTTTGTCATTAGTGTAATATGTATTAACTTGTCAGTTTATGCTCAAGATGTGATCAAAATATTGACAAAAGCCTTCCTCTCCTCTCCTCTCCTCTCCTCTCCTCTCCTCTCCTCTCCTCTCCTCTCCTCTCCTCTCCTCTCCTCTCCTCTCCTCTCCTCTCCTCTCCTCTCCTCTCCTCTCCTCTCCTCTCCTCTCCTCTCCTCTCCTCTCCTCTCCTCTCCTCTCCTCTCCTCTTTCTTCTTTCTCCTTTCATGATGTGACAAGAGGTAATGGGTATAAATTGACCCTGCTTAGCACAGTTGGTCGACTAGTTGCTCTCCATAGGTTCCTTCCCTCCTCAGAGGGTGTGATTGTGTGAAGAAGCTTTAGTAACTCCTTCTTTACAAGATGGAGAAAACACACAGACATACGCGCATGTTCCATTGACAGCTCAGCTTTACAAAATTCCTTGAGCAATGAGTGGAGACAATAAAAAAAGAGAGTAGTTCTTTAGGAAACAGATTTACACTTCGCTTACTACTGCAAGTCTTAGGAATTAAAGCTGGAGTCAGGAAAACTGTAGGGGAGGTGCTGTGTGCAAATCAAATTTTATTCAGAAAGCAGATGAGACAAGGCATATTGCCAGACAAAGTTATATAAGGAAATAGTAAAATGATAAGATAGCCACTGTCCTCAGCACATCAGTGATCCAGCTGTTCTTGTACGTTTTGTAATTTTTACATTAACAGGATAAAGAGCACCAACATTGTACACTGCTTCTCACATCTACAAAAGGACCGCAGGAGAAATCATAGACACAGCGGGTCATCCAGAGGCAGGCAGGGGTTGATATCACAGGGAATGGCAACAAGAAATTTAAATGTGAACACAGACCTAAACATAGAGTTCAGCTCCTTTAAGACTTGCTTCTTCCCTGGCTCTGACCTGGAATGGGAATCTGTGAGCACATCTGGTATATGAACAATGTGGTTGGACGTAAGCCAGGGTAGACCCTCAACTACACTGACAGTGTAGACACAACTGCCCTATGCTGACTTCTTAGAAGTGGGATTTGGCAATGCAGTACAGGAGAAGAGAGAGAAGGGCTGATAGGCATTGAAAATCAAAGACATAACCTTCGATGCTGTCAGAATGTTTACAGCAGTCTCCATGACTCCTGGAGGATTCCTTTCTTTCCAGATATGTAGTATCCAATATATTGCTCAAGACTGTAGACACATCAGAGCAGAGCAGAGAGGTTTCTGTTTGTACAGAATTAAATAATTATTGTCAGGGTGACATTCATTCTCACTTGCTTCTGCCTTCTTTGCACTGAGAACTAGATTTCAGCAGCCAGTAGGAAGATAGAGTAAAAAAGGAATGAGGAAAAGAATACAAAGCTTTCACAGACTCACTCTGTGCAGATCTTAACATCTTAGGAGAATTCCTAAGGGTTCATAAACTCACAAAAGTTCCATCTGAAATACAGATGTCATTCGGTCTAATAAGCATTTGTCTCTAAACAGGCACCTTTTGCTTTTAATCGTGTTAAATCAAGTTCTAGTTACTCAAGGACCAAAAGAAGGAAAGATTTCCAAAACATAACTCAGCAATAACTGGATTCTCCAGGGGACTAACAGTTTTACTGAATACTCAGACTACTGAAGAGAAAATTGAAAGAATTTAAACAACAGATAATGAAAATTGTAGTGTTTTACAACATGGTAACATAACAGAAATAAGTAAATGCAGAGAAAGTAAAATTTTGAAGGCAAAACATAGAGAAGACAGGAGTAAGAAAAGTGAAGTTTTCTAGTGAAAACCAAGTTCTTAAAAAAAAACATTTGCAAATAAAAATTACGGTTCTATATTTATTTTTGATGCATGCTTACAAGTTGCTTTGTAAGATTGTAGTTGCCTTCCACACTTCACCAGTTGTATCTCCACTGAAAAAGTGGTTTCAACACCTTTCAGAGAAAACGTGTGCAGTCTAAAAGTAGAAATCAGTCTTAGGTCTGAGTCTCAGCTCCAGAAATGTGACAAACAGCAGATCTAAAACAGATTACTAAGTATGGATGAGTATTCTTTTTTCTTTTCTTTCCCCCTACTCTCCCCCACCCCATCCCCCCTTATTTTAGTAAAGTGCAATAGAAAGTGTATTTGCTCAGTGTCAAATCACTTACAGGAAGAGGGAGGGCGTAGGCTGGAGCTCAGAGCTCAGCAGTGTGTCAGGTTGCATCCTGTTGCCTGTTTGCCAGACATTTGCGGAGTAATTCAGAGCAAGGATAGATTTCTGTTTCTACCATTTGTAGAATCTCAGCATCGTAAATGTGCTTAGGGCTTTAAGCAAAGAAAAATGACATCATTCTTATAATGGAGAGATAGCAACCAAATATCAGTGCAATTAATACCACTTACTATCCATGCTTTGAGTGGAGTGAAAATTAATCCACAAATGCTTGTAAAAAGCTTCAAGATTCCCCAGTGAAAACCAGAATGAAAATTTAAAGTATTAGCCTTGTAAGTAACAACAGATTGTACTCTGAAAGAAAAAATAGGAATAAGATCATTGGGTTAAACACTCCAAACTCTGAGGAATTTTCACTTGTTCCTCCCAGCATCTATTTCCCAGGAGCAGCTCTAATTCTGACAATAAACAGTACTGCCTTCAGACTAGCACTAGAGCATCACAAGGCTTCCTCCTTTTGATCCTGAGCTGGAATAACTGTATTTTATTGAACTTACTTGATGAGAAATCACGCTGTTACAAATATGTCTCTCCATTTCTGTGGCAGTGTCCACTGACATTTCAAAACAATTGGTGGTTAACCCGGATCTCTTCTTCTGGAGCCAGTTAGACAGCTCTTGGGTACTGCAAAGGAATGTATCTTGATGTAGATGGCCTTAGCCTTTTAAGTATCAGGGAATTCATTTAAGTTCCTTCACTGTCTTTCTTTTGGCTTTTAGCTGCCAATATATTTAGGATGAGCCTGCTGACTTTTTACTATTTTTAGCACATGCTATGTTGGAAATAATCTTCTGGAAAAAAATCCCCTCCAGACAACTGGCCAAGACTTTGATCAACTGATCTGTCAATTTCATTCTTATCTAGTGTGACTGTGTCAGGTGCACACAGTATGACTACACCCTAGATAAAATACTGTGCAACTTTAACTCTAAGTCTGCCCCTAGTAAACAGAGCCTTCAATTCAGCTAAGGCAAGTGCAAACAGAAAAATCCACTCTTGATAGAAGTTATTTCTTCTGCTGTGGTTGTTTTGCAATGCCAATGTGCCTTTAAAAAGACACTGTATAAAACCACAAGGTAGTAGAAAATAAAGTCGTGATATTTCCTCAGCCTAGTGACTGATGCTGAGCACAGAACATTTTCCCAAATAATCAGGTGTTATTATCATAGAATCATAGAATTACTGAATTATAGAATGGCTTATGTTGGAAGGGACCTAAAAAATCATCCAGTTTCAAGCCCCTGCCATGGGCAGGGTTGCCAACCACTAGAGGAGGCTGCCCAAGGTTCCATCCAACTAGACCTTGAATACCTCCAGGGATGGGGAATCTACAACTATGGGGCAGCTTGTTCCAGTGACTCACCACCCTGTGCTTAAAGAAGATTTTCCTAACACGTAGCCTAAACTTCCCCTCTTTTTATTTAAAGACATTCCCCCTTGTCTTATTATTACTAGATCATGTAAAATGTTGCTCCCCTCCTGCTTGTAAGCTCCCTTCAGCTACTGGAAGGCCACAATAAGGTCTCCCTGGAGGCTTATTCTTTTCAAGCTGAACAAGCTCAACTCCCTCAATCTTTACAGAATCGCCAAGGTTGGTGATCATCCAGTCCAACTATCCACCTATCACCAATAGTTCTCACTAAACCATGTCCCTCAACACAACATCCAAACATTCCTTGAACACCACCAGGGTCAGTGACTCCACCACCTCCCTGGCCAACCCATTCCAGTGCCTGACCACTCTTTCAGAGAAGTAGTATTTCCTAACGTCCAGCCTAAATCTCCCCTGGTGCAGCTTGAAGCCATTCCCTCTAGTTCTATCACTAGTTACACGAGAGAAGAGGCCGACCCCCAGCTCACTACAACCTCCATTCACATAGTTATAGAGAGCAATAAGGTCTCCCCTGAACCTCCTCTTCTCCAGACTGAACAATCCCAGCTCCTTCAGCTGCTCCTCATAAGGCCTGTGCTTCAGACCCCTCACCAGCTTTGCTTCCCTTCTTTGAACCCGCTCCAGGGCCTCAATGTCCTTCTCGCAGCGAGGAGCCCAAAACTGGACACAGTACTCCAGGTGCGGCCTCACTAGTGCTGAGTACAGGGGAACAATCACCTCTCTGCTCCTGCTGGCAATACTGTTTCTGATGCAAGCCAGGATGCCATTGGCCTTCTTGGCCATCTGGGCACACTGTTGGCTCATGTTCAGCCGACCATCAATCAATACCCCCAGGTCCATTTCCTCTATGCAGTCCTCCAGCCACACCGCCCCAAGCCTGTAGCGTTGCCTGGGGTTGTTGTGGCCAAAGTGCAGGACCCAGCATTGGTCTTGTTGAACCTCATCCCATTGGCTTCAGCCCAGCTCTCCAGTCTGTCCAGATCCCTCTGTATGGCCTCGCTACCCCCAGGCCGATCCACACTTCCAGCCAATTTGGTGTCATCTGCGAATTTACTGAGAGTGTACTCAATGCCCTCATCAATAAAGATATTGAAGAGGACAGACACCAGCACCGACCCCTGGGGAACACCACTCACGACCAGTCACCAGCTGGACTTAACTCCATTCACCACCACTCTCTGAGCCCAGCCCTCCAGCCAGCTCCTTACCCAGCCAAGAGTGTACCCATCCAAGCCTCGGGCTGCCAGCTTCTGCAGGAGAATACTGTGGGAGACAGTGTCAAAGGCTTTGCTGAAGTCTGGGTAGACTACATCAACAGCCTTTCCTTCATCTACCAGATGGGTCACTAGATCATAGAAGGAGATCAGGCTGGTCGAGCAGGACCTGCCCTTCGCGAACCCATGCTGGCTAGGCCTGATCCCCGGTTGTCCTGTATGTGCTGCATGATCTCCCTCAAGACAATCTACTCCATAACCTTCCCTGGCACCGAGGTCAGGCTAACAGGCCTGTAGTTCCCCGAATCCTCCTTACGATCTTTCTGGTAAATGGGAGTCACATTGGCAAGCCTCCAGTGTTCTGGGACCTCACCAGTCAACATGGAGCGCTGATAGATGATGGAAAGCGGCTCGGCTATCACCTCTGCCAGTTCCCTCAGCACTCTCAGGTGGATCTCATCTGGCCCCATAGAGTTGTGGCAGTCCAGTTGGAGTAGCAGGTCTCTGACTTTTTCTTCCAGAATCACAGGGGGATTAGTGTGCTCCCCAGCCGAGATTGCCAGGTCAGAGAGAGGAGTATCCTGAGGATAACTGGTCTGACTTTTAAAGACAGACGTAAAGAAGGCATTCAGAACCTCCGCCTTTTCCTTATCCTCAGTGTTCACATTCCCAACCTCATCCAGAAAAGAGTGAATATTCTCCTTTGTCCTCCTCTTACTGTTAATGTATTTATAAAAGAGTTTCTTATTCCTTTTCACCCCAGCGGCCAGGTTAAATTCAAGCTGGGCTTTTGCCTTTCTGATTTCACCTCTACACATCCTAACGACTTTCTTGTATTCATTCTGAGTTGCCTGTCCCTCTTTCCACAGGCGGTAGATTCTCTTTTTCTCCCAGAGCCTCAAGAATAGCTCCCTATTCATCCAGGCCGGTCTTCTCTGCCGGCTCATTTTGCAGCTCAGGGGGACTGCCTGCTCCTGCGCCCTTAAGACTTCCTTCTTGAAGGCAACCAGCTCTCTTGGACCCCTTTACTCGCTAAGACTGAATGCCAGGGGACTCCCCCTATTAGTCTCTTGAACAATTCAAAGTCCGCCCTCCTGAACTCCAATGTAGCAGTTTTACTATTCCCCCTCCAGGCTCCACCATGAATCGATAGAATCGAGAAATCTATCATTTCATGGTCACTCTGTCCAAGACAGCCTCCAACATCCAGGCATAAGCTCTCGCAACATGCATAATGAGCATTCAATTTCATTTGTAAATGTACAGATAGTTGCCATTTTGCTGCAGAATAACTAGGAAAAGACCTTCCCCTATCATCGCTGTTTCTCTTGTCATTGCTGAAAATGAAATTATTGTTTTCTTTGCCTCTACAGCTGTCAGGAGGCAGACACAATTGTTTAAAACCTTTGGACAGGAAAAGTAATGCAGTTTGCTGTGAACTTCAAGCTGCCATTATATATTTAAACAGTATGTTAAAATTTTGCTGTCACAGTCATTTCACTAAGGCATATTTTTATAAAACAAAAGGTAGTCAAAGTACATGTTCAGTGGCCACACTCTGCCATTCTCCTTTCTAAGCTTCACCATCTGCCTTTTCAAAACCACTGTGAGGCATTGGCAGTGGCACTCCTTTTCCTCCAGGATTAGATGCCTCTGTGGCATTTCTTTCCCCTCTGTTTAGCTGCAGAAGAATGGCAGAGCATCATCAATAAACATAAGTCTACTCAGTTGCAGAACAATTATCATCAGATCATTGCTGAATCCTTCTGGTGTGTTTATACTTACTACATAACAATAGCAAACTGAGAGAAAGTGCATATGCATGGCAAGATCACAAACAAATTTGTTTGCTAACAATATATATACATGTTTCCATGACCCTCTTCTGCAAATGCGTTGCTGCAGTCTGCAGTAGGAGGTAAGAATACATAGTAGATGGCTTCTGGAGCCAGGATAGGATCCCAGGGAGCCTGGTCTAGTGATTGACAATCCTGCCCAGAGCAGGGGGGTTGGAACTAGAATATCTTTAAGGTGCACTCCAATCTAAGCCATTCTATGATTATATGATTCCATTATTCTATGATCTGTAAGGTGTAAGACCAGGCATTAACATAGCTCAGGAAAAAATCAAGGGCAAGGGCTTCATCTCAAAAAAAGCTTCTGAACAGGGCAAAAGGTACATGCATGGATGAAGCCTCCACAGAAGGCTTTCTCTTGGATTGTTTTCACCAAAGTTTGCTCCAGGGCTAAACAGCTGCATCACATGAAAGTTAATCCTGTACACAAGCAGATAAATTCCTAGGCTGAAAGGGGTAAGGAAGAGTTTTTGGAGAATAATCACGTGGACAGGGCAATTAGAGTCCCAGGACCCTGACACTCAGTCCTCTACCTCTGACCTCTGAAAACTAGTGTTAATGCTATCACCAATTTATTAGACCATAAATCTTTCCCACATCATTAAAAAACAGGCTATAGGACAAGGAACATTAAGCTATATTTTAACATAGCCATTAGAGCTTGAATCAACTGCTGCACTGTGTATCTGAGACATCTGCAGGAGCTGGCAGATATGACACAAGACTTGCAGAAAACCTGCAGCAGGAGAGCAAGCATGGTGCAATAAGGCATATAAAGTGACTCTAGAGACCAGAGTTTAGGCAACTGAATCAAGCCGTTTATTGGGATCATCATGACTATTTTACCTTTACTTAATTGGACAATAACTTTTGCCTGCACTGGAAGTGTCTACAGATTGACATGCATTGGCAGGCTCCCTGTGAAGTGGAAAAGCATGTCTTTTGAAAATATGCTGTGTTAAGCAAGCTGTTGGGGATAACTATAAATGCTAATGTCTCTGACACTTATATGACCCATTAGCTTGTCTGTCAGAATGAAACCCTAATGTCAAATTGTTCATGTGCTATTAAGAAAGCATTTTTTCCTCGCTCCCAGGACTCAATGCCCTGTAGTGAAATGATAATAAATGAGTATACAACTGAGGTTGTGCATAGGGATTGTGGGTTTTGACATAAAGCACTATCTATGCATCAGTGGTATTGTTCCCCTTAGTCAGCCCTACCCATTTTGATACCCAGAACCACACTGATAAAGTCTTATTATCATTTTTAATAACATAGACAGATAGATGATTAGAAGGAAAAAAAAAAAAAAAAAGAAAAAAAAAGCAATGAAGAGCTATGAAGGAAATTCATCTGGCTGAAACTAGTTTCCACTGAATGTTAGAGTGATGAATGTAAAGCTGTTTTGTTTGAAGGAGAGTCTAAGATGCCAATTTGCAGAGGAAAAAACATGTTCTGTTCCTCAACCCTGCAACAGATTTGGATCAAATAACTTTGTAAACATCCTCTTACACCTTATTTCTTCACACATTTTTACATGAGCAATGAGCAAACGGGTCTGAACATTTTCATGAAAATAGTCTAAACCCAGTCCCAATTTTCTTTAACTTGCACATCAGTGTTTGGCAGGTATACGTCTCATTAAGTCTCTCTGAAGCTAACAACAGTGCATCAGGGAACAACTTTCCCTTCTCATTATATTCTTACAGGGAACTGATAGATTATGCCTGTATAGGTAGGGATTTGTTTTTATTTTTTGTTTGTTTGTTTCGTCATTTTCTTATTTTGTTTTTGTTTGTTTGTTAGCTTGCTGGCTTTTTTGTTCTTCCCCCACATTTATAACCATTAATGCAATTATCTATACTTTTTTGGCTTATATTTAAATCATTGCACAAAAAAGAAATTAAGTAGCATTTGAATCTGTGATGAGCATCTTATTTTTTCTTGTTGGATTAGCTTGTGAAGCCAACTGTAGGCATAAAAAAAAGTATTTAAAAGACTGGATAAATATCTCTTCCTTCTTCTTCACTTTCCAGCCACTGTCTCTGCTTTTTCTCTCACAAATATCATTATTATCACAGTCCATATAACAAGTTGGAGTTTTCAGAAAATGAGAGTATATAAAATAGATAAAAATTAAATGATTGCCTCAGAAATCAAAATGTTTTAAAATGGCAGAAATTTGGAATGCTTAGCTATATATAAATATATATATATATATGAGCTAGAAAAAGGTCTACACAGTCACTAACTAGCCTGTGACATTTGTTAATGCTAGAGGTTGTCAAATCCAATATTGTGGCTATGCATGTATATATTTAAAAAATGGCATTTATTGTAATGATCCTAAAGACATAGTTAGAAGATCATTTGTCTTGTCAACTCAGATCTCTGCTGTTTACCTATCCTCTCTCCAATTTGATTTACTGGCATCTCAGTTCTTCCAATAGGAAGATAAGAGACAACAGGCACAAACAGAAGCACAGAAAGTTCCATCTGAATATAAGGAAAAGTTCTTTACTGTAAGGGTGATAGAACACTAACATGTGCTGCCCAAAGAGGCTATGGAATCTCCTTCTCTGAATCTACTCAAAACCTGCTTAAATGTGATCTAGTTCGACTTGATGTGAGTTACCCTGCTTCAACAGGAGACGAACCATATATCTCTAGAGGTCTCATCCACCCTCAACCATTCTGTGTGTAATTCTATTTGAAATATTATCCTTAATGTTTCTTTAAGACATTGGCTTTCACACAGACAACAACATTGGTTCACATTGGTTCACGTTGGTTGAAAACCTACTGCATTTTTTCTTCTCTTTTCTGCAACTAATGACCTCTACTGCCTTGCTTCTGAACTGTTATTCAAGAGGGCTGTCAAATTATAGGAAATATGAACACTTTTGATCTCACATTTGCTGAACAGGTAGTAGCGGTAGCTTAAGAACTTAGCAACATTTTATTACTTTGCTGCGATGCATTGTTACAGGAGCAGTAGAGCTGGAACATTACGTCAAGGGTTTGTACCAGCTATTATGAGATGCTCCGAAAGTAATGCCTCCTATTTTATTGTGTTGGCCCATTACATCAGAGGTATCATTTGGTGGTGTGGCAGTAGAGGTTGAACTCTCCACCAATATTCCACTACATTTTGTTTCTGTGTGACAGATGGCAGCAGAGAGACAGTCTGACAAAATGGCATCTGACATGGAAATGAATTTCTCCATGCAGAAAAAAATGGTACCCAATGACATTCATCAGTGCTTGCTGAACATTTAAGGAGACCTAACAGTGGATGTAAGCACAGTGGAGCAGTGGGCGGTGTATTGCTGTAGCAGTGACAGTGGGTCACCACCTCTGGCAAAAATGAATAGCTAATATTGTTGAAAATATGTTGAAAATAGTGCATTGTAGCTGAAAATGTTCTCTATCAAACACTGTTATTATGCCATTTCTATCTGTTTTAACTTCCATGGAAATAAATAGAAGGCACTAGTTTCAGAGTGATCTACATACATTCCATGGATGGGTTCCTATATTAGAAATGTAAGTTTCTTGAGTATCTTGGGAAATCTAAATTCCATCCCTCCATATACTACCTTCCTGCTTGCACAGTTGCTGGAGAAAGACCACTGTTCATCTATTGGACACAAATAGAAAACTCAAAAAACAACTAATCTCCTGCTCACCTCCTGCTTCTACATGGTGTTTCTTGCAATATTATGCACACTTTAAATACAAAAATAACACTTGCCACTGGAAGCAAAAAAAAAACAAACCCTGGTCCCTGCACTCTTGGAGATATATTTGTTTGTTATTAGACCACTAGGGGAGGGGAGACTACATGTATGAAAAACACTACAGTCTCACAAATAATCTGTTCATGAAAACAAGAGAAATGCATGCATAAACTCTTGCAGAAAGCTGACTCTGTGGTCTGATTTTCTTTTTTTCTCATCTCCACGGAGAATATTAGCTATTGATACTTAGAACCACTCAAAGCACACAACTCTGTTCCCTTTGTCATTAAGACAAGGACAATGACTTGATAATGCAGGTGCCAGCACTGGGGCAGAGCATGTGCAAAGGGGATCAGTCTGTAGCTTTTTCAGCCCATCCAGATCTCTTAATCCTCCCTGGCATTCTCACTCACCAGAGTTGTGAGGGTGGCCAGCAGGATATAATTCTTGATGATTTTCTCTGAATAACCTTTCCCTGGTCAGCCTTTGAGAGATAAGATTGACTCTCTTGAGAGCGACAACCACTGATATATTTGGATAGTTAGCAAACGTGCTGTCTGAAGCACCTGTCACTGATAGCAGTAGAACAACACTGGTGCAGAGCTGTTCAAATTATCTCGGGCTCAGAATGATTTTTCAGTGGTATCCACTTCACTGTTTTTTTCTCAAGAGGCTTTTCAAATGTCATATCATTCTTACTCTTTAACACAATAGTCTTTATGTTTAAACTAGCTAGAAAAATCAGCAGGCTCTACCACGGAATGTAGGCTATGCATATTTCTCAGTGGGGTCAAAACCAAATAAGAACCAGCTGGTTACACTCTTGTTTTCACAGCAGTGAGAGAATATTATTTTTGAGTACATATATTTAAAAAGCAAGGACATACTAGATGACAAATATGTCTTTAAAGAGTCAAAAATAGGGTTCTCATCTCTGCTGGCTATTTAAGTGAAGACAATCTGTGGTATAAAATGCTACTTTTCCTACTAATTCGTACAGAAGTTTGTACTACTTTAGACATCTCAGACAGACTAGCTCAGCACTTACCAACTAACTAGATCTTAAGGTTACATACAAAGAAGAAATAAAAATAATGGAAGTTAGGATCTACATAGCCTAGGTGGCTCTTGGCTTCTGGACCTGCCTGGAGAGCCTTGTAACAGCCAGCCTGGGTCTTTGTGAGAGGAGATTTGGGGGCCTCAAAATAAAAACAGAAAGTGTCAGGTCCTGAGGAGATAGCAGCTTGGAGCAAACCAATGGAAAATACTGATGACAGAGATGATTTTAAACCAATATTCCTCTCCTAACAGCACGTAACTCATACAGTTCAAAACTAATATCTAAAACTGAAGCAAAGCTGGCACAGGATTACCCTCCTGCAGGCAAATGTGCCCTTCTACTTTTCCAAAATCAGAGCAGACTGTATCTTCGTACAGAAGATTTTTATGATTTGAAATGTCATTTGGAGAGTGGAGGACATTAAATTTTTTAGGCTGGAAGGGTCTTAATCCCTACACTCACATAATCACAGGAAATACCATAACCATTGGCCAGTTTGTGCGCTATTCCTGCCACTGACACTGAACTGACTGTCTTTAGGAGTTTCCCATTATTTGGACCAGGCTTGCCAGTGATAAACCACTGGATGGCATACCAAAAGGGGCTGCGTCCTTTGGACTGCTCAAAGAGATGCTGCTCTTTGAGAATAAGAAAGAGGAGAAGCTAGAAGCCTTGGCTCAGGCTCAGAGCTATGACATCATTGGCATCCCATTATTGTGGGGTTCTACTTTAGACCACTCAGTCAGGATGACAACACTGATAAACTGTTCTTTAAGAAAATAAGAAAGATCCTAGATCACCCACCTTTGTCGTTACGGGTGACTTCAATTTTCCCAATACTAACTGGCAGTACCATATACCTGATACAACCAAGACTGAAGAAATTCCTAAAACATGTGGATGATAAATTCCTAATAGAAGTACTAAGAAAGCCAAGTTTAGCAAGAGCGAGTGCTGGATTCCTGAGCAGTGGGCATGGCCCTGAGCTGCTGGAGTTCAAAAAGTATTTGGAGAACTCTCCCAGAAATATTATTTGAATTTTGTGTAATCCAGCGTACAGCCAGGAAATGGACTAGATGATTGTTGTGGATCTTTTCCTACTTAGGATGTTCTATAATTGTATGAAATGGCATAAGATAGTCAGCCCTTGTGTTTGTGCTGTACTGGACTGTGGTACTGATTAATAAATAAAGATTAAAGAAAAATATCATGAAATTTCCATTCATTCAGCAGCAGCCCTGTGAAGTTGCCCTATGAGTCATAGTTTCTGCCTATTGATGATCTTTCTGAGCCATCTCACTACAATTTCCCAGTGAAAGGCCTTTTCAGGGACAAGTCTTCTCAGGCAGAACCAAAGCTACCCAGTACCCTGATCTCTGTGCTACTGGAGATGAATAACTCAGTTTCTGTAAGGCCACTCAAACTGTTGTAAGCCAGAAAACACATTCCTGTAGTGTTCACTGCTGAATATCTTTTACATTTATGAATTAAATATTTATTTTTCCTATGAAGTGTAGCATAATTTTTTATTCCAAAGCCATGGGTAGTTTATAGTGAGAATATTAAGGAAACAAATAATTATGCTTTGAGTCCTTGGCATCGCTGATGTTTAAATATGAAAGTGTGGCACGTTTGATTTCAGTGCTGAAATTCCAATCCCTGTTAGCGAGGACAGCATTTCATCAAAGAGGAATTATGACATTTATTTATATGAGAATTTTCCTAAGCTTTGTGCTGAGCTGTATATTTTTTACCCTATAAATACATTTATATCCTTTTTCTTGTCAAAGCTAGAATTTAATCCAAAGGGAAAACAAAAATCTTTTGCCATGATAATTTCTGTTAAGAAAAGTTATCTTCCTGGGTCTATTGAAGTGATCACAGAATAAGAGATAGTCTGATGGAATATAAAATCACATAAACTGTAATGCCTGGGAAGGGATTCTTCTGTTTACTTCAGGATGAAAAACTAAGAAGAAAGGCCTTAGAATAAACTGGGAAAAAGTAACTTATTTCCTTTCCAATATATACCTCCTCTGACATTTTTTTTTTCTATATATTGATGATCCTGGCTCCACATGCTTAATCTTTGTATGATGTGTAAATATATCATAAATAGAGGGGCTCCAGTTCTTCTAACTTAGGAAAACGCACCTTCCCTTCTTCATTTGTTTACATTCTCAAAGATACCTCATTGAATTGCTGGGTTATGGTTTTTTTTTTTGTTTTTTTTTTTTTTTTGAGTATTTTAATACCGATTATTGAAATTCTGCAGTTCCTCACAGCTAACAAGTCCAAGTGCAAGGATATATGTGAATCAGCTGGTGGTAAAGTTATCCCTTTCCTGTTCATTTAGAAAATATATTTTCCCCTGATGTAATTCCATCAACTTATGCCATGAATAAATTATCATATGCCAATGTACAATCCTATTCTTCTTGCTGCTCATTTTATTCCTAATTGATCATTAGTACAAAAATAATTCCTGAATGACACAGATTTTGCATTTTAATTGTAAGGGCAGAAGAAATGTTACAAATTATCAGATGCTGCTGATTTTCTAGCAAAGTTTCTGAGACCCTCACAGTGATCTCCCCAAAATTCCTGGACATTAGAGGTAGTAACATGATGTGTGAAATCAGCTCCTTCTGAGGTCAAGAGAAGCTGAAGGCACTCAACTTTTGTCAAGGTCAAGGTTTTACACTACAAACCAACAAGCTCAAAAAAAAAAAAAAAAAAAAAAAAAAAAAGCATTAGAGATTCATGCATGGATGCCTTGTCTTCTGTTCATCTCTGGATCATGTACAATGACAGACTCCCAGGGACCTTTCTGAAAGGGAGATGCATTGTAGTTATCTTTCAGAGCAACGTAAGAATTCTGTGGCTAAATCAAATAAATAGTAGTGACACTGAAGCATTTTATCTCAAAGACAGCTCATATCAAGTATTTTAATAACTATTTTCATATATTTCAAATACTTTCCAGCCCTGGAGAAATCAACTTTACAGTAGTAGGAATGCATTTCAAAACAAATTCCTTTATAACTCTTCTTCCTTTAGAGACTCACCACAGTAGTATGGATTATGAAATGATTAAGGGCAGCAGAGAAAAGTGGAGGCTCATTTTTCTTTGCTGATTGACCTCAGAAATACCAATGCAGAAAACCTAAGGACAACTTAAAATTGCATTTTAATAGCTGGGCTGATATTGATCCATGAGGAGGGAGTTAGGAAACTCTAAGGGAAGTAAAACCTCGTCTGTTTCATTAAAATAGTGCAATATTGACCTCTCCCCAAAAAGGGCAAGGTAAGTCAGCAACAGTTTATAGTCATTTTTTCAGTAAGAACTGACATTACATTCTAGCATGCAGACTCTTCAGAAAGATTTATTTTTTAACATTTTCTTGATACAGAAATAAACAACCTACTTACAAAAATGTGAATAAATATTGCTGAGGCATTTAAACCTCTCCCCCCCCCCCCCCCTTTTTTTTTTTTTTTGTCTCGGGAGCCGTGATTCAGAGTGTTCTGTGTCAGAAGGAGTAAGGTCCCCTGGATGTTTTGTCACTTATTGTCAGAAATTTGTGATTTTTTAAGATACTTAGTAGTTATGTATATATAAGTATGTACATATACTTTATTTATAAACATATATGTATGTATATGTATGTATGTATGTATGTATGTATGTATGTATGTATGTGTGTATGTATGCTTTCATTTCCTCTCCATGCTGAAAAGAGCTTCTTTGCTTCAGATCTCAGAGAACTGCAAGGTGTATCTAAAAAGATTTATTTCCCGTTTCATATAGTATCACAACATGCTAGAGGAAATCAGATAGTCTAACTTCCATCTCAAAGTGGGTTTTGTGGTCTTTTAGTGTCTCCTTTCTTATCACTTAACTTCTGAGAAGTCTTCTTCTCAATTCTTAACAAAACAAAACATTTCCATTTAACTTTCTCTTTTCAAGGTAAAGGCAACAAATACTAGACTTTTCAGCATCCCCTTATGTCATGCATATTTATTTTCTTGTCTGATGATTATCCACAGTGCATACACATTGTTCAAGATGTTCAAGATGTGATATGGAGTAAAATAGGGTTTTCTTTTTGATTATAGCTCCGTGTATGAAGTATAATTTTCACTGGAACTTTTTCACTTTTCCTAAAATAAGCAACTATATTTTATTTTTCAAAAACAGTGGGAGTTGACTAACACTTCCTAAAAAAAGTGTTATTTTCACTTGACTAAGTTAATTTGAAAGGTAAATGGTTGCATAAACTATTATATAGCATTTCAGGATAAGTTAAAACTGTTTTGTGAAAGACAAAAGCTTATCAGCTGAAATAATGTGAAAGTATATTTGTGAAATAAATATTAGTAACATTTGGAAAACTTCATAAATCTCTGGCACAAAAAAAATATTTTCATTAATTAGAGTCACCCAGTCTCATTTCTTTGGACTATTCTCAGTAGTATATATCACAGAATCATAGAATCATAGAATCATTCAGGTTGGAAAAGACTAAGGATCATCAAGTCCAACCGCAACCTAACCATACTACCCTAACTCTAACAACCTTCTGCTAAATCATGTGCCTGCGCACCACATCCAAACGTTTTTTAAACACCAGGGATGGTGACTCAACCACCTCCCTGGGGAGCCTGTTCCAGTGCTTAACAACCCTTTCTGTAAAGAAGTGTTTCCTGATATCCAACCTAAACTTACCCTGGCGCAACTTGAGGCCATTTCTCCTCATCCTGTCACCTGTCTCCAGTGAGAAGAGACCAACCCCGCTCTCACTGCAAGCACCTTTCAGATATTGGAAGAGAGCAATAAGGTCTCCTCTCAGCCTCCTTTTCCCCAGACTAAACAGCTCCAGTTCCTTCAGTCTCTCCTCGTAGGGCATATTCTCCAAGTCCTTCACAAGCCTTGTTGACTTTCTTTGGACCTGCTCCAGCACCTCCATGTCCTTTCCATATTGAGGTGCCCAAAACTGAATATAGTACTTGAGGTGAGGCCTCACCAATGCCAGGGGCAAGATTACTTCCCTAGTCCTGCTTACCACACCAATTATAAGAGGTTAGACCATGGGTATCCAAACTTTTGGCTTTTGGCATGGGTATCCAAACTTTTGGCTTTCACTGAGTGAAAAGTAATTGTTTAGGACCGTATCTACAAAGATTGCTCCAAAAGTAATGCCTCCTAATTATTTCCATGGAAACTACAACCAATACAAAGAACATGATATTTAATAGAGAAGATTCTCAGCTGAAAAACACTCTTTTTCAACACAGTCACCACCATTAGTTGTGCATTCTCAGCAGCAATTAAGAGCCTTCATGCTGTGCTTAAAATCTGCACCACCAGAGTGACCCACTGTCCTTGTTGCCACTGCTGAAATGCACCATCCACCATCTCACTGTGCTCACATCCACTGCTTGGTCTCCACAAACACTCATCAAGCTTTGACAAATGTCAGTTGGTGAAATTTTTTCTTCGTGCAGAAATTCCATAACACACCCTTGCCTCATGCTGTCATTTGGTCAGACTGCCCATTCGTTGCCATCTGTCTCACAGCATCAAAATACAATGGAATATTGGTGGAAAGGTTCAACTTCTACTGCCATACCATTAAGAGTAGCCTCTGATGTTGTGAGACAACACTGTAAAGTAGGCACCATTGCTTTCAGAGCAGCCCTCATAGAATATATAGTACGGTCAATGTATATAAGAACCAAAACTTATTTTACTTTTAAATGTTTTTTAATTAAAACATATAAAAGAGAGAAAGAAAAACATAAAACCAGTGGAATATTTGACCTTGTTTTGTGCATCTGATGCAACACACTGTTTCAATGGGAGTTGTTGCAATTCTTACTGAGTTCTCAAGGTTTGCATGAGAGATATTTGATAAAATTTTTCTCCTTGTGTCCTTCATTCTTGAAAATAATTGCTCACAAATGTATATACTGCAAAAAAGCAATGACATGAATAAGGTATGACTGAAGCAAGGAATGATTCTTTCTGATAAGATAGGGCTTGTAAAAGTCTAGTAAAGGAATGATAACATTTTTGATTGCAACTTTATACATTTCATTTGAAATTTCCAAGTAATGTATTTACATTCACTAAAAATGGAGTCACAAATAAACCAAAAATTTGGTGATTTCTTCAGCACTCTTGAAATCTATACTCAAATTCTTTAATCAAAATGGAAAGCACAGCTGCATATTTTTCGCTGTTCACAGGACTGTGTACCAAAAGCCATAAACTTATTTATCATAACTTGAGTGAGCCCTTCACTATGCTTCCCCATTCCTTGGTTTCATCCCAGATAGGGTTAATAGCACACTATTTGGTTGGTACAAAGTGATATTTGTGCACTTGGGGCTGGGCCAGGCCAGTTGGGGAAGAAGGGGTACCGCCATTATGGGATGCAGAAGGGGGTGGCTGCAGGGCAAGCTGGGCTGGGCCTCATGTGGCCCATGGGCTTTGTGTTGAACATGCCTGGTTTAGACACAGCTGTTAGAGAAAATATTCAGTAGTCCATTATGTAAGTGTATTTATGAGAGAAAATATGAAAATAAAATCTTTTAGGATTTGTTTCTAATGATTATATTAACAAAACTGTTCACAAAGTACCATCATTTTGGTATGTGAGCATGAGTAAGTTGTTGAAAAGTTATATCTCTTTTTATTTTTTTTTAAAGTAAATATTTTAGTCTTAAATATGCTTTCTGATATCTGCAAGCACTATTAAATCTGCTAGGCTGGTATTTCTATACATGAATTTGAGGCAACCCACAGTTTATTTAATCTTCTTAGTATTAAAATTCACAGCTTCTACAAGCATAGTTCTGCACCCATGTTAATACTCTCTGTTGCTCCAAATTAATGTTGGAGACTAGAAAAAGATTATTTAATTTCCATGTGACCCCAGCTCTCAACCTGTAAACTGGTGATAAGACTACTCTGTGCCCTTGCCACACATCTGCTCAGTTCTCTCTGTAATTACAGGAACAACTGAGCTACTAATTGCTGGGACCTGAGAAGTCCTCTCATGAACTCAATCTCTGTATTCTTTTCTTGATAACAGCTTTGTTTTCTAAGCTTTTGTTCTGGTCCGTGGTCAGCAATAGGTTAAAACATTAAGTGAGATGATACAAAACAGCCACTCTCATAACACCAAACCACTGCCAGCAGCAGTAAAGTTTAGATTAGTTTCCTGGTTAAAAAGGTTTAGGGAAAATAAATGTGAAGAAAATAAATTAAGAATCCTATTTGTACTATCAATACAGCCAATATATAACATAATAAAATTATCATTCATTATTGATTTCTTGGAAGAAGTACACAAAAACAGTATTATCCCAGCCATACTTTGGATTTACTGAGAGCAGAATTATATCTTCATCTCAATAAACTGATTTAAAGTAGTCATATCTTGAAGTCTTTATACTGCTTAAAAAGACAATAAGGCTAGCTCTTTATTTATTCACTTACTTATTTAAAATACAGCCTTGTTTCATCTTTCCATTCCCTGTATGTGGCTAGCACTGGTATATAAAAATAAATATCCATATTAAATACTTGGAATAATTAATTATATATCCTAATATTTTCTAGATGGACACAAGATTTTGTTCAAAAGCTTTTGCCATGGTACCTGCATTAGACAGAATGAACAGTGATAATATAAGATGTAAGGTAATGTAAGACCCCACCTGGAGTAGTATGTCCAGTTCTGCAGCCCCCAACACAAGAAGGACATGGAGTCGTTGGATCCATTCCAGAGGAGGGCCACAAAGATGATCAGGGAGCTGGAGCACCTTCACTATGAGGAAAGGCTGAGAGATCTGAGGCTCTTCAGCCTGGAGAAGAGAAGGCTCCGAGGAGACCTAATAGCAGTCTTCCAGTACCTGAAAGGGCCTACAGGAAAGCTGGGGAAGGACTTTTTATAAGGCCTTTATAAGGTAGCAACAGGATTAGAGGAAATGGTTTTAAACTGGAAGAGGGTAGATTTAGACTAGATAGCAGGAAAAAATTCTTTACTGTGAAGGTGGTGAGACACTGGAACAGGTTGCTCAATGAAATTGTGGATGCCCTCTCCCTGGAAGGATTCAAGGCCAGGCTGGATGGGGCTTTGAGCAACCTGCTCCTGAGGGAGGTGTCCCTGCCTATAGCAGGGGGTTGGAACTAGATGATCTTAAAAGTCCCTTCCAATGCAAACCATTCTATGATTCTATGATTCTATGAAGATCTGAAACAAGTTATAGATGATCAAGTTGAGTGCGTCCTTGAGAGAAGTGGTGAGAGTTAAGTATCTTTGTTGACTGAACTACAGGTTTTGAAAATCATGTTAAGAAAGTAATATGTCAGATTCTGGATTTAGGGAGCTAGGTTTTAACTGAGTATTTAAGTCTAATATTTAGTGTTATCTGTATGTAAGAAAGCCTTAGAGATGCAATTCCCAGTTTAAGAAATATTCAGATATTAATAGTATTGTATAGCAGAAATGTATTTATCTAATGGATTAAATAACCAGTAAAAGATGCTGTTATGTATGCTGAGATTAGCTATAAACTCACAAGCAATAAGCTATTATTATTTATCAGTATGGATTTTGAGGACAAGCTCTTCAAAACCACTTAGAGGCTGAGTATGCCCAATTCTCATTAATTTTATAAGGTGATGGATGTCCAAATCCCTTTGGAAAGCTGGATAGATCATTTTCTGAGAGTCCAACATGTCTGACTATTTCCTCCTGGGACCATAACTTGTACATGCTCTAGACACTTGAAAAATGATTTTTCCCATTAACTTTTGATGCAAAAAGTCAGGACTTGACACTCATACAATATGTATATGAAGCTAAAATGGAAACTTTGTTCTAACAAGTTATGTGATATTAACAAAAAAAGAAAGTGAGCATGGATAAGACAGAAAAGGATTGTCTTTTCTGGAATATAATTTACGTCATGGCAGATAGACCTCTATTACAATGGAAAATTACTCCTACTCATTAATGCTAAGGGTATAAAATTATTAATGAAGCCTAACTTTGCTTCCTTTTTTTTTTTTTTTTCTTTCTGATTTTTAGCTCAAAATTCAACACTAAGTCTAAAAATTAATTGATCCTACAAAGTTAAGAAGACTAAGAGGGGATCTGGTCCAGTGCTATAAATATCTAAGGTGTCGGGGGCAGAGTGGAGAGGCCAGACTCTCTTCAGCAGTGTGTGGAGACAGGACAAGGGGAAAAAACAGAAACTGCAACATAGGAAGTTCCGCACAAATGTGTGCAAGAACTTCTTCATGGTGAGGGTGATGGAGCAATGGAACAGGCTGCCCAGGGAGGTTGTGGAGCCTCCTTCTCTGGAGATATTCAAGACCCGCCTGATCACCTACTTGTGCAACATGGTCTAGGGAACCTACTTTGGCAGAGGGGTTGGACTCGATGATCTCTGGAGATCCTTTCCAACCCCTATGATTCTGTGATTCTGTGAAAGTTGTTCTTAAGACAAGTTTTTCTACCTCAGAAGGGGGAGTTTTCTCATTGCCTTCAGAGTATTTTCTGATGTGACTGAAAACTAAGATATGCAGTTCTAAGAAAAGTTCCTAGCAGATATGTTATATGGTAGCAGTGATTGTAGCTGGCCAGATTGCAGATAGAGTACAATATAAAAAATAGTGATTTCATAACAGTAGCAATTTTTTCTTCTGGAATTTCTGTGTTGGTCACTGCTGTAGTTTTGAAATAATGTCAATTGCAGTGGTGCTGGTAATTACTGGGATATGAGCAAATGCTTTATTACCAAAAGTAGAGATTCAATGATCATATGCTTGAAAATAATTGGAATATTTTATAATAATGAACATTAAAAATAATAGTGAAATATTCCTTTGAATAATTTATGAGTCTTCTGGGAAACCTGTAAATTGTTCACAATTATCAGAGATGTTGTTTCTTCTTTTATTTTTTTTTTCCTCTTTGTTTATAGGAGTTGCAGTTGCCCACAAATCCTTTAACACTGGCATGCTAGGAGATGGTTATGGCATGAAAATTGCCCAAGCTATCATTTGTCAAGAAGAGAGTTGGCCACTAGTAGATGACTTAATAAATCAAATATCAACCAAATTGCCTGTCTCCCTAATAAATCTTTTTTTTTCTTTTTTTTTTCTTGCAGATACCCTTCTCTAAGACTATTATTACATTTTCAGTTTGACACACTGCCTAGCCACCCAGCGGCATTTGAGTATTTTTTCCATCACATTCAGTAAATCCACAGCAAATGCTAAACGAGCCTGTGGGTTATTGGTACCTGGAAACATAAATATAAACAATAGGAAAAATGACAAAATGTTTTTATTATTATCCAGTTATTTCTACTTTAAGCATTTGGTGGCCAAGATTTTTTTTTTTTTTTTTTTTTTTTTTTTTTACATAGACATCCACATTTCTACCAAGCATTCAGTTTCTGAACAACTCTTTGCTCAGGGTGGGATATAAAGTGCTAATCTAACACACTTCATGTCATAGCTTTGTATCTCCCACACATTTGCACACATTTCTAATTAACATCTAATTTTGGATTAATTTCTGATTCCCTCCTCTGGGCTTTTGTAATGATATAATGAGTCACATTGGCAGAAGGCTTATACTTCAAATGTTTCTATATCATAGAACTTCCTAGGTAGTTAAGTGACAATAGGATTGAAAATACATCTAAAACAAACAAACAAAACAAACCCCAAGCCTCTCTGTTAGACATCTGGAGTCTTATTTTTTAATTTCATCAGCTATAATCAAGGAATGAATTTAAATAATTTCATCTCCCAGCAGTTTTCCTTGCCTCTTTTTTCCATGTAATAGGAAACTCAATGCTATTATTATGATGTTCTTCTTTTTCTTTAATGCTAAGAGTATTACAGTGATGTGAGAAAGTGAGGGGAAGGTATTTTTACTTTGCTTTTAGTTCTCACTGCTATCAATTGGCAATAAATTACATTAATTTTCCCTATACACCATTTATTTTGTTTGTAATGGTAATTGGGGAATATCTCCCTGTTGTGATCTCAACTCATGAAGTTTTTTTCATTGTATTTTCTCCCCCTGTCTTTCTGAGAAGGAAAAATGGAAGAGTGGTTGATGGTGTTTCGTTACCCAGTGTTACACCACCTATTTTTCTTCCTAATAACTGGAGGGAGATTCTTTTGGAAACATTGCAAACCATTTCAGACCATTGTAGAATGCTTCAGGAAGCACTGCAAAACATTGTGTTGACTGAATCACCCTGCAGTGATACCTACTGGTTGTAAGTGCAAGCCTAAATGGTGAATAGATTCTTAACTTGTTTTCCAGCAACAAATTTGTTTAGCATCACCTAGGTGAAATCCTCATTTTGAAGTCTAGGCTTTCTAAAGTTAAGCTCTACAAGTGCTAGGCTTAGTGCCTAGAATTTGTCTGAGATATCAGAGACTTGGAGATCTGTGTTTTGTTGGAGAAATAATTGGAGGCCTCTTGGAATATCCAGAGAGACCTAAAATGTAATCTGACATTGACGTACGTCACTCACATATTCCAGGTGCCTGAATATTGCCTCCTGGAGAAGATCTATCAGGGAATTGACCAAGAGCTTGTGTCTGAAGTGCTGGGGCTCCCCCACCCGACTTGTGCCTCTGGGCTCCACTGTTTGCACTAAGAGCTTTGATTCATGTAATCTGACAGTATTAAGCAGTGTGCATTTTCTCTCACTCCAATCCTCTAAGGCATTCACTCACAGCTCAGACATCTCTATGTCTTACCTTTAGACCTCAACCTCAGTCACTTTCAGAAAATGCTAGGATTTTAGACTACAAAATGCACAAGGACAGTAATCTTACTCATGTATCTATGAGAGCAATCTCATTGTTGTGAAAGTGGGAAGAAAATAGAAAGGGACAGAAGAGGTAACTTTAGGTCTCATTGAAACATGAAGACCCAGACATTCTCAAGAGAGTATTCAAACAACATGAGTATATATATCATGAGAGGCCGGAATTAATGATTAAACCTATTCTTTCTTAGAGCTCTTCTACTTTAGGTAAATTTTTGACAGAAAATAAAACCAACACTGTAGGAAGCAATCTATGGAATACACCTTGCATAATACAGCTAAACGGCATGTTAGTGTTGAAGCCCTGACAGATTTTCCATCTTATACAGAAAAAAAAGAAAACCAACCAATGAACAGATCTGTATAAAATGACTTTTGAAAGAGACATCTCAGGGACTTGACTTCAGAAATCTGTTTGGATAGAGGACCACAAGCAGAAAGGCATATCATCTCCAGAGACAGGATACATTAAAAAAAATGTATATTTGTTTTTTGCAATTCCTATAATCTGTTTTAGTTGATTCTTCAGTTCACATACTGGCTTTAACAACTTTTTCTTTTAGAACTAAAAGACTGCGCCTAAAGAGAAAGGCTTTTGTCTATGTATTGTATGAGAGACTATTCAATTAACCTGCTCTTGTCTTGTGCAGATCTTCTGTAGTTCCCAAACACTATTAAATTCCACAGTGTGACTTGAGAATGCGAGTGCATTTCTACAGCTATTGTATATTCCATGATTCTAAAACCAACCTTATTTTCCTGGTGGATTCAGTGACACAAAGCCACAAAAGACTGAAAGGAAATGCCACACAGTAGGCCAGGACTATAACTGAGCCTAGAGCTGAAGTCTTGATGTCAGTGATAAAGGTCTAGTTACAAACTGATTATGTCCTAAACACATGGTTTTAAATAGCACCTCTGATCCTATTTCAGCTGTTGTCTGCCATAGCTTTTTTTCTGAATGCCAAATTCTTTTTTTTTTTCCCTTCCCACTATCAAGCAATTAGTTATGAACTCTAAAAAAAATGCATACTTCAGATCTGGATTACCCTGGAGATAGAGGTACTGTCTGCCATAGCTTTCTTTTTGGAAAAGCCAATTTATTGTAGATATAAAACAGCCATGAAATCTTAACAGAAGGACATTTATAAGGAAAGCCAAGATGATTAATTATTACACAGTAGACAGTTAAATATTTATTAAATACAAGGGATGCATACTGTAGTGAACCAACTAATGTGCACATGATTTGAGTTTATCATCATTATGGTACTAACTGCAAGCTCAAAATCAGCGAGGCAACTTGCAAGGCTTTAAGATGCCTTTTCCCAAGAAAGATTGCTGCTTTATGTAAGGTACTAAAGCATAGGTAAGTGAAAAGAACACATGAAAGTTTTTTGTTTGTTTGTTTATTTTCTTATTCAAAACAGTCTTTGCAGAAAGGGTCATTTTTTTCCTGCAGCAAGCACATTTAAGCTCCCTTTCTGATATCAGAACATGCAATTAGAATAATTATTTGCATGTATTAGTAAGATGAAGAAAAAAAATTTTCTGTAATGACTTCAGTCATATAGCTAATGATGGAAATAAACATCTTTTTCTCAGTGGAAGAAAAACAATGTAAATTAAAAACGTACACCCCTCTTCATCCCAAAAATCTGTAAATATTTTGTTTGTTTGTTTTTATCACCCAAGGAAGCAAAAACCACAGATTACTGAGTTCTAAACGTCATTGATGTGACAGAATTGATTTAATAGCACTGCACAATTCTCTCTCACTTCTTAGCCCCTATTAAAGAAGCTAAAGAATGGAGATACTGGCTACTGTCTCTAAGTTTTCAAATGGGACTGAGGAATAGCTAGGCTACAGCTCCATATGTTGTACAAGTAACAGATAGTTTCCTCCCTCAAGTTGTCATAAATAAAACCTGAAGGTTTTATCTTGAATTTATTCTTGGATTTGAGAACTTTTGTTCCTTCTGGTGACCTAAAGAAGATTTTGCGAAGCCTCTGTGCTCTTCAAAATCTGCTCACTCCCACTGTATGAATTGATTTAATCAAAAACAACTCTTTTTCATACAAACTTTGCCTTGATCATATCTTGTGATCAACAATACAACAACAGTAAATGATAAAACCAATGATTGCAGTAAGAAGACAAGATGTAATGGTAATAAAAGAAGCTACATTTTTCTTTTAAAGAGCTGCTAGTGAATGTGCAGTAGCTGTTAAGAAAACTGAAAAGGTTGATGCATCTCAGGCAGCATTTAAAAATCCCCCTAAAAATATCTTTCCTTGCTTGAGCATGAAGGAATTGAAATGAAGGGATATGAGAGAAAATGATATCCATGAAAAAACATAGGCATCAAGTGCCATTTTGGTTGTCCAAAAGTATCTAAGGATTCTACATGTGACTTGCAAAATGACACAGAGCTTATGGGAGGGTTGCGTCTGAACAAACAGTCATCTGTATTATATGTTGAGATCTGAGACAGCTCTGATTTTCAATGCTTAGTAAACTGATGTGTCAAAACTGAATAGTGTTGCACTTTCTCATACATGTTGTTTTTTATGCTTTGGAGATTGCTTGTTTTGGAGAGATACAAAGTTTGATTCGCTCCTGCTCATTTGTTTATAATTATGAGATTCCAGTGAAGGATTATTTCTGCGATATAGGGATGTGTGTGAGACTATGAATAAAGGGAAGAATGAAAGTGGTAGCAGTCCAGCAATAGGAACAAGAAAGATAGAAGCACATTTCTTGCAAAAGAAGAGCAGTGAGGTAGAGCTCAGATGGCAGGAGCAAAAAATCGGTTGCTGCTGCTGATAATTGGTCAGCGACTTTTTGGAATCCCAAGCTGTTAGCCTTTTCCAACTACTTAGCAGTAAGTGAAGTAAGTGTTGTAGTAAGAATAACTGCACAAGTACTGTTACATGGTAGTTGAAGTGATCTTAACGCACACATACAGGCACACGCACATACACATATCTTTTAACAAATAAAGTCATCTTAATTTTGATTAAAAAAAAATTTTTTTAAAGAAAAAGTTTAAAATATGTTCTAGTATTAAGAGTGTTTCTATCACCAAGAGGCTTTCTTTTGGGTACTCTAAGATGGCTTATAATCCATTATCAGTAACAGTGGTTCTATTGTACTGTATGTGAAACCCACAGGAATACCAGGATTTGACAGTCATTATATATCTCAGTTAGTTTCTAATGTGTAAAGCCATCACAAATCATAGAGCAGACAGTCTGTTGGTTAAATAAGTCTACAAAGTAAGATGATAGAGTTCTTCATTTATCATCATTGAAACAGCTTTGACTGCTGTGTGGTTGATAAAATAAATCTAGTCCTACTCAGAATCTCTTCTCTTTGCCTGTTGTAAGCAAGCAATTTCTATTCTACTATATAAATTTTTATGCAGCCCTCATCACCCACAATATTGGAGTATCTTCCATTAGCACATCAAGTAAAGTGACTAATGTGTCAACTGTAGCTCATTTTCATTCTATCTCTTCTCCCAGGGGAGAGAATTGTGTATGCAGAGAAGGGTTTTGATTGTAAAGTCTTTTCACTTTTTTCTATGTGTTCATAAAGGAGAAGATAGGTTGAGGAAGTGCAACAAGTGATGGAGAGGCTCGTTCTGATGGTTTGTTTTAAGGGGAGCTCACAGAATAATCCCTGAAAGTAATCACATGAATTTAATGTTTATATTGAAAGTTCAGTAGTGCCAACAGAACGGAGCTATTGATCGCATTCTCAGTACATGTTTCCTAAAAGTGCCTGTTTGTCTCCATCACTATAAAAAACACTTGAGGCATATGCATACATTTACAATGCAAATTTTAAGGTTAGACAAGATAAATACATCCTCCCTTCCTTGGAAACTGTAAATAAAACTCGAATTCTGAAATTAGCTTGGTGTTCAAAGACAAACAGTGATAAAAACAGACAGTAAGTTCATATATGTTCTGTCTCCTGAACTGTCAAGATCCAATGCAGACAGTATTTGCAATTAATGGTTTAATTCCATGCTATATTTCATGGCTGTAACCTGGCCAGAAAAGTGAAAAAAAAACATGAATATTGGAGTAATTGCAAGAGTATTATTAGGTCACATTGGGCAGCTGGTGACAAACAGAAGGTATCACTGACAGAAGTGCATGTCAGTAAGACTCTAAATGCAGCAAGTAATAAACTACTGACCATGTTACCAAATTATAGATACATATCTTCAGCCAAAAGCTGTTTCTTAAAGTGCTTTCCTTCATTCATCATCATCATCACTGACCCCTTGGCTTTAAATTAAATAAAATGTTTTTCATTTCAGACTTGGATCTACTTTCCAAGTGTTGTGCCCCATGTAGTGTAGATATACATGGTGAAAGGCTGTTAACACATGAGTCCCTGTGATTTTACAACTGCATTAAAATGCCATGCAGGACCAGAGAGATCACTGATCTTTGATACCATTTTCTATCACATTGTTTGGATGTACCTCAATATTAAAACATTCTCTTGGAAATATTACAGATGTGTCAAATGATTCAGAGAGGTCTAAGATAATAATTTCTCCCTGTTAATCATTCCTGATGGTAGCAAACAATCTATCATGTCACCAAGGTTGCTCACTTACTGGTCTGAAGCTACTGTTATGTAAAGTCTAGAACATAAATTGTTCAGGCTTGAGACTGACCTTGAATTGTACATGAAATTCTAATAAAAACAATGGTTTCATTTCAGGAAGACAGGCTGAGAAAATATACATTTTTTTTCTGAATAAACTTTTTCTTTAATAAAATTGTTTATGTTCTAGTCACTTGATTTTAGGTAGACTTTGAAGGGCATTTTTTAAAGAGGATATAGTATTAACAAAACACATAAGAAAAAAAATAGGGAAAAGAGGGGGGGAAATTAAAAAACAAGAGACATCAAAGTGGGATTGTGAATTGTAAGGAACCAAATGTTTCAAGTCAAGGTGTTTTATTACTCTTCCATCTCACCTTTAACATCACTGTGATTTCTTTAACATCTCAATGCAGAAGAAACATAACTTAATATTCAGATTTCAATAACAAGAAGGAAAATGCCACTTATTCCTGAAATGGAAACAAGAGATTACACTGAGTTACATTTCCATTTAGATTGGTGGAGAACAGGAGCAGGAGTGTGAAAGTTTGGGAATTTTTTCCCTGATCATTTCTTGCAGAGTTAAAACAGCAATTCACTGGCTATCTATCAAGAAAGAAAGGCTTTTAAAAGTGAACAGACATGACAAAAACAAAAAGAGATAACTGTGCAGAAAACTTTTTATGAATTATTTTCCAATCTATGCATAGATTGTTTTTTCCTCTCATAAATTAGCACAATCCACTTGCTGTTATTCTTTTGTAACAGAAAGAAGTGCTACGTTGAGAAAAGGTGGCATATTCAATTAAAAACGAGCAGGGGAACATGCCTCTGTTCTGGGCAGTTCCCACTCACTCCATTTTGCTGAGAATCATGTAAAGAAGCTCTGGATTGCACAACATGAAAAAACCTTGACTTTTCTTTACCTTTCACATCTCTTTTGAGAATACAAAGTACTTGCAGTTTTTAAAACTTCCCATCAGGCTAGATAAGCTCAGTCCTTGTTCTTGAGTTGTCCTCAAGATAGCAGACCTTAGAGTCCTCGTTGTGGTACTATGAACAAATGAAACTCTGAACATTAATGAAAAGCAAGTACCTATTGCACAGCTGAATCTTATTTTGAAAATACATTAGACATCTTGATATATGTTTCATTTCTAGCTGGGTGAAAAGTTTTTGCAACTCTGACTTCACTGGTGCAAATCAGTCAGTCTTTAATAACAACAAAAGCTGATCTGAAAAAGGCAGTGTGTGGTAGAAGGGGAGGGAGGACCATCACATGGCTACTAATGTCTATGGTTAAACTGGTGTCACTTTTCCTCTTGAATGAACACTGAAGAAATGTCCTGTAACAGACAATAAATATCACGTTATACTTAGAGCTCTTTTATCAAAATAAAATACAGACAACTCTGGGTTACTTAGTTGTATTGCTAGTAGAGACAGCTTAATCAGAGAAATAATATTCTACTTCAGAACAGAGTTAAAAAATAAAGAAATTATGATGTATCACAACACTTTCCCCAAGGAGCAATGAATGCTACTTGTATACATCAGAGTCAGGATATACAAAGCTGTGAGAATGGTAAGTTCAATCTTCCTTTTTCCAGTTAAATTTGAGGAGTGTGACCTATCCTTCTTGGCACTTTCAGCATCTAATCCTGTAAGGTCTGAGTTCTTCAAACAGTATTTATATTTCCTATTACTTACAAACTAGAAGAACTATTACTACAAACTTACAAACACTCCTAAGTTACTTTTTTGTATTGTGTGTGAACTACTAGGAATTTGCTATACTGAATTATTGAAAACAAATTTCTACAAGGAAACAATAAGTGTAAAAAGTTTGCCCACAGCTGTTCACTGTACTTACTATCAATTCACTGATTCTAAAACCAAGATGGATTATAATGGATGTCTAGTCTGGCCTCTTGAAAGCTTATGCCATCCAGTAGAAAGTATTTAAAATAATATTTGTGATGCAATCCAAATACATGTCTTCCTACTCTTCTTATGAATTGCTGATTGGACAAAAAGTTTATTGATGCAGTTACAAGGGGGAAAAGTGAAACTAAACCAAAAGCCTGAAACTTATTTGCTTGATCAGCTCCACCTGAGGTACTCAATTCCTGCAGCTGCAGCAAGTTGTTGTGTTTTATATCTATGCCTCTATGGGATTAGTTTCCATTTTTCAATCATTTGTCTATGAGAAAGAAGAGATAAAAAGGAAGTCAAATGTGATTTTTCATTCTCTGTGATGAAACAAAATACCCTTCCTCTGTGCACTGGGGAGTGGAAAAATGAATAGATTTAGAAAAAGTCTATAGTGTTTCAGGAGAGATACAATCCCTGAAAACAGTCAAACAAACAAAAACCAAATCATCCTATGCTTTACACAGATGTCAGGTGGATAACAGGCAAAATGGAATGTGTGGAATGGAGTTCTTTTTTAACCCAGAAATACTTTGAGCCTTTTCAGCGAACATAGAATAGTTTGCAAATAACTTATTGACAAGGCAGCAAATTTGATCAGAAAAGAAACAAACAAACAAAAACCCACCAGCATGTGTGAAATGAGGTAATCTACTCAAAACATGCTGTCTTACATGATCTGGTGCCTTTCCTCATGGATTCCACCACTGTAGGTAAAATAAAGAGGCAGCTGTCAGGACTGGCTGAGATAGACTTGGCCTCATCTGGGTATCAGAATCTGGGGCACAGGATGAGGAAGAGACTCTGAGCAAGGGAAAAGCAGAGAAGCCTGAGGAGGAGAAGGGCAGGAGGGGCTCCAGGTCCACAGCAGGGATCCCCCTGCAGCCCCACAGGGACCAACTGGAGCAGATTCTCATCTGCAGCCCAGGGAGGGCCCGTGCTGCAGCAGGGGGACATTTCTTGAAGGAGCTTTGGCTGTGGGGAGCCCTGTGGGAACAGGGTTCTCCAGAAGGGCTGCGGCCCTGAACAGGGGTCAGTGGAGCAGAGTGTGACGAGGAAGGAGAGGCTGAGATGGGCTGGTGTGGGCTGAACGAAACTTCTATCCCTCCCTTTTCCTGGATCACTTAAAGAGAGAGACGTCTGCCACGTGAGGGGCAGTGGTATGGGCTAGGAAAAGGAATGAGGGAAAGTGTCATTTTAACTTTCTTCTGTCATTATCTACATCTGCATTAAATTGCTTTTCTCCAGATTGAGCCTGGTTTGCTTATGATCATTTTGTAAGTGATGTCTTTGCCTTTATCTTGACCTATGAGCTTTTCTATCCTATTTTCTCTTCCTCTTCTGCTGAGAAGGGAGAATGAGAGAGCAGCTGTGTGAATGCTTAGCTATTTTCCAGGGTTAACCCACTACAGTAGACCAGTTTTAGAACTGCAATTTTAAATAATTCTTTTTGGCTTAGCAAATTTTGCTTCTTTGAAGGATTGGAAGACAAAGAGAATGCAATTTCAGCCTTAGTTTCAATAAATATAAAAAGATAATTGTTGCTTTTTGGCAAGGAATACACTACCAATGGAAATCTTTTTCATGACATATTTACTCCTAGCTTTTTGCTATAGTAAATACTTTATAATCTTTCTTTTAAAGGGAGACTGAGTGACTATTGATCTGTTTAGAAGAGTCTATCACAGGATGCTTTATAGATATTTATTTCTAATCATGCTTTCAGCTTAGTCACGGGATTTATCTTCAAAAGAAAATAACTAGTGCTGGCTGTTCTTCCTGAGTCTCCCTATGTCTCACCAGTGAAGGGAGCAAAGAACATTGGCTCTCCAGATATGTTGCAGACCAGGATGAGTTTTAAAGAGCATCTGCTAAGCATCTCACTAGCCTTATGCAACAGCATCAGTTTTTCATCCCTCCTCATCCAGTATCAGACTCTGATTGAAACATGAATTGACTTTTCTATTCATTTAGATGAATATGATGTCTCATACACAGGGCCAAATAGCTGTATGGTCCAGCTGTGTTACAGTTTAAATTCAAAAGTTCCCGTCTATGATTCACCTTTACAGGCACTTAATCCCTTCCTTATACCTCATTTCATACATCTTCTACTGATTGCCATATTTAATCATACTTTGGTCTAACTTCTTTTAATTAGCAATTGTGGCTGCACAATGAGCTTTGACATGAATTTCAATCATTTGCAGCACTCAGTTCATTCCATATAGTGAATTTTGAAATGCTATATTTAGCTGTTTCCTGGTTTTGATATTCTCTTTCAGAAAATACCAGAGGTATCTCATGGAGATCTTCATTAGTCCTTTGATGAATTGCAATCATCCTGCTCATCAGTCTAGTACCAGCTGCTCTTCTGTTAAACTGCTGAGTTCTGCTGATGTTAACATTAGCATCCACAATTCTTTTAAAATCAACAGTTGCCCTGGCATTCAGTCCCAAGGAAATTTATTTTAAACTTAGGCATATACTGTCTAAGCTAGGCTGGTTTTATAACTGATGGAAATGGGTACCTCAAGGGAGACATTTATGCAATGTAAGATGAATGCTAATTTTTAAAAGAGAACTACCCTTCAGACTCTGTGGACTACAGAAGGAGCCTAGATGATAAGCTTAGATTTGACTTTTAGATTGCTTAACTTGGGCAATATAGATCCCAACCTGCACTCCTGGAGTTTATTAGTATTTGATCAACAGATTTTATTTGTAGGCAACTATCTATTTTTAAACAAATGTGATCTAGTTAATGAAAATAAGCTGAAACAACAAAAGGAAATACTACAGTTGTAATGCTAGCTCTAATGAAATCAATGCAAATTTATACTAACTTCTCTACAGACAAGATTTTAGCTTTGGTTTCAAATCCTGATTTAGATGTATTGATTGTATATATGAGGACTGGAACTTTCTTATTGGCATCTCTAAGTACTGAGCTATCAAGATATTTGAATACTTCTGAGTACTGGGAATTTACCTGCAATCAGTCTAGCTGATTCCATAGCTAAAATAATAAGGGAAGATACGTTTCTTTTTTTTACTATAACACTTGTGTTAAGATACAACTGTTAAATACTAAAATAAGAGATGGAGGAATGTGTATCTAAATGTATATCTAAAAAAACAAAACAAAACAAACCAACACCACCAACAAAAACAAAATATATGTACCAAAACAATCTTAGCAAAGTGCTGTCCATTGGCTCAAGCAAAGTGCTATTTACTCATTCTTTTCACCATATTACACGAGGTTTATAACCCATGAAGACAAATGTTGTCCATTGACCCATATAAGTCAGTTTTATTTGAAAAACTAAATCGTTAAGAGTTATAGTTATTGAAGAATATGCAATAAGAATTAAGCTGAATAGTCAAGTCTGAGGAACAACCAGCTAAGGATATTAACCAACACATTTAAGCACAAAATTTATCTAAGCACAGACTGAGCTGCCTAAGAGAGTCTGAGATTTCTGGAGTCTTCTCCCATTTTCTTCTTGTAAACTGAAGCTAGTTTGTAGTCAGCATTATTACACTTTTTTTTTTTCTTTTTTTTTTCCTTTTTTTTCTAGTGATAAATTCCCAAATTAATTGCAAATTGATGTTTTGGGATTTCTTTCTTTCCTGTGGATTTTTTCCTTTTTAAATAAGTTGTCTAAAATTAAAAAAAAAACATTATGAAGGCAAAAATAGCTGCAGGCACAGAATGTTCTGGTTCATGCTGTCTCAGTGACTGTGTCCATATAATATCCAAATTCCTTATCTTTCTGTTATCAATGTATTGGTTTCTGATGGTCGTTATCACAACACAACTCAGGATAAGACTATTGCCTTCTCTGGATAGACAATCATTTTATAGAGAAGGTAACAAAAAGTATTTAGCGCTTCTGAACAGCATGTCACTTATGCCAACTGCCTGGTTGCATTTGGGCATTTCACTGACTTCTGAAAATGTTAATTTAGATTTAGCCAAGTTCCCATAACCAAGGTCAATGACTTGTGACATGTTCTTCAAGTTACCCTAGACTTCATTTTAAAACTTGCGGCTTTCTGCTTCTAGCATTTCTATTCTGTCCTGTTGGTATCTCCTAAACTCTGTCAGGAGATGGAAGTGAGATGAGTCTAGAAAATAAAAATGCTAAAATCTCTGTAAGTCCATTAAGAGTTTATAGTTTTCAAACAGACTGTACTGATCATTAAAATTCTGATGCCTTAACTGACAAAGATTGTAATGAGAATATAAAATGGCATTAAATAGAATCCATTTTGAAGATGATTGCAAAGGATACAAACCTTTTGTATCTCATTAAAGCTCTGTGTTGGTGTAATTGTGAGTCTTACTTGGATACCTGAAATACTTGTAGAGAGTTTTATTGTGATAATAAAAAGTAACTCCTTAATTTGATTTAAAATTGGAATTGTTGCTGCCTACTTTTGCAATATTGCAAATGGTATAGGAGCAGCTGACATTGATTCTGCAGGAATATTTTACTTTTGCTTAAGCCCATCTACTGACACTTAAAACATATATGGTTTTAAGACTCAATTTTCTGATCATCCACAAGGCTGACATTTCATCTGCTCTAGTTGTGTCATCTACAATGAAACTATGCTGGAGAAAATCCTACAATTTTTGATTATATTGAAATATGTCCTTGACTTCATGTGGATAATCTTGAGGATGCTGCCTTGGTATTTATAACTTTTGTCTGTTATTAGATAAACAGAGATAAACTCATATAATATTTTGAAAGATGCCTAAATGCATTAGGAACCTTGCTTCCAGATTTAAAAATCAAAGGCTTAGGGAAAGAAAGCTGCTTTTAACCAGATTCAGATATTATTAGCTTTTAAGCAGAATATAATCAACAGCCAGTAATTTCCCATATAAATTAACTACTATTTCAGTACTGCTAGCAGGAATACTAGCACAATGTAACAGAAAACAGAGGTGGAGAGGTGGCATTGTGTTTTGGCGAAGAAGAGTCTTGGAAGCATGCTCTCACACTTTGTTCGTGTGTAGTCTAATGGAAAGCTTAATTGAATTAGAAATTCCATGCAATAGCTGTATTATTCTGCCCTAAATATAATTTACCTTTGAAAAGTCAGCTGTAAAATAGAACAGCCGCATTCAAATGTGTTGTGAAAGAAGTAGAAGGATGCTCAGAGACTGGACATTAATCTTTGGATCATTTTTGTGGCCCTTCTCTGGATGCACTCCAACAGGTCCATGTCTCTCCTATACCAAGGACTCCATATCAGGACGCAGTATTCCAGATGAGGCCTCACCAACACAGAGTAGAGGGGCAGGATCACCTCCCTTGCTCTGCTGGCCACACTTCTTTTGATGCAGCCCAGGATACCGTTGGCTTTTTGGACTGCAAGGGCACATTGCTGGCTCATGCCCAGCTTTCAATCTGCCAGTAACCCCAGGTCTTTTATGGCAGGGCGGTGCTCAATCCTTTCATTCCCTAGCTTGTAATGGTAGTGAGGGTTGCCTCAACTCAAGTAAAAGATCTTGCATTTGGATTTGTTGAACCTCATGAGGTTCACCTGGGCCCACTTCTCAATTCTGTCTATAATGCAGACTGAACATTTGTTAACATTGTCTATATCCAGTCTCACACATTCCAAATGCTTTTTTTTTTTCTTTTTTTCCCCAGACAGGAAGGGAAAAGGAGAGAAGGAAAATACATTGAATTTGACCACAGTAGACAGACTAATACTAAAAAATAATTTTTATATTTGCAGAAATAAAATATGAGTTCTCCTCCTCAAATCAGCTGTTTTTCAATGGTATTTACACAGCTCAAGCTTAATGATAGAAACTAACTTAACTTGCTAAGAATACCTCTACGTTAACGTAGGTCCCAAATGATGCTAATATTTTCATAAGAAATTAGAGTCAAACATTTTCAATCATCCTTTTATTTCAGTGTGCTATTGATGAATTCCAGCACTTTTTTTTTTTCCCCCCCCACATGGGTAGTGAATTTACTGTAAGAATACATGAATCTCATGAAAACTCCTGTAAAATAGTTACATAAACCAGGTTAGTAATTGGAGGAAAAAATGACATGAAATTATTGCAAGAGGCAGGAAAATAAGCTAGAATCAAAGCTGACAAACAACAGAGGAAAAATATCTATTTTAACGTCATATATGTCATGTGTCCTTTTCGAAATATAAAGTTTAATCAGCCAAAGTCATACACGGTAGAATGCCTACGTATGCTCCTTTGTGACAGTCTAGATAAGTTCCATCTAGATAATAGCAACTAGATGGTTGAAAACAAAATGATGCAAAACAAACAAACGAACAAGAAGACTGTTGTCAAAGACATAATCTTTGCTTCTGTAACACAGAAAAACAGTTCTCATGGAGAGCAATTGCAATTATATCTGGGTTGTGACACCTCTTGCTATCAATACAAGCTGGTGAATTTAACAATGGAGTACAGACCTGCTGAAAACGACTTCGAAGTACTGGTGGATGGTAACCTGGATCTGAGACAGTAATTCACCCTTGCAACCCAGAAAGTCAGACATATGCTGGACTGCATCAAGAGAGGTGTGGCCAGCACATTGATGGAGGTGATCCTGCCCCTCTGCTCTGCACTGGTGAGACCTCACCTGCAGTTCCTGAGCAACCTGATCTAGCTGTTCATTGCAGGAGAGTTGGATGAACTGACCTTTAAAGGTACCTTCCAACCCAGGCAATTCTATAATTTATTAGGAAAAACTGTTTATCTTTCTCAAGAAAATATTCTGCCACAATACAATTGTAATTGTATACAGTATATGTATTGGTATATATAATATACATAAATAATGAATGTGGATAGAAATTTACTTTATTTTATTGTACTATACTTAATTATACAGTCTAAGGGAAAAATAAGTGTGAATTGCAACAGAAATTTTATATTCATACTCCTTTTTATTGATTAATAATCAAAAATTCATATAGATAGAATTGGTAACAGGTACGAGAGCTCAGCGAAGAAAACAATTTTTTTTGTGAAGTACACAGTTTATATGAAACTCTATGGATTTGCATATGAACATGTATCTTTGTTGTTTAGACATACTTTTGTGTATATTACATCCCAAGAAATCAATACAAAGCCATGTTTTTGCTTAAGCTTCTGTTTTATAATATGGATTCTTGGAAAGGGAGATTCATGGCCTGCTAATGTGGTGCAAATTGTCTTACAAGATTCTTAGCGGTGGTCAATATGTTTACTGTTTTAAAGAATAAAACATTACCCTTGAGAGATATGGCTTATATCCTAAAAAACAAAGAAATGTTTAGTGAACAGAAAGCAGGGAATACTAATAGAGAATACATATTAATTTTAAATGCTGTGCCAAGATTCTTCGGCACTTGCTCACAGCAGTTTTTCCTTGACAGAATAGAACACTTCCTGATTTATGTCATCTTAATAACAGGAGAATCTAGGCTGTCATTTAAATATGCTTCATTGGAAAACAATGAAAACAATTCTAAAGGCATGCATTTTTTCAAAGCATAAGCAGTTCAACTGCAAAAGCAAGAAATCTATATTGATTCAAACAGAATCACTTACTCTGGAGAAAACAGAAATAGAGAAAAGCTACTTTTTCCTTTCTTCTCTGTTTACTGAATTTTTCCTAGTTCAATAGCCTTTTAATTCTCTTGAAAACCTAGACAAAAGTGACTGCAATTTGGAAAAGAAGCCCTCAGGCTTGTTTGTTTGTTTTTTAGACTACTATATATCATGTTACCATTACTTGCAAAAGGCTATAAGCTTTAAATTGACTTGACCTTGCAAGATTGCACGGTATGTCTGGATGTATCTTAGCATGTGCTAATTCTAGCTTCTTTTTATTGTGACAATTGTCATACAGCAATAAGAAAGGAAGGGAGGGAGGGAGGGAGGAAGGGAAGGAGGAAGGAGGGAAGGAGTAAAAAGTATCCACTACTTCTTTTTGAATGCATAGTGTTTCTTATTCCTTGCACGAGATTAACTGACAATATACCTAGCACAGTATATTTTTTAAATAGCCTTCTTCTGAACTATGCTTTACAGATATAATCATGTCTGGTGTTGTTTTGCACTTCATTAAAAGCTTCTGAGTGCTCCATGAGTGGTTCGGGAATTTAGGAATAAATTTTGAAAATCATAGGAATGCATACTATGCAATACTACTGTTACAGCCAGCTGGAACCATCTGCTTCTTTCTTGGGACTTCAGGGGGCTGTAGTCCAAAATGAACACAAGAACAGGACATGGCCTGCTTGTAACGTGTTACTACTTTTTGACCTTTCCAACCTAATTAAATATGAGATGGTTTCTGGATTGAAATTTAATCTAGTTATCCAGTTTACTGTCCAAATTCTATGGAAATGTATCTTTTTACATTATTAAGCTACAAATTCATTCCTTAGATTCATAGATAGCACATTTTTCTGAACAGGTTATTAAAACACTGAATATTAACAAAGATTTGAATTTTGTTCATGAGCATGTTTTTGAGTCTCACCAACCTGACTTATGACAAAGAAGTAGCTTTGTTTTTATGATTCACATTCACACATGGTGAACTTAGCTGATACCAAGATGTTTATAACGTGGACAATAAACATGCCATTGCTGGCTTTATTTTCTTGACCTAATATAGATACTTTAGAATAATCTTGGATCTACTTTCAAGATTTCCCTATTCCTATTAATGCTGAAGAAAATATTGGCAAAGATTAGTGTTGCAACCGCACTGGAGAAAATTTTGCTTTAATTCAGTGTGTTTGGCGGCTCTTCTGTTCTTTAAATCAGGGCAGATGTAATCCCTTCATTACTAGCTTATGTCTATGACAAAGTGCTTTAACTGTTACAGCAGTGTCAGTAATTTTAGAATTGTTCAGGATTCCTCCTTTTCAGGATTTCTTCCTTTTTCAGACAGTATGTGAGTGACTGCGTTCTATTAAATTGTAGTGTTTATAAGTATATATACTAAGTGTTTTCCTTCTAGCAGGGGTAATAGCTTGGCTCTGGTTAGCAGCAGTTCGTTGTTAAAGACCATCTGATCCCACATTCATAAATGTCTTCTGTCGCTGTGTAAAACTGACTGGCATCTCTAGTACCTGTGCATATATGACTACAGATCGTCATAATTGACTCTCTCTGCTCTATTGGTTTGATTACCAGGAAGAGTTTGTTTATAAAATGAATAGTCAGGCTTTATACCTTATTAACTTTGTTACATTACAGTGGCAGTGTTGTGCAACTCCATTTAATGTGCTGTCTATCCTTTGTGACCTCACTGACTTTTCTCCACTCCTTTCAGAATTTATTTATTTTATCAACACTGTGGACAGAAGGTTACAGAGGATGTACCACAGTTGGGTGACAGTGACAGCAAAGAGCTCTGGACAGTCTAAGAACACGGCATGAGAATTGGAAGGCCAACTGAGACAGCAGATATTGAAAATTCTAAGCATCTCCAGGAGCTCAGAGATGCTCAGAAAGGATCTGAGTAATCTTAGTTAGTCACTAAACGACATGATGCCATTAGAAATTCTTTATTTCTGCATGTGAACATATTTATACTGGGTAAAAGAGCGTAATACAGACATCTTTGACTCAGTGGAAACCTGAGAATTTCCATGGAATATTGCACAGTATTACGTGCTTTTGCCCAGCTGCGCTTGCAAACATCCTAGCTATATTTGCTGTGAATGGTGTCCTAGCTAATAAATCCTCTCTTTTGGCAGGGATAAAAAACAGGGATAATATACTCACAAACACAGCAAAGAATATCTTTGTTCTGCATTTCATTTCCATACCTTTCAGGTTCAGATGTGTATGAAGACTTACCAGCCCCTTGTATAAACCCCAAATGCTTTGTATGGCAGAGCATCAAAAGGCTTCAGTGCTTAGCACAGACCTCTTCACAAACATAACTCTGCTTTTATTCCTTCCCCAGTCCATGGACAAAGGTTAAAAACTTATAGATTTAAAAACTATTCCTATTTAACTTGACCAAACTCCTATCAGGAGATTACAAAAAACATTATTCTTGATGTGAAACTGAGCTGCACCTGTTCTATCCAGATCTTTTCAAAGGTTCATGGCTTCTCAGACCCTCCTATTACTTTTCTCAATTAATGGTCACTGACGGTACCCTATTATGATCTGAAAGCACAATTTAATCAACATAGATTTTAAGATTAATGGTGTACTAGATCTTATGTCAGACATCACCACTGTTCCACTCTGACATGCTACTATATCTATTATGGGTCTTTAACAATTAGCAACAGTATTGTCTGGAATTCTCAAGACAGTTCATACCAGGAATGTACATGCAGTGTCAGACATTACTAATGCATTATATCTTCAGGTTGTCTGAGAAATTCCAGCAACCTCTTCCATGAAATGCAAAATCTTTCCTGTAATATAGACATGCAACTATTTAATTGACTGAGTTAGACTTTCTTAATAAGTCTGCTGTTTTGAATTGATCAATTTCAAGGTATGCAAAATCACTTTTCTAGACTTCAAAACAATAATTGTTCCATGGTAAAGTAAGACTGAATTCATTAAAGTTTTCACTAAAGATGTTTTGTAATCCTTAGATGGCAACTACTGTATATTAGGAAAGTGTACATCTGCATATCTCATGATATATCAAGAAACCAATGCTGCAGTAAACTTGAAAATGTGGAAACTTTGTACAATGCTAAAATATTATAGTTAGGCTAGAAAACTGTTGTCTTTCTTTAATTATTAGGTGAGTATGTAGGACAGGTTGACCTAACAGTCAGCCTGATAATAAGATAAATTTAAGTTGAAATGCTTTATGAAACATCCTACACAAGAGCCACAACTGTGTATTCAGTGAGCGGAAGTATTGCAGTTTCTGATAACGAGTGATTAGATCATAGGTCTGTCTGACGGGTGTCTTGCCTGGATCACTAGACAATACCTGGTAAATGCTGACAGTTACAGAAACTCAAACTCACAGCTAAACAGATTTGTTATATTACAGGACTCATACATTAAATCAGACAGAAAGAACAGATCAAACACTGCATCACACAGATGCACACTCCTTGTGAGCCCAAGCTGCTCACTGCAATAGTCAATTGTTTACCATAGGTATCACTGGGTGAGAAACGAAACAATTAATAATCTGTCACATCACATCTATTTGCTATCATTTCCATTAGGGTAATCTTGCCAGGATTTCAGGTGATTTTCCATGATCTGTTATTACATATCAAAATATAACTACCATTCAGCAATGAGATAAAATTTCAATCTGCATTATAACAGGGCAGAGAAGACAAGGGAGACAGTCGTTCAGCTGTATTTTGGTACTGAGGAGTTCAGAGAAAAGCAAAAATTACTTGAAACAAGATCTATGTGATTTTGTTGTTTTTAGCTTTGAAAAAGAAAAAAAAAATCAGAAACTATGAGGAAAAGGATCTTTTAATAGGAAGAAGGACAAGTAAAATACTGATATTGATCATTTATCTCCAAAAACCATAAAGAAAATTTCAACCTAAGAAATTTTGGACTGCAATTTATGAATACTTCTGCTAGAAGAAGATTCATCTTCAGCAGTTTTTGAGCAGTTTAGATTAGGATAGATAAGTAAGTCAGGCATGTTCAAGGTACAGTTGGACCAGCCCAGATGAAAGGATTTTATTAGATAAGTTCTTCAGGCAACTTTCATGTCTTCTTATCAAAGGACTGAGGCCTTCTCCATCCAAAGGACTGAGGCTTTGCCATCCAAGTGCCTGTCTCCTAATTCCTACTTTCGTTTCCCAGATTCTTCCAGTCGAGTTCCAGAGTCAAAATCAAATTAGAATGAAACACAGATTTTCAAAGTGCACTGAACTTCATAGATTATAACTCCAGACAGGCCGTTTTTATGGCCTTTCACAGCAGCCTAGGTGCCTAACTCCAATAGTGATTGCATATCTCACTCTGACTGAGTGTCATTGCTACTGGTTCTGTACTTGTGAGCCCACGGTGTTTCAAGAACACTAGCTTGAAGACAGCTTGCAAATCTCTGGGATCTTCTAAGATGCGCTTCATCACAAAGTTGTGATAAAAGATTATCTGAACAGTAAAATATATAATAATATCCTCTTGTTATGCTATTAGACAGTGCTTTTTCTATTAATTTTCTACACCAGAATATGGAATAAATTGCATTTAGAGCATCTTATAAAGTCCAAGACAGAGAAAAAAAGGATTTTTAACCTACTGGTGCCTTGTGCACAAATGTTTGCTAATAAAGGCTTTTCATCAAAATATGTTATTGCTGTCTTTCCCCCTTCACCAGAAAATGCTTATTCATTGCAAAGAAAACATTTTTTTCATCAGAAGTCATATGAAAAACTAGAAAATTGTTATTTTCTCTTTTTTCTTATTATTTTTTCCCCACTTCATAAAGAATTCTTATTGGCAGAAGTTTGTGAGTTTTATGTTTTGCACTTCTGAATCTGATTTCCCTGAGTATGGGAATCACAGGAAAAGAAGTGTCTAAACTTAAATTAGTTGATATGCTAGACAAGGAAATGTATTTGTTTTTATTTGATGAAGCTCATTTTGAAGTTCATTAATTTTAAGTTTGTGCGTTGAAATGCTGGAGCTGGGCAGGGAGTTAATATGTTAAAGAAGAGAATAAGAACAATTATTTAAATAAATGGTGTGAAAATCTCTTGTTCTTTTAACAAGACTCACCGAAAATAAATTCATCTGTCTGCAAGAATACTTAAGAAGATAACTACATCACTTTCTGGGATACTATCAAGAATGAGTTGTTAGCTTAAAAGGCTCAGTTGTGTTAAGCTGAGAAAAGTCCTCAAGATTATGGGAAATTCTACCCTGTGTTACATGCATGAAGTTTGACTGCCTTCACCAAGTTTGAATAAATACTTTCACAGTTACAAGATGCTTATGAGGACTTTATTACTTGCAATTTGCTCTCTATTCTTTCACTGTTGCTGGGAACGCTGTGACCACAACACAGAGGATTGAAATATCAGTATTTTGACATTTTCTTATCTCTTTCACAACAACGCACAGAAATAGGATTGTGGAATAGTATGAAATGAATGTCTGTGTACCTTATCTTTCAGATTGCTTGAATAATAGACCACTCTATAAGACCATTATTAAGCTTTTCTGAATTCTGTGGGTAGTTAATCATCTAGGAGAAAGAGGGGAATTGAGGGAGCCTAAAAATCTATGGAAGTCTGAACCTAAAGGGAATTAAAAAATAAAAGGGAATTTGACAATAATTTAGAACTTGTATTTCTAGTTAAATTCAGGTACCAAGATGGAAACCCTTTGTATAAGAATGAAAAAGTACCACATTGTTTAATCCATTTCACTCATACCATTCAAAACTCAGTATTTCTCATCCTCATGCTATATTACTATCCAAATGGTCAACCATTTTATACCCTTTGGAACATAATTTACAGTAGGTCAACAAATGAAAATAATCTTCAGTGATAATAGCACTTCTCAGGAACAGACTGATGGATTTGAAATATTTACCTTCTCTTACTTCCTTCCTTCTCATATTAGCATAGTAATCTGCCTTTCCAGTTCAAATGTACCCTTTGTAGAATTACTTTGCAGTATGTTTCTGATGTCGTCAGCTCTTGTCTGCATAATTCACATTTGAAATGCAGCAGAAGTTTTCAGAGAACAAGAGAACTATGTAAATCCTTCCTTAAATTCTTCAGTCTACAATAAATAAATAAATAAATAAATAAATAAATAAATAAATAAATAAATAAATAAATCCCGGCATTAATGTTTGTAAACCAAATGATGGGACAAGGTCCAATCATTTATAGTTACATTTGCAATTCATTTCTCTGCTAACATGAAGATTAAAGCAAGGATTAATTTCCAGCCCAAAAGCCACTGTTTAACAATACGAGCTGTCAGTAGTCAAAGTGTGTTTTGATGACCAGATGTGCGAAAACATAAAAATACAAGGAAGATCAAAATGGTTCCTTTCTAATATCTCTTCTTTGAAACAAAAATTAAAAGCTTTATAAATGCAATTGTACATTTTTTTCATGGATTTTAAATAGGCATTCTGCCCTGGCATTCTGTATGGGCAAACTACTCTTAGTGACCATGTCTTATAGAAGTTAAAATATACGAAGGCATCAGCTTGGCGTCTTTGTGCCGAGGGCAATTTGACAGTGTTACTGGAGGTGAGCTTCTTCTCCTATATGCTGACCCAGGGTAGAAAATGGCAGGCTGATCTGGCAGATAAACAAGTCTGAGACAAATAGCACTGACATCCTTGTCAAAAGAAAAGACATGACTCAGACCCAATATCTATACACAGTACAGTGTTAGCTTTCAGTGACAAATGGTTTTAGTCTGACAGTGTTTTTCACTGCTTGAACTTTCATCTATCAAAACAAGACAGAAGCATGGGGACACAGACAAGAAAGAACAGACCATGACAGAAAGCCACAGACAGGCATCCTGCACTCTTACAGCAGCACTTAAGTTTTCCCAATCTTTTATTACCTTTCTGATTCCCTGGGGAATAGTTTGTTTCACCTCCCTATTTTTTTCTTAAGTTTAAAAAATGAAATGAAATTTATTTTCATTGTTTGCACATTCAAGCATTAGAAAACCAGAAGAAAAATAAAACATTTATTTCTATTTATTCTCTCTCCATATAGGAAACAAAATTCCACTCAGCCAGTTAGAGTTCAACTAATGGATGTATGGCTGAAGAGAAACTTCCAGCCTGTCATCCACTTTCTCCTGTAAGATATCTGCAGAGAGAGAAACATCATTATGCACTTTGTTCTGGCAGTTAATCACTCTTCTTTGTTAACAGCTTATATCTGGACTTCTAAGTTGGATTTGTCTGCCCCTAACTTTATTTTTCTACTAACACAGAACATGTTCTAGATCAAAACTTTATCTTTACAAATCAATAGTATAACAAAATAATTTCAAAAGCTGTTTTTATCACCAACCCCACTCCCTATTTGGGGGGAGGGGGGAGATATTTTTGCTTCCTTTTATCTTTTTCATCTTCCATTTCCTATTTAATTCTTCTTAATTTGGAAACTGAGCTTGTCTGAAATTCCATACATAATTCATAAAGACAAGATAGTCGCCAGTTTGGAACCTGGTGTTTTCTTAGGAAGTGGTGGTCAGCACCATCTTACAACCAATAAAAGGAAAGAAAACTCATTGGAACTATCTTTTATCTGCTTATGTTGAATATAATCAGGTCATAATCACTAGTCTCTAAGCAACAGTCAGATACTAAATCCAGGAATTAATTCATCTTTATCCATATAATGAGGTCCAAAATAGAGCTTCCTTGTGTTAAGCATGATGTCCTTAGTATGAGGGGGAAAAAATATATCCCACCAATCTGCATATATTCAAGAATTGTAATGACTAACTACTGGCTATGTGAGACCTTTAATATATTTCTCCAAGATTGCAATCCTCTGTAGTAACACAGTGTTCTATTCATTTACATACAGATATTAAAAAGTAAATAATCTGTTCTCTGCTCTAATTTAGGAATCTTGAATAAATTTCCTCACCACTCTTTGTTATTTAGTGCTTTTGTCTGTGAACACAGCAGTCATTGGACTTTCCAGCATCATAACTGTGCTGACACTGCTGCTACTGAGCTACAATTTTTCTCATATTCACCCTTGCTATTTACTTCTTCATCCCTCTCTGTGCTTGCTAAACACATAAACAGAGCTGTCCATTTCAACCATATAATTCAACCCAAGGGTTAAGAGATTCTGTAGATACATAAGCAACTAGGGGAAAGTGCACATTTTTGTTCTACTTTGCTATTTAGCATCTACATTCAACCTGTTCACTTCTGTTGTGGTTTTATGATTTTCGATCGGTATTCCATATTTGACTCTTCTAGCTGGGCTCCAAGTGAGAGAACTTCTCGACATTTGCCTTCTTGTAAAATTTAGGCTATCTTATTCATGTACTGCATTAGCTATAGCAGCCACAAGCTCTTGCCATCTCTCATTCATGAGTCCTGTTGAACCACTAGCATAAGCTGGCAACCAACAGCACTTAAGAATCATAAAATCATAGAATCATTGAGATGGTAAAAGACCTCTAACATCTAGTCCAACCACCAACCCATCTCCAGCACACCCACTGAACCATGCTTCTCAGTGCCACATCTACCCTTTTCTGGAATACCACCTGGAACAGTGACTCCATCACCTCTCTGGGCAGCCAGTCTAGTTTTCAAAAAACTAGATTTTCACAACAATATAAAAAAGGAATCTTACTTGAACTATTAAGCATGGATAGATAGTTATCAGTTAGCTCCATGAGAATACTGGATATATCCTAAGGTATCCTAAATGGAAATAGACACTTATGGTGAGTAGAATATATTACATCTCATGGAGAGAATCAGTTTAAAATTAAAATTCTTACATTTAGATCACCATTTACACACTATTACTTATAATCATGAATGTTTTTTGTTTTTCTTTTCCCCTACCCCAGGTGATTTCTGTATTGTATGCTGCACAACAGATTGAAGTGTACTCTTCTTGTTAGTACTGTGTTATTTCTTAATGGATCAAGTGGAAACTAGTGTGAGAATGTATGGAGAAACACTGGGAAGATTGTCTGCAACTTTTATTCACTCTTTGTTAAGTTGCTGAGAAGGTTCAGAGAGAAGACAGACGCCTTTTTCTGGATATAGCCGCGATGTTAGAAAGAGCTGTAATTCTCAGCAGCTCATTACTGCTCAGCAGGCTGAGACTCCATCCCTCCAAAATCCACAGGCAGAGAATCTTATTTAAGTGCTCTCTAATTCATTTCAGGTAAAATTACCAGGTTTATTAAGACTAACAAACTACTGCCGTTAACCCAGATCGTTTTGCCTGAGTTTAATTATGTACTGTTCCTGAAATTTCTCGAAGGCTAAATGAAGGATTTGGTAATATCCAGGGGAAAGGTAGTAGAGAAGGTGTAAAGAAAGTAATCTACTCTTTTGGCCCAAGAGAATGTCTGACAGGGCTCGAGTTACCAGGTAACAAGCTGCAAATGTTGTGCATAATCCCCACATAGATTACACTAGAAGTTCCAAACCACTACCTCACAAAAAAGAGGAACGTGCCACATTAGCACAGCTGCAGACTCATTTGCTGCTGTTTAAGATTGCAGATCCCTTCAACAGTCCCATTTATTCTTCTTGTTTCTTAAATCCTTTCAGACAGACTTAAAATGTACCTTGGAAACTCATTAGGATGGAGTAATGGTGAGAAGTCAAAAACAATAAGGAGATTCTCTGAAGTATTCTGTTTTTTTATCTGGTTCCAAAGGGTATGAAACATTTGCCTTCATGTCTGCCACCACCATTAGAGATTTCTATATTTGTGTTTTAGAGACATGTTGGCCATTCTCCCTGTGTTACTTTCTGGATATTGTGAGCACTTCAGTGTTTTTTACTGATTGTATTCAGATTTATCTGGTCAGAAAAGATACTGCCACAGAGTAATGAAATCAATGTTTCCTTCGTCATTAACATGTCTGATTGAATTAATTAGAAATAGCATGCTTTGGGATTTGACCTAGGTTCTCTTTCATGTTTTTAATTAATTATTTGCAAACTGATCCTTTTTTTTTTTTTTTTTTTTTTTTTATTTCCTAGTTTTAGGGTGTTGGTTTTTTTCATTGAATTGTGTTTCACTAGTGCTCATTAAAGTGTGAACTTCAGTTTGCTGATGTCACATATGCTTTTTCTATCAGCTGTTCAAATATGCTGTATTGTTTAATAACTTACTTTGACTTTTTTTTCCCTCTGCTGGGGTACCCCATGTTGGGGTATGCTCTGGAAAAGACAGCATTAGTTAGATTATGACAGATGCTATCATAATGCATGGTAGAAAGACAAAGCTGAAATAGAAATAGATCCACTACATTAGTAATATATTCTAAAATTACTAAGAGCGAGACTAAACTTAATATACTATGAAACATTCTAATGACCAATGAATATGTAAGTCTAAGTGAATTAAGAAGTCCAGCTAAATCAAATAAATCTCGTGACTTAGTATTCACAGCTTATTTTTATAACTTAATTTGAAGGATAATAAGGGCTGCTCAGGGAGATTTCATCACTGTGAATCCACGGTCATAGGTGACTTGCAATTCCCTCTAATAATCACAGACAAATTTTCTTTGGATTTCTAATAACTGCTTGAAGTACTTTGTAGTTTGCCTTCACTTACAATTTGCATCATATGTAATGAGAACACAGTGATGGGGAAATCAAAACACAGTGATGAACATGAGATACAGAATTCAGTATTTAGGAATTATTTTTAATTCATTTGTAGAAACATTTGTAAATATTTGCAAATTCAAAATAATAAAAAAAATTTAAAAGATGAAAATATAAGAGTTCTGAATAAGCATTACAGTGGTCTTTGGTTCCAAAAGGAAGCACTGAAGATTCAGTTTAACCTTAGAGCTTTGTGGTTCATATACAGGCTTTAAAACATTACTAATGTAGAAATAATTGCCTGTACTGGAGACAGTATGTCATAACATCACATTGGTTCATGTTAGAGTATTTGCATTAGCACGGAAACCTATGCTATTTAATATTAGTTGAGAGTCTTGTGCTAAGTTTCTGTTGAATTCTCGGTTTGGTAAAGGTTATCCAGCTCTGAAGATCTCATGTGAATAGTGGCTACCAAACTTTGTTAAAACAGAGACTAACAAAATCTCTGCTGTTAAACAGAAATGGCACTAATGCGAACGTGCATATGTGCGCACAAAAAAAGTCCTTCAATGATAAAAGAAAATACATCCTTTGATTCTTATTTTGGGCTGGAAACAGTATGCCATGAAAATAACAGTGGATGTTCTGCTGTTGGCAGAATTCATCACAGTACCTGACTTGAAGAACTGACACCTTGAAACAGTATAAGAACTATTACTGACTGATTCTACTGTCATCTGAATCAGCTTCCTGGGCTCTGCCTTTCTTGTCTCTGATACATTACATTCTGTGAATTGCCTTTCCTTCATTTTCAACATCTTGTTTCTCTTTCTTCTTTGCTTGAAAGACTGAAATTGCTCATTATCTGCTACAAATTGGCTTCAAAGGACTTATCTCAATTTATACCAGCTGGACCAAAGCAGTGAATGGCTATAAAATGCTGTTCTATTTTATGATAGAGTTGGCCTGGATTTAACCTATTATTTTTATATCACTGGATAGTTTCCTTTTTTTTTTTCTTTTTTTTTCCCCCATCATCTTGCAACAAAAGTATTTAGTAAATAAACATACCAAGCTGTGAAATTTCTCCTTAACTTAAAAAGTATATTTTTTATTGTACCAAGTTCATATAAGCCAGACTATGTAAAGCATGTTTGAAAAGCTATTGAAGCAAAGAATGTGCAGTTTTAGATTGTGTGATAAAAGCTAGTCTGCACACTCACAAAGGAACACAATGACAGGAAGGGGAGACCAAGTACTACCCAGCCCTGGCTCCTCCAAGGACAATTCAAGGAGCCATCATCCCATCAGCTGTAATTCTGCATATATCCAGAGAATCACATGGGCATAACTGCAGAGGAAAATCCAAATTAAGGACTGAAAGGTCAGGACACCCTGTCTGGACCCCTCCTAGGACCGTCCTAGGAAAGCTTCAGGATGGCTGTCAGGATGTGAAACCTGTCACCGTGAGTCAGTGCTGGAGTAACTTTTGGACTGAGAGGGTATCTATCCCAAGGATGTAGAGTGATAGTCGTTCCTTGAGTTGGAAGGGACCCACAAGTATCACTGAGTCCAACCCCTGCCTGCAGATCGGACCACCCAAAATACAAACCCTATGTCTGAAAGAGTTGTCCAAATGCTCCTTGAACTCTGGCAGCTTGGGGCCATGACCAGCGGGGAGTTCATTCCAGGGCCCAACCACTTTCTGGTAGGTTTCCTAATACCCAAACTAACCCTCCCCTGATGCAGTTCCATGGTGTTCCCTCAGATTTTATTCAGCTCTGGGTATTGGTGTATGTGTGTATGCATGCATGTATGCCAGGATGTGTGTATATGTGCATGCATGTATGTGTATATGTATTACACTGTATCAGCAATGAGGGACTGTGGTTCCATGGGCTTGAATGTCAGCAACTGCAGAGATTGGGATCTAGCAGAAGCTGCTGAGCAGACTGAGTGTCTTAGCACAGCTACTGGAGGGTTCCACCTTGTACATATGTGTATATATGTATATATATATATGCTCACTAGCAGACCTCCAACCATTTCAGCAGGAGCAGGAAGCAGGATGGGGCTGTTGGAGCTGTCTTTGTCTGTGTGTAGGTCTGCACGTATAGATATATGGTCATGCATTAATGTGTGCCTACTGAGAACACACTTTCAACATCACTGTTGGTTGGACACGTGGACATGGAGCAGCAGTAGCCTTGCCTCTTTGGGGCTACTGGATCCAGCATTATGTTTTCCTCTGAAGTGCATCACTTTCTCATGGAAGTTCAAGCAGCTTAAAATAAAATATAAAGAGGAGCCACTCTGCCTTGCAGGACTATTGGAGAAACTGTTTTTCCACAGATCTGTTTCCCAGAGGACGCTTCCCAGTGACATAATATAACAGATTATACTACTGAGGACTGTGAACATGATCTCTTTGGCTGTGCACAACTGGCATTTCAGAAGCATCTTTTTTTTTTCCAATGCTTTTGGGATAAATTAAGTTCTAGAGCAAGGTAAACAGAGTTTACTCTATTGTAATCAGAGGAATTACTGTAAATAATCTCTAAAAGGAAGAATGCAAAGAACAGGGAAGATCACTGTGCCTTATAATGATGTTTAATTTGGCTCTTAATAATCAACAAGGAAATTAGAAGCTCACAGTTGTGTCATTTTGAAGTTCTTTTAAATCATTCTGAATATTCCTATGAAGTTTGTCATCTTTTGAAGTCAAGACTTGGCTGAATTTCTCCTGAGATCCCTGGTATTCTATATGTTTGCATTGGCTGAGAAACTGTGGATGTTTTCTTCCTACTTGCCATAATATTTCTGTGACATGCATCCAAACAAACAGAACATTTAAGAACATCCAGAAAGTTTGTAGTTAGTCATGTCTGAGTGATATTATTTTGGAATAAAACAATAAAACTTATTCCCAGAGGAGATCACTGCCAACCGTGTAAGTACAACTTACAAAAGCTACATGTAGTGTATTACACTAAACAGTTCCAAATAATTTTTAGGCACTGGAAATTAGTTGTCTGCATTATTTAAATTACTAGGATAAGTCCTGGAATAATCTTAGGTGAGTTAACTATCCCGCATGCAGTTCATGGGAACAAGCTGGGAGACATAATGTGGTAAAAGTTATTCCCTATAAACTGTTGCAAGTACAGACACCCAGTGTTGAACAACTGGTCAATACTAACATCATGGCAAGGACAATTTCACACATATTTAATTAACATCTATAGACATAACCATCTCAGTTGTCTTTTGGTTAACTTTTGTAGAGCAGTTGTGGCTGACGTCTCTTACTTAGGATCTGTGCTAAATTCTTCTGGGTAGAACATCTCAAGGATACTAAGAGAAAAATGAAACACCACAAGTAGAGAGAAACCCATCTGTATCATACTTCATAGTGAATTGTTGCACAGACAAGCAAGAAAGCAGATTACTTTTAGAAGTAGTGTCAGAGTACAGATATGTGGAAACTGCATATGTGGTATAATATTAAAGCATGGCTCAGCCACTTAAACTGTGCACAGTTAAATAATACTCATGTTAATTTCTAGAGGTCGTTTGTTACTGATGTAACACTTTTGGGCCATTATTATTTCCAAATCCATCATAATCCTAAGAAGGGCATGCAGATTCTTACAACAGTTTTGTCTATATTCAAAATTAGAGAATCCTCTTGAGTGACTTTGACTTTGGTACATTTGACTCAGATCAGATCCTATTTCATCTAAATGTGTTCACCTATTTCTACATGCTTAGTTCTGTTATAAAATCTTCAAAACTGAGTTAATCCTCCCTTGCTGAGGAAAGGCAAGTATATTTGAATCAGGATTGTAATGGATCTAGTTAAAGAAAAAAGAACAAACCTGTCAGTGAAGTTTAGGTAGGAATAGCATTTTCTAGCATTTCAGCATAATTTTCCCCATAGTACTGAGAAGTGCATCTCAGTAATTTAGCTGGCATTTAACTATAATATTGTTAATTAATATAAGTAATTCTAGTGCTATCTTAATATTACAAATCTCTAGTGTGCCATGTAATGAGTCTCTGAAAAGTATAAAATATGCAAAGAACTCTAACTGAAATTTCTGGGTTCATTTAAATGCTGAAATGAAATAGAAATATATAAATATATATATAAAAAACAGAACAGTATCCACCTTCTAAATTTAGTAAAAAAATGGAACTACAGGTTATGCAGATGCACTTAAGTATGGCAGGAAAGAAGACACAATGGATCAGACATTTCAGAGGGGCAGTGCTGAGCTGTGACAATAGCATGGAGCTGGGTCAGGAAAAGGTGCGAAGGGTGTTAGAGGAAGGTTTGGGTTCCATGCCCACCAGAAAGTGGTGGGCATGGAACAGGCTGCCCAGGGCAGTGAGCACAGCCCTGAGCTGCTGAAGATCAGGAAGCGTTTGGGCAACAGTCTCAGACATAGGATTTGAATTTTGGGTGGTGCTGTGTGAAGCCAGGAGTTGGACTTAATGATTTCTGTGAGTACCTTCTGATCACACTTAGAACATGTGATGAAATGCAACAAGCTCTAATTAAAATGTCTGCAGTGTCATCTAAATAAAGCTGGTTTTACAGGGAATCAGATTCCATTCCTCAGTGTTAGGAGGTTCAGATGTCATCAGAAAAAAACAGGCTAAGCATTTGGAATTCCAATTGAAAAAAAATTTGGATATTGACTTCCATGAGTTTGGCTGGAATCTAATGAATTTCTTCATGGAGTATAGAATGCTACATTTTGTATTTTTGATGTTTCTGTTCATTAACAAAAAATGCAGAATATACATCACAACTAATAGAGCACAATATATTTGAGCTTATTTTCTCCCTTGCAGGTATTTAGACTTTGACAATAAAAAATGTATGAATAATAATGTCCTAATTTATTGAGATTAATTTGGGTTAATTTTCTTCATAGTTGCTCATAAGATGTTATGCAAAGAAAACAGTGGTGATTACACAGTGATGTTTTAGCTGTTGCTGAGCAGTGCTTAGCCTGAGTCAAGTATTTTTCTTTTTCTCAAGTGACCTGCTGTTGAGTAGGCATATGAAGCTCAATGGGGACAAAACCAGCTGTTTCAGACTGACTAAAGGGCCATTTGACATTGGGCTCAACAGTAAAACTGGAGGAGCTGGCTGGGTTGAATCAATTGCCTGGGCACTCATCGACTATTCATGACTAATTGTGTTGTGTATCACTTGTTTCCCTATTTCCTTGTGTTTATTTATTTATTTTCTTTATTTAAATGTCTTTATTTGAAACTACAAGTTTTCTAACTTCTGCCTTCCCCCTCATTCAGCTGGGGGTGGAGGAGTATGTAAACTGTGTGGTACTTAGCTGCTTACTTAGATTAAACCACAAATGACAATGACAATAATGACGATAATCTCATAATTTTAACTTCTTGCCTTGATTCAGTGTGAAAAAGGATTGTTTCAAACATCAAAACATCAAAACTTCATGCAAAATTAAAATTTTATTTTCATTCACTTTCTTTCTTGAAAAAAACTGGCATCATAATTCTAGCTAAGTGATAGTTGGACTGGTGTATTTATTATACTTAAATACTGCTCTTGAAACTTAATTTCTTGAAAATTTTTAAATATAATAACTGAATATTGAGATTCCATAAATGAGGTTTTTCTAATAAGTTGCTTGGAGTGAGTTCTTTGTTGAATTCTACTGTGTTTCAAATGTTAGCCTAAGAGGTTGAATTTAAAGAATGCAGCTTTGTTTGTTCTCTCATTCCATTTTATATAGGTGTAATTGAGAAATAAAAAGAATAAATAATAAAAAAAAGTACTCCCAACAACCAGTAGAGAGATTAATATTTGCTGCATCTTCACAAGGAGAAAAGTTCAAATTATTGATTCAACTTACTGAAGTTAACAGAAAATCTAAGTTATGTTTGTAGTCTTCATGTGAATCAGCTAAATGTAAATTGTGTTTTACTCTCCTGAGAATCTTAACACGAATGAAATGCAATAATCATGTCAAGTTTGACAGTATTTTGAAGTACATTGTTCTTTTTTTTGTCATTATTATGTTCACTTTGGCCATTTTCTGTATTTGCTTAATGGAGTTATCTCTCAAGGTAGAAGCAGCTCTGATTACCTTTGATGAATCATTTTTTCCTCTGATTTCTTTTTTTCTCTCCAAGTTTCTTTCTTTTTTTTCTTTTTTTTTTTTTTTTTTAATCTCAGGAGAAGCATTTACTTAAACTTAAATTCATTCTGTTACTACTCTGTCCTCCTGTGAGCTGTAAAGTTTGTTTTTATGTGATCTTAATAAAGCTCAATTCTCAAACAGGCAGTGATCGTGTCTGGAGACCTTTCTTCTCTGTCTTTTCTGTTACTTTTAACCTTCCTTCCTTACTTCTTAAGCCATGGAAAAATGGTAGACAACTGAGCTTTGATGCCTGGAATAGTCAACAACTGGCATACACACAAACATAAAAACAAAACCTGACGAAAGTAAAGCCACTGAAGAGAAGAGTAAGCTATAGTCAAAAGAAGGAGACAAATTAGTTAGGTCCTTGTAATGAGATGCATCCTGTTTTCAGTTTTTGGCTTGGTCCTGCTTAACATCTTCATTAATTATGAGAGTGACTGAAGATGATTAAATAATATGAAAAGAAATGTAAATTTTCTGTGAAACCTAAAAATCCATGTTTATTATTCTTGACACAGAAACTTAAGGGTTCTTTCAGATTTCGTTTTCTTCTACCCTCACATCCAGACTTTTCTGAGTTCTTTGTATAACATACCTTGTTCTCAAAAATTAGAGCAAGCTGTTGTGCAACATATACTGAATCTTATTTGCCTACATATAAATGTTTTATGATTTTTGCCTCTGTTACTTCTGACAAATACTCACATTTTTTTAAATACAAAAAAACTAACAAAACAGCAAGTTCTTCTGTTGTCCTGCTTTGCACATTCCACAAAATAGAAGTACAGTGTAGAATGATATACATTAATCTAATATTGTGGATTCATGTGGATATTCTTTAACATTGTTCTCGAGGCAGACTGCAGGGACATGATGTGTGCCACCTCTACTTGACACTACCTGAATTGGTAGGACATGGACAGCATGAGTGTGCATTTAACTTTTGGTGTTTGTTCTTTAACTTTTGGTATATGTCCTTGCTATCTGGTTCAAGGGGGTGCTTGCAGTGTTCCTGTTCCACTGGGAACCCGCAAGTGCATTTCTGTGCTCAACAGTCAATCAAGCACATTTCAGATCAAAGTAGGTGAGTCTGTGTGAAGTTTTGTATTTCAAAGGGGCCAGAAAGTGTGTTTCTGTTCCACACAGGCTCCTCTGAATGCCAGTCTGTGCTCAGCAGTAGCCTCTGAGTGGTTGACATGGGTGACTCTCAGCTGCCAATCCATGTGGCCAAGAGGCCATATAGTGCCTTTGAGGTCAATCCAAGAGATCTTGGAATGCTTTCTGTTCAACACAGAGTCCTCCAAGAGCCTTCCTTTTTCACCTGGAAGTTCTCAGACTACCTCCAAGGTCCGTTCTATTTTGACCCAAGGGCTTCAAAGTATCTTTCCATGTACACAACAGACCTTGATGTGTTCCAGAAGTGATTTCCAAGTGTCCTTCTATGTGTCTGGGAACCTCTGATGGTCTTCCATTCAATTCAGAGATCTCCACATGCCTTTCTGTTTAACAGAAGGGCAGATGAGACAAGTTTGAGAAGTGGGTCCACATGAGCCTAACGAGGTTCAATAAGGTCAAATACAAGGTGCTGCACCTTGGTCAGGGCAATCTCAGACATAAGTGCAGACAAGAGTAAGAATACACTGAGAGAAGCTTCTTAAGCTGTAATAGGCCTTTCCTAGATATATAATCTCTATACTTTAGCACGGATAATTCTTAGACAATTGAATCAGCTTAGCCTCAGCAACTCTGAGTTTGTTGGTATCACCAAGAAAAAAAATACAGGTCAACACTGAACATTTTTAACAATAAAAACCCTGGAACAGTTATTAGCAGGCTTTTCTAATTTAAGGTATATACAGATTCTCAGCTCTGGTTTACATATTTCTCTTAAACATTTTTTTTTAAATGCATTCACATCTGAATTCAGAGTAATAACAAAATAATTCAGAAAAAAATATGTCTCACATGGAGATATCAAAGATAATTTGTCTTGTTCCCTCTTGCCTTACAATAAGTCTGTTTGTTCTTTCTCTGCCAAATTCTCCTATATACTTGAATGGAAATTATTATTTTCTAGATTTATTAGTGTTTTCCAAGTCATTTCCTTTTTTTGTAGCTGACATGCTGTCACAGGCACTCTTCATCTGGTACATCAGTCAGTTCCTGAGGCAACAAACATCCGCCAGGTTGTATTTGGCAAGTAGAAGCGGTAAGCTCATGCAACAGTATGGATCCCAGACAAGAACTTCCTCTCAGTGAACTACATCAAAAAGGGACAGATTTTCATGTCAGATCAATACACGTAAGCCTCTAAATCAGATCTCTAGCTGAAGGGCCAAGCAATCAAGATATCTAAATCATTATTACTGAGGATAATCCATGACGGAAACAAGAGAACAATAGTTTGAGACTCACAGAGATGACTCAAGTTACTTCTCTTGATTTATCTGTATTGTCATAAATAAATTATATCTAGCTTCCTTCGGACAAGTCATTTTGTTAGTGGACATTTTCAAGAGGAATTTATTCCAGGCACCATTTATAAGACTAAATCTGCAAATAATATGACTTCCAATTTATCTAATCTTGAATATTGTGGTTTTAGTAATGAAGATAAAATGAGGAAACAAAGAACAATACTCTCAAAAGACAAAGAAATAAAGTTGGATTTAGATTCTTCATTCTATTTCCACTTGCACTTCTGCTATAATAGAACTTGTAATTCACCTCCCCAGATTGAAAATTTTCTAGGCATTGAGAGCTTTAACAACACAGTGGCAAAAATCAAATCAATTTTGGCATAGCTGGATACCAATAACTGACAAGGATCCAGAAACTGGATTTTATCTTTGAAAACCCTTGAGGGATCCAGTCATTTAGAAATATTTTGATAACATCTAAAACTGACTCCAAAAGTACAGACTGCACAAAGAAAGTGTCATCTGCTCACTTTTTTTGAATTTTTGCTCTCCACGAAGACAGCAAAACTACCCCATGTTTTTCTAACATTCGAGTGTTAAGAGCACTCTGATTTAATCCCAGCGCCATCTCAAAGGGTTTCAGATTTGAACTTATTACTTATGAGGAGTGTGTCCTAATCACTAGCTTATAATTTTTCCTAAGGTAGAATATATTTCAATCCTTTGGTTACTGTCATATTATTCAGCAGAAATTAATTTGGACATGGCAATGAGAAGACACAAATTAAGAAAAGTTATAAGCTTCTAAGTGATTCAAAAAGCCACTTGGTCATTGAATACGTGGGAGTTTAATGTGTAGACCTAGAATTGGTTTTAGACTTCTTTATTTTATTTGTTGTAGTGTCTTTATTAATTTTTAAAGCAACAACAACAACAAAAATAGAACTATCTATCTATTTGATAACTTTTAGGTTCAGTTGTAAACATCAGCCAAATAATAAATTTAATGAAAACTGACATACTGAGTAAATGGAGAAGACCAAAACTCATGTGTCTCTTAAAATAAATAAATAAATAAATCTCAGATTTCTTTGCTTTGGCCGCTTGACTCAACATATTTGTTAAAGAACTGATGAACAGCTATGAAAAAGCTCTGCAGTACATGCTGCTTCTTTGCTACCAGAAGAATGGAAAGTACAATGTCATTTAGAGAATATCTTGAGTGTTTAAATGTTAATCTAAAAACAGAAGCCATAAAAAAACAAAACAAAACAAACAAACAAACAAAAAACAGAGTGATGTATTCAAGTGACATACCAAATAATTATTTATATTCTATCAAGTGGTTGAGTAATACAAGCTAGAGGAAGTGTTTACAGGAGAGATGTCAGACTAATTCTACTTCTGCTTGGAAATGGAACCATTTAGATACAGAGACAAGGCATATTCCTTTTCTCCATGTCTCATTCATATTTTGATATTCAGCAGTATAAATTAAAGAGGAGGATAATAAAAGCTAATTTTCCTTCTTAGACTTCATTACAGACCCTTTACTGATAGCAAGAATATGCTTCATAAAGAGAGCAGTGTGATTTTTAGTCTCTGAAATGAAGAGAATGAAGTGTTGATTTGCTTCATCCAAAGACAGGATTTAATTTGTATACCTATTGCATACAAAGAAAGTTGCTTTAAAAAATACCAAACAAACAAACAAACAAACAAACTGTGGATTGAGCTAAAATGGAGGGTTTTGGTATATTTTATATGGATTCCAATAGTTTTGTTACAAAAGTTTATGAATGAGAAAAAAGGTAAGGAAATGAACTCATAAATTTCAGCACTTGTTAAGGCTATAGTGTATCTAAACATCATTTCATCAGTGGTTATCATACTAGGGTAGTGAAGATTAAAAATCCATTGATATGTTTGTCTGGCATGGACCCAATTCTTATCTAATGGTGATAATTTGGTGGCATGTTTAATGCCACTTCAGACATCTGCAATATCTGCATAGGACAAACAGGTCCAAAATAGGAAGTTCAAGATACCCACAGTAAAAAGGTGTACTCTCAAGTGGCGTTTGACAGTGTTTAGTAGATGAATCTTTTCTGTGATATGAATGGCTTACTAAGCTCTAGTGAGGGGGTAGTACAACAACAGGCTGCACATATGCAGAATGATAGAAGCCATTCAGCTGCTTAAAGGAACACATCCTTCTCAGATGCTAAGGAAGGCATAATTCTTTTAAAGCTATAGAGCAATATTTGTCAGCTCATTGCAGATTTCTTAAAAACCCAAGGTAACTTAACAGCGAATACATTTTCTTTGAATAATTGAGCATCTACACTGAAGCTGCATCATCTCTTGTAGCAGCATTTTGAATGGATTAAGAGAAGAAAATCTTCAGTTTCTTCTAGAAACAGAACGTTCTGCAGGAACCTTGAAAAGAAAAGAGGAAACAAACAAATGATGAAATAAGTCAAGCATTTGGTAAGAATTAAGGATTAATACTGTTTGTAGGGTTGTCAAATTTTAAGAAAAGTACAGTTTTAAGCCTCATAATTTTTTATTTGGCTACCTAATTCTTTAAATACAAATTCTTTGAAGTAGGCTGTTACTAAGCCTATAACTTAGCATGGTGTTGCTTTAAGGTGGAGGCTCTGTGTTATATATCATACTAGAAATAATTAATAACAAAAACATACGCACCAATCGCTAGAAAATATAGCCCATTCCCTAGTAATTAGCTTGTACATCTTTATTATCTACATTATTTCAATGACAAAAGTCATCAGAGTTTAAAAAATGGCCTGCTGCAAAATTCCCAAGACGGAAAACATTTTCTTTGAAGAAATGTCTTTCTGTTTTGAATTCAAAACATGCCTGCACAGATTTCAGCATCCAAGTTTAGGGACATCCTCTGTAAGGAAGACAGTCACATCTCTTTAAAGTACACAACTCTATTGTTTTGGAAATGCATCTTGTCACAGTGCTAGTCATGCATTGGTCATAAATATTTAAACTTTCAGCAAATGGAACAGCTGTGCCAATAAACACTGGTGTTTTGTTTTATTTTTCAATATTTCATGAACAGTATGCCAAAGTGGGACTATGTAGCGACAGATAGCACAATTCCCTTCAGCAACATTGCCTTGAAATTCACCACCAAGGAAAGATGAAGAAAAAAAACACACATAAGAACAAAAACTAACTCCACATCCAGAGTGTTTCAGTGATTCCATTTCATAATCATTCCCCCATGCTGTCAGACTTGCAAGAGATATTCCAACTGGTCAGGACTACCATGGGCTAATAAGAGGGCTCATTTTTCCACAAATGAGAAATGACAAATCCTTTTAAGGTTAACAAAGTTTTGGATATAGGCTTTTTAATATATATTTTTAACACTATTTCTAATAATATTTCAAAACAGAATGGAAGTTATTTTACAGAACACATATTTTTATCGTACCTATTCAATTAAATTTACTCCTAACAGTTTTCCTGATGCTTAAATGGTTCTATATCACAGAAGCATTCTGAAAATCTTTTCTGGAAATTATGATCAAATAGCTATAACTACATATCTGCCTAAAATCCCTCCCAAACTATTGTATATAATGCCAATATGCCATTTTTGTGATATTACAAATGATTCTATAGCCTCTCTGTCCTTGATTTAAGAAGGAAATTCAGTAGTAATCAGGAATAGCCCAGTAAGGTTTTGACATAGAAAATCTGAAGTTAATTTTATTCTGGAGTGATCCTTTTCTCATATTAGTAATAGAGCTCATTTTAAATACTACTGGGGTCAGTGCAGTGCTTCCATCAACTTATGTGAATCATGGTTAAGAGGAATGTTTGCTTACTACTAAAATCTCAACAGGAAACTTACAAGACTAGAAAATTCCATATATTCACATCTATTTTGGTGATGGGACAGCACGTGTTAAATTGTATTAATGATGCATGAGAGTTTCCTTTTTGGGAAAAGAGTCTAAGCCAACAAGAACACATATCTCTTTATCACAGAATCACAGAATGGTTTGGGTTGGAAGGGACCTCAAGGATCATCAAGCTATAACCCCTCCACCACAGACAGGGCCACCAACCTCCACATTTTATACTAGACCAGGTTGCCCAGGGCCCCATCCAATCTGGCCTTGAACACCTCCAGGGGCAGGACATCCACAACCTCTCTGGGCAGCCTGTTCCAGCACCTCACCACTCTCTCTGTAAAGAATTTCCCCCAACATTCAATCTAAATCTTCTCTCCTTCAACTTAAAACCATTTCCCCTTGTCCTGCAATTATCAACCCTTTCAAAGAATTGATTCCCCTCCGTTTGTAGGCTCCCTTTAGGTATTGAAAGGCTGCAATGAGGTCACCCCGCAGTCTTCTCTTCTCCAGGCTGAACAAGCCTGACTTCCTCAGCCTGTCTTTATACGGGAGGTGCTCCAGCCCTCTGGTCATCTTTGTGACCTTCCTCTGGACCCTCTCCAACAGCTCTCTGTCTTTCTTGTAATGGGTGCTCCAGAGCTGAGGCCTCATGAGGGCAGGGTAGAGGGGGACAATCACCTTTCAGCCTTTCTTCATAGGATGCTTCATAGAGATGCTCCAGCCCTCTGGTCATCTTTGTGAGTCTCCTCTGGACCCACTCTTGCAGCTCTACAACTTTCTTGTTCTGGGCCTGAATGTAGAGGTGGACAATCCTCTCCCTTTCTCTGCTGGCTGCCCCTCTTATGATGCAGCACAGAATACTGTTGGCCTCCCGGTCAGCAAGCATTTTCAATGACATCTATTTTTACACAAAATGGGACAGAACTCCAAACCTGACCATGATCTTCTGCTTTCAATACATTTGTCAGCTACATGAAAAGTAGTATTTACATGTTTTAAGCAATAATAAAGAAGAAATGTGTACAGTGTGAATAAAGAGATCAGGGAGAAAATATTACTTAAGTATATATATTTATATACATAATGTATATACGTGCATATATGAAAATACAAAGAGACTATTTTAATCTTTTATGATATTGTTTCTGTAATTCACATGTGTACACTGAGACAAAAAATTTCAGCTGACTACTTATGACTACTGTATTATATTCCAATCTTGGATTAATTGCTTTTTGTTCCTGCATTACTCCATTTCCTACAGAGCAAAGATAGAACTAACTCAGCTAAGATGGTTAACTGTAATATAGCTCATTGATCAAAATTAAATAACCTCAGAGAACTTATAGCCTGAAGAAAATAACAACATTATGTAGGCAATGGACTCTGCAATTCTGGAGCTTTGCAATGGGCTCCAACACACTGATAACATGATGCTTGATATGCCTGGCAAGATGTTCTCTCAGAGTCCAAGAAAAGTGCCTCGCTGTCCTATTCCTTTCATTATAAAAATGATTTTGATTTAAATGGTATGGGTAAAAACAATGACTTTGGCTTCACATTTCAAATGTAAGTACCCTTTAAATGTCTGTGAAATGCAGTCAGACTTTATGGCATTATCTGTACATTTTGTCTGCTTTTAACACTGTTATTTGTTACATATGGCAATTTCTCATGTCACATCCAGCAATTTTTGACTTTTCTGTTATGGTCTGTTTAACCTTGGGTCAGCACCTAGTCAGCAGCCTGATCATTTGCCTGCAGCCCAAACAAAGAAGTAATTGAATCTGAGGCTATAGGCATCTTCATATGAGTATTACTTATTCAGATTTGGAGTTGATGCACAAAAGAAAGAAATGAGGTAAAATCGTTCAGCTCTTTCTGAAGATGTAGATGAATGGAGCTCAGTAAGTCTCATATCCATACTAGAGTGTCTATGAACATAAAACCCAAAAGAGATCTTTAATACATTTTGCCAACAGCAGCAGTTGCATTATAAATTGTAGATGAGTCACATTCCTGTAAATTACTAGAATTGTAGGAATGTATTTAATACTGCCATCATCTCATACGCTTTGTTTGCTTAAGCTGGAATATTTAGTCTGCAGTTATTATGACATGGAGTTTACTTGTAAAATCATAGGAAGCAAAGCACAATTTGTGCAGATATTAAAAAAAAAAAAAAAAAGAAAAAAAAGAAAGAAAAAAAGAAAAAAGAAAAAAGAAAAAAGAAAAAAGATAAAAGATAAAAGATAAAAGATAAAAGATAAAAGATAAAAGATAAAGGAAATATCCTCTAACAGATGATCTTACCTAAGAGATGATCCTACCTAAGTATCTGTCTTTGGACTATGTGGACTATATATCTTGCAAACCATTAGTATTTGGATGTTAGAGTACACTGTCTGTGCTTTAGAAATAGCCATCTTGTTTGATTTCATCTCAGAACCTATGATTTGGAAAGACAATTTATAGTTCACCTCGTATGATGCAAAGGGTACAAACAGATTGTTATGATTGAACTTAAAATCTTATAACTTCTTTGTTTAGAAACAAGAAGCATTTACAATATAGTTCTGGACAGATAATGTCATATTTTCTCTGTTTCTTTCTTTTTTTTTTTTTCTTCATTTTTCTGTCTCAACTTTCTTGAAGGTCATATTTGCATAACAGTTCAGATTGCCCATTCATCCAATAAAAATAGATTTCAGTCAGGTTAGAGATACACATACTGACACTAGAGATCTCTACATATCTTAGAGAAATATTAGTCAGATAGATTTATTTCTTCACTTTTAAAATTGCACTGATATTTATTACAGTGTGTAATGACTGAATTATATGGTTGATTGTTTTCAGGTATTAGTGCAATATGAACGTATTAGTAAGTCACTTTCTTACTGCAATAAAGTACAAAAGCAAATGATATAAAACAGATTGAAATAGTGCAATATGTATTTACAACATCCTATAAATTAATATCCAGCAAGTATGGAAAATATAGAGCAATACGTAATGCTTCTTAACCTTGTTTAAACCATTGTGAAGGACAGCCCTGTCCTAGCTTTTCAGTGACTTAGAAAATAGGCAAGGAAAGCTAATAGGCAATTTTTTTCTGTGTTCATAATAAAGTTTCCTACTGATAGATTAGGAACTGTATATTGTATCCTTGTTCTGTTTGATAACACTAATTTGGTCAATTTATCACTGAAATTAAATGGCCCAGATAGAAGAGAAATAAGAAAGTAGAAGAGAAATGTACGTTCCTCTCTTACAGTGGAAAGAAGATTTCTTACAAAATCTCTGAAAGTACGAAAAACACTGAGTTCGTTTGGGAAGTTGTTGCTTGCTATTTTTTTTTATTTTTATTTTTTAAGAATTATGAAATTGCCATTTTGTAACACTACCGACTATCCTTCTCAGATGCTGAAAGACCCATGGAACAGAGCTATGCTACCTGTATTTTCTTGATCATTATTTATTTTACATTATTGACATTTTCACTACTATAATACTGTAACTGTAGTTTCTTTGTGACACCTTTGTTTCATTTAATTAACAATGTCAAACTTTCCAAAAAAAAAAAAAAAAAGAAGAGTTTAAAAATTCATTTTTGGAAGTCCCTCTTGCCATGGAGTATAGAAAAAATTTGGTTCCTTCAGTCATCTAAATCAGAAAACTGTGAGAGGGGAGGAGGGGGAGGGAAGGAAAAGGGAAAAAGGAAAAGGGGAAAGGGGAAAAGGGTAAGGGGAAAGGAGAAAGGGAGGAGGAAAGAGAAAAGGGAAGAGGAAAGGAGAAAGAGAAGAGGAAAGGGGAAAAGGAAGGGGAAGGGGAAGGTGAAGGTGAAGGGGAAGGTGAAGGGGAAGGTGAAGGGGAAAGGGAAACGGATGGGTAAGGGGAAAAGGGAAGGGGAAGGAAAATGGAAAGGGGAAAAGGGAAGGGGAAGGAAAAGGGAAAGGGAAAGAAAATGCAGTTGAGATTCAAATAATCTCCCTAAGGAAGTAATTATCTTTGTCCTTCACCATAAATAGCCTCAGTTAATCAGATTTGCTCTTGGAGTTTTAAAAGGTCTTTAGTTGACAATGTCTATTCTTGTCTTGTCTCTTGACCTTCTCTACTTTTGATTGTTTTGGAGACCCACAGGCCTTGTCAGACCACCTTATATGCTGGAGCTGTTACTGTTATGCCAGTCAAGAGAATTATTGATGTTTTTTTTTGTTTTTTTTTGTTTTTTTTTTTACCAGCACTCTCAGAAATAAATATATCACCAATAGCTGTAAGCAAGTGGCTGTTCTGAGGTGGCCTGTGACATCAATTTACTATGTGGTCACAGTCTGCATGTACAACACAGCTCTCAGGTTTTACCATAAATAGACTCTCCTGTCACTGGACTTTGTCTGTCTTCCAGCAGCAGTTAATCATTTAATGCTGAAAAATGTAACAACATCTACTGTTATAATATCTTTGGTATTTTAATACTAGTTTGCATCTATATTAAAGTACGAAATGGGAGATCAATGATCTATTGTGCTAGGGACAGTTCACACCCATTATGAAATCACAGCCTGCATAATTTTTCAGTTTATTAATGTAAAAAGAGACAAAATAGAGAATAGAGAAAAAACAGACTAATCCAAGATAACAATAAAATTATTAAGATCAATGCATTGTAGTGCAGTGACTGTGGTGCATTAGATCTCTAACTGAAGCCAAGTGCATTAGTACCAGGGAATATTATACACTAATTTATATGTCTACCCTCCTTATGTAAAGCATATTTAAAACTAGGTCTAAAGCAAAAGAATAAGGAGAATGCTTTGCGAAATAGGGACTCAATCTTGTTTTGAGTTCACTGGGTTTATATATTGTAGTTCTGTTATGCTGCTGTCATGTCAAGTTAGTTTTCAATATTAATTAAACCTAAAGAATAGTTTAATCCCTCACAATGTCTGATATATCACACTGAATCCTTATGGTCATTTAATTTGCTTTATTGTATCATTAATCATATCATAGACCAACTATGTTCCTCATATTTGGACTCTGTATAATTAACAACTCAATGATAATAACCCATGGTATATGTTCAATGTTTGAGCTTCTTTGTAAATGCAAGTTAAAAGAAACTTATCCTTGCCCTAAGAAGCTGATAATAAAAGCCCACTTTAATTTGAAGTACAGAATTTCATTCTCATCTATTCTTTCACAGAAGAGAACTTCGAATGATCATCTTTCTGAAAGAGAAATTAAATACAAGTCTCTTAATTACCTCATACTTTTATCCTGATCTATTTCAAGAAAAGTCTTGTAAGGCCCTTCACTACATTCCATGTAGGCCTAGCTTAAACTGTATAATGCAAAACAGGCCAACAGTCATAATATTCAATTATTAGGAACATGTATAAGCTGTGACAGTGACAGACATTAAAGTCATTGCAGTAGAGAGCCATTGGCAGTGGTTGATTAACTTTTAAGAAAGCTGCTGGAATAATTAATTGGTTTTCATTCTCCATGTAATTAGTGAATAAATTGTCAGTAGCCAGATGCATATAAAATGATATAGACATCTCTCATTATAAAGCTTTAAAACTCCTTTTTTTTTTTTTTTTCCTCTGGAAAAAGGGAAAATTATTTAATTTAAATAAAAGATTCTCCAAAATGTTGACAAATAGCCAAATCTAAACAGGTTTGTGAAATTAAAAACAAAAAATGTTAAATGTTAAATGTCAAAACTTAAATGTTTAAGTGACACCGGTACTACTTCCATTTATTCACATTACCATTTAGTTATATATCTTTCTTCTTTAATCCAGTCTGTCATGAATTTAATGGGAAAGGTTTCATAGATATCAGTGGCATGGATGTCCCAAACTCAAAATATTTAGTGAATGTCTCTGCAAATGAAGCAACTGATCCTACTTATTCGACGTCTCCTATACTCAGTTTTGTAAGTCTGAATCACATAATTTAGCTATTGGTGTGCTGCCAGAGTTCAAGTAAGCATTTGAACAGCGCTGTCAGGCAGGCATAGGGTTTGAATTTTGCATGGTCTTTTGTAGAGCCGGGAGTTGGGCTCATTGATCCTTGTGACTGCCTTTGAACTCAGGTTATTCTGTGATTCTGTGAATGAAGACTTTTAATTTGGAATTTTTAACGTTTAACAATGCTGTAAATAACTCATTTGAAAATACAGATACAAATCATTTAAAACACTACAATGTTTATGAATATCCTAATATCTAAACTTATATAGTTATATATAAATAAAAATGTAAGTAAATACAGTAACAAATATACACACAGACTTTTCTTTCATACAGACTTTAGAAATTCTACTGCTGAACAAAAGAATACAAATAAAATTATATTTGAGTTTTGATTGATTTTTTCTAATCAATCAGGATATATTGGTTAACAACTATTTGTAGATATTTATATGGTGGTATGACAAGTCTAGTCTTAGTCAGGGCTTTTCCAACTTCTTCAACTGAATTTCATTTTTTTTCTGAGAATAGAATATATTCTGTTATTCTTTGTTCTGCTCCTGGCATGTTCAAGCAAAATCAGAATTGGCATCACTAGATAAGTAATCAGACAGGTGGCATCCAAACCAATTTTTGATGTGTATCCAGAAAAGACATGATGCAGCTGGCAGATTATTTTGTATGCCAAAGAAATCTGATAAAGGAAAGCAATCCTTTCTAAATAATAATGGAAAAAAAGTATCCAAGCATATTACAAAAACAACAACAACAAAAAAGCAGTGAACAAAGAGGAGGTTTGGTTTTTGGAGATTACAGGAAGTGTGGCCTTCTTGGATAAGGCTTTTCAATACTGCTTATTTTTCTGTAATAAGCAAGAGTCTAGTTCCTCTCTTGGCACTGCCACCTCTGTGAACTTTGAGGAATTGCAAGATTTTATGGCTTAGAACTCCCTCCCTCCCTCCATCATTATGTCTACCCAAACTTCCAGACTAAGGTTCAGCCAACAGCACAGAATAGAAAAGTACTGGTTATGTTATTAAAAGATAAAAATATAGAGGATAGAACAGTCCTTTACTTACATGAAAGATTTGGACTCAAATGAGTTTGGAAAAAGAGTGCCCCATCTTTCAGCCTTTTCCTGAATGAAAATCCCAATTATTGGAATAAAAATAATAATAGTTTGCCTTTTTATAATTTTTCTATATGTACATGCCATTGGAATGTTTTTTCAATAAGGAGGAAAATTCCTTCCCTGTACTAATATTTTCTCTGATGTCATATATTAAAGAAGTGTAACTTATAATGAGACCAATCCTTCTCCATAATTCAATCCAATTTTGAGATCTCTGAGGATTTCATTAGAATTGAAATGAAATTATTATCACAACGAAAAATTTGAAAATAATGTTAAATTGATAGATCACTTGAGGTTTATTCTTCTTTCAAAATTTCTGTGTACTGTGGCTAAAAAATCAAAATCTTCTGAAAGTCTGTTTTCATAAACAAATAAAATAAAAATCGGTATTTTAAGCTTGTTTCATTTCAGAAGATAATTTTATATAAGCATACACATGAACATTTTTTTCATTTTTACAACTATGACTTTAAAAATTAATATATTTAATACTTTTTTTTTACTTCAATCTGAAACACTAAAAAATCAACTGTAATAGTAATTATTTCCTTTTATTTTTATGGTCATGCATAGGTTTTTTGTTCATTTGTTTGCTTTTAAGAGAAAAAACACTGTATTAATAAGTTTTGCAAAGACTTCTAGTTCCTAAGGAAATGTGTAGTTTTTCAGACAGTTCACTTTCTTTTACTGTTTTAAATAGTAGTTACATTTGTTTAGTTGGAGTTATCAAAGCAGGCTTTTTTTAGGTTTTAAACACTGTGGGTAAGACCTTCTATTCTATTACACATTATTCCAACATAATGGATCTGCATCTTCATAGATACCATTCACATCCTTCATAACCCAATATGGAATAAAAAATAAGTCTACTGTATTTATTATAACAAGATTAGGAATGGAAGTCGCAAGGCCCAGCACACGTTATCTATTCGATGGCCTGAAGTTCACCTCTAAAATTTCATTGTTGCAACCATCACAGAGCTAACAGGTTACAGCTGAGAGTTAGGAATTGACAGCAGACCCTTTTTATCCTACTTCTGCCATCTGCAAATTGGACTCCAGGTTCAGGCATAACATCTTGTTTCTCCTACAGGTATGAGATCCAGCCCTGTCAGATGACAGTCTTTATGTGCACATAACAAATTTCTCCAACATCTATAATTTAGTCAGCAAGTTTAGATTAGTTACATATAAGTGACTACAATGAGATGAAGTGAATCCCATCACAAAAGCTGTTGTATACACATTTCTAATAATTTCAGAGAGAGCAAAACTAAATTTGTCTCAGTCATCTGTTTTGCTTTGTCCTGTGGGGGATTAGGGGATTAAGATACATAGATAGTGTTTAGAGATACTTAAAAAAGAAAAAAAAAAAAAAAAAAGGGAAAAAAAAAAAGAAAAAAGCACTGTGAACTGTATGCAGTACACAGTTGCCCCAGAAAATGTAGGAAAGGAGTCAACTGTAGATTCAGGAGGTATCATGTAGATTCTCAGAATCAGAAAAAAAATTTCCAGTGTGGCTATTTATCTTGTGTTAGTTGTACAAAACTGACAATTTTCCTTTCATGTCTTTAAGCAAACACAATTTTCTACTGTATCTTATTCTACTTCAGTGTTTTTCAGTATGATTACATTTCTCTATCCTTTTTGATTTGAACAGATTTGAGCTTTGTTTAAGAGCAGACAAAGTTTAGTTGCTTGGTACCATATTCAGAGCTCTGTTACATCCACATAAATAGCAGCTAAACCACCAAAATCAGCAGGGTTACTCTGGGAGCGAGCTGATGTGACTATGAGGTATACACCTAATTAAAAGAACAGACTTTGACTGGTTGAATTGCAATTGCTTTTATGGGGAACAAATACATCTTGTTCTTCTTCATAAGCAGTGTAATAAAAATATGATTATTAGAACTGTGTCAAGTTGTTATGACAACCTGAATGTAGACCCTGAAAATTGTGTCTGGATTCATTTGAGTATTAATAAATACTTTATATCTGAAGAACGCTGCTTAAATTCTGTGCAGAGTAGGGCTCTGGAGAGCAGCTGATGTCTAAAGCTGTGGCAGTCATGTTATCTGTGAATAGCAGAGACTCATTGCCATGAAAAAGGCTACTATTAGAAATGGACCACACTCAACTTCAGCTTATGAATAGGCTACAGAAATAGAATCACGGAATCACCAAGGTTGGTAAAGGTCACCCAGTCCAAACATCCATCTATCACCAATATTTCCCACTAAACTGTATTTCTCAGTACAACATCTAAACACTTCTTGAACACAATAAGATAACATTCCTTGAACACAATATGAGGACACAGATGTGCTGGAGGTGGGTTGCTCATGAGGGCAATGGGAATTCTAGTCCTTCTTCCCTAAAATCCAGCCTTCCCTAAAATCTCCCTTCTGCCATGCAGAAGGGAAGTTAAAGTTCTTGTCTGCTCTCAGCTGAATATGTTCTGTTCTCATCCATGCTCAATGATTTCAGTTCTGAAGGCAGAATATCAGAAGATGCTGTGAGGGTCCTGCAAGTCCTAATCATCCCATTAAACTACACCTTTTTCCCTCTCTTTGTCAAAAATGGAAAAGGAAATGAAAAGAAAAGCCTAGTTATCTCTTCTCCTTTCATGTGCTCACACTTTCTGTTCTGAAATCAGTGAATTAAAAAAAAAAAAAAAAATCAATTTCTACGTAATCCGTGTATGTATGCATCTATTTATTTACTGTATTTATTTTTTTCCTGCAGCATGGAATACTAATATGAACATGCATGTAGGTTGCACTCCTATTTATTTCCATGGAAACTAAAACAGATACAAAGAGAACAATAATACTATTGGATAAAACACATTCTCAGCTATAAAACACTCTTTTTCAACACAGTCACCACCATTAGCTATGCATTTTTGCCAGTGATGAACAGAAGCCTGCATGCCACACTTGCAAAAATCTGTACCAGCAGAAGTGACCTTCTGTCACTGTCACCACTGCTGAAATGCACCACCCCACACCTCACTATGCTCACATCCACTGTTTGGTCTCCACAAACATTCAGCAAGCAGTGATGAATGTCAGTGGATGCAATTTTTTCCACATGGAGGAATTCAGCTCCATACCTTTGCTTCATATGCACTTCCACATTAGACTCCATTTTGTCAGACTACTTCTCTGCTGCCATTTGTCACACAACAACAACATGTAATGGAATTTTGATGGGAAAGTTCAACCCCTACTGCCATACCACAAATGTTCGCTGCTGACCAACTTAATAAAACAGGAAGCATTGCTTTCAGGGCAGTATCTGTCGTTTGAGAGCAGAAGATCCCATTTATTTTGTTCATTTTTTTCATTGAAAAAATATGTATGTCATATCTGAGTTAAACCTGTAAGTATTAAACTTTAACAGTAGGTAGCAGGCACCTTCTTTAGTGCAAAATCTTTTTCTTTGGCTTAGAATTAAGTGCTTTCAGATTTGTACCATGTTTTTTTTCTGTATCTTCTCAAACAAACAACAACAACAACAAAAGAAAAAAAATATTTATTTATTTATTTAAACAAAGTGTTTAGAATTCAACATTTTGAGACAACATTTTGCTTCAAGTTCCTTTGGCTGATGCCACAGACAAAACTGACAAAAAAAATATTTTTTCTAAATTGCTGTGTTTAATTTGATCAAAACAATTTCCCCCATCTTTGCAGTTTTTTAATACTATTATTTTTAGATTGAATGTAGCTTTTCATTTTTAAGCTGGTGAATTAAAAAATACTATTACCCTTTTTCACTCATGAAATAATTACTATGTTTTACTACAGTAATTCCAAATTAATCTATTTTTTTCTTAAGTTAAAGCTCACTTTAGAAATTTAATTGCCAAAATGGTACTGAAATTCTCATATTTTTAACATAATTGCCCTCATTTGAAACTGCTTGAATAATCCAACAGAAATATAAAGCCTAAATCCCAACTTGAACAAAAAAAACCATGAATTTTGCTGCAAACCCCTAAGGGTTGCATAAGGGGAAAATGCAGAGCTCTGTATTGTCCTGCACCTTCCTAGCTTGGGGCTCCCCCTGTCTGCAAAGTCCAGGCTGATTTTCCGGGGAGTGGCACCTGTCATATGACTGTGAGATTTGTTTCTGAGCAGTGGGTCCATTCTCATTGTCAAACCTGTGTCTCGAAATTTTCATTATTGTTCAACCTTCTTTTCTTATGCTCCTGATCTAGAAATTCTCCATCATACAACCTTGCTTGAATCAACATTCCCACATTCTGTCACTTTCCTTATCAATTGTTACCACTGACCAGGTGGTCACAGACTGGTTATTGTCTCCCAGCTTACAAGTCTTTAGTCAGAAAAACCTGCTGGAATAAACATTCCTGCATTCTCACATGCCCTCATTGGTTTGTATGTCTGCCCAGACTTGGTTCCCCCTGCTGCTTCCCTTTCTTATTGTCCCTTGCTTTGGAAAAGTACCCTTCAAGGAGGAAAAAATTTCCTTCTATATACTCTTACAAGTGGAAGTTTGTCCTTTTTCTGTTTTGCCTTTCTTCAAGTTTTTACAGAATGCTGAATTTTCATGCTTGCTTGAGGAAGCCATAGTGATATATTTTTTAACAGGCTATCTTACTGTAGATGTACTTATAATTCATGTCTGGTCAAAATAGCAGACTCCAAAAAGCAAAACTAAGCCATGTTCAAAATGACAAGTTTTTACACTCTCTAAGTTTTGAAGATAATTGCATGGAAACATGTTCCTCCTGATTACTGTACCTGTGCAACTCATGGGAAACCATGAGCAATTTGTTGTTCTTCCTCTCAGTGCAACACAGTAAATCACTTTCACACTGAAATAATTTCCCACATGAATAATCAAAAGACTCAGTTGCTCCTCAGAATATTTTCTGATGGGCTATTAGCGTACTTCAAATTTAGCAGAATTGAGTTATTTCGAGATACTGTTGCTTTTTGTTTTGTCTTTTATGGAATGAGTCATGTTTTCATTATTACATGTAGATTTCCTGTATACTTAAGTATACACATATATATATGCAATAATACATACCTATATAACATAGGTGTGTGTGTATATATATATTTGTTGTATAACAGAATACCTAAAAGATAACATTGTTATGGAGGAGTTTAAGGTATATGCATGCTTGCATTAGGTATACACATGCATTTCTATATATACAGTAAATGTCTATTGTCTTTCCTATTTGTATGTCTGTATGTGATTTTTGATTTATTCTTATCTCTTCATGTAAGTTCAGTAATGAAACAACACAGCACAAAGCACATTCTCCATCAGTTAAAGATGAGCACATAATTAATTGCTCTCAATCTCCTTTCCTGCTCTGCTTATCCATTCTACCCACTGCCATATCTATCCTCTGGCTATATAGATAATCTCAACTCCTAAGTTTTGTCCTTTGAATCATACCACATTAGGTGGTTGAAGATGTCCTAACAGTTTAGTTTCCTGGGTTTCAATCCTCAGAGGTATAGTTGCATCTTTCCTCTAAATCTTCTCACAAAATAGCACTATGTCTGCTAGAACTAGCAAAGCATGGGAATCCAAATATATATTACAGGTATGTTTTCTTCATCTTGGAGGGTTTTCATTCTAGATTGGTACAACACAAGCTGAAGAATTGTATCTGTACAATGTATGGTACAAAGGAACCCTACAGTTCCAAAATAAAATAGTATTTCTTTGAAGCTTTTCTGTTGACAGCTTCTAATCCTTGCAAGAGCTGTTCACAATGACAACTCAGCCTTTGGAACAGTTGACTTATGCACCTGTGTAATACATGTGGTCTGAAGCAGACATCTGATGAGAGAGGGAATAAGTTGCTCCACTTGAAAGCTGACAAGAAGTAATAGACTCTGGAGTTGTCACCCAACAAGTTATTTATCAAGTCATGTGTCCAGAAGTCAGACAAGGCTCTCCTAAAACTGTTCTTTCTTTGAAGTTCACTACAGTTGGTCTATATGACACGCTTTCTTAAAACACTTTAAGTAATTGCCCTTTCCATATGCAAGCCTCATCTGTTTAAGATCTTCACAGTAGTTCCAGATATAAAAGTAAGCCTCTTTTTTATATTCTTATTTCTAATTTGTGGAGATTGGTAAGCAGGTTGTAATAGAGAGAACACAAGGATAATTCTGCACTGTCACAGTGTATATCTTTAACCTTGACACATTAAAAGACTGAAAATGTAGAAAATGAATAATCAAATTTTCTTGGAAATAATTTCTTCACTCACAGCTGTAGACTGTGAACTGCTAAGATGATGATTCAGCTGGCAGGGTGGAACATGATGAGAAAAGATAATAAAATGGCTGTAGGCCAAACCCATAAAAACACGGTAGAAATGTTCCACAGAGTCACATTTCCAAAGCAGACAAATGCATAATGCTCTAGACTACATGCAAGTGTGTGCTGATATTGGTATTCAGTAATCAATAATTTTCAATACATTAAGCATACTGGACAGAGATATTGCAGCTATAACCAAACTTTATTTTTGCTGCATAATTAGAAAATAAAAATATTACTTAATGGATAAATTGAAAACTTTAACTTCAGGAACTACCTGTAACAAGTCAAAAACAATCATCTGGTCACTTCATTTAATTTTAGTTCATGAAACTTTTGCAGAAGATTAACTAATGAGTATGGAAATTCTGTGGTTAAAATTCACAGTCTTTTTCCTCTTCTTTCCTGCTTTCTATCAGCTGCCTGGGACTCATAAACTTTCTTGTTCCTCTAACTCAGAACACAACTCAGTTTGTTAATTTAACCAACATAAGTACGTGCTGGAAGATTTTAACTTTTAGTTGAAGATCTGTAAATAGTTTTCCAGTATATGACAAAATGCCAAATGGAAGATCCTGCCATAGAATGGAATAAATGATGGATGTCATAGGATTTGTCTATTTTTATTGTTAGCATTGAGTCAGAAAAGAGTAAAAACTTTTTCTTTTTTGTTATAACCTTATGGTTGCTGTTGTTTAACATCTGTGAGAAGGGTATGTTGATGTTTTTACATAGTAGGAAAAGTACCTCAGCATAGACTGCAGCTGCTTCAATTCACAGTATTCGTTAACTCTCTAATTGTTACTACAGATGTTGCTACTTATCCTCAATGAGATGCATTCTATTGGTATTGCTGTGGAATATGTTAGCACAGCTGTGATTTTCTTTCATTTTCTCCAAATATTCCCCCAAACAAAACAAACACAATCAAAAAGATTTGCATACAAGTATTTGTACATACATACAGCTACATAAGTATGCATGCATACAAGCACATCACTACTTCATCAGTTGCTTACAAATCTAACCATCAACCTGACCAGCCAAGTCCCATCATTAAACCATGTCCCTTAGTGACAAATCCATATTTCTTAAGTACATCCAGGAATAGGGAGTTCACTACTTTCTTAGGCCTGTTCCAATTTTTAACCATCTTACCTGTGAAGAAATTCTTACTAATATGCAATCTAAAACTCACTTGATGCAACCTTGCAACCTATACCATTGCCTGAGAAACAACAATGGTATCATGTCACCTGAGAATAGAGACTGACATTTTCCTCCCTGTAATCTCTTTTAAGAGGGCTGTAGAGATTGATGAGATTTCTCCTCAGCCTTGTTTTCTTCAGACTGAACTATCCCAATTACTTCAGCCACTCCTCACATCACTTGCTTTCTAATCTCTTCACCAGCTTCATTATTTTCATGGTGAAAAATTCTAAATTAATGCTTACAATGAAGATGTAGCTTTAATATGAACAGAATTGCTATCATTTAAATGAGTAAGAAAATTTAAAGACAGATCTCTTTGTCACTGCTGACTTTAATAACTCCAATTTCAATTGAGGAAGTTATATACTCTTAAAGGAATTACAACCCTAATAGGTCTTAAAATTAAAGCCCTCATTACGCTCTTGTCATGGCAGACTGCAACATGTAATTTATGCCATAGTCGAACCACTGTGCAGTACTGCTTGGCCTTCTGAAGCTGTTTACAACTTCCTTTGGACAACAAATATCAGAGATCCATCTCAGATGGATGACATTCTCTAAAGTTCATCTCAAGCTAAGCATTTTTCTGAGTGGTATCTTAAAGTACAATTTCCTTCATTTCAGGTTTTGTAAAAGCAGTATAGATTAGATGACCTACCATTCTTCTATCAGCAATATCTCTGAATCTCCAAAACATAAAAACCCTTGCTCTACAATGAAGTATTTCCATGGCTTCTAGCAGACCTCCTTGAGGACTGAATGACTGTTTTCTAGGACTGCAGGCAGAAAAGCAGACAGTGTTTTCCCTAAAAATCACTTTTTATTATTGTTAACTATATGTGGAAAACTCAGCATACTGAGGAATACATGGGTCTACAGCACAGAACTATAGTAGACTCAGTTTGAATCACTCTAGAAAATCAGTAATAGCTCTTCTTGAAAAAAGATAGATAGATCCGTCCTTTGATATATGAATTAATCATATTTCCACCCATTTAATGCAGAATATGTTGATTTAGTATCATTCTAGTTTCCTAAAACAGAATACTACTCACTAAAATGTCGAATGCATCACAGAATTCTAAGAATACTTTAGTGATGCTATTGCCTTTATCAATATAATCATAAAGATAATCATAAAAATGATCATATAATCAAAAAGGTTTTTAGAGTCATAAAAAGCATCCACACAGAGTTTTCATGTCCTAGCTCACTGAATCTTTTGTATTCTAGAGACTGAGTTATGAATTATCACTACTGTGTTGGGAGAAAACTGTATTTACACTTCTTTAAAGAATCCTACACTCCTTTCTGTTTTTCTCTTACTATCTCATTATTATTTGTTTTTGTTTTTGTCTGTTCTTTTTCTGTGTTGAGTGAAGAATTCCCTGTCGCTTTCATTATTAACACACACAAGGGCCATAAAACAGACACAGACAGAAAACAGAGCTGCTGAAAGATGTTTCTCAGTTTTGTTTTCTTTAATGATGTGAAGCAGCAGTAAAAATTATGCCAGCCTCTCCACACTTACTGGAATCCAAACTGAAATACTGTGAATGTTTAAAAGTCATAAAGGATGTTGTTTATTTTGACATAATAGTATATGTATACATAAATTAAAAGCACCAGGACTGTGAAGTTTTCAACATTCATTTCTCAACTTTCTCCTGTGCACTTAGGCAGGTTATTTTGTTTCACGGGAAGATAATAGCATAATCTTTCTGCTAGATTCACAAAGAAATAGAAAACCACAGTATCGGCACTCAGTAATGAAACTGGGGAGGGTCTTTTCATAGGTGCATGTAACAACAGGGCAAGGGGAAATGGTTTTAAACTGAAAGAGGATAGATTTCAACTGGACGTTAGAAAGAAATTATTTACTGTGATGGTGGTGAGACAGTGGAACAGGTTGCCCAGTGAGTTTGTGGCAGTCCCCTCCCTGGAAGCATTCAAGGCCAGACTGGATGAAGTTTTGAGTGGACTGATGTAGTGAGAGGTGTCCCTGCCTATAGCAGGGGGGTTGGAACTGGATAATCTTGAAGGTCCCCTCCAACCCAAACCATCCTATGATTCTATGATAACTTTATTTTTAGATTTGCATACATTCATTAGTATTTTCTATAACATGGAGATCTGAGGTTCTTTCATTTGGGGGAGGAAAGGAGAAGAAAAATTATCTCTCTCCCTCTCTTTCTATCTATCCATTTGTCTGTCTCTCTGTCTCTATCAATCTATCTATTTATTTCATCACTATAAGTACCATTACATCCTTCAAAGATAACACAGAGGAACAAGCATGTGAAGAAATGTTAAAGGTCATTGGAGGGGGCAACTGCAACAGCAAAAATAGAGAGAGATTTTGCTTCCTTCTCTCAGCATGCCAGGAGCACTGCGGAAAATCAGCAACAGAGATCGTATCCCCAAATGACAGGTTTTTAGCATTGTTGATGAGAACTGACTAATGCCCTAAGTGCATAAGAAACTCAAAAACACCTATTTTCGTTTTCATTTTTCTTTTCCATTTTTATTTATTGATTTTCAAAGTCTAACTTCTGTATTTTTGCTGTTTGATGAAAGTTCTAATTATCATTGTCAGTGATTTCTTTAGAGAAAAATTTTAGTCATGAAGTATGGAAAGCTAAGCTGATGAACCTCATGGACTTAGATACTCGCACACATACAGACACACACATACACACACACACACAAAAAAGTTTTTTTTCTATGACTATGTATTTTCTTATCTTTTTTGGAGTCATAATTATTAAGCCATTCTTAAGTCATTCTTTTACAATCCAATGCATTCTTCAGGCATGTCTTTATGGTAGAAGAGAGCACTGTGATGGAGTCTTCCAAACTGACCTCAGTAGAAAGTGTCCGTTGCAAGACCCAACAAATGATCAAAAAGCATGAAGGTCCCAGAAGAAAGTTTCAGAAACTTCTTCACAGGCATTTTCAGATTCTCAGCTGTTAGTCCATGCTTAGTCACAAATCAACCCAAATATGCTCCTAGAATTACTTTGCTTACCATAAGTAGAGATAGCTCAAACTATATTGGATGAGAGCACTATTATACTAGGCAAAGTGATAACAAACCTGCCCTCTGGCACTCATTGAGATGTCTTTTGCACTGTAAGGCAAAATGATTTCCTAAGGGTGTGCCTTGGGTGACATGTCTTACTCTTTTCCCTCTGCAGAATGACATTATACTGTAGTGCTTTTTTAGTCCAGTGGAACTGAACACTGAATAAAGCATCTTCCTTTCTAAACACAAGATCTGAATCTAACCTTTAATTATCAGAGCACTAGTCCTACAAACAAACCATCTACAGGAACACAATATATTTCTTGTGGAAGTCAGATTGCTTGCTTATTTGGCTTGAGGATAAAATGAAGAAGAAAACTTTCATTTCCAGATAAGATTCTGTGTAAGGAGTTGGCCTTTTCCCCCTCTCCTTCTGTCTCTTGAGATATGTTGGCAGCTGGGAAGATAATGTGTGTCACTGCAATATCTGCAACTTTATCAGAAGGAGCAACGGAATGGTCACATCCTCATCGTGGTAATAATCTAAATCTATTCCTGAAGCATCAGATTCCTCATCCAGTCTCTGCCTGAATGACAGCTCAGTGTCCACAAAGGCATTACAGACTATCCTGGTACTCTATGAGCAGTCAAGGAAGTTGGCAATTGTTTATAAAATCAGCATAGATAGCTGCCTTTTTCAAAGCAGTTTTCAATCATTTTTATATCTATGCATGTGCATGTAGTATAGCTGTGTGGTAGCTGATCAATTAAGGAAGATTTCTGTCTATGACATTCTGTTATATTCTTTTGTTCTTTCCTTCTTGTAATAGAGAATGTGTCCATCAAAGATGAGGTCCCTTTGTGTCTAGCCATCATATAAATATTCACGGGGAAGAAAGAAGATTCATAGTAAGGAGAGAAAATACAGTGTGAGGAAAGCATTTCTATCACTAATGGAATGAAGTAGGGACTTATTAGATGAATGTTGTAATAGTGAGGAGATCAAAATAAACTGGGGATTCTGTGACTGGCTCAGGGAATTCTGAACTTCTTTTGAGCTTGACTTTCTTAGGTCAAGGCTTATACAGCATATTTAAGCATATGCTTTATTTAAGCATATAGTAATTTTCTTTGAAGTTTTTTACTGTGATCTTAGTCTGTTAGCCTTTTTCTCTCTCTCTTTTTTTTTTTTTTTTTATGTAGGTTATGAATACTCAGGGCACCGATAAAAATTGATATCTTGCTCTCATTTTAAACATCAGTTATTCATATCAGAAAGCAGTATCATACAAGACTCAGTAATGACTCCACAGGCATAAACCAAGAAATAATAAGGATCAAAGCTAACGTAAATTTCCAAAACTGCTTAAGGAATCATCCTTTCTTTAACTTGTGCAAAGAAGCCACAGTCAACTGTCTACAGGTCATTTTATGGTTGTCTTAGAAGTTAAGTGAACTAGTGAGAGGAAGGACATACTCATCTGTAATTAAAATTACAATTTACATACAGTTCAAGTTCTTGGTTCTGTAACCATGACTGACACACATACATTCTTGGCATAAAATAAACTCTGTGCTATAGAGCATACCTTTGTGATGAAAATGATAAAAATTTGTCTCCCAGTTCCTTAGCCTAAATTCTGATTAATGTCTCAGGAAAAAACATGAGTTTGCATCATGATGGGATTTTAGGGCGTACAAATTAGAAATTATCTATGGTACAGTCATATATCTGCTCTGTTAGTTCAGTGAAGAGAATAAAACCTCAAACACCTCTTAGAAGGTAAATACAGACAGTTAGATTTAAACATTTTGAAATGGTGTCCACAGACATTAGACTAAGTAAAACCTATCAGACCAGGTAAGAGTAGTTGAGCTTATAAGTCTAAAAAGTCCTTGTTTCTCTGAAGCATGGACATTATAAACCAAGCATTCATTTAAACCACTTGCACATTCCCCATCAGCTATGTCATTCAGGAATATTTAAATTATTTTCTGACAATAACCTAGAAATATATCCTACTTTTTGTGACAGTAGAGGAATATTCTTTCTTCCTTGCCTGAACTTACTTTAGTAAATGATTTTATTTCAGTCCTATAAAATGAAATAAGATACTGAGCTGTGTTTCTAAGAAGAAAAACTCAAAAGGACTCAAACTAGTTCCCCATTATCTGAGGGTATTCTTAAATTTCCATATGACTATAGCTTTCATACAGCAAAGTATCTGGTGTAATTCCAGCTTTGTTATACATATTCCATTTACACATTAACTTCCTTAGATAACTCAGAATGGTCACAATATCTTTATGCACCTCATGCTGTATGTGGCAATGAACAAATAAATGCATCCCATTGTATGGCTACATATTAGGACTGACTTGAGAAGCTCAAGTCTTTTCTTTAAGTGGATATGAACACACTTCTTTGATTTTCCTCAAAAAAGGCATCACCACTGAAGTGTGAGACACTATAAACTGTTGTTTCGTTTGTTTGTTTGTTCCTTTTTGAATCTGGTATGTTTTGCCTGAGAGGGACAGATTGTCTCTTCTACTGATAGATACCTAGTCTAAGCTGTATGGACTTTATTACGTGGCTAGAAAATATACATTCAGGTGGGAGCAAATAGTAAACATGGCTTATGTAAAGGGAAATTATGCCTCACTGTCATAGTGGGGCTCTATGATTCTATCAGTCAAGGGACACTATATGCTATCCATTGAGATTTTCGAAGAAAATCTTCAAACAGTGAAATTCTGAAGTTGCAAACAAAATATTTTTAGTTACCAAATCCTGTGTCCTAAAAACTTCACACAAATGAATTGCCAATATCTTGGCAGATAAGCTTCATAAATTTACAGGTAAAGTAGAATGGGGAGGAAGGTGTTTGCAATTTGCTTTACTTTCTCACTTTTCTATCCTGCTAGCAATAGGCAATAAATTATGTTAATTTTCTCATATTGTGTCTGTTTTTCCCATGATAGTAACTGATAAGTAATTTCCTGTCCTTTATCTCTACTCTTGAGTCTTTTTTCACTGTTTTTTTCTCCTTGTCCATCTGAGGAGGAGTTAGAGAACTCTGTAGTAGAGTTTAGCTAACCATCCATGTGAAAACATCACAAGTGACAAAGGCCTTACTGAAGTCCAGAGAGTATGAAATGCTCTCATCTCTTGTACTAGGCTGGTCATTCTATTGTAAATCTTATAAAATTGGTCAAGCATTGGTGAATCCAAGCTGACTGTTTCTGATAAATTTCATATCCTTCATGTGTCTGAAAATGTTTTCCAGGATTAGCAGCCCTGTTACCATCCCAGGATCTGAGGTGAGGCTGATCATCTGTAGTTCTCTGAGTCTTTCTTGCCCTTCTTGAAGATAGGAGTGACATCTTTTCTCATCCCATCTTTGGACATTTCTTCTAGTCATCTTCTCATGATACGAGAACTACATGTTATCCAGTTACTAAGAATTCCTGCAGAAAACTGAATCAGGTATTTTTCCCCTTCCCAAGTACATTAACTTTTCCCAGCTTACTTTGACACAGAAACACTGTTTAATAGTAGGTTTCGAGAGAACTGCCTAGTCATGCTGAACATTAATGATAAAGCATCTTAGTTTTCTAGCCCTAAGCATGAATTTTGAATCTCTATTGCTGTGGGTAAAGAGCTGAATATCACTGAAAAAAAATCGATCCTATTAAATTTACTTGTTTCATGGGTGAACCATTTTATAGCCAGGCAGTAGTTCTGAGATAGGCTGTTAATAACAGGTAGGATGAAGACACGTTTGCTTTATTGTATAAGCAATGTCCTGCAAAAGCAAAATATCAAAAATACACACACACGCATATACTCATATCTGGAACACTCAGGTAAAAATCTCACATTTCTAAGAAATCAAGGAACTTGGTTGTTTCTGTTTGTTTTTAATGTCTGTCTCTAATGTGTTATATGTTTTTACAGGATACTGATTTTATAGGTAACTTTGTTGTAGATAAATATCAAAGGAAAAAAGTATAATTCAATGCGTAAAGCACAAGAACAGAGCTCAGAATATTCTGTATTGTGATAATATTGATTTCTTTCTTTGCTCAAGAAAACCATGTTTTCTCTCATTCCTTGTCTGCTGTTTCTAACGTTCTGCCTTGTGTTCATCCAGTGCCTTGAGTGTTAGAGCCCAGTGTCTATACAAATAATAGACAGAAATCAAATACATTTTCAGAATTAAAAAGAAGTAGTTAAGAAATCACAGAACAGCAGTCACTCTTTTGCTCTGTAGTCAACTTCTGTACATACAGAGAAAGAAGCAGCCTGAAGCAGGGCCTTCTGCGTTTCAGAAGTTCAGCTGACATAACCATATGGTTTGTAATTGATACTTGTTTTCACTCAGTGGCTGACTCCCTGAGGATACTACAGTATTTGAAAACCAAGTCTAGAACTGCTGAGGCCAGTAGAAAGAGATTACTGCTCTCTGTCTTTATTACTCCCCGATTATGTTACTGTCCTGAGAGCAGCAATGCTTTGAATACAGAAAAGCAACATGAATTTGTCTATGAGAATGGAAATAATCTCATTAGATTTTTAACAGCTCCACTGAATTCCATTCTAGGCTTTCCATATACTAATTGAAGATATATAGATATCAACTTCAGGAGGAAATGAACTGCACCCTAGAAGAGCCAATTTCTATCAAGTCAGTATGAGTAGAGCCTAGGTAACTTAGATATAGTTATATAGATCTGTACTGGAATAGTCGCATTTTGATGAAATGAATCCCAGTAGTACTGGAAGAATTCAAGCTCCTTAACCTCTAGGCTATAAAATTATCATCTAAGGATCAATGCATATTTAACTTCCTATTTCAAATTAAACAGAGTCAAAAGGATAGACTAAGATTTATTCCAGATCACTCTGAGATGACCAGTGCATTCTTGTAGCTGATGAAGTCACTATGCCAATAACATCTGTCTAAACTCACAATTTTCAAGAGAAAGGAATCCCTCTTCCCCCAAGAATTTCTCTGTGATATAGCTGGTTCTAAATTTTGTACATTCAATTGACTTAAAAATACTCATTTTAAAATTTGTAAAACTTTTATAGAATGCAATGGAATTAATTGGAATGGAATGGAATAGTCCAGTTGGAAGAGTTCTAAAGCAATCACCAACTCGTACTGCCTGATCTCTTGAAGGGCAAGCAAATGTTGAAATGTATTGTTGAGGGTGTTATCCAAATGCTTTTGGATCACTGACAGGCATGCAGCATCAACCACCCCACTAGGAGTCCCGTTCCAGTTTTTGACAACATCTACAGTAAAAAATTTTTTCCTAATAGCTAGTTTGAATCTCTGGTATGGTTTTGTGCCATTCCTACATGTCCTGTCATTGGTTACCAAGGAAAAGAGATAAGCATATCTCTCTGTTTCCCCTCCTCAGGAAGCACAGCATTACTCTGTCCAGGTACAGCACCTAGTATTTATCTTTGTTGAATTTTTTACCATTGCTGATTTGCCCAGTTCTCCAACATATCAACACTCTCTGTGAGGCCTCTCATCCCTCCAGGGGGTCAACAGCACGCCTCAGTTTAGTATCACCAGCAAACTTGCTGAGGGTACATTCTATTCCTGCATCCTAAACGTTGATAAAAATACTGAAGAGAACTGGACCAAGAATTGGATCCTAGAAACACCGTTTGTGACTAGCTGCCAGCCAGATGTAGCCCTATTTGCTGCAACACTTTGCGACCTACCATCAGAACAGTTGATCGCTTACCATTGTGTGAACCACAAAATTCAGGAGCTGGAAGGGACCTCAAGAGATCAAGTCCAGCTCCTCTGCTAAAGACGAATCCCTACAGCTGGTCACAAAAGTAGGTGTCCAGGCAGTCTCCACAGAAAGACACTCCACCTCTCTGGCCAACCTATTCCAGTGTGCCGTCATTCTCCCCATAAAGAAGTTCTTTCACATGTTTCTATGGAATTTCCTATGTTCAAATTTTAGACCACTGCTCCTTGTCCTATCGCTATGCACAACCAAGAAGAACCTGGCCTCATCTATTTGCCTCCCTCTCACCTTAGAGACTTTTAAACATGAATCAGATCCCCTCTCCGTCTTCTTTTTGCCAGGCTGAACAGACCCAGATTACTCAGCCTTTTCTCATAAGGGAGCTCCTCCAGGCCCTTTATCATCTTTGTGGCTTTTCACTGGACTTCTTCTAGGAAATAGCTGTCTTTTTAAACTGGGGATCCCAGAACTGGATATGGTATTCTAAATGCAGTCTCAGCAGGGCAGAGCAGAGGAGGAAAATCACCTTCATCAGCCTGTAGGCCATTCTCTTTTTAATGCACCCCAGGATACCATTGGCCTTCCTGGTCACAAGGGGACACTGCTGGCTCACGGCCAAGCTGTTGTCCACCAGGACACCCAGGTCCTTCTTCGCAGAGCTTCTATCCAGCAGGTCATCTTCTAGCCTTTAATGATGTATGCAGTTATTCCTCCAAGGTGCACAATTTTGCAGTTACTTTTGTTAGATCTTATCAGGTTCATCTCTGTCCTACTCTGCAGGCTGTCTAGTTTAAGTGTCAGCATTTTTCTTCTTTGAAAAACTTGTAGAGAAGGATTCTGTGACGGATGGTATCAAACACTTCCCTAAAACCTAGAGATTCCATGCATCGCCTTCCTTCCATTGACCAAGAAAGTGACCTTAAAATAGAGGGAGATCACATTACTAAGGTCGGAATTTCTCTTCATGGATCTGAGTCGACTGTTGCAGACAATAGTTATTATTTAAGTGTCTTTCAATAGCACCCAGGATAATCTTATCAAAGTTTTTCAGGTACTGAGGTTAGACTGATAGGTCTGTTGTTAGGTCTGTTGTTTCTTGGATCTTATCTCATGCCCACTTGAGTAAAATGTTGTCTAGCATCCAGTCGGCAGGGACTTTCTCAGACTGCCAAGACTTTTGGGAAATGAAGAAGATGAGAATAATGCTTCATCTTCGCGCTTTCATATATTTTTATCTAGAAACATTTGGGACCTTTGAAGTAGTAGTACTTCAAAGCACATTGCCAATCGTAAGAGTGTGCTGCTTTGCAGTGAAATCACACTGGATTTATCAAGTGAATCTGTTTAGGGACTTCTTCTATGAAATTATATATGACATGAAAAAGGAGATTACGATGATGATGAGCAGGCAAGGTTGCTCACGAATATCTGTTCTGCTCTCTGAGAGTTTGATAAAGACAAAGTTTGAGATGCTGAGAGTAAGTGAAGATAATACACTTGGCAAAGATTGGTGTTAGCAAATAAGCTTGAACACTTCTAAAAGCATGTTTTGAATGTCTTTCAATCTTCGTAGAGATTAACAAGCTAAAAATAATGAAAATGCTGTCCAAATTCAGAGGTGAAAATAGAGATTCAATTTCCTCCTTTTCAGGATCTTGAATCATGTGCTGGCCATTGAATTCCTTAGTTCACTACCTTCACCTAGGAGGTATCTAGAGATATATATAGCAAATCTAGAGATAAAGCACAGTATTACTTTAGAAAGACTTAAATGGATGGGTAAAGTCTTCCAGTAAATCTCTTACATCTCCTACTAAATTTGTTTCTGGCTTGACATGATACATAACTAGCTTGCTACTTCTATTCCCAGTAGAAATGCAAATGCAACACAAATTGTCACTTTTTAGGCCATTTTTTTCCAGTTTTAGAGCAGATAAATTGATGGACACCTCATCTCTAGTGATAATTTCTCACTAGAAGAAAACTGTGCACGCCAGAAACACTGTTAAGGCAAATTGATTAAATTGCATTTTCAGATGCAGACTAAGAGACTGTCACATCCTACTTTACAATGATTCTTCATTTTCTTCTTCCAGCTCTTACACAGTTATTTGACCTGCCAGGGCACAAGGATTATAATATTTTTAAAAATTCTAAATGGGACCATGCTACCACAGTACATCTCCAAAGCAGAGCAGTTGACATTGCTGTACGCTGCCTCTTATTAGAAGATGAATGAAGTTCAAGATCTTGCATGTTCTCTTCAAAGTGTTTGAACACTTGGCTTAGGACACTTAAGGGAGAAAAAATCACCTGAATCTCTGAGATGAAGAATCTGCTTGACAGTTTCAGTCCCTCAGCACAAGGGAGCTGTCTTCAGGTACAGGAGAGCAAATGAGAGAAAAATGGAATATTTTCAGGGGGCAGTTCAAGACTGTGTAGTAATTCACTTCAGAAACTTGGAACTGTCATAAGTGTCACCACTTCTCACTCTAAGTGCTTTCTCTAAAAATACTTAGTAACATGATTCTGAAGAAAAGGAAAACGCAAAGCAAAATAAGTCACATCATTTCATGTACTTCTCTCTCAGGGGGTGGTTGAGAGAAAAATCAACAGCTGAGAGTTGCTAGCCGTGCCATTTAAAATATTATAGAAAGTCTCCGGGCACTTGAAAGATTATCTGAAATAACATAGAATAGAATAGAATAGAATAGAATAGAATAGAATAGAATAGAATAGAATAGAATAGAATAGAATACATCAGAATGGAAACAGGTCTTGTAAAATTTAACTTTCCATCACGTGCAAGAGGACAAACACTCAATTTGCTGTGTAAAATATATATAACACATAATATTAAAAGGTGAAATGTGCACTGACAACTCTTCATGATGGGTGACTTCAACAATAGTATTCATTACTTTTCTCCAGTCTGTTATGTTTAGCCACCTGAAATCAAATGCCTCATTCTCAAAATAAAATTTCATTAAGATACAATTGCAATTTTTGTGATGTTTTTACATCATCCAGTTTAATGTGTTTTTGTTTCTGCAGTGAAATTCTTCATTCTAACCAGAATACATAAAGTGTGATGTTCAAGAATTTTAAACTCAAATCTTGGTTTCTTTCACTGCGTTGTATAGAAGGTATTGAACTTAAGTAGATCAGTATAGAGTTCAGTAGGGTTTGGATGACCAATCCAGATATAAAATATTTATCTCCTCCTATCCAAATAAATGTGGACTGCCTTTTTGTGTAGCTGCCATATGGTCCATGTTCATTAACAATTACAAGAATCATTGTCCTGTTTCTTGCATACTTCTTGAGTCTGTTTCAGGACACTTTTTTCTTTTTTTCATCTCTGAATAACCAGCTATTGTTTATCTATTCCTTTGACAGAGTGCAGTTCTAACTTGTATTCTTCACTTTAAACACATAATCACTTGTGAAAATTAGATTTCTTTTCTATTACAATTTCAGCATACATGGAAACAAATGTTTCAGCTTTCTGCTCTCACTGGCAGGTCTGAAACAGCTAAGAATGAAAGTTTTTTTTAAGAAGAAAAAGGCTGGTGTAGGGGGGTGGGATGTGAGACATAGTTCGGAAGGGTTTAGCTTGCTGATCAGCTTCTGATTCTCTTTCTTTGATGTTTGTTAATGTGTCTGGTATCTGTTAGATTCAAGAAAACTAAACATATCTCATAGTGAAAAGCATATATATGAGCAATCTTTTCTTTTGTCTCAAATACCGGAACACTGCTCTGTTATTGCTATCTAAAAAACAAACAAACAAAACAAAATAAAACAAAACAAAACAAACAAAAAAAGCAAAAAATATAAACCTCCATATCTAACCTAAACATCCAAACATTACACTATTGCACTCACTGAAATTCTTTCCTTAAAAAAATCAGAGGGAATGAATGTGATATGGAGAGCATGAACACCAAAAGCCTGTTGCTTTTGGTGTTCATGCTGTCCTTCTCTACCTGTAAGGTCAGTTCCACTGCTGAGAATTGTAGCCTGGAGAGGATGTAAGAGGCCCCCTTTGCCAGATCCTGTATCAAGTCCTCTGTAAGACCCACACAGTGGTGAAGCACAAAGGATTCATAGCAGATTGCAAGTAAAGCAAGCGTGAAAAGATACAGGGATACTGCTCTAATGGAATGCATGCAGGTATTAAGGCTAGCCATACGGAAAACATAGGGAAGACAAAAGCAACATACTTGTCATACTTTCTGTAACATTTCATTTCCTGTTTTTGCTTAAGGACTACATTGTATTTTCTGTACTTTACTCAGAACAACTTTTTTTTTTTTTAAAAAAAAAAAAAAGAACACAAGAGTGGCTTAAGAAAATTCACTATGTATATGTATATATAATAAGTGGAGGCTGAATTAAATAATAATTGATGAATTTGTTAGCTTGTAGTCCAAATTCTAGGTTTCAAATAATTGTATTTAGGTTTTGGCAAGATGCTGATTGGATACGAAAGTAGCTGACAAAATAAAAGACGTTATAGATGTTATGAACCATTTTCTGATATGTATGATCCCTTTTCTTAGTAGAAATATTATGCAAACACTCCCTCATATATAAAGATTCTTGCTATAAGCAATTGTCTGTTTGCACATTACAAACTTCCCACTTCAAACCATACTCTGAAGAAAGGAAAAACAAGCTTGACTATTTTGGATGTCCAAAGACTATCATGGAGCCCTCCTCAAAACTGCTGTGACAATGACATCTTGTAGACAAGATGGTTGTTGGAGTAACCCAGAAAGGGAGTACTCAAGAAGCATATATTTGCTACCTCTCTACGCCTCAAAGTTTGCTGGACTGTTACTAATAGAATTTCGTAGTGAAAAAAAAAAAAAAAAAAAGAAAAAAAAGAAACAATAATACATTCTTAAGTTATCTGTGCTTTCCATACGGAAAAAAAAAGAAGAGTCATTATGAAGGATTATGCAACTATCTCAGCTAACTCGCTGTCAGGAATTCAGATTTGTTTACACACATTGACATTATTTCTTGCAGCAAAAAGAATAAAAAGAGATTCGCTATGAAGGACAAGTCAGAAACTTTGGACAAGTATTCTGTTCAGCTTAACCAAACAAGATTCTTAAAAAATTTTGTAACACACCCACTTGGCAATGACTAAGCACCAGACACACACTTAGAGGCTAACAAGCTGGGATCCAAGTTTTGTCCCGCAAGGCCAAGTATGAAAAATGCAGCCTCAGAAAATTAAGCTGGAGTTGTGAGAGACGTGACAAATGCTAATCTGGTATTTTCTCAAAGCAAATGAAAAGGATATCTTTAGCATTTCCAGGCTCTTGTTAGCATGAACAGTTTCAGCATGCTCTCTTAAAGGAAAGTGGCCTTAGGTCTGTGGGTTTGTTTCCAGGAGGGGAATTCCCTGAACAGTTTCATTAAAATTTGTGGGTTTTTTAATGTTTTTGTTGCTGTTGTTGTTCCTTGTTTGTTTGTTTGTCCGTTTGTAGGCTAAAAGTTTGCAACTTTTTACACACAGTAAACATGAACCTTGATCTGGAATCACAGAATCACAGAATTGCAAGGGTTGAAAAGAGCCTCAAGACATCATCAACTCTGCTGCTAAAGAAGGTTCCCTATAGCAGGTTGTACAGGTAGGCATCCAAATGGGTCTTGAATATCTCCACAGAAAGAGACTCCACAACCTCTCTAGGCAACCTATTTCAGTGTGCCGTCATTCTCCCCATAAAGAAGTTCTTTCACATGTTTCTATGGAATTTCCTATGTTCAAATTTTAGAACCACTGCTCCTTGTCCTATCGCTATGCACAACCAAGAAGAACCTGGCCTCATCTATTTGCGTCCCATCTGACCTTAGAGACTTTTAAACATGAATCAGATCCCCTCTCCGTCTTCTTTTTGCCAGGCTGAACAGACCCAGATTACTCAGCCTTTTCTCATAAGGGAGCTCCTCCAGGCCCTTTATCATCTTTGTGGCTTTTCACTGGACTTCTTCTAGGAAATAGCTGTCTTTTTAAACTGGGGATCCCAGAACTGGACATGGTATTCTAAATGCAGTCTCAGCAGGGCAGAGCAGAGGAGGAAAATCACCTCCATCAGCCTGCAGGCCATTCTCTTTTTAATGTACCCCAGGATACCATTGGCCTTCCTGGTCACAAGGGGACACTGCTGGCTCACGGCCAAGCTGTTGTCCACCAGGACACCCAGGTCCTTCTTCGCAGAGCTCCTATCCAGCAGGTCATCTTCTAACCTTTAATGACATATGCAGTTATTCCTCCAAGGTGCACAATTTTGCAGTTACTTTTGTTAGATCTTATCAGGTTCATCTCTGTCCTACTCTGCAGTCTGTCTAGTTTAAGTGTCAGCATTTTTCTTCTTTGAAAAACTTGTAGAGAACAACCAAGAAGAACCTGGCCTCATCCATTTGCCTCCCACCTCCCTTTAGAGACTTATAAACATGAATCAGATCCCCTCTCCATCTTCTTTTTGCCAGGCTGAGCAGACCCACGTTACTCAGCCTTTTCTCATAAGGGAGCTGCTCTAGGCCCTTTATCAGCTTTGTAGCTCCTCACTGGACTCCTTCTAGGAATCCCTGTCTTCTTTGAACTGGAGGATCCCAGAACTGGACATGGTATTCTGCATACAGTCTCACAGGGTAGAGCCAAGGGGGAGGATCACCTCCCTATGCACCCGAGGATTCCACTGGCCTTCTTGGCTACAAGAGAACACAACTGAAAGATCCCATTCTGACCTCAGAATGGAAGATCTCATACTGAGTGCAGGAAAATTTGTTTTTGTCAAGTGTTTTCATCCCAAAGAAAGCAATTGGTACATACAACTTTGTTACCTCTAAAACATTTCCCAAGTGTAATGATGTAATCTTCATTATTTTTAGCAGCGGAATTGATTTAATAGTATTGCCCCTGCCATCATCTGTTAATTATCATTTGTCCCTATAGTTTGTTTTCTTTCCATAGTGTTAGAGCAAATATTGATTATAAATTCAATCAGTAAAATAATGTGGAAACTTTTGGGCCAAGTATGTGGGAAAGATAATGTTCAATACAGAGGAGTCTACAAAGGAAGAGGTTCCTGGCCAGAACTGCAGCTTCTGGGAAATGCAAAAGACTGTAACCTGTAGAAGGGACCCCATACTAGAACATAAGAGCTTGAAGAGGAAGGAGAAGTAGAGATAAAGCACAATGAATTGACCATAATCACCCTTCTCCCTCCTCTATCACTGCCTGCTGGCAAGTAGGTAGAGAAGTCAGGAGTGAAGTTGAGCCAGAGAAGAAAGGGATAAGGGGAAAGATATTTTTAAGTTTCTGTTTTTTTAAAACAATTTCTTATTATGCTATTCTGTTATTAATTGGCAAATAGTTAGATTAGTATTTCCCACATTGTCTTTTTTGACTGTGTCAGTAATTGATGAATGATTGCCCTGTTTTTATTTTGACCATGAACATTTTAATTCTGCTTTCTTCCACTGTCCTGTTGAAAAGCATAAGTGAGAAAGCAGCTTGTGGGCACCTGGTGAGCATTAAATCAAAGAATCATAGAATCGTTTGAGTTGGAAGGGTTCTTTAAAGATCCTCTAGTCCAAGTCCTCTGCAATGAACAGAGAATCCACAACTAGATCTGGTTGGTCAGAGCCCCATCCAGCCTTGACCATCTTTAGGGACAGGACACTCACCACTTATCTGAGCAACCTGTTCCAGTACATCACTACCCTTAAAGTAAAATTTTTTTCTTATATCCGATCTAAATCTCCCATATTTTAGTAGTTTGAAACCATTTCCTCTTGTGCTATCACAGCAGAACCTGCTAAAAAGTCTGTCCCCTTCTTCCATATTGCTCCCCTTTAGATTCTGAAAGGCCACTATCAGATCTCCCCAGAGTCTTTAGGCTGAACAGCCGCAGCTCTCTCAATCTGTCGTCATAGAGAAGCTGTTCCATCCTTTGGATCATTTTTGTGAGCCTTCTCTGGACATGATCCAACAGGTCCATCTCTCTCCTGTACTGAGAAATCTATATCTAGATGCAGTACAATTTTTCCATCAGATAGCTGTACTACTTTTCCAGCAGATGTCAGAGTTGTTGAAGTCCCCATACAAGAAGAAGAGCCCATGATTGTGATGCCTGCTGTAGCTGGAGGAAGAATGCTTCATCAACAAGCTCTGTTTGATCAGATGGCCTGTAGGAGACACAAAACACAATACTCCCTTTTTGCCTCAGTCTGTAACTCTCACCCATAAGCTTTTGACTTGCTTCAGGTCATTCTTTAGAGGTTAACAATCATTTTCGAAGGTTAACTCATCTCAACTTAAAAACTCTAGTCCTGACTAAGGAATAATCTTCTGCTGTAGATTGATTTTCTGTTGCCTTCTGTATTACCTGAACAGATACAAGCAAATTAAGAGATTGCAGAGATTCTTTGAGGTAACTGCAAGGAAGAAAATCTAGCTATCAAACACATGAGCATAAAGTGGCAAAATCTACCAGAAAATGATCAGAAAATGTTGTAGAATGTTCATGAGGGAATGAGGAGAAGGCTGGGAGACACTATGTTATCTTCAGGATGAGTTTCAATATGGGAAAATTGCATATAAAAGAGCAACAACTATGTAAAAGAACAGCATGGATAAAGAGGATAGATGACAGGAATGGAAAAAAAAAAAAAAAAAGAAATAATATAGGCAGGAACATCTGCAGAGTAATACATGCAATCAATGGATTGTGCATAATCCAGCTAAGAAATTGAATGAAATCAGTGACAAAAAAATGAAGCACTTGTTCACCAAAGCAAGAAATGGGGGAAACACTGACAGTATATGAACTGCTGATACAGAATGTGCAGATTCCTATGATAAGCTAATAGGAAAAGTATGACTGTAAAGCAAACTGTAGTGGGTTTGTGATGTTCCCTAAGGATGTATCAGGAAGGCAATCACACCAGGCAAGATTGTTTCTTAATGCTGTGATAAATTGAGTAGATGGAAGAAAGCATTCTGCATTATGAAGAAGGGCTGAGGAAGTCGGACTTGTTTAGCTTAGAGAAGAGAAGGCTCTGAAGAAACTTCATTGTGACATTCCACTACTTAAAAGGAGCTTAAAACAGGAGAGAGACTGAATTTTTACACTGTCTGATAGTGATAGGACAGGGGAGGATGGTTTTAAAAAGAGATTTAGGTTATGTGTTAGAAAAAAATTTTTTACTTTCAGGATGATGAGGTACTGGCACAGGTTGCCCAGAGAAGCTGCAGATGCCCCATCCCTGGAGGCATTCAAGACCAGGTTAGATGGGGCCTTGGACAGCCTGATCTGGTGACTGGCAACTCTATACAAGTCAGGGGGCTGGAATTTGATGATCTTTAAGTTCCCTTCTAACCCAAGCTATTCCATGATTTTATGATTCTATTATTATATGATTTTATGTTTGTTTTATTTATAAAGAGAATCTGGGCATCATTTTTAGGGAGGTTTGCCTTGGAATTTCTACTGGCAATAAATAAGATATTGGTAGATGTGCACTGTAGAACTAATTAGATTAGATTTATATGTGGACATAAAATTTTAGAATATCTTAATTTTTTTTTTTTTTCCTAGCACTGATTTGATACCAGTATTATTTAGCAGTTTATGAGATTGACAAAATTTGCTAGTGAGACATGATAGTAATGCAAATCTAGGAGAAGTTACCAGCAGGCTGAAGTATTTGAAGTATTTGGAAAATACTGATTATTTTAGGTACAGAAATAATAAATGCATACTCAACTTTAGGCACATATATTGCAAAGTCAGACAATTCAAGAATAAGAGAAATTATATCTAATAGAAATCATTACAATTAGGAGAAATAACAATTTAAAGCAGCCACATTTGAACACAGGCATAGAACACTGAAAGCTTGTCATGCCATTGTATTAGGCAAGGATGAGAGTTCATTCAGGATAGTTGGTATCATTTTGTTAATCCTCTATTTGCAAAAACTGAGTTGAAAAAAGTTCTTGTGGAGATAAGTATTACTATAATAAGTACAGTGAAAGACAAGGTACATGCTTATCTGTATTGCATACAAAATAATTGGTTAGTCCTGTCATAAGAGACTGACAAAATTATTTATGAATGTATTGGGAAGGAAAGGAGCCTTTATAATAAGAAGTGGTGCTATTAAAAGAGGCAAATCAGTAAGGCTAGTCTTTGAAACCTATAATAGATGTTACCCACAATCAAATTATAGTACTGAATTAATAAATGTCAGTGAATATCAGAAGAAGATAGATATTGCTTTCTATGTTGAATTTTCAAAGCTAACACCATTTGGCATATTTGAAGCGGAAAAACTATCTTGTTTTATGGTACATGTTTCTTCTAGAGCTATTTCACTGAACGATAGGTAAACTGATAGACTGTATTAAAAAAAAAAAAAAAAAGTCCACAAAAATCCTCTCTGTGTTCAGAATATGACTGGGTTTTGCTTTTTAGACAGAATCTTTCAAGGTACCTCCATTTTGAGTTGTGCTTGCCTGAGTGCGTTACTATAGTGATAAGGAAAGTCTGGGAATTAACTTTATTTTATGATTATTGTGGAACATTCATATGTGAATTGATGAGCTGTATTTGAGAACCAGACCTTGAAGAGACAATAAGCAATCTGGGGACTAGCAGTTTTCCTATTCTAAAAGATAAAGAACAACTTAGAATAAAGAAGGCCAGATCAGTAATTGATGAATTGGATCATTAGTGATTTCACTTAAGTCACACCTATTTAAAACAGCCAGGAATCCAACTCTGTATGCTGTCAATTTCCCTCCAAATAGCAATGGAACATGTAGACATTGCGAAAATGAAACATGACAACCAGTTAGGCAAACTAGCTGCCGAATTGTATGCGTTCTGCCAATGACCATCATCCTGCAACACCCTGGTCTGTTAATAAAAGTATTCCCTTTGTAATTTCACAGTTGCAGTTACTATTTCACACTATTTCAAGTCTGGATTAAAATGGCAATAATGATAGCGTTATCTGATTATATCTAGGCAAGAAAGATTCCTCCTTAGTTGAACTAGTGAGACCCAGGTTTTCGGAAGCAAAATAGCAGGAGCTTGGCATATGCTGTCAAAATTGACATATGCTTCTCATAGTGATTATGTGTTTGTCTGTTCTTTATTTATATTATTCCACTCTGCCTAGCTGCTTTTTTGTCACTTTTTGTCCCTGTAGTGCTGACCTGGCTCTCCCCAGCCCACTTCCCATGTCTGTGACTCCTTCTTACTGTTTCATTTCTGTTGCTCCTGACTCTTCCCTGTGTATGCACTTACCAGTGTTGCTATGGGTACATCATTCCTTCCCATTCTTCTGTAGGCCTGAATGTGTTCTCCTTGCCCTTCTTAGTATCCTCTATCCACAGGTCCATCCCTCTCCCCTGGATACTGCAAAAGGACTGATGGGCTCACTATTCTTCCTTCTGCTGCCCATCTCATTCCTTCAGCATTCTGCTATTCCTCAGAATGAATTAGCCCCTGGATATCATCCAAACTTGGTGTAACTGCCAGCAGATATTACTGGGATGTTAAGGGTGAGCTGAGGTATGAGTGTTCAAGCCATATGGTTTTGTGGCTTTGGTTTTAAAAAAGCACACTGGTAGTGCCATACCTGACTGAAATTCACTGCTAAATCCCTTTCTTTGGGAATGGCAGTTCAGAAATGCCTGAAGCTGTATTCCAAAATGAAAAAACAACTTGAGAGGACTTGTGAAATTACAAGTTATTTTTAAGGCTTTTCTCTCTTGGAATGAAGGTTAAATCGCTGGTATAACTACACAATGCTATTTTCAGTATGTCACGCAACACTAAGAGGGGTGCTTTACCTAAAATAAGGAGCTTCATTCTGCCCACTACAGTGATACTGAATTGTATTGGAGCTGTGTATCCTGTGGCCTTGCCAGCACTAAGCAGAGGGGAAGGATTACTTCTCTTGACCTGATGGCAATGTTTTATGTAATTCAGTCCAGGATACCATTAGCTTTCATGGCAGCAAGGATGCATACTAGCTTCATAACTACCTCAGTGTCTTTCAGAGCTTTTTCTGCAGAGCTGTTCCCTAGTCTGTCAGTCATAGACTCTGGTTTTGCAAGGTTCTTTCTTCTCAGGATTAGTTCATTTGACCTGTTTGAATTTTGTAAGGCTCTTGTTGACTCTTTCCTCCACCTGGCAAGGTCCCATTGAGTGGCAGCCCCTACTGTTAAGTGCATCAATTGGTCCACTCAGTTTGATATTATCTGCTGATTTGGGGAATGTGTACTCCATCTCCTGCTCCAGGTCAAGATGTTAAATGGGTCAGGTCCCAGGACAGAATTCTGTGGTACTCATCTTTTAACCATTCTTGGGTGAAATACAGTCCTTAATCACCGTTTTCTGTTCACTGATCACTGTTTTATCCATTTGGTTCCCAGACACTTGTAACATGAGCAAATGAATGAATAGATATTGTGGGAGACAATGTCTGAAGTCTCACTAAAATAAATGGCATTCAATACTCTTCCCTCAGCCACGTATACATACAGTTTATCACAGGAAGCAAACCAGGTTAGCCACACATGATTTACCCTGGAAAAATTAATTCTTGTTCTTACGAAGTTATTCTTTGCTATGTGTTCAAAAATTTGTTTCAGAAGACCATATGCATAGATTTCCTTGAGATGGTTGTTACATATGTTTTTGTCTAGTCAAAGATGACAGAGAGTGACCTTGCAAGGCCATTGGTAAGAACTGTCAGCATCCTTGAACATAGCTCTCTGTGTCCCTGAGTTTTATAGAAATTGAGTTGTCTCAAACAATCGCTGATTCTTCTTTGCCAACTGCTCATATTTTTTCTTTTCCCCCTGTGTCTAATCACAGATGCCTGAACAAAGAAAGCAATGAATTCAAAATAACTCTTATATCTATGTCCGAGTTTTCTGGTTGGAAACTTACTTATTCAATTACACTGTGGTCATTCACTTCGCCTATGTAAAAACTGGAATAAAGGGAGATATGACATATTTGTTGTGCTTAAAAAGTGGAAAATAAAGCAGAATCATACAAAATTACAGAATAACAGAATTGCAGAGGTAGGAAGGGACTTCAAGAGATCACAGGACCATAGAATGGTTAGGGTTGGAAGGGACCTTTAAGATCATCCAGTTCTAACCCCCCTGCTTTAGTCACTCAAAGCCCCATCCAGCCTTGAATGCTTCCAGGGAGGGGCCTTCCACAATCTCACAACATGTTCCAGTGTCTCACCACCCTCAGAGTAAAGAATTTCTTCCTAATATCTAGTCTATCCTCTTTCAGTCTAAAACCATTTCCCCTTATCCTGTTGCTACATCGCCTTATAAAAAGTCCTTCTCCAGCTTTCCTGTAGCCACCCTTCAGGTACTGGGAGTCCAATCAAGTCCAACCTTCCTGCTTAAGAAGGTTCCCTACAGCAGGTTGCACTGGTAGGCATCCAAACAGGTCTTGAATATCTCCATAGTCCAACAAGACTCCACAACCTCTTTGGGCAACCTATTCCAGTGCGCTGTCACTCTCACCATAAAGAAATTCTTCTACATGTTTCTGTGGAATTTCCTATGTTCAAATTTTACGCCACTGTTCCTTGTCCTATCGCTATATGTCACCAAGAAGAGTGTGGCCTCATCCATTTGCCTCCAACCTCCCCTTAGAGACTTATAAAGATGAATCAGATCTCCTCTCCATCTTCTTTTTTGCCAGGCTGAACAGACCCAGGTTACTCAGCCTTTCCTCATAAGGGAGATGCTCCAGACCCGAATAATCTTTGTGGCCCTCTGCTGGACTCTGCCAGCTCCCTCAGCGCATTGGGGATCACCTCATTGGGGCCCAAGAATTAGAGTGAGTTGATTTTGTCTAGATGGTCTCTGACCAGTTCTTCCACAACTCTAGGGAAACCTCCCATTCCCCAGACTCTCTCTCTTACCTCAAAGGTATGGGATTCCTGAGGGCTTATCTTAGCATTAAAGACTGAAGCAAAGAAGATATTCAGAATTTCTGTTCTTCTTAGAGTCCCCTGTTACCAGGCCATCCACCTAATTTAGTAAAGGATCAGCATTTTCTCTAGTCTTTCTTTCACTGCTGACATACTTAAAAATCTCTTCTTGTTATCCTTTACCTCCTTTGCAAGGTGTAATTCCAAGAGGGCCTTAGCCTTCCTCATTGCATTCCTACTGGGCCTGACAACATTCCTATATTCTTCCCAATATAAACATATATATATATATATGTATATTTACATTCTGTGGTACTTTCTAAAATATTTTCCTTCTTCAGCCCCATTCTTTTCCCACTTTTTCTGTTTAAACTTTAAAATAAACAAAAGGACTTAAAAGCATGTTGAAACTGATGTATAATTTCTCCTTCCTTGTACCCCAGTCAGAAAACTCAGTTCAAATTAATTCTGAACTGATGCTTATTTTATTGTTCTTTCTCAATACTCAGGCTATCAGTACTCTGACACGTATGCATTGTTCTGTTTTAAGTACACTTGAGCAAGAAAATAACTCAGGCCTTGATTCTTTAGGTTGAACACTTCTCACATCAGCCAAAATGTTCCACTTTCACAAATCTCAGTTATGACTGATAATCTTACTAATTCTTCAAATACAAGATGAAATTGTTTTCATAATGAGATGCAGAGAACCAAGATTTCAAGAAATCAGTGCATTCCACAGAGTCATAGAACATCTTAGATTGGAGTGAACCTTAAAGATCATTGAGCTCTAACCCCCCTATCATGCTCAGGGTTGACAACCACTAAATCAAACTGCCCAGGATCCCATCCAACCCAGCCTGAATGCCTCCAGAGATGGAGAATCCACAATTACTCTGGGCATTCTAACTAGCATCTCTCACCACACTTTGAGTAAAAAATTTCTTCCTAACATCTAACCTAAATCTCCCCTCTTTTAATTTAAAGACATTTCCTCTTGTCTTATCACTATCAGACAAAGAATTCCTGCTTATAAGCTCCATTCAAGTACTGAAAATCACAACGAGATCTCCCCAAAACTTCCTCTTCTCCAAGCTAAACAAGCCTGACTCTCTCAACCTTATTTTCATAGTAGAGGTGCTCCAGCCTTTTGATATCTTCATGGCCCTCCTTTGGAATCACTCCAACAGCTCCACATTCTTCCTGTGCTAGAGGACACAGGCTTGGACAAAGCACTCCAGATGGGGCTTGACAAGGCAAGGGAAGAGAGGGACAATCACCTCCCTCTCCCTGCTGGCCACCCTTCTATTGATGCAGTCCAGGATACTGTTGGCCTTCTGGTCTTCCAGTGAACACTGCTGGCTCGTGTCTGGCTTATCGTCCATCAGAACTCCATAGTCTTCTCCCCAGAGCTGCTCTCAGTGAGTTCTACTTCCTGTCTGTACTCATATCTGGTATTGCCTTGACTCAAGTGCAATGCCTTGCACTTGGCTTTGTTAAACCTCATTAGGTTTAATTAGATTCTCATGTGCCCACTTTTCAAGCATGTTCTGGTCCCTCCTCTGGATGACATCCCTTCTTTCTGTTATGTCAGCTGTGTCACTCAACTTGTCACTTTCTCATCAGCAAACTTGAACACTAGAATACTTAAACTCAGCTGTTCTTCTTAACCTTCTTCCCCTCTTTAGATTTTAAAACCTAGATAGTCTTATGCTGTGAAGACAATGAGGAAAAACTTGAAGAAACCTCAAAGATAAAGAAAAAGAAAGCAACTGGAAATTATTATTAGCATCAATTTATTTTTTAAATGTACAGAAGTGCATAAGAACAGATGAATAGTATGTGGTATCTTCTCTCCTTATTTCCTTGTTATATATGCTTTCCAGCCTCCAGCAGTCTGTTTGAAGGATGAAAGAATACATACACAAAGAGCTCTATTATATATAAATATACTGGAGTAGAAGTAACTTCTCAGTTTAACTTTCTTGAGGTTTTGGAACCTACAAAGAAAACCTTATTATATTTCATGCATTACAATTTTGAAGAAAATGAAGATTCATCTACTGATAGATGATATTGAGCATTTTAAAATGTTTTGCTTCAATCATTATCTTTTCTATGTTTTAACCATCAAATGGCCTATAATTATAAAGCCAGTTCTTTTTAATTGTTAATAATAAAAAGTTTTTTTTTTTCTTATTGAGGCGGTTACTATGTATTTTTTCAAGCTTTTATTGATTTAAAGTAAGGAAACTTCACTGAAAGAAAAATAAAAAAAATTTGAGAGGTGAATATATTACTGGCAAAATCTTTACATAAACACTTTCAGGCAGTCAATACTTAATTATTTTATTCTTTCTCCCCCTCTCAAAAAAAAAAAAATAAAAATAAAAATTGCCAGAGAAAAACAAGCATTGGTAGGAATAGGGATGAACATAGAAGAAGAACTGATAAGGAGGAGAGTGGAAAATGATTTTGAAAAGGGAAATCAGAAGAGATAAACTGCAGACTGAAGTAATACTCCCTGTATAAAACTCACAATGCAATAAGATTGAATTATGAGGAAGGTATGATTATGTTGTTAAAGAATAAACACCATTATGCAAACTACTAAGAAACGGAAAATGATGTGTGGCTACGGAAATAGATTTTGTATACGATAAGTTGTGATCATAAAAAAAATAATATTCATTTAGTATTCCTAATCTAATGTATTCCACATAATGTTATTTATTATACCAACTCTTCTCTCATATTTCTTTTCAGTCTGTAAGACATAAGAGACCATTATTATTGAAAAAGTAAGAGATTCTCAATTGTTGTAAACTACATTCTTTAATAATGAATTTAATGGAATGCCAGAGAAGAAGTAGATTATGATTTTTTAATACAGAAGTTAGTAAAATATACAGGAAGAGAAGATCAACAAAAACAATTATAGGAGGATGACATACATGGAAAAACTATTGATGTATGAACTAATAGAAAGAGGCTGGCTTCCCTTACAGCCATTCTTTCTTTTGTTTTCCAAGCAAAGTTTTTCATCACTTGTCCAATTCGTTTTGAATGTTACAGTTTATTTGTGTTAAGTATTTACACACAGTGTCCCCATGATCTTAATCAGCAGAAATATACTATAAGGGGCCAATAAAACTTGTGTTTGTGACCCTGCAAGTAACAGTAATAATTTTGGGTGTTCAGACACTTTGTTGTATCCAAAAAAGACATGAAGTCACCATTTTAGATGAATTCTTTGTGGTCGTCCTTTCCAAGTCACCCTCCTACCTTTTATCTACCTTCCTGGGGGATTTGTAAGGCACTTACTGGAAAACTCAGTTATTTAAGTGCATGGTTAGTGCAGCTCTTTTGATTTTCTTTTTTAACTCCCTGTAGCTTCATGACCATATGTTCTTTGACATTCTTTTTAATTAGTGACAGATGGATGAAAGAATTTTAGATCCTAGACTGAATTTCCTGCAGCTTTAATTTATTTTATTTATTTATTTATTCATTTTTTAAACGACAGCGTCCATGTACTATTCATTCCTGAAAATATTTTGGCTTCTTGTTGCTGTTGGCGACTCTGTTCTCTATTAGTGTCTCAGTGTTGTTTTCAGCAAGAAACAAAGGAAATAAAAGACTAATCATTGTTGGAACTCTTGGATTACTTACCCAGTATTCATTGATAGCTGATGATCCCATAGGTTAGGTCGGGTCTGCTTCTCATACTGTTTAGTGAGGTCAGGATTTCTGAAAAAATTTTTGACATTAAACTAAAAGAATTTCCAACCAGTTATGGAGAGTTTGATATTCAGTCTTAAAAGTACATTCTGGAGACAAAACACAGAGAAATCATAGAATCATAGAATAGATTCGTTTGGAAAGGACCCAAGGATCATCAGATTCCAACTTTTCTGCCACAGGCAGGGCCACCAACTTCCAGATATGATACTAGACCACATACGTTGTTGTTAATGACAACGTGAACATAATGCAAAGGTAAGATTAAGACAGCATCTCTCATATTTACCTTTACTTTAGGCTATGCCTAAACTAATATCAAGGTCCTCTGATACTATTCTGTTATTTACACTCGTTTTGTTTTCATATTCTTTTTTCTTTTCTTTTCGTTCCTTTTTTTTTTTCTTCTTCTTTTTTTCCCTTTTTCTTTTTCATCTACCTTTTTCTCCAGAGCTACAACTGGGCACAACAGGTCTTCATAACTGTTTTGCAATAGTCTCTTTCTTATGCTCATTAGACAGTATCTTGTTTCCAGTGAAACTGGTACTGTGAGTGCTATATTTTACAGGCATTCTCAATATATCAATTCTATCTTCTTCCAGCTAATGAATATATATATTAGTACTCAGTCCTTCACTTAATCTACTAATCTTCTAAAATGTATTTATTACGGAGGGAAAAAAACTCAGTAAGCTTAGTTTTATGATTAAGGAGAATATAATTAGCAAAGGCAAGTAAAATGGCTGGAAAGTTTAATGGTTGGCAACAGAATTTGTGCTAACCATGAAAAATGTTACTGGGTAAATATATCTTCATGCCATCACTTAGAGATATATCTATAGAATAATAACCTCCATAATTATGCAAACTTATGCAGACATCCCAAACTCAAGCTTTTCAGTGGACTCCATAGTAGGATGGGGTGCTGGCTAGTGTAGATCTTAGGAAACGTATTTTCCTAGCCATCTACCTTTTTGACATGTTTCTAGCAGCAACACGTTCCAAATTGCTCTCCAAAAGTGGAAATATTTTCCGTGCTATTTATTTATTGGATAAAAGTACACACCAGCTTCTCTTTCCTCTGCAGAGAGACAATTTTTTTTTTTTTTTTTTTTTTTTTTTTTTTGTCTGGCCAGGAGAAACAGTAACAAAAAATAAAGTTTACCACCACGTTCCTTGGATAATCAATCAATTCGTACATGAATCTTTGTTTCTGTCTTACATTAATTCATCTGCTGATTTATATAACTATTTTTTTTTTATTCATGTTTTCTTTCAGTTTCCTCTATCAGGGCCACTACTGCCAAAGAAGAGATAGCATGTAAAGGAACTTGTTTATCCAACAGTACATCAGTGACTGACAATTCTTACTAAGTCACTAAGATTGCTTAACTTGATATACTTCTTCCTGAGGGGAGGGAAAAAAAAAAAACACCAGAGATTGGAGACGATAATGTATCTTGCATAAAAAGCCTTCCAGATGACTTCCTTGAGCATTTACAAAGGAGAGAAAAAGGTTTTGTTGCTAAGCCATTTCTGAAGAGCATAAAGCAGATTGGAGCCTACAGCACAGTAGCAAACTGCTGCACCTGTAACTGTTAGACAATTATGAACAGCTGGTGATGATTAGCACAGCAACAACCAATCTAACCAACATATTTCACTCTGATAAAGAAAATAATGAGATGCAAAAGAGCTTACGAGACTACAGCCTTAATTTTTCCCAAGAAGCCTTAAGGAAGCAGCATTTTAAGAAAGGGACCTCAGAAATAATTAAAACAAAACAAAACAATTATATTTGCTCTCTAGATCAGAGAAAGACAAGAGCGAGCTGCCACTGAAAAATTGTACAAAAGGTGCAAAAATATAATTAAACTGTGGAGAATGAAGATGGAAAATACCTTTTATCTGGTACAGAATCATAGCAATAGGTTGGAAAACACTCTTTAAATCAAGTCCAACTGTCAATCTAGCACTACAAAGTCCATTACAAAATCACATCCCTTAATGCCATATCCATACGTCTTAAATACACATGGACTCTGCTACTATCTGTTCCAGTGCCCAACCACCCTTTTACATGAAGAAATTCTTCTTCATATCCAGTCTAAACTTCCCCTGTTGTAACTTGAGGCCATTCCTTTGCGTCATATCACTTGTCACCAGAGAAAAGAAACTAGCATTATACAACCACAACTTCCTTCCCGTAGTTGTAGAGAATGTTGAAGTATCCCTTCAGACTCCTTTTCTCCAGACAAACAACCCTGTTTCCTTCAGCTAATTCTAACAGTATCAAATGCTTTGCTGAAGTCCAGTTGAACAACATTTCCAGTCATTCTCTATACATCAGGATAGTCATGCAGGACTTGCCTTTCATAAGTTCATAAAATGCATAAAACGCTGACACAGTTTAACCACCTAGTTGTCCTGTGTGTGCCACGTAGCGGTGTTCAAGGTGATGTGCTCCATGACCTTCCCTGGCTTTGAGATTAGGCTGAGGGTCTGTATTTCCCTGGATCCTCCTTCCTGCCTTTCCTAGATATGGGTGGCACATTCACTGACTTCCAGTCATCTGGGACCACTTCAGTTAGCTAGGACTGCTGATAAATTATTGTGAAATAATATTGAAACTGGCTTGGTATACTTTCAGCACGCTTACAATAATTGATTTCTCTACTCTCTGTACGGCTTTGGAGCAAGTTGGCAGTACCTGAGGGAAAACAGATTTCAGCAAGGCTAAAATGCATCACAAAAGGCTTTGGATCAGTAGTAGTAGTAGGGTCATGAGATTCCCTGAGATCCCACTCCAAATAACTTTGGACATGGTCAGTTATAGAACTGGATAGACAATACTTAATTCTTATTGAAATCACTCAAGTTTGCTTCATGTCTAAAAATGGACTAAAACCATTGCTGACCCTCACAATCTACTTATCTTGTTTCAAGCATTCACCGTGATTGACAAGCTGGTTACACTCAAGAATATCCTGTTCTCAAAATAAAGTCCTTTTCTAGCAGAGTCAGCTAAAATTCATGTGCTAACACTGCTGTCAACTGGGATGAATCTTTGCTAGCTTTTGCAGTGTGTTAATTCATCGTTCCTAAATGAAAAAAAAAAAAAAAAAAAAAAAAAAAAGTATGTGATAGCATCTGGGCCAGTCTTGAACTTAGTTCTAAAAGCAGTGAAGATTTTCCAGTTTTCTTGGTAGTCTTCTTGGCCTTTGAAACCAGCAGAGTTTGAATGGGTAGATTTGAAAGCTTTTTATATTAGTACAAAATAAAAAACAGAAAAGAACTTATGAAGTCTCTATTTTCAGCATAACCAAAGCTCTTTCACAGAGTTTTGTGAATAATTTGTTCTGGCATTCATTCTTTGAAAACCTCTGAATTTTCTGCTTCTAAATTGAGAATAAGTAAGTCTTAAATGACACATGAGGAAATCTGGGTACTATTTCCCAACATGTCATCTCAATCTTTGCAGAGGTTTAAAAGTCACTTTGGCTTCTTGTTCTAGAAACTTAAACAAATTAGTGACAAAAGTATTTGTGTTTAAAGCAAAACCACAAATAAAATAATGGAAATTACCTAAAAGGAGAAAATAGAAAAATCGCATATACAAGAACTAAAATGATTTATAGTACATTATAGTGCCTGGGTAGGTGCTTCAAGTTGAGAAATGTTGCCAGAATTTTTAAAATACAGATTAATAAATTTATTTAAGTGATTTGATCTACTGATAGAATAACAGTGTAATAGACAAGATGATTACACATGAGACCTTGCAGAAGTGTGAAGTGTTGAAGTCTTATTAGTGAAAGACCTTCAAGAGGAACTCAGATGAAGTTGTCAGATGCTGAAGGGCTTTTTATTCCTGAAGACAAAAGCGTCACAATTTTCCTTTGCTAGTTACATTCAGATGAGAAATTAATACACTTACTGAACCTCAATGGAATGTCAAGACAAATAACTATGGAAAAAATTGCCCAATGATATAGTACATTTTTTTTTGTGCCTGAAATATGTAGAGTGCAAGGGTGGTCTTTGGGAAGTCTTGATACCCATCTGAAAATGTATTATAGTGTAACTTGAACAGAAATAATACAAATTTAGATTAACTTTTAAGACAAAAATACCCCCAACAGAATCACATAAGCACAGAATGACTAAGATAGGAATGCATTTCTGGAGGAAATCACACAGTCTTGTCAAAGCAAAGCTAGCTACAATAGGTTGCCAAGGATATTATCTATTCCCCACAGTATCTCTGGAGAACCTGTTCCTGTGTTTTACCACATGTGCAATTAAAAATGTTTTTGTTTTTGTTTTTGTTTTTGTTTTTTATTTCTTCTTAAAAGGAATGATTCATATTTCCATTTGTGCCTATTATCTCTTGTCTTTTCACAGAATACCACTAGGAGTCATTTCTTCTTCCCTTCAGCTGTGTCAGCACTTTTAATATAAAGGAAATAAAATTTAGTTTTGTATGAAAGATATAATACCAAAACAATTAAACAAAGAAAACTTTTACTTTTCTTTCTGCAGCTGTAGTATAATTGTTGCAAAATGCTTAAGTTGTTAACATCATCTGGTATTACAGTATCACCTAGAGGTCCCAACTGAGAATAGGTTTGCAGATAATGTAAGAAAGAGATACTACTAAGATGTAATATTCTATATAGATTATTAGGAGAAAAAAGGAGAGAGAGAGGGAGAGGGAAGGAGGGAGGTAGGGAGAGAAGGAAGGAAGGAGGGAAGGAAGGAAGGAAGGAAGGAAGGAAGGAAGGAAGGAAGGAAAGGAAGGAAGGAAGAAGAAGGAAGGAAGGAAGGAAGGGAAGGAAGGAAGGAAGGAAGGAAGGAAGAAGAAGGAAGGAAGGAAGGAAGGAAGGAAGGAAGGAAAAGAAACTTCAGAAACTTCTGAAGGAAACTTCCTTCCTTCTGAAGGAAGGAAGGAAACTTCAGAAACAAAGAGCCAACATTGCTACTTCAGTGATACACAAGAAAGCAGATCTGTAGTAACTACAGTATTATCTTCTTATATTTCTTTCTAAAATCGGACTTTTGTTTCTAATGTTTATAGTTAACCTAATGAAGGCTTCTTAAAAAAATCTTTTTAATTATTGTAGGAGAAATGAATGGATTTCTTTTTACTGATGTGACATTTTTACTCATATCTTGAAGCCATTAGGTGAAATCCTAGCTCCAATAATGTTAACAGACATTTTGATTCGCCCATTAGAATGCAGGACTGAACTCTAGTTCATAGTAATAAGGACAACTAAAATTATTTTTACAAGCTTTTCATCATAAAATTACATTTATTGGCCACATATGCCATTAGAACCACAAATCACTGAAAAATTCTGTTAATGTTAACAAGAATCAGTTTGTGTTTTTATTTCATGATTAAATTCAAACATATGAATTTTGATTATCATCTCCTGAAGACAGTATCTGTATGTTATGAAAAGCTGGTTAGTATTTTAGAAGAACATAAATGTGTATTTTTACATTATGCAAATGAGAGGAAAGGCAATTTAGTGCTTAAAAATATGTTTGAAACCTGCTTGTTAAATTCCAGGTCTATCACACTAGGGTTGTCTTGAATGGTGTCAGACCATTCAGCAACTTAAACATTCAAAGAATTTTAGTTATTTACTGATATTTGCTTTAACGTTTAGAAGTACTTCTAACCCATAAACAGACATCCAGTGCTTAATAATAATATTCTGCTGTATCCTTTTTTTTCTGAGGATATGCTGCAAATGTAGCAGGAATAGATTACTTTATTTTATAGAATTTGTTGATTCAAGGAGAAGTGATAAAATAGTGAAAAAAATAGCAACAAATTTGTTGGCTATGCTCAGTGAAAGAATAAAAAAGAATACTTTGATAGTACTGTATTAAAAAAAAATATATGATTGATATTGTCATCTGTGGAAAAAAGCAACCAGAAAACAGTGGAAAATGGATTTCTTTAACATAATGAGATAGAGAACATTGAGACAAAACAAACTCTAGAAGAACTGAAACAAATAGATCAAGATGAACATTCAGTCTTACAGAAAGAAATTGTTCTGTTTTGTTGTCTTGGCATTAAATTGTACATTTGACTCATTAAAAAAAAAAAAAAAAATTGCTAATGCAGTCCATTACATAGCAATAAATATTTTCACATAAAATTTTAACTAATGCAAGTTCATAATTCCCTTCACTTGGCCTTTAATCTCTTTGCTCATCAATTTCCATGATCCATTACATTTATTACCTCACTGAAAAGCAGTGGAAACTGGTACACGTGTGCTTGATGCATTTATCTTTAATCACTGTTAACGGGCCACTTAAGCATAGGTCTGAAACACAAAGTACATCTACACAAGGAATTTTGACCAGGAGCCTTCTGCCCTGTTAATACTTATGCAACCGTTATCTCACAAATTGCAGAGCCCTTATTGTAGCTAGCTAAATGTGAAACATTTTTGTTTGTTTGTTTGTTTTATTCTGTGATGTTTGGGTGCATTTATCTTTTGTTCCTTACAGAAGAAATTTAAATAGTTCCGAACTTTCTGTGACTCAAAGTTGAGCTGCCTCCTGAAAAACATCAGGGGCAGAAGAAAAGAAACACGAAACTGTGAAAAGACCTAGAGCTTACTGTTGTCCTTTCTCTTGCAGCTTTCACGTTGAACTTACTGTTGTGTACAAATTTGTGTTCACAGTCTGCAACCTGTAGGAAAAGGAAGGGAAGGGGGAAGGAAAGAGTTAAAAAGAGGAGGAAATGAGAGAGAAGGGAGGAAATTGGAAGAAAGAAGGAAAGGCAGGCAGAGATGAGGGAAGAAAGAGGGAGGGAAAGAAGATTCTTATTACATTCTCAAGAACAGTATTCCTTTATATGCTGAAACACTAAAGCCAATAACCCTCTTCAGTTTTGTTCAATAATTACCTCTTGACTTCTCAGCATTTTTTTAATTGAAGCTATCTTCTATGTGTAAAAGAAAACATGATGATGACTGTAAAAAATCTCTTCCCAATTTTTTCACAAGATGGCTATTTCAGGTACCAACCTGATTTCAAAGGTAGCCTTTTTCACTGCAATCCCTTTGATGTTGACTGTTCTTATGGGAGCTTGTTTTCATTGTTTTCACAAAGCATCTCTTTTCAAGGTCAGAATGTGACTTAGGATGAATTTTTATCTCTGACTCTCTCTCTTCTTTCACTTTGCTTGTTAATGCAAAAAGCTTCAAAAAAATTTAAATTGAAAATTAAGTAAATCTTTGCAATATTTCATTGCTTCTTTGGAAGAGAGAACAATTCTTTTTTTTTTTTTTTTTTTTGCAGATGAAGAAAATGTGTAGTTTTCCCACCTGTTACTTACACTTTTTAGTCTCTTTATCTGTTTCTTTATCAATGTATCTGAAAGCCTGTACTTCATGGACTAATTATGCTAATCCTCTATGTGTAACTTCTCTGGAAGACATTGAGGGCTCCATTACCACAGAACAAACCAGCTCTACCAAAGAAAGTATATATGTTTCAGTTCTGTGTCATAAAGAACAATACCTAACTTTGCTCCAATGACTTTGCTTGACACATTCAAATCTTAAAGGTATCAAGAACTAATTGCAATATAAGAGATCTTTTCTTACTGTACGTAAGTCCTGGGTTAAATGCAGCAGCAAAATATTGTCATATTCTGTATTTCTGGGGTATTTGAGGTGTGGTAAAAAATACATCCTCTATTTGAATTCAGAATGTGCTAGAACTAGATACTTACAGGTTAACATCCCTAGGTAGTTCATTCATGTGTATCACTCTTCATTCAAATCTGCAGTCCAAGATGAAGACAGAAATTCTTAAAGTTTTCCTCAACACAAATTTCAAAGTGCATCATATACCAGTGAGATTCAAATAGTGTTGTCAGTCCAAAAACAACCTGGGTAGGACATTACCAGGAAAAGAACTGGGAAAATTCTGACCTTGTTAACACAGAATTATTTATTTATATTTATCTAACTAAGTGTTAACACAAATGAGATTTACACAGTTTGAAATATACAACAACCAAAGGAAATATGAAGTGAGAGTCAGCCATCCTTGACGAATGTGATAAAACTCTTGACAGAAGAAACTAGCTCTGCACTGCATTTAAAGGTTCATAAAAGTGCCTTATGGGTGTAGAAGGCATAGAAGAAAACAGAAGAAAATCCTGACTCAAGAGCATTAAAAATCAACACAGGACCAGAGCAGCACAGCGTGTTGAAATGACAATTAAAATCTTGATAATCTTGCATAAATTAAGGTGTTTTTTTTTTTCTGTTGTTCTTGTTTCTGTTGTTGATCATGGTGTTTTTTTTTCCTTTCTTTTTATTTTTGTTTGTGTGCATGTGTTTCAGGTTTTTTGTTTGTTTGTTTGTTTGTTTTTGTGATAGAGATTTGATAAGTTTCTATAGTTTTTAATAGCGAAGTCACATATGGATAGGTCCCTCCTAGAATATAAAAATATTTATGCTTTGAAGCCACATGGTAAGACTAAATTCTTCGGTGTGCTGACTATGGACATTCTCCCTTACAACCTCTCTAGGAGCCAGTTGCTGAGCAGACTGAAGTGTCTTCCAGCCAGCTGATTTGATGGGTATGTGGTAGCTTTAGTTCATAGCGAGCCCTTGTGTAAAAGTATTTTTCTAAGCCCTATTTCCTCATAAGATTTCCTGCAATAAGAAATTGTTCTGGGAATATGATGCTTGCCATGAACATCAGCACTACTATGTGCGTTTCTTTGGCAAATGGACTACACTTCAGTGAACAATGGATTAGGAACAGCAGGCTTTGCACAGCTGCTCTTATGTCACTCCTGGGTGGGAATGACTTTGCCTCTGAGATGTCCTTAGTATGACAGCACAATACATTGGTTACCTCAGGATATGCAAAACAGTTAGTAGAGATCTGTGAGTGTTTATTCTCCTCCCAAAGCAAGAGATGAAGCATGGCGTATAATGTCTTTTTCTGCCAAAATCACAGTTTAGACTTGACCTAAGAACAGTATAGCAATGACCCTAGACAGCATAATTAAGGATGTGTGGAAACAAAGATCCTCTAAGGTAAGCTTAGTTAACAGAGAGGTAGAAATGAAGACATTTTGATTGTCATATTTATTTGCTAAGCTAAATGAAATACTAAAAAGTAGGATAAGACTTCATATACATAGTAGATGAATCATAAGGGTGTCAGCAGGGCTTCCAAGACTTTGCTTTAAAAAAAGGGGAACCTCTGGAAATTGCTCAAACCATGACCAGTCCTGAGACTAGTTCAAATTGCTTAGGGCCATAACAAATTACACACTGAGGATCACAAACAATATTCAAAATATCCTCCACAGTCTCTCTCAGCAATTTTTTCTATGCTTAACATCCTTTTTGTGAAGATGCAGGGACTGATACTCTTTAAAATCTTTATCAGTGACATTGAGAATGGGGTCGAGTGTACTTTCAGCAAGTTTGCTGATGACACCAAGCTGTGTGTTGTGGTCAACATGCCCAAGGGATGGGATGACATACAGAGAGACAGAATTGATCAGTGGACCTAGGTGATCCTCATGAGGTTCAACAAAACCAAGTGCAAGGTCTTGCACCTACGTTGAAGCAACCCTCACTACCAATACAAGCTGGGGGATGTAAGAATGGAGCACAGCCATACCAAAAAGGAGTTGAGAGCACTGGTGGATGGAAGCTAGATATGAGCCAGCAATGTGCCCTCACAGCCCAGAAAGCCAACTATGTTCTGGGCTGCAACAAAAGAAATGTGGCCAGCAGGGTGAAGGATGTGATCTTGCCCTTCTGTCCAGCAATAGTGAGGCCTCACCTGGAACACTGTATGTACATGTCCCCACATGTGGAGCATATCCAGCGAAGGGCCACAAAAATCATCCAAGGGATGGAACACTTCTCCTGGGAGGACAGGTTGAGAGATGTGGGGCTGTTCAGCCTAGAGAAGAGCAGCCTTTCGGTATCTAAAGGGGATCTACAGGAAAGAAGGAGACATTCTTTGGTAGGGTGTGTGGTGGTAGAAAAAGGGGAAATGGTTTCAAGCTCAAACAGGGTAGACTTAGCTTAGATATAAGGAAAAAATCTTTTACAGTGGGGGTGGTGAGGCACTGGAACAGGTTGCCCAGAGATGTGCTACATGCCTGGAGACTTTCAAGGCTGGGCTGGACCAGACTCTGAGCAACATGCTATAGCTGTAGATGTCCCCACTGATTGCAGGCGAGTTGAACTAGCTGACTTTTAAAGGTCTCTTTCAACTCTAAAGATTCTATAATTCTATATTTTTTCTCCTTATATCCCATGGAAATTTCCTTCTGCATCCTCTGATAGTTGACACATTCTTTCATCATATACCTATAAGCAAAATTTGGCTCTTACTCCTTTCTCTATAACAACTCCACATCTATTAGAAAATAGGCATTAGGTACCTTCCTGTATTCTCCAGGCTAGACAACTCAGACATGCTATTTTTTTAATTCTACTCTGACAATTGCCAAACATTTTATTCTTCATGTGCCTGGATATGATTTCTAGGGGAATTTGCTCCATAATCTTTCCAGGCACTGATTGAGCCGACCAGCCTTTACTTAATCACACACCCCTTGTTGCCCTCATGAAGGTGACTTCAAGATCTTTTTTTTTTTTTTTCATTCATTAGGAAAATCCTTTTATTGCAGCAGACTTTCAAAGGGAACAGAATGGTCTTGCGGTGACATTATTTAGGTCCCTAGGTACACTTGGCTGCAATTCCATATCATCTCTTTACACAGTTCTCCATGAGTCAAGTTTATTTGAGTGATCTCTTCCTCAGGTTTCTCCTACTACAGTATTGAGAACTACTTCAAATCCTTAAGTTCCTTCACAAGCTGGAGTTGGAGGCCATAAGAAAATACACTAAGACAAAGAAGGTATAATAAACAGCTTCATTAGGTATGTATCAAGCCCTGGGGAGAGGAGGCATGTACATGAGGGGTTGTTCTGCTCCGGCACCAAAAGATGCAACAATGCTGTCATTCATATGTCCTCAAATGCAAGTAGTGTCAGAATTGAGCACATATTGTTAATGGGCACATGCACACACAGTACTTTGTGGCCATGCACACAAAAGTAGACAGAAAATATTACCGACATTGACATCCATCTAAACACAAACAGTACTTACAGAAACATGAGCAGGGTTGGCTCAGTTGTTCACCTTTCCTCCATCTGATCAGGACTGAAAGTCATTACTGGAATGTACATGCCTGATGTGAGTTTGTTCAACACAAACCCTCTCTGCCCAGTAGTGGGAACTTTATCCTCTGCTTTGTAGGACTTTCCTGATACTTTTGGCTAGTTAATTTGAATTTCACGTATATTTCACACAAGCATACCAAAATACAAAATTCATGCACGTAAAACATAGTTACAGTTACAATTTAATGAAAATACAGAGTTTAATGATACGATTGCAGAATCACAGATTCATAGAATCATCTGAGTTGGAAGGGACCCTTAAAGGTTGTCTAGTCCAACTCCCCTGCAATGAACAGAGACACCTGCAGCTAGATTAGGCTGCCCAGAGCCCTGTCCAACCTGACCCTGAATGTCTCCAAGGATGGGGCATTCATCACCTCTCTGGGCAATTAGTTCCAGTGCTTCACTACCTATGCTGTAAAAACTTTTTCCTTTTGATAAGGCACAAGCCTCAGCCAAGAAAGAATACTGACCAGCAACCTGCCCAGATACAGCCACCCCCTTTACACTTCTTGTTTTCTGATTTCACAGACTGGAAGGAGCAGTCCTTGAGAGGAGCCCTGCTGAGAAGGACCTGGGGGTACTGATGGATGAAAAACTTAACATGAGCCACCAGTGTGCTCCTGCAGCTAAGAAAGCAAATGGTATCCTGGGCTCCATCAGAAAAGGGGTGGCCAGCAGGACAGGGAGGTGATTGTCCCTCTCTACTATGCCCTTTTGAGGTCCCATCTGGAGTACTGCGTCCAGGTCTGGAGCCCCCAGTAGAAGAAAGAGAGCTGTTGGAGAAGGCCCAGAGGAGAGCCACAAAGATGATCAGGGGGCTGAAGCACCTCCCTTGCGAAGACAGGCTGAGGGAGCTGGGCTTGTTCAGCCTGGAGAAAAGAAGGCTGCAGGGTGACCTCATTGCAGCCTTCCATGACCTACAAACAGGAGGGGAATCAACTCTTTGAAAGGGTAGATAACAGCAGAACAAGGTGAAATGGTTTTAAGTTGAAGGAGAGAAGATTTAGGTTGGATGTCAGGGGGAAGTTCTTTACAGAGAGAGTGGTGAGTTGGGTGCTGGAACAGCTGCCCAGAGAGGTTGTGGATGCCCTGTCCCTGGAGGTGTTCAAGATCAGATTAGATGGGACCCTGGGCAGCCTGGTCTAGTATTAATTGTAGAGGCTGGTGGCCCTGCATGTGGCAGGGAGGTTGGAGATTCATGATCTGTGATGTCCTTCTAATCCGTCCATTCTGGATTCTGCAATTCACACACTTGCCCATCCCTCATGCAACTCATGCAAAAATTGCTCCTTTTTCCCATTTACTTTCCCTTAAACTTTCAACACTAGATTTCACACCTTCTTGGAATTATTTTAAACTTCCAATAAATTTTGCACAGTCTCAAAATTTTCCCTGTATCCCATAGTAAGTCCTTAAAGAATTCAAGGCAATGATTCTTCAATTTTGCATGGCTTTCCTGGCAAAGAGTATCTTTTGCTGGTTGACCCTGATGAGTTTCACGATAGGGACAATGGCACAGTCTGTTTTTGACAGTCTTTGACTGATTAGCTAACAGTGGTTTGTCTTCTTAACATTGCTCCTTCCCAGGTCTACAATTAATTTACTTATCCTGTGCCTGGACTATTAAGCAGGATTTATTTTTCATCTCAGCTATGTGTTATCACTAGGTCCAAACTCTCTTCAGCAGACCCAAAATTTCTTAGTCTTTTGCTGCTGGTAGTTCTGTAGGAGCTGTTCTTATCCTTTCTATTCATAACTTACTTCAACTCCGGCTGAGCTGGGTTTTGCTAACTTTAAGCCTGTATGTTTAAGCAATGCCTCTATGCTTCTACATCCTCTTTGACTTTTTCTTTTCAGCTAACTCAGGATTTATCTGCTCAGTTTGGGTATGGCCATGACAGTTCAACTTACTGTGTATTGAGAAGAGACCTTGTCTCATGAAGAAGTTGTCCTTCAGTGTCAATGGGATGCACTGGGCCTTTTGCCCCTCAAAGCAGCCTCTCATAGCCTAAAGTTTTCTGGAGAAGCCTGATTATAGAATTTCAGGGCCATTATTTCTATTCATTTCTATTAGGATCTGAAATTCCACTATCTCACAATCACCGTAGACAAATCTGATATCGATCTTGAAATCACTAAACACTTTTTCCTTATTCATGCCTGATAGACTTAACAGGGTGCGACCCTTGGTCTTTGTCACCAGCACCTGTAGATAAAAACTCCCTGTTTTGTCCAAAAATCTCCTGGATTATTTATGTCCTGACATGATGCAGATCTTAAACACTGGGCAGCCCTAATGAATCAGTGTCATTTCTGTAAATAAAGGAGAAATGATGCTTTATTTATAAATGTCAATGTATTATAATGTTCACAATGAGAATTAGCATAATGACTGTCTTTATATCCCACCTTAATGTAAAGAAGATATTATCAGGAAGCTTATTTTATACACTATTTTGTTTATATGTCATGAAGTCCCTTCACTATCAGTTGTTGCATGAACTTCAATAACCTACTTTTAAAATGCAGGTGTTTTCTTTCTCTTTTTAATTTTGATTTGGATTTAACAGCAACCTATTTAAGAGTAACATTTAAAGGAGAAGAATTCCTGAAGAGTTAGTGTAAGCAATATGCCAACTATCTTTTTTCTACTGTTATATTTTCTGCCCTGAGAGAATGCAGCAAAATTCTGTTGAATGCTAAATAAATTAACAGAAATAAAGAAGTATTTTTGTACACCATAAATATAATTGCAAATATTAACCATTTAATTCAAGTAAGTGAATTATAGAATACTTACATTTCTAATTAGAATGCTGTAGTTTCAAGACAAGTTCATTTAAATAATTATATTTAATACATAAACAGAGGTAAAAGCCTTAATCCACAAGTTTCCCCAAAACTTGGAAACTCCACAGGTCTAAGAGGCCAATATCTACTACTACCACAACTAGTCACACTATAAAATCCTTTTCTAAAGCATATCAAACTATATATTAAAGTATTATCTTTATACATCTTATATCTTTCAAAAAGCTCAGATATTTGGATTTCTGAAAGTAAAAAAGCATTCATCTTTCCAACTAGAGGATACTTACAAGTTTTATTCCGGTTCCAGAGTTGTCTTTATATATCTTTCTCTGTTATGTTTATCTTTCTCTTTATATTTGCAGAGAACACAGATGTTATCTCTCTGCCAGTGATATTAAAGGACTTTGTATTCAATTTTTCTTTCAACACGACTCCACTACTTCTTGTTGTATCAGTTATTGTCTGTACCTCATCTTTCATGGCTTGATTAGTATTTGCCTCTCTAGCACTGTAACAAATGCTTTTCATTTTTTTGTCCAGAAAACCATGCACTTTCTAGGCACAAGAGGTGTTCATCTGATATGATCTGCCTTTCTTAAAAGAATCTCACATTTTACTCCCTGTTGTGGCCAAATCAATTGCCTTACAATTGACCTGATAACATATTATTTTCTATTTTTTTTTAAAAAGAAGCCTCTTTTAGCTAAGCATTTCAATTTTACAGTTGTTATAAATCCTCATATATATCCCTCTGAGAGATGTAAATAGGTGACTTGTTAGCTGTCCCTTAGGAGTGCCACGTCATTGTTGCAGGCTCTCATAATGAGCATACTTCTAAAAGTCATAGAATCATAGAATAATAGAATGTCTTGTGTTGGAAAGGACTTCAAGATCATTGAGTCACAACCTCCGCCCACCTCCACTGTGAGCAGGTATCCTTCAGATCCTCCTCATTTAAACACTGCATTACCTTACTGGTAAAAACTAATCTCTGTTGCCTCTGTTGCCTCATTGCACACTGACGCAAATGAAAAGTTGTTAAGGGGTTTATTTCACCAAATGTCAGCTATCTGTAGTTGAGATATCTACATCTGAGGTAGCTATCCTAGCAATGATAACTGTACTAAAATAGTTAGCAAAGTCCTGAGAATGAGTTTGTCACACCAAAATTAGTTTAATTAATTTTGTCATGAAAACACCAGTTTCTCTCCTTTGATTATAAAGGGAACATAGCTCAATTCAGTTATTTACACTGCAGAAGAATCTAGCAAATCTAGCAGGTGAAAAATATCACTTTGTTTTGGATACTGGACCTGTACTACCAGCAGTCACATTTCTTGCTTCTAAATCATTTGCTTTCAGTACATAATTCAGGAAGTCTTAAATTTATTATGCGGCACCTTCATATTCCTTTGACTAATAACTGACAAAGTTATATATAGCGGTATTTGAAGAGATAATCCAATTCCTCCTTTCCTCTGAATAAAGTCTGAATAAAGGAGAAAAAAAAAAAAAATCTACAGTTTGATCATTACTCACCTCTGTTTGAACTATAGACTCATCAAAGTTGGAGTGGACCATACAGGCAGAGCTTGATTGTGTCTCTACCAGATGATTTGATATTGCTTGATACTGAACAGAAAATTCAAGGTCCAAAAATACACATAAACATTTAATTTAGTAAGAAAATAGTTCTATAGATTTAAGGTGTCTATAGTACTGTCTTCCTTGTACTTAAAAATGTTGCTCATACAGGTTATCGGTGTGCTTCATGGTAGTAGTTCATACACTAAGTTAGAAAGAGAAACAAAAAATGGGGAATCTTCCAAAATTGTTGCAACAAACTTAATTAGAATCCCACAAACTGGTAAAGCTTCAGGCAAAAATTATGTATTTTTAAAAAATCAGACATAGTATTTGAAGGAATATGCCTTGTACTTTCATTCAGCATTTTTCCACAGAAAACTATTGTTAATAAAACTATGAAAAGCTCATCCAGGAATGCAAATCAAAGCTTTACTAGGATATTAAGGAATTGTTTATAGGAAATATTGGCTAGTTAGTTTACTGCCTTTGAGTAATTGTCTAAAATCAGTCTGTTTGGAAAAAAACAAACAAACAAAAAAATCACTGTGATCTTTCTTTTTCTTTTGTTTTCATAAACGGAATCAAAGAAGAAAAAATGCTGATATTCTGAGTAAAGTATACACTGAATTTTGAGAAAAAGACATTTTAATTTTAGAGTAAAATTTTCAGAAATAGAATCTAGATTTGTCGGTTTCCTTTTCCCACTCTCTTTATAGATTTAATGTAACAGTGATAGGGAAAAAGAGAAAAAGAGAAATAGAGAAAAGTAAGCAGAGATATTTTACATTACCAGTGGAATGACAGAATACGTTACAACAATCATTCACATTACTATTACACTTGGTTACCTTTGTTTTGAGTAATATGAAAATGCAGGTAGGAGGCCTTGAGTTAATTAATACTATTGAAAACCATTCAAAAAATTTCAAATAGAATATTTCATATTAAACAGAAATCAAGACATTTAAAATACGTCGTCCTCAGAAAAACGTGATTTTACAACTGAAACTATGAAAGTTTATGCTGTTTTTAATAGAGTAGTAAGCTTCATCCATGTGGTCTGCAGTAAAAGGAGAGATCTGTGCTCCAGCCTAAACTTTGTGGGCTGATACAAAAGTAATGCCTCCTATTTTATGTTAGCCTATGACAAGAGAACTTGGTTGAACCTTCCCACCAGTATTTCATTTTGTTTCTGTGTGATAGATCACAGCAGAGTGGCAGCCTGACAATATGAGCCAGCAATGTGTTCTTGCAGTCCAGAAGGCAAACCAGATCCTGGATTACACCAAGAAAAGTGTGACCAGCAGTTCAAGGGAGGTGATTCTGCCCCTCTACTCTGCTCTCATGAGATCCCACATGCATTGAGTTCTGGGACCTCCAATACAAAGATGTTAAGCTGCTGGAGCAGGACTAAAGGTGGGCCACAAAGATAGTCAGAGGGCTGAAGCACCTCCCCTATGAGGTTAGGTTGGTGTTGTTCATCCTGGAGAAGAAAGGGGTGTGGGGGGACCTTATAGCAGCCTTCCAGTAGCCGAAGGGGGCCTGTGGGAAAGCTGGGGAGGGACTTTTTGTAAGGGCATGTGGTGATAGGATGAGAGGAAATGGCTTTGAAGAGGAAGAAGGTAGATTTAGACTAGATATTAGGAAGAAATTCTTTACTGTGAGGATGGTGAGACACTGGAAGCAGATGTCCAGATAAGTTGTGGGTGCCCTCCCCCGGAGGTCTTTAAAGCCAGGCTGAATCAGTCTTTGAGCAGCCTGGCCTAGAGGAAGGTGTCCTTGCCCATGATGAGGAGTTTTGAAAAAAATGGCCTCTAAAGTCCCTTCCAACCCAAACCATTCTATCAGTATGATTCTATGATCTTCCTAAGAACAACCTGAGGCTCAGCAGCCTGTAGTTCCATGGTCTTACTTTTTCTTTTCTTGATTATGGGAGTGATGTTCCCATTTTTCCAGTCACCGTGGCTTTATCTGACAGCAATTTTTTCATATATGATGGAGAATGGCTTGAAATCAAATCTGTAAATGTGATTTCTAAATTCAAGGAAAAATAATTGTTAATCCAGGGAGAAATGAAAGATAATTTACAGGCTTGGCCATGAAAGATTTTACCGTGCCATTTGGGACTGGATCAATAAGCCATCAGATCAGTTACCTTTTTTTCATGTAGGTAAAAACTACAGTGATTTGAAAGGCCAGTTTGCATGCAAATTGATATATAGATCTATTCCTTATGCAGAATTAGAGCAACAATAGCCCTAGGCTTCTCAGGTTGACCAAGGCTAGTTAGGAAGCAAATGATTAATTCTGGCAGGTTTTGTGTACCTGTCTCTTCAAATAATGATGAGAGTATAAGTCAACTTTCTTCCACTTTCTGATATTTTTGCTACATTCCAGCAGGGATTCACATCACTCCTAATCTCCCTTCATTACCCACAAGAAAGGAGAAATATAGTAACATGTATTAACCCATTCCAAATGGCTGGAGAGGCAGATGAGCAACTGACGTTGTTATTGTGACAGAGTCTGATCCAGCTCAACTGTGCCATTCCGAAGCAATGTTCTTTGAGCTAGATGACAGTACTACAGATTAAAGGAACTACAGTTTTGGCATTCGGGAAAATGTGGATTTTGTGGATTGACTTTTTTTCTTTTTTCTTTTCTTTTTTTTTTTTTTTTTTTTTTTTTTTTTAGCCAGATGATGGAGATGTGCTTCAACTTCATTTTAAATTAATCATTTACAGGTAAGCTGAAAGTAAACACCCTTGTTTCTCATAGAATATCCCAAGTTGGAAGGGTCCCAAAAAGGTCACTGAACCCAACTCCTAGCTCCGCACAAACACTCAGAATTCAAACCTAATGTCTGAGAGGATTTTCCAGACTCTCCATGAACTCTGCCAAGTTGAGGCCATGTTCACTGCCTGGTGAGCCAGTTCCAGAGCCTGACCATCCTCTTCGGGAAGTACTTTGAAGACCATCTGTGTGCTTCAGTCTGAGCTGTATTTCACTAAGTAAGGTCTGTTTCTCTCCACTGAATAGAAAAGGAATTGAGCTTTTTAGTTCGTCTATAGACATTCTGCCAGATGAACCAAACTGTAAGTCTCCAATTCTTTTTTTCTGCAGTAACAGCTAAAAATAAGCTGAAGTCTGACAACAAACTTATCCTAAGATCAGGCTGGAGAATTCCAGGTAGACAGTCCTTTTCATTTTCAAAGGAATGAAATGATGAAATTGGCTTGAAAAAGACAGCAGACAATCTACCACATCTGCTATTAGAAGTACAGACTGGAAAAAGCCTGTTTCCTCAGTTATATTCTAGTGGACAGATCAGTGCACAGGAAATGATATCAGATTGGGCGTTTATACAAATATACGTTAGAGAGCAGGTGGAATCATTACTTTAGTTAGGATGCTATACAAATTGTTCACAATGTAGTACAGTAGCTAATATTGCTCGCGTAGTAGGCTTTGTAAAAGGCTTGAATGTTGTTGCATCCAGAATTCAGGAGAGTGTGCAGGAATACTTTGATATCTAGTCTTTTATTTAAAAGATGGTAGCTCTTCTGCTGAGTCTCAGCTTCATATAAATATTTTTGATGTCACTGCTACTTTGATGTCACTGTTAAGTACAAGCCAGTTCAAAAATATATGAGGGTTCAAATATAGTCAATGAATCCTGCTGAGTTCTGGGGAACCTTTAAATATACACTTTTAAAACCTTTCATTAAAATAACAGAAAAAGTAAGGATAATGTGTAGAAGGAGTGAAAGGGAAAAAAAAAAATCATCATTAAAGCTTTGAAATCTGCAGAGTATTGAGTAGAATTTACATTTTAACAATATCCTTCATTTACATTTCTTATACCTGGAAAATGATTTTTTTAAGGGAGAAAAAAAGAAAGAAAGAAAGAAAAAAAAAGTATTCTTAGCAATTTTAAAGAAAAATATTCTACACAGTAGTATTTGTTAAAAATTAGTTGAGATTGTCTGAAGATTTTTTTTAGTGTTGTAATTAAAGTCTAATCTTATTTATTTAAAGATAGAATGGGAAAAACACATGAAAATATGGATAGAAGTCAACAGTGGAGCTACAAACGCAATATTCTTTCTGCTGCTGCTGATGCTTATTGGTAAACCTTACTGATAGGAAAAAATAAATACACATTTGCTTTTATTATGCACCAAAACCAAAATAGTGAACTTATACTATTCACATATTTAAAAAGATCTGAGTTGTGGTTTTTATTATTGTTGTTATTCTATTCATTCTTTCGATGTTTCTCTGATAATGAGTTCACAACAGAACTGTAAATAAAAGAGCTGTGGTGGTCTAAATCTTTTTGAACAGAAATGTAAGAAAAGAACTAGATGAAAGAAGGAAAATGTCATTAAAGGAGACAATCAAAGCAGAGAGAGGATTTTCCCATTTCTGGCAATGCTCAGAAATTACCCAAAAATATCAGAAAGATCAGTTCTAAAATCAGTGTAAGATATGATGAAAGGTTTATCTCTGCGGGCACAGAGGAGGCCAGAAACATAAGGGCAGGCTGGAGAACTGTGAAACCCCAGACAAAGACACAAATGCCTACTCCAATTTATGCAGAAGGCTAAAAGCCTCAGTCTCGCAGTGTCCCAGGAAAGTCTCGGCCCCATGCCCTGAGGTGGCACTCACCCACAGTAGGGAGTGCAATGGTGCATTGCACGTCATCATGAAGACAATGGTGCAGCCATCTGGGTCACTTAACAGACCAATGACTGTCAGCAGCATTGGACCCTTCATGAGATGTAAGGGAAGAGCACTAAAATAACCATAAGACTGGGCACGATGCAATAGAAACTCTTGTTTCTATTGCATCGTGCCCAGTCTTATGGTTACCTTCAAGATCATTACTGGAGGAGCCAGGATGTCCAAGCCTACTACAGTGGGGGGCAGGAAGTCTGAGAATTAACTTAGAGACTGTCTGATGCTTATTTCTCTGTGTGGAAGTTTTTGCAGAAGATGTGGAATAAATTTGGGAGCCACTGCCTGACGGGGTGTTGAGTTGCCACTAAATAGCTATTCTGTGCACTAGTTGACAGCTTTCCCTAAGGTCTGATTTCTACAAAACAAGACTATTAATAATTAAGAAGTGAGTAAAAGCCTGTGTCATTCCTTAGCTATTTGGTATTGGCATTTGATGACAGCCACATTTTTAAATGTGACTTAGATGTTGAGCTTTCCATAAAGCAAAATAAAATATGTCTGTCTAACTGAATTTAAACAGTCATCTACTTTCCACTGTTCCTGTTCATTCTCCATGAAATATTTACTCCCAAGACAACCTTCCTATCTATTCCCACATTTTTAATCTCACATGGTGATATGTGTCAAGTTTGATGCCTCATGATGCCTTTCTATTTCATTTTATATTATTCCATTAATCTATAACTAATTATTTTTTAAACTTGTTTATTCTAGGATTTGGCATGCCAAATCTGGCCCACTGTAGCTGCTCCAGATTCTCAGAGTTTTACAGATTTGATGTATAATCATTTTCAGGGTTATATCTGTTTATCTTCCAGAATTAGCTTTAGGAATAGTACTATGTAACATTTTACTTAGGCTTCTGCTTTCCTAAGTAAGGCTATGTGGGTCTCTGTTGCTCGAAAAACGAATGCAAACAGTAAGAAAGAGCATAAAATGAAACACCTATGCTTCCCCATGAGTCTGAGACCCAAAAGGACTGGAAACATCAGGAATGAATAATGTTTTTCCTCTTTTCAAATCAAAGACAAGCCATGGGGCTTCATGTCTAATCCAAAATGAGAGAGCAGCTCTAGTAACCGAGAGTGCGTTTTCTCCCAGAGGATTACCCAGACAGAAATTCTGTCTCACTTTTTCTTTCCTGCTTGATCCTGAATTATTTTCTAAAAATTAAAGCAAAATTAACTAGAACTTAGCCTCATCTTGTCTTTAATAGGCTCCATATTGGGGACTATGCTGCAATTATGAAAAAAGGTGTTTGAAGTTTTTCACGCACAGATATGCATTCTGTGTGAATCCTCTGAAAAGAAGTTTGCACATTAAAATAAAGAGTACTTGTTACTGTGTTCTTAGCAGATGAATAAGTCTTTACATTTCCTCTGAGAACTGACAGATAAAACTACTTAGAGTTGACACGTCCTTCTTCCATATCCTGATTTCATACAATCTGATGTTTATGGGGTAGCAGTTGGGGACTTCTTGATGAACAAATTGAGTGTCCCTGCAGCAGTTCTGGGGTTTACTCCAAGTGGAGGGTAGCAATTGTGTTTCCCCAGAGGACAAGGTCACTATTTAGAGGACTTCTGACAAGCTAGAGAGATGGGCTGATTGAAAACTCATGGAGTGGAAAAGACCAAATTTTCCAGGGAGGTGCAGCACATTGTGTTTGATTTAGCAGTACTCAGAAGAAGGGAAATGTCAGCTAACTGGATCTGGTGGAGCAGAGAGCTCCTAAAAGGGTTAAGAGCACGAAGGTAACAGGAGAGTTCATGTTTGATTAGGCTGGAGAAGCAAAGATTCTGAAGGCATTAAATGTCTGTTTTCAGCCATCTAATTGTGGTTATCCACAGAGTGTGACTGTCCAGAGAGGCCATGAGGACTCAGTTTCTGGACACATTCAAAACTCAGCTTTATCAGAGATCTTAAAAACTATCTAACTTCAAAGTTAGAACACATAGAGCAGATGGGATATCCAGATGACCCTTCCAGCTTTTTTTTTTCTTCTATATTTCTGCATGCAGACATAAAGCATGCCACTCTGGTGAGCTTCCCAGGTGTCTAGATAGCAGTAGGTGTTTTAAGGTGTTTTAAGGTGTTTTAAGATCACAATATGGTTATTTTACTACTGCAAACTGGTCCTGACTCAGATCACTTATCCAGATGCCCTAGTGCAAAGAACTGCATGACAAATCAGTACCAAGGAACAATCTAAAAGAAAAGGATAACTTTATGCACCTACATAATGTGCTCTGTGGGTTTTTCCCCTGGCAGAGCAGGTTGGACTGTCAACTTCTTTTTATCAGAAGACCAACAATCAATTTACAATATAAGAATTTTTTCCCTTTTTTCTTCCTCAAACATAACTTTGTTGATGAAAATTCACCCTGTTTTTAACAGCTGAAAAAAAAAAAAAATAGCAGCAATAAAAACTAAACCCATATACTGGGTCTTGACAGATAAGTGAAGAAGAAAACTGATTTGAAATAATTTTGTTTTCAAATGTAACTCACTTCCAAAATTTGACTGGGGATCACAGTCTATTGTCTGAGGTTAGTATTTATTCCTTAAGGTATTTGAAATCATAGCTGAACTAAATGCTACAAAATGAAACAACTTTCAGACTATCTTAGCTTTAAGGCCCACATTGTTGCTCATGACAGTTATGCTCCAAGGCCCTGAACCTGTAAGTCCTTGTTCAACAGGGATAGCACGTGGGAGGGAAAGTTGTACATGAACAGGAGTAAAATTAAATGATATTTCTCCTCACACAGCAGAAGTGATATGTCTGTTTTCCTCAAAACTGCTTTCTTATTTGCAAGAAGAGGTGGTCACAGTTATAATATTATTAAGATGTAGCACTAAGGGACAGATTTTAGTAGGCTGGTTGGGATGGGTTGACGGGTGGATCAGATAATCTTAGTGGTCTTTTCCAACTTTAATGATTCTTTGATTCTCTGTTTCTAAGAATGGAAGCTATTGTTCACCGAAATAATGCTGACAAATTAGTGAGCCAAATCCACGGTCAGTTTGTGCTGATTTACGTCCATCAAGGGGTCTAGCCTGTGTGCTGACATACAAAACTCAGCTCAGTGCTTACAAATTTACTCATATGGCCTTGTTAGTCCTACTATATCTATCCAGAAATCAACTTTCGGCTGCGTAGCTCAAACTGCCTTTTACCTTTTGTCCTACTTTGTTCTCACTGTGGCTTGAGCGAATTTCATAGATAAACGTGGTGGTGTATGGGCAACTTTTAAACTTATTTTTTAGGATTTTTTTTTTTTTTCCCAGTCAATCAAATTTAGAGCAGGTATAACAGGATCCAGCTTCAGTTAGGCCCTTAATGTGAAATAATTTACTGTTAGGCAATAAAGAAAAATTCCAGTCTTTCCTGATAGGTGAAGATTTTGAGATGTATTTTAAGATCGTGCCCTACATAACGCTGTATATTGAAAGATGTTTTATCACAAACTCTTCTTCTGCTAAAGAAACTACTCATAGCATTGGTATCAAAAAGGACACAATGGCATGAAGATTCACACTAATAACTATAGCAAAGATACACAGACAATAAAATGTCTACCAAAGCTATCTGGAACTGGAAATAAGTCAGTCTTCTCCAGAAAAGAAGACTTGGAATAATTTTATAAATGTTATATATCATGGAAAAGAGATTAATCTTGAAATTGGATACAAGGACAATTGTGCAGTTAATTAGGCATAGAAAGCATATCATTTAATTAGAATATAACCATTTTATAGAATTTGCTGGCTTGCATCAGAATCTGTTGAAACAAAAGCCCATGAAAATTACAAATGAACAAGAAGCCCTTCCCTGAAGTTAATTAACATCAATACTGGGCCTTTTTAAGAGCATTTGTTATACATCAAGACATGTTCCTTCACAGCAGTGCTTCACTGAGGTGGGGAAAATAGCTACAGGTTAATTTGATTGTAATTTGTCAATATAAACTCCAGTTTTTCACCTAGATGTTGGAGAAGTTTTCTCAGAGGTGATGGAAAATCAATGTACTTCCTGGAAGGCAGGATTTTATTTCAAAACTTTGAAAACAAAACAAAACACAAATTTATAAGGGAAGAACAATCTATTCTGAGATATTCAAAATCAAGTGCATTTTCTTGTAGATGGACTCTCTCCCTGCAATTTCATTAGGCTAAAAGTGCACTTTTGTGTCTTGGCAAATCTGGAGCAATATCTTGTGCTGCTCTGTGTCCCTTCTTCCCATTTAGGAAATATTGATAGAGACAATAAGGGGTTTGAATTTGGTGATTTTAAGGTCCTCTCCAACCCAAGTCATTCTATGATTCTATAAATAACACTTGCAGGGAGAGGAGAAAGTTGGAAAAAGGGAGTAAGAGAGCAAAGGAAGGAAGGAGGGAAGGAAACAGAAGGTAAGGAAGAAAGCAAGCCTTGTTTCCCATTCTTTCTTTGACACATGGAGGAAAGCTGATCGATATTGCACTTCATTGGCAGTACAGATAACCCCTCTTTTGTACATCTCTAAAAAAATAATGCTGAGTCTGAAAAGAGATGTCTTTCTATGGAACACATTGATTCCGAATTCTTGATTGATTTATTTGTATTTATATTTGCTGTGCCATTACTAGCTCTTCATTTTCTTTAAAGTTTTAAGGACAAATGCTTCTTTATTGGATCTGGCTGAAGTTTGGGCTCATTATTTCTCTTAAAGAAACCATACAAATTCTTTGAGAAAATATAGCAAGTATATTTTTCTTTTGTACATGGGTGTGATATCTTCATTAAAAATTCTCTAATTTGGGAGCACAATCATTTTACACCTATGTCCCGAAGAAGAGAAGATGTATTAGATACATAGTGATTTTTCTTCCTTTTTTTTTTTTTTTTTTTTTAATAAATGTCAGCATCAGCTAAATGGAAATGTAGAAATGTCTGGAAAAATAAGTATACCATTTCACCACTAGCAAAAAATGACTGTGTGTGTGGGCTTGGTGATGTGCTTCAGTGCAGTATGAAATAAAAATGAGGCCATTTTCTTTATAATTTTTCTTTCAAGATAATAAGGAAAAGACTCATCTAATGATTTCCCATAGTCAGATAGATTGTAAGGATGTTTGCAAAAAGTAAAAGTAGGTTCATCTCTCACAGTCTTCTATGTTCAAATGAACAGTCTTGAAAACTGTGATATTCAGCAATTTGGGACAGCTTTCACTATATCTTTTTCTCTACTCCTTTTCAAAGAAATTATTGGACTTAAGGCCATTTCAGCAGGACATTTCAGTTTGACCAGAAAAGAGGTGGAAAGATTCATCAAAAAGTATGCAATAATCTCTACTTCTACATCCATTTTGAATCACTTCACTTAAGTAATTACTTACTACTTCATTCTCATTCAGTCAGCTACTTGAGGATGATCACAAATGCAGGCAAAGCACCTCTGTTTTAACATTGATGATGGATCTGGCAGCCCTGGATCTTTGAGTTGGAAGACCACAACTGTGATAAACTCCCAGCTAACTCCAATCTCGTGCAGGATTTGTTGCTCCAGGTGAATGCATATAAGTTTGTAGAGACTGGTGGGATTCATCCCAGGGACTGAAAGAACTGGCTGATGTCATCATAAGAACTGTCTCAGTTATTTTTCAATGGTCTTGGGAATCTGTGGAGATCCCAGCTGACTGGAAATTGGCTATTATTGTTTTAAAGATAGCGAAAGGTCTAGAGGATGACATATGAAAAGCATCTGAGATTCCTAGGTTTGTTCAGCCCAGAGCAGAGCAGGCTGAGGTAGGACTCATGGTGGCCTACAGCTCCTCACAGGGAGTGAAAGAGTAGAGTCGAGCTCCACTCTGTAGTGACAGCGACAGGGCCCATGGGAACAGAAGGAAGATCAGTCAGAGGAGAGGAAGGTTCTGCACCAGAGCACAGTGTGCAAGGAACAGGCTGCCCAGGGTAGTGGTCAGGGCCCCAAGCTGTTGTAGTTCATGTATCATTTAGGACAATGCTCTCAGAAATATGGTTTAATTTTGGGTGGTCCTTTGGGATTGGATTCATGATCCTCATGATCTCTTCCAACTCGGAATCTTCTGTGATTCTATGAGCCTATCCATAGCGTACAATCCAAGTTTTGATCTTTACAGAATTCTGCTAACATGAAATTCAACATGACCTGAATGTTGACTTACTAAAATGTCAGAGAAATATACTTCATCCTTTTAATACATGCATTATGATTTATATGCTGATATTTTCAAGTTGAAATATCACGTTGAGTTAAAATAAATGCCTGTGTGTATTAATTTAAAACAGATACTTTTACCAATAAGGTTTGCTGCAAGACTGAGGCTTGAATGAGAGAAAGTGTCTTATTTTTTTGTGTTTGGGCTAAAATATTTGAGAATTCATAAAACTAGCTTTTGCTGTTTCTTAACTTCAAACTTGCAGTTTTAATCTATGTCTCTATATTTTTTTTCCTTGGAGCAAACTATCCCGTTTGTAGTTTTGGATCATTTTTTTTTGTTGTCATTGTTAAGCATGAATTAAGTGTGCATCAGATTTTTATAACTGATTCTCTGTCAACTATCAGCCTCCCCCCCACCCCCCCACCCCCCCCAAAAAAAAAAATCAACAATAAGATTATTTCAATTACACAAATGAGGAAAAAAAGATTAAATAACTCGTTCAAGACTATTCAGAAACTCTTTGTCAAAGAGAATATAGCACAGAGCTTCTCAATCCTAAATTAGTGCCTTCAACAAAAGATCATCCTGTCAAACACATAATATTGGCCCTACATCTATCTGAACCCCCATCTGTTTCCACACATTAACAGATGGCATATAGAAATTTTTCGTATGAAATCTTATTCCCCAGGTGCTACAGCTTTAAAAAGTTCTAAAGAAAAGTTCCTTAGTAATTGCAAGATTGTACTGTAGTACATCCAACACTCACAGTGTGAATCCTACTACAGCATGCCTCTTTTTTCCTAGTCAATAGGTATAGTATTCCAAAATATTATGGGAAATTCTAATTATTGCTTGGAATGACAGAGCAAGCATTTAGTTTGCTCATTAATATTTTATTTAATACAAATCCATAAAACGTCTAAATACATTTAAATGAGGCTTATTTAATAACCTACACAGTAACAAAGCTTTTGATAAGACATTGCTAAACATATTTATCTGAATGTCATTAATTCGTCAGAGTTGCTTGAGGAGAACAAAGTTGGAACATGACAAAACTGCTTTATTTTTGAAATCCAAAACAATTTCAGCATTTGTGTTAGCGTGCAAGTAATACAAGGATATACTCAGAGCCATGTGGAAGATACTGTATTCAAAGAGTTAGTAACCTTGAGGTGGCTACAACCAGTACTGTCAGATTTGTGCTAAGGCTCAATATATTTGAATCTTTACTTCAGAGCTCCAGATAAGAATATAGAGGAGCGTGCTGTAGGACTCTAGATATGAACAGTTCCTGGATACAATTCCTAGACATATGGATAGTAAAGTTCTGGTTGGCATTTAAAAAAAATAAAAAATAAAAAAATAATAAAAAAAAATGTTAAATAAATATAATAAATTAAAATAAAATAAAAAGGTATAGACTTATTTGTTGTACTAGATATAAGAAGTTATTGCAGGGGGATGAAACACTCTGTTGATGGAATCTGCTCAGCATTAAAAAGAACAAAAAACAACTTTATTTTAGTTATGAGATGTTTCCTATCAAGCTGACAATGCAGAGTATAAACAGATGACAGTGAAAGAGACAGCTGCAGTGTAAATGTTATGGCTATCATGTTGGCCATCAACCTAGATTTTTAAAATATAAGACAATGCAGTACAATCACCTATAAAGGGCAGGTGAACACTTTACATTGGCTAAATAAGTCAGTTTTAGAACATTTTTATCTTATGATATGCTACAAGCAGTAATGAGAGAGTTGCTAGTCTAAAGAGCATCTAAATTATTTTGTTTTTACAGAAGAAAAAATGCAGTTGTTTATGAAGGCACAAGCCAAGTGAGATAAATGGCATGGGTAAACCTCACATGTACTGTTCTGTATATGTGAAGTAGAGAGAGAAGGGAAGACTACGTTAGGAGTAGGAAAATTGGTAGGAAAAATTTCCCTTAAATGAATTATTGTAACTCTACAACTAGTCAGTAGAGAGTACTAAAGTGTCACTGACAGCCTGCTTAGCATTACTCAGTTTCATGGAATGAAGTCCCTGGATAAGAAAAGGCTTGTGAATATAGTTGGAGGTTTATCAATCTGCAGAGCATTTAAGCAAACTGTGATGAAGGGAAGCTGGCATCACACTGAGAACAAAACACACCTTCAGCAGGTCGAGATACAGGAATGTAAAATAATAGAGGCAGTAAAAAGCAGCATGCTAGAAAAAAAAAAAAAAAAGAAAGAAAGGAGCAGAACAGAATAAAATATTTCACAAAAACAACCATCAATCATCAAGATTTTTTTTTTCTAACCCCCCAAGCATGTTGAGAACTTTTGTGATGTTCTGTCATTCTGTCCACTCAAGACATTGCAGAAATACGCAGTGATTTTTTACAAGTAATGTCAGCTTTTCTATTGTTATTTATTATACTACGTAAGTATTTTTATATCATTAATAATATACATATATAAAGCATCCATCTGTAAGTTTCTATGTGGGGAACTTACCTGCACTGCATGTAATGCATTAGTGAAAAATAACTTCTTAAAACCCTACTAGGGACTAGTCCACCCAACTAGTCTAGATACTCATTTCCACACTTGATTTTCTCTCTGTGGAATACGGAAATATCTATAAGTTAAAATTGAAGAAGTTATATAATTAAATGGTTTAATATCAATAGTAAAATAAAATAATATTAAGAATTTGTTTTACCAGCTTCTTTAGGAAGTGCTATAAATTCTGTGTTCTTTTAAGCAGTAATCTTTCTTCTCATTATATTTCATTCTTTCTGTATCTTTTTCTATAACTAACTTTTTATCTAGTGCTCAGCATAAATCTTCTGGCATGTTTAAAGGTAATATTCTGTTTGAAATCCCATTGTGAATACCGCCAAAGATTTAGTTTGTGACTCCTAGTCTTAACATTAACAAGCCTCAAACTTGGTGAGGCAGTCCTGACCTCACCAGTCCAGCTACCAGCAGTGGAAGACAAAGAAAGACTTATGTCCTCTACCCCAATTATTTACTGTCCATAAGCTAGGATTTAAAATCATCTATTTTAGGCATCACATTGGAGGTTTGGTTTAGATTTGGAGGGTGATTTAAGCTATCAGCTTGGGATAATGGTATCACAGAATCATGGGCATCTCAGAAAATCTCTAGTCCAGCTATGAGGTCAGACCATTTGCTTGAGTCTTTGTCCAGTTTGGTCTCAAAATCCTACAGGAAATACTAGATTATTTGTTTTCCCCTTCCCTTCCCTTCCCTTCCCTTCCCTTCCCTTCCCTTCCCTTCCCTTCCCTTCCCTTCCCTTCCCTCTTCCCTTCCTTCCCTTCCCTTCCCTTTCCTTTCCTTTTCTATTTTTCTGTTCAAATTGAGGATGGAAATTCAGCTTTTTTATTCAGTCAGATATAAGTTTGCTATGTCCAGACTGAGAAGCCAGACATGAGATGTTAACAATCCTACTGCTGTGCAGAAGAATAAGCTCAGGTCTGTACCTCACTCTAGGTTTTTAATCTCTCTACAGTCTACACCGCACACAATATTCATTGCAGCTGTCCTCTAAATAATGTTGAATGTGTTGTTTCATATCTCGGTAGATTCTACATATCTTAGTAGCAAGCTGGCTGGACTTAGCAGCAGAGCTTTAAACAAGATTCAGCAGAGGGAAGGTATCTGAGTGACAAAGAAGAACTCAACACCAATACTTAAGGAAACAAAAGACATAGTTGTGAGTTGTCCCAAGGAAAGAGGGCTCCTCTAAAAGGGTAATGTGTCTGATAGCCCAGCTGAAATGCCTCTAAACCACTGCATACAAAGTAAGCAGTATGATTTGTAAACCACAGCACAATTAGAACACTCTGACCCAATCGCTGTGACAGAAACATGGTGGGACAAACCATCCAACTGGAACTTTGCAGTCGAGGGCTACAAGTTTTCGGAAGAGACAAGCAGGAAAAGAGGAGTGGGGGTGTTGTCCGCTATATTAAGAAATGGATAAATTACTAAGTACTGCATCTGTGAAACAGAGGTTGAGAACTTGCAGGTAAAAATCAAGGACTGAACCAATAAAGGCCTTCTGGTAGTTGGAGTCTACTATGGGCTGTCTGATCAAGGTGAGTCTGTTGACAAGGTCTTCTTGCTTCAACTACAAGACACATTACACTTGTAAGACTATCTTTTCTTGAGGGATTTCAACCACCCAGATGCCTGCTATGTGGAGTGATATGTGAGTAAGTTCCTGGTCCAGTGAGACCTCATTGCATCCTTTTTATTAAAGGGTACTCATAAGAAAGATGGAGAGTGACTTTTCACACAGACAGTGTAAGGACAAGTGGGAAGAGTTTTAACTAAAAGAGAGAAAGATTTAGATAGGGTGTTAAGAGGAAATTCTTGCTCAGAGGATGATGAGCCACTGGAACAGCCCACCCAGAGAAGCTGTGGATACCCCATCCCTGAAGGTACTCACAATCTGTTTGGATGGGATCCTGGACAACCTGATATAGTGGAAATTGTCCCTGCACATGGCAAGGGGGTTGGAACTAAGTGATCTTCATGGTCCCTTCCAACCTAGCCATTCTATCATTTTATAATATGAACTTCTTGCAAAATAACTGCTTTGAGTTAAAGAACAACTAAGAGAGAGTAATGAACATGGGGCCAACTCAGTGTAAAGCATCTGCTGTTTTGTCTCTCTCCTGAGTCTTCTAGAAGTTCTTCAAGGCAGCTTCTTGAAGTCTGTCCCATCCTATGATATTGTATAATTTCTGCTTGGAGAAAAAACTTCCACAGCTTGGATGATACCAATACATCAGGCTGTATCTACAATTTCTAGTATCATTTCAAAAGTCATTCATAAAACTGGGATTGTTTTCTTATTTCTGAGAGTCATAAATTATCTGCACTCTGTAAATGACTAGCCTTGCTTATTCAACAATTGGCTGTACAGGTCAGGAAATGAAATATCTCCTGGATTTGTCCTATTCCATGCAACGTACAGCCAAATCTACTTCTTATCACTGATAGGTTGTTTCACTCCTCTGTGCCCCAGGACCAGTGAAGAATAACTTCAGCAGCTCCAGCTCATCTTTTACATTTAGAAAATGAAAACAACGGCAAATGTTAAAGATATAAATGTACTATACCTTGGATAGTGAAGTGTCTGTGAAGTGTGCAGCTGTGACAAGAAAAGAGATAGAGGTACTTTAAAATGCAGAAAAAAAGATAAAGTGCAGATACACATCTTAGTTGATTTTAAGCAAACAATTCTTTTTTGAAAGTTTTCTTGGCTTAATCTAAGAAATTGAATAAACAAAGTCTCTATAAAATCATTGTGGTTTTTTTTTTTCCTTTTGTGTTCGTTTTTATTTGCATGCTTATTTATTTATTTTTCTTCACTACCCTGATTTTTTCCTAATATAGTTGTACCTTTAAATATGTAGTTACTTTTCCTACTGCTGCGGAGATTTCCTCTGGGAAAAAGTATCAGGAGAACAGTTATCTGCACCTCGGATGAAGTGGAAAATTTAGTTGTAAGTGGCATTTACTGCTCTCTTCAGTAGCAATAATCCAACCATTGAAATGTTACTAAGATTGCTTCTTTTGACCCTTTTTAACAAGATCACAGCTTTCAGCATTTCAAGTACCCTTATCAACCAGACCCAGCAGTGGCTTCAGGAAAGGCATTACCAGATCCAGGAAGCTTTAAGGTGTCAGAGAGAGTCAATCAGCTACAACTAAGCAATTCTTATAAAAAATCCTTTGCTCTTAACTTTGTGCAATTGTTCCCTTCCTCACTGACATAGGGGCTGTAAGGTTGGTTAAAGAAAGAACCTTGTGGGTAATGTACAAGATTTTTCTCTATATAAGTAACTTTTATGAAAGCTCAGCTTATTAAGGCTGCTACTGAAGGGTGTGCATTGGATGTTACATGATTGAAAAGCCTTCTAGGATGTGGTCAGCAAAATATTAGGAAACCTTTAAGGCAGTCAGAGTACTAATCAGCAGGTCCCATCAGCATGCTCTGTATAAGGTTTGTATTTTGGCACCAATGTCATAGAAAATTTCCGCTCTCTTCTAGTCTTAATTGAAGCATGTCCCTATATTCAATGAAGTGTAGGTTTGTCATAGAGTTAATTAGATCAATCTACGCCCGTGACAGGGAGGCAGTAGGCCCCTGCCTCCCCCTCCTCCCGTCCGCACAAAATGGGAAGGAAGGAAGGAAAAAACAGTGGCAACAATCTATGGAGGAAAACTTATTTTACTAACTATGATAACGGAATGCAAGATAACACAATATAATACAATCTAATTGAAATTGAGACTAATAAATCAAATAAGATAGGAGAGAGAGTGTTCCTGAGACCGAGTTAAACCTGAAAAGCTTTGAACGGCCAGGAAAGCACCCTCCAGCACCCACTGCCAGGCTGTGAGAGACCACCCCATTCGGAAGGGCCAGATCCTATGACTTCTGTAATGTATAGGGATAGGTGCCTGGAATTGGAGTATTAACACTTTAACTGCCATTGCACTACATGATGTTATGATGTGGAATACTGAAAACCAAAAAACATAAAACCATGACGAGGTTGATATTGATATTAAGGCACTTCATGATAGATGATTTCAACATCAAAATTTAGGTGTTTAAGAAGTAGTAGGCATTGAAAAGAATTATTTCTTTGGAATAATTGGGCAGCACATTCAAAGTACAAAAACCACGTGGACAAAAAAAAAAAAGCAGGAATAAGAATGTAAGAGGTGTACATTAGGGAAGCATTTGAAGATGAGTGCAAATTCATTTGTATGGGGACTTATTGTAATAGGAAACAGAACTGATGGATCTTTTCAGGTGGCTGAAATGCTTGTTCCTTTCTAAGATATATTTTCAATTCTGTATCTTAAAATGCAAATTATTTGTTTTTCTTTTCAAAAAGTCATATAGAAATGAAAATTCAGTATTTTATTTTGTATCCATCAAGAAAAAAGTATTTCCATTATTTAAAGCAACTGTCCAAAATAAAGCACACTTTGAAATACTGAGATTAATTTGAATTTTAAAATTTCAAATGAAACAAATTGAATTTTTAGAAAATAAGCTACTAGCCTATGAATATTTTCCCAGTACTAATCAAAATTTGCTTTTCATTCTTAACTCAGCTGAGTAAAATCCTGATCTTTTGGAAGACAATTATCTCTCTGTATTGACTTCACTAACAACTTGAATGGAATTGCAACTATTCTCCCTTTTTTTTTTTTTTTTTTTTTTTTTTTTTTTTTTTTTTTACACACTATTTTGCAAGGCTAGCTATTTCTTTCTTACTTAGGAGTAATACTTTCTTCCTTACCACAAAAAATTCTGTGCCCCGTGACCTGTCAAGGTCAAGGTACACAGCAAATGGTGTACTTTTTCCCCATATCTATTAAGTGATACATTTTATGAAAACTAAAATTGATGTAAGCTGCTTTAAACTCTCATCTTCAGCATACCCAGTTAAGTGGGAATAATATTTGTATAGTGATTCCAAATTGCAATGAATATTTCATCACCAACTCTGTAGTGTAAGGTTAACCTGGTACTACAAAACTTAATGCTGGAATGGTATATTCCTTCCTATTTTCCTGAATCTATATGGAGACTTTGGGAGTGCTCAATACTGCAATATTCAAGGGATTTATTTACACATTCTGTGATGATCAATATCTTTTCAATATGCCTGGAATAGCTTAATGAGTGTCCTAGAAACCTTATGCAAGATGAAAAATTGATTGGATGCGATTCTCGCTTGAGCCCACCTATGAACTCATTGATTATTTTTTTTTGGATGTCAACTTTGAGAAGTGTTTCTTTCAAAGTTTTCTACTCTGTGGTGAAATTAAAAGCCCATCTGAGTCAATAAAAAGCTTAGATATAGTTGCGGCGTTGAGAAATTTCAGTAAGTATGCATATTTTGAAAAAAGTAGTTCAAAACACTCTGAATGCTAGATGAATTCACAGTGCCATTTAAAGCAAAAGAAGGGAAAGGAAGACACTTCAGGCTTCAGATGCAGTAAGGATTAATTAATTTTCTTGGAAAGGGAATTTAGTGATTTCTATACAGGCTCCCCTTTTTAATTCCATAGGAGATGTGTGCCTTTCAACTAGTGCTCCTCAGGAAAGGGAAAAGAAAAAAAAGAAAAAAGAAAAAAAAGCCTGTTTTGCTGTGTCTTTCTTAAAATTTAACTACCAAATAGCTTATTCCATTCAAGTTTTATGAACGGATCTTATTCCTGAAAATAAATAAGTTCTTTTTGTTTGAATTCTCTCTTTCTTTCAAGGGCAAATCTAACTCACCTGACAGACCAGGCAGCAGCAGAAATGGCTAAGTTAAACGCAAGAAAGGTAGCAGTCACAATCTAGTAATAAAGAAGAAATTGCTTACTCCTTTCTGAGGATCAGAGCTTATTAAACACTCCAGAGCAGATGCGGAGATTCTTCTCTTGCAGCTGCCAGCCCTTCATTGAGGTTAGGGAGGGGTTGCACAGGTGAATAGCTTCCACCTGTGCTCCCAGGACTGGCTATGCCCCTTCACTAGGTGCTCAGTCACTGGTTCAGGCTATGACCTAACAGATACCATTTACTATTCTTTTTAAATAAATATTCAAACAATGAGAATATGAAGTATTTAAAGGGAATTTTTTTATATTTCTCTCCTATTAGAAACACTTCATTTTGTAAAAAAATATAGTTGAATAAATTAACAAATAACAATCTTCAGCTACTTGCAGTTTTAAAAACAGAAGATGAATCCTCTCTTTCTCCTAAATCATTATTGTTATGGTTTATTACAGTCTCAGCTGATAGATCTTTTTTTAACATACAGAAGGAACCTAAGCAACATCTAGGAAAACTTGACATGTGAATACCATGTTTAATTTCAGATCAATTTTTGTAGGTTATTTGAATTTAAATACTTTCAGACAAACTCAGGTTGTATTTGTCTGTCCTTTATGAATGTATATATCATTAAATTAGATGCTCAACTTCCTTTTGTGTGTGCGCGTGCGTATAGTTCAATTTATACTTGAGTATTTAAACATGGGTAGGTACTGTGACAGAAATAACTGAGCATATTCTGTGATCAAATAATCTATGCATTGAAATTGGGATGCTGGATACTGGGATTCAAAATCCCTGCTTTAAATCCCTCGCTGTCCATAATGGGGGAGTCTGGAACTATGTTATCTTTATGTTCACTTCCAACTCAAGATATTCTATAACTGCTTCCAGTGGCTAGACAAGTGGCAAAGGGATTTGGGAACATCTTGGATTATATAACCTTAAAAACTTCATGAAGTGTTTCACTATATTAAACACCCAAACAGGAGCTTATCTTTCACCTGAGAGCCTGGAGTATGGCAGCTCTCCAGTAGCAATATGTTCATCAGTTCTTAACTTCCATAGATAGATACAGACCGTGATACATGGTCCATTCTTTCCTAAATACAAAGATCACTTTTCTAGGTCAGATGTTGCCTGCATTTCATTTTCATTGGAATTGATGAAAGTTCAAAGCCAGTTCTCTTAATAAATATAAGAACCCTTGTACAAGTTCAGCTTACTTTCACAAGGTCATTTAAATCCAAGATTGCTAGGTTTCACTGCTCTCAGAATGACTGTTCAGGCCTCTTTTTTGGGATTTTAATATGTTCATGTTCCGTTTTTTTGCTTTTAGATTCATGATGAGTTTCTTCATTGGTAGTTTGCTCTTTTTCTGAGCTTTTGAAGTTTTGTTGAATACCATTCAGTCCAGAGTTTTGACCAGTGGAGGGTGTCCTGGCCAAGGTCTAACGAAGGATATTCTTAGAAACATCTCTGAAATTAGTAACACATACTAATTCATATAAAACATATTTACAACTTATACATTGTAGGGAAGTTTACCATCAATAATAACAATTGGCACAGAAAGTGTTATGAAAATATAGTTCTTGTTTTTTGCTAGGTATATGTCAGCCTAGATTAACCTTAAGGCTTGAAATTATGTCAGGTAAACACTTAGTTTAATATGTGATCTATGGGCAGTGCTTTTCCAAAGTATTTTCCCCCAGGAAAATACTTTGCTACAAGAAAGAAAGAAAATAAAGAAAACTTGACATTGAGAAGATCCCAGAATGCTTGGACTGTGACACAGAAAGGAAAAAGTCTTCCCACAACTTCTGTCTTAAACTTAATTGATCAAAGAACCCTATGCCAATCTGCCCTCATTGTACTGCTTAGTGGACTTTGAGACCAGTAGAAAAGGAAATGTGACACCAAGAGAGAAACAAAGAAAAAAAAACTTTCTTGACATTCACTGTGTGTACCACTTTGAAGGAATTATTTATCCATTTTAATCAGATATTTTACTTACTATATGAGAAGGTTTAATATAAACAAGAATGTTCTGAGGGCAATTGTATTGCAAGATAGTTCCTCAGCAGGTATAAATTAGTATAATTTGGCGGAATTCATAGCCTGACTTCAGGCTTCCCCAGATGAGCATCAGGTCTATTGCATGTTGTGTCATTTAGCATGTTAAGTATTAAAATTAAGCTATTCTAATAAGCTTTACTTATTCATGTTTTTCTTAAATGATGGCTGATTGTTTGTTAATAGACTCAACAATTTCAATTAATTCCTTACAAAGTCCTTTTATACTGTACCAGACCAAAATCCTTTAACCTTTCTCTATGGCACACCACAAAGGATATTATTCTTGCTGCTCTGCTTCTTATTACCTCAAGGGCAATTATGTTCTTGCTGAGGTATTACAACAAAAGCTGCAGAAAGCACTCTGGTTGAGGTATAACAAGTGCATTTCACAGCAATAATGCCACCTCCTAGTAGTTACATTGCTCTCACATGGCATGCTAAGATGGCATTTTCTTAATTTTCCCTTTAGGAGCCTTGTATTTCAAAACACATTTAAAACATTTCCACAGTCTTTGTGTATCTATTCCACCACTTTTAAGCAATTTTAATTCAGAAGACTTTCATACCTACGTGTATGATTCACTCTTTACCTACTTAACTTTTTTGATAGCACTTTGATTAATTATTTGAATTTTGTAACTTTCAGAAGACAAGTATATAAGTGCTATTATGTTTAGCATAGCAACAGGCAATACATTTTCCCAGAAAGGGAGGAAAATAATCAGGGAAGATATTCAAGCCTGTCTGAACACAATATCAAGACCTGGATAATCACCAGTGAATAACCACCAATCTTACACAGAGAAATTAAACCACTCATCACTCATTCCACAGTAAGTCTATGCCTTGTCGTATAGTTGCTGAATGTATGGGGTAGATCATGTTTCTATTCGTGAAAATAATTGGGCCATGAATAGATTAACAAAGGATAATGCCAGGCTTGTACCTGGGATGGAGTAATGATGAATACAGGTAGGGAATAGGAGAAAAATGGCTAGACAGCAGCTCTGCAGAAAAAGATGAGGGGTTGCTGATTGACAGCAGGCTCAACATGAGCCAGTGGTGAGCCAGTGGCAGCCAAGAGAGAAAACCATATTTGGGATGCCACACAGCATAGCCAGATGGTCAAAACAGCATTTCCATTGGTCCAGCCTCACCTTGACTATTGTATGCATTCTGGGCCACACAGTACGAAAAGTATGTTAAGGTACATGAAAGCATCTAGAGGAGAGAAACAAAACTTGTAGAAGGGCTGGATAACTTGTCTTGTGAGGAGACTATGAGATCACTTGAATAGTCTAGTTTGGAGAAAAGGATGCTGAAAAGCCACTTTGTTGCTCTCTGCAACTTCCTGAGGGAGGGAATGGAGAAGAAGATGCTGGCTTCTTCAGATGTTACAATGCATGAGAATGGCACAAAGCTGTTCCAGGGGAGGTCCAAACCAGATATTATAAAACCTCTTTTTTACTGTGAGGCTGGCCAAAACTGGAACAGGCTTTCTAGAGAAGTGGCCATGTGCCATGCTTGTGAGTAGTCAAAAAACATTCGGATAATGCTGTCAATAATGTGCTTTAACTTTCTGTTGTCTCTGAAGTGGTCAGGCAGTTGGACTTGTCCTTTGTAAGCCTTTGTAGGTCTTTTTCAACTGAACTATTCTATAAAATACATGAAAAATAAAAATACACTTCCATCTGATAAAGTAAGATAGCCCCCTAAAGTATCATGTTCTTAATCATGAATGCTCATTTTGTCATTCAGGACAATCAATAGTACTTTAAAAATATTTATTTGTGTAATTTCTAAAATGCCCTCTGTCAGGAAAAAGAAGCCATCTCTCATTTCATATTCACGCTTCTCCATTTTGAACAACTTAATTAATTGACTCAATCCACAGGTATCTTACATGAATGGATAGAATATGTGATTCTCTTTTTTAACCAGTAATTCATAATTTAGGTCTTTAAGCTACATTTTCCTCTTAAAGGATTTCAGTCACTCCATGATTTGCTATGTTAACACTCTTAAACCAACTCATCCTTCTGACAACTCTTAAAGTGACTAACAGCAATTTCTTTTCTAACTGCATTTTGGAGTTCTTAGCGTTCTCTGGAAATCATTTATTCATTTCAGCAAAGTTCTGTACTTCAACCCTCGCCCCATTCATGCTGGCAGTTGGCAATTATTTAATATATTTACTTTTTCATTTTATCCTCCATCTTTGATTCCATTTCTAAGAGAATTCATCTTTAATTATTGTTTGCTTTTTATTTGTTCAGGATTCTGTTATTCAAAGATCATCATATTTCCCTTCTCTAAATTACTTCTTTGTTATTTTTATTTCCTCCTAGATCAAGCCCAATTCACAAGTTATTGGATTCCGTAAAGACTTTTGTCTGCTTTTATATTCCTGTTCACATCTTGGTCTAATTATACTGTTTTGTGATTCATGCTTTTTTGACAATTAGGACACTATTAAACAAAGGCATTATTTATATAATGATAACTTGTAACTAGTTCTTCCCAGAAATGAGGTTGCCCCCAGCATTTGCAAAATGAAGATAAACCTTGACTCCTCTTATCAAGGAGCTTTCAGATCCAAGGATGAAGAATGTGATATTAGAATTTAAGGAAAACAAGTGGACAAAAGGTTTTATGATTCTATGGATATGTTTTCAATTTAGGTACATTAACTCTAGGTTATTTGAACACACGCTGGCGATAAGAACAGTATTTATATGTGGGTTCAAATAAGCTGTGCCTAAGACACCCTGCAAATATAACCACTGTTAATATCATGGATTATTCCAACAAGCACCTGTTAATTACAGGCAAAGAGAAAGCCTCTCTGTGCTATTCTACTTTTCAGCATAGCACCCTAGAAGACTACGAGAGTGCCTTTCAGTTCTCTATTGCTGTGCCTACCAACCACACACAATAGTTGAGGTCTAACTACAACAAGAAGAATTTTCCAGACTGTCCATAATATCAGCCACTTCCTGGAAAGTAGTATAACTTCATATAAATTATCACCAAGACTTTTATTGATGAATCATTGGCAGCTGAGAGATCTCATGGAGATGCAGGTAATCAAAATGCCATTATTAATGTACCACTGCCAGGTTTTGTTGCTATTATTGGCATGAAAATAACTGGCAGATTTTTCTAAATGATCCATAATTAACTTTTACTACCATCAAAATTGATACGTTGTTGCTTCCAACATATATTTTTATCTTATTTCCTGTTCATCAGCTATACGTTTTCTCAAAGTCTCATACAAAGTTTCATACTCTTTAGTGAGCTTCTCAAACTTACTGTGTCTTCTCAATGCACTATCAGGATATGGAAGGGAGACAGTTTGGTGCTGGTAACTTTCTTATGATTATGCCTTTTCTTACATCCATCTCACTTTGCAAGGGTGAATATTCATGAGAAAACTTTAACCTCACATAGGCTAAACTGATACCAGCTTCCTCAGCTTCTAAAGAACAATCATGGCTAAGTATCTGTCCCTCCAGGTAGTGATACTGCATTTCATTCATATCTGCATTTCAAAGCATATTAAATGCTCACTTTATTAAATCTAACTGGTGTATGGATGGCCTCTGTAAAGTTTGATTATAATGTTTGCCTCTCTTTCTGTAGATCTTTTTCTGGAGATTTTTCCAATTGGAGTTTTCTAGTGAGCTCTGGACAAGGGTAAGCTGTCTATTTCTTTTTGGTGTAATAACCTGCTTAGCTAAGCTCTCTTGTTATAATAAAGAAATATATACATCTGTAAATTCATTGATTATGCACTTGGGTTCAGGTTCTGTAGAGAAATCATTAGATATATTCAAACCCTTGCTGGACACCATCCTAGACAACCTGCTAGAAGTGGCTCTATGTGAGCAAAGGAGTTGAGCCAGATAATCTCTGAAATGCTGCTGCTATGGTTTTATGTTTTTTGGTTCTCAGTATTCCGCATCATAACATCATGTAGTGCAATGGTAGTTAAAGTGTTAATGCTCCAATTCCAGGTACCTATCCCTATACATTACAGAAGTCATGGGATCTGGCCCTTCTCGGTGGGGCGGTCTCTTACTGCCTGGCAGTGGGTGCTGGAGGGTGCTTTCCTTGCCGTACCAAGCTTTTCAGATTTGACTCGGTCTCAGGAACTCTCTCTCTCCTATCTTATTTGATTTATTAGTCTCAATTTCAATTAGATAGTATTATATTGTGCTATCTTGCATTCCAATATCAAAGTTAGTAAAACAAGTTTTTCTCAATTAAAAAAATATTACAACTTTAATGTTTCTGTAATTATGTGGTTCTCTGACATGACTTAGTATTTGCAAAGGAATACCAGTATGATATTTTAACTTAATGTTTGATGATGTACCTTTATTAGTGTTCTACAGAAAAGATATGCAAGATATAACACATCTCTCCCCAGTAGAATCATGCAGAGAGAAATGCTGCGAACACCCCGAAGTAAATTCTTCCTTCAGAGCTTTAAAAATGCCTCAAAATATCTGGCATTTTATAGAACTAAACAACTACCATCAGAGCAAGATCACTATTTCTGGGTGTTCAAGGGAGAATGGTTATTGTTTTAATATTATTATAACTAATATTTTTTTCCTTTGTTTTTTTTCTTTTGCGTTCATCTTAGTCTCAGAAACCTGATGTCAAATTATCTTGAACTCTTAATTGAAAACACAATCAGTGAATTTTTTTTTTTAATTTAATAAAAAATCAGTGTTCTCAGAAAGAAGAGATTAAGATAAAGTGGGAAAAAAAAGGGAATTGAATCATTTTTCATCTGTTTAATTTAGAGGCTTAAGAACAAAAAAGCAATGAATAAATAATGACACCTCCTACATACACCCTTCCTCCCCAAAATAAAAACGCCAAAAAAAAAAAAAAAAAAACAACACCAACCCTACAAAATGAAAATAAACAAATATCATGCTCAGATCACCTGAAATGCAATCCAGAATTGTGATTTCTATATACACTCAAGTGTACACATATCTATCCTGTGAGGATGCAGTTAAAACTAGTCTAGAAATCAGAAGAATTTTTAGTGGAAGGTTTATATACTGGCATTGATGATGCTGAGCAACTCTCCTGGTGTGATCAAAGAATAATAAAGGAACTGATCAAGCAATGCAGTTTCTATCAGTGACACGTTCCAGTGTGCAAGCTGAGTCTGTAGAAGTCTACTTTTTGAATGTAAGAAAAAAAATCAAGCTAATGTAACTATGATATCGATTTATCTCTGTAGCTGGTCTTATTCTAGAATGAATGATTCTGGCACTAAGTAATGAAAAGTGGAATTGTCTGCCTGCTAATGGAAAGTACTGAATTAATTCCTTGATTTTCTTTGCTTGTGCACTTGGCTTTTTCCTTACCTAGTAAAATGCCCTTATCTCAGCCCATAAGTTCTCCTGCTTCTACATTTCCAGTTCTCTTTCCCAACTCACCTGGGGTGTGAGAGTGTTTGGCCATGTGTTGCTGAGCTGTCTTTCAGGGTTAAACCACAAGATTTATTAAATGCAACATCACTAAAGCAAACCACATACATGGGTTTGTTGCTGTATTTGAGCCTCAGTCCTAATTACTGTTGTACGTTTTGAAGGAAGGCAGCTTACAAAAAGATATCAATCTAATACCAATCCTTTTTCCTCTCTTACCCACTCTACTTATGAGGGGTGGGAGTTTTTACAGTTATGCAGTAAAGTACCTTTTGAAAGACAGTAACACTAAGTTTTGCTACCGCATCATGCCCCATGCCTGGAGGCATTCAAGGTCATGCTGGATGGCACCCTATCTATTGGATGGCAACTGTGCCTGATATCCAGATGGAGAACAATGAGAAGAAATGTCCATCAGAGGGTCAGCACTGGAACTGACATTCTTTAATACTTTCATCAGTGACATCAACAATGGGATTGAGTGTACCCTTGTATATTGAGGTTCAATGCTGGGGCAAAGAACCTGACTAGATTATCATTAAAGATCACTTCCAACTCAAATGATTTGATGATTCTATTATACTGGGTTTGGAACTAGATGATTTTTAAGGTTTCTTCCAACCCAAGACATTCTGTGATTCTATGATCATGTATTTGTCATTGTATTTTCACTTGCAATTCCAAGGGACTAAATTTTCTGAACAATCATTCCAAAACACGATGGAGAAAAAGCTTGCTTCTTGTGATCTGACAACACTCTGCTGTGCTATCGCTGCACCAGGCAGCCTTTTTATTACCAGGAGAAGAAAGCAGCACCTGAGTATGAGTGAGTTGATTGTGTGTGAATCCAAAGGCGGATCGTGGGATGACTGTAATCAGCTTGTGGCTGGCAGCTGCTGGGTGACGTTAGCACAGCCTGGGTCTGCAACATGCAGCTGGCTAGCAGCAATCCTGTTGCCCGGAAGTTCAATTCTTCCTAAAGTCTTACTATGTAGAGAAAAAATATAATTGCTCTGTCCTTCAGACAGGTTACACTTAAAAATGTTGTCTCTGTTGCCTGAGTAGCAGGTTTCATATAAGGGTGAACGTGAAAAACAATCTCCCACATGGATTCCATGTTCACAAAGGTTACCACATAGCAAAGAGGAAGACAGTTTTGTCTGCCTGTGAAGCTGCTCTTCTGTCTTACAACTCCAGTTCTCTTATGTACTGAAATTTCCTGAGTCCAAATCCTTGACCCAACTCATGTATACAGAGACTGTTTGATTTGCAAATGAAGCTCTGTTCTTTGCCATTGCTCTGCCATAAAATGTCTGAAAACAGCTGAGCCACCTGAGACTGACCTGCTCTAGGCTACTTCATTGTTTCCTTGCCATGAATCCTGTGGTCTATAGGGATGCTTTGGTAGCCACTGGTTCTATTTTACTCATGATGGTTAAACTTTCCCAACAAAATGCTTTATTTTATGGAACAGGGTTCAACAGGAGTTGAGGCAAGAGCTTCATTGTCAAGTGCCAAAGCAGTCTTATCTTCCAAGAATGTTCACTGACCTCTTACAACTGCTTGAAGCAGTGAGAAGCAGCCATACAAATGCTGTCAGTCAAAGAACACTTTTTGAAAGAAAAAGCATAGTTATTCAACATGTCTAGATATATACATGGGGCAGTAGAATCTATTTTGCTCGATCAGTTTAATGAATCCTCAAGTCCACTTACTTTCTAATCTAAATTGAAGTGAAATACCTCAGCTCTCTAAACTGGGTGGTCTCCTTACACCGAGTTAAAAAAATCTAATTAATTAAACAAACAAACAAACAAAAAACACCCCCCCAAAAAAAACTATTAATAGAAAAAATATAATGTTGGGGCTCTGATATTCAAATGGATTTGCTCTGCTATTGGGATAGCATATTTTGAGATATAGTAGATAGTGTGAAATAGCATGGTCTTATATTCTCCAGAAAACTGTAAAAAAAATTCCCACCTTCCATCCTAATAAAATTCTATCTGAAGATATCTGGGAAGGAATGTCTTATTCTTATTGCTTAAGGTTGGATTTGGCAGTCAACAGGCTGTTCAGGAATCTCTAGAGGAATCATAAAATAAATATGAGTAGAAATCAGTCTCATATTAAGAACTTAAGTTCTGATGTAAATACATTGCTATCTATATGTTAGCAAGAGTACATTCCCCTACTATAGCCAGGGAAAAACACTTCTGTTGATGCCCAGGCACTGATGGTTATTTAAATTTTCCTGTTGTATTTTTTTTTAATTCATTTTTTATTTTTTGATTTAGTAGATATACATATTCTCTTCTCATATATGGATAGCCTACTTTGGGGAGTCCTGCTTGAGCAGGCTCAGATGACTCCAGAGATCCCTTCCAACCTCAGTCATTCTGTGTTTCTGTGACTCTGTAAAGTGATGCTAGGTACCTGTGTTTGGACAGCAAACTCCAATGTGTGCAGCAACAATCAAAGCTATCACAACCCAGTAAGAATAGATGACCCCACAGGAATATAATAAAGCATTGCGATCTTCATTTTTCACTTCAGCAGAATGTGTCAGCTCCTTTGATATAAGACAATCCAGAAATGTCTAAAAATCCCAACCCAACCAATCAACTGAACAAACAAAAAATAACACAGAAAAGCTGTGATCCTTTCATAGGCTGCAATTCCTAATCAGGAGCATCCCAGCCTTGGCTATGTATTGCACTGAACATCATATTATGTTAATGTATTAATGACATGTAAATATTTTCAGAATAAAGTACAGTCATGTAAATTTGTTGGCTCTGAACTTATTTTACTCTGACAGAGTAGTGTATTTGATCTGGGCACAAAGCAAATTAACATTTTCAGAATTCATTAGTATGTGTGAACATCAGGCAAAGATGACAAATCAGTTTGGTAGATTTCCATTCTTTTAGGTTGAAAAGTCAGTCATTTGGGTGATTTGGGACGCATGATCTAAAGCACATTGCAGTCCGTGAGAGTTCTGCCAGTAACTGAAATGGAATTTAGGTCATACCCTTGGACATAGTAGTTAGTGCGCTGAAAAAACACAGAAGCTAGCATTTTAGTAGATGCACTGAATTATCAACTGGAATAGACTCACTGTTACGAGGTTGTTTAATTGTCCCTCTGTGTAACACTCGCTATAGGATCGTTCCCTCTTGTGTAACAAGTCTCTGGTGCTTTATTTTAATTGTTCTTTCCTAATTTCAGAGTTTCAGTAATTAATAGGGTCTATTAAATATAGTCAACTACTTACATGTAGCCAATGAGAAAAATTATTTAGTCAAGTGCATCATTAGCCAGTACTTACTACTTATCCACTATTCACAAAATGTTATGGACTCAATTCACAAATATTTGGTTTATACATACAAATCCTGAATCTTGATTGCTTCATCATTCTAGGAAAATATATTGATTCATATACATTGAAAAATCAATCACATTATTTGGCAAAAAATACATACCTTCAAATTTGGAGAGTGAAATCACACAACAAAACTTACATTGGCTGAAGTATTTAATTTCCTTTGTATAAAAAGAATAGATAAGAAGAGAAAATAATACATGTGTTGACATAAATTTCCACAAGTCAATCACAAATATTTGAGATTTAGAGAAGTTTTATTTAGTTAGTGAAGTAAATAAAAATACTTTCAACAAGGTTGAAAAAAAATGAAGCAAACTAAAATTAAAGAATAGAAAAGCTTTAAATTCATCTGAGCCAGACAAATAGCTGATATACACTGCACAACAGAGCATAGAGAGGCAGTCCCTGAGCTACAACTGACTTGAAACTGTCCATCTGAAAGAAGCAACACAGTATATCTCATGACAATACACATATCTTTCTGACAGCAGCTAAGATGTAACTCAGACCAAGTATTTTTGGACACTCAGAGGTGGATTCCTGGGGCTGTGCTTCTCTAAGCCTAAAATGACTTTAGATCCAGTTAGGTTGGATATTCCCATATCATCCTTCACCACAAGATGTCAACATACGTAGTCACTACATCATGCTCTTTCTTCTCTTATCTGTGCAATAAGATATGCAATCCATACTTTATTCCAAATGTGTAATGTTATTAATTGCAGTTGTAGTGAAGGAATATTTTTAAGCATTAGGACTAAAAATTATTAACTTTTTTTGGTTGAACCCTATTTTCAGAGAAATTGCAAGCTATTCTGGGTATATGTCCTTCTCCATCAGGATGGTGCAAGGGGACATGCTTGTCTTTCATCAGCTATTAGACCAATAAAAATAAATATGACAAAAATCCTATCTGTATCTCACCACCTCCAATTTCAGGTATTTCACCTTTTAAGGTTCTAAGTTATGTTTTTAAAGAAAAGAATTTAAGACAAGAATCATATCTGTTTCTCACCACCTTAGATTTCAGTTCTTTTACCTTTTTAGGTTCAAAGTAATGTTTTTAAAGGAAAGAATTTAAGACAGATATTTTTTCTTTTTCCAATTTCAAATTTTTTCTTCTCATTTGTGAAAAGGAACAACTGAGATTTTGACTAGAACCACAAAAAGTCTATTGCTCTTTTATAGGATACTGAAAGGATGTATTCACAACTATTGAAAACATCCTCTGCAACATAGTCCTTTGTGAAATATTGTCTTGTAACTGCCAGTATTTATAGTGATAATAGCGTCACAAGAATCCAAGCAAGATTAATAAAAATAAAATCTGATGGTAGTAATTCCAATTGAACCAAGTTTTTACTACAAGTGAGGCCTACATGGGAAACCAAATAAAAATTACTACTAAACTACTGATCTACTACTTAATCTACTCTAATCTACTAGAATAGATGGCATACAAGGTGTTTGCAGTTTGCTTTTAGTTCTCACTTGTCTGGTCTATTAATAATGTGTAGTAAATTGTTATAATCTCACCATGCTGTGTATGTTTTGCCCATGACAGTGACTGATGAGTACTCTCCCTGTCCTTAGTTCAAACTGTCAGCTTTTTTGTTTTTTCACTTTATTTTCTCGTGCTGCTTGGAGGAGGAGTGAGAGAGAGGTGTTTTCGATCTTATGTAACTATCAGTGTGAAACTGCCGCTAAAGAATAACAGACTAACAATAAGACAAGCCTTGAAAATAAGGTAATAACATGTTACTTTTATTTTCCTCAAAAAAAAAAAGAAAAAAAAAGAAAAAAAAAAAGAAAAAAAAGGTTATGAAAGGACTTTTCACAAACTGTATATGAACTGGGTTAAATGGAATATCATAGTTGAAAGAAACAGAATGTTCTGGCGTAGGTGAGACACAATAGCTTTTTTCAGCTTAGATTTAGGAGTTAATGGAGCTTATATATACACAAGCAAAACTCCCAAGAAGCCAGAAGTGACATTAGGATCTTACATTCTCTCACCTCTGGAACATTGCCTCTGTAATAGTTGTGAGTCTGCCTAAAGGAGACAGAAAGCCGAACAGAATTGAAAGCATCAAAGAAAGCAACAGAGATAATGAAAAAGCAAAGTACGTGAACTAGCCTGGCTCGCATAGTGAATTTTGCAACTACAGGTTCTATTTTAAACTGAAAGCAAAACCAGCAGAACTTCTGGAGATCAAAGGCTGCAGATCTGTGACTATGAAAAATGCAGGTGTAATACTATGACTGTAGTTAGAGCTTTTTTAAAATCTAATTCCTTGCAAGTGTTCTTTAACTCTTCCATTCTTGGTCACAATGGAACAAGCAGGTCAAAATAGAGACTCTTCAAATTGCATCTAATAATATCAGAATAATCCAGTGCCTCCCCTAATCAGTGTCATTTTATTGTGTCTGTTTAAAATGAGGGAATGAGGGAAAATTAGACGAAGTAAAAAAGATGTATCTGAAATTTTTCCAGCTTTATGAATTTTCGTGCAGGAGTACTGTGGGAAATGGCTGGTTCTTTACAATATTATGATTTTATCTTGAGTAATGGAAGGTAAAATAATAGCAAAAATTATAACAATTTTAATTATCAGATACATCATTTCTAGGTAACGTTAATTTACTTATGATTCTAGAAGATTTTCTCTCAATAAATTTATTTAAATATACTTACACCAATTTTGTTAAGAAATCCAGCTATGTCCAGTAAATAAAGTGAAGTAAAAGAAGTATGGGATTCATACCTTTGTATCTAAGGCTGCATCAGAGTTAGCAGTTTCACACCAGTGACTATGTATTTTAACCATAGTATACTCTTTGTGTCTGTAGATTGTATTCATCCTGGATGGAAGGAAATAGGAAGATCTGCATCAAGACAGCACTTGAATCACAACGGTCTATGAACATATGTCAGGATTGATTTGAAATAAAAGCTCTGAAAAACTTGTTATGTGGACCTCAAACTGTCTTCATGAAGTATTTCAGTTTCCACATCTCTCTCTGCTTCTCCACACACACACTCAGCCCTTGGATAAAAGTATACTGTATGCAGAATATTCTTTTCTCACATCCTTTTCCTTTTGAAAGTCATTTTGCTATTTTATGTCATACTGTCTGATTTTATCAGCTGTAGGGATACCATCAAGATATGCCACTCTCTAAACAGCAAATGGTTGAGATATTATCTCATTAGATCAATACAGATAAAGGACAAGATATTACTACAATTTAATTCAATAAAAAAAATTACCATTGATTTTCTTTGATATAATATAGGGCTTCAAATGACAACATTGCTGATTTCTCATTTAAATATTAATGAATAATTAAAAAAAGAGGAACTGAACTGAAAGAAAAACAACTGAAAATACAATGTCCTCTCTCATGAGGAGAATCAATGCAGCAGGGTCAAGGAACAAGAGAAACAAGATAATTTGCAAATTAAAAATATATAAATATCAATCTTTGTTAGAAATTTACTGTGAATTGTTGTTTATTAGAAGAATGAAAACAGAATAGCACAGTTCTATGCAAAGGTTTCCTTTAGGAATGTGATTAGCTAACAGCTCAATCTTAGCACATGATTAATCATTTTAGCTTTCAGTGGCTTAAGTTAAAGGACTTCATTCATAAGATACAAATTCTGAACTAAGACCTAGCTATCTTAATTCTGCAAATAGTTCTTAGGCCAAAATCTGTGACAAACAATATAATTTTTTTCCAGAAGAATCAGCACATTTTGCACAAGGCAGCTGGAGTTTAATCAGCATATTTATTATTCAGGGGTGCTTCAGTCTTCTAAACACAGAAACAAAGGATTGAGGTGGGAATATTACAAACTAGAATGCCTAGAGTACATTAACTATTGAAACAAGTATTTCTAGTGAAACACATACGTCATATATCAAAATAAAAATACTGTGTCTGGAATATGTTGCAACATTTAATGAATTAGATAGATCATTTATTGAAAGAAAAAGGAGGCTGAATGTAAAATGAATCACCTAATGAAACTCCCCTATTGCCTTCTGGACCAAATATATTACCTGTCAGCTGTACATTACAATACTTTTCAATGGCCAAGCACATTGGATGAAATTTAAAATATTTAAAGAACAGCAGCCATTAGGGATGGATGGATGGATGCAAGATGAGTGCTATCTGTCATTCATTTGTTCTCAAGTTTTGCATCTTCAAACTGCCTGGCTTGTTTTTGGCAAGGTTTTAGTTTAGTACTTTTTCAAGAATAAAACCAGGAGTTTCAAAGGAACAGACACAGATGGTAGAAAATATAGGAGGGAATTTCTTAAGACATCTGAAAAAAGCAGAAGGTCAGGTGGCCTACATAAATGAACACCTCGTACAACCAGGCCTGATGCAGCCCAGCTAACTATAAATGTTACTATGCTCACTGCTGGAGAAGAAACCAAACCTACCATTTTATAGAAAGCAGGGAGAGAAATTATCAGTTCCTGTTCAGCAGTTCCAACATGTGTGAACTCTTAGGGATTTTATAAGGAAGTTCAGCTCAGTTTACAAGGTAAATTCAATGGGTCTGATGTGGTATCTAATTTAGGCTCATGTAAACCTAATGGGATTCAACAAAGCCAAGCGCATGGTGTTTTGCGTGGGTCGGGTCAGACTGGGAGAAAAACTCACTGAAAGCAGCTCTGCTGAGAAAGACTTGGGGGTCCTTGTAGCTGAAAAACTCAGCATGAGCCAGCAGCGAGCATTTGCAGCTCTGAAGATCAACAGTATCCTGGGTTGCATTTTGATGAGTGGAGTGGCCAGCAGAGAGGTGATGGTCCCTCTCTACTCTGCCCTTTTAAGGCCCCATGTGGAGTATCCAACCCTGGGGCCCTCAATACAGGTATAATGTAGAGTGATTGATGTGGGTCCAGAGAAGGGCTATGAAGATGATCAGAGGGCTGGAACATCTCTCTGATGGGAGGGGAGGGCAGGGCAGGGCAGGGCAGGGTGAGCGGAGGAGAGGAGAGGTGAGTGGAGGAGAGGAGAGGCGAGTTGAGGCAAGTGGAGGAGAGGAGAGGCGAGTTGAGGCGAGTGGAGGCAAGGAGAGGAGAGGAGAGGAGAGGAGAGGAGAGGAGAGGAGAGGAGAGGAGAGGAGAGGAGAGGAGAGGAGAGGAGAGGAGAGGAGAGAGAGGAGAGGAGAGGAGAGGAGAGGAGAGGCAAATGGAGGTGAGGCGAGGTGAGTGGAGGCGAGGCGAGGCGAGTGAAGGTGAGGTGAGGCGAGGCGAGTGGAGACGAGGCGAGATGAGGCGAGGCGAGGCGAGGCGAGAAGAGGCAAGAAGAGGCGAGAAGGGAAGGGAAGGGAAGAAAAAAGAAAAGAAAAAGAAAAGAAAAGAAAAGAAAAGAAAAGAAAAGAAAAGAAAAGAAAAAAAAGAAAAGAAAAGAAAAGAAAAGAAAAGAAAAGAAAAGAAAAGAAAAGAAAAGAAAAGAAAAGAAAAGAAAAGAAAAGAAAAGAAAAGAAAAGAAAAGAAAAGGTAGCAGTCTAACCTCAGTGACTAATGTGCGTGGTATTCTAGTAGAGCTGCTTCAAGTCTCTGAGGCTACCTTCCAAGGTAACAAATTTCCCCATACTAAGCATTTAATCAAGTGAAGTAATATATGGCCCTCTTCTTACTCTGTCCAGAATACTGTAATTTGCTTAGTAAAAGGATGACTGAAGTCATATTACTACCTGATTCCTGTAAGTTACTTCAGAGACAGTCATTGCTGTTTTCCTGAGAGGAAAATGAACGTGCTAGTGGATTGTCAATCATCCTGTGTTACAAGGCCACAAAGATGGAAAGTCAGGGTCATATGTTTCAAACCTCTGTTGCAGTGTAAGAAATTGGTGCTCTCTTCCTGTCTGAATGTTCCGATCTTACTCAGGGCAGATTTATCAGATATCTTGCCTGCCAGTTCCTTTTTGTCCCTGTATAATTCGTAGTGCCTCACACATATACTGATGCATGATGTGCTATCCCTGGATTACAATAGAGACAAACAGAGGTGCCAAAATAGTTTTTCTTCCTTTCTCTGCGGACAGCGAGCTACCTCTGTATTTAGTGTTAATCAGAGAGAGCATTGGTCAGTCAGCACCTACAGAAATTACTTTGAACTCTTAAACTTCATTTATCATTCATGAAACTTCGTATTCAGATACAAAGGAGAAATGTGACACTGAAGAGATAACTTTGTCTGTCATGTCATGTATCTAGTATCTAGCATCATTCTTCTTCTTTTTTTTTTGCCATTTAATATCTGTATTCAGAGGCTGACTAACAGCAAATTCTTAGCATGGCAGTAGCATCTCCTCTCCCGTATTCTTTTAAAATTCAATCTGGTGATATTGATGCACAGACAATATCTTGTCTTATAGGCTAAAGTGATGTTTATGATTTGGAAGACTGTAGGATAAGAGAGTTATTCACAGACAGGTAGAGCTGATGAGGACTGCTGTTCACTTTGGGGAGGATATTGTTTTGTTTTCTTTTCAAAAATATTTCTTTTAGATAATGATTTCAATCTCATTTCCTGTCTCTTGTAAACATTTTAAATTTTTTTTGAAAACCCAAACCCAAAACTTTGAATTTTCCTCTTACCTTACCTTAGTTTAATACAAACAAAAAACAAACAAAAAAAACTAGACTAACTAAAGCAGTTTCAAGTAGCTTGGAGTAGGAACTGGTCTCCCAACCATTCTGAAACGCATAGCTCATATGCTGATTTTTATGTTCTACAGATCAAAAGGTAATTTTGGTGACTTCCATTGTGACTTCATGGTAGCAGAAGGTCTTTCAATGAGGGCCCAGATTATGGAGTTATCTGCTTGCTTTCCTAGTTAAAAAGAATGTGAAATAAATTTGGGTGAATAGGGAGAAAATGAAAGAATAGTTAGCTAGAGCTTTTTTTATAAGACAGAGGACTGAAGCTCATAACAATAACACTTTGAAGACTTCTCTCCACATTATTTTTCATTTATCAAGTACTGTGGGTTGCAGTATACAACATGTAGCACCCTTGACATGCATGAAAAATATTAGCCCCATGAGTCTTCTCTCAAGCACTTCCATTGGGGTACAATAATCTTTATTTTAAGTCTGAAATGGAGATAAGTGTATTAAATTCGCACTTGGATAGAGAATATTATCTCGATCATATTCTGCCACTTACTGGAAGGGTGAGTCAAAGTGACTGGTCATCTAATTTATATGCCTATACTGTGTACATATTATCTAAATTGATGCAGACTGATCTGATTGACAGAGCTGAAGACATTGCGAGAATGATGCTCATCTTTCTTTCTTGGCCTTAGTACTTCACAAAAAAAAAAAAAAAAAAGAGCTGGAATACAGTTCCCAGTTAGAGGTCCTCTTTGTTCAACCTTCAGGGTTGCCAGGACAAATCTACTTGACATAGCATTTTGAAGAATACTAATTAAAATTATCTATCTAACTTCAGTATCTTTTCTATGTCGATATCAGGAGATCAAAGAAAGATCTGAATAAAAATATTTCTGTGGAATCAGCTATAGCTTTTAAAAATTTCAAGCTAAATAAAACTTGCCAAATTTTGATACAGCTAATTCATACAGTCACAAAATCAAAGAAATGTTAAGGTTGAAAGGGACCTCTTGTGTTCATCAAACCCAACTCTCTGATCAAGTAGGATCATTTATCAGATTGTACAAGAGAGTGTCTAGTGAGGTTTTTAATATCTGCAGAGACACCACAGGATCTCTGAGCCACCTGTTCCAATGTTTGATCACTCTCTCAGTAAAAAAGTTGTGTTCAGATAGAATTAGATTTATATTTTATAAATCTCATCTTGTCCTGTCACTTGTATCCATCAAGTCTTTCTTCCTCAACTTCATTTTCCCCAGTCATATTTACAGACGTGTTTAAGATCCCCGAGACTCTCAGTTCCATTTATTTCAGCCTTTCCTCACGTGAAAGGTATTCCAGTCTCTTAATCATCTTCTCAGCTCCAGGGGATTATGTTGCTGTTTGTGTTTGTTTGTTTGATTACTTCTCTAAGACATATAATCAATCATGAAACACTATCACTGGAAATGATTGTACTTTCTAAGGGAATATAATTGTTCTTGTTAAATACAGAAGGATAAAATGCCATCCAGAGGGACCTAGACAGGCTTGAGCAGTGAACCCAGGTGAACTTCACCAGGTTCAACAAATCCAAGTGCAAGGTCTTGCACCTGAGTCAAGGCAACATTCACTACCAATACAAGCTGGGGGATGTAAGTATTGAGCGCAGCCCTGCCCCAAAAGACCTGGGGGTACTGGTCATGGAAAGCTGGATATGAGACAGCAATGTGCCCTTGCATCCCAGAAAGACAACCACATCCTAAGCTACATCAAAAGAGAGGTTGCCAGCTGGTCGAGAGAGCTGATCCTGCCCTCTACTTTGTGCTGGTGTGACCTCACCTGCAGTACTGTGTCCAGATGTGTAGTCCTCAGTACAGGAGAGATGTAGACCTGTTGGAGCTTATCAGAAAAATGATCCAAGAGATGGAACTCCTCTCTTCTGAGGATAGGCTTAGAGAGCTAGGGCTGTTCAGCCTGAAGAAGAGAAGGCTCCGAAGTGACCTAGTTGCCGCCTTTCAATATCTAAAGGAAACCTACAGGAAAGAAGGGGAAGCCACAGTCTGTGGCAATAGAACAAGGGGAAATGTTTGCAAGAATGTTTGTAGATTTAGGTTCGACACAAGGAAAAAGTCTATTACGGTGAGAGTGGTGAGGCACTGGCACAGGTTGCCCAGATATGTGGTGGATGCTCATCTGTGGAGACTTTTGAGGTGAGGCCTGGATCAGGACAACCTGATCTAACTGTGATGTCCCTGTTCACTGCAGAGAGGTTGGACTTGATGACTTTTAAGAGGTCCTTCCAAGTGAAATGATTCTATGATTCTATGACTTTATGGCAGAGCTTCCTTGGTATACTGTACCATTGAGAACTTAGGTTGTAATCTAAGTGAAAAAAGAAAAAAGAAAAAAGAAAAAAAAGAAAGAAAGAAAGAAGAAAACCAAAAACATTCAACAGATTCAACAGGACTGTCTTATTTTCTTTTCTATATTTTGTTTACTTATGTACTTGTTTAGTTAATTGGGGAAGTTTGGTCAGTACCATTTAACCATTTCTCTGCTCACCCACCTCAGAACTCTCAGTCTTCTGTCAGCCTCCCTCTCAAAAAAGCTTATATAGGTGTGCTCAAAGAAACTATTGCTTTTCCAAAGAGTGCTTATTTTGTTTCAGTAAAGACCTGGTAATTGACTGTTTCTCAGTGAAAAAGGATCAGATGGGTAAATCTATCAGTTCAGGACTGAGAATCTCCTCCTGAGAATAGAAAACCTCCAGATGTGTCTTCACTCATTTGTGGCTATGTAAACATGCACAGTTACATGAAAGTTGAAGTTTTTCAGATGGTTTGCTGGATGACATTTATCTACCAATTCACTGAGAAAATAACATTTTTCAGTGTAATGGGAATTTCATTTCCTTCCCCCCATAACACAGATACTCAGTACTCTAAGAAAGCATTGAGTCAAAAATATAAATACTTAGATTTATGGCCTTTCCACCCGCCAAATGTATTGTGGTACTTGTGATTGCTATATACACAAGTCTTAATTCATGAAATGATCTTGGTTTAAAATTACCATGTGCATATAATACTAATTGTTCTAATCATGTATAGGCTTCATAATACACCTATGCACTTGTATGAATAAATGTCTTCTTGCTAAATGGAAAAAGTGGTTGTAATCTTTAATAAATGTGTGCTCAGAGTATTGGGCTCATACCTCATGGAAAACTCAGATTAAGTTAATTGCTTAATTAAATTAGTTAATTTAATGAGTAAATTATTAGCTCATTTACTATGAGAGCAACTGTATCTATGCAAAACCACCTTAAAAAAAACCCTAATTCTTTGGAGAAAAAAAGTAAATTATGCTTTAGCTAATAGAGTTTGCCATATTGTCTCAAGCTAGGCTAAAATGCATCAAAAGAGTAAGCCCAAGAGTAAATATGATTTGTGGTTTATTTTATTAGTGTTCAAAGATTATCCTGTTAGGTGGAAAATATTTGCTAGGAAAAAATGATCTTGTTAATTTATCTTTGTTTATAAAACATTAGAGATGAAGTTTAGATCATATATTAACATATCATCCATAATATGCAAGAACCAGATGCTCATGTTATGCCTTTAACTGCGATTGCTTGCTCTTAAAGCTTCTTATTATGCAGTTTTACTTTTATGGAAGGTGACAATTAAACTTCAATTATAAGTTTGTTCTGCATAATAAGTTCATTCTGGTTTGTTGTTATTTTCTTTCTTTTAAATTAAAGGCAATTTTTTCCACTGTAAAAAAAAAATATATATATATACACATAGCTTTGTTAATTTGCTGTGCCATCTGTGTCACTGCACATGGCTTCCCTAATTTATGTTCTTTAGAGATGCAATTCGAGCATTGCTGAAGTTAGTGGCCGTTTGGCCAATCTCATTGCATGTGTCCCTAGTGCAGGAGCACGAAGGAGATCTCCTTCAGTAACAGACATAAATACGTTTTTATGGCATGACTGTGAGAAACTGAGAAAACGAGTCTAGGATTTCCAGTCCAGCACAATACACTATGAAGTTTCATTTCTGTTTTCGTCTGCATTGCGACTGAATGTAAAACCTAAACAGTGAACTTGAACGTACTCACACTGATAGATCAGCACTTCTGACTATCACACATTACAATTATTTGGGAAATGAATGTGATTGAACAAAGCCAAGATAACTCCTACAGGTTTTCTTCTAGGAGTACTGTTGCTTTTTATGACAGGTATGAACAGCTAGGAATCAATTGGGAAAAAAGACAAAAAAAAAAAATTGATTAAATGAGTGAAAAATGACCTTTTCTACATACCTTTCCCTGGACAACTTCAAACCTTTAGCTAAAACTACACAAATGAGCAATTCAGCCACAGGAAAGCCTATGGCAGTGAGTGAGGCTGGGATACTGCAGCAAGAACTGACACAGAAGGTATCTACTCTGTCAAACACTGATCCAGCTTGAGAGGCTCCTGAGGCCTCAGGTTTTGCAAATGCTGTATCATCTGTCTCACTTGGCAGATGACAACATAGGGCTTAAATCCTCCAATTAGAGGACAAGAACACTATGGGTAAAATTGCACGGTGACATCTTCAATATCTGTAATGAACAGGGACACCTGCATCTAGATCAGGTTGCTCAGAGCCCTGCCTAGACTCACCTTGAATGTCTACAGGGACAGAGCATTCACCACCACTCTGGTAACCTGTTCCAGTGCTTCACTACCTTTATTATAAAATTTTGGTAAGTCCAGAAAAAGTGGAAGAGAATTAAAGCTCATATATAGATGGAAATAAAATTAAATACATTCATTTTTGTGTATGTTAATTTTTTTCTGTCTGTAAGAGCAATTTTTAACTCAAGAGAAAAAATAAATTAAATTTACCTTAGATAAACTTTTAGCTGACTTATATGTTCAGAGTGATTACTTAAGAAGCCCTATGCTATCCATTTGTGCACAAATGCACTTGAGTTGTTTTTAATTAAAAATCAGCTTTAATAACTAGTTTATGCTGTTGAAAAAAAATAATTGCTTGGGTTTCTTCTTCATTGCATTTATGAATAAACGTACTACTTTATTAAAATACATATATCAAGCCTGAACTAACTTATTCAGTTATCCAAGATCTTTTACAGCTAGATCTTCTGATTACTCAGGTGACCAATTCAATTAAAAGGTACTGTGTATGAGAAGTATCATGGAATGAAGATTTCTGCCAGTTTCTCATCTACTTAATGTACAACACTTTCCTAGATATAAATTAATTATGTAATTTGTTAGGATAAATTATTTATAATATACAAATATATATATATGTATATGAGATAAATATTTATAATAAATAATATATGTATATAGTATACATAGGATACAAATATATATAGCATAAAATTTATCCTACTGTGCCTAAGAGAATCTAGCATTGCTCTGAACCACTGAATCCTGAGATTCTGTAGCAGTTAATAGAATATTTGAAATCATCATCAGTGTGCATATCTAGTAAGAAAGGTATATTGGTCAGAAAATATCAGTCATTCTGGCAAATATTATATAGCCAAAAAGGAAATTCTCTAAAATAATTAATCATACAAAACAAGATGGCAATCTCCTTGGCTACTGAATTAGTTGTGGTCTCCAGGCAATGTTAGGAATTGTTGTATAGTTCCCATTCTCATTAGCCAGAAATGAAGGAGACAGTGTGAAACCACAAACCTTCAAGAAGCTAGCCTTTTCATTTGATACTATTTTCTTCAGTGTTGATACTTAAAATATCACATATGAAATTATCTTCCTTTGATTTAACAGCAAAGTCTCCCGAGGCTCTTACTCCTTGAATCTGTCCAGTAAGAAATGCACATACTTCCTTCATAATGAGTGCAAATGATTATGGATGCTGATGAAGTGCTGAACTCAATCTTGATTTTCCGGATATTTTATAAAGCTAAAATATTTTTTGTAAGGTCAGAATGTCAAATCTATATTTTCAACTAATTAGATTCAGGCTGTGTGTCTGTACTATCAAAGGGATAGGGACAATTCTCTTGCAGTATTTCAGCTGAACTTTACTTATGTTTAGTCTTATCAAAGTGTCAACGGTTTACGGGCTGGTTCGGCCCGGTTCCGTGACTAGAAGGGCGGAGGGATCCGCGGATCCGCGCCCCCGGAAAAAAAAGAAAATAAGGGACCCCGAAATAATTGAAAACAGTGGCAACAATCTGAGGTAAAACAAAGTAATTTACTAAATATGGTATCAACAGAATTTTATAAGGAGAGAGAATGTGAAATTGATGGTGGATCGGCCTTACCACAACGCTGAGATGAGAAGCGCAGGCAGAGAAGCGCAGGCGAGAAGCGCAGGCAGAGAAGCGCAAGCGAAGCAGCGCAGGCAGAGAAGCGCAAGCGAAGCAGCGCAGGCAGAGAAGAGAGCATCAGGTGACCTTGCCGGGAGTTATATCTCCTCGCTGACCGCAAAGCCCCCTGGGGAAACGTAGCTGCTCTTCTCCGCTGGACAGGCACCCGGAACTTGAGCATCAGCAGTCAAACCCCCAGTACATTGCATGATGTTATGATGTGGAATACCGATAATGAAAAATCATGAAACCATGACATTCCACCCCTTATTCCACATCACTACATCATGCTTAATATAGACAAACAAAATATAAACACACGCACTAGGAATTACTGACTGCACTCCCTCAACATCAAGTTCCCTTGCGGTACACATTGAACATCCCCGTTTTCCTGCATCACCCACCAAGTGGACCCAGGTCCCTGGGCAAAAACAGTTCCACGAAGAGGTTTGTCCTTCTCAGAGGCTGGAATAACCCAAACTGCCTTTCCCAACATATTCTTTACATGTACAACAGGGACTTTATCTCCCTCTACGGTATGTAGGGAGCTGGACTGGGTTGGACCACCACGATTGATAGATCCTCTGGTATTGACTAACCAGGTGGCTTCTGCCAAATGCTTCTCCCAGTGCTTAAATGTACCGCCTCCCATTGCTTTCAGCATAGTTTTTAACAACCCATTGTATCGTTCAATCTTACCTGAGGCCGGTGCATGGTAGGGAATATGGTAAATCCACTCAATACCATGACCTTTAGCCCAGGTACCTACAAGAGAATTTTTAAAATGAGTCCCATTATCTGACTCAATTCTTTCTGGGGTACCATGTCGCCACAGGACTTGTGTCTCAAGACCTAGTATGGTATTTCGGGCGGTAGCGTGGGGTACTGCATAGGTTTCAAGCCACCCAGTTGTTGCCTCCACCATGGTGAGCACATAACGCTTACCATTACGAGATCGTGGCAAGGTGATATAATCAACCTGCCATGCCTCCCCATATTTGTACTTTTGCCATCGCCCTTCCTCCCAGAGAGGTTTCATTCTCTTGGCTTGTTTAATTGTGGCACACGTGTCACAGTCGTGAATGATTTGCGCAATAGCATCCATAGTTAAATCCACCCCTCGGTCTCTAGCCCACTTATATGTCGCATCTCTCCCTTGATGGCCTGAGGTCTCATGGGCCCATCGGGCTAGAAATAATTCACCCTTGTTCTGCCAGTCCAGATCTATTTGGGCCACCTCAATTCTGGCAGCTCTGTCTACCTGATGGTTATTTTGCTGCTCTTCAGTAGCCCTATTCTTGGGCACATGGGCATCTACGTGACGCACCTTTATAACCATATTCTTTATTCGGGCAGCAATATCTTTCCACAGGTCAGCAGCCCAAATAGGTTTACCCTTTCTTTGCCAGTTGTTTTGCTCCCACTGCTGTAACCACCCCCATAGAGCATTTGCCACCATCCACGAGTCAGTGTAAACATAAAGCATTGGCCACCTCTCCCGTTCAGCAACATCCAAGGCCAGTTGGACAGCCTTTACCTCTGCAAATTGGCTCGATTCTCCTTTTCCTTCAGTGGCCTCTGCAACTTGTCGTGTGGGGCTCCACACAGCGGCTTTCCATCTGCGGTGTTTCCCCACAATACAACACGATCCATCTGTGAATAGGGCATATGTCTTCTCATTTTCGGGTAGTTCATTATATGGTGGGGCCTCTTTAGCACGTGATATCTCTTCTGCTGGCGGTGTTCCAAACTTTTTGCCTTCAGGCCAGTCCATGATCACCTCTAGGATTCCTGGACGGTTGAGATTCCCCATCCGCGCTCGCTGCGTAATCAGCGCAATCCACTTACTCCAAGTGGCATCAGTAGCATGATGGGTGGAGGGACCCTTTCCCTTGAACATCCAGTTCAGCACTGGCAGTCGAGGTGCCAGAAGGAGCTGTGTTTCTGTACCAATTACTTCGGAAGCAGCCCGAACCCCCTCATACGCGGCTAAGATCTCCTTCTCAGTTGGAGTGTAGCACTCTTCAGACCCTCTGTACGCCCGACTCCAGAATCCCAGGGGTCGGCCTCGGGTCTCTCCTGAGGCTCTTTGCCACAAACTCCAAGTGGGACCTTTCTCTCCAGCAGCAGTGTAGAGGATGTTCTTCGCATCCTGTTCCATCCGTACTGGCCCCAGGGCCACGGCACGGGCTATCTCTTGTTTAATCTGCTCAAAAGCCTGCTGCTGCTCAGGACCCCACATAAAATCATTCTTCTTCCGTGTCACCTGATAAAGGGGGCTTACAATGAGGCTGTAGTTTGGAACATGCATTCTCCAAAAACCCACTACACCCAGGAACGATTGTGTCTCTTTCTTATTAGTGGGTGGAGACATGGCACTGATTTTGTTGATCACATCTGTTGGGATGTGACGACGGCCATCTTGCCACTTTATACCTAGGAACTGAATTTCCTGGGCAGGCCCTTTCACTTTGCTTCGCTTAATAGCGAAACCAGCACGCAGAAGGATCTGGATTATTTGCTCTCCTTTCTCAAAAACTTCCTTTGCTGTGTTGCCCCACACGATGATGTCATCAATATACTGTAAGTGCTCAGGAGCACCTCCCTGTTCCAGTGCAGCTTGGATCAACCCATGGCAAATGGTTGGGCTATGTTTCCACCCCTGGGGCAAACGATTCCAGGTATACTGAATGCCCCTCCAGGTGAAAGCAAACTGTGGCCTAGATTCTTTGGTCAAAGGAATGGAGAAAAAGGCGTTAGCAATATCAATGGTGGCGTACCATTTGGCTGCCTTTGACTCCAATTCATATTGGAGTTCTAACATATCTGGCACAGCAGCACTCAATGGGGGTGTGACTTCATTCAGGCCACGGTAGTCCACCGTCAGCCTCCATTCTCCACTGGCTTTACGCACTGGCCATATGGGGCTGTTAAAAGGTGAGTGAGTCTTGCTAATCACTCCCTGATTCTCTAGTTGGTGAATCAGCTTCTGAATGGGGAGCAAGGAATCCCTGTTGGTGCGGTACTGCCGTCTGTGCACCGTTTTTGTAGCAATCGGTACTTGTTGCTCTTTCACTCGTAGCAACCCCACGGCAGATGGATCTTCTGACAGGCCAGGCAAAATAGACAACTGCTTAACACCTTCTGTGTCTACAGCAGCTATTCCAAAGGCCCATCGATACCCTTTGGGATCCTTAAAATATCCCCTTCTGAGGTAATCAATACCAAGTATGCATGGAGCCCCTGGGCCAGTCACAATAGGGTGCTTTTGCCAGTCTTTACCAGTGAGGCTGATTTCGGCCTCCAACATAGTCAGTTCTTGGGAACCTCCAGTCACCCCATGAATATAAATTGATTTTGTCCCTTGGTGACTCGAGGGCATTAGAGTGCACTGTGCACCAGTATCCACCAGGGCCTTATATTTTCGTGATTCTGATGTGCCAGGCCATCTAATCCACACAGTCCAATAAACTCTATTATCCCTTTCCCCCCCCTGGCTGGGGGCAGGGCCCCTCTATTTGTTACCTTCATTGTCTGCAGCAACTGGAGCAATCACCTTTTTGGAGAAGTTCACCTTGGTGGTTGATTTGTCTTGTAACTCTCTTACCCGTGCTTGAAGTACAGGAGTAGGTTGTTTATGCCACTCCTTCATATCTTCTCCATGGTCACGTAGGTAATGCCACAAGGCAAAACGTGATGTGGTCTTACTGTTGTCACTTGCTCGAGCAGGAGAACGTCTTCTTTTGATGGCTGAGACATTAGATGCCACCGGCTGGGAGGAAATCAAGTTGATGAGCCCCTCCAATAGGCTGTTTTGGGAATTCTGGTCCCCATTTGATGTATCCGTTACCTCCATGGATTTATCAGCTTCAGGCACGGTTGATAGTTTGTCTATTATATCTTCTTGTTTGTTTTCCATTCTGTCCAGCTTTTCAGCTACCTTTGTAATGGCTGAAACACAAGCTCGCAGAGGGCTTAAATGTAACTCAAAGTCTTGAAGTTTATTAACCAATTCACTTATAAGGGGTCTTCTTTCCCCTCTGCCATACATTGCTGCAAATGTGCTGGCGTACCTTTCTGGTGCGGTCTTTGTGAATGTACGCCACATGTTTGGTGTACACCTGACTCTCTCGGGATCATGCTCTTGGTCTGGCTCGTCAGGAATGAAATCGGGGCTATGTAGCATTTCCACCACAGCATATTCTCTTAAATAACAGATGCCTTCTTCCATATCAGCCCATTTCTTTTTCTCAGGCATCAGATCATCTTTGAAGGGGTATCTTTCTTTTACAGCTAACAACATCCGCTTCCAGAGGGTAAAGGCCTGGTTCTGGCATGTACTAATACCTCTGTCAATGGCTGAGTCCCTGGCAATGCCACCCAGTTGGCGAGCTTCTCTACTATCCAGCCACACACTGTTGGCCCCATTGTCCCAACATCGAAGTAACCAAGTGGCAATAGGCTCATTTGGGTGACGTGAAAAGTCTTTTCTCAGACTTCGAATTTCATTCATTTTCAGAGATCGATCAACAATGGTAACGATATCTTGCTCACCTCTTACTCTTTCGGGACTTCTTGTTGCCCTCATTGGCGCCGGTGACCGTGGTCTTACTGAGGGCCCCTCCCCTGGACTTAGGGGTGCTTCTTGTGGATCTTGGAGCCACTCCTCTGGACCTCTCTCCTCTTCTTTCTTCTCCTCTAACTGAGTCGAGATTCGTTTCATTTTCCGTCCTCTTACAGGGGCAAGTGACATCAATTGTGGTGCTTCTTGTAGTTGATCAGGTTGGTCAGTTCCAATGCTCTCATCCTCCAGTTCAGCTCGGAGCCTGTCTCGTTCGATTATGAGAGTATCTAGCTCAGATTGGAGGGTGTCTTGTTGAGATTGAAGACTGTTGAGTTTGGATTGCAGGGAGTCTCTCTCAATTCGGAGGGCATCTCTCTCAGATTGGAGGCTGTTTCTCTCGACCAGGAGACTCTCTCGCTCATTTTGCACTGTTTCCCTGAGACTCTCCTTTTCAATTTCACAAACTCTCTCCCTCTCCAGGATAGTATTGAATAAGGCCCGGTAAGCATTAGCCAGGCCCCAAATAATTTGGGCCTCCTCAGATCTTCCTGAGCCGCGACATTCCTGTCTCAAATATCTGTTTAAATTTTCAGGGTCTTTCAGGTGTTCTGGAGTAAAGTTCCATGACACCGAAGATTTCCATCTCTCTAAAGTCTCACCCAGGCCTCTCCACATTCCCTGCCACTCAGTATTTACTGGTTTTGGGGCAGACTTCCTCAAAATATAATAAATACTAATAATAAGTGAAATGGTGAGCAGTACATTCACGGAGATTAATAACGTGATCAGGTGAGCATTGAAAATCCGCATAAAGAATTCAAAGGAGAGGCTGGAAACCTGCTTAAAAATCCCCAACCCTGTAAAATTAGCAGCTCCCTCTGGAATGGTATGCCACATAATATGCAGATGCCACATAGTTATTTCCATCCATGTTTTCAATTGGCTATATATACCTATTGCTCCATAGAGCAAGGTGGTGAACTTAATTAAGGCCCAGTATGTTTTTAGCATTAAGAAAGAAGAGACAGTGGCATGCAGCCCCTTAAAAGACAGTTTCAGTAGAGAAAGCATTTTTTCTCTTTTTTTTTTTTTTTCTTTTACAGAAACAAGATAGCAAGGCTCAAAGTTTACAAATATCCTAGAGTATTGGCCGTCCGCCTGGACTTTTCAAGGTCACGCTTTCAGACAGTACTGGTGAAACAGATAAACTTTCCCAATGAAGCTGTCTGAGAGCGGAGAGAGAGATTTGTTCAAAAAGCTAAAAAGCAACTGTTGCCCGCATTCTCCACCAAGAATGTCAACGGTTTACGGGCTGGTTCGGCCCGGTTCCGTGACTAGAAGGGCGGAGGGATCCGCGGATCCGCGCCCCCGGAAAAAAAAGAAAATAAGGGACCCCGAAATAATTGAAAACAGTGGCAACAATCTGAGGTAAAACAAAGTAATTTACTAAATATGGTATCAACAGAATTTTATAAGGAGAGAGAATGTGAAATTGATGGTGGATCGGCCTTACCACAACGCTGAGATGAGAAGCGCAGGCAGAGAAGCGCAGGCGAGAAGCGCAGGCAGAGAAGCGCAAGCGAAGCAGCGCAGGCAGAGAAGCGCAAGCGAAGCAGCGCAGGCAGAGAAGAGAGCATCAGGTGACCTTGCCGGGAGTTATATCTCCTCGCTGACCGCAAAGCCCCTGGGGAAACGTAGCTGCTCTTCTCCGCTGGACAGGCACCCGGAACTTGAGCATCAGCAGTCAAACCCCCAGTACATTGCATGATGTTATGATGTGGAATACCGATAATGAAAAATCATGAAACCATGACACAAAGTTAGCAATTATCAAGACTTTTAGAATTATGGAATCATAGAATGGTCTGGGTTACACGGGATTTTTAAAGACCATCTAGTCCCACCCCTCTGCCATGGCATGTTCTGGCTGCCTGAGGCTGCGTAGGGGCCTCACACAAATTGAGGCACTCTGAGTGAAGAATTTCCCCTTAAACTCTAATCTAAATCTACTTTCTTTTAGATTAAAGCTGTTACACAAAGAAAGAGAGTTAGAGAAAGGAAAAGAAAAAAAATGAAAGAAAAAAGAAGGGGAATTATCTTGGATTCCTTTGCCATAATAGAAAGTTATTGTTTTTTTCCTGTTCTCAACAAATATTTCAGCCTTTCATGGCATATCTGAACTGAGTGTTGATTTCTGAAGCTTGCGCCAGTAGATGTTTAATAATACTGTCACTCCCAGAGAATCCATGCCATGACAGGTTCTGACAAGGTGCAGAATCTGGGACAGGTGTGATTTTACCATCTGCACTGCCAGTACAATACTGAGCCAGTGATGCTAGGAATTTAAGCAAAATGAAAGACCTTGAAAGGGAAAGTCAGATCATACCTTGTTTTTGAACCTATTTTGATATTGGGAAGCATCTCAAGCATATAAAACTGGGAGAAGACTATATGTCTTTGTATATCCCATGACCAGATCCAATAAAAGCTCGAGGCTTGTCTGTAAACATACAGCATAGATAGTTGATAACATGAGCCCACAAATGTGTCTAATCCTAGAAAACAGCAGAGAAACTTTCTCATTTCATCAATACCAACTTCCAGCATAGCGTTAAATATGAGCCAGATAGGTCGTGGGAGAAAGAAACTGTTTATAATTAATCTGTTCTTCCCTAAGGAGAGATTTATGGCTAGGAAAAAAAAAAATAAATGGTTGAAGCATCTAAATACTTGTGTTCTATTCTGGCTGTGCTATTAACTCACCTTGGCAGATATTGGTGAGTGAGAGCTAAATTCTTTGAGGAGCCGTATTTTAGAGGTTGCTATTCTTACAGTTAATTGCTTGGCCTCAGAAGCATCGTACGAAGCATCTAAGCTAAGCAAATTCAGTTGAGAACTGTATACAAAATGATGACAAATACTTATTTGTCAGTATAATCTATAATAGCTAATTTTGAAAGATGAACCAAGAAAAGTGAATAATTTTATATAACTGAGAGTGTTATTTTGTGACAGGAAAAAGTAAAGATTTTACAGACAGGAAAACATTTGACCAAAGAATTAACTTGGGAAGATTATATATCTATACACTGGCAATTGCACACTCCACTTCTTTCCCTGAAAGCTGTTACCTTCCAGCAGGAGTAAATATAGAACTCTTTTACACAAGAGTAGTAAAAACTGTGGCCTACAAAAAGGGAAGAAATTATGTTTGGAAGGAATCTCAGGATATCATCTGGTTCAACCCTCCATTTAAAGTGGATAAATTCTACAGTAGATCTGGATGCTCAGATCCTCATCTAACAGTGTTTGGAATATCTGCAAGGATGGGTATTCTGTAGCACCTACTTTGGGGCACGGTTTAGTGGGAAAATACTGGTGGTAGGTGGACAGTTGGACTAAATGATCTTGGAGGTCTTTTCCAATGTTGGTGACTCTATGATTTTATGATTCTAACTCGAGGTGTCCTATTCCTGTGTTTGACCCATGGTGTACATGTGGTACATGCACTAATCACGCTAGAAAGCCTCCTAAGGATTTTCTATGGAAAGAATCCACCTAAAAAAATGAATGACTGTGATTCTTTACAAAAAGATCAGATCCTGCCTACAGAAAATACAAATAGCTAGATTTAGGAAGACAAACAAAACAGAAATTATTAAAAGATTAGGTTTTTCATGATGGTTCCTGGCACTATTTTTTTACATGGCTGCATAGTTTACAACTCCTTTTCTTCCAGGAGCAAGGCATTTTTTCCAAAAGTTTTAATTCTTTCCAAATATATCTGACTTCATAGAATCATAAAATAGAATCATAGTAGATCACCAGGACTTTAAAGCAAGATCCTCATAAAATAATTAAAAAAAAAAAAAAAGTAAGAATACATCCTCCAGCAGTTCCTTGATGCCAGTTCTGACCTTAAAAATAGCTGTAACTGTCATACGCAAACTGAACTTTTCCACATTTTCCCTTTCTACTAAAAGTACAAGGTTGTCTCTAAAGATCACCAGTATTCTGTCTTATTATATGGATTTTGATATTCTGTATCACAGGATAATTTTACAGCAACAATCCAGCAGCCCCATAATAAGGTTGTAGACAGATTTCGACTAATACATGAACCAGTAATGTTCTGCTTCTCCTTTTAATAATTTAATAAGTATTCAGTGTAAACAGTCCAAGTCGGCATAGGCCCTAGTGCAAAACCTTGCACTTTGCTGTGTTTAACCTCATTAGGTTCACCCGGGCCCACCGTTCAAGCCTGTTGAGGTCCCTCTGAATGGCAACCCTTCCTTCCACTGTGTCAATCGCACCAATCAGCTTGGTGTCATCAGCAAACTTGCTGAAGGTGCACTTGATTCCGTCATCGATGTCATTGATAAAGATCTAAAGAGCACCGGTCCCAAGACAGAACCCTAAAGGACTCCTCTCATTACCGGCCTCCACCTGAACACAGAACCATTAATCACCACCCTCTGTCTGCGGCCTTTCAACCAATTTCTTATCCACCAGGTGGTCCACCCATCAAATCCACATCCCTTCAGTTTGGAGATAAGGATGTGGTGGGGACAGGATCTAAGGGAATGGCATAGAGCTTCATCAGGAGAGGGTCAGGGTGGGTTTGGAAAAAATATTTCAGCAGAGGGTTGTATGAATGCAACAGGCTCCCCAGGGCGCTAGTCATGGCACTGACCTGCTGGAGTTCAAGAAGCATTTGGACAACACTATCAAAAATATGTTTTGATTTTTTTGGTTGCCCTTGTGGGTCCCTTCCAACATGGGATATTCTCTGATTCTTTATATAGATCTGATAGATCTGTTTATTATTAAGTTGTCAGTCTGTGGGAGAGGGGAGAAATGGGGGAGGAGGGGGAGGGGGAAAGGGGAAGTAGCAGGGGTAACAGGAATGCTAAGAAAAAAGAAAAAAATGGACAAATAGCTTTAGAAAGTCTGTGTCTGACCTCACTTCTCTGGATCATTTTAAAAGCATGTAATGAGTTAAGTAATCAAGCATTCTTTCCTACCCTACAGTAAAATGCCTCTTGATGCAATTAAATGGCTCAAGATTCAGAAACCCAGACCTACCAGGCTCTTCAGCTTGTGACAGCCAGTCATGTGTGAGAAAGGTCAGTCATGTAAAAGAAATTAAATGAGTTCTGCAAAGACTTAACTGGAATTGAAGCAAAGCTCTCCAAACAGAAAAGGTGATGAAAAGTTCAATCAAAGTCAGATGCAAGGAAAGATGCTCATTATAATCCACATCATCAGGTCACAAACACCCTGTTCATCTGTATGGCAGGACTGTGTGCTTAATGACGGGATCAAAAGTGATACTCATGAGAGAACAATGTACTCTATCCCTCCTCAGCACTATATGTCACATATCCTGCTGACACTCCTAAAAAGAATATGAAAATCTTCACATCTATATGAGGACTTAATAAAAGAGAATACACATTTGTGGCAAGTCAAGTAAATAGTTCAATACACATAGAATTAAATACAGTTATTATTTCAGTATTCAGAAATTTAAAAAAATGTACTTCAGGACATCTACAAATCAGGGCCATTTTGAAAATTAAAGCAAGCCCTTAGCATCAGAAAGGTGTTCTAAGCATATAAGTGATTATTAAAGCACTTATCTGAAAATGCATTTCAATAACATTATATTGTTATACAATATATATATGTGTTATATATCTCATATATATTATATGACTATATATATAAAGTATATAATATTGTATATAAATATAATATATATGGAGAGAGATGCTGTTCCCTTGGTTCCTGTCACTGTCACAGAGCACAGAGCTCAGCGCTGCCCCTCCGCTCCCTGTGAGGAGCTGCAGCCATCGGGAAGCCTCCTCTCAGCTCCTCTGCTTTGGGTTGAACAAAACAAAAGACCTCAGCTGGTCCTCGCACATCTTCCTCTCTATGACCTTCACCATCTTTGTAGCCCTCCTTTGGAAACTCTCTGATAACTTTATATCCCTCTTATGTGGTGGCAGCCAAACCTGCATGTAGTGCTCAAAGTTGGGCCACATCAGCTCAGAGCAGAGCAGGACAGTTTCTTCTCTCGCCTGGCTGCCAGTGCTGGGCCTAATACACCTCAGTGTAAGAACCCCCAGATCTCTTTCCATGGGACTGCTCTCCAACCTCTCATCTCCCAGTGTGTACATATATTCTGGATTCCCCCATCCCATGTGCAGCCAAGAGATGCAACTTTTCAAAACAAAAAATGCAGGTAAAACTGACTAACATATAATTTGCTTATGCAAAGTATTTAATTTCACTAGTTAAGTTAATTACAATATGTACAGTAGCTGAAGGATAGGCACATCTAGTAATGCTTTAAATGACGATGATGTACCCAGAGTACCTTTGACTACCAAACCACAATGCAGCCAAAGAATTAGATGGTTTGGTCAGTGAAGGATTGACTCATTAATAAGGAATCCATCCAAAAACTACACATAAAATTCTCTTACTTCGGGATTTAAATAAATTCAATACAGTTCTACTCCAAAACAATACAACAAAAATTATTTTCCAGGATCTAAAATGACTGAAGAAGTCAAGTTGATACTGCTTTTTTGCAAAAGGTAATTACTTTCATAAGACTGTGAAGCTGAGAAGGTAAAAACATTCCTTTTGTGCGGTGTTTAATACAATGCACTGTATTTTTTTTATTTTATTTTATTTTATTTTTATCCCCCGCTCCCCCACTTCCAAGACACAAAGGAAGCAACCTGTGCAGAATCAAGTGCAGAATCATTCCTATGTTACAGGTTCTTATCACTTATCATGTCCTAGTGGTGCTAATTGACATCAAGCTGAGTGCAGAAGTAATCTCAGGAGATCTTCACTTGTTTATATGATGCTGAAGCAAGTGAAATAATAATTATTCATTTCAAGAGATCTATTTCTATGTGTTTGCTTCATTATTATCATTACTTTCTTTAAAGTTCTGCTTGATTTCCTCTCTCATCATCCCTTCCCTACCTACAGCTTGATTGGAAGACAAGAACATGTAATTATTTGATCGCTTCTCATTTTAGTTGATTAAAAATAAAAGGAAGTATTTGCTTGGGTCAAAGGTTACTACAATGCATAATTAATTGTCCAATATCATCTTAATCAACAACTTTCCAGCTTCAGTTTTGTTGAATTTATCAACGGAAAAAAGTGAGGTTAAATAGAGGTATTTAATCAACCATGCATGAATTGCCAGGAATGGATTTCTGTAAGGGAGCCTTCAGCCAGTTATTAGGAAAGGTGCTGAAGTGAAACAATTCTCCTCTAAGAGCGGTAGACTACACTGGTTTGCAGGAATGGACCTAAGTATTATTGAACAAAATATTTCAGTCACATGTTGCCTCTCCATCTGCTTAATGAATTGAAGTGTCAGGAAAATTTGAAGAGGCAGCCCAGGAAAACAGAAATGTAATTTAATGCAACATGAATCATTTGCCAGCCAAATATACAGTATTGATGGGATTTCAGATGAAGTGTTTAGATTATGGCTATTGTTACAGGAAATGACATTTAATTTGTCTTAACGATTCAGACATTTAAAGGCAGACTACTTAAAAAACAACAACAAAAAACAGGAAAGTAAACTTGTCACAGTCATCTAGAAGACTTAATTGGCAAAACAGTAAATCTATTTACTCTCAGAAATGTAATTTAAAAACATCTCTGCACATTTAATGTACTCAGGAAGATATATCCTGCATAACTTTTTCAAAGATCACTTAAAATCTGAGTCCATCTGATAAAGATATAGCATACGGTTAAGCTCTGCTATCAGGTCCTGATTTTTGTCTCATTGCGTTGAGACTCTGTGATTCTGAATGTAGTAACTCAGTTTTACTGAATGCTGAATATTCTTACAGACTACTAAGTGGACACCCATATAGTTTTCCCACTCTGTTTTCCTCTTCTCAATTTCTCTGACGCAGATGTTATATGCAAAAACACTAGCTAGCTAGTTTATGTATTTTTTTCTCTTTTTCCTCTTTTTATAGCACACAGTAATGTCTAAGTGTTATATGATCATCTCTTATCTGTCTATTAAACAAATATTCCCTATACAATTTTCAGCTGCAGCAATGCAGAAAAAAGAAAATGTTATCCCTGTATAAGATATGATGGATTTGTCTCTTAATAGAAAATCTGACAAAATATAGGATATATATTGTCATCTAGCATGTACCAAGGCACAGTTTGTGAAAATGAGCCTTCTCCCACAATACCCAGACACAGTTCCCAAGGCACATACAGCATAAAACTGCACAAATTGGTATGCTATTGAGATTCATGGACAAGAAAGCATGTTTTGGGGGGAAACAATACTTCTCTAGTAATGAGAGCTCTGCCACACCAATTGTCTACACTGCTGAAGTCTCTTTTTTTCAATTTTTTATATTGTAGATGCAGTGTGCTGTAGGGGAGCTACCCATGTAGGACAGAGCCAGTTACACCTTGCTCCAACTCAGATACACAGTGGCCAAAGCTGAGCTCAGTAATGATATAGATTGATGGTAAATTCTGTGAACGTAGTTAGGAAAGAGTAAAACATGCTGCATAGCAGCTGAGAGAGTGGAGTAAGAAAAAAGTGTGAGAAACAGCCCTGCAGGCACAGAGTGCAGTGCAAAAGACTATCAGGAGGTACACCAGGAGTGGAGCAGAAGTTCTCTGTAGCCCAAGACAGATCTCAGAGCAGAGCAGATCTCCATGTGCAGCCATGGAGGAGCCCATGGTGCAGCTTACTATAATTAATTATAACAGGATAAAATGGGGGTATGCCTTGGATGCCCTGTCCCTGGAGGTATTCAAGGCCAGGTTGGATGGGGCAGCCTGGTCTAGTATTAAAAGTGGAGGCAGGAGGCCCTGCCTGCGGCGGGGTTGTTGGAACTTAATGACCCTCGAGGTCTCTTCCAACCCAAGCCATTTTATGATTCTGTATAATACTATGAGTATTATGAGCAATACTTTGCAAACAAACAAACAAACAACTACAACAAAAACAATGAAACTGAGTTTCAGAATTTATGGAGAAAAATAAAAACAAAAACATAAACAAGGAAAAATGACAGAAACCAATACCACTCTGGTTATTCATGGTGAGGTCATTTAAATATGGTCAACTGAGTGCTGGTAGTGCAATTTGGAAACAAAAATACAATCAAAACCTGAGCAGGAGCAAGATGGGATCAAAAGATTATAGAATCATCAGTCAAGTTACAGGAATGATAGGAGTTAAAATTTACACAGAAGTTGCAGAAATTCCGTTTGTTTTTTTCAAATAGAAGTTGATGCAAGACATTGAATCTATTACAAATGTAATCAATTTGTCAATAAATTGATTATTTATTGACAAATAAATAATCATTTACCATGGGAGGTAGCTTAGTTTCTTACTACATTTGAGCACCTAAAATTGTTGGTTTCACACTGAAAGCATTAGCCTGTTTCCCTGCATCATCTACTTCACTGCTTCATGTGAAGGAAAATGATGAATATCCTACTGCACTTCTTTTTTTTTTTTTTTTTTTAATTTATTTTTTAAGGTTTACTTAGCTTGTGCCACATATCAGGAGATTGGGTGCATATATACAGGATGCCTCTGCCATATAGATATTCAGGTACCACCGGAGGGTGAACCAGCCCATCTTAAAATAAATGTCTCTTTGGAGTTGCTTGTGTTTCTCAGTGACTGAGACAAATCTCAGTGTTTCTGTAAAATGACCTATAACTTTTTGACAGCTAGATAGATTGAGGTTAATAACATTCTATATATTTGCAATGATGACTGTACGCAGAAATCTGGATTTTCACCATTATCAAGATAGTTTCATGACCCAGCAAGATAAGCGTTAGTGGCTGAGGGGAAATTTTACTTTCCAAATCTGTAATCTGGACTACTTGTGGGGGAGAAGAGAAACAAGAAGGACTGCAAAGGATCAAGTTTGGATGAAAAAATAAAGGCTAAAATATTACTGAGGGAATATAAGTCTTACTGGTGAGAAAGCTGGGCAAAGCAAATGATAGATGAAAATAAGATTGGATTTTATAAAGAGAGCCTGTAGATAAAAATCCTACTTCCCTCTGTACAGACAGTGAAGGCATAAAGATTTTCTGAGTAGTTTATAGACTACCAAAAGGCTTTCAGATTCTCCTCAAATCTCTTAATGAAGTCTTTGTTGTTGTTGTTGTTGTTCATTCTTGGCTGTGATTTTGGAGTAGCAATGACATTGAAATCTCCGGGTCTGAATCCACTACATTATCTTTGGCATTTGACTTCAGGCTGGAATGCCAATTAAATACCATTTTCATGCATTTCTAACACGGACAGAAAATAAGCAAATGAATTAACAAATTAACAGTAATAAGATTTAACTACATGTTTTAAATTATAAACATTTTTCAGTGCTGCTATAGCTGAAGATATTCAGAAATGCGGACCTTAACTTCTGTCCCTATCACTCAGTCTCTCATGTAGAGTTTATTCAACTATAAAATAGAACCTTTGCCTATATGCCAGACAGGCTCGTTTAATTAATATTTTAAGATGTCAAGGGATTCTTGGATGAAAGTCATTACAATGTGAAAATATAAAAATTCCTTCTGTGTAATCTTTTGGTTTTGAAATGAATTCTGAAGGAACATTCACGTTCAGATAAAAGTTGAATAACTGTAGAGGGTCACAAAAATTAGTATTACAGAACAATTTCCTTAGCATGATAATACCTAGCAAAGCTTCCAGAATCTTTCAATTAGCTCTGTTCCATAGAGAATACCTGTAGCTCCATTAAAGTAATATTATGACTCTGAGATTAGTACAATTTAAATCTCAATAGTTTTGTTCCTTTAGAGCTGTCAGGAGCTGATTTATTTATTTACGTATTTATTAAATCTAAAAATCACTATAATTGTAAAGTTTAAAAATTCCACCAAAATGCAGACTACATCTTAATTTGAAATTGTGTTGCTTCTTAGGACTGAATATGAAACAAAAATCATGTACCAGATGAATAGTTACGGATTTACACAAAAAGAATTGCTTACTGTATAGATTCTGTTAAATCTATTATCCAGTTGGACTAGTAATTACAAATCCAGAATCTCTGCCTTCAGACAACGTAATTTCAAATTTGGTAATTTACCATCGTTGGCCAAGGCAGGATTTCTACTCTTAACCTTATTACATCTAAGAATATGTCCCTGAGTGGGCTGTCTTTCCTTACCTTTTCGAGGAAAGCAATTCACCTCAAAATGCCATTATATATGTCATGCCACTATATATCATTCCACTCCTAGAGAAATGAAGCATTTCTTACTATTTTTTTTCATTATTATTTCTGAAATAAAGACAATTCCGCCATACTGTAAAATAACTGAACAGGACCTTATGGATATTTACATAAAAGTCTACATTGGAATTTTTTCCCGCAGAACTGTTTTATTTCTTTCTATAACATACATTATCTCTGTAAACTTTTCCATCAAAAATCAGCAGATTTTTTTTTGTGTGTGTGTGTGTGTGTGTGTGTGTGTGTGTGTGTGTGTGTGCCACAGTGATCCAGACTTTTCTATTTACTGGAAAAAAGGCAGAGTACATAGCATGAAAAAAGATTCAGTACAGAATCTACTTATTTACAGCTGTAAGTGCTCATGTCTTAAGTGTTTACAATTTAATTTTGAATATGTCACACCTTTAATCAAGTCAGTTTAAATCTATGAGCTTACTGCAGAATTTGATTCATTTACATAAATATAACAGCTTTAGTAGTTGCTGTATAAAGTGACTCTATTGTCCCACAACCTAGTGGAGGTTTCTTGCTCATCATTCAAGTTAACTTAAAAGAAATAAAAGCGGAAGTATGAGTAATCTTTTCCTTATTTTGTTTCATTTTCATTTTTATTTATTTAGACAAACATCTTCATGTACGTAAAATCTGGCAAATGGCTAAGGCAGGAATTGTATTATCATTTTTGTGTCTAAATGGAATTCAGAGTTAAATACACTCTGTGTTATCTCTAAGGGATTAGCCAAAGTAATCATTACATATACGAAAGAAAGTTTGGAAAACAGTAAAATACTTTCTTAATTGCCTGAGTTGGATAAATAAACAAGAAATCTTTTTTTTTTTTTTTTTTTTTTTTTTTTTAAATCTCCTTAATTTCATTATTATTCTTTGTGTCTATTCAGGCAAAAAACATAGATGCTTAAAAATTGAAATGCATCGCTGCTATGGGAGGTTATCATCCAGAACATGCAAGGTAGAAGAACTGGAGTTTGTTTCTTTGTGATGCAGCAGCATGTGGCTCTTTGACGTGTTTGTCCCTTGCTACCTAATAGAAACAATGACACAAAGCTAAGATCTGCTTATACCAAATGGTAGATCTCTAATATAGTTTACATGATTTAATTTATTTAAGTGCCCTTTAACCATACAAATGTAGTGCTAGTGTAGTCACTGTTAGCTAGATGCTCTGTAAACCCTTGAAAGTGTGTTGTGGTGAATGCCATTCCTCACAGCAGAATGTATTCTCCCTCCATAGACAACGTTAGAACTGTTGGTTGAATTCCAAAACAGAGATGTTTAATATTTCACTTCATTATTTTTTTTTTTTTTCTTTCTTCAGAAACATTTACACTTAATTTCTTGAAGTAAAGAGAAAATAAAATATTGGTCTGGATGAGATCTGATTATAAGATCATGTTTGTCAAAATAGTGTATATTGAAATTATGTTTATATTAAGATAAAACAATTTCCTGACTCCCTTTGGCCATAGGTACATTTTGATAGCTTATTAAAATATATATATATATTTTTTTAATTCATCATTAAACCAGAGCTAGGTCACAGGAGCAGGATTATTTCACTTGTTGTAAGGTATCTAAGTGCAATTCAAAGACAAAAGCCTAGTAATTTGGGCTTCCTTTAACATCAAAGAAGAAATGGAAGTATCTAAAGGCCACACTTCATCTGATTTATTATAGATGCCTACTTCAGCATGATATTGACCGTATTATAACTATGTCTATTCCTTTTAATTAATCATGAAGGAAAGCGAACACACACAGGTCTGGTTATATATATAAGGTAGGTATCTATATTTGGTCAATTGAATCCCACACCAGCCTTCTGTGAAATATACAGCAGGATGTTTTTTTATTATTATATTTTTTGTAATGTAAAAGTAGCTGAAACAGGTATATCTGTGTTGTCGTTGAATAAGAAGCTTCAAAGTAATCTAAATGATTTAAAATACATCTGTATCCACCAGTTAATCAATGAATAGTATAAATGGTTTAAAAAAATTGTGATTTATAGCATTTTCTTTCTTTCTGACTTCTGCTAGTAAGGAAGACTTTTCTTTTTAAAATTAATAGACACAATAGTAAAGCATTTTATTAAGCGCAAGACATTTTCCATGACTAGAGAAGACATAGCTTTGTTTCTACCTGCCTTATCCACTCTGCTTTTTACTATGTAACTTTTAGAATCTAGATATCTTATTGAATAAAGATATCTTCCCCCAGACTTACACAGTTATTGACATAGTAAGAGGTGAAAATAAATTTTTAGTAGAGTGATAGGAACTTATGTACTTGTCTGCCTGCCTTCATTTGTAAGAGTATATCAGACCACACCATAAGAAGCAGTATCCAGTTTCCAGCAGGAGGGTGTTCAGTCAAAACCACTTCAGAATAAATGACCAAAGAAATAAACTTGAGTTTTAGAGATACTGTAGATACCTTCACAGTAAAATTAAGTTTCCTCCTTAAATCGTTGCAGCTATTATTTTTCTTTTTCAGGCCGGCGGCCCTGCAGGCCTTCTGCCCCCTGTAACAGGCACAGATTGATTTAGTTAACTCTGTGGCAAGCATCTTCCTAGAACAAGGAGAATGAAGCACCTCAAGTTTCATATTCCAGACTGCATCAGTAAACATATTCCACAATGCAAACAGTAGTTTCAATTTGATGTGTCTTACATGTGAAATACTGTCAAATGCATCAAGAACAGGCTGAAGGCAGAAGTGCCCTCTCTGATGTCTGCCATCTTCATTCCAAGATTTACAGTTTGTTAAAACTGCATACAAGTAATTAAACATTTTTTCCTGAAAGGGAGCCTGGCCAACTCTCCCACCTTTTTCCAAAAGGTTACACGGAGAAGATACTGAAAGGGTGCTGGATACATCAGTACCCTGCAAGCCAGAACCACAGCCTCAATCAATTCTGAGATGACCCTTGACAACTTAGTGAGGTGCAGGCCTGAAAAGGTGTTTGTTGTGTATGGAGGTATACACAGAGCTGTAAGGGGGATAGGTCTTTCTAAGCTAGGTTTGCTGCTGCAGTTTGAGCTATTGTTTTTTATCCATATCAGGATAAATTCAGAACATTAAAGAAATATAAAAGTAATAGAAAAATCCAAAGAAGTAGAGGTGAGAATTTAAACTATTACTGTCTAAATGAATATTTACTATTCTCAGCAAGCAAAACATGAATTATTTTTTCCATTTTGAGCTTAACAATATTCACTGTAAATGGCTTGATTTTACTGTTGTCTGTTTCACATTGTGGAAAGTCAGAGACACTGTGGAAGAGATACAGATGCCTAAATACAGACATCCAGCATTTATAATACTCAGTGTTACTTTTTCCTGATGTTTCAGACAGCTTCATGCCTCTAGAGGTCCTATTTCATAACTGCCATGTAGATATTTTAAATATTATAAAACTTCTCAAAATGCACTAGTTGTAGCCAACTGTAATTAACCATTCATTAGATAACTGAGGACCATTCTGGCCCTCAGAACTTCTCTATGCCTCCGACTAGCCTCAAGGTTTATGATTATACCTCACTTTTTCACCAAGCCTGGCAATAAGTTGCTGTTTCGCATTTCCTGCCAGATAAGTTCTACTCGAAACAGATGAAAGCATGTTACAGAAAAGACAGGAACTAAACCAATCACTCATCATGAAATTTGTTTTATATATGGATTATGAAAAGTGGATATTCAACTAAAGCAGACGCAGAGCATGCCTGGGAGATAAAGGGATACTGAGCCCATACCTGATGGAGGGGGACCAAAATGTATGTATAAATTTATGAGACATAAAATTCTGTAATGGTCATTAATTTTGGTGCTACTACACTAAGGAAGCCTCATATCAAAATATGGGAAGGTCTTCTTGGTCGTTAATGCTTATGTAATCACATTTTTACCTTTGTCTCATGGTATGTTAAGCCCTTGCTTATTCCTGCTTTCAGCAAAGCTACCGTAGAACAATGCTATTTCCGTGACTATATCACCTCTTAGCAGACAAAATTTATTCTGATATAAGAACAAATTGAGACTTTTGGTACTAAAGGAATTAGCTTGTAGCAATTTGCATTTTCATCAACAAGGAGGAGATTCATCATTGCAGTATTATAAATAAAGGGGATTGTTTTTTATAGATATAATTAATCTGTGATACTACTTGAAGAAGAAATGTTATCCTATTTTTGAATTACAAAGCCATCCAGATTTCTTTTCAATTGTTAAACCCAGTGACATTTAATTTAGCAGTTACTCACATTAGAAGAGTAGAGATGGTGAATAGCCATAAGATGAATATTCATCAATAATTCTTTTCTTTTTCTGTGAAAGGTGATATATATGCACGCACACAAACATAACATATTTGTGGAACAAAACTGAAAGAATTAATGAGGGGAAACAAATTATTCTTACTGGATAACATTATTATTTGTATTACAATGGTGCATGAAGGAAAAACTGATTGGGATTTCATTTTACTAAGACCATTGTAAAGGACTTGCAAAGTAAGCAGGAAAAATGTACTGATAGTGGCAGAGTTTGAATTGAGGACTGCAGATTACCACTGTCCAGAACCAAACTCCTAAATAGGAACTGAGGTATGTCTTTTGCTGCTTCAAGAGATATTTAATTACTTTCTCTCAGTCAAAAAAAAAAAAAAAAAGATTTATTTAACAGACACATGAGCTCTGAGCAGTGAATGTAGTTCTTACTCAAATTATTACTCTATCAACCAGTAATTCCTTAGGTGGCTAATTCCTCAGGGAACAGCCTTATATGGCTCTGAGAATGAAGGGGCACAGCAATTATTTCTTTTGTGTAGGCTTTCCTTGCTGTAACTCAGGCAAACACAACAGTCCTCACTTGTGTTTCTTTAGTGCTGTTTTTCTGTATTGTATTAGTGAACTTATCGCTTTCATCTACATGGGATTTCTAAAAGAACTGTTGATTTATTAAATATATGGCCAGACCTAAGCTATTGTAACACTAAATAGGAGATCCAAACTAAAACTCACTCTGCAATTAAATTATTTTACATTTAATACGTAGAAGCCACATCCCTACCATTACCCCTTACTTATTTTTTTTCTATGTGCTTTATCACTCCCAGATTCAAGAGAAATTACTTAGGACACACAAAACCAATGTCAAAGCTAGTGTCAAAGCTCGTATCTCTTAGTTACTTAGTCAAGCACTTTGAACTTATATCCCTCTTATAAAGGGATACTCCTTTGTATATCTCATGAAAGACAGGATGTGTCAACTTGATAGTAATCCTAAATACTAATTTAAATCAAGTTTAATGCTATCAAAATGCCTAGTGGCATTTAGGCTACATGTTTTGTACTGGGATTTGTCTATTTTTTCAGTCATATAAGTGACGAAAACACAAATGCTCTTGCATTCATGCCTCTGAATTTGGGAGTGGCCTTGGTTTCAGACTACCCTGCTTTGGACATGCCTTTCTACTGTTCCTATGCTTAGGATTTTAGGAGCCTTTTATAATTTTCTGCTCAGTACTTCTTGGAGGACAGAAATCTGTTGCTATTTTTGCCTTATGCATGGGAAGCTGAAGTACAGAAAAAGACAAAGACAGATATCTAAAATTATTTGTGCTTTTCAGTCCCCAGTGATTTCAGAAGGTATCTGTGTAAGTGTTATTCTATGTTTGCACTCATTTTTTGGCACCTAACAGGAAATGTGTTTCAACTAACTTTATCCTTCAAAAATCTGTAGCTTAGCTTCCCTGGACAGTACCCTTAAGATGTATTTCTTCTCTTTCTAAAAATGCTATGATGAATTATCCAGAGTTTGTTTCTGAATAAGCTTCTTTCTTTCCACTGACTATATAGTCAGTGACTTCATTGACTTAGTGGCCAGCAAATAATACTGCAGACCCAATTTTTAATGGTTACAGGTGATATACTAACTCTAGCTAACTAAAGTATACGTCTACTCTAAGCTAATGATCCAGCTTATACAAAAAATACTTGAGAGGCATGAGTTCTTTTGTTCTACATAAACCACTTTGTAGATGTGCTGCTTTTCCCCTCATCATTGATTATAATGAGAGTCTAGAAATATATATTAGAATATATCTATAGTTCATAAATAATCAAAATTAAGGTAAATTAATCATGTGTGAGATAAAACAAGGCTAAAATATTCTAAGATATTTGAAGTTCTACAGCTGTGATAGGAAAACCCCTTCCTCTATCCCTTCATTGCAAATGCAATAATTTAATCTCCAGATATCAACTAGTTTATGGCTGAACTGAGAAGAACTTAATGGGAGCCACTGTGGATTTAAGAGCTGGATAGCTTCTTTGACACCTTAGATAATCTTCTAGTGCCTCCAACCCTTTGAGACAACAGAGATGTACTTCTCAACTGCAGCAGTAATAGAGAGAAGAGGTCATGGTGAAATAATTTTTAGAGAACTACTTGATCTTCATGGAGCTGAACAGTTTGTGAACCAGTATGAGAAATTTTTTTCCTGGGGTAATAGCTTTAAAATGTACACATTCTGAATCCCTCCAAATGGATAGGAAATTTAATGAGTAATAATGTTTTACTTTCAATGTACTTCATGCTGTAAGTCCTAAAATTGCTGCAGTCATGACTGGCCCTAAAGATAGAAGTTTATATGGGGAAAAAAGTTGTTATTTCGATATTTCTCAGTGGCATTATATGGCCTACTAAATGACATTATCACTCTCCACAGGCCTCACTTCATAAAATTCAAATTCACTAATAATTATTTCGGAGAATAACATCAAAAGGCCACTGGAGCCAATGGAAGGATGTTCAGAAATTATGAGAGTAATCATTGCATTTAACACATTGCTTCTGTGCTCCAAGAGATTTTCACTAAAAATGTCTTCTCAGAAAATTCTCAAACTCTTTTTACGTCTTAATGCTGAAGTCCTAATGCAGTGAAATTCTCAGCAACTTTATATAGCCAGGATAAAACAGAATAGTCTATATAAAGAGGTGGTTTACCTGAGCAATAAGCCTACCTATAGCAAAATGCAGATGATAGAAGTGGGGTAAGATGTTTAACCTGTTGAAGCAGATCTGCTATATATCCACATATAAGTTGCTTCCTACAAATAAAAGAAATCAAGCCTTGCAGTGAAAGATATCAAACACACATGGACACTGGAACTTTGTGAACTTTCTCATAGGCTATATCTCACCTTGTCATTCTGCATCTAGAGAAGTTTTCTCTTTATTTAGGCCTGAATGTTCCTCCAGAGTGCCTGATAGTTTTCCCTTTGTTAGGAGCTATAGAAGGATGGAAAATGTATCCTAAACTCTTGCTTTTGTACTGTGTTTTCAATGTGCTTATGATCCAAATACAGACGTGGACCTGCAAAATCAGTAAGTGGGCTTTGCTATTTTCACTGAGATGTGAAATATCAGAGAAGGAGTGGTTCTGAGCACCAATGGATGGTTAGTTGGTTTAGCAACCTAAACAGACACGTGAAATGCTTTTAAGTATCCACATCTTTTTCTCAACAATTTTCATTAGCAATTAGCTAATCCATTAGCTTCCTGCAAAAACCTGTCAGCAAGTATTTCACCTGAAATAGTAGTCATAAAACCAACTACCCATTTTTCTGTATGCTTCTGCTAATTCAAGGAATAACAACACTTCTCAGCAGCAGGAGAAACTGAGCTCTGCCTGTCTGCTCAGAGATCCCCAGAAACTGAGTCAGGCATATATTTCACATTACTTCTGAATTCTGAGCCCTTGTTCTTGACACAAGCAGAATGGCATGCTGTGAAGAGATAACTTGATTCAGTGACTTATCAGAAGTGAGAGTCTTACTGTGCAGTCAGAGAGGTGCTCTTGAAATCATGTTTGCTGTAAGACTGCCTAATTTAAACTTTGGGATTTACATTTTTAATGCTTTTAAGTGCAATGCATATTCACATTCATGGTGTTGCAGGTTCCTGAAAGCCACTGAAGAACTCTGAGATTTCATTTTTTATTTTTCTGTTCATAGCAACATTTTACCTTATTTAAGAAATTTCTCTTAGGTCTCAACTTGTTTATCTAAAATTCTAGAGACGTTCTGGCCCTTGGGTAGGTTGAGGAAAGGTTGGATTTAAGCTTTTTCAGGACAGAGGGTGCATAAATCTGAAAGGAATGGCTTGGAACTGCCTGAGGTACCTGTCACTGTGTTCTTGTGAGGGAGTGTCTAATAACTGATGTCAGTTGGTCTCCAAAATGATTTGTATGTGGTCCAAGAAGCAAAGAGGAGGGATCTGAATCTAGACCAAACACAGCAGATGATCGCTTTTATGCTTTCGTATGGCAGGGCTTGGCAGCGCTGCTAAACAGAGGGACTGTCAGTGGTTCCATTATGAAAGCCTATTTGCTTAGGGATTTATCATGTGAAGTCTTCTAATTTGCATCAGACTAGAAACTGGCACTTAGTATCCCCCTCCTCCTCCCCCCCCCTTTCCTTCCCCTCCTGAGGTGATTTTTCTCATTTAATTTAAATCTGCTTGACTGCTTCATAGAAGGCTATTATATTATCGTTCTAGCATTGACACGGTGAGTTTTGTGTTACAGTTCATCTCCACTCAGGTGCCTGTACCTTCTCAAATGCACATCTACATGACATGAACAACATGCTTTTGCACCAAAGCATTGCTTAGTGTGTTTCTATGAAATACTTTTGGCTCCTCCGTATCCCAGCCTCTTTCTTCTTGTCTCTCACTGGACTAACTGCTCCAGGATCACTCTATAGACTGCATCATCAAACTGATGCCCATCATGGAAAAAGAGAAACTATTTTGGAAGTATTTGAGTTCGGTAAATGCTGAATAAACAGTTCAATTGTATCACATCATGGAAAGATAGGAAACTTTTGGATAAGTCAGAAAAAAGAATCTGAGAATAGAAGGCTTTTTAAGCCAGATCCAGTGTTGAACAAAATAAGCTTTGGTCTGTCCTCTAAGCATTCCATGATATGGTGAATTTCAATGGCAGTCCTGTCCCTGTTGTTAATCTCTGCTTCAGGACAATTATTCTTGTTTTCCAAATCAAACTATGAAATTAGTAAAACATCATTTGAAGACAAATGTTCAAATGCTGAGTTATTGAAATTAGCACCTCAGCCTTATAAATCAATTTTCTGGGGGAAAGTGCAGGAGGAGGACAATGCTTTCAATTAGACAGGAGCTAAAATCTGAAGATGCCTGATCTGGTAAATCAGATAAAAATTGAAAGGTAGGTGATTATAATTAAATTAAAAAATAAGCAGCCTTCTTCAGCAATGTATTTTTAATTACTTGACATTTATGAAAATATTTCAAACTTCATAACATAGCATTTAAAGGTCTGAGTTAAATCTGTGGGAACTAGAGCAATCCTTTGCATGACTAAGAGAACAGCCCAAAGACACTTTCCTCTGCCAATACACCAATGGGCAACCTAAACATTCATGCCACTTCTCATCAATTCCAACACCACTGCTAGACACCCAAAGTGAATTAAGGACAAGGTAATAAGTTTAACTTGAAATTCATTTGCTTTTGTCAGTTTATATCAGATCATCAATGTCATCTTTACTGAAATTTCACATTTAATATTAACAATCTCTGTAGTCTCACGTTAATGTATTCAGTGAGCTTCTTTGATAATTTAAGACTATTTCAAATATTAAAAAAAAAAAACAAACCCAAGGCATATTTATCAATGTAAGTGTAAGATTTATTGAAGGTATCATTAGAACTTCATATAGGCTCATCATCCATGCATTAACATTTCATTAGGGGAAGGAGATGTAATTTAAAAGGAACTGCATTTTGTAAAATATGAGATTAGTTTATCTTATTTCCTGATGCTCAAGATGATTGGATAAGAAATTGCAATATTGGGTTACTCTTTCCACTGGCTACAGTTGTACAATAAACAGTCTCACTTAAATATAAAACTTCTGGCCTGTACTGTTTTTGCACTTTCTTTGTTTGTTTGTTTATTTTTGGGAAGATAGTCAGACAGGCTGTTACTGGATTACTCTAGAATCATAAAATATCTAAAGCTGGAATAGACCCATAAAGATCATCAAGCCCAATACATTGTTCCACACAGGACCGCCCAAAATTCAAACCTTGTGTCTGAAAGCATTGTCCAAATACTTCTGAGCACTTTAGATACAAAAAAATCTCTGGAAGAACAATCAAACATACAGACAAAAATATTCTTGTAAGTGTGCACAGTATATGTCCTTACTCTGTGTGTTTGTGGTACACATGCAAATATACATATATACATATACATACATGTATACTTATATATATGAATATGCACATACATACATACACAAGTATATGTAAGTATAGCTTTTATTTATTAGGCCTGAGGTAAAGGTATGCACTGTTTTAAAAAGGGAAATTTCTGCACAGTAAATTCTACTACAAACACCTACTAACAGCATTTTTTCAGAAACTATTCAGCCTCACATTAAAGGAATACTTTATTATTTATAAAAATTGAACTGAAATAATGGTGTTTTTTTTGTTTGTTTTTGTTTTGTTTCTTAATATCTTTGTTCTATTTCTCCCTTCAGAAAAACTTCCTCACATGAGGCTTTTCATTTTGCTGAGTCTCATCCAAGTCCCAGAAGTGGCAGAAGTGGTTGATACAAGAGAAACATGGATTACAAGGAAACTGGGAAATGAATGAATGACATGAACATAAATTGTCTTAGGTAGGTTTTTCACACCAATTCTAACTTACCCTGTATTCTAGCTGACCAGAGAAATAAAAGAGCACTTTCTGATTTCAAGCTTATCAATTCCCCAGTAGAATGGACTTTAAGCTATTTTTGTGACTGATTTCTGTTGCTGAAATGAAGAATCTTGTCCTTGTTGTGTTTCTTCCAATAGATATTGCACCTAAGGGACTCCAACCTTTCCCCATATAACAAAATGTCTTAATCTGATGTGTTTTTAATTAAACATGTTCAGTGCTAAACTTGGAGCAGACAAGGTCAGAAGCTTCCAACTGTTTTGCAGCTCAGTCCACAATAGGATCTCCCAGTCAGAAAAATTCATTTTTCTTAAACTATCAATTTTGCTTTGAGTTACTCTCTTAATTGTGTTGAAAGTATGAACTTACTTTTGATGGACCTTTTGCTAGTGATGGCAGATTGAGCTCAGTTGTACCTACAAGATGTGATCACAATATAAAGGAACATGCTGGGCTCTAACAGCCATGTAAGTATGTACTAATAGCAGTAAGAAGATGGCAGCCTGGATTCCTAAATATATATTTTGCTTATGTTGAATACTCTATAGTTATGTCCAAGTACATTTCTAATTTGTATTGTAAATGTTATTGATATAATGATATAATGATTGGAGTCATGCAATATTAAGTATTCCTTAGTCTGTATGCTCAAGTCATTTGGCAGCTGCAAAGCTTATTTCCCTAGTACATCCTACTCTTCACTTATGGACTCAAGTGTCATTAGCAAGAAGCAATGTGCCCAAAACCATCAGACTAACAGAAGGATTAAATTATTTTAGTGATCCTGAACACTTTTCTCTACAGAGATGTCCTTCTAGAGCAGGTCCACAGGAGGGCTGGAGCACCCTTCCTATGAGGACAGAGTAAGAGAGCTGGGGTTCTTCAGCCTGGAGAAGAGAATGCTCTGGGGGGGACCTTAAAGTGGACTTCTAGTTCCTGCAGGGGACATACAGAAAAGCTGGGAAGGGACTTTTTATAAGGGCGTGTAGCAACAGGACAAGGGGAAATGCTTTTAAACTGGAAGACCTTAGACTAGATATTAGGATGAAAATATTTACTGTAAGGGTAGTGAGGCACTGGAACAGATTACCCAGAGAGGTTGGGGAAGTACTCTCCAACTAGTACCCCCCTCTAGAAGTACTGAAGGCCAGGCTGAATAGAGTATGAGCAACCTGGTCTAGAGGGAGCTGTCCCTGCCAATAGCAGAGAGGTTGGAAATAGATGATCTTAAAAGTCCTTTTCAATGCAAACCATTCTGTGCTTCTATGATTCTATTATTCCTACTCTATTTCAAGAAACACTCACAACTGAATACTATCAACGTTCTTAACAGCATTTTATTTTTCTTTGAACCAGCCAAAGGCTACTTATATTAAGATAGTGCCAACAAAAATATTTAGTCCGCTATCTTGAAAAAGTTATCACTAACCAGAGACATAAGTAATAGTGTCAGTTGGGAGAACTTATTTTACTTCACTTCAGATGTATAAACAGAATTTGAATTTAAATTAAACAAAAATATGCTCATGTTGCACTCAAAAAAAAAAAAAAGAAAAAAAAGAACAGGCTATTAAAAAGAGCAGACAGTGAACTGCCACAGGGAAGAAAAAGATAGAGAGATCAAGCAGAATGTCAAACACCTACAAAGTAAGTTCATGAGAAGTATACAGGAAAAAGGTATAAGAAAGATGTAGTAGAAGAATCCTCTTTATGTACATAATTCTAAAAATCTGCTGTATATCTATGTAGATGTGTATATTCAGAATACTTACATATGTATGTATGTATAAAAGTACTGTCAGTCCTGTTGAGAATAGATAGTGATATCAAGGCTCAAAATGATTTCTTCACATTCCAACATGTGACATATAGAAAGACTTGCAGACTTTGACAGGATGATTAAAGATATCAATCTCCTCAACTAGTTTTGAGACAAAATACAAATAGAACAAAATCCAGCATCAGTTTTATTGATTTCCACCTTGCTCTGATATTTCGAGGTACACAAAAGAGAAAAATGTGTGCATTATTGTTGAAAATAGGCAACACTGCATAATCTTAAAAGTTAGACTAAACATATTGCATTATAGGAAATGATGGATACATGTAACTAATTCTCCCTACTAAAGTCATAATTTAACATTTCTGTGAGAGTAACCAAAGTAGAAATGAAAACTACACTGCAGAATGCTTTGTGAATGTCATATGATAAAGACACGTATCACTAGTGTTGTCCTATTCACTAACTTAATATTTAGATAGATTTTTTTTTTATTTTTTTTTTCCCCTAGCACAGGTAGGTTTGAACACCAATACAAAAAACAGTGAAAGAACAGTTTGATCACCTGATGAAAGAGAAGCAGTAATGGTTTTAAAGCTTAGTTCTATCCTGTATTACCTATGCAGTTCAGAATGCACAGATAATTTCAACAGGAGAAGACACAGGTTTTGATACATCAGTAAAGGAAAGTTGTATCAGAGGAGTCTGAAAAGGAAGAATATATAAGCAGTTCGTTTCATTTTTAAAATAAAGATCAATGTCTTGGCTAAATGAAACTTACTCTTTTCTCAACCTTTACACCCACCTTACAATTCAGTTTTGTTGAAAGCTGAGAAATGGTTTTATATCTCATTTAGCCCTCCTTAGTGTTGTGATAGTAGTCCTTAACAGAGGATAATACAAACAGTGAGATTAAGATCAGCTGTTGCAGCTAAGCCTACTGTTGCTTTACAGTTCAGAATACTGTGATGAAATCGACTTGCCTTTAGATGGGAATTAAAGACATAAGAAATTATTTTTTGATACAGGTTATAAAATATAGACTGATCATACAAACGTAATATTTTTTGTGAAGCAAATATTGGGATACAGTGAAACTATGTTTTTTTGCTACCATGTATTTTCCTTCATTTAAAGGATGAGCATTTTTCTCACTACCTAGTAAATATTATATATGAAGATGAAGGAACAATGGCAGAAAGGTAGAAAATAAATCACATGAAAAAAAAAAATTCCTTAAAGCAGTGGTAATTGTAAGTATACTATACAAACTCTTCCATTAGGACCATCTGAGGTGTGAATTTTTACTGTGATTACTTTTTGAAGTCCATTTTTTTTCAGAGTTATTTATGACAGTCAGAAGGCAGATAGCTTGTTATCACAGGACAGCCTTCTCCTAAAACACATCTCTCTTTCTCTCTAATCCAGAGCAGGATGATACATTATGTTTGAGGTTCCTTTGCTAACCCTTGTAGGCTAAGTAATATTTTTCCCATGTTATCAGTCCCAAGAAGCACAAATAGGAGAATCCAAAACTGTTGCACTTTGAAGGCAAGGCACATAAGAATTGCTTCAGTTAAATTACTGTCACTCTTACCTTCTGATTTAATTCACTTGAGTCTGTTCAATAGTAAACTTCTTATGCAGTACAAACTTGTAAAACAGTGGCATTAAGAGAAAAATGTCAGACTACTACTACCACAGTTTGCTAACATAATTTGTAGGCTATCACCTGCAAACTCATGGAATTAGCTATAACCCTGTCTGATGGTTGTAAGGAAGGCAACTGAGATTGCCACTGAACATTCAGTCAAGCTAATCTTTACCTTCCAACTGGCTAGAAAGATTTACCAGACATAAAAAAAGTGGAGAAGGAAGGTGCCAAGTTTGATTGGCATGTCTACTATTGTTCTTAACACAGTACATGACTGGTGGTCTTTAGGCCAATGTGTTTTCTGCATGAATAGATCACCATGTAGTTCTGTTTAAGATGGTGGTTTAGTATACAATGGCTTCACAGATTTAATAAAGTACTAATAAATCATAGTAATTTATGAAAAGTATGTATTTGTATTTAATTTACAACAAACACATGCACAAAGCCCACTGTATCTTAGACAAATTAAAAGTATAATCATGAGATATTCCTTCAGACTAATCCCTCATCTTTATGCCAATAAATACTGAAGCAAAGATGTTGAATATAAATGCTTACGCTGCTACAAGAAGAACCTGATTTTAGGATTTATTTTAAGTGTTGTTGAATAGATTCTCTGCCAACAAAAGGATCCACATAATCTATACATTCTCATGAATTCTTCAGACTTTACATAAAAATAATTAGATTCCCTCACCTCTTCCATAATTCCCATAGAAACATGATTCTAATTGTGTTGAGTCTAACTCTACTTTGATGAAATAGAGGACCTAGGGAATATGAATAAAAGGTTTTTATTTGAGAAGGACAAATGTTTTCATGAGAGGAGGAAGTTACAGGATCTTTTGGTGCTTGATTCTTGCAGGTTTGGTTTTAGATTATCAGAAAGCAACCCAATTCCACAGAAGCATTCTTCCTCTAATAAGGGCAGATCAGACCACTGTGAGCCTTCTGGATCAGGTTAATTGTTTGTGATTACTGAAATTTATCTATAAATACATAGCATATCAATGTGTGTTTACTGACATAAATGAGGGATCCAGGGTTTCTCCAGATCTTGTATTTTACTTGTCTGAAAATGTCTTATCCATTATACAAGGAGCATTCTACCTAGTGTCTATTATATATGAAGATGAAGGAACAACGGCAGAAAGGTAGAAAATAAATTGGAAAGCAGCAAATGCACATACAATCTCTCAGCTGGATCATATGCTGCCAGCAATGAAAAGGCAGCACTGAGGGTGAGTGAGCTCAAAGGAAAAATAGAGTCGGAGCATATTCACTGTCTATCTGTTGCATATTGACAATTATTTTGAAACACCTTCTAGATAACCAGCTGAAGTGAGAGAGAAATTATTGTTATTTAATTCAGTCAGTAATCAGTGCCAATGCTTAAATAACTTTTGACACTGAAAAGTGATAAAATTAAACAAGGATACTTTTAGTGTTGTTTTTGTGTTTATCTGGAGAACCAAAATTTTAAAAGCCTGGAATGAATATTAACTCTTGCTATGGGTTTTAAAGTATCTTCATCTCTTGAAGAGCAGTAGTCTCACATTAAGTCTCCAGTTTGAAGGAGAAATGAATTGTCCCTCTAATTTTACATCTGTCATTAATTCATCAGTTGCACTTATGATTCACTGTAGGAAACTATGAGCAAAACTGTTACTAAGCTCATGTTTGTTTCCTCAATTGCATGAATTAGCCATATTATCAGATGTCTTAATCCCGCTGACTTCAAATTAAGAACATTCATAAATTCCTTGTCTATATGGTGAGCTCTGAAATATATCCACTGGAAATGGCAGTTAAATCTAGTAACTTTAGTCAATGAAATGAAAAATAAAAAGCCAATTTTTTTTTTTTTCCTGTAAACAATATGACCTGCTCTGCGGAAATGCTAGAACCAGTAACAAAACAAAACAAACAAAACAGCAACAAAAAAGCAGATTTTTATCTACAGACAATATTGCAAAATCTAGAAAAGTGAAGCGAAACAAACCAATCTTTCCGTAGTACCATAATCTTATTGTTTGTGCTTATGTCAAAGGAAATTGAACAATTGCAATAAATGCTCAGAAAAGAAAGTCATATTACACCAGATTTTTTTTAATTAAAAGAAAAAGAAGGGGGGGGGGGGGGGGAGAGGTGTATTTCAATGCATTCAAATCATGAATCAATATTTTTCTCTTACATATTCTTTAATGCTTACAGGCCTACAAGGTTCCCTCTCTCATACTACAAATCATTAAGCTCCTTCTGTTTTTCATATCTACATTATGCAATTCATGAGCAGTAATGCTACCCTTAGGATTTTTCTTATGTTTTTCATGAATCATGCTCCTATCTCATGCAGTTTTCAGGTCCAGCAACAAAAGCATATACCAGCTGATTGGCTTTTCTCAGCAGAAGGCATTGCTGCTGCCAAGAGCTAGTGAAAGCTATTGTAGATGATTTCTTGGGACCTGGGAATAATTCACTTTGCCTAAAAAAACACGTTAATTTTGAAAGAAATCCTATTGCTGTCATCTGCTATAACACATTCAATTTAGATAAATTCTTGAACTATGATTCTTTATGCATAATATGTGCTGTTAAGCGAATAGAAGCTCAACCACAACTTCAAGAGTGTCCAAATGATTGCTTAGGTTTAGCTCCTTGTCTGTTCAATTTCTTATCTAAACTATTGCAAACAAAGGCAGAATTGGAAGATTAAAAAATTTCAAGTGACTGCTGAAGTTTAAAGAGTGCTTGTATTTTAATAACAAGTACTGTACATGTTCCATGGAAGTATTAGCCAGCTGATCTATATGTTAATTAGTCTTCCATTTGAAAAGGAAAGCGATTTAAGTGCTTTCATCTCATTTCCAACAAGCAACCATGCTGAGTACATTAGGAAGCATCATTCCTGCATACTATGGAGTCAGTTAAGTCCTTTATTAGGCATTAAAGGAGAAAAAAAGAAACCTAGCTGACAGTCAATTTTATGGCAGAATGATTTTCAAATACAAAACAATTGGTCCGGAAAAAAAATCCCCATAGTGGAAAAAAAATATTTGAAAAAATCCTCCAGATTTTATTTTGAAAGTTTGTGATTATATTTTCCTTTTCTATGACCTACCTGGAGAAGAAATAGCAAGAAAATAAAATAAGATTGCCAAGGATCCTTCATGTGAGGAGCTAAGGGACTGGCAGTAGGCTGGCTACAGGTAGGGAGGCTGAGAATTGCAAGACAGAGAAGGCAGGTGACCAGCATCTGGCTTCCTGCCTGAAAGATTCTCATCGGAATCACTTTCTGCCTTCTGGCAGAAAATGAAATTGACAAAAGGTCAGAAGGTGAAATTGACAGGAGTGTTCAGTTGGCAGGAAGTTGACAAGCTACAAAAATAACTCCATAGTCCTTCTCCAAAAAAATTTTCTCAAAGCATTTAGACTCTGGGAAAATAATGATAATAAAATCTTCTCACAACAGTTTAGTTTTTAATTCCAAAACATTGATAGTTTCTAAGGATAAAAATGGTTTTCCTGTTCAGATGTGGACCGAAGTTCTCAGCATTCAGCACTGTTGCACTTAGCCTGGAAAATAATTCTCAGAGCTGGAGGGGAAACAGAGACTCGGGAGATAAAAATACAGCTCAGAATTGCCTCATCCGAACAAAGAAAGAGGTACTAGAGAAATTCTGTTCAAAAAATGCTCTTAAACAGAGAGTCTCCCATTAAAATTGTAGTATCAATGTGTTATAACCTAGATTACATTTTAAAGGTGAAATACAGCTCCTTGTGAATTCTGTTAGAGCTGGAGTCATACATCATACAGCCAGGACTAGAAATCTTTAATTACATATTTGCAAAACTTTTTATCAAGAGTTCTGTGCCATAATCCAAGATGAAGAGCATTTAATTTTGTTCTGTAATACTGTTATATACGTATATATTGCCAGTAAATTGAGTTAATAAAGATTCTGTCTTTTGTTGATTAACAGCATACAAGAACACTTTGGAGAATAAACACGACTATTATGAATTTACCACTCAAAAGGAAACATTTTCAAATTTAAAAATAAGAGACAATACTGCCATCAAGTAGCTGTAAAAGAAGAATACCAACAGCACTCTGTATGGAACCCATAAAACATATTCACTTCTTTCTATAGTTGAGAGTTCAGAACAAAGCTGGAAATGAAGCTGTGTGTAATTGAATACCTAAAAATATTAGTTATGGATTGTTATTTTCCTGACAATTTAAAGTTCTGGCTGGGAAAATATTTGACATTATTTCTCATACTCAGTCCTGATTTTCTCTGCTAGGTGCTGACTGAACTTTTCACAACATTCTTCCACTGATAGCTTTAAATGTGTATTACCCAGCAATTTAGTTCAGAAGAGTTATTGTAGGAGTGTGACTGATGACATGTTATCTATGAAAATAAACCACCAGATAACTTCTCTCATTTGAATACATTCATATAATCTCACAGAACACAAAGAAATCAATCCTCTCTATGCAGCATTGGTGAGTACACCGGGGTACTGTGTCCAATTCTGGGCCCCCAGTACAAGAGAGACCTGGATATACTGGAAAGAGTTCAGCAAAGGGCCACCAAGATGGTTACAGGTCAGAAGAACCTCTCTAATGAGGAAAGACTGAGAGAGCTGGGACTGGTAATCCACTTCTTTGTTGTGCAGGTGATGGAGCACTGTCAAGGTTTCCCAGAGAAAGTTCTGGAGATCTTCAAAAGCATCCTGGATTTAGACTTGGGTGTTCCTGCTTTAGCTGGGGTGGCATGGTGGTTTTACTGTCTCAGGAAACACAGGCCCAGTTTAGGGAAATTAATGTAATTTATCGCCTATTACTAACAGACTACGGAGAACAAAAGCAAACTAAAATCACTTTATTTCATCCATCCTCCTTTATCTCTTCCCACTGTGGGGTGCATGGGATCAGAGAATGGGGGCTGCAGTCAGCCCATAACGCTGTGTCTCTGCCACTCCTTCGTGGTCCCTTTCTGCCCCTGCTCCACCACTGGCTTCTCCTGGGCTGCAGGAAACTTCTGTTCCACTCCTGAAGCCCCTCCTGTCATCCTCCACTGACCTTGGTGCCTGCAGGGGTGTTTATCTCACATCTCTCACTTGTCTCTCCCAGCTGCTGTTGTGAAGCAGTTTCTCCTTTCTTAAATCTGCTCTCCCAGAGTGCACCAAGTGTCATTCATGGCTCGCTCTGCCCAGCAGAGGGTCCCATTTGGAACAGCTGGAGCTGGCTCTGATCTGACATGGGACAGTGCTGGGCTTTGCTCACAGAGGCCTCACCTGTGGGATCCTGTTCCCAAAACCTTGCCACGTGTTATAGGGGTTTGGACCAGATAACCTCCAAAAATGCCTTCCAACCTCAATCATTCTGTGATTCTGTGATCTGTAATGAAGCTGAGATAATTTAGATATGGTAATGATATGACCACCTAAGATTACGTTTACTCATATTACATATATATATGTATCTCTGTGTGTATGTATTCAAACAAAAGGAAAGATAGCAAGAAAGAGAATTCAAATTTTTAATTTCTTTGTGGCTCACGTGGCTCATAGAGAGGTATTCTCCCAGTTTGTTCTTTTATCTGTGGGCAAAATACTCTTTAAGCTCTTTTTCCATTTTGAGGTCACTGATGGTGAGTTTAATCATTGTCTCCAAACAGTCAGTTATATCATCATATTATTTTAATCTTAAATATCTACATTTTCCCCAGATTGTTTAATCAGACAAGCATACTGCAAACTAACGCTGAGAAATGTTGCAACAAATATTTGAAGCTGTCCTTTCACTTTCTCTGAGAATACACAGTAATTTCCTATTGTATCATAGTCAGGAGATAACTTTTCTTTGCTATGTCTTTCAAACAGGTCTCAGGGTTGTAGTAGTACTGTCTTTTTATATCATTAGATTTAGGGAACAGGAGAAAAGTTCCCTGAAACTTACAGAAAAGGAAATTACAAATATGTTGCTGCAATTGTCATCAGCTGTACTAGGGTACATCAGGATACTAGAGAGATCTGTCCCATAAGCACCAATCACACAGACAGTAAAACTACTTCCTTTTCTCATCAGCTCATGACTGCACTCTGTTAACAGCTCTGTTATGGAAAAAGGGAGAAAGATATCTTTGAATTTTTCATTTGGGGCTGTGTCAGATCTTCTTTTCCACTTTAGAAATTGTAAGATATTAACATCATAGCATCATAGAATCACAGAATATCCAGAGTTGGAAGGGACCCACAAGAATCGCTCCAGCTCCTGGATCCACACAGCATCACCCAAAATCCAAACCCTATGTCTGAGAACATTGTCCAAATGCTGCTTAAACTCAGACAGCTTGGGGCCATGCCCACTGCCCTGGGAAGTCTCTGGTGAAGAAACTTCCCTTAACCCCCATCTGATCCACACCTGAGACAGCTCCATAGTATTCCTTCTGGTCCTGATGATGTCCTCAGGGAGCTGAACTCAACACTGCCCCTCTGCTCCCTGTGAGGAGCTGCAGCCATTATGAGGCCTCCCTTCAGCCTGCTCTGAATCATAGAATCATAGAATCATAGAATGGCTTGGGTTGAAAAGGACCATAATGATCATCTACCCTCCTGCAATGTGCAGGGTTGCCAGTGACTAGACCAGGCTGCCCAGAGCCATATCCAGCCTAGCCTTGAATGCCTCCAGGGATGGGGCATCCACAACCTCCTTGGGCAACCTGTTCCAGTGTGTCACCACCCTCTGTGTGAAAAACTTCTTCCTAAGAGCCTCTGGGCTGAACAAACCAAGAGATATCCTCAAACATCTTGCCCTCCAGACATTTCACATTCTTTGTAGCTCTACTTTAGCTCCCTACTAGATTTATGTCCTTCTTAAAATGTGACACAGAAAACTCCACCCAGTGCTCAAGGTGAGGCAACAGAGCACAGAGCAGAGGAGATAATCCCTTCTCTCACCCAGATGGCAGTGCTGGGATTGATGTACCCAGGGTACGTTTGACTCTTTTGTCTGCCAGGGCAAAATGCTGATTCGTGGTCATCTTATCCTCTGCATCAGAATGCACCATCTTCTGTTTGATGTCCAACTGTGAAGACAAGATGCAGTACCACATTTACACGTAAAACTGCAGCTTTTTATAGCACTCGTCTGCACAAACGACTGCCTCATCTGTTTCCCTTGTGATACCACTTGAGACATAAAATCTGTCACCACTGTGTGCTCCAGTGATGACCTCACCAATGGAAATAGCATGTCAAAAAGATTCAGTATAAACTTACTACTGGCATATCCCTGACCTTAACCAAACAAAATGTGAGAAAGAACATTTACATTTGGAGTCATCCCAGTGCCACTGGGCAATAGTTCAACTAAATTTTTTATGTATGTTTTCTCATTCTGAGTACCTTTTGAATCTACCACTTATACTACTACTTATGCTTATCACTTATAACTACTTTAAAATCGATGACATAAGGCCCGTAGTTGACAGTGTTAGTTGCTCCAAGAGAACAAATAAGAAGAGAAGGGATGTTTCATATGTACAACTTCCATTATTTCTTAGGATGATCATATGCTTGATTGTTGAAAAATCTTTGTATATTTGGATTTTGTCATTTACATTCTGTGCTCCTAGTGTGAAGTTTCAGTTTTTGATCTAAGTTCCCAAATTGCTTACTTTCTGGGTTTAGTGTCATACTGAAGACTCCTGGGGAACCTGTTAAGGTCTTCTTAAGTTCAGCAATAATCAGACGGATAAGCAGTAGCTGCAGAATGCCTAAAAGGTCTGCCAGCAGATTTTAGCCCTCCTCTGGGAGGCAATTACTCTGTCATCATTTGAAGAGAATGACCTATCTGCTTCTGGCAGGCGTTTCAGTTCCAGGCATGAAGTCTGATTTTGAACTTGCTGCACATCCCCTGTGTGATGGATGCCCTGGTAACCAGTGCTGTAGTGCACTAAGCTATCACATGCCTGCCAAGAGTCAACCTTTAAATAGGAGATCCAGGATGAAAAATGCCTTTGTCTTTTCTAATTTGGATCAACATGTTTGCTTTCTTCATCAGAATCTGTTTTGTTTCATTGTTTGGGGTTGACATCAGCACATTTGCTGAGAAGGTAAATAGTTTGTTCAAAGTTTCTCCATTACCTGATGCTTTCCTCTTCACGTCTATCACCTGAGAAAGAAAGCAACAAATAAACTCTCCCATCTTAATCAAGCAAGTTTAATACCTTTCGTTTAGAAGTACGGCTTTCCTTGCCTTCTGATCAAGTCGAGTAGCTTCTATTACCCTTTTTGCCATCTTGCAATCTTCTCTAATCTCTGCCTCCTTGTCAAAGGGAGCATTAATAGATTGTTAGCAAACTCCTATACATTGTTTCTGGATGTTTCCCAGCAGAAACCGGCCATCCAATTTGCTCATTTGGAGAAATGGCCATTCTTATGCCAGACTGGCTATATGGGACCAAGTTTTCCCTGGTCTCTAGGCATGACTAGTTGAGCGGTTCTCAGTCCTTTATTCAGAAAATAAAGGATTTATGCCTGGGGAGCTATAACCACAAAAGTCAGTGAAGGTTGGGAGATGACCTGCTGGAGGGGAGCTCTGCAGAGAAGGACCTGGATGTTCTTGTGGATAACAGGTTGGCCATGAGCCAAGAACGTGCCCTTGTGGCTAAGAAGGCCAATGGAATCCTGGGGTGAAAAGAGCATGGTCAGCAGGTCAAGAGGAATGATCTTTCTCCTCTATTCTGCACTGCAGAGTCTGCATAAAGAGTATTGTGTCCAGTTCTCCCCATTTCAAAAAAAAGAGAGGGATCTCCTAGAAGCAGTCAAGAGGAGAGCCACAAGATGATTTACATTTACATTTATTTATTTAATTTATTTGTTTCATTTTTAAAAGATATTTTTAAATTCTTTGGTGTTTCCAAGCAGTTCTAGCAAAAAGAAGTAGATACAATGATTCTGTCTGCCTTGATTCAAGTACTACTGACTCTTTCATGATCAGGAACAAAGATGGATGGAAGGAGGAATTTGTTTCACAAACACAGACAATTCCTTTCTTTACAAGGCGGTTGACAGAAGAGGTGTAACATGCTTCTCCATTACAGAAGGATGCTGAAGCTTAGAGAGCAATTTACTTCTGTGCAATAACATTCATTATTTTCTTAATGGGCACCTTGGTGTTTCTGATTTCAAAAGTGAGATTTGCTCAGTAGTAGAATGGATGTTTGTCTGGGTTTATGACACAGATCAAATTCTGTGCTTTTCACTACAGTATAGTATACTAAGATGAAATTATTCATAACATTTTAATTGTATTTGTATTACAGAGTCTGTATGGGCACTCAATCATTTTGCATATGCAGACTCCTGCAGGCAAAATTTTCTGGGGCTGAGCTCCAGGATATGTTTGATATATGTAGACTTTTGTTGATCTGTATATACATATCTACATATATACACTCAGACATACATGCAGTGTTTGTGGCTCTAAGTCTCTATATACTTGCAAATATACAAAGAGATATTTTTGACTCAGCTTAAATAAGCTGTGCATGAGTAGACCTCAAGGAGAATTAAGGAAATTTCTTCCTAATTATTTTAGGGTAAATGAGAGAAAAATAAAGCACTCTGCATGCAGTTCTGTCACAGAGTTAACTAGATCAATCTATGCCCGTGACAGGGGGGCAGTAGGCCCCTGGGACCTCCTGGCCCTACAAAATGGGAAGGAAAAGGGAAAAGGGATAGGGAGATGGGAGCTGGGCTCAAGGAAGGGAAAAAAAAACAGTGGCAATGATCTATGGAGGAAAACTTATTTTACTAACTATGATATCAGAATGCAAGATAACACAATATAATACAATCTAATTGAAATTGGGACTAATAAATCAAATAAGATAGGAGAGAGAGAGTTCCTGAGAGTCAAACCTGAAAAGCTTGGTACGGCTAGGAAAGCACCCTCCAACACCCACTCCAAGGCAATAACAGACCACCCCACCCAGAAGGGCCAGATCCATGACTTTCGCGATGTACAGGGACAGGTACCTGGAATCGGAGCATTAACACTTTAACTCCCAGTGCACTACATAATGATGTTATGATGTGGAATACTGAAAACCAAAACTCACAAAACCATGACAAGCTCAAAGATTGACATGAATCCCAAAGGTATGATCCATGTTACCCATTCACTCAGTTGCCTTCAGTTAAGCAGTACTGCAGTTTGGTGTCAGCAGGATAACCACGCTCTGCCCTTTGATGATTATTTGGAATAGTTCTTCTCTTACTATGGAAGTTTACCTGATTAGGTGGGGAACAGCATGGTACTTAGAGTGGAACTGTGCATCACATTAATGAAGACATAATATACTGTAGAATTTCATTTTAAAAAAGAAAAATAACACACAATTGGAATAGGAAAAAGAAGCCTCAAAACCTACCATGACACCCTCCACATCTCCCCGCTCTTATTAAAATCTGACTAACACAAAGTTACTTGCTGTATTCTGCTCTACAGAATTCTATTTCAAGATTCAGTAACACTATAATCACTATGAAATACCCAACAATGAATTGCAAGATAGCAACCTTTTTTCTTTAATTTCCTTTCTCTGCTTTTTTCTGATGGTTGCCTGAACCAACAATACCTGAGTTCCTTATTCCACTTCATGAGACTTATTCAGTGCATCTTGAGGACAACTGATCAAGGGGAATGTTTTAATATAATTGATTATGCAAGGTTAAGGTTCTGCCTGGCCTTTTCAAAATGTGGTAGATTCTAATTGACTGTATAATTGGTAATTGCTGTTTATAGTAAACATATATATAGTTTCGAAGATGGAAACATGAAAAAGAAAATTGGAAGCAATTTGTTGAATAAGCCATGGGTGTCTGGCACAGATTGAAGATACGTTGATCTCTTTTTTAAAAAAAAAAATAATAAGTTGCCCAGCTTCTGTCATTCAGAGTCACAGAATCACAGAGTTCTAAGGATTGGAAGGGATCTGTAGAGATCATCAAGTCCAACCCTTCTGCTAAAGCAATTCCCTACAGCAGATTGCACAGGTAGGCATCCCGAAGGGTCTTGAATGTCTCCAGAGAAGGAGACAGCCTGGGCAGCCTGTTTCAGTACTGTGTCGTTTGAATAAAGATTTTCTTCCTTGCATTAGTATGGAAATTTCTATGTTCCAGTTTCTGCCCAGTGCCCCTTGTTCTGTTGTTGCTCCCCACTGAAATGAGTCCACCCTCATCTACTTGACTCCTGTACTTTAGATATTTATAAACAGAAGTGGGATCCCCTCTCAGCCTTCTTTTCTCCAGACTGAAGAGTCCCAGATCTCTCAGCTTTTCCTCAGAAGGGAGATGTTTCAGGCCCTTTACCATCTTTGTTGTCCTTCGCTGGACTCCTTCTAGGAAATTCCTGTCATTTTTGAACTGGGGAGCCAAAAACTGGACACAGTACTCCAGATGTGGCCTCACCAGGGCAGAGTAGAGAGGGAGGATCTCCTCCCTCGACCTTCTGGCCACGTTTTTTTAACACATCCTGGGATACCATTGGCCTTCTTGGCCATAAGGGCATACTGCTGGCTCATACCCAACCTGTTGTCCTCCAGAACACCCAGGTCCTTGTCTGCAGAGCTCATATTCAGTTTAATGTGTTCACACTGAATATTGAATATTGTTGAAAGAAAATACAAATTTCAATTTATTTCCCTAATTCCAGATATTGCAGTACATTACTATTTTAAAGCTACTTTGACTCATTATTTAATTCATTAAACTAATGTTTATTAACCTAGTATCTATTATGTTAAACAGAAGCAAATCAACAAGCCAGGTTTCAGTTAGAAACAGAGGAGTTTGAGAAACTTTTTGGTATCACTTCCAAGACTATTTATATGATACTCAACTGATCAGGATTAGATCTTTTCAATAAAAACATCACATTTCTTCCATCATTTAACTTCAGATGCTGTGTTTCTCTAGCTTTACATTTATTTATTTATTGCTCTTAATCACTATATATACACCGGAGTACTAAGTAGCTTCGTCTTTCTCTCTCTCTTTTTTTTTTTTTTTTCCAATTTACTTGTTCATTTGATAATATTATTTGTATAAATTTTTTTTTATTATTGTATAAAATTTGGAACAATAATCTCATTCTATGATCTCAAGCAAATAAATGCATGGAATCAGATCCTCCACCCTGAGAGTTTACAAGGAAGTTGAAGTAATTTTCATCTGACCCATCATGCCCAGTTTAACTACAGTTTGTGTTTTTGAATTACAAAGTGAACTGGATATTTGAGTAAAAGAAAATTAATAGAAACTGATAATTCTGATAATACATTAGAATATTTATTGGAATAACAATTATTTGCATATTTAAATAATTCCTAGTCATATCACCATGCTGAGTATAAAATACTGACTCAAAATTGAGGGAGGATTAGTCCAGGTGTGTGAGTCATATTTATAACATGTGAATGTTAAGTATATTATTTACATCTTGCCTACTGAAGCAATGTTATTCCTAGAACAGATAGTGATTTATCTCTCAGCTGTGTTCCTTTTACCTTCACTAACAGACTCTCTCCTTGATTCAGTGAATAGATCTGATATTATTAAAGCCAGACTTCAGTTAGTCATTGCCTTCTCAATTACATCAAATGGTCATTGTAGGCTGAACAAAATTCTGGGGTAATTTGTCAAAAATTAACATTGTGGCAGTGTTTCCAGACAGCTTTTCCTAAATTTTATTAACAAAGAGAGTGCCGCTTTCTGAAAATAGCTTTTACTGAGGTGTTTAATGAATGTTGACAAAGCTCCATCTCTTCTGGTTGAGCTGGAATACTGTTTGGCAACTTAAAAAATGGTTAGCACTTACATAGGAAAGTGACATTTCAAGATATGCAAGAGATGCAGAAAATGCTCACTAGATGTTAGATAAGGAAGAGTACGCTTTTTGGGTAGATAGGCAGCCATTAAAGTAATAATAACTGCAAAGACAAAAATAGAAAGTATTTTGAGGGGAGTTTACCTTATTTGACCATTATTCAAAGAGTGCTTTTTCTCTCCCTACACTGAATTTGAATTTTCGTATTTATTGACCAGCATCTTGACGGGGAAAAAAAAAAAAAAAAAAAAAAAAGAGGGGAAAAAATGAAAAAATGAAAAAAAAAGAAAAAATCCATATGATTCTCTAAGAATGAAGTAAGGAAATAGTAGATATAGAAGATAGTGGAAGATATGGCCAAGTACGCAGATGACGTACCATCTGCGTCTCATCAAATTCAATTCCAGTTTCACAAGCAAACAGAACAATAACAAAGCTCTTCCCCTCTCTCTCAACCTATAAATCTCATTAAAGATTGACACTGGCACTGTGTTACATGAACAGTTTTCCTTGTTGAGGCTGACTAGGGAGCTGGACTCCTATAGTAACTCTGCCAGCTCTATTCTCTGATTCTGTGGCCAGTTGGCATGCAGTGTCTTCTGATAATGCTATAAATTATCTCAGCCTCGAAAACCACGTGGCTACGTGGAAGTGGTTTTCTGGGAATGACTCCTGGCCCGCCTGTATTCCCAAACCATGCCCACCAGTTCTGGGGAGCCTGTTAGCTGGCACAGTTCAAGACCATCACAGGATGTGCTTTAATAGTTTAATTGTATGAACAATTATGTTTCCTTATCTAAAACCATTCCTTGGCACTATTTGGTAAACTGATTTTACTAGCACTTACTTTGGTGACAAGAGCCAATATATATAAACACAATTTTCATACTGAATTGAATTGCTACCAGAAACATAGCAATCCAACTAGTGTTTTTTTTATGGAGATATTTTGTGTTTTAGCTCAGATTTCTTTTGGATGCAAATAGAGTGAAATACAGATTACCTTGTCTTTAAGAGCACCTCTTATCCTTCAGAAATATTGCTGAGTTCACAGGAAAATCAGAGAAAACACTCAGGGAAAAGATACAGAGAAGTGTGAGGAAGAGCAGCTTAATCTGCAAGCCAATAAGAAATGACACCACCATTCTTGTACTAGTTTTTATAATCTATGCATTAGTGAACTCTTTGGAATAGGAACTGCATTTCTCTCTGTCCTGTACAAAATAAAAACACTAACACGATACCAGGTCACCTCAAACACCACGACAATTACAAGATGAACAACATACTCTTCCTATCATCAACACATCTACTATAACAAGAATTATATAACTATATCCTATTTAAGTATATCCTAATTTCTAGTGGCTTTATATCAACCAAGCTTTATTTAATTTTTAGTGAAATACTTGAAAGCAAGTTTGTCAATAAGTTAATTTATTTTATTTTATTTATATTTATCTATATGGATGTAAGGGAACTGTTTGGTCATGACCTGGACCAGTAATTGAGCACCTGGAGAAGGGCTGTAGCCAGACATGGGAGCACAAGTGGAAGCAATTCATCTGTAATGGGAAGAGGTGGACTCCTTGGAAAAGAGTAAGTGATTCCTTCTTTATTAACAGATTGTAACCATTACAGTTCTTGGGATTAAAACAACTATATCTGCTGCTGCCTATCCATACAGTGTGGAACTAATGACAGAGTTTCAGGGCATCTTCTTGTATGTGGCAATAAAGATGTCTGATGCACTTTGACCCATGCCAATTTGCATTCTCAGGATATGGTTTGGGGTAAGGGAGAAGTAGAGGTATGTGCTATTCCCAGTAGGCAGCTTGTAAGTGGGCACTGTGTTTTAAAGACTAAAAGTTTAACAATATAGATATGGTACATTCTGTACTGACAGATGTTGCTCTATGATTTCAATGTGTTTAATTTAGTCATAGAGATATGGTGCATTCAGCTAGCAGAAGTGCAAGTAATATTCCATAAATATTTTATCTAGAAACCATGATCCATTTTAAACAGGGAATACTTATTCTTAATTCACTAGGAATAAACATTTTTGCAGTGCTGATTATTTATCCTGAGAGCGAGCACCTTATCAGGCTGCTATAATTAAGACTTGCATCATTAGCTAATAATATGCTAGGAGGCAAACCTAGCACTTCTAGTTCCACCAAAGTATCAGTTAGCTAAGCAGAACGGGAACCCTTTTACCATGACTTCAGAATTAGATTTGAACCCATGTGTTTCATTCTATCATACAACAGCTTAGCCATTGTGCCACTGACAGGCATAAGGGACACATTTTTCATATCATGAAAAAATGGTGTAATTTCTTCTTTAAAATACTTGAAACCTGAAAGAAGAATAACAAAAATAACATCTGTGGGGACAGCTATAGCTGTAAGCCCAAGAGGCAAAATTCTTCACAATACTAATGGATGTTCAGCACATAATGGATTGATTACTGCTTAAGCTTGTGCTATCATCATATGTTTGGCACATGCACAGTTAGTCACTCAAGGACCCAGATGGAACAAAAGGTGTTTCAGCCAGCCAGTTGGGAGATGAAGGGAATACACAATTGTTATTATAGCTTTTGACTCTATTGGACTTGAGCTGCCCATTATAAAGATATCTGGAAAAAAAGGAACACTTTGATTCCATAAGTGCTCTGCTGGACTATTCTTTATAGTCATCTATTCAAGCCCATGCATTTCTCAGGAAATCAGCTCATCCCTATCAAAAGTGTGATTTATATTTCCTAGTTAATACCCTTTCATCTGCATAGATGGAAAAAATAAAGTCCCTAAAGCAGTGACATGAGGTAGTATTTTGTAAGCAAGGTGTCCACACAGAGTTTTGCTGGAGCTATTTAGAAAATGACCCTGAAAGGGGCATTTAGAAAGATACAACAAACCTAAGCACGTTGCAATTGTTCATATTTATTTTGGCTCTTGGATGCAGCAACTACTTAGCTTGAGAAGGGGATGATGGAGAGATTTGCATGGGTAAAACACTGCACAGTACAATGAAGATAAGAGATTTACACACTGAAACCCTAGATAAGCTTAAGCCACAGAGATTGAATTACTAGTGACATTTTGCAAGAGACTTACAAAGCTTTAAGCGTGGATATTTTTCCACTTAAATATTACAAAAATAGACATATAAGAATAACTAGGACAGACTATAAACAAACAGAGAAACATGGTTTTCAAGTTTACAGAGATTGAAACACACCTGCATACACTGAGATATTTATTTGTAATCGTCAATTCAGAAAACAGATATAAACCCATGATGAATATATGCTGAGTTAACTGTAAGCAAAATCAGAGGCTATTAAAAGCCAAATTATTTGAGTGTTGGTTACACAGCTATGTGGAGTGTGAAAGATACTCACCTTTTGTGGAATCACATACCATGGGCTAAGATTGAAAAGAACCTTTGTTCAACTGGGGATATCTAAGGCAGGTTGCCCAACGCCATGTCCAGACAGCTTTTGAAGATCTCCAAGGAATCTCTACAACTTGTCTGAGCAATCCGCATCAGTGTTTCCATCACTCACACAGTAAAGAAATGCTTCCTGTTGCTCAGACAGAACCTCATGTGCTTCAGCTTTTGCCCATTGCATCTGTTCTGTTGTTAAGCATCACTCAAAAGAGTCTGGGTCCATCTTCTTCGCACTCTCCCTTCAGGTATTCATAGACATGAATAAGATCCCACCGAGCCTTCTCTTCTTCAAGCTGAACAGTCCCAGCCCTCTCAATCATCAGGACATCAGGAGAGATGTTCCTTTGTCATCTTGGTAGACTTCAGATGGGCTTCAGTATGTTCATGTCCCTTTTGTATGGGGGCCCAGGACTGGATACAGTACTTCAGATGTGGCCTCATAAGTGCAGAGTTAGAGGGAAAGGATCACCTCTCTTGATCTATCAGCCATTCTGCCTAATGCAGCCAAGAGTACTGTTAGCTTCCTTAGCAGCAAAAATATGTGGCTGACTCATGTTCAGCTTGGTGTCTACCAGGAGTCTTAAGTCCTTTTGTTATAAACTTGAAGTTTATCCAATATTCAAAATCCCTGTGGTAAATGTGGACTGAGTTCCAAATAAGCACTGGTTTTATTTGCTTAGAAACTACGTGGATCTAAGATGATTCACAGGATTTACCTCTAAAAACAGGCAACACTTATTTTGCATTGAAAAGACTGTCTCACCTTTTTTTTACCCATATAATTACCCTTAGGCCATGCAAAACTGAAACAGAGAAGAGAGAAGCTTACAGAGAGGGCTTTGGTGATCTATATCCTCTGGTGATTATTTTTTACATATACCTGACTAAGTGAAGGGTTACACTCATCATTGGTTGTCTAGGAACTGTCATCGATATTTTGTAAGAGAAAACTTAGACAAAGAGCAATTTCAATAAATCACCCAAGACCATCCATCATTATGCTGTTGAAAATGGAAGTCAGTTTTCCTGAACCAGTGTTGTGATCAGATATATAGTTCTTTCCTTTGAAGGACAAACGATGTAGTTTCTTCTCATAACCAACAAAAATGATAATGGAGTAGAAAGGAGATAGCCTCTAAGGTAGGAAATTGCAATTGAAACAGTTATGGTTTCCTTAGCATGATTATCCTATAGCATGCAGATTTATTTTTGGAATTTTGGTCATGATCTGGAGATTTTGGATAGGAAATGTAAAGCACCAAATTCAGAGAATTTATTTATTTAATTAATTAATTGATTGATTGATTTACGTTTCATATCAGCCAGCATTTTTTCCAGAATCTTGAATTCATACACATACATACTATCATAGTACTTGACATTCACTATATGATGACATTAAATACTTTGAGCTCTCCCAGTCCATATTTTTCAGAAAGCATGTACAAGTCAAGAATATAGCACTGGAGGACCCATCAATCTGCTGGCACTGGAATAATTCTTTCCATGATTCAACTGAGTAATTTCATCCTCACTAATAAGTACTACTTGTGGGATTGTTTGTTTGTTTGTTTGTTTTTCTTGCTGCAGAATGAAGAAATCATGTAACTACCTTAGAATGTTTAAATACATCTAGTGTGATCTTTAACTAGAATCCTTTTCCTCAACAATTTAACAGTATGGACTAGCTTCTTAGTTTTTTGAATAAATACATCTCAAAGAAATTTATAAAAGGCATTACTAACTATTATCCCAAGGACAGAGGAAGGAAGGAATCTGGGTCTTTTCCTATTCAGAAAAACTAGTCAAGAATAATTACGTGTTACAAAACCTAAAGGTTTATTGAAGGCATTTGTCCTCAATAATATTACAACATATCTATTCCTTACAAGCTGGAAGGAAATGTCAAAACATTTTTCAGAGATGAACATATCATCTTGTGTTGTTCTTAGGAATCTGATCAAAGGCTGACTGAACTTACCACAAAACTGCTGATTTCAAAGTGATTTTGATTCACCACCAGTTCTCACTGATACTTTCAAGCTGTACTTTGTATTCTCCTCACTTGCAAATTTCTCAGGTACCATGAGGGTAGCATGCAGCTTTGGATAAAACACTGCTTGTCATGCTCTCACGCAGTTCAGGGAAACTCTGGGTTGTTGTTAGGTGGTGATTAAGGAGAACTTTAGCTTATAGCTGAGCACCACAAAAGATCTTTAATATAATTATCAAGTTAATAAACATCAGTAGAAAGTGCACAAGAAGGAGAAAGGTTTCTGGGTATAACTCACTTGTCTTTACATGTTCTTCAAAGAGAAAGGTGTCTTCACATCCTAGCTCTCCTCTCAGTGCAAACCACCTAATGCTGTCTATACTAAGGCACTGGTAACCACACCTAAAAATGACCTACTTATGCATTTAAATCTGTTTATTTTTAATTCCTTGAACAATGTCTTTTAGGGACAATGAAGTATTTCTGCTTCAGAATCCTGTGGATTTAACTATGCATGTAGAGTTGAATCTAAATCTGGATGTTATAATCTGCTCCCAAAAATAATTTAGGTATGTGATTAGTTGCATGCAGAACAAACAGTATGATATTTGTTCTGGCAATTGTGAAGAAAATGGTGATCATAATATTTGGTACTCATATTTTCTTTTGCTTTTTCATACTAGGGCTTAATATGCTGTTAAGTGCAATACATGGACCAAGATTTTATCTATACTAAGATATGGTCTGTAGGCCCTTACAGCATCGTTAAGCTATCTTTCATATTCTATCACCACTGCCTTAGCAATCCTTCCTAACAACTCCATAAATATGCAAATATTGTCTTAGATCTGGGCCACATTTATTGTAGGCAGCTTCACTGCAGTTAAAATGCAGAACTGTGGCATGAGAAAATGGTTTTGATGCAACTATAATGCTTCAGTTGCAATGAAAGCTAGATGCCAGGATGCCTGGTGAAGGATATGGAAAACATTTAAGCTGTATTTATGGAGAAAATCAGAATGAAAATCTGACTGTATCAATGCTCTAGACTGTTAAGATCTATAATTAAGAAAAAAAGCTAAAAAAAACTGGCTGCAACATCAAACAATTAGAGTTTTCAATCTTTCTAAGGAATGAACTTCTGAGCTAATTTTCTACTAACAGTTAAGAAAAGAAATAAACAAAAAACCTTATGGCATCATTTTCATGGCCAGTACGTTTGACCATCTGAAAACTAGATAACTAGTCTATGATAATCGACTGGGTACCTCCAGTCGTTTCAATCTCTATTTAAATTGAGTCAATGAGAAAAACAATGTTTTTTTTTAGAGGGTAATTCAGTCTGCTCTCACTTAAACTATATGTTTGGAAATGTATATTTAGATAATTAAATTTTTTAAGTTTAAATAACATTATAGCTAATGCTATTAGTGGTAGTGCATGACTTGGATGTACATCTCTCTGATGTCAGGGGAATAATCTTATTGAACTAGGAAGTCCTTTTCTGTATTACAATCCATTCTTCCATTGAAGCTGCAGTGTAAGCAAAGTCTCTGCTTTGTTAATCAGAACCAGAAACATCAACAGATATATATTATGCCATTTGGAAGGAAGATTAATTGTGAATAAAACATATTTATGAGGAATTGACATTTGCATTGAGGTAAGCGAGGGAGTCATGGGGATTTTTGATAGCTGATTTCTATCATCAATACTAATTACTTGACTAGCCTTGAAAATCTTAACTTTATTTAGTTAGTTATTTCCAGTAGGATTTCTTCAGTATTACTAATTTCCAGAATCAGCTTTGATTATTTTGTAGACTAATCTAGTGATGGGATGAATAGTCTCCCATGGAGTAAGAAGCAGCTCTATTGCTCCTTTCTTTCTATCTTTCTGGAAAACACATAATTTTAAACACTTTTACAGGGAATTAAAAATTCCACATAAAATTTCTGCTAGTTTCTTTGAAAGCTAATTGTCATAAACTTTAAATTCCAAGTTCTTTTTGAATGATAGAAACTGTGGTAACAAAGGGATTAAGTTCTAACTTTCCAGTAGGTCTAAATCTTACCTTTGCTTGATTGAGAATCACAAGTGTAGTAGTCACTGAAATGTCTTCTGTTGCATGTTTCAATTGCTGAAGAAAACATCACAGCTTCTAATACATAATGCAAGTATAGTAGAGGATTCTCAGAGATCTACAAGTATTTCATATGGTGCTAAGACACATTTGGCTTGAAGGGCCAATTGAAATGTACTGAACAGCTGGTCTTTTTGTTGAAGATTGTGATCTCAGATAGTGCCAATTAGTCTAATTTCACTGGCATCACTGGGGTTACACAGGCTGAAGGTCTGGACATAGTAACGCTAAGGTTAGGCACTGCCACTCAGCAGTAGTTTATTCTGGATTTAACATTGAGTTCTTCAGTTTAAGAATTTGCACGAGGAACAAAGATGAAGTACACACCTGATGTCTGGATCCAATGAGAGAATGAAGACTGACCATTAACACACATTGAAGGAGAGAGTGAGAGCACAGGTATGTCCCAGAAGTGCAGTCTCTGAAACAAAAAATCATCAGTGAATCTCAGAAGCAGACAGAAATGAAATTCTAGACTGCAATATGCCTAAGGCAAAGTTCCAACTTCTTGCCATTCTTTGTCTATAAAAATTACAAAATGTTGTTAATGCAATCTGGTCTGAAATACCTTCTGGATCAACTTTGAATTTGTAATCATGTCTAAGAATGTAAGACTATAATTGCTCTTATTTATTGCTTTGGGAAATTTTGAGCTTATACATTGGGATTTGTGCATGGATATACTGAACATATAATTAGGAAACTGAATTTAAACACTTTGGTTAACACAATTTTGGTGTTTTCAAAAGAATTTTATTTATTTGCATCCAGTTTTTGTTTACTGTGTTGAACTAAAGCCAAGATACTGAAAGGCCTTGAGTATGCTATACTTACCGATTTCAGAGCATATAGCTTTCAACAGCTCTGAAAATAGCATGCAAAACTACAGGCTGTGAGTAGCATAATATGCTACATCTTTGTTCTTAATAAAATGAAGAGTAATTAGTTAAGACAACACCCTTGATGTGCCACCATCTAAGAGTAAAGATTTGAGTAACACCAAAGCCCCAGCGATTATTGTGAAGCTATGAACAAGGTGTAGGATAATCTAAGTAAGAAGGTTGTATTAGTTTAGAGATATTCTCCATTAGTTTTAGTAAACTGGCTGGGAAGAGAGTTCAGTGATTGAAGGAAAGAAACTGTAGACTATCATTCATGTTATCAGAAAGCCAGACTGCATGTACTCTGCTGAAAGAACATATTTCCATATTCATAAACCCATGTCTGAAGGTGGCCTCAGTATCAGCTGTTTGCCATAATGCAGAATTTTCCAATCTTTTGGGAAAAAAAAGAATTCCTTTTTATTTTTGTTAACACTCAACGATCTTGAAAGGGTTTTGTCAGCTCTCTAGACAAAGCATACTCACCATTTCACCAGACTCAAACAATAAAAAGAAAAACATATCCAGAAAACTGAAGCTGTATGAATTTGTGTCAAAATAGGCCTGTTTAAGAATGGATGAATTGGATTTTAACTCCATAGCAGCAGAATAATGAAGAGTGCAAGCCAACTGGTACCCAGGGGAGTGTGTGTCTGAAAAACACTTCCTAAAGGAGCTATGTAAAGCTAAAGGTTATTGCTCTGAAACAACAAATCCCAGAAGAACTTATGCAAACCTTGTTGAGCTTGCTGTCCTACAGAGACCTGGGTCTTGAAGGAATATATTTCAAAAGGCATTCTGGCATTTTTGAGAGTAATCATTTGCTTTGAAACAAACAGTTGTAGCATACTCAAAGACCTTTCAGTATCTGTACTGTAGTCCTATATGATAAATAAAAACTGATGACTAAAAATAAAACAGTTAAAAACCTCAATATTATGGGAACTAAGCTATTCAAATAAGTTATTCAATTTCCATTTTGTAGCTGTATGAAATTCCATATGACATGGTTTTGGTGAGAAGAGAGTTAATTTTCTTCATAGAGACTCTTGTCATTTAATTTTCTGTAAAATCCATGTAGGATATTTAGATAAAAACAGGATAAAAATCACAGAAAAGTTAAGGAGACTTTCTTCCTACTTTCCTCATTGTTTCTGCCTACTAACTGCCTTTCATGTCCTGATCTTACTTTTTTTGTCCTCTGGCTGCAAAGCTGTCAGCTTTGCATCTCACCACCTAGACAAAAATCACAATATGATTATCTGCAACAAATATTTCATTAGTTTTTGAAATAAGTTTTTAAAATAAGAGAAATGTTGATTTTTTTTTTATTATTATTATTATTTTGTCTCTAAGTATATCATGTCATTTTAGGGTCCTATTTTAAACAGCTTGTTAATTTTATGAATGTTTGCATGGCCTGGCCTCATGTGGGAAGAGCATGGGAATAGGAAAGTGCTGGCAGTGGAGAAGACTGAGGTACTAAAAAACTGCTCTCTAGCCTTGTTTTTTAGTAACAGTCACTCTTTTCTGGACTGCCTTAGGAGCAGTCCTGCCAACAGCTCAAGGTCATCATTCTGTTCCCTCTGTTTAGCCCCTGTGAAACTACAACCAAGGACTATGTTCAGGTCTGGTCTCCCTAGGAGAAGAGAGACCTGGACATACCGGAGAGACTACAGTGAAAGATAGTCAAGTGGTGGAAGAACTGGGGCATCTCTCTTAATGAGAGATAGCTGAGACTGTTCTTCTTGCCAAAGACAAATCCTAGGAGAATCGTGTCAAGGTCAGTAAATCATGGGAAATCTTGAAATTGCTGGTAGAAGTTCTCTCCCAATTCGAGCCATTCTGTGATAGTTTAGGAATAAATTGTCAAATCCAAAAGATGAAAGCACCTGTTAAGTATCTTATTTGAATTGGAGAAACAGATCTGTAAATCTATTCTAAAAAAATATCCTGACCAGAAATCAAGTTGCAGTGCCGCGGATAGCGTCCTAATCAGATTGTTCTCAAGCGGGGAAACACGACAGTACTCAATATGAGTTATCAAGCTTCCCCGCTTGAGAACAATCTGATTAGGACGCTATCCGCGGCAATTGGAGCCAGAACAGGGACATTTTTGCTTAACCATTTGAGAAAAGTAACTAATGCTGAGGTAGATACAGGCTGATTCTGAAACGTTAAAACTAACTGTAAGGCTTCAAGATTTACTTGCTGCTCCTTCGTTAGTGAACTCTCCGTAGTTCCCGACTGCTCACCCCCCGTCCCGCAGAACGCTGCGGGCGCGCGAAACGATCTCTCCGCAGTTCAGTCGGGCGGCGCTGCCGGATGAATCGGTGGAGCAACAGGTGCTATTGGTAGGACAGGACCCGTAGAAGGCACTGGTTGAGAGCCTCAGTCAGGCCCCGTATCCCTTTTTTGCCACATACAGATTTCCAGATTACATAACCGCTCTGTTAATTTTTTAACCTCACAATCCAGTTTTTCCAGCCCCTCACCCCCATCGTCACTCTCTGATTCTGCAGGACACTGCTCCTGGCAGTGTCCATCGGGGTGATGTCAGGCATAGCCCCTTTTACATGCTGCAGTACTGCAGATGACTCAGTAGCAGTGTCATTTGAAAGATCAGGAGCTGCTGCCTCTACCGATGCTTTTACCTGACCTGCCGAGGAACACACAGGGTGTGTGATACCCCGAACAGGCACGTTAAACTCCAAAGCTGAATTAGTTGTACCAGCCAGTGCCTGCATAGCTGCAGTAGCTACCTGTCGCTTGGCTTGCATAGCTTTCAAAGAGTTAATAATAGACCTCCACAAGGGGTCAAGGGTCTGCAATAATTTTTCTTCCTTTCCACCATTAATGACTGATTCCCACACGCGGTCCCCAATATCACGCCATTTGTCAATGCTGAATATCAGCACCACTTTTGACAAATGTCCCTTCTTCCGAGCCCCATGCACCAGGGTCTCGGTCATGCCTTTAGGAGACGACTGCTCCCCTCTCTTAGAGAGAATATCTACCCCTCGCTTCTCTAAGAAGCATCGTAAAAAATGTAGAGATACCTTTCTTTCCATGGTGCACTGCAATCCACATCTCACCACACGCAGCGCCCACTGTTTGTCGGAGCTCCGTTTCATGCCCTCCGGATCTGAGCAGACCCCTTTTGGTCGGTCTAGGCGATGCCGCCCCCCAGCTCAGCCTCTGCGACGCCGGTGCTTTCGTCTGTCCGCTCCCAAATCAATCTTCCATCAGGTCCCTGTTCGGGCGCCAATTGCCATGGATAGCATCCTAATCAGATTGTTCTCAAGCGGGGAAGCACGACAGCACTCAATATGAGTGATCAAGCTTCACTTTATTGTTGCACACACGGAGTTTATATATGATTCTAATACACATGTGTTCACTTACTATTGGAGCACAAGATGGGTGGCTAGGTGGGCTGCCTAGCTTCAACCAATGCTCAGCCAGCATTCACACCTGCCGCTGAGCTCATCCGCTTATCAGCCCCCCTCATATCCACAGAGCACAGCTGCGGATGTGGGCCTGCTGTTTACATGCTGTCCCAAGGATGTTGTGACTCCCATCTTAACTCCTAATGTTTTCTCATGAGTATGCACTCTGTGCTGCCACACCAGTTATACTCGTACACAGCCTCATGTCCACCCTGCTCTCGCAGCCATTCCCCAACATTGCAGAACTGAGTAAATGAAAAGAGGGAAAACACATTCCCTACAGTTGAAAGCAAGTGACAGCAATTCCCGAAAGCACAGAGTAGGGATCATTGGGATGAAAAAACCTGACCCAACAATCTAGGTTCCCATTAGAGTAGATCTAGTAGGAATAGTTGAAATTATGTTTCCCTTTTCCTGACTGAAAGAGGGAGGAAATCTGACCATTGTGGTTCTTCAGAATTCCCATAGAAATTTTGACCTTCTGGCTTCACATTTTTCTATATCATTCCTCCTTTAGAAAAATGATTAAAGAGCATCATCCTCCTGTACTCTAGAAATGAACAGAACCTAAGCTGATGTTTAATTCACTGTCAAGAAATCGAATTTAGGTCTCAAACCTTCTCATTAAGTGCTCAAAGTATATAAAACAGCACAAGGAAGCTCCTCTTGGGAGGTGATATAAAAAGGCTGGAGGCTGCTCGAAAGGATTCACCAAGACTTTGCAAAGATGGTGCTATCTAATAACTCTGACTACGACGAATTAAACAGTTGAGAAATCTAAGTTCAAGGTTTTTAGTAGAGCGAGGTGTTTTCCTGTTGAGCACGAAATATTTCAGATCAATCTTTGGAGTCTATGAACTGATGCTGTCAAATATTTAAGCAGAATCTGACTTTTCCATCTTTCAGACATTCTGAAACAGAGTAGACAGGCATGCATGGACATGTGATAAATATGTCACATTAAAAAGGAGATCTTTGATGATATTCCACTCCTGCAAATTCTCCATTTAGTGCTATACAGTTGTGTAGCACTGAGTCTTGCTATCACTTCTTTGTGGTCTTTTAAGTCTATTTACTTGAGGCAACTTGTCAGCAGACTATAAGTAAGATTATTGTCCTTTGTCTGGTCATGATGCTCTTGAGAAGGAAGAAAACCACTGTACTGCAGAGGAAAACTGAGTTGTAAGGACACTTGTAAGATGCTTGATAATATAAAGTCTACGTTCCTAAAGCAAGTTTTTCAAATGCTGACTCTTGCTGCAAGCAGGAACATAATTTTTAGGATAGAGAACATAGAGGAGATATCTAGGCAGTGATTCAAGATGTTGTCTCAGACATTTGAAGGAAGATATTTGGACCTTGTTCAGCCATTTCTGCTGTTTATACATCAAAATAGGAAAAACTGTTAGTATATGGACAATACTGAGCTTAATTCTGAACTGCAGATATACAAAAGGTTCTTAATTCAAATGAAAATAATATGAACTTTGTTTCTAGGAAAAAAATCACCCTTTTGAGGATTTTTTTTTTTTTTTCACTTGGCAGAAGTACATATAAACTTCAGCATGTTTGTTTTCAACTTTAAATAAAAAATTGAAAATAGAAAATAGAGGAGAAAAAAAGGAAAAAAAATAGGGCCATCTTTTTTTTCATATTTTGAATAAATGAAATATCATTTCTCTAAAAACTTTTTTTTTTGTACAAAATTCAATGTAAAATGTTGACCTATGGTATTCATTAACCTCTCTCCCACAGCACTTGCAAGCACTATTTTTGAAAAATAACATCCATCTGTTGGTACCACATGCCAATCACAGTTATTCGTTAAAAATATTTTCCGAGGGGAGTACTTTGAGAAAATATGTCTGAGTATGACTAATTGACTTTTACACAACAGCTAAATATTAAGATTTTTTAAATTGAAGGTATTGTATAGGCTTATTACCCTTGTCATTTTTATCCCCTTTAAGACAAAATTTTATTAAGAAAGTAGACGTAATTGAATAGGGGATCAATTTGGTTCATGCTCACTCCCCACATTCATTTTATTCAATCAACACTGTTTTAAAGGCTAGATGTGTGTGTGTGATTTTGTAGCTTTTCCTCTGCACTATGCAATATGCTGAGAAGTGGAAGCTTGAGGGACTAAGGCTGCAACTGCTGAATATTCTAGGTGAATGGCATGACACACTGCAGACTCAACTTTCATAGTATGTATAATCTTTGCTGGACTGATTTAGTCATGGAACCTGTTGGCTTTTTTTTTTTTTTTTTTGTGGTTAGGAGCTATTAGCAGTCTTGCTAGTCAATGTGCCAAGTGTCAGGTATCCTTTGAAAGAAAGAAACAGGATTAATGAAGAAATAATGGACAAAAGAAAATCTGCTCACTGAATTTTCTATAGTGAGAAGATAATCTGAGCTAATATATATGTAAAATGATTTGATTTGGCTGTTAAATTATGAATTAAATATTTCAAATAGAAACATATTAATAGAGAAGCTCTTTAATATCTGTAGCCTCATAACACTTGTACTATCTGCAATACGTGTCCAACCCCCCAAACATAGGCATCTGCTCCCTAATCCATTGCTTTAGATACTTGTTCTCTGATAGAACATCTTTGTTGTTCATGCTAGCTCTCTTTAACTGCTTCCCTGAAGTATTTGGGCCTACCTGGATTTATTTTCACTGCCTGACACTTCCACAAATAATTGTTTCTGTATGTGAAGATTTTTCACATTAATATCCCTCACCTCAGGGTTCTCAAATCTCAGATGATTATTTCAATAGTAACAGGCATAACAGCTCACCAATTAGAAAGAGGACAATAAAGACTGAAAGCTTACTCATCTGGGATTAGCAAAGACTTTCCATCTTCTGTATGTCATACATTATTTTAGGGACAGCTCTAGATATTCCTCAATTACATATGAGTAGGAAATGTCTTCAAAGTAATGTCTTCAAAGTTCATTGGAAAAAAAAAAAAGGTGAAAATAAGTAAAATAAGCAGCTATTTGCAACTATAAATATACACATGAACTTCCCAAAACAATTATTGGTCTTAGCTAAGAACATTACAAAGTACACAGGACATTCTATTGAGATGTCCATGACTCAGTTCCTTGGCAATGTGCATTTTGTCAGCATGTCTTCCTGGTCAAATAAAAGCATTCTCATTTCTCCTGATGCTTTGTTGTTTCATAGCGGTTTTAAATGGAGAGAATTCTGCTATGCTCAGTAGCCATCTATTACTGCATTGCATCAGAGTAAGGACCAAAAATGTATATATTTAATTCTCTTCTGTTTTGCTGTGATGAAATGGACTTCAAAGTTGTAATTCTGTCTGTATGCCTATTACACCAGATTTCCTTAATTTCCCTAGTAGTGACTCAAGTGAGTTTTTAAGCTTGCCTACACAGAGAGTTTCAATAACATTAATCTGAATTAAAGATGTATTTGAAAATGTATTGTTTAAGAATGCAAAATTACTCTGTGGTTACTCTGACTATAATTAAAGCAGATTTAACTGAATTTCTCTCCTTCATTTCTAAAGCAAATACAAACAAAAAACATTTTGTTCCTGTGTCACAACTCAGGTGTTCTAGTACATTTGAAATGGATCTTTGTATATATGTTTAAGTACTTTAAATCCTTTCCTACATTTAGACATTTTCATTTAGTTATATATAATCTGGTATTGAAAGATCATAAGTTCTCTGCTCTAGTGATTATAGTTCACTTGAAGTATTTTAGAACACTGCCAGAATGAGATTGACCCAGTGCTAGAAATACTGTTTTTAATTTGTACTTTAACACTAGACATGACTCTTTATTTTGACAAATAGGGAATTTTATCTCACAAGTTATAATTAGATGAGTGAGTGTTGAACTGGTTATTGCAGTATACATATCTGTTAGAATCTACTAAAAACATGATACCTTGCTTTGAGCAACTTGAACTAGTGGAATTGGATTGGATTGAATTACCCCCTTGGAAACCCTTGGGTTCCTTGGAACCCAAATCATTCTATGTTCCTGTGTTCAAGGAATTAGTCCAGGATGCTTTCAATAAGAGAAGATGAAGAACATCTGTTTTCCAGCCTCTCACCATATTTCCAGGGTTCTTCTTAAGGATATGTGGTTTTGGTCATACCCTCCAGGAGATGACAGTGTGTGCTTGTATTTTCTAATACATTATAGGCAATCTGATATTTGCCTGTTAAAGAGAAAATTAAACAAACAAATAAATAAATAGAAAAATAAAGTGAGAGATATCTTTCGTGATTCATACATTTTCTTCCCAAAAGCCTCCTGAGCTTCTAGTTTGCCCTGTAGCATTTCAGCATTATATTATGGTAAGGTTTCCATTTTCTTGATCCAAGAACACAAATGAAGATTAAAATTCACTTTTTCCTTTGTAATACTTTTATACATAAATTTTAATCTAATCCATTCTTGATAGTCATTTATTCCTTTTTATAGGATTCAGATGAGCTTAGTGGTTACCTTTCCACTTTCTCATCCTCCATCATTCACCTTACATTACTTCTTTTAAATTGAGACAAACTGGAAAAAATATTTGAGAGAGAGAGAAAGGATTGCTATTGACAGGACAGATTTAAAAAAAAAAAAAAAAAAAAAAAAAAAAGTTGAATAATTTCATTTTTAAATAATATCCAAAATACTCTTTCTGTGAGTTGCCATAATACTCTTTCACTGACTGTCCTGCTACATATTTATCAGGGGGTTACCTTCTTGGTTAATCATAACTATATGAAGTGGTTTCAGTATATATGAGATAAGTACTTTATCCAGTTTCTCTTGTCTACATTTATAGTTGGGAGCAGCAGCTGACTCTCTGCTAAGGTTAGCGGCATAATGATCAGCGCTAGATGAAATTCAGTTCCACAAATCTCTGTTATGAGAAATTCAGGATGTTCAAAAGGAAACTGAGCTGTGCAAGAATCAGGCAGACATGAGCTCGTATTAATAGGAAGAACCTTATTTTCTGCATGTGATTATTTCACGTGCAAAACATAGAAACAAAAAAAATTGCATAATGTTTATTTATATCTTCAATCTTACATTGCTAGCAGCAGCAAGAGAAAATAAAATTATAAATAGAGGAAAAGGAACTATCCAAACACTCTATTATGAGGTGATTATGATAACTTAGCAAGCTGTTTCAGAACCATTAGAATAATCACAGAAATCTGATAAAAATGCTAAAACATAAGCCCTCAAATGCAGACTCAATCACTATGGAGCAACCTTTTCAGGCATTTACAATTATTAGAAATGCTCTCTTCCACAGCAGCTTTCGTGTGATATGTGGTTTCAGATAGCGTGGTCTATATGAAGGTAAAATATGTAAGTAGTTATACTGATTGCTCCACATGATTCTGCATTTCTCTGCTACAGCTCTTGTATATTTGCATCCTATTAAGAAAGTTCAAGAACAAGATATTTTCTTTGACAATAAGAAAAATTTGTTTTGTAGAATTATTGAATCTTGTGAATCAGGTAAACAGGGAAAAGGAAATACTGTCCCAAGGCAGACACACCAGTGTGACACAATGAATGCAAATATCAATGAGACAGACTCTTCGGTGGCAAGCAACAGTAAAGCAAGGGACACTGGGCAGAAACTGAAACACAGGAGATTCCATACTACCACAAGGAAGAACTTATTTACTATCAGAGCAACTGGAACAGGCTGCCCAGAGAGATTGTGGAATATCGTCTGGAGATATTCAAGACCCTTCTGGATGCCTACCTGTGCAACCTGCTGTAGAGAACTGCTTTAGCAGAGGAGTGGGACTCGATGATCTCAAGAGGACATTTCCAAACCATACAATTCTGTGGTTCACCTGGTGAATACTGATATTTTTATATAATCATCAAAATGTTAAAAAAAAAAAAAAGAAATCCTATAAAAAATCCAAGGTGAAGAAGATAACCTTTCATGTTAGATCTTTTTCTTTTAAAGTCCTTTCTTTCTGCTTTATGTAACTTCTGATCTAACTCTCTTCCAAGCGAAGTTTCCATTTTGCTTCTGTTGAGGTTATCAATATACTTTTTAGTGGCTTCCAAGAAGACATTTGTATGTTCGAGTCTTTCCACTTCCACAGAAGCATAGACAAAAATATTGATGTGTTGCTAACCACACACATGTAAGAAATGAAACAAACACTGAGCAGCAGTTTAACTCATGCACAGAGAAAAAATTTTAATAATGTATGAAGGACACTGGTCAGTGGCCAGGCTTACACGTGTTTTTTTTTAACCACAAATCCTGCTGTACTTCCTGTGTTCTTTCTCCTTTCCTTTCATTGTTTGAAGTACAAGAACAGATCATAGAAACAGAGAATGGTTTGAGTTGGAAGAGACATTTAAGATCACCTAGTTCCAACCTCCTGCTACAGGCAGGGACACCTCCCTCTAGACCAGGTTGCTCACAGCCCCATCCAGCCTGGCCTTCAGTTCTTCCAAGGAGGGGGCATCCACAGCCTCACTGGGCATGGCACACCTCTGTCTCAAACTCCTTGATAGGAATGGCAGAGCTTTTTCAGCTTTTCCTAAATTCATCCTTTTGAATATAAGTGAAAGTATTTACCACAGGCCTCCTCCTATACATAGCCTCTCATTGTGGAATTTATTAAAAAACCATAATTTTGAATTCACAGTTCCACTGACCAGTACTTCTGGTTCACATGATAATTCCAAATCCCCTCATGCAATTCTTTGTCTCCCCATGCACATATTTTTCTTGAGAAAGCATTTAGTTCTTTGTTTCTGTTTTCTTGGTCTGTGCTGTTTGTCTCACAGCACTGTACACAGCTGTTTGAGCTGGTAAAATTGTATGGCCATACAGAGTGACCTGGGGCTGCATGTGAGACTTCTTGCTGTGGTTTCTGCTTTGAACATAGCAGGAGATGCACAAGGAGTCTTAGTGACCTCCTAGAATGAGCCTCTGGCCCACAGACATATTTGACAATGCCCATGTCCCTCTACTCATCTGCTGTTCCTTATCAGGATCGTCATTATTGTCCCCTCAATCTACACATGTTAGTGCTGGTGTAGCAGCCTTGCAAAGTCAAGGAGCCCTGAATCTGCATTTTCTTTTTATTTCGTTACATTCTGTTTATCACTAAACTTAAAATATTGATTTAATTAGTTCTTCATAAATATTTTATATGTTGTTTACCTACATACATATATAGCATCTTTATTTTATTACATACATTCTATATATGTAGAAGAAGGGGAGATTTAGAGTGGATATAAGGCAGTTTTTTACAAGAGGTTGCCCAGAGAGGTGGTGGATGCCCCATCCCTGGAGACATACAAGGTTAGGATGGATGGGGCTCTAAGCAACCTGACCTAGCTGTAGATGTCCCTTTCCATTGCTGGGGAGTTCGACTAGATGAGCTTTATGGTTCCCTTCTTACTGAAATGATTCTATGATAAGTATACATATATATATATATAGCTTGCACACCCTTGCACTGATATGTATGTTTGTACAGTCCTGTCTCTGTATTTTTTATACATAAAAAGAAAAACATAGCAAATGTATATACATGTGCATACCCATATATTCTTTTTCACTTTCAATTCACTTGGTTTTCACTCTGGGTTTCAGTCTAGAACACAGGAGACTGAGGGAACACCTCATGGTTGTCTGCAGCTCCTCACAGGGGGGTGGAGGAGCAGCACTGAGCTCTGCACTCTGATGACAGTAACTGGTAAGTGATTTTATTTATTTATTGCCATTATCCCATTATCTTTCTTATCCTGTTTTTTTTCCACCTGACCTGTTGAGGAGGAGATCAGCTAGGGAATGGGAGCGACTATTAGCCAAGGCAAACTCCAAAACTTGGAATTAGTTACCAGCACCCCCTTCAACTGTCTTACTATGTGGAGAGGGTAAATCACAATAATGAAAGCTCTCACCACAGAGGCATGGGAAGACAGCTTTTTTTAGCCACTTTACCAACACTTTTCGTTAGCAGAGGCTCCAAGGGAATCTGTACCCTCAGGCTGATCTGTGACAATACAGATAGCAGATGAAGTGATTTAGTGCTTCCTAGCCAGATGCTCTTTCCCTTTCTCCTCTGTGGCCCAGTGCATCCAGTGGTTCTTTCCTTTGTGGAAGTAACGTCAGTGTGACCCCTATGGGCATGAAGCCTTTTAGTGACCCATATAATAAGTACAGTAGAAAAATGTACAGCTTTCCTTGCTCCTATTGGAGATTGAACAAGCCCCAGTGCTGATGTGATGAAGAAGCTGAAAATTAAATTTATTCAGAGGACTGAAGAGACCATCGTGTGGCAGACTCAAATGGTAAGGTCAATGTGACTGAAACAAAACTACAACTTAGCTTCTCATACAGAAAATATGCAAACTGATAAATAAAGCTGAGAAGAATTTTCACCACATTCTGTGGTGCTGAGATCATTTACCACAGCAGCACTCATGTCCACAGTCTGATTTTACTCAAAATTGTGAGGCCCTATCTTAAGTGCCTAGTTAGAATAGTTTATCATCTTTATTAACTCATAGAATGTCTTCAGACATTACTCGATATACTGATAGTTGACCCAAGCCATTAACCCAATCATTTTTAATTTATTAGCATGGACACAGTCATATCTATTCACTGCAACTATTTTTTCAGAGCTTCCTTCAAAAAAGACTGTTTGATTTACAGTCACTAACAGTAGAATTCAGCTCCAGATCAAGATATGTTTTACACAAGCATAAAAACATAGGCAGTTACCAAATTAAAGTTTTGTAGAACCGTGCAAAATGTGATAGCACATCTCCATGAGATAGGAAGGCATTTGGTGGTACTTTTGTACTTCTGTAGTTGTTTCTGGATTGAAGGAATATATCTCAGGATTTCCAGTTTTCATCTGCTATTAAATCTGGGTTGAACAGAACAACGCTTGTTTGTGCTATTAAATTCATTCAGCCTCAAAATCTGAGCAGACACATCCAAACCATATAACTGGAAATGGTCCCAAGCTTGGAGTAAGACCTAAAACATACAGGCTGGCCCAGATTAAAAAAAAATTAAAAAATGCCAATGTTCATCACAGTTTCACTGAAGACAGAATGAAGTTTCACAACCCATAAATGTTCCTTGAAGCTATTTAATTAACTAGCATAGACTTAGCTGAAGAGCTTTATAATAAAGCCAAGTCAATAGCTTGTTGTACTGGACAGGGATTGTTTTCTTGAAGTCCCAATTTGTGCTATTGGTGGCACAACTTGCCTTGAATTTCATAATTACTAAGACAGAAAAGAAGGTGATTTCAGAAAATTTTTCTAGGCACTTCTCCACACCTTTAAGAACTTCAATAAAATTGGAAATTGAACCTAAGTGCATCTTTGGAGAGTTAAGCTCCTATGTTCTTGAAAAATCTCTCTCAACTCCTTTCTTTTCATTGACACTGACATGGGTTATTTCTCAGATGACTGTCATGCTAATAAAAGTATTGCAGCAAACATGTGCTTCTTTTCCTTGCTACAAAAAGCTCTTGCCCAGACATAAACCCTATTTAATCTAGGGCCAGAGCAGTAACACAAGAGTTTTTCTCCCCTCAAGCAGAGGTTGCAAATCATCTTGCTTAATAGATGCCTATCAGAAAAGCCTGCAATTCCTCAAGTGTGAATGGAGCTATTAAACCCCAAACCTCATTACACAAATAATGTCAATTTTGATATTTCAAAGTATTTTTAGCAAGGTGATCACAAGAGTGTTGTAAATGATCCGTAAACAGTGGAACAGCAGAGGGACAAATTGTAGATTGAGCAATTTATTTTCACAAAAGTTTTCTTCCAAAGGAAAAAGCAATCACCAGGGTTACTTGAGGGCCCAATCTTACAAAAGTGCCTTCTCCTGCATCTTCCCCGTTCATTCTGTGACACCGTAAAAATCAAGATGATTAGTCCTGTGAGTAAGGTATCCTAAAGTAGGGGAAATTAGTTACTGTATTTTTGTTATTTAATCACAAAAACAATAAACAAAAAAGAACTAACTTTATATGCTCCAGGTAATTTCCCCACCTTTCATTTCATTTTATTCTTTGTGTTTTTATATGTGCAGCATAAGTGTGAGTAATTAAGATATAAAGGAACTAAGCATGAATTTCATATGGTACTTAAACAGGACTTGTATTTGTAAATGTAAAACAAACAAAAAAATTATTTATTAAAAGTGTAGATGTCTTCAGTATTCTTGATTTCCGCAAATGCAGAAAGGCTGAGGGAAAGAGCCTGCATTTATTCAACTTACCATCTGCAATGCTTTCCATTTACCCCAAAACAAAATAAAATGGTCTAAGATTCAGTGATGGTTGTTATTTTAACTTCTTTTACTAGATTTCAACATGAGTTAAAATCATACACATAATCATTTGGTTTATTTGAATTATGTAGCTAGTATCCAACAGCTAGAGATGACAGCCTTTAAAATCACACTGCCAGCTGAGGTGACAGCACTGGTGACAAAGACTTAAAATGGACTGTGGTTTCACAGCTGTGGTCTTCTCCATAGACTTCAGGGAAATTCTGCTCTGCGCCTGGAGCACCTCCTGTCCTCCTTCTGCACTGACCTTGGTGGTTGTGTGATTGTTTCTCTCCACATTTTCTCTCCTCACTCCCAAGTGCTGTTTAGCAGGGTTGTTTTTTTTTTCTTCCGTTTCTTACAGAAGCACAACCAACATTGCTAATGGCTCAGTTCTGGTCAGCTGTGGGTTCTTTTAGAGATGGCTGGAGCTGGCTCTTACCCAACCTGGGACAGCTGCTGGACTAGAGGTGCCCTTTAGCAGTTCCACTCCAACCAAAACCTTTTCAAGTAAACCTAAAACAAGGTTTGTTTTTTTTTTCTGGTAAACCTGATACAAGAATATAGAATGCAATGCAGTGCAATAGAATGCAATAGAATGCAATGGAATGCAATGGAATAGTTAGGATGGATCTACAAAGATTATCTAATCCAACTGCCAGACCAATTCAAGACAAACCAAAAGTTAAAGCATTTTATTGAGAGTGTTATCCAAATGTCAGGTGTGAAGTATCAGCCATCTCTCTAGGAAGCCTTTTTCAATGTCTGATCACCTTACAGAGTTCCGTGTGAAATTCTAGTGAATTTCTACCTCTACCAATTGGAGAGAAGGAAGGGAAGTCAGCTGTCTGTCTTTGTTTCACATAAGTCCCGTATTTAAGTGCTTTTGAAGGCAGACCATTGCTGTGGAAGATTCCTCAAACCTGTGAAGATTCCTTTGGATGCCATCTCTTTTCTTTAGCATGTCAACTGCACCACTCATAGAATAATAGAATCATTAAAGTTGGAGAAGATTTCTAAGATCATCTAGCCCAACTGTCCACTTACCTCCAAAATTGTCTCACTAACCATGTCCCTACACACATCCCTACCATTTCCTTAAACAATTCCAGGGACGGTGATTCCACCACTTTCTTGGGCAGCTCATTCCAGGCCCTGACTACTCGTTTTGGAGAAGTCATTTCCAACATTTAACCTGTACTTCCCCTGGCACAACATCAGTCCATTTCCTCTTGTCCTGTTGCTGTTATACGGGAAAAGAGGCCAAACTCCACCACAACCTTCTTTCAGGGAGTGGTTGTGAGCAATAAGATAGCCCTTGAACCTCTTCTTCTCTGGACTAAACAATCCTAGTTGCCTCAGCCACTCACTCACTAGCTTTGTTACCCTACTTTGTCCCCTGGAAACAGGTTTAAGAATAGCACCATAAGCTGATGTCATGTAGTCAGTCTCCAATGATTCTTAGTCTGCCTAGATGTGTACTTCTCATTACACGTATGAATAACACGAATAACAAAAAGCATTTTGCTCAAAGGAACATGAGGCATCATTATCTCATCTTTAATCTTTCCTTGCTAAGATTAGCAAAGCCAAATTCAATAGATAAAGGTTTCCCTCAAGACTCCAACCAATATCATTCTGGATTTCATGATCTTACTCAGTTCTTGATTGCTGATACAAGACTTTCTTTGTGATGAATATCAATTAGAAATATGTTCCAGAAACAAACCCTTTCAACTCTTTTAAAGAGTAGATAACTGCAGGACAAGGGGAAATGATTTTAAGTTGAGAGAGGGAAGATTTAGGTTGAATGTCAGGGAGAACTTCTTTACTATGAGAGTGGTGAGGTGCTGGTACAGGCTTCCCGGAGAGGTTGTGGATGCCCCATCCCTAGAGGTGTTCAAGGCCAGATTGGATGGGGCCCTGGGCAACCTGTTCTAGTATTAAATGGGGAGGTTGGTGGCCCTGCATGTGGCAGGGGGGTTGGAGATTCATGATCCTTGCAGTCACTTCCAACCCTGGCCATTCTGTGATTTCAGTGATTTCACAAATGTGGAAACTCAAAATCATTGCAAGGCTGAGCCAGAGGCATACATTTTTCTAGATTTTGTAATAGTAGTATCACTTTTGAGGGCTGCTACAAATATAATGCCTCCTATTTCATTATGTTGGCTTACAACATCAGAGGTGGATGTTGGTGGTTTGGCAGTAGAGGTTGAACCTTCCCTCCAATATTTCATTAAATTTTGTTGCCATGTGACAGATGGCAGCAGAGGGGCAGTTTGACAAAATGGCATCTGACATGAAAGTGCATATGAAGTAAAGGTGTGAAACTCAAAAATCATCTGTGAGCAAAAAATTGCACCCACTGACATTCATTGATGCTTGCTGAATGTTTACAGGGACCAAACAGTGGATATGAGCACAGTGAGGCGGTGAGTGATGTGTTTTAGCAGTGGTGACACCAATGTGAAATACAAGTCACATTTCTGACAGCACAACTGTCACACCATGAAATGAAGAGCATCACAAACAGTTCATCCATGTGAATTGACAGATTATGGCCAGGGAACTGAGTACAGAATTGAATATTGGATTCCATGCATTGTTAGCAATGTTGGAATATCACAAAGTTTGCACCAGATGGGTCCCACGAATTCTCACAGAGGAACAGAAAGAAGATCATATGCAAGTTTGTCAGGATCTATTGAACCAATATAAGGCTGAAAGTGACAGTTTCCTGGATCTTTTCATTACTGGTGATGAGATGTGGTCACCACCTCATGCCAGGGTCAAAGTGACAGTCCATGGAATGATGTCTTGCTCCAATTTACAGGAGGGAGAGGAGGTTCTTTTTAATAAATGTATCCCTGGTGTGAGATTAAGAAACAACAGTTCAAATGTTGGTCCGACCAGTTTATTATAAATCAGGGAGACAAGGAAGGGAAGGACAGCGACTATCATGAATTAGGGTCACAAGGAAGGGAAAGAGGGATAGAAAAAATAGAAAATAAGCAAGAATTGTGTGAAGTCACCACCAGGATCCAGCAGCAGTCTTGTTGCATGCCGTTTCAAAGGTCCAAGGCAAAAGCACAGGGAGAGAGCAGCAGCACTGTGGCCAGCCCTGGGCAGAAAGCAGGGAGCAGGAAGAAGTCGCAGAGCCAGTCCAGGAGGAAGCAACAGGACTCAGGTAGCAGGCCCAGGAGAATCTGTCAGCATGCATGAATTCCATAGTGAGGAATCTGATGGCAGACACCTTTGTTCTTCTTCATCATCGTGGTAGAGCGCAGAGCAAGTCCAGGAGGGAGAGAGCGCAGGTTGTGAGGCTCCTCATGTCAGAAACCTCTTCTTCTTCCTGAGGAATCTGTTGCCAGAAAACCTCACCTCATGGTTGTAGGTCCCATTTTTCCCTTCTTCTGCCAGCATGCCATTCCTGGGCATTTGAGTAAGAGTCATATGCAGCACCTCCTGAGATGGCCATCTTCCTCGAGATAAACCCACACAAAAGACTGCTTCCTGGCCCTTAATCTGCGGCTTATCTCTCTCTCGTTGCCCCTGGCCTTGTCCATCTGTGTCCATCAGAAAAAGGATTTTGCAACCATTGGACAGGAATTGCTTGGACTTCTTCAGACTTGTTCATCTGTGTCCCCAGCAAGCTTTGAGACAATGATGTAAAAGAATAATCTCTTACAAGTGGTGACATGTGACTTCCCCATAAAAGAAAAAAATCAAGATGCAGCGCTCAACAGGTAAAGTGATATGCACCATATTGTAGGATAGGAAAAGAATGATTCTTCTGGATTTCCTGGAATCCAGGTAAATCAAGACATTGGAGCACAATGCCAGTCTTGGCTGAATTACTCACTGTATAGTCCAGATTTGGACTCACAGCAGCTGTGATCCATACAGTGTGTCACTTTCACTGGTGCAGATTTTTACAAGCATGGCATGCAGGCTTTTGTTCATCACTTGTGAAAATGCATAGCTAATGATGTTGACTATGTTGACTAGCGTTTCATAGCTGAGAATTTGCTCTATCAAGTATTGTTATTGTGCTCTTTAAAACTGTTGTAGTTTCCAAAGAAATAAATAGGAGGCATTACTTTCAGAGCAATGTACAATCCTTTCAAATCCTTTAGACAAGGTTGACTGGATACCAATTTTAAGATTTGAATCTGACCTAATGAAAGTCGCAAGTCTTTGACATGATCAGAACCCCTCAGGCTCTGATATTTGGACAGATGAATGTTCATCATATCTGTGGATCTAACTTTGAAAATGGACTGGCTTTCAGATGCTGGTTGAACCAAATGATCCCCAGATATCACTTTAAGGCAAGGTTCTCCTGTGTCTCATTGACATTGTGTTCACCTAATCCCTGATAAAATGTTAAAAAATACTTTTTAACTAAAACAATAGCTATGGAAACAAAACAGAGTTATCTGCCAGCAAAAAGGACAGCTAATTCATTTGTTGCTGAACACTATTTTCAGATGTAATCACAATGTTTCCTGCCTGGAATTATTGGCATGGAGTTTGTAAATGTATCCCCTAAGGGAGAAAAGAACACTGTAAATAACTTGCCTTAAAAGAAGGAGGTTTATTGGATTTTTACACCAGACAACATAAACTCTGGTTAAGTGCTGCGCGATATTTATATCTGTGTACAGACAGCTATATCTCAGCTTCTTTTTTTTGTTTGTTTTTCTTTAGCATTAATTAATATAACAATAATTGTTTTGCAGTTCCTGAGTCTTTCCAGGTTTCAGAATGCAGACACTCTAAAAGAGGGTGAAGAGAAGAAAAAAAAAAAAGGAGATCATGTATATTTGGTTAGGTATTTTCTCTATCCTATTCAATGTACAAATTCCAGTCTGGTGAATTCGTCTTCTAAATTTTTACTCAGCTTCAGACCTAGGACTGGCTTCCATCTTGGGAAGCGTATGACAAGATTTCAGTAGAGCTTAGCATTTTCTTTCCGTCCTTCCTTTAATCACAGAATCACAGAATCATAGAATCACAGAATCATAGAATCACAAAATGGCTTGGATTGGAATAAATCTTAAAGATCATCCCGTTCAAACCCCCCTGCCACCCATCAGCTCAGGCTTTCTGCCCAGGACCCCATCCAACCTGGCCTTGAATGCCTCCAAGCATGAGCCATGCACAACTTCTCTGGGCAGCCTGTGCCACCTCACTACTCCCTGAGTAAAGAAGTAGCAGCTCAGTGAGTTGAATCTGAGTCAGCAGTGTGTTATGGCAGCCAAAATAGTCGACTGTACCCTGGGGTGCATTAGGCCCTGCACTGCCAGCTGGGCAAGGGAAAGGATTGTCCTGCTCTGTTCTTTGCTGTGCAGCCTCACCTTGAGCACTGAGTGCAGATTAGGGCTACAAAGACAGGGAAGGATCTAGAGGGCAAGATGTGTGAGCAGCGGCTTTGTTCAGCCCAGAGCAGAGGAGCTGAGGGGAGGCCTGATGGTGGCTGCCGCTCCTCACAGGGAGTGGAGGGCAGCGCTGAGCTCTGCTCACTGTGACACCAACAGGGCCCGAGGGAACGGCATGAAGCTCTGTCAGGAGAGGGGCAGGTGTGGGTTAGGGAAAGATTCTTAACCAGAGGGCAGTGAGCATAGAATGGGCTGCCCAGGGCAGCGGCCACAGCCCCAAGCTGCTGGAGTTCAAGGAGTATTTGGATATTGCTGTCAGACATATGATTTGATTTTGGGGTAGTCCTGTGTGGAACCCAGAGTTGGATTCAATTATCCTTGTGGGTCCCTTTCAGCTCAGGATATTCTGTGATGCTAACTGTCCCCAGGCTTGCTTCTCACTGGATTCGCTCTCTCACTATATTCACTCCCTCTGTACTGCTGACACTATATTTTTTTCTGGACTGTTCTCTTAGCCCTCCTTTCCTCCCAGGACACTCATATTTAATCAGCTTGAAGGGTCTGCTTCACACTGGAGATCAGGTAGTGGTTGTAGCAGCAAAGTTTAGGATGTCAAGTGAACAATGTTTAAAAGGCAGCATCTGTTCCTTGTCACTGGCATGAGTATGAACAAAAAATAAAGAGTACAGTCACTGTTGCAATTAGTTTTTTTTCTATTCTAATAAAATTAAACTGCACTTCCAAGGCATCACATCATAGCCAACTTCAAAGACAATTTAGATGAAAATATAATGTCAGTACCTGCTATAAACACAGCTACTTTCTGTCTGGCCATTTCTTTGTAGATTAGCATGACTGGTATTAATAGATTTTCATTACTTTTAAGCAAGGTGGAAATGAACACAAGATCTATCCATTTTAAAACACAATAAAGTAGCAAGTTCTATTTGAAATAATCACAGACTCAGAGAGAATGAAATAACCAGAGAATATGAGACATATGAAAAGAGTGAGAATATGTACAGTCTAGACTGGACAGGAAATTGAGTGTACTAGGGTACCAGCTAAAGAAAAGCAAAACAAGAAGAAAGCAAAAGCAAGAAAAAAATAAAAAGGAAAAAAGAAAAAAAAAAAAAAAGGAAAAAAGAAAAAAAAGACCCCCAATTTTATGTATTTCAAGGAATAGAGGAAAAAAAAACACACCAATCCACAATACCAGAAATAAAAATTACTAGTCACAGATGGAGATAAGACAGTGATTTGTTTGCATAGGACAGACTGCAATTATGTAAGCTGTTAAATTAAAAATTTCAACATAAGAAAACTGTTATGCCAATAAACATTTGATTACACAATTAACAGAAAACCCTATAGCATGGTTATTTTTCTTCAAAAAAAAAAACAAAACAATTAAAAATTAGAAGAAAGTGCTAAACCTTGATGAAAAAAACAATAATTGTATTTTAATTCACATAGTAATACCTTTTTATCTTTTCATCTTTTTATTTTACACTTAATAGAATTAATCATTTATTATATACAAAGAGAAAAGTAAGTAACTGTACCACAATAATGGGAGGGGAAAAAAAAAAAAAGAAAAAAAAAATCAGTTTTCATGGAAGAAAGATTTTGTTAGATGCTTTCTCAAATTTGTTCTCTTTTTTTTTTTAATTAATAATTTTCCCTTTCCCTCAATATTTTTGCTTCAATTTTAATGATATTTTATAATTACAGATCTAAATCAGTGATGAAAGCTGTTTCCTAAAAATATTGTTGGATTTCTCTTGAAGAATGTGATACTTGAAAATGTCTATATTGACAGAAAAAAAAAAAAAAAAAAAAAAGAAATCTAGTAAACTGTCAGTTTGGATACAGAAGGAAATGTGACAAAGTATGGAAAACAGTCCCATTTAAAACTAGGTGAAGCAGAAAGGTTATCAGAATATTCCCATTATTGATGGAATTGGTTTCTCATGGCTCAGTCAACTGCAGTGATTTGTCTTGTGCTGTGAGTATTCATTTGTACTGAATGACATTAGAGCAATAACACACTGCAATGTAGGACTATGGAGTTTCATGTCCCCCACACTATGAATAAGAATACAGCTGGATGGAAAGAGCTCTCCTGTAGTCCAAATGTGGAATAATGGGAAGACACAATTCAACATTTGTATATGAAGAAAAAAATGAGGATTTATTTATTTCCAAAAAACTTTTCCAGTTCTGTTTTGCCCATACTAGTGGTTTATACGAGGAATTGTACCCAGCTTTTATCTGATTGATGCTATGCTAAGGCACGATTGCTTGAGTAATACAGGTGTTTGCTCATTACTATTCAGCTTTTCACCTTGCTCTTCATTCTTTAAAATTAAAGAACAAAGTGACCAGTTCAAGGAAGGTATGATTGCAGCTTGGAATTTTGACACATTTGTGTGAAAGTCTTGATCATGAAGAAGTGCCTTTTTGAATTTATAGCTATGTTTCTCTCTACAGTCTACTCTCTATCAGTGTAGGATAGTGGGCTAAGTGAGTTCTTCAGCCAAATGATTTTGTGATATGTCAAAGTTATTGTCATTAAATTACTTCAAAAGCATACTCTTAGTATATTAGGTGCTATAAAATTAAGTAGAAAGAGGCTGGTTACTTTTGTTTCTCTTGTTTTGCTTTTAAAAATGAAATGAACATTTAAATACTTCTAGTCCTACATCTCCTTGGGAGATGTATCCTATTTGTTAAGAGCCAGCAATGCCTTGGTAAAATCATATACATATTCAAAATCAATACTTATTTCTACATATGTGTTACCAGTGTTTTACTGTAAAATTGGTGTGCCCTTAGTGCTAATGAAAAGATAAAGGAAACTTTTTTTCCATCTAGTTTGCAAACCTCAATAAATAATTTTGTACTTAGTATTTTCATGATTTTTTTTTAATTATTACCTTATAAAATCTTTCTTGGATTATAAATAACCTTTCAATTACATCTAACTATGCTGCAATATTCTGAGTTAGACCTTGCGACCCTGAGTGAAATCTAGATTAACAGAAGTTTTAAAAAATACTGCTTCTTTCGTTATTCCTTGTGTAATAAACCACAGAGTCTGTAAGAGGTGCCATAGTGCAAGGTGACAGCACTAAGGAAATATTCATTGGTTTTCTATTTGTTGCTTTTGAATGGCCTCAGGGAACTCTTTACATTCTATTATAATTGCTCCATCAATGTGATAGAAGAGAGTAAGCAAGCTGCAGGTCAAAGCTCTTGTACTCTTCAGTGCCAGACAACTGAAGTCCTGGGGGTACAAGAAAATGATTGAGGAATAGTAAAAATGAAGACAAGTAGAAAAGCTAAGAATAAGAGAAAAATATCTATAATGTTAAATGCAGAATTTAGTTTGATTAAGAAATGGATAAGTGACACTCCAAAAAATTTATCACTTGGAGGGAAGATTTATGGATATCAACAGGAGGAATGATACAGTAAGGATTTTTATCAGAAATCAAGAATAAAAAGTAAAATAGTTCTTGGTTTTACATATTTAGACACGTTTGTGAACCAGCATTGAAGATCATGGCAAGATCCAAGGATGTGTTTACATCGCATATATCCAAATTAGAAGTTTATTGCATTTCTTGAACAGCAGAGACCTAGCTGATTAGCCAAAAGAAGTTTCACAATTCCCATTACTTAATATTTCCAGATTAACATCAATGTGTTTTGGTGATGATAAGTACAATGTGTTACTTTAACAGATGAGTCATGAGACATATATCAGTCCTGAAAACCTGATAACTGCCTTTCTAACTGTAGAAGTTCAACTATAAATTGAAACCAAGATAAATCTTATAGAGAACAATTCATGACCAGTACCTTGATCATTATTAGAGGTAGGAATGTGAATGTAGATGCTGTCTAAATGACAAAACCCTGCTAGTAGAGCAGATCAGATCAAGTAGTTCCAAAATGAAGACATAATTTTTATAATTTAGTAATTAAAGTTCAAGGGTAGAGGAGTGTAATTCTTAAATATACCTTATCACCTTGCTTTAGCAACAGAAGAGTCAATAGCATTCCAACCTGGAAAGGCAATTAGCTTATTACAGAGCCTGTTCAATGGCCTACATCTAGGGAAAAAAGTGGTATCCATGGTTTGCCCCTTTCAATCTCATCCAGAACTACTCTGCAAAAAGTTTATGTCTTCACTTCTGGAGAAACAGGTGTATCTGAGTAAGAAAATATATGGGAAGTTAAAGGGTCTAGGTGCAGGACAGGAAAGTAAATAAAGAGGCTGACAAAAGAATAGAAATGCAAAAAGAAGGCTGTTGAGTTACACATCAAATAAGACTGTGTGTATGTATCCATGATCTCAGTATTTCAAGATGAGTTTGAACAGGATGTAATGTACAAGAAAGAGAACTTAGAAGACCAATTCCTCTGGCTTTACTAAACTTCTAGAAGTAGAAATTACCCTGTGATAATGAAAAAGCAGTAATAAAGTCAAGATGAATGTGGAAAGTCAGGAAAATGATATTTTATCACCAGAGAGTCAGTCTGGATACTCTTTCATCTCAGAGTCTGTAAAATTCTTACTGATGATATTCCTTAAATCATGACAAAGCAGACAAAGGAAGCACACTGCAGTGGGACACCTCCAGGAAACATGAGTACTGATGTTGCCGGTAGGCTGCAAGAGGGTGAGCAGTAGAAATAGGAATAAAAGCATAAGATCATGCATCTCCTATGTCTTGAAGAAATGTTTCTGCAAATCTAGAAAAAAGGAAGGACTGTGCTATGATCTTTGTCTGGGGTGGTGGAGACAGAATTCAGGCAACTCAAACATGGTATTTCCACTGGATTAAGGTCAAATTCTTGGAATTCAGAAACATTTCAGTCTTGGACTTCAGCTTTGTTTATGATTGATGGTTGTTGTTTTGAGCTAATTCTTGGCCAGGCTGTTTTAATTTGGGGTCCTAGACTAATCCGTTCCTTCTGTTTTAACTACATCATAATTCAATTAAAATAAATGGTAATTAGTTACATCTAGCAACTCCCCTCAGTGCTATCAACTGCTGCTATAATTGTACATTTACAACATTGTTCAGGACATCGGAATATAGTACTTATGCCACAGTAGAGGATGTACCAAATACAGCCCGAACCCACCATTAATGATCAATCTAGGAAATCTCAGCTGCAATGCAGAATAGGTTCATAGATCATTGTCCATATATTCAGAGCACTTGTAAGACTATCTGCGGTAAGGTCATGAAACGATCAGATTATGTGATTCAAGTTACAATAAATCTCCTTTTCAATACATATCTGACATCTTTTTAAAACAGAGGGAAAGGATTGATGAAAGCTTTTCAGAGAAATGGGAATTCCTTTCTTGTCCCTCCTACCTTTTTTTTTTTTAAAATTTTTCCTTCCATTGGTTTAGTTTCTTAATAGCGTGAAAATGAGCTGAATATTTGTACATTTACGAAAATATAATAATTGCAACCAATAAAGGGAGACTTTTAGAAGCATTCAAAAGCATTTTTCCAGCATTCCTAATATACACCTGAGTCTCATACAACTGATACAATTTAAACAAGCAAAGATCACAACAAGACTTACTGTCAGGGTACAAAGCCAACAGATTATACTAGCTAGGTTAATGCGACACTGAGGCAGACACATGCTTTTCAAATCTAAGACAACCTTATTATATCAACCTGTAATATGCATAGAGTTGACTGTTAGAAGCTATGCCCTAGAAAGTCACACTGTCCTGGTTTTACCAGTATTCCATATCATGACATCATACGGTAGCCTGCTGGGTGCCAGAGCACAGTGCACTTCCTGGGTCCTTTGATTCTAGCAGTTTCAGCTCTTCCTTCATGAGTTCAAGCTGTCCAAGAGGAAGATACACATAGAAAGGACAGAATACACTCCACAGGAGTCTCCAGTACTCCCTACTTGATCTCTGATTCTGAGTGATGAAGGTGAACTGGCTCTTCCATTTGCTGGTAGCATAGCGAGCAGCATGGTTTGAATTTCACTCTCTCCCATTATTTTTATTATTATTATTTCTTATCTGTAACTCTGTATCATATTGTCTTACATCACATTGTCTTACAAGTCTCAGATGGGGAGAAGCTAAAACCCTCCACCATTCAGGTGGAAATAGTTAAAGACTTATTACTCCACTTGGACTGCCACAAGTCCATGGTGTCAGATGGGATCCATCCGAGGATGCTGAGAGAGCTGGTGGAGGTGATTGCCAAGCTGCTTTCCACCGTCTATTAATATTTCTGGTCAACTGGAGAGGTTTCAGAGGATTGGAGGTTTGTGAATGTGACTCCTGTCCACAAGAAGGGTCGTAAGGAGAATCTGGGGAACTTCAGACCTGCCAGCCTGACCTCCATGCCAGGAAAAGTTATGGAGCAAATCACCTTGAAGGAGATCACACAGCATGTGTGGGACAACTGGATCAAGCTCAGCTAGCATGGGTTCCTGAAAGGCAGGTTCTGCTTAAGCAACTGGATCTCATTCTAAGATCATATAACCTACCTGGTGGATGAGGGAAAGGATGTTAACATAGACTGCCTGGACTTCAGCAAAGTCTTTGACACTGACTCTCTCAGTATTCTCCTGGAGAAGCTGGCAGCCCGTGGCTTGGACAGACATAATCTTTGCTGAGTTAAGAACTGGCTGGATGGCTAGGCCCAAAGAGTGATGGTGAGTAGTGGAGTTAAATCCAGCTGTTGACCAGTCACTAGTAGTGTTCCCCAGGGGTTGGCATAGGGGCCTGTCCTGTTCAATATCATTATTGATGACCTGGATGAGGGCATTGATTGCACCCTCAGTAAGTCTGCAGATCACACCAAGTTGGCAGGAACTTTCTTTTAGTTTGCCCATGATGCCAAAACTTCAACCTCTATAATTACCTGAGACCTAATTGTCTATACTGAACACTGCTGTTATCCTCATAGCCCTAATTTACCAGATCTTAACTTGTTAATCAACCTTACTTCTGAATTCATTTCATCCAACATAAGCATTTAAAGGAGCTATCTTGGTCAATTATCGCAGACATTGCTTACAGCAAATGTGAAGAGCCATTTGCTTTGAAAATAATTTATATCTTAGATCTCTCTGAGTACTGACTTCTTTCTCTGATGATACTTGGGACAACTTGAAACAGCCAGACTCATAATTTTAACACTTCAGCTAAAATCTAAATATAGAATGAGTCTGACTCCTAATTTTCACTTGTTCAGATGTGCAAAGCTGCCAAAGTCTTTACACTACCCCAAGACTAATAAAATTCTCAAAATCTTCTTAAGTTAAATCTCTTAAATTTTTTTTGAACTCTTTTCTCAAAGTAGGCAAAGGACATCTTTCACAGTGATGTGACTTTAACCCTAAAATGTGTGATTTATCTGCTAATTGTTTCTCTTACTTGCATAGGGCTGGATGGAAAAGTAAATGCAATATTGATGAAACACAGAGTCTGAAATGTTCTTTTCAATTACTGATGAGTGATGATATTAGATTAGCAAGACTAAGTCCCACTAAAATAGTTACACTTATATTAGGACTCTGACAGAAACAGTTCCTCTGTGCAACTTCTAAGACTTCAGTCAAACGTACTGGAGATGGCATCAGCAAAGGCTACAGGTAAATAACAATGGAGTGATCAGTGATAAGCATTTTAAAATGTGTCTGTGCTAGACTTAGTTGGGCATTTCAAAAAAGGTCAAAGACAAAAAAACAGAAAATGAAGAAATAGATACACCCTTATGAATCCCTGACTTCAGAACTGATATCCTGAAAATGTGTAAGATTCAATGAGAACATGAGATTTTCCCAAATCTGAATAAGGTTTGAATGTAATACCATGATTTTTCTTTAGATAGTCTTTTTCAGCTTTTGTGCTGAAGCTTTCAGATTTCACATAAAAAAGAGATCTTATTATTTAACTGAAACTGAAAAATATATATATCCAATCAAAAATTATGATCTTTTTAACTCCCAGCTTGTGACGCTACTATCAAAATGAAGGTATGAAATTTATGTTTTTTGGTTATATCTTCTATCAAGGTAAAAACCTATATTTACCTTAAACATATGTAAAGCCAAGAAATTGTTGTTTGTGTAACTGAAATCTTCAGTCTCATTAGTCCAGATAATTTGATAGATAAAAAGAAAGAGGAATGATGCAGTTAAAATTTCAATCACACACTTGTTAGCTTCTACTAACAAGTCTATAGTGTTGTGCTTGCTCTCTCATGGCTGCTCTGGATTCTAAAGATCAGTGGTTTCATTCATGTAGTGGTGACAGGGATGCTATGGATAGTCATCAGCATCTAGACATCTTCTCTGGAGGGAACAGGATATTGATGGTTTATTTTAACTCTTTTCACTTGGGGTCATTTGTATATATTTTGTATCACACTTTTATACCTTTTCTCTCTCTCCATTGATCTACTGCTATGTTACACTTGAATTTATTATATATGATTCTTTAACATGTGTTAGGCACTACTTCTGTATTCTCTTTGTTATAATTGTATCCAATTTTTTTCCAGTTTCATGTTTGCATTTCTTAAGCTAACCATGAATGAATTGCTAACATCTGTGGAGGCACCAGTGCTGAGATTATGCCGTTTTTGCTTCTCATGTCCTCTATTGTTGTCCAAGTTATACATTTCTCTATACTGCATCATTTTAGTTAGAACAACGTGACAAGTTGACAGCCCTGAAGCCATGCAAACTCAGTACCAAACTTGTCACTTCTTAACAGCAATGTCAATAATGCATTATAGAGTTTAAATATAGACAGTTTAAATACAGTCTGTGGACATTCTACGGGGAAAAAATCATTGGGACATAAACTGAGCGTTCTGTAGAAGTCTGATATTTCTATAGAACAATGTGATTACTTATATTTAGCCCAAGATATTAGTCCTTTAAACCAGGTGGTATTCCCTGAAGATTTAAATGAAGTATAAATAAGATTTTTGGCAGTTGCCAATTTACCTGCACTGTGGCTGAACTTTTAGCATTTTGACAGTCTCCATAACTGGTTTAGTAGAATTTCCCAATATTCTGCTTTTAAGCTGTACCAAATGCATCATTTCTGACAGTTAGTCACCTTTCTGCTAGCAGGATTCAGTATTACGACAATACACATCCTACCACCATACATCTCCCCTAATCTACAGTAATAATCAATAGATCATCCATACGAGATCTGCTTTGGAGCCACTTTATAACCACAGCCACAGGTCATAGCACAATGGTGCATGCACTGAATCAGTTTTAGACTTGAAATTCCTTCCCTGAGCAAAAATTAATTAAGAAGATCATTTCTTTTTGAAAGCTCTTAGTCGCAGTAGTGACATACTCGTAAAGCTAATTGAAAACATCAAGTATTGAGGCTGAATTACACGAAGTTGCCATATTCTGCTTTGGAAAAATAGTTACATTTTCCAAAATATGGACAATCTGTGTTACTCTGATTTGGCTTTTTTTTTTTATTATTTTTCAAGTTCAGATATCGACAAGTTATTATTTTTTACCAGTTTACTTAATGGCAGCTGACCCAAGGGAACTCCCTAAGTAAAAACTTTTGGTATTAGAGAAAGATTGAGTTTTCCAATGGAAGATAGTTTTTCTATGCTCTATTCCATTCCTTCCCTGGACTTGCTTTGCTGCCTAATGCCTAGCAAACTGAGAGTTTTCAAAACTCAGCTACCATGAAATAACTGTGATTAGAAGAGTTGCATGGTCCTTTGGTATCATTTCTAGGAACTTCAGGTTCAGTCAGCCTCACTGTCTCCCAGACCAAGCAACTCCTCCCACTGAAACCTGTGAGAATCTAAGTGAATTTCTGAACTGTGGGAAAGTCCCTCATTTTCCTGGAAGGTATTTGTATCATCTTAATTTTTTTCTTGTATGCTCATTCTTTAAAGGCTGAGTAACCTGGTCTGTTCAGCCTGGGAAAGAGAAGACTGAGAGGGGATCTGATTAATTTTTATAAATATCTGGAGGGAGAAGGGAAGCAAATGGATGAGGCCAGGCCCTTCTTGGTGGTGTGTAATGATAGAACAATGAGTAATGGGCTAAAACTTGAACATGGGAAGGTCTATACAAACATACAGAAGAACTTCTTTACAGTAAAGGTGACAGAGCATTGAAACAGGTTGCCCAGAGAGGTTGTGGAGTTTTCTTCTACAGGGATATTCATGACCCATCTAGACACCTACCTGTGTGATTTGCTGTAGGAAACCTGATGTAGCAGGGGAGTTGGGCTTGATGACATCTAGACGTCCCTTCCAACCCCTGTAATTCTGTGATTCTGTGATTCTTTCAGTTTTTAGTGCATAATGTTTTCATGGAGACAAATATTTCACAGAATCACAGAATTGTAGGGGATGGAAGGGACCTCTAGAGATCATCGAGACTAACCCCCCTGCCAAAGCAGGTTCCCTACACCAGGTCGCACAGGTGGGCTGTGCATCTAAGATCCAATTTCATTGCATCTTAGATCAGTTTACCTAATTATATTAATTATATATATATATATAAGTTTTTGCTTATACATTGCATACAATGCATGTTAAAAATCTTTAAGATTATAAAAGTTATAGAAGTACCAGCTGAAGTTACCTGGTATTTGTCAGGGCTCTCTGATTATGCTTATGATGATAACTACAGTTCATTTGACATGCAGGATGGTTTTCAGTGTGACATCAAAGCAATTTAATTTAACATAAGTGTTTATGTGTAGGTGTTTACATGTGAACTAGGTGTCTAAGCTGCCATTACAGTTTGGTGGCAATCTAGGACTTAGTTATTTAGCCTAAAATAGATTACTTATACAATTCAAAGCAATATATGTAAAGCATATAAATCAGTTTTGAGAGATATAACATTACATGTGAGAAACTTCATTCTTGAGGACCTGGGAGCCAAGCATAATATCAGCCTTTAGCAAAATGATGCTAGGTATAGGGAACAGAAATAGAATAGTCAGTCTAAGTCTCAGTCTAGAGCTCCACTGGCTAGAATTAAAGTTCAAATATTCCTCAGATACTATTAGCACATATATAATACGTAAAATCCTAAATTTATGTGATGTCATCTAAATTTTGAATCCATAGTTACTGCCTTAGGTCTCAGAAACTTGTCTGTGGTAGCTGAAGAACATTTTGCATTTTAGTATATTTATATTGAAAGTTCAAAAAAGTCCTTTCCTCTCTGCCTCTGAAAATTCTATGCTAGCAATTATCATTAGAACACTTATTCAAGAAATACTCTGCACTTCTAAGGCCCCATCTGAAGTACTGTGTCCAGACCTGGGGCCCTCGCACAGGAATGATGCATAGCTGTTGGAGTCGGTCCAGAGGACTGTTGCAAAGTTGATTGGAGGGCCAGAGGATCTCTCCTATGAAGAAAGATTGAGGGAACTGGGCTTGTTTAGCTTGGGGAAGAGAAGACTCTGGGAAGACCTCATTGTAGTCTTACAGTACTTGAAGGGAGTGAATAAACAGGAGGGAGGCCAATTTTTTATGCAGTCTTATAGTGATTGGCCAAGGGGGAATGGCTTTAAACTAAAAGAGGGGATTGTTATTATTTTTTTTTTTCAAATATCATTGCAGCCTCCAAATAAATACTAGTCTGACACAAAGCCAGCATCAGCAATACTTAATTTACATCTTCCTTTGGAATTCAGTGATACAGACAAACTCACAGAAAATCCACTCCATCTCCATTAAGAACACAAAAAAGCAAATCATATTCATTTTAGTAAAGAACTCAGAGGAAAAAATCACATCAGAAATCAGAAGAAAAATTGCTTTGTGTTTCTGTCCTCAGCTAGTTAGATTATCCACAGAATGCAACTACGTATGAAAAGAAATACTCTTAACACACTGTTACAGCTTTACTCTATAGCTGACATTTCAAAATCCCTAGTGATAATGGCACAGAGAATTTTTTGACTGGTGTATTGCAGTCATCAGACAAAGAGATTTCTGAAGAAATCACAGAAGAAAAGGATGATTACATAGCCACCTTTCAAGGGAGAAGCATTTTACACTTAGCACTTGAAACATGTCAAGCCATCTTCATAAATCTTCTAGCATCACAGTGGTCAATAAAACTAAATGTGACCTTGTGCAAAATGTGCTATATTTTAATTACAGTGAGGTTATGTGTTAGATTAGGGCTAAATATATTACACTGTCACCCAATATGCTAAAGCTGGCAAACGTAGCAACATTGGGCCTGCAGCTCTTTTTTTGCAATCTGTATCATTGGCTTGGAGCCCAATGCCAGAAGCTTTAACTATTTTTTTTTTTTGTATTTTTTGTCTTCTTGGATTTGAATGAGCTGTGCAGCACAGTATGACATTATCTGTCAGTAAGTGTTTGTATGCATGCATGCACTAAGCCTGATATCTGCTTTTGCCTTAATCTGTATTTATGCACAATCCAATATATATATGCATGTATATAAGTATTGCATATATCTTTCTAGATGTAGATGTACATGTTCATACAGTGATAAACCCATAATATATGTGTACAGCTTGCTAGATGGAATTACAGCAAATTGTTACATATTTCACTAGTTTACATATTACTGTCAGAATTTACTTCATGAAAACTTAAATATTTCATAGATGTGACAGATTTAGAGCTTGTTTTAGGAATGTCTAGAGGATTGCTTTGGTGGAATTTGGAGAATGAAGGAGACAGGACAGGAATAGCCATGAAAAAAATTGTTTTGTAAAGTATTAGGCAAAATGCCATGGAAGTCTTGAGAGTATTTGGTGTAAATTAAAATTACATGAAATAAAAATCCTTACTCTGAAACAGAATGGGTGCTATTCCCTAGGACATGCCAAACATCATTAGATGCTTGAAGTTAGGCAACTTAATCCCATATATATGCTATGTCGGGAACCAGCCTATGATGGAAAAAAAAAACAAAAATTAGTGCATGGTTTAGAAAGCAGCTACATGCTAAGAGTAGTGTACTTCTGCTCATGGCTGCTACCTTGTGATATAGCAGCATACAGATTTCTCAATCTGTCTGTTCATGTTACTCATGAGTGAAATAGGCTCAACAGCAAATGAGGACTCGTTATTAATAATGAAATAAAAGTGGAGAGAGGATGAGCCTGTTGGGGGCTAGTAGAATGGACTGGAATATTATCTCTGAGAGGGATGTAGATTTTGACAGGCAATAAATTGATCCACCTTTAATCACCTCTGCATTCCACCTGAAACAAATAAGGCTAATCTTCATCAACTTTCCCTCCTCTTCTCCCTTGACTGATTGGATATAGCTCTCCATGTAATGCCAAGCAAAGGAAGAATTTAATTTTGGTCTGAAATTCTAACTTTACTAGATTACAAATAATTTATAGTGGCTCATTCTTCTGCCTTCACCTGTCTCCCTCCCACAGCCAAAAAATAATTAGAAAGTAATTAAGCTATCAGAAGCAATGCAGAAGTGAATTACAGTAAATTAAGCTACTAGATAACTGGTAAGAGAGTCTCAATCACTGTAGGAGTGAGGGACAGAAGAGGGAAGCAAAAATGAGTATTTCGGTAAAGTATCCCTGCTGAATTTCATATAAAGTAATGGTTTGTCTTCTGTGAGATGTCTATAAAAAGAATTGTAATACATACCCAGAATAAACAAACTAAATACCAACCAAATGTACAGTTGTACAGTAATATGAAAGGAAGTTTACCTGAGGGGCTCATTTGCCCTTTTATCTTTCCCATTTCTGTTTTTCATCTAATTTAAACTGTTGTGAGGTTTTGTTTTGTGTTTGTTTTTATGTTTTGTTTTGTTTTTTCTTCTCTGAGCTCTGATAAGTGCCCTGTTCCTGATCTCTCCAAAACTATTTCTCCTGAGAGAGGGAGAGGAGGAGGGAGAGAAGGATGGACAGATGAAGGAAGTTACAGGGAGAGGTACAGAGTGAAGCCAGGAGGATGAAATCAAATCATCTTTATAATATGAGCATGAAAATAGGGAAGAACACAATTCTCTGTGGAGACAGAGGAGTAAATAAATACCTACTTGGATCAGGATAAAGAAAGTCACATCAGATCTTCAGGGCATTTTCATCAAAATCCCAGTCCTTGCTTTAATTATTTCTGTCCCTGAGAGTTTCTGTTTTTGTTTCTCCAGGGTTTTGTCCCAACATCATATAATCATATGATCCCTAACACCCCACAGAGGCTTTTCTGCTTAGTGTTGGTATCAATGGCTGTTTCAGCTCCAGCTTTTCAACAAGAAAGTGGTGCATATGGCCACGTGCCAGGCCACATTCCTCTGTCTTCCTGCCACTTGACACTGCTCAGAGACTTAATGAATGGTTTACAATTCTCTGTGGCATAAGGGAGTTCTCAGCTGGTGTAAAGCAGCATGACCAGCTCTCCCCACAGCTGCTTTTCTGCACATTGCTGAGGGAGAAGAGAAGGAAATTAGATGAAGTGGAACGTGTGTTCTGTCAATGCATAGAGTCTTGACGGCACCACGGGGTCTGGGAGATGTGTGAATGCAGCTTGTCAAGGTGCAACAGCAGCACAGAGGGACATTTCCAGCCCAGATTTAGGCTCATTAATGTTGGCAGTCTGGTTCTGGCAGCGTGGTGCTCAGATGCTTCCCCAAGGTCCTAGCAAGGCATGTGTAAGGACTGTGCTCTCTGCCCATCACTGCTATTAGTTCTTAAATGTGACCAATTTCCTGATAGTTCACCTTTCTAATGAGACCTGTTGGTTTCTAAGGCATATACAACTACATCCACTACGGATTTCTCAAATTTCTGCCAGACACTGTGTTTGCTATCTTTCCAAAGAAAGAAAAAAAGTCCAAAAAAAGAAACACCCCAAAAAATCGACAAACACCAAATCAAAACAAACAAGCATTAAAAACACTCTAGACTAGTGGTGAGATAGCATTAAAATAGAACAGGATATTGGAAATATTTCTATGAGAACAACTAAATAACAAAATAAACAGGGTAAAAGTTAGCTTGCAACAAATTTATGGAAATACTGCCTTTTGGAAAGTTTTACTCATACAGTCACCAATAAGAAAAATTATCCTACTGCCAACACAGGAAAAAGTCTGGGTGGCTATAGTAAACTTTTTAGTTTACACAGAAATATCAGATCATGAACCTATAAATCAGAATATTTTATGAAAGATCGATGTAGCATTGAAAAAGCAAACGTACCAAGGTAGCATATTTCCTACCCAGTGTAGGCTGAGATTCTTTTCCTTTCTCAGTTTTAGTCTAAGCCACTTACTTAAAAATCTTCCATCAGCCACATAGAGAAAGAGTTACCTCTTGAATGCAATTAATCTGATTTTAAAACAAATGTCTGATATAGGTAGCCAGAAATGTGAATGTGAAGTGTATAAAAATGTTCATAGTATATCCAAGGGAAAGATTCAAACTGTACCTGTAGCTGATTCAGGCATCTATCTTTAATGGATTCTTCTAGTGGATTTTCCAAGATTGTTATATATAGTAGTATATAACCAAGATGGCTCTATACTTCTAAACAAAAAGAGAGCCAGGGAGTGATTCCCAGTTCTGAGTACAAGTGACATTATCTGTTGTCCAAGTTCCTTAGGGTTATTTCTTTTTAGAGTGATTGATTATATCTCCAACATTGAGACCTCGATCTTCATTCTTCTCTTGGCTTCATGTTAAATTTTGTGGTTTTGTTTTTTGCTGCTGTTTTTTTTTTTTTTGTTGTTGTTGTTGTTTTGTTTTGGATTTGTTTTTCTTTTCAACTGACAAGGACTAAAATGATGGGAGGACTGCATATCATCACACCAGGATTTTCATAGCACTATGCAAACCTGTGTGCTGCATGTCTTTTCATGTGAGAGCACTTGTGAATATAAAACTCAACATTTTGGAGGATTGTGGAAGATGGAGGCAGCCAAAGCATACATAGTGTTTGAGATTTTCCTTGGGGAGATCTAATTGAAACAACACTTTTACACTTTTAGATTTTTAAATGATAACTCATGACAGGAAATTCAGTAAACTGCTTTTAAGCTGTTGACCAGAAAGTCATACAGCTGTTATAGCAAAGCAGTAAAGCAATTCAAAGCAGAAAGTAATGACATAAAAATGCAGCATTACTGGTATTGATTTCTTAACAATGAATCTCTCAGGATGTGTAGGGGATACGTTTCCCCCTCACCTCTTCAAGTCATGTACAATGACAGCATATACAACATTATATGTAATAGAAACACAATTTTTATTTTAAAATGTTTCTGTTGAGACAAAGTTTCTGAAGGAAAATTGAAAGTTTTATTTGTCTTGGGCATTGGAAAACCAACACTGTTTTCTTGTACTCAACAGTTTGCTATGAAAGAAATGGGATCTTTTATCTGCAAAGCCTTCTGAAGATTATAATTAAAGGTGACAAGCTTGAAAGAGGATTTCATATTTCTTCTATAGCTAATGCTGTAAATTGAGGAAGCTACAGCATTTCCTGTACAACCAAAGCTACTCCCAGACACACACACATAATACTCAGTGATTTAAAAGCCCACACCCACACCTTTCCCTCTTCCATCATAAATTGATTGATGATGACAAATGAATAAGATTAGCACCTCAGGGGGACAACCTTCAGCTTAAATAAATGATAAATTTATTTATCCTCCTTCAGCTCTTTCACCTTCTCCCAGAAGAATACTTGAAGTACATTGAAATCCAGCTTGCAAATATAATAATCCATGCTGCAAGTTGGAAACTGCCAGATCCTAAAAGAGTTCTTTCTGCACTTTGGACCTACTCTATTGCCAATGCCAAATAAATATTTTGCACTATTCAAATTATTTCAAATTTCCTCTCACTAACTCAATTCTGGATCTCTTTTTTTTTCCTTGGTCAGGAAAGGATAGATTTTTTTACCATTTCTTTCCACACAAAGCCATCATACAAAAACCAAAATGTAAATTCTGAACAAGTTTTCGTTGATTTATTTTATTTTATTTTATTTTAAACTTTATCTACCTTATCTCGTAAAAACAAGGTGTGTCAGAACCTAGGATATCTAGCTATAATCCAAAGATTGCTCAGTAACAAAAACTTAATTATTTTTCATATTCCAAGCCTGACCCCCTCATCATCTATAATATAATGTAAAATCATCATTTATAATGTAATCTTTGTTTAAACTTTTAATAAATTGAAGGCACTTAGCCCAAAGTCTAGAGAAGTGAAAGACAATACTCAGTGCTCTCTAATGTGTTTATATGTCTGACATCATATCCCGAATGAATAAAAAGTGAATGAAATGAAACCCCAAAAGACTACATTTCTAATGTTAAAATGGAAAGGGACAGGGAAGACAGGATAGGATCTATTACTTGGCCCAGGGACTCACTGGTCTAAGACAGCTGACATCCATTCAGGTTAATAGAACCAGGCAGTTTTAGCAAACAAGCAGATAGGATTTCTACTGGGAAACTGTTTAGACTGTAAGCATCAAAGTCCCAGATTCATTGGTAAGGTATACTCACAAAAGTTTCAGTCTTAATCACTGGAAAATACATGGGATACAGTGACCGGAAAAAAAAAAAAAAAAAAAAAGCCCACCCACCCTCTTTTAAATCACAAGTTTAGTCTTGTTCAATCTTGTCATAAGTATAGGAAGAGAACTTTGGATACAGTATGGTAGCCAAGCAGCTATTTCAGAAAAAGATTATAAAAAAAAAGGAGGTGCTGGAAGAAGCTCTCCATGGTCACCAAATCCTACAAGACAGGGGACTTCAGCTTATTCAGAGATAACAACCATCAGTGACCTCATCTTTATAATGCAAATGTGAACCACAGGACACTACAAAGAAAGCAGTCAGAGCCTGGGGAGCTTATTGCAAAATTTTGGAAGTTGTATTTTTCTTAGAATTTAAATTCAGGCTTGTTTCTAGCTCTGAATTATTTATTTATGTTTAAGCTATCTAGTAGCTAAGGACATTTAGCAATCCAAAGAATGGAATTAAAACAAGTTTAATAAAACTGCTTTGTCCTACATGTATTAATTCATTCTTACCCTTGTTGACAACCTCTATATATCAGTCAATGAGTAGGACTGAGATGAAATAAATGCATAAATTAAACAAAAAGGTGAAAAAAAAAATGATAATATGAAACATAGGAAGCATTATTGAGGAAAAGAAAGGAAGAGTCAGAAAAGCCTGGAAAGAATTATGGCAAGGACAGAAAAAGAGAAAGATGTTACAGGGAAAGAAGACACTATCACTCTTAAAGAGCAGTTGATAGTTCTTCAGAAGTCAACACCTGCCATACTGTGAGACATGTACTCCCATGTCTCTTAGTTGTCTGAAAAAGATTTCTTGTACTCATCCAAAACTACGCAGCTCTATCTTCTTTCTGTAATAAAAAATATGGGCTTTGAGCAACTGCTGTGATAAAAGATGAAATTTGAATTATAACTGTGGTGCTGGGCACAAAAGCTAGACCAGTAGATCTACATTAGGGCTGAGCCTGTGCAAGTCCCCAGGGCACACATTTGGTAATTCCTACAGTGGTAGGGGAAGATCACCTTGAGTCATTTGCATAGATAACAACATACTGATTTGAGACAGTAAAACATTTTGTGACAAGGTAATGGACTGAATTCTTAAGATGACTTCACAGCAAAATATTCGACTCATCATTGAAGGAGCTTCCCTGGTGAAATTTTGAAGAATCTCCTAGGCAGGTCCTAGATCTGCTGAGTGGCACTACTTGTTTACTTTGGTGTAATGCTTAACATTTTGGCTGGGCAGTCTTGCCACTCAAAGGAGTTGTCAAGAAAGTTCTGCTGTAGAATTGATTGAATTGATCACAGAGAAGATGCATGTAAACTGTAGGATTTGTTTCTGCAAAGACAGAGATGATCACATAGAACAGTCTTTTATGCGCAGTTTTCCTAAGTTTTGCACAAAGTTTAAAACACTCAATGAAAAGAAGATAATATAGTGTACTGAGCTTAAATGGAAAGATTTTTGGTAGTGGAGTGGCTTCATGGGTTGCCTCTGTGAGCGGAGCCCAGCACTTCACCGGATCAGATCAAAGCAAGTTCCACCTGCTCCAAAGGAGCACAACATTGGGGAGAGCTGAGCCATGAGTGATGCTGGGTGTGCTCTGGGAGAGCAGACTGAAAAAAAGGGAAACTGCTGCATAACAACATCTGGGAAAAAAGAGTGAGAAATGAGAGAAGCAGCCTGCAGGCAACAAGGTGAGTGCAGGAGGAGGGCAAGAAATGCTCCAGGTGAAGAGCAGAAGTTTCCTGCAGACCAAGATGTCACCAAAATCCATGAATAAAGCTTGACAACCCAAGTGACAGGCTAGAAAACCGACATTGCTTTATTTCATCACTGGTTGCATGGGATATCACTTCTTCAAGCATGCACACCGGTGACACACAGATTTTATACATTTTAGCATATGGATAGTCATATTTGTAGCATACCCGTGACTGAAAGCAAACAGATTTTATACATTTTAGCATATAGATATTCATGTTTCTATAAGGTGGCCACCTATTCCTAGGGTTGCTATATATGTATATAAATCTAATACTATGCATGCTCTGTGTTAATTCGGGGTCCTCATAAGGGGACTTTGGTGGTTGTATCTAGGCGAAGGGTCACATGCTACATAAGCCGAGCTCCATATGTGGTCAGAAACTTGTTTACAAAGATCATGGCTGTTCACTGTGTTTTTAATTGGTGCTTCAATCTTATTTTGTTATGGCTCCTATTATCAACCCTACCAAGTTACAGTCTGCCTCCTATGCAAAGCTAGTAGACTGTTGAGTCTTGCTTTTTATGGTTCAGATATCCTTTCTATCTAGGAACAAAAAGTTTCCCAATAAAATGTCAGTTATGAAATCACCATATGCATGCAGTTCTCACCCTTCTTTGTTCTTCAATTTATCTTTTTGAAGTTCTTTCACAGAAGGGCCTTTTTTTGTTTGTTTGTTTGTTTGTTTGTTTGTTTTTGCCCCTGCAGCCTGGAGAGCCAGCCATAGCCTGGCCTGAATCAAAAGCAGCATAAGGGGAGCTACAAGAAGGAAAGGGACAGACTCTTTAGCATGGTCTGTTGTTATAGGGCAAAAGGAAATGATTTCAAACATAAAGAGGATAGATTTATGTTGGATATAAGGAAAAAGTCTTTTACAGTGAGAGTGGTGAGGTGCTTGGAACAAGTTGCCCAGAGATGTGGTTCATACCCCATCCCTGGAGACTTTCAAGACCATACTGGACCAGGCTCTGAGCAACCCAATCTATCTGTGCATGTCTCTGTTCCTTGCAGGGGAGTTGGACAAAATGACCTTCAAAGGTCACTTCCAACACTGATTCTATGGTTCCACGATTTTATTCTATGAAAAAAACACTCAAATAAACAAAACATATTTATATTTTTCACTCAAACTTACCTACAGTCTCCTTCAGCATTCCAATTTTCTTTTTTTTTTTTTCTTTTTGCTAAACAGCCAATGCTAAATAGCTCTGTATTTTTTCAGGAATTTACACTTACCTACGGGTCATTTCAGTCTACTCAGTTTCTCAGTTTCTTTTGTTCGTGCTCAAGTCTTAATTAGTGAAATAGTTCCTAGAAGCAAACTGGCATCTCATTTTTATAAACTACAACTTTATATTTGAGGCTCTTAATTTCTTAAAACTGTGAAAGAGGGGCATTTCTTTTTTTCACCCTTTTTTTTTTTTCAGAGTCTGGATTCATTTTGGTCCCATTGAAACACTATGGGGACTCACAAATTCATTTTCTAATAAAAAGATTCCAACAACTTTAATGAGATCATGATATCATAATTGCAGTTGATCATTAAACTATCATTATTTCCATCGTGGGTTTAATTTGCCTTAGTGTCTTAGAGGAGATGTGTCCTTTCCTCATTTTTGTTTTTGCCCTTGAAATGTGATATCCATGATAGACAGCTTTGGAGAAACATTGACATGCAGGAGCTGGTAATTTTGTCCTCCTTTTACGTATGCATTTTGTGTATGACTATTCCCACCCTTTGAAAGGATGTTCTTCTGCAGTTTAAGGAAGGGCACTATCATTTCATAAAATGTCCTCTGCTTTTTTCCAAGAGGTGAGAGTGGCGTATAATCCTGAGGTGATTTGTCTCAGATACATGCAGAAAAATACTTTTTCATACTTCCTAAATAATGGCGTACACAATTACTAAGCTTCTGGTTGTTACAACCTCTACAAAAGACTTTTGTCTATTCCTGCCTCAATTGGCTTCAGCCTCAGCCATGATTTAAACAGCCTGTAACCTGACAGAATATTAATCTATTCACCAGACTACTTCCCTGGGCTGAATAACTCCTTTGGTCTTAAGAACAAAACAAGTCTACCATGTTTTGTTTAGTAAATCACTTAACAAGAGGTCACGATGAATGTGTGTCCAGGTTAAATGATGTTTATTATTAAGTAAGGAGTATAGGCAAGCTCTTGTGTATAATTTGAGTGAAGAACACTTGCCATCAGGAGTCATTGCATGCATAATGGCAATCTTCTGCCTGAAGAAATTTCCCTTCTTTAAATGCTGGAGTTTGCAAACTCTGGTGTAGGCTTTTAGGGCATGTTATTTCTAACAGACGCATTTGCATAGCTATGTGTAAGCTAAGGTTATACATTCACTTTCAGATAATTTCACAAACTGAAGAGAATCAGTTTTGTTTGTAGAGAGTATAGCTTGAAATGCTCGTATGTTAATTGAAACATATATTTTTAAATAAAATATTTTTCCCTAATATATTTCATCATGATATCAGAGCACTACTCACTACTCGGAGGCCTAGTTAACAAGTAGGAGCATCTTGTTTTCCGTTATTAGGGAACATTAACTGTGGTACTTAAATATGCATCATTTTATTCTGACAGAAAGGGAAACAATGTCTCCCTTTTAAATTAAAGATTCAGGCATGGGACAAGCAAATGACTTGTGAAATAAAGGATCCGTGGAGCCACAAGCATATGAAATCGACTCTTCCTACTCCTGATCTCCTGATCTCTTGATGCTGTTTGGATTTCCTTCTGCATCCAGGATTATTCCATTTCTAGCCTTTTTTTTTTTTCTTTCTTTCCTCTACTTTTTTTCTTGTCTGTTTTGTTTTTATTATAAAAACCCAGGAAACTCCGATGTATGTATGTCTTTCTATGAACAGAATGAGAATAATGAAATGTCTCATCAACAAATGTTTGGAAGGAAGAGCAATTAAAAAAAGCAGCAAGTTTTCAGCTATAAGACACAGTTTTTCAGCACAGTCAGTACCATTAGCTATGCTTTCTTACCAGCGACAAACATTGCATGCCTGCATGCTGCACTCACAACAATCTGCACCATCTGTGTATCATCGTCCTGAACATGATTTGTCTTTCACATTGATATTGCCACTGCTGAAATGCACCACCCACTGCCTCACTGTACACACATCCAATGTTTGGTCTCCATAAACCTTCAACAAACATGAATGAAGGTCAATGAGTACCATTTTTCCCGCATGGAGGAATTCAGTTCCACACCTTTGCTTCACACACATTTCCATGTTAGATGGCAGTTTTTCAGACTGTCTCTCGACTGCCATCTCTCACATAGCAACAAAATTTAACAGAATATTGAAGGGAAAGTTCAGCCACTAATGCCATACCACCAATATCTGCCTCTGATGTTGTGGGCAAGAATAATAAAATAGGAGGCATTACTTCCAGAGTAGTCCTTATAGATACAAACCTATAATTTAACAGCTGAGAATTGTTAGATTAAAAAACAAAAACAAAAACAAAAAACAATAACAAAACTTCAATACTTCAATACTAATTGTTTTTTCCTGTCTTTTTTGAGACTAGCAAACTCAAGGACAAGTATTGACTATTTTTTCCCCGCTAAATCTGGATTTGGTTTAGATGCAACATAAAATCTTGTTGATAAACATGCCATTTTGCCCACAGTGTGATGGATTTTGTTCCACTTCTTGTCAGACAATGAAAAAGCCATGTGCTGTACTGATCCTCTTTGCCAGTGCATCGTAACAATGGTGCAACCTCTGTTTCTGTGGTGTTCCTTCTCTTTTATCTCCATTGACACCTTCAGGGCTTCACCTCTGCAGCTGATAACATAAAGAAGTGAGAGCTGACCTAAGAAAGCAATGTAAAGAGAAAGCAGAAACAGCACTGTGCATTCCCCAGGGTACTTGGTAGCTTGGCAGATAGTGGGAGCCTGCATTCTGCCTATATTTTTCTTTCCACAAAGCTCTGTTTTCTTCCATTGATTTTTATTTCCTCTTTTCCATCACATTTCCTCTTCTTTTTGCTAAGACCTCGATCCACCATTAAACAGTTGATTATATTTCAAGCACTCCTATTTGCTGTAAACTTACAGCCAGACAATGTTCTCATGCTTATCGTTGAGAAGAAATATCTTCCACTGTTTCCCTCTATTTTGTCTTCCTTTCTTACATTTATTTGGTTTTTAATTATTTTTCTATTTTTTCCTTTTCATTCTTTTTATTTTTATTTATTTTTATTATTTATTTATTCATTTATTTATTCATTCATTTATTTATTCCATATGTAAGCAGTGGACATAGCTTTTTCTTTCACAAATATCCTGCTTTTCCAATATACTACAGAGTTCTGAGATTTTTCCTGGTACTCCTACTACTACATCCTCTAACCCAACTTCTCTGGGCAGACAAGGGCTTTCGTAGTTCAACATACAGGTCACTCTTGAATCTTCATGAAGAATTACTTTTCTCACTTATAATTTTTTGACTTTTATACAGAAGATTTCATTTTGTGTCAACCAATCTCTACTTTTCAGAGCTTTATTTGGAGTAAAGTATTATTAAACACATATACATAAACATTTTTACAAAATTTTCCTTCTAAAAGATGTTTTTCATTCTGAATTTGATATTTAAGATTTTTCATTAAAATTTTCATTAGAATCCTAACTGTAGGAGAAATGAATAGATCAAAATTTGTATTTGGTCTATATTCAGTTTGTTTGTTTTTAAAGATTTTCATATTCAAAGTCTTTTTTTTTTTAATAGCAGAAGATAACTTTGTTATATTGACTTAGCATTAGGGAAAAAAAAAACAATCAAATGTATGCTGACTTTGGATCTAAATCTATACTCTTGTGTAACACTGACTGAATAAATATGAGGTGGTGAAAACTCTTGTCACGGTCTTCCTTAATTCTTACAAATTTACATACAGATACAGGCTGGAAATGACAGCTTATACATAGAAAATTTTCAGTCCTAGCAGGGTGCACTGGAGATGCATTATCATCTTTGCTCCTGTGAAATTTCTCATCTCAAGCACCCTTTAGAGTTGATCACATCCCAGATTCATTTTTCTTATAAAATAATTCAGTTTTCCAAGGTTCATGTATTTCAACCTCTCTTGCACAAACAACTCATCACTGTGACTGCTGCCTGACTTCTTTTCCTTCTCCTTCCCTTCTCCCTTCCCTCCCCTTCCCCCTTCCCTTCTCTTCCTTCCTTTCTTCTGAATCTTTCTCCAAATATAAGTTTACAGTTATATGTGGAGCATGCAGAGATGCGTTAGCAGGCTGTGCAGAAAAAGACAGATGCAGACTTGTATAACAGTAAACTTTTGAGACTCATTCCCACAGACTGTAGTATGGGACTGGGGACCTGGGATCCTTAAACAATAGGATTTCTTTTCATTTTTCCAGATTTAAAGAATTTCTTGCTTAATACTCATGGAAACCTACTCTACGTTACTTGCTTCCAACAGCATAAATCAATATTAAATGCATAAAGTATACTTAAAGGAATGGACCAGTCTTCAATGATCAAATAATAGTCTAACTCAATAAGGCAAACTAAAATCAAACTCTAATAACGGTTGTTAATCTTACAGTATAATTGCTCATGATGTGTCTTATAAGATATTATAAGATATTATTTCTCGGATCAAAACATGTAAATATTGTCATAAACCATACAGCTTGCTTTCATCAACTACTTGAAAGTACCTTTTAAAGGCTTCAGGCAAATAGAAAACCTTTCAGAATGATCAAAATGCATGTCCTCTCTTTAAAAAATAAAATGTTTTTATTTACACCAGCCAAAAGGGAACATAATGCTAAACACTGCACTGAGCAATAATCCCCTTATCCTGAAGTACCAAATGATCACTTAGCAACAACACTTTGAAGGGCAAAGAGAACTGTTTTTCATACTTCCTCATGTTTTTCAATCAAAGTAGTTACTTATCTATTCATTTCATTTAAATTAATAGTTATCTTATTGTTTTTACCTATACCTCACCAAATAGTTTATACTGAGCCACTCCACATGGAAAAACAAGTTAATTTGTTATGGAATATACTGCTATTTGCTTCCACATCAAGTTTAAATCTTTGTGAATATTTCAGTTCCACTAAATAATGTCTATACTTCATTAGAATGGTTGCAGTTTCGGTTGTCTATCCATCCAAACCAAGGCTGGGGGCAGTAGCACTTCATTAATAAATGCAACTATGAATGGAAGCAAAACCAGATTTTTTTCCTTAATTCTGATTTGTAGACACAAGGATATTTGAACTAATTTTCAGAACTTTATAGAGTGTGTGATAGTTCTTTTTCTTTTTTTTTTTCCCTATATTTTGAATTCTTGGACAGATTGTTTTTCCATCATCCTGGGTTCAGTGCTCGACAAGAATCCATTTGCCCTAACCAATGTAATCTCTCCTTGTGGACTTTGTTTCCTTTCTATAAAAAATCAAAACAAGACAAAACAACAAGAAAGAAGAACCAACACACATACACACAAACACAAAACCAACAATAAAAATGAAAAACAAAAAGAAAGCAAAAGAAAATTAAATGTAATGAAAACATTGTTTTTTCTCTATCCCTGTGTCCCTGAATACCTTGTCAGCTAGTTCATGAAGGAGCAATTAGGCCTCATGTACATCAAGAGTGAAATATCTCAGGGTTGTTTCCCAGCTATTACTGACTAGTGAAGTTTCATAGGTTGAACTATGCTTGTCCTAAATGCTGTGAAGAAGCATGTTTAAATTTTACAATTTTTTTTCTAAAATGAGGAAAGGTGTCTGCCCTGGAAATAAACCCAAGATTTTCCAGGGACACCTTAAAGGTAAAGGGCAGAGATGGCTCTGGTGAGGGTGACCAGCTGCAGCACAGAAAAAAACATCAGAGATGTAACGCAATTTCAAGAAAATAGTTTCTGAGAATATCAGAACAACATAGCTCCTGCCATATACCCAACTTTTACAAGGTCCTTTGGACACCTCTCCTCAGATCTGCTGGCAGATTGGTGAACCTAACAGCAGTAGAAAAGAAAAGTACAGAACTGAAACCCTGGGAGAGTGCATGTGTTTGTGTACACATATGCATCATGCTTATGTTTAATATTCTCTATATAATGTCTCGATGAGACAGCTGTACTTACAATATATGCAAATCCTTGCACTGTTCTGTTGTGCTATGCCTCCACTGCTGTTACCCACTTTTGTTGGAGGAAATTAAAAATTGTTACGGGAATTTTGAAAGTACTCATAGCTTGCGTTCCCCACCTTGCAAGAAGTGCCATCTGTTGACAATCTGCCCCACCAACTTCTCCATAATTTTAATCAGAATTGTACCAGTTTTTCAAGAGCCCGTAATTTTTATCTGAGACAAGGGAAAATCCTTATTGGAGTGCAAGGCCTTATGTTAATTTTTTTAAATTCCTTTTGCAGTCTTTAAGTCAAGCCAAATAAGAAAAAAAACAGTCAAGTTACACCTCCAAGGAGTAGCACAGAGGATGCTTCTTCTGAGGCAGGTGGCATCTCTGTACAAAATGAGATTTTATGTATCACCTTTGCCTACAGAAAAAGAGAATGACTTTCCTTTTTAATTAGCACAACAGATGAAGGTCATCCAGAACACAGGCTATACACATCTAAGTCTTACTGTCAGTCATCAGTGTCTTTCCTGGAGATCATCCATTATATACACATTTAAAGACAAGGGAAAATGCCACCTAATTTCAGGATCTGGATGGATTTTGTATACACTGCCCACTGCTAGATCTCTGCTATACTTATGCAGCAACCTTTCATCCTAAGCTGTAAGAGGCCTCACATTGGTGGTGTTATCTCTAGTATACAGATACATAATACTAAGCACCTGAAATTACAGACATTTTAAAAACTGAAGTGCAAAACAAATGAAGCAAACAAACAAAAAAAAATAGATTAAATAAAAACTTTTTTTTTTTCTTTTTAGTTCAGCTGATTTAGAAGTTAAATGTCCTCAGATGACATAAATCAATGCAGTCACACCGAATTCAATGAAACTGCTTATTCACACCAACTGGCCATAACAAACGTGTTTCAGCCTGAGAACTGACTTACTCTGTTCAACTTGACCGCTCAGTTGCTGTCAAGAGGTATTGCAGAGCACTCAAAGCCAGCAGGCAGTATGAGACATAAAAAAAAGAAAAATAAATAAAATCGTTTTCTACAATATTTTCCAATTTGAATAAAAAAAACTGGCTTGAGGCTGAAACAGAGGTCTGTTAGAACCATGCTGCTCAGGGCAGAACAATCATTCCCAGTGAAAGGGAGAAACAGACAATACTGGCCTATCATATGTTAATAAGAACTGGCCAAGCAGTGAAATTTTATGCAGTTCCCAGCTGTTTTTGAATGCTTCCAAACACATTCAAAATAACTGGAGTTATGAAAAACTGTCTTCTCGTGGTCCTTTGAATGAAGTGCTGGTAGGAAACAGATATCTTCAGGAGCAGCAGAAGGTGAAGCTGAATGACATACCTGGTATGTGGGATTTTGTAACCTAGATCATTTTGTGAATCAAGCCCTGTAGTTCTTTTGTGTCCATGCAGTTTGTTATTATCTCTTCGTCTGATTTCTGCTATTCACATGTTATTTATGCAGACCATGTAAAATAAAAATAACAAAAACATTTACGGTACTTTTATTTTTTTTTATCTGAGGCTTATCATCCACAGATAATTGATTACAGGTGACTAGGAAGAGTATTAATGATTTAGCCAGAGAAGAGTAAATAAGAAGTTATGATTTCTGAAACTTCAAACTCAAGGACACAGTGTCGTGCAGTGTCTCAATTGCTTTGTGAGGACAGACACTTGAAACATCCTATTCCACATAAAACTACAGGTTTATTAGATCTTGATCTTGATATTCAGAAATTACATGTTTTGATAGCTGCTATTCAGCCAAGGATGTATGGAGCTCACAACTTTAATTTGTTGTTTCAATATTCCTGTTTGAAAAAGAAGTAGTATACTGTGTTTGGCTCAGATGATTCATATCTTATTAGGATCTAGTTAGTTGTTTGCAGGCGAGGGGTCTTGGGCTGGCTATGCAATCAGCAAATAAGGAATGTTTTAATAATAGCATTTGCACAATAACAAACTAGACTGTGTGGCAAGGTTCTATGAATACTATATGATCACAAATTAGAACCATAAACTCCAATCCCCCATCTATTTTGGCGCCCTAAGCATTTGATCTAAACGCAGTGCTCTGCGGAAGTCATCCAACCTGGGGGAAAAAAAAAAAAAAAAAAAAGCAAAAAAAGAAACTCATTCAAAATAATTGCCTTTTTCAGAAGAGAAAAGTAGAGAAAAATGTATCTACCTCTTTATGCCCTCTCCAGAGTATCAGGTGGATTTGGTGTCTCCCAGTTCTCTGTGTATATAAAATAGTTTCTTTCACTTACAGCAGGATACTGTTATCACTTCTGAAGCAGAATCTGAATATGGTAAGCTAATCTTTTCTAAGAAGAAAATTAAAACTTCCCTTTTTCTTTTCTGTATCTGATTTTGGATTCTATAATTAAAAGAAAACAAAAACAAAAACAAAAACCACCAAAGGCAACAAAAACAAAAACTCACAAAGAACAACAAAAACCCCAAAAGCATGCACTAGTGAATAAAGCTGAGAATGTGATTACTTCTGTTTTCTTCTGTGTTTAATTCTCATGCAAATGAAGAAGCTTAAGTTTCAGCAGTTACTAGAATATTGCTGTTTAATCACCAGTTTTATTTACCAACAGTGACAACAATTTTGTAAGAATGATGCAGCAGGAAGAAGTATTGAGAGGAAATGAGAAAATCGAGGTTTTCAACTCACAAGCAACCATTCAGAATATCAGCAAGTGGAGGCTGAAATAGGATTTTTCCTAAATATCTTCTTCCCCTTTATATTCTCTTTATCATAAGAATTATCTCAGATAATCAGCACATGAGCATTCCATTCAAATAAGAAACCACAGACATACTTTTAAAAAGTTTATATTTTCTGACCATCCAGGCATTTATGCATTTCATGAACCAGCCATTAAAGGAAGATTTTCATGAAATAAGACACAGTTCTATCTGACTATGGTACATGGGGTTCATTTATCAATCAGTATGTTGATGTTTATCAATCTTTTGTCCCCATAATCCGTGCATTTACAGCCTTGAAACAGAGATAAATGAAGATTTACTCATATTTCAATCATGTTAGCTTTGTGTGTCTTCTTTTCCTTTAGCAGTTGTCTTGGAGATTTTTGTTAAAACTATGTATGACCTTTAGCATTGATATTACTGGTATTTCTACTTTAATTTATATAATGTTCAAAAATAATGGAGAAGCCAGAGTTTGATTGGTTCATTTCTTACCTCCAGAAAAGTTCATATTCTGCGACGCACAGTAGTTGGAATGACATTTTATTCAAACAGTTGTTGAGCCCTGAGGAGTCTGACAGTAGCAAAGAAGTGAATAAAGAGGTCATGAATTTTTTGTAGAGATGAAATCAACCTGTAGTGTTCATGAATAATTCACTGAATTTTGAAAGGCAAACCTGGGGAAACATCTCATCAAAGCACTCTTAAGATGAATTGTCATGAACACTTACAACTGGCCTTGAAAAACTAGCATGATCTTGTTTCAAACATATGCATGGGATCTTTCTTACAATAGTGCCTGAGTATTGGGTAGTTAGATACCTCTCGCCTTCCAGTTCTGCCTTAAAATTCACTTTTGCTATGAATGTTACCAAATACTCAATATTGGCAAGACAAATGAAATCCGTGAAAGGATTTTTATGATATTTGATGTTAATTCAGTGCTGTTTTACAAGGCTTAAGGTTTTGTTTTGTTTTGTGTTTTTGTTTGTTTGTTTGTTTGTTTTAAGGTACTCATATACTGAAGCAGCTAAAATGGAGCAGCTAAGACATATGGCTCATGGGCACCCAAGAAAGCTAGAATGGGTCATGCAGGAAATTCTAGGTTATCCAAAAGATGATTAAAAACATATCTAGGCAACAGAGGGAGTTCTAACAAATATAGTCAATGACAGTGATAATTTAGTTTCTTGAAAAGTAGAAGGCTGTATCTGATGATCAGTGTAGCTTTCCAGCCACGTACACCAGTAAGTGTTGCTACAGCTTGCTCTTCAGCTACTTCTAACTGCAATTATATTTTATACTGCCTAACATATGAATGAATTTATCCAAACCTATTTAAATATACTGAGGTTTTCAGATACCAAAATGAGATACTTTGTATCTTAAGACACCTCAGGAAAAAAGAAATAATTAAGAAGTACACCTCCACAAGCTGAAAGATCATATGCAAATTCTGCGTCACACTCTGTGTGTATTTCTTGCTCTCTCTCTAATGACTGCTAAAAAAGCCTAAAGTACTGCACGAATGCAAGTAATGAGAATGCACTCAGGCCTCTGAGTGCATTCAGGCACAGGAACAGGCTCTCCAGAGCAGTGGTCATAGCACCAAGCTGCCATACTTCAAGTTGCATTTGGACAGTACTCACAGAAAATATGGTTGTCCTGTGTTAGAATTATGATTCTTACAACTCAGGATACTCTATGACTCTAAGATTCAAATCTTTTGTGCAAATTCTTTATTTTACATTGATAAATCTTTTCACATAGTGAAGTTTTGATTCATGACTGAGTTGCTTTTGTCCTGTGTCATTAACCAAACCAATTATCATTATGACCTTAATTATCTAAGCTGGGTTTGCTTTTGGGGATAGCAATATCTGTTCCCATTAGAGACTTGCTAAAATGTTCCTTAATTGCAGCAAGTTTCCATAGCTCTATTTCCATTCACTGAAGTTTTAATATATTGATGAGTTATCAAGTATTGTGGGTGGTATGTATATATGTGGGTGGTGCTCATGTTGGGCTGTGGAGAGGATATTTGAGACCCATCCCAAATAATTGTTTTTATTAGTTGCTTTTGCAGCAGTCTGGGCACTGTGAAATAAAATCAGGAAGAACCCGCAAATCACCACTGGTGATTTTCCTGGTTATTCCTAAGCTCACCTGCATCAGATAGGTCCTGCCACTCTGACATTTCAATGAGTTTGTCAGGAAGCAGTATTTGTCATAATACACTGCGCTTCTGTAGCAGTTCTAAAGTTATATTTTTATAAAATCTCTTTTGCATGATGTTGCTCCCTTAAAACTCTAGTATATTTTACAGACACATGCATACAAAATTTTCTTTACAGATCCCTACCAGCAAAAAAGCATTAGAGCTGTTGTGGGACTAAGCCACTGCACATGATTCATATTTAAATGTATTTAGATCTATGATATTTTGTATTATCACCCCTTCCGTGCCCTAGTTATTTACCATACATTTTGACATACAGTAAAAAGATCATAATGCCATCAAAGAAATCACAGTTCTCTCAGGTGGGATGTTCAGTACTGGGAGAAAGAAAAAAGAAGAAAAGATCTAGGGAAGGGAAGGGAAGGGAAGGGAAGGGAAGGGAAGGGAAGGGAAGGGAAGGGAAGGGAAGGGAAGGGAAGGGAAGGGAAGGGAAGGGAAGGGAAGGGAAGGGAAGGGAAGGGAAGGGAAGGGAAGGGAAGGGAAGGAAGGGAAGGGAAGGGAAGGGAAAGGGAAGGGAAGGGAAGGGAAGGGAAGGGAAGGCGCTGTTTCTTGCAATAAGTGGGACTAAGAAAAACTCCCTCTTTCTTCAGTCACCATAAAAATCTCAATTTCCTCACCTATTTTTGACTGCACTCTTCAGCTTTCCAGAATTTCAACAACTACTAATTCCCCTTACTGAGATGAATGGCAGGAGAGTTAATGAATGAATTCTTAATGAAAGAAAAGTAGCAGACATTTCCAGATAGCATACAGCTTGGAAGCACCTAGGCCATCTGAATCCCCCCATTTTGTTGGAAGGAAGAACACAGCGGGATGTGTGATGCTAAGGACAACAAACCTTGTGGCAGCATGCCTACCCTAGCTCCATAGCAAAATGGAGGCAAGGGTGGGGATCACTGCCTTTCACTCATCTCAGCTTACTGATATATGCATGTTGCAGCTCACAGTGACCAAACAGTTTTGAAATGTGACTGCAGTTTATTCCCAACTCATTAAGTGTTCTTATTATCCTAAGCACATTCTATGGCACTCAAGAGTTCTTTGATAATTATTACATGAAAACAAAGCAAATCAAAAAGGCTTATAAATCTGGACATTTACCTCAGCAAAGAAAAAAAAACAACAAAAACAAACAAACAAACAAACAAAAAACTTTTTTTCCTAAATACTAAGTTTTCTTGTTGCTATTCTGATGCATGAAAAAACAAATGCTCAGACTGAGGATTGGAGTTTAGTAGTTACATCCCACAAGAAAAGAATACTTTTGAACCTTCAAAGTGCCATCCTGCAGCTGTCCATTAAAAATAAAGTCAGAAACCTGCATTTTATTTAGATACGTGTATGGCCTGGATTTCGTACCATACCAGTGGCAGTCAGACGGTTCAGAAGAGTTATAGAAATAAAATTATGCACTAAAATTTATTTATACTGTCAAAGACTAAAGAGCAATGTGTTTCCTGTTTAGCTGCAGCCTGTCAAAAAAAAAAAAAAAGAAAAAGTTTAGTAAAGTAAGTATATATTTTTTTCCTATGTTCTATGCATTTGCAATATTTCTAGGCCATTGGAAAGTATGGCCAAATAAAGGGAAAGAGGATATTACCAAGAGATTTGGTTTCTGTTGAAACAGAAATGAAGATATGTTAATTTTTTCAATAAATCCCGCAGTGTATCTATGAATAGCTGCAAAAGTTTAAGAATATACTTCTATATGGCTGATCAAAAGATAAAATTATGTTGACACATAACAAGACTGCCTTAACTTTATTTCTTTTTTCTTGTTTTCATGAGGAAAAAAAAGTGACTTGCTGCTCTTCTTAATTTTTCAGCCTTCCCTGATCAGAGCCCATTCGTTTGCCCTGTGGACTTCTTCAGATCTCTGAACAACTAGTTCTACTGGTCTTGATGCGTGATGAAATGTCCTAATAAAACTTATTTTACTTCTCTTATTTCCATTTCCAATAAATTCTTAAATGCTTAAACCAACTTGGCCAAATTTGGACAACAAATAAGCATCCATGAGCAAATTTGCAGTGAAAGGAGAGGATGGTAGTACCCTCTCCCACACACCAAGCTGAAAAGATGTATCACTTGCGGTGTGCCTTTGAGGAATATCCATTACTTCTGTATTTTGTCCAAGTTTCTAGAAGGTTACCTGTCACAGGAAACAATTGGTTAGCAACAGGAATAGCCATGCTATGTGAAAATTAAGTCCTCCTCTTCATTGAGAACTCATCTCATGTGTGACTGCATTTTGATATTTCACTTCCATTATTAATCAAGTTACTTTGCTGCCTTCAGAGAGCCATCTCCCTGGGTAAAGCATAAATACATGAAAAGATTACTATTATTATTGTACTTATACTATTACTATTAGTGTTATTGCTGGCTAGATCCTGATTTTTCCATTTTGGCCAAGAAGCAGTATGCAGAGAAATCTAATCTGCCAGCATTGGAGATGGTTTGGAACAGTTTCACACCCAGAGAGAATCCACTGCATGAAACAGGGAGCCACCCAGGTGGAATGCATCTTTGCAGTAAATGACTTGGCGTCCTGGTTGACACGAAGTTTTATATGAGCCAACAGTGTGCCCTTGACACTACAAAGGCTAATAGTATCTTAGGCTGAACTGGACAAAATACTACCAGAAAGCTGAGAGGTTCACCTGAAGTGCTTTTTCTCCCTGCTGAGCTCCTCAGTACAAGAGAAACGTGGACATAATAGAGAGAATACAACAAAGGGCCACCAAGATGACGAAGGGAGAAGCCTGGAGGAGACCCAAAGGGAGTCTTGTCATTATGTGTAGATACTTGAATAAAAAAAGGTTTATATCACATATTTGCTTTCTCCCCTGTATTTTAGAGACTTTTGCTCATTAACATCTCTGCACTTCAGTCGATGTTCTGCCCAATTTGGTTTTGCAGCCAGCTATCCTTATTTGGCTAAGATAACAGAACATTTCATTGCCAACTTCCTTGGCTCATGCACCTTATTGGCTGGCATACAACATAAAAGCCACAGTCAGTCAATGCCAGACAAATTTCATATTATCTTGTCTTCTCAGTTTTGAGAAACAAAGTCTTTAGAAATGTTTAGTAATACAAAACAACAACATAAAAGAAATGAGATATCCAACTGGCTCTTTTCTTTAAAAATATAAATATGCCCAACATTTCAAACTAGGAAAGGAAAAAAAAATAAAATAAAAATAAAAAGAAGAAATCTTTGTAGAATATATTCAGCTGGAAAGAAACAGACAAAATAAAAGTAAGAACAATAAAGGAACTGTTTTGTTTTTTTTTTCCCCCCAAGGAATTCAAAAGTTTCCCTTCAGCTGTAGTAAAATAAAGTTTGGAGCTGTATATTTCAAAACAGCATTATGTGTTTTAGAAATCATCTAATTTAAAAGAAAAAAAAGTTTAAAGAAAAAGAAACAAAATTAGGAAATTCTTTTCTTTGCAGCAAAGTTGATGCCAAACGATAACAATTTTAATTATGTTTTGCCCTCAAGCAGTAGATATATTTCTTTGGGTTTTATAAAAATTTTGTTTCCAATTACATCGCCATTTTTCCCTGAACTTAAAAATATTTAAAGGGTTACAAACTAATCCTAAGTGTACAGATTTACAATCTGAGATTGACATTTCTGCATCTGCAACTTGACTCTGATGTATTTTACCTTTATACCTTCTCTTCCCATAAGATTCCACCTTGTACACTTTCTGTCACCAAAAATTGTTATGCCATAAAAACTACAAGCACTTATATTAACTTTACAGGTGTCCTCAGTTCTACACAGAGGTGACCACAGATGCAAGGATAGATAATATTCTGAGATAGCTCAAGGAGAATCTGTTGCTAATATCATAAAAAATCGGGCTTAATTGAGAAAGTTCTATAGTTGTTATACAGAATGTTTCTACGAAGTGAAATATTTTCTGGCATATATTCCTGAGAAGTATGTGTCATGCAGAAGCTGGATATTTTGCTGGAATCTGTCCAGTTGTTTATCACACAGTCCATGTCTTTTACTCTGGTATCAGCAAATTATGGTACAAAGTTGTGACTGAAGTAGCTCCTGCAAGTTATTTGAAAGTTAAAAAAATAAGCAAACAAATGAGGAAACATGATGTGACACAAGCTTCTTTCTGTAGATTTCCACTATACTTACTTTTGTGTAGAATAATGATACTGCTCTTAAATCTACCAAGGTAGGGACAGAATGAGTAAAACTTGACTTCACTTTTCTAATACATAGAGAAGCTCAAAACCTACAGAAATAGTGGGGTGCAAGATAGTCCAGGTTCATCTCACCCTATTTCTAGTCCAAAAGAAACAGCAAGGTTCTCTCCCATTACTCAGATTCCCTGGTTCTGAAGCAAGCCATATACATCATTTACACAAGGCTTTTAATAATACCATAAAAAAGCCAACAGCAAGTTCAATAATTTTATTATATTTAATCTGCAAATTTGCATGGTGAGGCATTCATTTGTAAGCCACTTTCTGAAATATTGCTTTTATCCTTCATTATGTATTCTGTTAATGACAGCATCCTTGTTAAAGAGGGCCAAGGTCAGATGTGCCAGTTCTTCATTACAAATGAGACTCAGTAGTGATTTTTGTTCTGCTATTGATTTAGCTTGTTAAGGTATGACCTGTCCCATTAAAATATTGTTAATAATTCCATGCATCTCCAAGCATTGACAGTACCCGCAGTTCATCTAGTATTTGTCTCCACAATAGGTGTTTGCTCAGTTTGCTCATTCTCTGTTCACTTCATCAGATTATGCACCTGATGATTGAACCTCTAAGCCACCACATTAGCAAATATCTTTCTTTTTTTTTTTTTTTTTTTTTTTTTCATTTTGTCCAAATTAAATGCTGATAAAAAAGACCCTGGAGAAATAGTATTCGATGTTGGCATTAAACCGCCTCTTTCTTCTTTAAAGCATATTTGTAAAAGATTGTAAGTTCAGCAATCGCTTTCACTTGAGTATGCTAAGGGGGACACAGAATTATTTTTGATCTACAGTGGATGATTAATTTGCATAAGGAAAATACTGGGCTGGAAACATTGTTTATTTGCAAATCACACAATGAACTCTGAAGTTTCCATCTAACATATAAAGGTAGGCATAAGAATAAAGAGCCACCAAGGAGCTGAGGTTGGAGGGTAACTTGACAGATCACCAGGACCAATCTTCCTACTCAAAGCACGTTCAGCTAGATCAGGTTGCCCAGGACAGTGTCCAACCATGATTTAATGAGAAGCTATGCATGTTACCTGGACAATCTGTAGGGTATCCGTAAAGTAACAAAAGATTTTCTGACATTTAAGTGGCGTTCCCTGTTTCAACTTGTGTTTCTGAGAAGAGAGGACCATACAAATACTTTAATAATCAATACCTAGATCACATTTGAATGTCCTGGGAATGCTCTCATATTTTTTAAGATAAGTGCTACCATGAGAGGCAGTCCAGCTTAAAACCATCCAGGTATATCTTTTTCCATTTTTTAAATGCAGAGAACTTCCTGCCATGGCCCTTTAGCAGGTTTAATTACTTATATACATGTATCTAGAAAATGTCAACAGGAGAAGCAGAACAAGCTGGCAGCATGTAATCCATTGCTTAGTGAAGGCAAAATGAAGCAGGTGAAATTTTCTCAGGAATTTTTCCCACTTGCAATGTGAGTCTTATGCCTAAGGCTGCAGATAGAAATATGAGATTCCTTTTCTCACATTAGTGAATCAAACTATATGTCTTATTTTCCTTTCCCCAAATCCCCAGCAGAGAAGAATTTTACTTTGCGTTGAATATACTATTTATGTCAAGAGTTTTATTGTTGTTTTTGTTGCTTGGTTGAACTTTCTTTTTTGGGTTCACTACCACATAGACAGAATGGTATGCTTCCTTTTCCGATTGCTCTTCTTTTATGGCATTGCACTTGCAAATTTTAGACATACAGAGCAACACTTCATATTAGGGATTTACTTTAAGCAAATGGTTTTGTACTGATTTCTTCTATATTTGGAATGGTAACATGTCACCCCCTTTTTACTTCCACCTATTTGTGTTTGGTCAGCTTTTAGGAATCCACAACTTGATCTCTGTAAGGACAGAGTGAAATAATTGAGATATTCTGCTCTTCTTTTTCTCCTTTTTCTTTTCTTCAGATCGAATATTTCAAACATTCACACTGATCGTATCTTAGCTGGATAATTCAATTAATACCAGTAATGAGCTGATTAGTAAAGAAATTAATTTCAAAATACAGCATTACTTCCTTCATTGTGTTTTCTTCCTTCTCCCTCTTCCACACTTGCATTGGCAGAAGGTCTCAGATCCATCTCTCAATTAAAAAAATGGAAACAGTTTTTATTCTTATGCAAGTTTGCTCCAGTTGTATCCTAATGGCTTAACCAATAACATCTGGTAATTCTGGACTGCTACATGCAGATTTTTCATTTCAAAATGCCTGATATTGCACTTCAGTTCTGCTTTATAATAGCTCATCATCAAGCCATTATCATCATCAAGCCCTTGAAGAAGATTGAGTATATGAAGAAACTTGAGGCACCTTACAATGAAATGTTTTTTCCACTAAGTTCCTGGATTACTCTCCTTCTTCAAATAAATTCTTTAAATAGCCAATAGGAGTTATTTTTTTCTGAGTATATAACATAATAGTGAAGAGGTCCTGACAGTTTAAATAATTATAAATTATCTCCCAGTCGTATTTAGTATTACATTACATCAAAACATGACTAAGAAGAATGAACTTTTCAAAGGAGTTCAGAGAACAGCATATTTCCTCTTCTGCCTTTCCACATTCATCCATTCTCTCACTGAAGGTGCTTCTTCTGTTTAAAACTTGTTTCCTTGGACAAAACGTGCATTTGTTAATAGTTAATAGAACTCCAGCTGCTCTGCTCTCATGATGGTGGCTAGAAGGACAATCTAGTAAGGCTTCTTCCCTGTATCAGTGGCATTCCTTTGGAATATTTCCATGTTCAATGGTTTGTTTCTTTAACACAATCAACTAATATAAGGAAAAACTCATATTTAGGTTATTAAATTTGAGAATGCAAATTTCATTTTTGTCATCAGTTCTAACTAGTGATTTTGGATGCAATGTTTTCTTACAAAATGAGCACTTGGTGTTAAAGGAACATCTTTCAATTATGTGTGGATCACTTAAAAGTTTATGCAAAATATGAGGAAAGCAGAAAAGACTATTTTCTTAACATAAGGTTGATCTTTGGGTTTAAAATGGTTCTTCATGGACTTCTTCATGAACAGAAAAGATACAGGTGCAAAACTATTGTAGCTCTAAGTGATCAAGTTATTTACAAGCCAAATGGGCACTACAACTGTAGTCACCACCAGTTGGTATAAAGAACAAATGTTTGCCAGCTGCAAACACAGGATTTTAGCAAGAAATCTTGGCAAGTGAATATGTACTTTTTGTTATCTTTATTCTAGGGAAAAAAGTGTCTCTGATCATATTTAAGATGGCTCATGAATGTTTTATTTAAAGTGAGCTTTAAAGTGGACTGCATTTGGTTTCAGAAGATGAGAGAAATATTGTAGGCAGTTAGCAAACACAAAGGTATTTCATTTTCATTTCCTGAGATTACTCTGCTCTGAAATATTTAAGAGACATAAGCTGATCTGCATTAAGTAGCTTTGTAATTGCCATGGTGTAGTTTTAAGCAGCTTGTTAATAAAGTTGTTTATTATAAGTACTTGGGAAACAGTAATAAAATCTGAACTCAGTTGAACCTGGTGAAATCACACAGAATTGAATCACACAGAATTGTAGGTTTACATTTTATCATTAGAGATTTACTTTGGAGCATTTGTATTCCATACAAGTTTTCAAGACGGAGCCACAGCTCCAAAAAGACAATGCAACTGCAAACTATTTTAGAGTTCTTAGTATTACTTTGGGATCAGTAAACTTAAGATGAGTTTTGTTCATATTATGACTTAGGTGGGATTCGCAAACAGAATTTGAGTCTTCCTGATTCTAATTTAAACAACATGTGCTACATGTGAACCAGAAACATCAAGCCTGTCTTGATCTCACAGCTCTTAAATCTACACTGCAAAAATGAGATGTCACTATGTCGTGCATTTTCTTCTGAAGATTTCAGAAAACTCATAAGGTTTTGGGACAGTTCTCAACTTCCAGACTTTCAAAATAATTTGATTCAGCTTTGTGTGTTATAACTTGTTTTCTTGTTTTCCTGAAAGGATCTATATCATAAGGCAGCCAAAATCTGTGTGAAAAAAAAAATTAAAAACTTAAAAAAAGAAACCGCTGCAACAACTTGGCATGACATAAGGAAATGTGTAGACCAAAGATTATATAATTTCCAGAATTATTGCTCCTCTGGGAAATCTGTAGTGATCCCCAATAATCATGATCCAGATTAATGTATTTATTACATAGAAAGATGATAGAAATAGTAACTGTTTCTTTCACATTCATCCAACATAGGATAAGTCCATTGTTTTAAAATATACTTTGGCATAAATCTGAAGGGCTGATTATGATTGAACAACTGATTCTGATGAACTGATTCTATGATTATGACATATTCCTAATCTCATATATTTTCTAACATCAATATAAAGTAGGCATGTTCAACATAATACTGCTCTTTTACATTACTGTGTCCAGGCAGACAGATATTTACAGGAAAATAAGAATAAAAATTAAATAACCATTCAATATTACTGATATTTCCTTTAAAATATTAAGTAATGTAAACAATATTTGATCTTTCTTTTAAGGCTTACACTGACTGCATTCAGGCCGGCGGTATGAAATCATCAAGATCTGTCTTCTGTCATTGTAAGTGCATAATTTCCTCCTCTTTTAATTTCACATTCTAAGTTAATTTAGTGTTAAGAATATTAGATTTAGCTCTAGAGTACTGAACAGCAGATCATGAGCTAAGCCAGATAAATGGGCAGCTTACTTCAGTTAAGGATCTGTCAGGAATTGCTTTGTAGAAGGCATGAAAAAGGACAATCTTTCCCTACTTTTTCCCTGTTATTTTCATTTCACATAAGAGAAATAAAAATTAGCTAACCTTTAAATAAATCCAGCTGATTGATGAATGACTGTACTAGTGCTGTAGACCTGAAAGATATGCTTACTCTGCCAGACAATTTGGTTCCCAGTTCTCATCCTTCAAACTGCATGTGCTGAGTGTTTTCTCAGACTATACTTTGAAGTGAATCATCCAGTTCTGTCTAAAACAAACCTTCAGTACTGCAAAAAGTTTGCTTTGGGGTCCTATCCTAACTGACATTGGATGAAATGCAGTTTTGTTTCCCCTTGTCCTCAGCAGTCTTCCACTTCACTGCAGTAGTTTTTATCTGCAAGCACTTTCTCAAACTTTCTTCCTGTACTCCTAACACACAATTTGCATTGTGAGTCGGGTTTGTTGCATGAAAGAGCATTGATTCCCAGGGCTGCAAAACAGCCCTCCCATTTTCTTTGAAACAGAGCAATGCAAAATTACACACACACACACTTAAGCAACATAAACGTGTTAGAATTTCCATGACACTGCATGCAACATAGAGGAGACCCAAGACTATGTGCAAAGTGGTTAAAGTGTGGCAAGTATTCTCTGAAGAGTTCTAGCACCAGGAAAGGAGGATGTAGCAATGTGGGAGTGAGCCTCATCTCCCAGGTAACTAGTGATAGGACAAGAGATGGTGGCCATGAACTGTGCCAGAGGAGGTTCCAGTTGGATATTCGGAAAGATTTTTTTCTCAGAAAGAGTGATGAGACATTGGCAAGGCTGCTCAGGGAAGTGATGGAGTCACTGTCTCTAAAGCTTTTCAAGAAAAGGGTAGATATAGTACTGTGGGACATAGAATCATAGAATCATAGAATCATAGAATCATAGAATCATAGAATCATAGAATCATAGAATCATAGAATCATAGAATGGCTTGGATTGGAAGGGACCTCAAGGTTCATCAAGCTCCAACCCCCCTGCTGCAGGCAGGGCCACCAATCTCCATATCTAATACTAGACCATATCTAATACCAGACATTGTCTAGTGGGCATGGTGACGGTAAGTTGCTGTTTGGACCAGATGGTCTTAGAAAGATTTTTCCAACCATAACGATTCTATTATTCTATTTTATCAAAATAGATAATCAAAACCTGATTGGTTTTGAAATCAGGGACTAATGTTTGCAGGGAATGCAATTAGAAAGACAGAAACCCTATTAAATGTGTATATATATATATATTATATATATATCACTTTCAGTGAGCCAGAATGAGCATCCTATAACATGAGTGTGCTAGCAAACTGTCACACCACAGCACTTCTCCTAAGCTGTTTCAAATCAGTGATCTCTCATCTGAAGTTAAAAACTGTGGTAAAAGAAATGTCAGCAGCAACAAAACCAATCCAGTTCCGTGTTTTACTGTGCATGAAGCTTGAAGGTTTGAGAGAATACCTGTCCTGAGAGCAACAGAGCACTAGATAAGGACTGAGCTGCTACTGCTCAAAGGGAGCTGGTTTAGAGCTACTGCAAGTCTTACAAAGTTGTTAGGTGTGTAACAGCACTGATAATCCTCCCCACATTCTATGATATGATGTTTGTCATATTCTTTCAATTTTTTTTCTAGGCTCCAGCTATTCACATGCTATAAGCATTTCCAGATCATGGAGAAAGGAAGCAAAAATAAGAAATCAGCACAATCTCAAACCTGATAAACTCAGGTAAGGAAACTCAAAGAGCATTGCTAGAAAAACAAAGACTCCTGACATTGAGACTGGCCTCAGCGTTTTGCTCTAACACTTGATTCTCAAAAACATGAACAAGCTCTCTTGAATCTCCTGGATAGCATCATGGAAGTCACAGATGTTGCTCATGCTTCCAGGTATTTTTCAGATGAGTTAGATTGTGTTTTAGGAAGAATGGATTGATTGTACTTCACAGTCGGTATTAAAGACACATCTCTTTTCAGGATGAGACTTTTTTATCTGATTTTTATCATGTTGCTAAAGACTGAAGGATGAAGGCTAAACCAAGACTTCCTTTCTCTCTAGTCTAGCACTGTTTTTTCTTCCATTGTTTTTAATATATGAGCAATTTTCTCTACTGGATATATCCAGCTCACTAGAAATCCAGCACACTAAACCTGATGCTGATAATGCAGTGTTAATTTTTTCCAGTTCATTGAAGGGCTGGAAGAATATAAAAAGATCATAATCAAGGGGAATTTGGTCACCAGCCACTTATTTCTGTCTTCTCTGTAGACATAGGAAATACATAATTTATACAAGCAGGTCTTTTTCACGCAACTTTTTTTTTCTCTAGGAAATTAGGTCAATATGTTTTCATTTACTCTGAATTTGCTGCATTTATTTATTTGTTCACTTCTGTATGCTATGAACATTTTTCTTTTAGCCTTTCTTGGCAGTTATATTAACATTCTGCTATAGCTAATGGAAGAACAATTATTTTCTTGAAATCCAAATTAAAAGGTTAACCTTAGCATTTCTTTTAAAATATTTTTAATTGTTTTCAGCTGCAGGAGTATTTATGATACCATAGCAGTCTAGAATAGCAGATAAGTTAATAATTTCCTCAATACAATTTCCTCAGCTCTACAGGCAAAGTGAAAATTAAATTAACTTAAATAATGAGAAAATTAATGCACAGTATTATTGTTCATTTGTTTGTGACTCAGTGAACCTCAGACTTTGTTTAGACTACACAAAGGTGTTGATTTTTAAATACATGAACAAGTAGGATCTATCAAACATTATGAATGGATTTTCGTGAGGTTCATCTTATCGCGTTACACCAATGAAAGAGTAGGAGTTGAACAGAATAGGAACAGGATCAAGACCTTTTTACGTTAGGGCATTAATTTTTGAAAGAATCTGTTTACTAGGAGAAGTCTCAACGAATCAAAGAACATGTATGAATCTTTAAAAGGCTGTAAATACAGGATTAGGTGAGGGATATATACAATAAAAGATTATTTGCCTGACCTCCTAACTCATGAAGAATTTAATGCAACTAGTTAAAAAGTAGCTCCTGAGTAATTCACCTACTGAAAAAAAAAAAAAAAAAAAAAAAAAAAGAGAGAAAGAATATATTTGAGGTTGCACCTTGAGTACTGTGTTCAGTTTTGGGCCCCTCACTGCAAGAAAGACATTGAGGCCCTGGAGCATGTCCAACGGTGCTGGTGAGAGGTCTGAAGCACAGACCTTTTAAGAAACGACAGAGGGAGCTGGGATTATTCAGTCTGGAGAAGAGGAGGCTCTCTTTAACTACTTGAAGGGAGGTTGTAGTGAGCTGGGGGTTGGCCTTTTCTCTCATGTAACTGGTGGTAGAACTAGAGAGAACTGGAAGTGTTTAAGGAATGTTTGGATTTTGTGTTGAGGGACATGGTTTAGTGAGAACTATTGGTGATAGGTGGATGGTTGGACTGGATGATCATGTAGGTCTTTTCCAACCTTACTGATTCTGTGATTCTATGATTGTATATTTAAAACATTTAATTTCAAGAAAAAGATTAACAAATTTTAAACCCTGGAAATGCTTTTTATAATTCTTGTGATTTTAAAATCTCTGTATTGTTTAACAGCAAATGCAATTTTCATTTTCTCAAATCGACTACAAATATACTCTATTATTAGGCACAACAGTGTAGACTTTTAATCTTTCTGATTAACTATTCACAGGAAAATATTGACATCTATATATAAAATTGCAGAATACTACATATGAAGAGATATCAGCCTTGGGAATGGTCACAAGATGTTTATCTTTAGTGATACATTTCACTTTTTACAATTTATTACATTTTCTTTTCTATTATATTGTGTTTTGACTAGATCTTTTTCAGCATCCCAAAGAGTAAAGATAAATAACAAGTAGTGAATAAAGAAAAATCTGTATATGCTTTACCAGATGATAACTCATTAATATATTCATTTTTTCAGTAATCAAACAATTATAGTCTTTTTACTTGTGAAAAGAAATCATAAGATTCCAATAATAACCACTGAAGAACAATGTTATAATCAAGTCAATGATTCTACTCTTATATATTCTAGACATCATACATTCTGTTTCATAAACTAATTCACACATTTTATTAACAACCTGGGACTACTTCTCACATATGAGAATTGAACTAAATGCTTCTAAAAATATAGGAAACAGAAGTGTTCAGTTCTATAAAAATGCAATAGAATTGCGACTCATTAATTAACAGAGAGTAAGGGCACATCTACTCTAATGGCTTACTCCCACTTACGGAAGAATAATTTCCTGATCCCACTGTTCTGCCACCTTCTCCACACCAGCTGTGACTGTTAACTGACTGTAAACCAAACTGGTTTGCTAATCCTGCATATATTTAAGCAGAAGTGAACTCTGATGACAGAAAGCAGGATCTGTCTCTTCCAAGGAAAAGGTGAAACCAAAAAGTCAGGAGCTGAGGTAAGAAAAAGAGAAAAGGCAAACAAGAAGGGAAGGAGTGAGACTATATTTGGGGGAAACAAAATGTTCCTTAGAGTGGGCTCTGATTAATGATTTATATGTCCAGCATGTAACTCCAACTCAGCCGCTTATTAAAACAACCTTTAGCATTGATTTTAGTAGCTTAGCAAAGAATTCCAGAAAAAATCATGAGGCCTAAAAAATATTAGGAAATGGAAAAAACATTAATTCCACTAGTACTGTAGAAAACTCCTCCTAATTTGAGTTTGTTCAGCTTAAGTGTCCAGAATAAATTCTCTTTAAGCCTTGCTGGTTCTTTAAAACAAAATAATAATTAAAAAAACAAGTTAGATGCTGTATCAATTGAAATTACTCAAAATGTTGTTCAAATCATCTTTCAGTGTTCCATTTGATAAATTAAATTACTTGAACTCTCATTTTTTTTACCATGTAAAGTTTTCTTCCAATGCCAAAATTTTTTTTTCACCTTCTCCAGTTTAAAAAGAATTATTATAACTATTATTATTTTTAAAGCAATAATTACATACTTTCTTCAAACTTAGCCACATTCTGTTGAGGAATTCAATTATGTGCTCTATTCCTTAATGAGGTCTCTGAAGCCAGGATTATATTAGCTGTTTGTAATTTCATCGGGAAGGGAGAGTTCATAGAACCACAGAATAATAGAATATTCAGAGTTGGAAGGGACACACAAGGATCACTGAGCACAGCTCCTGGCTCCGCAAAGGACCACCCAGAATTCAAACCTTGTATCTAAGTGTTGTCCAAATGCTCCTTGAACTCTAGCAACCCAGGGCTGTGCCCACCGCCCTGGGCAACCTGTTCCAGGATATCCTATACCAGGACAGTTGGAACTAGATGATCTTAAAGGTCACTTTCCACCCAAACTATTCTATGATTCTACAATTCTATGTCTAGGTCATTTATAAAAACGGGAGCCTAAAATGCAGCCCTGAGGAACCACACTCACTAGTGACTGGCCCACTTTGAGCATAACCCATCAACCACCTCCCATTTTATTGTGTACTTGTCTCACTGGATGCTGGACTGTGAGAAACAGTATTAAAAAATTCACTAAAATCGAAAAAGATTGCATCAACTGGCTTTCCTCGTACAAGTAGGTGGGTAACCTTCTCATAAAGGGAAATTATTGTTAAACAGGACTTGTCCCCTGTGAACCTTTGTTGACTTTAAGCATTTACTTCATTGTCTTTGAAGTGTTTTTCAGTAACTCCCAGAATGATCTTCACAATGTTGCTAGGCACCAAAGTGATATTGACAGGTTTATTATTACCAATGTCTTTTTTTTTTTTTTTTTTTTTTTTTTTTTTTTGCCCTTCTTGATAACTGGGACAACCAGCTTCCAATCAACAGGGACCTCTGCAGATTCCCAAGACAATTTAAAAGTAATTGAGAGAGATCTTGTGATGACATCAGCCAGCTCTTTTAGTATACCAGGGTCAATCCCATCAAGCCCCTTATATTTATATGCATGGAGTTACAACAGCAAATCCTGTACAAGTTTGAGGCTGGCTGGGAGTTTATCTTTCCTGTCATCACAGTTGTCTATCTTGGGAATCCAGGGGTCTGAGGGCCCATTATCAGTGTTGAAGAGTGGTCAGGCACTGGAATGGGCTGCCCAGGGAGGTGATGGAGTCACTATCCCTGGAGGTGTTTAAGATGTTGCACTGACAGACATGGTTTAGAGGGAAATATTGGTGATAGATGGGCAGTTGGACTGGATGACTTTGGAGGTCTTTTCCAGCACTGGTGATTCTATGATTCTATGAAGACAGAGCTTAAGAAGACATTAAACTTCTCTGCTTTATCTTCAACTGGTCGTATGTGCTGTGGTGCTTGTTCATTTTTCAGAGACACTACCTTTCATTTGTCATTCATGACCTGCATTCCACAAGTGGAACTTTGCATTACACTAAAAGTTTTGTTTCCACATGCCCAGAGAACAAGGTGGTACAAAATGTTTATGTGATAGATGTGTTCTTCTTATCTCTTTACCTCCCTGTATTTCAACAGAAAAAAAACCACTAGGTCAGGAACATGTACCTCCTTATGTATCAGACTATTAATTAGCCCAAATCTAATTTGAGGTTCTAGAAATTACTGATTTTCAAATAATGTAGTAATGTTTAATGTCATCACAGGATAGTTGCGTTATAATAAAATAAAAATGCATCTTTTCTCTTGGGCAATACAAAATGTAATTACTGAGGAAAGCCTACCTATAAAATCACATGAAAATCATGTGTTACAGAGATGCTGAGAGCAACTGGAGCCATGGGACACTGGATTAACCAGCGAAATGATATTTTTCTTCATATTCCTGTTTTCCTACACAAGAAAGCACATACCCTAAGTCTGTGAAAAGCATCCATAAACTCCTATAAAAGCAATTGATTGCTCTTGTCTCCTTATCTGTTCCAAAAGGCAGTGAAGATCTTTTGTTACAAATGCTATAACCTTGGGCAAATCAATGAGAGTAAGGTTCCAGTTCTTCAAAACATTTTACACTATTTTTACTTCACTTTAAATGGATATTTGAGTTACAGTATATAAAACCAGACTTAAATATTATACTTGTCCCCTCTCTACAACGTGATGACTTGAAGACTTGAAGGATTGAGGAGTTGAAAGAGATCTGTGTCATACAGATTTAGACATTTGTCCAATACACACTTAAATTCTTTGGGTTGCTTACAGCTGTGAAGAGGATTAAGTAAATTACAGAGTTTGCATGTTTCAGAAAGTCTGAAATACTTGTGCTCAACATCGATTACAGTAGGAGTGATAGAGATATTAGATCCAAAATTAGGTATCTTAATGAAGCACTTAAGGTTAGGTGGAATTAAAAGATCATTTCTGCTGAATGCAGAAAACCTTCTGACTTCCCTAGGAATAAAGATAGCTTGATCGTTTGTATATTTGAAGCAACGGAATCTAGCCCTGAGAAGTGCTGTGCATCTGGAAATTTTTTTGACCTCATAGTATTGTGAAGTTACTCATATTTTCTCAGTATCTGGCATTTTTCTACTCACATGTGGTTTCCTCAAACATCTAATGAATTTAAGAAGTCTTGTTATGTCTAATTATGAAAGTCAAGAATATTTATTTGAGTAGGATTCTATCAGCAGCATCAAACAGGTGTAAATGATGCAAGATGTTTTATATTTGAATTTATTCATAGGATCTCCAGAACCTATTGCAAGGCAGAAGGAACTCATAAAGATAGGAAATAGTAAAACAGAGAAACTATGTAACAGGCAACCGATGTCATTTACCTGAACTTGAGCAAGAAGGCCTTTGACATGGTCCCCCACTACATCCTTATCTCCAAATTGGAGGAATGTGGATTTGATGAGTGGACCACTCGATGGATAAGAAACTGGTTGAAAGGCCACAGACAGAGAGTGGTCATCAATAGCTCTATGTCCAGGTAGAGGCTGGTAACAAGCAGCGTCCCCCAGGGTTCTGTCTTGGGACTCTTTAACATCTTTATCAATGACATCGATGACAGAATCGAGTGCACCCTCAGCAAGTTTGCTGACGACACCAAGCTGAGTGGTGCGGTTGATACGGTGGAAGGAAGGGATGCCATTCAGAGGGACCTCAACAGGCTTGAAAGGTGGGCCTGGGTGAACTAAATGAGGTTCAACACAGCAAAGTGCAAGGTTTTGCACTTGGGCGGAAGGAATCCCAGGCATCTATACAGACTGGAGGGAGCGGTCCTTGAGAGTAGACCTGCAGAGAATGGGTTCCGATGGATGAAAAGCTTAACATGAGCCAGCAGTCTGCCCTTGCAGCTCGAAAAGCAAATGGTATCCTGGGCGCCATCAGAAGAGAGGTGGCCAGCAGGGACAGGGAGATGATTGTCTCCCTCTACTCTGCTCTTGTGAGGCCCCATCTGGAGTATTGCATCTATGTCTGGAGCCCCCAGTACAAGAAAGACAGGGAGCTGTTGGAGAGGGTCCAGAGGAGAGCCACAAAGATGATCAGGGGACTGGAGCACCTCCCCTATGAGGACAGGATAAAGGAGCTGGGCTTGTTCAGCCTGGAGAAAAAAAGGCTGTGGGGTGACCTCATTGCAGCCTTTCAGTACCTAAAGAGAGCCTACAAACAGGAGGGGAATCAACTCTTTGAAAGGGTAGATAACAGCTGGACAAAGTGAAATATTGAGGGAGGGAAGATTTAGGCTGGATGTCAGGGGGAAGTTCTTTACTATGAGAGTGGTGAGGTGCTGGAACAGGCTGCCCAGAGAGGTTGTGGCTTCCCTGTCCCTGGAGGTATTCAAGACCAGATTGTATGGGGCCCTGGGCAGCCTGGTCTAGTACTAAATGTGGAGGTTGATGGCCCTGCATGTGGCAGGGGGGGTTGGAGATTCATGATCCTTGAGGTCCCTTCCAACCCTGGCCATTCTGTGATTCTGTGAAGAAATAACAGATAGGAGTGAGGTTAATATGGTCCCAGAGATGGGTAGAACAAGAACACAAACAAGTAAACCCTCCTAGAGTAGATCTAGTGAATTAACTTTGCCTAGAAAATCCATTAAATTTCATAGTTTTATAAGAGACACCGGAGTCCTTATGTAATCCGATGTATAAAATCAGATGTAGATTTTACTCCAAATTTCCCCAAGGGCCTCTGAGAGCTTAATGGCATTCTGTGTTTGTTGACACATAAGACTTAAAGTATGAGGTTACATCTTCATTCATTTAGATAATACATTGTTAAAAAGATAAAAAGAAATGTGGAACATTAAGTCAAATATTTAAGTCTAATTATGTTCAACCACCCAGCCCAAGTTTTATCTTCCAGGATGAATTACATTTCTTTCAAATACACTCTTCTGTAGATGAATGCTGAGTTTCAGACTCAGCTTGGGAAGGTTTGTGTTTGTCAATCAGGCTTTGAAATGAAAGCTTTTATATTCGAAGCCTCTTCAACATCTTTATCAGTGGCATAGATGATGGCATCAAGTTGCACCTTCATCAGGTTTTCAAATAACACCAAGCTGAGAAATCCCAGGTATTTATACAGACTGGGGGAAGAACCCCTTGAGAACTGCGCTGTGGAGAAGGACTTGGGGGTCCTGGTGGACGAAAAGCTGGACATGAGCCAGCAGTGTACGCTTGCAGCCCAGAAGGCCAACTGTGTTCTGGGCTGCATTAAAAGAGGAGTGGCCAGCAGGGAGAGGGAGGTGATTGTCTCTCTCTACTCAGCTCTTGAGAGGCCCCGTCTGGAGTATTGTGTCCAGGCCTAGGACACCCAGCACAAGAAGGACACAGAGCCCTTGGGATGGGTCCAGAGAAGGGCCACAAAAATGATCATAGGGCTGGAGCACCTCTCCTATGAAGAAAAATTAAGGAAATTGGGCTTGTTTAACTTGGAGAAGAGAAGGCTTTAGGGAGACCTCATTGTGGCCTTCAAATACTTAAAGGGAGTGTATAAACAGGATCAGGAATGGCTCCAGGGATGGATAGAGATAGGACAAGGGGGGATGGTCTTAAACTGAGACAAGGGAGGTTTGGTTTAGATTTTAGGAGGAAGTCTTTCACTCAGAGGATGGTGACACACTGGAACAGGTTGCCCCGAGAGACTGTGGATGTGCATCCCTGGAGGCATTCAAGGCCAGGCTGGATGTGGCTCTGGGCAGCCTGGTATGGTGGTTGGTGACCCTGCTTGTGGCAGGGAGATTGAAACTAGATGGTCTTGGAGGTTCTTTTCAACCCAGGCTATTCTATGATTCTATGGTATCTTGAACTTATTTTTTATCTCAGTTATGTCAGTAAAATCCAATTAAATCAGTGATATTCTACTACTATATTTAACTCAGCTCCTGTAATACTGCTAAGTCTGAATGTCAAACATGTAGAACAAATTTGAAGATTATACCAAATCACATGATGACACTGGAGGGAATGGATGCGATGTAGAGTCTGGGTCAGCTCTCCTACTTATCTTCCCTTTCAGCTCCTTGTGTTGAGTACGATAGGAAACTGAAAAGTCCCTGACTTTGTGTAAGAACTGTTCAGCAGCAGTTAGAACATTGGTGAGTTAAAAACATTATTTTTAACATAAATCAGCACCATCCTAGCTACCAAGAAGCTACCAAGAAGAAAATAAATCCAATGCTAGTCAAAATGTGGATATTTGCTCAGTTCTGGGGCCTCCTGAATAAGAAGGATGTGTGGACCTGTTGAGCCAATCCAGACAAAGGCCACAAAGATGAGCAGGGGCTGGAGCACCTCTCTTAAGAAGAAAAGCTGAAGGATTTGGGGTTGTTTAGTCTAAAGGGAAACAGACTTCATAGCAATCTTCCAGTACCTAAAGGAAACATATAGGAAAGACAGGAAAGGACTCTCACAGGGAATTTAAGTGTTAGGACAAAAGATAATAACTTCAAACTAAAAGAGAGGAGATTTAGGCTGTATGGTAGGATGAAACTCTTTGCTCCAGTGATGCGGAGGCAGTGGGACATGATGCCTTGAGAAGCTTTGGATGCCTTATTCCCGGAAACATTCTAAACCAAGCTGGATTGACCCTGGGAAGCCTGATCTAGTGGATAACAGAATCACAGAATCACAGAATTGTAGGGGTTGGAAGGGACCTCTAGGGATCATCAAGACCAACCCCCCTGCCAAAGCAGGTTCCCTACACCAGGTCGCACAGGTAGGCGCCCAGGCGAGACTTGAATATCTCCAGAGAAGGAGACTCCACAACCTCCCTGGGCAGCCTGTTCCAGTGCTCTGTCACCCTCACCGTAAAGAAGTTCTTACGCACATTCGTGCAAAACTTCCTATGCTGCAGCTTATGTCCGTTTTCCCTTGTCCTGTCTCCACGTACCACTGAAAAGAGACTGGCCTCACCAATATGGCCGCCACACCTCAGATATTTATAAACCTGGGTCAGGTCCCCTCTCAGTCTTCTTTTCTCAAGGCTAAACAGACCCAGTTCACTTAGCCTTTCTTCATAGGGGGGATGCTCCAGGCCCTTCACCATCTTTGTGGCCCTCCGCTGGACTCTTTCCAAGAGATCCCTGTCTTTTTTTGTACTGGGGAGCCCAGAACTGGACACAGTACTCCAGATGAGGCCTTACCAGGGCAGAGTAGAGGGGGAGGATCACCTCCCTCGACCTGCTGGACACGCTCTTTTTAATGCACCCCAGAATGCCATTGGCCTTTTTGGCCACGAGGGCACACTGCTGGCTCGTGGCCAACCTGTCGTCCACCAGGACGCCCAGGTCTCTCTCTGCAGAGCTCCTCTCCAGCAGCTCATCCCCCAGCCTGTATTGGTGCATGCAATTATTCCTCCCTAGGTGTAAGGCCCTACACTTGCTTTTGTTGAACCTCATCGGGTTTCTTACTGCCCAGCTCTCCAGCCTGTTCAGGTCTCACTGAATGGCAGCACAGCCTTCAGGTGTGTCAGCCAATCCTCCCAACTTCGTATCATCAGCAAACTCGCTGAGGGTGGCCACTATCCCCTCATCAAGGTCATTGATGAAGATGTTGAACAAGACTGGACCCAGCACCGACCCCTGGGGGACACCACTGGTTACAGGTCTCCAGCCAGGCTCTGCACCACCAACGACGACCCTCTGCGCTCTGCCAGTCAGCCAGTTCTCAACCCACCTCACTGTCCACTTGTCTATCCCACACTTCCTCAGCTTTGTTATAAGGATGTCGTGGGAGACAGTATCAAATGCCTTTCTAAAATCAAGGTAGATTACATCTACCGCTCTTCTCCCATCCACTCAGCATGTGACAGCATCATAGAAGGCCACCAGGTTGGTCAAGCACGACCTCCCCTTGGTGAACCCATGCTGACTACTCCTGATAACCTCCTTTTCTCCCAGTTGTCTGGAGATGGTATCCAGCGCAAGCTGTTCCATCATCTTTCCATGGACAGAGGTGAGGCTGACAGGCCTATAATTACCCGGGTCTTCCTTCTTGCCCTTTTTGAAGACCGGAGTGACATTGGCTATCCTCCAGTCTTCAGGGACCTCCCCTGTTATCCAAGACCTCTCAAAAATGATGGAGAGCGGTTCGGCAATGACCTCCGCCAGCTCCCTCAGCACCCATGGATGCGCCCCATCAGGTCCCATGGACTTGTGGACCTTAGTACTGCCTAGGCGCTCACTCACGTCTCTTTCCTGAGTAAAGGGAAGTCTCCGTTCCCCAGACCCTCTCACTAACCTCCAGGGTGTGGGATTCCTGCGGGAGAGCCTTTTCACTGAAGACGGAAGTAAAGAAGGCATTCAGTATCTCTGCCTTCTCAGCATCCCCCGTTACCAGAACCCCCCCCTCACTTAGTAAGGGGCCCACATTCTCTCTGATTTTCCTTTTGCTGTTGACATACTTGAAGAAGCCTTTTTTATTATTCTTTATCACTTTAGCCAGATTCAATTCCAGGCGGGCTTTAGCCTTCCTCGTTGCATCCCTGCAGGCCCTGACTACATTCCTATATTCTTCCCAAGTGGTCAGACCCTTTTTCAAATGGATGGCAGCACTGTCCATGGTAGGAGGACAGAAATGCATGGACTTTGAGGTCCCTTCCAACCCAAACTTTGCTATAATTCTGTAAATTTTTTTGAGATACTGCATGTATTTCTTTCTCCACAGCCTTCTTTTTGTTAGAGAGAAGCCTTTTTTGGAGCTTAAGAAAAATTTTTAGTGGCTCATTTCTTCAGGAGTTGAAGTAGGTGGTAAATTAATAGCTTAGATGGGGGCTGCCATGAAGCCTGAAAAGTTATAACTGGTGTCAGGACAAATTACTTTCTTTAACTGCAAATAAGGCAGTGGAGAAAGTATTAGCTATGCAGCAAATATGAGGTTAGTCAACAAAGAGAGATTTTACAAGGTTTCTTCAAGCAATCTCCAAAAGGTCATTCCATGCATCTCCTGCCGTCATTGATAGCATTTTACAGTCATTTGTTGTTGTTCTAAATCTGTGGCTGTAACAGTGATCTCATTAATAAAATCAATGGATGAAGAACATACTGTAATATTTTTTTTCTGTAGAACAGATATTGCAGATGCAAGCTAAAATGTGAATGTAAATAATGCATATTAAAATAAGGTTTCTGGAAAGGAAATATACTCCATTTGTAAACTCACTGAAGCTGTGGAGAGCTAGGAGTTAAAAAATACATAGCTTATATACTACATGCATTTGAGATCATCTTCTAGTACTGATGCCAGCTGTTACAGAGCTGCCCACTCATGAACTAATAATTTCACTTAGCTGCTGAAACAGGATGGTATGCAAACTGTCTCATAGAAGTTATTGTGGGCCTGTGTTATCTCCTGAACTCTGCACTTTTTTTTTTTTTACTTTTTTTTACTTTTTTTTTTTTTTTTTCCCGAGCATTAATTATTGCACTATTTCAAAGGAACCTTACAGACAATGGAGTTTCAGTCCTTGGAAGAGGTTTTTAAAACTATAAGTACAAATAAAACTATGGAGCACAGGCACACAACTGTTAAAGAAGCTTCCAGCTAGTGAGGAACTTCTTCACGCTACTGTACTGCTAGTAATGAAGTAATTGCTTCCAATCTGCTCATTGTGCCTCACTTGGCCTCTTTCTCTGTTCCATTATATTATTATATACTGCCATTAATTATGCTCTCCTTGTACCTTCCTGCATCCTACCATAAGCATTTAGCGTGCTCATGATTCTTGTGTGCATTCACTTTGTGAACAGTGTTTCTTACCTGAATCCACACAAAACAAGCCTGCTTGTTTCCAGAGCTTTCCCTTTGGCTTCCATAGAGTGTTTGTTGCTATTTACTAGGGGTTAATGGTAAGGTTAGAAATACTGGATAGAAAATCAATGTCCAGATACACCCTAGTTTTCTGTCTGTAAAAGTGGCACCTTCAGAAGATGTCATCTGTACACATAATAACCCTTTTTATCTTCAGAGGAAGATAACCCTTTTAGCTTCGGAGGAACTGCATCTGTATATATGTTCCATTATTCAAAGATCTAACTCTCTTAAGGGATGGCTGTGAGGACAGCAGCACAGCTTTACAAAGAGGTCTGAGTGTGATTAGCCAATCTTAACATCACAAAGAAACAAAAGGGCACATCTGTGTGTGATTTTTGATTGAAATGGAGCAAACATTAGACTCGCTGTGCATACGTGTTGGCTCCATGGGAGTTCTTGAAGCTTACAGGAGTGTGACTTAAAAGATCAACAAGCTTTTAAAGGAAAAGAACAAAGGGCTGTAAGGCTTTTATATAGGCTGTAGGTATAAAATCAGCATGGCTTAAAGTGAATATATGAGTTTGGTTGGACCTGCTAACACGTACTGTATTTTACAAATGTATGACTGTCTTAATACTGAATTGGAGAAATGTATTCAATATTATTATCTTAGATGCCTAACGTGGTCTTTCTTAAAAATACGCAGGCTGATGTCTTGGGTAATGTACTGAAAGATATTTTGTATTTTGACTTCAGATAATATTTTTCCCGACACTAAACCTAGTAATCTACTAACCTACAAACACTGCTTTTCATATATGTGTGCAGAACAGAGGCAGCCTGGGCTCAGACAGGAATCTGTTAAAGCTAAGGGCAGGATGAATGAGACGAGAATAAAGATCTGGTGATGAGAAATCCTGGGTTTTACTGCAAAATCATCAGATCAGTCAACTCTCCCATTTGTAAAAGGGAGTTATAGGAGGGGTAGTAATTGATTATGTTCTGTGGCTACTAAAGAAAGGGCTTATATACTTAAGAACATGTAAGACTTTGTGGATTAGAGTTCATGAGGCAGATTTGTTGAAGAAAACATATCAGGTCAATGATAAATCACTTAAGAATAGAAATGCATAGCAAATTAGGAAAGCAATCTCACCATCAGAAGCAGGGTCCAACAGTGTAATACACATGTCAAGAGTTCATTGTCCCTCTTGTCCCTTAGATAACAGTACATCACACAGGATCTATTGGTCATAAAGAGTAAGAATATCATCCCACATAAGCTTACAGGCTTTTATAATGACAAGTACCAAGACAAAATATAAGATACAAAATAAATAAATATAATAAAGTGTCATGGTTTCATGATTTTTCATTATCAGTATTCCACATCATAACATCATGTAATGCACTGGGGATTTGACTGCTGATGCTCAAGTTCCAGGTGCCTGTCCGGAGGAGAAGAAGAGCTACATTTCCCCAGGGGGCTTTGCGGTCAGCGAGGAGATATAACTCCCGGCAAGGTCACCTGATGTTCTCTTCTTTGCCTGCGCTTCTTCGCTTGCGCTTCTCTGCCTGCGCTTCTTCATTGGCTCAACTGGACTGCACTTCTCATCTCAGTGTTGTGGTGAGGCCGATCCACCTTCAGTTTCACACTCTCTCTCTCTCTCTCCCCTTATAAAATTCTGCTGATACTATATTTAGTAAATTAGTTTGTTTCACCTCAGATTGTTGCCGCTGTTTTCAATTATTTCGGGGTCCCCTATTTTCCTTTTCCGGGGGCGCGGATCCACGGATCCCTCCGCCCTTCTAGTCATGGAACCGTGCCGAACCAGCCCGTAAACCGTTGACATAAAGTGAAATAAAACCAAAGATTCCTTGCATGTACACCTTTGTCATATTTCAGCTACTCAAGATGGTAAATCAGTCAGACTGTTCTGAGGTTTTATTATTTCTTCAAGTAATATTATACCGTGTTGTTTTCTTCCCAGTTTGTCACTTAGGAATTTTGCCTGATCATCTGTGCTAATTCTGTTTCTGTCCTCTTTTTTCTTGCTTTAAAAATGAAAGATTTCATTTACATGGCTGTTCTTCCCTTTTCTTCAAAAGCTGCTACAATTTGAGATCTCAAGAGGTATTGCAGAGTGTGAGCAAACCACATGGAGTTACCGTGAAATCTTAATCTTTGTTCTTTTTCTTAGGAACTAAGAGAAGGAAATGCCTGTCAGAATTGTAGACATATTTGTGAACTAGTGGACTGGACATGAACAGATAATCTCTTAATAGCCCTTCCAGCTCTAGCTGTCCTGATGTATGAATTTAGGTTAGTAAAGCGATTGCCATGCAGCATCCAAATTATACTTGTTTAATCATCATGTTATTGTTATTTGAAGAAAAAATACAGGATTTCTAAAGGCTTGCATTATTTTTTGCAAAGAAAAAGAAAGGAGAGAACACAATGAATTTAAATGTAAGCCAGTGAAGAGGAGTTGTCACATCAAATAAATGTAGAGAGCTGGCAGACATCTAAGTAGTGCTACTCACATCTGAGCAGTGCTACTGATGTTTTTTTTACTGCTACCAACATGCTGTGGGATGGAGTCCATGCTTACCTACAAATGTATGTGCCTACATGCCAACAAATAAATAACATCTCTCCATGTGGAGAGATGATCTTCATAGCTTAGGACACAATTCATCTTGTCCTAATGCAGATGTCAAATGAATCGCAAATCAAATCCCATTAACTAGTTTGTTTAAATCTTCTTTTCATACATTGAGTACACAAGCAACTACATAAAACTTTTATGCCAGATATATCCATTTAATGAAAAAAAGGTACCCTGAAAGATGAAGGAAGAGGTGACTCTTAATGATTCGTGTAGTATAAGCATATTCTATGAAGCCAGCAGACCAAAGTCCTAGCAGTGATGCGATATAATATCCCTTCACCTGGATTTGGTGACCTATAGCTGTCTGAGCATAGAATGAAAAAAGTGTGTGCAGAAATGAAAACTCAGATGATAAGGTGAATTGCAGAAAGAGGATGAGAGATCTAGTAGGCATTACTGAAAGAATATCAACCCTGCTTTGTCATAATGCCTTCTTCACAACAAAATTTCTCTCTTCCATCAGTGACAGTCTGGTTCCCACTCACTTGAGTTGTGTTGAGTTGTACTTGAATTATTCTTCTCTCCACTTTATCTTCTCTAGCATTTTGCAATTTTTATCTGATACATGGCTAGATATAGCAGCAAATCTGACTCTCTTCTTGTTCTCTCCAGGTTCAGGCATTTGCCTCAAGAGCTCACAGCTGTGCCTGTTGTCTTATGTCTCATAAGATGCCATCAAAAGACTTTATTTTATTTATGGGAAAAAAAAAAGAAAATTGCATGTTACATCATGTGGGCATCATAGCGTCTTTTAGCTCTCTGCTTTACCTTTAGTCTAAATTTTTTGATCAAAAGGATCAAAAGGAATTGCCTCTGAAGTTGCTGTCAACCAAAATTTCATTACCCTTTATGAAGATATTTATTGAACGGACTTCAGCAAAAGTCCTGCCAGGGGTGATGAAGAGAAGAGTGTTGATTTCTTGGTTATATTTCAGAGTCCTGAAATCAATTACATCCGCCATAAGACACAAATGGATTCACATACTAAGCAATGAGATAAAACAGTCTCAGACAGTTTCTCCCATCTTCTGCATGGCAGAACAAGGTTTCAACAAAAACAGAATTTGCTCATGCAATCAGTTCAGGTTTAGTTTGTGCTTTGGACTTGTTCTGATTGGAGACAGATTAAAACCAAGTTTTCTTGAAACTATCTAAAATTCAGGCTTTATGGCAATCCCCACAGTATTTTCACTACCAGAAACCTATATATTGAACTTACTCAAAGCACGCTGATTACTGAAGTTCACTACTTCTGAAAACACTGTCTGGCATAATCAAATCAGTTAGAAGCCATGGGGACTAAACTTCTGATGATATTACCAGGATCACTAAAGAAATTAAACAATACTGTGGAATGTTAAATGCTTCTGCTAGCAGTAATAGGGAGAAAAAAAAATGAAAATACATAAATAGTGATATTTCCTTGTATTCTCTCCAAGTTTCTGATTTCAGAATAGATATATGGTTTGTGTATAATTAAGAAGTTTCCTCAGTCCTTGTGATCTTTGTAAAATTTCTAACCTATAATCCCTCAGACTGTCAGTTTCTCTTTTAGTCAAAATATTATTGAAGTATTTCACGTCATCCTTAGTTATCAGGTTTATCATTAAAATAACAGTGCAATTTATGTGATCATGTAAATGTAGAATGTAAAATGAGAGAGAGTAAGATTTATAGAGCACTCACTACTGACATAATGATGAGGTCTAAGTGATACAACAGTTCAGCAAACTTTTTATTCTGAATTATATCGTGCCTGTTTATGACCATTTATCTCTTGCTGTAGAAAAGTGTTAATGCTATGAAAGGATGTAATGTAGCCCTAGGAATGATCAAAGATGTATGTGAAGATTTTTAAAATACAAGTTATCCTCAAACTTGATCCACATTAGGCACTCAGTCTAAGCTACTTTATCTAAAAAATCTAAAGATAGACCAGGACCTACAGAAACAGTTAACTTCAGTCAGCTAAGATTAGGTAAGATTAATCTCTCAACTTATGCCAAAGGAAAATAATTTTATATAATAAATGTTGTATCTAGTGTCATTAAATTCAATTTAATAATATCTAATTCAGTCTTTTTGTGTCCATGTTTATTCATCTCTATTTACCATGTTAATATCTAATTTCTTAATTATTTAGAAAGGTATGGATGAAAAAACAGCCACAACACAATACATAGGTTCCCCAATCTAACAATATTTGATTTATCTTCATATGCAAAATATCCTGAACTTCATTTATCAACAGGAAGAAAATATTTGTGTAAGTATACCAGTACTATAAAACACACAATCCTCATTAAGCAAAGTGTTGAAGGTGTTCAAAGACAGGTTAAATGGGCCCTCAGTAGTGTGATCTGGTGGCTGGCAACCCTGTGCATGTCAGGGGATTTGGAGCTAAATGATCTTTAAGGTCCCTTCTAACCCAAGCCATTCTTTGTGTCTCTAATTCTATGAAATCTGCTTCTTAGCAAATTCCTATGTTTTCACTTCTTTCCCATCTACAAAAGTCAGACAGGAAGAAGATTATTTTTGTCATAAGAATATAAAATAAGGTGTAGAAAGTTCTTTTTCACTAATCAAAAATTCCTAAAATATTAGGTCTACTTTCTCAACTAGGTTGAGCAGAAATTCACCTGAGTATTAGGCTGGCTGTAGTTTGTCCACCTCAAGCACTATCACAAGTCATCGTGGCTTTCAGTATAGAATGACTATGTCTTTGATGTCATCTGTATATTTTCATAATAATAACATTCAGGAAGTATAACAAGAGGATAATCAAACATCTATTCAGTACCAGAATCCTTTTATACAGGAAGACAATCTTTGTTACCCGACACAACAGAGGTTGATGAAAATCTGACCTAACAATTAATAGTATCAAAAAAGGAGTTTAGGCTGGTCCTTATAGACCTCATACAAGAACTGTTCTCTATCACCTCATCCTGGAGATCTCGTAAAAGGTATTTATTTTTAAATAGAAATAAGACATTCTGCTAAATTAACAAAGACCCTTGCTTTCTGAATTCAAATATGGAATAAATTCTTATTACCTTATCTAAATTGGCAAGATGTCTTGGGAGAATCAATACTAGTGTAATACAAGTCATTATGTCTCTGACTTTCCCTGGGAGTATTTTAGCCCCACAGGAGAATTTGCTTGGAAAGTATTTCCCCCTTTTTTCTTTTTTTCGTGTTTGCATTTATGTTTTATAACCATTGACTTCTTTCATTAGGAGGGATACAGGAGAATACACATCAAGTGTAACAGAAAGATGTATGTATATGACAAGATAACCTGCTATATACTTCAGTTCCTTGCCCTCTGGTTATTGTGTCTTCTGCAAGCCATGTGTTTGTTATTTTTGCTTTAAATACAATGAATTTGTTATGACTGGGACCTGCCATAAGCTATTAGGGCTGGAGTCAAGATGCAGACTTATCACACCTCATCTTGGGGCCATCTGGTTTTCCTGAACATGGGTGTTTACATGTCAGGGTCCTAAATCTCAGCCTACTTTTACCTGTCTGAGATCAGGGCAATTATTGCATATCAGTTACTTTACAAGCAATTCACCATGAGAAATGTAATTTATAAATGAGCAAAAAGTTGTGTGTGAGTTCACATTCTTATCCAATTGACTATACAGTCTTACTTAAAGGTGGTGTTGAAGAATCATAAATCTATTGACAATCTCTTGCTTTCCTTCTTTTCCTCATTCACATAAAGGTGCATTGAACATGAAAACTTTCTTCTGCTTTGATAAGAAACTAAGATCTGGTGGAATTCTCCCCATTTTTAAATGAGAATGAGTACAGTCCTTACTTCTGCTTGGTACCACAAAGGTTAAAGGTAAAAAACAAGCCAAAATATTCTTAAAATAGTTACATTAGTAAAAAAAATAAAGTAATCACAATAAAATTTAAACCTGTCCACAGTATTAAAACCAGTGCCAGACTTCTTCCTGGAAATAAATCATTCAGACAGCTTTCCCATGATGGATTATCATTCTTCATACCGCTCACAGCGGAGGTATCTATCAGAAGCGAAGTATATTTCCTGATGGAGGATGATGCCATATGGCTAGTAAGTGCAGAGCTGGCAGTGCTTACAGCAGCACATAGCCACAGAGCTGCTCATCTGTTTGACTGTCCTACACTATATGTTAGGAATCTTGGAGCTGTGCCAAACTACCTAGCAATAACTGTAGCAGTCATCTGTGAACAGTGTTATCTGGCAGCATATTAGTCGTTCATTTAATTTATTGCCTTCCCACCTTATTAGCAGTACATCACAAGGCTGGCAAACTTTTTAAGCTCATATTTCAAAAGCAAAACTCTTAGAGCTATACCTTAGAACTAGAAATGTAGTCTATGTAATTTTCTCCGCACATGTCAATATAAATGCCAGCCATTACAGTGTGCAGAGCTCTCATTCATGCATTGACAGCTCTATCTCCTCAATGGCTAAGGTGGATGTTAGAGTGATTCACTGCAACCATCCTTAAGATTAGACCACAGCAGACCCCCAAGGAAACTTATAAAGCTATAGAAAAATTTGATAAGCAGTTTTTCTTTCTCTTGTTTGGAAATAATTATCAGGCATCTCAGTAAGCACTGATGGCATGGAAGGAAATTTAACCTTTATTTTGGACATATTTTGTCCCATGTTACATAACCACAAAGCAACAACTACCAGAGACACCAGATATACACAAAAGCTCACATAACACATATACACACAGCAGGAGGGGGAAAAAATGGTGTATGTAACATACAGGGCATTATTTTCATTGTTCTTCAAGGATCTGAAGTGTTAAAATTGTAAAGCTAATGCCCTCAGCTCAGTTCTTTGACTGCTTTATCTATATCTCATGCTTACATATGTATCTCTGGAATGGTAAAACTAAGATTTCTGTAGTCCTGAAACATTTTTGAGTGCTATGTTCAGAGATTTAGCTCAATCACAAATAGATTCATCTTGTGAATTACATTATAAATATTGAGTGAGCTCATTGATTATATTTTATATGTGGTATGGCTCCCTGCCAAGATAAAAGTTGGAGGTACTTCAGGGAAGAGCACACATTGTTCTCTTCTAGGCATAAATATTACCAGCTGCTGTTCTTTAAATGATGCAGTCTTCCATCCTGAGCTCAAATTGCAAACATTTTACCACATCTTGCAAAGCAGATAATAAAGAGAATAGCTTATGTTCTTTCAGGCTGACATATAAGAACAATATCTCTATTGTGCTAACATTTTCAAAGCAATGGGTCAGATGGTTTGCAACCAGAGGCATAGAAAATAGATGATTTTGAATATATCATATATCTTCAATTAGGAGGGGAAGGGGGGGGGGGGGGAAGCATATTCTGAAATAGTAAAATGTTCTGTTTTCAGGATGTTCTATTTTCTGTGGTGTTTATTGATCTCAACCTTAAAAGTTACAGACACACAAGCAGTAATGCTAGCCACATACTTTCTGTGGCTAAGAATTAAGTGGTTAGCTAGGGTTTGCTGAATAAATCCTTTAGAGGCTTATTTTTTCGTCGTATGGAAACAGATTTTCATTGCATTTGTGGGGTTTATTTTTGTCTTTGAAAGTTTACGCTGAAGTTTAAATTTGTGCTAAAGTAAAAGTAAAGTTTAAATTTATGCTAAAGTTCCCAATCTTAAAAGCATGCAGACCTGCTTCTTAAAGGATCTGTCAGATGAATAAAGGAAGCAGAATAAAGGAAGTCAAAAGGATGTTTATGACTCCATTAGATTTTATAAGAGGCCTGTGATAGAGATTAGCAGTCTCTCATGTTTCCCATCCCCTCTCCTCACCCTCCCCTCCCCAAAAAATTCAAAAAGCAAAACTGAAAATAAAATAAAATAAAATAAAAAAGAACAAGAAAACAAAGACCTTACAGATCACCTGTATTAACATAGCCAAAACAGTCAACATTTTCAAATTATGGGCAGATTCAAAATCATTTTATGAGCTCTCACCTGACAGAGTGAAAACTGAACGAAGAGCTTGTTCCTTAAAGATGCAAATTGAGTACAAGAACAAAGAAATTAATGGAAGGATCAGAGGTTGCTTTATAAGGCTGAATCTGAAGGTGTGTAAAAATATTGCACAGGCAAAAGGTAATATTGTCAGAACTGACTGTATCACTGAGGTTGAGGCAAAACTATGAAATTTAATCTATAGAATTGAAACAAGACACAAATTAGTGTTTCTATTAGAACTTGAGCATAGCTCTGCACTACATCTGTGCCTGTGTGAAAAACTAATGCACTTCAGTCATTAGTAAGAGTGGTGTGGAAATTCCCCACCTACTAACCTGCACAAATGACAGAATGGACCTACGTGGTCCAATGATTTCCCCAGACCAGCCACTGTGAACTTCAATGTGTTGATTCACATCTGGGGTGAGAAACCTGGCTATCTTAGAGACTCTGCTGGGAGGTTTCTGCTGCAGAATTCACAGAATCACAGAATCACAGAAACACCAAGGTTGGAAAAGACCTACAAGATCATCCAGTCCAACCATGCACCAATAGTTCTCACTAAACCATGTCCCTCAACACAAAATCCAATTCATCAGTATGAACACAGATAAGATGCTTGTGAACGGTCAACAAGAGCTGTTCCTGCAATGGCAGAGATAGTCAAGGACAGAGTTTTGTAAATAGCTCAACATGTTGAACTACGTTTACTATATTTAAAAAAATATTTTTAACTAGCAGTCTGTAATGATGGCTCCACATGTGTAATGGATTAGTTACATTGGTTCACATCAATTAAGCAGAAGAATTCAAGGAAAATTATACTAAATTATAATAATAAAATAATAATAAATAATTTTCCCTATATTTTCCTGTAGCTTTTTAAACATTCAAATGAGGGGAAGAAAAAAAAAAAAAGTAAATTCTTCACACAAAGTAAAGCAATGCTTATCCATGCTTATGATTACTCTGAATATCTAAACCATAAACACGTCTCATGAGCAAGAGAGCAGATAAATTAGCTTCATGCTACTAATCACATCCAGTACAAACCTTCTAGATTTCATCTAGTCCCATCTAATTAAATGATGTCTCCCTCTCATGTGGATTTATTTGCATATTGTTAGATCCCTTTGCTAATCCAGCAGAGAATGAAAATATATAGCTTCTATTAGTAGTTATGTTTGGAAGGAAATTTGCACCTGAAGAAATAAAGATAATTCTTATCACAGAATCACACAATGGTTGAGGTTGGAAGGGATGCCTACAGCAGAGAGCACAGGCAGATTTTGAGGATCTTCAGGGAGTAGACTACACAAACTCTTTGAGCAATCTGAGCCAGTGCTCTGACACTTGCACAGTGAAGTGTTTCTGGGTGCCAACAGTACTTCTCATCTACCATCAATTTGTGTCTTATTTGCTGGGAACAATGATCAAACTCACCTTTTTCAGAGAAAATAAAACTTTTCTTTGGCCAGAATATATAGGAAACTTTAAAAAAAAAAAAAAAAAAAAAAGTGAGTCTCAGAATCACAGCTTGGAAAAAATCATGTACCCTGAGGTTTCTTATGAAAAGTTCTGCACTGTCTTAATGCATAAATGAACATTGTCACACGTCTTATCTGTTTGCATATATCACCAGTTCCTTAAGTATGTTTTCACTTGTCAAAGGTGGAAGAGATTACTGAATTCACAGGCAGATAAATTATGTAGTAAATTAGAGATGCCCCATCTCTGGAGGCATTCAGACCAGGTTGGATGACATCCTGAGCAGCCAGATCTAGTGGCTGGCAACCCTGCCCATGGCAAAGGGTTGGAACTAGATGATTTTTAAGGTCTTCTCCATCCTCAGCCATTTGTATGATTCTATCTAATTAAATTTTGCATACTCATATTCTCTCAGAGCATCAAAAGAGGCAGCTTTCTTCTGGCAAGAATGTTAGGTATCCTTTATGCTGTTTGTGCATGTCTGTATGCGTGTGCTTAAAGATTACCATAACGACAACAAAGTCAGGAGAAAGAGCACCTGTATCCTCTGTTTTGCATTCGGCAATCAGCACACAAACAAAACTCTTAACAGTGAAACAACACAACACTTGTGAGCTAATGAGCAGCACATAGATGGGTCAGGCATGCAGATGTGTGCTACAGCCTAAAAACAGGTACAGGAAAACAGGAGTGTAGGATAGGGAAGAATTTGCTCTCCACTTTATCAAATCAGAAATAAGGACCCCGACACATTTCCTTTTGGCCAACTCATAGCCTGCTATAGCTTGAGATTTGTCCTTTAGGTAGACCTGGTTTGTGTGCAGCTGCATTCTGAATGGCCGTGCAATCTCCCTGGCATGAAGATACCTGATATCCCTTCCTGTCAGTCAAGGATTGGTTTTGTTTCCAAAAAGGCATCTTTCTATTGACTTCTGTTGGCACAGCTTCAGTAGTAAGAGTGAGATTAGGGCTGACACCGGGCTGAGAGAAGTTGGCTGACACTGGGTTGGCAGAAGTTCCTTCGGTAAGGATAGGCCAAATCCTTCTGTTGCTGGCATAGGTTTATGCAGTCAGTCTGTTTGCCTTTGTCCATACCAAGTATACTTTACCAGTGAAATGCATGAGAAATCTGACCTCAGAAAGTGTATTTTTATAGAAAAACTCTCATAAATAGACCTACAAAAAGGAGATTACTTATTTCTAAATTAAGAAAGTGCCATTTTCTAGTATGGAGGAGAGAAGAAGGAAAAAAAAAAGGTCTTTCTTGGTCTGTCTCACTGTGGTGCAGGTGGAAGTGAAGGCTCCTCTGAGCAAAACACTGAGTAGACTGGGGAAGGAGCACTATTGTTATTGCCCTAGCATGAGTCTAAGCAGCTGCCAAATAGTTTTATACTGATGTGCATGAGATAGGATAACTGGACTTTAAGGCTAGGATCCTTAACAACTGAGCAGTTCAAGAGACAATGTAAATTCATTGCATAAATAAGCTCTCATGAAACCTCTGTTTCAATTAACAAAGACAATTATCTGTACTACACAGCAAATGTTTTAAACTTGCAACTAATCTTTATATTTCCTACTTATTGTATTGTTTTCCATTTCTCCCCTAAATGACCTCTAAAAAGCCAAGATGCCATGATGAAGAGGTGGCCTTCCTCTGCTTGTGCAGGACACTGTGTGTTCACAGTCCAACTATATAAATGTGCTGTGAGTATCTCATTGGTCTCTGGGAGAGTTCTGGGTCTTTTCATGTCCTTTGCTCTCTGGTATATGGGAAGGACCCATGACAGCTGCTGGGCACAACTCAGCAGTGGTTCTTGGCAAGAGATACTCAGAGGCAAGGGAGTGTCTGCAGTCACACTCCAAGAGTGCAGCATCAGGTTTCATTGTGCCATGAAGACAGACCCAGAAAAGAATTAAAAGAGGCAGAGAAGGTCAGTAAGATAAATACATAATTTCTTCTTAACAGTGGGGCTTGAGGAAGAAATAATGAGAACTGCTTTTATTCCTCATGTAGTCACTAGAGAACAGAGGTGACTACCTTCCACTGACACTCCCTATGTCAAGTCTCCTGGAATTTCAGGTCATGAAGGACTGAATTGTTAGCTGGTGGTCCGAACTCTAAAGCATTGTACAGGTGGGAGAACAGACAAAGGAGATCTCCATATTCAGAGCAGAAAAACTTTGAACAGAAGGGTCTCCTGAGAACGTACAATTTTTATATAGGTAGATTTAGCAGGTAACAGATGCCTGTAATAAAACTAGGCAGTTGTTGTTTGTTTTTTTTTTTTTCCATTTCTATGTTTATATGCATCATTATGAAGGACAATAACTAACACAAGGAGAAAGATATCTTAACAGTCTTATTTCTTTATGGGAAACAACATCATAATGCCTTATTGATCTGGGGCTATTACTAGTACAGAAGAACTATTTTAAAAATGAAGCATGTGTATGTGTTCTCTGTGCGTATGCAAACATAATTGTAGCTGTGACAGTGCCAATATCAAGTGTTATAGTTAACAGAGTTATAGAATCAGAAAATCATTTGTGTTAGAAGGGACTTTTAAAAGCCATCTAGTCCAACTCTCCTGCAATGAACCTACAGCTAGATGAAGTTGCTCAGAACACTGGTCAGCCTGACCGTGAAAATCTGTAGGGACAGGGCATGCTCTCATTACTGGGCAACCTGTTCCAGTGCTTCTCTACTCTTATCCTCTTAGCATAAAAATAATGGCTACTACCCTCATAGTAGGCATGGTAATGAAACAGAGCAAACCAGGCATTACTAGAATTTTTTATGTGCTTTATACAAGAAACACAAATGTCTTATTTGTGAGATAGAATACACAATCTGTTTCTTTGTTTGTTTTATAAAAAAAGATAATCTAGGATGGATTCCCAGGAGCAAACAGTCAGATTTTTAATAAGTCAAAAGGATGAAGTCCACCTTGAAACAGCTATTACTCTTCATGGCTTTCATGTTAGATTGGCTTTTAACACCTGTAGGTAAGATCTGGTCTGAAAACACATCACACTTTTTTCAAAGCTTGCTTTTCCAGCTGAGAACTACAAGCTATGTCTAAGACATGTAAATACCTTTGGGAACATTTTCAGGCGCTGGGAGCTGCTGGAATGCAGAAGTCTACATCTGTGCAGTTGGACTTTCTCAGCTTCCAATTTCCCATTCTCAGTCTATTGGGAATGGTTCCTGACTGTGGCTAACAACGAATCTGTTGACCAACACTGTTTTGGGACAGTGCTAGCTTTCCAATGAAGAAGCCGTTCTAACTGAATTCAGTATATTAAGAGAAAATAAATGCATTTAACAATATAATGTTAGGACACATTCTTGGGTAATATTTAATATAGTAATATAGCCATAATCAGAGGGGACATAGACAGTTCATAATATATACCCTGTATCAGGTAGATATTAGCAGATAAAGGCAGTTTCAAATACAAAATAATATTAATATTCTCTCTCTGTTCTCACAGATATTCTCCAGCAGATTATCAAGTTGCTGAGAAACTATCTTCATAACTGGAGAGCCACGAGTATTCTCTACAGAGAATTTCCTGATCATAAGAAATTGCAGGTGTGGTCATCTTCTAATTTATATTCTTTATCCATGCATTTATTTTTATTTGGCTAACAATAGATATATACACACTTGACTGTATCAAATAAGAGTGTGTGAATAGCATCTTCCTGATGAGTAAGATAATAGCTCTAATTTCCCATTGTTACATGAACTGTTGAGCAAATAAGTAGCTGTGCATTACTATTATTGGATTTCAAACATGGCCTGACTTTTGCTTTTATAAACGTATGCATTAATTTTATTGATCTAATAAAAGTATAGATGGATGTACCTTCTCCAAAGCAGAAAAAGTATATGCTAATTAGAAGGGGCTAAATATGAAATTCTGAGTACTTTGATATTTCAGGGGCACAGTACAGCAAACTGAAAACAAAAATTGCCAGTTCTAAACCATGCAAATAAAGCAGAAGAGCTGATCAGCAGGATGTCAAAAAGTCATAAGCAGGAAGGCAGATAAGGTTCTGTCCTGGAACATACCAAGAGTAGAGCAATGAAGCTGCTGAAGGTTCTTGAGTCTAATGGGGAGCAGATAAGGGAACTGGGATTTAGTCTGGAGAAGAAGAGGCTTGAGGGACACTTTATCACTCTCTACAACTACCTCAAAGGAGGATGTAGCGAGCTGGGATTGGCTTCTTCTCCCAGGTAACAGCCACAGGAGAAGAGGGAATGGCCTCAAGTTGCACTGGGGAACGTTCAGATTTGATATTAGGAAAAATTTATTCCCAGGAAGAGTGATTAGGCATGCCCAGGTTGCCCACAGAGATGGTGGAGTCACCTCCCTTTCAGATGTCTAAGAAAAGTGTAGAAGTAGTACCTAGGGACATGGTTTAGTGGGCAATATTGGAGGTGGGTGGATAGTTGGACTACATGATCTTAGAAGTCTTTTCCAATCTTAATGGTTCTATGAGTGTATGAATCATGTTGCATGTGATTTTTCCTATGAGCCTGCAGATCACATACATCTCACCAAATAATGGAAAGTAGAACAGAAACATAAGAAATGTGACTAAACATTTAACTTGCTTAGTAACAGTTTTGCATAACTCTCTCCTTAAAAAGGGTCTATAAGATCTCTGGAGCGATAGGAAAGTGAATGCTGACATCTATTTCTGTTCAAGACAGACGGTTTGGTCTAATGCTGAATGCTGTTGCTGAGGTCTGTTAGAGCTTTTCTTTTGAGTTAAGTATATACTATGCCCACATCCTTCAAACACCTGAGTGAGATGTGTAAGATATGAATATAGTCAGCTTAGGCTTAGGCTTTCTCTATAAAGAAAAGAGTTTGATGCTAGATGCCTGAATTCTAAATGACCTCTGCAATGTCCTATATTTCTCCATTGATTTCCTATCTCTCTCCATTCATTTTAATGAGTGCATGACAGTTATATTCCTAAATTAGCTAGTTCATTTATGTGCCAAAAGTTATATAGATCTTGTGCTGAATCTTGCTTGAATTAACACGCATTACCTGAAGACTCTTTTATGTTTGAGAAACAAGATCTTGTTATTTTTTGAGAAAACACTCAAAGCCACTGATTTTGTAGATACGAAATGTAACAATTCAGAATTGTTCTGGTATAAAGGCATTTCATATTTGCACTTAAAAATGCCCTGAATATTCTAGAGATACTGTGCTGATTAAATAAGTATGCTTTCAACAGTTCTCAAGGAGCACTCCAATCTGAAGCAGACCCAACCAATACCTACATACGGCATTAAAATGTTAAAACACTGTGTATACCTAAATTTCATTTGAAAAAAAATATATATATACTGTTCATTTATATATTGGTGTATTGTTACGCTGAGGCAACTAATGTAATGAAGAAATGCTAAAACTGTTTTTCTTTCTCTCCCAGTTACTGAATTTTCACACATTGTCTTCCCGATCCACATTAAAACGACTTTAATGACTTGGATGAATGGCACAGGGAGTAAGCAGAGCTCACAAAGACTCCAATGAGTTTTTTGCTCTGAACTGTAGTTCTGTTAGCAAAATGAGATATGAGTTGCCTGTGTGTTCTCAAAAGGGTTGTTTCTTATACACAGGGCTTCCCACAGAATATAAAAGCAAGATAATGCTGTTCAAAAATTGTTTCATAAGTGATAAATTACGCAAATTTTTTTAGACTATGAATCACTGAATAATTTACCAGAGGATAATGATGTATGCCTCAATAAAAATGTTTGGTATTATTACAAATTTATTCACAAGCTACTTGACTCATGCTCACTGAAGATATTTTGATATGATTTTGATATTTTGATATGGTTTTTTTTTTTCCCTTGGTTACTTTAATTTTTCCTACTTTACCAAATCTGAACTTTGCTCTGTAGCATAGTAATAATAATTAAATTCTTTTCTCAAATCTTGATTTATTTCTTATTCTTTCCTAGACAAGCAAAACCCAATGTCCTCAATGGGATTCCAATTTCAATGCATCTATGAAATCATACTATAAAATAAACAAAGATCTTCTAAGTATTTACTCATGGGCTAGGAACTGTGTTTCTGTGATGGTGCTGAAATCGATGCTGCAGCTAGATGCAATTGGACAAAAATATTGCCTATGCAATTAGTCAATAGCTAGACCTCGTCCTACAGTGCACTTGGTTACAAGAAGATATAACCAAAAATTGGATATAAGAACACTGATGTAGTACCTGCAAGAAAATAAGACAGCTTTGGAAAACAGTAGTAATGGCAGTATGAAATGGCTGTGTTTCTTTGTCTATGGTTAGTGGGTTTTAATTGTGGCGCAGTCACAGTGACTGTGTTTTCCACAAATGGGAAGAATGAAGGATGCCTTTGATTTAATTATGCTGCGGCTACGTAAAGCTTGAGAATAAAGTTCCAAAGGGTCATCCTGGCTTCCTGTTCTTCAGCACAAAGCAGATGTCTAAAATTCAATGGTTATATTTATATTATTAAATCATATGGTGCAGGAGGACAGACTTGGCATGACTGCCAATGTTAGTGAACTGTTGGCCTGGTTTCTGGCACAATACTGGTCTGGTGTGATTCATCCAGAAGTTAGAACAGATGAGAGTTAATTTTCGAAAAACGGATCAGATTCTACCACCCTCTTTTGTAGGCTGATTTTAGCTGGTCTAATACAAGATATAGCTTGGCCTCAGGATTAGAAAATAGACCAGAAATAATGTTATTACTGTAGCTATGGCTATTAGATCAGTGCCCTCTCAAATTGAAACTTCCTCCACACCTAAGGAAATATTAAGTTTTCAAGAGAGATCTATTTTGGGGAAAAGTTTTCATTTCTTGCTTAAAAGCAGAGGTAGGTAATCTGCTCTTGCATCTCCAGAGAGATATAATTTTTATTCTATGTCTGTGAACAAACAAAAGTCCACTAAAAAGGGATTTCATGGAAACCGAGCATGACAATCTGAATGATTTGTGAAGAAAAGTCCCCATGATAGTTTAATAGCTAGGACATCTTCCCCAAGATAGAGAGCACTGTTCCTTACCTATCCTGAATCTGTGGGAATTTGAACATAAGATGCTTATCTTCCTTATTCATTTTATATTGGAGGAACACCAGCCAACCAACAAAGAAACAAACAAAAAATTACAATTATGATAGTATGCAAATGCAAGTGATTTGTATGCCCCAGAACTAAGTTCTATTCTACTTGAAATACTTTGGAATATTTTGTTCAGACTTTGTTCAGACCTTTTATTATAGAATTACAGAGTCAGTGGGTAAAGGAAGAGCAACAGACCTGGACTTGTGCAAAGCACCTTACAATGTTCTGCATGACATCCTGGTCACCAAATTGGAGAAAAAAAAATATGGATTTGATGGATAGATCATTCACTGGATAAGGAATTGCCTGGATGTTCACACTCAAAGAGATACGGTCAGGGGCTAAGAGTTCAAGTGGAGACCAGAGCTCATTAGAGGGAGGGGATGCCATCCATAGGGACCTGAACAGCTTAGTTGGGCTTATGCCAACATCATGAGATTCAGCAAGGCCAAGTGCAAGATCCTGCACATGCATTAGCGCAATCCCAAGCACAGATACAATTTGAGTGGAGAATGGCTTGAGAGCTGTTCTGAGGAGAAGGATTTGGAGGTGTCAGCTGATGCAAGATTCAACGTGAGCAGGCAATTTGCACTTGCAGTCAAGAAGGCCAACCATATTCTGGGTTACATCAAGAGAAGCATGACCAGCAGATCGAGGGAGATGACTCTACCCCTCTACTCTACTCTCGTGAGAGCATTGCATCTAGATGTGGGGTCCCCAACACAAGAAGAACTCGGAAGTTTTGGAGCCCTATGAGGACAGACTGAGTGAGCTGGGGCTCTTCAGCCTGGAGAAAAGAAGGCTCTGAGGAGACCTTATGCAGCCTTCCAGTACCTGAACAGGGCCTCCAGAAAGGCTGGGAAGGGACTTTTTAAAATAGCATGTAGCAACAGGACGAGGGGAAATGGCTTTAAACTGGAAGAGGGTAGATTTTGACTAGATATTAGGAAGAAATTCTTTACTGTGAGTGTGGTGAGACACTGGAACATGTTGCCCAGTGAGATTATGGATGCTCCCTCCCTGGAAGCATTCAAGGCCAGGTTTGATGGGGCTTTGAGCAACCTGGTCTAGTGGGAGATGTCCTTGCCCATAGCAGGAGTGTAGGAACTAGATGCTCTTAAAAGTCCCTTCCAACCCAAACTGTTCTATGATTCTATGATTCTATGGTTCTATGATCCTATGAACCAACGATCTCACATTCTTGACTGAATGTGAATCCACTGTCAAGATGAATTAAATCCTATATCTCTTATTTTTTCCTGTTTTACTGTATGACTTTTGACTTTATGACTTGTGGACTCTCTGGAGAAGGGGGTTCAAGAAAAAGGTCAAACTGGTGGATATGCTGTAACCAGACAACTATTTTCAAAGCATAAGTACTATCATTTGTCTCATCATTTTTTAATATAATTCATTTATGTAAATATCTAATTAGTCCTGGGATGTGTTCCTCTGCTTAAGTCTGAATTTCAAGTGCTGGATTATTTCTGATTGTGACACAAGTTTCTGTGGTCACGCGTGACTAAAGATACACAGTAAATATTCAAAGCCGTCATAGAGGTATCAGGGATTTTTATATGTACAAAGGGTGAGACCATGCTGGGGACTAGGCATGCTGGGAAATAGCTCTGTGCATCAATTCTTAAATCTCAAATTAAGCACCTGGATATCTCAGATTTTAGCCACACTCTATATCTGCTGTCAATTGAGAGACTAATGTTGGTGGCGCTAAGTTTGTTTGTATATGAGTTACAGTAACTAACTATTGAAAACCTGTATCTGAAAAAAATTCAATCTGTTGAGCATCTGCTATCCAAAGACAGAGTGAATTTAATGAATTTAATTTCCTGTTTCAGGGCAGATATTTAGTTTAGCGAGTTGATGGTGAGATGATTTCCTTTGGCCATTTTCTAAGCACAGACGAAAAAAAAAAAGGATTTGGTTTTAACCCTGAACTAGTGACGATACCTTTGTGTCACTGAGGTTGCTGGTTTGTGTCCATTTATACTTTAAAAAGTTGAGAAGCCCAAGACACAGGTCTATATTATTAAAAACAAATATGCAAGTACAGTATAAAGCAAATAATAACAGGACATGAGTAATGAGTTTATGTTGATTCCATCTAAAAGTATCTTGTATCATTGTGGTTTATTTCAGTTAATCTTGGTAATGTCTTCCAAAAAATCCTCATGTGAGTAAAAGACAGGGGGTAAAAAGCATTTCAAAAGAAGAGAGAGCGAGAGAGAGAGAGAGAGAACTAGGTAGAGAGGGATATAGAGAGAAATTGGAGAAAGAAATCTGTTTTCAAGAGGCAAGAGTGTCTTCAATGACGAGACCTTCACGTACAACAGTTAACATACTGTAAAATAACATTATTTATCCAAAGTTTATCAGACATTTCATCCTTCAAATTTTATTTCGAGATTACTCTCAAAATATCCCTAAGGCATTGTCTTACTTGTAAAATGTTATTTCAATTAGTTGGGTATCTTTCTTTACAGGATTCAGGTCAAACAAGGGGCAAAACTAAATCCAAACCAAACAATATGTGTCTGCAATAAATTTCTGTTGCTGAATTATTCATACATAATGGCATAGGTGACTCCTCAAGCATTTTGAATTAACTAGAATTGATTTCTCACTTTTTTATGCCTAGTTGTACAAGCCTTTTTGTACTTTTACCTCTCCTTAACAAATAAAGTATTGATTCAACTACACTGAACATGTTTTATTTAAACTTTGCCCTTTGTCAGCAACTTAGTTCTTTACCCAGAATTCTCCTCTATGACTTTGTATTGTCTCTTGATGTAGAAGGTGAAACACACTGGATAGGTTCCTTGGTATGACATAACTAATAAATTACACTCCAAATTTGCTGGGAACAGTTACAAGACAAAGCATGCACCATGTGCTTTGAATCCTGTGCAAGGGAACTTAGTGTTCCTGTTCTTGACTAGAATCTCAGATTACTTCATGGGAAATTAAAGTTTCAAAGCTGGAAAAAAAGAAAGAAAGAAAAAAAAAAAGCCAGGACACAGCAACTACATATAAATATTATTTCTTTTTTCTTTTTGTCTTTTTTCTTCTCATTTCAGTTAAATAACATTACATTCTGAAAAAATGTAAAGAGAAGACTACAAAAATTTAAATTCTGATTATGTTAAAAATCCACAGTGATAGAAAAAATATGAAGCGAATTAGAGAAAGTTATTTTTCATTCTCTGAGGTGACAGTTTAGATTTAGGACTCGCTGTTTTTGTGCTAGCTCTATTCTTCTAATTTCCCCTCTCTTTGCATGTTTGCATTTGTGTATGTAGTGGGTTTCCCTTTGTTAACACACAATCCTCACCTCATCTGCTGTATAATTTCCTATCCTCAACAGGACAGGGAAAGAAAATATCTCAGGGATTGAAAAGCTTGTGGGTCAAGACAGAGATCACTTACCTAATATAATCACAGGAAAAACAATGACTTAGGAATAAAATTAATTTGATTTATTGACAGTTTTAAAATGGTGGAGCTAATGGAGCAGCCTGGAAATGGCTGTGTCCTGCACTGTGACCACAGAGGCCCTGCAGCCCTGACTCAGCACCGGGGCACACACCCCCCAGTGGAGTAAGTAATTGGGATGGAGGAGGTTACTTATAAAATCTATTTTACCTCCATCACAGGGTGTTCCTTAAAAATATTCTCTGATCCCATGTGCTGATTATGCTCTGCGGTTGTCAGCGTAGTGCATCTGTCTGCATGGTGCCTGATGGCACAGCATTCTCATGTCTCTTTTTTTCCGAGTTCTCTTTTCCAGAGACCCACAAATCCTTTTCATTAGCTATTTATATCATGCTTGGCCTTCCAATTTTATTTATGCAGAAGAATATTATTCTGTGTATCTGCAATATTGCAGAAAATCAAGCATTTTAAAAATAGTTTAGTTTCAGTGACAACTTTGACACTTGGGGTCCAATTTACAGAAGAGAGCTCTGGCCACAATGTCATGGGGCTTAGTAGTGTGTAGGACTCCATCCTAACATCTACTGAAGTTAATAGAAAGTCAAGATAAACTACTTTTTGAACCAAAATTTCTTGGTTGATTTTCTGTATGAATTTTCACCTTATTTGTTTTCATTACCTGAAGTTTATACACCAGTAAGAAATTCCAGTGAACAAACTAACTGCTTCAACAGAGATGATATACGTAGATGATTGATTAAGAGAAATAAATTGCTAGCTTGATAAAACTAATAATTACTATATTCCAAGTAGTAAAACCTAATAACACTGGTTGCTAGTAATGTTAAAATCCATTAGAAGAGTCTAATCTACACTGCTGTGTAATTCATTCAGTGTATTAAGGTTTTATACTTATGGTGTAAGTGAAATCAGTTTCTTTCCCAATTGTATTATTTGCTAATGCTATACAATATTTCATAAACTACAGATGAAGATTTGAATATCAGTGTTGAACATAGCCAACAACATTATTAAGATGGTAGTTACCAATGCAGAATCATATAAAATAAGATTGTTATCATTATTACAAAACAATATGAAATAATTTTGGAATCGATTTATTCAGATAAAAATATTTCTTTATGTAATTTACAAAAAAAAATATATGTTTTTAGTCCATACATAATCTTTATAGTGTTCAACTCATAAGACATGGCCATTATTACATTTGACAGTAACAGAAATATCTGTTCTTCACATGCAAGCTCTCTTCCTTGTACCAGTTGAAGCTTTGGAGCATTGTCTCCCCATAACTCTCAGTCATAATTTGCTGATGTACTGTATTTGAACATCCTTTAGTGACAATCAAAGAAGAGCCAGTCTTTACTGAGTGACAGTGGTTAACTATTCTCTGATTATCTGCAACAGAATCAACTTGAAGGAGTTAATCTTGTCTGGTTCACAGGATCATCTTATATTCAATAAAATCATATAATAAGATATTTTAAGTATTATGAAGGAGTTTATTTCAGTGGGTAGATATTTATAAATTTATATATATCACAGTAATATATGTAATGGGAAATCTAAGAAAATGATTGGGATAGTTTTATTCACTGTAATAAACAAATGAGATGCTTATTTTATCATTTCTTTAAGAAAAACAGAGAAGACCTGATAGCAGAATTCAACAGGTCTCATATTGGTTTTAGTGGATTATGAGTCACATTAAAAACTGATTCAAAATTACTTCTTTAATTTTGCCGGTACCAGAGTTGTGAATGCTCTGAAAATACCAATTTCAGAAGCAAGGAACTAACAATTATTCTGTAGTCATCCCAAATAAATGTGTGGAGTATATGAACTTTCACCAATTTAACCATAGTAAATGCCACAAATTTGCATAATTATTTCCACTATTGTTTTAACCAAGCTCTAAGATGTCCTGAAACTCTTCAAACTGCCTTCTTCACCCAAATCTCTTTTTGTTAAATTCTGGGTGCATTCTTACTTAAACTGTGCTGGAATATAGCACCTCCAGAATTTTCAGCACAGAGCATCTTTTTTCATCTATTTAGAAATGAAATACAAATCATGAGAAATATAAATTTGTTACCTTGCACATATTTCTTTTTTAATTGGAACAAAGTTACTGAACGCGTGATTTTAAAAAGTGTTCACATGACAAAAGTCATCCAGAATTTATTTTTCAGTGCCAAATGTGGTGGACGTAATGGCATTTTCCCATATCATTGTGAGCTCTTGTAGATCAATGAAAAAAAAAAAAAAAAGAAAAAGTAGCAAGTAAACAAGCAAACAAAAGCAAACAAACGGATGTTAAAAATAGGTAGATACTACAAAAACGGAAGACAGAAGCATTTACTCCATAATTTCAATTCATATGAGCCATTAGAATATAGAATTCCTACATTCATACATATCCATGATACACTAGTCAAATACACCTGCATTAAAATTACGTAAGGCATTAAGTTTTTATTGTCCCCTGAATAAAAAACTGCAATAGACAAGCTTTTTTTTACTTAGAGGGCAGACATATTTTTGACTTCTGTAGTCATCATGACTGGCTGTTTCCCGAGGTAAGAAGCCATCTCACAGAGTTTGTTTCATAATCTCATCAAATTCCATTTTGAAACTAGATTGGTTTGTGGTCCCTGTACACCTTCTGGAAAACTATTTAAGATATCATCTTGATTGCTAGAATCTTTCTTCTATTTTCTAGCTTAAATGCACACCATTTCTTCTCATGTCAACATTGACAGTTAACTTAAGTAGTTCTTCTCCCTCCTTAATACGTACCTCTCATGAGTATGATCCAATAGCCACCTAACAATCATTTTGCTAGCTAAAAGGCACAATTATCTAAAACTCCCTTTTCTAAAAGATTTTTGTATTCCCTGGTTCTCCCTAATAGTCTTTCTCCAAACATGTTCCCATCTAAATGTATCGCTCTTGAATGCATCTGACCAGAACAGCATAGAAAATTCCTCTGGGCTCTTTCTGTTGCGTTCTACAGTCTTCTTCATAATTTGTACCTGGAATATTCCTCCTAGATTTATTGAAGTCTTCATTTACATTTTTTTTCTTTCTCTTGGCAAGTAGCATCAATGTCCCAGAGATGCTTTATGATTCACTGATAAGAGAAATGTGAAAGGGCTGCCCACTTAGTAGCAGCCTACATCTGTGCCTATTTTACCTCTTGGGGAGTGAGGCTTCTCTTGAAAGCCCTTTGCCTTTTGCCTGCAAAGTTGTCCATGGATTTCCACACCAGGTATTGAGCCTGGATCACCTCAGTGAAAACCATAAATCTTCACTGCTAGACTTGAGGGCGAGGGTGGGACTTGAAGATGCACAGAGTGTAGCAAGGCAGCTCTCCTCTGAGGTCTTACAGAATTGGTCTTCCTCTTGCAAGGACAACTCCTGGTGTAGCAGTCTCCCTTTAACTCTGTCTCATAAAGGCAAAAAGGGAATTTGTTTTATTTCAGTTTGCTGAAAATCATTCTGGAGCAGCAAATCTTGTGTTCCATATTTTGTGATATATTTGAAGCAGATGTTATTGAGAACGATCGACTGAAGAATTATTTGCATCAGGACGATAGTAGTGCTAATCAAATTGCGTCTCTCAGCTGCTCGATACTATTTTCTTTTCTTTTCTTTGCATATTTCAACAGGGGAAAAAAAAAAAAAAAAAAGAGAGAGAGAGAGGGAGAAAAAATTGTTTAGGCAATAAAAATATCCAGTGCAGAGAGGGATGAGGCTGGTAAGTAGCAAAACACAATGATGAGAATCAAGAAAGGAAAATGGATTCAACACTTTTCCCTTTCACCTTCCCACTGCATTCTCTGACATTTTAATATTATAAAAGATACAAAGGAAGTTTTGTTAAATTATTAACCATGTACTAGGAAAATACAATAGAAAACAATGAGTTATGTTCAATCACACAAACTTGCTAATTAAGTTCAACTAGCTTAAAATAAGCTATATACAGGGAAATGGCACTAATTCCAGCAGTGAAATTAGCGTCCTTTAAATGCTTTTCCTTGCTCATGGTAGTAAGAGACTCTTTCCCATATCCACTTGATGAAGCTTCTCCTCCTCTGCTCACCACTGCAACTGACTTAATGAATACATTTGAAACCACAAGGTGCTGGATTAAAGGCTTAATTTCATGGACAGAAAAGAATAACAGATTTTTCACTGTTGTCTTCATTTGATGCTGTTTTAAAATCAGAGCACTTCCTTCTAAGCCAAGATTTAGTTCTGTTAATTAGAATTTGCAGTTACTTCTTGTTTTGTGCTTCAGCTCCCAGGCTGTAAAATCTCAGTGATACTTATCACAATTGGTTGGTAATTTATTTTTACCATACTTTTTTTCCTTCAATAGTGAATACCGATTCATCAGAACCTAAACTTCTGAAGGCAAAAAAACATATTTTGACTGATTTCTTCCTTCTCAGAATTTTGAAAAATGAAGTTTCAGGTAATGTAATGTGTTTCTAGTGACTTACTTTCTTTACCAATAAATAAATAAACAAAAGAAAACAAAAAAAACCCTTTTTGAATTTATGATTAATTTTCATTGTGCATACAAGATTGATTGCATATCCTTTCAAATTTTCAAGCTGAAATATTTTGACTGACCCATCTGTATTTCGTCCTTTCCAAAGTTTTCAATTTCTTAACATTTCTTGCATATCGAACATTTTGACTGTCTTTGAAGTTGCTTTGAGAACCATAAATGAAGAAGTCTGAGTAAAAGCTATATTTTTAGCTGCACACTATGAAGAAAGTGTGTAACACCAACAACTATCACTTCAGTTATGTACAGTTGGGAATGAATGGCTTATCTGTCTTACACTCATGTACAGCAGATCTGAAACTAAAGCATTCCTTGGTATGATCCCTGACATAGATACTAGCAGCAATGCCAAGAGGACAGCATCCAGACTAGTTATTTACCTTTCTAATCAAGGTGGCCTTTCCCACAGTCTTTGCTGGGAGTGGTAACATCTAAATTATGCCCAGGAATTGTCCGGGAGTGCTGCCAGCATCACGCAGGGTCTTTTTCCTAGATTTAGCAGCACATACAATTGAATTCCAGTGATGAAATTATTCCTGGACTGTGCTCCGTTTACCATCTAATGGCTTGCCTTGAAGCACTGTCTGACCTTGCACCATCTTTTCCTGATGTGGAAGTGCTATAATTCCTACTTCAGAGATGATAAACAAATACATTACATAAGAAATCAATCTCACCTGACTTTAACAGGTAGACTTTTTTCCTACCAAAAGTATGAAATATTTGAAATTAAGAGAATTAATTGATGGGGTAGTGAATTTTATAGCAGAAAATGTTATAAACCTACCTGAGAGACTGGAACAGGCAGGTGGATATGTTTCAGGGAGTTTAGAGAGATGTGTCACTGCCACAGTGTGTTTTTGTATGTCTTTTGTATATCTTGAACAGGCTGCTATGTGTTCACCTTAGTGAATGATTCTTCTTGCAGATGCTCACACCTGGAGGTGTTCATGGCCAGGTCAGATGGGGTGCTGGATAACCTGATCTGGTAGGTGACAATCCTGCCTGTGGCAGGGGATTGGAATTAGAGGATCTTCAAAGTCTCTTTCAATCCAAACAATTCTATGATTCTAAGTTTTTTGATAAAATAAGTGATTCCTGAACTTCTAAGCAAACATCATGCCAGCTTCCTTTCCTATTATCAGGGGCCATCTATGCCTTTAAAGGACTTTAGAAAGATACAGTTTACAAAACAGGTTGAGCCATTACCATGACCAGGTATTGGTGCAAAAAAAGTTAAGTTCCCCCATGCCTTTTGCCCCCAAGTCATAGTCCTGTTGCTGCTCCCAAATGAAACTCATGCTTCTGTTGTGGTTTTGTGATTTTTTTTGTTGTCAGTATTCTACATCAGAATACCATGTGGACTAGTGGGAGTTAACGAGTTAATGTTCTGGTTCTGTTTACTATCTTTTGTGGACTCTTTGAGTATTCTGATGGGAGGGGAGGGGACAGCATCCCCGGAGGACCTGGCAGGAAGAGGCAGTGGGGTGGAGCTGCGGACAGGACTCGGAGTGTCTGCCTCTCTCCGTCTGGCCTGGCTCAGCTCTTTCAGCTCGCCGTGGACTCACTATTGTGGTTTGACTTTCATTTTTTGATACTCTTGTCTCACTCGTTTTGTTTGATTTAGTTAAATTCAGTAAATTGGGATGGTGCAGCTCAAACAGATCTGAGGAGGAACAGCTTATTTGGGGCTTAGCTTGTGCTTACAGAGCTCTATATAATACTATCGTGGAGAGAGAGATTTCCAAAGTGAGATCCAAACCAAAAGGGGAAGCCTCCAAGTCAATCTTGATCAATCGCAGGAGGTGCCAGTATCAACGTCAGTTGCCCCTGTGGAAGGCCAGAAATGGAAACAGGTGTCCTCACATTTAGAACGGAAAGAAGAAGTGGAGGAAATAGACGAAGATCCAGGCGAGGGTCCCTCCTCAAAACCACCACCACCGAGAAAGGCAACCAAAAAAAGTAAGAGACATGGAGAGAAGAGTGATGAGGAAAGAATCACTGTTACCACCATTCGTCGATCTCTGAAAACGACTGAAATCCAAGGCATAAAAAAGGAGTTTACGCAACACCCAAGTGAGCCTGTTGCCACCTGGTTGCTTTGGTGTTGGGACGATGGGGATGGTAGCGTGTCCCTAAATAGTAATGAAGCCTGCCAGCTAGGAAACATCGCCTAAGACTCAGCTATTGACAGAGGGATTAGTAGATGTCTGGATGGAGTCGCCACCCTTTGGGAACGAATGTTATTAGCTGTGAAGAAAAGATATCCCTTCAGAACCGAGCTGGAGCTTAGGATGAAAAGCTGGAATACTGTTGAGAAGGGCATCCGGTATTTGAGAGAAACAGCTGTAGCTGAAATGCTGTATGATTCTGAGTTTGTTTCTAACGATCCACACCAGGACCATTGTATGGGGACTGCTGAATCACGGCTTGAACCTCTGACTGATAACCTGAGGTGAGCAGTGAGTCACCCATGGGAGCACAGGTGAAGGCAATCCACCTGTGCTGTAGGAAGGGGTGGAGCCTGGCTCCACCTCTCCTAGACCCATTTAAGAGCTGACCACCAGTGGGGAAAGATCTCTTCTGGAGATCCACTCCACCAGAGTTTCCTATGTGAGCCCAGATTATGGGTGAGTGTACCTATCATTTCTGTTTCCTGCTTTGGTGTAATAACACCATAGCCAAGCTCTCTGTTATACCTTAACATCTGTATATTTGTTGATTGTACACTGCTATGCCATAACATCGGTATATTCATTAATTGTACAACCATGATCCCAAGAGAATAGCGAGTACACTCAAAATATGGCAGAAGCTCATGAGAACAGCACCGGAATGGTATGCCAGTTCATTGTTTGAAACGGCCAATAGATATGAAGACTTAGCCAGAAGACCCCCAATTTTTGAACTGATTCTTGCACTTCAAAGATTGGAACAAAGATTACCACCATTCCATGCTTCCTTATCAGCCATCTGCCAAATGGCAGAAAGACTGGATAAAGTGGAGAAGAGCCAGAATGGCATGTAGGAGGAATCATCCCTAGTGATCAATCATGATGAACCCGTGCCAGAATCAGAAATACCCAATGAAGACCAAGACGATCAAAAGAATCTGCTGAAGGAGCTGGTAGAACTGATTAAACTCTCAGCTATCAAAGGCAGACGCCCCCCTACTGGAGCAAAGGACCACAGTAAATTTATGTCTCATGCTGCCCTGAGGAGCTACTTACATGAGCATGGAGAGGATATAAAGAAGTGGCATGACGAACCCAGTCCTGCACTATGAGCACGGATGTGAGAATTACAAAGCAGATCAACCACCACTGAAGTTTTTCCCATTACTGCAGGTAACAAATAGAGGGGCCCTGCCTTCAGCCAGGGGCAGGAAAGGGATAATAGAGTGTATTGGACTATGTGGATTCGATGGCCTGGCACATCAGAACTACAGGAATATAAGGATAACCCCATGACAGCTTCCGAGTTTAGATCCCAATTCTGGTAGTTGTTTGAGTCTTCTGTAGTTTGCCTTAAATCATTAAACAGTCATTAAAATAATCCACCAAATCCACAGGGACTGTTTTCTGTTAACTTTTGTGTCAGTTCACCCAGACTTCCAATGGGCACTAGAATCAACTGAATTGTAAGAATCTCACTGGCCTTCCAGTATTTGAAAGAAATGTATAAACAGGAGGGAGAAGAACTGTTCATGAGGGTGAAGAGTGATAGGACAAGGGGAAATGGTTTTAAACTAAGACAAGGAGGTTTAGGTTAGATATTAGGAGGAAGTTTTTCACACAGAGGGTTGTGACACACTGGAACAGGTTGCCCAAGGGGTGGATGCCCCATCGCTGGAGGCATTCAAGGCCAGGCTGGATGTGGCTCTGGGCAGCCTGGTCGCAACCTGATTGGCGACCCTAAACATAGCAGGGGGGTTGAAACTAGATGATCATTGTGGCCCTTTTCAACCCAGATGATTCTATGATTCTATGATTCTGTAATCTGCTGTTTTAATAAGCCATACTATTCACTTATCTGGCCATGAGACTTCTCATTTGGTATGGCCAAATTCCTTAAGAGTAGTCATGAGAGCTTGCATGTGGCTAGATGAATTGGGCAACGTGCTGTTTGTGTATCCATAACTATGGATAATTCATTTATTGAAAATGACCAGACTTATAGTGGCAAATCAGACATCACTAAGAATCTAAGCACTGAGCCACTTCCTGATCCTTTGATATTGGATAGTAAGCTGGAATCCAAGGATGTTAATTTTCTGCCAAACTTCTTTGCCTTTTCCATGAGACAATTATTACTGTAATTGCCATGAAAAAATCTGTTAAAATGGGATTACTTTCCCAAGCATTTTTCTGAGCTTTAAAATGATCCTATCAGTTAGAACTTTCTTCTGTACCAGTTTCCCATTCCCAATACTATTTTCATTTTGTTTCATTCATTTATGGTTGCAATAAAGCATGCTGAGGTATTCCACTCTATCATTTTTCGCAGTCTGCTTAAAAACCTAAGTCACTAATGAAGTGGGAGCCTTACTAGTGGGATACTTCCTCTGGAAGGCATAGAGGGAGCAAATAAGCTTTTTTTTTTTCTTTTTTTCCAAGGAAATTAGAAATAATGTACATAGGAATTTTGCCCACTAACAAAGCCTTCTGAAGAATGTCATGTGTGATTAATATGGCAATTTGTTTCAAGTTTCATGTGCAGCCCAGATTCCTAAAGGATTTAGATATCACCACGCTGTGCATTTTAATGACGAACAATTAAGTGTTTTTCTCCAGCAACCAAATACACAGTCCTGAGTTGCCCTGGTTCACTTTGTTGCAAATGAAGTTTTCACACAAGAGTGGCAAGAGACAGAGCGCTGAGCCAGAATGTGCTCTTCAGAAGGGATGTATTTGAATTTATGACTCTCAAAAACATTATCGGGAAGCAAGGGCTAGAAGGGTGGTACTTCTGCAAAATATCCCTATATACCACTGCCTGTGAGCATGTGGTAGTGTAGATGGTATGCTCACCAAGAAAGTAGTGTTTTTGGATAAACTCTGTCCTGGGCTGGCAAAGGCTCAATACCATTCCTTAAAAAAGTCCTGGAAATTTCCACCTCTAACTCAAGCTTTCTAAATCAATCTGTATATTTACTCAGAGCCAGACCTATACTTATTTATTTTATCAAGTAGTAGGTACCAATATTCTGGTAGAAAAGGCAAATCAAATGCCACAAAGATGATGCTGAAAATAAATTGTTTAAAAACACAATTTCCTTTTAATAATTTTTATATTCATAGAAAAAAAATCACATATATGAGCTTGGAGTACATTTCCTATTAGTTCAAATTTTCCAAGCAATTCTGTATGCGTTTCCAATAATTCAAAATATGTTTTCAAAAAACTATATTGACTCAACATAAAATAAAACATATCATAAACTTATTTACCATTAAATATTCTCTTGAAAGTTTTATTTACAGAAAACAAAAATAGAAACGGGGAGAAATTGCCTGTTTTTTCATGTCTGCCAATAACTGCTCCATACTAGCAACTTAAGAGAGGCTCAGTGATACACAATCATAAACATTAACTCCCTTTCATACTCAGAACTTTTGTGGCATGTTTTTGGCCCATGTCAGCAGACACAGGTTTGCTCTTTTTGTGAGACAGACAGGTGTATGGCCATAATTCATATTTTTTTAAATGCCATTACAGTCCAATATATAAATTCCTTTTATTGTTTGGTAATGGAGCCATAAATTATGAAAACTTTAGGCCGTCTCAAATCCATTTGCTTTGTGTCTCAACTCCATTGTTTTGCAGTGCAAGCTTAAAAATATTTTTGTGAACGTATGGTAAAGATGAAATTTCTGGGGTCAACAATACACAACAATCAGTTTGTCAGTGTTAACTGAGAGTAGCAAAGGGCTCCTGTGCTTGCAAGTGGCCAAACGTGACTTATGCCATGTCTAATGAGATAACAACATTAGGAATTACAGGATATCACAGATAACAAAAAGAGTAGTAATGATTATGCATATGGTCTGCACTGTTACTGAACAGACAGCAAAACAAGAAGCTACAGGAAACAAAAGGCCGCTAACTTTTCAGTACTGGTGGCCTAGGAAAACAAAATCAGGGTCAGTCAACAAACAGGCGAACTGCTTATTTATAGGGGATGGATATAATAAAGGGGAAGAGTTCTGTATAGGAAAAAAGAGGGGAGAAATGAACAACAACAACACAATAAAAAGCAGTATGATTTGTCAAGCAGGGATCAAAACAGCTCAGAGAAAGATAATAACCCTGTCACTGATCCAATCATGCCTGAATCTAGCTTAACCCTAATGTCTCAGAAGGAAACACTTACAAAGTATGTGCTTTCTTTTACCACTGCAATACTGCTGCATATTCTTTGTGTAACTTCCATAAACCAGTACAGCCCTTCCCTCTCAGAATCAGAGAGTCATTAAGGTTGGAAAGGACCACTAAGATCATATAGTACAACTCATCACCACTATGCCCACTAAAGGATCCCTCAGTACCACATCCACTCTTTTCTTGAACACCTCCAGGGACTGTGACTCCATCACCTCCCCGGGCAGCATGTTCCCATACTTCATCACTCTGAGAAGAAATTTTTCCTAATAACAAATATGAATCTTCTGTCACACAAATTACACCCATTACCTTTTTTTCTATCACTAGTTAAAATGGCCAACCCTTACCTCACTACAATCTTCTTTCAAGGAGCTGTAGAGAGTGATAAGCTCTCCTCTGAGTCTCCTCTTCTCCAGACTGAACAATCCCAGTTCCCTAAGCTACTCTCCTTAAGACTTGTGCTCCAGAACCTTCACAGCCTCGTTGCCCTTCTCTGGACATATTCCAGGGCCTCAGTGTACGTCTTGTAGTGAGAGGCCCAAAAAAAACAAATGAAAAATTTCACTGAAAGCTTAGGTAAGCGTGCAATTGCTCTAGAGTTCCTCAAATATCATGGAAAAGACAAAAACCTTCAGAAACAAAGAGTTCTTTGATGCCCTGAACTCACTTGTTGCTGCAGAGAGCCTCGGAAAGCTTAAAAGCCTTTGTGTTCAGGGACAGATGTAACAAATTAATAACTCTTGTCTCCAAGTCTGTAGTTTTTTTCTATGTGAAAGTGAAAATAGATTCATTAAAGGTTGTGTGAACTTTGGAAATTACTTGGAGGAAAACAAATAAAGCTTTTTCTTCCTTCTCAGTTCTTTATATCTTACTAACAGAAATGAGTGCACAGGAAGTGTTAACTACTGAGATACCATTCTAACTACTGAGAGACATATTAATGTGTGTAGCAGTGCCAGTGAAGAGCTTTCACTGAAAGAACCTGCTATAGTTTTTTGATTTTTGTTTCATGTCATTGAAATGTAGTCACCAAAATTACCCCAATCTCTACGAGCCAAGTTAACAAAGACACTATTTTCAAAGTCACCTGCTCCATTTTAACTGAACTTAGTTAAATCAGGATCAAAGTACAGCTCAGGCAGTGGGTCAGAGGACTTGTAACCTTTATAATAGGATCAAGAATTGGCAATCTACATCTAGTATGACACAGCTTGAAGAGGATGGCAGAATGGAGCCTGAAATATTCCAGGTCTGCGATTATATTATGAGCAAGATCAGTTCTGTCCACAAGGACTTCATACTCAGTCTTTAGAGATGCAAGTTGCTCTTGGTGGTGGAGAAAGAGAACCTGCAGCTCAGGTGTTTCTGCAATCATGGGAAGCCCAGCATATTTTGGAATCATAGAGTCACGTAATGGTTTAGAAAGGAAGCAGCTAAGGTTTGCCTATACGCTTAGTCATTTTGGACTGAATATTCTAGGTAATAGCATATGTGGATGCTATTATTCTGAAATAATTCCAAAATAAATGTAACCATTCCACGGAGATAATATCCTCATTTTGAATAAGAATATACATTGATATGCTAATGTAGAATGGGCAATTAAATTTAAATATTTTTTATACTTTGAATTATATTTGATGGGTTATCTGCATGAACATAAGCAGATATGTTTAAGAATACAACAGTTTTTACGGTAAAGAATAGAAAGAAGCTTTTTGTTATACCACATAAATTTTAAAATAAATACTGCAAATCCCAAACTATTAGAATTGAACACATTTGTTTAACCCAACTCCAAACCAAGTTACAGTAGCAGAACTAAGAATATGGGTAAGTTGTTGCTGCAGTTTCAGTGTCACAGTACAAAAAGGACTTCCAGTGCTCTTTTACATCTTTATCAATGACATCGATGATGGAATCAAGTGCATCCTCAGCAAGTTTGCTGACGACACCAAGCTGAGTGGTGCGGTTGATACGGTGGAAGGAAGGGATGCCATTCAGAGAGACCTCAGCAGGCTTGAAAGGTGGGCCTGGATGAAACTGATGAGGTTCAGCACAGCAAAGTGCAGAGTTATGCACTTGGGCTGGAGGAATCCCAGGCATCTATACAGATTGGAAGGAGTGGTCCTTGAGAGCAGTCCTGTGGAGAAGGACCTGGGGGTCTTGATGGGTGAAAAACTTAACATGAGCCAGCAGTCCGTCCTTGCAGCTCGAAAAGCAAATGGTATCCTGGGCGCCATCAGAAGAGAGGTGGCCAGCAGGAACAGGGAGATGATTGTCTCCCTCTACTCTGCTCTTGTGAGGCCCCATCTGGAGTACTGCATCTATGTCTGGAGCCCCCAGTACAAGAAAGACAGGGAGCTGTTGGAGAGGGTCCAGAGGAGAGCCACAAAGATGATCAGGGGACTGGAGCACCTCCCCTATGAGGACAGGATGAAGGAGCTGGGCTTGTTCAGCCTGGAGAAAAGAAGGCTGTGGAGTGACCTCACTGCAGCCTTTCAGTACCTAAAGAGAGCCTACAAACAGGAGGGGAATCAACTCTTTGAAAGGGTAGATAACAGCAGGACAAGGCGAAATGTTGAAAGAGGGAAGATTTAGGCTGGATGTCAGGGGGAAGTTCTTTACAGAGAGAGTGGTGAGGTGCTGGAACAGGCTGCCCGGAGAGGTTGTGGATGCCCTGTCCCTGGAGGTATTCAAGGCCAGATTGTATGGGGCCCTGGGCAGCCTGGTCTAGTACTAAATGTGGAGGTTGATGGCCCTGCATGTGGCAGGGGGGATTGGAGATTCATGATCCTTGAGGTCCCTTCCAACCCTGGCCTTTCTATGACTCTGTGATTCTGTGCCTTTAAACTGTCAGAAAGTGTCCAAAGGAGTGTCCAAAGATGCTTTAGGGTCTATAGGGCAAGACATACAAGGAGCAGTTGAGATCCCTTGTATTGTTCAGCCCAGAGTGGAGTGGGAACAGGGCCTGAGAGAATGGCATGGAGCTGTGCCAGGGGAGGTTCAGGTGGGGTTGGGGAGGGCAGTGAGCATGGAATGGGCTGCTCCAGGCAGTGGGCACAGTCCCAAGCTGTCAGAGTTCAAGAGGCATTTGGACACCACTCTCAGATGTAAGATTTGGGTTTGGGTGGTCCTGTGTGGAGTTAGGAGTTGGGTTCAATGATCCTTGTGGATCCCTTTTATCTTGTGGTATTCTGTAGTTCTATGGTTTCATGGCTGTCAGAACAGCAGGCTTGTATGTTCAACAAAAAAGAAAATGAAAGAAAAGGCTAATCTTTTTCATATACAAGATAACTTAGAAAGTTTATTTTGATTAGGGACAGAATAAAAAGTTGCAGAGAGTTAATTAAACATATGCAGAACATCCTCCAGTGCTTCTACTACAAGGCTCTTCTCTCTGAGTGCTGAGTTGGCCTTGTCCTCAGTGTTTTATGAGATCTGTTAAGATCACAGCCCTGGATGGAGACCACACCATGCTGTCTGCTTTGCTTTTTCTCAGCTTATCAACATGGAAACCTTTCCTCTAATTGAGTGTGTGCCACTTGCCCTTCAATTCAGGAGTGGGTAAGCAATTTATTTCAGAGTGTAAGACATGCTCAAGGTCTCTGTTTTTAGCTTGCCAGAGTGCAGCCCTCTCACAGTTCCACTTAGTCTGAGAGCATACTCTAACACAGTGATTTATAAAGGCATACCCTTTCCACAGAAGTACTTAAGCCTTTATATTGACAGAATTAGATCATCTAAAGCAAGGCCCTCCCACAGGGATGGGTTGCAGGAGAAGGCAAATTATTCATGTAGAAGGTGATAAATGATGCTTTTTCTAAATATAGACTCAGAGTTCTGTAATGTAACTAGAATAACTAAGTTGTTTCTAATGAACATTGAGATTCTGAATGATTTGAGGCTGTTATTACGCCCCCCCCTTCCCAAGCTTCCTTCAGGAGGAGCTTCTATATTGGTATAACGCTTTAAAGTAAATTCAAGTCCTATGTTTACTTCTAGACTGAAACAAAGACTAAATTATCTTACCAATGCTATAAGGCAAAAGATAGCCAACCTTAAAATATTTCTTTTAATCTCTCTTATTTTTTCACTCTGTCCAATGTGAATAGGTTGCTATTAGCAATAAAGGATGTGTTGCAATTGTAGACTACTTTTTGACATTGTGATAGAGAAGATGCCTGAAAACACTTTCCCCCTAAGGACATATGTATTTTGTTAAACCTGGAAAATGATCTGTTGTAAGCACTAGAGGTTAGAAATGTGCTTTCTACACCCCATACTAAAATGTTAATATAGCAAAGGTTAGATTTCCTGGAGGACATCTCGGAAAGAGAAATCTCTTACAAGAATATTTCCCATAAAATCATAGTATATCTCAAGTTGGAAGGGACCTATAAGGCTCATCTATTCCAACTTTTTGCTCCACACAAGACTACTCAAAAATCAGACCATAAAAATACCAGATCATACCTTACTGGTGGTATGAAAAAATACAGAAACATTCCAGTGTCTTTGTATTGTACAGTGAAATACAGGACTTGTTCCATAACTTGTGAGTCAGCCAGGAAACTGCAAAAGAACACAGAATGTCTCAAGGATGCAATTCTGTCTCATGGGTGAATGAATTTTGTTCTGCCAATTCTCATAGAGTCTTACTTCTGGGCAAAATTCATTAGCCCAGTCAAAACAATCACAGCTAGTGTGAAGTTATTGTGGAACTGGATTTCTGTGTGTAGGAATATTCACAGAAAAATAATGTTAGTTTGGAGAAATTGATCACTCTGTTGGGAACGGGTACATCAGACCTTCTGCTCTACATACATCTGTATGTGACTTCTTCTCTATCAATAGAATTAAATAAATATTTTTAGTGTAGGAAACCTTTTATCTGTATTACAGGAGATAAGAGAATACAGAAGATTAATTGTACCAATTTCTCTCCATCTGTTGTACTGAGTTATCTTGTCCAATTTGAGAGATATACATTGCAGAGATCTAAATTAGATGAGACAAATTCCATACTTGATGAGTTGTTTTCCAGTCTGCCAAATAAGGATAACATTTTCCTGACAGATACTGATGGGATAAATCTAATCAAAATTTTTTATAACACTTGGATATTACTGACAGTAATATAGTAATGCCTTCCATATATGTGAAAGAATAGAAAAAAAAGATGGAATGGGACATTTGATGATCCGATAATGACACAAATTCAAGGTAAGGCTTGTTATAAATTACTCCAGTAACTGGAGTAACTGAGGTCAGCATTCAGAATCTCAGTGTTCATTAGAAATCAGCAGACAACTGATTTCACATCAAGTCTGAGTTTTTAAGTAATTGAATCTGGTTGATGAAGGTGGCTGCACATATTTGATCTGTACACAGCACAGTGGTGATTCTATCCTGAGGGTCTTGTTACTCATCTTTGTAACTGTACACTAAGTCTTTTAGTTGTAACATCTGTTAATTTTGATTTTGATTTTAAATAAAAATGTCTTCATCTATCAACTTTCTCTAGTAAAATAGGAGTGGAAATAATAATATTTATTAGCGTTTAAGTAAAAGCTCAAAATTTAGAAATTTCCCCTAAAGATCTGAGAAATAATGAACTGGAGTACTTTGGAGACCTTCGCAGTTTTCTTTCAATACATAGTTTTAGCAATGCTACACATGTTATCCTTGGATGCCAACCAAGTGTAAATAAGAAAGCTGTAAGCTCAGGCAGAGCACCGTAACAGACTGTGAACTACAGTCTTTTACATGATCACAAGTTAAAAAACAACAACAAAACCATAGCTACAACAAAAAATAACTACCTAGAGTTGAAATCCTTACTGAGATCTAACCTTCACTTTCTTTTACACAAGTAAAACTCATTGCCTTTGCATCTTATGCTTAGCAACTCACCATGCAGAGCCAGGTCTCCCATTTCTTTAATTTAATTGAATGCAGGGTAGGGGGCTGTAAAAAAGAACAAATCTGCTTGTCTAACAGCAACACTTGAGAAGAGACTTTTTTTGGTACATCTTGAGCTCTGAACTCATTAGCATGATCCTTGGTAAACTTTTTTTGACCTGTTTTTCACTTTGCAGAGGACAGGCACAACTGCATCTCTCATTATTGCATATCAAATGAGTCCCACAGACTTGAACTAGGTACTAGCTCGTTAAAGAAAAGACAATGAAGGCAAAATTCTCCTGGAAGATCTGCACAACAGAACTTTGTTACTGATACCCTGTTATCTTAAAATGCATAGTCTTGTCTTTGACATGCAGTTGGAGGTACATAATATCAGAGACAAAACATTTTCTGTGAAAATTTTTTTTCAAATTTCATAAACAAACATAAGTTTACTTTTTTTAAAGAGAACATTTTATATAACAGAAGTAATCACTGTTTAATTACAAGAAACAACAAATCACATATTTATTTTCCTCCACAGAGTATATAGCAGAAGAAGATCAATATTTGGACAAATACATGCAAACTCAGCTGGGCACTTGGAGACCAGGAAAGATAGTACAGATTTTGTAGACTGGATTAACCCTGATCTCTCCAGAAGGCAGCACACAAGGTTGGAAATATGTGTTTGCGTCAGTAGACTGGTGATGACTGTGGTGCCCTGAGAAACATCCAGTCAAAGGATGAAAATCTTCAACCTATTCCTCTGGAATTCCTCTGGAAGACCTCTGGCCATTTCTAGAGCCAAGAACGGCTCCTTGTAAATTCAAGTGCTGTCAAGAGGAAAGCTCCAAAGAAGTTTAAATTGCCAGGGGAAAAGAAATATAATTATTTTCATCCAAGAATGGGATCATTTCATACTGCATTCATACATTTGAGAAAACCTTCATCCTACAGAAAGCACACAGAGAATAATAAGATTTGTTCTCATTTTACATATTCATCATGCTTGAAATCTAATTCTTATTACCTTATAGATAATGCCTGACATCATCTCACAAAGTTCAGTTTTTGGGCTAATAATAATTTTCCATTCAATATTCCTATTTTTATTTCATGCCTGGAAGTCTCCTAAAACTTATTATTTAATTATCTATCACATTAAATGTTTAATGTAGAAAAAATATATAAATAACAGATTTGTTGTTGCTGTTGTTATAATCCTCCAAATATAAAATGAAATGTCACAAAAATAAGAAAACTACTTAGTTTTTGGAGGAAAAAATGTTCTCAACAACTACAGTAACAGAACGTGCTGTTGAAGTTGTTGAATTCTGTGCACATTACTTACTGAAAAGTGAAGTTCAATTCTGGCTTTAAAATTCAACATTTTTCGCTTTATCCAAATTCGCCGTGTCACTGGAAATTTTAAAAGAGATTTTTAATCATTTTTTTTCATATTAAATAATATTCATCATATTATTTATTAATGATTTCCATGTTGTTTATTTAACCAGTGTAACTAATAATGTACTCTAAGTACATCTATAATTAATGTTCCTTATTAAGGGACACACTGAAGTGCAGCTTGTCCTATCTTTTTGAAATAAGTCAACCACCTAAAAATTTTAGAAGTACCCAAGTTTTTTTAATAAAATTTTTAATGAATTAAGAATATCTTCAGAAAGCTGTGATATTTCTTACAGTTTTCATATAATTGTTCAAACCCTAATTTTGGCTATTATAAGCTAAAAACTGCAGTGCCTGAAAGCAAGAGCAAGTAGAAAACAGTGAATGAAAAATAAATCATGAGCGTGAACATCAAATATTCATATATATTTCTTTACATGTACTTTATACTGGAAACCACAATCTACAAAAGACAATCACACTCCCTTCAGGCTTCAACTCAACAAATAAAGCAAACTTTCCAGATTATAGTCCTCACATGTATTTTATTTCAAGAATGTAGTGTTGATAAGAAAAAAGCTCACATTCTTTTTCTTAGGGAACACACAGTTTTAGCCATTCAGATTTGATACAGATCAACTATAATAACTTTTTGGATCTAAGAGGATGTGAAAAATATAGCTTAATCTAGATGACGCTTCCTTGTAATTCAAATAAGTTCTTAATAATAATAACTAAGTGGCCGTTCTCAGTGTGTTCTCATGTCTAGCATGTCCCATATCCTATATTCTAATTTCTTATGTGGAATGGCAAGCAGAAGAAATGCTTAAAAACTGGAAGAAGTAAATATTAATACCATCTTTGAAAAGAAGGAAGACCCAGGGAACCACGGATTGGTCAGACTCTCATCATTCCCTGGGAAAATGATGCAAAAACTAATCCTGGAATCTATTTCCAGGCATATTAAGAAGAAGAAAATCATCAAGAGTAGTCATCATGGGCTCACCAAGGGGCAGTCACGCCAATCATTGTTGGAGGATCAGTGTTCTAGTCTTCCTGGACTTCAGTGAGACCTTTGACACGGTCCCTTGTAAGATCCTGTGGAAGTGTCAAATGAATGAGCAGAGAGTGAGGTGGATTGAAAACTGCATTCTGAGAGAGATAATCCTTCCTCTCTGCACCACATCTGAAGTCCTGTGTGCAGTTCTGGACCCCAGTACAAGAGATATGGACATACCAGAGAAAGTCCAGTGTAGGGCCAAAAAGATGATGAGAGGTCTGGATCATCTGTCCTATGAGGAAAGGCTTATTTAAGAGAAGAGAAAGTAAAATAAACATCATGGAGTTAAGAGATCACAGGAAAAAGACTGAAGACTGGTTAATGGCCAAATTAAAGCTTTATTAGCCACCTTAAGTATTGTGTCAATAAATCTCTGCTTGATAACCTTTCATATATTCACTTATCTCTTGCACGTAAGCTCTCAAGTACAAAACATATTTTAGTGAAAACTGTGCAATAATATAGATTCACATCTCCAACTCTGAAGATTTAAGGAGCATGAATTAGTTTTTTTCATTTACTTTCTCTTTTTTTTTCAGCCCCAAGAGGCAGATTTTATTCTTTATTGCTGCAAGATGCCTGAATGAGAGTGGTTGCTAAAGTGACATAGGCATGGGGAGACTGGAAGGAGAGAAAGGCAGGATAGAAAAGTCAAAGGTGTGTGTTTATTATTGTGAGGATGTCAAGCACTGTCTCTGTAGCATTTTCACTCCAGATCACTGACAGCAAAAGCTCAAGCAAAGCAGCATGTGACAAATTGATTTTCTTTGCAACTTTCAGCTGACCTTTGAATACATGATAAGCCAAGGCCACAATAAAACATCCATTTCCTACTTTAGTTCTCCTTTTTTTCCTAATAAGTTACCTCTGAAAAGTCTGCTCAGCATTGTCTCATTTTGTTTTGAGTGATTCTTTAAGAAAAATAAAGCTATAATGGGTAACTTCAAGTTTGATTTCTTGATGTGAACCCAGATTTCTACAAGCATCTTACCTCACTATATGCCTCTCCCTTGTCATAAGAAGAAGAACATATGTTTTGTGATGGTGAAATCACGACCATTCACATTTCCCTAGTCATAAGAACTATTGCTGAGTCCATTCAATCTTTTTTTTTTTTTTTTTTGTGAAAGAAATATAATTTTGCACTAAATTTCAGTAGTCATAGAATCTAGTCATGTCGTTGAATAAAAGATTCTTTAATTAGACAAGCTATCATTTTGATTGTTGTTATAATCCATTGTCCTTCTGAGCCTATAAAATGTATTTCGTATTTAATTTGCTATAATTATGTTTTCTTCCAGTTTAGCAAGAAAATTGTCTTTTGGAGTCTTTAAAAAATATTCTTAACTGAGAAATGTGTAGCCTAAAACCCTGCAGCCTAAGCAAAGTTTTCTTCTGAAGACAGTAACTGTTGTACATCAATAATTATTCAGTTATTTTCCTTCTCCATTCTGAAGGAGTATGCAATACCAATACTAGGGAGCATGCTTATTACCAAGTATCCCAGATGGAAAGCTCAGGTGCCCACAGCCATAGAAATATAACTTACGTGGTACAGTAAGTGATTTGGCCTTCATTTAGGGAACTCAAAGAACTGTCTAAAAACTGGGCTTTTGTTTTGGTTTAAAAAGTAATACAAATAGACAAGTAAGAATATTTGCATTGTGGTAAACAAACCAAAAATAGATGTTCATAATTATTTTTTGCTTAGGAAAACAGTCAATCTCCTGGACCTAGGTATTTCTGTTTTCTAAGTTTCCAATGGCAAGAGGAATGGAGAAAAATTAAAAAAAAAAATGAAGAAAAAAGTAGTTCTTAAAGTGTTTATTTAATCAAAGTAATAAAAAATATACTGAAATTTTACTCAGCTCTAGTAGTTTACACTGAGCTAGATGCTACTAAACATGTGAGGTTTTAAAATCGTGGCTGAAATTCCTGAATTATTGTCTCTAAGATAGATACATGCAATTGTACCACACATGCATTTCCATCCTGTATTTATTTATTTATCTTAATATGTTTCTCTAAGTTTTTCAAATTAGTTTTAATTTCTTTAGTGTATTTATGCATGACAACCTAGAGATACTGAACATTTTATAGTCATGAACATAAATCACAGTTTTGTTGGAATTTTGTAGGAAATCCAAAGACGTTGCCAAATATGTCTTTCTATGTCATACCCTCAGTGTGGGTAGACTTTTCTCCAAGATAACTAGTGATAGGATGAGAGGTAATGGCATTTAATTGCATCAGGGGAAATGGTCGGATATCAAGGAAAAATCTATTGTCAGAAAGAGTGAATATGTGTGGAAAGAGGCTGCCCAGGAAAGTAGTAGGGTAGATGTGGCACTGAAGGATATGATTTGGTGGGCACTGTGGTGATAGGTTGGTGGTTGGACTAGAATGATCTTAGTGGTCTTTTCCAACCTTAATGATTATATGATTCCACAGAACATCATGGAAATGGACAAGGTATCACAACTGTCCTAGCACACTGGGATTTTATTTTGGGAACGATCTCTGTAAGACATCTGGAAAATTTTGTGAGAAACAACTTAAAAAAAACTGTGCAGTATAATAGCAATAATATGCAAGGAAAGTTAAATAGCATTAATAGATTGCAATATGTAAAAAAAAAAAAAAAATTGTCACCTCCCTCAGTAGACTTAAGTACTTCAAAAAATAAACAAGCAAATATTTGTACTCATCTTAATGTTTGTTAGTTGTTAAATACTTGAAATCTCTAGTTGATATTTTGAATGACTAGCGTCATTTTCCTGAGATAAGATGGTTTTTGAAATCATTGCTTGCCACTTCAGAAAGCATACCCCTCCATGGGTCTTGCTAAGACCGACAGTCCTATGCAGAAGTTTTAGATGCCCTTGGCACTTTTAAAATGGCAGCAGACATTTATATCTTGGCAGTGACCTTCACCTATATTTTTGCCTTGCAGAATGAAGTGAAGCGCATTTAAGAAACATACAGATGTTTTTATATAAATATAATTCATAGACATAAGGCTTGAAGATTTTTTTCCTTAGAAATTTCTGTATTTATTTCATTTAGCATGCATTAATAAATATTAAAAAATTGTCTGCCAAAATGAATATGTAAGTGCGTACTGAAGTGGACAACTCAATAGCTGAGATTGTCCCTTTCGCTATGATTTGACAGAATCACAGAATCATTCGTGTTGGAGAGGACCTTTAAAAACCATCTAGTCCAACAACTCTGCAATGATTTAGCGGAGGGTTGTTAGTTAGGTTAGGTTGTGGTTGGCCTCGATGATCTTTAAGATCTTTACCAACCTGAACAATTCTATGATTCTATGGACGTGGACACTTAGAGCTAGATCAAATTGCTCAGAGCCCTGTCCAGCCTGACCACCTTTCTGGGCAACCTGTGCCAGTGCCTCTCTACCCTTGTCATGAAAAGATTTTTCCTTATATCCAATCTGATCTTTGGCTGAAGATCACCAATTCACGTGAAGAAAACTTAAAAAGCTCTGACCTCAGGATTTGAGAACGTCCCATCCATTTATTTATCATATCCAATACAAACAGCCATCCCTCCTTCCAAATACAAAATGCCATTCAGTGAGTGCAGAAACTGAGACTGAGTCCCTTAGGGTTGCTAAACTGCTGAGATACCACTCATTTTTTTTCTGTCAAATTAGTGTTTTGTTTTGCAAAGAGAGGATAGGGAAAGAAAAAAGGGATGAATAAAACAGACTCTGGAGGAAATATAGGCTTATTCTCATTTCTATTTATTTCAGACTGTTCACTGTGCTCACCAAGCATTTATGCAAAGAGAGTTTTAACCCCTGAGTAACTATTCAGAAGATCAAATTATCAGTTTCAGTGAAAAAAAAATGAAACAGGGCTCCAAAAGCATGTCCTTATCCTTAATAAATGTAAGAAGATGTGAAAAAAAGTTAACAGCAGTAAATAATAACGGCTAAAACAGATAAATAACAGCTCTGCTAACAACTAGACACTGACAGAGATCCTGTTGTTCCCTGGGCTGCTCCAAGCACTATAGGCAAACATATTGAGACAAATGTCCTTTTAATAGTATTCTGAAGTGTCTAAAACTAAAGCCTCTTTGCTGAATCATTTTTTTTCCATCAAGTGCTTTTCTCTGTTAAAATAAGAAGCTTCTGTTTCTGGCCAGAAGATGGGACCTTCTCAGTTTTTCATTTGAGGATTAGAAATTTCCTGTTCTCACTTCCCTGCTTCAGATAATGGCTTCCATCACTGATGTTATCTCTAAAGTGGTTGGAATGGCTGAGAAAAAAAGAGATGATAAGTCTCTAGACCATCCCAAAGCTGCTGCAGCTCAGCGACTTGGAGAAATAATGATGGCTCTTTCAAAGCTAGCACAGGCTACATGATCTCAGTGTTTAAATGACAAATGGAGAGAGAAGTGACTTCTGTGTGACTAGCAGCTTGAACTTCTTGGCTTCTTCTTCTCCTGACTATAGAGATAGAGAGGACCTTGATGTAAGGAATCCATCTGAAGATTCTTTCCCTGTGCTCTGATATAAACTAATTCAGTTCCAATCCCTCCAAGCCAAACTTTTTTCAAACTCCATGAAATGAATCCTGTGAAGTTCAAATAGCTCCTCTAAGGTGGAGTTCTTATGCTTTGCTTTCACAAGAATACTCAGAACACCTAAAGTATCTTATATGAAAGGGTCTCCACAAATACTGAGATTATCTGATTTGGCTGGTGATTAGGATTATCTTGTATGTCGCCAAGTCTGACTCACTGAATAATGAAAATATTGAGAACAAAACAAAAAAGCCTTATTCTTACTTAATAGTACAGAAAATAAAAACCAGCTTCTTTAGTGTCTAATGGAGAGGAGCTCCTTGAAAAGCAGTAAGAAGGAAGACATAGATGCAACTTCTAATACAGTGAGTCTGAAAGCTGTATGGTGACTTGATGACATGATGCTGCCCTCTTACAGCTTTTCCCAAAACTGCTAGAGATCAATAGCAAAGGGCCATTACAGCTGCTTACAATCCAATATTACTTTGGAATACAGCAATGTTAATGGTGTCAAAACCTAATTGCTAAAAGTATATTTGCAATCTCACCAAAGCAGCAAATATCTATCACCATTCTGGATGCAAAATATTTGCAGATGTGCCACCATCATGCATAAAGTTGTCCTCACAGTAAAGCCATGGGGCGTTAATGTTTTTTATCATGTTTCACAGATGGGGGAATGAGGTGCCTGCCAAAATAGAAGGGGAAATTTGGCAATACGTTAGTCCAGAAGAGCTCTGGCTTTGATTTCAGCACATCTAAATCTCAACTACAACCAGGCTGTTTTGAAGGAGAGCTAGGAAACAATCTCCATCTGTCTGTCATCCAACTATTGTAAAAGAAACACCATCTTCTAATTTTTCTGTACATAACTAATTTGTTTATATTTAGTTCATGTAACTGACTGTCATAAATCATAAAAACATAAGCATTCTCACAGATTTGACAGGACATGAAGCAAGAGTAGGGAAAATTAAAGCCCTAAAATATGTGCAATTATAACATAAAGATAAAACATACAAGTAATTTTCAAGTGTTCCTAAATTCCAAGTATTGGAATTCCTCTGTCTGGAATAATGGCTTGAGGGTCAAATCAATATTTTGTCTGGAAAATTAATTAATTGATTAAATAAAGTCCTATATGTGCATCAATTTCTAGCTTATAGCTCAGCAAGTACATCAGAGATTATGTACTATGTATATAGTAACTGAAATAGTTAGTGTAAGGAAAATGGCTTTATTGAATTTATCAGTAGAGTATTTTACCTAGACAGTTTACTATTGCAGTTCAGTGTTGAAAAGGACGAAATTACTTTTTAAATTAATGAACTGAAAAAAGAAAATCGAAAGTCTGAATATTAAATGAACTCAGAAGAAGTTTCTTCAGATAGAAATTGAACTAGCTATTAGTAATGAACAAGTTTCTTAAAATCATAATACTGGTACTGAAGCAACAGTTATCTCCTTAGCAACTACATCACCATCAAATAAGGTAAAAAATGGAATGAAGGAAGGAAGGAAGGAAGGAAGGAGGGAAGGAAGGAAGGAAGGAAGGAAGGAAGGAAGGAAGGAAGGAAGGAAGGAAGGAAGGAAGGAAGGAAGGAAGGAAGGAAGGAAGGAAGGAAGGAAGGAAAAGAAAATATTTCAAGATAGAGAATAACAATAGCCTTTAATGGTTGGCAGAAAGGCATAACGGAGGGATCTCAACTCTGGGACAGATTTCACTGGTTTTGGGGATGTCATATGTTAGGGGAATAGAGCCAGATCTAGCAGCATGAAAAACAGAAGCTGCTGTGCAGTGTTGAAATCTAGGTTTGGATAGAGGGAAGAGGAAAAATAAGGTATGCAAACAGGAACCATAGTTTATTATAAATCAGTGTGCTTCCAAGCGGAATTCAGAGTATGAAAAAATAGCCTGGAGAATACAAGCAAGGAATTCGTTTCTGTTTTTTTTTTTTTTTAATTACAGTATTCCATACATAGCATTAAAGAAACAGACTTGGAAAACAGAAATCCTGTGTTTTAGTTTGCCCTACTGCTTACTCTCAGAATATTAAAAATATGTAAATATTTTTATAAGAGCTTAGATGTTTTTTTAGTAGATGTTTCTAACTATTTCAGCAACTTAATCACTATGTAATTTTAATCTGGGTTGTTGGTGTTTGTTTTTTTTTAATGAATAAAAAATAAAGATGGATAATGACTTAGCACTATTTCTTTAACATTTGCTAAAGCACTTTCAAATCCCCAGGTGAAAAGTGCTATGGAGAGGGTTTGCATAAAAAGCATGTTACAACACAATTTTTCTCCTGCTTTCAACTCTAATATACACTCATGTCTTCCTCCTGTTTACAATTTTTTTTTTTTTTTAAGATAAGCATATATTTAAAGACCTGAATGCTAAGATTACATTTTCTAATAAACATTTGATAAAGCTGCTAATAATAATTATTTGGTCAATCGGTTTACAATCCAGTATCCCTAAAGTCTGCATGTGTCCAGCATGGGGCAGCCCCTGGTCTCTTCCCAAAAAGCCCCCATGTGGCCCCTACTGCCAGCACTTAGCCACAGACACGCAGTTCAATTAATATTATAAGGTCACATCACCATTGTAAATCACCAGGAAGATCCTGATTTATTTCAACTACGGATTTGTCATGGTGTATTTATGCATTTTTACAGATGTATTTATTTCTGTTAACGAAAGGCCTGCATTTGTGTTCAATAGCATCACTGGGGAAATTTCCATTATTTCCAAACTCCCTGGTGTCAACTCTGAACGAACAGACTGTGTTCTGTTTTCTCTCAGTTTAATTAGATTCAGTCATACTGCTTATGGAATAACAGCCTATTTGAGTATGGCTGGGAGCACGTTGTCCTTAAGAAAATTCCCACATGAATCAAAAAACTTGGTCTATTATATCACATCTTTTGTCATATAAGACAAGTAAAAGTATATCTTGAATAAGTGCTGTTTTATTACCTTCATTGTAGAGATACTTAGTAGTGATATAGTTGCAACAGTGCTTATACCATCATTGTAAAATATACTTTTCTGTCATGAAAGGGCTTTGAATGTTACAACATTTATCTGATGTGCAATACATTCTCTGTTCTACTGAGGAACTCCTTCATTTACTTCATATCTTTTTCAGGTAGCCTCATCTGAAGGTACCATTGCCACGGAATATAACTGATTGTAAAAACAGCCCCAAGCAGAAAGTAGTCAACCTTCCTGTAGTCCATACTCATACAAACTTTATCAGAGATTACAGCCATGAAAAATATGCTTGGAAGCAGATGTTGTCACTGTGCAAACATCCAGTAGTTATGCAAGGCAAATAAGAAGATGTTATTCTACCAAACAGGCATGCAGTGTTATTTGCCTTGCAGATTACTGCTTGTTCACATCTGCCTCAGCAAGCCATGGTCAGTTATTCTTTCCCACGTACTAGAAAAGAAACTGGCAGCAGAAACAAGTCCTCTGACAATGAAGAACACTGATGACTTAGAAAATATGTCAAACTTTAGAATTTAGTCTGTGTGATTCTTAGTCTGTCTTGGTTTTGGTGAGGCTTTCATTGTAATTACCATCCAGTCTGGTGTAATGCTGAGTGAAAAGCTGAACACTTACATGCATTAATGTATGCGCCTTTCTGGGTTTTGGACATCTCCAGAGAAGGTACTCCACAACCTCTTTGGGCAGCCTGTTCCAATGCTTTATTACTTTCAAAGCAAAGAGTCATAGAATCATTAAGGTTGGAAAAGACTTCTAAGATTATTTAGTCCAACCACTTACCTACCAACAATATGGCATACAAAACTATGACCCGAAGTACTACATATAACCTTTCCTTAAATTCCTCCAGGGACTGTAACTCCAACATTTCCTTGGGCAGCCTGTTCCAATGCCTGACTACTATTTCTGAGAAGAAATTATTCCTCATATCCAACCTGAACCTCCAGTTGTGCAACTTGAGGCCATTCTCTCTTGTTCTATCATTAGTTTCCTGGGAGAATTTCCCATGTTTAGATGAAACTTCTTGTGTTCCTGTTTGTGCCTGTTTCTCCTTGTCCAGTAGCTTAGCACCACTAAAAAGATCCTGGTCCCATCCACTTGACTCTTGCAATTTAAATATCCATAAGCATTGATAAGATCCCTCCTCAGTCTTCTCGAGGCTAAACTGTCTTTGGTGTCTCAGACTTTCTTCATAAAGGAGATGCTTCAGGCTTCTTATCATTTCTGTGGCCCTCTGATGGAGTCTTTCCTGCAGTTCCTGTCTTTCTTGAAGTGAGGAGCCCAGAACTGAACACAGTACTTCAGATGTGGCCTCACAAGGGCAGAGCAAAGGGTTAAGAGAACCTCCCTTGTTCTGCTGGCCACACTCTTTTTTAATGCACCTCAGGATACCATTGGCCTGCTGAGTCATGGCCAACCTGTTTTTCAGCAAGACACCCAGATCCTTCTCCTCAGAGCTCTAACAGGTCATCCCCTGCCCCTTGATGCAAGCAGTTACTCCTTCCCAGTTTTAGAACTCTTACTTGCCCTTGTTGAATATCATAAGGTTCCTCTCCACTCAACTCTCCAGTCTTTCCAGACCTCTCTGAATGGTAGCACAGCTTTCTGGTGTGTCAGCCACTCTTCTCATCTTTGTATCATCAGCAAGCTTGCTGAAGATGCACTCTATCCCTTCATACAGGATACTGATGAAGATGGTGAACAAAACTAGACACAGTACTGACCTCTGGGAAGCAGTGCTAGCTACATAGCTCTCAGTCAAGCATTTGCCATTTGCGGGATGCAAATTTAAAGATTTTAAAGAAAAAGCTATGACCAACCCACAAGAAACATATGGTGAAACCAGAAACTTAGATAGAATTAAATTTAGCCAGGTACATAAAGAGGAACAAGAACAAAATTTACAGGTACATCAGTGATAAAAGAAAGAGGTGGATCCCCTCCAGAAAGAAACCGGATACATGCTTACAAGGGATACTGAGAAAGCTGAGGTGCTCAATTGACTTTTCTGCCTCAATCTTCACAGGCAAGTTCTCTACCTGCACCATCCAAGTTGTAGAAAGCCAAGGTAGGAACTGGGAGAAGGAAGATATGCTCACTGTAAGTGAAGATCATCAAGACCATCTATAGAACTTGAAAGTGCACAAGTCCATGGGACCTGTGAGATTTATCCACAGATTCTGAGAGAACTGGTGGATGAGGTTGCCAAGCCACTATCCATCATATTTGAGAGGTCATGGCAATCTGGTGAAGTTCCCACTGATTGGAAAAAGTGAAACATAACTTTTCATTTTCAAGAAGATCCAGGGAGCTGCAGGCCACTCAGTCTCACCTCTGTGCCTGGCGAGTACCTGGAGCAGATCCTCCTTGCTACGACCTTGCAAAATAAAGGTGAGACGATTGGTGGTAACCAACATGGCTTCACCAATGGCAAGTCATGCCTAAAAATTGTGGTGGCAACCAAAATATCACGTGGGACAGCGTCAAATGCTTTGCAGAAGTCCAGGTAGATGATGTCAGTTGCTCTTCCTTTATACATTGATCCTGTAACTCCATCATAAAAGGCCACCACGGCTTTTATTTTTTAGGCATGACTTGCCCTTGGTGAAGCTGGCAATGTGCACTTGAAGCCCAGAAGGCCTACTGTATCCTAGTTTGCATCAAGAAAGATGTGACCAGTGGGTCGAGGGAGATGATTCTGCCCCTCTCCTTTACTCTCGTGAGATTCTACCTGATATATTGCATCCAATTCTGGGGCCCCAATACAAGAAGGACATCAAGCTGTTAGAGTAGGTCCAGAAGAGAGCCACAAAGAAGGTCCAGAGGGCTGGAACACTTAGCCTATGAGGACAGGCTGAGAGAGCAGGGGCTCTTCAGCCCAGGGAAAAGAAGGCTCTGAGGAGACCTTATAGCAGCCTTCCAGTACCTGAACAGGGCCTACAGGAAAGTTAGGGTGAGACTTTTTATAAGGGCATGAAGAAACAGGGGGAAGGGAAATGGCTTTACATTGCAGGATGGTAGATTTAGGCTAGATATCAGGAAGAAATTCTTTACTGTGAAGGTGAGACACTGGAACAGGCTGCCCAGAAAGGTTGTGAATTCCCCCTGATTTGAATGCCCTGGCATTCAAGGCCAGGCTGGATGGGGCTTTGAACAACCTGGTCTAAAGGGAAGTGTCGCTGCCTATAGCATGGGGGTTGGAAGTAGATGATCTTAAAGGTCCCTTCCAACCCAAAAATGATATGGTTCTGTGATTCTATGACATATGAAAGCCTCAGAGATAATATAGGCACATATTTTACTACACTTACAAACAGTAAAATTCTTCATTATCATTTGTACTTTCATTGTCTTTTATAATTGTTTGAATTCAGTGAGCTGAAACATCAGTGTACATTCTTACTTCTCCAGTTATAAAACAGATTTTAAAAGCTTATATCTGTAGGTTTTTATGTTATTTCTTGTTAATTAAATCTTAACAGAAGAGCTTTGTTTAGCTCCCTTTCTCACACATTTTAGCAAGGAAGAAATATAGTATGTTGTTCCTTGTTTCTTTTGCATTGAGTATATAATGCTTATTTTTCAAATGCTTTTATTTCATTTATTTCATTTATTTTTTTTCTTCATTCTGTTTTATTTCTTTCCTTTGCAGAGAAAAATAATTTAAGGTAGGATAATTATAGGAGCAAAGGTAAAAATGAAAGTATAAGTTTTAATTCAGATAAATAGATTTATATAAAAGACATTTTGAGAAATGTGATAAAATAAATGCATATTTCAAAACTGCTTTTCAGTGGGACTTGTCTACTAAGTGTAAAAAACTGTTCGGTACAGAGATGCTAAATACATCCAACATGCATGTGTATATAGCCTGCTAGTAGTGGTCATGCTAGCTTCTAAAATGGCATTTTTAGGTTGCTTCATTAATGCCTCAGCATGTAGCGCAATTAAAATTAATAAATGAGCTTTAATTAGCATTCACAGGCAACTAGGTGAAATGGTGGTTTTATTAATATTGAAGATGATTTTCATACTTTGTAGACATGCTTGAATTAAAAATGAAAGGATCAAGTGTTCAAAGTACGTGGATAAGTAGCTGCTACTTCAGATGTACAACTTTGCTGACAACCTGTCTTGTCCATTTAGTAAATTGAGTGGGGGGATTCTTTTAAATAAGGTTTTCTTTAGAATGGGGACTCTTAATATTTTGTCCTTAAATCTACAAAGTTTGTTGCAAGTCTAAATAGGTATTTTGCAACATACACTACACAGCACTGAAATGCTACTCCTAGTTGCGTCTTTCCAACCCCATTAAGAAGCATTTCAAACAACATCAGAGTGCTAAATATAACTCTTTTGGTGGATTTTGATAAATACAACTGAAGCATCTTGAGCTCCTCTATGAAATCATTTGCCTCAATGGCTACGAGAAACATGGGTATGAAAGAGTTAAAATGTTGCCCTTACTTTCAGAGTCCTAAATATCTCTGTAAGTGCTTTTTTTGGCTCTTTCTGCTACCAGTACATACTGTAAATTCTCCCCAGTGGTATCAGGTCTGCTGTATATTGCCTCTTTCATTCAAGGAACTCAGAGTGCTTTAAAAGACATCAGTTTCAAGGCCCATTAAAATCAGCGTGCATCTTTTCCACTAATGTCAAGAGGTTTTTAATCAGACTTTAAATTACTCCCCAGCTTCAGCTGAGTTCTGAGATGTTTCTTTCCCACAAATGCATTTTCCCTGCCTGAATCTCATTTCCTGCTTCTCTTTATAATCTCCTTTTTAGGCCCCTTCTGCTATCCTCTTTCCTCACATTGTATTTTTGCAACTCTTTCCAACCTGGTGTCATCTGCAAGGTGAATTAATGAGCTCTGTCTTCCAGATCATTAACAAAGGCACCAAGTATAATCCAGCTCAAAACTGCCTGTGAAGAACCACAGCAACATTATAAGGAAAGAGATTTGCTCCCCTGCTCCCTACAGGATTAGAGTTCTCAGAATCCCTCACTCTTGGCTCATCAAGGAAATGAGTAGTTCAATTCTTTCTTTCTCCCTAAACAGAATGACCTAAGATATGCATACACATACACTGGTATGTCTATATCATCTTCTAAAGCAGACAAATACAATGAGAATATATAAAGAAATGGTGTATGATGGAGCTACATAATATTCATTTTTGTACATGTGTAAAAATACATAAAACAGCACAAGCATGTTACACAAGGCTGACATAATTTTACTTGAATATGTCCCTCACTTTCTATTTTACTTTCATCAGCAACAGATGATACAGTCATAACTCATAGAAAATAAAAAGCTTATTAGACCGTAACAAAGCCCTCAGTCAAATGGCCTGATATTTGGGTGATTCTGTGTGGAGCCAGGAGTTGGACTTAGTGATTCTTATGGTCCCTTTCAACTTGGGATACTCTCTTATTCTATAATTCTAACAACAGCAAGTAGAAGATACTATGTATGTGTGGCACTTAAATACTCCAACTTCAGATAACAATTTACACTATATTGAGCACATTCACATTATGATTCAACACATTATTCAGACAAACTTTCTATGGTATGGATAAATTGTGCACTTTTTTTTTTTATTTATTTATGTGGGAGAAATGTATCTGCTATTTTGTTGAGCCCTGTCAATGCAAACAACCCTCAGATCTTCCTAATGTGCTGAAACAATTGGTATCAGGGAACCCTGGGAGAAGAGGGAAGGCATTATTGCCACAATGGGCATGCATCAACTTCCTTATGGATACACAGGTATGGAGGGCTGCTCTACTCTACTATAAATATGGCAGTAGAATCATAGAACCACTCAATATCCTGAGTTGGAAGAGACCCAGAAGGATAATTGAGATCAACTCCTGGCTTCACACAGGATCATCCAAAATTCAAAAACTGTGTCTCAGAGCATTGTCCTAATGTTTTTTGAACTCCAGTCATACCCACCACTACTTACCACTGGCAGCATGAACAGCCACCTTCATAGTTAGAAGCTGAAAGACATGCCTTGCATCAGCTATACTTCTTCAGACAGTCCTGCATCAGAAAGCGTAAATTTGGATTTAATCTCCACTGACCAGCTCATCCATTTCTAATTTAGTTATATGATTATCACATGAGTTGTGAAAGTACATGGCAGTCAAGTATTCCTGCTATGTGATTATATTTTAAAATCCAAGTAATAGCAATTACTTGTTCACTTTTATTAGCAATTATCATCCCTTTCAGAAGAGTATCAGATAAAGAAATTCCTTGTAATGATCTTGTAATGACAGTCTTACATCCATGTCATATTGACATGAACAATAAATTTAACACTAAAATAAAATAAAATAAAATAATAATAAAAAAAGATTAACTGTTTTTCCATTGAAAGAACATGAATTTCTATACATTCACATACATCCTGGAATCTGATCTCATTAGTTGGAAAATACATATAAAAAAATGTAATGATTAGTAAATTTTAATATACTGGTCATTTAAAAATGAAATCCTTGATGACAATTACAGAAAAAAAAAAAAAAAAAAAAATTAGTTGAGATAATAAAGATTCAAAGTAGGTTTAGAGGGAAAGTGCATGTCTAAAGACATTAATTCCAGGAAAATTGGTACATCTAGACAGCTCAGCATAGACTGTTGAAAAGATGCTGCGATCCCCAAACTGGTAGAGATGAGTCAATGAAAACTTCCTGGGAGCTAAATATCCCTGCTGCCTCTTGGATCCAATTAACTCTGACCACGAAGTTGCATGTTCATTGTTGTGACCTCTGGTTGCTGAAACAGGCTGTTTCATATGTTTTCAAGTAACAGTTCTTAGTTGCTCTCCACCAGCTAGTTGATTAACAACTACTGCAATTTTTACATGTGGGAACCACTGGAAGAGTCTATCAGTCAGTAAAGCACAATTATGTAGTTCCAGTTTAAATACACCCAGAGAGAAATCTGCACAGGGCTGAAAGCAGAAGCAGATAGTACTGCAAGCCAGTTTGGTGTTTAAACACAAATCATTAGGTTTATAATTTCAGATGAGAAAAATTGAGGTTAGTCCTCTTCTGATTTCAGCTCAAGAAGGGATCATCATTTTGCATGTCCCTATTCTCCTTTCCCAACATATCATATAATGTTCATTCTGCTAACACTGACTTTGGTACTGCTTTTATAGCAAAACTGTTTTTCCATCTGTGTGAGTTTGTGTCATTCAGAGTCAATGCCTGTATCAGAACATGACTTTCTGTGCACTTTCTTCTTTCAGAAGCTGTGAATATCACTCATGGCAGCTAGCAGTATTTCTCTGTTATTTTGTAATTGTCATGAAAATATATTTTGCCCTTAACTTTATTAAGTTACAGATAGACTTATCCAAACCACAGGGAAAAACTATATGCTTATGATTCTTCATGACTACTCTCCCATTTGCCAAGTATACTTCTGTTGGATATGTCTGCTTGCAAAGCTTTTTGTTGTCTAAGTTTGGATTCATTTCTGGATTCTACATTCTTTTAAACCCATTTTCTGGCAGATATTGTAGATATGTCATATCCTACAGCACTGAAATGCCAGACATTCTGGCATTCCCTGATCAATCCCAGTAACAATATTGAAGTCCCACTCAAAAGATACACTTGGTTCCCCTTGGGGCAAGTCTGTACGTACAACGATGCAGAACAACCTCACAAACTCTGATTGTGTTCTACAATACGTAGTTGAATACTATAAAGTTAAACAGAAAATTTGTCTCAAACAACTCTCAAACAACACACAGAAAGCTGCAATTCAGAATCTGAAGAAAGCTAAAACCTCCAGTTGTCACTTTTTCTTAAAAAAAAAAAAAGAATACATTTATGTGATTCTGTGAATTTCCTCTTATTTAAATTTAGAGTATCATTTTAAAACCCTTTATGCACTATTTCATTCAGGGGAACATTTTACTTTCATCACGACACCCTGTATATGCATAATTTTATCACTATAATTGTTCTCATAATGCTAGCATTTTAATAAACTGTATGATATAAGCACTTTTTTATTAGTTGAACTGCAAGCACAGTAAGTGCATTGACTTTAACTCTGTCATGGGACAAGAGCTAAGATTGCTGTAATTGCTTATAGCATAATACTTAAACATTTTCCATACATCACTAGTGTTAGACTGATGGAAAAGAGTGCAATATGTTTGCATAGGACACAACGTATTAACACTCTAATCATCTGCAGTAATATTCAAATAAACAGCTTCACACGAAGCTAAGATTTTTTATCTATTCTTTTTACTTTTGAAGTGAATGCTGAAATCCCCTCTAGCAAAGCTCCCACTGCACTCCATGAAACTCATCTTTGAATCTATCCCCGATGTCTTCACTTAGGCAGTCAGTTCCCAGAGTTGGTAGAAGTTTGCCTGCATGTGAGCTGAGAAAGAAAGGAGGAAAACCTCCAAGATGTGGCCTCAGGTTATCTGCAGTGAAGTCTCTGCAGTACCTTTATGCCTCTGAATTTGAATTGGCCTGAAGCTAAGCAAAGTTCACAGATCCAGTGCTGCAGCTGAGTAGAATCCTGCAGTCCTAATCTTAACCAACTCTTCACCGAGGTATAGGAGTTTCATCTGATTAAAAATTTCAGGGTTTCATCTGCCCTCTTTTAACTTTGTATGTGTTCACTAAGCTTCAGATATGAAGTGGAGGGCTGTATCACCCAGTTCCTTCACTGAGCTGCAGCTGAAATAAATGTGAACATTTCCTGTGGCTTCAAATATGAAGCATAATTTGAGAGATATTTTTTATTTTTATTTTTTTTTTAATTTTTTTAATGAAGATATAACAGCACTTCAAGAAATGGAAACCTTCAAAACAAGTTATAATCAGCCTATTATAATAAGCCATTTTCTTCACACAACTTGGACTAAGATCTGAATGCCCATTTTGGAAACTTAATGAGGTTAATCATGTTAAGATCCCAGGTTCACATCCTCACAGAAAGGAAAAATCAACTAATGATGAAATCTCTTGCCTGGGGTTTGAAATGATTTTTAATCTTGAAAGTTTGTTTAATGGAAATGTGCAAAACTGCTTCACCTGTCCTCACAGAGGGATGGGAACACCAACACATATGCAAAATTACTGCAGATTTTTCATATTCTTAAGTAATGGGAGATATGTTGACTTTGTGCTCTGAGGACCAAGCTTTATCTTGGTTTACTGTTTCTCTAAGGGCTTCAGAAAATATAAATTAATAATTTTTCTAAAAGGAAAATATTCTCATGTTATTAATAACTTCTGTACAAATTTTAAATTATCTACTTAGAACCTCACATTATCCTCATTTATTTTGCGTAATTGCCATACACAAAAATATAAATTTAACAGTTCGCTACCATCCTTCTCACCATCCACCACCTCCTCCTGTCTGATACAGCACTATCAATGTCCAGTGGCAAATATTTTCTCATTAACCAGACCTTGTTTGAATTTTTTCAGTTCTTTCTTGATTACTGTTGTCAGTGATGTATTTGTCATCTTTATGTCTGAGAGCTGCAACCTGGAATCTTCTGTTGCTTAGGTGATGTTTTATCCTTTTGTTGCCTCTTTCTTTCTTTCCTTTCTTTCCTTTCTTTCTTTTTTTCTTTCTTTCTTTCTTTCTTTCTTTCTTTCTTTCTTTCTTTCTTTCTTTCTTTCTTTCTTTCTTTCTTTCTTTCTTTCTTTCTTTCTTTCTTTCTTTCTTTCTTTCTTTCTTCTCTTCTTTCTCTCTCTTCTTTCTCTCTTTCTTTCCTTCCTTCCTTCCTTCCTTCCTTCCTTCCTTCCTTCCTTCCTTCCTTTCCTTCCTTCCTTCCTTCCATTTATTTATTTATTTTACCTTTTAAAACAATTTCTTGTTGTGAATCATGAATTTTTCTGACAGTTTCCACTGAAGTTTAGCTGACTTCAGCATATTAAACTTCCTTGTTTAAATGTTGCTAGGTTTTTCTTTTTTTCCTTTTTTCTCTAACATTTCCTGAACTGCTTGACATCTTTTTAAAGTCCTTTCAGTGAGTTATCTTCACTATGTTGCCCTTCTTAGTAGTTGGTCAAGAAGCTTTTCAAAATGCTGCTGAAGTATTCATTCAGATCTGGAGTGCAGATGGCTTAGAATTCTTCAGACACTGAGAAAGACCATTCTCAAAGTAGCAAGAAATTCCATTTTCTTTTATTCTTGTTGCTGTAAAACAGGAAGTTTTTTGTTGGTTTTTTTTTTCATTTTATGATAAAAGGTTCAATCGTAATGATCAGCCATTTGAAAGCTCACATTGGCAAACAGCAGATGATGTGACTAACATCTCTCTCTCTTAGCCTGTCTACACACCTGTTTGAAAATGACAGAGCTGCACAAACAGCATCAACGTCTTCTCTGTTTCTGAACGTATAATTCACTTAAATGTCTATATAATCCTCAGAGCATCAGACAAAATAGTGAAATTTATATTCTTGTAAATGAGTAAAAGGTTATGCACATCAGATCAAAGCTATTCACAGTCACAGTGCGGGTGTAATCATTCATCCTGCTGAAATTAATGCTGTTGAAATCAGAAAAATCCTGTCAGGAATGAATTTGGTTCAGTATTTAAAGGGTTAATAATCGAAACATATTGAAGTCCTTAGCTTTGTTATCCAATGAAGCCAATAGAGCTATAAAAAATAAAACTAACATCAGATATTAAAACTAACCTCTGCACATCTAGGCCAAATCCCAATCAAAATTGACAGTTGATAGAATGTTGATGTTTACAGATATTTAAGAAATTAACTCATCTTCTACTGCTGTTTTACCATTTTATCTCATGTCTTATTTTCTTTGGGAAAATCTGCTTAATCTAGACAGGAAAAGTAATGATTATCAGGTTATGTAATGCTCATCTACAACTGCTAAGCATTATTCTTAAGAAAGAAATATACACGTTAATATTATATATATTAGATACTATGAAATTGTGCATAAAAATTAATGAATTATGTACATGAAACACCTGTAGATATTTTCTGATATGGCACTGTTTTCAAATGCATAAAACTTTCCTGACTTTAATCATTAACCACATTGATTTATGGTTCCACTGTAAAGATCTGTTCCTGAAAATGGAAAAACAAAAGAAACACAAGGGGAAACAAATTGTTATTATATTCAGATTCTTCACTACTCAAACTCTTCAAACTCTTACTTTATTAAAGAATTATTTTACCTTTTGCAATGTCAGTTCTAAAGGCAGCAAAAGAATATTTGTATCCCTTCAAACATTCAAGTTAGGCATGTCAGCCTGAAAACTTTCTTTGCCTGTGTTTAAGTTTGATTTTTTCATGTAACTTCATTAATGGTTCAATATGTTATGAGGCTCCTCCAGATCATAAGATCTAAAGAGGCAATCAAAACCACCTGCAATTTTTCCCCTTATCTATCAGAACTTACAGAAATACTGAGAATAAGGAAACTGTATTCATGCAGAATGATATATATGGGTGCAGAGAAGTCAGAAAGGGTGAGAAAGGTTGGGAACAGAGATTAAATTTTGCTCAACGAGTGGAATTCTCTTACATGTTGTCATATTTGCAAATGCAGTCTGCATCTGCTTTAGATGTCCAAGCTCCCAGTATAGTCAACAAGTGCTTGGTTCAGTTGTTGCCATTAGAGATGCCTCAGTACATCCACTTTAGGCTGCCAGACATAACTCAGTACCTATGGTAGATCCCTGTCCTTTAGGAGCAGCAGCTAAATGTCAAACAGCCTAGATGATTTTTTTTGTTTGAGAATCCAAAACGTTCTTTAAAGACACCAGAACATGCACACCAAAGGTCATATAACTTTGTGTTGCCATGAATTCCATCACAGGAAGCCTGTTTGGTTGCTGACTTTGATGCCACTTCAAAATTCCTACAGTAATTTGGAGGCTGACATGGGACTGCACATGAAGACAGAGTGTACTTTCTCACCAGTGTGTGCATTAGAGGACTCTAGTGATAAGAATAGGTCTGGATTAAGCAGGAACAGCTGTAACTCCAAAAAGAGATGTGTCTAAATAAGGACCTTCCCTTCCAGAAGAGGAGTGTACTTGTAGACCGCATGTCTTGACAGTGGGTGTGCATAACTTTGTGTGTGTATGTGTATGCTGCGTATGCTTATGTTATGATTATTACTTCTAGAAAATAGATACAAATAATACAGAAATACACAATATCATTGACATCTTAGAACATTCTAATGTTTTGATTTAGATGTTATACTGACATTATTGTATTCCTCTGTGAGTTATACCTCTGTAGCATGACAACAAAAAGGTGTAAAAATCAAGTTCTGAGTGAATAGGAAACAATTGAAAAGCAACATTGTGAGGTTTTAGTTTTGTTCCTTTTTAATAATTTTGCAGTATGATGATAGAGGATTTAAGTGCCTTCAAGATTGACTAGAATAGAGAACCACAGAACTTTGGAAAATCTAAACGAGGAAGCTTAGATATTCCGTAACATGGCCTTGTGAACTGACAGTGTAAACATGTCAGTGATATGTGGGGCCAGGCCAAGTTTAAATCCAGGGAACATCAATAATGTTGCTGCAAGGAAATCAGTTCCTCATCTCAAAGCCTGCGATGAGTAGAGCTTTACATTCATTTCATATACTAAAAAGACATTCATGCATTCATTCTGTCTTGTGCGGTAAAGCATACATCTTTATTCTTTCCTTTTGAATTCCCTCATCATTCTTTGTCCTTATTGTATCTATTGGTGACACTCTCATCAGGGAGCACATGATTAGAGGCTTGAACATATGTCACATTTTAAGTTAATAGCTGAGCTCTCTTTAAACAAAGCTCGTAAGTATGACTTTGTGTCTCCCTTTCCCTTTTGCTTCATACAGTGAAAAAATATCCAGGATACCCACAGAGCTTTACTGCCTGCAAGAAGTCTATGTTCTGTCAAAATAAATGCAGAGGAATTGTGCAACTTTCTGAAGGATGAATCAGAGCCTTTCTGAGACCTGTTTTATTTCTGATCTCTTGCTAATTCCCTTAGTAGTTACTGAAGTTCCTAAATGAGTGAAAGCTATATTGAGATGTGTCAGTATTAGCTGCTGAAAGCATAGATCTAATCCAGGAATAAGTGGCACCAACCTATACAGGATTTAGAGGTTCCATAGAGGACACTAAATAATCTGTGAATAACTCTGCAGGAATCACATTCTAGATGGCCACCAGGGAATCAACTGAATTGGCTCTTATTCCAATTCAGACTGAAATTCTGACAGCACTGTGTGAACCCTAGAAGCAGAAAGAATTTTTAAGAAATAGTAAAAGGAACCACAGGTTGGCTGTTTAATGCTCACATGTCCAGCCTTCTGTCATGTCACTGCCATACTTCTAAGTGGAAAAGGAAGGGGGAGGGAGAGGGAAGCTGTCTAGAACAGTCGTCAAAATGCAATTAGACTTTTTGAGATATCTTGACTCACCAGTGGACAGTGATGGTTTTTTTTGGAAGTGACTACATCACCGTTACCCCTACTTTATGTTACCAGCCTTGAATGGAGTGACCTTGAAAAATCTTTGAAGAAGACACTCTGCATTAACTGTTCCTTGACTTGAGAGAGTCAAAGTATCTACCAGAAAACAAACAAACAAACAAACAAAAAACTATTATCAGATAGACACATACTATGGAATGTATCTTCTCTCAGTGGACTTTAAAGTTAATACGATCTCTTTGTGGCACAAAAAGTGAATTTTAAAACATTGGAAATGTATTAAAAAATCCCTTCCCTTCCCTTCCCTTCCCTTCCCTTCCCTTCCCTTCCCTTCCCTTCCCTTCCCTTCCCTTCCCTTCCCTTCCCTTCCCTTCCCTTCCCTTCCCTTCCCTTCCCTTCCCTTCCCTTCCCTTCCCTTCCCTTCCCTTCCCTTCCCTTCCCTTCCCTTTTCCTTGTTTCTTTTCTTTTCTTTTTTCTTTTCTTTTTTCTTTTCTTTTCTTTTTTTTCCTTCTTTTTTTCTTTCTTTTTTTTTTCTTTTCTTTTCTCCTCTCCTCTCCTCTCCTCTCCTCTCCTCTCCTCTCCTCTCCTCTCCTCTCCTCTCCTCTCCTCTCCTCTCCTCTCCTCTCCTCTCCTCTCCTCTCCTCTCCTCTCCTCTCCTCTCCTCTCCTCTCCTCTCCTCTCCTCTCCTCTCCTCTCCTTTCATGGAAATACAGGATCAGGAGAAGGGTGTAAATTTTCTGCATTTGTCAAAAGATATCTTTTGTTTTATATTACCTAGTTTCTCTCTGTGTGAAGCAATATTGCTTTTTATTCTAATTCTTTTTTTTCTTCTTCTTTTTTCCTGTTCTCATTCTACATGATATTTCCAAGCATGTTGTACTGCAGAAGACCACACATCAACACACTGCTAATCTCTGAGACTGCTTCATTTCAGGATATCCACTTCTTAAGCAAGAAGACAATTTAAATCTGTAGTCAATCAAGCAAATGAACAAATACAATTAAAAAGCAGTGCGAGGATGTTTAATCTACAGTGAAGAAATATAATTTTCAGTCATTTGAAACCACACATCTGTTCTGCTCAGCTATGGAAGGACTGACTCTCTTTTTACTTAGTATGATGTAAGACAAGAGTCACATATCTTCCCAAAATGCATCCAATAATTTCTATATGGGTCATTTTTGAGCAACTTGCAGCTACAGAAGAACATGAGGTTCAGCAGATGCTTAATGAAAAAGTCATTTTTCTGAAGAATTCTTCAAAATACAGAGCTGAGTGCAGGATTGCTGGTGTCACTGATTTTAATAGTAGTGAACCAGTTCACAGTATGACTTCTATTTTTTTCGCAAATGCTCTGAATTTAGAGGGAGAAATCTTGAGATAGTTACAATCACTGAAGGAGATGCTGAAGATGTAATTTTGTTTTAACAGGACAACAGCTAAAAAAGATATTTCAAATAAGGAATTGTACTCCTAATGACCAATCACCTGCTTTCCTTGGTTTAGAAAAATAAATCTTTTTCTTATTGCTATAATATATTCTGCTTCAAGAGACAAATAATAGATGATATTCATCCGTTTTTGTGTTTTGTTATGAAGAATGTTAATACTATGTTACATAGCAGAAAGAAAATATGTTTACTGCATGGTAGATTAGAACATGGAATATTGCTAGTAAATTCATAATTGCTTTATTGACTGATTAAAAAAATTGGAGAAAATTCATTTGCAATGATTTTTCCTCGCAACTGTCAAGACGGAGCACTCCTGTAGAAGGACAACTGGCAGCTGGGAGGATATAAAGTGATTCAGTGTGAGTGTGTAACCATCTTTCTTTGCATTGAAATACAGGTATTAAAACTAAACTTGATTTGCAGTATGGAGAGCAAAATTGGCACCATTGACAGCACAAATAGTAGAAATATGGACATGTTTCCCTGTTATGTTGATTTATTTTCCCATCATTTAAGTAATTGTCAAGAATGAAGCCATTTTAGTATTTTATTAATTCTCATGTTCTCTATTAAATCCTATCTCTAGAGGTATCTGTATAAAGTTTTCCCAGATTCTTCTACTCTTCAAATCCTATTCCTTTCTGTTAAGATGATGCCAATCTTCTGACATTTTTTGTTCAAAGATATCTACATTCCAAATGGTGGAATTCATTTTGGTCTCTCTGTATTAGGGAAACAACCTCCCAGAATGATAAAAAAAACAAAGTGTTTTCCTTCCTTTTATTTAATACTTCTCAGTGATGTAATCAAAATCATGTAACAGTATTAAATATCAACAAATTTTTAGCAAACAAGAGACAGCCTTGTTGCTCCAAAGCCAAACCCGTACTGGGGATTTCTGTTCATCTGCTTTGCACTTTAAGAGTGTTGCATCATTGCTCCTTTCTTCTGGTGGTGTAAGAGAGCAGTTCCACTATTTGTACTCCAATAGAAAAGTAAGCTGTCATATAAGATATATTGGCCAGTGGAAGAAGAGACTTCCAGAAGCTGTTTTCTTAACTTAAAAAAATAACTGACTTTCTAACTCCCAATATAAAGAATTTCTACAAATGAAATGATGAATGATTTGTATTGTTCATCACTGTCATGATGGCTCATTTTGCTGAATTTAGGAGCCTAAAGATGATCGTTAATCTCTGCAACTTTAGTGGAGGACTCAAACTATCTACACATGTTCATTTAGTGCCATTTTAGACACTAAGGGCACTGCCACTTTAACCATCAGCTGGTGTTCCAGAGTCTTGTATATCCTGTGTTGTCTTTGTGTGGATTCTCTGATACTCTTTACAAAAAACTAAAACTCATTTCTTGGGAAATTAAATAAGTCATAGAATCATAGAATGATAGAATGGCTTGGGCTGAAAAGGACCACAATGATCAACTAGTTTCAACCCCCCGGCCACAAGGAGGTTCGCCAACCACCAGACCAGGCTGCCCAGGGATGGGATATCCGCAACCTCCTTGGGCAATCCGTTCCAGTGCTTCACCACCTTCTGTGTGAAAAACTTCCTAATATCTAACCTAAATATCCCCTGTCTTACTTTAAAACCATTCCAACCCCTTGTCCTGTCACCATCCACCCTCATAAACAGCTGTTGTCCCTCCAGTTTATTTGCTCCCTTCAAGTATTGGAAGGCCACAATGAAGTCTCCTTGGAGCCTTCTCTTCTCCAAGCTGAATAAGCCCAGTTCTCTCAACCTTTCTTCATTGGAGAAGTGCTCCAGCTTTCTGGTCATCTTAGTGGCCCTCTCTATACCCATTCCAAGAGCTCTGCATCTTTCTTATCCTTGTCAGATGTCCTCATACATCTGTAAAGTAGATGTCTACATTTGAGTTAATTATTTGTGATATCATCATAGTTATTATAGATCTTGTCTACACCCATTGCAACTTAGATGCAATTCTGCTGAAAAAAAGTAAACTTTAGAAGATGGATTATATGTTATACACCAATTGACTACTATGATGGAAGCCACAAGTGATCTGTTCAGATATGGATCTTCACCAACCAGATTAACTTTCTACCTTTTAAGTGAAAATCAGTGAAAAGGCATGGGTATTCTTAGTCCATCATTCAGATTCCACCTGCCATTCTGAGATCCCTGTCTCTTTTGACTGAATAAAAAGGGAGTCTGTTGATTCAAGTGCTCATGCATGGACATCTAAGAAACATCAGCTTTTTTTTGACAGTCAAGTTACTTACAGAAATGCAATAAGTTTGACATAGAACATATGAATAGCTTGCCCTCTTGATTGATGGTGAATAAGGCTCATCAAGGTACTTCATAGTATCCTAGATACTTTCATACAGCCCAAATCTTCTGAGCTATCCACCTCATGTAATTTTTTAGAATGAGATAGGATGAAGTGGCCTAAGAGCAACAGATAGAGCTTGTCCAGCTTGAGAAACAGCAAAGCCTGAGCTGAACCTCCTGACTTACAGCTGATGCTGTTAAATTCTATCTGCTTTCAGGTGATCTAATTCCCTTTAGCAATGTGTGCATGCAGACGTATTATAATACAGTTGCTTTTGATAATGGGTTTATAACATGTCAATGCCATTTTCTGTCTGTAATTTCAACACCTTAACTTTCTCCTTCCTTAATTGAGCTTAGCTGCCGATAAAAAAAGATTGGTTTTTGTAAGCTAATCAACTGGGAATGCTAACATTTCTCCAGCAGGAAAACATAACCATTTCAGTTTCCTGAGAACCACATAATATGTCTCAGGATTAAAGCACTCTTCTTCTATGTAATATCTTTCTCTGATTAACTGAAATTTTCATTGGCCTCAATTGTATCTACTCAATCAATTGTTTGTTTCATAACACCCTAGAGGTTTGTTTTGTTGTCTTTTTTTTTTAATATATATAATTATACAGACATTTAGTTTTTAAAATAAAGAAATGACCTAGGGATTGGGCTTATTTAATAAAATAGGGAGCAATGGAAAAGTCTATGGTCTTTACAAGGATGGTGTTTTAGAAGAAAAAAAGTAATGAGATTAAATACTTCCACTCATTAAATCCATCAGAATTCATTAGCAAATAATATTTGTAAGCGTTGCATTTCACAACGAACCAAAGTATAAACATGTATATATCTACATTTATACATCATACTGTTTGTGAAAACAGTACTTTCAGCTTCCTGAATTTATCTGCCAGAGAGAGAAATCATGTGGCAAATATTTTTCTATTTATTGTTTGCTTTGTTTGGTTCCAAATATTCCCTTTTGTGACATATGCCAGGAGTATTAATTAAAGCAAGACTTGGTATGAAGATATTCAGTGACCAGTTTTAAATAGTATGGAGAAATCAATTTGTTAACTGCATGATCAGAGTTGCTCAAAAAAACACAAAATAGTTCAATTAATTTTTTTCATCAAGATGTTCAATGTGACCATGTACTGCTACACAGAAAGGAAGCCTGATTATCCTGAGCACAGGTATATAGAAAATTTGGAGATGCCTTAACATAACCATTAGTCCACAGATATGCTTGAGGAAGACTTGTCTTCTTTAGATCTGTTTCATATCTTGCAGATCCCACATGGATACCTAAAATACACTGTGGACCCTTATTTTGCACAAAGAGCCTGTAAAGTAGGCAAGTGGAATCACCTTCAATCACTTTCAAGAAACATTAATCTTTTTCAAGGTTGTGTGCTTTCCTGCTATTCGTGATTACCTGCCAAGACTACAATCAAAACCAACTGCAACAAGTGAAATATGAAACTTCCATCCAAATGTTTTATACAAACAAATGCTAGGGTCCAAATGGACGTTGAAGGAAGATGTTCACGAATGGTCTGAACCTAATTTGCTTATATCTAAGTAGCTTCTCAGAATATAAATCATAGAATCAAATAATGGCTTATGTTGAAAATGACCCTAAAGATCATCAAGCTCCAATACCCAGTATGAATACCTTGAGTCCAGGATAAATGAAGTGTCTCTAAATGCTTTTAAGCAGTGAAATCAAGGTTTAGTGTTTGTTAATATCAGATTCTATTCACACAGGCAAGCTAATATATAGCTCAATATCCTCATTGAGAGCATTTAACTTTGCTCTCAACCTGCTTTGCTGCAAGTTTTGTTGCTTACTGCTGATAAACTCCACTCCAGTGTTGTTCCATTTGGCTTCAGGACCAGTGTATTATCCCCATGCTTAACTTTTCTATGCTACACAAGCATTACTCACAAGTTCACTTGAAAGATGTAGCACTTTCTCCAAGTTACTCATATAGCACGTAAAGTTTGTCTGCTCCTGAAAGCTGAAGGTCCCTATTCCCCAATCTCAAGAATTTATCTAGTTCTCCATCTTCACAGAGAATTACCTACCTTCCACAACAGCATCCATCCTGCTTCTCATCCAAACTGATTTAATTGATAATGAACATTATTAGAGAAAAAAAAGATTGATGTGTGTACACACGAATAAAAATTGACTGAGAGTTTATAGATACAAATATTTAATTTTTATAAGCAATTATATAGTGCATATGTATTACATACAATGCTGAAAATTGAATGGAAAAGCCAAATTTACTCTATTTTAACCTCTGACCTTCCCATTGTTTATTATGAATAAGAACATTTTTCCATGAAATGTCTCCAAGGATGGGGCATCTACAATCTCTCTGGGCAACTACACCACCCTTATTATAAAAAACTTTTATTCAGATCAACCAGTTCTGCCTGTTTCATCTGCATCAAGCTTAAATACTTCCTAGGTGCAATAAACTCAGATGACTGTGGGCCATCATTGAGATATTTTCAGCTTTCATTTGTAGAAAAAAAGTGTTTCTCCAGCAGGAACTCTACAGACCTGCTGCTGTGTTTTTGCACCAGTGAATGATGAAACTTTGGCATTACGCAGTCAAAAGGGAATAAGCAATGATAATTCGCTTCTAGTGATATGCTTTGCACTATTGCTTAACTTGCATTGATTTTGCCTTTAAATTAAATTTCCCAAATTCTTCTTTTCTTTAAAAAATAAAGACTTAAATACAACCATAAAGAGTATTTCTCTATTTCTTAAAAGCCATAAAAAATAACTGGAGGGTGAATTGTTCCATTCGAATCATTAATCGTTTTAGCAAAGTCATGCACAGTTGATTCTGAGATATAGCACAGAATAGTATGAATTCAGAACTAAAGGTACTTGCATATTTCTTTCAGGCAGGATGTGGGTTTTTTAAAGTGCAATAACATCAATGAAATAAGGTTTTTTGGGCTTATGCTTTTGTTTTTCTAGCCAGAGGTCACAGGTTCCAGGAAGAATTTTATGCCATGGTGGCCTAAGTGTTCATCTTTAAAACTTTTCTTTCTCACATGAATACTGGAATTCTCCTAAGGTGGACTCCTATTTTAATTTTCCCCTTGTTTTGTGCATCGTTTCCTATCTGAAGCTTCTGAAATGGCTTGCTTTGGCTCAGTTATTATTATAGAAGACAAAGAAAGTCAAACTGTTGTACAAAATAATTCAAGGAAGTATCATAGGTAAGCCAAATACCAGGACCATAGGTTCTGCTGATTTGAAATGAATATTGTAGTTAGTCCCAAATTCAGTGGTGTCTCCTTAGTGGTATTAGAAACTACCATTTCAACTGGTGAAAACATACATTTTTCTGTGATATTATTTTATTTATGTTCTGTTTTCCAAAGACATAGGTGGGAATACAGATGGTTTTAAACTGACAGCGCCTATTGTGTTTTTAATTGGAAAAGCAATTGCAGGTGAATGTTCTTTGTTGCGGCTTCTTCTTAGCTTTTTACAGGAATTTTGGTTAAAGGCAGCATAAAAAATTAGATCTAAATATTATTTTCATGCATTCTGAGAGGCCAAATTCTTACATCTCAGACTAATTTGTGATTTTGTCTGCACATAATCCGACTGTATGGAACCAATTGTGAATGGCAGGTCTGCAGAAAAAGTGTTGTATCTACTCTTGTCACTATTTTGATTGTCCTATAAATGTTGGACATCATCAGGTGAAGAGGGAATGAAAAGGAACTTCCAACTTCATTTCCTGAAACAAAACATTTTTTTGTTTTCCTGTGTGGCATCAGAAATAAGGGACAGATTAAAATATGTTTGCTTTGTACTTTTCTGAATAAAGATATTCAAAACGATCCAAGTAGTTTCTCTTTGATCTAAGTTGAAAACATGCAAAGAAGACTTTGATTATTAATTGCTAACTGATTATAAGGATAGGTTGAGAGAACTGGGGCTCTTCAGTCTGGAGAAGAGAAGGCTGCGGGGGGATCATATAGTGGACTTCCAGTACCTGAATGGGCCTACAGGAAAGTTGGAGAGGGACTTTTTATGAGTGCATGTAGTAAGCATGGTTAAAACAAGTTTCTCATAATGTCTGGGAAAGGAGCTTATGTCTTAAAAGTTATAAAAAGTAATTATTTTCTGACCACCCCGGTTTCCTGTTTTTTTTTTTTTTTTTCTTTTTAACAACTCATCAAAATATTGCATATCCACTGCATACCCACTCCCATGAAGAAAAAAAGTTTGTCCTTGTTCATTTAATTAAACGTCATTTTAAATGAAGCAAACAGTGTGAGAGCTCAGAGAGACTGGGAAATCTTGCCTGGTAAGTAAACCTGTATTTTAAAATGATTGTTTGGGAACATATGGGCAGCCCAGTTTACAACGGCTAGAAAATATGCCTGGACATGCTGAGAAACATGGGTAAGCATATTTAATAGTGACAGGTCTTAAGAGACTTTACGTCTTCCATCCTGAGTGCTTATTTCCCTTTTCTTTCTGCTCTCCTTAAGGGACAGAACACCAATAATGATGTTCTAAAATCTATAGCACTGTTCCCCTTCTCCTATGGTCCTGTAAATACATGAAGTTGGTAATACAGCTTACCTTCCAACTGTGCTTGGAAACATATGGTGTAAATACATGTGCCACTCTGGAAATTATTCTATAAGCAGACTTGAGCATTTTTCTCAATTTTTTATTTTTACAGTCCTTGGCTGTTTCAGTGATAGAAAGAAGTACTAGTAAGAAGGAGATACCGGTCCACGTTTCTGCTGTAAATGACTGATAGCTATATGGGTAGCGCATTTTCAAAATGTGTTTTAAAAACCACCATAAAGTAGGTATTGCTAAACCAGTAACTCTGAATAGTGAAGATAGGAGAGAGATTCCCAGAAGAGTGATAATTGTTTATTTTCATAGACACATGGACAAGTCTTCAGAGACTATGGAGTATTATCAATGCAGTGTGTGACCTGTCCATCTCTGATACTCATTATCTAAGATAATGATTGTGGGTCAATGATTGCTTTTTACATTTGTGTATTATAATCCCTATGTTTTGGCAGTTCTCAGCACTAGGTGAAGATAGAAGAAACAACAGCCCTCTTCTCAGCTAAACCATTGTTTCTAGATACATGTCTGATACAAAGGCAGTTAATGCCATGCAGATTTTTATAATGCTGCTCATAAAATAGGTTGAAAGCCAAGAATAACAGCAACTCTTATCTACCAATCTTTCTACCTCAGTTCAGGAGTCTGGGAGTTCTGTAAATTGTAGAAAATAGATGCCTTTATTCAAATTCAAATAAGGAGAAAGGCTGAGAGAATATGTTTCCTCTCAGCATCATACTACATTTTTGTGCACCAATTCTCTTTATTTTTTCTGTTGTCTCCATTCACTGGTGAGGTGTTATGAGGACATAAATATGATGTTAAAGCATCTCCTCCAGAGAAGAGATCTGTGATTTGCCTGAACAACTTTCAAGAGTTCCATTTCAAGTTTCAATGCTATGATGTTATCCTGACTACAGATAACATCAATGCCTCAAAATAATGGAGCCACACTGTATCACTCAAACTTAAAGCCCATGGAAGAGCATAAAACTGTTTTCATGAACTTCCACAAATTTTGAGTGAAGCTTCATAAAAGTAGAGAACAAACTTCTATGCACTGTTTTCAAAACTAGTGCTCAGACTTTGTAATATCTGGATCAGAGTGTCTGTATGCTTCAATATACAATCATCTGTCTCTTCCATTGCCCCCTCATCACATGAAAAAGTCACAGGTACAATCATGACTCTTTAAGAATTTCAGAGAGATTGGTTCACCTGAAATTTCTGCAGCTGCAGCAGCACCAAGAGAATAACATGAATACTGCCGAGTTTCCCATTTTGTTAGGGCAGTAAAAAATTGAACAAAATATAGGTGTAGTTCATGTTACAAGTTAATCTAAATGAGGTTAGGTCTCCTTCCATAGCTACAGTGTATGCACTTCTTGGAGAGACTGCCTTGTTCTTTTAACTAGGAAATGTTCCTCAACTGAATTTTGGACATTTCATTAAGATACAGACGAAATATCCATGGCTGCATCCTTGCTTTTGCCAGCATTTCATTTAGATAGTGTTTAAGAACTCAGTTAACAAACTTGACAGTTCATATTTGTGTATGAAGTTAATAATTTGTACTTTGAGATGACAAAGATGCCTTAAGGTGTAATGGACTGGGTTTTTCTGGAGTCCACATGAATTGTTCATAAAGGAACAATACAGTCTTGCTCAGCATGATTCATGACTAATAAGATGAATTAACACACACACGTGCACCCTCTCCTAAGCAGAGCACTGATTATTTTGGGCTGCTAGTGAAAGTCCTCAAGAGTTTCCTTGAAGAGAAATAGAATCTGCTTTCATTATGGAGTCAAAGCCTAGAAATAAATTTGTTTGTGGTTCTGTTGTCAGCAGAAACCAGGTGGATTCTGGGAAATGCTTATAACAGGTCTAGCTGCATAGCAGAGTGGAATACATGGAGTAAAGAAATTTGGTAAGGCCTGAGAGGAGGTGAGCTTTGGAAAGTACCAAAGAACAGCAATTTGTCCCATGAATCCACAAGTTTTAGTTCCAGTTACACCACCGAAAAATTGAACAATCTGTGAATGAGAGTAAACTGACAGAGATGCTCCTTCTAAGTTGGAAGGAGGGCAATCATCTTCATACAAGGACCTATGCAATAGGATGGTAATTATGTCAAATTTGTTGCTCCTTTACACTGCTGTTTTGAATACTATCTAATTCATTGCCAATGCACTAGCTGGTAGAACAAATGCACTAGGTTGGTCACCTGTATAGTAATACACACTGGTGATGTAAAATCACTTAGTTGTCATGGGTGGTGCTGTGTGTCCTCTTCTACACATAATAATATTCTCAGAGGAAATTCCAGTATCATCAGTGCAGACAGATTTTGAAATAGGGCTTCAGAGATAGTGGCTTTATAAGTTTTACATGAAAGATCTTACTCAGAGTAAAGGGATAAGCAGGAAGAAGACAGCATTCAAGTGCACAGGAAAGAAAAAAAAAAAAAGCCCCTGTCTAGTTTAAAGGCAATCCTAACAACAGGATTTCTTCCATGACAGTAATGATACTGTTCTATAAACTGTTAAATCTTGCTAATTTGTCATGATGTTCAGCCAATTTCATCCTTTACCTAATTTCCCCTTAATTTCTCAAACGAAGTCTGTATCACATAAAAATACTCAAAGCAAAAGATGTATGTAATTGTAATAATTGCTTCTGTTCTCCACATGCAGCTAGGCTACCATTCTGCCTGTGCACTAATGGCTTTTTAACAGGAAAATGGGAACTTGGAAAGAGAATATGAGTTGTGTACACTTGAAAGAGTGGGTGCATTTTATACGACGATGGTGACCCTTTTCATTAATAGGATGTTACTATACATTAAATAACCACAGGTTACTGAGATAAAAAATTGTTCAGAAAAGGTAAAATGAGGCTTGAAGAAAGGAACATGTTATTTTAAAATCTCAATTTCTTTCCTTTCCACCATTGTTTTGTTGATTTGATTAATGTTCCACTAAGCAAGCAGCATGGTAGCTATGAAAGAAAAATAATATTCAGTGATACAAAAGGCACATGCTATCTTTCAAATAAAGCTCAAGCTCCCTGTCAAGCATCTGAGTGATTTTGTCCTATGTCGCTAATTCCAGTGCTCCTATTTCCTCCCACTTCTTTGTTGCTGATTGCTGCTCTCTCTCCTTAGGCATTCCAGCTTCCTTTTTTTTTTTCCCTTTTCTCTCACATATTTAATAATAACCCTTCTGCTTCAAATTCTCTTTTTGCTTGAACTCTAAGTGACTATCTTCTAGCTGTACTAAGCCAGTCTTCCACTTTGTTTCTTCTGTGCCATGTAAATTCACTGTGAAATATGGACAGGACTTCTCTGGCACTTAGTCCTGATTAAATAGAATGGTCTGTATATAACACTACATAATATTAATTTTTAATGGCATACAATATTAAGTCAGCTTCAGAAATCATAGGGGCACAGGCAAGGTATATTACTATCTGAAGAGATCTCTGCCTGCATTACGTCACTGTATTTTGAAAAGAGATTTAGGAGACTGCTGTTAGGCAAGGCCCAAAAGCATGAAAGGAACGTTCTGTAGTTAAGTATATAGATGATTAAGATCCAGTGCCTGGCTAAATTTTCTTGTCCATTTTTATATACTAGCATAGATGCAATCTAAGCTCATAATCAAATTTTTGGAAAACTATTACTGGATCTGTATTTTGTTAAATTTAGTGAACAAGATAGCTTAAACTGATTTAGGTTGTTGGATTGGCTATAAAGATCATCAAAAGAAAAATTTTACTTTATTTTCAAGGGTCTTATAAACTCTGTTAAGAAGCCAAGTGTGGTTTAAAGGTGAGAACCTTTATCTTAAATTCCTAATACTGGCATCCAAAATATGAGATAGAAGTGACATTTTTGTTGTTGTTGTCTGTTTTGTTTGGTTTGGTTTTCGGTTTTGTTTGTTTCTTTGGATGGTTTTTTAGGTATTTGAGTGTCTTGTTACTAAAAGTGGTTATGAGCTAGATTAATTTATACAGCAAGACAAAAAATTCAGTGTGCCGCAAAAATCAACGCTGTGGTCCCTGGAGCCTGACATGGAACTAGGATCCCTTTACCATATGTTTACAGAGTTAGATCTCCCAAAGTGAGGCACATAATAAGAATGTTGGCTGACAAGGCTTCTAAAGCCTAACCATAAATCACCAGGAACAGCTATGATTTATAAGGTTTTTGTGAAGAAAGATATTTTATTGGATCACCTGATATATCTGTCTGTCCAAACATAATCTATATTCCAATCCGATCCCACGGCTTTTTCTTAATAATTGGTCAGTTTCAGCTCAAATCAATACAAGAATGAATATCTCCATGCTCTTAAATTTCCATAGATTTCAAGACAGTGGATGTCTAGATTCTGGAAATAGCATTTAACAGAACTAAAAACATATAAAATTTGGATTTTCAAAATAAAATATCTTCAAGTAAAAAGTTAATCATTTGTTTCTTTATTTTCTTCACCATTTCATTTTCAGGTAACTGATTTTCATTCCCACTGAAAACATCCTGTAAGGTGATTTACAGCAGTGCTCCAGAAAGCAGTTGGTACTGAGATTTTGCTGAGAGCATACTGGGAAAATGCAAGTAGCGCAGAGAGAAAGAGGTATCTAAATGCCTTCAGGAGAGCTGAAGCAAGTGGTAGAGAAGGGAAGTGACAGAGAGAGAAAATTTCTTCTTATTGATGGAATTTAAAAGGAATATATCATGCTAACATGTAGTAAGTCTGAACTCTGCTAATCGCTAAATATATTTCTTATAACAATTTACAGAGCCTTCAACCAGAAAGTTGATTTTATGATTCTATGATTCTATGATTCTGATTCTATGATTCTATTCTATCGTCATTCTTTTCCTCTAGAGATCATCTTCATAAGAAAAATGCAAATAAAATAAGTTGCTGTCTTAGTACATTCATAAAAATCTCAAATTTGTCAGCTTGTGTTGTTAAATCTGAGATACTAACTGGTTAAACCCACTGAGAGGCTTACATGACTTCAGGTATACACGGTGCTTTGGGAATAAGATAGATTTTGATCTCTTTTGTTCTTTGGAGTCTCAAACAGTTTGGGAAATGTTCGGAGGAAAATATAATACGATGCAGGCAGTTATATGAAAAAAAATAAAGTTGAAGGCTTTGTCTATTCTTGGATAGTCTTTGAACATTTTTATGAGTTTCTTGTAGAATGTCTATATTATGTAATGGAAAGCAGTGTAGAGTTTCTTGACATAACAGAGATTCTATTTGATGAAGCCATATAATATAATATAATATAATATAATATAATATAATATAATAATATAATATAATATAATATAATATAATACAATACAATACAATACAATACAATATAATATCCTGCTGATGTCATTTGAGGGGAAAATAGAAGTGTTACCACTTTCTCAACCATTAAGGATCATCCTCATTCAGAAATTTCCGTGGCTATTCCCATTCTTATTGGAAAGATATCTCCTGTCATGAGCTGACATAACTTCATTTTTCGTCTCTGTAAAGAAAAGCAAAATCTTAGAAGATTGTCTGATGGTCACTCAGCAAATAAAGCCATTTATTTGCCTTGGAAAAAAAAAAAATAGATAACACAAGAATTGCTGTTAAAACTGCATTTTGAAGTTCTGATGCTATTTTTTTACGAGGCTATTTGACATATGGGATTCCCTCTACCACTTTCCTCCCTTTAGTATTTACTGAAAAGACTGATCTCTGTGTCAGGTCCTACACTGAGAGAGTAAATGCTGAAAAGTATTTTTTCTCTTTTACCTGTTCTTTTTAAATGGCAAAACTATCCTTTCTAAAGATGGTAGCATTAAATCTTGCTTTCATTTTTGTTTCTCCTCAAATAGCATTAATGTTCTCTCTCTTTTTTTTTTTTTTTTTTTTTTTTTTTTTTTTTAGTATTAACCAAATATTTAGTTTAAAAATATCATGGGTGGTATAAAAATATTTAATTATTGAATGGAGGTCCCTCCTCCTTGTTTTCAAACCTTCAAGTTCTAATGGATCAGTTGGAAGGAAATGGAAGATGTATTTCCCTTTATTTCTTGATGGTTGACACAGCACTCAATTAAATGCTGAACTGCAGCATCAGAAAAGTAATGATGCATATCAGATATGATAATAGTAGCACAGAAGCTGTACAGAGCATTTTAAAGTGGACCTTTGCAGGACTGAACTTGGTCCTTTCAAATCATTGAAGCTCTGCCATGATTTCAAACTTTCAGATGTCTTGTGAAATGCTGTGCATTTTCAGCTATATGTCATCATTAAAAATATGTCTACTTCTTTGTTAAACAACATGCCATCATTAATTCAGAGCTGCAATATTTCTCAAGTTTCCTCAGGCTTAATGAGGTTGAGACACATGAAGATGGATAGTTGTGTATGAAGAAAATGAAAATGGAGAAAAAAAAAAACAAAAAACAACAAATGCAAAGCAGAACAATCAGGAAAACAAGGTAGGGAAAAGCAACACAGTTTGTTGTTGTTGTTGTTGTTATTTCCTTTTTAATGTGTTTAGGAAATAAATTGAGTGTAAAAAATTCCAGTTCCTCACCATTCATCTTTATTGTTAAGATATCTTAGATTGAAACTTGAATGCTTCCTCTTTATTTTGAGGGGGTTTGCTTTGTTTTATAAAGCAGCTGTTGAAATATTCCATTATGTGATCTCAATAGTGATCACTAAAACTCTCTGAAATAAGTGATTTATTAATGAATGCATGGACTAAGAGGTTAAACAGTTTACTGGTTAACATGAACTTTGCAGTAAATGCCAGTAACAGAAAAACATTAATGTTTTAAACTATTTTAAATAATCTATATTTCTGGGATGGAAAACCCATATTTACACATCTGCTGGGTCCCTAGATGTACAAATAAATCCTTAAGCTCTTTTGAGCAGGATTATTCCTTTCATATCATCTGGAGTGCTTTGTACATTAATAGTTAAGTAATAACAATAAAAATATTTATTCATGACATGAGAAACTACCAATGGGGATTTTTGCTTTTCATAAATGGGAAAAAGATAAAGTGATGAAGTAAAATGAAAAAAATCGTATTATGCCACTGAAATAAACTGAAGTAGTTCAGATTGGCACAACACCCTTCCCACTTTGGCTTATTGCTTTTAGCCCTTTCAGCACTCCTGCTGGTAAAAAAAAAAATAAATAAAATTTAAAAAAAGAACTTGCTGTACTTACATTTAAAATATGTTCATGAGGAAAGATTTCTCCATGCTGTTTCTAGAGCAAGAATGGCAAGTATAGCCTGCTATGTTGTTAGATCAAAATTAACAAGATTTAATAGTGATTTATTAGAACTCTTATGCTCTCTTTGTCTCTGATCCTTGTCAGCTAGAGGCAAGGGAGGATAGTATCACCAAAAGGGCAGTTTTGGCACCCACTTTTCATTTACTCCACATATCTATTGCAGGACAAAAAAGTCTGGGGAGGCAGGATGCATTCATGGAAAATTGCTGTACATTAAATTTAAGATTTATTCTTAGCAAATATCCTGCTTTAAGTGCAAGAACTTTATTTTCAATACATTTTATTTCATTTTAGGTGTAAAAATTACACGTATAAATAAATGCCTTATTTCACCATGGGGAATTTTGCTACTGACAAAGATTGTGCAATAATTTGATAGTCCTGCAGCATTTTAGTAGTGTTGATTTTACCATTCATACTTAGATGCATCTGGTACCCAAAAAAAACAGGTGTGTTGCTGTCTCCCTCGTCCACCTAACATACTCCTTAGAATAGTTGTAGGTTTCTGTTGGTACATTAAAATCTTACCTTAAAGACCACAGAATTAGGAAGGTCATTAATTGTCTAAGTGATGTCAACTCTTGGGGATGGGATGGAATTGAGCTATGGAAGCATGCTTTGTTTTCTGTTATCATAAACAAAGACTACAATGTATCACTCCTCAGTTTATGGACTTTGGCTGGATTTCAAACCATAGGAAGGATGAATACAGCCCTTTATTTTTAAGTCTGAAGAAATTCACGTATGTTTACTTTGTTGTTTCTGACACAATTTCTTTCTCACTGTTACGTGGAAACATACCAGCATATCTAATTTTAGTCTTTATACACTATTTATTCCTTTTTCATTTTAGAGCTTCAAACAGTAAAAGTAAGACATACGAAATTCTGGAAAGTAGTCATATGAAACCACCATAAGAACCACCTGAAGCTGAAGAAAGGGGAAAGAGTAAACCATGTCATCACTGTGGCATGTCCTGAATTTCCTGCACCTCGCTGGGCACAAGGCTTGTGCATCAATTATTTCTTCATCCATTCTTCTATGGATAATGAATCCATTAACGTCTAAGTAAGTCACTTGTTTTTAGAACATGAAGCCCTATACACATTAAGATCATTGCATGAATACAGTGGTTAGGAAAGAACAGTAGAGGTGGGCTGGAATACTGGAAGTTGCGACTAGTTTTCTAATGGTAAAAAAAAAAAAAAAAAGGAAAATTGAAGTCAGATATACATTTTTTGAAAGAGCCTCTGACTTCATTTCAGAGTTGAATTTAGTAGCTTGAAACTGGATTTCCATTTCAGCTTCTCATTGTCTGCTCATCTTTAATGAATGATAAGATAAATTCAGTCCTAACTGTAGAATGAATCTATAATTAAAAGATATATTCCAAAAAGTTAGCTATACTAAAAACATTTGAATTGGGTTTGGGGTTTCTTAACTTGAGAAAGTATTATATTCTGTATCTGGTATAAGAACTTAATGATATTTTCCTTGAAGACTGAGAATTTGACTTGCAAAAAGGAGTGCAGGTGGATGCAAAAAAAAAAAAAAAAAGGACAAGAACTGAAGAGTAAAGATTATCCAGCAAAGAGAAAAGGGAGCTCACTGAGTCCTCATTATAAATTAAATTTTCCTCTTAGGAGAGGGAGGAAGGGAGTTAGGTAGAAAGGGAGAAAGAAAGAAAGAAAGAAGTTTTTCTGAGTCCAAAGATATGTCATTGCTTCCTCAAATGGTAATGTCAAATAGAAATTTGAAGTACACAGTTTTTTGTTTTGCTATTATAATTTTTAATTTCTCATTTATCCTGAAACCCTAATTTTAAAGAATATATGTTGCAGCAAGTTTCTAAACCATACAGACTTCTCATGATTAATGTAAAATGGGGAAAATTAGTAAATTTCAAAAAATATTTTTATGTGTTGATAAGGACATTGGGTAATATGCTAAACAATCATTGGTATTGCTAAGATAAATGTTTGTTATCTACACAATTAAAATAATTTTCCTATTTTTTTGCTATTTTTTAGCATCTGCATTACAAGATGAAGAACTGGGAAATGTTAGGAACTCCAATTTCTCTAATGTCAAACTGTGTAATAAAAATGAGGAAAAATCCATTTAATTCTACTTCACATATTTTTGAAATATTTTAAGAGAAATATGTTTTAAACCATATTAAACACCATATTTTCTTCGTTTCCTTGTCATTGTTGTTCACCTTTTTTACATGTTACAATGTCAACATTGCTTATTCACCATCTAATTCTTAAAGGATATTATTTGTTGGTAATTGAAAACTTCTAGGGATAATTATGAGGATAATTTTTTTGGAAGAAATGCCAATAAATTCTTGTATTTTGCTTTGTCTAAAAATTGTCTATTATAACAATGACTCCATTCAAGACAGTAACTTCTGAAGAATATTTTCATCTAATATTTCATCTAAGGTTTCTATTCCATGCTTTGCTAATCTATCAGTAGGTTCCTCTGGTTACATCAAATTTCTGCTGAGATAATTTTTGTTTTATTCCCACAGTTCTTTGTTGTCTCTCATTTTTTTAAAGCTCAGAAATACTAACAATACAAGAATACTATGATATTAAGCATGATAAATACTTGTCTTGCTTTATTAGATTCCCAGCCACCATGGCAGTATCTTTATGGTTTTTGACTATGTCCGTCTTCTGTGTCCTCTACTTTCATTTAACAGCATGACTATTTCAAGTGGGGGATGTCTGTGTTGTCACTTTTAAGGATCCTTTCACCATCTGCAGGTAGACCTTTCAAAGAGTTTTGTCATTGGCATCCAGAAGGGGAACCTCTAACAACCACCCACTAACAATGATTTTTGCTTGCTTTCCTTTCTTTTCAGCAGCATACTGAGCCTTCTGAACAGCATTCACTGAAGAAATCATGCAAAATCGTCCTTTCTCATGCTTTATTATTTATTTTATTTTATTACTGAGGCTGCAGAAATAAGAAGAAAGTTATTATCTTTAAATTTCCCCTACGAACCTGGATGTCAGTCTGAAGACAGCAAAAGAAATTGGTTTTAATTGCTGATTTTCATTTATTTAACCAAAGTAAAAAGTTTGTCTCCATGGGAGAACAAACTTTGGCATTTATTTATCAATTTAGAAAGTTAGTATCTGCCTCTTTGTGGAATTCCAATGTCCCTTCATCAGTTACTGTAGTAACAGTTTGTGTTTCACACAAATTACTAGCTAAGCTCCACCACGTATTTCTAACTGCCCCTCCTCACAGAAAAAGGAGGAGAAAATGTAATGAAAAAGGGCTCGAGAGTTGAAATAAGGACACGGAGATCAGCCACCAGTTAATGTCACAGGCAAAACACTCTCAGTGTAGGGAGATTAATGCAATTTAATGAGTATTACTAAAAGATTAGAAGAGTAAGAACTAAAAGCAAACTAAAAACACCTTCCCACCATTCATCCTTCTCTACCTCCTCCCCTGAGTGGTGCAGAATAACAAGGAATGGGACTGCAGACAGCCCATAATGCTTCATCTCTGCTACTTCTTCATGATCACTCTCTGCCACTGCTCCATTGGTCCCTCCCAGGAGATGCTGTCCTTCCTAAACTGATGCTGCATGGACTTCCTACAGGCTGCCACTCTCCAAGCACTTCTCTGTACCACAGGGCCAATCCTTTAGGAAATGCTCCAGCACGGGTCCCTGAGTTTTCCCTTCCACAATCTGCAGCTTCAGCCTGGACCCTTTTCTGTGGGGCTGTCCATGGCTGTGCCCTCCTTCAGGTCACATTCACCTGCTCCACTCAAGATATTGCCTTCCTTGGCATCTATCAAATAAGATTTAAGGATGTAAGCATGTGAAAAACTGGGAGATTTTGGCCTAGTGTCTAAAGACTGTAACAACTGAGGAAAAAAATGTATGTACAAACTTAACTTGAATTAGTGGATATCTGACATATTTGATCCTTAATTCTACGCATTTTGAAGTCAAAAGTTCTATCACTGAAACAACTGTCAGCACAATTCCTTTAGCTTGATCTACAGTTTTTAGAACTGTATGTGTCTCTTGTGACTATTTCCAGGATTTATGCTTTTAAACATTTTATATGTTATTTCCTCAGCTTTTCAGAGTCCTGTTAAAGAGAACGTCCTTTCCTCATAGCAAGTTACAAAAAGCTTGGGATAAACATATAGAAACAAAAACAAGGGCATTAAGTAAAAGAAGAAACCAACATTTATTTAATATACAAGGGAAAAAAAACCTTTTGTTACAAACCACATTTTAGTATGTGGTTATGAAGTGGGAATGTCAATGTTAAAAAGAGTGATCACTAATCTGAATCTTATTGCTTTTCCCCCACAGAAATCTGGTTACAGTATTTTTCCTTATTCTCCTGGGTTGTCCAAATTACAGCAAGTCATCCATAAAGGCTCATGTATAATTCATGAAAAGAATTAATGCACAATGTATTTGCCCTGCTTCAGTAAAATTACATTATTATAACTTGACTTTAGATATAGTTAGTTATTTAAAATTGTAATTAGAATCATAACTGTTTCTACTATTCACAATAGTTAATATCGACAGTAGAGCTGGACAGAAACAATTAGATAAGCATGTCTTAAATGCTTTTTTTCATCACCTATACTCTAAATTAAAGTGAAAGAGCATATGAAAAGAAAGAAACTATATCCTCTTTTTAAGACAAAAAAAGTGACACTATTAATATGAAATAAAGAGTTCCCAGATATTAATTAGATTTTACTTTATATGATCTCATTTGCATTCCAGGTAAACAGACAAATAATTCCTCCATTGAAAACATTACAATTGTATAGTATGAAAGCAGTGGAAGTCAGAGAAAAATTGAAAATGTATGAAAGGCTCTTCGGTGCTTACAGAGTACAGAAGCAGTTAGATTTCTTTTTTCTTCTTCTAATATTAATTATGAACCAGTTCATGTCTTTACTGGTGGTAGGTCACTCTGAAAGTAATGCTTCCTATTTACTTCCATGGAAACTACAACAGATACAAAGAGCACAAAAACAATGTTAGATAAAACATGGTCTCAACTATAAAACATTATTTTTGAACACAGTCAAACCATTACCTATGCCATTTTTCCAGTTCTAACAAGATCCCGCACGTCCATACACCTCCATCTGTACCAATGGGGATGACCAACTGTCGCTGTTGCCACTGCTGAAATGCACAACTCACCACCTCACTGTTCTCACATCCACTGTTTGGTCTGCATTTTTATGCAGCAAATGTCAATGAATGTCAATGGGTATCATTTTTTTCTGCATGGAGGAATTCAATGACAAATCTTCGCTTAATATGCACTTTCATGTCAGGTACTATTTTGTCAGACTGCCCCTCTTCTGCTGTCTGTCATACAGGAACAAAATGCAAATAGATTGTTGGTGGGAAGATTCTATTTCTACTGCCATGCTACCAACATCCACTTTTGATGTTGTGGACCAACATAATACAATAAGAGGCATTACTTTTGGAGCAGCCCTCGTATTTTGCTCAAGTCTACTCCATAGGTTGAAAAAAACATGGGCTGTACCATTAAGGAGAAATGCTCATGTCTTCTGCCATACAAATGCAAACTGACTTTAACATTTAAGATTCAAAAGCCTATACTAAGTTCAGAACAAGTTTTATGTAAATAATACGTTCAAACTTATTTGAAATAGAATTTCACTCCTATTAAAACTTCATGAAGCCAAAGAATTAATAATAATAATAATAATTTAAAAAGAAAAAAGTAAAAGACAAAGTAAAGATCTACATTTTAAAGCTTCTCTGAGAACATTTCACTACTAAGACAAAGACAGTGTTAGTACCAAGCTAAGGACAATTACAGCATTATTGAATTTGTTAGTGCAGATCACTCACCAGGAGCTGAAAGTATTCACAAGGCAGCCTATGACAGTATTTACTACAGTTTGTGGCTAATGAAATTTTGACAATGAGGGAATTATAAAATTGAGGAAAGATCTTTCTCTCTGCCCCCTTTCTTCAGTATTCTGCAATTTATCTAAGTCATCTTCTACAGATAGGCAAGTTCAAGATGGGCAGTGCCCCAGTTTAGACAGAAACATCACAAGAACTTCAATATATTTAATTTAGATTCAGTTGTAAAGTTCTGATAAAGGATCTGCTTGACATTTTCTTGCAATGATTACAAAAGGATGCTGAAATGATATTTTAATATAAGACTGTAACAGGTCTCCCTGTTAATCAGCAAATAGCTTACATTCTGGAAGAAGAGATATGAGCTAACATCAGTGTACAAAAATAATGGTGTTTAACTCTGTATTTAGGATAGTTGATATTCATTAATTTGCTTGCTGTAAGACCATTCATTGATTTTTTTTTTTCTCCTTACGATAATTTCATTGTTTTTTTACAAGACTGTGTTAGAATTATTTGTATTTACCATTTATAAACTGCTACTTTTATTCATAGAGAACCAGATTGGACTAATCTTAAATAAAATTAATTATCATCTGCATATTCTTTTTCAATATGGTGCTCTAAATTTCAAACCATGACAAAATGTGGAAATAAGGTACATGTTGTACTCCAGCTTATTCTTTGGTTTGTTCCTGTTTTGTAATTTATCTTCAGATAAAATTAAAATCATTTAAATTAAAACCTCTGATCTTTTAGTAATTTTAAGTCATATTTTCTTACTGATGTAACAAAGCATTTATGGTTAAAATATCAATGGCCGTAACTGAAACAGCATTAAGAATCGTAGTTGCTGAGATATATTTTTGTTGCTCTTTCCTGAGAACTGGATTGTTGAACTGCTACTGAGGACAATTAGGGCATTTTACCCTAGCTTTTCAGCAAGATACTGGCTGTGACACAAGACTTCACAGCAGTAGCTTCACATTTGCAGCTATTCCTTTATTGGGAACTCGGGAAACATCACATATTTTAGGCTTAGACAAAAAGTTCTCATTGTGTGGGCTATCATAAAACTTAATTCTATTCCAGCCTGTAACTTCTTAGCAATTCCAAGGACAACATACTTGGGTTTCTACTGTTTGAACTACCTTTTTCTACTCCTTAGTGAAAACTAGCTGTTGAATCAGTAGGCAAAACCAATTCCACAGAACACATTAACTTATGACCAGAGTCAACAGAGGGATCCTGGGAGTTAAAAGGTGTTTCACTTCTCCAGTATGACTTGAAAGGAGAACGTGGATTGCATACTGAAATTCTAGACAACTATATGTGGTTGACCAGAACATGTTCCTCTCATGTGGAATTAAAACATTTTAGAAGCCACCTTTCTGTCACTTGTATAAGTGAAACAATACAGAATGCCTATGGTTAGCTGGAATTATTTGAAGATAACACTTCATAAGCAGACAAATGTAGGTGATAAATTTTATAATTGAATTCTATCAAAGCATAAGTCAAACCTAAGTTGCAACGGTAGCCTAAGAAATTTTTTCTGAGGAAATTAAGGAGATAATTTATACTTTCTAAAGACTTTCAATCTGCCAGTTCTTCCTCAGATACAGTTTCGTATATTTCTCCAGCACTACAGAGGATTGGTCATTGTATGTTACCTTTAACACAGACGGTCTACAAGAGAACAGAATGAGAATAACTTGTCTAACACATATTGACTGGGTCCTCATCAGGCCTGTATTCCTACTGCAGATGAAATAGGGCACAGAGGGCTATGAACCTGCTTGGAAAATTTCTGCTTCTTTTTGTTGTTGTTGTTGTTTTTCCCCTCTGTATTCAATTCAACTTCTTGCAAATCCTCATTGTTTATCCCATTCACAGATACAAAATCACTTTGAGGATGCTCTTAATACAAAGAATGAAGTCTGCAGACTGTCAGTAAATTTGCACACTTTTCAGTTATTCCATTTTCAGGAGTACTGATGGATTGTAAGCCAAACGTAAGCCAAAAGCGTGCCCTCGCAGCCCAGAAAGCCAACTGGGCTGCATCAAAAGAATTGTGGCCAGCAGGGTGAGGAAGATGATCTTGCTCCTCTACTCTGTGCTGGTGAGACCTCACCTGGAATACTGCATCTAGATGTAGATTCTTCAGTAGAGGAGAGACGGAGATCTCTGGGAGTGTGTCAAGAGAAGGGCCACAAAACTGATCCCAAAAACAGAGTCTAATATGGCTCTAGTTTTATGTTTTTCACTGTTTTTTGTTTGTTTTTTTTTTTTAAATGCTTTAATAAAAAATATTTTTTTACGGTTTTGCTAGTTGTATACATCAACACTATTATATATGTGGCTGCCTGGGAATTACCAGGTTATGGCCTGAACCAATGGTGGAGCACCAGCTGAGAAGGCATGGTGGACTCAAGGAGCTCAGCTGCAAGTAATACACATGAGTGACCAGAAGGAATGGACTCAGGGTCCACCCCTCCTCAGCCTCATTTAAAGGTTATCAGCCAAGGGGGCAGTATCTCTGCATAGAGATTACATTCTTCTTGAACTGCTACTCGTCACTGGACACGGTGAGCTAGTTTTTCTTTGTCACCTTCAATTGTTCTATAGTGCTTCTATCCCAGTAGGAGGCACTGCCATTGCCTTCCCTTGCTCCACAGTGGCCTAGACAATTTGTATTCACTCAGTGCAACCCAAGAAAGTCAAAAGTTTGGATACTCATACTTTAGAGTCATCAAAGGCTACAGTTAAAATTTTTACCTTGTAACAGAATGAATGCCAGAAAGGGGAATCACGTGAAAGCATTTTCCAGAAGAAAATAGTGAAGATTCATCTTTTCTGCTATTAGACCTCTACCTCAATGTAGATATCTGTATCTGAAGTAGTTATTTGGATGCTTTACTATAACAAGTAAAAAAGCAAACATTTGGAGGCTAGGATTCCTATTTCCAAAAGCAGGTGTTTCTCTACAGGTTACGAAGACAGTTATCTGTGAATGCTCATTGCTCTCTATTAACAGCTAAGTTAGAGGACCAAAGTCAGGCAAAGTAAGCCTCACCTATGACATCCAATTATGACATATTTAATGACAGAACTATATCCTGCAGTCACTCTTAAGAATACAGGCTTTGTTACAACATATTTAATGCATTAATGTTAATATTTTCTGTTGAAAGATGATAGAATTAATTTTATGTAGAATTCAAACTGCTTACAAATCCAGCAGGTCCTACTCATGAATTGTGTTTCTCTGAAACTACAAGACTGCTAAAACATTTCAAAACATAAAAATGTGAACTAGCATACATTTTAAGAAATGAAAGCATTTTTTTAGTCTGGATATTTTGTTTGTCTCTTGAAGACTGTTAGCTTTTCTTGATTATAAAGAAAAAGTATTTGTTAGGAACAAATCCTCAGATGTTAAACACTTAATGAATTTTAGCATATATGATGGTGCTGTGCCGAAATGTGCACTCAATATGTCTCATTCATTATATATAAACTTCAATAATTAAGTCAAAGAGCAGAGCAAATTTCTTGTAACTGAGAACTAAAACCATAATACAAACAGTAAATAATTTGGTGTGCAAATTAGGATGAAAATGATATGACTAAATTATTACTGTATTCTTATCATTTACTGAAAGAAAATGAGACAAGTTCACATAAATCTGCTAAAAAGACAAGGAAAAAAATATAGATAATATTAATGATGAGGAGTTAAATTACTTTTAATTCTTCAAAACATTTCACAAATTTAGATACTAAAAGGTTAAACTGAGCTGTAGACCGTTATATCCATGAATTATTAATTAAATAGTATCTGTGAACAAGACAAAAATCTTTGCATGCAAGGTTCCCTACAAAATCGTCTGTATTGCAAAGACTGTCTCCATTTTGCATATGGCACACAATAAATGAGTTTTTCATCTTTTTCTAGTGATATTGTGCTTTCAGATAATGTTAAGTATCAGATACTTTCTTACCACTGTTGTCAGTATACTCAAGGAAATTAAAAAGAATATAAGTGCTTGAGAGTTTAAATTAAAAGTAACAGTTGTTCTCTTGTATGAACAATTAACTTTTTACTAGAGAAAATCACATCCTTCTGAAGGCACTGCTTTCAAAATAAATGTTCTGAACTTACTGGATGAGAATTACAAAACAAATATAGCGTTAGACTATTTGACTTTATTTGAATTGAGTGGATTTTGTCACATCAAATGTCAAGACAATGTTTGGGAAGTGGAACGAGCCATGTGATCTTTCAGCCCAGAAAGTTATTCTACTTTGTGAAGAGAAGGCTCTGGGACAACACTGTTGCCTTCCAGTACTTAAAAGGGCCCAAATAGGAAATGCTTTATTGAGGAGTGTAACAATAGGACAAAGGGTGATGATTTTAAACTAGAAAAGAATAAGCTTAGGATGGATATTAGAAGAACATTCTTTACTCAGAGACTGATGAGGCACTGGAACAGATTGGGTAGAGAAGTTGCAGATGCTCCATCTCTGGAGGTGTTCAAGGCCAGGTTGGATGGGGCTTTGAGCAACCGGTCTGGTGGCCAGTTGGAACTAGGTGATTTTTAAGGACACTTCCAATTCAACACATTCTATGATTTACTGCCTGTATATGGGTAAATTTTTTGTATCCCTAAGAGGTTGAAGTTCGGACCAAAGTAGAGAGTTGGGCAAAGAGGAAATTGATTAGGTTGAACAAAGAAAGTGTAGTCCTGCACCAGGGAAGAAATAATTGCATGCATCAGTATAGGTTAGTGGATGACCTGTTGGAGAGGAAGGAGAAAGGCCTGGGTGTTCTGGTGAAAAACAGGTTGGTCTTGAGCCAGCACTGTACACTTGTGACCAAACAGACCAGTGGTATTCTGAGGTGCACTAAAAAGATTGTGACCAGCAGGTTGACGGAGATGCTTCTCCCCTCCTATTCCACCCTGGTGAAATCACAATTAAAATACCATGTCCAGTTTTGGGCTTCCCAGTCAACAACAACAACAACAACAACAGCAACAATAACAACAGAAAAAAAACACTAGGGATCTAGAAAGAGAGGGTGACAAAGATGATGAAGAGTCTGGAAGGTGTCCCTTAGGAGGAAGGACTGAGAGACCTGGATCTGATCAACTTGGAGAAGAGAAGACTGAGAGAGGATCTAATCAATTTTTATGAATCTGTAAAAGATGTAATTAGAATCAGTTGGGAGGCAATTGGATTACACTAGGCTCTTCTCACTGGTTTGTACTGATAGGTCAAGGAGCAATTGCCAAAAACTGGAACAAAGGAAGTTCCACACAAATATGTGGAAGAACTTCTTTGCTTTGAGGTTGTCAGAGCACTGAAACAGTTTACCCAGAGAGTTGTAGAATCTCCTTCTTTGGGGATACTCAAGACCCATCTGAATGCCTACCTGTGCAAACCATTGTAAGGAACCTGTATTAGCAGGGTGGGTTGGACTCAATAGTCTCTTGAGGTCTCTTCCAACCCCTATGATTTTGTGACCTTGTCCTCTCTCTTCCTCCCTTCTGCCTTCCCCTTCTTACTCCTTCCCTCTCCTATATGCTAATTATCATAGAGAATATGAGAAAAGTGATACTGTGGTTAGATTTACCTTAATGAAAAGTATGATTAAAAAATATTTTCCTATCACAGGATAACCCAGGGTAACAGATAAACCCTCAGCTATTTCTACCTGTAAGCTACTTACTTCTTCAAGAGCCAAAATCTGGACCATGTTCAACTCCCAGATTCATAATTTAAAGATAATTCACCTGTTTGTTGAAATCTATATCTGCTTGCCAATCACACTGTGAGGAATTATTATTTCTTTTTTTTTTTTTTCATGTTGCATCTTGCAAGATCTTGCAAGCTTTCATATCAGGAACAACTTAAAAATTACATCTCTAGCAGATGACCCAGGACAAAGATGACAAAAAGAAATGATGAAGCAGGCCTTTCAGAAGGATGAATGTTGCTAAAAAATTTGTTCACATATATCTTAGCCTAAACACCTAGCGTAGTTTTATGCTAGGAGGCTGACCCAATTTTCTCATCATTTGTATGCATGTAGTTCACTGATTCACGCATCACAGAATATAAATTATCTTCTCTCATACTGGGGAAAAAATGTAGTCTTATCTGAAAATCCATCTGTTCTTAACATTTTCATTCATCATGTGTATCAACACATTTCTAAAAAATAAACCTAACAATGAAAAGGAGTATCCTTCTGTTTTAGAGGAGTTAGTTGAAGCATCATTCTGGTACTAAAAGCTATGTTTTCAAATCCAAAGTTCAAATTTGTCTCTGTGTTTCAAAATTTAGTGAAATCTGTGGCTGTCTTCTGTTGGCAGACATGATCCTTTCTTGAGATATTGAGTACCTAATAGAGCTGTGAAAAATATTTGGGAAGAATGCTGGTAGAAGCTGAACTTAAATACTTTTCTGATGACTAGAGCAAAACAATGTGCTAAAAGGAAGAAAAGATGGCATATGCATTCAATCTTATGAAAATACAACATTGGACTCAAGTAATTCTAGAGATATAGACTTCAGTAAGTCTGAGGGGCACTCCATAGGATTACAGTGACAAGCTCATCATTTTCTTCACAAGAAATCCCCTTTATGATTGGTGTTAGACATGGGAAGGATTCTAGACAGATGAATCATTCTTCTGATCTTGTGCAAGAAATCTTCTGTAGCCTGGGCAAGGAAGTTGAATGTATATGGTGTTTCATACAAATTGCTTTGCTTTTTATTGCTCAAGAGGAATGTGTAATGAACTCAAACGTCTGTAAGGTCAGAACTGATATATAAACTGAAGACATGAAAGGTCAGAATAACTAAAATGGTGTCTTTGGGTTTATAATTGTGAGTGCAAGCTTCAAATTTCTCACATTTCAATCTAATCTAACTTCTCACAATTCTATGGCCTTTAATGTTGGGGGGAAAAAAAAAAAAAAAAAAGAGTGGTCAACTTAACACAGTAGGGTTTTTTTTAGCCTGAACTAAGCTTCCTAAGCTTTCTCAATGAAAAAAGTAATCAGGGAAGACAGGAAGAGGGTGTAGAGGTATCTCACTTTCCTTTAATGCCATGTCTATTTGGTTTTCTTTGTTATTTTTGTCTATTTGTTTTGTTGCTTCTCTTATGAATGGAAAGTTGAGTTAGCTCTGAATAAATCAAAGCTTGATACATATAATGGCTCAAGGCAGCAGCACAAGTATTAAGAGACAATAGAGGTAGACTCATTAAAGACTGTATTATATTCAAGACTTAGTATTTATCATTGAGGAACGATAATTATCCTTGTCCTGTTTTCACAATCATTCAGGGCTGTTGAAGGAAGAAGCCATAGATAGAGATTGTTTTTGCACACATTGTTTTGTCTTTTCAAAATCAATTTTATATTTACTATTGAAAATCATAATTGTTCAATTCTATTTGTAGGCTTCTGCAGAAATATTGAAAAACAACATATAGAAATTAAATGATCAAGAGGAAAAAATTAGAATATTCCTGCATGCTTGTTGGCACTTTGCCATTGATGTACTACATCTGTTTGGCCATGTTGATCTATGGCAATCAGTTCTGTAAATACAAATTTTGTTCCTCATCTCAGTTCCACATACAATCCTCAGAGAGGAAGCAGTGATGCTTCACATTTGCACGTTATTGCTGGGTGTTGAGATAAACTCAAATGCAAAACCTGCAACAGATTCAGTTGCAAAACAACGAAGTGCACTGGGGAGTTCCAGTTACCTCCCTCAGCCCCAAAGTCAGCTGTACAACTCTTTTACATTTGTCTTTTAAGAGAAAATTTTAACTAGCATTTGAGAAGGGCAAAAGATGGAAGAATAAGAAAATTTATAATTCCTTATTCACTACACAAACACCAACTACAACTTCATCTCATATATTCAATCTGTACCTAGTGGCATATAAAATTTGAGCAGTGTGTTTTTATTTTTATTTTTCTAAGACCCTGTTATTACTGAAGAAAATCAGCAGTAAGTAAAATATCCTTAATGAGAGAAAAGAGTGAATCAGGAGAAAAGAAAAAAAAAATCTTTATTGCAGGATAAGGATGTCTTAGAGCTATATGTCATAAAAAAGTAAAATCTAAAAATCTAACTGTACACATCTCGGTAGAAAAGCATTTACTAATGTAGTCATTAGAATGTATTTCAAAGGATCTTTGACTCGTCTTTCAGAAAGCAGCATGGCTCAGAAAGAAATCATATAAAAGAAACATGCTGTAATGTAAGGATAAATGATCTTAGCTGAAAATCGTATAGGATTTTCTTACCTGCTGGGCTTAATTTAAAAATATAATGATGTGTTATGGAAGGAAATGTAGGAAGACAAAAGTAAGAAAAGAACTCTCTGGCTGCAAGTTTATAAACTGCTTTATTTTCAATTCATCTGCAAAAGCAGAAAAAGTGTTACAGAAATCCATGTCTTCTTGGCTTTCTTGGAAGTGTTTAACTTTTGAAGTCATCTCTTAATCATGTTAGTTGTACTGTAGAATGGCTTTCCAGGTTTATTTACATGAGCAACATTACAATTCAGTCTGCCTAGCAGTTGTGTTAAATCTAGGAATTCTCTTCCTAATGATCAGCCACTGGGTGGCCAGGTGGATTTCTTTAGGGCACATGCAATGGCACGACATACCTGTATTTAAGCGAATGTTTTGAAAGATCGGTATTTTTAGCTACCAACACTCACCTATTAAGTTAGACTGTTGTTCTTTAAGTAATTGTTTTATATAACTGTTGGTTTTCCTTCATGTTAGGGACTGCTTTTTGAAGCAGGATACTCAGAGGCAATCAGATGCAAGTGGAACCCTAACACAATGGATAAATTAATGCCATACTGTTACATGAATATAAATAAATGAGTCAAGTTTGAGATGTATTTGCCTCAAGTTGTCTTCTTAGGAGTTTTTAAGTTTTATACTTTCAGAAGTTGCAATTTGCCAAGTGATGGTAACTCTGAAACTTACTCATGAAACATACTTCATGAGCAGTATGAAGAGAAGTTTGTGGTGAAAGCATCAAGGTAGGGTGTGATTTACTGAACCATAACTAAATGATGATGAGAAATCTAGAGTTAGGCTTTCATTGAAAGATCACAGGAAAAAAAAAAATTGATTTTTCCAAGTGGAAATTTTATACAAAAACAGACAGCTCTAGAAAGCAGAGAAATATCTCAACATTACGACAGAACTGAGGAAAGAAAAGGCAGGCTCTGATTATCTAACTGCCCAAGTGCTAGTTTATTCAGCCATAAGAGACCTCATTTCAAGTTTCTGCTTTATATGATTCAGATCAAAGTCTTCAGTATTCTAGCTGAATGCCCTAAATTTCATATTATAGAATTATTTTCTCTTCACAAACTGCATTTTTAATTACTCTATAAAGAGGAAGAGAGAAAATCAGAGAAAGCCAATTGAAAACACACAATATCAAAGTGCTTAAGGATTTCACTACAAGCTTCTTATGTACAAGGCCTTTTCTTCAGCAGAGATTTCACTCTGGGTTTTCCAGCCTGCTGTAGCACTCTATATATCTCAGATCTTGTCGAAATAAGAACTTTCACTGAATAAAGGTAAAAATTCTTTCATTTCATCCAGATATAGATTGGATTTTTTTTCTCTGATGGACGAGAGAAGAGTTTACAGCCCTACTGTAGTTGCAGATTTTTATCCTGAGAAAATTATGTTTAAAGTTGGTCATTATTGGAAGCCAATTTTTTGTTAGCTGGGGCAATTTATAAATTACTTTCTTTTTTCCTCGAGAGTCCCTAAGTTTCATTAAATTCAAATACTAAATTGCAACAGTTCTCCTTTTTTTGAATTAACCTCAGCCTCCAACATCAATGCAGCTTAGAAAATATTTTCTGAAAAATGGTTGGAAAACTTCAAGCTAAATAGGAGGATAACTGAGAACATTTTTGCCTTCTTCATCCTTTTTCCCAGCTTCCTGTAGAAGCTTCTTCTTAATCATATTTAGTAATCTGGACATAAAGGTAGTTATCACTGAAAAGGAAACATTTTATTCTGACACCAACCAGTTGTGTAACAGTCCTGGATAATGTGTATTTCATTACAGTGATGACTTATTACACACAAGCACTCTCCTGTCTTCTTAGCTATTTATTTAAAGCAATTTAACACTTCTATACCATATAATGTAGCCCAGAGAGGTGGTAGAAGCCCTTCCATGGAGACAGGATGGATAGGGCTGTGAGCAATCTGATGTATCTGTAGGTGTCCCTGTTCCTTATAGGAGAGTTGGACTAGATGGCCTTTAAGGATTCCTTCCAACTCAAAAGATTCTATGATTCTATAATAAACTGCTCTGGACTATCAGAAGTGCTTTGTTATAAAGATATTCTTAGCTATATAAACACTGAATTGGCCTGTATTTAAGATGTTCCCCAGATTAGTTTCCTAAAAAGGTTCTTTCCCATCAAAACAGAATCAGTACTTTCTTTTTAAAGCATCATAAAACTTTTAGATAAATATAGGGTAGCATGATTTATAGGAGAAGGAAGTTTTCCACTAAATTCTGACTGTAAACTCAGTACTGTAAAACATTTAGTACAGCAATTCATTTCTAAAACGAATATTAATGATGCTAAGAAGTCAAGTGGTAGTGAATCACCTGTATTAGAGAGAAGTAATTATGAACTTTATTAGTAGAAGTGATTCAAACATATCTAAGCCCTTTATCCCTTTATTCTCCAATAAGTAAATTCCTATTTTCTTCATATCTTTTTTCTTTTTTTTTTTTTTATTCTATTTTGTCCTCAACACCTTTTTTAGCTGCTGATATAGCTGAAGCCTTTCTTTCATATGGTGCAAAAGACTCTGTGTTTATCAGAAGGCAAGCAGCAGACAGGCAGGTTTCTAACATAAGGGAAGGGAAGAGGGAAGAGGGAAAGTTTAATGACAGTTCCAGATTGACAGGGTCGCTAGTATTATGAAGTAAGAAAAGTTCTTTGAGATGGAGGTGGCATTTTGTAGATAAACCCTTTTGTTAGTTCTCAAGTGCATACAGTCATTTCCTCCACTTGCTTGTCTAGAGGAAGAAACCACTGGAATGCAAACAGTTCTTTTTAAGTACAGAAATGTTCAGAAAGAGCCAGATGAGTTTTGATGATGACAATCCTGAGAAACAGTAGAATGGTATTATTATTTTAGTTCTTCTCTGAAAAACATCAGATTAGAAGGACCTAAAGTCAAGACACGATCACATACCACTTATAGGAATATATGTGAAAATAACCCTATAGTTCTCTAACCACCAGAGAAATGTATTCAACGTTTCTGGACAAACAACCATGTTACAATTCTCCAGTGCAAGGAGAAGAAACATCGACAATTCCTTCACAAAGATGAACAATATTATTCAGACAATGTAGTTTGGGTCATTCTGGGAAGGATTAGCTTACTGCAAATGAACTGAGGAGATAAAGGAAGAATACAGTCAAACTCATAAAATCAGAAATATTTGTGAAACTCATCCCCTATCTACCTCATTTGGCTATGCACAGTTGAACAGGGCATCCACAAAAGAGCTCAGTTGTCCCAGTTGTTTTCGTTTTTATTTTTCACTAGATAGACATTATGCTTAGGATCTGAAGACCCTAAAATTAAAAAAAATAAAAAAATAGATGAAGTATTTCAGTGTTACTTGACCCACTAGTCACAGGGACAATTATCATGCTTAAAACATACAATTTTCTAGCTAATATAAGAAAAATATATATGTATTGCTAAATTTAGCTCAATAAATGAGATATATATTAACTGCAGAAATCTAATACTTTGCAGTGTATACAAAGCTGAAACAGATGTTAGGCAATGTAAGCACATATTGTGTAATTTATGTTAAAAAAAAGAAGGCACTCAAAAGCACAGCATTACACTGTACAAAGTATACATCAAAATTCATTAAATGTTAAATCAAAAAATAGTAATGTAGACAAAAAATTATATTCCCGATCAGTTCATATTTCACTTCTTTCTGTTTTTCATTTGAAAAACACCTCTGTGGCACCCTTGTGTCAGCATTCTCAGGCTCTTTCCTCATTATACTAACTTGGTCTGACAGAAGATCTCACATCCTGTTGTTTTCTATGTTATGTGTGCTGTGGCCTGCAAGTGCTTTGGCACCCACTCACCAGGCAAATCAGAAAATTTTTGACCCTTATCAGAGCTTTTTGCTCATTCCATGGGCCCATATTTTGTTTAGTGGAAACTTGAGGTATAAGAAAAATATAGAACAAAGATGCATCTAAGTCTTAGCTTAACACAGAGACAGAAGTGCTACGATTCATTTCTACATCAGAGACTTTGCATGTACATCTGTCCTGTGTGAGAATGCTGACACATAAGCAAGGAATCTCAGACATTCATTATAACCAGTGGGCAAAGAGATTTGATTCCACTGCCTATATGTCTACCTGGAGATTGTAAGTTTGACAAAGAATCTATAGGAGACACAAATGATTCTGAAGCAGCATCTGCAGATCAGGTGAGTTATATCAAAATGGCACCATATGGCTAATGTTAGGCAATTGAATATCACAACTAGTTAGTGAAGACTATAGCACAATGAATCCCCCTCTAATATAAACATCTCCATTTAGAGAATTATTATCCTGGCTTCAATGATTGATCAGACTTCTTTTAAGTATAGCAGAAAACAGTACAGCAGATGTGGACACTTCACCTTAAATGGCTCAGTCTCTCACTGAGTCCCACTTTTTATACCAAGCATGGCCTGAGAGCATGATAGCTTTGAAGAAAAAGCATAAACTACATTCATACTATCCAAAAGCTTACATCCATAGCACAGTGCAGTGACCTGAATGAATGCATGTATGAGCTCTAAAGAAATTCCTCTGGGGAGCAGTGATAGGATAATCATAGTAGTATTTGCTCTTCCATGGTTTATATGTCAAGTTTCTCATTCAGATCTCATTCAGGTACATTGTACTATACCTTTCTGATAACATCCTGAATACTTTTCAGAAGTGTATTAAGTCATGTAGATAACGTCTGTCACATGTAATTTGTCTTGTCTTCTCCACTCCCCAAGGGAGGAATTATGTATGCAGTATAGAATTTTGTTTTACTTAAGAATTTGTCCTTGCTGTTTACATAAAAAAGATGCTGGTATGAAGTGGCGGTAAGATGAAGTCCTCTTGCTTAGAATTCTGACATCCAATGTTTTGCCCTGTTTTGGGCCTGCATGAAAAGCTGCTTTTCTACTCAGCCATTTGTAAATCACTCTCAATTTGGGCTGTGTCATGCCCCACCAATGTAGGGAGGGAGAACTGACCAAATGCATTGATCTCCTAGGTTAGCTGAAGGTGAATCATTCAAAGTCTGTATATAAAAGGAAAAAACACCAACTTTAATAGCAGATTTCTATAAAACAGTCATCTTGTATGCTTTGTCACTCCCACAGTTATATCTATGTACCTACAAACTAGTTTTATAGGAAATTCAAGTAAACTCAGTGTTACTTAACAGTTTTGAGAAAAAGAAAGAAAAAGAGAAAAAACGGAGGTCAAAAAAGTGGAATTACCAGTCCTGATTCCATCATCAGGTCTTCCATGGGGGTATTTCTAATGGCATACAATGAAGAAAGAAAGCCTCAGCAACAACAAGGGCTGGGCTGGACCCTCAGCCTCTTCTGCTATTATCAAGACGAAAGGAGAGGGATGGTCCCCTCCTAACCCCTGTTGATAGTTGTAATTGGCTCTAGTTCCAGGTTTGGTTCAGACACCAGACACCAGCCAAATTAAAGGAGGTGAGAACTAGTCACAGTTTAAAGTAAGACCTTTGTTTCTCATTTTTATTCTGCTATTAGTAAGTAAAATATTAAGCAGTATCAATAAAACGGAAGCAGATAAAAAAAAATAATCACCAGTACATTTGTTATCACCCATTCTGACCCATTTTGAACTCATTTTACCATAGATCTAAATTAATCTGAATTTAGTTAAGTTCTGTGTTCCCTTCAGGAAAACCAAGTCCATATAACTTGATGTTGAATCCTGCATCTAACCTGATAGATCTTTGCTTATAATTATTTGCAGAAATATACTGGAAAGAGTAAGGTTCCAATTTCTACCAATTTAAACTTTCACAGAAGTTCTTCCCTTGTACCTATTTGTTCAGCCTATTTTGTTGTTGTTGTTGTTGTTTTGCTCTTTTTTTTTTTTCTGGGGCACTCCAAAGACATAATTTCCCACTAATTACTGCAACAACCTTCTCTATTAGTGTTGAGGATAACTTGAGATAAGCGAAAGAAAAGTTGGTGGTTGTTCTCTGCATATGAGTCATGAGTATTAATAATATAGTTTTCTGAAATTGTAATTCTGTCCTTTAGAATTCAGACTGACATTTAAAAAATAACAATAATGAAATTCTCCCACCTCCACACTTATCTGCATTCCAGACAAAACTTTCGATTTCTACAGCTCAAATTCAAATAAAAATCTGACCCCATCAGTTCTGGGGCATTTGATTTTATTATTTATTTTTTTCTTTTAGCATTCATAGCTGACATAGTGTAACTGAATGTAGGCGAAGAAATATTTACACAGGTTCTCTATATTGAAGTTGTCTCTACCTTTTAACCTCCCTAAATTGAGAAGGGAGGAAAATAAAGTCAAGGTCTTCTGCCTACTCTTCTCATCATAATGGATCCTCCCCCATGTTCATTTAGTTCATCCCCACTATAAAAATGACTTTTTCAATCAAAGCATTGTACTCCTTCCAAAGACATTAAGCCAAATAACAGAACATAAGCTCAGATGACAAGGACAAGCTTGCTCAGAACAAGGTAAGGGGAGCTTCTGCAGTGAATGATTGAAAATTAATACATATAGAACTTCACCAAAGGACTTTCAGCAAATTGTACCTATGAAGAACATGATTTTAGGTCAGCATAGAAGAAAAATTAGCTAGTGCATAATAATTCTCTACTACTTCCTTTGTTGTTTTGTTTTGGAGGGTGGGTGGTTGCTTGTTTTTCTTGTTTATGCTTATGAAGCATAAATCCTTCTGCATATTAAATTCAGTTTTACTGAATTTAAACTTTCACGTGATCAAACATTTGATTAACTTCAACAATGATAATTAAAAACTGAGCTCACTATATAACTAAGAGATAGGAACTGGGCATCTCAGCATGAGATTCACAGCATGCAAGAAAGAGAATGGATTGATTAATAAAATTAAAGACATCTGAAATAAAGACTCACAATTCAATTCCACTTTTTGAAATCAGGTGTCTAATTTAGGTTTTAGAATATGAAGCAAGGATTTCTAACTTTTAACTATACAGCCAAGAGTTTACATCATTTGTCATTAAAATTAAAGACCTAAGTTATAGGTTCTTACAAACCCAAGGGAGCTGAACTGGTATGTATTACATTTCAGAAGAAATGTTCTGCAAAGCTGGGGTAGAGCTTCTCTGCACTCTTCTACTAAAGCTTTGCTATATCCATAAACAAAGATAAAGCTTCTGGGCAACTGAGGCAATGAAGAAAAAGGAACCCACCCCATGTCTTTGTGACTAGGGTATTACATAGGCAGGAAGAGCAATCTGTATTTCTATTTCCAACAAAAAATACTGGAAAGAATCTGTAGTCTAAACTAGAAAAGCTGGAACTATATCTTTAAAGCACTTTTCAATACAAAATTTAACTATTCTGCAGAGCCAGTACAAGGTTTATGAAGCACTTTTATTCTAGGGTCTGTATTCTTGACTACCAATCACTGCATTTTTGAATGTGGTACTTCATGTTATATAACCTGAAGGAAGAAATAGCAACAAAAACCTAAGCAGATTTCTGACATGATAAACCACAACAAGGTTTCTGAGAGCCATTAGAGACTATTATGCAAATCAGTTCTCAAGGAACACTTTTATATACCTAATCTTATAATGAGTATACTTACAAACTAAAAAAAACTCAGCCCAGGTATTAAAACCCCAACAGACCTGTTGTCTCTGTAGAAATAAATGCAGCGTATTTATATGGGAAAAAAAAAAAAATACTATAATTCAGGGTAAATGATTTAACTATTGGATATGATTCCTTCTTTCTGTTCAAGAATAAGTGTTTGGAGTACTTTAAGAGGTAATTGTAATGCTCTTTTGTACCTCATCACTGAATAATAAATTAAAAAAATCACTTTGCAGCTTCATAGAAACACCATTTAACCCCGAGAAAGCGGGAATTTTACTCAAAATCAATCTTATTCTTTTTTCCAGTTCAGCCTGATTCTAAACACACCATTCTCACACTGTTCTGTGTCACACATGTTGGAACAACCATCATGTGTTTCTTGTTCAGCTCTCTATGCAGTGCAACTATCCAAGCTTGAGACTGATCTTCCTCTCAAAACTCAAAATGCACTACCTGATTGACAATATTTCTTACAAGGTAATCACATCCTCAGGTTAGAAGGAAAGAGTTAGACAATTAGAAAGGAACAGAATAGAAAAGCCGGAAGGGACCTTCAATTACCACTTGCTTGTTTTCAGGGCTAACAAAAAGTTAAATTGCAATATTGAGGATATTTTTCAAATGCCTCTTGAACAGTAACAAGCATGGGGCATCAACCACGTCTCGAGGAGACTCGTTCCTACGTTTGACCAGTCTTACAGTAGATAAATTTTTCCTAATATCCAGTTTAACCTCAACTGGAGCAGCTTTGTGCTATACTCATGCATCTTATCACTGGTTCTCACGTAGCAGAGAGCAGATCTCCCTCTCCATTTTCCCTCCTCAGGAAGCTGCAGAGAGCAATGAGGTCACTTCTCAGTCCTGTTTTCACCAAACTAGACAACCTCTAGTGCCCTCAACCTCTCCTCACAGGGCACACCTTCCAGCCCTTTTATCAGCTTTGTTGCCCTCCTCTGGATGCTTTCAAATAACTTAAAATCCTTTTTACATTGTAGAGCCCAGGACTGCACACATTAGTCAAATTGAGGCCAAAACAGCTAAATGCAAAGAATAGATGGAAGAATCACTCCTTCTTGACTATTTGAATACGATGTCTTTCCCACACTTCAAAATACAGTTTGTCCTCCCAGTTTCCACTGCACTTTACCAGCTCACGTTGAGTATGCAGACACCAGTATCCCCATATCCCTTTACTTAGCTTCTCTTCTCCCAATCTGTACCTGTGTTTGCGCCAAATCTGTACCTCTGCCATTACTCTGTTAGATATTTTGAGATGAAGTGGGATTTAGAATTTCCTACAGCTCCCCCTCATCCAAAATAATTTTGAAAATAGTTGTTTAATGTTAGCATTTGAAGAATAAAAGTATCCATTTATTGCTGTGTTACATATCAAAATGTTTCTTTATTACTAGAAATAAAGACAATAACAAATAATAAGTGCTAAACTCTAGCTATTTCTTTCTATCGTCACATTTTCCTTCTATTACTTTTTTTCTGAAGAATTTTTACATTTGAAAAACTTTTTTCTCACCTCTGGAGGTGAATTAGAAAGCCCTCTGTGAAATGGAATTAAATTTTCTTCAGTGTTTTACTTCTGTCATTATTATCTTCCAAACAGCAGGTGTAAACAAATCATGTTGAATAACAAGTCAGAAACCTTTAATTTCCACTGTTTTTCATTCAAGCTGAGTGTCAGAATTCCCCAATACGTGGTTCAATACTTAACAGAAAAATAGATTTATGTTTCTAAGAAAGAAATATGGTAAACTTTGCAATCACTTTTATCATGAAACTTCCAGCAAAGATCATTTCAATCAGTGTCTTCACATTACCTCTCTTTCCACTATGATTATGAGAGGTTTAAGTCTAAAATAAATTCTCCCTCTCCTAAAATTTGGTCATATTCAGAAAACAGCTGCTTGTACCTTGTATTTAGCATTATCTTCCAGAATATTGCTCTCTGCATATTCAAGAATACTTATTTCAGAGTTGTCAATGCACTGCAGGAAGATAATCTCATTTTTGACATGGTCACATCCTCCTACATCTGCTATTTACTCAGTTCTATACAAATTATAGTCATCAATACCCTGACATCTCCATCACATCATCAAACATTGCTGCTTATTTCTATAAACCCAAGAAGAGTATTTTTTTTGATAAAAACTGTAAAATGGTGTCTGGGTTGTTTTTGTTTGTTTTTTCATCAACATGTTTTTCAAATGCTCCTGGTCCATTTCCCACAGAAATCAGATTCCTGGATCATTCTGTCTCTTTGCATTTCTCTTCATTTTCAAATATAAGTTCACAAAGTGTTTGTTGCTTTCAACTCAATTTAGCAGAAGGCTAATGATCTCAAACACAAATTAGGCTTCTCTGGAATTTTTCTGAAATAAATGACTAAATAGAACAGTAAGAACTCTTACCTCCTTGGGTAATAGTACAAATTGGTCAGAAGATACAGATCTATAAGAAGTGGTCACCAGTATCCTAGTTGTGACTGATGAAATCTCACACAATCAATGAGTACATTGATTAAAATATCGGTAAATAGAGTTAGAATATATTGGAAGTCACTAAAAGTGTGAAAACAGCTTCAGCTGCTCAGAGCTGGGTAGTGTTCATGGCTCTGACCTACTTGTTAAACCATTCTAACTCCAGCAGGGCCTTTTTATAATTTGACTATGATGTGCTGGGTTGCATTACACAGAGCTTGACAATCTGTCTGTATATGACTGACCATCTCTTGTAACATGCTCGGAGTCCAATAATTCTCTTATGATTCTCCGTGTCACGGTTCAACCACATTCACAGCAGACAATACATGTTAACAGTAACAGTTTTCTCTGTATAAGTCAGACTTAGTGGGAGTGGATAAGATCACCCAGCATCTCTTCTATTCATGCTCAGAGTCTCTTTGACAGTGTTGCAAGTAAAGATTTTCTCTTCTGCCTTTTTTTTTTTTTTTTTTGGAAATGGCAAGTTTTCACTTTAAATTAAGGCTATCAGCTGCACACAGCATTTGCAGCAATTAAAATGTAAGAGGCAGTGAACCCCATCACTTCATAAAAGCAACTGCTGACAGCCGTGTTCTCCCCTTCATCTACTCTCTCAAGAGGTCTTAGGTGTTGCTTCCATTTTCTGCATGAATTATAAATGAGAGAAGACATTGCTACATCAGTTTTCCTCCAGCAGCACAAAATTTAATGTTGAGTGTTATTCTATTTCCTTTAAATTTTATTAGATCAATTTCTCCCTTTTGTGTATTAGCTGTGGTAGCTTCAACTGTTTTATATTTCATTTCCCTCCTCATGTTGCAAGAAAAATGATTGTTACCAGGACTCACAAACTTTTTGTTATACCCTCACAATCCCCCTTACTCATCAGTGTACATACAGTGAAAACTGATTAATATTTACACTATCTAGCGAATATCAAAAAGTTTCTCTGTCTTCACCATCTTGGAGGTTGCAAGCTTCTTGGACAGAGGTAGAGCCAGAGCAGGAAGCATGTCATGCAGTCTTGAAAGTACGGAAATTTTCCTTTGTCGTTATTCATCCACTTGAAAAAGTCTCCCTTCTGCATTTCCATGTTAGCAAAACCTTGTTCCACCTGATTCTAATCTGTCTTGAGAAACGACAGCAAGTTACAAGCACAGTGGTTTCAAAGAACCCACAAATCAATTCATTCATTTCCCTGGCTGACTGTGAACAGCTGGAAATGAAGATCTACAAAGTATATGCAATCACAGTGCAAAGACAGCGCTTTTTTATGTATGCAAACAAGATGATTGATTATATATGGACAAAGAAGCTTCCCTGTAAACAAAGTAATCACAGATTTTAACCATGTTGTAATCTTCAAAGACACAACCTATGAAGCAAAACACTCGGTGTCTCATGATCTAGGTGTTTTTTTTTCCTCTCAATTTCAGTAATCAAAGATTTGCAAGGACATATATTATCTTACATAACTTGAGACCCTGATTCCATCCTGTGTTTGGATCTGTCTCCTTTAAAGTAGACATTTTTTTTCCTGAGCTACAGAAAAGCAGTTGAGGTTGGTAATGTATGGGAAAAGGGTGACACTTTGTGGTAGTACCAGAGAACTAAGGTCCCTTCATACTTTTGTATTTCATAATTTTTATCTATTTTCCTGATATCATAAAACTTTTAATTTGAAAAAAAAAAGTAAGATGGACCCTGACCATAATTGTACATACATTATTTCAAAAAAGCAAAAGAAAAACAACAAATTTGAGGATATTCTTGTAAAATAGTATCTAAATAAATTCTCTTAAAGTTTGCAGTGTTTTGTTCTTTTTTTTTTTTTTTTTTTTTTTAAGAATCTATCAGATTTCATTTGGGCATACTAGCAAAACTGAACTTAAGAACTTTCAGGGAAGATTATTGGTCTCCAAAACCAAGTTAATTGTCTTCCTTTCAACAGAATTGTATCTGCTAAATATAGTCTTGGAGCTCAGCCATTCCTACTAGATTTTTCAGATCCTTTAACTTGAAAATAAAATTAATGGAAGGTTCAGTCAGTGCAGAGAACTTTGTCCACAGCCCATATTTGCTAAAACACACCAATGACTAAGCCCAGATTTACCTGTGGAACAGTGGAGATAGAATGTCTGAAATTGTTTTAAAGATCAGTGTACAATACAATGAAAATAATGAAGGTTAAAGAAAATGATCAATTCTTTACTGAGAAAATCAAATTTTATAGCCCCATCATGACTGCATCTGGGCTGACTTCTATTCTACGTTTGTAGGAGGGGTAATATAAAATATCAATGGTGTGGAAAGGAAGAACATTTAAGAGAGATGAGCTTTTAAATTCCTTGCACTCTGGCTGCACACATCCACTTTTGATCAGGTCAATGCATTAAATGCTGTCTCCATGTATAAAGGTGCCCGTAAGGTAGTTTCTCCCTTTGGTAGTAAATAAATACTTTGATGAGTCTTACCCAACCTCACTCTATAAGACTATCTTCTTGGAATGATAAAGTCAGATATACTAAGTATTAACTGATAGTTAAGTGCTGGTAGCTCTCTAGTTCCTTGGGCACTGTTAGGACCACTTGACTTACTGTGCAGCTTTATTTCATGCCCTAACTGTGTTACATGGAAATCCCATTTAGCTCAAGTAACAGGACAATCTTTTCTTATATATATATATATATACATAAGTATATATATATATATATATAAGAAAAGAACTTTGAGTCAGAGGCACTGTTAAAGAGAGAGCACTCACGTTAAATTGATTTTTATGGATCTGTTCCTTCCAGGAATAATACTTCACACTTCTTTGCTTCGCAACACCCATGAAATTAGTGGCATAGTTACGTCCATTCTGCAAAGAGAAGAACTTGGGTGCAGTGTGGTTTAAAATTCATTTACAATTCATTCAGAAAGAAGAGAAAGTCGCTGGGAATCCTCACTTTAAGAGCTCTCTATTAGCAGACTGTTAACTTTTGACTGGAAACAGGCATTCCAATATTAAGAACCAGATGGGGTCATTGTAGCTAACAATCAGACATCGGGGAAGCAAACTTATAGAGAACACTGAGACAAGGAGAGAAACAGCCACGTCAAGCACCACTTCATATACATTTCCATGGAGGTGTTAATATTTCCGGGAGAGGAAAAAAAAAAAAAAAAAAAAAAAAAAACAGCAAAAGGGACGTTGGGTGCCATTCAATCCAGCTAATTTATGAATTTCCTTTATTCTGCTGTTTGCCTAATTTCCCATCTCTCTCCCTGTTGTCAATGCAGAGGGGTAGGTCCCAAGAGAGAGCCTTTCCACAATCCCAGGATTACGTCTGTTTTTAATTCAATACTCGTCTCTGTTGAAATACAGGAACATTTGATCTAGGAATCTAAGTGCATGAATGGCTCCAGGCTCTGAGTGCCTGTTTCCCAGAGGGATTTAAGAGACCATTTAGTTCACCTCTTTGCCCTGAGGCATGATTAGTTACACAGCTACTTCATTACTGAAAAAGGCTTTCCCAATCTTGTTTAAGGATCTCCAATGAGGGAGACCTCACAGTGCTATATTGAAAAGATTTTGTTGTGATGTGATTCATCTTAGAACCTCAGATGCTTACATTTAGGTGTCCATAGTGCAGACCTGCCTAGTTATGAGCACAGTGTCTATGCTCCCACTGCACTCAGATTGAGAACAGCCCATTTTCTTTTTATTTATTAAGAAACAGTTCAGTCTTTCCACAGCTTTCTAGGCTCTTATTAAGTCTTCCTGATGTGCGGAATCAAACTCTGTAACCCAAGTAAGATTAAAAGCAGGTATGGTTTATTCAGTGCTGCACAGACAGCGGGCGCAAGGGGGATAGATCCACCGAACTTGCACACCGTAGGGCAAAATCTTGGTATAGATATAGGCCGAACTAATACATAATCAATGATTTTCCCGAACTCATATACATATTCATTACATTTCCGAGAACCCATCATCATATGGTCCTTCTCTCTTGCACAACCACCGTGGGCAGTGGGGGACTCCTTCTGGTGGTCATAGGATGAAGGCTCATTGTCTTCAACAGAAGTAATCCCATCCTGACCATTCCTTGTGTAATGTTTCTTCAAGTTTACAATAGCTTTTCTTATCTGGACTCACATCCTGCTTACCTGCATTCCTATACAATGGTTAATCCTTATCTTGTCCTCTCCTAACTCATTCCCAAGTTTGTTGGTGTTATTTTTTTTTATTAATCTTTAACTACTGCACATTTGTAGGTCCAGAAGATGATATTCTGTCACTCCTTACACTTGCTAGACCCGAAAGAAGACTAATTTATAAACTTCATAGCAAATATGAGTGCTACTCCTAAAGTAATGCTTCCTACTTTATTATGTTTGCTCACAAAATCAGAGGCAGATTTTGGTGGTATGGCAGTAGAAGTTGAACCTTCCCATCACTATTCCATTACATGTTGTTGCTGTGTGACAGATGGCAGCAGAAGGACAGTCTGACAAAATGACATCTGATATGGAATTGCATATGAAGCAAAGGTGTGTAGTTGAATTCCTCCATGCAGAAACAATGACACCCATTGACATTCATTGACATTTGCTGAATGTTTCTGGAGACCAAAGGGGATTGAGTGCAATGAGGTGGTGAGTGGTGCATTTCAGCAGTCGTGACAATGACAGTGGGTCACCTCCACTTGTGCAGATTTTTACAGGCACAGCATACAGGCTCTTGTTCACTGCTGGTGAAAATGCATAGCTAATGGGGGTGACTATTGAAAAATAGTGCTTTGTATCTGAGAGGTTGCTCAGTTCTTGTGCTCTTTTTATTTGTTGTAGTTTCCATGGAAACAAATGAGAGGCATTACTTTCGGAGCAACCTATGCATTTACTACTTTCACTATGGAAAATTTTTACTTATACTTGACTCACAATATTCTCTAATTCCCAGATTGCCTTTCTACACATCTGCTCCAGTCATAGCAGATATCACATCATACTTGTACAACTTGTGATTATTCCTTCTAAAGACAAAACCTTGCATCTGTCCCTACTTGCTGTATTTGATGGTTTTGTTTTTTTTTAATTAATTTTATTTTACCAATTATCAAGATTCCTTTTAATTCTAATCATACTAACTAATGTATATGTTATCTCTCTTGGGTTCATATGGTCTGCAGAAGAAAAAAAACATACCCTTCAATTAACCATTTACATATTTAATAAACGTATTGGCGAAGTTCTGAGAAGATTCCAAATACATCTTTATGTTTTGAAATCTATAGATATTTTATGGGAATGACTATCTAATTCAGCCAACAATTATTTCATTCCTTGTTCATTAGAATTTGATGAGAACATGCACCAAACTTGTCTAATTTTTTTTTCCTTGTTACTTATTATGGTCTGATGTAATTATATAATTTGTTCTTGCTGATTGCTACTGGTTCAATTCTTCAATATTCATAGTAGAGATAATTGCTAAAAATGTGAGATTATTTTTACTGGAAATTTTTCAGTTCTTTGTAATTACTTCTTTATTTCTACTTTCGTTTAAAAGCAGAAATCTCAGAAATCATACTTTTGTATTAATATTTTCAGACATCTGCTAGTTGTTGACCTTTTACAAGGAAACTTAAGAGCGACATTAACTTGAAAGTCAGATCAAGATTCTTTTCCATGATGTTTTCCTTATTATTCAAAGAATGATTTCTTGTTACCCTTGATGTCTCTTACATATTGAATTTCACACTGCTTTATATATTATTGTCATGTCCATGCTATTATTTATTTATATTGATATCTATTAATATCAATTATTTTCCTTGTTTCTTTTTATATCTGAGTTCAATTTTTAATCATCTGCTTGCTTATTATAGTACTATCATTTGTGTGCACTGGAATTCTTTGCTTATGTACCCGTTTTAAATTTTCTTAAGTAAGTATTGAGTCTCTTTTGGTCGTTCTCCCTTCAGTTGTCTTTTCTGGAATTTTATTTAGAAGCTATCTGACAACATTAATCATAGATGATCTTGCTGTACCATGCAGTTTCTTTCCCCTCTTCTATTTTCCTGATTTTTCTTTCATTCTGAATGATCTTCAGTAATTATCTATTAATAGTGAAGTCACATATAACTACTGCAATTAAATCTTAGTCCTGCAGTAAATCTTTCAAATCTTTGTTCACCTTCATATTTATCATGTCAGTGTTCAAATATCCAGAGAATGTTCAGCACAATGATTTTCTTCTTTTCCCTGATGCTGTAAAGATCTTACAAATAAGTCTATCCTCATCTTCCGTGAAGTGAATTGTGCTCTAACCACAGAGCTCATTCGAAATATCTGTATAGAGGAAGAAAGCACTAGTTTCGCTCTGGTAACACTATGTCTGCACCTTCATACTCTATATTTTGCATGACTCTTGATCACTTGTAAGGAAACTGTACAATCTCACAGTCAACAGTAATTCTGTTCCACACAGAACTATTTCCACAGAATCATTCATGTTCATGATTTTGATGATGTCAGTAGGACATCAAGTCTCAGTGACCTATCATCTCAGATTCAGGATCTTGGATTGTCAAGTTCTGGATGAAAATGGGTCTCTCTGAAATCCGTAGTAAATGTTACAAGACATAGCTTTGTGTCTTGTTGAAGATGTTTGCTCTGAACCTCACATTTCTGAAAGAATTAAGCTTTTTCTGCTGTTGGTGTGGGAACTCAATCTTCATCTTGAAATCAACATAGTATTCCTTGATCTCAAGGTCAATTGTGAGAATGAAGTAGTTTGTGTACCCAGGAAATTATGCTTCTTTTTGGGAAACTGACCAGGTGAAGATATTAGTCCCTAAAACTCTTCATAATGTTTGATAATCTCCATTTCCAGATTTAGGTAAATAGCTTCAACACATTTTGTTACTGAGTGTCTGGTTAAAGCAACATGTTCCAAATATTTTAGTGTCTCTTTTTAGTAAAAAATTACAAATTATCTGAATACACTATTTAAAATAAAAATAAGTGAATACATCAAGAAAATGAGATTTCTAAATTACATGAATGGAATCCTTTATAAATCAGAATATCTTCAAAAATATGCTGCTGTTAATAAAAATAATTATTATTATTCTGTCTTTTTAAAAAGAGAAACAATACATCTTGAATTGAGGATATACTCTGGCTGTCCAGGTCAACATGAATTTGAATAATCAATCCAGAATTTTCTGGGTATCCACATATATTAAATGATTTGTTGGTATAAGGAGCATTAATTTCTGATTTAAATAAATAAATAAATAAATGAGAGAGCTAAAATTTCTAGATTTTCTTCTGTTTCTGAGTAAGTGAATATCTGATGTTACTCAAGCAAGAATTCACATTATATTGTCATACTGGAAATTATTGTCACTGTGTAAACTGAAGTTGTTTGTCTGTGCCCCCAAGTATTACCCCAAATTCTTCCTTTACGTAGTCTTCTAAACACACTTTAATTTGGACTAAGTGTAAAAGGGTCTGTTTATTTACCTGATGCACCAACACTGGTGCCCTCAGAGTGACCACCACTTTAGGAAATATGTAGCAGGTTCCTTGCCTCAGTTCTGATCAACATAAATTATACTTACAATAGCAGATTTACCTGCTTCTTACTAAATTTCATGAAATATCTGTGGGTGAGATTTGACTCTTGTTGTTCTTAAGCTATGTTTCCATGGCAGCCTCACTGCTGGTCACTGTGTTCTGTTTCACATTTCCACCTACTTTCTTGAAAGATTTTCTCTTAAAGATATTTATGGTATAATAATTTGGCAAGAAAAATAAATAAAAGGAACACATTCCTGTAAATTTAATGTTCTGACATTGCTCAGAAGTTTCTACCAGACCAAGAAACAAGAGAAGGAAGTCAACTGGAGTATAACCCAACAGGGAGAGGGAAAGGACTAATGTATTCAGGAGCCAGAAGCTGCCACAGAAAATGCAGATTCAGAAAACTAATGGCTCTGTTTAGCTGTTGCTATCTACGCAACTTATGCCATTTGAGACAGTTAGGAAGGATGTCCCTCCTAGCCTCCAGCTGTTGCTTCAGGAGACTACTGCATGTCTGGCACAGGTCTTGCTATTGACACAAGGTGAACTCCTCAGGTAGCCCAGGGCATCTAAGATAACGTTTGATGCTCAGACATCAGTAGCAGCTGAACTGGACACCAAAGTATACAGAGTGCCCTTGTCGCTTCCTAAATTTCTTTTTGTTCTTCTGCATGTATCTTTACATCTATCTGTTGGAGCAGGTCCAGAGGAGGGCCTTTTCATTATCTTTGTGTCTTTCCTCTGGACTCACTCCATTTACTCCTCAGCTTTCACCTACTAGGGGCCCCAGACCTGGATGCAGTACTCCGAAAGGGACCACATGAGGGAAGAGTAAAGTATCTCACTGCTGACGACCCCTCTTTTGATGCAGACCAGGCCACTGTTCACCTTCTGGGCAGAAAGTGCACACTGCTGGCTCATGTCCAGCTTTTCTCTCCTTTCTTGCAGTGAGCACCATGATCACACTCAAGACATCTTTTTTTTTTTTTTTTTTTTCATATTATAGCTGAAAATAGTGCAATCTAATTGGTAGTCTCAGCAGCAGTACTGACAGTAATCAGACTGGTCATGTTGTCATTACATCTAAAGAAAGAGTTGAATGAGCATCTCAGAAATAAAAAAAAAGAAAAAAAAAAGAAAAAAAAAAGAAAAAATAGGATAATTAGTTGCTAAATGGAACATATCCAGTGTGAAAATTATTTAAAGGCTTAAATATCAAGAAATGACATATCTTGACTCTAGGAAATTTAGATCAGTTTGCATATTATTGTAAAAAAAAAAAAAAAAAAAAAAAAAAAAACTAGACTTTGATGTGTTTAGTCACTGCTTCCAAATCATTTTTAAATGCCTGTAAACTTCCATCCCTGTAGTTCTCTAAACTTCGAAGTAGCTTGGAATGTAATCATGCTATATATTGACTCCTTATGCGTATTCTGTTAACTGTTTTACTTTCTAAAATCTTTGTCTTCCTTTAATGTAAAAGAAAGTATCTTCAGAGCAAACACATGAAAAACTACTACATTTGACAATTTTTCCCAAGGTATTGCCTTCCTCTGTGCCCTGTTTCTTTCTTTCAACCAGCAAGCTAAATATATCTCAATTGTATATCACTGTATAACTCTGCAAGAGTCCTTCATACTCTGCCTGGCCTATAGCCTTCTGATTTTCTGTGGCACTTAATTTCTGTCTGTTTAACTTGTGAGGCCTGAGACTTTCAGGAAGTTGCTCCCTAGATAGCAGAACTCCAAGGAGCATTCAGGTGTCAGAAGAAACCTTTGCTGCCAGTTCTGAGTAACCTCGTACTTCTTTCCCTCATTCAGAAAGAGTCTGATTCTGTTGTCTCCAGAAGCCTTCCCCCTCCTGAGTTCCACCGAGGCCTTCAGATGAATACACAAACTTCTCAGTGTCAGATCCCATAACTCACATCTGTCAAATCTCATGCACTTAGCATAAAGTTCATATAATTGACTTCCTCCTCCTGATCCCTTGTTGCTCTACCGGTAACACATACATTAATAGAGCATGGCACTGTGGCCTCTTTCCTGTTCCATATGTCATTATCTTTGCAGCTGAATCACAAATCCAGACAAAGACACTGTCTCTGAACCAATGCTGAGTAGAACAGATGACATTGTATAAGGCCAAGATTCATAAGTAGATTATTGTTATCTGTTCTCTTCAACTCTTACCAGACATGTGATTTGTTTTGTAAACCACAGCCAGAATAAGTTAAACCACAGCCATATAGCATGCATTGGGTATGTGCTATTTAGGCAGTGAGTGCCCACTGAGTGCCCAGACAACTCTGAAAAACAACAACAAAAAACCTTGACCCAATGTTGTATGGAAAGTGAAAAAGCAAAAGAAGTTAAACACAGAATCACAGAATCACAGTACTATATGGGTGGGAAAGAACTTTTGGAAATCAAAAAGTCCAACCTTCCTGATAAAGCAGGCTCTCTAGAGTAGTTTGCAACACTCAAAACAAACAAACAAAAACAAAAACAACAAAACAAAGACAAAAACTCTTTCCTTATTTCCTCGATTAGCCTTTTGGCTTCTGGTCTTATCTTTTTCTTTAGAAATTCTACTTAGAACATGAAGAATCTTGCTTTAGTTTGCTATTGGGTGAAATCTGATTTTCTACATGTTATGGCTACTCTGTGTGAATTTCCTAGCTGATGCATCACACACAGAGATACACACGGGAAAAAAAAAAAAAAAAAAAAAAAAAAAAAAAAAAAAACAAAACTCAGAAGTGATAGAGAAATAAAATATTATTTAAGAACATATCAAAAGAATTATCCCGTAAATAACTAAGTCACTCACTGCAAAAGGAAAACAAATATCTGAGGAATAAACATCATTAAAAAAAAAAAAGTCTTTAGAATCATAAAAAAAAGAAATAGCTTTCTCTTTCAACCAAACTTAATAACTGTATCTTTCTCTTTCTCCCCGAGTTCCCAAATTGGCTTTTAAAATCTCAGAGTCCTAACAGTGCAATGGTAAACTAAACCATCCACTCACTTCCACCCAATTACCTCTGAATTATTCCTTTATAAAAGTGGAGCAACAAAAATTTCAGTTTTCTGATGGATACTGACTCTGGTGCAGTAGTTGACACATTTATATTGTTGTAGTGTGTCTTACAAAAACATAAAACTTTGCCTAAAGAGGTGGAAATCATCACAGCTCTCCCTGATAGTGTTGTTAAACACTATTTGGTATGTGTATGTACAGAATAAATGTTTTAAATACATTTTGATTAAATGCACTTAGTGCATTGTGCCATTTTTCTGTTCTTCTTACCTATATTTATCACAGACCTTTTAAGTTACCTAATTGTTATTTCTCGTTTCTTGATCTGGAATCTGGATGCCACCAAATGTGTTCTTTGTCTTTCAGCTTGCATCGCTCCCTTCATGACATCTAGTTAAGGACAATCCATAAGAAGTTTATTACAAATAAGGTTGTTTCTTACAATCATACACATGGCATCTGCTGAAGGATAATCTAGAATTTGATATGGAACAAGAAATGGATATAAAGACAAATTTCTCATCATAAAGACGATGAGATATAGAAAAGTTTGCCCAGACAAATCATGCAGTTTCTTTCCCATGAGGTTTTCAAGATCAGAGTGGATAAAAATGGAAACTTATCCCACTCCTCACAGCTGACCCTGCTTTGTACAGGTGATAGACATGAATTTCCATGAAGTGTCTTCAAACTCCTGTGATGCTACAAATAAGGATCTTTAAACTCAGGGACTATTCTCAGAGCTCCTTTTCTTGCCCCTGCCTTCATCTTAAGTTATTCATTATTTTTAATTCCCATTCTGTGAGAAATCTCTGCATTTTACTGTTGGAGGCACATGATGATTTGCTAGTACCTGTATAGGAGTGTATATTTTCCTGTTTCCCATCACAAGATAAAAGCCATATCAGAAAAGCCAAGGATGAAGCAAGACATCAAGATAAAGATGAAAGTGCAGAAGAGTTATTGAAGCACTGCCTGGAACTAAGATGTCTAAGGAGAATTCTTATCTCTATCAATCATCCAAGCATGATGCTGGTATAGAAGCTTTTAAATATCTCTTCATTTCATACAGTCACCTGTGGAAAAAAATAGTCACATTTCATATAGTCACATATGAAAAAAAAAAAAAATCCTTTCCTTCAGTTTTACACACTGATATTCTTTAAACAGACTATTTTCCCTTACTTTTTTTGGTATAGAATAGAGAACATTGAGAGTCCCCAGTCCTGCCTGAGTGCTCCAGATAATATTTTAATATCCACAGCCAAAAACCAGGGGTAGAAGGAGGGTTCTGAGTTACATTAATAGAAAAAAATAGAAATCATTAATGTGTTCCACAAGTCTTTTCCTCTTACCTGTCTTTTCCTATTATATTATCACATTTCTGATGAAAAAGATTTTAGAAAGTCAAAACAGTGGTACCAGATTGATAGCCATTAATTTTGTTTAGATTCTACATTTGTAAGAGCTACAGAAAAAAAATGTAGATGGATATATAGTCAGGTGGAGGACAGGATGACCTACATCAGCCTCTTCTTATCATCTCCAATAAAAAAATCACTATATCTTCCAAAATGTCTTTTAAAATTCAGCACAGCCTTTATTTTTATATTTGAATAAGTAAATATATATCCTGGCATTAATATAAGTGCATCTTAATCCTAGATTATGTAATACTGTCACTTCATTGTGGTACACCAGGATTGTACTCATACACACAAATACAAATGTCCGTGTTTATTATGGTATTTTCTATTTCTGTTTTAGTTTGCAGTTTTACATAGAGGATAAAAGAATAGCATTGACTTTCCCTATTCAGAGTTGAGAGTTAAATAGGTCATTGAGTTCTGTGACCTAAAAATGACATCAGTTATCATCAGATTCAGAAATCAGATGTGAAAAATAATGCTTTATGTAATTTCAGAACCAGCCCCTTTTTTAGAATATTGTAGACACTCTCAACAGTTTTTCTCCTGGCTCTGAATATCTCACTGCATCCTCTTAGCACTTCACTTTGTATCACCCATCAGAACATACCTCTTTCTTCTTTCTTGCTTATTTCTGGATGACCTTTCATTTTCCTCTCTCTGTGAATTAAAACTCCTTGGAATTCCTACTTTTTTCTTGTTTCTTGTTGTTTTTTATTGTTGTTTGTTTGTTTGTTTGTTTGTTTTGGGGGGGAGGGGGGGAGGGGTATTCTGTTTTGGTTTGTTTCCAAATTTTGAAAGAATATTCTTTAGCAGGCATTTGGGCATTAATAAAACCCTTCGTTTATCTTTAATGAAAACTTTCAGAAAAGATTAATCACACAGTTGATTTTTTTTTTTTCAAGTAGATGTGATTTCCAGCATTTACAACTTCAACTGCAAAATATTTCCCTTCTCACTGAGTTATGGCAATCCATTGCATACAGCCTCACTAACGGAGCTGAGCAGGTTCCCAAGACATTTATTTTTCTTTTTTCTTTTTCTTTTCTTTTTTTTTTTTTTACTTTAAGGTTTTCTGCAGTGTTTAATGAATCACTTTAAAACTTCCAGAAATGCAGCTTATTAGATAGATGAGCATAAGCTGGAAAGGTAAACTCCACATCTAATTGGGGATCAGCATATCAGCACTGTTAATTTGCATCCCTGTGGCACAAAGCCTTCCATTTCTGCAGAGATAATTAGAATACTGTTTGCTACTGCATTAGGTAGATAAATCCAAATTGCTTCACATTAAAAACAGACTGTAGCCTTTTCTCTACATATGTGTTCCTTGGAGTAACAAGTACTGCTGATCTGTCACCTGTATAAAAGCAAAACTCATAGTGCAGTTTAATAGATGGCATACACAATACACTTCTAAAATTAAGTATACTGTTTTTGAACTCAAGTAATCTAACATCTTGCTTCTTTGGCCTATATAAAATGTATGCTGTTTTGTGCATCTTGTAGAAGAGCCAAAGCGTGTGGCTAGTACTTAATTAATATGCTTCTGTTATACTCTCATTTGCACTTCAGTTGAAATCTCCAGATGCTGGAGATAAGTGGATCCATGAAACCAATTGGAGTACAACCAGCAAAATACTGATATGCTTCTCTATATAGGACACTGTGAGTTAAAGCTCTCATCACTCAATGCTTGAAAAATAAAGATGTGTTGTGGAGAATGACAGATGAAAAGAGGTAAAGAGAAGAGGAGGGAGATAGAGAGAAAGCTGGGATGTAGGAATTTAGTTTGACAAAACACGGTGGGCTTTCTTCTGTTCAACATATTTTTACTTGGAATAAAATAATATCCTGAAACTTTAAGCACCAATTAAATATTTTTCAATAAGATTGTAGTACTTTTGCCAAACAGGAATAGTATTATCCTTTGAGATATGCAAGAGGATAAAGTTTTCCTGTTATACTGTCACTCAATTATTTTCCAAGGCTTTAATTCACTTGTCTGTTGTCCTCGTTTTGTCAAGATAGAGTTGATTTTCTTCCTAGAATTGGCTGGTATGATGCACTGTTCTGGATTTAGGAGGAAAACAATGTTAATAACAGTGATGTTTTAGTTGTTTATGAGCAGTGCATAGAATTAGTCAAGGACTTTCAGCTTCTCATGATGACCTTTCAGGGAGGAGCTTTGTGTGTACTAGAAGCTGGGATGGGACAGAACCAGAAGAAGCTGACCCAAACTAGCCAAAAGGATATCCCATACCACATGGTTTCATGTTGAAAAATAAAATTGGGAGAGTTGGCTGAGGATGCTGCCATTACCTGGGGACTGATAGGGCATTGGTCAATGGATGGTAAGGAATTACATTATGCGTCACTTGTTTCTTTCTAATTTGTTCTTCTTATTATTATATTTCCCTTCCTTTTCTGTCCTATTAAATTGTCTTTATCTGAAAAGTTTTACTTTTTCCATTTCTTTTTTCCATCCTACTGGGTGGTGGAGTGAGTGAACAGCTGTGTGGTTCTGAGCAGCTCACTGAGTTGAACCACAAGAATAAGAGGGTTCAACAGGTTCAGGATATTTGGTGTATTTTTTCTCTTTATCTAATAAACAATTTCATTTATATTCATCTCTATTTTTATAATTGCAAAAGCATATAACAGACTCAGAAATGGGCCAACCCTTCTTTATACTGAAGAAATAGAGGGAAGAACATAAATTTTCTCTACAAGATATCACAGAGTAAAGCAAGTGAATTGCAGAGTTGCAGACAAATGTATAGCAATATAGACATATGTACAAAAAAAAAAAAAAAAAAAAAAAAAAAAACCACCAAAACTGTGGTGAATAAAACAATAGAATTTGAAATGAACTTGAGGAATTAGGCTCCAGCTATTTTATAATTTTTGTTAGTACTCATAACACGATTTTGAATGTAATTCCCAATTCCTATTCAGTTCATAGTAACTGAAAGAAACTAGAAACTCTGTTCCAGATGAACACTTGTAAAGGAGTTACAAGTGACAAGTTATGAATACTTATTTGGAAATATCTGCAGACATTCCTCAGATGGAGGAAAATATACTCATCAGAAGAATCAGATATATTCAGGCTGTAAAGTGCTTCAAGAGTTCTCCAGTCTAACCTCTTTCTCAGGGCAGAAGGATTCAAAATAGAATTCACACTTGGTTGTTCAGAACCTTATCCATTTGGATCTTGAAAAATCTCCAGGGTTGAAGACTGCACAGCATCCCTGGGCACTCTGGTTCACCTATTGTCCTTCTTACCCTTTATCAGTCTACAAATAGAAACTCTTATGTTTATTATCACTGCCTCTTGTTCTTATTCAGTGGACTGCAATGGCTCTATTACCTTGATAACCTCTTTGCATGTATTCAAATGCTGCAACTAGGTCCCCCTGAGGCTATGTATTCTCCAAGCTGGAAAGCTTTTCTCACGGCAACAGTTTCAGAGTTGCCTTGGCTTCAGAGCGCTGTTGGCCTTCTGTTGAACTTGTTCCAGTGTATCAATACTTGTGGGGGCAATTAATTCCTTGGGTGCATACTTTGCCACACACCCTACCTCACAAATTTCATTGCCAAATTGTGACTGTTACGTTCTAGTGAACCAAGCACACATACTTCTGTTTTCTCCTTAACTCCTGTTCAGATATTTAGTATGTAATACAATTTCTACCTCAGTCATCGCAAAGGAGACAGAGAAAACCCAAGCTGCTCATATGCAAAGTGCTATATTGAATGCTGTAGAATATCTGTGCTTCATCTCCAGCTTCTCTTCCATAAGGGCACCAGTGACCTGCAGGTCTTCAATCATATTGCTCAGACAACATGGATATAGCAGATATCCTAAAGGATCTCAAACAGAAGGAGGCACTTTTATTTAGACAATTAAATTAAGACCCCAGAGATCCAAT